>NC_045599.1:121345431-124186265 GCF_009762305.2 Zalophus californianus | reverse complement strand
TGCATCTGTGGCCACGTTAAGATTTCATCACTGCTCATTCCTGTGTGTAAAGTACTAAAGGCTTTTATTAAAATGTGTGTATGTGCAAATGCATGAAGGTGCGTGGTTATAGGAAGGGTAATACATTAAGTTATTAGCAGTCATAAATAAAGACCAACGCATCAAGTTTTATTACCTGGAAGGTAAATGAATGAGGCCTAAGAGAGATGCATTTTGAAAACAGGTGTAGGGAAAGGCTCATACATGAGCATTTCCTGGAAATGGAGAAGCCAAAGCAGCCAGGGTTCAAGGTTCCTGGGCTTGAGGGAGGACTGAAAGGGAATGGAGGAGGAGGGAACAGTTCAAATGTTGATCACTCTGACACAATTCTGAATCTCAGACCCAGAAGTGGGCTGAGTTTTAAATGTGAGAAAGTAAAAGAGAGAGGTTGGGTACTTCATCAGTTTTATCAACTCAATTTTAAAAAGACTCACATTGGCACCAAAAAAGGTATGGGGAGGGTGAGAGAAATTATATGAATTGTAAAGCATGATGTGTAGTCTCCATAAGCCTTTTACTTTTTTCCCTTCCCATTGTCAGAATATTTTCAGATTGCATGTTCTATTGATAGTGTAAGGCATCTGAGGTGTGGAAGAGTTCGCTGGCTCAGGTTGGCAGACTTTCACCACATTTGGGCATTGGGTAGAATTATTTTACAAGGTGGTGGATTTTTGCATTGTCCTAGAATGGGCAACTGGTGTCTGTTTCAAGATGAGCCACAGGTCATTCTAAAGTGCGGGTGGACTTCTGTGTGACCAGCATAGACAAAGCCAAGTGGCAGCCATGTTAGGAGGCCTGGCGGCGTCTGAGCAGTGGATCAGTCTCCACAGTGTGAGCCATCGCCCCTCCCCCGCAACAATAATGGAGATTGTGCGCTGAGTGCCTAGTCTGTGCCAGGTCATGGTCCTCCTCAGAGCATGCTGGCCACCAAGCCAACTCGTCACACGGCTCCCGAGGTACCATCCGCTTTCATCGGGGGCTGCATGGACGCTCTTCACACAGAATGCAGCACTATTGAGTGCACTCCCAGGAGTTGTACAAAGTGGTGACCTTCTCCCTCTCTCACCTCTTATTGACATCTCATCCCCCAGACTCTGTGGAGATTGACCAGCTTTTCCAAGACATAGGTCAACTTTTCAAGGCTCACTCTTCTGAGGTCAAGTCAGGAGGGAGTGGGGTCTCTCAAGAAGCTGAGAGGGTGGGAAGAGATATGGAGTGCAAACTTGAACTCATGTTGTGTAAAGGAGACAAAAGAGGCTCTAGGGCCAGAATGGGATAAGGGGCTTTGGGAGGTACAGGAACTCCCTCCCCTGTTGGGCAGAGCCAGAGAGGAGAGGACCCCCCCCCAAAAAAAGTCTCAAGTCAGGACGCTATGTTTCAGGGAATCCAAATGAGTAGTACATATGGTTAACACATTTCAGGAATTTAGAGGGATGAGAAGGCTTTGCGGACTAAATAATATTATTTCTTCCAATGTGCTTTGCTTGCTTTTTCTTTCCTTTTTCTTTTTTTACTTTGAGTATATATTGCTTTTATAATCAAAGAAGGCAACAGCTATTTCTTTTTGACAAAATTAACTCGTGTGTTGAAAAAAAGAGGTGGCAACATTAATACACATCATTAATTTATTATGAATTATTTACATTGATAATAATGACAATTTACATACATATAATTATACAGCAGTTATCATTTAAAATAATTAATTTACACTAATTATTGATGATGTGGAGAATGAATGAGCATCAGCCGTGGCATGGGATGCACTCACCTCCTTCTAGATGTGTGTCTAAGGGGAGGAGGTATATCTGGCATCTGGACCATCAGGATATGGGAGCTTCTTATTTCCAGAAGTTTGTCATGTCATGTTAATATCTATGCTTGGTATATCCAACCCATTAGTAACTATTAACTGAACTGAAAAGCACCATTTTGATAGTCAATAAACCTCTGGTGTGAGGCAAGATTTTTATTATGGAGATTTTCTTTTCCTGACGCACCAGTGTTACTTTGGTATGTTCTGGTTTGTGATTCAGAGACCCAAATGCTACCCAGGTTCCTAAGCTTACAAACTTTGGAACCTCCAGCATATCCACTTGAAAATGTGGACTTTCAAATTAGTAAGATTTTGTCTGAGCTCTTTGAACTCATAATACACGCAATAGCAAAGAGAACAAGTCCCATCATGTCTAAAAAGCCCTGGGCGGTTGGGATTCTTAGGCCACGTTATTCTCTAGTGGGGGCAGAATTTCTTTATATTGGTATACACATGAAAAATGTGGAGGAAAATGTCCGCATTTCATGTCTTGTCTTCCTTGCGTGTTCCTCAACCTCCTTTCTCCCCTTGTCTCTGTAATTCCATAATTGTGTGACTTATAACAGAAGCTCTGTAAAGTGCTTGGAGATTTGGTGTAAAGGAAAGATGTCATATAAAATGAAGGTGGCTAGGCAGGCAGCTCCAGTATTTCAATGTGAAGCATTTTGAGCGTGAGGAGCACAGACTTTTTCGACAGCAAATGAAAATGAGATGAACAAAATAGTTTTTGATTCATTCTAATAACACTGGCAAGTGACTTACTGTAGCACTCATGCAGTTAAGAAAACCATGCTTAGTTTCCTCTGCAAGATGAACCAAAAGTGTAAAAAGAAATATTAGTTCTGGAGTGGTAGTAATTTCTGAATTTGGAGCTATAAAGAAATTTGAATTCATTCAACTTATTCAGAGATGAAAACACTGATACCTAGATAAGTTAAAAGGTTCACCGAAGACCATCCAGAAAGTGGAAAAGTCAAGCTCAGAACCTGGTCTTCAGCTCCCAGCCACCCATGTGTTTCATTAGATTGTATTGCTTTGTTCTGTCTCCAGTGGGGGTTTGAGTTCATCCAACCTCTCTCTTCCACTAAGATGTGCTTCACTGTAGGATCAGAATTTGGGTGCCATTTTGACATAAAGCTTATGCCTTCTAATCTCTGTAAGTTGTATGAAGAGCAGTGGAGAAAGAAAGGTCATCCCACTGGCTGAACCCCCACTACAGGAAACATGAGGAAGAATTACAAAGAAATGAAGACATTGGATTTTAGGAAGTACTGATACAAAAGTTTTGGTTTGTGCTCCTGAGCATATATTTTTTTAAATTTTTCTGATTCTACCTCTTTGCAGACTGAAATGTTCAGCAGTTGGATTCCATTTCCAAGTTAAAATTCCAATTCAGTGAAGCTGAGATGAAGTTGTGTGTTGACTCTTGTTTTAGTATGACCTAAGTGTCCTATCTATGCCAACTTGTTCATTTTTTTCTTTTCTGTGCATTAATGATGGCTTCTTTTTGCCTTGAAATTTAACTTCATGAAAAATCCTGTTTAACTCTTCTCCTTGCCACAGTCTAAACAATTCTCCAATCGAATAGTCCCGCCTAGCACAATACCTCCTCTCAGAAAGCCAAAAACATAGATATGGAGCAAACAAAGTGCAACTGTATTAAAGTTGTTTAATAGCCCGCCAATGTGCAGCCCACCAATGTGGGGGGGGGGTGCAAAGGAGAGGGGGCAGGGTGGAGAGGAGGCAGAGACATCCACAGTAAGAGCAGGGATTTTGCTTTCAGAGACAAAGTTAAAGAACATCTTTTTAAAAACGATATGTGGGATAAGAATGCAAAGTGTGATCTATTAATACAGGCTCCAGCATCAGCACTCCTCAGGGAGAGAAAACTTATCTGCAAGAGTTAGGCAGATGGATAGCTATTGCCATGGAGATTGTTAGCTGCCTAGGGCAAAGCTCTCTGGGAGTCTCTGTGACATTTGGGGGTGTTCACTAGATGGGTGAGGGTGTCTTACCAGCCCAGTGAGACCTGAGGTGTAAATCCCATTGGTGTGGACAGACAGAGTCTTCACATTCTCAAAATGGTTGCACATCATCGGGAAGTTAATTCTTTTGTAGTCAGGAAAAAAGGAATGCTTGGTTGGGGGCAGGGGAACATGGAACTCTCTGGTAAAAGTGGCCTGAAGCTAAGGAAGAGAGTTTTTAACAATAAGCCATTGATGATGAAGGATTTCAGAGACGAGGCAGAGAAGATATTAATGGAAACCATGGACGGGTGGTGGGGCAAAGCAGAATGGGATCACATCATAAGTGCCCCCAATACAAATAGCGTTCTGGCTTTTCATCTTTAGGCTTCTATGGAAATGTGTGCTTCCTGACTCTTGCATGTGCAAATCAGCTGAATGTCACAGAAAGAGATGTGTTCCTTCTGTTGAGTTCTGTGAAGCACTAGATGGAGGGAGTTTTTGAAGTCAAACTGTAAACTTTCTTTTGGTGAGATTCATTTATTAAAAATGCCAGTGACAATGGGCTGTCAAATAATGCCAAATCACGTGTTAAGGGTACAAACTGAAAACTTTGAGATTTAATTAGTCATTTCCCCTACATTATGTTTTTATTTTGAGGAAAACTTAAGTCTTCATTTCTCTTTCATTGCTAGAGTATCTTTCCACTCTATGTATTTGAGAGCTTTGTCCTGGTGACACACAGATATTCATGCCTCTTTTGCTGGTTACATAGTTCTGAGCCAGGCTCAACTTTATAAACCAGAGTTCGTTTCATCATCTGTCTCAGGAATTCTCAAATATTGGAGTGCATAAGTACGCACTGAAAGCCCATTATATTATGGCTTCTTGGGCCCCACTCCCAGAGAATGGGATTCAGAAGGTGAGGGGCCGAGGAGCCTGCATTGTGACAAACACTCTGGGTGATTCTGATTCTCATGCAGCTGGTCTAACAGCCGCACTTCGAGAAACACTGCCTTGCTTTATTGCCTTCCAGTCACTGTCCCCTTCTGCTCACCCTGTACTCCCTCCATTTCCCACTGCCACACAAAACTCTTCCGGATTCATGTCAAGGGAAAACCCAAGTGACCCCAAACTTTCTCCAAGTCCATCCCACATGTAAGTGGCACCCGAGTACTTGCCCAATCTCTTCCAGAATGGCCTCTGAAGTCAGGCAGAGAGGGAAAGAGACTGGTAATAGCTGTGCTTTAGGCAATCTCCCAATAGGTGATCTCCCAACCATCTCTTTAGTCCTTTGGTCCATCAATTACAAAGTGAAACAGCTGGGCAATGCCACTAGTTCTCACACTTGTTTGGGAGGCAGAGTACCTACAAGACTTTGTGTAATGCTGTAGAATTTACCATTTACTTACTCCCAGGATATGAACTAGGCTAATATGACCAAGGCTAGGTCATAAAAAGAAAGCACTTCTACCTGGTGCTCCCACCTCCTGATATGCTTACACTAGGAACCCAGCCTCCACATTGTGAGGAAGCCCAACTCTAACATGAGGGACTCTGTGATTAACCCAGCTGTGTCACCCAGGTATAATGGCTGGGTTAAGGGAGAGGGAATTTTTGCTCTATCAACATCTGGTGAACAGAAGCTGGCAGAACAGAAGCTCTTATTATCTACACTTGTGTTGCTGAGCTTAGGCATTTTTCATTTATGTCCATTAAGGGGTTTTTTATGGCAGCTCTGGTTATCATAATACAGAGTTTTGATTTTATTCTAAGTACAGTGGAAAACTGGGGGTTTTAAGAAAAGATAAGACATGGTGCTATTTATATTTTATAAAGATAATGCTGACATCATGAACCATGGGTTGTGTAGACAAATAAGGAATCTTGGAGCCTGTAGGTTATTTTAGGAAAAACACGGTAATGGTGTGGGCAAAAGTGGCACCAGTGGAGATAAAGATAACTGGATAGATTTGGGATGTGCTTTGGAGGGAGAGGTGACAGGATCTCTCACTGGATTTGTCGTGGGTAGATAAAAACTATTCTCTTAGCTTTTCCCCTTGATTTCCTGGTTGGAAAATAGAGTGTTTTACTGAGATGGTTAAGATGGAAGGAGGAATAACTTTGGGCTGGGGAGATGCAGAAATCAATAGTTCTCTTTTCGGAGCCCATTAGTCATCCACACAGATATATCAAGCCCAAAGAGGGGTAAGAGTAGGGTGGAGGAGACAGGTTGAGGCTGGAAATGTAAATGTGAGCATCATCAGCATACTGATGCTGCTTAAAGTCTTGGGGCTGGGTGCGATCAGGGAGAGGGGCAGTTCGGAAAGTGAGGTGAGTAGAGCAAAGCCATGGACAATCTCTGTCTGGAGAACTGGTAGGAAAGATGGAGGGGCAAAGGGGGCCAAGAAGGAGGGCTGAGAGAGGGCATTATGTTTATGTAAAGGGTGAATAAATGAATAAAGGGAAAAGAAGGTGGAGGAAGGGGAAAGAAAGAACCACAGAAGCAAAGTCCTTGAGACATCGAAGGAGGCCAGACCCAGAGCACAAATGGAGGATCGGTCTTTCACAGGAACAGGGACAACTTGGGACTGACAAGAGTGGGCATGGACCGAGTAGGCACAGAGGCTGCCGGCTGGGAGATTTAGTGTGGGAAGATGGAAGAGTTTGGCTTGCGTCACTTGCTGTGAACCCACTTGTTTGTTTATTCGATAATCCTTAAGGAGAGCCTGTTTGTAGAAGTCAGCTGGTCTGTAGGAGGATCAGAGAAGTTCAGGCTGGCTTTACTGGAAGGTGTTTGCACTGTAGAGTTAATGAACTCGGAGCTAAGACAGTCCTGAGCAAATGGGGAGGTAAATACTGCTTATCTTGAGAAATTCTCCCTCCCCACCATTCTTCTCTGTTTCTTCCACCTTCTCATCCCTTTGCTCAACATTCTCAAAGTCCTTGGGTAACTCAGGTCAAAAAAAAGAAAGCATCCAATAAACTTTTTGATCCCAAGCTGTAAGGACTTGAGTGTGGCTCTTCCCAGGACTGTTTGCCTTTTTCAAGAGACTTCTGGGAAAAGAGAAGGCAGTTCCCAAAACAAATCCCCAGTGAGGAAATTCAGGCAAGGAGAAGATTTGCAGGGAGTGGCTTTCCACCCTTAAATCCCAGTGGAGACAACAATCATCAATGACAGGATTGAGAAACAAAACATCAACCAAACCACTGTATACAAATCTGATTACTACTTCCAGACGCTTTCTGTTTTATCTTTCAAAGTATTTAACTGTGACATACTGTGAACCATCCTGGTTAGGGGGAGACAAGAAGGGGAAGGAGGAAGGAGGGAGGAAAGAAAATATATTCTTTGGCACAGTTTATCATCATAGTTTATTGACTCTCCCTGGCTATGTAGTAATACTTCTCTAATAATCCAGTTATATATTTCGTAGGAACCCTGGTGGGAGTGTCCAGCATTGGGATTATAACGTATTCTAGATCAAAGTGGACTTGGTATGAAAGCTGACTTGGTTATCACCGTCAGTCACTGCACTTATCTATAATAACAAGATACACAATTTCAGACAAAGTGTTTATATGTGTTGTATCAGAGGCAAAGTAAAGAAATATAGCTTGGCTATTTCACAATAAGGGGAAAAGCAGACTCATTCTAACACCCACAACAACAGTAAGGTCAATGGCAGTAGCACAGGTATCATATTGAGCACCTACTATGTGCCCAAGACGGGGTTAGGTAATTGATATTATCCTACCTAAGTATTTTCATCTTGTAGATATTTTTAAAATTTCATAAATAAGCACCCGTAAGTTTGCAGATTTTGGAAGGTCAGGAATAAGGTGGCTCAAAACTTGCAAAGGTCAAGGGACAGTGATCTTTAGCAGTAGGATTTTGTCAAGTCCAAAGAATATGTGGTCAGTGTGTAGAATTCTGCCTCAACTTCCCCCCTCCACCCAAGCCAAAGGGAACAACATACTTGCCCTCTGCATTTGCTTTTTTCTCTCAGTTCTACATCTCTGAATTATTTCAAGACTCTCCATGGATGGTGAATGCTATGTAATGAAAATAGTCTATAGGTCAACCTACTCTTGCTGCAGAAAGTCCTCACTCAGCATTAACCTACGCCTGGCCCCTTAGCATTAGCCAGCAGTTCACACTGAAGAATATGCTATTTTAGGTGGGGCAGCTTTGGTGAACAGAAGCTGGCAGCATCAGAATCACAAAACCTGCATTTGAATCTCATCTCAGCTGCTTATTAGCTGTGTGGCCTTGGGCAAGTCCCTTAGCCTCTCTGATTGTCAATTTCCTCATTAGAAAAATAAGGAAATCCTGATCTTCTTGTGAGGATCAAATCGGAAAGTGTATATGAGCATACGTACTTGGTAAATGAAAAAGAGACGTTGACTTTGCTGATTTTTAGCACCTCTCTGTCTTGGAAGGAAGTGGGCCAACAAAGAAAGAAAGAAGGAGAAAAGAAGGTGGGGAGAGAAAGAAAGTACATTGAGGACTGGGAATTGTTTTGCACATATGGGAAACATTTGATTACTGGCTATAACGATGAATCAATTTCAGTGAAAATAGTCACAATAACTAGCTAATGGTTCTCTCTCTCGCCCACCCCCAGTAGATGTTTATATCTGCCCCACTGAAACTTTTGTAAAGAGGTAAGATCGCAGATTACATCATCACCTTCTAGGGCTAATCCTAATGAGGGGAAAAAGAAAACAGTGTGGAGGTTTTGGATGATTCAATAGCGGAACAAGAGCCCCCAAGTAATTGAGAATGGGCTGTTTCCACAGTATTGCGTCATGCTAGTTAGTGAGATGGCCAGTCCAGGTGACACAGTCAGGCATCGTGCACCTACACCCTTGCCCCACCCCAGACACAAAGCACAGGTGTTTGACCTTGAACTAAGTTCCGCCAACTCCAGGACAGTCTGAGTTGCATTCATGAGGGCATACGCTGTGTGCGCTCACTGTGTCTGCTTCATACGTGTTTAAATATAAGTGTGCCACACTTTCTAATGACTGCAGGGGAAAATGAGGCTCCCTGTCTGCAAGCATCCCCTACTTGATGCAGAATCAAGAAAATATTTCCACTAGGGTTTCTGAAAAAAGGGTCATTGGAATGATTTTTAGACTATGAACTTAGTAACAGGCAACAGTATAATTGGTAAGTGAAATCTATCATGTAATATATAATAGAGTTATAAAATAAATATATAATTACGTGAAATCTATTTAATCTTTACTGGAGCTTATTTGGTGTGCCATCTTAAATTCTGAATAAGCTGGTGTTTGAATTCCCAGAAGAATTAAAAAAAATAAAACTCTCCCATTCTTTGTATTATCCTGGATGCTACTGCAGTGGAATACATAATGCTATCAATCAATGCTCGTGCCGTGAAGGCTGTGATTTCTTTTACTCTCCGGCAGAAACCACATGTCAGGGGGCTCATTAGTAAGGGCCGATGCCATATCATTTCAGAAGAGCATGGCTGGAGACTTAAACGCTTCCTGAGAATAAATAGGGTCAGTGGCCACCACATATATGTCCAAATCTTTGGCCCCTCTCCTTGGTCTGGGAATGGAATGAGGTGGTTTTCCCAGAGGACACTCTGTCACTTTCCATGTGTCATCACACAGGAGGTGAGAACTCAGCCCTCAGCTGAGCGAGCTCACTCCCTGGGAGCAGGCACTTGAATGGCTCCAAATACTGGTCTGAGGCTGAAGGCTGCTGATTCCCAGGGCAGCCAGCCCACATCCCTTGTGGGGCTTCATCACAGAGTTTCCCTGTTCATTCTTTTCATGTATGATTTGCCAGGTTATGGAAGAGGCGCCACCTTTGGAAATAGTGAAAACAAGCGTGTGGATCGATTTGCTGAAGGCTGCCTTCCGGCACACAGAACGGGGAAAATCGCTGGGGGGCAAAGAAGGGACAAGACACAGGGTCCGTCTACTGGAAATGGAGCAAGTGTGTTTGCTGCAGAATGAAGCCCTGACGTTTTAACACAGGCTAAGTGGGGACAGAAATCCCAATGCCCAGGGCGGATGGCCATTCTTTGGTCTCCGCCCTGCTGTATGCATAAATATTCCTGAGGTCAGAATCACGCTCTGTCCATGAATAGGGACTAACTGAACATTCAGAATGCAAAAGAGTCTGACCAAAAGCACATATTTTTCCCAATTATGAGAATGAAGTAAAAACGTCAGATTCAGTCTTCAAAACAACTGTGATCCACTCTGTTCTGTGAACCTCACATATTCTTTCTTTTAAACCATTAAGGGGTGCCTGGGTGGCTCAGTTGGTTGAGCCTCCGACTCTTGATTATGGCTCAGATCCTGGTGATTTCAGGGTCCTGGAATCGAGCCTGAGTGGGGCTCCCCACTCAGCATGGAGTCTGTCTCCTTCTCCTTCTGCCCCTCCACCCACTGTGCTCTCTCTTTCAAATAAATAAATATTTAAAACAAACAAACCATTAGGTATCACCAAAGTCCCGGGCAGGTCAGCAGCACCAGAGGGAGACCTGGCAGCCCAAGGGGGCCCGTTGGACAGCCCCAAACCAGTCTTCAAAGGCTGAACTGTTGTCCTAGGGCTCAGATTCTAAAAAATGGTTTCTTGGTATCGAAATTACCAGATCTGGGGTGAATTCTTTTTTTAAAAAAGTTCATTCATATGAAACCATTTTCCTTAAAATCGAAGTTTCTAGAAAAGAGTCTTGTTGTTTGTAGGAGACCGTTTCCTTTCTGAAAGGTACAGTACACACTATTTCAGGACTTCCTTCCACTCTTTTGAATCTTGAAGTCTCCTGTGGCCGAGACTGGGTAATCCCTCACCAAATCCACTGCCCCTTTCCTCCCGGGCACACAGTCGGGCTGCCTGTCCCAGCCTCTCTGGCAGTTAGGTGGGAATAGTCTTCAAGCTTCACCAGACTGCCCAGGGGGTTCCATCACACAAAAACATTGGAGCCTCTGCCCCGGGGGTGGTTGGGTCACAAGGCCGAAGGACCCTGCGGTCCTGAATGAGTCCGCTTGGACTCCTCCCCTTCCGCCCTACTCCCACTCTCCCCTCAATTCGCATTAAACTGTGATATGGGTGCGAAATCAACAGACGCGAACGGCTTGTTTCAGCAGTCTACGACGGGAATGCTCCTGTAGTGGGGTGAGTAGAGAGGAAGCTAACATTCTGAACGTTTTCTGCATCTAACTGGCAGGCATCCTGTTTCTGGGCTTTCACCTCTGTGATCCTCAGCGGAAAGAAAGCCCCTCATTCCCCAGCATTCTTAGACCAAGCTCTCCTGTGGCTGTGTCCACGTCCATCCTGGGAAGGGGCACAATGGACCTGGCGGGAAGCAGCCCCTGCCTCCATATGCCACGGTCATGTGAAAAGGCAGCTAACCAGCTCTTTACCCGGGAGACTTCAAGCAGCGAGCTGTAGAACACTCAACAGCATTCTGTCATTTTCTTTTCAGAACGTTAGATGGTCTTGAATGCCCTTTTCTGTCCTAAAATTATAGAATTCTGTGAACAAAATCACAAGGGGAAGACTGGGGACTGAAAAAAAAGGCCCAAGATCTCTGTGGGACAGAAGCCTCATTATATTTGGGAGATGATAATAAACACCTCACATTTATAGAGTGTTTACTAAAAGCCAGGCCTCACATACTTTGTTCCACTTAATCCTTACAAGCCCTATAAAAGGGTTGTTGGAAATTCTGCCTGGTGACCAGCAGCTGGAAAGGAGGAGATCTTTCTAAGCACATACCAGGATTCGAAGCAGCAAAGTTGCCAACAATAATAACCTTTGTAAAAGTAGTTGCTGCCCCAAGTCAAAGAACTGTCTTCCACTGAGTTCAAAGGGCTGTTAAATCTGGGGGTGGTCTCTCCAGCCACAAAGACATGCAGAGATAATGTCATCTTTGACTCTGAAGGACTGGGTTCCGAATGACACAGAAGCCTGTGCTGCTATGACATCACGAGCAGGGCTGTTTTGCTTGCCCTTTGCCTTTCTCTAGAATCAGTTCTTCTTTCCTTAATTGGTGATTCTGTCTCCCTTCTGTCTGTTTTCGACTTCTGTTGTGAACTGGCCAAAGCCAATTTGGCAGCGTAGAGTTTCCAGGCTCTTTTATTCATGTGGGATGTATATCTATCATCAGAGGTGGGTGAGGACTCCAAGCCCATTATCATGCTACATGTAAGAAAAGCAAGACTCAGACAGATCATGCTGCCACACAAACAGTTATTGACAGGCAGGCATGAAAGCATGAAACTCAATGACTCCAGATCTTTGCCCTTTTAAATACTCCAATTACTCCCCATTTAAATGGCACGTTCGGGGCAAATGCCCTAACATTGTAGAGACAGGGTTCAGTTAACCTTGTAGTTGCCATCAGGTAACCAGAATCCTCCAAGCCAACAGTGGACTTAGGACTGTTTTAGAACTCCACCTTGGGAAACATTTTAATATGTGAAGAGATTTTGGTCCTTAAACCCTGTCCATTCAAGGACAGGCAGTGTTTCTACGCTATTCTAGCTTAGCAGTTGACAAACTCTGGTGTACAGGCCAAATCTGGTCTGTGCCTGTCAGTAAAGTTTTACTGGAACACAGCCGTGCCAATTCATTTACATATTGTCTGTGGCTCATCCTGTGCTACAGGGGCAGAGTTGAGTGATGTGACAGAGGCCGTTTACCTGCGAAGCCAAAAATAACATCAAACCTTTGCAAAACATGTTTTCCGGGGAAACCTGGGTGGCTCAGTTGGTTAAGCATCGCCTTCAGCTCAGGTCATGATCCCAGCGTCCTGGGATCGAGTCCCGCATTAGGCCTGGGAGCCTGCTTCTCCCTCTCCCTCTGCCCCTCCGTCTGCTTGGGCTCTCTCTCTCTCCCTGACAAATAAATAAAAATAAAACCTTAAAAAACAAAAACAGGTTTTCTGACCACTGCCCTAGCCAATCCACATACATTAAGCAGTGCTGTCTTTGGCAATGAAAACCCATTGCTAATATATATTTGCTACTTAGAAAAATCTCCGGTATGGATCAGGGATAAAGATAGCTGAAGTGCTTACAGCCTCTGAGGTATAGACTACTTATTAGTTACTAGATGATACCCCTGAAATGTGCAAGTCCTACTTGGGCAATAATAGCCTCAGAGTATTTATTAAAACTAACATACTTTTCCAGAACTCTGTCAATTTTGGAATTTGAAAACTAAATAGCAATCATCGTAACATTTCCTTTTACTGCTTCTCAAAACCCATTTTCATTAGTGATTATGATTAAACCTTCAAATACTCTTATATCAATAACAATATTAAGCCCAGAGTTTGAAAAGTGTGTTATCCAAGTGGATCCCAATGCAATAACTAAGATAGAGTAGTTTTATTATTATCCCATTTTACAGAATAAAAAGCCTAAGGTCTGAAAGTATATCTCATTTTCTCACAGTTGCAGAATTGGTTGAATCTGAAGCCCTTCATTTTCCAGATATGATAAGTCTCTCCTCTACACCACAGTAACTTCCCAGTCGCCGCTCATGGATCATACTTTTGGAGCAAACTGCAGATTTTCATTTTCGGTCAATAGAAATGTATTCCCTTTTCAGAGAAAAAATGGCATTCTTAGAAAGTTCTTGACTGTTTTGCAAACTAACTTCACCTCCTTTATTCTTGAAGTTGTGGAGCCACCATTGAGCTGCAAGATTGATTCCTAGGGGGTGGGAAGAAATTTCCCAGAGGAATCAAAGGAATGAAGGTAAATGTTGAAAATGGATGTTTCATCAACTACATAAAATGAGACCCTGCAGGCTCAAAGAAGCCTTTGAAGGACCACCCTGACTTGGAAGCCTATAACTATAGCACAGTGTAACGAGGCTCCAGTGCTAGTCACAGATTCATACATGTTAGAAGAGGAAGAAGCTCATTATTAGGTCAACAAATTCACCCCACTTCACCCTTACAGTGCTGGATTGTTCTCTCAGTTGTGTTTGTCTGCCTGGGAAGTTCACTTATTATTAAATTGGCTAGGGGTTATTAGAACTGGTGTGGTGTCTCCCCAGCCTTTTCTTAGCCATTTATCCCCATGGCTCTGACCCTCAGTTACCCATAATTTATTTCTCCCCATCCCATGATACCATCTTGGCTGGATTAAGCCCATAGTTGGTGCTGGTGCATTTTGCCTCCTCCACCTGCAGGTTGAGTTGGAGCCTTTCCTCCAAGACAGTCCCTTCATATACATGGGCTCCAGTGGAACCCTGTTATTACCAAAACTTGTAGGGAAGAAAAAAAGGGGGGGGCAGATACTATATTCAGGAATAAGAATATTAAGATTTGAACTCAAGAAGTAAGTTAGAGGTCTTCTCTCCAGACCCCAGAGTGATTGTCTGCCAGTGACTTGGGTCATAAGTCATATAACTGGATTTTAATAGCAGATGAGTGGCCCCACTGGAGACTTTTTAAATTCTAAACAACTTTAAGGCAACAACTTAATGGTATAAAAAGACAAACATAATTTCAAGTGTGAGTCCAGTGGTAAATATTACAACAGCAGTAATATTAGGAGGAATCCCTCTGTGTGTTGAAAAGACTTAAGTCTCTTAAAGACAGCTTCTCATTTCTGAACATCTGGGAATCTTCTGTGTGATTCTTTTAGTTGACTTTTGATGATACATGGAAATAACACTATCAGTGTTGGGAATAAGACAAGACTTTCAAAAATTTGAGTTTGAGATTAAATATTTATGATCCCTTCTCAGCAGAAAAGGGGAAAACAATGAAATCTTGAATACTGATTTTGGGGGAGAAAATAAATTAATTTTAAAAATAATTTATTTTTCCTAGAATACTAACTTTAGGATTACGTACTGAATCTTTCAAGATGGCTTAGGTTATCCTGTGATAACACACAACCTAAAAATCTCAGTGGCTTAAAAAAAAAAAAACCCAGATCTATTTTTCATCCATGTGACATATCCATTGTGAATGTTGACTTCACTCTGGGACCCAGGACTACAGAATTGCCACTCTGTGAAACATGGCTAATTATTGTGACAGACAGAATGAGAACTTTGGAAGGGCTTGGACCAGCAATTAAGTGCTCCAGCCCAAAGTCATGTTTATTCTCAACTTATTGACCAGCATTGGTCACATGCCCCACTCAATCACAAGGGGGCAGGAATTGTAATCCTACCAAGTGCCAGAAGACAGAGAGCTAAAAATATTTGTAAAATAGTGCTAATGACTTCCACATGTCATTAAAATTGAAAGGACAAAATTTGATCTGGAGTATGTTCAAAAGCATGCATGTCAGATGCTTCTAGTAATGATGATCTCTGACTTTATAAAAATGAACACTCAAAAAAGCAAGGAGCTCCATCCAATGATTCCCTGCACTTGAGAGAATGAATATCAGGCTTTCCCCCAAAGTTTAAAAAACATTGATGCCTGGGTCCCACTCCAGAGAGTCTAATTTAATTTAGTTTGAGGTACAGCTTAGGCTTCAGGGTTTTTTTTTCAGCTCTCTAATAAAGTGATGACTAAGGTACACGTTGAGTAGAAAGTCATTAGTCTATTCTACAGGTTGGGATTGTAGGATGATTTTGAACTCCAGTATCACCCATCTGTGTGGTCTTAAGAAGTCAACTTCTCTGGGTCTCCGTTTTATTATCTATGAAATTAGGAGTGGAATACAATGACTTCTACAGATCCTTCCAGCCTTAAAAATCTCTTATAGACCACTGACTTCCATTTAGAAAGTGTTTCAGACCCCAAGTTAATGTGTAAGCGTAGCCAGATTACTTTGTAAGTCAATCTGGTTAAGCTCCTATAGTTTCAATAATGGAATAAGGGCAATAATTGGAAAAAGTCTTTATGAGTTAAGTAGTTGTATTTTCCCAGCAAACCAGGAAGCTGGACTAGACTTGAGGATAAAGTCATGTTATAAAAAAAGATATGGCGTTAACTTGATCCCTTGGTTACATGTGGACTGAGGGTGAACTTCCTGATCTGAAATGAAAAAATTGTATTACCTAAGGCTATTCAGATAAAAATAAATTTAAAAAAGCCACTTCCCACAATTCTTCTTGCTGAAAATGAAAAGTTAAAGGTTTCACAATTTCTTCACCATGTAATCCTATCTCAGTGCTGTCAGTGTCTTAATAGTGTATTGATTGGCTCATACGCCCGCTATCTTTAAAGAAGCATTATCACTCTGTTGGGGCCAAACATGAGAAACTACTTTTAAAGACCTTTTTAAGAGTTTTTTGATTTTTCAAAAGCTTCTTGGGGGCTTATTGAACTTCTCTGGCAGCTGGAATTAACTCTACAATGCTCTTTCTCTATTTCTGACACAGTGAATTCATCTGGAGCGGGCAAATTATCAATGACTCACAGGAGGGAGACGATAAGGAGGGCCTTGAGATAAATTCATGTGGTAATTAGTTACATGGACACCTGTATTCTTAGGCTCTTTCTAAGTGCTATCATTGCATTGGAAACTCGCGATAATTATCAATAGCCATCTTAAATATGCGACGTTGACTCCACCATTAAGGGGTAGAAAGTGAAGAGAAGAGAAGATGAATTGTAAAAATTAAAACTGTTAGTGCGGAAAATAGCATTAAACTGGTTTTCAATTATCAAAATGCCTGGCAAGCTGAAATAAGACAAAAATCTTCATTTATAACTCCACTGTAGGTATTCAATGTCTGTATCTCTCTTCTTCAATTATTAAAAAAAAAATCCTCAGAATAATTCTTATTGAATGCTTAGGAAAGTATTTGATGATAATGGACCAAGATGTTATCACTTTGGGTGATGGTATTGTGGGTGGGTCTTTTTCTTCTTTTGGGAATCTCTGTGTTTTACCACTTTGCTCCATGAAGCATATGTATTTTTTGGAACTGGCTTCACTCCTCACTGTGTTTTGGGGAAAATTACTTAATCACCCTGAGCCTCATTCTGTACCTCAAAATGAAGATAATAATAGTATCTACCCCAAAAGGTTGTGGTAAATATTAAGTCTAAAGCACATTGACCGATGAAAATTGCAATTTGAAATGGTTCAACAAAATATTAAACATTTAGCTTTATACCTGACAAATACTGAGCCCTCAGGAAATATTAGCTATGAAAGAATGTTAAGGAAATAGAGAGAGAAGAAAATTAAAAAATAGAAAAGAAATGATATGCAATCTTTTAAATATCCGGCTAATTGAGGTATAATTTACGCACAGTATACAGTTCTAGAAAAGTTGGCAAACTCATACAAATTGGGTAACCACAGTCAATATATAAAACAGTTCTATCTTTCCCACAAAATACATCGTGCCCCTTGTAGACAACCCCCTCCACCCACCACAGCCCCTGACAACTGCTAATCTTCTTAATGTCCCTATAGTCTTACCTTTAATATGGATCCCCCCCTTACTTTAATTACCCATATATGTTGATTTGCCTCCTTCTTATGTGGATGGACAGTTGTCCCTTCAGAGGCAGACGGGAAGGCCCATCCATCTGGCCGGCCACTAATGGAAGTTACTAGAAGGAAGGTCCCTTTCAGTTTGCTCCGAAGAGTGAAGGGTGTGGGTTCAGGCTGCGGAGGGGGCAGAGAAAGGCATTTGCTGAGGCTTTACCTTTATATCTTGTTTGTTCACAGCTCTGTGGGGAAAGGAGAAAGGAACGTGTGCAGATAGCCCATTTGACGACTTTCCCAAGCTCCACCATGGTTTTTAAACTGATTTTTCTGTTGATGGAAATACATAACATCTGTTGGTCAGAGGTCTCATGACGTAAGGATAAATTTAAACCCCAGATCCCCAAGTAGAGTGTAACAGAGTCCTCCTCCGTTCAGCTCTCCTTTGAGAAAAATGCCCAACCCGTGGATGTAGGCAAAGCCCTCTGCTCATGAATGCTGGTGTACTTTCAGCAGGATCTAGCTCACGTTTCATGCTCTTTGAGGTATTTTTTTTCTTACCTTCTTGGAAGATCTTCATCATGATATCAATTTGCATGAATGTTATTTGCCACAACATCCAATGGACCAAATTTTATAATCTTGAAATTAGAGAGTCACCTCCCCCAAACAAGTCTTTAGGGCTCCCTTGTGGTTCCTTGTGGTTTACAGGGTGATATCTGGATTCCTTTGTCTGGCAAATAAACCCTTCCTGATTGGACTCCATCAAGATTTGAACAGCACAACAAATAGATTTGATTTATGGAGGCATATAGAACCCAATACCCACCAAATAGAGAACCTGGAACATTTGCGCACATAGGTCACTTAGTAGCCATAGAACAAATTTCAAAAATCTCTAAGCATTGGCATCATGGACAGAAACTGTTTCACATAGTGGAAAATTACATGGGTTTAGGGGCCCACCTGCCTTTGTTTGGATCCTGACCGCTTCTCTTACTAGTTTGGTGATGTTGGGTCAGTTACATAACCTCTCTGTGCCTCAGTTTCTTCATCTGTGGAACTCGAAGGCTTGTGGTGAGGGAAATGTAGTTCCTCAGTCATGTCACATTCTCCTCAGCATTTCTTTTCCCTTGCTCCTTCTACTAGGAACATGCCTTCTCCATGCTTCTCCATTTGAAAATGCCCATCATCTTTAGAGTTTCAGAATAAAATCCTTAGCTTCCTGGGGCAGGCCTGGGACTCTCACTGCCTTTTTGAACACAACAGGAGTCTACTGGTGGCTTCACTGTATGGCAGCTGCTGAGATCTGTGTCTTCCCACTGATCTGTACACTCCCTGAAGGAGTATGAACAGCAGCTAGAACTTTCAGAAAATCTACTCAGCACTCAGTATTTACGGAATGCTGTTTACAGGCCAGGCATGGTTCTCCGCCTTTACATATATTAGTTCATCTGTCTCCACAACAATTCTGTGAACTAAGTATTGTTATTTTCCCCACTTTACAGTTGGGGGAAACCGAGGCACAAAGTGGCTATGTAATTCGCTTAACTTCACCCAGCTAGGGAGTAGTTAAAATGGAATTCAAAGAGGCTATGTTTTTCATCATTGTGTGGGATCAGGAATAGGATTGAAGGAATAAATAAAAGCTGTAGTCCAATGCTTTTCAACCTAACTGCACATGAATCACCTGGAGACCTTGTGAAAATGCAGGTTCTAATTCAATAGGTCTGAGGTGGCACCAAGATTCTGGTCTGTTGAACCATACTTTGAGAACAAGGCCAATACTGCCAGTCCGTGGACCACATTTTGAGAACAAGGCCCTAGACTAATGGTTCAAAGCTTTTTTTTTGGTCTCAGGACCCTTTACACTCTTAAATATTATTGAAGACACCAAAGAGCTTTTGTTTACATGAGTTATATCTGTCGATATTTACTGTTGGAGAAATTAAAAAGTATTTTAAAAAGTAATTAAGTAAACCCATTATATGTTCATGTAAATACCATATTTTAATGAAAAAATAACCATATTCTTCAAAATAAAACATTAGTGACAATGACATTGTTTCCCATTTCTGCACATCTCTTTAACCTCAGGTTTAATAGAAGAGAGCTTCTTTCTCTCACCTGCTTGTGCATCCAGTCTGTTGTGATGTGACATGACATGCAGCCTCTGGAAATCTCCACCACATACTCATGACTCATGCAAGTCAAAAAGGCAAAAATGACATCTTACTATCATCATAAGAATAGGTTTAACCTGACAGACTCCCTGACAAGGTCTCAGAGGCCCCACCCAGAAGTCCCTAGACACCACTTTAAAAACCACTGCTCTAGACCACACTTAAGAATCCAAGAAGACATTGAAAGTTATTGCGCTCACCATGCAGTTAGGCTTTTGGTGTTTTGTAAAATCGATGTCTTCGGAAGTTCTGTGAGGAGGCTCTTTCTAGATTTTGTTTCTTCTCCAGTTGCAGTTTACATCCTCGTCTTCATCCGATGATGGTGCATGGTCATGGTCTCAACACAGATAAGAATCTCTTCAGTAAACCAAAAATCCAAAAGGTGATACTCCCTTTAGACAGAATATTTGATAACGAAGAACATCAAAAGGAAAACATTTTATTGGATCCCTGAAAAACTTTTAAATTGCTTTAGAATAAAAACACTAGTGTTTTTGTTTTCTATTTTATTATTTTTTTAAGATTTTATTTATTTATCTGAGAGAGAGTGAGCGTACAAGCAGGGGGAGCGGCAGGCAGAGGGAGAAGCAGGCTCCCTGCTGAGCAGGGATTCCGACTCAGGGCTTGATCTTAGGACCCTAGGATCATGACCTGAGCCAAAGGCAGACACTTAACCAACTGAGCCACCCAGGCGCCCCATGTTTTTTATTTTTAAAATTGCTTTAAAGAATAGATCATCCCAACCTAATGTATCAATTCACTTAAAGCTAGTATGATTTTCCTGTATATGTATGCATTTACTACATTTATCTTTAGTTCTTTTGCTCAAATATGGTTTCACGGTTTTTTTTTTTTAAAGATTTTATTAATTTGACAGAGAGAGACACAGCGAGAGAGGGAACCCAAGCAGGGGGAGTGGGAGAGGGAGAAGCAGGCTTCCCGTGGAGCAGGGAGCCTGACGCGGGGCTTCATCCCAGGACCCTGGGATTGTGACCTGAGCCAAAGGCAGACGCCCAACGACCGAGCCACCCAGGCTCCCCTGGTTTCACAATTTTTAAAATGTAAAATATAAAGTGTTTGAAATCATTTGATATACTTAAATATCACATGTCCACTTCCTGTTCCCACCTTTTATACCTTACTCTTATGCCTGGATTTCCAAGCTTTCCAGGTCCACCCAGGAGAGTGTTTGAGTAGGCTCCTTGGTTCCCTTTGACCTCTGAAATATTACCTTAGCACATTTGCTTCTCCACTGGGTCTATAGCAACCTGACTCCTCTGACTGTACAAGGAGGGAGTTATACTCCTGGCAGATTTGTTCATCATCATTTTAGGACTAGGCAAATAGAATACTCTGTGGTTCAAGCCTTCAGACTCCCTCTCTGGAAAAATATCTCCTCCTCTGGTCCTGTTCTCAATTCAGAGAATCTTAGAATCTTGGGATCAGAAGGGATTTTCAAGGTCATCGAGATCCTTGCCACTCAGACGTGGCCTCTGGATCAGCAAGCAGCATGGGCATCATCTGGGAGCTTGTCTGAAATGCAGAATCTCAGGAGCCACCCAGACCTACTGGATGGTAACCTTCACTTTGACAAGACCCCAACAGATGAGTGTACACATTAAAGTTTGAGAAGTGGGGCTCCAGACCAACCTCCCGTCTGATAGAGCAGTCCTGGCTGCAGTGTCTTCCTCCTGACTACCCCCAAGTGCTCATCAGCCTTCACCTTCCAGTTTCAGGGTCATACTCTCTCACTCTAGATACTCTAGATCAGGAGATCCCAACATTGACCGCACACTAAAATCCCTTGGGGAGCTTCTAAAAATCTCAATGCCAAGCCCTCACCCCTGACCAGTGAAATCAGAATCTGTGGCGATGGAGCCCAGGCATCGATATTTTATGAAATCCACCCACGAGATTCTAATATGCATCCAAGTTATGAACCCCTGATTGAGAGCCACCCCGTTTGCATCTTAGACTATTTACTTCATTTCTTGCTTTGATATTCTGTGAAAATGCAACCATCCCCTTAGAAAGGCAAAACTGTTATCTCTCATTTGCACTTTGCTTGGGAATAGGGTTCTTTTTTAAATCAGCATAAATAATTTATTGCACTCTTTAATATCATACACTGGTGGGCTTGACAAATCACATAGCAGTATTCTGGGATGGAGGAGCCAGAAGTTGGGAATGAGACAAGAGCATATGACATGAAGACAGGTCGTTGAAGGACGGACTTCATGCCTTCTGGTAACCAGTTCTGTCAGCTGAACTACCAGGGGCAGGAAGGGGCTGGGCCAGGCCAAGAACCGGAAGTTGTCCTTTGGAGAGCCCACTTCCGGTTTCCTGCCCATTTTCTTGCTTCTGTATTCGTGGCCGTCGGGGTGCAGGAATCCGGAAGTTCTATAGCTGCCAGGCTGGTGAGCTCCATCAGCTGAGCACTGGTTTCCAGTGTAGCCCTGGCCTGACAGGTCTAAGAACAATTTTGCTAATGTAATCTTGCTGGCCTAAAAGCGGCTGGTTGTTTTTCATCCCTCAGTGGTCCTCTTGAGTAATACAGCCTTTTGTTTGTGACATGACTGTTCAAGAAATTGAAATCTCTTTTTTTTTTTTTTTGGTAAGATTAAGGGAAAATGATTTTTTTGACATTTTATTAGCTTTTAAATTATCTAGTTTTATTTAGATACTGCTTCATTAGACTATTGTTTGGGGATATATAAATCATGTTAACAGAATTCTGAACAGGCTAATAACTACATGATCAAGTCAAAAATTTGGGGAGAAGGGAGAAAGTATTATTTTGTTTTATTTATTTTTAAAGACTTATTTATTTTAGAGAGAGTGAGAGAGAGTGCATGAGCAGGGGATGAGCAGAGGGAGAGGGAGAGAGAGAACCTCAAGCAGACTCCATGTTTAGCTTGATTTCATGAGCCGAAATCCAGAGTTGGAGGCTCAACTGACTGAGCCACCCAGGCACCCCTGAAAAAGTGTTATTTTAAAAGGAAAATCAACCTACTACCCACAGTCATATTAATTTACCATTAATGAAAATATTACACAAAACAAATCCTTAATAATAAATTTGGCAGCTCTACCATTTTAGATTCTAATGAGTATCATTCACATATTAAAATATAATTTAGGAAATTTACAGCTTGCAAATTCTGCTTTAAACTTCCTTGTTTTACAAACTAAATAATAGTCTAATTAATTTGGATGTTTGAGGATAAAACACCTTCCCCTCCCCAACATTTCCTGCTCACCTAGCTTTTAAATCTGATAAACTTATTAGAGCATCGTTTAATCGTGAATTTGACACATTTGACAGAGTT
Source organism: Zalophus californianus (assembly GCF_009762305.2). Taxonomy (NCBI): domain Eukaryota; kingdom Metazoa; phylum Chordata; class Mammalia; order Carnivora; family Otariidae; genus Zalophus; species Zalophus californianus. The sequence continues at coordinate 124,163,521 of NC_045599.1, read as the reverse complement.
TTAGATCCTTTAGGGATTTAAAAAGTTGATTCTCAGTTCTTTAATATCCCAATATTCTTAGAGATAATTTGCTATTAAAGTCTCTTTAGGCTAAGCAAATGCTATAGGAAGAGAGGGCTATATTTTAGTGCCTTGGAAAGGTAAGCAGAGTTTTAGAGTATTTCTGTTCTCTGTTATAGAACATGTGGTTTGGCTTCCTATGAAAACTTGGGAGAGGAAGAGAAAATCCTTTAAAGGATATTCATATATATTTTTAAAAGATTGATTATTTATTTATTTATTTATTTATTTATTTATTTATTTATTTATTTGACAGAGAGAGAGACACAGTGAGACAGGGAGGACAAGCAGGGGGAGTGGGAGAAGCAGGCTTCCCGTGGAGCAGGGAGCCGGATGTGGGGCTCGATCCCAGGACCGCGAGGTCATGACCTGAGCTGAAGGCAGACGCTTAACAACTGAGCCACCCAGGCGCCTGGATGGAAAACATTTTAAGAATGATTTTTTTTCCCCTAAGTATAGTTGTTTTCTTCCAATAATGTAATATTTTCATTTTTAAAAATTTTTAATGAAATATCAATTTGGACATATATATATTCCAGTTTTTTCACTGGCTTACACTTTCATTTCAGTAATGTGTTATCTTTATATTTGAATACATATAAATTGAAATTAAAGCTAACACTGGCTTAAGTGTCTATTCTACTCTCAATCAAAACATTTGGAAAAATCTCCCTGTAGTGACCACTTTCCTAAAAGTTTTTAAAAAATCATGAAAAAGGGGGTGCCTGGGTGGCTCAGTCGTTAAGCGTCTGCCTTCGGCTCAGGTCATGACCTCGGGGTGCTGGGATCGAGCCCTGCATTGGGCTCCCTGCTTGGCGGGGAGCCTGCTTCTCCCTCTCCCACTTGTGTTCCCTCTCTTGCTCTCTCTCTCTCTGTCAAATAAATAAATAAAATCTTTAAAAAAAATCATGAAAAAGATCCCAATTATCCCCCAAATGAAACTTTTGCATAAATTCAGGTTTCTTATAGAAGGGCACACTTGTAAAGAGCCATCAGTTTGAACTGGTAATTTTGTTTATCTATTTGACTTGCCATTAAAATGCTAAACAGTTAAAATTTGAAACTGTGCTATCAAATTTGTGAGCTACAGTTCTGTGGACTTTTTGGAATATAGGGGAGATGTTCTTCCTGTCTTTGTATCTTCCACTTCTGTTCCTTTCTCCACTCTCAGTTTGTTTTCTTGACTTCTGGGTTTTTTCTTTGTCCTAATTTCCCTCCATATAGTTCTCTACTGTTTAGGAAAGTCCAGGCATACACCTGCATGATGAGGACATATGGGGGCACATGTAAATATGCACTTATACTTTCTTATGCCTTCAAAATAAAGTCCTTATATTGCTGTCATCTGCTTTTCACTCTATCGAAAGTGGAGAGCTTTTTTTTTTTTTTTTTCCAATTAAGCCCACGATTATAATAGAGCTTGGGAACAAAGGGTGATTAAAGCCATCCCTAGAGAGAGATGAAGTTCACTAGTTCTCTGACTACATGCAAGTCAACATCTCCACAACCACTTTGGTCTATTCCTTTGGCTCCGATAGCAGAGCCATGGTAGCATTTCCCAGGATAAGATGTTGGGGTCTAGACATGACTGAGAAGGATGTGCCTGGGGCCACCATGCCCAAACACGGATGCAAGTTTGTCTGAGCTGGGAAGGATCTTGAGTTCTATTGAAGTTCAGCCCAGGAAACTAATGTCAGGGAAGCCGTGTGACTCATCCAGGGACTTGTAATGAGTAATAAACAAAAAAGGAACTAGGGAACATGAAAAACATGCATACTGGATCAATTAAGAGGCATGAAAGCTGAAGGAAAATATGAATAGGCTAGATGTTCCCAGGAGCAGCTAGGGCTCCCTGGCATCCTACCAGTTGTAGGTCTATCCTGTGTGTATCTTCATTTATTTTGATGGCTCAGCTATTACTCCTTCCTGGGAGAATCCCTATCTAGGATGTTACAATCTTTTGGGAAATGTCTTTCGTTGTGTCAAAATACAAACCTTGATCTTCCATTATTTCCAGTTCATGTTGAAAGTGTCTGGATCAAAGCTTCATCTTTGGCCCCAAGTCTCCATTGCTATGCTAGCAATCATCTACTAGCGCTTTTGGAATTTAACTCCGGGGAGCACTTCGCTTGTCTCTGTGATAAATGCGAGTGATGAAATGAGATAAAGCCAACATTCAGTGAGTGCCAAGCGCATGGTATGCACAGTGCACTGGGGCAACCCATCTGATGGGCACAGCCTTTCCAGTAGGTGTCACATCCCATTACACAGGGGAGGAAACCGAGGCTACCTTCTCCCTCATCCTTCACTGTTGATCTTTCTTCATGTTGTCAATTAACTTCATATTGTTATGAACCTAAGGCATCCCCTCCTACTTTTCCGGTCAGCCTTTGAAGCTGTCCCATTCCTCTTTTGTCCCACAGCCCCTCCATCCTGACAAGCCACACAACTTCTTCTCTTTCGTAAACCTTTGTCTGTCATCCTGCCCTCCTCCCCTGGGGCTGGATACAAACCAAGTGTCCCCCTCATCCAGCTATTTTTCACCTCCTTGACACCTTCTGCTTGGTGACACCGATCAGACCATACCTTCAAATCTTCCAGTCCCCTCGTCCTCCTCACTTCCTCTCTTACAAAATGCACAAACAAAAATATAATCAAACTCAGATTGAAGATTAGTCTTTTGCTTCTTTCCACAGGTTTTCTCTTGGCATCAGAAAATTTGCATTTATTTGCGGTGTCACTAACTAACCCAGAAACTGAGCCAGCATTCCTCTGCTTCCTACACCCACCTCCCAGCCCTGGTCTTCCCTGCCCCTCCTCTCTCACACCTCCCCATTTCCTCTGTCTGGATACTGGATGTGGCCTGCTCGGAAACTTTGAGTCGGCTTCCTAAAGCCTTCTCTGAAGCAAGGAATTGCTTTTGTCCTGCCGTGTGTGTGTGTGTGTGTGTGTGTGTGTGTGTGTATTAAATGTTTTATTTTGTTTTGTGTTCTTTTTATTTCTTTTCTCTTTTTTTTGGCAAAAGACTATTGCTTTCCGACTTCAAAGTTTTTTCAGAGAACAAGCATTTTACAAGACTCCTTTTTGTTTTTAAGTCGTGACATCTGTTCATCTTGGGAAAAGTCAAGTGGTTCTTCGGTGGAAGCTGATATCAGTGAGCGCTAGGACAAGCTGAGACCTCAGCTTACCCGGCACCCTTGGTTGATAGAGGAGAAAAATCAGGTCTAAAGAAGTCGATCGAATCACCAAAGTCCCATTGACAGTTAGTGACAGGGCCAGGGCTGGGGTGCAGGTCTCCTGACCTCCAGTCCACTGAGATGTTCTGGACATCGTGTCATTCCCAAACAAGCCCTACATTTTGAAATGGCATACCAGCACTCTGAAGAGATGCCTCTTAGTGTGCTGAGCAGTTGCCTGCAGCCACTGTGGGGCTCCCACGTTTTGTCGTATTGTGTGGGGAGCCCCTTCCATGGGCTACAGGCTCTTCCTGCATTTCCAGAAGATGGTAGCTCTTTGTTTGGTTTTTTTCTTGCACATGAAATCTGGCACACCAGACAGAATCCCATGATTTGTGAGCTCTGCCTTTCATGCCCTCCTCCCCTTTGGGAGTGCCTGTCTCAAACTCTTCATTCCCTCCCTCTCCCAAGATGGGTGAGACCTGTAACTCTTCTCTTGGTTTCTCAGTCCCCATCATTCCTTCTCTTGCTCCACCTAGACTGACCTATCTTCTTTTAAAATGCTTTCCACTTTCTTTTTAACCCAGATAAAGAGATCCTTATAATTTAAAAATACAACCAGTAGAAAAAATAACACGTTGCTAATTTCTCCTGCATTCGTGCCAGACCCCAGAACCCCCTTCCCACCCCTCTGTGAACACCTGCGCTCCATTCTGTGGCTTGCTTTGTCTGCTTTGTCCATTTTAGCACCCAAAGCTCTAAGTCCATCCCTTTTTAGATGGCTGAATAATGCTCCATTATATTCCATAATGTGTTTTACCCATCTCTTCTCTAGTGAAAGGTTTGTTTATGGCTTCCAGAGTTGTGCTATTGTAAACAATCCATATCCCACATTCGGAACCTTGCCCACCACCAATTCCCCCTTCCCGAGTCACTCTCAAACTCATACACTCTACCGGTTGTGGATCCTGGAACTGATATCACAGGTGACTGCTAAATTAGCTAATAATGAGTACTTACCTCTTTGTTCACAGGCACAGTATTAATGAGCCCTTTCTCCTTTTCAGGAAGAATACATCCATGTTAAGAGAACCACCTGGATAAAAGTTCTTAAAGCATCTCTCTTCCATATTTCTCCAGTGCTCTTTGGAACAGAATGGATATAAGTCATTAACAAGTTATACTCTTAACACAAGGGAGTATTTCAAATGGTAGAAATTTCATGGAAAATGAGAGACCTGTAGGTGAGATATTTTAAAGCAAGTGGGCTTTGTTTATGCTCCAAAACATATAATGCAAGGTAGCTATCTACTTGGATATACCTGGTGAGAAGTGTAGTCACAGTGTTAGCCTTAAATATCAGCTTGGCTGATGCTTGCAGAGGACAAGATACCCTCCCAAAGCTATACTCTGGAAGCTCCATCTCCCCGTGAAGATGCACCTGCACACATCTAAATCAGGAGGGAGCATCCAGTCAAACAGACTTGAGGACTATCCTACATCATGCACAAAAATCCATCGCAGATCTAAATGTGGAAGGTAAGCAGTAACACTTTTAGAATAAAACATGGACTAATATCTTCATGACCTTGAGGTAAATAAAGATTTCTTAAACAGGACATTAAAAATGCTAGCCATTAATGAAAAGAATTGATCAATTGTACATTAAAATTAGGACTTTTGTTCATTCAAAATTATTAAGAGAGTTAAAAGACAAGACAGAGTGGGAAAAATATTTTCAATATAAACATCCACCACCAACAAAAAAATCCTATGACTTATATCCAGACTATGTACAGAACTTTTACAAATCAGTAAGAAATAGGTTGACAAATCAATAGAAAAATGGGCAAAATGCATGAACAGACACTTCACAAACTAGGATTCCTTTCTTCCTCCCTTCCTTCCCCCTGCCCTCCCCTCCCCTCCCCTTCCCTCCCCTCCACTCCCCTCTCCTCTCCTCTCCTCTCCTCTCCTTCCTTGTAGGCTCCATGTCCAATGTGAAGCCCAATGTGGGGCTTGCACTCATGACCCTGAGATCAAGATCTGAACTGAGATCAAGAGTCAGATGCTTAACTGGCTGAGCCAGCCATGAGCTGGAAATAATATATGGTTCTAGTTTGATAAGATACTGTGTTGATGAGAGTTTGTGGAATTAGTTATGCTTCTATATTGCTTGTGGCAATATAAATTTGTATACTCTCCTAGGGAGGAAATTTGGCCAAATCATCAAAATGAAAAGGCATTTACCCTTCTGCTGAGCAATGGCTAGTCTAGAAATGTACCCCGCCGTCTATTATAACATGTGCAAACTGTCATTGTCTATAGGTATTGTCTATAATGACATAACAGGAAACAACAGAGAAAGAACAATTGCACATTACACAGCAGAATATTATTCAGCAGTCAGTAAGAGGGAGGCAGATCTCTATTTGCTGATTTGGGCAGATTTTCAGGTTAAAAAGCACGTGCAAAGAATGAAGGGGGGAAATCGGAGGGGGAGATGAACCATGAGAGACTATGGACTCTGAAAAACAAACTGAGGGTTCTAGAGGGGAGGGGGTTGGGGGGATGGGTTAGCCTGGTGGTGGGTATTAAGGAGGGCACGTTCTGCATGGAGCACTGGGTGTTATACGCAAACAATGAATCATGGAACACTACATCAAAAACTAATGATGTAATGTATGGTGATTAACATAACATAATAATAAAAAAATAAAAAATAAAAAAATAAATATAATGGAAATTCAAAAATCAATATATCACCATACAAAGAATCCTTGTAATCTATAATCACCGTTACATGATTCCTTCAAGTCCTTAGCCTTCTGAATGCATTGTTTTTATAGAATTGTGTTCAGATATTAAATACAGTTTTGTAATTTGAAAAAAAAAAGCATGTACAAGATTCTCCTGTTTGTGTTAAGTATTTGTGTATTTATTTGCTTATATGTTCAATAGAATATCTCTGGAAGGATACACAAGTAACTGATGATAGTGGTTGCTTCTGGGAGGGGTGGGATGAAACTTATTTGTCACTATACACTCTGCCTGATGCACATTTCAAATTTTATATGTACATTTTCAAATTTTATATGTACATATAACCTCTCCAAAAAAAATAAATTAAATCTAAGGCTATTTGGCTGCTGGTTTTTCCTCACTCTCATGGAGGGACTTCCTCAACATTCTGTCATTGGTAACTTTGCCTTTACTTTCCTCTAAACACCCTCCAAATCCATTCCAAGGGGCAAAGATCAGACTCTTCTATGCTACTGAGCAAAGCAGGCAGATCACTCTTCTGCTGGTGACCTCATTAATTGAATTTAGACCTCTGGTGAATTTGAACAGATTTTTTTAAATGAAACATTCAAAGCCTCTTTGCCCTCTCTAGTTCCCTTCCTCCCAGAAGGCAGGAAGGAAGTGAAAGGCAAGTGTCCATTTATCTTTAGTCATATTTATAAGTGTCATAAACTGGTTGTCAAACTGGTAGGAGAGGGAAATTTGCCGGGTGTGATTTGACTCTCAAAGGAAATAAGTTCAGTATGCCCTAGGTATGCCCCAGATTTGTAACAAGCAGATCTCAGGAAGTAAGGCCTTATCTCAACGGCCTGAGGGTCCAGAGCATTTGGAGGTGCTCAAAAGTAAAATATAATAATATAATTGAAGGTAATCCTGCAAGGAAGAAACAAGAGGGGCCTCTGAAGAAACCAAGCCAGCTTTCCAATCACCTATGGCCATCTGCAAAAGATCAAAGGGAGGCCCAGGGCCAGGGATGAAGCAGTAATATGGGCAGAGGTCAAGGGTATGCAAGAAGGATGGTACTAGGGCTTGCAAAATTTGCAGTGGACAGTTTGTTCAAGTCGTTTAGAAGGCACGTTCAGAGCAAAACTGGCTTGGATTGGATGGTGCTGGTTATCAGATGATAAAGACAAAGCAGAACCTGGAAGTTACCGATGATTTCATCCAGCCCCTTCATTTTACCAGGATACACTATGGGCAGAGCCTAAGATTAAACACCAAGGTCCCGTGATTCTTGGTCCACTTCTGTGTCTGCTGTCCCTCCCTCTCCTTAGAAGCCTGGACTCTGGAACCAGACCACCTGGGTTCAGTCAAAGCTCTGTCTCTTGGGAGCTGCGTGAGTTTTGAGAAAGTTACTTAACTTTTTCATGCTTTAGTTTCCTCATCTTTCAAATGGGAATAATACCAATAACAATACGTACGTGGTGTGGTTGTTATTGGGATTCTAAAGCACTTCAGAGAGGGTCTGGTATATAATAGGTGTTAATATAATGCTAGCCATAATAGCGGTTATTATTACTTCCAATTCTTACCTCAGGGAGAATTATTTTTAGGTGGGAAAGAGCAGAACCAACATGGAAGGTATCTTCCTGGTACCACTTGCTTGGTTCTGGGTGCTACATTAGGTCTGCTATAAGAAGTCACTTTCTCATGGGGCGCCTGGGTGGCTCAGTCATTTCAGTGGTGTACTCTTGGTTTTGGCTCAAGTCATGATCTCAGGGTCCTGGGATCGAGCCCTGCCTTGGGCTCTGCACTCTATAGGGAGTCTGCTTCAGATTCTCCCTCCCTCTCCCTCTGCTCGTGCTCCCTCTCTCTCAAATAAATAAATCATTAAAAAAATCACTTTCTCATAAAAAGAGCTAGATGGTTAAGCATCTGCCTTCAGCTCAGGTCATGATCCCAGGGTCCTGGGATCGAGGGGTCCCGCATCGGGCTCCCTGCCCCTTGGGGAGCCTGCTTCTCCTTCTGCCTCCCTCTCTCTTTCTCCCTCTCTCTCTCTCTCTGTCTGTCTCTCATGAATAAATAAATAAATAAAATCTTAAAAAAAAAAAAAGAGCTATCCAACATCTTCCAGGCCGGTGGTGAGGTAGGATCTCTCTGTCATAGGTGGAGGTTAAACCCAGGTGAATGACCTGCCACAGGTGCTGAAGGCAGGTTTCTGCATGGAATGGAGGTAGGGACTAGATGACCTCTGGGCATCCTGACAGTCCCAAGGATATATGATTCTGCTGCGTTTGAGACTAGCAGTCCTGAGGGCAGTCACATTGCCTGGCACCCAAACATGGCCTTGTTATCACCTTGGAAGTGAAGAGCACCGGCTGTTCAACTTTTCTACTCTAACTCCACGTAAAAGGACAAGGTCTGGTATCACAGCTAAGACTTGCAAATACTCCAGTCGGAGTGGACTTGAACTTATTATGGGCAGTTGCACACCTGAGAACGCGGACACTAAGGGACCATATTCTCAGGCTTTGCTAACAAACAAGACTGGGCTCATTACAAACCCTCTAGCCAGGGCATACTTCATTCCTAAAAAGAAGAGGAGAAATCTTTGGGGGGTGGGGGAGATATGGGTCAACCTTGTTTCCTCCTGCTCTTCCAAGCTGGCTCCCTCTGCGGGGCACTTCCTAGGGCCTTTGATCTTTCCCCAGGAATTGGTCAAGGCTGTGTTTTCTTCCAGGTTTATTCTCTCTTGGTTTATTTATTTATGTATCTGCTTTCTCTTCTCGCTGGCTTGAAGATCAGCACGCTAGTGTGCAAGTGGACTTGAGTCCCGGGGTCTCCCTTCTCGCAGCGCCACCAGGAAACCCGACAAAAAAGCGTATTTTACTGAATCTTAGGGCAGCAAATCCAGAGGAGAAGGGAGCTGACCCGGGAACCCAGGTCCCTGAATCAGTGGCCAGGACCTCGCTCAGGCCCCCAACCCCAGCTCAGCCGGCTGTTGCTGGTCCGGGTCTGGTCTTCTCGGTCCGCCAGGGGGCTTGCGCTCGCGTCCGTCTCCCCGACGCCAGGCTTAACCTGGACTTTCATCTCTTCCCCTGAAGGGTCTCAGTTTGTCTTCCTCTGCAGGGAGGGGACCCCGCTCCCCCGCGTTGGGCCCTAATCTCCACCCCGCGTTTCCAACCGAGGGGCTGGGCCTCCGCTCTCCATCTGCGCGCCTTAAATCCCATTTATCTTCTTAGCGCCCTAGACTCGGCCGGCCCCGCCCCCTCTTCCTCTTATCCTCCCCCACTTGCAAACCGCAGACACCCTCCCTCCCCCCCAAGTGCGCTGGACAGACCACAGCAACCTTTGGAGGTGTTGGGAAAAGTCCCCAAGCTGGGTGGAAGTGACCTAGAGGGGCGCGGCTGCAGGAGGGGAGGACGGCTGCAGGAGGGGAGGGGGTACAGCCGGGGGAGGGGAAAGCGCCGCAGGATTTCAGGGTCAGGACCACAGCGCAGGGTCCTGGACTCACAGTCCCCTAACTCCCGCCCTGTCGGCCCCTCCTAGCGCCCCAATCTAGGTCACCAGCAGGGAAGGGCTGAGGCCGGGGGTCGTTAGAGGGTGATGGGAGGGCTGTCGGCCCCGGAGGTGGGCGAAGAGTAAATTGTCTCCGAGCCTGCCCCTCTCACTTCCACTCGATTGTAATTCCATCCCGGGCGGATCGAGCCTCCCTCCCTCCCACGGCCAGCCGGTCCCTCCCCGTCGGCTTCCTTCGCCGCCCCCGCCCCCCTCCTCCGAAAAGCCCTGCGGTTCCGAGAGGACTTCACTCCCGCACGCCGACCTCCCGGAGGGTGCCCGGCCTCCTCGGACTCCTCCGTCGTTGCTGGTCCAACTCCCTCAGCCCTCCACCTCCTCACCCGGGTCAGGGGATCCGCGGGGGCCGCCTCCCCCCACGTCCCCCAGGAGACGCCCATTCCCTGTGCGCCCGGGACTTGGTGAAACTTTGCAGGCGCCAGCGGTGAAATGGATTTAATCCGGGGCGCCTTGCTCCGGCTCTTGCTCCTGGCTTCCAGCCTCGGACCCAGCGCAGTGGCGCTCAGAGCGGCTCTCCGAAAGCCAGGTAACGCGCGGGGCGCGCCCGAGGACACCGCGCTCGGGTCCCGGTCCCTGCCGGGACGCAGAGCGGGCAACGAACCGCCCCTCTCTCCCCTGACCGGTGGCAGTTTAACTGGGTTCATTTCTGCCCAGAGCTGAGAAAAGACGCGAACCTCGCCCTCCCCCGCCTCCCCCCCAGCTCAGGCGGTTCCAGGGATGTTTGTTTGTTGAAAGAATAATCTATTTTCCAGACATAGTAGAGGTGGAGGCGGGCTGTGTATTTGAGCACAGAGAGCTGAGAGTAGGGACAGCGATCATGCTGTCTCAATTACAGAGGATTGCAACTGTGCAAGAGAAGTCAAACAGCTCCTCCTGTGTCTCTAAACATCTTTATTGAATTCATATTGTCCAGAGCCCAGCCATTTCGTGTTAAGTGTCTGTTGCCTGGCGTTCCCTGTGCCCATCTGTGGTCCTGCCCGGCACTGTGTGGGATGTGGTCTCTGGTTTCAAGGATGCTTTCCACGCTGGGGCCATTTGCTCAGAAAGGAGTGCCCGATGGGTTAATTTTACCGTATTTTGAACCCCCGTCTTTCTTTGCTGGGCAATTTAAACAAAGATGTATGGTGTTGTAGGCTGTTACAAAGAATTGGAGAGAACTGGAAACTCAGTAACTTGCATTTCCTCTCGTTATACTGGTAAAAGTTCTTCATGTATTTTTGTCTACTTTGATTTGATCTGTTGTGAGATTCTTCCAAGTACAGCGTTCTAAACAATAAAGTGCTAAATGTTGTTGCCCGAATAACGAATTTTATTCTACTTTGCTGAGGCTGTATTTTGAATGCTGAAAAATCTGTGTTTTTCTGGGGATTTTTTGTTTTTTGGTTTTTGTTGTTTACTTTGTAAGCGAGGTTGTCTTATGGGATTAATTACATCTTATGAACAATGGAAAGCAATGTAACTTTATTTGAATGCAGTCTGCAAAACTGCAGAAAGTGCAGTTTATCTTCACAAATAACGATTCTATAAGAAAGAGGCAAACCAGGGAAATTTATCAGAGGGCGAAGAAAACAATCTTGGCAGGGTCCCATAAGGCTGCTTAAATATTTTCACTGCTCAAGGATCTCTTCATTTGGAAATATGACTTGTTGCCTTTCAGCTCTGGGGGAACACCCTCACTCTTCAAGCTGTGTCTATTGCTACCTGCCTTGAAATTTAGAGTCATTTTCATAATCTGCAACACACTTAAGTTATGAGCTATTCTATAGCCCCTGTTCGATTCATTTTGGAGATGATAGCAGTAGTCCAAGGCAGTGTTATATTAAATTGTTTCTCACATGCATGCATATACACATCTTCAAGGATTTCAGTGAAGGGCTTCTAACTTCTCTCCTTAAGATAAGCACATCATGATCAATTGTATTCTGTGGGTTTATTCATATAAAACCATCTAGTCACAATTTTTGAGTGATGCCTAGTTGTATCTATAGTTCTTAAGCTTAAGCGGTGTATGTAATATTCTTTTAAGGATAGATTTCAATCCATTTAAGCAGAATTTTTTTAAAAGCATTCCACAAAAGCCTACTGTATATAAAACTACTCATATGGGTCACCATCTTTCCTTTTTTATTTTTTGTAGCTTCTCTCCTAAAAATATTTTCTACCTGGTTCATCCAGGGTCTCATTCTGATACTCAGGCCATGAATATGCCATCTTGGCCCCTCTGGTTTTATTTGAAGCATGGATAGGGTTTTGATAGTGGAAACTCTACATTTTAAATAGTTTGGCATATTAAATACATCAAATTTGAGGTAGAAGTGGTGTTTGGACTAGGTTTAGCCTAGAAGAGCTTTTCATTACTTTATAATTTTCTCCAGACACTGGCTTTCAGGTTGGAAAACTGCTCAGATTAAAATGACAGCTACTTCATAAACTTCAGGGGAAAACTTCCTCCTGGGCTCATTTACATCCCTTGGAAAGACTAGTTTTTGATCCGGAAAATTGGTCCAGATTAAAAACTGAATGTGCCCTGCTTGGCTCTGATGTGAACAGCAACCAGCTAATTTATAATCTTCCCCAGACACCAGCAAATCCTGCTAGGATCCATATAGGAGTTTCTTTGTACCTCATTTCCTCCATAGAAATTGGTTTATGAGCAGTACTTTGAAGGGAGCGTGGCCACCATGTAGGCGTGCTGAACAGTCCTGTTTTCTTTGGATGACCCTGTCTGTCTCCTAACGCTCCTAAAAGATGGAGAAGTCTTGGATTCAAAATCAACCTGAAAATTCCCCATCCCACCTACCTCTGGTGGGAAAAAAAGCAAGTAGCAGCTTCAATGATGAGTTGAATTTGGGTCCAACATAGGCAACCTTTCCCCCCCCCACCCCAAGATAGCTCATCTTCTGCCATTGAGCATTAATAAAGAAAACTCTGCATTTGCCGAGACTAACAAGAAATGACAGCTCTTAAGTCAAATTAAATAATAATAACAAACTCTAATTAAGTGCTTGCTACATTGCTCTAAGAACTTGGCACATACTGATATTTAATCAACCCAGCAGCTCTGTGAGATGGGTATTACTATTACCCCTGTTTAACTGAAGATGAAATTGTGGCTCAGAGAGATTAAATATCTCCTCCGAGGTCACACAACTAGTAAGTGGTGGAATGGGATTCGGGCTGTGATATTTCAGGACCAGGAAGGGAGTCCTTAGTGGTCCTGGTAGCAGAGGCCTGCAGACCTGTCCTGGCTGAACAGGGGAGCTCCCACGGGACAGAGCCAAGTGGAGGGCATTATCCCTGCTGCTGGGTGTGTGGAACCTGTTTAAACATTTGTACACGGGATCGTGCCCAGGCCTTCAAAGATAACAAGAGTGTGAACAATACTGAGATGGAGTTCTGGAAGCCATTGTCCGCTGCCCTCATCTGCAAGAATCAGGGGCTGTAACCTTACAGGTCCATGAACTGCTGCTTTTCTCTTGTTGAGCTCCTCCTGGGTGCTAAGTCTTGTGAGGGCCAGAGGATCCATCCAAGGACCTGGAGGTAGGAAAAGGGGCTTCTGACCCTAGGTAGGGTATAGGACAGTATCATCTCCCTGGGCCTTCCTGGCCTGGAAACATCACATAACCTTCATTCCTTTTCAGATTACAAATTAGATTCAGAGACCTGGAAGGAAGTGAAAAGGCCTCATTTGACAACTGGGCTGAGGGTGATTAAGGGATTTGTCCAACTTAACATCAGAAGCTGAACCGGAACTAGTACCCAGGCCCTCCTGAGTGGGTACTTCTCCCTTATCCAGAGTCCCCCAGGAAGCATGGGAAGGACTGTCGTTTTTCTGGTGTGGAGCAGGAAGGTGGGAAAGGGAAATCCAGACACGTGCTGGAATCCGCACACAGCGAGCCACACACCTGCTCCCACAGGCAGACTGGTAACTCATGGTGTTAATTCACCCTCTAGCCCAGAGAGAGGGGCTGGAGGACCACATGAGGGCCCTGCCTTTTCTCCTGTCTTTCCAGTTTGCCTGAGGCCCCAGGGGCAGTGAGACAAGGCCAGGTCAGGGTTGAGAACTAAAGGTCTTCCCTAGAAGAGCTGGGGCCCCACAGCCATCTTTAGGAAGAGCTTTTCATTACTTTATAATTTTCTCCAGACACTGGCTTTCAGGTTGGAAAACTGCTCTCATCTTTTCCTTTCTGCTCCCTCAGCATTTCCCTACCTGTAAAATTGGGTTACAGGGAAGATCCAGAGTAACTCAGAAAGAAAAAAATGAGAGTCTGGAAGAGCAGAGTTAGCTGGTGGGCAATGTATCTTGCTCGTTGATGGGGGTGAATCCAGGAGCCTCTAGGTAGCTTCTGCTGCTGCTAGTGTGAGGTTCACTGGCTACGAGTCAGAAGCCTCCCTGTTCTGGTTCCTGCACGCCAACCTGAGCAACCTGCTGCCCAAGGGACTGCTTATGTCCTCTCTTACAGCTCTCAGGCAAGTCCCCCTCCCAAAGCATGTATTTGGGGGGGCGGCTCATCTCTTCTGTCTGTCCCTCCTTCTCCCTTTCCAACTCAAAATCCTTCACTACAATGAGATCCAGATTGTCTTGCTTCTTGGGGAACACTGGAGCTCATAAAGGCCACACATATTTCCCCCCATGAGGGCCATGTACATAGCCCCAGTACCTAACTACTGGCATCCATGCAGTCTAAGCGACGTAGCAGAAATATTTCCTCCGCTCCTCCATCTCATCAGCCCTCCTACCCTCCTCTTTGTTTCCACATCCTATCTAATCCCTATAAGAAGCCTCCCTCTCCTCTCTTTCCTTGGATTCTCTGTGGAGGTAAAGGGACAGAGAGGTCAAGGTCAGGGGTAAATGTCCTATAACATGAGGCAGTACTTGTTCCTCAGAATTCTTTCTCATGGAAGAGTGAGTTGGCCAGAAAGGAACTGAGTGGTGTTTTTTGCTTTTGCTTTGTGTTTCTTACCCTGAGCCCAGGGCTTTAATAATCTTAGAATTCTTTTGGGAGTAGTTGTCCATCTGTCTAACTGAAAAGTGGTCCAGTGCCACAGAGCTAGGTTTCTGGAAGACAGGGACTCAGGTGTGTGGGGCCGCGGTAGGCCCTCAGCTTCCACAGGGTGGTCCCGTGGGTAGCCTGCGTCTCTCGCCTCACCCGCTCGGCCGGCAGGACTGGCTGGTCCCAATCGACTCAGTGAATGATGGGATGTTATGACTGCAACAGAAAATCTTTTGAGCTGGTCAGGACCCCTGCCACTTACTTTGGCCACAGCATGTCAAACTGCAGATATTGGAAGTATACCTGTTATTTCAGAGATAGAAAAAGGAAAAAGGTAAAGAGGGACTACAGAGCCTAAATGGCCGTTTGTGGCGGAATCCCCCAAACCCATCTTTGATTCCGCTTCCATTTTGAAGACCCCAGAGTGTGGCTTTGGCCTCCTGAAATGAGCTGGAAGACGCTTGCCTCTTAGACCCCCGAATCACAAGGGGATTGGGGGTTGGGGGGAGCAGGGCACACAGGTGAAAGAGCTGCCCGCAGAGGACGCAGTGTTCAGAGCGGGCTCAGAGCAGGTGTGGCCTCAGCGGGTCTCAGGCCTCTGACCCAGGCAAGTAATTCCTGAACTTCCGTGAGGATGAGAATTCTTGGAGCACGTCACAAGCTCCTGCCTTTTTAACAAGAACCTCCGGTGACTTGATGAGGTGGTTTGCAGTCCACACGTTGAGACCTGACAAAGGACAGTTTAGGCTCCTGTCGGCCTCCCTTTCCTCCGGGCCTTCTCCCCAGATGCTCTGTGGGACACCCACAGTCTCCCCTTCCTTCCTTTGTCCGCACCACATGGGACTGGCAGCGACAACTCATTGCTCTGGATCAATATTGTAACCTTAGGCTCCACAGGTCTTCCGAAGGTTGGATTTGGGGCTTGTGGTCTTCTGAAGGCGGCTGAACAACATCTCCTCTGGGCAAATCCTCCTCTTGCTCCCGGGAGGAGGGAAAGCCTGCAGTAGCACTAACAAGCAGCCACGTGGAACTCTGTGTAACCCATCCCCCCGGCCCTCATTCCCTCAGACCCACTCCACCCTCCCGGCCCCCCACCCCCCACCCCCACTCTGCACCTGTTCTTTCAGCCTCCGAGTCTGGTTTCTTCTTGGGTGAGAGCACAGACTTTAGTATTTGACAGATTTGGGTTTAAGTGCTGACGCTGTTTTTTACTAGTGGCTCAATATAAGACAAGTTATGTTAGCTCTGTGGTCTCCATATCCTCCTCTGTAAAAATGGGAAAGAACCTGCCATTTAAGGTTGCTAGAAGGATTAAGTGAGGCAAGACAAGTACCAGAGCATTTAAAAGGCACAGAAGTCTGAGGCTGGAAGGCAATATTTATGGAACTGGGATTGTTTAATCTGGACAGAGGAAAACAACTGAGTGCATATGCGTGACTGAAAGAATATGTGCCGGGCACGACGAGAAACACGAACACTTATGATTTCGTGTTCCTTTTCCATACATATTAATGTATGATTGAGTACATGTGATTTAATTTGCACTGAGTCGTAAAATTTTTCAGATAAATAATTGGCAAATCAGAAGGACTCTCTGGTTGACCACATGCCTCAATTTTTGGTTTGGAAAATGTGGCCGCCATGTTCGTGGTCTTGCTTGAATGGATTCCTTGGAGAAACAGTAACCTCAAGGGTGGTGGATGATGTTTGCCTGGTAATTGTCTTGGGGAGGTGTGGTGGTGGAGGGGGAGCAGCTGTTCCTGAAAGAGAATTAGCCAGACTGATGCATGACTGGGCGTCGGTGGAAATCTCCGTGAAGCTTGGGAGCTAAGAAATGGTTCGGGTTTGATTGATCAGTAGATAGGAGTAATTCTTGAACCACTCCCAGGGACATGGGATGTTAGAGGCCAGGCTCCATTAGCTGTTCCTTTGCTATGAATGTTTCTTGCATTTCCTTGGCTGGCTGTGAAACCCCCCATTTATCCCAGATAACCCCACCAGCTTATTTTAAGAATCAAAGGAAATGAAACGGACCAGTGCTTTGAAAGTGCCTAAGCACCCCACAAAAATAGGATATTATCATTCAACAGTAATCCTAGTAATTACTATTACCTTAACCAACCACACCAGCCAAGAATATACCTCCTGAAGCTTTCAACTCATTTCCAGTCCCTTCTTCTTCACTCCTCTAAAGACACTTGAAGATTCTCTCTTCATCTGACTCTGCAAATCCTGAGCAATTTAAATCTTAACACTTGTGTTTGCTGACAGGGCATCCAAGATCCGGAATCAGATTTAATGTAATGTTAATGCTATTTATTTTTCTTGGTGCAATAAGTTTATATTAGCCAGTTAATGGTTTACATTGTGCAAAAGGAGTTGTATCAGCAGACACTTTTCTGTAACATCTGGGCAACTGGAAACATAATACTTAAATACAACCTGAGTTTAGAGCCTTCCTTGGACAGATGGCTAATTTTATTGATCTAATTTTACACTTAGGAATAGGTCCCATGATCCTTTGCTCATAATTCTTAGAGTGAGCAGAGAAATAAATAAAATGGCTGATGGCTGTGAATTAGATGCCTGTTATATTGCTTGTAATTTATTTTTAAAATACTTCAGTATAAATAGTCACTGTGTGAATTACTTTAATCTGTATCCTAAGGGTACTTAATTAACACTCAAAGTAATCTGGCATAGAAGGTACCAATCCTGTGTAAGAGTTTACATCTATTTTAATCTCTCAGTGACTGTGCCATACCAATGGTCAAATGTTTTGAGCTTTATGTCTATGCTAGCCAGAAATCCACACTCCAGGGCTAGTTACCACCTGACCTTTACTATAAAGTCCACTCTTAGAGGTGGTTTGGAAAATACATGAAAATAAATGTTAGCTTAAATTCAGGCTAGATGGTTTGTTAATTAGCATAAACGATGTTAGAAATAATGTTTTTATTGGTGAAATATGTGAGTAGCTAGAAAGATCATACTCGTCCCACTATTTTTGTGTAGACAAAGAATAAGAACTAGTGAACCCAACAGTCAAGCTGCTTTGGAGTTAGGCTAAAGTCCCATTCAGTCCTGTATTTCACTCACTTAACAGTAGACTCATTTGCCTGCTCCCGCTAACTGATTTGCTAATTCTGCTGTTAGGATATTGATGTATCTGCCTCAGCAAGGTGCTTGCTGCTGTAACAAGCAACTCCACATCTCAGTGGCTTCACACAAAATGTATTTTTCACTTACTCCAAGTCCAAAGTGAATGTTCCTTGTTGAGTAGCTCTCCTGGACTGCTCTCCTTCAAATGATGACTTGAAAACCTGAGTCATTCTGTCTTTGCAACCTCTATCTTGTAATACTATTATCTTTAAAATGGGCTTCCAAGGTGTCATGGAAGGTAAAGAGAAAGAAAGCTTGTGTGAGAGATTTTTATGTGCCAGGCTGGAACATGGTCCCATGACCCCAACCTAACTATAAGGAGGCCAGGAAATGTAGTTTGGCTGCATACACAGGAAGAAAGTGACCAGATGTGGGAGGTAGTTTCTGATGGAATGCTTTGGATCTCCTAAGCCCACAGACAGGGGATGTTAAAAGAGTAAGTTTATGAGAACTTTTTGACCTCTTGCCAGTGAATATTTGTGTATGTGGCAGAATTTGGCCTAGAATTTGCATTCATTATAGTGTACAACCTGGTTGAAAAGCAGATAGTTGCCATCTATCTTTGTGTGTTGGAAGCAATCATAATTTAACAAAAGATCCTGAAAACTAAGCAGTCAAATGGACTTAAATTGGTTTACAATAGGATGCAAAAATATGTATATGTTTACATGAATATGTGCTATTTGTTGCTACTTATTTGCTCCATTTTACACAAAGTAAAACTAATCCCTCTTAAAAAGTAAAGTAACTATCAAGTTGGTTAAAGAGAGTGAATTCCTAAGACACATCAACTGGAACTCCAATTATTTTCCATATAGTTTTCTGGAAGCTCTTTCTATTTGTGTCCCATAACAAAAAGGACTATTCATGGTAGGATAATTTATTCAGTGAGATATGCATCTTAAAATATAAAAATCAGTTTTTAGACACCACAGGCTGCTTTGTTGGGGCTGAAGACAGTGTGGACTGATCCCAACAAAAATAAATTGATACATTGGGTTGAACCACCACACGTCTCAAAGCACTTTCATAGAAATGATCTCATTTGATCTTGTAACCCTCACCCTACTGGGAAGTCAAGAGCAGATGACTTAGCAAAGAGGAAGGCGGCAGAGCCAGGTTATGAACCTAGGTTGTCCGATCCCTAGCCCTTGTTGCTTCCCATCAATCCAGGGGTGTTCCTGCAGCTAATGGATAAGGACATGATCATTGCAACATGCTTGAGTCCAGCTCTGCAGTCAGGAGGAAACTTACCAACAAGATTTGCCATTCTTTACTTGCAGAGGCTCCATGCATGTCATAGGACACTACATACAATGAACAGGTACTGCTTTCAGTCATACTCCTGGCTGGTTAGTGTGCCTTTTGCAAAGTACATGATGACTGAAGGGCTGTTTGCAATTGAGAAGCAGCTGTACTAGCTGGAGAGTGCTCCAGAATCCCTCCAGATGTCTCCTATAGAAGACCCTTTTGGGGTGTCAGGGACCACCCAGAGGACTCAGCCGGGCCTTGAAATTTTCCATTCCTCCACATTTAGCCATCTTCTTTAGTGCCAAATGATGTTCGCTAGACCTTCAATGTGGCGTATTTCAAGGCTTATCATTCAAGTCTCAAGGTCTCAAGGCTTTCTTTCTGTTGGTTTCTTTTTTTATATATATATTCTTTTTTATTTAAATTCAATTAATTAACATATAAATTATTTTTTTCAGGGTACAGGTCTGTGATTCATCAGTCTTATATAATACCCAGTGTTCATTTCTCTCCTCTTGCCCTCCTGATTTTTTTTAATTTTTAAAAGTTTTTTATTGTTATGTTAATCACCATACATTACATCATTAGTTTTGGATGTAGTGTTCCATGATTCATTGTTTGTGTTTCTGTTGGTTTCTTAAACATATCTTTGATATTCTAGGAGTTCCTAATTAGTGTAGTTAAACAAGTATGATGAATGATGATTCATTTGAAAAAAAGAAGCATTCCTTTAAAGTAATTTATGGGCTTTGGTCACAACCTACACACATCCCTTCAACTTGGAGGAATTGTAGCAAGAATCCAATAAACAGACCTGGGTTTGAATCCTAGTTTTAAAGTTTATGGCTGTCTGACCCCAGACAAAGTACTTAATCTCTTTATGCCTTAGATTTCCATCTGAAATTTAAGGCTTGTAATACCTACGACAAAGGTTTTGTGTGATAAATAAATGAGATAATATGATTTCCGGAAATGCACCTAGGAAACCACTTAAACATTTAGTAATAATTGCACTCCAAAGTTAGTCCATATTAATTAGATTTATTATGGTTTATAGAGTTTATGTAGTGGTAGAGATGGTAGCTTTTTCACCCTTGATATAGCCTCAAATATTGACAACATTGACACAAATATATAATTGAGTTTCGGCTCCCATGAAAATGGAATTGAAAATAATTTCATTTCCTTAATTTTATATTATAGATATTTGGAGTTTATATTGTTAGATACTGACTTTTGGTATCTAGATCAGTCATAAAATTCATGTTATTGATGAAAGATCTGGAATCAGCCTTAGAGTTTAATAATAATAGCCAACATTCATTCGGGGCTTTGTGTAAAACCAAGAAGAAAGAATCAAAATCATATGTCAAGATTATATATAGCCATTGTAGTAGTAACAGATTTTCATGTATCAGCTCTATGGCTCCTTACCCAAACAGAGGTTATTTGCAGTTAGAATATAAAAAAATTTCCTTAGCTACCTTCTTTACTATGGTATTAAGAGAATAAATATAAAAGGTGCTATTTCTGTGATATCTATTCTCTCCCCGTTTTGAGTCAACCATACTCTCTGCCAGAATAATCTTCCTAAAATGCAGTTCTAATCCTGTCACTCTTGTATTTAATATTCTTTTCTGGCTCCTGCTGGCTTCCAAACTCTAAACCTGAGCATCCAAGGTCTGTCATAATATGGCTCCAACTTACTTTTCCTGTCTTCTCACTGAAGAATATGCAACCTGTATTCCAGCCAAACTAGGTTATTTGCTATTCTGTAGACCACTTCTTCACTTTCCCAGTATGAACCCATCAGCATGTTGATCTGCCCCCTCGGAATATATTTCCCTCATCTCCGCCCAGGGAAATGCAGTGACCCTTCAAAGCATGGCTCTGTTGCCCCCCGTTCTGGGAAGTCTTCATGTGCCCTCTCAGCCAGGAGCCATTTGTGATTTCTCCCATTCTCCCTGCATTATGTGATTGGTGTGCCTGACTCACGCCTTCGATTTAGATTTGTAACTTTGTCAAGGCAAGCACCATGTCGGCTTCACCTGCGGGTCCCCTCCCTCGCCCAGTGGAGTGTCCTGCAGGCAGTTGGCCTTCCCCAGGCAGCTGTGGAACAGAAAGTGATGGCCTTGTGGGCAAAGATGTTTTAACATCGTGTGATTCATTCGATTCTGTTCCCAGTCCCCGGATTCATTTCCTCCCTCCAGCACCAAACAGGAAAGGTGTCGCTTCCATGTGCCAACGCTTTTGCTCCACCTGAGCAGACATTTGAAAACCCACATGGCAGTGTGATTTAGAGAAGGAAATCTCTCGGGACGCAGTCTGCGGCAGTATTGCAATTTGAATCCTACCTACGTGCTGCTGCCAAAGGCTATTGGAATTGTGGGGTTTTAAGGAGCGTCTGATTGAGTCCATCCTGTGAAATATGTCATCTCCAATACGTGGAGCACAGGTAGAGTTTGAAGTAACATGTGGGGCTGCCTCAGATCTGTGTTTTATCATGTCTTGGGAGGTGACGAAGCAAAGGCAATAACACCTTTTACTTGTACATCAAAAGATAGTGGGGGAGGAGGCGTTAATAGTCCAATGTTCAATTCCCCTCCTTCCCCCATCTGTCTTTAAAACCAAAGGAAAAGGAGGCTGTGTGGGGAATGGCATTGGCCGTGTGATTGAAAAGGTCAGGTTGCAGGAGAAGGGAGGAAGCCAGCCCCTGTCTCGTAATGAGATCTGACTGTGAGGTCGGGAGGAAAACCGTACTCTAGCTCTCCAGCGTTCCTCTTCAGTTTTATTGTGCTGACCCTGGCTTGCTTACGAAGATCAATTCTGTAATCCCTGGAAAGTAAAGCAACTGAAAGCTGGAGTGTTCACGAAGGTTTTTCCAGTCTTTGTTTGGTAAGGACCAACATGCCTGATAAAACGAATGCCCCTGCGCAGCCCAACTGAAAGCAACCAATTGATTGACCCACTCACCAATTGACTTATACATGTCTGTATGTATATACGTGTGTGTGTGTGGGTGAGTGTGTGTGCATAAACACTATATATGTGTCTATATAAACATATATGTACATGTGTATATGTAAAGCAGAGCCGAAAATAAGCTGCATTGTAATAGCAATTAAAATTGAACCAAGTAAATATGCTGCTGAAGGATTTAGGGACAAGTGTACTGATGTCTGAAATTTACATTGAAATACATAAAAAATAAGATTTCCTGATGGATGGAGAGAGGGGTAGATACATATATGATACATATATGATAAAGCAAGTAGTAAAATGTCAGTGGTAGAACCTATGTGGTGAGTATATGTGTGTTCACTCTAAAACTCACTTTTTGTGTGTATGAATATTTTCATAATAAAAGGATAGAAATGGTGAACTGAGTATTAAGGAAACAAAGGAAATGACTACAGAGTTTTATCCGTGAAGACTGAGGTTCCCACATATTCAGCTCTGCACCCACATGCCTGTGGGTTTTTTACCTTTGTCCTGCCCCTCACCCCACATTCGCTCCCTCTCTTCTCTGCCCTGCCCCCTTGCCCCTTGGGGCCACCTTGCCCGGGCACCATCACTCCCTTCTCTTCCCATGGGTTCAGCCAATGGGCGGCACTGGAAGGAGATCAGAGGGAGCAGGGCAGAGAATCTGGTGTATTTCTTCCTTGGTTCCTCCTGCTTTGCTACTGTGTTTCTCTAAAAGCTTGGCTCGGTGACTTAATGTGGTTTTCTCCACTTGTACTTTCTGCCCTGGGGATAGCGAGAGCATCTCACCCGGGCTGATCTCTGGGTTGCCTTCAACATCCCTTACTCTCCCTTAAAGCAGCTCGTACCTCTCTAAGTAGTCTTTTAATTAAAATCTTTGTTAATTAAGTAAATTCTTTTTCCTGCTGGGACCATAATTGATACCTTTGGTGCTACTGCTTTGTTATATATGCCCTATTTCTACGATTTTCCTCCTTAGGCATAACTATAAGGTTTTGATTTATGTTTGCCTTGCATTCAGAACTCTCTGAGGATCAGGTCTGATTTAGCTTAAGGATGCCTGCTGTAAATTCATGGCAAAAGCAACAGGAACCTTGATCTTTTGAGGATGAACTTGTTCTCTAGGCCCAAATCTGCTGGCCTCTTGGATCAGACCCCCTTGAGACCAACCTATCCATCGTTGTGTGGTGTTGAGAAATGATCGCAGTGGTGTCAAGGACTCCTAATAGAAATCCTGGAAACCCAGAGCTTTCTTGAACACACATGACATGAAGGGAACATAGTTCTTCATTTCTTGAGAAAGTCACCATGAACCAAAACTAACCTCTTATAACTCCAGTGAATTTGTCCTCAAGGGGAAAGGCCGTGGGAAGCTTGGACTTTCTCCCACTTCAGGCAGTTGTTGCTAGCTTTTAGGCTTTTGATATTTTTTAGATTTTGTTCTGATTCCTTGGCTATAAATATCTTGTACCTGATATTCTACTGATTTAAGTTGGAAATGCTTATTACTCTAATTTAAAAGAATTAATTAGGTTACATCCATTGTCTTGGTTTGGATTCGCCAGTAACAGACCTTAAGACAAAAATTTGAGTAAAAATAATTTATTTGAAAGGTAAACAGAACAAAACAAAACCAGAAAACAGGAGCATGGGGGAGTGAGACAAGGAGTCCACCGAGAAGGCAATCCCCGGAGGTTTTCTTGTCAAGCGGGCTACGTTGTGGGTGATAGAGCTTAAACTCGGGGGAGAAACTCAAGGAAGTGTTAAAGAACACGTGGTTCGGAGTTGTCCTACCTGAGGGGAAGAGGCTCTGGGGCATTCGGACCAACTTTCTCGTCCCTGGGGAAGGGCTGCTGCAGGGGAGGCTGTTCATTCCCCAACACTGCCAGCCTGCCAGTTGTGTCGGCAGAGCAGATTTCTGTCTTCTGAGAAACTCTCTGGCAAAAAGTTGCAGAGATTGATGGCTGGAAGTGGGCTGGCCAGCTCTGAAGTGGTGGGGTGGGAGGGATTATGGTGGGTACTAACAGTGCTTCTACACCCATAACTGATGAATTTTATTTGGAAGTTCAGGACTGACACCTCCTTCCCTGCAGAAGGTGTTTATGACAAAAAGGCAGAAGATGTTTAAAAACTCAACAGCCGGAGTCCTAGTTCTTAGTCCTAACCTGCACTAGGATTTTCTGTGGGGGGTGGGGGGTGACTCTCCACCGCTGTACAAAATTTAGGCTATGATTGAATCAGTTCTCCAGTTGGAAGTATTCAGGAAGGCTGACTGCACTTGGTTTGTAGATCAGACAACCACCACCACCACCAACCAACCAAACAAAACCCAAAACTGTGCTAATTGAGAACACCAATAGGAATTACAGTCTTCATTGCTTATGGGTATATGCTCTGTTGTTTAGAATTTGTTCTAGGTTGTTGATTGTTACAATGGCATTTACATTTAAAGGCATGCATTGTGCCTTCACAAAACAATAACAATTGCTAACATTTATATAGTGCTTGCTAGATACCACGCACTGGTAGGAACAACACCGCCTTCTAAGGCTGGTATCATAGAAACCCTGAATTTTAACACAAGAAGGAACCCTAGGGGTAAATGTCTAACCCTGTATTGTCTAGTGAAGATAAGTCACTTGCTTAAGGTCATGCATCTCATTAGTGGCAGAATGAGCACTAGGACCCAAGTCTTTTGATTGTGGCCCAATGCTTTGTCTGCTAGACCCACCACCTCCATGACCATGGGTGTGTAGGTAGAGACTCATGTCAATTTCTGTTTTCATTGACTATGTCTTCTTTCCCTTCAAAAGCGGTCTTTGCTTATTCGTTTAGAGGTAATGAGCCTTCAGGCTCTCAAGACAGTGCTATGTCCAGAGAAAAAAATGACCTGTAAAAAGATTTCTTCTGCTTGTCAGTAATGGCCCAAGCTACCTTCTTGGCTCCTCCTGGTTAGCTCCAAACTATAGGATCTGTGAGAGGCACCATCTTCAAAGCCAGACCCATAGGTAGGTAGACAGGGGTGTCAGGGTGGAGAAAAGAATGACTTTATACAGGATCAGAATGTCCATCTGGAATTAACTCCATAGCATGCTCTTGAGTGACTCCTTCCAGGAGGCATCCTGAAAGGGAAGTTGAAGAGAAATTTGTGTCATAAGACAGTGTCAGTGGCTTAATCATTGGCTTGTCTCTCATTGTTGGGGATAACCTTGAGGAATTAATCCATGATGGCAAAGTTCCAGAACATCTTTAGAAAACACACTGACAATCATAACTTATAGAGCACTGCCTAGTATAGAACTGATCCTTAAGAGCTGGATTAGAAAACATTTTCTTTAAAGGGTCAGATTGTAAATATTTAGTTGTTGTTGTTGTTGTTGTTTTTAATTTGTTGGGTCTGTATTGCAACTACTCAGCTTGGTATTGTAAAGAAAACATAGCCATAGGCAATATGTAAATAAATGTGTGTGACTATGTTTCAATAAAACTTTATTTACAAAACAAGCTGAGTGCCATATTTTGCTGGAATTCTGGTCAGCCCTAAACCTTCAGGAAGTACAGGTTAGCAGGCCCACCACTCTCTTTTGTATGTTCCTTCTATGGTGTCTTTATTCATTATTAATATCATTAACATTGTCTTTTCCTGCTGAAAGTTTCTTGTTTTCTGGCAAAAAACTTGATTCAGGCCCCAAACACCAACAAAGACAGGGCTGTTCTAGTACTTAAGAAGTATGCTGGCTGTTAGAGCAGGTCCAGGGCACTTAGCTTCAGATGGGTGTGGGGGTCTTGTTCTGATTTTAAATAATCCTGAAACAATTGAGTTATTAACCAATAGATTCTCCATTGGATGTAGATAATAGGCAATAAATGAGTATGTCTAAAATACACATACATAGAAAGCATTATGGGTCTGAGCCATATCCTAGGAGCCTCATTCAGCTCGTATTTTAAAGTTATGACAATTGCTTTGTTTTAAAGGGACAATAAAACCCAGTTGTTATCAAGAGTAACTATTTTCATATAATTACAGTAGAAACCCTCCTATCAAGTCCAATTTGCCTTGGTTAGTTAATTGAAAGAGTCAGTTAAGGGGACAATTTAAATATAGATACATTTTATTTTCACTTAAAAAATAGTAACGGGAGATTTATTTGACAATGTTGGGAAGTAGGGGGAGAACTTTTTTTTTCTTTAGCATGGGCACACTGGAGTTCTTGGTCATCCTACAAGCATACACCGCAACCGATGGGCTTTATGTGAGTACAGGATGCTTCTAGATTTTCCAGTCTTTTAGAGTTGTAGCAGTTGTTGTTTAGAGTCCCCTTTATTGAGTTAGCCCAAAGCAGTCAATCTAGTTTTTACTAGAAAAAACTTTCTCTTGTACTTGTATTTCATCCATTTACAAAAGGAAAGGGTGGAGTCTTGGGAAGCACACCCCCGGCTGCTGGGGGAGCAAAGGCACAGGGTCTTACAGAGAGGGGAGCCTTGTAGACCCCAAGCCTGCCTGGGGTGTGGGCAGCAGTTGGTAGCAGTATGCTTTGCAGAGGGAGTGGACTCCGGAAATACGTAGACTTTCATTTGCTCACAGTGCCTTAAAAAGTTGTTTGGTTTTGGTTTGTTATATCCTGCCCTCTCATTCATACTCATAGTTTGCACTGGTAATTTCTTCACAGTAGGCTGTACACGAGCTTCTGCCAAACCCTGATGAAATTATCAACTAACTTTGGCTTGGTGGAGTTCAAATCAATGAAATTCTTTTCAGTAAGTAACCTTCCAATTGTTCATAAAACTTGTGTCTTCTGTGATGACACACGGGTGTAAAAAAATAAAGTAATTGGTAAACTCTTTCGTAATTTTAATTTTTAAAATTTCCTTTAAAGATTTGCTTTTATTTATTCATTTGAGGGAGAGCGAGAGTGTGAGCGGGGGGGAGGGTCAGAGGGAGAAGGAGAAGCAGACTCCCCACTGAGCGGGGAGCCTGCTGTGGGGCTCAATCCCAGGACCCTGGGATCATGACCTGAGCCGAAGACAGATGCTTAACTGACTGAGCCACCCAGGTGCCCCTATTTCATAATTTTAAAAAAGCTTTAACATTCAAATAGCTTTACCACGTGCCAAATATTATTTCAAGTGCTTAGAAATAATTATACTTGTATTCCTTTTAACATCCCTTTGAGGTAGGTCTTAGTCCATGACCATCTTGCCAATGAGGAGGCTAAGGCAAGAGAAGGCTGAGTGGCTGAACTGGGATTTGAACCACGCTAGGATGAGCTAGAACTTTTCTTGACTACTTCCTTCTGCCCCTCCAGGGCTGAAGTTGCCCTGCAGAAGATGAGCTGGAGACTTGACCCGAATGAATACTGTGACACTCAAATCTTTTACATTTTAAAATTCGCTCTAATAAGCACAAACGACGTGTTCTCAGCAAAGTGTATCATGAGGCATCAGCCTGGGGCATGGTGAGCTAGTACATGCCCAAATTGCCTAGTTCTTCAAGGGAGACGCACTTGATTTGGTGGCCATGGTAGACTTCCAACCCAGAGTGAAGTCTTGACAGGGCATGAGAAGCCCCTTTAATCCTCAGCCATGTACCCTGAAAGTCCAGCATCCTTAGCTTTTATGGACATAAAATTGCCAGTAGAAAGCTGTATCACTGGACCGAATATCTGAGTGCGGAGTGCTGTGCCACCAGCACCATCTTGCTATCCTTTCAACAGATTATAAAAGAGTGAGCAAACATCACTCTCGAATAGTGAGTATGCACCTACAAAATGATGGCCCACGGGTGAAATGCTCAGGCAGTCACGTGTGACCTAAACAGACCAAGAAGGAACTGAACACAGCAGGCCTGGTCAGAGCCTCCCACAATGGTCTGGCTCACAGTGCCACGGATATGTTAAGTGGTATTCATCACTTTCAGATAGGAGATATCTATGAGGGCACAGATAGAAATTTAGGAGATTGACAGATTATGATGACAATAGCTCATACTTGTATAGTGCTGCAGTTTGCAGTCTTGTCATATCATTAGTATTGCTACTGGTGGTAGATTTTGGAGTCAGAGTGATTTTACAATCCTGCCTCCTAGATCTGTGACCTTGGTCAAGTTCCTTACTCTTTGTGAGCTGATTTTTTTCATGTGTGAAATGGGGATAAATCCTTTACATTTTGGAGTTTTATGAGTTAGGTTCTGTGATGCATATGAGGTGCCTAGCACAGAGCCTAGTTTGCTGCAGTTTTAATGAAGATTTCCTTTATGCATGTGAGCAACCAGATCCTACATCTTCTGATTCAGATTAGCAGTCTTTGCACTCTATCACACATTGTCCAGAGGCAGGCATATTGCCATTGAATCACCAACAAGGCAAAGGAACCATCTAGTCAAAATGGGCACCCAACCAATCAGAAGGCAATGGATCAGTGCTCTGAGTTCAGACTTGGAAGTGAGTGTCTTTCATGCCCTGAATGGGGGCAATGACAAATGAATGTGCTTTTGCTAATCACTTATTTATGATTACATATTCATTTATTCATTCAGCAATTGTTTATTTAGCAAGTACCATATGCCAGATATTGTGCTAACTGCTGGGAATAAAGTGAATAAGAAATGCAATAATTTCTCTAAAACTCATTAACGCTTTGCAAAATTCCAAAGATATAATGATTCCTCTTGGAAATAGAAATTACTTAGTTTATAATTTAACTCTATGAGATTTAAATCATCTGATTACAGATTACAGAACTAATTATAAAGCTGAAAGGTACATTATGAACTGCTTTTTCTGTATAACTTCTTAATGTAGATCTTTATTAATGTATTTTTACATACATTAATGAAAATTCAGTGCACAGGTCTATAGCTTTAAAAAAACCTGTTAAAGATAAAAGGGCTTTAAATATATGATAAGGCTGTTTTATTGTAATACCCAATTTTCTTGACATCCTCTAGCACTTTCAATATAATTAGTAAAATAGCTATAACTATTGTGAAAGAAAGATGATCATTTTTAAAACTGGAAAATGGAAAAACACATTTCTGGGAAAGAAAGGACCTCCACTTTGATATTATCTATTCTGCATCTTATTAGTCTCATCTTCTGGCCAAATAGAAAGCTCTCATCTCACAATTGTAGTTTAAAAACAAAACAAAAACCTAAATAATTTTGTAAAATTTTATAATATCAAAGAGTCTGATTGAGTAGTCCGTATATAAGGTTTGAAAGTGGGGTTTTGAGTTCCTGAGACTTTGGTTCATAGGTGGAGAAAATATAGGGCTTCTACCCATTCTTGGGGAGAAGTGGTGTTCTTCAGTTATATAGCGAAGTTGAGGACAACCTGAGTGCTAATTTTTCTTGTGGTAAAACAGTCTCCAACTATAAGAGGGAAAAAGATGACAAATATTTGCTTTATTTTCCTAACAAGTTGCATAATTCAGTTGCCTAGACAATATTAAGTTAACTGCATTGTTGAGCAACTCCTCATCTGGTTGTGTAGACCAAATGTGTGCTATTTCTTCAATACTGGGGCAATTTTGTGTGGTAGGAAGAGCACTGGGTTGGGAGGCAAGGGCCCCAGGTGTAAGCCGTCCCATGGTTAAGTGCTATGATTGGATCTGTGATCACCACTCACTGTTATGAGTGTAACACTAGGGAAACCCGCTGTGGTTCACCCCCCAACCCCAGGAGTCCTCTGTGGGGAGAAGGGGTAGGAAGGTTTCCTTCAGTGATAAGAAGTAGAACCCCTTTAAACTCAGACCTCGTCCAGTCGAGTTTTCTTCTAGATTGCCTTTGTGTTCTATGGCACTCTCTTCGTTTCAGTGTTCCAAGTTTGCCAATCTGGAGTCATTGTTAATTCCTTTTCTGTCTTCCCCTACTTGCTGATTCTTCTTTCTTGGGAATTACTCTTTCATTTCGCTCCCTCACAGTCTGGTTTCTAGGTCTTATTTCAGATCCTTTTTGCTTGAGGCCCGCAACGGACTCTGAGCTCCCTTCCCTCAGTCCTTCGCCTCCTTCCCGGTTGTATGAGGGCGAGCCAGGTTGGGCTGCAGTAACAATTAATCAGAAAATCCCAGAGGCTGAAAACAAGATTTATATGACCTGGTCATCGTAGATTGCAGGAGTCTGCTCTCCACAGCATCTTCATGCTGCGACCCAAGTTCTATCTATTTAGAATTCCATACTTTCTGTTTGGATATCCTAATGCAGCAGGAAGAGGGTACTGGAGGACTTCATACCGACAAACGTTCAGGGTGCCGTTCTTTCACTCACTGTTACTGGCCACAGGTAGTCATGTGGCAGAAATGTGTTACCCTCTCAAGCGCTTGCAGCAAGTGGACAAATGGATATTGAGGAGCATTAGGGGGCTTCACTATTGTGTCCTACAGTGAAGGCCAGAATCCTACACTGAAGACCAGGTCCTCCAGTAAAGGCCAGGGTCCTCCAAGGAAGGCCATTAGTGATACTCTCAATGCACGCCTTTAAATAAAACCTTTCAGTGGTTCCCACCCTCTGTCTCTATCAGATGGCCCACAACTCAGGGATCTCTGAAATTTATTGAATAACCAATATTTACGTAAGTAAGGTCATCCATTGTCCTGTCTATTTCTCTTCGCCATTCTTCAAGGTAGCCATTATTATCCGCACTGGACAGAGAAGGAGACTGAGGATTAAAGAATGTCCTAGTTTGGGTTTCTCCAAATTCAGACCACGTGGCAAGGACGCAGGTACCAGGAAGTCCAGTGAGGAAGGGGGTTGTGGTAACAGCGAGAGAGGAGGGTCGATACTGGGACAGTGAGTAGGTTACCACTGTGGACGACTAGGGCTATGGCCCAGCTGTAGACCCTCTGAGAGACTGGGGAACGGAGCGCAGCTCTGCCCTGGGCCAAGGGGCTGGGCTAGTTTTCCACACTCGTCTAGGTCATTTGTAGCGGGTTGCTCTTGAGAGGTTAACTCCCTGGCACTTTTGGCCTGCCCTGTCCACCAGCCAAACACATGCTGTCAGCCACAATACACCCTTCGGCAGAGGTGAGCAAGCTGTCAGTTTGCTAGAGCAGAGTCGATAACCCCAGGGGCTCCAGGCCTTGGCAGCTTCTGCTACAAAGGGGCGAAGTCACTTGTCCAAGGAATGCAGTGAATGAGATTTAAACCCACATGAGCTTGGTCCAAAATCCACCGTGGACACTGGCTGCCCACTACTTACTAACAGAGGAGAAGGGTCCCTGCGTTAGCCAAAGTGGTCACTGATCACTCTTCAAACCACCTTGTACTTTTTCTTCTCCATCCCTTTGTTCCTGCCGTTCCTTTTCCTGGGAGTTCTCTTTGCTCTGGGCCTCCTACGTAGATTCTGTCCATGATCCCTGCTCAGCTCAAACACTGCCTTCTCCATGAAGCCTTCTTTGATCATCAGAAATGCTGCCTCTCTCCCTTCGCCCCGTGGTAGTGGGGAAGGCTCCAGCAGCACTTAGCCTGCCCCGGCCTGCATGGCAGGGATGCGTTTATAGGTCTTTCTCCGGATTAGACCAGGCTCCTGGTGAGCCTGGACCATATGTTTTTTAAAGATTATATTTATTTATTTGACAGAGTGAGAGAGCACATGCAAGGGGAGTGGCAGGCAGAGGGAGAGGGAGAACACTCCCCGCCGAGCAGGGAGCCCGATGCGGGACCCGATCCCAGGACCCTGGGATCACGACCTGAGCCGAAGGCAGACGCTTAACCGGCTGAGCCACCCGGGCGCCCCGAGCCTGGACCACATTTTATTCAGTTGTTTCAGATGCTTGGTGGAGTCGGACAGATCAGCCCGACTGTATACAGGTGTACACACATCCATTGGCACATCCAGGTCACTTTTCAGTCCATGTTGGCTGACCTTACCGAAGGTCACGTTGAAGCCTGGATGGTGGGATGTTTCTGTTCGAGGCTAACTGTGCCTCTGTCAGCTTCTTCTCTGTCACCTGACTTCCGGCCCCTGCGTTGTCACTTGCAGTAGCCATCCCGGGCAGGGGCAGAAGAAGCTGACGACCGAGGGCAGGCTCCCCTCCACGGGTCACATCTGGGACACGTATCTGTCCTCACTCCCATTGGAAATGGGAATGGAATGAGGATGGCTTGCCTGATGCAGGTGACATGACAGCAGAATGCACTCCACCTGAAGGTGACACTCCAAACCCTATGCCCCGGATTGCTAATGATTAGGAGGTGACAGAAACCTTTGGTTTTCTTTGGCTAGGAACTGGGAAAAGGGAGATGACTCTGTAAGTGCT
The DNA here is from genome assembly GCF_009762305.2 of Zalophus californianus. Classification (NCBI taxonomy): domain Eukaryota; kingdom Metazoa; phylum Chordata; class Mammalia; order Carnivora; family Otariidae; genus Zalophus; species Zalophus californianus. The sequence continues at coordinate 124,131,320 of NC_045599.1, read as the reverse complement.
TTCACCTGATATTTCAAGGTGTCCCTTTGACGGGATAGGAAAAGGGGTGTAGCCTGCAGAAGGGAATTCCACTTGGCTCTCGCTTTCCAAGAGACACTCTTGTGTTCCTGCAGTATGATGTTTGGATGTCCCCTGCACACCGGAGCTCGTGACAAGGAAGAACAGTAGGAGAGTTGGCCCTGGCCTCCTCCATGGTGGTACCTTTCTCGGTTGTGCACCTATGAGGTCTTGTCATGTGCTCACCCCAACCCCTCCGTGTTAATATTGCCATTCAGTTTTGAAATGCTTAGCTGAAAGAGGAACTTGTGGCCACAGAGGGTGAGATTCATTCTAACAAGGATAGCTGACCCTTATCTTTTTCCCCCACAAATGCAAAGACAGATTGCATTCTTCATCAAATCCTTTTCTTAAAAATGGTATTTAAAAAACGATATCAAATAATTTGCCTTAATAACGCCTGTACAGCAAATTCTTAAATTACTTAAGTAGGGGACCAAAAAATGCATTTTCTTTGTTCTGTTTTAAATACGTTGCCTTTCGATTTCATTAACTGCCCCTTTGTTCTTACATGGCTGAGTACGGGTTTGTTTGAGTGAGAACGGCTTTGTTGTGTTCCATGTGTTTGTCCCCACTGCTGAAATAGAAGGTCTACAAGGAAAACATTGAAAAAAATCAGCAGCAGCTCAGCTGTGAGTACTTACAAATACAGGTCAACTACAAGTTGGCTCTTATCTCCCAGATTCTGAAATCTGTCCCATTTACAAATCACTCATGTCCCCCCATTTGCGGTTCTACACTAACCAAGTGCCCACTGTCAATGAGTTAATAATTATCCCTTTATCAAAATCACACAGAGACCCCAGATATATCAAGGGGATAGTACACAGGTGTACACATGTAGGCAATTTAAGTACATTTTGCAAAGGTACATGTTAATATTATGAGAGTTTTGAATATACATGTGTTAGCAGGTTGGCCAGGGCTGGGAGGGTGAGCAGTGATTAATCAAGGAGAACTTTCTGGAAGAATCACATTTCATGCCAGCATTAGAAGGCTAGGACATAATGCTCTAGTGAGTCACGTAAACATTTATAATTACTGCACTTGGTGAGATAGTGGGTATTTCTATGGAGAACCATTAACAATTATTTTAAAAAAAATCAATTCCTGCCCTCTGTCTCTTCCTCCACTATGGAACATATGACAGAGAGTTGCCCTTGTGAAAAGCAGCTCCACTGGTAATGTTTCCTGTTTTTTGTTGTTTTTAGGTTGCAGCTTTTACTTCTGTCTTTGCACGTCTGACTCCATGTGTTTTTCATTTCCACTCAGAAGAGTGTGAACTGCTATTGACTGAGGACTTCCAGCCTAATAAGGCTTTTGTTTTTAACCTTTTAATTTGTCTAGTGTTTCAAACTATGACGACCCTTGGCTTTCTAATCTGGGTTGTGTTGCAGTTGTCGTCATATGTGGTGTGGTGGGAATGCAAGCTCGTTCTGTTCGCCATGCGACGGGCCAGTAAGTTGAGAGGCGTGATGTTGGGGCCAGGAAAGCAACTTTATTTGGAAAGCCAGCAAACCGAGGAGATGGCGGACTATTGTCCCAGAGAACCATCTCCCCTAGGATAAGATTTGAACTTCTCTTCTATTAGGAAGAGAGGGAAGCGGGAGGAGGTTGGAGTCCAAAGGTGACTGACGTCTGTAGACATCTGAGAAAGGCCTTGGTCAGTTGATCTTTGCCTCCAGGAATCTGGTGGTGGTGTTCCTGTAAATCTTAAACATAGCATAGTGGTTTGTGCACATACTTCCTTATCTCCTTGGGTGAGGTAGGTGTCGGGTAAAAAAGCAGGTGTTTTTTGCAAATCTCAGCTGTAAGCAAAATTCCTCAACGATTAACATGCCTATGCCCAGGGTGAAGCAGATGTTTCAAAGCTAAGGGTCACAGCAGCAAGGGAAATGGAAGCAATCTCGAATCAGACATGCTCAGTTTCTCCCTGTTACTGGAAGAACAAGGGATTTGAACCAGGAGAACTGGACTTGAGTCCTGGCCCCTTTATCAGTCTCAGCTGTGTGACTTTAGGTAAGACTTTCAACCTCTCTGTGGACTTCTATTTCTGTGTTTGCAAAATGAGTTAAGTAAAGATGACAGTACATGTTGCCCACAGAATTACAGTAAGGATTAAGTTTCATCATATGCATTAAATTTTAAGTTTGTCTTTTTTTTTTTTTTTTTTAATAATCAGTGCTACAATGTACTGGCTCTGTATGGAGACTTGGCTGCCAAGAATTTCTCCTTTAATGTCTTCTTCCATGCCTGAAATACTTTAATTATAAACAGTTAACCACACAGAAAACATTCTTCCGTAGCAGTTACCTTCTACCAGTTCTGCAAAGTGTCTTCATATGTGGTTCTTCAAGATACGAACAATGGAGCTGGAGGCTCTGTGGGGTCAGTGCATGATGTCAAAATTGCACAAGGGGTCAACATTATTCTTTGAGTCTTTATTATTATTATTCATTAAGTACTGTGTATATGCTTTGATGTCTACACATGTGACTCTCATTTAGGGAGCCATTTGTAGGAAAAGCATTTCTCTTTAAACTCTGAAATCACACTCTGTGGGGTTGATACTCACCCTGGGAGATGCATGTGGGAATTGAGAACTATTAAGGAAAAATAGATTCAAGACTCTCATCTCACACTCTCTCCAGGTGCTCACTTGCTGAGCACCCTTTATATTGATGTTTCTTTCTTTTTCTTTTTTCTTTATTACTCTGCCAGCTATTACTGGATAGCAAACCACTCCAAAACTCCATGACTTCTACGAGCCATCATTTATTCTCATGCACGTCTCTGCAGGTTGGCTGGGGATGGACTGATCTTGGCTGGAATCAGGCAGGCAGCGCTGTTTCAAGGCACGGGTTCCTCTGGGCTTCTTCCTTGTTACAGGTTAGGCTCAGGTCTGCTCCATATGTGTCTAGCCCAGGCTGCAGGGGCTGTCATGGCAATGACAGACGCACAAGAGGTGAATCCAAGTGCACAAGAACACTTCGAGCCTCTTATCGCTTCATGTCTGCCAACATCTCATTGGTCAAAGCAAATAATATTGCTAAGCTTCAAGACAAGGAATGGGGAAGGATATATACCCTATGTACCATAAAGCCAAAGCAGATCGCATAGCCAAGCCCAATGTCAGAGGGGCGGGGAAGTATAGTCCTTCTGTGTTGGGGTAGGGAGGTTAAATATTTTTGGTCAGTAATCTAATCTACCCCTATTGTCAAGTGCATACACTGAGTTCCTTCCTGTAAGTGAAACAAATATCTTTGTGGTGCGGCTCTACAGTATATAAGCACCGAAGGTCCAGTGCCCCTCCACAGGGGCTGTCCCGAAGTGACACATAAAGAAAGATGCCCACAGGATGATACTCCCATACAGAGGCATTTCCACCATTAAAAAAAAAAAGGATAACAAAGACTGTAAGTTTTCCAAGTTTGTCTTTGTTCTAGCTATAATTCTACTTTTCCTCTCCCTTTCAAGAAAGTGTATCTGCCTTGACTTATTTTTAAAAAGCAAATAATTCTTAAACTTTGGTATTTTAGGCACCATGAGTGACTGCTTGCTTGTGATTAAGCTCACACTGATAGCAGCATGACATGCCTTAGAACCACGACTAGATTCCATCCGCGACTAACCAGGGTGTGTGGAGAGTTGACCACAAAACAAAGTTCATGGAGTGTTGTAGTGACTTGGGCTTTTTTTTATTCACTTTTTATCAGTTTTTACTTGGAAGGGAAAGCATTTTTGTGGTGGTAATCAAGTCACAAGAGGCCCATGTCTGATCTTTGAGTAAATGGGTGTTTTAATGTCATATATATATGAAACATTTCGAAAATAGATGGCTGGACGAATAAGGTCTAAATGGACAAGCTGCGTAATGGGGATGACCAAACAGGATATTCCTTTTCTTCTTCTAGGCGTATGTTAGCAGAGTCCCAATATTTCATTAAGTGGAGAAAGTTAGAAAATAATCAATTACAAATAGAAATTGGACTGATTTTTTTAAAAAATTTAGGCTGCAACGGAGAGGTGTATACTGAGTTGAACTTTGCAACTGAGATATGCCTTCCCCTAGCCCCAAACAATAAATAAGATTATGGTGCTGATTATCAGACAATTACTAAAAGCTACTTTCCACATTTCTAGAAGGGAGAACTGCTTGTGTAAAGCAAAACGTAGTCCATTGCTGAGGAAACCTCCTGCTTCAGTTGAGAGTGGAGTGAAAGACGGTAGCTCTATACTGTCTCCATTGTGAAGGCGAGTCTCACATAGGAAGCACAAGTAGCAATTCCGAAATGTAGAGGATTGTTTGTTATATTTTAGGGTTAAGGCTACTATTTCAGCTGCAAAATACAATCAGAAGCAAACCTAAGAATGACTGTAAAGACAGTTCAGTAAATTTAACAAGTCTGCTTCTGGTTACACCCCACACTCCTGGCCATGCAATGCTTTAGAAATGCTGTGTGGGCAATAGCATGGTATCCATGGGGTCTTGATAGGGTCAGGATAGAAAGCAGAGTGGTCTCCACCCAGTCCCTTTATGGAACAAGCCCAGACAGAAAGAGAGAAGCAAAGTCTCTTGACTCTTATAGTCTTAACAATTCTAAACCAAACGAAGGAATTGTTCTGGAGGAGGCACATGGTAATTTTTGACGATGATGATGATGATGCTGAGATAGAATCAACTTGCTGAATACTTGCCCTACTAAGTTGAAAAGTTTGCATTCCAAAAGAGGGCAGTTTAACTGTGAAGTCCGTTCTCTTTCATCTAGACTCAGTGTACGAACTGCCTCTTACTTAAAGAGAATGGCATCTTCTTTACAGAAGACTTCCAACTGATAAAAGTTGAAGGAATGAGAGAAATAGAAAATTACTTTTAGTCAAATGCTGCAATAATAACCAATACAGGCAAGATCCATCAATTTGTAGGCAAAGTTTGAAGAGAAGTAGGATAATTCATAGTAACAAAGTATCTCCCCATTCAAAGATATTTATTAATTACAAAGAGAAAAATAGTAACCTAACAGTGGAAAAAGTTGGCAGACACCACCTCATTCAAGTGACCAACGTGAACATCAGCCACCAGTAATAAGACATATCCAAACTGCCCTCCTTGATAGGATGCACTGAGGAGGGCACCCCTTCTGTGACATTCTTGCCCAAAATGTATACCCTCAATGTAATCATGAAAAAAAAAAATCAGAAAGCCAAATGGAGGGATATTCTACAAGACAACTGACCAGTCGGTACTCTTCAAAGCTGTCAAAGTCATGAAAGAAAAGGAAAGATTTAGGAATTGTTACAGATTGGAGATTAAGGAGACATAATATAATGCAATAAGGAATCCTGGATTGGATCCTGAAGCAGAGAAAGGACATTAGTGGGAAAACTGACAAAATATGAGTAAGAGCTATAGTTTATAGTATTGAGCCAGTGGTAATTTCCTTGTGCTAGGGAAAATGCTGATGTTAGGGGAAGCTTGGTGAAGGGTATGCAGGAGCTCTCTGTACTATTTTTGCAAATTTCCTATATGTCTATATTAAATAAATAAAGAGTTTAGAAAAATAAAGAAAATAATGGTATAGGTTAAATTGATAAAGGCTCTGGATCTTATTGTTTCATTAAAGAGTCATCCTTTTACCAAATAAAGACTATTATCATCTCTTATTCACTTATCCAAGAACACAGATATTCCTAGAATTTTTAAAATATCTAATCCCTTGGCAATGATCTCAAATTATACAGTTTTGTTTTAACATTCAACTGTCAGATATGTTATTTCTTTTGATGTTGCCCTGTGGACTTTGGGCTTTTCCTAAAGACTAGACTATATGAACAATAAACCACATCAGAAGTGGATGGAAGCTTCTTCAGAGCATGTCTGTTCTAACCTGAATTTGCTTGACTCACTGAGCCTGTCCTGACTCTGTAGTAATTATCTGGTCTTTAAAGTCATACTTCTCAGGCAAAAAAGCCAGCAAGAGCCATTCATTAGTACGTGTGATTAGAACCAAAGGATTGTACTTATTGTTCTTGGGCTCACTATCCAAATAACAGTACCAGGAGATGTTCCAATAATTTCTGGGCCTTGAAAACCTCTCACCAAAGATTTAGAGTTATTTCTCAGCAGCCCCAGCCCCTGGGTCTCTGGTAGAGAGAGGTAACCAGGGAGGACACCGCCAGTAGCTGGGATCCATGCTCCATCAGTGTCTAAAAACAGTGTCTGTCTGGTGCATTCCATCTGGATCCAGTGTCATTCAGTCCAAATCTACACCAAGTGTAGAGGACACCACAGGAGGAGTGGTCTCTAGAAGACTGAAGTCCTTGAGGACTTACGGAGACTCCGGCAGAAAACATCTCAAGTTTGATGAGATAGGTAGTGGAGCTTAGAGAAGGAGGGGAATGATTCTCTAACACGCTTTAAGAATCTTTACTGATCTTTTTTTTCCTTCTGTACAACAATTGGCATTATTAAAGGCTTCAGTTTTTTTTTTTTTAATTTCAAGACATTTTATTTGGTTATTTTTCAAAGCTGCTTGATCATTTGTTATCGTTCCTTATATCCTTCACTTTAATTGACTGTGACTGCAGCCAGGTCTGAGCCATGTTGGAGTCATCTTTAGAGATATTTCCCAATAACTCTCTTTCAGGGCTCTTCAGTTAGGGAAGATGTAAAACTTCCCAGCTTCTTGTATCTTCTCTGTTGCTCCCTGCTAGCCTGGAGCTCTAAAGATAGCTTACTTGCTCAGTCCCAATGAGTCCACGCCATCACAAACCCCTCTCTCTGGACCGTCTCTGGGGCTGTAAATAACTTATAAAATCTTGTGTGTTATCCCTAAATTTGACACCTGAAACTAATATTGCACTGTATGTTAACTAGCTGGAATTTAAATAAAAAGTTAGGGGGGGAGTTCATGTGTTAGGGTTTTAAGATGGTATTAAGTTTTTTACTATACACTGAGTACTCTACTATATAACTATTGTCAATGCCAATGAATATAAAAGCTAAGATTTCCATTAAATTACCAAAATAAATATAAATATAAAATATAAATATTTTACCAATATTAGTTAAAATCATTCAGTGTTTATTCTATCTAAGCTTTAAATTTTAAATAAATTTCTTTATTTATTTTAAATTTAAATTTCTTGCCTCGTATTAGCTAATTAACCCTTATACAATACTCGATGTAGGTTCAACTATTATCCCCATTTGACATTTGAGAAAACTGAAGCACAGAAAGGTTAAAGAAATTCCCCTCAGCTCATTTGGTTGAGCTCTGACTCAATTTTGGCTAGGGTCATGATCTCAGGGTGGTGGGATCAGACCCCATGTTGGGCTCTGCGCTCAGCAGGGAGTCTGCTGGAGATTCTCTCTCTCTCTCTCTGCCCTTCACCCTGCTCTCTCTCTCTCTCAAATCTTAAAAAAAAAAAAAGAAAAGAAAAATAAAGAAATTCCCTCCATAATTATAGCTAGTGAGTGGTAGCAGCAGGTTGTGAACCCAGAAGACTGTCCTCCTGGCCACATGCCCCTGGGCTATGGCTTGTATTTTGCAACACAAAAGTAAAGATGAGTGCAGGCCAGACCGTTTCTGTTCAGGTGCCCAATACTGTGACAAAAATACTTCTTCTTCTACAGTATGTCTGACATGTCTCAGAAACATGGGGAGGCCAGGGTGGCTGGAGCTGAGTGCGAGGAGGTGAGAGAGCAGAGCTGCAGTGGGGGGGTCAGATCATGCAAAGTCTCAAGAGTCAGGATGATGCTGAGAAATGAGAAGCCAATGCAGGGTTTTGAGCAGAGAAAAAACCTGGTTGGATTTTCTTTCAAAGGTACCACTCTGAAAGGAAAACAAGTGGTAAACTCACGGACATCAGTCTGAGCAATATTTCCAGAACCTGTCTCCTCAAACAAGGGCCACGAAAGGACTAGAGTCATCACCCCGCCTTATCCTCAGGGGATACATTTCCAGGACCCCCTCAGCAGATGCCTGAAAATGCAGAGAGGACCAAACCCTCTGTGAACTGTGTTTTTTCCTATACAGGCATACCTATGATAAGGCTTCATTTATAATTAGATTAACAACAATATCTGATTACAAATAGAACCATGATGACAATATACTGTAGTGAAAGTTATGTGACTGTGGTCTCTCTCGTTCTCTCCAAATCTCTCATTGTGCAGTACTCACCCTTCTTCTTGAGATGCTGGGAGATGTTAAAACGCCCAGGTGGTGAGAAGTGAGGGGAATGGAAAGGGGACCCAGTGCACTTCAGTCCATTCAGTTCTCTGGGGGCAGGTCAAGTCCAACCTGCCCATTCCCTTAATGAATGACGATAACCCAAACTCCTACAATAACACCGAATGCCACTGCAGGACCTAGCGCCGGACAGAGAGACAGCTCTGGGAAACCATCATGGGGGAATGCCAAGTCGCTGATTCTGCTCTGCGCCTTGAGGGTTGCCAAGTGCTTGAAGAGCACACAAAGCTTGGACACTAGATGGTATTTTATCCCCCGAACGAAAGTTGATTCTGATCTTGTAAAGTGCTTAAGCAGATTTGGATGATCTTCCGAATAGGCTTTTCTAGCTCTCTTTTCTCCAAATCCCCAAGCAGTGTCATCGTTCCTTCTTTCCATTTATTTGAGGCTCTGTCTTGCGCTAAGGTTGCCTTATTCACATCAGGAAAGTGGTTAAGGGCTGTGAGCTCTGGAGTCACATGGTGGAACTCAAATCCTGTGGCACTGACGAGCTGTACAGCTCTGTACCACGGTTTCCTCATCTGTGAAATGGGATTGATAATGCCTGTTACGTGGGATTATCGTGAAGATTACATCAATTATACTTAGTAATTTACTGAGTTAAATCACTCAGACCCTGTGTGACACATAAGGCCTCAAAAAGTGTCTGTTAAAATTATTCTCTAGTTATATGAAGCTCCCCCTCATGACAATTTCAATTTTCTTTCCTGTCTTCGCCCTACTGTTTCTTCCTTCTCTAGGAATCTCTTTGAATGTTATACTTCAAGCTACTAAAAAAAGAAGAAAAATGTATCTCTTTATTCCTAATGCCTTCATATACACATTTGGGCCATTATCATCTACCCTTCTGGCCTGAATTTGCAGGCAATTTTCCAACCTAACACAAGGTTGCAAATGCAGTGACATTGACCTCCCTTAAGATCTCAATCCTGCATGAGGATCTGACATGCCACTATTTAAACCAATGGGGTCAATAAACTCTTTCCTTCTCACAGAGATCTGTTCATGAGTGAAAGCTCCTGAAGGTAGATGGTCTCAGGGTGGCACTCTGTGCCAGAAAGCCATGTGCTGGGGCCGGCGCTGGGGAGACTCTTCCAGAGGTGACCAGAGGCAGGACAGCACCTCCCTTTGTTTAGTCTCAGACTGGCCCCTTGCCTTTCTCTCTCCCACCTGGGACTGTGGATTAGTTACTAATGACATTTTATATGCAGCAGGCACCTGTCTTGGGTGTGTGTCTGTGTGTGTGTGTGTGTGTGTGTGTGTGTGTGTGTGTGTGTGTGTGTGTGTGCGCGCGCGCGCGCGCGCACACTTGTGTATTTTGTTTTAATGGAAGCAAGAGGAAACAAAGACATCTACAAAACATTGTAACATGCTTAGATCTTTATCAGACCCTGAATGTGGAGGAAAGTTGGCCAGCCTAGAATTTCAAATGCTCAGAAAGGAAGGGAATGCAAAACAGGCTGAGAAACAGAAGAGATGACTCCTGAGGGTCTTGGGCAATCCACACACTGAACAGTAGGAAAAGGGGGCGGCGGAGGGCAAAGAGGAAATTGTGGGAGCTGTATGCAGTAGTTATTTGACAAGGCGGTTTGTGCGGGTGTTAGGAGCAAGGGTTGGGGGAGGGGTGGGTTCCAGAATCAGATTGCCCGAGTTCACATTCAGGCTTCTTTCTTGCCAAGCCTGTCAAACTGTGGTCATTTACCATTCTCAGAGCCCCAGTTTTCTCATTTATCAAATGTTGTCCATAAGGTTGTTACGGTGACTAAATGCAACAATCTCTATATAGTTACAAGCACTGGCTCTGGAATCAGTCTGTCTTGGTTCAGATCTTGGCTCCCTCCCATGCTCACCAGCTGTGTGATTTTGGAAAAGTTGCTCTACCTCTCTGTGCATTATTTCTTATCTGTACAATAGGGATAATAATATCACCAAATGACAGGATAAGTAGGGGATGAGTCAGAGCAAATCTAGCATCGAATACATGTTAGATGCTATGCTTCTGCCTTCAGTTGTGGGTGCTTATGCCTTGATTTGGTAAGGTCTCAGCATGGCACCTCACACAGTCTGCACTCAGTTATTATTAATTATTAAGATGCTTATTTTTCTCTCATAAAAGTAACACATGCTCCTTAGAGAAAACTCAAGTATATGGGAAAATAGAAAGAAATTCATTACTTTGAGCCATCTACAATGAACTTTTGCTGAATTTTTCTCAGGGCTGTGCTCTGCATAATTTTGTATTATATAGGCATTTATTTTGTAGACTGCCTTGTTTATGTAACATCACACAGAAGCATTTCTCCATGTTATTATAAACACTTTGTGAGCATCGTTTTAATGATAGACCATCAATTGCATATATCTTACTGTGATTTCCTTAAACATTCTTGCCTGAAATCATGTTGTTTTTAAGTTTACAGTATTATAAATATATTGAGATAAACATGTGTGTGCATAAACCCTTTTTTCTATATCATTTCTTCAGGAGAGAATATGAGAAGTACTAATACTAGGGCATTTTAGTATATATTTAAGAGTTCTCAGGGGCACCTGGGTGGCTCAGTCATCAAGCGTATGCCTTTGGCTCAGGTCATGATCCCAGGTTCCTGGGATCGAGCCCCGCATCGGGCTCCCTGCTCGGCGGGAAGCCTGTTTCTCCCTCTTCCCCTCCCCCTGCTTGTGTTCCCCCTCTCGCTGTGTCTCTCTCTGTCAAATAAATAAAATTAAAAAAAAAAGAGTTCTCATACATTGCCCCATTAATTTCCAAAAGAGTTATGCCAAGTAAAACTACAATCAAAATGATAAACACACATCTTTTGAAAAACTGGGTTGCATAATTTTTAAAAATTTATTTTCAACTTATAGGTAAACAATGGCTCTCAGTTTTGCAATAAGTTGTCCCTTCTTTAATTCCTCATGAGTCTTGAATATTTCTTCTGGGTGTGTGTTTAAACTTTATCCTTTTTAGTAACTTGTATGTACATATCCTTTGTCGATTTTTCTCTATGAACCATAAAATGCTGCTCTTGTTTTAGATGAGTTCCTTATATATTAAATGATATCTTTTTTTCTGTCTGTAAATATTTGTCCTAGGCTGTATTTTAACTTTGGTTTTTGTTTTGACAGGAAGAAATGTTTTAAAAAATTTCTTGTTGTATGATCTTTATTTTGTGTATGATTTCTTCTAGTAACAAAAACATAAAAGTAAATATGCTAGGGTGAGTGGGGATGAAGGGGGAGAATCTCCTTGTTTTATGGCTTTACAAATGTAAATTTCTCTAATTCTTTAATCCATCTAAAGTTAAAGTTATGTTGGTATGTGGCATGAATTAAGGCTCGAAATTGATTTTCTCTTCTAATTTGCTAACCAACTGTCTTAATGTCATCTGTTGAGTAATTCTTCCATTCCCCATTGATCCAAAATGCCTTTCTTATCATAAATTAAGTTTTTACACATTCTAGGGCTATCTGTTCTGTTCTATTGATTTGCCTGTCCATTTCTATGCCAATACTATGGTGTTTTAATTATAGATGAAGGGTGTTTTAACTCCACTATTTCAAGAGTGAGGCCAGCAGAGCCAGAACAATGATGTGAATGCAAGAATATGGGCAATAGATAGTTAAAATGTCCAATAGTTTTGCTCTCCTTGCCCATCTTTGGGCCTTGAACAGGCCACAGAGTGATTAGTGTTTGTTGAAGGGAGATACTCAGGGATGCAGATGGGATGTAGAAGCCTCCCAGGGACTAGGTCCCCTGGACAGGGCCCAGATGGGGACCACTGTCATTTGCCTCTGAGTCTGCTGTTTTTCTGTTCCACATGACTCCCCACTTTTCCACCAAGTGACAGCATCTTTCTTCACATCTTGGCAGAATGCTATCGTTCATCCATAAAGGTAATCTGTCGACTAGTTGATTGTAAGGCTACGTGACTAGTTCTGATCACTGAAAGTCAGCAGTCGTGACATGTGTCACTAAGAGGACGAAGTTTGAAGAGCCGCACATGTTTCACTAGGCTCCAGATAGAGGCTACTCTGTTAGCCGGGTCCCCACCATGGGGATGGCATGGAGCAGAGTTGCAGCCAACCCACAGTAATTTTGTAGAATGAATGGTAAAAATAATCCTGTTGTAAGCCACTGTGTTTTGGAAGTCATTTATGACAGCAACATGACCTAGCTTGTCCTGACTGATTGCAGGAATCAAAATACTTAACAATGGGTATGACATGCACATTGACTAATCAAAACGGATACCAGCCGGGACACCATGGAGGTGCATCCATCATGACTGTTCGCCTTGTACTTCATTTAAGTCTTATCATCCCCTCTCTTTAAGGTGACTTTGCATATCTCAAATCTCATTTACTGGGTATTGATTTTCTAACTTAGATTTTATAGTCTTTAGTGATCCTAGCCCCTCTTCTGTATTACCTATGGTGTGACTTGCTGTGCTGGACAACAGACAACTCTTTATATTTTATTGCTTCAGTTCTGTTTATCTTTTCTCCTCATTGATATCATAAGTCTTGACAGGCATGGTCAATGTTTATGCAACTTCTGTCCCTTCAAAGGTTATCATACCATACTGGACCTTCCCTTCCTTCATTCCACAAATATGTACTAAAAGCATTTTGTGTTTCCAAAGTCTGTGTGTGAGATGCTCCTATTATACTTTCTTAACTGATCATAACAGCTTATTGCTCCTCACTGAACAGACCTGAACAGATGATCTGGATCTAGGAGCTTTAGAGGAGAGAAAGGATATTAGCATTGTCCCCAACAAGAGGCAGTACCGTAAGCCTAGCGATTGAAAGGCTTGGTTTCTGGAGTCCAGCTGATCTGGATTCCTAGCTGCCACTTATGAGGTGCGTGATTAGGGCAGGTTCTTTTATTTCTCTCAGCTTCAGTTTTCCCATCTGTGGAATGGGGTTTTTTGTAAAGATTAGAAGAGAAAATACATGTAAAGTGTTTAAGCACAGAATCTGGTCCTTAAAGAAGTTCTTTTTATTTTATTTTATGATTAGTGTAGCCCAGATGTCTTTGGGGGCCCTCCTGTTCCTTGATTGGTTGGTTAAATTTGGCAATAAACTCCCATGTGTTGCTCCCCAAGGCTCTGGAGTTCATGGTCTGTCTCCCTCACCTCGGAATAACTACTTAAACTCTCTCGCAGATTCCTCACCCCTAAAATAGGAAAACAGTAGTGCCTACTGCACGGGGTTGTTGTGAGGACTGATAATTAATAGATCCAAAGCCTCTAGAACTGTACCTGACATATAATAAGCAGCCAATAAACTTTCTCTATTGTTATTGTCCGTGTCCACAAGTTTTAAGTTTGGCAGTTTTTATTATGGATTTGACCTCCCGTCCACCTTGCAGGCTCAATTCCACTACATTCTCCTGCCTTCCAAAGCCCATGTTCCCACAGCATGCCCCTCAATACCCACTGAAGCTCCTTGAGACGTGAGGTCCAATTCAGCTGCTCCCACTATTTCTCTTTTGAGGACTAACCTTGCTAGGTCTGTTTGTCCCCACCCCTGAATCTGGGGAAATAAAATGTCCCCATTTTCTTATGTTACCTTTTAAGATGCTGCTAAGAAAGGGCAGAGGGTGGGCGCCTGGGTGGCTCAGTCGTTAAGCGTCTGCCTTTGGCTCAGGTCATGATCCCAGGGTCCTGGGATCGAGCCCCACATCGAGCCCCACATCGGGCTCCCTGCTCGGCGGGAAGCCTGCTTCTCCCTCTCACTGTGTCTCTCTCTGTCAAAAAAAAAAAAAGGAAGGGCAGAGGGCAAAGGAAGGCTTACTGTTTGGGTCCAAAGGCAGAATAAGTAGGATATGCAGTTGATATAAGTTTTGCCAGCAATTACTGCCATGTAGTAAATCTGTTTGTTGCCATCAACATTCCAATGGTCATTCCATCACAAGATCCTGGGAGTATTTGCAAATATCCATTTTGGAGTCAAAGAGGCCTGGGGTCAAATCCTGGCTACTCTGCCTTCTATGATCTTGAATATGTCAACACATTGTTCTGTTTCCCTGTTTTAAAGATGGGTATAACAACACCTACCTTGCAGAGCTGTTGAAAGAATTAAAAAGAGTAACTTACATCATGTTGGGCCAATCATGTGCAGCCAAGAGCTGCAGAGGTCTGGAATCCAGCTGGGGATCCCTTTGTTAATTGTGATTTTGGCAATTGCCTGGGGGCAGAAATGTCACTCTCTCTCCAGACTTCTTCCCCAGCTGGAGGCCTGTGTCTGCCAGGAGGGGAAATCTTTTTCCTATTTGTCCAAAGTGTCCTATGGAGTTGGGGCTGTGGTAGAAGGGACTCCCCTTGTAAAATGCTGAAGAGTGCCAGGCTTAGAGACAGTGGTCTGTAAATTAAATTTTAACCATTATCATCCTTCACACATGTGCGTGGCAAAACTCTGAACCAACTGTCTTTAGAGTTTCCAGCATTTGGGGGAAAGGTATGTAGTTGGTTTCTTTTCCACTTCTAAATGACTCATAATCTATTCCCGGAAGGACAAGACATTTTAATTTTAAGCCTTTTGCCATTACCTACATGCTTATGCAGTGCATTGATCATGAACCTTCATGTTCTGCACCAGGAAGGAGTCTGCTTTGGCAGAATGCCTTTTGCTACCGTCCTGAAACCTGCAGAGGCCAGATTCTGGCCCAGCACAAGGGAAGGGGGGAAGCTGCTTCCTAAGGCAGGTGGAGCCTAGACACCCCTCCCCAGATGTACCGCCATATGGTGCAGAGAGCGCCAGGGGTGGCAGGAGGAAACTGGAAAGAAACCCGATCCTGAGAATGTGAGAAAGAGCAGTGAATTACAGGGACGGAACCCGCTTTCTGCTGTTGATTTTCAGGGCTTGCGGCAGTTGTGCTCCAGGAGGGAGCCTTTCCTATGAAAGGGGCCCTGCCTGACGGAAAAGGGTCTCCTGCTGGGATTAGGAAGAAAAAAGGAAGGATCCAGTTTTTTCTTCCGTAATTTTATTTTTGCGTTAATTTTAGATTTATAGAAGAATTCTGGCAATAGTATCGAGTTTCCATACATCTCTCAGCTTTCCCTAATGTTGACATCTTACACTGCCATAGCCCATTTATCAAAACTGGGATATTAATGTTAACACCATGCTATTAATGAAAGTACAGTCCTTATTCAAATTTTATCAGTTTTTCCACTGTCTTTTTTTCTTTTCCAGAGTCTAATCGAGGGTACCACATTGCATTTTGTTGTATCTCCTTAGTCTCACTCAATCTGTGGCAGATTCTTTGTCTTTCATGACCTTGACACTTTTGAAGAGTATTGGCCAATTATTTTGTAGACTGTCATCCTAATTTGGGTTTGTCTAATATTTTCTGATGACTAGACTGGGGCTGTGCATTTCAGGCAGGAATACCAGAGAGGTGAAGTATCCTTCACATCCAATCAAATCAGGGGACAAATAATGCCAACAAGTCTTCTCACTGGTGATGTTAACCTTGAGCACTTGGTTAAAGTGGCATCTGCCATCTATCTTCATGGGAAAGCTACCATTTCTCCCTTTCATACTCCATTTATTAGAAGTAGATCACTAAATCCAGCCCACACTCAAGGCGGGGGAAGTTCAGCTCCACCTTCTGGAGGAAGAATATCAAAGAATTTGTGGACACATGTTAAAACCACCACAGTAATTGGTAACTATTCTTTGAGGCTATGCAGATATTCTCTTCATGGAAGCTTTTCCTGTTGAAGTTTGCATTCACCCATAGATTTAGCTGGCAGTGATGTGTCACTGTGGTGTTCTAAAGGTGATTCTTTTTTTCCTCATAAGAACCCTCCTTGTAGTCACAATAACCTAAAAAGATTGTGCATCTAGCCATGAGCCAGAGGAATTATGGAGAAGGCTGCCTTCTGTGAGAACAGGTCATTTTCCTGAGGCCATCAGAGAGAACTTTAGAAGAGGCTGCTTATAGACATAATCCTCAGCCCTTACAAAGATCTCCTACGTGTGGTGTGGCTCCAGGCTCAGGGGATGGGGAGAATTAATATTAGGAGCAAATATCACCTTGGCCCTTCCCCAGTGTTCCTTCAATGCCTTCTTCGGAAAGGTGACCCAGTTTCCTGCAGCAGACCTCCGACACATTCCCTTCAGACCTCGGAGTGGAGCCTAAGCTAAGTCTCAGTGGGTCTCTGACCTGGAGCAAATGTCCTCTGGTCCCAAACAAGACAGGGGTCTAATGTTGGAGAGATGACCCACTCTGGCCACCATGATTTCTTTACTTCTAGCAGTCCTGTGGTACCTCGGGGCACCTGGAAGAGCAAATTCAGGTTTGTGGCTATTTGGGGATGTTAGCACAATTGGATAGAACTAAGGTGCCGGCCATAGTGCTAGAAGGAAGAGAGGGATTTATTCAGGCATTTAGTTGATCAGGCAGCAAATATTTATGGAATGCCTATTGTATCCCAGAGAAAGGTCCCTGTGCTCAGAGGGTTTACATTCTGTGGGTTACTGGGGGTAGCATCAGGGTTGTCTCTGGAAAGTCTGAGAAGAGGAGCAGTTAAAGGGGCTGCAGGTTTTTGAACTATGGAGAACATGAGAGAGATTTGGAGGTGGAAGAGGATGGTGTCATTCTGGAACATTTGGAGTTTGGGGTGTTTGTGGGCCATCAAGGCTGAGAGGCTCACTTACTTATGCCTAGTTAGGTATGAAAAGGTACGTTTGGCAGAAGCCTGGGGACATTGTGGGATGGATGAGAGGCCCTGCCGGAGTGGGACTCACAGCAGGCTCGGCCAAGGGAAGGTGCCCATGAGGAGCGCCTGGGGAACTTCTTCAAACTCCGTGTAACCGTGTTCTTAACCTGGATATCTAAGAGATTTTGAAATATCTCATAGAGGAAGCCTTCCTAAACCAGGGATATCCTCTCAGGGGGAGTGTGATGTGTGTTAAGGCAACAAAAAGGGTTGGGAGTCACTGGTACCACCTGGGAAGAGGCCTGGGTCAAATTGAAAGCTCTTACAGCTTCCTAAGATTTGGAAGTATATGCTTTCTAGCATCTGGCAGGAGAGTCAATAAATCAAGGTCTTAGCGTCAGCTCTTTGCTAGCTGCTGTGACGTCCCACGAGACACTTAGCTCCTCTGAGCTTTAATTTCTCCGTCACTGAAATCAGAGGTTCGGCCGAACCAGTGGTTCTCACACTATGGTTTAGGGGCCCCCGCCCCCTCCCCCCAGCACTAGCGTCTCCTGAGAGTGTGTGAGAAATGCAAATCCTTCGGCCCCATCCCTGATCTACTGAATCAGCAACTCCAGACAGGGCCATCCATCTGTTTAAGCTTTCAGGTGATTCTGATGATCCGCAAAGTTTGAGAACCACAGAATTAGATGACTTTGAAACGCCCTTCTAGCTTAAAACCTTCTATACTGTATTCTTGTTCTCATGCTTTTGTCGTTTAATAGCCTATGCTTCTTTGTTCTCCCTCAATTGTTAAACGATCTTAACATTTTTCATTGTTCATGATGAATCGTTAAGTGGTTTAAAAAAGATTTCTGCTTGGGACGGGTGTGTATGCATGCGGACGCGTGTGTGCATATGTGTACATTTGTGTGCCTGTGTGTGCATGAATGCACATATGCGCATGCGCATGAGTAGCGCCAGGAGGCTCGCCGAGTGGAGACTTAGGGCTGTCCCATCCTGCTTGCTTTCTTGGAGGCCACGGTGTAAAGTGAGTTGTGTCAGGGAAAGCAAAAGATCACAGTGCGCGAGCTTCCGGACACAGTGGCACTCAAAAGCTCTGTTTTGCCTTAACCTTCTCTAACACAGCTGGAGCTAGGGGTAGAGATGGGCCTAGAACTATACCCCTGGGATAGTTGCCAGGTCTGTGGTGCTAGTGATGTGTTTTGGAAGCAGTGTTGTTGGGCTCCAGAGCCGATGGCCAAGAAAGAAGTCTTGAGATGTCTCTGGTGCAAAAAAGGTGGTTTTGTTAAAGCGCAGGGACGGGACCCATGGGCAGAAAGAACTGCCTTGGGATTGTGAGGAGCAACTGATTATATACTTTGGGGTTGGGGGAAGTAGAGACAAAGGGAAGTTCCAAAAGGATTTTCAGATGCTGAAGAAGACTCACAAGGATCCTGGAAGCCTGGTTACTGTCAAGCTAAGGTAGTTTTTCCCTCTAGCAGGGCATTAACGTCAAGACGGTTGGGAGTTTCCTGGAGGAAGGTTATACTCTGCCGGCCTCAAGTATTTGTCAATGGGCTGCAGGTTGTAAGGACATTTAATTTTATCTACATTTCCTTCTGCCTCTGCTCCCCACATCATTACCCCCTAACAGTTTTGACCCTTAAATCTTTAAGGTTGTTGAGGGTGGAAGGTCTTATCTTCGGTAACTTCTTCCTGCTGAAGAGGGGTGTAGAGATGTCCTTACTTATGGGTCAACATTGGTCAGTTGGGGAATTTATCTGTAGGCGTTACCAATGGCAGCAGCAGCCAATCCAAGGTCGACAACATATATGAACCTCCTTAAGTAGAAAGGATCATCTGTCAGCTAGAAGTTATGACAGTGAAGGAGTCTTAGCACCAGGGAGGGACACACCAAAAAAAACAACAAAATATGGTTAGTATTATAATGAGAATGAGAAGCCCCAAAAAACCAGTCTTTGATAGTTGACCAAAATTTTCCTCTAGTCCAGCAGTTTAACCAATCACTAAAGGAAAGAGATTGTTTAAAGCACCAATTTGAGTATTTGTATCTTTTAGCCATCCTGTTACATTTTTGTGATACCTGGAGTAAATGCATTCTGTGTTTTTTTTTCCCTCTCTCTCTCTTTTTTTAAAGATTTTATTTATTTATATGTCAGAGAGAGAGAGAGAGAGCACAAGCAGGGGGAGGGCAGAGGCAGAGGGAGAAGCAGGCTCCCCGCTGAGCAAGGAGCCCGATGTGAGACTCTATCCCAGGACCCTGGGATCATGACCTGAGCCGAAGACAGATGCTTAACCGACTTAGCCACCCAGGCGTCCCCCACATTCTGTTTTTATGTTAGCACTGCTTTCACCTTGTACGGCAGTGAAAATATTTAATGCCATCATATCCTCGTTTGTTTAGCAAGCAATCAGGTAATTCATAAGAGGCACCTTTTATAGAAACAAAAGAAAAAATATAGGCTAACGGTTGGAGCAAATTACAAACCCAGTGTCTTGAGTCTCGAGTGCTTAAGATCTAATATCTACAAAGATGTGTTGTTGAAACATTTTCTGTCTGTAATAACCCTCATTTTTATCAAAGATAGCCAAATCAAGACTAATTCGTTTGTAAAACCAGTCCAATTTTAACAAACTTGGCCTAATGACTTACATAAGCTCAGCAAGAATAGTGATCTTTTAGAATCGGCTTTGCTGGAACTTTTATAAGGAATCTAGATTGAACTTTTAGTAGCTTCTCTAGGCCAGAAGCTAAGCCAAGTGCTTGCCATCAGACATGCCTGCAATACCTGTAGATCTGGATGAATTCCTTTTCACGAGGTCCCCAAAGTATCCTGAGGTTCCTCTATCTGCCAGGAAGTGATGTTCTTCACTCGGCTGGTAATGCTGCTGGGAACTCTGTAAGCAGGTATCAGGCCAACATTTCCAAGGGGCTCTATTGGCGCCATGCTTCATAAAGTCAACCTTAGTTCCTTAAAGCTGTTTGGTCATATCTGAGTCCATGCATGTCTCTCAAATAGGACATTCCAGTTAAAGCCTTGATAAAATAACCAACGTTTCGAAACCAGTGGTGTCCTGTTACAAGGAGAATGGATTTTTATTGAACTTATGCAAATGACTACTATGATTGCCAGGGAAGGGAGAATACTTAGGGAGATCTTTTGAATTTCAGAGGGTTCAGGTAGAGAGAAAAGTTAAAGGCTTCATTTTGTTCACAGAGAAATACTTTATCATTATTTCTGTGTATCATTGATGTCTTAAAAGAAAGTTTCCTTAACGTGGAAGAGCAAACATTAAAGAACCAGCAATGTTTCAAACAAGAGTCACAAAAACTATAATCATCCTCACTTTAGTTAGTTCTGCCAATTCTTACCCATTTTAGTTTTAGGATTTTAATGATATTAAAAACCTGTATTTGTCAAAAGCCCTTTTTATGAATCTCCTGGAAGATGAAACACATTTTACAAGAGAATACAAACAAAAACTATAAATGACAAAAAGACTAAAATATGGACACGGTTAAAGATCTGATGAGAGGGGCGCCTGGGTGGCTCGGTTAAGCATCTGCCTTCGGCTTAGGTCATGATCCCAGAGTCCTGGATCAAATCCCGCATCTGTCTCCTTGCTCAGTGGGGAGTCTGCTTCTTCCTCTGCCTCTGCCTCTCTCCCCCTCCCCCCCCTCTGTCTCTCAAAAATAAATAAAATCTTAAGAAAAAAAAAACTGATGAGAGGTTGCAATATAGTTGACAAGGAAATCTGGTTATTTCTGTGACACATAACACTTCAATAATCAGAATATTAAGTGATGGCCTTATACCAGAACATATTAAAACTTTAGGAACTGCCTATCATCTCTAGTTACAGCATTTACCCAAGCAATACAACCTAAGGCTTATTATTTGTTTAACAGTGCTTCCAGAGTAACTCAACATACCAAATAAAAAGGCCTAATGAGTCAAAAAGACTTCATTTACATTTTAAATCTTAAGAAGTTTGTTAAAAAGCCTCAGAAGGTTATAAAGCACTTGCCTGAATAGGATTACAGATCATTACAAAACTTAATTATTTATTTAATCAAGGTGACAATAAGAGATTCCAAAGGCAAATATGTGGGGTTATATAGTTGTTAGCAAAATTTAGCTCCTTTAATACTGAGAAGAAGTTGTAACTAAGTAATCAAAGACCTGATAAAGAGAAATCCTAGAAACTGGTTTTCCCAGCCAGACAAAAGAGAAAAAAAAAACACAAAAAACTTTACATTTTCTTATCAAGGGCAAACCACAATTCAAGAAAACTCTGTCCTTTTAACAGAGAGAAAAGCAGAATTTCAATCATGCCACTGTACTTTTAAAATCCACTCATTTTAACTTTAGTCCTGATCACATATAAAATTCCTTTCTGGCGATTTCCCTTCATAAATCTTTTACAACAACTTTTTCATTTCAGAGTTGCTTCCCTTATTCCCATCAGTCTTAATTACGTTTAGCAAACTTTTAACTCTTAGAAATCTTAGTCTCCAGTGAAAACTAAGTAGTAACCAAATGTGAACTGTTACACCAGAATTCTTTAGATGGCAAATGTATGAATCCAGTAAGCGCAAAGCAGGTTTACCAACAAACTCAAATATCCTTGAAACTAACCTTGAGACAGACAAAATTAACCATCATTTTAAGTCATCTTTTTTTGTTTTTGTTTTTATTTTAGAGAGAGGGTGCTGGGGGAGGGGTGGAGGGAGAGAGAATCTCAAGCAGACTCCTCACTGAGCGCAGAGCCCGACGTGGGGCCCCATGCTCGGCTCGATCCCATGACCCGAGCTGAAACCAAGAGTCAAATGCTCAACTGACTGAGTCACCCAGGTGCCCCTGGTTTTAAGTCATCTTTTTGCTAACAAATTCCAACAGAGATAACATGAGCTCATTTGACCTTTAGTAAATGTTGGTAGAATAAGAAGTTTCAGTTAGTTTAAATACCGAATTATGTTCCACCTGAGTCCACTTAAGAGTCAATCCATTTGTTCTGCATTGTCAGTTTTTACCTGGGACAGCAGTGGGGAAATCCGGAATGGGCAGTGGTAGGTCCCAGCGGTGCTCTTCGCTCACTCGACAGCAATGGGAGGAGTAGGGGCCTACAGAGCTGGAAGCACCAGGGATGGTCTAGAAGCCGGTTATGCAGGCCGCACCCACGATGGTGCGGAAATGGGGCGGGGGGAGGCAGAAGAGGTGAGGTGCTGCCAGAAGGCAGAGAAAAAATGTTCCTGGTTTTAAAACTTAGCTCAGACAGATGAACAGGCGCCACGTTTTTTCCCCTTAAATCTTGCAATCTGATTGTTTCCATTGGGTTAAAAGGCATCCCAAGGGAGAGTCCCTGGGGGCTGAAGAGAGAAGGTCCATTACCAAGAAAATCTCTGTGCCCAACACCCGCCCCCCCCCCCCCCCCCCCCCCGCCCCGTGGTGTCCCAGGTGCAGGATTATCAGAGGTTCCTGGTGTCAAAGCGACCCGAGGCATCCCTGGAACAAAATCGCTATGATCATGTGATGCCTGCCATAAAAGACCTGTAGGATGGAGGCCTGCCCCTCTCACCCCCTTCCCCATCACATTCTAGACTATAGTGAGTGCCTGAGTTTGTCTTGCTGTGAAGGCCCTACCCTGAAGGCCACGAAGAACCCACCATTTTTAACCCATGGAAAACACTAGAAAAGTTTTACAAGAGGAAATTGCTAAAATATTAACTTTAGTTAGTAGAGGACATTGATGGAAACAGTAAAGACAGAAATCCATCCTGGCCTAAGCGACATTCTAATACATGTAGTATTTAAAGCCAACTTCCCTAGGAAGCGGTCCCCAGTTGGGTTTTAATTCCATCAGGTACTGCTTTTGGCTGGCTCCCAATGGAGTTCTCGAGGCCAGAAGCACTAGACCAGAGATGTGGAGGGGATCACATTAGACCAACAAGGAGGAAACCTCACGGCGGGGGTGGGGGGGGTGTCTTAAGATCGGCAGCCATGCTAGTCACTTAGGTGGCTGTCCCATGCCCAAGACAGACGACTTTGTATAAGGGCAGGGATAAAGAGAGGGCATCAAGTTTCTGGGTCTTATTACCATTCTGCTCAGGGTACTAACTTCCAGCCAAAAGGTAGGCTTTCTCCTCCCCATAGAGTAGCCACAGGGTAGAGGATTGCAGCCTGAGCAATCAGCAAGAAAGTGTTCCAATAAGACCACACTCCTTGAAGGGCCCCAGGAATGAGAGTAAAGGGGAGAGGAGAGGAAGCACTCAGCAAGTTTGCACTGAGGCCCAGAGTCCAGATGAAAAGACTCAAAGCCCCGCGGAAGGACGTCAAATGATGTGTTTTGGGAGCAGTGTTGTGGAGGTCCAGAGCTGATGGCCAAGAAAGAATTCTTGAGGCGTCTTTGGTGCAAAAAAGGTGGTTTTATTAAAGCACAGGGACGGGACCCATGGGCAGAAAGAGCTGCTGCCTCAGGATTGTGAGGAGCAACTGATTATATACTTTGGGGTTGGGGGAAGTAGAGACAAAGGGAAGTTCCAAAAGGATTTTCAGATGCTGAAGAAGACTCACAGGATCCTGGAGGCCTGGCTATTGTCAAGCTAAGGTAGTTTTTCCCTCTAGCAGGGCATTAACATGAAGACAGCTGGGAGTTTCCTGGAGAAAGTTTATACTCTGCTGGCCTCAAGTATTTGTCAATGGGCTGCAAGTTGTAAGGACATTTAATTTTATCTACATTTCCTTCTGCCTCTGTTCCCCACATCACCGGCACTCTCCCTGCATTCCTAGCATCTGTGTTCCCTTGGGCTTGTTGACTAATTCCTAACAGGAGCTGCAGCTAGAGGTTCTCAGCCCAGATTTCCCCGTCAGAAGACATGCAGACCCCCCAGCCAACAACCCCAGCTCTGTCCACCACCCATCCTGGCAGACCGCAATCCAGGGGCCATCCCTCTCGCCTGAGGTTGCGAACACCAGCAGCGGGGTCCACCCTCAGAAGGAAATGAAGAGGCCACCGAGGACCAGGAAGCAGGAATCTGGGTAGGGAATCCAGGGTTTGGGGCACCTGGGGAGTGGTCTGCACACGGTCCTGGCTCTCATAGGCACGTGGCCTGGGACACCACATTCCAGGCAAGGAGTGTGGTATGGCCAAGGGACGACCTGTAGTGGGGCTTCTAAAAGAGGACCCCTGTTGCTGTGGGTCTAAGGGAGCAACCATGAACTGCTCTGAGGGATCCTCTTCCCTCTTACCTTCCGTATTCGGCAGATACTCCCCCCCACGTGATATTTAGGGACGTATGGGATGTCAAAGTATGAGAGACATTAGAAAGCACCTAACTGAGCCCAGTGCTTAACACGTGGGAAAGTCAAGGTGCTCGGGAATGGCGAGTTGCATTCTGGAGTGGTGGATTACTCTCTGGAATTATACTCTGGAGTGAAAAATTACGCCTTGGGAGGGTGGATTACATTTGGGAATTACACTGTATGGAATGGTGGAGTGTGTTCTGGAATGTTGCGCTGCAATGGTGGACTTGAAAGGGAAGTACGATTGTGATGTGAACAGAACTGCCCCACAGAGAGAACCTGGCAGGGCTCTGGAAAACACTTCATGCTCTTCCTCAGTGTTTGGGAATGTCTTGAGTCCCTGGGTGACTAGAACAAACACTGTTCTGTCTTAAACCCACATTTTCACTGCTGCCTTGAAGGCATCACCTTGGAAGGGGCTCCAGTGGCAGATTTTGGTTACATATTCATAGTGCTGCTTTAGTAATAATAGTTGGAGCAAGCTTCAAAAAGAAAGAAATAAGGGTTATTTTTTTTTCCTGTTCAGAATTTCCTAATTATTTTTAGTTAGTGTGGGTGCTTTCCATTGCATCAGTGAATATAACTTGGTTCATTTCATGAAAATCAAATAACTAAAAAGCTAGCAATGTATTTCTGTCACAGATGATATTTTTGTGTGCATTTTGAAGTGTCTTTATGAATTGGATTACAAAACTAACTGAATCAGATGAATTTTGCTCAGGAAGTTGAAGTATTTTATGAAATAAAATTACCATGAGAAATTGACCTAATTATTCAGAAGTTTCTAATGCAAAAACCTAATAGTTTTGAAAGCCCTCCAAAGAAGAAAGCCCAAGAATACAGCTCCCTTGTGGCAAAGCAACGTTTTTTGTTTACTTATCTCTTAAGAAGTATAGCTTTTAGCTCACAAGAACACAGCTTCAGGATATATTCTATATATGCATTATATTAGTTTTCAAGGCTACAGTTCTTCAAAACTAGTTTTCTGTTGCATAATACGTTTCCCCCCCCATCATTCTAACCATTGTTAGTTAAATACGAGTGTGATTTTCATATGTAACTGCTTAACTCTTTCATCCACATGTAAGTGGCCTACTCTTTTGATGTTTTTTTCATGTTGAGGAAGTGCTGGTGTGTTTTCATATCATAATAGATAAAATCCCACAAGACCTCCCTGTTGTAACCATTATCTAAGCTTTCTGCTTCATGAGGAGTGTTTGGAGAGTGTAGCTTGGGCTTGACTTGCCCTGTTCAAAGACTGGAGTTTCTCTTGATATAAGGAAAGTCCCTTTAGTTTCATTCACTTAGCTGGAAGAGATTTAGAGAGATACTTTGGCGCTCATCCCGGTGAGGAACACGCTCCACGGTCTCCTTATCTGCGGTTTCTCTGGTCCTTCCAGATCCACCACCCCGCCCAGTCTGGAATCTATTTCCAGAGCAAAAGTGGCTCTGCTGGGTGGCTTTCTCTGCTTTTAACTTTTCCCTCCACACAGGCCCCAATAATCTACAATCTCCAACAATGTGCTCGCTCTGCAAATACAGCTTCAGACATCTCCCAGCTGGAGACCTGCCCCTGCCCTCAAGGACACTTCAAACAAACACACAAAGAGAAAAAAGCTGTGCTCACAATGCACGTTTGCCTCTGGCTCTTCCTTCCAGCCAAGAGGCATTCATACATGCCTCCCACACACAAGGTTTGGAGCCCCCAGTCCTCTCACCCCAACACCCTTCATGTTGCATTCAACTGCTTTGCAAGAGAAAAGTTTCACTTAGCTACTCACACATAGTCTTCAGTGGAGAATAAAAGCTGTTTATGCTGTGAGAAGGAAACTGTGCTCCTTGGGATCTGGAAGGGCTGGAAAAACCACCAGGGAAATCTTGACCAAATGGCAAATACTGTCCATGGAACACACAACTCCGAGCAGCTGGTAGCGCTGCTGTAGGCACTGGGTTGAGGAAGATTCCAAGGCCTCCATGAATAGGAGAGAATTGATACTATGTGATCAATTGGGTGCTGAAGGTGACTTGCAGGTTTTTGGAAGTCATGGTGGATGGTGAGGCCATTTATCAGGACAGGGATTACTGGTGCAGCCCAAGTTAAAGAGAAAAATAAGGAACTCAGTTTTGACATGTTAAATTTGAGAGGCTCACATGACACCTAGATGCGCTTGGCTGTTGGGCACATAGACCTGCCCCTCTGTAAGAGAGGACTGGGCTGGAGAAATAGATCGGGGAGCCACCAGCGTCTATGTGGTAGTGACTGGCTGGGATGGGCGCCCCCAGCAGGAGAGTGTAGAAGAAGCTGAGAAGAAGAGGTTGGACACAATCACCAAGAACACCAACTTCAGGAGGAAAAACAATTCTACCTCCATTACTCACTATTTCTGTCTCCTGTCCCATTGATAAGATTTTACATCAACACACTCTAGACTTCAGTTTCTTTCTCTGTAAAGTGGCAATAATTTCTCCTGCCTGTATCCCATATTGTCATGAAGATCAATTGATTTCTGGTGAAACACGGTGGGTTGAACAAACATCTTTACTACGGGTCCTTCCAAAATTCCACTGAAATGCTTGTAAATTGGGGCAAAGGGCACGAGCCAGCAGGACAAAAGGAAAGAGGCAGAAGATGGCAGTGATGACATTTTGGAAACTGAAATGCACATAGACAAGTGGTAATGGATTTAGAAAGCAAAGAACGAGGGGCGCCTGGGTGGCTCAGTCGGTCAAGTGTCCGGCTCAGGTCATGATCTCAGGGTCATCAGATCAAGCCCCACGTCAGGTTCCATACCCAGTGTGGAGCCTGCTTGAGATTCTCTCCCTCTCCCTCTGGCCCTTCCCTCGGCTTGTGCTCTTATGCTCTCTCTCTCTCTCTCTCAGAAGCAAAAAGAATGCTGATTACCAGGCCAGCAGTGAGGAGAAGATAATCAGAAGCTGGCTACTATTTGAGGGGAGCCTTAAAGTTTACAGGGTTTTCTCCTGTATCTCTGTCTCTTTCTCTTTCTCAGATCTCTCTTTCATTTTAAAGAAATACGTGTTCAAGGCGGAAAGATACTGGTACCTTGTATGGATAAACCACAATTTTTCCATTCTCTTACTGATGGACCATTAGGTTGTTTCCAGTAAAAATAAAGAAATGTGCAGATAAAATAAAGGTATGTAAACCTCCATGGAGGTAAGACACAGTGACGCCAAATTGTTGTTGCCGCTGGAAGAGAAAAAGGGAGAGGTCAGGAATGGAGAATGGAGACATAGCAGTATTTTATTCCCCGCCCCCACATTTATTTATTTTGGGTTTTATTGAGATACAAGTGACATATAACATCGAATAAGATGTACAATGTGATAACTTGATGTACGCATTTGACATACATGTTGAGAAATGATCACCCCAATAAGGGTAGCTGACACATTTATCATCTCAGGAAGAACTTGTAAAATTTACTCTCTTAGCAACTTTCAAGTATTGTGAACTGTGGTCACCACACTGTCCATTAGGTCTCCAGAACGGATTCATCTTAGAACTAGAAGTTTGTATCCTTTGGCTACCTTTACCCATTGTCCCCCCCACCCCACCCCACCCACTGTGGCAACCTCCACTACTCTGTTTCTATGAGTTTGACTTTTTTTAGATTCCACATATAAATGAAATAATACAGTATTTGCTTTTCTCTGTTGGACTTATTTCACTTA
The DNA here is from genome assembly GCF_009762305.2 of Zalophus californianus. Taxonomy (NCBI): domain Eukaryota; kingdom Metazoa; phylum Chordata; class Mammalia; order Carnivora; family Otariidae; genus Zalophus; species Zalophus californianus. The sequence goes on along the minus strand of NC_045599.1, from coordinate 124,103,336 downwards.
GTATAATGCCCTTCAGGTTTATCCATGTTGTCACAAGAGGCAAGATTTCCTTTTTTTGTTTTAATAACTGAATAATATTCCATTGTTCAGTGCTGTGTGCAGGTGTGTGCGTCTGTGTGTGTGTGTGTATTTATATATCATAATATCTTTATCCATTCATCCATCAACAGACATTAGTTGTTTCCATGTCTTGGCTATTGTAAATAATGCTGAAATGAATACAGGGGTGCAGATATCTCTTTGAGATCCTGTTTTCATTTCCTTCAGACACCCAGTCATGGTAGTTTGAGGGACCTATCTAAAACTCTATCTAGTTTTCCAGAGTGGCTGTGCCAAGTTACATTCCCACTAACAGTGCACAAGAAAAGCCCCTTTCTCCCCATCCTCACCAACACTTGTTATCTCTTATCTTTTTGGTAATAGCCACTCTAACAGGTGCATTGTGGCTTTGATTTACATTTCCCTGTTGATTAGTGATGTTGAGCACCTTTTCATGTATCTGTTGGCTACTGATTTGTATATCTTCTTAGGAAAAATGTGTTTCTTTGGAAAATTTCAGGTTCTTTGCCCATTTTTAAATTGTATTATTTTTTTTTTTTGCTATTGAATTGTATGAGTTATATATTTTGGATATTAGCCCCTTAACAAACATACAGTGTGCAAGTATTTCTTCCATTAACTAAAATGTTAGTTATTTTAAGGAAAAACAAACTCTTCCCATCAGTATGCAAGGACGCATAAGTGAGTGTATGTAAAAGCACCATGCTCAGAGCGCTGGGCTTCCCCACCGGCTCTAGTTTAGAATCTTCGTGAAGATGTGAAGCCCAGGACTCTGGTTATGGGCCTGTCCCTCCTCTCTTAGACATTGTGAGACCTGGCTCTGGCCATCTTCCAGTCAATGTCCTGTGAGGCCCCATGTTGTTGCCCCTCCAACTTCCACTGCGGTGAGACCTGAATTAGAATCAGTGCTGCCCTAGAGAATCCAGGGCCTAGAGAGCAAAAAAATTTGGAAAATCCTATTCTAGAATACAGCCAGCTACCAAGGTAGGGAGGAGCAAGAGAGTGCCTGTTCTGTGTCTTTTGTAGTCCCAAGTCACTCCAATAGCACTTCCGTCGCTATCAGTTGACAATGCTGTAGGCATTGTTCATGGCAGCAATAACCTCCTTCCTGGGCGCCTTCATTTTACTGTGATGATTGACTTACGATACAGAAATGATACTCAGCAGATACATTACCTTTGGCTGTTAAGAGCTAATAGGTCTGCTTCATTAATTGCAAACTATTTTTAGCCTTACCATTAAATGGAGAGACAGAGTGCATGTATGAGACAACAAAGCCTGCCTTACCCCAACTAATACAGGCTTCATGAAGCAGTGCTTTGTGGATTTCCTTTAGTTACAAAGGAGCCTATAGACTATTTGGATATCACTGGTTTTTCCGCTAATGACCTTTTCTGTTCCAGATCCAGTCCAAACTACCACAATGTGTTTGGTCAAATCTCATTGTTAATGACTGTATTAACAGTCCATCCACGTAATATACCACCATTGACCTATCACCCTGTTTCTAAATATCTAGTTTCTATTTTTTTCTGTATCACAAGTGATCACAGGCAGAACATCTTCATGTGAGCATCCTTCTCTCCCTTTAAGATTCTTTTCCTCACAACAGACTGTAACCACACTTCCAGAGAGCTCAAGGAAAGGAACATATTTATGGCTCTGGATACTATTGCACATTGCCAAATTGTCTTCCAAAATGCCTGTGCTCATTTACACTGTCATAAGTAATTTTTTGAGAGTAGCACATTCATGTAGTCTTGTCAGCATTAGTTACTATGACTTAAGCATTTTGGCTAATTTAATAGGTGAAAATGACATCTCAATTTTTAAAAATTGTGTTTATTTGATAACTAGCAATTTGAATATTTTGCCACATGTGTTTACCAGCTATACTTTCTCTTTTGTGAGTCGTCTCTTTGTATTTTATTTCTTAGGGTCTGAATATGTTTTTTATCAATATGTATGAGTTTTATAATAAAGATAGCCCTTGGCCTGTCATTTTGCTGCAATGATTTATCCTTCGATCTGTTGTTTTGATTTTCTTTTGCGATTTTTGAAGAGCATACTGAAAGTTTTATGATGCAGAATTCATCACTTTTGATTTATTTTCTTTACCTTTCTTAAGGTTAGAAAGGTTTGTCCTCAAGAACAAAAATCCAATTCTCTTCTATAATTTGATTTCCCATTATTCACCATTTGATTCACCTGGAATATTTTTGGTATTTGGCCCAAATGTCTGACCTGGCCACCTCTTGCTCACCAGCTGCAGGTGACCACACCTACTTCATCATCAACAGTAAAAGCCATCTTTGTGTTCCCAGATGAGTGAATGGCATACACTCACTCCCCTCCCAAGGCAGAATCCTTGGAGCTCTCCTCACTCTCTCCTCTCCTTCATGCCCCACATTTACTCAACTACACTGCCCTAGTGGTTCTATTATATGGTTCTTCCTCCTACTTTTTTGGGGAAGAGTATATACTGCTTGGAACACTTTTCCACCCCACTTTGCTTCATCCCTACTAGTCTGGCAGGTAGAGTCAGGTGTGTCCTTGCTTTGTGCCACAGAAGTGCCCCATATTGCCCTTTATGTTTGTTGCACCCACTTCTAATGTTCTGCTAACTTGTTTGTGGTCCTCTGTCTCTTGCATCATTAATGTAGCCTCACTGACTAACCCAGGGCCTGATACATATAGGAGCTCAATACATATTTGTTAGGTATGTGAAAGATCTAATAAATGAGTGAATGTGCCAGTAAAATAGAAGTCATACCTAACTGTGTCCCAGCAGGGCTTGGTTAGAATATTTTCTTGCAGAATATGAAAATAAAGGGGATAGCATATTGGAATTCATGCTTTTTATGGTAAAAAGATGTCATGGATACTGCTGTAGCTTGGCTTGCTCAACATCCATTTATCCTCCTTCTAGGTGCCATGACTGTCATGCAAAGGTTGGAAAAATTAAAATGACATGTTTCAGACTGCCTTGCAGCCAGTATTCTGGATATAAATTAGGTCCCACCAATGAGATGCATTCTTGGGACAAGTGGAAGGCAGGCGTGGGATGAAGGCCACTTTCCTGTTGCTGTTTCTCCTGCTAAGCAAGGCCATCAAAACATAACAACTCATCCTTCCAAGGTTCACCATCACTTTGTGGGTGTCTGAAGGCAGTCCCAGTCTCATGGCAGGATCGAGTGTGAAGGCAGAGACTTTTTGGTTTTGAGTCACCACTAAAGCTAGTCTCTTTCTCTCTCTCATCTATATATTTATCCACCTATAAAATAGAGTGAATGGCGAGTCATGAATTCCATTCCACTGGCCTTCTCACCAGTTCTGTAGCCACACTTCTGCTTAAAATACTTAGAGTGTTTTCTGTTTTCTGTACTGAACCATGGCAGATACACGAGGACACAAGGACCAGTGTCACACTTGTTGACCCAAGTAGCCCGCCTTGATCTGTTGTCATTTTCCCCAAAGTAAATGGAGAAAGTTCTATTCGTAGGACTGAGAATGAAGTTGTGCTTAATGGTTATTCTATGGTTCTATGAGGGTCTGATAGATCATTTCCACTATCTTTCCCCCCACTTCCCAGTCTCCTTTGAGATTTTGTTAGCATAAACCTCTTAAATTAACCAGTAGTGGGTAGTTATACAGCTAGACCTAAAGATAAGAATATACAGAGAAAATATAAGTGAATGATGAAGATATTTAACACAGGAAGAGTTCTTTTAAATCAATAAGAAAAAAATTAACAACCCAATTAAAAATGCACAAAACACATGAACAGAGGAAGAAAAATAGCCAAGGAAGATATTAAAATATTCAACTTTTTTCTTATCAGATTACTTGGGTGCTTGGGTGTCTCAGTCAGTTGAGTGCCTGATTCTTGGTTTCGGCTCAGGTTGTGATCTTAGGGTCGGGAGATTGAGCCCCGTGTGAGGTTCCATGCTCAGTGTAAAGTCTGTTTGAGATTCTTTCCTTCTCCCTTTGCCCCTCCCACTCATGCTCTCTCTCTCTCTCTCTAGTTCTCTCTAAAATAAATAAATAAATCTTAAAAAGAATTAGCAAAGACTTTTAAGTAATACTCAGATCCAGTAAAGATGTATTACTTCTACTGGGCATTCTCATAACACCTCCCTAAGCTTCTAAGTTGATTAATTTTCTAGATGTTAGTTTGGTTATATTTATAAAAAGTCCTTTAAATATCCATTCTCTAGAATCAATAGTTCTCAACTGGAAGCAATTTTGCCCCCAGGAGTCACTTAGCTATGTCTGGAGCTTATTTTTGGTTTTCACAACTATGGTTGGGGGGTGCTATGGGCATCTAGTGCATTGTGACCGGGGATGATATCCAACATCCTACAATGCATGGGAGAGCTCCCACAAAAACCCACGTAGCCCAAAAGGTCAACAATGTTGATATTGAGAAATTCTGTCTTAGATATAAGAATTTTGCTTTAAGAATTTTTCCAAATGAGAAAATCAAATGTATTTAAAGATTCATTGATTCAGTCCTTTTTGGAGAACAATAAGTTAGTAGCTACTGAAACTTAAAATGCATATACCCATAATTTTTAAAATTTTAATTCCAGTATAATTAACATACAGTGTATATTAGTTTCAGTTTAAGAGTTTAGTGATTCAGGGGTGCCTGGGTGGCTCAATTGGTTAAGCGACTGCCTTTGGCTCAGGTCATGATCCTGGAGTCCCAGGATCGAGTCCTGCATCGGGCTCCCTGCTCAGCAGGGAGTCTGCTTCTCCCTCTGACCCTCTTCCCTCTCGTGCTCTCTATCTCTCATTCTCTCTCTCTCTCAAATAAATAAATAAAAAATCTTAAAAAAAAGAGTTTAGTGATTCAAAAATTCTATACATTTCTCGGTGCTCACCACAATAATGGTACTCTTAATACCCTTCCCCCACTCCCCCACCCACCTCCTCTCTGGTAACCACCAGTTTGTTCACTATATTTAAGATTCTGTTTTTTTGTTTGTCTCTTTTTCTTTGTTCATTTGTTTCTTAAATTCCACATATGAGTGAAATCTTATGGTATTTGTCTTTCTCTGACTGACTAATGTCACTTAGCATTATACCCTCCTACCCCCGTTGTTGCAATTGGAAAGATTTCATTCTTTTTATGGCTGAGTAATATTTCTGTGTGTGTGTATGTGTGTGTATACATACCACATCTTCTTATCCATTCATCTATTGGTGGACACTTGGGTTGCTTCCATATTTTGGCTATTGTAAATAATGCTGCAATAATGTTTATATAGGGGTGTATATAGCTTTTTGAATTAGTGTCTTCATATTTTTCGGGTAAATACCCAGTAGTGGAATTACTGGATCATATGATAATTGTATTTTTATTTTATTTTATTTTTTATTTTTGGGGGGAGATTTTTTTTTATTTTATAATGTTATGTTAATCACCATACATCATTAATTTTTGATGTAGTGTTCCATGATTCATTTGTTTGTGTATAACACCCAGTGCTCCATTCAGTATGTGCCCTCTTTAATACCCATCACAAGGCTAACCCATCCCCCCGCCCCCCTCCCCTCTAGAACTCTCAGTTTGTTTCTCAGAGTCCATAGTCTCTCATGGTTTGTCTCCCCCTCTGATTTCCCCCCCTTCATTTTTTCCTTCCTGCTATCTTCTTCTTTTTTTTAAAAAAATATAATATATTATTTGTTTCAGAGGTACAGGTCTGTGATTCAACAGTCTTACACAATTCACAGCACTCACCATAGCACATACTCTCCCCAATGTCTATCACCCAGCCACCCCATCCCTCCCACCCCCCACCACTCCAGCAACCCTCAGTTTGTTTCCTGAGATTAAGAATTCCTCATATCAGTGAGGTCATATGATACATGTCTTTCTCTGATTGACTTATTTCGCTCAACATAATACCCTCCAGTTCCATCCACATCATTGCAAATGGCAAGATTTCATTCCTTTTGATGATGGCTGCATAATATTCCATTGCATATATATATATATACCAAATCTTCTTTATCTGTTCATCTGTTGATGGACATCTTGGCTCTTTCCATAGTTTGACTATTGTGGACATTGCTGCTATAAACAACGGGGTGCACATACCCCTTCGGATCACTCCATTTGTATCTTTGGGATAAATACCCAGTAGTGGAATTGCTGGGTCATACGGCAGCTCTATTTTCAACTTTTTGAGGAACCTCCATACTGTTTTCCAGAGTGGTTGCACCAGCTTGCATTCCCACCAACAGTGTAGGAGGGTTCCCCTTTCTTCACATCCCCGCCAACATCTGTCGTTTCCTGACTTGTTAATTCTAGCCATTCTGACTGGTGTGAGGTGGTATCTCATTGAGGTTTTGATTTGGATTTCCCTGATGCCGAGCAATGTTGGGCACTTTTTCATGTGTCTGTTGGCCATTTGGATGTCTTCTTTGGAAAAATGTCTGTTCATGTCTTGTGCCCATTTCTTGATTGGATTATTTGTTCTTTGGGTGTTGAGTTTGATAAGGTCTTTATAGATTTTGGATACTAGCCCTTTATCTGATATGTCATTTGCAAATATCTTCTCCTATTCTGTCAGTTGTCTTTTGGTTTTGTTGACTGTTTCTTTTGCTGTGCAAAAGCTTTTTATCTTGATGAAATCCCGACAGTTCATTTTTGCCCTTGCTTCCCTTGCCTTTGGTGATGTTTCTAGGAAGAAGTTGCTGCAGCTGAGGTCGAAGAGGTTGCTGCTTGAGTTCTCCTTTAGGATTTTGATGGACTCCTGTCTCACATTGAGGTCTTTCAACCATTTGGAGTCTATTTTTGTGTGTGGTGTGAGGAAATGGTCCAGTTTCATTCTTCTGCATGTGGCTGTCCAATTTTCCCAACACAATTTGTTGAAGAGACTGTCTTTTTTCCATTGGACATTCTTTCCTGCTTTGTCAAAGATTAGTTGACCATAGAGTTGAGCATCCATTTCTGGGCTGTGTATTCTGTTCCATTGATCTATGTGTCTGTTTTTGTGCCAGTACCATACTGTCTTGATGATAACAGCTTTGTAATAGAGCTTGAAGTCCAGCATTGTGATGCCACCAGCTTTGCTTTTCTTTTTCAACATTCCTCTGGCTGTTCGGGGTCTCTTCTGTTTCCATACAAATTTTAGGATTATTTGTTCCATTTCTTTGAAAATAGTTGATGGTATTTTGATAGGGATTGCACTAAATGTGCAGATTGCTCTAGGTAGCATTGACATCTTCACAATATTTGTTCTTCCAATGCATGAGCATGGGACGTTTTTCCATTTTGTGTCTTCCTCAATTTCTCTCATGAGTATTTTACAGTTTTCTGAGTACAGATCCTTTGCCTCTTTGGTTAAATTTATTCCTAGGTATCTTATGGTTTGGGGAGCAATTGTAAATGGGATTGACTCCTTAATTTCTCTTTCTTCTGTCTTGTTTTTGGTGTATAGGAATGCCACTGATGTCTGTGCATTGATTTTATATCCTGCTACTTGACTGAATTCCTGTATGAGTTCTAGCAGTTTTGGGGTGGAGTCTTTTGGGTTTTCCATATAAAGTATCATATCATCTGCAAAGAGTAAGAGTTTGACTTATTCTTTGCCAATTCGGATGCCTTTTATTTCTTTTTGTTGTCTGATTGCTGTAGCTAGGACTTCTAATACTATGTTGAATAGCAGTGGTGAGAGTGGACATCCCTGCCGTGTTCCTGACCTTAGGGGGAAAGCTCTCAGTTTCTCCCCATTGAGAATGATATTCGCTGTGGGTTTTTCATAGATGGCTTTTATGATGTTGACGTATGTACCCTCTATCCCTATACTCTGAAGAGTTTTGATCAAGAAAGAATGCTCTACTTTGTCAAACACTTTTTCTGCATCTACTGAGAGGATCATATGGTTCTTGTTCTTTCTTTTATTAATGTATTGTATCACGTTGATTGATTTGTGGATGTTGAACCAACCTTGCAGCCCAGGGATAAATCCCACTTGGTCGTGGTGAATAATCCTTTTAAAGTACTGTTGGATCCTATTGGCTAGTATTTTGGTGAGAATTTTTGCATCCATGTTCATCAAGGATATTGGTCTGTAATTCTCCTTTATGATGGGGTCTTTGTCTGGTTTTGGGATCAAGGTAATGGTGGCCTCATAAAACAAGTTTGGAAGTTTTCCTTCCATTTCTATTTTTTGGAACAGTTTCAGAAGAATAGGTATTAATTCTTCTTTAAATGTTTGATAGAATTCCCCTGGGAAGCCATTTGGCCCTGGGCTTTTGTTTGTTGGGAGATTTTTGATGACTGCTTCAATTTCTTTAGTGGTTATAGGTCTGTTCAGGTTTTCTATTCCTTTCTGGTTCAGTTTTGGTAGTTTATACATCTCTAGGAATGCATCCATTTCTTCCAGATTATCTAATTTGCTGGCATAGAGTTGCTCATAATATGTTCTTATAATTGTTTGTATTTCTTTGGTGTTGGTTGTGATCTCTCCTCTTTCATTCATGATTTTTTTTATTGGGGTCCTTTCTCTTTTCTTTTTGATAAGTCTGGCCAGGGGTTTATCAATTTTATTAATTCTTTCAAAGAACCAGCTCCTAGTTTCGTTCATCTGTTCTACTGTTCTTTTGGTTTCTATTTCATTGATTTCTGCTCTGACCTTTATTATTTCTCTTCTCCTGCTGGGTTTAGGCTTTATTTGCTGTTCTTTCTCCAGCTGCTGTAGGTGTAGGGCTAGGTTGTGTATTTGAGACTCTTCTTGTTTCTTGAGAAAGGCTTGTATTGCTAGATACTTTGCTCTTAGGACTGCCTTTGCTGCATCCCAAAGAATTTGAACAGTTGTGTTTTCATTTTCATTGGTTTCCATGAATTTTTTAAATTCTTCTTTAATTTCCTGGTTGACCCATTCATTCTTTAGTAGGATGGTCTTTAGCCTCCATGTATTTGAGTTCTTTCTGACTTTCCCCTTGTGACTGAGTTCTAGTTTCAAAGCATTGTGGTCTGAAAATATGCAGGGAATGATCCCAGTCTTTTGGTACCAGTTGAGACCTGATTTGTGACCTAGGATGTGATCTATTCTGGAGAATGTTCCATGGGCACTAGAGAAGAATGTGTATTCCGTTGCTTTGGGATGGAATGATCTGAATATATCTGTGAAATCCATTTGGTCCAGTGTGTCATTTAAAATCTTTATTTCCTTGTTGATCTTTTGCTTAGATGATCTGTCCATTTCAGTCAGGGGGTGTTAAAGTCCCCTACTATTATTGTATTGTTGTTGATATGTTTCTTTGCTGTTGTTATTAATTGCCTTATATAATTGGCTGCTCCCATGTTAGAGGCATAGATATTTACAATTGTTAGATCTTCATGTTGGATAGACTCGTTAAGTATGATATAGTGTCCTTCCTCATCTCTTATTATAGTCTTTGATTTAAAATCTAATTTGTCTGATAGAAGGATTGCCACCCCAGCTTTCTTTTGGTGTCCATTAGCATGGTAAATGGTTTTCCACACCCTCACTTTCAATCTGGGGGTGTCTTTGGGTCTAAAATGAGTCTCTTGCAGACAGCATATTGATGGGTTTTGTTTTTTTATCCAATCTGATACCCTGTGTCTTTTGATTGGGGCATTATCCCATTTACATTCAGGATAACTATTGAAAGATATGAATTTAGTGCCATTGTATTGCCTGTAAGTTTATTTTTACTGTATATTGTCTCTGCTACTTTCTGGTCTATGTTACTTTTAGGCTCTCTCTTTGCTTAGAGGTCCCCTTTCGATATTTCTTGTAGGGCTGGTTTCGTGTTTGCAAATTTCTTTAGTATTTGTTTGTCCTGGAAGCTTTTTATTTCTCCTGTTTTCAGTGACAGCCTAGCTGGTTGTAGTATTCTTGGCTGCATATTTTTCTCATTTAGTGCTCTGAATATATCATGCCAGTCCTTTCTGGCCTGCCAGGTCTCTGTGGATAGGTCTGTTGCCAATCTAATGTTTCTATCACTGTAGTTTAGAGATCTCTTCTCCTGAGCTGCTTTCAGGATTTTCTCTTTGTCTCTGAGACTCGTAAGTTTTACTGTTAGATGTCGGGGTGTTGACCTATTTTTATTGATTTTGAGGGGGATTCTCTGTGCCTCCTGGATTTTGATGCCTGTTTCCTTCCCCAAATTAGGGAAGTTCTCTACTATAATTTGCTCCAATATACTTCTGCCCCCCCCTTTCTTCTTCTTCTGGGATCCTAATTATTCTAATATTGTTTCGTCTTATGGTATCACTTATCTCTTGAATTCTGCTCTCGTGATCCAGTAGCTGTTTATCTCTCTTTTTCTCAGCTTCTTTATTTTCCATCATTTGGTCTTCTATATCACTGATTCTCTCTTCTGCCTCATTTGTCCTAGCAGTTAGAGCCTCCATTTTTTATTGCACCTCATTAATAGTCTTTTTGATTTCGACTTGGTTAGATTTTAGTTCTTTTATTTGTCCAGAAAGGGTTTCTCTAATATCTTCCATGCTTTTTTCAAGCCCAGCTAGTATCTTTAAAATTGTCATTCTGAACTCTAGTTCTGACATCTTAGTAATGTCCGTATTGATTAGGTCCCTGGCAATTGGTATTGCCTCTTGTTCTTTTTTTTTGAGGTGATTTTTTTCCATCTTGTCATTTTGTCCAGAGAATAGATGAATGAGAGAACAAAATGCTAACAGGGTAATAATGACCCCAGAAAATACACACTAAACAAATCAGAAGAGACCTGAAACCGGGGGGAAAGAAAGGGAAAGAAAGAAAAAAGAAAAAGAAAAAGATAAAAAACAAAACAAAACAAAACAAAAAAACCCAGCATAAGATAAAACATGATCAGGCTGTGCATAGATCAGTGCCACACACTAGATTTTGTGCATATTTTGGTCTGTTAGAAGAAAGTGCCTCCCAAAATTTTAAAGAAAGAAAATCTTATGTATGTACAAAAATAAGGGTAAATATGATGAAGGGATGGAATATGAATGTAAAGATGAAAATGATAAAATATTTTATAAAAGGAATTGGTAAGATAAGAAATTGGTTGAAAAAAGAAAGAAGAGGATTAAAATAAAAGGGAGAGAATGTGATCAGGCAGGAGACTAGAACAAAGCCATACACTAGATATTTAGGGTATATTTTGGTCTGTTAGAAGAAACTGTATCCCAAAATTTTAAAGAGAGAACAACTTATGTGTTGTGTATATATATATACCAAAAATAAGGTTAACTACTATGAAGGGATAGAATATAACTCTAAAAATGAAAAATAAAAAAGATTTTTTAAAAAAGATTGAGAAGATGTTTGTTGAAAAAGGGGAAAAGAAAAATTCAAAAAAAAAAGGAAAAGAAGAAAAAGAAAAATTAAAAAAATTAACTTTGAAAGACTAATGAATCATGGTAAAAAAGCCATGAATTCTATGTGCAGTATTCCCCTAGCTCTGGAGTTCTGCCGTTCTCATTGATCGGTAAACTTGGTCTTGGCTGGCTGTTTGTGCTGATCTTCTGGGGGAGGGGCCTGTTGCTGTGGTTCCCAAATGTCTTTGCCGGAGGTAGAATTGCCCCGCCCTTGTCGGTCTGGGCTAAGTAATCTGCTCGGGTTTGCTCTCGGGAGCTTTTGTTCCCTGCAAGCTCTCGGTACAGCTTTGGAGGATGAGAGTGAAAATGGCAGCCTCCCAATCTCTGCCCCCAAGGAGCTGAGAACTCAGGGCCCCGCTCCTCAGTGCGCTGCAGAGAAAAGCAGTCACTCCCGTGTCCCCGGTCTCCGGTCGCACTCCGTGCTCACCCGGCCTGTGACTGAGCGTTTCTATCTCTGGCACCCGACCCTGTGTGGAGTCTCCAGCAGATCCCTGCAGGTGCGCTCCCGCGCCGCTCCTCCCTGGGGGAGGAAGGGGGTCTCCCCGGACCTGCTGCTTGTTGGGTCCCTGCTGGACGCGCAGTGGCCCGACTGTGCCGCGGATCACGGTTTATGGCCACCCCGAGCTGAGACCCCGTGCCTCAGCTCCATCTTTCCAGCCGGCTTCCCTGCTCCGATACCTGGGAGCTCTGTTGCACTCAGGTACCCCTGGTCTTTCTGTGAACCCCGGGGGTCCTGAGACCACACTGTCCTGTGAGGGTTCCAACCCCCGCTTAGCCACTGGAGTGACGTCCGTCAGCGGAGCAGACTTCTTAAGAGTTCTAATTTTGTGCTCCGCGGCTCTATCACTTGCCAGAAGCGGCGGACAGAGGCCCTCTCCCCTGCCGTCTATCCTCTGAATATCGCCTCGGATTCACTTCTCCACACGTCCTACCTTCCAGAAAGTGGTCGCTGTTCTGTTCAGAGAGTTATTGCTATTCTTTTCTTCAATCTCCTCTTGAGTTCGTAGGCGTTCAGAATGGTTCTATCCTTATCTAGCTGAATTCCTGGGACCAGACGAAATTTAGGTCTCCTACTTCTCCGCCATCTTGCTCCTCCCCTATAATTGTGTTTTTAATATTTTGAGGAATGTCCATACTCTTTTCCACAGTGGCTGCACCACCAGATTGCATTCCCACCAACAGTTCACAAGGATTTCTTTATCTCCACATCCTCACCAACACTTGTTTCTTGTGTGTATGATTTTAGCCATCCTGAGTTTGAGATGATGTCTCATTGTAGTTTTGATTTGCATTTCCCTGATGATGAGTAATGTTGAGCATCTTTTCATGTGTCTGTTGGCCACCTGGATGTCTTCTTTGGAGAAATGTCTGTTCATGTCTTCTGCCTGTTTTTAAATTGGTTAAGTTGTTGTATATGTTCTTTATATATTTTGGATAGTAACCCTTTATCAGATATGTCATTTGCGATATCTTTTCTCTTTCAGTAGGTTGCCTTTTGGTTTTATTGATTGTTTCCTTTGTTGTACAGTAGCTTTTTATTTTGATGTAGTCCCAATAGTTTATTTTTGCTTTTGTTTCCCTTGCCTCAGGAGATGGAAAAATGTTGCAATGACCAATGTCAGAGAAATTACTGCCTGTGCTCTTTTGTAGGATTTTTATGGATTCATGTCTCATATTTGGGTTCTTAATCCATTTTGAGTTTATTTTTGTGTATGGTGTAAGAAAGTGGATCAGTTTCATTCTTTTGCATGTAGCTGTCCAGTTTTGTTGAAGAGACTTTTTCCCATTGCCTATTCTTGCCTCCTTTGTTGAAGACTAGTTGACCATGTGATTTGAGTTTATTTCTGGGCTCTATTCTATTCTGTTCATCTATGTGTCTAGTATTATATCTTGAAATCTGGGATTGTAATACCTCCAATTTGTTCTTCTTTTTCAAGATTACTTTGGCTATTCAGGGTCTTTCTGGTTCCAAACAAATTTTAGGATAATTTGTTCTAGTTCTGTGAAAAATGCTTTGGTATTTTGAATGAGATTGCATTAAATCTGTAGATTGAGGGACGCCTGGGTGGCTCAGTCATTTAAGCATCTGCCTTCAGCTCAGTGTCCTGGGATTGAGTCCTGCATTGGGCTTCTTCCTGGGCAGGGAGCCTGCTGCTCCCCCTGCTTGTACTCTTTCTCTTGACAAATAAATAAATAAAATCTTAGAAAAAATATCTATAAATTGCTTTGGGTAGTATGGACATTTTAAGAATATTTGTTCTCCCAATCCATGAACATGGAAGATCTTTCCATTTGTTTGTATTGTCTTCAGTTTTTTGCATCAAAGTTTTATAGTTTTCAGAGTACAGGTCTTTCACCTCCTTTGTTAAGTTTATTCCCAGGTATTTTATTATTTCTGGTGCAATTGTAAATGGGGTTGTTTTCTTAATTTCTCTTTCTGCTACTTCATTTTTTGTGTATAGAAACATAATGGATTTCTGTGTATTGATTTTGTATCCTGCGACCTTACTGAATTCAGTTATCAGTTCTAGCAGTTTTTTGGTGGAGTCTTTAGGGTTTCCTATATATAGTATCATGCGTGTCATCTGTAAATAGTGAAAATTCTACTTCTTTCTTACCAATTTAGATGCCTTTTATTTCTTTTTCTCCTCTGATTGCTGTGGCTAGGACTTCCAGTACTATGTTGAATAAAAGTGGTGAGAGTGAACATTCTTGTTTTGTTCCCGATCTTAGGCAGAAAGCTCTCAGTTTTTCACCTTTGAGTATGATGTTAGTTGTGAGTTTTTCATAGATGGCCTTTATTATGTTGACGTATGTTCTCTCTAGACCTAACTTTGTTGAGGGTTTTTATCATGAATGGATGTAGTACTTTGTCAAATGCTTCAAATGCTTTTTTTGCAACTATTTTATTATTATTATTTTTAAAGATTTTATTTATTTGACAGAAAAAGACACAGCGAGAGAGGGAACACAAGCAGGGGGAGTGGGAGAGGGAGAAGCAGGCTTCCCATGGAGCAGAGAGCCTGATGTGGAGCTCGATCCCAGGACCCTGGGATCATGACCTGAACTGCAGGCAGATACTTAGCGACTGAGCCACCCAGGCACCCCTTTTTCTGCAACTATTGAAATAATCATATGGTTTTTATCCTTTCTCTTATTGATGTGATGTATTATGTTGATTGATTTGTGAATATCAAACTACTCTTGCATCCCAGGAATAAATCCCTCTTGATCGTGGTGAGTGAATTTTTATTGTATTGTTGGATTTGGTTCACTAATATTTTGTTGAAGATTTTTGTTTCTATGTTCATCAGAGATATTGGCCTATAGTTCTCTCTCTCTCTTTTTTTTTAATAGTTTCTTTATCTGGTTTTGGATTTCAGGGTAATTCTGGCTTTGTAGAACGAATTCGGAAGCTTTCTTTCTTCTTCTGTTCTTTGGAATAGTTTGAGAAAAATGCGTTATTAACTCTAATTTAATTATTTGGTAAAATTCACCTGTGAAGCTGTCTGGTCCTGGACTTCTGTTTCTTGGGAATTTTTTTGATTACTGATTCAGTTTTGTTGCTGGTAACCATCTGTTCAAAGTTTGCATTTCTTCCTGATTCAATTTTCGGAGGTTATATGTTTCTAGGAATTTATCTATTTCTTCTAGGTTGGCAATTTGTTGACATATAATTTTTTAATAAAATTCTCCTATAATCTTATGTATTTCTGCGGTGTCAATTGTTATTTCTTTTCTTTTTGTTTATTTGAGTCCTCTATATCTCTTTATCTCTCTCTCTTTTCTTTTTTTTCTGATGGGTCTGGCTAAAGGTTTATTAGTTTTGTTGATCTTTTCAAAGGACCAGCTTCTTGTTTCATTGATCTGTTCTATTCGTTTTGTTTTGTTTTAGTTTCTATTTCACTTATTTCTGTTTTAATCTTTATTATTTCCTTCCTTCTATTGGTTTTGACTTTTGCTTGTTCTTTTTCTAGCTCCTTTGGGTGTGAGGTTAGGTTGTTTACTTGAGATTTTTCTGGCTTCTTGAGGTAGGCCTGTATTGCTATAAACTTCCCTCTTAAAACAGCTTTTGCTGCATCTGAAAGATTTTGGACCATTGTGTTTTCATTTTCATTTGTCTCCATGTATTTTTTTTATTTCCTCTTTGATTTCTTGGTTAGCCTATTCATTGTTCAGTACCATGTTATTTAACTTCCATGTATTTGTGGTCTTTCATATTTTTTTCTTGTGGTTGATTTCTATTGTCAAGCTGTTGTGGTTGGAAAAGATGATGGTATGACTTCAGTCTTTCTGAATTTGTTGAGACTTGTTTCATGGCCTAATGTGTAACCTATTCTGGAGATATTCCATGTGCACTTGAAAAGAATGTGTATTTCACTGTTTTAGGATAGATATATCCATAATTTTTAATAGGTATCCATCCTAGAAATACTCAGACACGTGAACAAAAAGGCACATACACAAATGTTCTCCTCAGCGTTATTTTTAACAGTGAAATTTTGGAAACAACCTAGATATCAATCAGTGGAGTAACAGTTAGTGTACATATGTGCTCTAAGTAGCAGAGTATTTGGCCTTCCCACCTCCCACGGCTCTTTTCCTAGGATCTGATTCTCCTCTAAGGAGCCTTCAGTACTATGGGATGAGATCGATAGAAGAACTCTTCCCAAGACTCCCTTCATCTGTCAGTTCCCAGTTTGGAAACCGGAAAAAACTGATCTTTCTTCTCTGACCCCTTGGTGGAGTCAAGAGGGAGTCACATTACATAAGTTTGGCTAACCAGATGGGACTTTAGATCTTGAACCAAAGCGGAGCCAGAGAGCAGTTGAGGACCGAATCCCTGAGTGACGGCAGCGGTGGCAGTGGTAGGCGTCTGTGGGCAGGGAGGGGCGGCAGCTGCCTCCTAGACTGGCACTTCTTGCCAAGTGACAGCATTGAGCCTCTACTACTTGGGCCACCAGAAAGGCCTTGGTTTCTGTTATTAAAAACATGGATGGGAGGCCTCAGCTGCAGTCTAATAAATTGACACATTAGATCTCTGTGAGTTGCAGACAAAGTAACCTAACTGATATGCTAGAGAATTCTACACAGTTGTTAAAAAGAAGGATCATCAGGCCATACTGGCAAGTGGGAAATCAAGTGGAAGAACATTCAGCCACTCAAGCTCTTTCATTTATTAGTCTCTGTGCTCTGAAATGGACATACCTAGTTCCTGCCCTCATGGAGCACTATTTATTTATTTATTTATTTATTTATGAAGATTTTATTATGTATTTGAGAGAGAGAGAGCATGCGAGAGAGCACAAGCAGGGGGAGCAGCAGAGGGAGCTGGAGAATCAGACTCCTCGCTGAGCAGGGAGCCCAATGCGGAACTCCATCCCAGGACCCTGGGGTCATGACCTGAGCTGAAGGGAAATGCTTAACCGACTGAGCCACCCAGGTGTCCCTCATGAAGCATTATTTAAATACGCAAAATAGTGGAAATAAATTAAGTGTCTAACAATAGTGGAACGAGAAATAGTGTAAATTGTGGCATGTGCATCACAGTCGTCCCCCACCTGTCTGGTTTCAATGTCAGCAGTTTCAGTCACCGACCGTCAACCAGTCTATAAGCAGATGATCCCTCTTCTGATGCATCATCGGAAGGTCAGTGTAGCCTAACTCTCCATCCCAGTGCCTCCATCATTCGCCTCACTTCACTGCATTGTGTAGGCATTTTATCATCCCACATTATCACAAGAAGAAGGGTGAGTACGGTACAATAAGGTATTTTGAGAGAGACCACAGTCACATAACTTTTCCTGCAGTAGGTTATTGTAATTATTCTATTTTATTATCAGTTATTGTTAACTTCTTACTGTGCCTAATTAATAAACTATCATAGGTATATATTTATAGGAAAAAGCATAGTATATATAGGGTTCAGTATTATCTGTGGTTTCAGGCATCCACTGGGGGTCTTGGAAAGTATTCTGCGCAGGTAAGGGGGTATTGCTGTATGTAGAAGAACTAACAGCCATTAAAAATAATTAATCTGATTGATAAATATATACTGTCACTATATGTACAGAGTGAAAATAAGGTTTAAAATTATGACTATATATGTATACATATTTATTCTATATAATGAGCACAATAAAGAAAAATAAAAATTATATATACATATATAAATATATATGTACATATGGTATGTGTATTTAGCTATATATCCATACCTATATTTACGTATAGATGTCTTACAAAAAGTTGCATTAACCAAAAGGAGGTAGTGTATTCAAATGTTGACAGGACTCATTTCTAAATTTTGGCAATCTGCATATGTTATATTTATAAACATAAAATTTATTATTCATAACCATACGATTATTTAAGATAGGATACAGTAAAACATTTGAAGTTTTCTAACCCCATTTTACACTTAACTATATTTTTGAGATGTTCTGTAATAAGTGAATTATGTAAACAGACATAGCTGTGTAACATACCTATAAAACATATGTATGTTACTAAGTAAAAAGAAAAAAAATTCATCATCTTCCTTTAATACATTCCAGGCTCCTAGAGTCAAGTCGGAAGTGCTTGGCATCCCTTTGCTGGCCCCCGAGGTGTTAGAAGTTTCAGAAGGGACTGAGGGACATACCATTGCCAGGTTGGGAGGGGGGAGAGCAGAGTTCTGGTGAAGTCAGCTGATACAGGTGTGGCATGCCGGGGAGGTGTCTGATTTCTGTCCTGCGGCATCATCCTGTAGTAAGCTGTCCATCGGTAAGTACACACAAGGTGGATGCACGGACCCTCTGACACAGTCTCTTTTGCTTTGGGGCAGGCAAGGTGGAGCCTCCTCTCGATATCATGCTCTTTCCGTTGAACTGCACAGCTTTCAGCATCCAGTGGAGAATGCCAAGGCATCCTAGGAGCCCCATCATTGGCTATACTGTGAGTACCTGGGCACAGGGATTTCTGTCATGAGTGTTATTGGGGTAACTATATGCCCTGGCTACCCTTTCTCCTCCCATATAGGGCTTCCTTATACCAACCCTCCCCTAGTAATCACTGCCCCAGACTCTTTACATGAAACCAGAGCAAATGTTTCCTTTTTAAGGGTATTTGTAAGTGCCTGAAAGTCAGTTAGGGTCTATGGAGTCCTTACTCTGCTCAGGGATGGGAAAATATAAACCAAGTAGAAGATATGGTTCCTGCTATCCAGCTGCAGACAGTCAAGTTTGGAGGTTAAAGCAGAAACGTGGGAAGTAATAAGGAGTCACTGGGGAATGTTGTCAACAAGTACAAAATACTGTAAAATCTGAATTAAAGTAAAGACATGGATAGGCAAAGTGGGACAGGGAACAGAGAATGCATTCCTACCTATCAGAAGTTATAGATTGGACTGATTTCATTTCACCAACATGTTTTGTTTGGACAGGACTTTTAAAAATGAGTCAACTTTTAGGAGTTTGGAGATTTCAGATAAATATTTGGAGTTCTGAAAGCTCTGGGAATATCCAGAGAGGTGGTCACCCTGGGCCCATATTCCTACGGGGCACCAAGCCCACTGGAGCTGGGCTGCCCACTTTAGATGGGACAGAACTCCCCTGCTCCCTATAACACCCGGATCTGTAGCTCCCTCCTACCTCCCTTTCACCAAACATAGGCCCTCCTCCTATTGTCTTCTTAAGGCAGAGAAATGTGTTTCTGAACTCGTGTTACATCAAAAGTGGGATGATGGAAGATTACCTGAGAAAGTCATGGTTTGGGGGAGAATAGCAGGGCCTGAGTCCAGCCCCCTCCCTCCCACTTCAATGACACCCAGCTCCCTCCTGGCCCCTGCAGGCTCATGAGTGTGTGAGCCCAGCCGGGTGGGCGGGGGGTGGGGGAAGCTGATATTTGTTGTAGAACCGTGGTCAGGGAGGCGAGGCAGCGCACCTCGGAACCCACTGCGGTTGTGAGTGGAGCTCGAAACCCAGGCCCTTGATTTGCTAGAGAAGTACTGGCACTACTCTCACCGTGGATGCCTGCCTCTTTTCCAGGTCTTTTACTCCGAGGTTGGTGTGGATAAATCCCTGCAGGAGCGGTCACATCCTGTGCCACTCAGCCAGGACTCTGCGGCCCCAGTGAGTAGCTCCATCGAGGCAGCCCCCTCAAAGCACACCTCTGGTTGGCATTGCAGCGATATTCAGAAGGATTTCTAATTGCGCGCGTGCATGTGTGTGCACACACAATAATCATGTGTGTATAGTCCTCTGGAATTTACACACATCTTTCATGCACATGCCCTCATCACACGCCTGGCCTCTGCATCTCCAGGATGGCAGGTGCATGCAGAAAGGGTTCTGGGTAAGCACTTCCATCCTGGACTCAACCCACTCCATGCATCCTGTGAGAAAATGGCCACCTTACAGCTGTTTCTCCCGCCTTGTTTTTTTTTTTTTTTTTAAAGCATGAAATGCTTTTAATCTCAGACTTTTGTACCAGCTGCCCTCATTTGTCCCAGAAGTCCTCAGCCCCAACCTCTATGGTTTACTTTATCCTTAAAGGGGAGATTGGCTTAGGCCACCTGGGAAGCCACTAGTTGAGGTTCCATGTCACCTCAGCACTGGAACTTTCAACAAGCACCTGGACCCCACCAAGGAGCCAGCAGTGTCTTTGGCCACCAGCCTGCAGCACGGTCCAGGCAGCGAGGGCACAGTGCTAGTGACAGGTGTCTTGGAGTCTGGGCAGTGCCTCTGGAATTGAGAGCCTGCCCTGAACACTGGCATCTCTGCGGAGGGCACTGCAATGCAAAGGTGAAGCACTGGGCCAGGAGGGAAATAGGCACCCTGGGCTTCCAGACATCCTTCCTGCACTTACAGGTTGGGTAACATTGGCCAGAGTCACCTCATCTGGCTAAGCCTTACCTTTCTCCCATGAGAGGGGTATAATAATTACACTGTGGTGAGTTCCAAATAAAATGGCGTATGTAAAAGCCTTTGGTTTTTTAAAACATAAAGAAGCCAGATAGATGTTAGTGATCATTCCTGATGATCTTTGCCTTTATGTTAAATATATTCTGTCTGTTAATTAATCCAGGCATTAGAGTACGCTATCAAATTATACCTTGCTCAGTTTCAACAAACTTTCGTAGTTGCTGCTATACGCCCAGCATAGGATAACACAGCGTCCCTATTCTCAGGCAGCTTTCAGTCTTACTGGGAAATTCCCATTCTCACTGATAAACAATTGGAAAGCAATGTAAGATCAGATGTCATTAACATGCCGCTTAACAGACTGAAGTTGCACAAGTGGTCCAACTAGGGGCTGAGAATTGAAGCAGGGGCAGTTTCTGGAAAGGCAGAGGGGAGGGAGGAGCACTGAAATCAAAAGGAATGGTGTGAACCAACAGGACAAGCATGCATGTGTGTGTGCGTGCCCGTGTGCTCGTGTGTTCCGGGGGGGAGGTGGGGGGAGGTGCAGAATATCCAGAATGGAGAGAGGAGATCATGCGTGAGTCAGGAAGAGGGGAGGGGTCTGGCAAACAGAGTGGGTTCTGGACTTGCATTCAGCGTGCTGTATTACAACAAGCTAACCTTACTGGACCTCAGTTCCCTTGTGGACAGAACAGGGATCCAAATAGTATCTATATCATAGGTAGCATATCTGGGGTTTCCAAACTGTGTGCCAGGGTGCTCTGGGGCTGTGCAGCAAACTCACAGGGGCGCTGCGGAAGGTTGCAGCTTTTCAAGAGAAAGAGCGACATCTGTGTGAACTACCACCACCAGGTTGTTTGCGTATAACTGTGGATAAACAGAACGCTTACTCAGGCATTTCTTTGGCCTTAGAGGTGCTGTAGAAATATTCCCGAGACAGCAAAGTTGCCATGAGCAGAGAAAGTTTGGGAACCTCTAGGCTGTGTCGTATCAGCCTATAGCATAAGGACACTGTGATCACTAAATGGGGTCATGGCCGTGGAGCCCTCAGCCCCACAGCTGGCTGAACAAGAACTGAGCGAGTGGTCAACAGAATTCAGATGGAAGCTGTGTGTTTGCTGCCCGTGGCTCTCTGTAGAAGCGGGGCTACTCTATGGGTTTATTTGCAACCTGTAAGTTTTCCTTTCCTTTCATGTTGTTTTGTTTTGTTTTTTCTCCTCTGCAGAAACAGTCTGATCATCGGGTGATGTTTGTAAGTATGCTTCAGAAAAGTAAAACCCTTGCCCCAACCCAGGATTCAGGGGGTCTCTTTTCATCAAAATGTGGATTTTCCCCACATCTTGCTCATACTGATTAAGGCCCCAGGGAGAGTGCTTAGTTCTGGTGTAAGCAGGGACTGGGGAGCATACCAGGTGAATTTTTAATCATTTAGAAAGAAGTTGCTTTTATTCTCCTCTGTGCTGCTTCATCTCACACGGCAGAGTAAGGTTAAGAGGAACATTTTTAAAGGTTGAAGTAATTTAAGCTCTGTTCCAAAACTAGGTGAAAAAGACTGGAAAGGAGAGAAGATATTTAAACGAGTGAGCACTGCTGGGTGGGGGGGGGTTCCCCTCCCCTGCCTTCCTTCTCCTTTCCTCACTTCCTCTAAGGATTTCAGTTCTTCCTAATAAGCCAGGACCAGGTCACCTCAAACTGCTTAACTTGCTGGATTGAATGCCAAACAGAAGATCGGGTTGTATCCTTTGATGATCTGCCTGTATGGAGGCTTCTGATTTGATTAACACTTGGCACTTACCTTTTTAGAAGAACAACCTGCAAGTTTCAACCTGGAAAAATAAGTAGTAATACAAAGCAATTTGGTCATTTTTTTAGAGTTGGAAATAGAAGTGAGTGTTTAAACTGGTGGGCTCCACGCTTTCTGATCATTCATATCATCAGTAAAAAATATTTGAACACACACACACACATATGTGTGTGTGTGTGTGTGTGTATTTATGAATTATACACATGCTACTCTACTAGTATATTACGTACATTAGAAAGTTCCACAGAATTTTCAAGGAGGAGATAAGACAGAAATAGAAAGTTCTTTTCTTCTGGCATCTCAGAAGATTGTCTTGCTCACCTAGGGGGATGATGTACCATCATCCTGCTTTGGAGTCCACTGATCTGGTTGACCCAGAACAGTGATTGCACTTGGGTCTTATCCAAGGTTAGAGAGAGAAGATGTAGGCAGGAATCATGAGACTTGAATGGAGTCCCAGCTCTGTCATCACAGCAAGGGTGGGCAAGGTTACTGAACCCCTTTGAATCTCTCTTTGACAGTAAAATGAAGGGGTGACCTAGTAATGGTTCCCAGCTGGGGGTTCCTTTGTTCCCTCTGCAGCATATGGACAGAAATGTGGATGTTTTCGTGGACAAACTTCAGGGATGATGTTTTCCCTGCAGTACACAAGACAGACCCATACAAGGAAGATTTGTACAGCCCCAAAGTCAATGCTGCCCCTCCTGTGAAACTCTGGAAGATACTTTCTAGCTTTTTGTGACCACGCAGGGAATAGAATCTCCCCAACTCCTCCCTCCACTCTGGCCTACATAACCTTCCTCAGGGCCATTGAAAGAAGGATGTTTGGAAGATAGCACTTTTCTGTTTCTCTGGTGCCTTCCATGTAATGATGCTAGATATTCACAACTAAGGTCCAGCCTCCACTTGTAGAGTCAACTGTGAAGTTGAATCCAAGGTTATTAACTATCAACAAGGTCATTGTAGAGCAATTGCAGAATTTTGGTGTTGAAACTTTGGCACAGAGAAGTGAAGTGTCATCTCCAAGATCGCAAAGCTATTTGGCAGCAGAACCTGGGTCTCCTGGTTCCTGGTCCAGTGCTCTTCCGCTTCATGCTTTCTCTCAGCTCTGCTCACTGGATGCCCTTACGGTATAGTAGCTCCCTGTCTGGATTAGCAAACAAGACGACCTCTAGCTTCATTTCTGGAAACAAATGACCTGGGTTTCCAGCAGGAGGAGAAAAAGGGGGTGAAGGTGGAATCTGAAATCAGGGTCAGAGATTTAAGTTCAGAGTCATTCAACATGGCTTTATCATTGTAAAGAGGTATTCAGTTAAGAGCAGTCCCATCTTTTTAGGGGCTCCTTGTACATAGCTATCCAGATTGTTTTTGTACATTGGGTCATTAAGATAAAAGTCTAACAGTCCAGAATGCCAAGATAATAGTGATTCTAACAAAATGTGCATTCATGTTTCTTTCAGGATTATAACCTGTCTGGTTACAACCAGTTTTGGTGGCTTCTGTTTGTCAGAGACCTGGAATCCTTCTATCTCTTTGCTCTGCCATTTCTTCTGGTCCTCCTTCCCATGGCCCAAATTGGCTCACTGCCACATCCACATTCTAGCCAATAGATGAGGAAAAGAGGGAAGGGAACACAGCCCTTCCTACTAAGGGATAACCCAGAAATTGCCCTCAGCATTTTAACTCAAATTCTATTGGACAGACTTCAGCCACATGGCCGCAGCTGGATGCAAGGAATGCTGGGAAATGTAGTCTTTGAGTGGTGATGGCCCAACTAATATACAGGGGTTCTATTATAAGAAAGGAGGGAATGGATATGAGGAGATGATCTGTCATCCCTGTCACAGACTTTGTGAATGGAGGGAATGGGACTGGTACAGTAGTTGTGGAAACGGTAGTTGGACATCTGAAAAAGAGGGTGCTAGCCTGAAAATTTGATGTGCTGTGTCTGAGAGTTGGGCAATTGGAAACATTAGGTTATGGTGTGTCTTATGAGGGAAACCAGACCCATTGTTGTCGTTACTTACGTGGTCGAGCTTTCTTCCTGGACTTGGTGAACTAACTAGGCTTGCTTTTCTCTGATCACATGAAAACCACTAGGGGTATTGGGAAGACAAAGGGGGCAGCTTTTGGGGTTTTGCATTTTAGAAAAGGCTAGACAAACACAAAGCAGGGTTATTTTGCAGCAAAGTATCCAGCTTTACCCCCTCATCCCCCCAAAAAGGTGTGGGAAGGGCCCCATGGAGACTGCTGAATTCACTCTGGACTGTACTCCAAGAAAGCAATTTCTCTCACTGTTTCTCACTCTCTTGTGTGGAAATAAAAGCCAAGAGAGATAAGCATTTTGACTTGTTCTCAAACTTCCACCAGGCAACAAAACAAAACGCTTAGTTTTTTAATTTCAAGGAGAGCGTATACAGTATCTTATGTAGCTTGATGCAAGTAATTATAAAACACTTAAAGATGGAAATAGAAAGATCTGTGGAATTGTGTGGTATTTTAATAAAGAATCCAAGGGTTATCCCTACTCACAATATAGGAGAGATTCCATTTGGGAGGATTGATGTCAGAGGAAGAAGTGATAGTTAAATCATTGAGTCCAGCTCCTGTTTCCATGGCCCCAGCTGCCCAGTGCCCTTGACCCTCCCTCCCTTATGCCACCTAACTAGCTGGTTAAAACAGGAAAAGACTGGGAATAGTTGGCTTCTGGGAGGGCCACTTTCTACCTGTCTACGTATCAGAATACACCTGGGCTCAAGGTAGTGCTAATCTTCCATATCTAATAAAGAGTTTGCTTTTTAACCTACATAAGCAACTTCGGCAAGTCTAATGTCTCTTGGCTTTCAGTGATAACTTTTTTTTAATGGCCCGCACTTTCCAGTCCTTTTCAGGTTTTCAGTGATAACTGTAAAATTTTCAGTACATAAACTTCCATGTTTATAAATAAAATAATAATCTGGTCTTTGGTGTTTATGATAAGTATTTTTTATTGATTTAAATATTATTTAATATTTTTTGTACATGTATTATCGAATTAGAACTTGGGCCTTGGAGTCAAACAAAACAGAGTTCAAATCCCCATTTTGCCACTTAATAAATTTATGTTCTTGAGCAAATCATTAACTTTTCAGGGATTCTATTTTCTCCTCTGTAAATGAAAGTAAGAGTGAGATCTACCTTATAGGACTGAAGAAAGAATTAAATCAGGCTCTGTGTTCCTGGAACAGAGAAAACACACAATACATGGTAATAGTAGCTGTATTTGGTATTGGCTCAGAGCTAATACCTATAATAATCTATAACCATACAGCTCCTCCCATATATCATCCAGCATAAGGACTTCCAGGGGGAAGAGATCCTAAAGCGGAAGTCTGTGAGGCATTGGTTTGAAAGTGTATCTGTTCTCCTGGGAAGAGCCTGGGCATGACTGATGAGAGAGAAGTGAGAAGCTTTATATCCACCTGCTACCTCCAGTCTCTTAATCTCCAACTTGACATGGAACCAGGGGACAGATAGTGGAACTGGGATGCGCAGATGCAGGGAGTTAGGACCAGAAGGGGGCTTGGAGTGAGGTCCATATGTTCAGCCAAGACCCCTCGTGCAGCTGCATAGAGGATGGAATGGGGCAGAGAGGAGAGGAGAGGTTATTGGAGACAGACACCCTCAGGGAGGCTGTAGAAATGGCCCAGGTAAGGAATCAGAGGAAGTGGAGGAAGGAAGCCGGTCTGAAAGGCACGTGGAGGTGGCTGGAGGGAGGTGGGTAAGAGAAAGTCAGCCTGTCTCTGGAGTTGCCAACTCCAGGGCCTGGGACAGGCGTACTGATGCTGTTAATCAAGATGGAGGAGTCAGTCGTAGAAGCTGGTTCTTGATGAGGTAATCTGCTTATATGGGACACCTTGATTTGATTTCTTTCTTTCACTCATTCACTTTCCTTCCTTCATTTATTCATTCATCAAAAAAAGCATGGCTTAAGCATTTGCTACCTGTCTCTCCTAAGCTTTAGGTTGCCAGAGGAATAAGAACTTGCTCCTGCCCTCAAGTGGGTGGGGAGAAGGTGACAAATAAACAGACACTTACAATCTAAGGTGAGTGGTGCTAAGATGGAGGTACACCAAAGACGCCAGGGAAGCATAGAGGAGGGGTGCGTAACCAGACTGGAGGCTGGGGGTCAGAGAAATGAGGTAATGTCTCAGCTGGACTGAGTCATGAAGGATGAGAAGGGGTGAGCCAGGCAAGAGTGGGGAGAAGGGCATTTCACGTAGAAGGAGCAGCAGGTTCAAAGGCCCAGAGGCAAGGAATTGAATGGCACAAATTTGAGCCCTGCCAGGTTCTTAGGTATGACTGGAATGTAGAATGTAAGAAAAGGGGGTGACATGAGATGATGCTGGAAGGATAAACAGGGGGACACAACTATGCCATTCTAAGGGGATTTTAAAATGGGAAGTGCCGTGCTCAGATTTGAGGTGTGGGAAGATAACTCTAGCAGGTGGAGTCTACACTGGTGGTGTAGGCAGCATGGGTGACAGGGAGAGTCAGAACCCACTGTCATAATTATGAGGACTTGGACTTAAGTCTATGAGGATGAGATGACTTAAACAGATTCAAGTGATGTGAACGAGTCCCGGTGACAGTATTTGTAACTGGCTGAATGGTGGCTAGAGAGGAGACGTGAACACAGAAAGTGTCAAGAATTTGTGGTGTGGGTAATGAGAGAGCAAATTCAAGAGGAGAAGCAATTTCTTACTTGTTTTTGGTAGCAGGAAGAGAAATGATTAGTTGAGCTTTGGTTATGTTGAACCTTAGTGGCTTGGTAGTTATTGGGTAGAGATGTTCTAGAGGCAGTTGCAAACCCACGTCTGGACATCAAGAGGTGGGTCAGAGCTGAAAGGCAGATTTGGGAGGGTCAAGCGAAGGTGGTGCTCGAAGCTAAGGAAGTAGTAGATGAGCTTACCCAGGCAAGACAGGGTGAGAGGGCAAGATGACAAGGGATGACTCCTTGGGAAAAACCAACACCTATGGGGCAAGCAGAGAATGGGGAGTGGGTGGAGGATATTGAGAAGGAGCAATGAGAGAAGTAGAAGGAGATCAAGGAGGAGGAGAGTCATGGCTTCCAAGGGAACCAAGAAATTTCAGAAGCAAGTCTAGGTAACAGTATTGAAAGGTACAATAAGTCAAGTATGGAGAATCATCCCCATTGGATTTATTACAAAATTGTGTGGTGACCTCGCTTGGTAAGAACATCTCAGTAGGTTTGTAGTGCAGAGAGGCCTGGTGAGGGATGAATAAGAGGTGAGGAAGGGGCAGCTGGGGGGCTCAGTCGGTTAAGCATCTGCCTTCAGCTCAGGTCAGGATCCCAGGGTCCTGGGATCAAGCCCCGCATCAGGCTCCTGGCTCAGCAGGGAGCCTACTTCTCCCTCTGCCGCTCCCCCTGCTTCTGCTTTCTCTGTCAAATAAATTAAAAAACAGAAACAAAAGAGTCTCTTATAGTTTGTTTCCCTCTCTCTTTAGAAAAAAAAAAAAAAAAGAGGTGAGGAAGTGGAGGCAGCTCCTTTAAGAAAGTTGCCCCCGTGGAGAGGAGGTGGGCGCATGTGTGCTGGGGAATAGTTGACCATTCTTGAGGTGGGAGAGACTTGAGCACAGTGAGTACTCACATAAGGACCGGGTAGGTAGGGGAGGGGATGGAGTCATAGGAGAAGGCGGGCTACAGTTAGCAATAATCGCGCCTCGGATAAACCTCATTGGCTACGATACCACCACTGCGCAAAGCTGAAGGCGCGCTACAGATGGAATGCAGAATGCAGGGGGTGAGCCGAGCCCTGGCCCCAGGGTTCATACACCTGGCTGCCCATTAGCCTCAGCCCAGAGCTTTACACTGACACCTGGGGCCCTGCCTTCCACGGATTCTGATTTAAGTAATCTGGAGTGGAGTTCAGGCACTGCTATTTTTTTTAGAGATTCTAAGGTGCACTCAGGGTTAAGGACTCCTGTAGTAAGTATTTGATAACTCTTGGTTGAGCCCTTTTAAAAAGTTTTGTTGATCAGTGGGTGAATTCTCCTTAGCAATGGTGAATATTTGATCATCTGCAGAGAAGGTTTTGAAGAAGTACAAGACAGGATCCCTGCTCTCAAGGGGCTTACAGTCCCATAGGAGAAGTAGTAATACATACTTTGTAATATATAAAAGTCCTAAATTAGTGGTACAACCATTGGTAGGGTAAGATCAGGTCTCGGTGGTCAGGAGTCACGGGGAAGGTTTGGGCCTCAGAGGAGTGGTGGAAGCTAGGTAAGCAGGGAAGAGGCGGGGCCTCACCCAAGACAGTAATCACGACAGCCCATTTCTTGAGGGTATCCCCAGTCCCAACTACTTTACGCACATTATCCCAAATATTACAGCTATGCAAGATAGTTCTATATCATCTCCATTTTACAGAGGAAGAAACCGAGGCTCAGGGGATTTAATTTCAAGGCCACAGCTAGCAATAAGTGGCAGAATCAGGATTCAAGCCTATGACTAATTGATTCCAAAGCCTGTGTCCTTTCCACTGTAGTGTGCTGGAACCAGTGGAACCCAGACTCCCACTTACTAGTTAGCACTGTATAGCCCCAGGGGCATATTGCTTTTAACAAAGCCTGAAGTGGAGCAAGTCTTCTTCAGCTGGGGCCTTCTGGTCAGGGACCCTGTGCGGCTGAAGCTCATATACATTCTTCATCAATGTGGGGTCGCTAGACCAGCAGCAACACTTGGAAACTTCTTAGAAATGCAAATTCTCGGGCCCCTTCCCAAATGTACTGAATCAGCAACCCAGGGAGGCAGGCCCAGCAATTCAAGAAGCCCTCCTGGTGATTCTGATGCAGTTTAAAATTTGAGAACCAAAGTTTGAGTCCCTACTCTATTGGTACAACTCAAGACCTCAGTTTGCTGTTGTGGCTAGTCTCTGAGCATCTGTGACATACAAATGGAGAGAAAAAACTGGTGGATTCCAGCCCTGGAAAAGATTATTACCTAAATTTTAGCAGTCCAGTACTCTGATCAAGGAACTCAAATGTTAAAAGCAAAATCTGATAGGGTGACTGAGTCTCAGTTCTAGAACAGTGTATAGATGCCAATAAAGGGTAATTCTCTAGTTGTGGGAAATATGTGATGGTGTTTTCCTCTTTGTAAATTTTAAAACTTGGCCAATCCTAGAGAAAGCAAAATAATCTCTGTCCCCAGCGGTTTCACAGGGGCCTCGAGGTGCAACCCTTCTGGAAATTGTCTGGTTTGCTCGAAAAGAACTTCTGGTCATTGACACAATTCCTGTTTGGTCATTGACAGGAGGAAGTGATCAGAGATTTGAAACCAGGCACTGAATATCAAGTGAGCATAGCAGCTTACAGCCAGACTGGCAAAGGGCGGCTTAGCTCTCCTCGGCATGTTACCACTTTGCCTCAAGGTAAGATGGGTTCAGTTCATTAAGAGTAGGAAAGCAATGGGTGCTATTCATTCATCCCTTCATTCAGTATATATGAGTGAGGACATACTATGTGCCAGGCACCATGCAAGGCTCTGGTGGTGAACCAAAACAGGCACAGCTTTTGTCCTCTCAGAACTTAGTGGGGTGGGTCAAGACATTACCTAGTTAAGGTGTAGTCATGGATTGTGGTAAATGCTATCTAGTGCTGTAAGAACATGTAAAGGGAGATCCCATGTAGGGGTGAGGTAAGAATTCCCTGGGCAGATGACTACTAAGTGAAGGTCTGACCAGTAAGTGGGAATCAGGAAGGGGAGGAAGGGGAGTGGGAGAGGAGATTTTATAGGCAAAGGGAACCCAACAAAGGCTCATTGAGGTGACACTGTGATGGACACTGGGGGACAAAGGTGGCTCCATCATCATTGCTCACAAGCTCGTTGTGGAGGGAGAAGCAAATAGTAAGTGAGCAGCTCCAGGGCATCTGAGGTCTGTGCAGCAGGCTCTGGAGCACTCAGAAGGGAGCACTCCTCCATCCCAAGGCTCAGGGAAGGTTTTAGAAAGATCAGTATTTTTGGCCCGAAGTTTGAAAACTACATAGGATTCCTCTAGGAGAGAGAGAGCAAGAAAAATGTTTCTGGCATAAGCAATAGTATAAATAAAGGCTGGGAGATGTGATATGAAAATAGTAGCAGCAGTTTCCTTGGGGTGATAGGATCGTGGGTGACTCTTACATCTTTACACATGAGGGCATGAGGGCATGTCCCAAACATCCTACCATTGGTATGCATTCTGATGGGTGGGGCAACACACACACACACGCATACGCACAAGCGCAAACACACACACACACACACACACACACACACACACACACACAAGAATTGGAACATGAGTGACAGTAATGCTATGCATTTCATTTTCCTCGCAGGTGTCAATTCTAACATGCAAACAGACGAAAGGTTACTAGGAGGTGGGAGTGTAGTTGAGGGTTTTAAAGGGTATACACCATTGTGTGTCCCAGGGCCAATGATGTCTTAATTTAGTTAGAGTTTCAGCCAGGGCATTGAGGGAAGGAGGGAAGACCAGCTCTCATTATCTCAAACCTTACATGGCAAATCCAGTTGTGATTATTTTTTTGTGTTTGTTTGGCTTGGATTTGGAGGCTATTCTGAATAGAGATGTTTTTAGCTGTAGGCAGCACATGTGCTTTTTATATATTAAACATCCCCAGCAACAAGACCACAGCCAACTCTAGGTGTTTGCTGTCCCGCCTAGATTCCTGCCTGCCTCCCACAGCGCCCCAGCAGCCGCACGTCACTGTGGTCTCTGATTCTGAGGTGGCCCTGTCTTGGAAACCTGGAAAGAGTGAAGGAAGCTCCCCCATTCAGTACTATTCTGTAGAATTCATCAGGTAAGTTTGTGTGTCACACTCAAAAGCCATATGTATCAACCTCAGGTATTCCAAGCGTGACAGAATACTGCATGGAGTGTCATCTCCTCGGAATGTGTGTTTAAGAGATGACAAAGGCTTAAAGACCTATATTTGTACTCTGTCCCTGGGCCAGCACCTGTCTCCACACCTCTTCGGAGCCGGGTCATCTGGTAAACTTCATCTGGTAGACACTCACCTTACCTCTTCCTCATTTCCTCTACCATCAGGACTGTCCCAGGCTCTGAAAACTCCCGAGGCATCATTGCCAACAACCCTGCCCACATTTCAAGCTTGAAACTTGTCTCCCTGGCTTTGGAACATTATACTTGAAGTAAATATTTGATGGTGATTTTTCTTGAGCCGGGGGGGGAAACAAATATAAGTCATCGTTTCCTCCACATCCTTATTGCTGTGGGGCAGGTGTCTTGATTTTGTTTCTGCTTTTTTTCTCTCTCTACCTCTCCAGTTCTCATTATTCAGCTTCTCAGAGGGTAGAAGAGGGAT
Organism: Zalophus californianus; assembly: GCF_009762305.2. Taxonomy (NCBI): domain Eukaryota; kingdom Metazoa; phylum Chordata; class Mammalia; order Carnivora; family Otariidae; genus Zalophus; species Zalophus californianus. The sequence goes on along the minus strand of NC_045599.1, from coordinate 124,071,829 downwards.
GAGGAATTCTGACAAAAGCTTACAGATAGGAAAACATGGATTCTCAATGCTACTACGTAATTATAAGCAAAAATACACAAACAAAACAAAACAAAAACAATGCACACATCCGCCCCACACACATTCACACACATACATGCACACACCAAGCAAAAGGAGTTCCCAATCTAAGGCCTCTCCTCTGAACTCCAGCTGCAGTTGGAATGAGAACCGGAGCACCAGGCTGATGCACGCGACGTCTGTGGAGTTAGCGTTCCCTCCATTAAAGATGGTGGCATTTGTCTAAGGCCTGCTGCTTCATGGATTCATAAAGAGACTAGTTCAGCACCCCATTCCTTAGGCTCTCTGAAGCTGGGACCAAATGATTCTGCCAGGATTTTGATTAGCCCTGCTCTGTGTCTTGACTTCCTTGCCTCCTCCTCCGTGGTCAAAAATAGATACGTGTTTCTTCAGAGAAGTGCTACACTGAGTCCCTTTAATGCTTGAGGACAGGGCTCATTTCAGGCAGGACTTGTTGACTTGTAGGTGGCAGAAGGCTGGAAGATGAGGCAGTAATGTAGTGGCTCCTGGGACTCTTAAGTCCCAGGCAAATCTAGGTTCAGGGAAGAGCTCATCTGTGCCAAAGCAGCCATTTGTCTCTATCCATCTCTGTGCTCTGCTTTCCCCTTTATTGGCTACATTTTCAAGCAGGCTTTTCTGGTGTGGTGGCAAGATGGCCGCCGAAGACTTGCCATCTACTAGTGTAACTCCCCACTGGAAAAGAGTGGATATTTCTCAGTGGACCCACTGGAGTCTCATTGTCCACTCTAATGGCCAGGCTTGGGTTCCTCATCTCTGAGCCAATCACTGTGGCCAGGAAAGAGGCTACACTAATTGATCAGGCATTTGTTCATATTCTGAGCTCTGGAACTAAGGCCTGGTGGTTTATTTACCCCTGAAGTACATGGATTGAGGGAGTTCAGAAGGGTTGGTTCATCCAAAGAAAATTGTGGTGCTATTAAAGAAAAAGGGAAGAACAGATGCTGGGAAAATGAGGGGGAATAAAGATGCTCACTGCAAAGCTCCAGACCGATGCTCATCATTGAGGTAATCTACAAACCCGCCATTGAACAAATTTGGTAGGCAAAGCTGGAGTGTGCCTGGGATAGAAAAGATTCTTATCCTGCTTCCAGTAGTAGTTAAACATGAAACACTGCAAGTCCTAAAACTTCAGCTTGCTCATCCCTAAAACTCCGGGTGAAACTTGACATTTCTAATGTACTTGTCTAGCACCAGCAAAGCAAAATGTAATACTTTGCAATTTGGGGAAATGCAAAATTTATCATGGTAGCCCAGCAGACTATCTGTGTAACCCCCAGCAAAGATGATGGTTATCATTTATTTTTAATTTTGTGCTAAAACATGTATTTTGAAAACTGGTTTTAAGCCTGGCATATTGGCAAAAGTTAGAAATTGCAGTTTCTTAACCTGTGTGCACCACTGATTGTGGACGATGAAAGGGATTCATTGAGTTTAGAACCAGAAGAACTGGAAGAAAACTCTGCCGCCACCACCTGCTGGCCCTGGGCCCTGTGCGAGTCACTTCCTGTCCTGAAACCTCAGTGCCTCTCAGAGTTTGGGGGTCCCCCCACAGGCTGGCCTGATACAAGGGCTTGAGTGCAAGTCGGTTATTTGATTTGGAAGCAGGAATGAGAAGGTGGGGAGAGGGAGACCGGGGAAGGAGGATGTATAACTGTGTCTCCAAAGTCACTTCTACAGGCACCAGGGTCTTCTACGGGGGTTTGACTTCACTGAGCTCTCCCTGAAGTATGCAGAATTCCTCTCAAATTTGCCTATCCAAAGGACAGGAATCATTACCCACCGGCTCCTGTTTTCCTCAGCTGATTGAGAGTTTCCTTCAGGGGTGTAACTTCTCACACTTCTAGGCTCTGCTGGCATGTAGATTTAAGGACAGATCCCCGGGGCTAGAAGGAGGTATGATTGTGAGCACAGCATGTGACTGAGGTCGGATGCGGCTCTACGAGGCCAATCTGAGCTCACGTGAAACTTTCCACATAGCAGCTGCTGCTGAAACCAAAAGTGGGACAAAGGGGGGTGATGTGGGCCCCACAGGCATTGACTGCCAGTCCTTATCTGCAATATATGGGTGAAAACCTTCCAGCCTTAGAGCGTGTGGTCAGGAGGATCAGCTGCAATCACATAGGAGAAAGAGCTTTGTAGATGTTAAAACCTACAAGAGTGTTACGGTATATATGGGTGTTATGTACCTACATTTAATAATTATACTTCTTCACCAAGAAAAATGCACTTTAGCATTCAGAACAGTCTCTAACACTTGAGGGCTCAGGTCCCAGATTTTTATGTATTGACATTTAAAAATTATATACCATTCTAACAAACTGTTAATTTTTTAAAAAAATCTGTTTATCTTGACAAATATAACTTTACGGTGTTCTGGAAAGCTAACTTTGAATTTAGAGTTCTTGGACATCTTGGTGTTCTATTTGGAACATGGTGGAATGGGGAGCTGCCCTCGTTTCCAGCCCCCATGCTAGGATCTCTGCCTCTATTATCTCTTCCAGAATATCCAACTCTGGTCAAATGATTTTACCTCAGAACCTCCATGTCCTCATCTGTAATAGCAAGCTGCTATAGCCCTCGTTGCAGAATTGTTGGCTACAGTCTTTACAAAGTGTTTCTACATCATAGGCATTTAATGCCTGTTTGTTTTCTTCCCCCCACACCACGTTTTCCCTTTTACAAAGAAAGCAATTGAGGCTCACTTGCTTAAGTTGCTTTGCCAAGGTAAAATGACAGGTTGGGGACAGAATCAAGATCAGAAGTCTCCTGACTTCCAGCCCAGTGCTCTTTTTGTGGAACCCTACATCCCTTTCATGTCTGTGATCCACCTCCTGAGATGGTAGAAGTGTAGACTTAGCCCGCCCAGAGCCCTGCTGGGAAGGAACCTTGAAGCTTCATCTTAGGCTGCTGTTTGCTCTTCCAGAATGAAAGCTTTCACAGCTTGTTGTGGTATTGAATGTTTGGCCGCAGAATAAATCCCCGCATTCATCTGTAAACGTCTCAGAGCCTAATCCCATTCCAGTGAGTGCTGCAGGATATCTTTAGAGAGAGCTTTCTGAGCTCTAAATCAGAAATTGCAATCAGTGTGAAAAGCTTTTGGGGATCTTTAGTCATTATTCTATTCTCCCCGGAAAGGTCTGCTTAATGTTAATATTAAATTCCTTTTGCCCAGATACCTCCTGTGTGCACAAACACTGGGGACAGGTCTTTGTGTGAGCCCGAAGTTTCTTGTTATAGCCAAGAGGCAGGCTGGCGAGCCAAGACTCTGAAATTGTAGAAATCGGGTTCCCGCCAGAAGTTATCCTCAGATTTCAACCCTCTTAATGGGAAGTTCTCCTGTAAGTCCTGTCTCTGGAAGATGAGCTTCTCCTCCCTCTCTCTGCCTTGGGAGGAGCTTATACATCAGTTGTTCTTCTTATTCAGTGAGGATGATGGTATCAAAGGCATTGTTAAGAAATTGTCTAAAAAGCTTTTAAAGAGGTATTTAACTGGCTGATAAAAGATTAACCAGGGAAATTATACTGGACCAGAGTATGGGGGTGCTGACTGCGTATTTGCTAGCTTCATTGGTATTTCAGGTGGACATTATGTATTTATGGTGCTCTCTTGAGTCATGGGCTTAAGACCAAGCAAATTTTTTATTTCTCATCCAGCTTCTGCCTCCCTCAAATGGAGGACATCCATAGGGTGACACCCCTGAAGGGGTGCTCTCAGTGACTTGGTCTCTGGCTCAGGGAGGATGAAGCTTTAGATGAACATAAACTTCTGATCTCCCCCAGAGTTGGTCTGGGGGCTATTTATTCGCTTCCTCTCTAAGAGTAGATTTTTTTATTTTTAATCAGTGTAGAAAAGATTTGAAGAGGCAGATTCTAAGTAAGCCTATAGGCTGTAAGATATTTTGCAGTGTTTTTAAAACTTTTACCTGCTTTTTGAAAACAGAAAAGCGCCCTGCATTTGAGGTGAAGGAGAATTTTTTTTTCTAAAGTGATACTGAAAATTTCTTTGGGGGCAGCAATACTTACTGTTTATTAAAATAAGAACCAAGCATAAATATAGCTACCTATGATTTGAAATATTTTGGCTATAAATATCTGAGAAACTTTCCTCCTTCTGCCTAAGAATTTCCCCAGGGTAAGTGCCTTTCTCATAAGCAAAAAATATATACTATGGTGGCAATGAAAACCAAAGGTCTGGAAAAATATGATGTTCCATTTGGAGTGCCATGCCCCACATATGCTATCTATCAGCTTGGTTAAAGTTTTCATTTAACTTAAGTATAGTTTTTCTGTAAGTGTGACCTGATGGGTTAAAATTGCTTGAGCTTTGCATTGGCAATTGCTGGAAAGGGTAGATTAAAGCTTTCAGTGGCTGTTTTTTTTAAAGTTTTTATTCAAATTCCAGTTCATTAACATAAGTGTACTGTTCATTTCAGGTGTACAATATAGTGCTTCAACCCTTCCATACATCACCTGGTGCTTGTCACAACAAGTGCCCTCCTTCATCCCTGTCACCCACCTAACCCGACCCCCCACCCACCACCATTCTGGCAACTATCAGTTCTCTATAGTTAAGAGTCTGTTTCTTGGCCAGCCTCTCTCTCTCTCTTTTTTCCCCCTTTGCTCGTTTGTTTTGTTTCTTAAATTCCATATATGAGTGATAGTGGCTCTTTTTAATAAAAAAGTCCACCACTGGTTTATTTGTAGTCCATGTGAAAGTTCAAAATATTTCTGTGTGTGTATTAAGGACACTGGTCAAGAAATGTTGATTTCAGTCACAGTTCTATTAATAAAGGAGAAAAAGCAGTGCTTCTCCTCTTTTCCCTTTCACACCCTTCTGCTTAAGTAATTCCCTGGTCCCTTGCAGGTGCCTTCCATAATAAGACTTGCAAAATTCATCTTCACACAGGGCTGCTTCTAAGCTGATCGCAGTGCCTACCGATTGGTTTCATTTGAGAACCTTAAGGTCATACACAATTGGGCGGGTTTTTAAAATTATTTCACAAACTGATATTTTTGTCAAAGTCATGTCTTTCCATCCCATCAAAAACTCTTCCTTAATCTGCAAGTAACAAATGATTTTAATTAGTTTGCTCACAGGAAGTTACCTTGTAAAGACTGTTACTAAAATGAAGATGAAATCTGGGATTCAGAATAGAAGCTGAATGGATTATGGACTTTCCTTGAGTAGTTTTAAGGGATGATGTGATTTGACTCATGGTCAAGGTCACAGCCTATGAAGGTTAAAGTTTCTCATTTAGAATTGAGACTTTAGAGAACAAACTGATGGTTACCAGAGGGGAGGTGGGGGGGAGATGGGTGAAATAAGTGATGGGGATTAAGGTGTGCACCTGTTGTAATGAGCACCGGCTGTTGTATGGAACTTTTGAATCACTATATTGTACACCTGAAACTAATAAAACACTGTATGGTAACTATACTGGAATTAAAATAAAAACTTAATAAAAAAAGAGTTGAGACTTAGAGTCCAAATCTTGGTTTCATCTTTCAAGTTAGTATTTGTTCGAATTTGCAATCAGAAGACACAGCTCGGAGCTGGCCTCAAACTTGGGCACAAATTGCTCAATTCCAATTCTTAGCTTCCTTATGTGTAAAATAAGGCTGGACCGTCTGCCCTCTAAACCCCAGTGACTCTGATTGCTGTTCTCGTGACAAAGGTGAGGCAGAATAGACTGGTTGTTTAATGCACCGGCTCTGGAGCTAGCTCCCTGGTCCAACCCTTCCCCCCAGCACTTCTAAGCTGTGTCATCTTAGGTGAATTATTTAACTTCTCTTTGCCTCTGACAGAAGAATGGGAATAACAGTTTGTTTACCTCATGGAGTTGTTGTGAGATTAAATGACTTGATGCACACAAAATGTACAGAATAGCTCTGGGCACACAAAAGTGCTCAATCAGTGTGAACCATTACTATTACGGCTTTGGGGATAGAGCTCTTCTGCTTTCGTATAGAGCCATGTCCTTTCCTGGCTAGAAGTCTTTATGTTTGCTATTCTCTGCCAGGATAGTTCTTCTACCTCTTTACCTAGCTAACTCTTGTTCATCCTTCAGGACCCCTGCTGAAGAACCTCCTCTAGGAAGCCTTCCTTGAGCCCCTGCCTCCTCCCCAGATGAGGTTAGGTACACCTACAACTTTTACTTGTGACACTTAGCACACTTGTAGTTAATTACTTGTCCAAGGTCTGTCCTCCTTGCCAGAACATGAGGGCAACATCTTGACTTGCTCCCCTTTGTGGAACATGGCACCTAGCCTGGGGTGAACATACCACACATCACATAGGTGCTGGTGAACATTTGGACATGGCAGTCATCGGATCGAATTTAGAGAATACCCAAACTAGCTGGAACCTTGCACAAGTTCCTCAAGCTCCCTGAGCCCTACTTTCGTCCACTGTAAAGTATGGATGATGACGGTGGCTACCCCAGGAGGCTTGGGAAGACGAAAACTTTCTGTACAGTACTTAGAGAGGTAGCTTATGGAAGTTTTTTTTTATGTTGGTTCTTTTCCTTACTGTGAGCCACATGGAAATGGAAATGTATTAGCACATGAACGGGGAGTAGGGGGATCAATGAACCACTAACCTCAGAGGCCACAACAGTAACCAATCTACCTTGCCAACTGCAGAAATACAAGCCAGGCAAAACCCAACATGGATCTGCATGTACATCTCCCTCTTCTCCCCTCCAATCCCAAGTTATTTATTGCTTTTGTTTTCTTATAATACAAGGAATATCGGTATATGACAACGCTTCAAATAATACCAAATGTGAGACTAACTTGGAAGTTCTCCTTGTTATTTTATTTCATATTGAATTATAACTTGTGTTTTAGAGATCTTCATAATATGTAAGTGAATTGCCAACTTTTTTCAGAGTGTTTTACTAGAATTTGTAGCAATAATTGGGCAAATAGCTGCAATATTTAAACAGTGATGTAGCCCTGTGTTGGTTTTCCTGCCCCCCAAAGTACAGAGCTTCAAATATTTAAAGAATTGTTCTTGGGGCGCCTGGGTGGCTCAGTTGGTTAAGCTCTGCCTTCGGCTCAGGTCATGATCCCGGGGTCCTGGGATCGAGCCCCACTTCGGGCTCCCTGCTTGGTGGGGAGCCTGCTTCTCCCTCTCCTTCCTGCTTGTGCTCTTTCTTGCTATCTCTGTCACTCTCTGTCTCTCTCTCTCTCTCAAATAAATAAATAAATAAATAATAAAATCTAAAAAAAAATAATTGTTCTTAAACAATTAATTAATTTAGGGAAGAATGGGAAAAAGAACAAAAAATCTTCCTTCCCCTTTCAAGGAAGTGTTTAGGAAGTTGCGCCACTTATATAAGGCTTCCTTACCACCACCACCAGAATTAGAAACATGCAAGAATGGGCTTACTTGATGTCAGCTGAGATTTCATATTACAAGTGGCGCTTCACAAAAAAATTCCTTTTTCTTATCTTTAGTTTCCAAATCCAAGATCTTAGAACCACCATCCAGACTGGTGCCTGATCCCAGCCATTCTGGGAGCCAGCAAGTTCCTCCACATAGGCTCAAATGGAAGGGTGGTTCTGAATGTTTTTGCAGAAGTCTGACCTACAGTTCTACAAATCAGTCCCTTAAAGCTTCCATCCTTCCTACCATGAGCTCCCCTGATGTAATCCCTGGTCAGATTGATGGGAGCTCACATAAATTGAATTCTTGTGCAACAGAATTGGGAGCCACTTGTAAACTGTAAATGAAAATGTGCTCTCCAGTTATCCTGCCTGGGACACATTGCCAGCTGAGTTTATCATTACCCCATTCTATCCATCTGTTTGTCATTTGGTTGGGTTGAACCAATTCATAAATAAAGAAAGAAGACTGAAAGCTGAAGGTCAAATAATACAACTTTTTTTTTTGACTATAACTAGTGGTTTTGGACTTTCCTCTGCAATGCATTTTAGTGCAGAGCAAATCCTGCCTAAAACCAGTCTGCAAAATTGACAGGGAATTAGAGACTCTTCTCTGTGTGAGGTTTTCTCCTCCTCTCTTGTATTCGCCCTGGATAATCTATGGGATCATGTCTCTTCTCTTAGAGCAGGGTGTTTAACCTACAGTCTGTAGATTCCCAAGGGGTCCATGGATAGAATTCAAGGGGTCCTTGGACTTTGGTTGGACAAAAATTACATTCTAAGCTTATCAACTAAAATTTAATGTTCCCTTCAAATATAGATGTAGTCAACAAACCACAGTAGTGTTAGCAATTTCTGTGGCTTTGTCACTAATAGAATCACAGATATGTTCTTATCCTATTACAACTGTTGTACATGTCTCAAAGTACCAGTCATATGCTTATCACTACTTTGAAATAATTGTAGTTACTAAATCCATTGCTAGGTATTATGACTTAATCTATTAACAAAAATGTGTCTCTATTACCATAATTATAATTCTTTATTGTTTAGGTCATTGTTTTCACTATAATTGGTGTCCTTTTTGATCCTAAGTATTTTGTTTGATGCATTTGTTTATTTTTTTAAATTTTATTTATTCATTTGAGAGCGAGAGAGCACGAGAGAGGGGAGGGTCAGAGGGAGAAGCAGATTCCCTGCTGAGCAGGGAGCCTGCTCGATCCCGGGACTCCAGGATCATGACCCGAGCTGAAGGCAGTTGCTTAACCAACTAAGCCACCCGGGCGCCCTGATGCATTTAAAAATATTCTTCTGAGAAGGCTTCATAAGTCTTCCTCAAACGGTTGAAGTGGCACAAAGGTAAAGACTGTTGTCTCCGATTGGGGTTGGCAAACTTTTTTCACAGGGTCAGATGGTAAATATTTGGTGCTTTCCCAGCTCTATGGTCCCTGTCTCAACTACTCAGTTCGGCCATTGTAGCAAGAAAGCAGTCATAGACATCACTTAAACAAATGGTCATGGCTGTGTCCCCAAAGAACTTTATTTACAAAAATAGGCAGCAGGCTGAAGTTTTCTACCTCCTGATTTAAGACATCATGTTATTCTTAAGGTCAAATTTTGAAGCTATTTCAATTCATCTTGGCCAACTGTTATCAGATACCTACTGTGTGCATATGTTCATCCGAACATGTACATATTGAGTATCTTCTCTGTGCAAAGCATGTACAAGAGATTTAGGGGTCAAACAGCTCTGCCCCTGCTTGGACAATCCAGTGGGGAAGGCAGGGGAGGGCATAGTCCCAAGTGGTGAGTGTTGCAGGTAGGAGTGGGGACCAGGGGCCTAGAGGAATACCAGCTTGACATTTTTTTTTAAAAGATTTTATTTTATTTATTTGAGAGAGAGAATGAGATAGAGAGAGCATGAGAGGGGGAGGATCAGAGGGAGAAGCAGACTCCTTGATCAATAGGGAGCCAGACGCGGGACTCGATCCTGGGACTCCAGGATCATGACCTGAGCCGAAGGCAGTCGCTTAACCAACTGAGCCACCCAGGCGCCCGCCAGCTTGACATTTGATGCAGTTTTGAAGGAGTCTGGGAAGGCTTCTTGCAGGAGCTCAGAAGGACACATTGGTGATGACTGGCAAAGGGGAGGGAAGACAAAGCATGAAAAGGGTTAAGCCACAAGAAGCTACTTGAGTGATGGCTTGGAGGCAAGAAGAAAATATTCCTGGGATTGCTTAGAAAGTCTGAAGCTTTGTGAGGCAAGAGATAAGGCTAGATGGGTAGATCAGGTTCAGAGCAAGGAAGGCGTAATAACAGAGCTCATGTTTGTCCTGAAGGGAATAGGGAGCTATGGAGACTATTAAGCAGGAGAGAGACTGATAGTATTTGCATTTTGAAAAGATCACCCAGAGTTTCCCCAGGAACACAGAGATGAATAACACAATCAGCATGCTTAGTGAGCTCACAGCCTCATAGGAAAAACAGAAATACAAAACAACATTAGAAGGTGGTATAATCGGTGTAATATTAGAATCAGATTTAAGGCGTGCGCGAGTCCTGAGCAGAGTTGTCCTAGTTCTGTTTCTGAGATGATGCTTAGAAGAAATAACATGAAGGAAAATATTTAGTAAAGGAGACTCCAAATAATCTAAGGCTCTCCCGAAACATTAAACCATGGAATGATAGGTTGGATGCTGAGGGAAGGAGGCCACACATATCTCCAGCGTACTATAATTAGGCTTTTGGTCCACTCCCTCTCAGACCAGTTAAGTGGCCTCTACTGTCAAGGCCATTCTGGATGTTCTGCTGAATCCCCTGGAGGACTGTTTTCTGCACCAACAAATTCCATTCTCAAAAGTATTTCCCTAACAGGATTTAACCATTCTTAGCCCAGTTTCCTAGTTAATGTCTGAAGCACGCTTGAGCTTCACTCCTCAGCCCAGCTCCAATTTTCTGGAGAAAGCGTTCTCAAACTGAATAGTTACTCATTAGAAGGTAGTGAGACCAGTTGAGGGGTCCTGTAGGAGAGTTTTTTGACAGTGAAATAGAACAGAAGAGAGAATATCGGAGGGTATCACACATAGTAAAACTAGGAGTTATTTTATGAGACGTATGTTTCAGTTGTGTGTGTGTGCGTATGCGTGGTGTGTCCTGGGTCACGATGTCCACAGTATGTCTTACTGTGGCTCGTTCAAAGACTGAAAAACAGTGCTGGAGAGCATGATGTACTAGAGCGTATTTGGAGTTATACAGGCTTCATTTGCCACTTTGTACAACCCAGTAAGCCATAGATTTCTCTCCATGGCTGACAAAATCTGCTTTCTTTATTCTTAGAATTTTAGAGTTGAAAGTTCCAACTTAAGTATTCTAGGAAAAACAAAACAAAACATCTTCCAGTCCAGTGTTTTTCAGATTATGGGTCACAACAATTCAGTGGGTGGTGAGATTGATTTAGTGGGTTCTTACCAGCTTAAAAAAAAAAAAAAGAAAAGGAAAGGAGAGAAAGAAAAGAGCAAAGTGAATACAATAAGGATAAATATTTTTCCTTGAAAGTTTTTTCAGTTTTGTACTCACATGTAAGTCATATGCATACATACATATATTATAGGTATACTGGGTTACTATGCATAAATGTATTTGTTACTGTGAGTCTAGGTTAGAGTTACTGAACCAAGTCCAACCTGCTATCCTGTTCAGAAATCCTCTGTCCCATCCCCGATGACCATGCAACTTCTACTTCAATAAATAGCCATTGATGCAGAGCTCGACCCTCCTGAGGCAGCTGGCTTCATTGTCAACCATTCCTAAGTGCCACTGAAGGTTTCCCTTAATGTTGAGGACCAGTGCTGCCATTGGCTTCCCTGTAGGGAACCACTGGGTCTCCTAGTCCAATATGGACAACATGGAGGTGTCTTTGCCGTCTTCATCTGGAACACATGTAAAGACACTGTCCTAGGCTCACTCTCTGGAGCCAGGCAATACCAGCCCTTTGAACTCTGCCTCAAGTGGAGATGAGTCCAGAGCACCTCCTGCGGAGCGATCAACCTAGAAAACTTACGTCCCCCAGGGTACGGGCATGGGGCTCTTCAATAGCAGCTTGTCCAGAGAATTCATATTGAGTGTGTGACCAATTTTTAAAGTCCAGTTTTACGCCCCCTGCCTTCCCCATAGATTTTTGCCATAGTTGGTTTTCTGTCTTTATATCTGTGCCATTGGCTTAAAACAACAACAACAACAACAAAACCCTAATATAAGATTTTACATTTACCATTTGAGCTGGCTTTGCCCTGATGTTTCTGTATATGGAGATCATTTTGAATTTTTATTCTCTCATGCATCTTATTTATAAGACCACTTCCCAGGCAACTATTTGCATTTCCTAAACTTCTGGTTATTTTAGATTTTCTTCTTACTTTTATTGAGGTATGATTGACAAATAAAAATTGTATATATTTAGGTTTTACAGTGTGATTTTTAAAAGATGTATAATATGATTTAATATGTGTATGCATTTGTGTATGATAGATGCAATCAAGTTAATTAATGCATCCATTATTTCACCTAGTTACCTTTGTGTGTGTGCGTGGTGTGTGTGCGCGCACGTGCGCGCATGCGTGTGTGCTGAGAACACTTAAGATCTACTCTCTTGGCAAATTTCAAGAATATGATACAGTATTATTAACTATAATCACCACACTGTACATTAGATCCCCAGAACTGTTCATCTTAAAGCTGACAGTTTATACTCTTTGACCAACCGCTTATATTTCCTACACTCTCCAGTCCTTGGCAACCAACATTCAACTCTCTGGTTCTTTGAGTTCAACTTTTCTAGATTCCATATATAAACGTGAAATCAAACGGTATTTGTCTTTCTCTGTCTGCCTGATTTCACTTATGTCCTCATTTTATCTGTGCTCCTGCAAATAGCAGGATTTTCTTCTTTCTCATGTCTGAATAACATTTCATTATATATAATTAAATATATATATGTATATACACACACACACACACACACACCCCACATCAAAAGCAATTATGTTTTAGTGGTTCAGCTTTATCAAGTCTTTCAAAAACATTTAACATAGCTATCACTTCTCTTTTTTACTCATATTTCATGAGTTTATATAATATTACATTAAATAACATAATTACAATAACAAACATAAAAGTCTTAAAAAGATTTGGGAATGAACACAACTGACTCTTGACAAGCTGGTAGCTGAATTAGCGGGAACAAATGAAGACATTGGTTAATTCGACAAGTTGGTTAAGTAGATGTTGATAAGGAAAGCTTTGACTATGTGTGATATGCACAGGGATGCCATATATTCATACCTACTTATGGCTAATGTTTTTATATGTTATACCCATCTTTTATATAGATTCATTGATCATTCATTTCCGGGACCCATATTGTCTTTGGATAGTCCACACTATATTTTACATGTAGCTGGTGCTTAATGTGGCCAAATTATATAGAGAGCTGATGTTGCTCTTGTCTCTCCTCCCCCCACAGATACTCTATTCCTTTTCAGTTATCAAAACCCAAGTGCATTTGAAATCTAACTCAAGTTCTTCCTGGTCTCCTCGACCCTCCCCAGAATTCTAGTTCACATTTACCTTTGAGCAACATGGGTTTGAACTGCGTAGGTCCACTTATACATGGAATCTTTTTTTGATAAATACTGTACTGTAAATGTGTCTTCCTTATAATTTTCTTAATTACATGATCCATTCTCTAACATACTTTATTGTAAAAGTATAGAATATAGTACTGTGTAACATACACAATATGTGTTAATTGACCTTATGCTATTGATAAGGTTAATAGTAGGCGGTTAAGTTTTTGGGGAGTCCAGAGTTATACATGGCTTTTTGGCTGCATAGGGACACCAGCACCCCTCACCCCCACGTTGTTCTAGTGTCAGTTATATAACACTTGAAATATGCTATTTTGCACTGGCTTCCTACTGATCCTTAGGTATATTATCTCCCAATTACATTATAAACTCCCTAAGAATGGAACAGTGTTTATAGTTCCTTGGAGCCTCCTAGAAGATAGCTTCTGTGTTGGACGCCCTGTTGATAATCAGTCACATCCCAATTGAGTAATCCAAGGCAGCCACCTACTGGGTTTGATGGTACCAAGAAAAAGAATGTCCACATAAGATTGAAGTTGGCAATAGGCGAGGTAGTCAAAATGCCACAAGAAAGGGGAATAAAACAGAAAAATATACCACCCAGTGGTTCTATGACTTTGGATAAATTACTTCTTTTCACGGTTCACATGGGTAGAATGAGAGACTGGACCAGATCAGTGACTCTTAAAGCTTTTGGGGTCATGATTATCTTCGAGAATCTGATAAAAAGCTAAGGACACTTAGGAAACTGAAATGATGCTCACACATAAAATCTTGCATGTAATTTCTGAGAGCCCTCAGACATCTGGACTAGTTGATCTGTAAGATATCTGATAACCAGGCTGGATGCTAACATTGCCGGTGGTGATGCTTCTTCCCATCGAAATGAACCAGTGAGTCTCGATTACTTGAGTCAGCTAATGGGGTTTTGAGTAGCCACTGCTGACTGCATTGTACCAGCCCCATCAGACCCTCCCCCTGCAGCCGAAACACCTTCCGAAGGCATTTGATCTCCTGGGATGCAGGATGCCCAACCCAACCCTATCCCATTATGTGGAAAAGTGTTTAAAATGCCCACGAGGCTGGTGGCTGCCTATTTTTACCTGGATGGCAGCACATTCCTGGTTTACTTCTCCCCACACCACATACCTTTTTGATCATGGGGAAATTGGCAGGTTGGTGTTACTAGGAGGGTTTGACTGACAACTGTGTAGTCAGAACAGAATGATTTTCTTCAGTGGAGAAAGATAAAGCTATTGTTTGAGAGTGATCTAAGACAATCCTTTTGCCTAGTTATCTCTCGCTCAACCTCACCTTTGCACTTTCGTACCTCAAGAGACTCTAAAAGCATTTAAATGTGAAACCCATGACAAAATCAGAGGCAAAATGTCAAAGGTTTTGGACTAGTGTTCAATCTGCATGAGTTTTGCTCTCTCACTTGTTATCATGAACTAAATGTTAATGATTTCACTTTCCTATTCGCTGAAAATACAGCTTTCTTTCCTGCATTAAATGAGCAAATACAATATAGTCTCCTTTTTGTACGTGTGGAGGAGGGGGCCGTCATTTCTACATGAAGATTGTTGCAGATATTTGCAGGTAGTTCTGGGTAAACAATGGCACATTCTGAGAGCAGGTACATGTCATTTCCTCTATAAATGCCACAGGAAAGCTTAGCAAAGAACAGGAGCGTTTTATCTAAAGATCACCTCTTTTCTGTCAACTTTTAGGTGTCCCTGGTGGCTTTCCTCTGTGACATGATTTTGTTCTAATTTGAGTTTGTAAATGTGTTTCCGTCCACTCACTGAGGTTTCCTCTTTGATGACAAAGTTAGTTTACACGAGAAGTCCATTTTTAGGGAAAGGATATCAAAAAAGAGAAATGAGCCCTACTTCCTCCAGTGAGCATGCCCCGTGATCGCTGCTTCTCCAAACAGATGAATTCTTATGGGATATGGGCCCCACAGACTCCTTGTCTGCCTGGTGAGCTTGAGGAAGCCTCTTTGACGGGGCTTAAGGACCCCATTTGGCTTTGAAATCCTGCCAGTGAGAAATGAAGCAAGCTCATATTCAAGAAATCCATGGATCATCCAGACATCTCCTTTCAGCAAAATAAGCCTCTATTTCCTTGCCTGATGTGTTGTTCATAAAGGATAAACATCACTGTTTTTTTGCTTTCTACCTTCCTCTAAATACCTGTGAGCAGAGACGTTTAACAATCGAACAACTGAGAAGTGGTCAGGAAGCAAGCTAAAGGTTGGAGAATAGCCTCCCCAACCACGATCACCCCAAGTTTTCATCCAGTGTCAAGGATTTTCTTAATCCAAACTTTCCTCATCCATCCAAGTTGGCCTCACCATTTACCAGCTGTATGAACTTGGGCAAGTTACTTATTCGTTTAATGCCTGTTACCTCTGTAAAAATAAGGGAGAAAGGTGTTTAACATTAGTATCTCCTGCATAGATACTATGAACAAGATTGGTTCTTTCCAAGCACTTGATAAATGGTAACTATTATTAGCTATGAACACAAAACATCCACTCGATTAGGCCCTTCAGGCGATCCTGCAGCCATGCACCACCATTTCCAAGTTTCCTTTTTTTTTTTTTTTGAAAGATTTTATTTATTTATTTGACAGAGTGAGAGAGAGAGAGCACAAGCAGGGGGACCGGCAGGCAGAGGGAGAGGGAGAAGCAGGCTTCCCACTGATCAGGGGGCCCGATGCGGGACTCGATCCCAGGACCCTGGGATCATGACCTGAGCCAAAGGCAGAAGCTTAACTGACTGAGCTACCCAGGTGCCCCCCCAAGTTTCATTCTGCAGTTCTTATTATGTGGGGTGCTCTTCTCCCTGCTGGGACTCTGCCCTATAGAGCAGCACTGTCCAATAGAAATATAATACGAGCCCTATGTGAAATTTGAAGTTTTCTAATAGTAGCATTAAAGAGGCAATAAGAGGGGTGCCTGGGTGGCTCAGTCGTTAAGGGTCTACCTTTGGCTCAGGTCACAATCTCAGGGTCCTGGGATCGAGCCCTGCATCGGGCTCCCTGCTCGGTGGGGAGCCTGCTTCCTCTCCCTCTCCCTCTGTGTTCTCTCTGTCTCTCTCAAATAAATGAAGTCTTTAAAAAAAAGAGGCAATAAGAAAAAAGTGAAATTAATTTTAAATAACATATATTTTAACCCTCTGAATCCAAAATGTTATCATCTCAACATGTGATGAGTAAGGTATTTTACATTCGTTTTCTTCCTTTGAAATCCAGTGTATGCCTTACCCTTGTGGCACATCTCGGTTCAGATGAACCGTATTTCAAGGGCTGACTGGCCCTGGGGGCTATTGCTACCACACAGCAGCACACAGGTACAGAGTAGTAGGCAGGTGACCTGGGGTCATCTACCAGCTCTGTGATGTGGGCAAGTCCCTTAAATAGTGGCCAAAATACGCTGAGTGTTTACAATATGGTGCCAGGCACTATGCTGAGGGTATAGATTCATTTAATCTTCATGACAGTCCTCTTAGATGGGTACTTTTGTTACTTAAAGAAGTTAAGTAGCAGCTAGTAAGTAGCAGAGGCAGGATTTGAGTGGCTCTGTCCAACCCCAGAGTTTGTATCCCTTACCCTCTGCTTATTGCCTCCCAGCTGGGAGTTCTAAGTGAGGGTCTGCATTCTCTCTAGGGTTCTTAGAAGAACGTATGAAAATTCAGCGAGTTGGCACCGTTGTACAATTTTGTTAAGAGCAAGCATGGCCGTTAACAGAGTCTTCTTGGGTTTTCCCATGGCAGTTCATGCAATTAGTCACCGTGTAAAACTTATTATTTGTTTACTTTGTGAACAGATTGTGAATAGATGGAATCTGTGCCCTCCTGACCTCTGGGAATGGGGACAGTTAGGGGAAGGCTTGTTTATGAAACATCTGGAAGGCAAAGTCCTTGAAAATGAACTCCTGTGTGGGGATCTTTTCACCATAGTCAAGCCTATGCCGAGGCAAAGCGGATGACGCTGAAACAGTGCTTAAAACTGACCCTAAAAATGATCTACTTGCTTTTATTGGCAGTGACCGAATAATGAGGACCTATGATTTAAAATCAAGATGACTTTTAGATAGGAAGAGTTAACTCATTTTTACAAGCATTGCTGCCAGAGTCCGAGCGTGGTCAGTTTACATAGCCAGCAAGCTTCCCTTCCCTCTTGCTCCTCCTGAATTACTGCTTCTTGTTTTGTTTTTTTAATCAATAAAGACCAGATTTGGACATGAGTTGGACCTTAATTCAAGAGCACATCCAGATGGACTCCATGGTTATCAAGGGCTTGGATCCGGATACCAACTACCAGTTTGCAGTGAGGGCTGTGAATCGCCACGGCCACAGCCCGCACAGCCAGCCCAGCGACACCATCAGGACCTTCTGTGAGTACCTCGGCCCTTTGGAAGGACAGACGTAGCTGCTTTGCTGGGGTTGCCTGGCTAGGACCCGCCTGACTGGGGTTTCTTAGTGCCCTGCAGAGGGACAGCCTGCACTGAGGTTATCCTCAGCTTTTCCTGCTGTGCTTTTCCCAGCACTTTGGAAGTTCGAGGCTCTCCACAGGGACACAGGCTATTTCTATGTACAGGAGGTCAGCAGAAGGTTTATTTCTGCATCGTCCTTGGGGAGTCCGAGGTCAGTGTTCTTTCACAATTACAGAGCAAACCACATACCAAGATGATATGCAGCCTCCCCCAGCCTCCTGGCCTTTGCATCTTTTGAGAAAATGGGTTCATCTGAGAATGCTAGAAGAAACAAATAATGCTCCCAGACTCTTCAGGGTTAGCGTTCATCTCCATAACCAAGGACACTCAAGTAAAATCAGTCCTGCGGAATGATGGTCAGGGAGAATCAAAGTCATTGGTGCACTGACGTATAGCTGGGGGTCATTGATGGCCAAAGTTCCTGTTTGTCACAGTGCCTCCCTGGGGGGCTCAGGGAAACTTGGGCCACTGGCTATCACATCACCCAGGGATTTTGTGAAAACTCAGATTCTGATTATGGTCTGGGGTTTAAGAAGTTCCCACAGGATTCAGGCAAGAACTACACTTAGATTACTTAGACCACCTTGCCAACCCTGGCTTAGAAATCTTTGTCTTTTGGAAATGGGGGGCATATTGACATGAACTTAGAACACTATAGTGGGGAGATCTCAGAACTGGAATGTTGGCACTTTTTTGTTTGAAAACTCTGTAACCTTTTCAGTTTTAACAACAAGTTCCTCCGGGTTCCTGTATCCAAAGATCCCTGCCGCTACACCAGGTCCTCTTTACCTAGAGAGGACCTCTCAGAAGGAAGCCTACCTTATCTTGTTTCTCTTTCGCTTCCCCTGTGTTCATCTGTTTTGTTTCTTAAATTCCACATAGGAGTGAAATCATATGGTATTTGTCTCTCTCTGACTGATGTATTTCACTTAGCGTAATACCCTCTAGCTCCATCCATGTCATTGCAGATGGCAAGATCTCATTCTTTCTGATGGCTGGGTAATGTTCCATTGTATGTATACACCACCTCTTCTTTGTCCATTCATCTGTCGGTGGACATCTGGGCTCTTTACACAGTTTGGCTGTTGTGGACATCGCTGCTATAAACATTGGGGTGCACGTGCCCCTTCGGATCACTACAATTCTATCTTTAGGATAAATACCTAGTAGTGCAGTTGCTGGGTCCTAGGGTAGCCCTATTTTTAACTTTTTGAGGCATCTCCATACTGTTTTCCAGAGTGGCTGCACCAGTTTACAATCCTACCAACTGTGTAAGAGGGTTCCCTTCCCTGCATCCTCGCCAACATCTGTTGTTTCATGATATGAAATCAGAGAGGGGGGCAAACCATAAGAGACTCTTAATCTTTGGAAACAAACTGAGGGCTGCTGGAGGGGAGAGGAGTGGGGGATGGGGTAAATGGATGATGGGCGTTAAGGAGGGCATGTGATGTAATGAGCACTAGGTATTATATGCAACTGATGAATCACTAAATTCTACGTTTGAAAATAGTAATACACTATTTGTTAATTAAATTGATTTTAAATTAAAAAAAAAAGAAAAGAAGCCTACCTAACACTTCCAGTTGCTTTCTATTGGCCAGCACAGAGCCCTATTTATATTGGTCAGTCAGTCCAAGGAAGCTCCTCATGCAGCATCCGCGCGGTTGACTGCCAAGGCCACAAGGCCATGTCTCTTTCCAGGGTGCGGATTCACCATATTCCCCAAATCCTAGGAATTTTGGCTTTTCTGAAAACAACCCTCACCCTAACCTTGAATTTCAGGGCTTCTTCCTTCAAATTGAATTGTTGGGGGTTATGGGTCTATGGTGAGGCCACCCCTCACACATTCGTACATACATCCCCTACACACACACACACACACACACACACACACACACACACACACACACAAATGCATAGACCTGTACACACACATACACACACACATACATGAACACACACAAATACACACACACATGCACAGACCTATACACACACACACACACACACACACACTCATACATACACAGTAACGATCATCACCCAGCAATTGTTTCATTCTCCTTCTTCTTTAGGATTTAGAAGCTAAAACTCCCCAGTCATATGACAAGGGATGAAGCTCCTTCTTTCCAGAAGAAATGTTAACGATTCGATTTCAAATCCAGGCAGGGTCTCCTTCCACTCTTGCTGGATGAGATCCGTGCTATAATCTTTGGTTAAGCTTTGGGATGTAGGGCCCAAATTGGGGCAACAGTGGCTGGGACAGGCCCTGGGATCTGCTTGTGTTTTGACACATGAGGTTGTCTTTTTGCATCCTGGGCTTTTGCATCCTGGGCATTGCAGGTGCTCTGTGTGGCGGACGTGCCCCTGCCCACCTGCTTCCCCAGCGTCCAACTCCTCTGCTCATGTCTTGTGAGCTGCCACATGCTGTTTTCCTCCGTGCGTTCCTATAGCTCCTTCTCCACATAGACAAGGAAGTAGAAAGACGAGATGTGACCCCTTGCGCCAGCCCTGGGTGTGGGTGTAGAGCCTGCAGTCCCAGGAGGGGGCAGAGGTTGGAACATCTCTTTAACTTTCTTTTTTTTTTTAAATGGAAATAGTGGTCTGTGCTTGCAGTTTCTGATGATGATTTCCCACTGGTGGGTGGCAGCTTTGTGAATGAAGTGGGATAAGGCACGTGAAATTGCTTCATAGATACGTAACGTTAGGTTACGATTGGTCTCCTGTGTGAACTAAGACTGTCTCATTGCAAAGTAATTATGGGTAAGGGAGGTGGCTGATTCAGTGGGAACTCTCAACTATGAAATATTCTGAAATAAATAAAATTTAACTGTGTTTTACATATATACAGATACTCAAATCAGGAAAACAGAAATAGAATTGATTAGAGGGCTGGTTTCATGAATGCATGAGAATGTGCTGTAATTGGGATTTCAGTTGGGAGTTTTTTTTCTCATGATTGCTTCAGATATTTTAGAAAACCCTGTATTCTGCCACATTCACACTTCTTATTTTGCTAATATTTTATTTTTTAAAATTTTTATTTATTTGACAGAGAGACACAGCAAGAGAGGGAACACAAGCAGGGCGAGTGGGAGACGGAGAAGCAGGCTTCCCGTGGAGGAGGGAGCCCGATGCGGGGCTCGATCCCAGGACCCTGGGATCATGACCTGAGCTGAAGGCAGACGTTTAACGACTGAGCCACCCAGGCGCCCCTATTAGTTTAGTTATTAGTTTCCCAAACCCATTTTTCCATATATAAAATGACCTAATTACCAATTAGCACTTATCTGAATTATAATAAATTCTCAAAATCAGAGCTATCATTGCAAAAACCTCATATGAGTCAGGCACTGCGCTGAGCACATTACCTAGGAAATTCCATGTTAATTCTTTTTGTTTTTTAATTTTATTTATTTATTTATTTGAGAGAGAGAGAGAGAGAGAGAGAGAGAGCATGCAGAGGGGATGGGCAGAGAGAGACGGACAGAGAAACCCAAGCAGACTCTGCACTGAGCGCAGAGCCTGACACGGGGCTCGATCACACAACCCGGAGAACATGACCTGAGCCCAAACCAAGAGTCGGTGCTTAACCGACTGAGCCACCCAGGCACCCCTCCGTGTTAATTCTCACAGAAACCCTGGCTGGAGGAATAGTATCCCTTTTTATGGATTTTTAAAAATTGAGTCTTCAAAAGGTTACATATTTTGCCAAGAATAGTCATTGTAAACGCAGGATTTGAACTCAAGCTTAGCTGACTGCAAAGCTACTTCTTGAGCCAGATTCAAATGAAAGGAGGTTCTTATGCTTGTAATGCAAAGTAGCATGAGCACAGCAGGGTCAGCAATTAAATAAAGTACAGGAAATAGTTCTGGTGGAATCTAGGGACTAAGGGAGTTAGCCAGCACACACACACACAAAAAAAACCTATACAATTCTTTTCCTTTTAAAACTTGTGAGGTATGTGGTACATACAAAAATGGGAATAAAACATACATGCAGGCCTGAAATTCAACTGGGAATCATCAGCGTTGACAGCTGGCAGCCCTTCTGATCGGTTAGACCCCAAGCCAGTTGTTAAATATTTTGAAGGCCACCCTGAAGGGATTTGTGAGACCAGTATTTGTGCCTGCTGGGCGTTCCCCGGTCCTCATTCCTCCTCCTCCTCACCTCAAGGTCCATCCCACAGGGATGTTTTCTTGGGGTAGTACCTTCTTTGCTTCCTGAACAGTGAACTTCAGAACAGAATGTTCACATTGACCACCAAGGTGGAGAGTGCCCAATGGGAATCCTTGAGACCCCACCTGGACACCACCACAGGCTTATTTTAGACCTCCACCCACCTCCTTTCCTAAGGAGAGAGAACATCTCAGCTCTACTGACAAGAACATCTCAGCTCTACTGACAAGGCATCGACTTCCCCTGACCTGTTAATGCCAGACCATATTAGCAGCTTCACTGCTCAATGGGGCCGTTCGTGGATCTCAGTTGCTAGTGCGTGTGGTTAATGAAAGCCGGGGGCCTAGTGTTCTCCTTCCTTGATGCTCACCTGGAGTGAGGAAGAGCTTCTTATTTTGCTATTAGTTTAGTTATTAGTTTCCCAAACCCATTTTTCCATATATAAAATAACCTAATTCTTCTCTGGTGTGGTGCCCGGTATGCCCAACTTCCACATCTTACCTCAGCTCCACCAAGTTACAAGCAGAGAGGGAAGAAAATATGAAGATGTTTCGGGGTCCAGGTCTCTAACAAGAAATAGAATCATTTTGGTGACCTTGAGTAACAATGATGCTACCCTGTATTTGCGTCTGTTCTCTTGTTGGTGACTTTCCACACATATAGGGCCTATTCTGTTCCCCAGAGACAATACAAAGACAAAGGTCATGGTCTGCCACTCCTTACCCCATCCTGCCCATTTATTTTTCCTTCGAGAAAAAAATACCAAGAGCATTACAATTTGCCTTATTGCTCTGTGGCATGCATTTTTCCCTGCAGTTGATCTCAGAAATTAGCCGGTCAGAGCAGGGGGCTCTGTGGGGCCCCAAGGACACAGGCACACATGCATGGCTTTGTAGGACATGTGTGGCCACTTATTGGCTGGGATCCAAACTTTGCTTGGTTTAGAAGGCTGGAAAGACTAAAAGAGGGCACAAACTGGAATTAATAGAAATGGTAGAAGTAAAAAGCCAAATTTTTTCTTTCATTTTCCCAAAGACAAATGAAATGGGATGAAAAAGAACTCACATGTTTGGCCAACTGTAGCGTTACATAACCTTTGGTCCAGCCACCCTCAGCCACTTAATTTCTCACGTTCTATTGTTATTTAGGCACAGAAAGAACCAGTAAGTTCTTCACTGCAGCGTACTTAGTATTGGCAGGGCCGTCCCAGCAGAAGGTGCTGTTTTGTTCCTCACAAAAGCCATTTTGTTCTTTCCTGCCTCGGGGCTTTTGTGCCCACTGTTTCCTCTGCCTGGAACCCTCCTTCCCAGACCTTTCCATGACCGCTGCTTGCACCGCCCCCCCCCCAGCTCTGATGTCCCTTCCTCAGGCAGGCTTCACTGAACTTCACCCTCCTTTACCCCAACCCCCTCCCTGCTGTAATTTCCTCAGAGCACCATCACTGCCTGAGACCCTTGTAGTAGAGTTGGAATGACTCGCTCGAGGTTGTGTCCCCAACACCCTGTACCAAGTCGGTGCTCCATAAATATTTATTGAGTGTGTGAATGACTAAACATGACTTCAGACAAGAGCCCGTGACGGCTTTGGAGGCTGGAAACTTTCCACTGCCACTGTCTGGAGAATTCAAAGAGAAGATGGAAGGAGAAAGGGAGTCTAGAAACCCACTAGGTTTCCCCACTGGCAAGGTTCACAGGAAAAGTCCAACTCCAGAATTGCAATGTGTCACAAAAAAGAAAAAGTAGAGTAAAAGAGGGAGGGAGGGAGGGAGGGAGGGAGGAGTAGGGAAGGAAGAGAGCAAAACCTGGGGGTTTAGGTTCAAGACAATAAAGATGGAAAAGAGGCCTTTGAGAGTGGGGACCGAAGGTAGTGGTGGGCGCCAGGGATGGGTAAGAGGCAGGCAGGAAAGGACTAGAAGCAGCTTCTCCCCAAATCCCCATGATTTCTATGTACAACCTACTGCTTCTTTTGGTCAGTGCCTATGAAAAATCCTTGCCAACCCTTGAAAGTTCCTCACTGCCCCCAAAGACTGTACCTTTAGATGGAGCAGAATCTGTTAGGCCTGTCTGGGTCTGAGTGCCAGGAGAACTGTTCTCTTACTACCTTGCTGTAAGAACTCAGGAAAGTCACTGAAATTCTGTGGGCCTCAGTGTCCTCATCTTTAAAATGGGTATGATAATATCTGCAGTAGATAATATTTTCTACTCCTAAAGATCATTTTGAGGAAACACATGTGAAACAGAGATTATGACATCTACCCACTCTTCAAGATGAAGGAGATGTTGGTATGTGTTTCCTCCATGCATAATTACCGAAGGATGGTGTAGATGGTGTAATTGACCAGGTGATCACCAACTGGTCTGTCACTTTTCCTTTGTGACTCCATGCCCTGAGCTCTGCTCCTGGGACTTGAGGGCATTAGAATGTCAGAATTCAGAAACAAAAGTTCAGGGAAAAAAACTGTCCCGACAGAAGTGGAAGCATAGAAGAGATTACAAGAGTTAGGTCAAATAGAATCATTAAGATGGATTTGGTTGGTTGGTTGGTTTTAAAAGATTGCAGATTTAAAAGACATCAGATAATTAAAACTGCAAGGCACAATGAACTTTGCTACCAAAATTTCATCTCTCTCATCACTCAAGCACATCCTGAATTCAGGCAAGAAAGAGAGAGAGAGAGAGAGAAAAAAAAAAGACCTCATAGTTAAATATTGTACCTCTAATTTTTGTTTGCTTGTTTTTAATCTCCCCAAGGTTAGCCATTTACTTAGACAGGGGTCAGCAGATTTTTCTGTAAAAGGCAAGGTAGTAAATATTTTGGGATTTCTGAGTTCACTTCTGTTGTAGCATGAAAGCAGCCATAGACAATAAAAAATGTGTGTGATTATGTTCCAATAAAACTTCGTCAATGGGCATGGGAAATTGAATTTCATGTAATATTCCTGTTCACAAAAGATTTTTTAAACTTTTTTTTCAACCATTTAAGAAAGGAAAAACCACTTGTGTACTATTAAAAGGATTAAAGAAGATAATTTAGGTGATTCACACAAACTTTATTTAACACTTCATGAATTGAGCAATCTTCATTCTCAAGGCTCCAGAGAGCTGCAAAATGGGGTGGGAGGCAGAAGCTTCTGCAGGATAAAGAATGAACAGCAGGAAGAGAAAAATAGAAAATGAATCAGGACAAAAGAGGTAAGTATAGAGCTCAGAGTTGGCTTGGGCATTTGGGATTGGCTGGCTGGATATACTGCGTTTCTAGTCAAGAGGGGCATTTACAGGGACTTGAAAGATACCTAGTTTTCTTTTCTTTTTCTTTTTTTTTTTTTAAAGATTTTTATTTATTTATTTGTCAGACAGAGAGAGAGAGAGCACAAGCAGGGGGAGCATCAGGCAGAAGGAAAAGCAGGCTCCCCACTGAGCAAGGACCCTGATGAGGGGCTCCATCCCAGAACCCTGGGATCATGGCCTGAGCCAAAGGCAGACGTGCTTAACTGACTAAGCCACCCAGGTGACCTGATACCTAGGTTTCTCTTTGCTGATGTGGCACCCCTGGCAGAAACGGCTCCATTTTGGGCCTAGAAATTTCTTTCATCAGTATAAAAACCAGGAGCTGGACCAGATTTGTCCTGAGGGCCCTAGTTTGCTGACCTCTGTGCTATGTATTACTGGGGTTCCCCCCCAAATATTAGGAGACTGGGAAATTTGGGGAACCTACTCGGTAGCATTTTGTCAAACTTGGAAAGAATCAATTAGTGCATATTAATGAAGTCTCCTTGATGGAAATGGAACTTCCACATGAAATTTAATTTTAATCTTCACATAAAAATTCTGAAACAAATAAGAGCCCCAGAGGGCCTGCAACCTAGGTGCATTTGGATAGGTTTACACGGCTGTCCAGGGAGAGCGAGAAAGCTGAGGAAGATTGTTCTGCTGGGCATTACTCCCCGAGCTTGGGTTCGGCCTATAAATTGGCAAGCTTCATGGATTTGTAAATCTTTAGAATGTAAGAGGGAAAACGGGAGCAGGGGGAAGAACAGATCATTTGTTTCCCTCATAGCCTAGATAAATCTGCATTTTAAGTGTGCAGTTTGTGCATAAACATAACTTGGAAAGTGATTTTACATTCAGGTGCCCTCCATGGTAATTGCGCCATTGACTTGCTAATGCCTCGACGCATGTAAATCTCAGGAGTGCTCATTTGCACAACTTCATTGGTTCTAAAAGGAATGATTCACTTTGCTGTTTAAATACCTGCTACCTATTAATTGTTCTTCCGAGGCCTCTGAACCTCTTACAGTACCATACATTTGCTTATAATCACTACCCAGATATTTTACCCCCTCTGGCTCACTAGGGAAGAAAGACTAAAACAAATGATAAGAAAATATACTTTTCCAAAGAAGAGTCAATCGTGATGCTCTAGTTCCAACTGAAGCATCTGTTGAACTGGTCAGGGGCTATTTCGGCCACACTGTGAGCAACCGGATACTATGTATTGTGCTCCGTCTCAATGGGTTTTGAAACATTCATATATTGAAGTAATACACAAATGTTCTTCACTATTTTTCCTTTTGTTTCCTTCTATTTCCTTATGATGTGTTTTGTTCTTTCTTTTATATTCCTTATTTCATGGTTAGTCTTTCCGTTATTTCCTTTGGAGCACTTCTTGCTTTTGCACAGTTCTCCACTGGGATCATCTCTTAGCTTCTAAATCCCTGAATCACTGAGGTTCTTCGATGAGAGAGGAGGACCGCGGTGGTGGTTTAGCACAGAGAGGAGGCCTGTGAAAGCCACTGGACGTAGGGACAGACACGGAGGAGGGACACAGTACACACTGGCTGGGTCTGATGGATCTCGTCTGATTGTGCAACCAAATGTGAAACAAATGTGCAAGGAAGAAGCAACCACAGGAGAAAAGATGACTTTTCTAATGATCTTGGGTGTCAGCAGGCTCCAGCAGGAAACAGAGACACATACAGTTGGTTCATTTGAAGTGAGTTCAGTGAAGGAATCTTTTGCAAAATTTGGGTCGATGGAAGGAAAGCAAAAGCAAGCAATTGCCAGTAGCTGGACACAGACAGGGAGAGCCATTGGGCAAGAGCTGCGACCTTCAGACGTGTGTCCAATGACCACCTGGTAGAATGGAAGTTGAGGAACAGAGACACTGACTTCTCTCCTCCGTCCTCACACGCTCCCGCTGACATTCCACATGGTCACATCCCAGCTGGCCGCCCCACAGGTCAGCTTCCCAGGGCCCAGGGCAGAGTGGGGAGGAGGAGAGGAAGAAGCTGGGGGACAGAAGGATGGAATCCCCTGAAAGAAGTAGTAATAGTATCATCTTGTGTAATAAGAGATTGGTGCCTTTTACATGGATTCCAAGAATATGGATTATGTTTTCGCCCTTCACTCTTACTGAGAGCAGGAACCTTATCTCGTTCATCTTGGCCTTTTTAGCATTTGCCTTGGACAAAGGAGGTAGTCGGGTCTCACAGCCAAACTTTTGTCGACTCAAAGTTTATAAACTCAGAGTGGGCAAGGACTAATTCCTCGTCTTGCAGATGAGGAAACTGAGGCCCAGAATGACTCAACAGTCTTCTCAAGGTCATAGCTGCAGAGCCTGGATAAAAGTGCAGTTTGGTGATAACCTTGTTTGCAACTTAATTCCTAAAGTTTGTGGGATTTCTTTTTCCTAAAAAGTCAGATCCCCCAAGTTATTTTACGATGTACCGATTTGCTCTTTCAAACAAATACTTAGTGCCCACAGTGGCCAGGCACTGTTTCAGATGCTGGGGATTCAGCAGTGAACAAAACAGGCAAAAAGAATCCCTGACCTTGCAGAGTTAACATTTTAGTCATGGCAGACGACAATGAACAGATCAATTTAAAAATGTAGAGAGTATGTCAGATGGGATAAGGGCTATGGTAAAATGCAAAACAGACAAGGGGATGGGCAGTCAGGGAAAGCCTCCTGAGAAGGTGATATTTGAGTAAGAAAGATGGGGTGAATTTTCTGGATATGTGTACCTGGGTCAGTAGATCAACTGATTGATCTGTTGATTGATCTATCTACCTATCATCTATCTAATCTATCCATCGATCCACCTGGGAGAAGAGTGTTCTAGGCAGATTCAGGGGCCCTGATGCAAGAGCATCGTGGGATGTTCAGGGAAGAATGAGGAGGCCTGTGTGGCCAGATTAGGGGTGTTTGGGGGAGAGGCCTGTAAGGAGTTGAGGTAACAGGGAAAAGGAAGTCATGGTTATGGTTGATTAGGACCTTGGTGGCTATTGGAGGCCATTGGACGTTGCTTTCACTGGAAGGAAGGTGGGAAGACTGGGAGGGTTGGGGGCTTGACCAGAGGAATGGAAAGACCTTAGGTTTCAGGGAAAGCACTTGTACTGGTATGTGAAGGAGCCAGAGTAAGAGCAGTGAGACCAACCAGGGAAACCATTGCAATCATGTCAAAGCCAAAATAGCTTTCTTTGTTGTCTTTAAATAGAGAAGGTAACCCATACTTATTATTAGAAAAAACATTCAAACAACATTAAAAATGTAAAAAAATTCCAAATGAAAATTATAACTAACCTCAGCATCCAGGCATAGCAGCTATTCACATAGCAGTATATAATCTTGCAGGATTTTTTGAATCCAATGCTGAGATCATAGTACATATAATTTTTCTGTGTAACAAAATGCTATGCACATCTTTAAATATCAACAAATATAGATCTATATCATTAATTTTAATAACGATAGTGTATTCCATTGGAAAGCTCTATGACGTTATTCAATTCTTTGTTGATGGACACTTAGATTGTTTCACTATTATATATAAAGCCGGGCCTCCCAATAATGCCCTTACTTAGCTTTCAGCTTGTCCATGTTTATATTTCCCCTTCTGACATCTCTGTACAGCAGAGTGGGTCAGGACTGTTATCCTTTCCTTATATTTATTGATGGATAGACTCACGTGTGCAGCCAGTTGGTAATATGGATAGCCTCTGAACTCTAAGACTCTCACCTGTTTTTCTAACTATTAGTGAGTAGCTTGATAGGTAATGTACATAGTAAAGCACATTGTTCATACATACTTTTAAGACAAAACCATTTTTCAAAAGAAAAAAAATCATCTGCCTTAAAGCTCAGGTCTCATACTGGAATTTTTGTTTCCAGCTTCTCATTCCCACCTGTGTGGTGAGCTAGAGATCTGTCAGGGAACGTGGGTTAGCACTACCATCTTACTTGAAACCCATTATCTACCATATTTTAAAAAGTAAATGTATGTCTCTTCTGGACCAATGGAATGTTGCTTTCATCAGTCGTCCTGGTCATCTGGTCTTAAAGGAATTCCAAAGGATCACAAATGCTGGGGAATGACAAACAGTTGCTCCTCAGGAGAAAGTAGGCCGACTCTCCCAGCAGATGGCGGTAGTTCCCAAGTCATCCACAGACTTTCAGAGCTGGAAGAGCCTTTGGGATCAGTTTGCAGTCACCTGAGGTGGTCAAGACCTAGAACAGAGATGTTCCCTTCCCTTGCCTCACATGATTGACTTCTTCCATAGTTAATTAGTCCCAACCAACCAACATGGGAGAGGACAGCTAAGTTTAAATTTGCGTTTCTGCAATCGAAAGAAAAGTTTGCAAACACAAACTAAAATCTCTGCAGAGATCTGAGGGTTTTATAACATCCTGTTTATAACCGATGCTGAGTCCTCATGGTACCAAGAACTGATAGAATGAATTTCTAAAATAAGATGAAATAAAGAGCCGTCAAATTCAGAAAGAATTAGAACAATGAAAATTACAAGCATGAGAGGTAAAAAGGGTTATGAACAACTTGAAGTCAGGCCTTTTTTGTTTTTTTTTTTGCTTCATACATCGCCACTGGTAATTATGTTAAGCTGGAAAATGTCTGCGGATGCTTGAGAAAGTAAAGAACTTAGTTTTTGAATCTACAGTGATTCTTTCACTTGTTTAAGCATTCTTTTGCCAATTCATGTTTAAAAGTGGATATGTAACGGCTATAACATACCAGGCAAATTCCGGGTGCTGGGGGTCTAGCAGTCCACAGGATAGTTTATCCCTTCCCTCATGGAGCCTATATGTGAGAGAGTCAGTCTCAGAGAGTAAGTAGATAATAAACTAAGTCTTTATTACATTATAATACATAAAGAGTATGTCCTTAATGATGAGTCTTAAGAGGAAAAGAGAAAAAGTAAGAGGGCATAGAGGATGGTGGGAAGTGCTGTTTGGGATGGGCTATCGAAGAGGGATTTGAGCCGAGTCCCTCCGTGTGGAGGGAGCAGCAAGTTTGCAGACCTTGGGGTGAGAGCAGGCTCGGGGTACTCCAGGACCAGTAAGGAGGTTCCTGTGGCAGGGACACGGTAAGTGAGAAGAAGGAGAGGAAGTGAGATCAGAAAGGTCGCCAGAGGCCAGGGGTCAAACATGTAGGTCCTGGTGAAGGCTTTGGGTTTTATTCTAAGTTAGATGCAAAGACCTTGAAGTGTTTTGAGCAGCAGAATAATAGGATCTGACCTACCTTTTAAATAGGATCATGTGGCTATGGTGTGGAAATCGACAGAGAGGAGGGGAGACCAACAGAGAGGCAATTCTATATTACTTTAAGGAGAATATGTATGAAAAGGAGAAGTAGAGAGCCAAACCAAATCATGGAATTTTGGAACGAGCACGTAGTTTCAGGACCTAGCCAAACTTCCAAAATTTTCTGATAAGGACCTGAAACCTCACCAGATTAAGTGACTAATTCTAGGTCCCAGTTAGTGGCTATGCATGTCAGATTCATGGGACTTCTGGCCAGCACTCTTTTCATCTCCTACCCCCCTCTCTGCTGCAAAGACCTCACTTAGACGCGTCGTCGGGCCCTTCCATGTAAGAACAGGGTCACTCCTTGCCACCTACACTTAATTTCCCTGGTCTCCTGCATACTTGTAGCTTCCTTTCAGAGCAAGGAGACTGTTGCTTCCATGGTCCCAGTGGGAAGCTTCCACATGAATTTCCTGAGATGCCTCTTTTGCTCAAGGGCCTGCTTCTTTCAGCCAGAAGTACTGGGAGTCTTTCTCCATTCTTACTGCTTCCAAGAACGCCTCCTGACCCTGGACACTTGCTGTGTCCTGTGGCACGCTGCTCCAGCCACATTAGTGAAAATCCTGTGGTTAGACCGATGATGTTTCATGCGGTCAGAAAGTGGCCTATCGGGACCTGGTTGTAAAGCTGATGGAGGTTAAGAAACTTTAGAGAGCAGTGTCCCCAGACCTTCCATTTCAGTAGGCGCCCACAGGATCTTTGCTTCAGATCCGTCGTATGCATTTCTTTCTTTTTTTTCAAAGATTTATTTATTTATTTATTTATTTATTTATTTATTTATTTATTTGTCAGAGAGAGAGAGAGAGAGAGAGAGAACACAAGCGGGGGGAGTGGTAGAAGGAGAGGGAGAAGCAGGCTCCCTGCTGAGCAGGGAGCCCGATGCGGGGCTCGATCCCAGGACCCCAGGATCATGACCTGAGCTGAAGGCAGACGCTTAACCGACTGAGCCACCCAGGCGTCCCTTGTCTTATTCATTTCTTAAAGGCTGCCTGAATGCCTGAAAGATTTGGGGGCACCAGAGAGGAGTAGTTCTCAGCTGGGGGTAATTTTTCCCCCTAGGGGGCAGCTGGCCATGCCTGGAGGCATTTTTGGCTGTCATAAGTGGGTAAGGTGCTACCAACATCTAGTGGGTAGAAGGCAGGGATGCTGCTAAGTATCCTACAACGCATGGCACCAGCCTCCACAGCAAACAGCAATCCATCCCAAAATGTCCATCGTGCTGAGGTGGAGAAACCTGACTCTGAGATAAAAATAAAATTAGAAAATCGAAACTTTGCTCACAGTAAAATGGCAACCAGACTGAAAAATTAACCAGCACTCAAAAAAATCAACTAGAGTGAAGTATTTTTCAACTTTCTTGGGCTGCAACCCCCAGTAAGAAGTTGGAATTTGCACTGCAGCCCAATGCATACAAGTGCATCTATAAATACGTGTGTGTGTGTATGCAGATGTCTCCTGGAGCAATACTCACTGTGCTGAATGCAGAGCTTTCTATTTTGATACCGTTTGGTTCCATTAAAAAAAAAAATGTGGCCATGCCCCACTGAGTGATTTTTACTGTTCACTAATGTGTTTGGAATCTGTAGTTTGAATAATACTGAACAAAATGTGTAAGAAAATTGAACACAGTTTCATATAAATACAGATGAGCACTTAAAGGCATAAAGCAAGGGTATATTCTGTATAGAGTCACCAAAAGGATCAGCCATTAATTCACAAGTAGTTATTTTGGCCCAACATTTTTCAAAGAGAATTGAACAAGTTCTTGCCTTCGTGGGGTTGATGATCCAGTCCAGTGAACAGACCATCATACCACTAACTACCTGCATAGTGGTGTGCAGTATACAGAATGCACTCTGCAGCTCCAAGAGGGGACAGGGATGGGTTTTGTGGATCAGGAAGCTGGGAGGTGGATTGGCCAAAGTTTCCCAGTGAGGTAACATTAGGGATGGCTGAGTGGGATTTCTCCAAAGGGACAGGGGATGAGGAACAAGGGAATCCAGGTAGAAGGTTTTTTGAGGGAGATCTTCAAGGATATGCATGAAGCCAAGAGACACAGGGGCATGAAGACAGAATGGAGAACCTCACCCCCACCCTGGACCCCCACACTAGGCTAATGTAAAACCACCCCCATTAGCATGTTGCTCTCTTGATCTTCCTGTTCATAGGAGCAATGCCACGCTCCTTAACCTGACATTCACAATCTTTCATGATCTGGCTCCAGCCAGCCTTTCTTGCCTTGCAGTCCTGGCTTCATCACAGGAGCCCTCTGCCCCAGTAGATGGTGGGCCGACTGTACCCACTGTTGCCAGAAGTCGGTGTGTCCTTCTACACCCTCATCTTTTCTTCCTCAGCAAATTCCTACCAGATGATCATTTCTCAAGGTGTAGGGTTCAAACATGGAAAAAGGAAATTCTTCCCTAGAAAGCATTGTGATGATTCCAATTGTTATTCTGACAATGAGTTCTCAGCACGAGCATTTCATCATTTTCTCTCTGATGGAGAACGGTTTGTGATGCCTCAGTGCTTGCAAACCCTCAGCTGAATCCAGGCTTCCCCTCGCTCTCTGTGTGGGTTTAATCAATATGCCAATATCTATTTGAAAGTGAGAACAAATACCTCTTGTTTCCATTTATTTCGAAAAAAAAAGTTTCTTGGGCACCCCTTAATCCATGACCCAGAGAGGGTTTAGCTTGCTTCTGTCACAGACTCTCTATGGGGTTTTCAATCAATTGTGGGACACGACTTCGGGTCAGAGTAAGGACTTAAGCCAGACTCCCTTCCCTGATTTAAGACTGGCTCTCCTCCTATGATGCTATTCATAACGTAGATGTTGTTTTCATCATGACAGCACACCATGGGACCCTCCCTAGCTTAATTATCACCAGCAGTCTTCCCTGTAGCTCATCATTAAGGGCTACTGTCTCCTAGAGCCATACCAGCTTTTGGAATGTGAGTTCACTCAAGACATTTGAATGTTGTTTTAAGTCACTTCTATTTCACCAATGCACAAAAATCATTTAAGGAAGTCTGTATACACACCCATACACACACACACACACACACACATTCACACACCATCATTAAAAATAAATGTGATAAGATGATTAGAAATCAAATAAGAAATACAAATATAATTATATGAGGTGAGACAGTCACTTAAGTCCTGGGGGTCACCAAACTCTAAACTTATTAGCAAAGACAAGAACAAAATCAAGGTCTTATAGAACTCTCTATCTGACCAAAGGATGCAAACCCGTTTTTCAGGGAAAATAATTTTTTTTTCTGGATACGGCTATAGAAAGAAATTACCAAGTGAATCATTATATAAAGAATATTGAGCAGTGTAATGAATACTGACCTTAATAGTGGTTTAATGGGTGAAGAAATATTTTTTGCATGGCTAGATTCCTACTGATCCACATTAAAAATTGGATTGTAGCTAACTAATGGTATTTCTATGGGGATAATCAAACTTGCCAGAAGGAAAACCCTTAGAAAATTAGGAGCATTGATGATTAATATGCTTTCAGAATTATTCAGCAAATTCCTCATGTATATTTTAGAGGCTAACATCCAATGCATTCTGTTATCGAAAACCAAGGTTTTTCCTTTAAACTGTTCAAAAGGATATTTCGAAAGTATCTTAATTCTTTTTAGTTCAGACAGTCTCCGAAGGTGGTAGAATGTCCTTTGCTTCCTAAATTGTCTAAACTAATACAATCTCAACAAGTCACCCCTGGACTGTGTATTTCAACATCAGGTTATTTCTTTACTTCCCCAACTTCTTGTCTACACAGAAATCACCATCCTGAATCCTATGGCTTTTCTTTCTGCTGTAGGAATCTTAGAGGTTCGTATCTAGGTGTAGGTCTCTTCATTTTAGCAGCAGTATTAGCTCTTCCAAACTGTAGTCTCCATTTTTTTCTTCCAGCTCAGACAAGTTTTATTTTTATGTTTTTGATTCATAAGACATGTGAAATGTTTCTATCATTCTGGTAAGACTAAAGAAATACCCCTAATCCCTTGGTTTGGATCTTGTCCTCTATGTCCACATCTAAGTGTAGTATTTTCTCTCCTATATTTTCATCTTTGTGGGAACATTTCTCAGATTCAACCCCATGTCCCTAATTCAAGTTTCTCCAGTATCAGTTTTGGTCTTTACTATCTTAGGTGTGGATTTTCATTCTCCTAATAAAATTCTGGCTTTGTTACGTTACTTTTTTTAAAATTATGAACAATTTCAAACATAGTGAAAAATGTCAGGAATACATCTATATCCATGACCCAACTTTGACAAATCTTAACAGTTGCCATATTTTCTTCAGTGTTACAAAAATAAAACATTACAGAAACAGAGGCAGCCTGTACTCTGCACCCGGGACCCTCCCCACACCATCCTTCTGCCTTCTTCTTGGAGATGTTTGCATTTAGTGCTATGGTTTCCCTATACATTTAATCGTTATGTTAACATGTATATGTTTATTTATAAATGATAGGGTATTGTTTTGAATGTTTCTACACTCCTTGTAAATGCAATGACATGCAAGTATCCTTTGTCGACAAATTTTTCTCTACACATTATGTTTTTGACTGTCATGCAAGTTGAATTGTAAAGTTCTAGTTCGTGCAGTTTCATTGCTGTATAGTGTTCTACCGTATAAGTACACTGTAGTTTATTTATCAATTATTTTGATGTTAGACATTTAAATTGTTCCATTTTTTACCATTAAAAACAATGTTGCAATGAGCAATTTCATGTATGTTTCCTTGAACATGTGTAGAGGAGCTCCCCCGCCCCCCCGCCCGGCGGATGAGCTTACAGATGGAATTGCTGTGTTGTACATGCATATCTTCAACTCTGTCACCTAGTAGAAAAATGTTCCTCAGAGTATTTGTAGCTGCCTCCACTCCACTGACAGTGTGTTCAAAACTTTTCTTGCTGTTGATCCTTGCCAATATTTGGTATTATCAGACTTATAAATAGGGTCAATCTGATGGAGGTAAAATGATACTTCATTATTGCTTTGATTTGCATTTCCCTATTTCTAGTGAGGTTAAATGTAAGGTTCTAACTTTATTAGTCATTCTATGAATTGACTGTTTATATGTTTTACCTATCTTTAATGGTATATATGCCTATATATAATATATGTGGACAGATATTAACTTATA
Source organism: Zalophus californianus (assembly GCF_009762305.2). NCBI lineage: Eukaryota > Metazoa > Chordata > Mammalia > Carnivora > Otariidae > Zalophus > Zalophus californianus. Next base: position 124,036,258 of record NC_045599.1, on the reverse strand, counting down.
TAGATACATCAATTATATACATAATATATATTTTTACATAGTATATGTTAATAAGGATTAATATATACCTCTAAATACTAATCCTTAGTCAGTAATGTGTTGCAAATATCTTCTGCTAGCCTGTGACTTATCTTTCACTTCACTTACAGTATCAATTAATGAACAAAATTTTTTTATTCAATGTAGTTAAATATCTCAAGTTTTCTTTTGTGATTTATGCTTTCTGTTTTTTTTAACTACTTCCTTTTTCCAAGGTCATTAAGCAAAATTTTATTTTATCCTAAAAATTTGAAAATTTTGCTTTTCATATTTAGGGTCTCAATCTACCTGAAATTTACTTTTAAGGCACGGAGAAGTAGGAGCCTAACTTTATATATATATATATATTTTTTTTCTTTTTCATATAGATAACCAGTCTCCCCAGCACCAATTGTCGAATCATTAATCCCTTCTCCTATTGATTTGTAATGAGATCTTTCTGTATATCAGATCTCCACACACTTATGGATCTATTTCTGAGTTCTATAGTCTATTTCTTTATCCCTACATCAATACCACACTGTCTTAATTTCTGTAGGTGTATAGAATCATGGTATCTGGCAGGTAGTTCTACTCAACCTCATTCTTCTTCAAAATTGCCCTGTCTTTTCTTGACCTTTTGCTCTTCAACACAAATTTTAGAATAATTTTTTTGAATCCAAGAAAAACTCTGTTAGGATTTTAAAAATCAGAATTATGTTGAATTCTATATTGAATGTATAAATTAATTCTGGAGGAATTGGCATCTTCATGATATAGACTTACCCAATTTATGGCCATGTTATATCTCATTCATTTATTTGGATCTTTCCAAAGTCTTAGTGCACTTTTGTTACACTCACTCTCCAGTCTCTTATACTTGGAAGGCTGTTTTAAATTAGTTTAATTTGTGGAATTTTCTTTCTTTCTTTCTTTTTTTACTTTTGTAGTCACAATTTCTTTTCATGCACTTTTCCCATGTACTTTTGAAAAGAATATGCATTCTCTTATTTTGGTGTCTAGGGTTCTATATATGTCTACTTGATCAAGCTTTTTAATATCATTGTCCAAACTTCTATGTTGTCAGCTTGATCTATTAGTTACTGAGAAAGATACATTAAAATTTCCTGCTACATCTCCCTGTACTTCTCTGAATCTTTTTCTTGATATAGATGTGAGGTTGTAATATTAGGTACATACAAGCTTAGAATCATCTTATATTCCTGGTGGTTCCTTTAATCATTAGTTAGCAACCATTTTTAACATTAATGATGCTGCTTCTCTTTTCCCTTAAAGTTTATGTTGTCCAATGATAATACAGATACATTAGCTTCCTTTTAGCTATTGCTTGAAACATCTTTTCATTTTTTTACTTTTGATTTCTCTGTATCTTGTGTTGTAGGTACTTTCTAGGAACAATATACAGTTTAACTTGTAAAAATCCAGTCTGACAAGCACCATCCTTTAAATGGCAAGGTTTTTGTTTTGTTTTGTTTTACGGTTATTGTAGTTGCTAACATGTTCTATTATTTCTGCCCTTTTATTTTGTGTTATTTAGTCTGCTTTTTTCTTTATTTGGTGTCAGGGGGGAATCTTTGTTGCTTCTTCTCTTTTTTTTTTTTTTTTTTTTTTAGGATTGACTATATTTTCTTAGCCCCCCTTCCCCCTCTATAAGGATGAATTATACATTCTTTTATTTACCATCCGTAAATTGTTAACTTTCAAACTTTTATAGGGACGCCTGAGTGGCTCAGTCAGTTAAGCTTTGGACTCTTGGTTTCGGCTCAGGACATAAGCTCAGGGTCATGAGATCAAGTCCTGAGTTGATCTCCCTGCTCAGCTGGGAATCTGCTTAAGAGTCTCTCTACTTCTCCCTTTGCCCCTCTCCCCGCCACACGTGCACATGTATGCTCTCTTTCTCTCTCTCAAATAAATAAAGAAAATCTTAAAAGAAAAACCTTTTATAGTCCAAAGTTAATTAATATCTATTACCCTCATCACAAACAATAAAAGGACCTCAGCAGCCTCAATCTAAGTCAATTCTTTCTTGTCTTACATGTTATCTCTCAGTATTTTTGTCCCACCTTGCTTAGTAGGCACAGATTAGACTTTTTTTTTATAGTAATGCTTATTTAGATTTATCCAAATGTTTATGAGTTTCTCTGCCCATTACTTTTTGCATCTTATTCTTTCCTTCTTCTTCCTGAAGTATCCTTTTCAGTAAATCCTTGAGGGTATGTCAGTGATAAGCTCGCTCCACTTTATGATCCAGTCCCTGTTTCACTCTCATTGTTGAAAAACCACTTATTCAAATACAGAATTTTTGTGATGGTAATGATTTCTCCTAGCATCGTGTCTCAAGTTGGGGTGGAGGGATGAGAAGGTATAATCATCTCTGGTTTAAATCATCTGGTGATCACAATACCTAAAAGAGACCCAGGCCACAGTTGATGCCCAAATGTGAAGCCACTTTAAAAAAGACCACAGGAAGTCCATGGCAACAGTGGTGCTCCCACACACGGTATCAGTCATCCCATGCCGTGGGTGCGGGCGTGTCTCCCTCCCCACTAGACCGCGAGCCCTCAGCAAGCTGCCTATCCTCTTTCTCATCTCGCTCTCTACTCTGTCTCCTGGGTCCCAAGTGCAGGGTATGAACTCAGCCCTGTTTTGTACTGGCCCATTGGAGATCACACCATATACATCAGTTTTGTGTTTGCTACCCCCAGTCTCCCCTATAAGATCCATCTTTTACTCCCAGCTTTTCTAAATCATTCTCATCAGCACACAAACATGGATGCCATCCTCACAGAAAAGACTCCATTGACCCCACAACCCCTCCCCCTCCCATCTTGTTTCTCAGCTTTCTTTCAAGCTAGAGTTATTGTGTTGTCTACATTCACTGTTACCACCTTTTTTTTTTTTTACCTCTATGCACTGTTCAGCCAACTCCAACCTGCTTCTACCTCTACTGCTCATGTGAAGAGGGCCAATGACCTCCATTTTTCCAAACATAACGTTGTCCCATGAACATATCACATGCCATCAAATTTAAAATAATTTTAAAAAACAATGAAAATTTATAATACATCTGACTACTTTCTTAAGATAAATTTCTAATACAATTACAAAACTGAATAACTCAAATGCTTGATATACACTGCCAAATTATCCCACAGAGAGAGAAGGAGAGAGGGAGAGAGGGGAAGAGAGAGATCTCACTTCTTAAGCCATATCCTCCTGACACTATGGACAATAGTTTTCTTTGCTACTAAACTCCCAGTGAAGATGACTGGCTTAGAGATTTGGCATTGACCAGGTGAAAACTGGGGTCTTCCAGAAAACTTTTATTTTGTGTTTACCATGTGCAGAGCACACTGTAAGATTTGGCTCTCAAAGAGAACATTCAGTCATTCAGTCATTTTCTTACCTAACAAATCCATATTGAGTGCCTGCTGTATATGTAACACTGAATTCATAATGCCGGCCACCATGTCAGCTGCTTAGAAATGTTTTCATTACCTATCTAAATAGTGCCCACTCCACCTTGAGTCCTGAGGTATCGCCACAGAAAGTCGTCAGTGAATTACTATTCATTATTCTTTGAAGTCACAAAGATTCCAAGTCTGAAATTTCTAGCACAGCGTGATGAAAATATGGCCTTGGATTTTCCTGCTGTGTTTACCGCAACCTCTTGCATTATGCTTTGCCTATGTATCTCCTCCATCAGCAGGTAGCAAAGAAGTAGGTGCCTAACACCTTGGTTTCTGGCCATTTGCTTAACTTTCCACGGCCCCATTATCTTTAGAAAGGGAAGCTCTGAGGGAGAGACATACAGTGTCTTGTGCTTGGTTGACAGGTTTATGTTCAAAAGGCACCACCCCACAGGGGTTATGCATAGTCGGCGTGTCTTGTGTGTGTGTGTGTGCATAAAGATAAAGGAGTCAGAGAGACTTTGAGGTGAGGGCCCTAGAAGTCACTTGGTGCCTGGGGTATCATCCTGAGCTACAGTCAGTTGAGAGTTTCATGAAGCAGAAACAAATGAGCAAACACATCTGCCTATGGCTGGTACTTAGAGCAGCTCACTCCCAACACCCCACTCCTACCACTATGGAAACACACCCTGGATTAGTTAGATCTATTTAGGTTGGAGGAAAACATTCAGGCAGATTATTTGGGGGAAAGGAAGGAGCAAGGGAAACCATTCAGCGTCCTTGTAGATGCTCTGAATTCCTGTGGTGCCGAGGCTGATGTTAAGTAGGCTAATTTTCTGCAGAACCAGAAGTCTCTCCCAGTGACCTTCAGGATCACAGGGGAGCTCTGTGCCCGCCCCCCCAGCATGCACACAGTTGGTGGGTACATTTCCCAAGAAGAGGGTCTATTTCATTTCAGTTAGGAATGCACTAGACTTCCAGCCATCACAACCACCCTCACTGCCAAAGACAGCATAGTAGAAAGGAAAGTTCCAGAAGACTTCTACTTGCATCTTACTGAATCAGACTACCTCATGGTCACCCCTAGATGCAAAGGGAGCTCGGAAATCCAACGTTTACTCCTATAGTATCTACAGAGAAGAGGTAAGGGAGGAGGGATTAAGGTTGAAATCTGCCTTGCCCTTGGATATGAAGCCCTCCTTTTGGTAGATTTTCACATGAGGCCTCTCAGATGTGGTTGGTCTGCATATGGTTGTCTTAGGCTCAGGCTTAGATCCTGGTTCCATCATTTTTGGCCAGAGTGGCAGGACTGACTTCACTTAAAGCATATAGCCCAAGCCAAAGCAACTTAATGCTTGGAAGACCCACCCCAGAAGGGGTAGGGGGTATGGATGGTTTTCCAGGAAAAGTCTGAGGAATGATTTCTTTAAGATCTTAGAAAGAATTGATAGCTTTTAAGCCCTTTATGTGGGCTAGAGTTTTGTGCCTATAGTTTTGCTATTAAAGAATCCAGATGAATGCTGCGTCATATATTTTTATTATGCCTAAATTATTTTAAAAGTTCACTCTTTTTATTTCTTAATGTAAATTTCTAAAATGTGCCAGGGAGTGAGTAAGGTTTGGCATTATAGTAGAAACTGATATAGACAGTATTGCCTTCTTCAAGGCATTTTCAATCCATTGGGAGAGTCACAGTTACAAAATCGTTCCACAGATAAATATGTAACTACAAGTAAGTAATGCTTTAAAAGAGGAGAGAACCATGAAGATATATAGGAAGAGAACCTGACTTTATTTGGGGTACAGAGAAAACATCTCTAAGAAAGTGATTTTGAGCAGAGATATAAGAATTAAAAAGGCAAAAGATGGGCAATGAGGGAGGATTTCCAAGCACAGAGAATAGCATGTGCTAAGACCCTGAGGCAGAGAAAGCATGATGTGCCTCCCAAATTGAAAGAAGCACCAATGTTCTTTCTGGCTGGAGCAGGATGAGAAGGAATAAATTGGTATGAGATGGGGCTTGAACTGGCAGTAAGACAGAATTTCTAGAGGGACAAAGGCCACGGGTCTGACCTGTCATTTTTCCATCCAACCAACCGAGTCTTGAATATTTACACTGGAAGAGATGAGCCAGTTTCCGTCCATGACACACTGCTTCATGGGGGACCCCTTTCCTCCAACCATTCTTGTTCTGGCTAGTTGAGGTTTTGAGGATGCCCAGTTAAAAATACTTACCCTCTTTGTCCACTTTATGAACCAACTGAGAAATAAGACAGGCTAGTCAGCAGATAAAAGAATTAAATTGCCATCCTTATTTCCGATAAAGCCTGGGCAGAGGACGTAGCTTACTCTAAGGTACAAAGTGGGTTTGCGAACTCCCCTCTCACTAGGGAAGAGCCCACTTGAAGGAAAGTTTGCATTTGTGGAGAAGTCACCCCTGCCCAGGTCACTGTGTTCCACTTTTTCAGGTTGAGAAGGGAGGTGGGAGGGATTGCATTTGCCCCCAACTCCTCCTCCCTCCCCCAGGTCCTTTGATAGATTAGCTTCACTCAGTTCAGAAATGTGGACCAAATGCTTCCACCCAGAGTTAGGCTACTGTCTCTACCTCTTTAGGGAGACAAAGGGGTTGGACAAGAATCCAATAGTATTTTGGGAAACTTTCTGCGTGATTACAACTTCGGGAGTGGTTGTGTTCCTCTCTCATCCATTGCCAAGAGCTGTTAAGAGAAGGGCCTCACATAACCTGGTCCTTATGAATGAAGATGAATGCTGATAAATGATATCCTATCTTCTAGGAGGCTTATAATGTTGAACACAAAGCCACAATCCCCAAAGCATGTAACTTCCTTGCTGAACTCTTTTTTTTTTTTTTCATCCACATAAATAAAATTCCCCAGTTGTTTCTTTTTCAAACCTTGCTTGAAGTAACAGATGCCAACAATATGTCTAAATCAAAAGTGTAAACTTCAGGGTCACAGAATGTTAGTGCTGGAAAGGATCCTGTAGGTCATCAAATCTAATCCCATTCCTTGTTTTATTAGAAAACATAAGACCCAGAGAGATTAAGTGTCTCGCCCAGGGTCACATAGTCATTTGTGTCCCTTTCCTAATTATTTGGATTCTGTGACCAGGGGTATTTCCAACTACAGCATGTTGATACATCAGAGAAACTCACTATTTATAGAACACTTGTGATGCTTTTTATAAAAATAAACATACAGGGGCGCCTGGGTGGCTCAGTTGGTTAAGCAGCCGCCTCTTGATTTTGGCTCAGGTCATGATCTCAGGGTCCTGGGATCAAGCCTTGAGTCAGGCTCCACACTCAGCGGGGAGTCTGCTTCAGGATTCTCTCTCTCCCTCTGCCTCTTCCCCACATGAGTGCCCTCTCTCTCTCTCAAATAAATAAATCTTTAAAAAATAAAATATAAACATACAGGTTTTTGCCAAATAAATCACCCTTAATTTGTTAGTAGTAATTTGTATTTTGTGTATTAGTTTTTCTTGTAGTGGAAGAACCCTTGAACTTGTTTTACATTCAGTCAGTGGTTTGACTTTTCTTGTTCTTAATAAATGCCTCCTTTTTAATGTTCTCTTTTCCTAATTAACAGCACGCCAAGTAGAATGGCCTAAGTTATGCATCTTAATCACAATAACCCCAGGCTACTGAGAGAATTCTTATCACTATCTCAGACTGTGCATTCAGTGTTCACTTAGAAACGGCATTGGTAAAAACTTCATAGAAGCCATGGATTTGGACTCTGAGGTGGTAGGGCCATCCATGAACAAGAGCAGAGAATTTTATTCCATGTTCCTGCCAGTCATGCTGTGCTCCTTTCCTTCCTATTAAAAATGGGAAGTAACTATTAGCCCAGGTTATGATGAGGGATAGGGAATTTGAGATGCTGTAAAGTGGAAAGCAGCATCAGGAGCCCAGAATCCTGGATCAGTTCTGTCACCAATGAGCTATCTCTCTGGGCAAGTCACATGGACTCTCTGAGCCTCAGTTTACCCATCTGTAAAATGGACTTGTGGTAACTGTTCTCTAAGATCTTTCTATTCAAAGACTTCATGACCTGAGCCAAATTATAAGGACACTCTGAGTCCTTATAATTCCATATTCCTTTCCCCACCCTTATCTCACACCCTTCATTTCCCCAAACCAAGCAGTAGCCTCTGGCTTCAAAGAGATATGTGATATCATGTCAAAATAGAGCAGTTTTTATAAATACCGAAGGACTTTATCCAGTGAATAATACATGCTTTATTCTACTCGTTAGAAAGAACAGAGAATGTGGCATCATTTCCATTCTCATCATGGTACCATTTCATAGCAGCTGCAACACATCCATGGTCCTTTTCTCTAAGGCATTTCCTTCAAGATAGACTTACTAGGTGGGCTAAGGGGCAGGAGGAGACCTCAGCTACCTACACCCAACTTCAGTGTTTTCATGTTCTTCTGGCTGAAGTATCTTAGATACTTGGCACCAAAAAGTACATGATTGGGTGTTATGGATATTGAACTAGGGGTCATATGATCCAATTCTGGTCCTAGATCTTCTAATGAGATGTATGACCTTGATCTCAAGTCACTTGTCTTCTGTGGCCTTAGTTTACACATTTATGAAATGGGAAGTTTGGACTGGATGGTGTCTAAGGTCTCCTTCAACTTTAAAGTATGTGAAGTGTTACTTAAATGGACTTAATTGGATGATGGAAAGGGATATCAAGGAGTCTAAAATTATGGTTCCTGCCTTCAAGAGGTTCACAGCTGAGTTGGGAAACACAAGGGCAGTATTCCAGGGCCAGGAGTCCAGAGGTGGAAATAAAATTTAAACATCTGTTGATTTTATCAAGCTATGGAAGTTTATTCTAAGCTCACATATCCCTGAGTGGATGGCCCCAACCAGGAGGAGATGGAGGAATGTCCTACAGGTCTTGCCAGTTCCATCTTTTGTGGAATCACCATCTTTTCTCTGGAAGTGTCTGACGTTCTCTTTAAAATACCATTTGATTTTGGCCTTTTGATGATATACATTCAGTTCTGTCTCCACAGGATGCATGCAATTAGTAGGATGGATAAGCTATGTGTAGGATATAGGAGAGGAAGAAAATATGGCAATGTGGAAAAAAGCAATAACCAGTCTTGGGATAAGAAAACACAAGATGTATTAAGGAGATAACTGGTCGACCAGTTTGGCCATTAGGACTTTTGAAGAGGGGAAAAAATGCTGAAAACACAATTTGGAGTCAGATTATGAGTAGTATGATGTAGTCAAAAGAGACACCAAATTCTAGCTCTGCTATTTACCATCTGCGTGCCTTTGAGCAAGTTATTTAATCTTTCTGAGCTTATATCTCCACATGGTAAAATGGAGATAATAATACCAATAACACAGAACTTTTTGAGGATTAATAGAAACAATGTATGAAAAGTTCCTGGCACACTAAAACTGGTCAATAAGTATTAATTTTCTAAATCTCAGGCTCTTTCCACCTCCATAGTAACTTCTTCTCTAACAGGCAACTAGGAAAGTAGCAACCAGACAGACCTGGCTTTGAGTTAGGCTTGGCTAGTTATTAAGTCTTTGATCTTAGTCAAATGATTCAGCCTTTCTGAACTTCAATTTACTTATCTACAATGTGAAATTAACCATTCTTACTTTGCAGGATTATTGTAAAGTTTAGAAATGTGTTACATCATGCACACAACAATACCTGTGAATTGTGGAGAGACAGTAGGTTTCAATAAATGATGGTGATGGGGGAAAGAAGGAGGAAGAGGGGTTACATCAAGATCCTTGAACTCTCAACCAAGAGCCTAGGATTTATCTTGTGGGTTGTGGTGGTCTTTGAAAGTTTTTATTTTTCAGATAGGGTATCATAAGATGAAATGAAGAGAATCTTGACTTCGATGAGCACAGTACAAGAATGGCAAGAATGTGCACAAGGCAGGGAGAACACCTTGGTAGAGAGAGACCAGCTCCCTGGAGACAAAACCCAGCTCTCTTCATGTATAGTTCTTTGATTGCCAAATGGAGTCTTTCCTCCTTAATCTGACAATGGTGAATCTATGAGAGAGACAGACATAGAAACAGAGAGTGAGAGAGGGACCCAGAGAAAGGGAGAGTTGAGAGAGGTAGAAAGATGCACAGCTTCAGAGAGACAAGAGAGAGGAAGGCTGTGTTCGAGGGCTTCCTGGCTCTTTGTGTGAAGACATCTGGCACACAGCTGTGGCAGCTGGATGCAGGTGGCTTAAGAGAACTTGCATCCAGGTATAAACCTGGAATCAACAGGCTTGAATTTTCAGCTGACGTGCAGCTATTTTAAATAAAACTGTGGGGAATTGAAGTGAAGGTGGTGAGAACACCACCTCCCCTATGTTATCCCACCTCCACCAAAATATGCCTGAGCACCTGAGAACAGTGCCTTCTCTGCTGTCTCCACATTACCTGCCCACCACGGTCTCTCTCTTCCTGGTCCAGAGGAGATTTCTGGTCGACAGTGTGCCCACCGAGAAGGCTTCCCACACCCTCTTTCTGTCATGTCCTTCAAGTCTGTTTTCAATCTGCATGCTTTTTTTTTTTTTTTGCTTAAAGGAGGGTGAGTTTGCTTTTGTGAGAAAGGTGTTTGGCTTAGCTTATTCTGAAAGCAGAATGTCTTTAAATTCAGTTTATATTTTTCATGTCTCCCTTCTATCCTTTCTTTTTCTTTTTCTAGCCAGTAATCCAAACACTGAATATCTGATGAGCATTGGCAACCTACAAAAGTCAGTTTCTGTTGCCAGAGTTGTTTCTGCTGTAAGGGCTGGTGCCCAGTATGTCCTCTTTAGAGAAGGCAGTTGGTACCTAGGCCCAAACTGACTGGGAGGAAATGGGGGTGCTATGGAGCAGCACTTTGGAAGACTCTCAGACCCTGGGGGAGTACCACCTGTGTGCGCCTAAGGCAGGACGGTTGCAGATCGGTAGATTTTGTGACCATCCTTCAAAGGGCAATGTCGTGTATTGTCTCCTAAGAGTTTTTCTCAGCCCACCTTCCAGTTCTCAGAGATCCCATTGTCCTGCTAAGATGGATGGAAATGGTGGCACCCAAGATAGCAGTGTAGGGCCCCCTTTTTTCTGGGTGTAAGAATGTTCACTCTAGTGCAATGTCTCTTTCTTGTTTTAAAGAATTTGTAATGAAATGTTTCATACATCAGGGTTCATATAAAGATAATATGAACACTCATAGGTACCCAGCACCTGTCTTAAGAAATAGACTGTTATAGAGCACTCAAAGGCTTCTGTGTCCTGCAGCTCATTCACATCCCTCTTCTACCTTCCCTCAGGTATTTATGTCATGGTCCTACTTTTCTTATGAGTTTAAGACATATATATATATACACATCTACATATATATTTAGAACTGTATACATATACACACATATATATATTTACACATAAATATATATATTTAGTTCTATATAGGTCTATTTATATATATTTAATCCCTAAATAATATATTAAATTTTGCTTGCTGTTGAATTTTATATAAATGGCATCAAACTGGATATGTTCTTTTGCGATTTGCATTTTTTGCATGGAATAATGTGAGATTAAGCCATGTCGATTCATTAAGTACTCATTCATTCATTTCTCCTGCAATATAGTATTCCATTCCATAGATAGAATATAATTCATTTATCTAGTCTCTGTTGACAGATATTTAGGGTGTTACTAGTTGTTATAAATAGCAAATTTGTAATGTTTTTTACTAATATAAATTCTGATGCTATGAATGTGTTTTGCACATGTCCTGGTACACATGTGGGAGGATTTCTCCAGATTTTGTAAGTTGGAGTGAAATTGCTGGGTCAAAAGGTGTGAACATTATCTACTTATTTCCAAGAATTTTTGCAGAGTGGTTGTATACATCTAGCATCAGGGTATAAAGAGTCCCCATGGATCCCATCCTTGGTAATATTTTTATTGCCCAACATTTACTTTTTTTGGCAGTCTCGTCAATATAAAGATGCAGAACTTTCTGGTACTAATTGGCATTTCCTTAGTACTTATGAGATGAAACTTTTTTTTTTTTTTTGGTCATTGAGGCTTCCCCTCTTGTGTTGAATTCTTTGTGTGTTCCCAATACATCCTGATCCGTTTGACAGAGCTCTCCGTGTATGGCTCAAGTAGAATAGAAAAGGGAGGGAAGGCGTATGTTGACAGTGTGTGCTCTTTTCTCCGTGAAGGCCGCGAGGAAGCAGGAAGTGGCCGCTATGGATCCCGTTATACAATCGACACGGGAGTTGGTGAGGATGATGACGGGTTTGAAGACTACTTAGATTTGGATATTTCCTTTGAGGAGGTAACAAGAATCTCAGCTTGTAAAACCTGGGAATTTTTGTTTTCATGCTGAACAAGGCAATTTAACCAATGGACCATAAACATTTTATTTAAAACTTACTTAAAACTTACTTAAATTGGCCCATTTGCTCTTAACATGTATTTATTTTCTGTATTGGGCTCCAGGTGCTCATAAATTCGTAGTAACTAGGTACCGACCATGCTAATGTCCTGTAGCCAGCCCCTGCCTGCTGACTTCACAATCCGGCAGAAACATATTTAGATTTCCCACCAAGTGGACATGTATAAAGTCAGCTATTACAAGGAAATGAACAATTCCTTGACAAAGTAATACATCTTTGTGATATTATAATAATAAAAATCATGTAATATCAGCTTTGCCACTGATTTTCTGAATAGCACAGGGAAAGGTACTTAAAATCCTTGAACCTAAAGTTCTTGTCCATAAACTGGGGTCAGTACTATCTGCCCCATCTACATCCTAGGGTTTTGAGAAATAACAAAAGTGACCATATTGTCAAATATTAGACATCAACCATAATAAGGCTGTCCAAACACTGTGCTCTGTGTTAATCCTCAACCCTTTCTCTTCTCTGGCTTTAGGCGAAACCACTTCCTGTTCTCAAAGGAGGAAATAGGAAATTTTTGGCGGAATCCAAGATGGCACTCAGGTCAAACCCAAAGACTGCTCCAAGGCTTGGCCCCCCTACCCTAGCATCTCTCCCAATGACTACAGTGGCTCCCCAGCGCACTCCAGTGGAGAGGAAAGGGAAGAATGGTGTGCTTATAATGCCAAGGCTCTTTGACATGTCTTGTGATGAAACGCTCTGCTCTGCTGATAGCTTTTGTGCCAATGACTACAGCTGGGGGGGCTCGCGGTGCCATTGCAACCTGGGCAAAGGTGGTGCAAGCTGCTCAGAAGGTAGGCCCTTGGTGGGGAAAAGAACATGGTTGGGGGTTGGCCCCAGTGGGAACCAGAGGGCAGTTTTATGCTCCACACATGGTTCCTTCTAGCCTTTTTTCTAAGATAAGCACCTTTTCCATGTATTCATAATTAAATTAGCTATCCAGGAAAAATCTAAGGCCACTTCCATTCCTTCTAGTTGAATAGTGCCCTGTTTCTGTATGTGCCATATGTGTAGTACTTTTGGAGCAATTAACAAGTCATCCTAAGAGCACCTTGGGGAGGCAGACTTTACTTGGATCACATCTCTACTGAAAAAGTGCAACTCAAACATGGGCATGAAGGTAAGAAAGATAATAATTGAGCCAACTTACATTACACAGATGTCCAGCTGGAAGGCAGGTGTCAGTGGTCTTGAAACCATTGATTTCTTTTTAGGGTAGCAAGTTAACAATCTCCAGTTTCTCCCTAGGAATTTCTGAAGCTCAAAGTTCCCAAGAACGAGAATCATAGGTGTAAAAAGTAGAGAAGATAATAAGCTAGGTGTAACAGATTTTTCGGGGTTTTCACTTAATGACTTCTAGGCAATGTCATAAATTGATTTTTGCATTTGAAGAAGTAAGGAAATCGTATAGTATGCTTTTATGTTGTCTTTTTCTCTTTTCAGATATTGTTATACAGTATCCCCAGTTCTTTGGCCACTCCTATGTAACTTTTGAGCCTCTGAAGAACTCCTATCAGGAATTTCAAATTACTCTTGAATTTAGGGTAAGAAGGATTAGTTGTTTGATGAATGCCTATTGGACGGACATCTTAGCTCAGCATTGTGCCATATCAAATGGGGCGGGCTGGGAATGCAAGAAGTGTGGAGGTAAATAGCAAAGGTAAATATGACACAGAGTCTGTCCTTAAACACATTCACACGGTAGCAAGAACGATGGGCGCATTCACACATTCCAGGGTGCCAGTGAGTGCAGGGTGGGTTCTGTATGCTACTGAACCATGGAAGTGGCTGGCTGGCCAGTGAGAGCATGCAGGTCCTAGCGCTGTGGCTCTCGTCATCATTGTGACTCTTCACAGACCAGAATCTCAGAGGCATAATGCATTCCCCATTCCAAATCCCTCTTAAAGGGAGCTCACATGTCTGTCATCCTTGCCATGATGATAACCGAACAAATAGAAAAATGGCTACATACACAGCCCTGGCACATAGTGAGAGCCCAGTGGATGCTCTCGGATCTGAATCAACTGCAAATCAGATTTCAATCAGGGACTTCAGTTTAGAGTTATTCTTTTGGGCATCTCGGACAATACAGCAAGGTTTGGAGATCTGGAAACAAGTCCCCTTTGAGGTCATGGTCACAGTGCTGAGTGTCCAAAAGATGATCTGTCCCAGTCTAGGCAGCCGACATGGGTGAAAACCAACCTAGTCTATCAGCGGGGCAGATTTTATCATCCTGTTCCCCTAACAGAAAGAAAGGAGCAAATGTGCATGCTTCTCCAGAGGGAGGGAAGTAAAAAGAGTAAAAAAAATAATAATAATAAAATAGAATGCTCTTTGGTGAAAATAGAATTCGATGGACACACCAACAGCCTCCCTGTGATGGTGGTCTTTGTGCACATGGTTTTCCTGAAGCTCCGCCGGTGGACCCACCAAGCCAAGGGAAGAGCAGGTCAAAAGCAGAGCCAGCTTTCTCCAAACTCACTACCATTCCTCACACACTGTTGATATCACTGCCCTTTGTTTCCTGGAAAGGAATGGAGAATTGGTACCTGGGAGTTCCCCGGGGTCCTTGTGCTTGCCCCTTTGTAAACAGGACCACAGAGAGAGTGCTCAGGTTTCATATTCATGAGTGTTTCCAGGTGGTGCTCATTGTTGGTGTGGCTTTTGTTCAAACAATAGGCAGAGGCGGAGGATGGCTTATTGCTCTACTGCGGGGAGAATGAACACGGGAGGGGCGATTTCATGTCTCTGGCCATCATCCGACGCTCCCTCCAGTTCAGGTAACTCCCACTGAAACCCCACGGATTTGTTAATACCATCCTACGTTATGTTTACATTTTTATAGTGTGAATAAAATATAAATGGGATGGATTCCTGCAGATAAAGGAATGGTGTATATAAGGCGAGCATGGAGCTGCTTACTAAGTAGTGGCATATCAGGATTGCAGGTCACCCTTGAAGCTTGAGTTTTGGAGCCCTGTAACTGTTCATTCAACAGGAAATGTTTCTGGAGCAGCTGCAGTATACCAGGCACTGTTGTCGGTCCAGGGAATGCAACAGTGAGCCCAAGCGACCCAGTCCCTTCACTCCTGGAGCTCGAGTAGATGTGATGGGAAGGAGGAGGGGATCTTCTTGTCTCCTGTGGCAAATAAGACTGAGGGCCATAGAGAGCAGAGAGGGGCCTACAACCTCCTGAGGGTTCCCAGAGGCCCAAAGCCCATCCTCGGCTCCCCTGACCCAGGGCCGTGGCGAGCTGTTTGGCACTCCTCCCCAGCCCTGATCATTTCTCTCCCAGTAGACTTTGGAAGCCACCTTTAGTCTGTGCGTGGGCTTCTGGGGGTGGAGTTTTGTGGAGGTGTGAGTGTTTTAACCACCCTCATGGGGGTGTACACAGCACCTATTTGAGAATGACCAGTGAGGCTCAGCCTTGTCCTTGTCCCTAGTGCACTGGTGAAGGTCCTGATGACACCATCTCTCTGCTGCCTGACCTTCAGCAAGCAACTTAACCTCTCTGCGCTGGCATTTCCTCCCAGGACTCTTGTGAGGATGAAATGAATGAATACACAAAAGTGCTTAGAGCAGTGCCTGGCTCATAGCAAGCACTCCGTAAGCACTAACCATTATTTCCTTTTGATTATTTCAGCCCCAGAATTACTTTAGGTTAAGCTGGAGAAGACTGTTGAACACCCCACTTGGGGAAGACAGCGGTTCCCCATCCTTTGCTAAATGCTTTGATTCATGGGAGTTTGGTGCTGGGCCAGGGTCTGGGGCAGCAGTTCTCACACTCGGAGGATGTGTACCACTGGCAGGGATTTGCCAGTAGCCGCTCTCCAGCTCTGCACCTCCTGATTCTGCCACCTCCCTGTAGATAAGCCTACTCCGCCATGCCTCTCAACCCCATTCCTCTCCACCGAGGATCGTGGAGCCACAGGGAATCCATGAGAAGTAGCTGCAGTTAGTGCAGGTCCTGAGAAGTATGATGCTGGTTGCGGGTCCTTCCCTGCTGGCCATCTCGTGACCCACAGGGACGTGACATGGCGGCCATCTGGAAGTTGATGGGATAGGGTCGGAATTCTAGATGTAAGGCACAGTGACTACTGGGTACCCTGCACCATCGGGAAGTTGGAGGAAGAAAACAAAAACAAGACCAGAGCAATCATCTGAGACTGCTCCTCCTCTGCCCACACCTCCCCACAAAGCTGGGGCCCCCTGAGGAAACTGCACCTGCATTTGGGCACAGCTGAACACAGATGGCAGTGCTGGCCAGCTCGCCAAGATGAGTGTGAAGACTTGTGTTTTTAACATTTTATTAATATCACTGAGCCCGTCATCTGGGAGTTGGGAGAAGTCCCCAGAGAAATACCTGGAAGCAGAAAGACTCAAGTTCTAATCCGCTGTACCTTGGATCCACTTTGAAGCATCTGGCAGTCACTGAGAGAGGGTGAGGGGAGGATCTTAGGTGCCCATCCTTTTTAAAGCCGCAGAGAAAATCAGGTTGAAGAAGGCCCTACATTTGAAGCATCTATGGGCAGATTGAAGATAACTGGACTGAGACTGGCCCAGAGAGCAGGCGTCTAGCTCTTTCGTGTAGAGATTGAAACGGTTCCTGATATTCATAAACATAACCCAACAGGTTGATGCTCAAAGAAGCCACCGCCCCAGAAGTGCTGTCCACGGGGTCTGAACACATAAGGAGCTGGTTAATCAGAGAGCCTTTCTCTCCTTTTCCTCCCCACAGGTTTAACTGTGGAACTGGGGTTGCCATCATTGTAAGTGAAAGCAAAATCAAACTAGGGGCCTGGCACACGGTTATGCTCTACAGAGATGGGCTCAAAGGACTGCTGCAGCTGAACAACGGCACCCCGGTGTCAGGCCAGTCCCAGGTGAGTGCGAGCCTCACGCCCTGCCCGCCCACCTAGCACCCACCATTAACATCCCCGCCCCGCCCCCCCCACTCGGAGGGCTGAGGCAGACGAGGCAGGATGCATGCTCAGGGCACCCATCCATCCCACATCTCCCGAGGAGAAGAGTTGAACTTGCAAGCATCATCACTGTGGGGGCACAGAAACGTGCAGTTGGCCTTGTGCTCAGGGCCATGTTGTCTTGCCACAAGGACATCAAAGCCAGCGGTGCAGAAGAAGGCCTGGATTGGAAGAATAGAAGCCATTATTAGTGCCAAACACAAAGCTTGCTTTTAAGGCAAGGGTGTTGCCATGTGACTTTAGAAAACAGTCCTGAAAAGTTCACTTGGTTGAATCTGCAGGAATGATCCTTTCATCTACCATTTTGGGGGGCCGTGATTACAGGAAGTGGTCAAACAATTTAACTGTTGGGCTACTCAGTAAATCACCTAGGTATTCACATGTTGGTCATGCTCTGGGAAATTTTAGAACCCTGTTGAGAGTAAACAGTTTGGATTAGCAACCTGCCAAGGAACCGAGTCTGTAATTATAATCAGGCAGGTGTCTGTATTCTCTGAGGAAAAATGTAGCAAGAAGGCCTTTGTGTATATGTGTGTGGTTTCCTCCCTGCCTGGACTTTTCACTATTTTTTGCTGGCAAGACATGTTATATAAAGGGCCATGCCTTGCTGATTCCCATAAATTTGGACCCCAGTGGTTCCAAAGGAACAAGAATCCAAATATAGTGCATATGAATCCAGTGAGGTTGCTTATGCATATATGCATGTATTTCTAAGGGAAAAAGACAGGATAAACGAACTATAGAATCACATCCACGCCAGGACAATAGCCCTAATATGATTACAATTAAGTTTGATAAGAATAAAGAAGCTTTGAACTTGGATCCCAAATACTAGCAGTGAATATAAGATGGAGAAGCTGTAATAGAAGTAATACATGCCAAAATGTCTTATGGCTTAAAGCAAGGAAATTCAATAAAGGTTAATAAACAGAGCCATGTGGTAACAACAAGCTAAAGAAATTATAAGTTGCAGTAATAAAGACATAGTATCTAGAAAAATGGAGGTGATAATCCTATTACATTCTAGGAGCTATGTATATCGCCTCCAGTGCTCTAATGGTAACTCAGATCCTCCAAGAGGCTTGCGTTCAGATCTGTGATTGCACTCCAGGAGGACCACAGACAAACTGGAGCATGTTTAAAGGGCAGTCATTGAAACAGGAAAATGACCTGAAATCCCTAGAATGATTGATTGAAGGAGCATTGTTTAGTTTGGAGAAAAGAAGGTGAAGGTGTGGGTGATGGTGCCTTTTCATCACAGAATCAGAGAGAGAGAGTTTGGAGGAAGAAGGACTTACTCTGTGGACCCCCAAGGTGAAATTGAAAGGGGAGAGCCTAAGGAAGTGATTTTAACTCCACTTAATCATACAAAGGTGTACAGAAGGGCAACAGACTATCTCAGAAGACAGTTCCCTGTCCTTAGGAGTGTTCAAAAAATATGTTACCAAAATCTTTTGGTGGGGATACACAAGGGCTCCAGAAGACAATGGGAGCTTGGACTATATGAGTTTCTGTATCTTTTCCAATCCTATGGGTCTATAATTTTAATGAATATAAGAATTAATTGCAAGAAGCATATAATGTCATGGCTACTCAGGGCAACATTTGCCTCTCTACTACCAGGACTTGCTAGCAAGCTGAAAAAAAGCAGGACAGCAGCTGTGGAATGTTTAGTAAACTGTCTTGGGAGATAATGACTCTGTCTTGAATCAAGGTTTACAAAGTTCTTCCGGATCTGGCTTCAGCCTGATTCTGTAGGAGAACTCTGTAGTTTAAGTTACACCTCAGAGTGATCCCAACCCAAAGCAAGGGACTTGGTCTTTCACACTTTGGCATCCATCAAAAACTGTTAAGTGCTGTGCTGGGGGAAGGCAAACTCCAGGGCACTTCCAATTCTCTGCATAGCAGGCAAAGCAGGCTCCAGAACCCAAAGCAACCCTCATCGGAGGAAGGTAAAGTCCAACCTTTACCAGACTATTGCCTGGGATGTTGTAAGGGAGGCTCAGAGGAACCACCCACCCTACAATACATGTAATGTTCCAGAAAAGGAGAAAAAGATTGAGTTGTCAGGCCCCTGCTGTGGTCCTGGATCAGGGAACAGAGTGAAGATAGGATCCAGGAGTAAATTCTGAAGATCTTAATGAAATAAGCCATAGGGCACTCAAATCATCTAACGAAAGCAGTATGCCCAGTGGTTGGTGAACAACCCTTAAAATTCACTGTTTTAAGTACTTTAAAGCTGCCTAGCTCATATTCAGTATACTATTTATAAATGATTCTTATCTATCCATTAGAAAAGATAAAGTAATGGTTTAGATGTTCTATTTGTTGGCAACAAAAGTCTAAAAGATAAAGATTACATTTCAGTGGCTTACATTCTGGACTTTTTATAAATTCTGGCAACATGCTTTTTCCCAGCCCCTTTTAATCCAAATGAATAAGATATTTCTGTAATAAAAACAACAACAACAACAACAAATGACAAAGGGCACCTTAATTTTGTCCTACCTAATGTTCAGGTCTGTATTTTGTAACCTCAAAACCTGCAATCCAGATTGTGGTTTTCTCTAAGATTAGAAATGTCCCTACCTAACTGTAGATACACACACACACACAAGTTGTATCCATGAGCAAATTTCAAAATATTTTGCAACACAATCTGTGTGGCAATCCTGCCCCCTCCCCACACAATATTTCTTGCAGGACATAGTATAAGGGTGACTAAGAGAGTAAAAGGTGAGTGTTAGCCCACATATACACAAAATTAGCATTATCACCCTTTGAGACATGCAAGAACCCTATGATTCATCCAAGGTACACAGTAAGTTGGTGTCAGGACTGGAAAGAGAAAGTTTTTTTTGGATGCCCAGCATGGTGCCCTGCCTGTTGGGTTGCTCTTGGCTCCGACCTACCCTCCCTTCCCTTCCCCTCTAGGCATTCCAAAACCATCCCTTCTCAAAACACAGCCCTCTGAGGAGCTCACTGGGTTTCCTACAGTAACCATGGGTTTAATTTTCCAGTAGGTCAATGTTGTAAATATAAACGTAGATGGAAGAAAGCAGTGGGGCTATAAACTACATCTTAACCATGCCCCTCATTAAAATCTGTTGTGTTTTGGCTTTCAATTTTGGTTTGTGAGTTATAGTTGTTCATCTTTCTTAAAGGGCCAGTACAGTAAAATTACCTTCCGGACGCCCCTCTATCTTGGTGGGGCTCCCAGCGCATACTGGTTGGTCAGAGCAACAGGAACAAACAGAGGCTTTCAAGGCTGTGTGCAGTCGCTCACCATTAATGGGAAGAGTATCGACATGAGGCCCTGGCCCCTAGGGAAGGCACTCAGCGGGGCCGACGTGGGTAAGTGGTTGCCCAGTGGGCCAGGGTGCTCTTGTGGGATTGCCTTTCTGGTGTGGGTCAGGGAGGTGAGCAACTTCATGAATTGCAACCCTAGGCAACTGGATAATGCACAACTTCAGGAGGGAGGTGGGACCAAGGGGTGAGGTTGGTGCTTTGCAGCCTGATCAGCAAGACATGGTAAACAATACAGCACGCCAAACCCTTGGTTGTGTCCCACTGCTCTTGGCCTTCTTCATGGAGCATGGCATGGTCTCATCCCACAAAGCGACAAGCAGCTGAGCCCTTTCACCCTTCCTCACTCAGTCCAGTGGAAAAGCCAACATAATCATGTAAGAAGAACCTTCATAGGCTCTCTGCTTCCAAGAGAATTGGCCAAATTCTAATTCTTGACCACTGTGTCTGACACGTTCTCAAATGCCCTCTCCTTAACTCCTCACACCAGCTCTACGAGGTAGTGATGATTATTATTATGCCTATTTTATACATGAAGAAACTGGGGCTAAAAGTCAAATAAAACTTCTCCAAAAGAGCAGGCAGAGCTAAGACTGACTTTTTTTCTGTTTTCTTTTTTTATTAAGACTTTATTTTTTTCAGCAGTTTAAGGTTCACAAAAAATTTGAGAGGAAGGTACAGAGATTTCCCATATGCCCCCTACCCCCACATGCATGGCCTCTGGCAGGACCAACATGCCCCTGGAGTGGTACCTTTGTTTCACCTGATGAACACGTGCTGACACATCAGTTATCACCCAAAGTCAGTTCACGTTATGGTTCACTCGTGGCGTCATGCATTCTGTGGGTTTGGACAAGTGTATAACATGTATCCGTTATTATGGTGTCTGTATACAGAGTATTTTTGCTGTTCTAAAAGTCCTCTGTGCTCTGCTCATTTATCCTGCCCCTCTCTCCCCACCCTCAACCTCCGGCAACCACTGTTGTTTTTTTTTTTTTTTTTTAATGTCCTCTTTTTTTTTTTAAAGATTTTATTTATTTGTTCATGAGAGACAGAGGGAGGGAGAGAGAGAGAGAGAGAAGCAGAGGGAGAAGCAGGCTCCCCGATGAGCAGGGAGCCCGATGCGGGACTCGATCCCAGGACCCTGGGACCATGACCTGAGCCAAAGGCAGACGCTTAACCATCTGAGCCACCCAGGCGCCCAACCACTGATTTTTTTAATATTCTCTATGATTTTGCCTTTTCCAGAATGTCACATAGTTGGAGTCATATAGTAAGTAGCTTTCTCAGATTGGCTTCTTTCAGTTAGTAGTATGCATCCAAGTTTCATTCATGCCTTTTTATGGCTTGATGGCTCATTTCTTCTTAGTGCTGGATGATACTCCATCGTCTATATGTACTACAGGCATGTCTGTCATGCCCACTGAAGGGCATCTTGGTTGCCTCCATGTTTCAGCAATTATGAATAAAACTGCTATAAACATCAGTGTGCAGGTTTTTTGGGTGGACATAAGTTTTCAACTTTTTTGGGTAAATACCAAAAAGGAGTGTGATTGTTGGATCACATAGTAAGAATATGTTTAGTTTTGGGAGAAACTGCCAAACTGTCTTCCAGAGGAGCTGTACCATTTTGCATTCCCACCTGGAATGTTTGAGAGTTCCTGTTGCTCCACATTTTTGTTAGCATTTGGTGTTGTCAGAGTTCTGGATTCTAACAGATGTGTGGTGGTATCTCATTGTTGTGATTTGCATTTCCTTGATGACATATCATGTGGGGCATCTTTTCAAATATTTATTTACCATCCATATATCTTCTTTGGTCAGGTGTCCGTTAAGGTCTTTAGCCCATTTTTTAAAATCAGGTTGTTTGTTTTCTTATGGTTGAACTTTAAGGGTTGTTTTCTTTTTTTTTTTTAAGATTTTATTTATTTATTTGAGAGAAAGAATGAGAGAGAGAAAGCACATGAGTGGGGGGAGGGTCAGAGGGAGAAGCAGACTCCCTGCTGAGCAGGGAGCCCGATGCGGGACTCGATCCCGGGACTCCAGGATCATGACCTGAGCTGAAGGCAGTGGCTTAACCAACTGAGCCACCCAGGCGCCCTCTTTTTTTTAATATATTTTGGACAACAGTCCTTTATCAGATGTGTAGTTTGCAAATATTTTCTCCCAGTCCTTGGCTTATCCTCTCATGCTCTTGACATTGCCTTTCATAGATTAGAAATGTTTAATTTTAATGAGATCAAACTTATCAGTTATTTCTTTTAAGGGCTGTGCCTTTGGTATTGTCTCTAAAAAGTCATTGCCTTACCCAAGGTCATCTAGGTTTTTGTCTACATTACCTTCTAGAAGTTTCATAGTTTTGTGTTTTACATTTAGGTCTGTTATCTATTTGAGTTAATTTTTGTGAAAGGTGTAAGGTCTGTGTCTAGATGATTAATATTATTATTATTTGCATGTGGATGTCCAGTTGTTCCAGCACCATTTTTTTAAAAAAAAGAATTTATTTATTTATTTGAGAGAGAGAGAGAGCATGAGCAGGGTAAGGGGGAGAGGGAGAAGCAGACTCCCCACTGAGCAGGGAGCCCAGTGCAGGGTTTGATCCCAGGACCCCAAGATCATGACTTGAGCTGAAGGCAGATGCTTACCCAGCTGAGCCACTCAGGTGTCCCTCCAGCAACAATTTTTTGAGAAGACTAGGGTTGTTTTTAAAGCAATAAAGATGTTTATTCCATTACTGGGAGCAGATAGATAATTCTAAAGTTGGTTAACTCAGTTGACCATTTTAGTCTGCTAGGGCTGCCATAACAAAATACCACAGACTGGTGGTTTTAATAACATTATTTTCTCACAGTTCTGGAAGCTGGAACTCCAAGACGAAGGCAGTGGCAGGTTTGGTTTCTCCAGAGGCCTCCCTCCTCGGTTTGCAGATGGCAATCCTTCCACTGTGTCCTCACATGGCCTTTGGGTGCCTGTATCCCTGGTGGCTCTCTCTCTTCTTACAAGGACACTGGTCAGATTGGATTAGGTCCCACCCTTAAGACTTCATTTCCCCTTAATTACCATCTGAAAGGCCCTGTCTCCAAATACAGTCACATTGGGAGTTAGGGCTTCAACCTATGAATTTTTTTTTTTAAGATTTTATTTATTTATTTATTTATTTATTTATATTTTTAAAATTTTTTTATTGTTATGTTAATCACCATACATTACATCATTAGTTTTTGATGTAGTGTTCCATGATTCATTGTTTGTGCATAACACCCAGTGCTCCACGCAGAACGTGCCCTCTTTAATACCCATCACCAGGCTAACACATCCCCCACACCCCTCCCCTCTAGAACCCTCAGTTTGTTTTTCAGAGTCAATTGTCTCTCATGGTTCGTCTCCCCCTTCGACTTACTCCCCTTCATTCTTCTCCTCCTGCTATCTTCTTCTTCTTCTTCTTTTTTTTTCTTAACATATATTGCATTATTTATTTCAAAAGTATAGATCTGTGATTCAACAGTCTTCCACAATTCACAGCGCTCACCATAGCACATACCCTCCCCAATGTCTATCACCCAGCCACCCCATCCCTCCCACCCTCCACCACTCCAGCAACCCTCAGTTTGTTTCCTAAGGTTAAAAATTCCTCATATCAGCGAGGTCATATGATACATGTCTTTTTCTGATTGACTTATTTCACTCAGCATAACACCCTCCAGTTCCATCCATGTCGTTGCAAATGGCAAGATCTCATTCCTTTTGATGGCTGTATAATATTCCATTGTGTATATATACCACTTCTTCTTTATCCATTCATCTGTCGATGGACATCTTGGCTCTTTCCACAGGTTGGCTATTGTGGATATTGCTGCTATAAACATCGGGGTGCACGTACCCCTTCGGATCCCTACATTTGTATCTTTGGGGTAAATACCCAGTCGTGCAATTGCTGGATTATATGGTAGCTCTATTTTCAACTGTTTGAGGAACCTCCATACTGTTTTCCAGAGTGTCTGCACCAACTTACATTTGCACCAACAGTGTAGGAGGGTTCCCCTTTCTCCACATCCCCGCCAACATCTGTCGTTTCCTGACTTGTTAATTCTAGCCATTCTGACTGGTGTGAAGTGGTATCTCATTGAGGTTTTGATTTGGATTTCCCTGATGCCGAGCGATGTTGACCACTTTTCATGGTCTGTTGGCCATTTGGATGTCTTCTTTGGAAAAATGTCTGTTCATGTCTTCTGCCCATTTCTTGATTGGATTATTTGTTCTTTGGGTGTTGAGTTTGATAAGTTCTTTATAGATTTTGGATACTAGCCCTTTATCTGATATGTCATTTGCAAATATTTTCTCCCATTCTGTCGGTTGTCTTTTGGTTTTGTGGACTGTTTCTTTTGCTGTGCAAAAGCTTTTTATCTTGATGAAATCCCAATAGTTCATTTTTGCCCTTGCTTCCCTTGCCTTTGGTGATGTTTCTAGGAAGAAGTTGCTGTGGCTGAGGTTGAAGAGGTTGCTACCTGTGTTCTCCTTTAGGATTTTGATGGACTCCTGTCTCACGTTTAGGTCTTTCAACCATTCGGAGTCTATTTTTGTGTGTGGTGTAAGGAAATGGTCCAGTTTCATTCTTCTGCATGTGGCTGTCCAATTTTCCCAACACCATTTGTGGAAGAGACTGTCTTTATTCCACTGGACATTCCTTCCTGCTTTGTCAAAGATTAGTTGACCATAGAGTTGAGGGTCCATTTCTGGGCTCTCTATTCTGTTCCGTTGATCTATGTGTCTGTTTTTGTGCCAGTACCATACTGTCTTGATGATGACAGCTTTGTAATAGAGCTGGAAGTCCGGAATTGTGATGCCGCCAGCTTTGCTTTTCTTTTTCAATATTCCTCTGGCTATTCGGGGTCTCTTCTGGTTCCATACAAATTTTAGGATTATTTGTTCCATTTCTTTGAAAAAAGTGGATGGTATTTTGATGGGGATTGCATTGAATGTGTAGATTGCTCTAGGTAGCATTGACATCTTCACAATGTTTGTTCTTCCAATCCATGAGCATGGAACGTTTTTCCATTTCTTTGTGTCTTCTTCAATTTCTTTCATGAGTATTTTATAGTTTTCTGAGTACAGATCCTTTGCCTCTTTGGTTAAATTTATTCCTAGGTATCTTATGGTTTTGGGTGCAATTGTAAATGGGATCGACTCCTTGATTTGTCTCTCTTCTGTCTTGTTGTTGGTGTATAGGAATGCCACTGATTTCTGTGCATTGATTTTATATCCTGCTACTTGACTGAATTCCTGTATGAGTTCTAGCAGTTTTGGGGTGGAGTCTTTTGGGTTTTCCACATACAGTATCAGATCATCTGCAAAGAGTGAGAGTTAGACTTCTTCTTTGCCTATTTGGATGCCTTTGATTTCTTTTTGTTGTCTGATTTGCTGTGGCTAGGACTTCTAATACTATGTTGAATAGCAGTGGTGAGAGTGGACATCCCTGCCACGTTCCTGACCTTAGGGGAAAAGCTCTCAGCTTTTCCCCATTGAGAATGATATTCACTGTAGGTTTTTCATAGATTGCTTTTATGATATTGAGGTAGGTACCCTCTATCCCTATACTCTGAAGAGTTTTGATCAAGAAAGGATGCTGTACTTTGTCACATGCTTTTTCTGCATCTATTGAGAGGATCATATGATTCTTGTTCTTTCTTTTGTTAATGTATTGTATCACGTTGATTGATTTGCAGATGTTGAAACAACCTTGCAGCCCAGGGATAAATCCCACTTGGTCACGGTGAATAATCCTTTTAATGTACTGTTGGATCCTATTGGCTAGCATTTTGGTGAGAATTTTTGCCTCCATGTTCATCAAGGATATTGGTCTCTAATTCTCCTTTTTGATGGGTCTTTGTCTGGTTTTGGGATCAAGGTAATGCTGGCCTCATAAAATGATTTTGGAAGTTTTCCTTCCATTTCTATTTTTTGGAACAGTTTCAGGAGAATAGGTATTAATTCTTTAAATGTCTGATAGAATTCCCCTGGGAAGCCATCTGGCCCTGGGCTTTTGTTTGTTGGGAGATTTTTGATGACTGATTCAATTTCCTTAGTGGTTATAGGTCTGTTCAGGTTTTCTATTTCTTCCTGGTTCAATTTTGATAGTTGATACATCTCTAGGAATGCACCCATTTCTTCCAGGTTATCTAATTTGCTGGCATAGAGTTGCTCATAATATGTTCTTATAATTGTTTGTATGTCTTTGGTGTTGGTTGTGATCTCTCCTCTTTCATTCATGATTTTGTTGATTTGGGTCATTTCTCTTTTCTTTTTGATCAGTCTGGCCAGGGGTTTATCAATCTTGTTAATTCTTTTAAAGAACCAGCTCCTAGTTTTGTTGATCTGTTCTACTGTTCCTTTCATTTCTATTTCATTGATTTCTGCTCTGATCTTTATTATTTCTCTTCTCCTGCTGGGTTTAGGCTTTATTTGCTGTTCTTTCTCTAGCTCCTTTAGGTGCAGAGTTAGGTTGTGTATTTGAGACCTTTCTTGTTTCTTGAGAAAGGCTTGTATTGCTATATACTTTCCTCTTAGGACTGCCTTTGCTGTATCCCAAAGATTCTGAACAGTTGTGTTTTCATTTTCATTGGTTTCCATGAATTTTTTAAATTCTTCTTTAATTTCCTGGTTGACCCATTCATTCTTTAGTAGGATGCTCTTTAGCCTCCATGTCTTTGAGTTCTTTCCAACTTTCCTCTTGTGATTGAGTTCTAGTTTCAAAGCATTGTGGTCTGAAAATATGCAGGGAATAATCCCAATCTTTGGTATCAGTTGAGACCTGATTTTGACCTAGGATGTGATCTATTCTGGAGAATGTTCCATGGGCACTAGAGAAGAATGTGTATTCCGTTGCTTTGGGATGGAATGTTCTGAATATGTCTGTGAAGTCCATTTGGTCCAGTGTTTCATTTAAAGTCTTATTTCCTTGTTGATCTTTTGCTTAGATGATCTGTCCATTTCAGTCAGGGGGGTGTTAAAGTCCCCCCCTGTTATTGTATTGTTGTCAATGTGTTTCTTTGCTTTTGTTATTAATTGCCTTATATAATTGGCTGCTCCCATGTTAGGGGCATAGATATTTACAATTGTTAGATCTTCTTGTTGGATAGACCCTTTAAGTAAGATATTGTGTCCTTCTTCATCTCTTATTACAGTCTTTGTTTTGAAATCTAATTTGTCTGGTATAAGGATTGCCACCCCAGCTTTCTTTTGGTGTCCATTAGCATGGTAAATGGTTTTCCACCCCCTCACTTTCAATCTGGGGGTGTCTTTGGGTCTAAAATGAGTCTCTTGCAGACAGCATATTGATGGGTCTTGTTTTTTAATCCAATCTGATAGCCTGTGTCTTTTGATTGGGGTATTTAACCCATTTACATTCAGGGTAACTATTGAAAGATATGAATTTAGTGCCATTGTATTGCCTGTAAGGTGACTGTTACTGTATATTGTCTGTGTTCCTTTCTGATCTATGCTGCTTTTAGGCTCTCTCTTTGCTTAGAGGACCCCTTTCAATATTTCTTTTAGGGCTGGTTTTGTGTTTGCAAATTCCTTTAGTTTTTGTTTGTCCTGGAAACTTTTTACCTCTCCTTCTATTTTCAATGACAGCCTAGCTGGATATAGTATTCTTGGCTGCATATTTTTCTCGTTTAGTGCTCTGAAGATATCATGCCAGTCCTTTCTGGCCTGCCAGGTCTCTGTGGTTAGGTCTGTTGCCAATCTAATGTTTCTACCATTGTAGGTTACATATCTCTTCTCCCGAGCGGCTTTCAGGATTTTCTCTTTGTCTCTGAGACTCGTAAGTTTTACTATTAGATGTCGGAGTGTTGACCTATTTTTATTGATTTTGAGAGGGGTTCTCTGTGCCTCCTGGATTTTGATGCCTGTTTCCTTCCCCACTTTAGGGAAGTTCTCTGCTATTATTTGCTCCAATATACCTTCTGCCCCTCTGTCTCTTTCTTCTTCTTCTGGGATCCCAATTATTCTAATGTTTTTTCGTCTTATCGTGTCGCTTATCTCTCGAAGTCTGCCCTCGTGATCCTGTAGTTGTTTCTCTCTCTTTTTCTCAGCCTCTTTATTTTCCATCATTTGGTCTTCTATATCGCTGATTCTCTCTTCTGCCTCATTTATCCTAGCAGTTAGTGCCCCCATTTTTTATTGCACCTCATTAATAGCCTTTTTGATTTTGACTTGGTTAGATTTTAGTTCTTTTATTTCTCCAGAAAGGGTTTCTCTAATAACTTCCATGCTTTTTTCAAGCCCAGCTAGTATCTTTAAAGTCATGATTCTGAACTCTAGGTCCGACATCATACTAATGTCTGTATTGAGTAGGTCCCTGGCAAATGGTACTACCTCTTGTTCTTTTTGCTGAGGTGATTTTTTTCATCTTGTCATTTTGTCCAGAGGAGAATAGATGAATGAGAGAACAAAATGCTAACAGGTTAACAACATCCCCAGCAAATATACTCTATGCAAATTAGAAAAGACCTGAAGCCAGGGGAAAAGAAAGGGAAAGAAAGAAAAAAGAAAGAGAATAAAAAAGAAAAAGATAAAAACAAACAAAAACAGAACAAAACAAAAAAAAAACCAGAATAAGATCAAATATGATCAGGCTAGTGCATAGATCGGTGCCACACACTAGATTTTGGGCATATTTTGGTCTGTTAGAAGAAAGTGCCTCCTAAAATTTTAAAGGAAGAAAGACTTATATATGTACAAAATAAGGGTTGATACAATGAAGGGATGGAAGACTACTGTAAAGATGAAAATTATAAAAGGTTTTATAAACGGAATTGATAAGAAGTTGTTTGAAAGAAGAAAGAAGAAGATTTAAAAAAAAAGAAAAGAAAAAAAAGGGAGAGACTGTGATCAGGCAGGAGACTAGAACAAAGCCATACACTAGTGATTTAGGGTATGTTTTGATCTGTTAGAAGAAAATGTATATCAAAATTTTAAAGAGAGAAGAACTTATATATATATGCCAAAAATAAGGGTAACTACTATGAAGGGACAAGATATGACTCTAAAAATGAAAAATAAAAAATGTTTTTTTAAAAAAGGGATTGATAAGATGTTGGTTGAAAAAGGGAAAAAGAAAAACTCAAAAAAAACCCCACAAAAAATAGTTTAAAAAATTAACTTTGAAAAACTAATGAATCATGGTAAAAAAGCCATGAATTCTATGTGCAGTATTCCCCTAGCACTGGAGTTCTCCCGTTCTCCTTGTACGGTGAACTTGGTCTTGGCTCGCTGGCTGTTCGTGCTGATCTTCTGGGGGAGGGGCCTGTTGCCGTGGTTCCCAAAAGTCTTTGCTGGAGGCGGAATTGCCCTGCCCTTGTTGGTCGGGGCTAAGCAAGCTGCTTGGGTTTGCTCTCAGGAGCTCTTGTTCCCTGCAAGCTCTCGGTGCAGCTTTGGAGGACCAGGGTGAAAATGGTGGCCTCCCACTCTCTGCCCCGAGGAGCTGAGAACTCGGGGCCCCACTCCTCAGTGCGCCCACAGAGAAAAGCAGTCAATCACTCCCATCTCCCTGGTCTCCGGCCGCACTCCGTGCTCACCCGGCCTGTGACCGAGTGTTTCTATCTCTGGCACCCGACCCGTTGTGGAGTCTCCAAACCCAGCAGATCCCTGCGGTGCGCTCCTGCACTGCTCCTCCCTGGGGAGGAAGGGGAGTCTCCCCGGCTCTGCTGCTTGTTGGGTCCCTGCTGGAGGCGCAGTGGCCCGACTGGGCCGCGGATCACAGTTTATGGCAACCCCGAGCTGAGAGCCCGCGCCTCGGCTCCGTCTCTGCAGTCGGCTTCCCCGCTCTGATACCTGGGAGCTCTGCTGCACTCAGTCACCCCCGGTCTTTCTGTGACCCCAAGAGTCCTGAGTCCACACTGTCCCGCGAGGGTTCCACCTTCCGCTTAGCCATTGGAGTGACGTTCCTCAGCGGAACCGACTTCCAAAAGTTCCGATTTTGTGCTCTCTGGCTCTAGCACTTGCCAGAAGCAGCTGACGGAGGCCCCCTCCCCCGCCGTCTATCCTCCCGAATATTGCCTCGGATTCACTTCTCCGCACGCCCTACCTTCCAGTAAGTGGTCGCTTCTCTCTTCAGAGAGTTGTTGCTACTCTCTTCTTCGATCTCCTGTTGAGTTTGTAGGTGTTCAAAATGGTTTGATCCCTATTCAGCTGAATTCCTGAGACCAGACGAAATCCAGGTCTCCTACTCCTCCGCCATCAACCTATGAATTTTTTTAGTAACTTCCTCCTAAGATTACTTTGTCCAGATGAGTTGGAACGCATAAAAGTACTAAGAACATAGCAAACGTGTTGTAAATATATCTTGCTATTGATATTATTATTAATCCTGACTCCACCTATTAAGCAGGGTGTAAGTTATTTTTTCTCTCTTCATTGAACTAACAGGGGCAACAGCCCTGAAGGACAGATCTGTAGTGTCAAGACTGCATGGTCACCTCTGACAGGTAGTTAAGACATTGCGAAGTTGAGCAAGGACCAATTTTTGGCAGCATTTTAAATTCTAATGTAGTGCGAAACCAACCTCTCCATTGAGCTGATGGCACCAGACAGCCCCATCTTGCTGGCTCTGGGCTCCCCGGAAGCTACTATTAGATTCTTTGATGACTATGAGCCTTATGATGAACCTTAATGGCAGGCATCAGTCACATTGCCTTTTTTCATTTTTTTCCCATTTATCACCCTGGCGTGCTGAAAAAGGGCTGCTTATCCTTCCTCAGGCTCCATCCTTGCTTTACTTTGAGTTAGTCCTTCAGAAATTTAAGTTCTTTTAAATTAAATGCAGTGCCACGATGGGGAAGACTGGGCTCATACCAACAGCAGTGAATTTCTGGTGGGGATACAGGCTTCCAGAAGAAGGAAATGACAGTAGCAGAGTCATGGTTCCTCTAAGAGCAACCCGAACCTCTAACTTGGCACTGCTGTCTTCAACCCCAGCTTTTTCTCTGTCCCCCTCCCCCCTTCCATTCAGCCTGCCCCAGCTCCTCATTACTCAAGCCCTCCCACTTCATCTCCTTCATTAGATTATTCCCCGTGATTGGACTCTCTCTAAACTCACGTTCTAGATTAGTCAGCAGTCTCAGCAAAATTTTGCATTCTCTGGTCTAGACTTGTCTTTTAGTATTGCCACCCAAATTCTCAAACCTAAACCAGCAACACTCCTTTTTTCCAATCCTATCTTGGATCTCCACACCCCGCTGGGTCAATGTAACAAAGCCAGCTTCCCATGTTATTCGAGACTCAAGAGGTCTGAGGTGTCCATGGGTCTCACCGTGGGCTTGTCAGTCTTTTTAGTCATTCTTTCCCTCAATATACTTATTTAATCATCTGCTTAATGCCAATCATGAAGCTGGGTGCTGGGGATAAAGTAATGAACAAGAACGACAGGATCCTAGCTCAGCCCTCATGTAGCTGCCACAAGGAGAGACCGGATTGATCAAACAGCCGCAGAAGTAAATGTAAAATTACAGTTTGGTGTAAGTGTTAAAGGAGGAGTGACAGTACAATAACAGTGTGTAATAAGGGAATTTCATGAGCTGGAGGTCTGGGGAAGCTTTCTGAGGATTTAATGCAAAGTTGCTATCTGAAGCATTTTTCTTTTAAAGCAGACAAGAGAGGCAGAGGAAATGACTTGTCCCAGTGGGAGTATGAGGGGGTGGTGGGTACCATGATGTAGTCCGTGTTTTGAAAAGATCCCTCTGGCTGAGGACAGCTTATTGGATGCGGTATTCAGGAGATACATGTAAACTGGCTGGGAGGCTGTGGCAGCAGTCCAGATCAGAGATAATGGCCATTTGCTCCAGGCTGGTGGTGGTGACGGAGGTGTGGACTGAGTTGACAGGCCTCAGGTATGGAGTGGGGGACGAGGGGCAGGACGTGGCTCCCTGCCCACATGTCCTTACTGTCTTCCACCCCATGATGTTCCACCTTCGCTTCTCTCCTCAGGGGCCTAAGTTCTCTCCTGCCCTCACTTTATTGTCTTGCATAAACACAAATGGGCATCTAGTAGGTTCAGGGTCAACAAAACTGATT
The DNA here is from genome assembly GCF_009762305.2 of Zalophus californianus. NCBI lineage: Eukaryota > Metazoa > Chordata > Mammalia > Carnivora > Otariidae > Zalophus > Zalophus californianus. Next base: position 124,003,979 of record NC_045599.1, on the reverse strand, counting down.
TTATATATTGATGATGAGGTCCCGCCAGCACTCTAGGCCCATGACCTGGCAACCAACTTCCTTCCTCCTACTCTCAGAGTGGGAAGTTTCCCTCGTTTCTAAAACTAACCTATTTATCTCCACTCTGCACCCATCCTTCCCTACATCCCTGGACCTTGCTACCAGGATCATCATTTCAGTAACCCAAGGGTTCTTAACCTTTTGCGTGCCATGAACTTCTCTGGCAGTCTAGTGAAGCTGATGGACTCTTCTCAAAATGATGTTTTTGTTATTTTTTTTTTAAGATTTTTTTTGAAAGAGAGAGAAAGAGAGAGCAGTTTGGGGGAAGGGGCAGAGGGAGAGAGAGAATCCTAAGCAGGCTCCATGCCCCAGCTCAGAGCCTGACCCAGGGCTCGATCTCACGACCCTGAGAGCATGACCTGAGCCAAAATCAAGAATCAGACGCTTGGCTGAGCCACCCAGGCATCCCAAGATTTTATTTTTAAGTAATCTCTCCACCCAACATGGGGCTCAAACTTACAACCCTGAGATCAAGAGTCGCACGCTCCACCGACTGAGCCAGCCAGGTGCCCCTCAAAATGTTGTTTTTAAAGGCAGAGAATAATATCCATGATAGGAAACACTTACATTGAAATAAAGCTATGCAAAGTTTTTTTAAGCTTTGTTATTATAATAGGATCTGTGCTTCTTTATAAAGCATTAGAAAACAGGATCATTTAATAGTGGATACTATGGCTACCATGATTTCAAAGTAGTAATTAGCATAAATGATAGTTTGAGATATCTGCGACAAGTGGAATGTGATGTGACAATAACTCAGGTCTGTTGGTCACAGGCCATGAGAACTGCTAATCCTTAGAGGTTCCTTGCGTACATTAGTAACTGAAGGAAACAGTTCAATTAGAAATGAGGGCAAATAAAGATTAATGTGTTTCCCATGTAAGTTCACGGACCCCCTGCCCTGGCTTATTCACACTTGCTCAGGTCCTCCCTGCCCAAACCGGTGCCATACCTCACACAGTCCTGCTACCTGCCCTACTTAGGAACCCCAGACCCCTCTCTCCTCTCTTTCTAGACCCGACTCTTGCAATCCTTCCAGGCCCCCGTGTGAACCTACAATGGGGCTTCTGCCTCCCACGGCACAGCAAAATCGCTCTCCTAAAACCGGGTGTGGCCATCTCTTTACAAAACCCGCAGCTCTTCTCCCTGGACTTCTCGGCAGTATTAACTCTGCCTTCTCTCTGTGCTGCTGATCCCCCCGAGCTCCTGGGACCTGCCCTGAGTCCTCCGAGCCCACTGGCCTATTTTCTCCCTTTGTCTTCCCTGCCGGCTCCTCACCCTCCTCTGGTTCCCTGGGAGTTCCCTGGGGCCCCTTCCCTGTCCGCTCTCAAGAATCCCCTCCGCTCTTGGTGTCAGGGTCACCCCCACGTCGCCGCTGCCCCTCCAGTGTGCCCCCACCCGTGTGCGGGGGCTGTGCCCACGGGGCTCAGCAGGGGATGTTGGCACAGTCACCGTAGGCTTCAGCTGAGCGAGGCCAGCTCCTCTGCCCCGCAGTAAACAGTTCCTGCTCCCAGCCCTGCTCATCACCCTACGCCCACCACTTTTCTTTCTTTTTTTTTTTTTTTAAGATTTTATTTATTTGACAGAGAGAGAGACAGCAAGAACAGGAACACAAGCAGGGGGAGCAGGAGAGGGAAAAGCAGGCTTCCCGTGGAGCAGGGAGCCCGATGCAGGGCTCGATCCCAGGACCCTGGGACCATGACCTGAGCCGAAGGCAGACGCTTAACGATGGAGCCACACAGGCGCCCCATTCCACCACTTTTTGTTCAGACGGCCCAGCTGGGACCCCGGACGTTATGCTGGAGTCTGCCTCCGCCTTCAACCTCTAGAAGGAACTGGCTATTTCTTTCTTCCCTGTGTCTTCGCTATCTCTCCATGTGCTCTGTGACCACCCTGTCCAGCCCCAGGTTCCCTCCCCATAGGATTTCGTTCCTCTTTCCCATGCCAGTGCTCCCAATCCGACTTGCATACCGCGGCCAGCAGAATCCTGCCGAAACTCGCTTTCATCAAGGAAATGCCCCACCCCACTCCCACCTCTTGAAATATAGTCACAATGCAAACATATAAAGTAATATTTTCTCATGTGCATCTAAAATAACCCAAGAACCCCACGTCTTCCTGTGGGAGCAGCCCTTCTCTGAGAAAGGGTCGCAGTCCGCCAAGCCCAGTGGGGGCATGGGGCCTGTGAGTTTGGCTCTCGTGGATGCACATCACCCTCCCTGCGGAGCGAGGTTGCTGGCTGTGTTCTCTAGGTGTGGCTGCAGACCACGCGTCACTTGGACCTGAACTTCCAGGGGCCCCAGCTGGAATTTGCCGAGGCCAGCCCACCCTGGCTGGAGCGCCGAGCCATCTGGAAGGGCTTGAATTCAGCTCTGTCACGGGCCCCTGAGGTTGGCCTCCTCACCTGGGTGCACACTATACCCAGCCCGGCTCATCCTCCCAGTTAGGCTGAGCATGGAAGAAGAGACTGGATCAGCTCGACAAATGCAGAGGACTGAGGAGGAAAGGACGAGAGGCTTGCCCTACTGAGATGACACAACCAGGCCAACATGGGGGAAGTGGGAGGTGGGCACAGCATCATCGCCTGCAGGGTGCAGGGCTGGACCCTCCATCAGAGATGTGTCCCTTTGCCCCCATCCCAGGAAGAAATGTTTTGTATTCAACCTATGTCGTTCTGGGCCCTTCTGTCTAATTTATTTCTTATATACAAGGAGAAAAGGAAGACCAAGGAAGCAGAAGAAAAGCAGTGTAGGAGAAGTCCATTTCTTTCCCTTTCATCTGATGATCTTGACAATGACATAGTATGCCCTGGATGGGCCTCTCTGATATGTGTTTGGTAAAGAGAATGGACCCATCTGGTGTTGAGTCTCTCACCACTTTTTACTCCAGGCCACCTTTCTGTCTCCCATACGATCGTAACTTTGGAGGTATAAATAGGGATTCTGGAAGGCACACGCTGAGGTATTATGGAGCCCCCTCCCCCCTCCCTGCCCCAGACAGAGGAGTGGACAGTTCAGGCCAGGTCATACGTTAGACATGGCTTCAGTCCCCACCTTATTGCCTCAACTTTGAACCCACAGGGTGGTAGCACTTAAGGTAATTGGGGCCACACAAACTAGAACGCTTTTAACAGAAATGCCATGTTGACATCGGAGGGATTGAAACACACTCTTGTGGGAATAAGAGAGAGATGAATTAAAGCAGAAACAGCTCATTCATCGGTGGTCATAAAATTGTCTGACAATTTAGTATTTGATTTATTGTGTCCACCATGTTTTGAAGATTCTGTGGCTCTTCATAAAGAACAAGCCAAAATCAAATTAAAGCAAAGGGTACATTCCACTTACCCTGAAAGCTGTTTTCCAGTTGTGCAGGGGTACTAGTGAACTGGGGGAACTGAACTGTATTTATTCGGAGCCCTGAGCGGTTGGCATGGTCAGCGCCATCATCTTGGCCTGGCTCACGTGATGGATTGGTTTTGTAATTCCTGTTCTGTATTCAGGGGAATGCAGCGGCGGACTCTGCGACGAAGCTTCGTGTATCAATGGTGGCACCTGCACGGCAGTCAAAGCCGACTCCTACATTTGCCTCTGTCCCCTTGGATTTAAAGGGCGACACTGTGAAGACGGTGAGAAAGAAGCAAGTTGATTGTGATCTCTGTCTGCACTGTTAATTCATGTTGATGTAATTTTTCATCAATGTGCTTTTAGCAAAGTCCCATACGTGTTTATGGGATTAAAGTTTATGCATTATTGGGAAACATGGGAGAATCTTTTTTTTTTTAAGCTTTTATTTATTTACTTGAGAGAGAGAGAGAGCATGCACGAGGTGGAGGGGGTGGAGCGAGGCAGAGGGAGAAGCAGACTCCCTGTTGAGCAGGGAGCCCTACATGGGGCTAAATCCCAGGACCCTGAGATCATGACCTGAGCTGGAGTCAGATGCTTAACTGACTGAGCCACCCTGGCGCGCCCCCCCCCCCCTTTTTTAAAATCAGGTTGCAGTGTCTTTGAGTGTTGAAGTGTCAAACCAACCAAAGATGTGTTCATTTGAAGATGCTCTTGGGCCAGGCTTTGGTGGGCTCCTTTTGGCCCTCAAAAAACTTTGAAAAACCTCTGTGTGTATGGTCTGTATCAGACCATTTGTAGCTCATGCTCCTTAGAATATCCGTCAGTTTCAGAGAAAAGGTTGGGAAAATATACACAGAATCATTAACAATGAGATGGGACAAAAGTCATCTTGTTTCTTTGTCTTTGTCCTCTTCTAGTGAATTATTCCACCTCTCAGTACTGTCTGTATAGGTCTCAATACATGTATAAACCAACATGTGTTTATATACATCTAAACACAATGCATACACAAACACACACATATAATGGAAAATTTTAAAGATTTAAAAGATTTTGGAACACCATGCAGAGTTGAACATGTTTTAATTTTTACTAGTGATTCGAAATTGGACCTAAGACAGCATTCTGGGAGAAATTTTTTTTTAACACTGTATAATCTCAAATCTCATTTCACCTAGAAGAGGGTCTGTGATTTCCAGTAAGCCAAAGCTGATACATATCATCTCATATTTTGTAGCCTAACATAATAAAGGTTGATCCTTGCCCACATCACACATCACTGCAGGCCAGTAGGGGGTTGGGCGGGGTATGCCATTCAGGGGTGCAGGCTCCTGCCTTCCAGTGGCTCTGCCAGGGCCTTAGAATCCCCCACCCCCCTGCTTCTTGCATTCAGCTAGCACATGAGGAAATTCGAGGGGCCAGATCTGGGGTGCTGTATAATACTCTCACCCACATTCTACACCAGCCAACTAACTCAGGGCTGCTGGGAAATGTAGTTTCGCTCTGTACCTAGGAGGAAAATAACGTGGCTGGTCCTGCCACAGAGGGATTTCTAATGACATGCTTCTTTCCTCAGCTTTCACCCTGATCATTCCTCAATTCAGCAAGTCCCTGAGGTCCTATGCTGCAACTCCCTGGCCGCTGGAGCCCCAGCATTACCTCTCCTTCACGGAGTTTGAGATCACGTTTCGGCCGGACTCGGGTGAGGGCGTCCTCCTCTACAGCTATGACACAGCCAGCAAAGACTTCCTGTCTATCAACATGGCGGGGGGCCACGTGGAGTTCCGCTTTGACTGTGGCTCTGGGACCGGTGTTCTCAGGTAAGGACTGAGACCTTCAGGGGCCCCCCTCCCCAAAAGCTAAATAGCGGTCACTTTGGGAAAAGATGACTTTGTCCTAATAGCTCGCACTCTTCCTGTCCTCCCTCCACAGTTATCTTTTCTGAAATTTGTCCTGGTGTTTACAGATAACATGCTTCCTTATGGCTCATACTTTCCTCCTAGCAAGATTTCCTTTTTTCCAATAACTCCCCAGCAGGGAGCGACTCTCTGCTTCCACCTATGGCAGACGGGCTTGCTTCAGATGGGGCTACCCTGCCTTCGTTTTGTACGGTGCCATCAGGAGAAACGTGATGAAGTGTAATTCATCTGCGCATGCTCAGAGCATCACTCGGTGGGCGCCCAGCAAATATGTGATGACTAGTAAAGAAGTATTAACAGACTTTGAACAAACAGAAATGTCCTTGGTGACCTCGCTTTCAATGTTTACTGTCCTCTTGCACTGTTTCTTTGATGGTAACCAGTTATTTTGCGAGTCTCTTACCGTTCTCCATGTAAGAGCCTGGCACTGAGTCAACCATCGCAGGGACCCATCCCTGACCACGATGCTCAAGAAGGCTGTGTGATAAGTGGTTTCAATAGCACGACCATGCCTAGGTGATTGTGAAGTACTTGCTGGTAGCTGCAGAACTGGCTCCGGGTTGTCGAACCTGTCCTCCTGTTATTTTACTTGTACTCTTAATTTATTTAGCAGATCGATTGTTCCCATCCAGTGTGTCACTATTTTGATGACTCCCTCAGAGCCTGTGGATGGTAGGGGCAGATGTTCTTATTTATCTAGGTCTCCCTTACTGTCTTGCTCTCATGGTAGTTTTTGCCTTCAGGCCAGAGGCCTGCTCATCAAAGGCAGACATGCTCCTTGTTCCTACATTTGGTGAATTCTCTTTTGAAACTCACTATGATGTTTCATTCAGTGGTGCCCCGCAGCAGGAAATCAGTCGGTGGTGGTTGTCTTAAAGGAAATTGAGGGCTGCATTCAGTTGTAATTCATACTGCTAGACCGTCATTTTTAGGAAGAGCGTGCGGGAGAGATGTTATGACCATACAACGCCCTTAACTGCTGATCATTTTTCATGGCTGATGAGAAATGCTTACTGCATTAGGTTCCAACAATTCTTAAAAAGGACTGTTCATTTTTGTCCTGTGGCTGAATTCGTGCACATCAGTGACACTTCCTTCCTTGGGGCATGGGTGAATATTTTTGTACCTCTGGTTATGCAAAACCATCCTAGGTCTCAAGACAACGTGGGTGGGTATTTAATTGATTCAATTTACATATGATTATGCAAAACAGCTAAGCAATTCAGGTAGAACCATTTGTCAAATTGAGAAGGAAAGACACCTTGAATATCACCTTGTGTTTCCAAATGGCTTCCTCCTGGATACGGAGTGACCAGAAAGAGTGAGTGGAGGGTCCGGGCTCATCAGCCCTTCTCCTGGATGGATGGCCCCCCACACCCAGCACCTCTGCGGAGGCAGCTCCAGCTGTGGGGTCACAGACACATAGGACCTGAGTGTCCAGCATGTCTCTCTTTCATAATTCTGTGCCTCTTTGAGACAAGAGGTGGTTTTATTTATTTATTTATTTATTTATTTATTTATTTATTTATTGTAAATGTGAGTTTTTGTCTTCCTGCCTGGCAGGAAAGCGCCTGGAAAAAGGATTCTGCGTATTAGTTGTGATGAAAAGGAAGCAAGTTCTCAGAGTGTCCAAGGGGCAAAGCACCCCCTGTCCCCTCCCCTCCCCAGGGTAACCTGACAACAGTGATTTCTGTAGGTGTTTCAGGCGCCCCTTTGCAAGATGTTTATTTTGAAAACCACTTCAAAGACTTCCTGCTTGATTAAGAACATTCGCTGAAAGCCTGAACCACAGGAAGTTGTGGAATTGGCCAAATCATTTTAACTTTAGGAAAAGGATAAGGTGGTCAAGTTCATTATGAACTTGATTCAAAAATCAAGGCAACTGGAATGAGCTCGTGATGGCTGGGATCAATACCAGCATGCTGAGGAAGGCAGGTATTGACAGGGAGTGACCTTGGCAGGACAAGAACGCCACCAAGGCGCTGTGACTTATCATGGAGACGGGGCTGCTTTAAGAGTGCCTCTGATTTCTTTATTGCATATCGATTTAGCCAAGGTGATTAAATTCTAATTGCTAAGGACAAATCACAAAAACATTAGCCAGAGCAAAAGAAAATCAAGTGAGGGGGGTGGAGACCTTTCAGTAATTGTGCCCATTGGTATTCCTGACAGTTTTCTAAAGATGATCCAGATCAAAAAATAATTGGGAGGTTCAGTGAAGGCCAGAAACTAGACGCCGTTAGAAATACAAATGCAATAATTATACTCTTCTGCATACCTCACTATCCAAAGTAATGTATAAAACTCCTATTCATAACATTTAAACTTTAAGTGCTTCCACCTGGAATTAATAATTGGATTTTTAAAGTACCTTTAATCCTTTTCACAATATCAGACAATATGGAACCCTCCCCCCCAACATTGTATTATGAGAAATTTCAAACATATAGAAAAGTTGGAAGAATTATATAGTAAACATCCTTATACCTCCCATTTGCCATCTACAATTAATATTTTGCTATATTTGCTTTATCACATGCCTAGCTATCCTTATATCCATCCATCCATCCACCAGTCCATCCATCCATCCACCAATCCATCCATCCATCCATCCATCCATCCACCCATCCATCCATCCATCCATCCATCCATCCATCCATCCACCCATCCATCCATCCATCCATCCATCCATCCACCAATCCATCCATCCACCAATCCATCCATCCATCCATCCATCCATCCACCCATCCATCCATCCATCCATCCATCCTATTTTTTCTGCATTTTGAAGGATGCTGCAGACATCAGTACAACAAAGAATCTGTGTTTTACACCAGAGCCCAGGTAACTCTTTTTTCAAAGCTTGTGTGCAGCTGTGATCACATCTCACCTCCTGTCACCTCTCATCTAGAAAACCAGGCTCATCTGACCCACATTTCAGGCTTGTTGTAACAAATAAATAAAATAATTGCAATGTTCCTACCATAAAGGGGTCCAATAGATGGAGCTCACACTGCTGTGCTTACTAAGCAGGAATGATTGTTTTCTTTGGACCGAATGAAATGAGGCATCTGAGGTTGGCATCAGTTGCATCGGATGGATTCATGAGCATGATCCGCAACACCAGTGATGCTAACCCATGCTCAGTTTCCTTCCTTCAACAGGAGTGAAGACCCCCTCACCCTGGGCCACTGGCACGAGCTGCATGTGTCTCGCACAGCAAAGAATGGGATCTTACAAGTGGATAAGCAGAAGGTGGTGGAAGCAATGGCAGAGGTAAGCAGGACATGCGTTGGCGGGAACTGGGTTACTGGTTTCTTCCTGTCCTGGCGAGAAGAGCAGCAGTGTAGTGGTTAAGTACATGGACCCCGGTGCCAGGCTGCCTCGATTTACACCCAAGCTCCCCACTGGGCAAGTTACTTAACATTTCTATTCCTCGGCTGTGAATGGGGTAATAATGGGGGAGGTCTCTTACGGTTGTTGCGAGGATTAAGTGAGCTAATACGAGTCTGGCATTTACAAAATTGCCTGTCACCCCCACCCCTACCACCAATCCCTGCCTTTGTTCGAGTCAGTGTCTAATGTAGTAGGTCAGGACACGGACTTGGAGGGCAGGCCAGCGGTGTGGGGGGGTCACACACACGACAAGAACACAGCTCTGATGCCAGGCTCCTGGGTTGCCGATCTAGCTCCATTACTTATCAGTAGTGTCAACTCAGATAGGTCGTTTGACCTCCAAGTTTGTGTTTTCTCATCTATAAAATGGGGATAATGGTGATGATAATAGGGCCTAGTTCACAGAGTTGTGCAAATTAGAATAGCTATATATATAAAACACAATGGTACCCGGCATCTGGTTAACACTACACAGCTTGACTTATTATTAGTTAATTGAGTACTCTTGTGACCTCAGAGCACAGAATTTCTACTCAAGTTTATAACTTTCATCCATGATTTTGTTTCTAAGGCCATGTCCAAAGAAAAGAACATTTTTAAGAAGAGATAAGAGAAATTTGTTTTAAATTATAATCTACTAGGATTCTTTACACACAAAAAATTTAGTCCCCCTAAAACAGAGGGGACTTTAGATTTTCTACTATTTTAATTCCCAGCAGTCCTTGTTCTGTACATCTCCAAATTTAAAGAGGACATTAATGAATGTGGGTATTCTGATAAGAAAATGGATTGGTAGAAAAAAGAAAAGGAAGAAAAAGAGACTTTTGGTGAGGAAAGAGGTATTGGGGTGAAGAAGAAAAAAGGAAGAACACATATGTTCTGTGGTGGGAGGTCCTGTCAGAACCAAGGACCTCCTCAGGATTAGAAGAGTCCCAAACTGGGTTCTGCTTCAAGAGGTGAGCACCCTTCAAACTTAGAAAGTGTTCTATATGTATTTGTGGAAAGAAGTAAGGAAGGAGAGAGGGAAGGAAGGGAAACAGAGAGGGAGTGGGGGAGGGAGGAAGGAAGAAAGGGAGGGAGGGAGGGAGAGAGGGAGGGAGATGGATTTTAAAGGGAGAACAGGAATCACTTCTGGTATGAGCCAGAAAATTCTAACAGCTGGAATTTAGTCCAAGATAGAAGTAGAAATTCACAGCTATAGACTTGACTGTATGTTGATTTAATATAAATTCAAAAAAGCATTGTATCTCTGTAGACCTTAGTTACAAACATTTGTACCAAAGGAACAAAAGTTCAGAATGGGGATATTTGAAGATAGTAGGGTTAAGGCCTTTGATTATAAGTAAGGAACTCTTCAGGACATGGTATGTACCATTGGAATTCTACAGGGAAGAGACAACACAAAGGTAAAAACCATACCTCAGAATTTCTATTGCTACCATATCAGAGAATGAGAATTAAACCAGTATGGTAGAACCAGTGCCTCCCTATTGGCTTTTGGAACAGACCGAAGCTGGAGTGCAGCTCCCACCTGGAAAGCAATATAAACATGTGGGTAAAGGTGTAGCTATTCTGGGTACATGTGAGGTGGTTTTTTGTTTGTTTATTTTGAGGTAGCGCTAAGACAGGAGTGGAAGTCCCCATGCTTGATCTCAGTGAGTTGAGCCTTAATCACATCTTCCCCGGGGGGTTTCTGCCCCCCAGCTAGCTGCCCATACCATGTTCAAAGGCATGGCTGACCCTTTTGGTTATAGAGCAATGGTATTAGGAATAGTGGTCTTAGAGCTTAGAGATGGATGGGGTTAGCGAACACTTCTGGGGGTTAACCCACGACGTTGGCTCCTAAGTGTCCACACTGAAGCCGAACCGAACCTTGGGTTGCTCAGCTGAGAAATACCAACAGTCCAGGGTTGAGTCTAAGCCAGACTTAAAGAAGGGATGTGCTTCTGAGGGCTCCAGAAAACCCCAACCAGTGGCTTTGCTCAGATTTTCCATCCACTTCCAGCTAAATAGAAGTGGCAGATCTAGACACGAAGCCTCATTTTGGTGGGGTCTATTTGCTTTTCTCTTGCGGTTCCCCATGGGTGGGGCAGCTGCGGGCCTGCCTCTGGTCAACAGGAAGGAGGTGGGGGAGGACTCTGATGAACAACCAAAAGGAAGCAGATCTCACCCCAGGAGGCCGGGTCCCGTTCCCTGGATACAACTATAACTCAGTCTTCAAAACAGCCTATTTCTCTGAAATCCCTGTGACCCTGCAGCCTTCCTCCTTTCTTCTTATTAGCCGATTTGAACTTTTGGGTAAGAGCTAAGACGTGACAGTGATGGGTGCCTGTGGGTGTGTGGTCACAGCTGCTGTCTGGGGCAGTATTCCAGGCAGCCACTAGAATTCCTGAAAGCTCTTCCGCTTCTTTGATGAGCACCGCCTCCCCCCAACCCCTGGCCAGTTAAATAAGAACCCTGGAAGCTGCCTGAAGGTTATTGACAGAAGGCTGTGCTGTCTGTATTCCAGTCGAGACCTCCTTGCCGTTACCTGGCTGGACCTGGCCACCTGAACACTGTGAGCATCCCTTGAGATGGTGCACCTTCCTCTCTGCCCTCCCTGTCTCCCCTTCCCTACTCTGACCTGAGCCATATCCATTCTCCTCCCTCTGGCCTGTGATCTGCCTAAAACACAGATAGGACTATTTTCTCTCTGCGTAAAGCTCACTGCTTTTGGGGTACAGGGTAAATTTCTATGCATGCAGGATCTGGTCCCTCCTTGCCTCCGCCCTATACCTACTATTTCCCCTCAAGCCCTGACTTTGGCCAGTTTCTACAATTCTGACTCTTCCTCGACCACCTCACCGACTCTCTGGGTCTAGGGCAGGATATGGGACACCCCCCGCCCATGTGCATCCAGAGTCACCGGAACAGTCCTTGCTGAGCTAATCCCACCTGCCTGTGTAAGCCTCCGGAGGGCAGGAACCGGGTCTTCCTTATTTCCTCTTGTTTGTCCAGCATTTAGTGCCTGGGACACAGTAATGCCCAATAATATTGGCTAAATTAATGACTAAATGCTGCTACTATCTATATTTCTTTTTACCATAAGTAAGAGGAAACCTGACTTACGTTACCTAAAGAGTATTCATCACAGAGATCTCAAATTTCAATGTATCTCTAATTGTTAGAACATTTTAACTTTTTGCTTACAGCTCATATCTGAAGGAGTTAACATTAAATATTACACACAGCTTAATGCCTAGCCCACGCATGAGAGTTTAGGCTGTTGAAATAACCAGTAACAGGGAAACCTCTGGGGGCTAACATGGGAAGTTTTCTCAGAATTTGGAAGATAGAAGAATTTCTCTACCCTTCGTAGTTGATAAGAAGGAATGCCTCCCACCCACCACGCCTTCCTTTTCTCTTGGCCTAAAGAGGTTCTCTCTTTACCACTGCCTAATATAACAATAGCTGGTCAGACAGGAATGCTGATTATGCATCCAACTGTGGGCAAAGTGCTAAGTAAGCAGGATCTCAGCCTCCAAGAGAGGCTAGACTGTGCCAGCATCAATCACAAACAGCTCCAAAATATCAGCAGTTCCAGTAAGGGCTTATTTCTCACTTACATGTCCATCCGTGGTCAGGTGCAGCTTTTTAAAAATATATATATTTTTTATTTATTTATTTGGGGGGTGGGCAGAGGGAAAGAATCCCAAGCAGACTCCCAGCTGAGTGTGGAGCCCGATGCAGGACTCGATCTCATCACCCTGAGATCATGACCTGAGCCAAAACCAAGAGTCAGATGCTTAACCAACTGAGCCATCCAGGTGCCCCTGGTCAGGTGCAGCTTGAATCTGACACCCAGGCTGAGAGTCCACTGTGAGCCCCCCTTTCTGGCTCTGAAAGCTTCTGTGCAGAAGTGATTCATTTCTCTTCTGCCTACGTTTTACTGACTGAAGCCAGTTACCTGGCCCCACTCAAGATCAATAGATTGGAGCTGATCTTCCTGTAAGGAGAGGGGTGCTTCTGGAGAAGTGCTGAACACTGGTGGGCAGTCATGCAGTCTACCACATGCACTATGACACCTCTCTGCAGTAGATATTAGGGCTCTCATTTTATAAATGGTAAAACAGAGTCTCAGAGAGGTTACTATACTTACAGACATTCAAACAGGGGGTAAGTGGCAATGCAAACCAATGTGGAAGTCCCACCAGCCTTTTGGGGTGAGTCCCCAGGGTACTAGGTCTACCAGTTGGTAGTCTTGACTATCTTTTCTGAAGCTATACCGTGTTTCGTGTCTACTCTGTTGGCAGGGAGGCTTCACACAGATTAAGTGCAACACGGACATTTTTATTGGTGGAGTCCCGAATTATGATGACGTGAAGAAGAACTCGGGCATCCTGATGCCGTTTAGTGGGAGCATCCAGAAGGTACCAGCTTTATTTGTGCGTGTTTGTTGTATGACCTTGTCTACCGGCGTTGGAATTGAGAACTATGATCGGTATAATCCCATGCCTCCAAAAAAGAAGCTTGGAGAAAGTTTTGAGGTTTTCTTTTTTTAAGGCTAGCAACAGAGCTTTCCAACCCTACTTTCTTATAACTTCTGCCCCAGGGCCTCTGTCCAGCAGACACTCCATGAATGCAACTCAATGAAGATGAATCTTTACAGCCAATCCACCAGAGGATCCGGGCAGTGCTGAGGGAGGGAACAGGCATCAGGTGGCCGCAGATGCTTCTAGCAAAGGGAAGGAGGCGAATGGAGTCTCCTAGCAACTCTTGGCTCTGTGCTTCTCTTTGGGGTTACTATGCAGTCGGCTCAAGTCAAGAGCCAACCCCCATCCCCACTTCCACCCCCATTGCCACCCCTGCAAGTTAGCAGTTGTTGTTCATCAATCATGTAACCAAGCTCTTAAGAGCATAGATGAAGACATCCTTCCGTAGAAGGTTCAGAAAAAAAAAATGCTTCAGCTAGTTAAAGATACAGGGCACTGACCGCACTCCTATTTGTCTGTTATTCCTTCTCTTGGGGCTGCCCGTGACCTCTCTGGTTATGATAACATGTTTTGTCTGTAACAGACAGGCAGGCTGACTCACAAAACCAGATTCCCAGGACCGCCAAACCCTGGGAGAAAAAAGATTTGAAGAAAGGCATATTCGATTCCTGGATATCAGCTTCCTCCTGTTTTCCTTTAGCAACCAATGGTGGGCGGTGGGCCACTGATCCTTTCTAGCCTTGGCATGAAGCATGAGGGAGGGTAAAATGAAGGAGGCCAGTGAAAGGCGGTCCTATCGTGATTTACACATCCGGGCACTCAGAAAGGCCCCACGGGGCTCTGTCCTTCTCTGGTATCCCAGCGTGGGTCCCACAAAAGGGACCAGGCAATACTTGCTGACCCTGATGTGTTTCCCTGTGTTGCTGAACAGTGATGTCAGTGACACCTCAGCTTAGCCCATGGCCCCCATCAGCGGGGTTGGCCATGTTTAATCGTGTGTTTGAAATTCTCACTTAGAAAGCAAGCTGAGATGCTAAGGGGCCTCACTCTCCCTCCCCACCTTTGTCAGGCTTTGCCCCTCTTCCCTTCACACAACACACATAACCCGTTCCTCCTCACCTCCTGGAAAGGCCACCCTCCCCTCCCAGGGGCTGAGTCATTGGCTGTGCCATGTCCTGCGGTGGATGGTAGCATCTTGGCTTGTCTCAAATACGTATGACTCCGTTTCACAGTCTTTCACTTGGAGCATGAAAAGGGGATGAGTATAGAAGGATGCTGGCTACTTTCTCGCAGGTTGTAAGATTCAAAACTGGGGGAAAAAAGTGTTCTCCCAACTCTCCCGACACCCTCCAAGGACTAGGCAAGCCTGTGGAACCATGCATTAGTGGCAGGAAAGACCATGGCTAACCTCTTAGAACCCCCTGCAGGGCAGAGGTCTTTCTGAGAGGTGTTCCGTCTCCAGGTTCTGCAAAGCCTGCATGACACTGAAACACCCACAGCTCAAAATAAACACACTCTCCAAGTCAAGGGCTGAAAACATTTGCATCATTTACTTGGGGCTGGAAAGCCCAGTAACTTCTCCCTATAATTCATCATTTTTCCTAGAGCCCCACTGCAGGTAAAAGGGGGTGATGGCAAAGGAGCTCTCTTGTCCGTGAATTTGCATGGCAGTACTAAGAACTTTTTTTCTTTTTTCTTTTTTTTTTTTTTTAATGGTGGGGAAGGGGATGTGGAGAGGAAGGGAATCCAAGAGTGTCAGGGAGCGAGGGTAGAGGAGTGGGTGGGACAATCGGGGAGTCCCAGCTGATGTAGCTGTAGACTCCCTGGAGACCACTGGCCAGAAGAACACAGCAATACAGGGAGAAGCTTCTCCCAGCCCCACCGCCAACCAGGAGCCAGCCATCAGTCCCCCTTTGATTCCTGCCTGTTTTGTATTCTTTCTTCCTCGGTTTTACAGCAGCACCTTTCAACCTTGGCTGCATTTTAGAATCACTTGGAAAGCTTTTTAAAAGTGACTGCTGACTGGATCCCACCGTCAGAGATGCTGATCCAACTGACCTGCATGGGACCCCGGCATCAGTACATTTCTTAAAGTCCCCCAGGCGATTCTAACAGGCAGCCAGGTTGAGAACTCTCATTTTGTATTAATGGGACTTCTTTATGACCCCCTGGAATCTTCCAGAGCCAGGGGATGCTTTCCTCTCTGCAGATTCTCCCAAGGGCCACAGGTAGTCACTTCGGTTCCTGTATCGCTTTTACAAGGCGATAAAAACCGGATCTGGACCCTTTCTCTTTTACGCAAGCTCCCTCAGCACGCGTCGTGCAGGTGCGGGTACGAGGGAGGCTTTAGCAGACTGCAGAGATGTGTTCCGAGTGCCTGAACGTCTTGACCCTCTGTCCCCTGCAGATCATCCTGAACGACCGCACCATCCACATGAAGCACGACTTCACGCGGGGCGTGAACGTGGAGAACGCAGCCCACCCCTGCGTGGCGGGGCCCTGCGCGCACGGGGGCAGCTGCCGGCCCAGGAAGGAGAGCTATGAGTGCGACTGTCCCCTGGGCTTCGAGGGGCTGCACTGCCAGAAAGGTAGGCACTGTGCTGGGGCGGGGGGGGAGTTGTGTCTCCGGGAGCACAGGGGACAGATCCTTCCGGGAGGGGCTGGGAATCCCGGGACAGCCATGTGCGTGGTTTTGGGCAATGAGTTCAGGAACATATTAGGTGGCATGTCACATGGTTAATCATTCTATTAAAGAAGAGTTATAGTGCCGAAGTACCTCGGTAACAGTGGGGCGTCTTCCCTGGGAATCCCCTGATGGTCTAGCATTCGAAAGGTTAAATCATCGTGTAGGGGGGCTTCCGCGACGCCTGCCTCTGAGCCATGCCCAGAGCCTATCCTGATAGGTGGATGCCTGGGCTTTATAGGCTGATAACTGTGTTGACCCCTACCGGCGAAGGCAATAAGGAGAGATCTGAGAAATCTTGCCCAGTACAGAAAAATATAAATTCTACTAAAGGATACATAACCTTCTGTAAAGTGTTATTTTTCATGCTGTTTCCTCTGTGCCTGGGTTTCCTCATCAGTAAAATGGGAATAATGATGCAATAGTGTCTAGCACAGAGGGTGGTAGCATAGATTAAATGAGGTGATGCATATTCCTGAGGAGAAGGCCTATTAAGTACTCAACCAGTACTCACCATTATTGTTGCTGGTGAGAAAAAGAAAATCCACTACACCTGCTGTGAACTACTCAGCTTCCAACCCGCCCTTGTCTGAAAGCTAGAGCAGGTCACAGGCCTTGAGTCCCTACTGGATGGAACTTTCCACCTGCCCTAGGGAGGCAGAGGCCACAGACCTGATGTCTGGAAGAGGCCTACCAGTATATGGTCATCATGTTGGGCCATTGGATCTTTTTGTTTCAAGTATCAGTATGGCCTCACCTGCCTGGGAACTAAAAAAATGCATCAGGCCAAACTAAAAAAAAAAAAAAAACCAAAAAGAAATAAGGCAGTGAGCCTAAGTGAAGGGATGTGTTCTCTCTCTTTCCCATCTGTTTCCAGGTTCCTTAACTTTATCAGAATTAGGGCTTAGGAGAAGATGGTCAGTTACAGGTAGATGCTGCGGTGTATGGAATAGTAGGAGAAGTTGTTTTGCAGCAGTCTTGGGAAGTATGAATGCTCATTTGCTGGTTGGCAGCCTGCGTAGTATTCTATTTCAATGAATTTTGAAAACTGCATGGCAAATTATAAGAAATATGTTTATTAACATAGCTCACCCTAGTGATGAACCTCTGAAGAAGAGTGATGGATCCATTTCTGAAAGATCCTGATTATAATTCTAACAAGCAAATTGTTGTTTGGCTAATAGCGTGTACTTGCGGAGATTCAGTTCAAGAGTAGCCCATTCTGTTTGGAAAATTGAGTTTGGATTTCACACATTAGTGTTTGAGTTTCCTGGGTCTCAAACTTTACCACAGGCAATTCAGGTTTCCTCCTGCCTTAAATGCTCACCTTAATGGTCAATATATAAAGCCCAAGGCTTACATGAACGTTTAGCTTTGAGAATTAGAGGAGGAAGGGCAGGACAAGTTGTGGTCTCGTTAACCCTCATTTTCTGCTGCAGAACATTAGCCGTAACAGATATAAAGTGCTCACGTTTATAGCTCCATAACTGTGGGTTCGGGTTCAGTGAGAAGCAAGTATCACCAGCTTGAAGAGTCAGAGCTCCAGGGAGGGCCTGGACCTCCTGGCACGACCCGAGGGAGTGGACAGCGGCGGGGGGATCTGGGGGGCGTTTAGGCCTCTTTTTCTGGAACGTGCTAGGCTCGAGCCCAGAGTAAAACCCAGGTCGACTATCAGCTCCCCTCGTGTTGTATCAGTATTTCCTTATGCTTTGAAATAAAGATAGTGCTTCTGCCCAAACGGCAGTTGTTACCCCTCCAGGAAGGCTTCCGTCGGGGGGGGGGGGGGGGGGGGGGCGTGGCCCGTAGCAAGTCATTTCTTCTCCTGTTTATGGCTTGAGAGCATTCGTGGGAGACTGGGCGCGGGTTAGGGCCATTAAGGACAATTTTTTCCAGGCCCCAACGGGCACGCGGTGGCATGCAGTTGTCACGTGGGCTGCTGTAATACCAGCGTGAGCATCTAGTCCCGAGTGAGGATTGGAAAGGGAAGGAAGAGAGGTGGGCAGCTATACTATTCCACAGAAACACAGAAGAACATTCTAAAAGTTTGGTTAGATTCTTGGTGGGAGAGACCAAGAATGCTCAGAAGCCATCCTTGGTTGTCAGGATGAGTCCTGACAGGCAGACAGGAGGGTGTCTTGTCCCATCCAGCAAGGTGACACATAGCTTCCTCTATTTAAAAGTTTGGATTTTTTTTTTTTTTTCCCTCCCCGATAACCAGATCATCTCTCAAAAGCAAGAACCTACTCTTAGTTTCCCCTCCGGAAGCTAAAGTGGTCCTTTTACCTTGAGCAACCCACACTGCAGAAGTCACCAGCGCCAGGCCTCATTCAATCCATACCACCTTCCCCGCCAGCAATTTAGCTCTGGGGGTCCCTGCTGAGTCTGGTTTTCTCTAACCTGGTCAGGGAGTTTGTGGCACGCAGGTGATTTCCACTAGGGCCCTCGTTGGGAGATTGGCACCTCTTCTCGCCTCTTGGTGGCACAGGAGGGTTGGAACCAGAAACTCTGGCCCATCCTGGAATGGTCTAGACACCCAGACCATCACAGTGGTTTAGGGACCTCCCCCTTTGTCCCTGCAAGGCTGAGCCCAGACAGAAGTGCGCCTCGAGCTCCCACTGAGCTCCTCACTGCCCCCGGGGCACTGTGGGCTCCCTATAGCACTAGCAGCTATGGAAAACCCAACCTCTCCGCCCCAACCTGCGGAACCCACCAGGCCAGGAGAAGCCAGTTCTCCTACTTCTAACTGCAGATGCCTAAGGAAATCATAAGGCCTGACTTCGGTGGTCCCCTGCCCTCCCATTTAGGGGCTCTCACTCTCAGGTGCCTTCTGCTACCTAAATCTAGACACCCCATGGAGCACCCCAATACTGAGACCCCCTTCTCATCGCCCCAGGAGGGTGTTACCAGGGCCTCCCTCCTCAGAAAAGGTATGCCCCATCCTTAGGGATTTCTTTTCTCTTTTGCTCTACTCTAATCCAAATTTACCCATCTTGCATCCGGTCCCTCAGAGTTCTTGTATCTAAGTAAGTTACTAGTAAGTTAAAGCAGAATTTCACGAAGCTCATGTACAAAATTAGGTTCTAAGAAATATCAATGGCTGTTTTGAGCACATATGCAAAGACAGACAACATACGTTCACAGACACAAAATGGGAGTGGGGGTCTGTGGTCAGGTAGGCTTGGGTAATCCCGAGTAACCCCAGTTTACACAGCTCTCTCTTCGGGCGGCTTCCTGGCACCTCGGCTATGATCTGAGTGTCCCAAGACGAGGATAGAGGATGCAGCTGTCTCCCAGGGCTTCTCCCAGCCAATAGCACACTGGCCATTTGGGAAAGAACTCTGAGCCCTTGTCCACTCTTCCCTTCCCTGCATTACTGACCAGTTTGGATTTGGAGCGTACAGGACCCATCACGCCGCTAGATGGGGGTGTTTCTCTGCGGAGGAGAGCTGCTCCGCACTCAAAACTGACAGCGAGCCGGCCTTGGGCCCACGGTTCTCAGTCCTGCAGGATCCGGTCTTGCCTCATCATTGCACACCTTCCACAAACACAACATTTCGAACATTTTCTATTGTATTTAGTCAATTCACAGCACCTTGGGAGGTCTGATTTAGATGATGTTACTTTTTCTGGTCCCACTGTGTGAAAAAACAGCTTCAGTAAACACAGGCCATAATTTAAGAAAACTCAGTATATAAAAACACAAATGAATACAGCATATTCCTTATGCAGACTACAGGGACCGTTTCTTCCTTAGCACGTTGTATCATTCAACAATGGAACAATGTGGGGATGTCCAGCCTGGATGTTGATCTTGAGAGGGTTGAAAGCTGGTCCTGGGAAGGTATTTGGTGATTGTTACTCCGGCTACCGAGGCAGCATCATGGAACCACGAATTCTGGACCAAGTAGAACTGTCCTGCAAGGGAGGGTGCTACCCTGTGGATGAAGGAGCTGCTTGGGCCCAGCGGCCATCCATCAGGATGCTGTTGGGAAAGTCAGGTTACAGCCCCCCCAGGCCCTTCCTTCTCTGGGGTCCTGTAACTGTAAGAACAAGCCAGCACTCCATCAACTCCTTATAGTCTGTTGGGAATTTCAAGTCCCTCAGGTGGAAAATTTGCCTTGCCTGGCTTGGCGGCTGCTATTCATCGGGGTATTTTTTTTGTGTCGGCAGATGGCACAGTCTTTTAGGTATAAATGTGAAGACGTGACAAAAACACTTTTTGATTAGTGCCTTTGCCGCAGAAGAAAAGACGAGGTAGAAAAAATTGGGTTAGGATAAAATATCATCATGTTTACAATATTTAAATAAACTACAAAGGGCTGGAAAGGGCTAGATGGTCGCTTCCAGCTCTAATGTTCTAGTACAGAGTTCATATTTATCCATAGATAAACTGCCTGCAGTGAGTATATTTTCACCATTTTATATTCAGTCGGGTCCTTTCTGGAGCCTTCCCCCGCCCTTTGTTAATCACAGAATGAGCAGGGCTCTGGAATCTTGCAGAGGGCCGGTGGGGTGGGAACTGGGGGGATATTTTTCCACTACAGAGAGAAAAGAGGCAGCTGGCTGGCTTATCATTCCTCTTTCACGCATAGCCTAGAGGCAAGAAAAGTAATAATCATTGACAAGGTAAGTAACTGTTCAGCAAAGAACTGTTTCTCCAGGTTTAGAATAAATGGGGATTGTTAGTTCAAGGTCAGGGGAGCCTCAGAAGTGTCTGAGGGCAGACACATCCCTGCTCTGTCTGCACCCCCCCCAAACCCCACCCCCACTATGCAGTAGAGACTTAGGGAGGGGAGCTGGTGCTAAGTGTGCCCAGAGGGATTCCAGCCATCCCTGTGGGACTCCTATTCCCATTCCCCTGAGAGGACCGGCTGGGCCCTCTCAGGGCTTTATGGGGGAAACAAGGCTGGTTTCCAGTGACTTGTGGAATTCCGACTTCCCCTCTTCTGTTCCATGCTGACGGCTGGCAGAGTGCGAGAACCACTGCCTCAATAGTAAGTACAGGACGTTCCAGGAGACACTGCTAAAGCACTCTGGGCTCCTGCCAGGGAGGGCACCCCGTGCAGGCCAAGTGCATGCAGAGGGGAACGGGGTAAGTGGTGGGGGACTCGGCCACTCTACGGGGGAGGAGGCGGGAATCCTCCCTGTAGAGCCACCAGCCCTGAGATGGTGCTTGGGAAGCGCCTGAGCCCCGCTTGGCAGGCAGCTGGGCCCGGCTCACACAGACCCCGCAGAGGCTCTCTGTGTGCCCCGCTGACGTGGGACGAGCATCTTCTGACCATTTCAGGGAGTCCAGGGGAGCAGGCCCACGCCCATGGCCAGTAACAGCAGGGCCTGCGCCTCTCACCCTGGGGGTGAGCCAAACCCAGTGGGGGGGCCTCGGCTAGGTTTAGCTCTGGGAACCGCTCCTCTGACAGCTTGGATACCCTCTCCTTTTCCCTCCTGGGCACTCCTATCCTGAAGTTAGGGGCTTGCCTGCCACCTACAAGCCCCCTTTTCCCTCTTCTCTGGCCCTCTCATTTCGACTTCCACTCGGGCTCCCTCCCTCCCTGCCTTGCTTCCCCCACTCCCTCCCTCCCCTTCCCCCAGGTGCCCCTAGGCACCTGGCTCTCCCTTCCTTACTCGTCAGCTTCTTTTCTCCTTTCCCCTCGCTCTCCTTCCTCCCCTTTGTTCTTCTCCTCAGCTCCTGCTATTTTGCATCGCACTTTTTGCCTCCCTCTACTTCCCTTCCTTTCCCTCCCTCCTTCCTCTTACCCTCTTTAACCAGAAGGGAGAGAGGCTGGTGGGGCGGCCAGAATTTGAAGCTCCAGTCACCCTCCCCCACTTGATCTGCGGGGAGGGAACCTGCCAGGACCCCCAGCGGATGCCTGAAACCACAGACGGTACAGAGTTCTGTATATTCCCTGTCTCTTCCTGGACGTGCTCACCTACAACCAAGTGTAGTGTCTCAGTTGGGCGTAGTAAGAGATTAACAACAATAACTGATAATAAAATAGAACACTTGCAACAACGTATGGAATCTAAGTGATGTCACTGGGGTCTCTCTCTCTCAAAATATCTTACTGGACTGTCCTCACCCTTCTGGCGATGTTGTGAGATGGAATGTCTGTCCGGTGGGATGAAGTGTGAGCAGTGACGCAGGCACGGTGACCTAGTATTGGGCAGTTGTTGACTTTCTGATGATAGGAGGATCATCTGCCTCTGGACCACGGCCGACCACAAGTAACTGAAAGCGTGGCTAGCAAGCCCACGAAAAAGTGGGGACTACTGCACCAGATAGAGCCTTTCTTGGTTCCAGTGGCCCCCCCGCCCCGCGCTGGCAGCCCCCTGATCAGAGCTGAGATGTGTCAGCACTAAAGCAGTTTCTTCAGAGTTACCTCCCAAATTGTTAAAGTTCCACTTGTCTGTCTTTGCTTTTCTTATTTCCTTCCTTCTTCCCTCCCTCCCTCCCTCCCTCCTTCCTTTCCTCCTTACCTCCTTCCTTCCTTTTTTTAATTTTGTTTTTTATGAAAACATTGTGGGAACCTGCTGTTGGTGACCTGCCAACAGAGGAAGTTATCCTTGGGACTCAATGTCATTGGGTTTGGGGGTTTGCTGTTACCTCTCTCCTTTCTCTCTCTCTCTTTCTCTTTTCATAATTAGAAGTTTAAACTCTCCTACTGTTCATTCGTATCAAATAATTATACATTTTCTCCCCTGGGTGTAGAGTCAGCTCAGTGTCTTCTTTGCCTCAACCACATATTTTTGTGAAACTCTAACTGGTTTTATAAGCTGACTTATTCTCTCTCGTTTTGCACATTTCTTTGAAAATGAGATTCATTCTATCTTAATTTCCTTCAACGGTCACTCCTGTGTCTTTCTAAAGAGGAGAAAGATGTTGCTGTGTGAAAAGGGTGATTCCTTAGGAAAACAAGGGGAGGAGACATTAGGAAGAAAGAAATATACTTCTAAGATACTGGAAAGTCAAATATGGGCTGAGGGCCAGAATTGAGGAGAGCCCTTCTGGTTTATGGTCTTATGCTCTCTTTGCTGTGTGATCTTGGGCAAATCCTTGATGATTCCTGTGCTTCCTCTTCTATAAAAGGGGAATGACCAGCCCTCCTCCATACTCCCTGCTACTCCATGAGAATATGGTGAAGCTCCTGTAAAACATGACACTGGAAGGTGATTTGTAAAAAAAACGAGCCAAAGCCTTATCCCGCCTACTTCACCAGTCTCTTGAGGTCATGGCTGAAGAAGTAGGAATCCTGGGGCAGATTGGCTTCAGATCATGAAATCCTGGTGGGCTTTGTTTGGGGATTGTTTTCTCTGCCTCCCTTGGAGAATATCTAGGGTTATCCCCAGCTGTTCCCCACATGGCCCACGACCTGCTCTTTGGCTTCCAAGAATAATTGGGCACAGTTCAAGTTTCAACACACTGCAAAGACTTCTCAGTAGTGCTGAGGCCAATAACAGTGACAGCCAGCCCCAGGGAGGCGACCACAGGGAGACACCAACCCCAGGCCATGACAGGCAGCTCCAAACCTGGCCAAGTGTGTGTGTGCACACAAGAGGAAGGGGCTGACAAGTTGTTAAATGTCCCATTTCCAGGAGCTGGCTTCCTTTGTATTTTCCTGCCCTGGGGTTGAGGGCTGGGGTCAAGAGAGCTGAATACCATGTAACCTCCATTTTCTGTTCTATCTCAGCCATCACAGAAGCCATCGAGATCCCGCAGTTTATGGGCCGTAGTTACCTGGTCTATGACAACCCAGATATCCTCAAGAGGTAATAAATTACAGTGGGCACCTTCCCTATCTCTGTGAAGGTCGATTCTTCGAAGTCTTTCCCAGGACTTTTCCTTATCTTACTTGCCAGAAGATAATTCTCAAAGAAGGCCATTGAGACATGGTCTTTTGGCGGTGGGGGGGGGGGGCGGGGCACAAAATAGACATAGAACTAGAACAAAACAAACAGACAAAAATACTCAATTTGAAAAGTGCCGCCTTTCAGACAACCCCATTACAAACAACCCAAACCATTTCTGGTCAGAGGGCCTGGAGAGACGAGCATGCCCAGCCCCGGGATTTCCAATACTGGGGCTTTGAGAAGCAGTGAGAACTTGACACACCCCAAGCCGGGGTTCTAAGTGTGATTGCCCAGGCCGGGCAATTGGCTCCACACTGTCCTGCGGCCACAGTGTGCAGTCCTGCCTGGAGCCGGCAGTGGAAGTGCCCCCGTGGCCACCAGACAGTCTTTGAGTCCACGCGCTACCTTGTGTCTTCCTCTGCAAAGCTCCACGGTCCTCTTCAGGCTCTGGCCAGTTCAGTGAGCGGCTTCTCAGCTCTCCTCATGTGGATACAAGAGCCTGGTCCAAGGAGATACCCAAGTCCTAGCCATGGCTTTTTCTACTGGTGACAGAAGCTCCAGCCCTGCTCTGGCGTCCAAGCTCCTGATTCGGAATCGCATGCTCACAAGGCAAAGACTGGTCCTAGGCAGTCCTCACCCTAGCCAGGCTCATAGGGGGTGCTTTCAGTTTGCCCTTCTCTCTTTCTTTTTCCTCTTCTGGTTCTTTGTAGTTTACAGGGTGCCATCCCCCACCCTGCCACCAGCACTATCTTTCTAGAATTTTCCTTCCTTTTCAGGTCGACTACATCTTAACAGACTAAGGCAAAGCTTTAAGCTAAAGGCACCCACTTCTTAGGGTAGATGAGTTTGGGAGATTTTCAAGGGACAAAAGTAGTTGAGAGAAATCCCAGGGCATTGGATGTACCTGGTAACTGAACGCACACCAGACGGACATCACTTCATTTCTTTAATCTCATGTTGTATTTATCTAGGTTGTCTTGGCATGGGGCCCAGAGAAAGCTTCTTCCTTCTTCAGCCCTTTCTCCCCTAAGATGCAAGGGCATTCAGTCCCCAGAAAACAAGGCCTGTGAAAGGGGCCCAAGTCTTCAGTCCCCTGGGGCTTAGTACAAGGCACCAGGTGGTTTGGGAGAGTAGAGGGGTTTGGTGAGAATAGGAGGTGCAGGGCCCCAAACCAAAACAATTGTGTACGTGTGTGTACATGCACATACATATGCGTGTGCGTGAAGCTGCAAGTAAAAGTCAGGATCAGGGTCTGTTTCCGTTGGATGCCTTTGGCTGCAAGTAACAGGAAACTCAGCTCAAATGTCTTCAACATGATGGGCATTTATTAGATCATGTAACAAGCAGTGCAGACTTAGACTGGTTCCTGGATTGATTAATTCAGAGATTCAACTCTATCATCAAAGACCTAAGTCTCTTCCATCTTTCTGCCTTGTTATCCTCAGGCTATTCTCCAGGGGCACTCCCTCCATGGTTATAAGACAGCTGTCCATAAGACACTCGTAAAATGGCTGTACATCAGGGCAATATCCAGTGGAAGTAAAAATTTTTTTCATGCAACTCTTTTTTAAAGGAAAAGAACCTTTCCTAGAATCCTTCTGATAAATTTCCTTTATGTCATTGAACAATATGGTCACGTGCCCACCCCTAAACCAATCACTGCAAGAGAAATGGAACCATTATGATTGGCTTACACTAATTGGTGTATCCAGAGCAAGTGAGGGAAGGAAGGAGCCTGGAGTAAAAGATGGAAAAAAGCAGGTCTTTAGGGAGTGGGCCAGGGCTGGATTCTCTGCACCGGGCCTGGTGGCAAAGTCACCATTATGGACCCTGCTTCTCCCTGCTTCACTCTGAGGCCCTGAATGGGGAAGGTAAACTTGATCTCTTCCTGTCTAGGTCAGGCTCTGGGAAGCCTAGACAAGATTCCCCTCCACTGTTCGCTATAGATAGTCCCCATGTTATGACAGTTTGATTTAACGATTTTTCAGCTTTACAATGGTGCCAAAGGAATGTGCATTCCATAGAAACCATACTTTGAATTTTGAACTGTGATCTTCTCCCAGGCCAGTGATGTGTGATAGGATCCTCTCTGACGGGGCTGGGCAGTGGCCACCACTCCCAAGCAGCCACACCATCATGAGCATGAACAACCAATGTGCTTACAACCATTCTGTTCCCGTACAACTATTCTGGTTTTCACTTTCCGTATGGTGTTCAATAAGTCACCTGAGACAGTCAGCACTTTACTAGAAAATAGGCTTTGTTTTAGATGATTCTGCTCTAGTGTAGGCTAATGGAAGTGTTCTGAGCACATTTAAGGTAACCTGGGCTAAGCTATGACGGTCAGTAGGTGAGGTTTGTTAAATGCATTTTTGACTTAGGATATTTTCAGTTTATGATGGGTTTATCCGAGTGTAAGCCCACAGTAAGTTGAGAAGGGTCTGTACTGAATACACTCTACAGCTCCTGAGCAGGTAGGCGAGACAGAGAGGGATGGTACAAGGGATAGGAAAATAGAAAAGGAGATTTTCCCAGTAGTGCCATATTAGGAGCAATACTGAATTATGTTTACTCCTGTCTCACTTTTTATTTAAAGACCTCATGCTTGCCCTTCTCCTTATATCAGATGAAACCCTGGTCACCTTAGTGAGACTAGATTTCTGAGCTAGTCTATTCCCAGGAATTGATAAGAACCTGTAAGCCTGTGATCCTATCCCCGGCCATGGCTGTAGGGGCAGGAACTGACCCGTCTGAGCACCCCTCCGTTCCTCTCAGCTTCCTGCTCCTCTCCACCCTGCCTCCGCCCCAGCAGCCTCAAGACAATGATCCCATTGAGCCACCTTCCTTGTCTGACTGACACTCTGCCCCCTGTCCTGTCGCCCCTCCTCTGCCCTCAAGGACAGTCACTGCCAGAGCGAGACATCCATAGCCATGATCATAGCCCAGAGAGCTACCAACTTGAACCTCTTGGCAATTATGAAACCCACTTTCTGTTGGGGAATGGGGAACACTATTCCAAGGCCCGTTGAGGGTGGGACAGGAAAGAGGGAAGACTGAGGTATATATTGGGGGTACAGCCTCGGTGCTGGCATTGGCCAGAGTCTGGCTAATCTGTGACTCATCAAGTGCCCTCTTGTGGAATTTCACCACGTGTGGGGAGGGGAACACTGCTGCAAAATGAGCGATCCAGAATTTTAGGCCCATCGTGTAGCTTGTGGTGGTGATGCCATTTTTCATTTCTTGGTAGTACGTGTCAGAAACGCCAGACTACCCTTACACCTGGCTCCTCGGGGCTGGCAGACAAAACTGCGACTATTCAGAATGGACGTTGGTGGACACTGGTTGATCTGTTACAATTATTTGTGTATTTTCCCCAGGGTATCCGGATCAAGATCAAATGCATTCATGAGGTTTAAGACAACTGCCAAAGATGGTCTGTTGATGTGGAGGGGAGACAGCCCCATGAGACCCAACAGTGACTTCATTTCCTTGGGCCTTCGAGATGGAGCCCTGGTGTTCAGGTAAGCACTCTCCAGTTGTCTTCAGCATCACCTTGTGATTTTTCTCAGACAGTGCCAGTCATGCCAAACAGAGTGATGCCAAAGTAAGCCAGCACCCAGTCTGCTGGAATGGACTGTTGCCTGAAGGGCCAGGCTTATCTGAGGCTCCTGGTGTTTCTTTCCAGCATCCACCTTCTAGAGCATCAGTTGGCAAATTTTAGCCTGAGGGCCAAATCCAGCCCATCACCCATTTTTGTAAATGAAGTTTTGTTGGAATTCTGCCATACTCATTCACTTATATGTTATCTGATTACTTTCATGCTACGGTGTCACACTTGAGTAGTTTCAATAGGGACTCTATGGCAGAGCCTAAATTATTTATCATCTAGCCCCTTACAGAACATTTTTTGACCCCTGTTCTAGAATGTTGCTGCTGTATGCTCCCCACTTGCAAATTAGGATGTAGTAGAAAGAGGGCTTTGATAGTGCCGAGCATGGATGTGAGTACTCAGCTCAAACTAGCTCAGACAGATGAGACCAGCTAAGGTCGAGAGACCTGCCTGTAAATTCTAACTCTGCTCCTTATTAGCTGTGCGGCCTTGGGAAGGAGATTGCCTGCCTTCCAGTCTCCCCCTGCAAAGCCAGATTCACACGTCAGTAGATCAACCCAACATTTGGATTTTTGTAAATGCTTCTTGGGTGATACTGATAAGGCAGTCCTGGAAGTTCTTACCTCTTTTGAGTCACCTGAGACTGTTCTCAGATTTGTCAAATGGATAGCTGTGAAGTAGCTAAAGGACGACCTAGACCACTTCCCCCCACCACGGTGGGTGGGAGCTGGGTTTCCCCAGGGCAGGCACTGGCTTGTGTGACATGCGGAAGCTTCAGTAGAGATTGTGGTGGTACATCCTCATTTGAGGTTAGAAATACTTGTCCAGACCCATGATTCTCAAAACATGGTCTCTGGACCAGTAGCATCAGTTGTCACGGGAAACTTGTTAGAAATGCAAATTCTCAGGCCCCACCCTTGGCCTCCTGAACCAGAATAACTCTAGGGGTGGGGCCCAGCAGTCTGTTTTAACTGTTTTCTCCGGGTGATTCTGTGTCTGCTAGGGTTTGAAACCCCTGCCTGGTCTCTGGATGGTCTATCTGCTCTATGGGGGGAGTAATTTCTCTGGCTTTTCCTGCTTTAATTCCCCCTCTGGTGACTAGCACAAAGTCACTAAGTGATATGGACTCGGTTGGACTCAAAACAAAGATGATTGATCTGTGGAGAAGATGAAGATTTAATTTTGGGGCTTCTGTGGATCATGCACAGGGATTATTGACAGCCAGAGTAGAATAATGTTAAGTCCTTTCAGTTTGAATAAAAGGCATTTGGAGAGGAAATGTCACTTGTCCAACATCACACTTGCTCCTAAACAGCAGAGCGTGCTGAGGGACGCCATCCTGCGATCGTCGGGGACTTGGGAGAGAATGTGTGGTTGATGGCTCCAGGCCGGCCGGTGGGAGCACCGTCTCAGCTCCCTTTACCCCCTTGGCCCTGAGGTCAAACACAGAGCTCTTCACACCCCAGTTTCAGGCTGGCTGCCGCGAAGCCATTTTCTTGTGGTTTTCCTGTGGTTAACCTCACCAAGGCCTCAAGTACTTGATTGTGCCCAGAAAAGGGAACTGAAACAGTAGCTCAGCCGTGGGTGGGAGGCCCAGCTTCCCCCCTAAACCGCCGGCCCCGGACAGGGGAAGTGTGCTCAGGGCCGCCCCGCAGCTCCCCCCGGCTCAGGCCAGCCCCTGTTTTCCCCACCCCTGGGGACATCCTTCTGACGGCTCCCCTGCATCCCAGACATTTTTCTTCTATTGCAAGTTCTCCCTCGGATTCTGAAAATGGGCCTGATGTGTTTCTTTTAGCCTGGAGTGGTGGCTATGTTCTGTGTGAAGGATGCCCCGCTTGGCCCCCCACCGAGGTGGACGTCTGTGCCCACCTGTCCCTGGGCCTGGAGCTGCAACGTCACTGCCTCGGCCTCCCTTCCTTCCTCTGGGTAGTCACTTTGCACATCCATTCACCCAGCACCGCAGGAGGCTGGGCATGGAAAGGAATTAGAGTGCAGGCCAGTGGTTTGAAAATGTCATCGTACAGAGTCAGTGGGGTGGGGGTGGGGGGGCTGGTCTCAGAGGTGGATTCCTGGGACCACCACCCAGAGATTCTGATGGCCCAGGGCCTTGTGGGGGGCAGAATCCGATTGGAAACGATCAGGAACTGCACCCTAAGAAGCAGGGTCTGAAATGGTCAACCGCTTGGGCTTCAGAGTCAGACATGTGGCCACGTGACCTTGGGCAAGTTACCCTCCTTCTCTGTAGAAGGCAGAAGCAAACAGTCATGAGGACTGAAGACTGAATGCGTTAATTCACGTGAGGGGCTTAGTGCAGGGTCTGGCCTATCTAGCTGTTAGTGGTACAGATTATTAAAATTGTTATCTTGGAGCACCTGTTTTCTGGGTTTCTATGTACAAGATTAAGTAGAAGAAAGGGAATCAAAGTGTTCGGCTAAGAGTATAGTTTTTGGTGGTTTTGTTTCATTATGTTTTATGATTGTGTATGGGGCATAAAGCCCAGTGAACAGGTTTGTGAAAACCACCTGATTGACAGGCTTTCCCACTCTTTCCATGTGACCTTGATAACATTTTCATGCAACAGAGAAGAGGAAGAGATCTGACATTAGCAAAATGCCCTGTGTGGCAGTTCAAAGGGGGTATGACTAAGTGGGGGGGGGGGGTCACTGCATGGAGGCAGCCATGTGGTTTCCAAAAGGCCTCACCTGGTGGCTCTTCCTGGCGGCCCACCTCGGTGCTCAGCCTCATAGCTCCCCGGGCACAGCAAGTTGAGCAGGTAAATTTGGAGCAGAATAACCAAGTCCCGCTAACCAGATTCACAAGGCCTTGCTAGAGAAGCCAGACATGCATTCGTCTGTTCATTGCTTCATTCATTCATATGTTTCTACCTTTTCTTTTTAAACTGAGGTGTAACTTCCATGAAGTGCACAAATGTTAAGTGTACAGCTTGATGACTTTGAAAAATTTTTAAACACATAGACACCTGTATAACCACCATCCAGAACAAGATAGAGAACATTTCCCACACCCCAGAGGGCTCCCCCATGCCCTCTCCCAAAGCAGGTAACCATTATTCTTGGTCTTTTATTATTGTAAACAACAACAACAACAACAACAGGGTACCTGGGGAGGCAGGAGGTTAGTTGGAGGGTGGGTTAGAGCGGTTGCGTGTGTGGGAGAGTCAGGCAGTGGAGAGGCCAACCGAGCTGCCTCCCCAACTACCACCTCACAGTGAGACTGGAGTCCTGGGTGCTGGGTTCACTGTTGACTCCCTTGAGCACGTTCTGGCTCTTTGCATGAATAGGAGCGTTATCAGGTTGGAGAACAGAAGAAGAAAGCCCGTCTTTTGTCCAAACGCAGCTGAAGGTTTCCATTCACTGGATTACAATCACGTTCCAGCCTAGCCTCCCTGAGATTATCCCCAAGTCACCTTGATTCTGAGATCTGGGTGTTCCTGACCTTTTTCGTTACATATTTACAGCCTGTTGGTTCACTCTCACTCACACATGACTACTCTTCCAGGAGAGGCTTGATGAGTTTAACTCTTGGTGGCAACTTTCTACTTACTACTGGTTCCTCCAGATATATTGTCAACCTCAGATATGAGCTGCATTAAAGACTGCATGTATTGGGGATGGTGGGGTTATTTGTTTGGATCTTACTATGTACCATGGTCTTTTATGTAATATTCCCTACAGTCCTTTAGGGAAGGTATTAGTTCCCCCATTTCACAGAGGAGGAAACAGTCTCAGAGAGATCAGGCTAGTCACCAAAGTCACAGAGCTAGTCATTGGCAAGACTGGGAATCAAGGCAGGCTAGTCCAATCCAAGTGCCCACACTCTTTCTGTTACCCCTCGCTGCCTTTCATTAAAGCTACATCTGGTGATTCGGCTCAGTTTCTGCCAACCAGCTCTCAGCCCTGCTTCATCCTCATTCATTCCTTCAAAAAGTCATTTGGCCACTAAATAATGAAATCTGAAAATCCCACCTCCAGGCTGCTTCTTACAAGGAGACACTGGGGGTGGGAAAATTCATTAAGAAGCCATAAACTTGGGCACCTGGGTGGCTCAGATGGTTAAGCGTCTGCCTTCGGCTCAGGTCATGATCCCAAGGTCCCGGGATCGAGTCCCGCATCGGGCTCCCTGCTCCTTGGGAGCCTGCTTCTCCCTCTGCTTCTCTCTCTCTCTCTCTCTCTCTCCCTCTCTCTCTCCATCTCTCATGAATAAATAAAAAATCTTTAAAAAAAAAAAAAAAAAGAAGCCATAAACTTTTCAGGATCAGAGCTATGTCTCTCAGCTCATCAGGTCACCCAAGTTGTGTGCTTGGTTCGGTGTCAATGGGCTGGGGGACTTCTTGGAGCCTCCGTGATTACAGAAATGACCCATCGTGCTTTCCCTGGGGAAAGCCAAGTGCTTGCTCTTGCTCTTTTCTCAGAGTGAGTGCATGCAAGAGCTCAGTTACTAATCCACGTTTCCTTTCAACATTCCTATTTCTTGGCCAGTGAAGTCACAGAGAGACATGTCCTCTTATAAGCTGAGGAGAGGTGCCCTGGTGGAACACATTTTCTTTGAAAAGCGTGATTACATTAGGCTTTATTACATTATCGAGGGGAGGTCTAGGCAGTTGGCCCAGTGCCCAGCCTGGAGTAGTCACTCACGAAATATTTGTTGAATTGAATTAAACTAGAATTATTAAGTGAGCACTGGACTGAGAGGGATATTTCTCTTTGGTAAACAATATGTGCACATCTTCTGAGACCTGTAGGGTATAAGGGTATCTGGAAACTGAAATAGAAAATACAAAGCTACTGAGAGGGCCTGATATCAGAGTAAAATGGGGATGGAGGAGCAGATCAGACACCAAGTTAAGTCCTATCCGTAAGCTTTGGGATTTTAGGCAGATCCTCCTGATCTCTTTGGGGCTTAGCCCACTCTGCCATGTTCTGTTTTGTTTTGTTTTTCAGAAAGTGAAAACACATGTATGAGTTTCTGAGAGCTGCCATAACAAATTACCACAAATTGGGTGACTTAAAACAATATAAATGTATTCTCTCACGGTTCTGGAGGAGAGAAGTCCGGCACACGGGTGTTGGCAGGGTTGGTTCCTCCGGGGGGCTCTGAGGGAGAATGTTCTATCCTTTCCCCCCAGGTGGTGGTGGTTGCTGGCAATTCTTGGTGTTTCTTGGCTCATAGATGCACCATTCCAATCTCTGCCTGCATCTTTGTGTCACATTCTTTCCTACCTGTCTCTGTCCCCGTGTCCAAAGATTTCCCCTTTTTTATGAGGACATACTGGATTTAGAGCCACGCTAACCCAGGATGACTTCATCTTAACTAATTACATCCGCCAAGACCCTCTTTCTAAATAAGGTCACATTCTGAGGTTTGGGGGAGACAATATTCGACCTAGTAAACACATTACAAATGATGAAGCCCTCCTTGTTCCTGATACTATAGGACTGATGCTTCTGTACATGGGGCCAAAACCAACCAACAAACACCTCGCGGACGTTATGCTAAATGCAAGAAGCCATTCACAAAGAGACAAGTACTGCATGATCCTACTTGTATGAGGTTATCGAGAATAGTCAAAGTCACAGAGACAGAAAAGCAGAACGGTGAGAGGCCAGGGAGCTGGTGGGTGGTGAGTGGTAATTTCAGGGGTGCAGAGCTTCAGTTTTGCAAGATAAAATGAGTTTTGGACATGGCTTGCACAGCAATGTGAATGTACTCAACACTACCCAACTAACCCTTGAAAACACTTAAATTGGTAAATTTTATGTTACGTATATTTTACTACGATTAGAATTTTATGAAAAAAAAAACTTTTTGGGGAGTTGGGGTTCATTCATGGCCTAGCCTGGAAACCTAATGCTTTTTATAACATTGTTGTATTTTGTTTTAAGGAAAGTACATTCTGAGTTCCAAGGAATTTTTGCAATGGGAATTGTTCATGGCTGCCTGCCTGTCTGTATTTCACTTGATTCTGTCTGCTTCTTCTCTCGTGCCGTTAGCTATAACCTGGGCAGTGGCGTGGCGTCCATCATGGTTAATGGGTCCTTCAGTGATGGTCGGTGGCACCGAGTCAAGGCTGTTCGGTGAGTCCCCACCACAGGGTGAGACAGAGCTGGAGCTCAGCAAGAGCTAGATGTGCTGTCCGCGTGCCTGTGGCCCCAAAGTCCTGCTCCCCAACCTTGCCTGGCATCCTACTGCTTCTGACCTGGGTCATTCAGGGTGTTTTGTTACTAAGGTCCCCCTTGCTTTTCCCTAACACTGACAGGCCAGAGGGCCTGACCTCCCAAGTATGCACTCAACAGAGACCTCCCAGAGAAAGAACTTCTTGATGACTAAACTGGAAGAGGGCCTCGCTATCTTGTGAGATCTAGATCTTTCTAGTGGGATAAGATTTCAGGGCCTGTGGACTTTGAGGAATGCTTTACATCTCACCCACTTTTTTTTTTTTTTTTTGGACATTACATTACCTGGGCTTTAGAAGCTGTGTGCACCCTGTCCCAATTACATATCTCCCCCCTCACAGAGGTCACCACCCTGACTTCTGATTAACCCCGGGTGAATCATTCCTTTAAAATTAGTTTTACTACCTCTGTCCATATTCTTAACAGTATATTCTGAGAAACCAAAGAGCAGACCCAAACTTAGCTCTGTAAAAAAAAAATGTCAATCTTGCCATTTTAGATGAGGGTTCCAGGAGTTGGGCTGAATAGAACGTGTGGTTCAGGTTCCCTGAGCATTCACCATAGCCCTTCGCGGGGAGGCCCGTGGTGAGGTCAGGAGTGAGCCTGGGAACCTCGGGGCTGCCGCGCGCAGTCTCCTCCTCAGCTCACATACAGGCTGTGGTGGGGGTAGCCTTGCTGGACCCCACTCTCCTGTCCGTTACTTATTACCTTAGAAGTCGAAACCCAAGATGCCATCGATTCTAAGACATAGCCTCATTTCAGAGATATAAAAAAATGAAAAATTCTTAGATGAAATAAAGTGGGGGGAAAAATGGAATTTTTTAGAGAAATGGTGAGGGGGGGTGGGAAAGGCTGGCCAGGCAAGGTAAGCTGTTGGAGGCATTGCCCATCACGGCATTCACGCATGAGATTCTGAAACAGCATATCCGAAGTGGAGAGGCAGTGTACGATCTCGAGGCTGAGGACAGAACAGAATTACCTCTAAAACTCGTTACTAGAAGAGTTGCTACCAAGACATGAGGCCTGGCCAACCGGATTTGTACTATTGTATCCCCCAAAAAAGAGTAGAGCCAGGAAACTCTGGAAGGTGAAGGAGGGACTAAAAGGGGAATGATTGGTTTTAAAACCTTTCCTTGAATGTACTTGAGGAGTTAGAACCCAAGCCCCTTTCCCACCTCATCTAGCTGGCACGCTGCTCTTTCCCTACCCATGGGAAAATAAGGAAAGGCAGTTCTCTGGAGAAAGTGAAACAAGGTTCTGAGCTGGTGGCACTAGGCATAACTAAATACTGGACTACTGTGTACTGTATAAACTATATAAACTAAAGCTGGGGACTGGGTGCAGGCTCATATGTTGAATATTAAGAACCCCATAATTCTTCCCCCAGTGAGATTCCAGAATGCTGGGAGCCAGGCTATCCCCCACAATAAGGAAAGTAGAAAATTCAGGTGTCCCCCAAGAAAATGATTGAGCCAGGTCCCAGCACTATGAAGCCCCAGGCAGCAGAAACGAATCTACACACAGAGCTTCCGATCTGCCTTTTAGTGCTTTTTTTTCTTTTTTAAAGATTTTATTTATTTATTTTAGAGAGAGATAGAGAAACAAGTGGGAGGAGGGGCAGAGAGAGAGTCTCAGCTCCCCGCTGAGCATAGAGTCTATAGTGGGGCTCGATCTCACGACCCTGAGATCATGATCTGATGGTTAAAACTGAGCCACCCAGGCGCCCCAGTGCTTCTTCTCTTCACTTAACTATGAATGAAATGAAACTATGAAACTATGAAATGGCCGTCAGGAATCACTAGGCATTTGAAAAAATCTCCAATGTAAAAGATGGCTAGCAGAACAAATCAACATAACAAAGCAATTTGAAGGAAACAAAGACTTGAATGAAAAAATGATAAATGATAAAATATGATATAAATGGTAAAACATATTACTGTTGTCAGAGAGATAAGAGAGACCAGTAATCCAAGAAACAAGAACAGTTTGCTGTAAAAAAAAAGATTAGAAGATCAATAAGGAACTCCTAAAAAAAAAGTGCAGCCTGGGTTGGTACAGTCCTCCAAGATCTGTACAAACAGGTGGTTTTTTGAAGAAGGTCCCTGGGACCAGATAGTTTTGGGAACCAGCATAGAAAATGGCGAAGCCCTTGCCACAGATGAACACCTCCACTCCACTGTCCCCAGAGTCGCTTTTGGATGACTCTCTGGGCCCTTTAGAAACTTCTCAGCCATTCTTTGTCCTCCCCCAGAGTAATCCTCTACCTGCTTCATTGGCTTTCCATCTTGCTTAGAATACTGTTAGAACTCGCCACGGGTCCCCGTGTCCCTTCCACACCTCCCCTTATAGTTCTGTTCTTCTCTGGCTCCCTTCAGGAGAAATGCTTCTGGCCACTCTCCTCCCACTTCCAGAATTCTCTGTGCCCAGCCTGTACCAGCCCCCTGTCTTTTCTCTCTTTAGCATTGCCACTTCCTGTTTGCATTACCCTCCTCCTTCACCTGACCTACCCAGCCTTCAGAGCTCATCTCAGACAGAGTGTCCCTTGAAGCTTTCCCTGACCCCCTCTCCTCCTGTGTTCTGCAGCATCCTGGCATTCCTCTGCTGCAGAGTGGTGACACGGTGTTTTCATGTACAATTTGAATTTTTTTGTTTGCCTCAGGAAACCATAAATTCCTGAGGGCCAGGAATTTTTTCTTTTTCATTTTTGTGCCTCCGTCTTTTAGCATAGTGCCAGGCACAGAGTAGGTACTTGAATACAGTTTTATTAAAATGAATGCATAATTGAATTAAGCTCCAAAAATGGTGGTCTCTACAGGGATGGCCAATCCGGAAAGATAACTGTGGATGACTATGGGGCCAGAACAGGCAAATCACCTGGCATGATGAGGCAGCTCAACATCAATGGAGCTCTGTATGTGGGTAAGTGACCTTTGACCAAATCTAAATTATGCCAGTGTCTTCTTGCTAGGCCTCCATTTGTCATGGTGGGATTCCCCCAAAGAGGTGCACTTCACCGGATCAAAATACTTAGAAATTGGGAAGCTTGCCATATATTCCGTTGTTCCATTTTCTGAACTTCTGACTCATGGCTGAGGGGGCAGGAGGCACTTAGATGCTTTTGTGCTTTGGACTGATCCACCAGGAAAACCATGCTTCTCTTGTTTATAGAACAAAAACCTGCCTAATATAGCTCCGACAGTTCCCTCTGAGGAAGGAGGATCTTTCTTGTCCCCTCTCAAAATTAGAATGAGTAGTATTTCTGTAAATAGTTTAGAAACCACTACTGCAGACACATAAACACGAAAATAGATCTCTATCCAAATGATATTTCCTAAAAGTGAACTTAATTGAAAGCTTTCAATATCAGTGTATTTCTTTTGGGTTAAGATGACATCACCTTTAACTATCTGCTGCCTTCTGTTGACATTATACAACATTTCAAAATTTCTCAGGCACTGTTTGGTTTTAAGTGGTTAGTTGGGTCAGCAGTCACACGTGAGGTGGGTATTTATAGCCTCTGGTTGTGTGTCAGGTCGATACAAGTCCATCTGTTCCTTCAAGGGTTATTATTAATCAGACAGCTGCTCTGCACTGAGCAGTTGGAGGGGCTCACAGCCCTCACCCATCCTGTCAGCCGAGGGACACCTTGGTCAATGAAGACTCAAGTGTCCTAACGAGACCTGCTCCCCTCCGGCTCACCCCGTCTCCCTCTTGCTTCCTGGCAGGTGGAATGAAGGAAATCGCTCTGCACACTAACAGGCAATATATGCGAGGCCTTGTGGGCTGTATTTCTCATTTCACCCTGTCCACTGATTACCACATTTCCCTCGTGGAAGATGCCGTGGATGGGAAAAACATCAACACCTGTGGAGCCAAGTAAGCCCAGCTGGGCTTGCCCAAGGGACACAGCCTTCTCTGCTGAGAATCCCCGGGGCCCCGCGACCCTGCCTGCTGCTGCACACGGAGGCATGGCGGCCAGGTGTGTTTCTTCCCATCAAGGAGAGAGTACCCCCTGATGAGAAACTAGAACCAAGACAGGAGTCCCTGTGTGGCCTTTCCTGCTGACACTCTGTAGGCCAAACCTAACGGAATACTCTGTGTAGGAAGCGTCGAACTTTGTCCATTGAATGTGCAGGGGCTGCCAGAGATCACACATCAATGCAAATTCCAGAGCCTATCTGCTGTAGCTCAGTGACTGTGTTGTGATTCATGGTGAATAAAAAACGAAAGAAAAAAAAAAATAGAGACCCAAAGGGCAGTATTAAAATACTTCCCTCCTTCCCTGACTCATGACACTTTTACTGACAGCAGAATGACTATTTGACCTTGAACCTTG
Organism: Zalophus californianus; assembly: GCF_009762305.2. Classification (NCBI taxonomy): domain Eukaryota; kingdom Metazoa; phylum Chordata; class Mammalia; order Carnivora; family Otariidae; genus Zalophus; species Zalophus californianus. Next base: position 123,966,117 of record NC_045599.1, on the reverse strand, counting down.
AATTTCTCACCTTGGCCCATGAATTATTTAGGATTAATCCCTTCCACTCCTCAGTGGCTGGTTCAGTATGCTCTGACTATTCCATGAAAATCAGGAGGAGGGGAGACTAGGCATGGAGTCACAGAACGCTGCCCCCACCAAAGTTTACCTTTAATGAAAACTCTCTACTTTTTATAATGCAAATCGAAGAAAACAGGCACCATGATTTTGTAGATGTCTTTTTGTATGTGTATATTTTTATAGCTGCAGATTGTCCACACAGTATACTTTTGCAAGTTTGTGTGGACAACCCTGAATTCTTTGCACACTTCCTAAAAATCTTCCCCCAGAAAAGACTTGTTTGGGCCCTTCATGGCATCCTCCGGAGTGGGGTAGTTATCTCGGGGTGGGCAGCTTAGGGAGGCTGACTCTTCTCTTGCAGTAAATGTTGATGGCTCAAGGAGATGAACATGAAGCTTCCCACATAAGCAGATTAACAGGGACATGTGTTACGGAGGAGGGTCACTGTCATATTTGCTTTAAGAGAGGGGGAACGTCTGTAGTGAATCTGAATAAAGGAGATGGAGAAGGCTAGAACTCATGCGTTCAGTCTTTTACTCATTTGGGGGAGATGTTGCTGATGCTTGCAGAAGTCACGTCCACAAATGGACACCGATACAATTAGTCATGAGCTGTAGACACGATCCCTGAAAGTAGAGTCTCACAGTGGGTGATTATAAGGCTGTTCTGGGGCAGGGGGTGCCCCTCAGCATGGCCTGAGCGCCTGGGCAAGAACTGGAGAAGTGGGGTGCTTCCTCTGCGTCCTTGGCGGGGACCCGGCAGACAGCTGGCTCACTGGCAGATCCCAGGACGGGACTTGCTAAGGGAAAGGTGAGATGAACACTGTCCCCAAAGAGGAGGGAAATAGGATCTGAATCACGTACGAGCCTATAATTTGTCATGACGTGACTCTGGTGTGTGCAGCCTGTGTTCAGCGGAGACTTTGAGCTTTGGGTGAAGCACGGTGGTAAGCACTTTGAAAATTCTGAAAAGTGAATAAGTGAACTAGAGACATTCCCCTCGTGCTTCAGCCTTCTACTTCCTGCCTTTGGGACCTCCGATGACCAGGACCCTCCCTCTGGGAGGAATAACAACAGCGACGGTAATAGGGACAGTGACTGTAGCAGTGGCAGTCCGGGTAATACCTCTGTTCTTCTGGGTGTCAGCTGGGGAGTGCAGTTTACAGGAAAGCCACGTGGGAGAAAGGGGGCTGTTTTTTGTCTTTTTTGTCTTTTTTGTTTGTTTTGTTCCCTAGTTCAATGAATTGCAAAATCTTCCTGCTAGCGTTCAGCTTAGAAAATACAGAATTATCATATTGTTATATGTAGCCCTGTATCCTTCAATTTCTAGCCTACACGGTTTCCTGAACTTTTCATGGACTTTTATGTCTTTGCACAATCTTTTTATGCTGTTTCCTCAGCCCAGCATATTACATTCCTTAATCCAACATGTCTGTATTCTCTGTCCCCTTCAGGTAATCGATCAGAAGGTTCTGCGTCAGGATGTCTTAGAAAGTGGGTTTTGCCAGCTCTCAAACACCCTCACCTCCACCCCTCTTCCTTGGAGACTGCTAGCAGCCGTGCTTCCCCAGAGAGAGTGGGGTTGCCTTCATAGCATAGTTTCAATCCATTGCCTCCAGCCAAAAAACAAAACAAAACAAAAACCCACCCAAAAAACACCCCCAAACAAATAAAACCTTGTGATTTTAGCAAAATATGCAGCTGAGCTGAAGCCAGGAGAGTTATGTTGTAGATGCGCCACTGTTCCCTGCAGGTGTTATCCGGACAAAAATGCGGTGACTCAGGGACAAGGGCCTGGGAGTGTGTGTTGAAGCTGATGAGAATTGTGGGCCACCTTCCCCCCTGGGTGGGATGCAGAAGGGGTTAGAAGGGGTGACCCCATGGTGGGCTGAGGGCAGGGGAGATCCTGCTGACAAGAGGGCAGCAGAGTAGGGTGACACCAGAGGAGCGGATCACCTGGGTGCTCAGGGTCAGAGAACATGGTAAGTATATCCCAAGCCAGGAGCAGGGCTCTTTCACCCTCTCGGTGGACAAAACCCAGGAGATACGGGATGTATTTATAGGGGAGGTGGTTGTGGGGATACAGACGGCATTCTGAGGCTTGACCAGGTGGTTCTTTGGGTCTCAGCTGGACCCGTTCCCATGTGTGGCAGTTGGCTCATTTAGGATGGCCTTGGCTGGGGCGGTGAGGTGACTCGAGTCTCCTCCGTGTGGCTCTCCTCCTCGTGGGCCCAGAGGATAGGCTGGTATGCCCTTGTCACTAAAGAGGAAGGCAAAGACACTCGAGCAAAGGTGTAAGGCCTTCGACAGCCTACGTTTGGGAACTGTGCATGTCCCTTCTGCCACATCCTATTAGTCAAAGTCCATCGACCGAAGAGATGAGGAAACAGACTGCACCTCTGCAGTGGAGAGAAAGTCACCCAGCAAAGGGCCAGACACAGCCAGGGTACGAGATCTGGGCCCTTAATGCCATCCGTCCTTCACACAGGCTGTTGAGAGAGGGGGTGTGGTGCGGGGCCATGGCCCCCCCGGGCCACAGTCCTGGGAGCGGGGATGAGGTCTGTGAAGTTGTCAGGGGCCGCCCGGCCAGACGGGGCGCACGGAGCAGCATCCGTCCCTCCTCCGCACCTGCTGTGCTCTGTGCTCCCTCCTTTTGCTACCCGTTGCCTGACACTTATGCTATTACTCTGAGGAGGGGGATCTAGGAGGGGAACAGGATTTGTGCCCTAGCTTTTGGGTAGCGGCTCTGTTGAGAGAATCCTGAGAAAGCTGCCTGGGCCCTGGGCTCCTGAGAGAGGTTTGAGTAGCTAGGGAGCTTGGAGGTTAACGGCATCCCTGTCCTGCCCGCCAGGGCTATCGTGAAGCCCGGTTCCTGAAAACCACCGTTTGGACCCTGGTCAGGATCTGAGAAAATCCCCCCCACTTCCGTGTGCCCTAAGCAAGGATGGCTGGGGGGCGGGCGGGCGGGGAGGACAGGGGCGTCCTTGCCATTCCCACCAAAACTGACTCCCTCAACCACACGGTTCCTCCAAGCCTGGTTGCAGGATTTCTCTCAGGAAGGTCTGTGGGGTCTTCTCTGTCCCCACACTGTCCCAGAAGCCCATGAGTGGCAGCTTGACGACCCCGGGCCGTCGGGCAACACTCTGAATGGCTGCCCTGCTCTCCCACCCTCTTACTTGCTCCTCATTTCCGGCCCCAGGCCCGTTCCAGCCTCCGGGCCTGCGCCAACACAAACAGGCCTCAGGCTCCCGGACGCGAGCCACCCGGGTTTCAGAGTAACGGGTGCTTTCCTTCCCACTTCCCTCCTCGCCTTCCCCTCGCCACCCGCCTCATCGCTTCTCCCCCTTGCAAGCGAGCTGCCTCCTCCCTGAGTGGGAGGAAGGATCTCGGAAATGTGCCCAGAGCTGGCAGGCCCAGCGCTTTGCACTTGGAGGAAATGCTGCATTTTTCACCTTTAACCCAGAAAAATATGGTTCTCAGAAAGCTTGTTTTTAGCACTGCGAGTTCCCAAAGGAAGAGGAATTGGGAGTAGGAGCGGCTTGCAACCCCTCTCAGCTCTGACAGCCAACCCCCTGCCCCAGAAGGCCGCTCTTCTTTGGTAGGGAAGCGCCAGGGGCAGCCTGCAGCGGCCCAGCTGCTGGGGAAAAATAAAGGCAGCTCCAAGTAGAAAGACATCAATCTTTTAGGAGACGTCTGGACAAAGCATTAGCCGCTCCCTGTTCCCTTTATGGCCCTCTTGCAGCTCTGGTCCAGTCCAGCCGACACACAGTAGTTGCCCCTGAGGATGGAGGTGGGGTTGGGCTGTGCCTGGCACCAGCCGGGACCCTTTGCTGATCAGGCTGTGTGATGAGCCTGTGTGATCAAAGGCAGGAAAGGCATCAACATCAGAATCCCAAACAAGGGATTTGTGGTGCTTCCGCCCACTCCCAAGTGGCTTTTTCCCAAGATGGAGAGCGTGGGTCACTCAGCTGCATCGTCACTGGGTATTTCTACAGCACACACGAAACAAAGAAGGCAAATAGAAGGGCCCTGCCTCAGCCCAGTGAGGCCGTGAAGTACAAGGTCTGAAGGCACTTAACGCTGGCAGGTTCTTAGTGGAAGTGACAGGCTATGGTTCGGAAGTTCCAGGAGGCTATATTCAGGCGACCACATGGACTGGCTTCTGGGATAGCCCTTGTGAGTCATTAGGCTCCAGCCCCACGTTCATATGTTTAAGCTTAATAACAGCCCTCCTTTGATGACTGCCAGAGCAGATGTGCATGGCCTGTTTGGCTTGGGAAGACAGAAGCTGGCCAGAAAGACTGGGCGACTTGCCGTGGTCCTACCATGAGGACACGACCATGATGCTTCCTTGTGGACCTTTCCTACCCCTCACCCCGGCCTGCAGTCAGACGCTACCGGCCCAAGGACCCCAGGATTGTTCAGTGGCCTTCTGGAGCTTCCTCAGGTTGGCTGTGACTGGTAGCCCAGGCCTGTGGGTAAGGGGATTTGGGCAGAGGCCAGGACCCAGGTGTCTGCCTGCCAGTTTCTCGTCAAGAGCTTCAAGTCTGCCTTCTTCCAAAGTTCTCTTATCTCAAGGACGGTGGAAGCAGAAACCAGAGCCATTTGGTCAGAATGGGATTCAGGGACCCACAGTATGCAATGAGGTCTGGGTTTGAAGTGTTTTCTCTTCTTTCCTTTGCCTTCCCCTCCACAAATAACCTCCAGAACTCAGGGGAGTTGTTGCAAATTATTTCCAAGCAGAGTGTGCTCCCTGGGCCCTTGCCTAGCCCCGGCCAAGCCAAGAACTGAGAGCGCAGGGCAGGCAGCAGAAAAGACTCCCTGCTGCTCCTCCTCCTCCTGCCTGCGCTCACGGAGACATCTTTGGTCCTAGAAAGTGCATGGCTCGCGGAGCATTTTTCTTTTCCTGGAAGGATGTGAGAGGAACACTATGTCTCAGTCTTTGGGATGAGGTGGCTGCTATTTGGCTCTTTGTCTCGCAGACCTGCTCAAGCTCCAAGTGGTTTACAAAGGCACAGAAATTTCTAGCACATGGTGTGACCTCCCGCAGTGTCCCAGCTGCCCACCTCCAAGCAAGGGCCCAGCCTGGGGCTTCAGCCTCCTGGGACAGCCTGGTGACAGGGCCTGCAGCTCTGACTTTGCTAAAAGACAACTTGGGTTGGAATGTCTCTGAGAAGGAAGGCCAGGGGAGCTCAAGAAATTTGCTCAAATATCCTCATTTAGCAACAAAAGTAACAGGCACCAGGCCAAGGGCTGAGCTGCAGGAAGCCCTGTAAGGAAATGGGCTTCAGGAAGGCAGAGGCCAGGGGAGGGAGCTGTCAGACCCAGAGAGCGTGGAGGAGAGAGGTAGGGATGCAAGGCTGCCGCACCGTGACCCGGGCCCTGGCTGCAGAGGTCCTGTGTTCCCACTGGACTTCAGCTCACAGGGCACCTGGGGGAGTGTGGGTGTGATACGGGGGACTGTCAGAGCAGAAAATGGGCCTGCTGGTTGCCCGGGGCCACATATCTGTGAGCTCTCGAATGAAGGAAGCTAAGTGATGGCCTGATCTAGCCTCTCAGACAGGGCTGGGGAGGTAAAATGATTTGCCAAGTGTTGGGATCTTATTCACAATGACATGACTGCCTCTTGCCTGGCAGCCTGAAGCCCTTGGGGTTTGTTCAGAGGCTTTGGGGCGGTTAGGATGGAAGGATGCAGAATGATCTGGGTCCTCCCAAGCATTGCTCTGGCGCTCCCTTTCACAGACACGTGCCATCACACATCTGCTTCGTGAACGTTTCCTGAGGATTCGCTATGTGGGAACCAATCCCAGAATGAGACACCGGGAAGAAGGTGAAGGATAGAGAAGACTTCGCTCCTGAAATCCAGGTGTCAGCTGGGGCTGTGGTCCCGTCTGGCATGCTCAAGGGCCACCTGCTCCTTCAGAGCCTGCAGGAGACTCTCTTTCTGCAAGCCCAGTCCCTCCTGCGAGAGCTCTTGATTAGGTTAGGCCCACCCTGGATAATCTTCCTTTTTATTAACAGCAAGTCGATGGATGAGTAACCTGATCATGGGAGTGACATCTCGTCTCCTTCAGGGTCGGGCTCACACTCCAGGGAAGGGGAGGGTAGCAGGCCTGTGCCGCAGGGGCTGAGACTCTTGGGGACCGTCTTGGACTTCTGCCTACTACAGCTCATCAACCCTCACCACCAGGCTGTATACCTCCACACAGTACTTCACCGGAAACCAGATTTGTTTGCCTAAGACACATTTCATGTCATGTGTCTCCCATTAAAGAATGTGCCACTGTCTCGACTTCCCTACACTAGGAGTCTGACAAAGACTCCTGGGCTAAAGGGACTTCTGTTCCCAGGGAGCATCAAAATATTTCAAAATCCCTCTTATAGTTCCTGAAAATCCTGTTTCCCTTGGGTCTAAGGATCCTTACCAATGACTGAGGGCCCAGGATGGAGTTCAGCTGCTGGTGTGGGTGCCCTGAGGACTGGGTGAGACTGAGCCGGGCAGCTGTCTTTTCCAGTGGCCAGCCAGCATGAGCCCTGAGCAGTCCCCCACTCTGAGCTCCTGCTGCCTGCCCCGCCCCCCCGCCCCAACCCACCCCCCTGCATCTTAGAGGAAGTAGCATGTGAGCAGTAGAACTCCGCTTTAGGTTGGAATCTTCCTTAGTTGGTAGGAAAAGACCCATTTAATGGCATAGAAAAGTCGATTGGGGAGTGCTTGAGTAGAGCGTGCCAGTGACTCCTAGTGTGAAGCTCAAGTGTTGGTTTTTAGTCCCAACCAAATCAGTGCCAAAACTCTTTGCCTGGCTTTCAAAGTCATCCCCTATTTAATGAAAAGTAGCAACGGTTTTATAAGTGAATAAGAACGAAGGAATTCAGTAAGGAATAAGGAATAGGAAATTTAAATAATATATCCATACACTAGAGTGTTATATATCCATGAAAGAACAGTACGATATAAATATTCCGTTGATATAAAAAAGATTTTCAAAATAAGCTAAATAAAAGAATCAGGTTTGAAAACAGAATATACAATATAACCCTCATGTATGTGCACACATATATATGGAAATGTGTAAATATTTATATACACACATTCACATAGGAAAAACATCTGAAAGGGTAAAAGGCAAAGTGTGAAAAAGAGCTAATGCTGTATAAGAAGACAGTGTGATTTTTTTTTTCCTTTTTATTTTCTGGTTTAGCGAGGCTGTAGTGAATATTGTTTTGTTCACTCAGAATATCACCCCTCTTCTTGTGGGGGACTGGTCGTCCTCTGACTCGGAATGTGTAGTTTGTGTACAAGCGGCCTACGCCACCGAGTGAATGAGACCTGAGGCAAGGCTTGGCTTCCGGAGAAGCAGATATGCAACTGGGGGGAAGAGAGGTGGCGACAGAAATGGGACGACTTGGTCATGCAGATGGTCACTTGGAAGGATACAGACCCAAAGAGAATGACATACATTTCGAAGCGGGGAGGAGGTGCGGGTGTTGGTGGATGCTGGGGAGGGGGAGGGCTCTCCCCTGTGGTCACTTCAGTAAAGCCCATTTATCCTTTACCTGCGCTTGTCAAAGAGGTCTGAGGATGAAGGCAAATTTCCTTGAGGGAGAACAAAGGCAAGCAACAAAGCCTTGAGCACCTGGGGTGAACAATGTCTCCCCCAGTGGACGTGGGAAGGAGGATCTTAGGCCACCACAGGGAGCCTCCCGTCCTTGTCTGAGGCATGCGAGTGCAGCGGGATCCCTTGTCTTTCCATGGTTGGAGACTAGACCCCAGGCGGATCACCTCTCTGTACTGTAACGTAGTTCCTACATCCAGGAAACACATTAAGTCATGTACTGGCTTTTCAAGGTCGTTATTTCAAGAGTATGTAACAAGCACTTGTCATATGGCTGACACTGTGCCGAGCCCTGTGGATGCAGCGGCAACTGAGACGCCCCTCAAATTCTGTGTCAAAGAAAGTATTAGAATTGTGCTTGGTGCTCCAAGAGGTGGGGGGGGCTGCACAGAAGTGGGGTGCACGGAGAGGTGGGGCTGCTGAGACAGCGGAAGAGACTTCTCTGAGCCAGCCATGCTTATTAGCCTGAGACGTGAGGATGGAGAAAGTCACCCGGCTGAAGAGAGGTCGAGTCCAGCACTTCGGCAGGTGGAACAGGTCCCGCGGTCCATCTAAGCAGGACTCTTGCCATGTAACACCCCTCTGGGTAACCGTGGGCTGTGACCTCAGGGGCATCTAACCCGAGTTTAAGGCATTTACACCTTTAAGGTGACGGTCAGTAAGAGGCATTCCTGATGTTCCTGGAGGGAAAGAGGCACGGGTAACAATCCCACATCTACCCTGTTGGGAGCGTCATGTACACTCTCTGGAATCCTCACAACCACTTTGCAAAACGAGGTCCTCAAGCCCCACCGTTTTGAGCCCAGGAGGATGAGAGGTTGGCTGATTCCCCCCGCCGGGGTGGGGGGGGGGTGGCGGGTACTAGGTGGTAAATGCGGCCAGGAGCCAGGCCTGCACAGCTTAGGCAAGGCGGCAGCCACCTGGCCTCCCAGGAAAGGAAAGGAGCCATCAACGGGAACAGAAAATTGGACTCTAGGCCTGTTTGTGAAGGGTGTGTGCTGTTGGCTGTTGGTAACTGGGCAGTCTGGCCTCTTGAATCAGAACCTGCCCCAGGACAAGGTGAGTGGGGGTGTGTGCAAGCACCTCGAGGGACAGGAAGCTGAAGGCTTGGCTCCAGCCTTGGAAGGCTGTCTGCAGCAAAGACATGTTTCCATGGCAGTGAGAAAGCTGGCTGGGGCCCCAGGGGTGGGGGCGGGGGGAGGAGTTAACATCTGAGCTGGGACCTCAGCCTTGCTCTCACCTTTCGGAAGTTGAGCGACGTCGGAGCGGCCCAGTACACTCCACTCGCACTCATTTTAACATGATTTCCACTTCCCAGTTTTTATCAAAATCATCCTCAAAAGCTTTTCTTGTCTCTTTAATCTGAAACTAATCACTCTGGGATAAAATCCACTCCAATTTAATTCCAAATCAGTTCAAGACATCTCTTGTAAAATCAACTTCGCTGGTTCTCAGACACCGAATAAATGCTTTCAATTCCGTATTTCTGTCAGTCACTCCAGGGGTAGGGTCGTGGATCAAATTTATAGGCCATTCAAAACTAATTCTTACACAGCTCTTTTGTAAAGAACTTGAGTTTGTAAACTAACATTTTAAGTGATGTTGAATACTACACATTAAGGAAAAAATTCATACAGCTCTACTTTTCTTTCCCCTAATACTTCTATCATTCCTCTCTTTCTGACCTTTTCAAAGTTCCTGGGGTGGATGGTGCTTACACATTTTGGCTCAAGAATCCACCATCTGGGAAACAAATTATGCCCTGACATCTCCCCGAAGGACAGACCATATGTATGCGCTCTTCTAGGACTTAAACACGAACATGTGTTTCACAACCAATTCGAAATTGGTCTACGGTTTCTTCAGGTTAAATTGTAGCCCATTCATATTTTAGTTGTGACTCTGGGTAAAGCGCAGGCTACAAAGGACTAAAGACTTAATTTCTCCCCTTATGAAATGCTACTTAAGATCACTTCACACTTTAAAATTACTGAGGTTTTGCTGAATCAATGACTGTATTTCCAAATTCAGTGACTTGAAATTAAACTGATTTTGCTGTATTCCCAGAATCCCCAGAAATGTTTAGGTTGTCTTCAGAGGAAAAAAATTAAAAACCATACTTTCAGGACCAGTATTCATTTTTTGTTTTATGATGTTGGATTCCCACTTTTTGATTGTTTTTATGCTAACTTCTCTGGGACACAGAATATAGATTTAGTGGAACATACGGAAGATTATGTCAATGGCACACCAATGTATTAAAATATTAAAAATTTAGTTAGAGCCCCGTGTGACTGCTTCATAAACCACTCTAATTCTTATGAGAATTAACAAAAGTATTAACAATAACAAAGCAGAGGCTACTGTTTCCTAAGTGCTTAAGACAGGAGAAAAAGCAAACAGTAATGCCTAAATCCGTCAGTGTAAGTTGTAAGAAAATATATTTATTTTTCCATGACAATACTATGATAAAATTGTTAAATACATGCATTTTAAAAACAAACATAAGTAACATCTTTAGAGTTAACAGCCAAGCATACTAGTTTTATGTTTAAGGTGTCTTAGTAATAGGTTACTTATATTCTACGTTCTTGATATAACCATGTTCTCCAAAAGATATGGAAACTAAATTCTGAAATTATACGATGATATAAAATGTTCAAATTTTCCATTCTTACAGCAACATAAATCTCCAAATTTTCGCAAGGCGGCAAACACTTCAGTTGTCATCTCTGTTAAGTGGAGTTGTTTTACTCCATATTAAACTAGGAATTCTGTGAATCAGACTGAATCACACCAATATACTGCAATCTATAGTTTGTTTCCTCTTGGTGTGTTTTTAAAGGTTTCCTTATACGATTAAGCATGATTTTAGGTACAGAACATCACAAATGATAATTCGGGGTTAAACAAAGAAAGTCTGTAGTGGTAACATTTCAAGAAACGAAAATGGGACATTTTGGATGTGCAGTTTCTCCCTGTCTTTCAGCTACATTTGCACACACCTGACCAAAAAATTAGTAAACAGTTACTAGTATTTATAAAAAAAAAATGAAAATATTTAACATATAACAACCCCTTTAAAAAGACACTCATTCTACAGACAACCTTATAAAAGACAAAAACTTCTATCTGTTCACAGTATGTGTATTTTGTAAACAGTAATTCACTATAATGCAATTTTGAGAGTAAAAAAATGGCAATTTCCTAAACGTGAAGACCTCTGACTTATAGCCAGCTAATGAGAGACAAGAAAAGGCAACACATTCCTTTGGGATAGTTGAGTATTTTTAAATGATTTTCAACCTTTGGACATACTTGTAAAGGTGGTACCATCTCAAATTTTGTATGTCTTTCTATCCAGGCCAATCTTTTCCAAGCAATGCTGAATTGAAATGTATTTAAGAAAAAGCCATGCTCCTTTTTGAGAAAATAATAGGAAAGCACAAACGCCAAGGTAGCATAGAATACCTACCCTTCCACAACAACGAACTGAATAGGTGTTTCTTTCTGTGTTTTGTCTTCAACTATTCATAACATATTAATCTTTTTCCAAAACATTATGTCGGAAGGAAAAAATTAAATAGAAGGGTGTATCATAAATAATGGGAAAAAGTTTTGGAATCAAACTGGGGGCCAAACATTTGAAACATTTTTTAATGAAAATTTAGTATTGTTTTGTATGATCGACTGCCAAAATACTACTGTTAAACCTAACAGTTAACTTGTCCATGTTTCATTGAAAATTGTATTACCACCTAGAAATCTTTCTGATGTCTTATAATGGAATGTTTAGGAGGAACAGGAAGTTCAGAAATTGAAAGTTACCCATTTTTAAAATGGAGTAATTCTGAAGGGAAGTACACTTTAAATGTGTAAGGAAATTCAATACATTTAAATAAACCATTCAACCAGGTATACAAAGTATTTTTGGCTTAAGGGCAGCATAAGGTCTTTGTTGTTAGTTGTTTGGCTTTTTTAAAGTTCTGATTGGCTAGTGCAAAGGAAATCTTAGAAAGTATATGTAAATGTAATACAAATTAACTTCCTGATCAATGAAATATTCATCCCCCCCATCACATCTCTTAGTTTTTAGGGTGTTCACTTATAGCAATAAAAAAGTAATGTAAGTTACTACTGTTTTGTATTTGGTTAATATTCAATCAGTGAAAGCTTACTTATTTGAGAGATTGTGAATTTATTTTTTCTATGGTTCTTCAGCTAGGCACTTGTAATGAAAACTTTCAGGTTTCCCTCTTAAAACACTACTTTTAATTTTCATAAAAATGTTGCACAGTTAGAATTTATCTTGCATAGGTAAATTCTGTCTGCAACTTGGACACTTATAATCCAAAATATTAACATTCTTAATATAGGGAGAAACAAGCACACTCAAGGTTAAAAAGAACAGAAACCTGTCATAATTCAGCATCATAATTGTAAGAATTTGAATATATTCTAGATCAAATCACATCCCGTGGAATTTTACCACACACACTACAGCCTGACATATTAACTGAATGTTCTTCTTAATCCTCCATACAGGCACTAAAAATAGCTCATGTGTATCATAACTGGCATGAATATGATCATGTCATAGTTAAGACAAAGGCACAAACTGAAAAGAAATAAAAATCTCACCACCCTATCGAAATAAGAGGTTTAAATATTAATAGCCCTGGTACATAATCCACAAAGACATAAATAGACCAAATTTAAACCAAGTGATTTCCAATGATATTCTAAGGTCATGTCTAAAGGATGCATTTCCAGTAAGTTTGGAAAATTTCTTCTGTGAAAAATCTTCTTCTGGATATGAAAGGCAGGATGGGCACGGTACCATGGAATTTTGTTTCAGCGGGAAATACCAGTTTAAAATAAATGCTTTGAAGAAAGTTTATCAAGAGAATGCATGAGTCCTTATGATTAGTTAAGCTCACACATCAATGTCTTGTTGGTTTGCTAGAACAATGCTGGTTGGTACAAACATGTCCCAAGTTTTGTACCCATTAAATAAAAAGATGCTATGGATTCTCACAAGGAGAGAGGAATAAGATATCTAATGACGCTTTTGCCTGAGTCTCTCCCAAGTTTTCACTCAAACTGGAGCTACTTCTTGAGTAGATTTGAATCTTTCAGCCAATAGTCTTGGGCTAGATCCTGGTATAAACCACCCTTCGTGAAAACTGCACATTCTGGAATGGGACTCTGTCAATAAACAATCACTCGTTGAATTCCCACCATGTACCTAGTCTTCTCTGGAATTAGCTAATGATCTCACATTTGACTTTTGGGATGCCTAAGTTTAGACTTTCAAGATAAAAGGGCATTTTATAAAAGATGCAAATTTTAAATGGTTCAACACAGAAACAGTAAAAATTACTTTAGAATAAATAGAAAAAAAAAGTCTCATCAGATTATGTGCCTGAGCTGTCAAAAAATTTGAGATAACATTTTCCACATTTTGATATGTTAGGGAGTACTTTAATTTCAAAATACTATAAACCTGATTTCAAATTCCTTTTGGAAGAAAATATTCCCTAGTCTCCTTCACTAACCTACATCTAATTATTCAAACGCAGAAAGGACCGCCAAGTTCTTTATACACAAACCATATGAAGACAATTAAGAAATTACAGGACTAATGATTTCCAACAAGAATACAAGTTGCCTGAAGTTTTAATAATGTGACTTTTACCACAGTTTCTGAGTGCAATAGTACTAGATGTTCTAAATGCAGTCCTTCAGATCCATGAGCCGTGAAAGTAATGCTGGTATGGAAAGCGAGGCTGATCCTTTCACCCTTAACCTTTTCCATGAATGGCTGCTTGAGTCTAAGCTGTAAGAACACAGCACCTCTATCACCTAAGCACATAAACACACAACTATCCTGATACCCGGGGCCACAATCTCAAAGCCAGGCTTCTACAGTTCAACACGTTGATGACTTCAACTGTACACGGGTACTAATCCATGCAGTACATAATGTACAAGCTCTACCTAAATGTCAAAATTCTAGCTAAGTCTTCTAAGAATATTTTTATACTAAATACTGTTTATCTAAGAGGGCCACTCACAAGAGAAATGCAGTCATAATGACCACCAGAATCTCCATTCCTCACAAGGGAAGCTTGATCTGAAATTGGTTTGTAAGTGAACTGGCTTATGCAAGATAGGAAAATGTGTCCTAATACGGACTATTATTAAACAGACATTGTGGGGCATAAATGAGTTCAGATACTTAAAAGTTTTCTAACCAATGACTAGGCTTTAGTTGAGGAAAGAGGGATCTCCCAATTATTTTGCCAGTTGGGAAGGGCTGAAGGGAACACATCTAGCCTCCCCCTCCCAACTAGCCTTTAGTGTCCCATCCCCCAGGGAGAGGGGCTAAAATGACTGGACACAGCGTGACCAACTACAAGACTGCTTTTCACACTTGAGCATGGTCCTGACATTGACAAAGAGTGCCTATTAACCAGGTGCCACAAACAACCTGATATGTGACAAAGGGAGGTGTCTGCTCTCCCTGTGTTGAGGCTGCCCCCACATGACCAGGTAGGGCAGCGGGGGCGAGGAGGGGGGGCGGGAGGTAATGACTTTGGATTTGCACAGAGGGTCTGTCTGTCTTCAACTCAGTGGGGAAAGACAAGCAACCTGCTTTGGCCTCAGCCCTAAACCACATACTTGTAGGCATATAGCACGTTACAAAGAGCTTGCCCAGTCTAACAGTGTTGCTCCACTTCCCATTCACCTAGCGATCGCTGTGTATGGAACTCCAGGGGAAGGTGAGAGGTGAGCAGCACTCTGACCCTTTCTCATGCAGGAAAAGCACTGAAGTCTTGGAGAGGGTGAAAGGACTCAAGAGCCCAGTGATATTCACCGTAAGCCAAACAAATGAGTCATTATATAGGTTAGAAAGGGCACCGGATCCAGATGGCCACAGCTGCAATGCATATATGCTGATGACAGAGATCCAACAATTGCTTCTGGCCTTTCCCCCATTCTCAGTTTAGTGTAGCTCAGACCAATAAACTTTTACCTTGGCCAACACTTATCTAAAGAGATGAAGTCCAGGATCCATTGGTTTCAATGGTGAACAAGGCAGGAGCTGGGGGCAAGAGGGGGGGATGGAAATGACAAGCTTCAGCAGGGAATGCAGGCAGCCCCAGGTCTGAGTGTCTGGGGTGCAAGCTGAGGAGAGGAGCCCAAGAGGATAAATAAAAGCAGCAAACTGTCAGGGATGGCTCTGGTTTGAGACATTTTTCATTGTTGAAAATCTCTAGGAGCTATTCCATGGTTTTAACATATACTAATTGTGTACATAACTAGTTCTGTTTCATTCCACGCGTCCATATATCATGAAGCTCAAGAATTTAGTTGAATTCTAGCAATTACCATCAGGATTCAGTGAGTACCCAAAGAGGTTTGCCCCTTGTCACCTTGTGGCTTTTTTCCATGACATGGTTTTTATAAATAAACATGAGGACCTAGAAAAAAAGGATAACCAATCCATTATCACAGAACCTCAGATGATTAAATAAAGAAAAGAAAAATAGGCACATCCTGATGTATTCAGATATTTCCAATTTTTCTGGTGCTTTGCCTTAACTCTCAAAAGACAAAATACATAGACAACCTGCGGGTGGGGGAGATGTAAGGTACACTTTTTAGTTTATTCTGCTTTTCCAAAACCCACATTCATCCTAGACATCACTTACGAAAAGGGCAGGCGGGGAGGCTGCGAAGACACGCAGTCAGGGACGGCTCACACAGCAACCACCGCACCTTTAACACGGGCACGCCCACCCATTCCAACGGACCTTGCCACAGCTCGCATGCAAATAGCCCTTGAGGAACTGTTCCTGTAGGAAGCATGATCTTTTCAGTTTTAGATTTAAACATTTGAGGACTGGATCAAATAGTCTAGACTGATGATCATTTCACAAGGAGAAATTGCCAAAATGCCTGATCAGGAGGAACCTTTGCTACGAGGAGTCAAAGGTCACCACTGCCCGGGTGATTGGAACTCCGTGACACGGCGTTCTCGGGAGGCGCTGAAGCCGGTCCGAACCGTACAAAGAGTTAATGCAGCGAGCGTCTGTGTAGGAGTCACCTCAAATAGTCAAATCACTGCAATTCTAGGTTTATTGGTAATATTGGATTGGCTCCTATATTTATAAAACTGACACTGTGTCACAAAAAACAAAACAAAACAAAACAAAACAACCCCCTCAGATCTCCAGTCTTTGAAATTTCGGTCTTAAATATTAGGGCAACCAACTGCAATAAGGGAAGTTCGCATGCAAGCTACAGAGTAAGGGAATGGTCTGCAAAACCTCCCAAAGCAAGACAACATGATTCTAATTTGGGCTGGTCAGTGTCACGCTCATTTTCAAAGTTTGTACCCCTGAGAAAACTGTTTGATAACCATTATACAGTAGGCATGGAAATCAGCATACTTTATCAAACAAAACACTAAATAGCTGTCACTACATTAGAAATTATATTAATTTTTTGTAAGTGCTGTGGATAGAGGAGACTAATGTTGAAAGTTCTGAAATCTGTGCTTGGTTTTCGTCTAGAATGGAGCAAGGATCAGGCAAATAACCATCATCTGTTACTCTGACATTTTTCTCCCATGCCTGTAAATCAGCTTGCGATTCCATAAAGCATCCATATGAGAAAACCACTAGCAGAACAGAACACGCGGCTGGGGGACTTGTTTTGCATGTGTGGACCAGACAGGATTAGCCACGAAGGGCTTCCTGAAGGTAGAGCACGTGAGAATTCTTTGGCTCCAGTCACGGATTGCTCCAAGACTTGAGCTGCATGGACTGAATGTCTGGGTTACTCTACTTTGGCTGTGAGACTACACTAGGTGCACATGAACACTTGGTGTGCCTTGCGCGCAGTGAGGTCCCCCTCGCTAACAGTACTTCACAGGATCCCTCCAAGATGCGCAGTGCTGGCCTGGGAGCGCCAGAACGGAGAGCTTGCTGAGATGGCAGACTGAAGTGACACGGTGACTCTGTTAGTCGTTGGGTTTGTTCTGAAAAAAGTTTGTAAAGGACCACCCTCCCCCATTCGATTTTGGAGAGTCTTCATCTTTAGGAGGAATCAAAAACTGTCGGGAGTTAATGGAGCAGGGACTTCCAAAAGAGACAGTTTCACTGTTGCTGTCTGTGGACCTGGGAGAGTCTGGAGATACTAAGCTCCAAGTATTTACATTGGCCTGGGGTCTGTAGCCTGCAGTTGTGTCTAAGTCGTCCTCCGCCGCGAGGTCTCCCACAGCAGCAGGGGCGGGGAGGTGCATTTGTGGCTTATAGCCGGCCCCCCCGACAGGGTCGTTGTCTTGGTCTCCCTCTGGCTTCGCTTGGGGCTGGTACATAGACTGGATATCGATGTAAACGACCTGAGAGGTCCCTCCGGCTTCATCGGCGCCCGGGGTCGGCGTTTCCTCCTCAATGACAGGGGGGCAGTAGGACACAACCACGTGGTTCTCGGGTTCTGCATCAGAGCTTTCTTCTGGCCGCTCAGCTACCGGAGACATTATTTCTGTGTCTTCTATTTTTGGAACTGTTGATCGAGTTTCCAGAACCTCAACATTATTTGGGGTACAAGGATTCATTTCCAATGTTTTGAGAGGACTGTTTCCCTAGAAATAAATTATAAATCAATGATTAAGAAGAGTGCTAAAAGCTGCTGCAAATGCCCTTCCTACAAAAAGGGGCATTATCTCAAATATTTTTCTCACAGCTACTTAACAAAAATGAGTCTCTACTATTCTGTAGTGCATACTAGAACAAAGTTAACTTTTTTTTAAATTTTTAAATTTAATTTTATTTGAGAGAGAGAGAGAGAGACAGCGAGAGAGGGAACACAAGCAGGGGGAGTGGGAGAGGGAGAAGCAGGCTTCCCGCTGAGTAGGGAGCCAGACGCGGGGCTCCATCCCAGGACCCCGAGATCATGACCTGAGCGGAAGGCAGATGCTCAACGACGGAGCCACCCAGGCGCCCCCCCAAAGTTACTTTTTTACATATCAATATGTTCCCTGCTATTAACAGCTGTGGAAAAAATGAGCAATGGTAAAAACACGTTAACATTCATCAGTGCAGAAGTTCAGCAGATGTTAAAGACGGCTCTTTGCTCAATACATTGTCTGCCGGGTGATATTTGCACGTTAAAAACTTCTCCCACAAGACTAAAAAAAGGAAGCCAGTACTAAAAGATAAACATAAGAAAAGAAAGGATTACCTCACAGACACTCTTTTGAAACTGTAGAGCTTTACAATTTTCTGGATTTGGAATATCAGGGTAGAAGGTTTCTTTAATCCTTTAAATAAGAGATGATTAAGTACATTTAATAATCATGATTCTCAATCAGACAACAAATAAGTTAGTAAATCATTGGGCTTATTTTGAAATTTCATGTGACACTTCAGTGAACATCTGAGACAACAATGCAAGACCATTTTCAGTGTGATCAGTCACTAAGCTCTCTGTACAATGCACCGAGAGGCTCCTATCTGAAAACTACAAGCAGTACTTCTATTTCTAGAACCACAATATCTTATGGATCTTATGAAAATGGAGGCAAAGGATTCAAATGGTGATTGTGCTCTCAGGTCAAAAGTACAACAGGGTCACCGCTCGTCTAATCGAATGTCCAGAGTGTGGTGGGGTCATGCACGGTCTAGTACTTCAGGGGCAGTACTGGACCAGCAGCAGTTCTCTGCTGCTCCTAACAGGGTCTGGACTCTGAGGGGAAAAGGCTACTAATCATGAGCAAAAATGAAATGCAAACAAAAAGGAGATTTGCTCAGTGCCATAGCACATGTACAGCTGTTAAAAAGAAGTTTAATATTTGAAATTCCTGCAGGAAAAAACCAACTTTGTTAATCTAAGTCTGAAATGCTCTAGCTTCTAAACTCTCTCATTTTATCTTTTGTATTAAGATCATTTTTTTAAAATGTGATTTTTCGTAATGAGACTATGGTCACCAAAACAGGGTATTCTATGGTTCTAAACTATTACTACGTTAATTTATAAGCCAGGATTACTAGAATACATTCTCTTCTTTATCACAAAGGATGGCACTTTCAATGCCAGTGAGGGCCGTCTATACGTGAACACAGCCATCTGCCCCAAGCCCAGCCCAGGATGGCTCCTGCCAGCAGACCCTGAGGTATTCTCTCCCACTGGGTCCTGGCTCACCTCCTCCCCTCCCCTCACCTCACCGCCTGCCTCTCTAGCTTCACTCAGACACACAGTCCTTCTGTCTCCTGATGACCAAGCTCTTTCCAATTTCTGGGCCCTCACAGGAGCGATTCTCTCTCCCTGGAATACCCTTTCTCCTCTCCTTACCCTGTGGTAAATGGAACTCCCATAGGGAAGATGTGGTTGGCCACCTCCAGTGACATGGTTCCCCCTCTTATTCCCCTCATGGTGCCCAGTGACCTTCCTGGTACACACATACTTTGTAAGCATGTGTTTACTGGATGATTACGGGTTTAATGTCCACATTTCCCCACTATGCTCAATGTCTGTAAGGATCACGCTTATTTAGTTCACCCACTGTATTATTCTTCACGTGGGAGGAGTCATTCATATTTGCTAAATAAATGAGTAAATGACAATCTTTTCTAAATAGATCACTAGGACGAGTGTGATCCTAATCAGTAACCTTGTACATAGCTATTGCCATATTTATGCCTGTTAAGTATTTTTAGTACATCTGCTATACTTTAAATCATGAGTAAACACAGGAGAAAGTTCACCTTTTACTTTATTACTTTAAAAACCTTTCAATAATTCTTGCTTAATATTAAATCCAGTATTAATTCAGACTAAGCCAACATTTTTTACCGACTAGTTTCAACCAAGTACTTCCTTCTTAACTCATGAACTGAATAATCACGCTCTTGAGAACACAACAGCAAGAGGAAATGCAGGTACCATTACCATTCTCGTTTCCGGTAGCAAAGGATACTCGTCACCACTCCCACGACGACAGCCACTGCCACTGGTATGAGAATGGCAATAATCAATCCCACAGCTGAAAAGAGAATATTGGATATATTCAAATCACCATTTTAAGCAGGACATACAGAATAAATTCGTATTAGAAGATACTTAAATTGATAGATTATTTAAAGAAAAAAAAATCCTACCTGCTCCAGGGATACTGAAAAACTATTAAAATATGAACTCCAAGCATTTTAGTAATTTTTACACTAGTACTTAAATTCTTCAGAACAGGGCTGAGCGCTCCTGACACGTGAGGCCGGGTTCTTCTTCCCTGTGTGTGGGGCTACCGTGTGCACCGTAGGGAGTTCAGCCGCAACCCTGGGCTTCCACCCACTAGGTCCCAGTAGCACCTCACAGTTCTGAGATCCAAAACTGTCACCAGACATTGCCAAGTGTCCCCTACAAGGCATAATGGCCCCCGGCTGAGAACCATATCCTCATGGTGCTTTATTTAAGTGTGTGTGTGAAGTCCAACTCGGGGCTAGAGAATATGGCGTGATCCAACTCAAGCTCTTCACTGCAGACAGTCAAGCCCATCTTCCCTACTCTCCATCTCAAAGTTGTGAATGCTGGGGTTTATCGTTTTTTAAAGGCTATTTCTTCCACTCCTCCCTGGATATGTTAGAAATCACATTTAGAATAGGGCAAGAAAATGTTAAAGTGGGGGGCACCTGGGTGGCTCAGTCGGGTAAGGGTCCGACTCTTGATTTCGGCTCAGGTCATGATTTTGGGGTTGTGAGATGGAGCCCTTCATCGGGCTCCCAGCTCAGTGGGGAGTCTGCTTGAGATTCTTTCTCTCCTGCTGCCCCTCCCCCTGCTTGCACACACACACACTCTCAATAAAATCTTATTTAAAAAATGTTAAAGTGGGTCAGCTTTATATAGATTCAACATGAATTTAGAACTCCGGACTTAAGATGTATCCTTCATGCATTAATTTCTCAAGTACTCTTAGGAAACAGCTTCAAATAACTGACAAGAATAAACACGAACTCATCCCGTGGCCTATTTTAACACTGCTGGCTACCTGCTATAAACATGCAACAACACATGAAATTTTTAAAAAGGGGGTTCCTACATAAGCAAAACTTGCTAAAACCTTATACATTTAAGTACGGAAAGCACCTCAACGGCAATAATTAACTTACAATTTTCCTTCGTCACCACAAACATGCTCTTCTCTGGGCCCATGCCACCATCTGTATAGGCTCGCAAGACCAGATGGTAGCTTGTTTTACCCTGAAGATCAGCAATTCTCAGTGTCTTCTGGGACAGGTCAGTAATATTCTTAACCTTTATGTCGGACCGACCTATTTTTAAAGGGAAGATTATTATTACTCATCTCTACACCATTTTTTAAACCCCTATTCATATCTCTTCCACCACATCCCTTTCAAATGAGTGGCTGCTGGCTACCCTCATGGCCAGGGCCTGTGAGTCAGCCAGACCCACGTCCAAGTTCTACCTCTGCCAGTTAGTAGCCGTGTGGTCTGGACCTAGTATGGAAATTACTCGGAACTTGAGTTTCTCTAACCCATGACACAGACCATCACAACTTCCCTCCCTGAGGCTGTGTGAAGTTTTCATACATTCTCTAGAATAATCCTGGCATATGGCAGATAATCAAAGTCCCTTCTCTTCCTCGGGGCATGAAAGTGCACCACCACCCGCTGAGGCGGGGTTAAGGCCTGGGGCCCATCCTGCCCGAGTGGAGTGAGAGACCCGAGGGAGAAAAGCGCACCGGAGTTCTCAAATGAGCCGCTAGCCAGGAAGCCTTTGAATCATTTCAAAAGAAGTATGAAGAATTAAACTACTGTTTTAAAGTTTTAATCAAAATAATGGAAGACAGTAGTTTGAAAAACTGACAGCACTAAATGCTAAATGGCTAACACCACAAAGTAGCAGCTCCCTGCTTGTAACTTCCCCACCAAACCCCATCACCTGTTTCTTTGGGTATTTAACTTCCGTGTTTTGAGATAAACTCACACTGGCAGTGCCTTGATTTAAAACTTTTAGACATTACGTATTGCATGTCCTACAAAGAAGGTGCAGCTTCGGTGTTCTCAGCACCCCGCCTCCCTCTCCCACATCATTCACAGACACACCACAATGTTTGGGAAATGCAGTGTTTACATTACTGTGATCATGTAAGTGTGGATTCCTGCTAGACAAATTGCTTGGTCTGCTCATGTTTCCCTTATTTTTCTGTTGTTTTAATTATGTTTTTTCCTCATTTGCTTAATGTACCAATCTCTAATTCCTCCCACATCCTCCTGTGAATATTCAATGCTATTTTCCACATGGCCCAACGCAAGAAAATCCCAGTGCCGTGACTGGCTGCCCAACCCTTGCCCACACCCCCCCAGGGCCCCGTCCCCAGGGTATCCGCTCCAGACCCAGGCCTTCCCAGCTCCTGCCCTCCCAACGTCCCTGTCCCGCCTGCTTCCTCAGGCTGACCCACTGTTCTAGAACCAGCGCCTGAGAAGGGGACACGGGGAAGGAAGTATCTGCAGCTCGACGGGTCTGAAAATGCCTTCATTCTGCTCTCACACTGGCTGCCACTGACAGAATACAGACTGCTAGGCTGAAAAGAATTTTCACTCAGTATCTTGAAGACATGGCCATGCTATCTTCCGGCATCTGCTCGGCTGCTGAGAAGTCCGAGGCCCCTTCCATTCCTGAGGCCTCGCACTTGAGCGACTTTTCTCTGTTTCTAGGACTTATTCTTTATGTATCAGGTGCTCAGGAAATACATGACAACCTACCTTGGTGTAGACTGTTTTTCTATTTATCTTACTGTGTACTTACTGGGTGTTTTTACTCTGTGTATCCTGGTCTTTAAGTTCTGGGAAATATTCTTACACTCTTTCTCTGGTTAATTTCCTTCTATTCTCCCCCAACCCCCTGCCCCGACAGAACCCCATGACAACACAGGTCTCCATGTACTCCAACTTCCTCATCTTTCCACTCCAAGTTTTCTCCTCAGCATTTGTCTAATTTGGGGAAGAATTTCTCTATCTCCCATTTAATTTCTCTATCTTCTATTTAATTCTTTAAAATTTTCTTTGATTCTATTTTTAATTTTGATGAGTTCTTACCTATCTTCTGACTGTTCTTTTTTATAACATCAGGTCCTTTCAATAAATACAGGGAATCACAACTATGTGAGGACAGTTATGTTGTTTTAAATTTGTTTCCTTACGCTGAATCTGTTTTCTCTAATTTCTTCTGGTTTCTGTCCCCATGTTAGAATCTTTCTCAACCATGTGGTTATCCCTGGCTGCTAGTCACAGTTAAGAGTGAGCCACTGGAAGGTCACTGTGAACGGGTGGAGCTTACCGGTTGGTGGGTTTCACTTACCACTGGTGGGGAATGACCAGGTCAATTTCTGGCCTTTCACTGGGACAGCGCCCCAATATCAGCACCTTTGGTGTCTTTCCTCAGGAACCGTTTTCTTTTTTCCAAAGAAAGATCCTCTAACCTCATCTGGGGAAATAGGCCTAGCTGAAGATGTCCTATTAGCTTCCATGAGAGGAAGGAGGGGCAGGGAAGGTCACGCTGCTCACTAGGGTGTCTCCCTCTTTGGAGGCTCTCTGGTTCAGTTTGTCTTCAGGCAGGGGAGCGAGCACTCAGGTTAGCTGTATGAAGCTGGTGTATGACTTGGGGGTTCGCACTGCTCCTTACAGACTTTCAGTCAGCCCTCACTGTTCAGCCCATATCAATCCTAACCACCTGCCTCCAATCCTGGCCCACAGGGCGAGTCAAATTATTTCTCGCTGAAGCCTGAATGTCCACCTGGATTTCACCATCCTCCAGGTCATCTGTCCCACTCCATCACCCCCAAAATGTCCAAATGTGGTGTACTCCTGTCTGATTCTCTTTGTTTTTGTGGCTTTATGCTTTTTTTTCCTCTTTAACTTTAGTGACCAATCCATCATGTCTAAAATACTAGAATTTTAACTGGTACAAGTATAAAATTTCTGAACATCTGGAGAAAAATTTCACTAGACTCTGGATATTTGTAAAACTTTATATGTAGGATTTTTCTCATTCACAGGCAACTGTGAAGGTTCAGGTAATGCAGACCTTAGTGGTCTGGGGGAGGGGCACATCTAATGCCACTGCGCAGGGAAGTGCCTTAGCTGTCAGCAACTGCGTGCAGCATTGTGGTCTCAGCTTGTCGGACAGGCATTAAATAATTAAAATGGTTTTTTTCTGAGGTGAGGTCATTAAGGGAAATGAGAGCTCTCAAACTGAAAAGATGATATGCTTGTGTTATGTGGCTACGTATAGGAAACATCTGACTCCCAACAGAAATATAATTTAGGGAAAAGCCAGATGTCTGCATAAACACTACTGTATTTGTAAATCTGAAAATTCTCTATGGTCTTTTGGACATACGCTTACCAACTGTCAAGGACTGACTGTACCTTTAAAGATCTAATAGATGCACATGTCCCCAGTTAAGTCAGTTAAGCTTGCCAGCTCATCAAGTCCACGGCTAACTGTGTGGATGGCTCTTTGTCAGATAATAGCAAGGCTCCGGAGCCCTTCTTTGGGTTCCTGAGCTTTTCCCCTCCATTATTAGAATTTTTTAGAAAGACTTTTTTTTTTTTTTTTAAATAACCTATGTAAGATGCTATTTTATGCATCATACAAGATTGCTAAGAGATGCTCTCTGTCCTACGGGGTTTATAATCAGTCTGCAAAATAAATAATTTAAATGAAAGATGGTACATGTCATTTATCACATACTAAAATCCTAAAATTCTCATATTCATACATTTTCATTTACCTACTTTTCAGTTTTAGAAACCGGTATTACATTACTCAGCAGCACTTTCTTTTCTTTCCTTGTTTTTTGTTTTTGTGTTTGTTTTCTGTCTTTTTGTGTGTGTGTGTATGTGGGAGAGGGGTTAATGAGAACTTCTAGAAAATACTGTTCTTGCTGTAGTGACTTACCTGATTCCAAACCCCTTATTTTAGATGTGTCTCTCTCTCCTTTTTCAAAGTAAAATAAATATCCTCTTAAAAAGCCTCTGAGCTCTTCCACAGGAATATCTTCCCATTTTACTAATATGGAATCTGCGGATGTATCCTCAACAGTAAAATCTGGCGCAACAATCGGAGCTGTAAAGGGAAAAGCGTCCACAGCTAAAGGAGAGCTTACGGGTACAGAGTAAGACACCAACATTTAATGAGAGTCCTAGCCTCAAAAATAACTGAGTCTGGGATGAGACCTTTATTCTCTAGTAAGTCACACTTTCAGAGATGCTCTTACAAGCCCTGCTCCTGTGAAGCTCACACGCTAATGACCAGAGACACACAGGGGGGGTGTCACAACATACACATCCGGGGAAGCAGCCTCGGCAAAATCTGTAAGCAGCTACTCACACAGAATCGTGTTTCCCCTCTGCACACAGTCTTGAAGTTAATGGTTTTATTAAACGTGTTGAAGTGCAAATTAAGTCTCTTTGACATCAAAATTAGGATTTCATTTCCTCAATGGCAACAGTAAAATTGTGAAATATAAACATTAAAGAAATGAAGTTTATGTAATCATGAGTAATTTTATCATACAAATTACTTTTCCTTCCTTGAACTAAACATGTCAATTCAATCTATTTTTAGAATTCAATCTTGCAACTGCTGTTGATTTCTAATTTCTCATGTTACCTTGGACTCTAAGAAAACTTACCCACTTAACTTACCCAGTTCTTCTATATATCCAATTACAGAACGTAATAACTGATATCCTTGATTTCTGCACCCATACAGAAAAAAACTGTATCTTACACCTGGTCGAAACTGATCTACAGGAGGAACACAATTAACTTTCGTAAGTACATATTACTACGAACATCTATTTTAGAAATATCAAACTTATAGTCACTTATTCTGAAATTTCCAAAGCTAGCTGTTTTCTTATCATAAAAAAATACAACCATATTTTCAAAAATTGATAAATATTCAGAGTGAAAAATGACTAAAGAAAAATTAAACAAATTCACTTCTGTTGTAATGAACAGTATTATAACACGATGCAGCCTTGAAGGGAGAAAACAGCAGTCAAGGCTTTCATTTTGTTTCTTTAAATCAAGCAACGAAGACTTCTTTCCAGATTTGGGCCAGGGTCGGTTTACTAGCCAATCCCAGGTCCATGTCAAGCCTCTGGAAAGCCCTTCCTGCCCTAGCCAAAAAGCAGATATCAACCTTTCCACTCTACCTTGCTGCTTCAAGGTGTGCTGGCCCATAAAGTCTGTTTCTCTATACAGCTTTGCTACTTAGTGCCCTTGAGTTAATTTCACAAGACACGCAAGAGAAGCATCTTAACTTCAGTTCAAAAAGCCCCTTTTGAAATACCTTGACACATGCAATGTGTGAAATGTTGGGAACACAAAGGTGGACACAAGTGTGGCTCATGGCCTGGAAAGGCTGGCAGAGTACTGGGGAGACAGATGAATGGGGGTAACCAAGACACAATGTTCTAGACTACAGGGACCTATCACAGGCTGGGGCACCTTTACCGTGGGACCAAATGAGCCTAAGAATATCACGAAAGGCCACCAAGAAGTGACATCTGAATAGGGCCTTAAAAGGCAATGAGGAGCTCATCAGTGGTGGTCCAGGAAGAAGATACTGCCTGGGGGGGGAAATGGCAGCATGTGGGATTGCATTTAATTAGTGGAAAGCAACTCTTCTGGTGTGGTGAGCACCAGTTCTTCGATTACGTTCCCACGGAACACCAGTGGTTCTACAAGCTCAAAAGTGAGATGGTAAACCTCTAAAATCAGTGTAACTTTTTTCTTTGGGGACAGGCATGCCTGAGGTTATTTTAATCTGCATGTAGGTTAGTAAATCTGTACCTAGTGTCACAATGAAATAGATCAATATTCTATAGGGTTCTGCTGCCTTAAAAAGAAAAAGAGTCCGAGTGGGGGTTATGGCATTACTTCTGTGTTTTGAGGTCATAAATAGGACAGTTGAATGAATAGATGACTAGGTTGAGAAAGGGACGAGAAGTGTCTCCTGTGGCCACGTGCTATCCCAGCAGCAGTCAATAAAAGAGACAATTCCTGGCCTCCTGAGGCTCTGAACTGTTTTGAATTTGAATCCTGGTGCTGTCACACGCTGGTTCTGTGAACTTGGGCAAGTCACCTGACTTCTCCGAGCCTTTCTCAACCACTGTGGGGACTCTGCTCATCTGCCGTGACACGGGAGGTTCTCCCTCTAATCCTGCAGGTCTCAAAGCCCAGGTGAGAGAGGTGGAAGAGGGACGAGAATTCGTATGGTGTAGACGAGGCTGGCATAAGGCTTAGGCAGCTACAGGTGGGGCGAGTGCAAAGGGGAGGTGCAGGAGAGGAGGGTGGGGTGTGCCAGGCACCCTGATAAGGGAGGCAGGCTCTAAGAAAGGATAAAGGGACCACCAAGTATTTCAAGTAGAACTGGCAAATAATCTAAACCCACGTGGAGTAATCTACTGGATGGGACTTATCTTCACCATTTGATGGTGAAATAAATGGGTGGCACTGGCTCCTGGGAGAGAAGTATCAGCAGCTGCTTGCTCTCCTGAGCTTCACCCCGACGTGAGGGAGAACCAGGACAGAGGAAGGACCCTGAGGAGCATCACCACCAAGGCGGCAGGTTCCAGAATTCCCAAGGGTAGAGGCACGAAACACTCATCAGCTACTCAGAAGGAACAATGATGGTGGAAACAGAGCTGTAATATCCAAGGACCAGGCGGCATTAGCCTGCAAGTTACTACATACTCTTCATGGCTGAACTTTAGGCTGCTCTTAGCAAAAGCAGCTTACCTTACAGGACTCCTGGCTTGTCAACAGTCAGGCACTGGGCACTGTTCCCCCCACCCCACCACATACTGTGCCCCCTGCCACACGGATGCCCCTTGTCCGACATCAGTGGTGATGGGAGCAAGGCCTTTGTTCTCGGCTCTGCCCAGTAACCTGCGCTTGGGCAACAGAGGCCAAGGACGAGGGGTGAGACCACACTGCTTAGGGCTTCATGGTCTTCTTTCTTCAGGAGCATTTCTCCATTGCTTTGTCTCAATCTGTGGTGCTACTTAATATTCCACTTTATAGATACACTGTAATTTACTCATTTTCCTAGTTGCTATTTGGGTTTCCAATTTTTGTGATTATAAATAACACTACGGTGAACCTTCTTAGATGCAATCCTTTGTTGCTCTCTGATTATTTCTTAGAATAAATTCCTAGACAAGTAATTACTAGATTAAAAAGATACAAACCCTCTGACACACATACTGCTACGAAGCACCTTCCAGAAAGGTCAAACCAATTCACACCCACTCCAGTGGTTAAGGGGGAAATGATCACTCATTATACCCAGTCACACCATGTATTGCTCTTTTAAAAATATTTTGTAACAGCTTTCTGTTGGCAGAGAGGCCTTCTGAGAGGCAACTGTGAGTTCATCTTACCAGATGCTATTACAGTTTCAGTGCTGTTTGAAGGGACTTTTTTCCAGTCCATAAGGCAGGGTTCAGACCGAGATGAGTTACACCATTTAATAACATAGTCACAGGTCATATTGGGATCGTAATTCCAAGTGAGGAGAATTCCATTTCCCATTCCGACAGCCTGCTCTACTTTGAGATCATCTTCAACAAGAAAGAAGTACAAGTTACTTGTATTAAAAACAGTAACAGAAGTAAATCTCATGAAAATGGGCAGGAGTTAGAAAAACTACTTCATTGGACAGAAATTTTAAAAGAGTGCTCAAACTAGATAAACCTCTAGCAAAGTTTAGAAGTGTTGCTGTTATTTTTCCTATAAAAAGGTAATTACCTGGATGTACAGATAAACTCAGAAGCTGGAAAAAGTAATGCAAGGGCACCTCGGACAGGTGGTGACGCAGTAGCCTGGGGTGTACAGGTCAGGGCCAGGACGGACGGGGCTGAGGGCGTGCGGGCAGTAGAGAGGGTAGCAGCACAGGGGGCAGGCAGGTGCAGAGCATGAGCGGCCAGTCCCAATCTCTCTTCTCATCGCCCACTACGGATGTGAGCTCTGTGAGAGCGGGCAGGGGCCTGTGCCTGCAAACCCAACCCCGGGGCCAGACCTACAGAGTAGGAGCACGCTAACGAGTGGTGAGCAAGTGGATGGACCAGCCCTTCTCTTCCTCTCAAGCCTATGGGTAGGCTGAAGGGGCTCCTGGAGACAGGCTGAGGAATGGAGAATCGGCTGACATGCAGCGGGATCAAAAGCTGTGGGACCAGGGTTGCCTGGGTGGCTCAGTCGGTTAGGCATCTGCCTTCGGCTCGGGTCCCATTCCAGGTCCTGGGATGGAGCCCCGTGTTGGGCTCCTTGCTCAGCGGGGAACCTGCTTCTCCCTCTCCCTCTGCCCCACCCTTCCCCGCTGTGCTCTCTCTCTCTCGCTCAAATAAATAAATAAAATCTTAAAAAAGAGTTGAAAAGATACTTGGAGGACCCTAACCAGACCCACCAACTTTTCTTCCTTTAGGAGTGGGTGGTCATAGGCAGGCGCCCCCATTTTGGGACAGGACAGCAAAATGGCGGGGGGGGGGGGCAGGGAATGACCTGGAAGAGGAATGACCTGAGAAAGAAGGCAGAAGTGGCTATGGATTAAATATTATGGATTACTGGTAATACATAACATTTAAAGAAAGGCACTAATTTTAAAATTGCACCACGGTGACTTTTTAAAGCTTATATTGAAGATCTAATTTAGACTTCAAAAAGAATTTTTGATCAATAAAGGATTCCTATTAATAAAGAATGTCTTGTCGAAAAGCTGCCATTAGAAATACGTATTTTTTTTTCCTGCCTAACATTTGTAGAACAGCCCAGCTGATAAAGCATCAGCTCCCGTGGTCTTAGGAGAAATATATGAAAATGGTCCTTAAATAAATGGCTGAAACATTTCTTACTAAGAGTAATATCCACCACCACAACTCTCCAACACTATGCACTAAAGTAACTGGGTACACTTATTTTATCCATCAGCGCAGAGTCTGGAGTCATCCCTAAGGATGAATAACTGCTCTCAATGAATTCTGGACATTAATCGGCTTGTTCCTCTTTATGGATCAGCAGCAGCAGGGGATATGAGAAGAGAGCTGACCTTGTAAGAGCAAGCGAACACCCCTTAAAATGTTTCACTTTAATTTCCTGTTCTTATATACATTATCTTAAGTACTCACCGTTTGGAATTTCCATACTAGCTATTTTAGAAGGTGGCGATGAGCCAACAGAATTTTTTGCCACCACACTGATGATGTAGTCATTCTTATCAAGTTGTAGTTCTGCCTTGTGTTGAGGATCAGGGATCTCAGAAAGGGACTGTGTCTCCTCATCGAGTGAACATGATACATTATAGGAAAGTATTTTCCCATTCGCTTCATTAATGGGTAAAGGCTATGAGAAACAGAAAAATAAATTCTGTCAAGAAACCTGCCAAAACCGGCCGTGTGATGAGGCAAGACCATCAAGTCTAAACCAGGCACCGCCTCAATCATGACAAGGTTAACAGCAGAATCGAGGGAGTTGTGAACGGTGTCAAACACTGATTTAAGAGGCACTGAGGCCAGGACCGATCAGGGAAGTGATGCTGAAGAAAAACTATACTTACCCTAAGCAATAAGAGCACAGAGAAATTTAAAAATTAAGAAAATGCAAACCAGTCTTTAGCCTCCCATTTTTCAGAAGCAAAACAAAAAAAGTAACAGGAATGACTGCTCTATCAAACAAAACACAAAAAATTATGGCATCAGGGTGGCTGGCTGGCTGGCTCAGCCAGTGCAGCATGCGACTCGTGATCTCAGGGTCTTGAGTCTGAGCCCCATGCTGGTAGAGAATACTTAAATAAATAAAACTTAAAAAAAAATTATGGCATCATAGTTTTTAAAAAATATTTATTATTTTCTCAAAATAGTACATGCCCATTACCAGAAAATTTGGAAACTATACAAAAGTTTAAAAAAAAAAAACTGTAAAATGCTCCCATATTCCCATTCTTAAATAGTCTTACATTTTGATATTTTCTTCAAGTTGTTTTTCTAAGACGTAGATTTTTTTATTAACATTGTTTTAATCATACAATTCTATCTTTTTTTCACCTTTCTATAATATACTTGTTCATAATACATACACTTTAATGGCTTTATATTTTATGTAGTATTTTTACTAGTTTACTTGAATATTCCTTAAATAAATGAAATTTAAGTTGTTTCCAACTTTTCACAATACTAAAATAATACTTTGGTGGACCTTTTCATGCCACTTCTTTCTTTTTCATAGTTAGGATTAATTCTTTAATGTGGATTTCCAAAGTAGACTTACTGGATATAAGGAAACATTCAAACCTTTTTATTTGTGGAGCTGAACTGCTTTTCAAGACTACTGCTCCAATTTATACAACAATGCATGGGACCCTCTGATCCAGACTGACCTTGATATTAATACTCTGCTGAAAACACTGCTCCAGAACATTGACTCTCTGATGGCCTGGTCTATTGGACCCATTATCATCCTAAGGCTCATGGGCTTCATTTGATGCTGCTGACCGCTCACTCCTTCACAGAATCCCCACCCTTGGCTTCTGCTTTACCATTTTTTTCTGGTCTTCCTGTCCTCTAACCTTCCCACTCTCCTCTGCTGGATCCTGTTCCTTTGCTGGTCCTTTATACGCTGCTATCACCTAGACCTAGGGGTCCATCCTTGGCCTCTTTCCACCCTGCATGCTCTCCCTGAGTGATCCCACTTACATGCTACTCAAAGCTATGTCTTTAGTTCTGACTTCTCCCCTGAACTCCAGAGCCTCACACCAAACCACCACCTATTAGACTCTACCTGGATATCCCTGTGGCACATATTTTTAGAATACATTTTGAAAAAGTCAACCCCAAACAACTTCATTTTCCACCCAAACATGCTCCTCCTTGGCAAGTGGCAGAACCATCAACCTAGTCTCTGAAGTTACAATCACTTCAGTATTTTTAATCTTTGGTTAGGCATTCATCTAGTTCGAACAATATCCCAAACTTTCTCTACACTGAAGTAATGGTCCTGCAACACCAGGCTGATGTGTGGAGTGGGCGGAGTGAGCTCCTATTCTTTCTCCTAATTCCAAAAACCCATGTGATACATTGTCTTCAGAGAGAGGACGTATCAGCTCTTAAACCGTTAAGAACAGATACTACACTTGATCTTAGCCGAAAGGCTGGGAAGTGACACACTGAAGTGGCTGTATAATTGTTACTACATCATTATGAAATCTAACAATGTGAGTAGCCAGTGGATTTTCTAATCAAGATTAAGAGGGGTACACAGCCATATACAGACCATCACAAAGCAACGGAACTCACAATGAATTTGCACAAAGACTTTACTCAAAGCTGTACTGCTGTCAAATTTTTGTAAAAATGTTTTACTATCAACAACAAAATTCACTACTTAAAGGAATCCAATTATGACTGCTCTTACAAAATCTGATGTAGAAAACAAATGTTTGTTTTTGATGTTTGCAAATCAGATAAAAATTAGAGCAACAAACATGTCTGCTCTAGTAGAGAAAAACTAGTGAAACCATAATGCAGTTTATATCTAAAAATTGTACAAAACCATGAAAACCTTTTTAAGTGGCATATAATAATACAACTAAGGGAAAACAAATTACATATGAGATACGTAAAAAGTTTCCTATTCACTGGAGTAAAAAGCATACAGCATCAACACAACAGAGATTCTAACTTGTAGCTTCTTGCTATGTTTCCGGCTTGAGTGAGAGAGATGGAATTCATGAAATCCTGAGGTCCTTTATAGGCTTCATGAAATCAAACTGAAGAACGCTCAGAGCTGTCAGAGAAGATCCTCACCAAACTGACTGTGGTGAATGGGGCGTGATGAGGAGTCCGGGGGGTTGGGAGGAGCCAGGTTAGATTCGCAGCAGGACTGTGAAGAGCCAGTCTCGGAAACCCGCGTTTCTGAATCACTCAAGTACCATTCGTAAGTTAAGTAGTTTAGCCCAATATCGTTATGTAAATATTCAGGAAAAAATCAGGTATTTACCTTCCAATAGATTATTAAATTTTTTCCATCAGAACTCCACTCTCTCCACGTATCTGGTCCCTTTGAAGGAACTAGGAAAGAGATTTCAAAGTTAGCATTTGGAGATGTGTATTGTATGTCAGCTGATAATATCAATAATTGAGACAGTGGTGCTTGAGATTTTTCCCTAGGTTTTTGGAATTCTCCATAAAAATGTGAAGAAGTTCAGTGGCTTCCACTCAGAAATGAAACAATGAAAAAGCTGAGCTCTCAACGCCCACAAAACAAGAGGCCCCTTAGAATGGACTAAGGGATGCTACACCATCTCACATCCTCCTACCTCCTACCTCCCCTTGCTCAAGTCGGCTAGGGCCAAGCACAGGCTTCCAGGGTCTCCTCAGACGCGTTGGACCACCTGCCTCAGGCTTCCTGTGCTTTCCGTGACTGCTCTTCCCTGAGTGCAGACACTCTCCTCCCCGGGATCATCTCCTCTCCTCCGTATCTCAGCTCTAATTTGACTTTACTAGTGAGGTCTTTTCTAGCTACCCTATTTAAAATTGCAACCCCTCCTCCTGTCACCTTCTTTCCCGAGTCCCCTTTCTAGGCTTTATTTTTCTCTGTGGTATTACCCAGCAAACTATTTCTAAAACTTTATTTCTAATCCTCTATCCTATAAACTCCATGGGCAGAGACTGTTTTATTCAGTGCTATATCCCTGGTGACTACCACAGTTCCTGACACATAGTGGGTGCCCAGTATTTTTTTTTTTTTTTTTTTAAGATTTATTTATTTGAGAGAGCATGCACGTGAATGGGGTGGGGGAAAGGGAGAGAACCTTCAAGCAGACTCCCTGCTGAGTGCAGAGCCCAACATGGGGCTCAAACTATGACCCATGAGATCATGACCTGAGCTAAAACCAAGAGTCAGCCGCTCAACCGACTGAGCCACCCAGGCGTCCCTCAGTAAATATTTGTTAAGTGAATTAATGCTATAATCTCAGTAAGGTATAAATAAAATATTTTCTCTTGACAACAGCAGCTCATCAACTGAAGGCAAAAGCTCCTGTGGTAGCCAGTCTCCAAAGGATCAATACTGGTCACACCTCCTGGTAAGCCTGCCTGTGTGTGGCCCCCTCCCACACCATGACAGCACTGGCCTGTGTGACCAACAGGGTATGACAGATACGATGGTGGCTCCCTTCTGAGGTAAGGTCATAAAAGGCATTGTGGAGGCTGCCGCTAGCTGCCATGTTATGAGGATACTCTGCAGCACTGTGGAGAGACCTGCATGGTGAGGAACAGCCACTGTGTGAGCCATCTTGAAAACAGATTCTCTAGCCCTGGGCAAGCCTGCAGCCCCCATCTATGTCCACACTGTGGCCTCATGAGAGACTACAAGCCAGAGCTACTCAGCTAGGCTGCTTCTCAATTTCTGACCTATACTCACTGTGAGATAACATGTTTACTGTTTTAAGCCACTGAATTTTAGGGTAATTTGTCAGGTAGCAACGGATAACTAAATACACTGGACTCATGCACAGCATTCAGTTTTGATGATCCAAATAGTTTTTTTACATATATCACAAAGACTTCTCTCATCTCTCTAACCTTCCTTCATGTGGAGAGGCAAAAATCTGGATTAACATCTATCATTTTCTGTTTTGTTCATTAATTTTTTGGAAGAAGTTTTTTTAAGAAGATTCGTTTATTTGGGGGGGGGTGGAGAATGCATACAAGCTGGGGAAGGGGCAAAAGAAAAGGGAGAGAGAAAATCCTCAAGCAGACTGCCCACTGAGTGTGGAGCCCAAAGTGGGGCTTGATCCCAGGACACCGAGATCACGACCTGAACTGAAATCAAGAGTTAGAGGCTTAACCAACTGAGCCACCCAGGCACCCCTGGAAGAAGTTTTATATTCCCTATATTATCTAGTGCAAATAAAGCTTTTGCTATCTTTTGTTGAATGACTCCTGAAAATTATACCTATTTCTAAGTTTTTTTGCTTTTTAATTTTAAAGCTGACATCTGATTATTCAAGGATAGAATCTCATTCCATCTTTGGAAATTATCATACTCAGAAAACCAGTTACCTAATTTTGTACCTATTTTGACCTCCGTGTACTGCAGAAACTAAGTTCAAGATCTCTGGCCCCAACCATTTCTCAAGCCTAGGTCACAAATAAAAATTCCAACCAATTCTCTTTATTAATAATTGTCTTCAGTAAAGTCATCTAAATAGGTTACCAAAATTCTAGGAAAGGAGGAAAGTGTCAGAGAAATCACCCATAATCTCATCACAGTTTCGAGTTTGTTTCCTCTGCATCATCTTAGGACACAGCTGCAAACATCCTGCAGATAGGCCTGGTCTTCCCCACAACACAGGCCAAGCGGCTGCCCGTAGGAGCACAAACCTTAGAGCCACGATTTAAGATGTCTGGATGATATTTTACTAGGAGATATTACACAATTATGCAATTCAAGCTTTCTCCTTTTACTCACTTCGGTGACATTTTCTTTAAAAATAAGTTGTAAAATGTCAAGATCCATAGTAATAATCAGCTATAAACCATTGACTGAACTTACTGGCTTCTGTGGTTAAATATTTTTTTTCATTGCTCCATTTGCTCCATTTCCAGAAAGTTTCAGTAGAACAGCGAATCCGAAAAGTATATATAGTATATGGATTTAACTTGTCCACAGCTACAAGATAACTTGAATTTTCTACTCCTTTGATTGTGACATTCCGCTATTAGAAAGCAAATCAATATGTATATGTAATGTCATGTAAGAATCCACATATATATATACATACACACACATTTTGATAAGCCACCCAAATTTATAACATAAATTGACTAAATGTCCATGTGAGTTTACCTTTGTAAGACTAAAGACACTTCATCCACCAAAACATTTTAATTTTTACATAAGTATAAAATCTGTGAAATTACACCCTGTAGTAATATATTTAGTTATCATTTTAATTCAAATACTGGGTCTAAGTAATAATGATCAATTAAATTATGCAGAAAAGGATGATATAATATTGTTCATTGGTCAATGGCTAATGGTAATACAACAAGCCTTAATATACTTTAGTAATCTAAGATGACTTTGAGGATTAAGTACATTAGTCAGCTACATTTGGAAGCTTCTCTGAGGCAGGCATCATCTTATCTATTTTTTTAACAGGGCACTTAGAACCTCTAGTATGGTGCTAAACATGCAGAATATTCAACAAATTCTTATTTAAATTATGTAAAATTAAAATGAAATAATTTAAACAAATCTGAGGATCTGCATGCCTCAGGAAATCCTCTGAGCTCCCAGTTACAAATTATAAAGGAGTTTTTCGGGTTATATTCTGGCATTTGACTGATTTTCTAGCAATCATCAGTAAGTTTCCAAATGAGTATTTTCACTACAATATCTTTTATTTTGGACTTACCACAAATTATAAGATTAAGTATCTGAAATGTATTAAAAAGTCATGTTCTGACTTATAACGACCACATTCTGACTTAGAACTTGCTCCTATTGCTGTACTTGGCAGTTTTAGAAATCACATCTTCTCTCTGGTGCTTATCAGTCCATTAACTGATGCTAAAGGTTATAGCAAAAACTATTAATTCATGTACAAATTTGTTGAGCACCAGCCATGTGACAGGTACTATACTAGACCTGGAAACATTCTGAGTAGTAAAAGTCAAACTCATGTTCTATAATACCCAGGATTATAACTGTTTTCAAGTGCTAAATATAATGCTGTCATTACATTGATATATAATGTCTTAGTTCTTAGTAAATTTCTATAATAAATCATCTGAGAGCTTCTGCGTATCAATTTCCTTAATTCGTTTTGAAAACTATTTTATCCGAAGTAACCTCAAAGGAAGTTTATAGAAAAATCTTACTCACCAATTCTTGGACTGAGTTAGTTGTGTTAATTTCAATTTGACATAAAAGTTTAATCTTTGCAAAGTTGCCTGGTAAATGCCAGGAAAGTGTAACAGCAGTTGAATTAATATCCTTCACTTTGATTGAAGTAGGAATTCGAGGATAGACTATAAATATAATTTGTAAAGATTACTTTAAAAGCTACTTTAGAATACAATAAATGACAATTAAAACCCCCCCCCAAAAAAAACAAGAAACAAGAGAGGCACCATTAGTACCGATCAACAATATTCCACTTAGTACCTGTGGCATACACAAACCTCACTTTTACTGCTGGTATCGTGCCAACAGACCAACCACACTCAAGGTTCTTTGACTGGCATCAGGAATACTAAAAGGTAGTAGGATCATAATCTCTACCTTTAAGGAACCCCTAATTTATTTGGAGAGTGACAAAAAAAAGAGAGACAATGAACAAGAGTATATATGCTAAGTTGGAAATGTGTGGTACAGCTCTTAGTGGCTACAGGAATTGAGATACAAGTGTGGGAGGGAAAGTCTTCGAGTGAAGATGGAACTTAAGATGAGCTTTGAAGGAAGAATCTGACTAAAATTGGCGAAACTGATGCAAAAGAGCATTTCTGATTGGGTCTTGGCAAGAACAGTACAACAGTGAAACAAACTACACACGATGCTGGTGATAGCACATAGGCCCAGGTGAGTGGGAAGAAGGAATCATGTGAAAATAAGGTTGAAAGGCCGAGGGCAGACAAATACACACAAACACTACCACTCAGGTACAAAATGTAACTGTTCTGACCTTAGGAAAAACCAGGAAACAAAAATGATGAGAAGGAATAATTAATAGAAGTGTACTTACATCTACAAATAGGGCAACAAGATCAGTTGCTAAGCACTTGCTAGTGTCTATTATAATGCATTTGGTTTAAGCCTTTCTCCACTGACCGTGAGGCTCTAAGAGAAGGCCTCTGGACTACAGTGGAATGCCATGGGAATGAATGCTAAGAAGATGGACCATATTTTATTTCTATTTTGAACTACATATTAATAGGGCCGGTAAAAGTCCCAGAATCATCAGCAATAAGAAGGAACAAACCACTTACTGATAAACACAGCAACTTGGATGGATCTCAAGGACATTACCCTTAGTGAAAAAGGCTAGGTATTGTAGGATTCCATTTATACAACACTTCAAAATGACAAAACACAGAGAGGAAGAACTGAGTAGATGTTGCCTGGGGACAGGGATGCAGGAGCATGGGGTAGGGGGTACGTAGCGGAGAGGTGTGGGGAGGTTTGCTAACAGGGCACCAAGCGGAAGTCTCTTCGTGGAGACAGACCAGTACTGTAGCTTGACTGTGTTGGTGGTTCCGTGAATCTGTACATGGATCCAACCGCACAGAAGCACATCCACGCACACACACCTCCAAACGCACACAGAAACTTGCGAAAACTGAGCAAGGTCTGTTGTAGACCAGTTCACTGTAGACCAGTTCACTGGTCTAGTTTGCGGTATTGTATCAGGGTCGATTGCCTCATCTGGAAATTGTACTGTAGTTAGTAAGACGTCACAAGCAGAGAAAGCCGGGTGAGGTCACGGGGCTTTATTATTTTTGCAACCACTTGTGAGTCTATAATTATTTTAAAATAAAAAGATTGAAAAAAAAAGCTTTTAAAAATTGGGCAAAAAATTTTTCAAGAATCAAAAACTATTAGATAAAGCCACTTAAAGTTTCTATGTAAATGACTCATACAAATTTTTATCTGAATTCAATAAAATGGTGAAATTTGAAATTATACATTTTAAGGATTTTTAAATAAAACATAAAATATTAAGTAACTCTAAAGAAAATTATAAAAAGGAAGCCCTAGAAGCACTTTTCATTAATTTCAAAACATTTTACCACTTCTAAAATTATTTTTAAGACACTGGTTTATGCAGCAGCTTACCTTTTTCAGTTATGTTAACTAAAATAGTTGATTCTGATCGACCCAGAGGATTGCGAGCATTCAAAGTAAAATTATATATTTCTTGATTTGGACGCATTTGAAAGAGTAACTGATAGCTTTCGTTTGTTGGTGCTTCAACTCTTTTAAACCTAACATATTTCCCTGAAAAACTGTGAATTAAGAGAGCAATAAGAAATATTAAGAGATAAATACTTCATTCAGGAAAAAAATGAATGGGTAAATTTCTAATAATCTTTTTTAAAAGTTTTTATTTCTAATTCTAGATGCACTATGTACTTGGCAAAGAAAATGTATATGATTCAGAAAATAGATGAAAATAATCGGCCAGAAACCTAGAAACAGTCTCTGTTCATATTTGAGGGTTCTTCTAGGATTTTTAGAAAAAGCATATGAATCTAGTCTGTGTGCATGTCATCTGCAGTATTTATGGTATAACCAATTTTATACAGCATATTAGGTTTTATATCTTACTCATAACAAATGAGATATCGCATTTCCCTATGTCATTTAATACCCTCCAGTGTGCTCCTCGCTCTCTGACATCTTTCCCTGGTGACTTTTACCTTTCAAATAAAGTATAACTTGTATTGCGTGGGCCCACCAATGCAGTTGGTCTTCCTGGACTCCAAGTACAGACAATCTCTTTTAAATCATAGGTCTCACAGTTCAGTTTTTGAGGAATATCAGGTGGATCTAATAGGAAAAAAATGTAGTTACATCCTATGGGTTACATATATTTTCCCTGAAAACACGTTTCATAATGTTAACTATATTTTGTACAATTTCCTTTAGAAATGAAATAGTGTATTGTTTACATTTTACCTTTTGAACAATGCAGGAATTGCCATGCTTTCTGTAGCTTGTTTTTCTGGAGTTCATATTATGTTAGAAATGATGGACTAAAATATACTGCAGAATGACTACTAGCTCATTTGGAAACTTCCCAACAGCAACCTGAAGACATTTTTCCCCCCTTAAATCCTATCAAATCTTTCAAAGGAAGCTGTACCCAACAAATCAGAAAAATCTACAGGTTAAAAGTATTATCTATCATGTAAATACTGTGATTTGAAAAGAAGTACCAACTCAGATTAAAGGTCAGCACCGGTCATATTACAAGTTTCAGAGTTCTTAAATAAGTTACAATGATTATTATTTACAAAGTATCTCTTGGTAAAATTCTGCATCTTCCTATGTTCAAAGTGACTACTGCTCTTCTGTTTTTGTTCTTTATTGGAACACTCCCTCTGGTTTTGCAGGGGCAAAACTAGAAAAAAGAAAAATGGGGGTTTTCTGTGTGTCTTAGACCTTTAAAGTAATAATGCAAAATTCTGCAGTTGGACACTAATTATAGAAATTGATTACCTCTGTACTCATGTTTAATCAAGCATACACAGAAACTGGTGTTCTCTGTCATATTTACCTTATCTACCAAATTATCTTTCACAAGTTTTTAAAAAACAATTACGTACTTGTTGCAAATTCTGTAAAATAATTTTATTTTTTAAGAGCTAATCTTTAAAGACAGTTCTTAGACTGTTTTAGAGACTTAGAAGGACATAGAGAATTTCACATACTCTCCTGAAGCAGAATAATGTCCGTCAATGGTATTTTAGGTAATATTAAGAGGAGTCATGAGTTTTTAAAATCTAACAACTGCATAAGCAGATAACACTGATATATTTGTTTTGAAAATTGTTTTAAATCTAAGGCTAAGCTTTCAGCCATTTTATTAAAATGACATACCAAATTTTTGGGTATACTTAAAATGCCGATTATTTTAGTATTTGGCAGATTAATGTTAAGGTGAAATAGTTAAAATCCAAATAACAGAAGCAAATTAGAAAGAAGCGGAAGCAAAGATGGAGGGAGAAAAAATAGGAGAAGGCAAAATTTGAAAGGTAATGTACTATCTTCTCAATCAGCTGAAGCTGGATAAAAACTAGGTATAAATCAACTGTATTACCAGCAAACAGAAAATGCAATTTAAAAAACAAAGCCATTTTTATGAAAATATTTTCAAATGAGAAAGTATGAAATTTGACATGTGACATAAAATATTTACACACTCTAATTCTATGTCACAATGTAGTATTTTAAAATTCGTGAGTATGATGAAAGATTAATACTTAAGTCAATTTTTAATGAAGTGGCACTATCTATGAAAATAACTGAATGCATAGTGTTTATAAAATATTTTGCTTATAACTAAATTAGCTCATGTATAAACACTGAAAAATATTGGTAAATATCCTATCTGTTGGATAATAAATGTATTTGCAATTACAATAATAAACTGAAGAGGAAAAGACACTTTTACTAGCACCAAACATCAAACTCTTAGGAATAAATTTACTAAAAGATATATAAGACCTCCTATCACTATAATAAATCAAAGAAGACCTAACTAAATGAAAATATATTCATGTTCCTGGTTTGGATAACTCAGTATAGTGAGAATGAAAGTTCTCCTAAAGTGGTCTCCTAAATTAATAAATCTAATGTAACTCAAATCAAAATCCTGGCAGGTTTTCATTGTGTCTTTTCAATATATGGTGGGTTAACAGGATATCCATAAAGGAAAGAAAATAATGAATCTTAATCCCTAACTCACACCACAAACTGCCCTTCCTGTTAAGTTCCTAAAGAAATCCCTCTGAAGGGAAATTCTATCGCTGCTTCTGAGTTAACAAAAATTGAATAGTTCAACCCCAAATGCTATAAATGAAGGTGAAATTATGAATTAAATAGGCTTGTTCTACTATTATGTATAGAAGAGTAGAACAATGGGGCACCTGGGTGGCTCAGTCGTTAAGTGTCTGCCTCCAGCTCAGGTCATGATCCCAGGGTCCTGGGATCGAGTCCCGCATCGGGCTCCCTGCTCTGCAGGTTGCCTGCTTCTCCCTCTCCCATTCCCACTGCTTGTGTTCCCTCTCTCTCTGTGTCTCTGTCAAAAAAAAAAAAAAAAAAGAGTAGAACACTATTGGAAACAATAAAAACCTGATGAATAGTCTCATCTTCTGATTTTTAATTTTTCTCTTTCATACTTTCAAGTGGATATCTCACTTTTTGGTATCACTTATCATAGGGTAGCCTCACTCCATATACCACTGGTTTTTAACTTATACTCCATAGTCATTTGTGAGGAATGTTGCAAGTCCTTCCCTAAAATTCCATTAGGAAAGAAATTTTCTAAAGTTTAAATTTGAACATAATCTCTCTCTCACTTGAATTCCAAAAGTTACAGCCATCAAACTGAGAAGTGCATCTAACCCCGGTTATTCCCTTGGGAATATATGAGCGATGCAACATAACTCAGCCTAAATTTCACTGGAAGGAAAAGAGAGGTGGAGAGCTGCTGGTCTGGAGCACCGCTGAGAATCCAGAAAAGGGTAAGAAAAATCACCACGATCCAAAGAAAAATCACAAAACCCACTCAGTACATTCCACACCCTTTGATCATGAGACCCTTTAGACCAAACTCAGCCTCTGATTCCGAATGCTAGGGAGGAAGGGAAGCAGCGCTGCTGGGGGCAAAGCCATCCGTGCACCACATGCCAGTTACCACAGGAGAGGGGACAGAAACACTCCAAACACAAAGTCCCTGTGGACATTCAACACAAGCTACATAAACAGGGCAGTCCCTCACAACAACTTTCGGAAATGTCATGGAATTTTAGAACTGTGGGAATGAAAATGTTAATAAAGAAGCCCCTGTACTATGAGGCATATGTTACAGAGAGGACACAGCGAGAGAGGGACCCTTCCAGAGCCTGTCCTCCAGCAACCCTCTTCTTCTCAGATATACTACTTTGAAAGCTAGAGAAGCACCTGTTATGCCGTCGAAAGATTTTGTGGAAAATTCATTACCGTTTCTTTAATTGGGGGTTGTTTTAAAAGGTATGTTTTTAAACTTTAATTTTAAAAAGACATGTATGTTTATATTAGGTGGGATGTTTTAAAATTTTAAGAGGTGTGTTTTAGGTGGAAAATTGACTGTGAGTAAGCCCTCGAACACAGGGGTCAGGGGGCACTGACCTCGCATGCAGTCAGAAATCTACATACAGGGCACCTGGTTAGCTCAGTTAGAAGAGCATGCAACTCCTGACCTCAGGGTCGTGAGTCTGAGGCCCACGTTGGGTGTAGAGATTACTAAAACAAACTTAAAAAAAAATCTACATATAGCTTTTGACTCCCCCAAAATTTAACTACTAGTTTACTATTGACTGGAAGCCTTACCTATATAACATAGACAACTAACACATATTATTTTGTATGTTATAATGTGTTATATTCTTACAATAAAGTGAGCTACAGAAAATGTTAAGAAAATCATAAGAGGAAATGCATTTATAGTATTGTAGTTATTGAAAAAAATCCATGTAGGGGTGCCTGGGTGGCTCAGTTAAGCATCTGACTCTTGGTTTCGGCTCAGGTCATGATCTCATGGGTGGTGAGATCGAGACCCATGTCAGGCTCCACGCTCAGCAGGAAGTCTGCTTGAAGATTCTCCCCCTCTGTCCCTCCCCCACCTCTTGTACACCCATTCTCTCTCTAAAATAAATAAATACTTAAAAAAAAATCCATGTATAAGCAGACCCATGCAATTGAAACCTACTTTGTTCAAGAGTCAACTGTATATGAAATAATTCCTAAACAATGTAGTATTAAGAAATGTTATATACAAACTACCCTTGACTCAGCAAAACTGTTAACTTAAGAATTTAAAACTAAGCAGCTGGATGTTTCAAATCTTACTACAAAAGCTACAAGTTATATAAATACAAACATACAGAAAACGAGCTTAGAACTCATCTTAAAACAAGCAAAAATTCTGGTGTCTTCATATTAAAAAAAAATAGAACTGTCCATGTCCCTGGAAATAGCATTAAAGCTTTTAAAGAGGCCTAAAACAGATCAATAGGAACTCTTTAATATTATATACTTACATCCTGCGAAAATAACTGTCCCAAATATGTTATCTTCCGTTGTGAAAACCACATTTGTTCCGCTATTTGCAGAAACAGAAATATTATGGATCTTGATTGCCACATTTTCCCCATCAAGATGGATAAGGGGACAATTTGTTTGGCCAATCTGCGCTGATAACACTTTTTCTTGAGTCACACAACAAAATGTTATATCTGAGCCTACAAGTATCACTTTGTCTTGAGGAAAAACCTTAGTCTGAGAATCAGGTGACCCTAGAGAGAACAAAAGGAATTACAAATACCTTAGAAGTCTTTTACCATAAAATAGCCCAGGGCATATAAAACATACTATAAAGTGTTTTCTAATAATGGCGGCCCAAAGGACCTTCAAAGGAGCAGGACATATACAAGAAATAAATAAAAACCACGTATATTTTATCTACTTATGGCTGATAATGGGGGAGCGGAGGGGATTTCAGGCCAATGCCCAAGGTCACAGGTTAATGTCTAAGAAGTCTGAAGGTTCAAACTAAATGGGTTTATATCCATATGTGAAAAATCCATACCAAGAAAATGTCACTCATTAAATAATTCCAGTCCTTTGAAATGATTTCTATGTATTTAGGACAGACTTCTTACTTTCCATCAGCCTGAATATATGTTTAAGTATTCCACATCCTAAAGAGCACTTTTTCCTTAACCTCAACTCTCTGCAGGTTAAAACCACACCTTTGCTTTTATTTTCCTAAACGTCCAATCTTTTTAATTATCTCTAGTTTCCTTTCTATCTACTTAGTCTCTAATCTACCACAATCTGGCTTCTACCCTGACCATTCTACTAAAATGGCTCGCTGATCTATTTGTTCAGTCCAATGACCACTTCTCAGTAACCCTTGCCTTCAACATCCACAGCATCCGATATGTCACCTAAACTCTAGCTTCTCAAAACTCCCTTCTCTCTTGGGTTCTACTCTGAACCCTCTGGCTACTGTCTTCCACTCTGCTGGCTCTTTTTCTTCCATCCTACCCTTAGACAT
Organism: Zalophus californianus; assembly: GCF_009762305.2. Classification (NCBI taxonomy): domain Eukaryota; kingdom Metazoa; phylum Chordata; class Mammalia; order Carnivora; family Otariidae; genus Zalophus; species Zalophus californianus. Next base: position 123,921,521 of record NC_045599.1, on the reverse strand, counting down.
ACCAGCTTGTAAGACATGTGTCCCTGGTCCCCATTTCTCTTTCCCCGAGTACAGCAACCTCTAGATTTAAACAATTTCACATCCCATGTATGTTGATGACTCTCAAATATTTATCTCCAGCTCCTAGTAATCCGTTGGATGCCAGACTTGTATTTTCGACTGCCTGAGACATCCCTACCCAGAAACTTCCTAAGTACCTCAAGCTCAACATATTAAAAAATGAATTTATCTTTCCCACCTAAGTCATTCATGTATTTCCTGTTTCAGCGGAAAGCATCACCAGCTACTCAGCTGTCCAAACTAATAGTCACCTTTGGCTCTATTTCTTGGTTAACAAATGCACAGTCACTAATTTTAATTCTGTCTCTTCAGTGTTTTCATACCTTTTGCCCCTTTTCCTTTCCAGACCCACATGCCCTACTTTACGCCTTCACTGTCTTTTGTTCAATGGCAGTAAGATCCCCCTTACTTATCGACGTGCTTCTAGTCCTTCCTTCCTCTGACCCATTTCTCCATGTGGGCACTAGAGTGGATAATCTACAATGATAACCAGCCTTCTGAAGGACTTCATTACACTGTCAACAATTTTTCAGGCCTCTCTTACACTGCCAACATTCTACCTGCATATGAGTTTCATTCAACGTACAGATGATTTGGGATTTGGGTATACTTACAGATCCCCATGTTCTCTGCAGCTCATAGGGATCTGCTCTGTGGGCAAGAAACTAGGAGCCATTTTTTTTTTTTAAATATAGACTTGATCTCAATAACATCTACATAAAATTTTTAAATGTTCTTCAATGCCTACCAGTGATCTGCAAACCTGGATGTTTATCTAATGCCTTCAGAAGATCTTTAAAAACAGATTCCTGAATCCTATCTCAGAGTTTTTAAATCAAAATGTTCTGGGACAGAGACTTGGAAGATCCCCAGGTGACCTGCATGAAGCCAAATGGCATTTGGAGAACTGAAAGCTTACACTAAACCTTACCCTTACGCAAGACTAATCTAATTCGAGAAACGAAAGCTTTTTAAATGTAAGCTTACAAGAAACGTTCTTCAGTGGGCTCCAGTCACTCCACTCTTTGTGACCAGAGAAATGAGGATCATCAACATAACATCTAATTCCCACAGAATGAGTGGCGCACTCCAAGGGCATGTCTGAGGTCCAACTCCAGTGATGAACTGTATCTTTACCATTCACAGTTGTGTTGTGGGTCACCTAAAAAATGAACACAAACACAAAATAAGATTTCTAGGTAGTGATATGTTCTGCTTCCTTAAAAAACACAATAAAATGTAGACAATCACCACTAAGTTAAAGGCTTGCCCTTTTGTACAACCATCTTGGTTTTCTATAAGGCATAATAGGAGAGTTACAGGAACAATAATGATGATTCATTTGTTTACTTCTTTTTTTAAAATTCCAGCACAGTTAACACACAGTGTAATATTAGCTTCAGGTGTACAATATAATGACTCAACAATTCCATACAACACCCGGTGCTCATCACGACCAGTGCACTTGTTTACTTCTTCAGTTTTAGGCTCCACTGCATGATTATACATGATGTTAATATTCCAAACATTCAATACAGTTCACAGACAAATGTACCATTGCCAAAAATGATCTCCATTTTTCATCAAGAAAAAAAATTAATGGGTTTGTACTTCCAAGAGTTAAAGGCAAAGAAAGGAACAGCATCTCAACAAAATAACTGTTTCAGATCAGATTTGTTTTTATATGCAGCTTATAGTAAGATAAAATATTAATCTCAACTGTGAAAAATGGGAAGGATTTCAATAAAATATCAAAGATCTACTAAAAGAAACCTTGGGAGCTCCAGTTAAAGACAACAGATTAAATAACTGTATTTCCTTTTCTCTTATCTTCTGAAATCTTTCTAAAACGAAAGTACAGATTTTTTTTTTCCTAAGGCATAGATGCACAAAGGCAAAAACCAGAAGAAACAACACCAATGAAATTCTGGATACTGGAGAGCTGATGGACAACAGTAATGGACTCAGAAGACCTGAGAAAGCTGAATCTTAAGCCTCCAATGGAAAAGGCAGAAACCACCTGACTTCTATCATGGAAATGCCAAAGGGCTCAGGAAGGGGCTGTACCAGGCTCCCCTAGAAATGCAGTGAAGGTGAGGCGCAGAACAGAAGACTGCTTGAAAGTTGTTTGAAGAGATTTTAGGTACCCAAATTTCCCTCCCACATTCTGTGCTACCAAAAGACTACCCTTCTTCATCTTGGCAGAATGGAGATTTATGATCTGGAAAAGTAAAACGCTGCCTCTGGAATGAAGAATCTCAGAAAGAGCAGAGAATGGGAAATACTGTACCCAAAACAAGGGGATTGCTAACCTATGCACTATGAAGGCTGGGGTGCCCCTGCCTTCTTCTCCTACTCAGCCCTCAGGATACTGATGGCAGAGTTGCTACTTACCAGGTAGGAACCTAAATCAACTTTTCTGGGGCATATGAACAGGTCAAGCTAAAAATCTAAAAAAATAGTATTAAGATTTTGTCAACTAGCCTGGTGTGATTCCATCCTGTGCAGCTGTTCTGTGGAACAGTAGTCGTTTATCTCTGTCCACCTTCTCTCCCACCTAAGTGCGTGCCACCACCCACCCCATGGAAGATTCGATGGACATGGACATGAGCCCCCTGAGGCCCCAGAACTATCGTTTTGGTTGTGAACTAAAGCCTGACAAGGATTATCACTTTAAGGTGGATAATGGTGAAAATGAGCACCAGTTATCTTTAAGAACGGTCAGTTTAGGAGCTGGTGCAAAGAATGAATTGCACGTTCTTGAAGCAGAGGCAATGAATTAAAGCAGTCCAATTCAAGTCACACTGGCAACTTTGAAAATGTCTGTACAGCCAACGGTTTCTCTTGGGGGCTTTGAAATAACACCACTTGTGGTCTTATGGTTGAAACGTGGTTCAGGGCCTGTGCATATTAGTGGACAGCACTGAGGAGCTGTGGAGAAAGATGCAGAGTCAGAAGATGAAGAGGAAGAGGACGTGAACCTCCTTAGTATATCTGGAAAGCGTTCTGCCCCTGAAGCGGCAGCAAGGTTCCGCAGAGAAAGTAAAAACTGCTGCTGATATAGGTGATGATGAAGATGACGACGACGACAATGATGATGATGATTCTGATGATGAGGAAGCTGAAGAAAAGCCTCCAGTAAAGGAATCTATATGAGATACTCCAGCCAAAAATGCACAAAAACCAGAATGGAAAAGACTCAAAACCATCAAAACCAAGAACAAAAGGTCAAGACTCTTTCAAAAAACAGGAAGAGATGCCCAAAACACCGAAAGAACCTAGTTCTGTAGAAGACATTAAAGCAAAAATGCAAGCAAGTATAGAAAAAGGTGGTTCTCTTCCCAAAGTGGAAGCCAAGTTCATCAATTATGTGAAGAATTGCTTCCGGATGACTGACCAAGAGGCTATTCAAGATCTCTGGCAGTGGAGGAAGTCTCTTTAAGAAAATAGTTTAAACAGTTTGTTAAAATTTTCTGTCTTATTTCATTTCTGTAACAGTTGATATCTGGTTGTCCTTTTTATAATGCAGAGTGAGAACTTTCCCTACCGTGTCTGATAAATGTTGTCCAGGTTCCATTGCCAAGAATGTGTTGTCCAAAGTGCCTGTTTAGTTTTTAAAGATGGAACTCCACCCTTTGCTTGGTTTTAAGTATGTATGGAATGTTATGATAGGACATAGTAGTAGTGGTGGTCAGACAAATGGAAATGGTGGGGAGACAAAAATACACATGTGAAATAAACTCAGTATTTTAATAAAGTAAAAAAAAAAAAAAAAAAGATTGTGTCAACTAGATAGCCCATCCTAATCACCTATAATGAAGCCCCAGTCAAAAGTCCCTGGACGGCAAACAAAAGTTCCGATTAGATTAAAAAAAAAAAAAAAAAATTAAAAGTCACTCACTTAAATGTGAGCAGCAATGAAGATGACCAGAAATTGGAGAAAAAGTTCTAATATGAGAGTCAAAGATCAAAACAAAGAAAAAAGCAACTCGAAGAAACAGACTATACAGAAAGAAAAAAAATTAAATAACTGATATCCTCAGAGATAAAGATATTGCATCCATAAAACAAACAGGACAAAAGGGATCTCTTGCACATTTAAAAAAAAAAATCTATTAATAGAAATTCAATAGCAGGAATGCAAGATCAAGTTTAAAAAAAACTGTTCAGGAAACAGAGCAAAATAAAATTACAGATGGAAAGTAGGAACAATTAAGAACATTAGAGGACCAGTCGAGAAGGTCCAATTTCTGAAGAATTTCTGTAAGGAAAAAAATAAAAAAAGGAGAGAACAGATATGAAGAAATCAGAGACATAAGACATAAAATAAGAAAATTTCCCAAGTTGACAGACATGTGTTTTCAGACTGAAAGGGGCCCAATGACTGTCTAGTACAACAAAGGAAGACAGACCCACAAGAAGAAGCAGATGGAACAATGTCTTCCAAATCTTGAGAAAATTCCCCAACCTACAATTCTATACCCAGCTAAAGTAGCAATCATGAATGAGTGCAAAATAGACATTTTTTAGAAATGTCACATCTTAATAAATTCATCAGGTAGCATTTTACACTCCCATCAGAAGTGTGTGAAAGTTCCAATTGTTCTGCATATTCTCAATATTTGGAACTGACAGTCTTTTAAACTTTGTTAGCAACCAATTTAAATTAAAAAAAAAAGTATATCTGCAAGCTACCATTATAGGTAGCAGAGAATATTTATAATAAATAGCAAATACCTACTAGAACATATGCTTCCACCAAAATGAGGAATTAAGAGGAAGAATTCAGGAAAAAGAGGATCCATCACAAGAAAAAGGTAAAAGGAATCCCCTGGATGATGATGGAGACCCCCTGGTCCACAGCTTCCTAAGAAATGTGCCAAGAAAACACAGAGATTTGTCCTAAATGGCTTACGGGTATACATAGGTATTAATCTCTTCAAACCTAGCGTTGGCTGGTAGGAGTGGAGACAGCCAGAGCTCCTGAGAAACCTCTGGCCACAAAGAGTCCTCAGCTATTTACCACACTCTTGCTCTACCAACACTATACCTACGTGAACCCTATGTAAGCAGGGCTGAGAGGTAAGCCAGAAGGCCTCAGAGAGAGCTATTCACATTTAGCTGATAAAATACTAGTGTGTTTGAACAATTCAACACAAGATTCATACAACTTGGAGAGAATTTAGGATTGAATTAATGGGGCACAAAAATAGCACTAAAAATACAAGAAGCTGTGTCCCCCAAAAAGGAAAATAATAGTATATGCTACTTGGTTTAGTTGTGGATAGTGTTTATATAACTATAACACAAACAATGAATGCCAGTCTACCAAACATTATCACAGAATGATACAACAATACAGGAAAAAGATGGGAAATGTGAGAGAGAGAGAGAGAGCAAGCACGCCAGCATGCAAGTGTGTGCGCCCAGGCCAGGAGATGAGAGGACTAAATTCTCATCTCCCACTGTTACAATAAAATGCTGCTCAAAACTGAAAAGAAAAATTAAGGAAGAGCAACATAAGCATGCTATCTGGACAATGGAAATAATTAATAAAAGAATCAGCTAAAAGAACTGAAACTTGTTGTTTACACGAAGAGCAAAATGGGAGGGGCCGAGGGTGCTGCAGAGCTCCCAGGTGTCACTCCTATCCTGGTCCCCGCAGTGCGCAACTTCCACACCCATATGTGAGGCCATGGGCAGAAACCGTCAAGTTCTAACTGATTATTATTCTATTCTTATTACACAATCACAAAATAATAGCAAAGTGACAGTTCATAAGCAACTCTGCCTTAAATAATGATATTAATAACATATAATTACAAACAGAAAGGTCACATTTTACTACAGACCTGCATTACTTGCCCTCTCATGTTTCACTTTTTAAAAATTCCTTTGTTCTATCTCTATTTTTCTGGCCTCGTGTTCTATTTCCCCATATAAAGATTTTTCTTCAAAGATCAGATCCCCAAAAGTACTACTTTGCCACTGCCATCTTGTGATGCATCTTGTGGCAATGAGTCACAGCACCTTAAAAATAGTATTTCCATTTCTTTATGCTTGATTTCACTTACACTTCCAAGAGTAACCCTCTTATTCTAGCATCCCTTAGGTAGGCCCCAAAGAAGTAATGACAACTAGTAGTTGTATTTAGCAGCTTTATAGATATTGGTATCATTTACTAAAGTAAATACTTGACACCACTTCACAAATGAGAAAAAGGAGGTTTTGGGAAGTTACCCAAAGCCACTAAGTGGTAACCCACCCAGCACAAAACGTCAGGCCATCATAAAGAGCTACACAGTACAATTTTAGATAAGCAAAAGTTTTAAGACAACTGTGGTAGAGCAGTATCAAAGCTAACTCCAAATTAGATTGACAGGAAAGAACTGCCATTAAAATTCAAGGAGAAAGACGGCATTTTAGGCTGAGGAAATTAGGATGGGCTTTAAAATAAGGGGTAAGATTTGACTCAGGTCTTGAAGTGTACCTTCAATTTGCACAGGTGCAAAGGAAGGGAAGGCATCTTATACAAAAACAAATACATCTATTTTGTAACAGAAACTGCAGTGGTTAAGAAAGAGCACAGAGTCCTGGCTCCACCACTTCATGTCTTCCTGTGTCTCTGTAGCTTCATCTATAAAATGGGAATGATGCTGACAGTGCCCCCCTCGCAGGTCTGTGGTGAGGATGCATGGAACGACCATATACGGAGCTTTTAGAATACTGTCAGCAATGGAAGCACTGCGCGCACGCGCACGCCAGCTACAGTTACGGCTGCCACTCATTTAGGAATGTAATACACAGTGTCAGAAAGGAAAACCGAGACAACAACTATGAAATACAAGTTCATCCTATTTTTTATCTTTACAATCTGGCTTATCTATGTACTTAGGCAAATAACTGTAAAATCATGAGATAGCCTTCTAATTCTTAAATCTCTAACTAAGCATATTTCAAATCCAATGAGAGGGAAAAGAGTAAAAGGACAAAAGAGGGAATTCCCACATACCCGCTGTCAAAACATTTCACAACTATTCCCCATTCTCCTTTAGATTAAGAGGAAACTAAAGACAGATCATAGGGAATCCATTCAGCAACAAAATTTTTAAAAAAATAAGAGAAAAAACATGTACTATTAAAAGTAAGAACGTTATTTCAGATTCAGATAAATTCAAACTTAGAGGCCTATACAAAATTTCTCTAGAATTACTATGACTAAATATGTTTCAAAACGTTTTTATGTTTATAGTATGACGAAAGTAAAAATAATAGTAAATTATACGTATATATTTATTTCATTTATGTGAAAACATGCACATAAAAAAAGCTGGAAACACAAAAATAACATTTACTGTGGTCAAGTGGTGGAATCATGGATTATTCCTCCTTTAATTTCCTAAATTTACTAGAATTGGTAAGTAATACATTATTTTAAGTTATACATTATTTTAATAGGTGATTTGAGTGATAGCACATAGTTTTTAATGATATCTGATCTACTTCCTTAACAATGTAAAAGTTCACTGATACCACCTTAAAAATCTTTTTAAAATTACTTGGTTTCTTTAATGTCACAGGAAAGAAAAATCTATTTTGGTTCAAACTTACTAATTTTACAATTTCCATATTTTCTTTATGTAGAATTTTAATTTCCCAGATGACATTTAAATGATATGGAAAAACAGAGCCTCTGTCATTCCACTTTAGGTGTAATGTGGAAGTTGAGAAATCAGCCGACAAATTCAAGATCTCTGGAGTGTCTGGAATTAAGGCTTGAAAAAAAGAAAACAAAAGACATGACTCAGTAATGATTTTTCATATTGTAATTCCATTAATCAACTAATTTTAAACTCTATTCCTTCCGGATCAAAAAATAATAAAAAACTAAAAGCAAATTCTCGGGATACCTGGGTGGTGCAGTCAGTTAAGCATCCGACTCTTGATTTTGGCTCAGGTTATGATCTCAGGGTCATGAGATGGAGCCCCTTGTCCAGCTCTGCACTGGGCATGGAACCCTCTTAAGACTCTGTCTCCCTCCACCCCTCCCCCTGCCTTGTGCACGCTCTCTCTTAAAAAAAAAAAAGTAAACTCTCAAAGTGATTACTGAAAAAAGAGAATATATGTATTTATTTGCATAAGCAGTTCCCAATGATTCATCCGTCAAATCTGAGAAAATTATTATCAAATCCTAATATGTCTTCTAATACAAATAGCCCCTGTGTTCCTACAAAACTCTAGTGTCATCAGTCTGGAATCTGTAAGGAGGCAACATCAGAGAGAAGTAAAGGAGCTGCCTCTGTATGACTATAGGTCAGGCCTAAGAAAATGCTGGAATACGGAAAGCCTGCTCTCGTAGAGATTTCCATCTGTTTTCTCTGATGCTGGCAGAAGTCACCCACTTGGGGATGCTATGAGCCATTCCTGGTATAGGTATCTGTAAACAGCAACAAGACCATAGGAATGACCAAGGCATTGAGTGAGGGAGCCAACAGGGTACTGTGCAGAGGTGGGAAGTACTCAGCAGGATAGGAAGTCCTTCAGAAAGGCTAGGTAAGCTGTGGTGTGCAGGGCTCTGAGAGAGAGAAGGTGATTAAGTGGGAGACCATTGGGGAAAGGCTGACCAGAGTAGCAAGGATACGGATCATGACACATCAGCACGTGCATGAAGGATATGGAAAAGGAAAAACTCTGATGGGCATTTCAAAGAAATGACAGGATCAAAGAAATGAAGGATTAGTATAGTAAGAAAGGGAAACATCTAAGATTTCCTCAAGTTTCTGGCCTAGAAAGGCAAAAGGAATCACGGACATTGTGAAGAAATGCGAGAGACAGGCTATTGATGACCAAAAGTCAGGGGAGGGACAGAAGGTCAGTGGAGGGGTCTGCCGACAGTGAGTGAGAACGGGGCCCATCAGCACCATGGACGCAGACTCAAGAGGAACTCACTGAGTGTAGCTGAAGAAACAGACTTGAAAGTACGACTCAAAAGAGCCGAAGCTTGTTTGAGAGTTGAGAACTACCAATAGACAGTCACACTTTCAAGGAACCAGAGAACCCCAGCAAGAATCCTGAGAGGCAGAAGGAAACCAGAGAAGATCCGGCACTGCTGAGACTAAAAGAAATCGGTTGTCATTGAGGCCAAATCAAAGAGTTCATAGAAGAAAAGTGAGACAAGACCACCAGCACTGTCACTGGTGATAAAGAAGTCTGGGAGGGTAGAGGGCTCTGAAGCCGCAATACAAAAGGTAAAGAAAAAAACCATGCTCAAGGATATGGTAGCTTACAGGGAGAAATGGTTAAAAAAAAAAAAAAAAAAAAAAAGGAGGGGGAGGCAGAAAAAGTAAGGTATTCTTTTAAAATCTTCAAGTCTCCCTACCTAAAAGGGATGAGTAAATTATTCAATGAAAAACACGTAAGGTGTGAGCCTGTTCCGTTGTATGAAACACAGGCTTTCTGGTATGAAGGGCAGACAAGATGGGGACTCTTGTCTTGCATGTTCTCTCTTCCAACCACGGTAAGTGAAGGTAAGTTAAGACAGCTCCAGAGACACATGCTCTTGGCCCATCCCTATCCTAGCACTGTCCCATGGAGCACAGGGCCGGCTAGAGGAGTCACGGCAGGCCCAGACTGCAGGACTTTACAGAGGTAGGGTAGCTGAGTGTGCTAAGTAACAAAAACGGCAGAGCAAACCAATATAAATTAGTCTTGGAAATTAAAAACAAGTTCTTATTAAATTTAACTAAAATGTGCTGACCACAGTGCTCTATACTGGATCTGTGTAAAATATCTTCGGCTGGACAGGAAATAGTACCTGTGGCTTCAACTAAATACTATACAGCAAAGTCAATGGTTTCACAGCTACCTAAAGACAGTGGAGGATGCTTTACAGGACAAGTTTTAAGTAGGAGCTGCTTTTAAAACAGAAGGAGCCACTATATCGTACACCTGAAACTAACAGAACAAATACTATATGTTAACTGACTGGAATTAAAATTAAAAAAACAAAAACAAAAACAAAAACAAAAACAAAATCAGGAGGAGCAAGAAGTTGCCTTAGTGCCAGGGGAGGGAAAGTTCAAGGTGCCAGTGTGACCACAGAGCAGAGGCTTCTGAGAACATGGTTCTTTCAAATGCTTCAGGCTGTCACGATATAGTAACTTAAAAATTATGAAACATGCGAGCATTTACACTAAGGCAATATTTATCTATCAAAATGCTCCCTCCCTGGAAAGTACACGTAATTTACATTTTATCTAAACAGAAGTGGGCTATTCTTCAAAACACAAGTCATAGCCAATACATATTTCAAGCTAAAAGACAGTAACAATCACAATTATGCAAATGAAAGGATTAAACACACACACATAGTACACTTCATAGTATACTTCCCCACAGTAAAATGGAAGTTTCCCTAAGAGTCCACAAACTATTATCTGCATTTCTTTCCAGCTAAAATAGACACTTGAGGACAATATTAACTTGCTTTCTAGAAGACACTTTTCAGCTGGGAAATAAATTTAATCACTTGTGCTTGTTTATTTTTTTAAAGCTAGTACATCTTTACTCATAACCTCCAGGCTTTTCTTGCTTAAACATCAGAGTATGGGAGCTTTCCCAGCTCATTTATAGGATCCACATTATTTATTCTGTCTCAGCCAGATCTTATTTTCAGGTTATTTTAAGAAACTTACACACTAGAAGTCTTACAAAGACTTATTTCTGTGTTTGCCCTTGTCAATTAGAAGCTTAGTATGCATATGTACATATATGAAATACCTTGTTTGCTTTATATGTATAGTGTTGAAATCATCTGGAGAAAACTTAATTTCTCAAACTTTAATTCAGTAGCAAACTGCCAAAAACCCAGATCCTCTAAGGCACGGGTACACTATCATTTCATACCTTCTCCCAAACATTAAGTACTCAAAAGATTTGCTGATGCATCCACCTCCTTTTTATATTCATCTAGTTTGATTTTCAATTTTCTTATCAGTATTATAGTAGTAATAGTAATATCTTATTATTGAGATACTATTAATCTAATATTCTAATAATCAGACCCAGTATTATTAAAAATGCTATCAACAAATCACGTGATATGTAAAAACAATGAACTATTCATCCAGTAAGTAATCTAGAATCTGTCTTGATTTGCCCTTCTAATTCTTTCTGTCAAACACTGTCATCTTCAAGTAGCTTCCCAGGCAGAACCTTCTCAGTTACCTGCTGAAAAATCAAACAACACAATCCGGCTCTCTGACAGAGTCCTGGGGAATTTTTTAAAAATCTGGAATAAAACTAAGATTCCTTATACCTTACTATAAAATAATTCCAGATGAGTAAAAGATTTAAATCGAGCATGATAACAAAATCAAAAGCTCAAAGAAAAAATAGTGAAAGATTCTATTTATATAAAAATGAAAACCAGGAAGTTTAAATTTTAAACTTGGAAAATTATTTGTAGCAAATATGATAGAATTAATAACCATAATATAGAGAGCTCTTATGAACCGATGAGGGAAAAGATGAGTTTCAACACAAGAGAAAATTGAGAAAGGATACAAGTTCAGAAAAGAATAAAAATGGTAACTTTTTAAAAAGAAGTAATCACAGAAATGCAAAAACAAAGTGCTATAATTGGGGGGCCATCAGATTGAAATGGCAAAACTAAGAGAAATGGACAATACCCAGTCTTAGCAAAAAGTAAAGAACAGGGCGCCCCTCTAATAGGATTTTTGTGGAAATGCAAAGAGACTTGGAAGTTTTAAAAAAACAACTGGCAATGGATATTAAAAGTCCTAACAAGGGGATTATCTTTAATGCAGCATTCCCAATTTTAGGAATTTAGCCTAAGGAAATTGAAACATACATGTGCAAAACAAGCTCATTAAAGCATTGATTATAATTCTGAAAAACCAGAAATAAAAATCTCAATGTTAATAATCAATCACTTAACATATTTATGATACCTCCATTCAGTGGAATACTATGCAGCCTATAAAAATAATACAGATTTAGATAACAAACTGAAAAATCTATGTCTTCTGTTAAGCAGGTTATAAAGTAATATAAAGCTCACTGCTTATATGTATATGCACAGAAAATAAATTTAAGTGTTAGCAGTATTTTTCTGTAGGTACTGAGATCATGGCTGATCTGTACAAAACATTTTCACACAGATCTCACATCCAGCTATAGAAAGAAAAGAACAAACATGGCTCCCCTTTTGATCTTGAAAGGCAGTGAGACAGATGCGAAGCTCCTGGAAAGCTTGCTTTGTTATCCTTTCAGAATCTGTTCTATCTCAGACACAGACCACTCCCAACAGGCATCTCATCTATGAAATTGGACAGGTCACCAAGTTAATTATATTTTTCCCCTTGTTTCAAAGTAAGTCATCCTTATAAGACTCATTATAATATCATTCTGATGCCACACCATAATAGTTGTCAGGAGCAAACAAACCTGCCTCCCCCTCCATTAAGAGTCAAGGCTCCTGGGGTTTCTAAGGTTTCACTGTGTAGCAAAATTTCCATCTCCATCAGCCTGGGTCTATTTCATGACTCCACTCAGCCTGTAACCTTCGTCACAGGCATTCAGTCAACACATTTGTAAAAGACGCTCAGCACCTGTGAGGCAGTGGGCTAGGTGCTAGGTGTAGAAGAGAAACCCCCTGCCCTACTTGAACCTATTTTCTTGTGGAAGCGACACACAGTAAGTGCCTTATCACATAATACATTAGTAATGCAACTGTGAGAAATGCCACGAAGGAGAAATACACATTGCCTAAGGGAATGTTAAGAAAGGAATAGGGATGGTCAAAGACCACTTCGTAGAGCACGGGACACCTGAGAAATTCTGAAAGGTATGGAGGAATCAATGAGGCGAAGAGGTGACGAGAAAAGTATCCAATGTGGAAAGGATCGTGAACTCTGTGACATCTACTTTTGATTGACTAGACAGCAGTTGGCTTCCTTCCCCAATCTTGGCTGTGCTCTATAACCCACAGTATGGTTGCTGGGGAAATGCAAGCATTAGTCTAACAACTGCCATTCAAGAGAAGAGTAAATTTCTGCCAATTATGAAGCACTGCAATACTAAGCACAAAGGCACTGTGCTGAGTTCTTTTTTCTTAAGATTTTATTTATTTGAGAGAGTGTGGAAGCAAGAGAGAGCACAGAGGGAGAGGGAGAAGCAGACCCACCAATGAGTGGATCCTGGGGCTTGATCCAGGACCCTGCGATCATGACCTGAGCCAAAGGTAGACGCTTAACTGACTAAGCCACCCAGGCGCCCCGTTGCGGAGTTATTTTCTAGTCAATTTTCTTTTCAAATACTTACAGACATTTTTTTCATTTAGTGTGAATTTACTTATAAGATTTCCAAAATCATACAGAGGGTTTATTGTTATTTCATGATCACCAGGTAAAAGAGCAGGGATTTTAGTATTTGTTTTCTCTGACTGATAACAAGAATGAGACCTGCAACAGAAAAAAAAAATCAAATTTTAATTAGCAGATAAAATTAATAGTGCAACTTTCACAAAAACATGATTAACACAAAATGTGGTGGAAAGTATGTTCTTCCGTACAAAAACATGATAGGTTATACTGCATCTAAAGACTGAAAAAAGAGAGGGTAATGGTAAGTGCATCAGTGTGGAGGATGAATAACCAGACTGTACCAGAGAGTCGAGTGATAAGCAGAGATGATTATTTCAAGAAGCTTGGAATCTTAGCATGCCCTTCAAACTCCCACCAACCTTCCCTCGGCAGCCTTACCTGGCGCCGCACACCCCTGCCCCGCTACAGCCCTGCCCTTCTATCCAAGACCATCATGCGGTCTCAGGCTGAGATGGTGCCTCAGATACTGAGGACAGGAATGAAACTGGCTGCTTGTGACCCTCAAACACACCCTCAATCTGTCCGCAGCTCCTCTGTTTTGGTCTAATGTTCAATGTGAACAACACTTTCTCTTCCACTCTGCTTTCAAAACTCTTCCAGTTCCCCACCCATATCTCTTGGACAAAAGTCGGTTTTCTCCCCTTGGTTCCACAGCCCTTTGAACCTTCACAGAGCACATTCACATTCTTTTTATTGTCCTTCATGTACATTTCTAACTTCCCATGCCAATTGGAGCTCAAGCAGAGGGACTCGGCAGTGCCTCATGTGACCCTGCCCAGCACCCCACCTCTTTACGTCTACTCCGGACTCCGACTTAGACAGGTTGGCTCACCTCCTGTCACCCTCACAGGGGGAGGCTTCCTTAGGTGCCAGTAACACAAAACCACTTGAATTTGCTAAATCATGCCATTTTGTAAGTTCATGCCATGGAACCCATATTCTTTCAGGCTGGAATGTCCTTCTGTCCTTTTTCTGAGAAACTGGGTCTTCACACTCCACAGTCACACCTTGGACAGCCTCTTTGGGGCCCCACACTCCTCAGTCAATGCCCCCTCAGCCCTTCACATATAATTTCCGTCAGCACTTAACCCATGGTGATTTGTTTCTGTGAACTCCTGCAGAGCCAGAACAACTTCCTCTCTGTGTGGCCTGAGGTAGTCATTCATGCTATTTACCAAATGTTTCAGGTTCTCCCATTCTGGATTCACAGCAGGACTGTACTTCCTGCTGAAGCAAGGCAGGCGATGGGACTTTATTTGCAGAGAAATGTGAGTGAAATTCACATCTGTCCCTTCCAGAAGAAAGCTCTGGAAGCCAGTGTAGGCTGTGCTCCCTTCTCCTGTCTTCATGCACTGGAGGGTGAGGGACCCCTAGGTTTGGGGCCCCAAGGAGAGACTGGGGGCAGAGATGCTAGCTGACCCAAGATGGACACAGAACACAAGCAGGAAATAATCCTTTATTTTCACAGCAGAAAATAAGGAAATAGGATTTTAGGGCTGTTTCTGCAACACAACCGAGCTCCTCCTGGTTGACAAACATACCACAAAGCTTAGACTAACACTCAATAAACCTATACCAAACAGGAAAACAACACCCAAGTAACATTTAAATGCACACTTATGTCCATTTACATGAGGGCCACCCATCAGCAAAAGGGGACTTGGAGCTGCCCTGCTCAACAACTCAGGTGTTGCCGAACCACTCAGAGCCCTGCTGGAATCGGGGAAAGGGAAGAGAATGTTCCGGTTTGCAGAGAGCCCAAAGGCCTCACCTCTAGGCTTTGGAGCTTGTGGCCCTCTCCCAGATTACCTGAGAGGGGAAGGTGGGGTGACAGAACCTGTTGCTAGCCTCCTAATGTCCTTTCCCCCTTTCCCCTAATAACTCAAACTCACGGTTTATCCAGGCACACTGCCCCATCTCTTATGCAAATAGGATTTATTATTCGACTAAATTCTGCCAATGAGATGCAAGCAGAGGTGTTGTGTGGGACTTCTTAGAGGTCTCTTTAAAGAAAACTTTTCGGGGTTTTTAAAGAAAGCATCCTTTCCGGGGCACCTGGGTGGCTCAGTCGTTAAGCATCTCCCTTTGGCTCAGTTCATGATCCCTGGGTCCTGGGATCGGGTCCTGGGATCGGGTCCTGGGATTGAGCCCTGCATCAGGCTCCCTGCTCGGTGGGAAGCCTGCTTCTCCCTCTCCTGCTCCCCCTGCTTGTGTTCCCTCTCTCTATGTCTCTCTCTGTCAAATAAATAAAATCTAAGAAAAAAAAAAAAAGCATCCTTTTCCTCACTGCTTTCTGGAATGCAGACATAACAGCCACTCCTCAAGCATCCTTGAACCATGAGATCACATGCTAAAGCTGGCAAAACACCATGATAGAGAGGAACCTGGGTCTCTCATCAACAACCATGCCAGCCTTGAACCGCCTATTCCAGACCTGACGTATTCTGTTAGGCAGAGTCAAAACTTGAACCCAATTGATCTAGACAGATGTTGGTTTGGGACAGACCAGTAAAACTTCCCTATAGTAGATCAGAATCCACAGCATATGAAAGAGGTGTCCTATACAATATTCATATAACACAAAGTTTTGGCCAGGAAAAGGGTTTGTTTCCCTTGATATAAGATTCAGATTTTTTAGGAAATAGAGAGCTAAGATTTAAAATTTCATTAAAAAATTTCTAGAATCAAATCTCTATGCTCTAATATTAAAGACCTTTAGGTTATAGCTATTCATTAACCAAAGTATTTCTATTACCTGTTTTCGATGCAAACTTCATAAACAGTACCATGGCCTGCTCCAGAGGGTGCTTTCCAAGAACAGTCCCACACTTGCAAATTGTTAGTTATACACTTCAAATCACGAGGAGCCCCTGGAGAAGGAAACATACACACACACACACACATACACACACAGAACATGCTTAATAATTTAACGGCACCATGAAAGGCCAACATATCAAACCACCTTTAGTCATGAGTATGAGCATATGCGCCTGCACAGAATCCACGTTCTTTGTGCAGGGATGAGCCTGCAGTCACAGAAGGGACTGGTTTTCTATTTCTTTTTGTAGCTGTGGATTAAAAAATGAGAGGAAACCAATGGAAGTAAGCCAACCACTAGACCACTTAGGGATCGAGCCTCCATCAAAGTTCCACCTTCAGCCACTAAGATAAATGGAGGGAGTCAAGGAGGAGACCCAGAGAGGGCCTGGAAGAATTTTATCTCCAATAGGCCCATTTGCCCCCATTCCTCCCCCCGAATAAAGTAACTCTAAGTAAAAATTACGTGTTTCCCATGCCACAAACACATCTTCTAAGCATTCCTAGCCACACTGTCCCACTGCCTGTTACCAGACTGCCACCTACACAGAAACCCCACAGCCAATCTTTAAATTTGTATGAAGCAGGGGTACCTGGGTGGCTCAGTCAGTTAAGAGTCTGCCTTTGGCTTGGCTCGGGGGTCCTGGGATCTAGCCCTGTGCTGGGCTCTCTGCTCAGCAGGGAGTCTGCTTCTCCCTCTGCCCACACCCCTGCCACAGTCTCTCTCTTTCTCTCTCAAAAATAAATAAAATCTTTAAAAATATTTTTATGAAGCATATTATATTTAAATAGTAATGAACTCACACAAGTCTCTGAAAAATATGTCTTCTGTGTAGGCCTAAACAACTGACAAGTAACGAATAACTTAGAAGACTGTAATCCTAATAGTATTTATTCATACCTATAAAACAATACTAGGTCACAGAATACATTCTCACCATATAATGAAAAATTGTCAGGCTAAAAAGAGAATGAAAAGAAAGGAGGAGGGGTACAAGAGGGAGAACAAAAGGAAAAAGTGAGGAGAGGGAAGAAGGGAGGGAACAGAGCAATTAGAGTGTAAAAAAGGTTATTCCATCTCAGACTCTCTCTATAAATGTCTCTGAAAAGGTTTTAATTTTTACATGACTGGCATGACATTTACAGTAGCAATAAATTACAAAGCTACTTATACATGACAGAAAACAAAAACATTAGAAGCACTCACATTAGAAATCATCAGTAACCATACTAAAGTTATTTAACAGTGATCTCGGGGGAAAAGAGAAGATCTGTTTAATTATGGAAATAATATAAAAACTCAGAGGCAGAAGGACGATAATGTTCTTTATAGAAATAAGCTAGGTAATAACATCTACACAAACATTCTTAATATATTTAAAGAAGATGAACACAACATATTATTAAAGAAAGAGATTTAGATTTCATTTATATGACATTCGGAAAAGCAAAATTATAGACAGAAACTAGACCAGTGCTGGCTTGCGGTAGGGAGAGAGGAGCTGAGTACAGAGGAGCAAAGGGAATTTTCTGGAGTGGGGAGTGTTCTGTATCTTGATTGTGCTGGTAGTTACATGACTGTACACATTTGTCAAAACTCACAGAATTTTATCCCAAACAGGTGAACTGTATTGTATGTAAATTATACCTTTTTTTTTTCTGGGGAAAGACCATTCATGGGCCTTTTTAAAAGAGAACAAAAGTACACAGGAAAAAAAAAGATGACAAAGAAAAGGATTCTTTTTTTTTAAAGATTTTATTTATTTATTTGACACAGAGAGAGCAAGAGACAGAGAAGACAGAGAGCAAGCAAAAGCAGGGGGAATGGCAGGCAGAGGGAGAAGTAGGCTCTCCACTGAGCAGGGAGCCTGATATGGGGCTCGATCCCAGGACCCCGGGATCATGACCCAAGCTGAAGGCAGCCGCTTAACTGACTGAGCCACCCAGGTGCCCCAAAATGGGGTTTTAACCATAAAAACCTGAAGGAAAGGTTCGATAAAGACACAAGATCACCTCATAATCAAAATAGTAATAGCAAAAAAACAGCAACGGAATTGCAATCAGTTCATTCTCTAAGGCTCAGATGCACTTACCCCTTTTCTGGCTATTTACTTGGTTCATTAAGTACAGGAGAATACATGTTAATAAGAGCCACTGTAAATCTGAAGTCATCCCCATTCTTTTACTATCCACCATCCAGGACGGTCTTCTCAAACGTAAGGAAAGGTTCATCATCATCCGTACAAAGTAGTCAGTCCTAGACGAGGAGAAGAACTTCAAATGGTGTTCAAAGTGCTGCAAAGAGACCTCTTGCACTATGCACAACAACATGGAAAGTGGATACCGACAAATGCACATACTGTACGTTAGTAACTCTGTAGACTCTAGACTCAAGCTGCCTTGGCTTTAGGAGATGTGAACAATCAAACGCAACTGTTGCTTTAGGGATCCATTATAGGATAAGTTTTCAAATGACAGGCTTCAAGTTCAAGATTATAACCAAACACATATTTCTCAACTCTCCATTCCAATACTTCTACTACAGTATAGAAAAGCAGTGCATGAAACTGAAGTTTTGACAACTTTCAATGATATATGGAACATTTTTAATTTCAATTAATATAGTCATTTATGACAAATAATATTTTTCTTTTTCATTTACATTGTGATAAAAGTTTCTATTTCATGTAAATTTAAATGAAGAAAAAATTAGGATAAATAACAGTATAGGGAGTCCACAGATGTGGCAAAAATAGGGCCCAATACACACAAATGACTCAAGTGCAACAAACACTACAACAACTATAACAGAAAAGGGACCACTGCCTTATAGATAAGAGTTGTCTACACACATAGGCGAGCAGGGACTGAAGCCGGTGTGCTGTGGGGAGGGGGCCGCAACGAAGGCAGGCACTGTTCAGCCTAAGAGCTCCCGAGACACTTGTCAGCAAATGACCAGAGAGAGCCTACCAAGTGCCGGGTCCCCATCCAGGCACTGGGGGTGCACACTGAACCAAAGTCCTGGCCCTCCAGGAGCCTGGAATCTAGGTGGGAGATACATATACATAAACTACTAAGAAATTTATGATCTTGATATGTGCTTTAAAAACCAGAAGAAGTCGATGTGTGTGAGTCAAAGTGTCACCTGAGCTGAGTCCTGACTAATGAGAAGATGGCGAGGAGCAAAGAAAAGCAGCAGCAAACAAAAAGGACAAGCTTACTAGGTTCAAAGGTCAGGAGGAGCAGCCCGGCCCAGACCCTCCTGGTCAGGCCATGGAGGCCTCCAGGCCATGGAAAGGATTCGGAGTTTAAAACACAACAGTGGATTCTTCTCTCAACCATGTTAATCAGGGGAGGATCCATATCTGATCAGCCCTTTGGAAGATTTCTCTAGCCACTACATGGAAGGTGGACTCTAGGGAAATGGAGTAGAGGTAGGGAAACCAGAGTCCAGGTGAGATCACCAGTGGTGAGGACTAGGGTTCTAAAAGCAGAGGTGGAAGAGATGGTCAGATTCAGGATCTGTTCTAGAGATGGAGGGTCTTCCCAATGCACTAGAGGCAGGGCAGTATGGTGATTTAAGAACATGGACTGGACATCTGGGCTTTTTCCATATTTTGGCTATTGTGGACATTGCCACTATAAACATCGGGGTGTGTGTGCCCATTTGAATTACTATTTTTGTATCATTTGGATAAATACCTAGTAGTGCAATTGCTGGGTCGTAGGGTAGCTCTATTTTTAGCTTTCTGAGGAACCTCCATACTGTTTTCCAGAGTGGCTGCACCAGCTTACATTCCCTCCAACAGGTGGGTGGAACTAGAGGGTATTATGCTAAGTGAAAAGAAGTCAGGCAGAGAAAGACAAATACCATATGATTTCACTCATATGTGGAATTTAAGAAACAAAACAGATGAACATAGAGTAAGGAAAGGAAAAAAAAAGTAACATAAAAACAGAGAGGGAGGCAAACCATAAGAGACTTTTAACTATGGGAAAAAAACTGAGGGTTTCTGGAGGGGAGGTGGGTAAGGGGATGGGGTAAATGGGTGATGGGCATTAAGGTGGGCACCTGTTATAATGAGCATTGGGTGTTATATGCAACTGATGCATCACTAAATTCTGTGAAACCAATAATACAATATATGTTAACTATATATGCTAACTTGAATTTAAATAAAATCTAAAACAAAACAAAAATGGACTGGGGCTTAATCCTAGCTTTGCTACTCGTTATGTGGCCTTAATCTCCCTGTGCCTCAGTTTCTTCATCTGTAAAGTGGGGATGATAACTATAGTTCCCATAAGTTTGTTGTAAAGATTAAAAGAGTAAATACGTGTAAAGCACTTAGCAGAGTGCCACACACGTAGTAAATGGTGTAAGTGTATTTAGTGTGTTGTGGGAGATACAGGGAGAGGACAGGAAGCAAAGATGGCTACAGATTTGGTGGAAACATAACAATGGATGGGTGGTGGTGCCACTTAAATCCTCTCTGGGTACATAAAGAGGGAGGCAGTGATTTACTGTTTATAGGCTGTTTATAGATGTTCTGTTTATATCAGAGATCTGTTTCAGGACCTCAACCTTGTCATGTTCCTACTTCCAAAACAGAAACAGAGGCATTCTCTACAGAATGTAAAAGAACTACCCAGGAAATGAGAACAGCTAACAAGGACACAAGTGTCCAAGAGGAAAGGCTTCCACATCTGACACTGAGGGCTTCCTCAGAGTAATGATGTTCCCATCCGCTCCAGCTGAATGAGGCCCGCCAGCTGACAAGTCCTCCCAAGGCACTGAGAACTCCTTGTCAGACTTCATAGTGCCTCATTTTTATACTGGAACAGACAACCAAGGATCATAAAACATATAAAGCAAAGACTAAAACAATAAAAAGAAATTCAGAATAAACAGGATCCCTAGAAGGAAAATAAAAATTACTCCCAGAGAGAAAAGGGATGATGCAGAAAAGAGGAAAACTAAAAAACAGAAAAACCGTCTCTAAACAGTATTCTAGAGTGAATATGGCACAGCCCTGAAAACTGGAAGAGTATGAGGGCGCCTGGGGGGCTCAGTCGTTAAGCATCTGCCTTCGACTCAGGTCATGATCCCGGGGTCCTGGAATCCAGCCCTGCATTGGGCTCCCTGCTCAGTGGGAAGCCCGCTTCTCCCTCTCCCTCTGCCTCTCCCCCTGCTTGTGCTCTGTTTCTCTCTCAAATAAATAAAATCTTAAAAAAAAAAACTAGAAGAAGAGGCAATGAAAGGAATAATCAGAAATAAAAATAGCTCTTACAAGTCAAATGTATTGGCTGATATTGAAATTTTTTTAAAGACATAAAATACTGAGCAATTTTTCAGGGGGGAAAAAAAAAGACAAAAACAGAACATGTGAGAAGAGATGTAAGAACAGGCACTTGACAGAGGAAAAAAGATCCAACATCTAAATAACTGGAGTCCAAAAAGATAATTCAGAAAACACTTTTCTTAGCAAAAGCAGATGGCAAGATCTCTTCTTGGCTCTTGCTGAGTACTGTCAAAAACTCAGGAGACAAATCTCGAGTAGCTTATATAATTACAACCAAAACAGACACCGGGCACAGACACACATTTCAAAAGCGTTCAACTATTTTCTGGCCAAATGACTCCCTAACTTCCGGTGTCCCTGAGCTTACACAGTAGAATGAAAATGTATTCATGGAATGTCTGAAATGCCAGCTGCTAAAGTTATAGAATTCCATAGCATGTGCAGGAATAACTGAATAAAGGAGCCCCGAACGTGACCAAACCGTAACTGAAACAATCACAAACCATATTCATTGACTGGCTGAACATCATCTTGAAATGAAAACAGTCCCTCACTACAAGTTTGGAACTTGTTCCAGGAAAGAGATGCGTGTCCCATGAAGTAGCAAGATGGGTCTGGAGGCCACCGCACTCTGGACCAGGTCCAGTGGACGCCAACTCTCATCCTGGCTCCACAGCTAATGAGCAGTGTGACTGAGACAAATCACTTGATCCCTCCCGGCCTCAGGCTCAGGAGTGGCAGCACGGGGGCCAACTCTGCTCAGGGCCCACAGGACACACTTCCCAAGGGTAAGGTGTAATACTGTGCTCCTGCTGGCGGACCACGAGCAAGCAGGCGGACCAGTACAAGGTCAGCGCCAGCAGCAGGCGCTGATCAAGGACACCACTGAGGTCAGCGGTGGCAGGCCAAGATGCAGGGTGTGCTCGGGAACAGGAAGGTCAATGACAGCATCACCAACACCTGCTTAATTGAACATAGTCAGGATGAGAAAGAAAACTCTTCTGTCGTTAACATTTATGTAGAAAACAATGGTAAGCGAAGTCACTTAGGCCACATATTATGTTTGTGATAGATCCGACTTCTCTACTAAGCAAAAATTTCAAATGGACTCGAGGCCAGAACAGGACACGAACAGAGCTTTCTAACGTACTTTAAGGGAAAAAGGATACGTGAAACTTGTTTCTGTTCCCTTCCAACAGAAACACTGCCAGATTTTACTTTTTTTCCCCAATAAGTGATGCCTTGTTCCTAGAGGAGTACACATTTTTAGAGTTTCCGAAATTAGGATCACTGTCACTTGCTGCAGCAGCAGGTGCAAATGCACATACCTGGAAGGCAAAACAAGTGACTAACTCTCCAGAGGCAGGTGCAAACTGGAGCTCGCCAGCCTAACCTAGAGGGGGCAGCAGTGGGCCTTGTTTTGCCAGATTTTCTGACTTTTCGAGCCCAGGTAGAAACCTGGGAATTTATATGAAAAACTCAAATTTGTAAATGTTAAGGAACTAATTTGTAAGTTTTTAAATTTCTAAATTCTAAAAATTTTAAATATTCTAAATTTGCCAAACAAAATATGTCTTCAGACTGTATCCCACCCGCGGGCCACCAGTCTGTATCCTATGCAATATAACTATCTTAAAGGATTAAAAAAATGTCAACAAACCTTCTCTTTAAGGAAACTGATCAAGCAGAATCAATTTATAAAATTGTTGCAATGGAAAGAAAAAAAAAATCTGTTCTTTGCTTGTTTTATTTATGTTGTATCCCGAGCTCAGTCTTAGGGTGTTGGGAAGACAGGCCAACCCCGCGTGCAGAGCTTTCTGTCCCCTCTTGTGAAAACGGAACATCACAAATGCTTTACTTTCTCCTCAGCCTTGAACACTCTGGTTCCATACATGAGGTTTCGGTCCTTTCTGCCTAGGATAATTAGTAAAGAGAGCTGAAAGAGCAAAGTAGAGGCAGAGGAGGAGCAGAAACTGTGGTCCAGATAGGTTTTGTTTAGTCTGTTTCTTCTTTCTGGTGGGGTAGGAGGGGAGGGAGCTGGGGAGGGAGGGGGAAATGTGGCAGAGAGCTAGTTCATTCTGCTGGCAGGACTCTCTGGCACCAAGGCCAGCAGGAATGGGCCTGAGAAGCACCTGTTGGGTCAGGAAGACATGAATGAAGAGGACCCAGAGCATCTTTTATCTCGAGAATCTATCTTTTTGTCATCCCAATGAGATACTTCCCTTGTCACTGATTCACAAAAGGAACTGCACACTGGAGGGAGAAAAGCCATTAACTACAAGGTAAGATAAACATGTCTGCAGATCACCAAACCTATGCTGGAATGTTTACCCCTAGTGGGGGAGACTGAATGGAAAGTAAACAGTATCCATATTGCTGATTTCATATTCTTCTTAGTGTCCCTTTCTTTATACTCTTTTTTATTAGGGGACAAAAACATTGTTGAAAAACTGGGACCAACAGCTACTCTCCTAACTGCATTCCTCACGTCCATCTCCCCCACACACAAGATCTTCAGTTCCTGGAGCACTGCCTTTGAAGAAGGCTTTTCAGGAACACATACTTTGCAGTTAGGGAGACACCACTCTATTGTAAAGTGAAGTGTGGGGATCTAAGTAGAGTGAGACATACCTATGAAAAACACAAACCTGACCGGTTTGTGAAAGCAGACTGAGACTAGACTGTGTAGGGAGATAGTAAAGGTTTTTTCAGGAAGAGAGAAGCTTGAAGGAAGCGGTGTTTTCAGGGGATTAAGAGACAACTGCAATAACAAAGACATACAAAGAACGATCGATTTTCAGCTGCAAAAAATCTAGTTCTCAAAGAGCCAGCCAAGTATGCAGTACAGTGAATTTACAGAGTACATCACTGAGAATAACTGTATAAAAGAAAATCTTAAGAGCTTCCAGGGAGGGGAAGGCCAGCCATACAGGGCTCGGAAATGAGAGCAGCATGGGACTCTGGACCAGGACTCTGGGACTCGCTGCATGAGGCTCACAAGCCTTCCGCTGTCCTACAGGGACAGCGCTAGCTCGATCTTCAAAGCAGGATGCGGGGGTAGAGGATACACGGGGTGTGTGGTCACCAAATGTGATGGGGGAGTGGAGAGGGTACAGCAGACTTCCTAGCACTGAAGGCTAAAGAGAACATCTCCAACATTTCACGTGAAATTATTTTCACACTCGAATTTTATACTCAAACTACTAATTGAGAGGATAAAATACATTTTATAAAGATGTCCCAGAACTCAAAAGATATACCTTCCGCCAAAAAAGTGAGGTAGGAAAAAAATGAGAAAACGAGAAAAATGATCCATGCAACCATAGCCCCGCGCCCTCCTCTCTGATCCTTACCATTTCCAAGCTGCCATATCCCGTTATGACACCTTACATTTGCACAAATTTTCCTTCTGCCTGGAATTCCTTTCTGAACTGCTCTCTGCCCCCTCTATTCACCTGGGAAGCCCCGGTAGGCGGTAGGAAGAACCCACGGCAGCCCCTGAGATCCCTTCTGGTATTCCCTAGCAGGTCAGCTGCTCCTTCTGTTTCCACAACATGTTAATGACCTCTCCATTTCAGGGCTTGCATGAACTATGATGGGGGGCTAGCCCTGCTTCTGTAAATGAAGGTTTACCAGGACCCAGCCATGCCCATGTATCTATGTGCTGCCTATGGCTGCTTCCACATTAGTGTTAGGACCGAGCAGCTTCCACAGAGACGTGCATGACCAGCAGAGCGTAAAATACTCCTGTAACTACCCGGCCCCTTACAGAAAGCTTGCTGGTCGCAGCCCCACTGCAGCACTGCCCGATTCTGCAATTCCTCCAGCAGCCGGTGAGAGGATGCTGCCTCCTCTTGGTTCACTGTACACTCCCAGTATCCAGCACGGTGCCTGGCGCTGAGCAGACACACTCCAAAGCTGGCTGATGGCTAACCCCAGCACTCCCAACACTGGAACCCAAGTCAGAGCTGTAGTTCCCAAACTGTGCAAGGCACAGAGGCAAGTGAACCAGGATATTACAGCATAGTTTAAAGGAAACAAAGCAACATCACTGTCCATCACTGTCAGAACCTTTAGCTTAAGGTAGTTCAGTTTCAACACCAGCCCACGCTACATTCCTCTCAATGACCTCGTATCTTGCAAAGACAGGGTCACTGGTTACTGTGATAAAACACAGGTACCATCCACTCAAAAAAAAAAAAAAATGTAGAAATGGAAACGAGGGTGGCAGTGTCCGAACTGTTTCCAAGGTCTGAGAAGCTATGCAGTGCTCCACAGTTTCACACATGCAGCTTTCTAAGAATAAAAGAAAAATGGGATTTTTCTTTTAAGCTGTTATGCATTATTTTTCCAAACTGCTACTCAAGTGTCAGATCATAAATACTAAGTTGTTTGGAACTAAGTACTTCATAAGAATTGTTAGGCATTTCCTTTGACCTGGGGGCCCTGTAAAAACAATGCAACACCAAAAGCACCGTGAACCAAAAATGTGGGACTCTAAGTTAGAGGCCAGCTCAACTGCCCAGAGATCCCATTATCATACTCTAATCTGAATCTGCACGCAGGAAAATAATCCTGAAATGTAACTTTTGCTGTGTTATAAGAATAGATCTTTGTGGATTCTGCAGGATAGTGTCTCCCCAGAAGAACTGCAGTTACTTCTTGGTCTGTGATTTTTTTTGTTCTTCAGGATCCTGACATTCTTCTCCTTCAGTCTTGGTCATCTTCACTCCAGTGAGGACTTCCCTGTTAAGTGAAGAGCCTGCTCACTGTCAACTTCAGCATGTCAAAACAAATTTGCATACATCACTCTCGTGCTTAAAATCCTTTGAAGACTCCCCGTTGCTCCAACATCAAGTTCCTGGCCAGCCTGGTGGACAAAACCCTTCCAACAGTCTTCTCCACTCCACCCTGCAGTGCGCTGACTACCTCCAGCTCCCCACACTCCCCACAGGCCTTGGGGTCTCCCCTCAAACCAGGGCCTCTGTGCAATGTGCCCCGTGATGTTCTCCACACCTCCATCTCCTCCTATGCTCCATCGGAAGCTTCACCGCACTGACCAGTGACTTCTATACACTCGCCTCTCCCCTCTGCTGGGCTGTCAGAGGGCCTGGCATGCAACAGCCTTCGATAAATGCTAACAATGTCTATCACACAAATGAACTTGCTTTTGCCTTCTCTCACAAGGGTGAAACACCCTATTATTATAGTGAAGAAACGACCCGAAGGATGCTCCTTCTTGTTCCAAAAACTGCCAAGGGATCTTTAACATGCTGGGAAGACGCACAAGAGCAGCTTACCTTCAAAGCCAATCAGGAACAGCTCTATGCCCCAGTACATGCTTCTCCACAGTCACCCAGAGCAAGATTTTTTTTTTTTCAATTTTAATCTCTTCCAACTGTTAGGCCATAAATGGCATTTTCTTGATTGTGGAGTCAAAAATACCTTTCAGAGGTCTACTGGTAATCTGCAATGCTTTATATGTAAGATGCTTATTCTGTCTTTTGCCCATTTTTCTAATTAGATGTTAATCTTTTCTTCACTGCTTGAGAAGAAACAAATCCCAACACCATACCATAATACTCATATGAACTGTTACATG
This sequence comes from Zalophus californianus, assembly GCF_009762305.2. Classification (NCBI taxonomy): domain Eukaryota; kingdom Metazoa; phylum Chordata; class Mammalia; order Carnivora; family Otariidae; genus Zalophus; species Zalophus californianus. The sequence goes on along the minus strand of NC_045599.1, from coordinate 123,894,330 downwards.
CATTGCAAGTATTTCCAGTTTGTTTTCTTACTTTTCAGTGAGGTTTCTGTTTGACTTTCATTAAGTCAGATTTCCCAGTTTTGTCCTTTATGGTTTCTGACCATAAACTCTTTCTCAGGCCAAGGCTGTATAAACTGTCACCTATATAGTTTTCCAGTACATTAAAGGCTTTTGATATGTGAAACTTTAACCCATATGAAATTAATTTTGGTGTACAACAGGAGTCAGGAACCCAGGCTCCCTCCAGCCCCCAAAGATTACACTTATCCTAACACCATTAATTAAATAATCCGTTCCTTCCCCCATCGACTAGAGATGCCATGAAGAGAGCATTCCTTCTCCATGTCCTTGTGGGACTCCCTTAGCCCACTGCTCTTTCACCCCATATTTCTTCACTGAACAGCATTATCTATCCTGTGGCTTTCATCATTCACAACTCATGACTTCCAAATCTGTATTTCCAGGACTGGCCTCTTCCCACTTACAGATTAACCATCTGCCTACTAGGCAACTGCTTGCTGATCTACACACATCCAATTCAAATGAGGTCCTTCAGGAATGACAAAGTATTTTGATGCTACATATCCACTTAGATATCTTACAGATCCCTCAAAATCTCCACAGGTATAAAATTACACTCACGTTTTCTTCCCGACCTGCTCTCTTATGCCCCAGTCCTTGTTCGTGGAACCAGTCTTCTCCTGGGTCACCCTTAACTCCTCCTTCTTCCCCAGCTCTCCCACCTACTCGTCAGTTTTACCTCCTAAACATGACCTGTCTTGCTCCCTATCCCTCACCCTTCTCTCCACGTCCACTGTCTGGCAGGCCCACAGCAGCATCTCGGCACAAGTACTTGAATCACAGAGTAATCCACCTCATGGCCTCTGGCTTCCCCAGTGACTCGCCTGGCTTTTAGCTTCTCCATCTCTAACCCTCACTGTCCCTTCAAGCTCCAGGTGTCTGACCAACTGCTCAGACTGCAGGTCCAAACTCAAATTCAAACTTCAGCCCCACAATCTGATCCTCCTCTTCGGCTCCCTGTCCTTGGGGCATCTTTGCTTCCTGGTTCTCACAGACCATCACGCCCAGAGTCTGGCATTCTCTTAATGATCCCGCTGCACTTTGCCCCATTTCCACTTCAGGCATCTTTTGTACCATACCAGGTATTATGGAGATTATTCGTTCCTTTCCTCCCACCCTCTCTTCCCATTAATCATAAGCTCCTAAAGAGCAGAGATTTAGTTTTATAACTCTCTTGCACCTAAAAGGGCTTTATATGCACTATATATTCAAGATCTATTTAGTGAATTGAACAAATCCACCCAAATGGCATCTTTGGTGAGGACTGAAAACATTCTGATGACACCCAATTGTTTCTTTACATTCCAAAGAGAAAGCTGAACGATATGCTTTTGAATGCACCTCTCTGCTACAGAAAAAATTATGAATAAAAAAATTGAGTCAAATTATTGGAGGCTTTAAAAAAAATACATAGAGTAAAACTATCCTAAAACCCCTTTCTAAATCCCAAGAGGAAAAAAAAATTACATAATAGTTTTGTGTGGTTGAAATGCTGGTTTTAACTAAGTCTACTGTGATAACACAGAATTTACAAATATTATTTTTCAGATATCATGCATTGTTGATGCACTATTTGCTACAGGCAGTCACTGTTTTAAGTTCTTTAAATGCAGTATCAGATTAAATCCCCATAACCACCCACTGAGCTCAGTATCATTATCCTCCCTTTCTTTATAACAAGGAAAACGAGGCACAGATAGGTTTTTGACACTTGCCTGAGCTCACACAGCTGTCAGGGGCAGAACTTGGATCTGAAGCCACGCCTGATTACCAACTTCATCCCTAGACCATGACACATAAATGAAAAATGTGGAGTGGAAAACCCACTGAACCAGAGTCACGACTCCTGGGCTCCAGTCCCTGGTTCATCACAGCCCAGGTGGCAGGTATGTGACCTCGGACAAGTCTCCTAACATCTCTAAAATCACACAACGATGACCCAGGGCCTACCTTCCTACTTTCCACGTGCTAAGAAATGCAGAGCTGTTTTATTCTGAGGACGCCCTGCTTGTCACCTTGAACCAGCAGATCTGGAATGCCATGAGGGACGCTGCCCAGCTGAACGCCGTCCCTGGGGGAAAATTCCACCTGCTCTCCCAGGCACTGCCAGCCATCACATCATGCCCGAGGTCAAACAACCTGTTTGGGGGAACAAAAGAGCAAATGGCTACCACCTTCCTGTTCTCCTCCCGACTCTGAAGTAGACTCCTAATTGGTTAGCTCTTTAACTCAGCAGAGGCAAGCTCAAACCCACTCTGAGGACCAGCCAGATGAAGTGAGCGAGGCTGGCCACGGGGAAGGAATAAGGCATGCACAGCTGAGGTGGGTAGCCTCCAGCTCGCACTTTACTTCTATACAACCACCAGGTGGGATCATGAATCCAGTACAGTCACAGACCTTCCAGATTTTCAAAAAGGGACAGGGATGCAGGTTTGGTTTGGTTTGGTAACGTGAAATCTCCTTATTTTTAAATGCTGGCAACTAATTCTTTATGAAACACTATGTGGGCCAAAGAAAACACATTTGTAGGCCAAGTACAGTTCGTAGGGCACCAGTTAACAACCTGTTTTCAAAATGTATTGGCATTAAAAAATTCTTGACTTGCTGTTGAAATAATCTTAAAATATAAACTGTTTGAAGATTTATATTTCAGTGCACAGATAGATATTGACCAAAATGTGCCTGAATGTTTTCTTAGCATTCTTTGGGGTTGGAATCTGAAAGCTCTCTTCTCCGAAAGAATTCAAACGGTCCTTTTCTTTTCTTTATGGTATTATTTAATTCCAGATCTCAAAATCCTGAGCATTATTTTAGAATTCAAATGCTTCTCAAAAGAAAAAAAAAAGAATTAAAACAAAATCTTTAGCTCTCGACCATAATCAACAGCATCTTTTAAGTATTTGGAAGGACAGTACTTCACCTTACATTCACTTGAAACTTCTAAATAGAATGGAATAGAAAATGAAAAATACAACAGAAAGAATTGGTTTCTGGCCAAACTGTTTTGGAAAGGGATGTTTTGTGGGATGTTCTGTCAAGAAAGCAGATTCTACAAACGAGAGACATGTGAGCTTGACATTGATCCTGATTACAGAACATATCAGTAAAGGGATCCTAAGCCAATGTACCTCAGCCCTACCTCACCCCCTCACTTGATGAGGCTGCTGATCTGGGAAAGCAAGCCTCAGAAACAGACAGGAGGTATTTGAACAAGATCTCTTCTAAATGCCTGAAAGATATTTATGAGCAAGATGAAGAGATACAGGTTGTATACAAAACAGTAAAGGGGGTCCTCTCACCACCACGTGCTCAACCTTACTCGAGGGGTGCTAATTTTTGGATGATGTCAACCGGGACAAAGATTACCGACAGAAATGGCACAGTTCTGTTTTTCTTGATCTTTTCATTAATGAACTGGATGCTGGCACAAGACTCACATTCATCAAATCTGTGGATGAAAAAAACGGGCAAAACAGCAAATACATTTCATGTAATAATGAGGATTCTAATAAATTAATCCAATAAACTAGTACATAAGATAAATTTGGCATTGATAATTTCAGAGTCCAAACTAAAATGCTGCTGATGCTGATAATGGCATCATGTGCAGAAAATGAACAAATATAGGTTGGAAGAGACATGATTTAGTGCCAACACGTGGGAAAAAAACAGGAAAGACTAATCAGTGAAATGGGCCAATAATGGAATGTAACTGCCAAAACAAAAACAGTAAAAACGAGGACAGCTCTTGTATCTCCTCATTTTATCACGAGGCCTAAAATCCTATCCTCCAGTGGCATTAAAATGGGAGGATTCACTTTTAGTCTAAAAATTAACAGGTAGGCAATCCAATAGTAAGGTATTCTTAATATTAAACATAAGTGATTACTGTCTTTACTACTGCCCAAATTATTATAAGTCCTTGCTTCAATATAAATCTCACTCCACATATTTTTAACCCATCTCTCCACGGGTGTGCCTATACCCCCGATTCTTTCTCAGCTTTACTGAGGTATAACTGACAAAACTGGATACATCTCAAGTGTACAACCTGATGATTTGATATACACTGTGAAGTGACTACCGCAGTCAAGTTAATTTACATGCCTATCACCTCACAGTTACCTTTGTGTGTGTGGAGGGGGTAAACATGCTTCAGATCTATTCTCACAGCAATTTTCAAGCATTTGGTACACAACTAACTACAGTCATCATGCTGTCCATGAGACCCCCAGAACTCCCGTATCTCCTAACTGAAAGTTTGTACCCTGTGACCGACATCTTTAACTCAAGCAGATACTTCGCCCCTCCGGACTTGACCTACTCCCTATTTTACAATTACACCCACACTAGGGGACCCCCTGAACATTTAGCAACTTAAGGGGAAGGCACCAGCAGATCTGTGTTTGGGAGCTCTGAACACACGGAATGCTTTTGCACTGAGTTTAATCAGAAGCTTCAAGAAAGGGCACGGCACACTGGGCATGAGAAGAGCTTGCGGTCTTCACCACTCCACGTGTCACCACCTTGACATGATGGGGAAAATTCTGAAAAACTTGAGGGGCCGAGCCTGCTGGGGGCTTCTTCCCCTCGGCCTAGGTTACTGCAGGGCTCCTCACTGGTCTCTGGATTCCCAAGCTGTCCATGGCACAACCGGGAGTCAGCTTTCTGAAATGCTGGTCTCACATGCCTGAAATTTTCCATCACTCTCCCTGGCCTACTGGAAAAGGGGCCAACTTTAGCATGAGACATGAGGCTCTCCACTGTTTCATGCCACCCAACCTCCCACTCCCACCTCTGCCCACATCGCCTCTGTGCTCGGGTCCCACCAAAACTGGGCCGTCCTCTGTGTCACTGCACACGCTGCACCCTCTGCCCAGAATGTCTGTCCCACTCGTCCTTGCCATGTAACAGACACCAACCCATCCTTCCAAACTAAGCTCACATTGTCCCACATCCAACCTCCACCGTCTTTTGTTATTGGTCTCCAGAACGGAGACAAATTTCAGTTGCCATGTACCATCTAGATTACCACTGTTGTCCACCTTGTAGTAAAAGATATTTCTTATTGTCTCTACTAAAAGCACAAAGACAATGGGCAGATCAGACCCACTCAGCAAGGTACGTGACCTCCACTGCACCTGCAAGCATTCGAGTTTTGATCCCAGCAATACATCCCTTGGAATGTGTGAGTATAGCAATCACAGCTTTGACTATTCGTCAGTGAGCTGAAAAGGTCCCAGAGACATCTGTACTTTTACTGAAGCTGGCGTCTGAGAAAGGGCAAGTGGGCAATGTCTAGCCAACAGCCTCATGTCTGCATGTCAACACAGCTTGGCTGCTCTCTACTTGCCAGTGAGTGCTCAGTCCCTCTCACTGAGAGAGATAAAGGGCGTTTTTTCTTTCGGAAAAGCGATCGCCCCTCAACCAAAAAAGAAAGCTGACTGCTGGTTCCAGTGGGGGCGGGATGGAGAGGGTAAGGTGGACCATGGAAAGCAAGAGTGTAGACAGAAAAAACGTGACATAAATGATGAATAAAGTCTTGGCTCTGCTGGTGCTTCTGACCTGTGACATGACTTAACCTTCCAAGCCTTTTACACAGGCACAAGAAAAAAGGATTCGTGAAACCATCTTCTTTATTAGGCCGGATGAGGGAAAAAAAATGAGATGCAAGGTCACTGCTTGTCATGAAAGTTCTGAGGCTTCCTTCGTGACTGCTGCATCTACTTTACGTCAGAATTTGTCCACTGTTGCCAACTTAAAAACTGTCCTTACATTAGGAAATTACAAAATTAATGTCGTTTTACATATTTTAAGCTGCATGCTTTACTGCCCTCATCCTCAGTAAGATTACGTGCTAGAATTTCTCAAATGGGATACCCATGAATTCCGTTCGTCCTAAATTTATTAGTAGGAACCCATCTCAATAATTTTATACCCATGAATTCCATTCGTCCTAAATTTTTTAGTAGGAACCCATCTCAAAAAGGCATGTCCTTCACAGAAGATATACCATAGCAATTGTAACACTATTAGCCTAGGATAGTCTCCCACCTGTATAATGTAAATGATCAGTAAATCCTCAGTGAAGGAAATAACCTAGTCTGCTCCTCATGTGTTCATGGAATAAGCAGGAGGCAGTGTTTGTGTTCACTGAAAAGTAACATCACAACAAAGTTTCTCTCAGAATTGCAGGAGAGGAAATAAGTCCTGCTTGACTGTCAGCTGCCGCAGCACCATTTACTGAGTGTGTGCGGGTCTCCGTAATGGCCACTTCCCAGGTGGTGCAAGTGAAGGGGGCATGTCTGTCCTGGGCACTGCTCTGTATCTGATGTCTACCCACTGCCTGGGGGGAAAAAAGGCCCCTATCAGTTCCGGGATGAGTGAATCACATTTCATTCTAACTCTACAAAAGGAAAGATCGGATCTTGACCTTCAAGAACTTACCATACAGGACTATTAAAGACAAAAACACAGAAGGAAAAATTAAAAAAAAAAAAAAAAAAAAGGCTTCGATTCAAAATAAAATTTCTTGGTAATGCAAAGCATTTCAGTTTTCAAGTAAATAAAAATTCAGCAAAATATTTCCCAGTGACCAAAAGCAATGAAATATTTTGTCAGAATGTCCCGAAATGCTTTTCACAACAGTTTGATATAACTTGTAAAACAAGTTATTCTGCTTAGAAATTCTGTATTAACAGGAACATAATAGTGGCCTTAATCATATCAGATTGGTGAGGTCAAGGTAACATTTATCAAACACCCGCAGGCACCTTGAGCTGGATATTATTACTCCCATTTTACAGATAAGGAAAGAAACACAAGACACAACTTGCCCAAGTTCGCATAACCAGTAAATGGGAAATAGCATCTAATCCCATTCTCTTAACTACATAACTTGCTTTATATAAAGGAAATCAGGAAAATGATTAATAAAAAATAATAGTCACCTGTAATTTCAACACACAAAGATAATCTTACCTAACATTTGGTATATAATTTTCCTGGCATTTTACCAAATTGTATATACAGACAGACACACACAAACACAAACTCACTCTCTCACATTTACCCCCCAAAACAAATAGCCAAAAACCTCAGATCAATTTACACATGCCGTTTTGCAATCTGCTTTTTCAGTTTGCAAATTCTGATTTTCTTTCACATCAATAAGTTACTCCCCTACCTCACTGTTAATAAGTAAAGGGTTCTCTATTACATGTACATACCACAATTTATGTAGCCAATCTCCCTATTATTGAGCACTTAAACTGTTTCTGGTTTACAACTAACATAAACAAAACTACAAAAACCATTTCTGCAAATTAGAGGTTGTTTTTTTGTGTGTACTTTGTGGGGAAGTCACCAGAATCTAGAGATGTGTTTTTCCAAACTTCAGAGAGCACCCCTTCCCAATTTTGAGACACTCCACTAAGCAGACTTCCCACCAAGTTAAGAATCACCGTGGGGGAGAAAGCTACTGACAGAATATGGTATCATGCATGCACTGTGTAGGTAAGAATGACTGCTATAGATTGGTCTCTGTACACATGCTTATTTCTTTTTCCTTAGTTTAAATTCCTAGTGATGGAAATGCCTGACTAAGGGACATGGCACATTTTTGAGGCTTTCCATGAGTAATACAAAATTGTCCTCCTGGAAAGCTGTAACAGTTGAAACACCCACCAGCAGCATTTGAAAGTGACAATTCCCCAAACCAGTTGGCTAGACTTGTTTTTATTTATTTTTTAAACAATCAAATCCCTATATAGCCTTAAGTTTTAAAAAACAGTGAAACTATGTACAACACCAAACAATTCAGATTAACAAATGTTATATAAAATACATACGTTTTCAAATGCAAAATATAAAACATTAATGATATCAAATCCCAGCAGGCTGAGCATACAGAACAACAATTAGAAAATTTAGTGAAACCAGGCTCAGAAAGGTGCCAAGCTAGTAAGTAAAACCCCACATCTTCACTTGCCCATCTGGCTAATATTACGCTTAACATTTGAGGCTTTGATAGCAATAAGCCATATTTTTTAACAAAAAACTTATGAAATTGTACATTCTTTCAAATTTTATAAATACTGTACTATCTTATAGCCAGTATGGCAATCTGAAGTTGTTAAAACCCTGTAGATAATCATTTATCAACAAATATCTGAATGCCTACTATGAGCTGGGCAATTTTCTCTGTTGAGGACATACTGGTGAACCCCACAAAGTCCCTGCCTTCAGTGAACTGCTGTTCTGGCGGCGGGGGCGGGGGGGTGCTCAGGAATCTGCAGGGAAGAAATCAGCAAATCATGGTTACAATGCCAGTCTGGAACCACCGGATTCTTGGGCAAATTATACCATCTCTAGGTCTCCCAGTTTCTTCATCAATAAACTTAAGAAGTTGACCAGATGACCTGAGACCTCTTCTGGCTCTCCAATTCTAGACTTTCTTTGGTTTTGTTTGAATGTTTAAGTTTTTATTACTGATAAGAGCTTTGCATTTTAAGCTCTACATAGTTCCACAAAATCTGAATGTGGATCTACAAAAAAGATAATTTTACATCAACAGTAAAACTCTGGTGGATCCAGGCATCTTCAAAGAATCAACACAGGACAGATTCCAATTAGATGAAGATGTATGTCCCAACTTTAACGGTTTCTAAAATACCCTTGCCTCCTTCCCTTCTGTACTGTACTATAAATACTGAGGATGGGATGTGAAACAGGACCTTACTGGAATGGCAGCAGCCAGGAATGGCTGGCACCCCAGCTTTCAGGTGGCACCCTGGCGCCCTCAGGGGCTACGGCACTGGAGTCCTGGTGGTTTCTCACTCCTCTGCAGCTTACGCCCACCCTCAACTCAACAGACACGCAGGATTCTGTCTGCAGAATGTCTACAGCTCGCAGCCCCATTAGCATTTCTAATATTAGAAATGGGAAGCACTACTACTGCTACCACTTGTTATTTTCCACCAGATGCTCCTGCCACCACCATTTCAAGTGTCCTCAGATCCAGAGTCTCCTTGCAGGCTGCTTCAGACAGCAGTCAGAGGAAGGCAGAGCAAGGGGCCTCAGCCTCCCAAGCCCCCATCTAGGGAAGCTCCACACACAGACTTTCAGGAAGTGGTATCGCCTCCTTGTGGTCTGTCAGGATACTGCCACTAAATAATCGAGATAGATTCTCAGTTACAGGCACAGAGGAGGATTCCAAGTTGTCTTCTGCATGGCCTACAAACCAGGAGAACAGGTAAAAGCCAAGATTATTCTCACCTCTGTGGTTAAAATTCCATGAAAAAATTCACCAACAGTTTTTTCTCAATGTCCAACATAAAACCATAAAACGGTATCTGCTAAAACACCTTTGCTCACATGAGCGACATTAGCAGCGACTGGTGAGAAAGTTATGTGCTGTAATTTTAGACAATGTAAGACAAATTTGGAATTCCCGCATCTCTATAGCTCACAAAGGAAATATAAAGGAAGTAGTAAAAGTACTTTAACTCAAACATCTATGCCGCTAAATCACCACAAGCAATTACATATAAAACAGATGCTTACATGCTCCTGCTACATGAAGAGCTTTTACTGCAGGGACAGTGACAAAGGACAAAGCTGACTTTACTTAAGCCTTAGAGTCGTCATAGAATCCATCCTTTACCCAGTGTCTGCACAGAGCTTATGAGAAAAAGTTGGAAGATAAACCCAGACACAACTTATTGGGTTCTGGTGTCAACCAATTAGAACAGCAAATTAAACAATTCAGAAGCCTCATTCTGCAAGATGACAAAACTCCTAATGGCAAACAGAAGCCAAAAAGCCACAGTCAAGAGAAATAGAACAGATTCTTATTAGACATCTATAACAATTGCTTGGCACAAAACTCTTTTCCCACGCTTTCAATTAATATAAAGGAACATGTATTTAGAATGACAAACAGATTAGAAGTTGGGAAGAGGAAATACCAGAGTTCCTGACAGTCCCTAAAATAGAACATGCGCACACTCTTCCTCTGAGGATAAAAGTACCTGCAGAAAGTACATATATTTTATTTGCTCAATAGCCTGCCCTCTGCCCAAAGGAATTAATGCATTCAGTATCCAAAAAGAAAAAAAGGCATCTGAAAATTTTACACTTAAGCAACTAGCAAATCTACTGAAATCAAAGGTGAAACTTCTGATAAATTACTCAGAAATCACTATAATGTCCTGGAAAGTTAGGTAGGTTTTTAAGGCTTCATACTTTAAGTTCATGGAAAAGCAATCAAATGCAACCAATGTAAAGCAATACTTTGAGAGGATGTGTATAACAGATTTGGTAACGTCAAAGGCCAGAGCCAAGATGGAAAGCTCAAATGAGACTCCGGAATCTAAGTAGTTTGACCAAAATCCGGCAAGATTATTTTTTTAAACTCTCAGATTATTCATTAATTTAACAGGTATTCCCAGCCCATCCTGGCCGAAGCTGTTCCTGGGTGGTGAGAAAGGATGGGGAGCAATCAGACACTGCCTGCCCTCCTGGGGCTTCCAGCAAGTGGAGGACCGCCACCATCCATGGCCTCTATTCCATGTCTGCAAACATTCCTTCACACACGCAGATAGCCAGGACACTGACTGCAGTGCCTGCTCGCTCCTGCCCGCCACTCTCCCCATCTCCCTTCCATCATAAACCCCAGCCACAGAGACAGCCCTCTGTTCCTCTGGCAAGAGAGGCTCAGACCCCCTGCAGGGCCTTTGCACTTGCTGTTCCCTCTGCCTGAGCCACTCTTCCTCCAGACCTCTAAACACACAGACTTCTTCCCTCATTCAACCCTCTGCTCAAATCTCTCCATCTGAGAAAGAGTGTTCCAGGGCTGCTCAATCTAAAACAATGGCCCTCACCCTGCCCCTCTTACTACAGCAACTCTTACTACTTCCCCAGTACAGAGCACTATTTGGCATTACCTCTTTTATTGCTTCTCTGCTTTTTGTTCATCTCCCCCAGTAAGATGTGAACTCATTACAGCGAGGTCTGTCCACCCTGTGCACCGTTGTATTTGCAGATATATATATCTGCAATATAACAGATGCTCAATATATACTTATTTAAGAAGAGCAAATATAGGCAATATTGGCAGTTTTGTACTACAATGGCAGGTGCCACATAATAAAGGAAAAACACCTTAAACGCTCAATGAGTTCATTAGTTGAAAAAACTATAGCTTACAGGAGTCTTAAAATACTCTAAAAAATAAATGTAATGAACATATAAAGGTCAACACTAGCTAATACTCAACTTTTATATTAGGCACAATTTCTAGGATTAGCAGTACTTCTACAACTTATTAATTCAACAAATATTCACAGCCTATCCTGACTCAGGCTGTTCCTGGGGGTGAGAAAGGATGGGCAGCAACCAGACCCTGCCTACCCTCTGGAGGTAGGGTGTTAAAAGCACCCTGAGAGGTCAATTTTTAATTTAAATGAGCCAAATATTTTCTGAAAGCATACCCGCCCCCCTTAAGAGTTACTCATACCCTTCTCCCAAACTGTACAATTTGTAACCATATTGTAACAACATTAAAAGAGGAGAATTTGGTGATAATCTACAGAAGGCAGGCATTTAGTGCCTCATGGTAAACCAAAACTGCCTTCATCTTCAATTTAATCAAAGGCACAAGCCTTTTCTCCATGTTCAGAAATATTTAATCTCTTGTGAATTTTTCTTACAGATTATTCTTAAAAGTTTATGTCTGTTCTTTCTTTTCTTGAAACAAAGAGGTAGGGTACTAATCAAGGTGTTTGACTTTAGTTCCTGGCCATCATGGCTCAGGCTTCACCACAAAGACACCAAAGATTCCTTACGGATCACTATGAAATTATACAAAAGCAAAAGGTGTATACTGGAGAGAAGGGGCATTTGTTTTCTGGAATTGAGGCAAAGAAGTAAGTTACTACTGCCTTTGGGAACAACTGAAATCCACTTACAAACCTTAAAAACTAATGTTTTGCAAAAATTTTATAATGAAATATTAGAAACAACCTACACATATCTCAATATAATGGTTCACCCTTACTGGAGTACTCTCAGGGGCTCTTACAGAATGAGACCGGTCTCTTTTAAGTACTGATAGAGGGACTGCCAAGATTTAGTACTCTAAGGGAAGGGCGGGGAGCTGGTGCAGAACAGCAATATACAATGAGTCCTCATTTGTGGAAAGACAAATAAAAAGAACACATACAAAATGTTTATACTAGCATAAGCTATATCTGGAAAGATATATACAAGGAACTAGTAACCCTGGTTCCTGGGGAGAATAGGGTGCTGTGTTTCAGAGAGGGGAGAGAGATACACTTTCTGCTCCAGACCTTTTTATATCTATTCAATCTCCCACACTGTGCATAGATCGCCTGTCCCACAAATTAATACAATAAATTTTAATATCAGAATAATTTATACTACTGCCAACATATTATTCAAGGATGATCATCAAAAGCACAGACTTTCAAAAATCACAAAAGTTGTTCCATTCGACAGCAGAGTTCCTGATTCTTAATTCCCAGAAAAGAATCCAAGTCTCCACTAATTAGAGAGGCTCACTTGTGATCTCACCTATTACAAAGCAAATAAGCCTCAATTCAATTCTTGGAAGGGAACTAGCTGCTAGGTTCACCTTGAAAGCATACCTCGTATTTAAATTGAGCTTGTTACTACCTAATGAAGCCTCCAAATTAACAGTTTCCACCTGGCGATAAAACAGAAAGTCAATGTAAAAAACGAGAGGAGAGTCTGTGGAGTTTTTGAAAACACACTATACTTAGGTTTCCTTTCTTCTGCCAGGCTTAGACAAGGAACCCTCTGATATTAGTGAAATAGGATTTCAGATCTGTGGCAAAATAATAATTTTAAGGGGGGGCAAGCATAATTTGCACTATACAAACACTTTAATTTTTCATTTGTAAGGGATGGAAATTTGCTTTAAACTTAAGTTAGGCTTCATTTGTGGACCCCTGACTAAATGATACTACTAAGTCACATTAATTTTACTCCAAGCAAATTAATTTTACTTTTAATGAAACACAAATCTGAAACTGAAAACGAACATGTCAGAAGACAAACCTTAAACTCAAACCCTCTGTTGAAAAATGTTATGTTAAAAGAACACATAAAAAGAAATGTAAAACATTCACTTCCATATAAATGCTACTCAATAATTGTACACGTTATATCAATATTTGACTGCATTAAACACACCCACACAAAAAGGCACACAAAGATACCCAACTGAGAATAAAGATCATATATATACATAATTTTTTTTTCTTTGGTAGCGGAAGGTGGGGACCAGAATCACATTTTTCAAGCCCAGCAGTAAAGGCACAACCACTTGATACGAAGTTTTCTGTCGGGGTCAGAATTCAAGATTCCAGCTCCATCCTTTTAGACAACATATCAGAAGTGGCATCTTTCATGAAACCCAACTTTGATCACTAACAGTTTAACTTTGGGGTTTTCGAGTTTAGCGCTTTCGGATATAAGCACATAAAAATACAGGTAAATCACATACACTATAAATAAGGGAAGAAGAGAGGAAGAAGTGGTTTCATGAAGAGGTGAAGTACGGGGTCACGAAATCAATCGGTTGATTACATCTCCAAAGGAAAATAAAAATTAAAGCTCCTTCCCATCCCCCAGGTAGCCTCTGGTCTCAGAACTTACTGCCCTACGTGGGGCAGAAGTTCGCGACCGGGGAGTCAGTGCCCTCCGGGACGCGAGGTGGCCCAAGGGCGCACGGAGAGCGGCGCGACCGGGAGCGCTCCCCCTCCCCCCGTCACTCCTCGCGGACGCCCCCAGACCAGAGCCGGCCGGAGCGCTGCCCGCCACCCCGCCAGAGCCTCCAGGCGCTCGCGGCGGACGCGCCCACGGGACCGGGCTCCGGGCTCCGTGGCTCCCGCTCCCCACGCCCCGCGCCGCGCCCACCCGCCTCCGGCACTCACGGGCCGCTCCCGCGCCGCTATCTCGCCATCCCCCGCCGTCCGCTTGGCCGCGTCGGCCGCCGCCCGGGGGCTGCCCGGAGTCCGCAGTCGCCCGGGGACTGGAGGCGAGGAGGAGGGGGGCCGGGCACAACCCTCCGCCTCCGCCGCCGCCGCCTCGCCTCCCCTGTCCCAGCGCCGGGCTGCTCCAGGCGGCCACGGGCTTGGGGCGGCCCGCTGCCCTCCGCGAGCCCTGGGAGTCGCCGCCGCCGCCAGAGCCTCCCGGAGGCAACGCTAACGGCCACCGCCACGGCCGAGACGCTTCAGCCCGGACTGCGGCGCGCGGGGGCGGTGCCTGCACGCCGCTCGGCGGGGGGGCGCTGCTGTCCCGGCCCCGCCCCCAGACCCGCCCCGCCGCCCGCGCCCCGCGCGCCCCCGCCGGAAGCCGCCCGCGCGCCCCCGCCGCCACCGCTTCCCCCCCCCGCCCGGCCGCGCGCGTCCGGCGCTCGCTTGAGGGGCCGCCCCTGGGAGTCGGAGGACCGCGGCCGCGCGCGGGGCTGGAGAGCCGAGGGTGGCGCTTCCGCGGAAAGTCCTGTCCGAAGACCAATCTCGGAAGGTCATGGAGAAGCTGGGGAGAGCCAAGCGGCCGGGCCGGTGCAAATCCTCACAGAAGGCCGGCCGAGCGCGCCGCAGCCTTGCGGAGAAGGAGAGTGGCCAGATGCTGTCACTGCTCATTGCCAACATTGCATAGAGGATTGGAAAGTGTGGGGCCGCGTTTTCGCCTCCCCTGTAAAAACACATGAAAACCGGCTTCTGCGCCCCCGCGAGGGTGGCGGTGGCGGGGAGGGGCGATTGCTTAGATTTTGAGTTACCTAAAATGCGCCCAGGGATGGGGCTCTGCCGCTCAGGCCACCTTCCTTCTCGGTGGTGCAGGGCTCCCTCAGTCCGAGAGGGCCCGCGGGGGCATTCTGATAATATCCTGGAGCCATCTAGTCTTGCCTCCAAGGCGTGGTGGGCTTATTTGTGCAGAGAAGAAACGGATCCCTTAATGGGGTGAGATTTTTTTCCTCCGTGCATTGTTCCCATTTCCGCAGTTTCACTTGGCCTCGATTTTCTTCCAGAGTAATGCACCAAATGAAATTAGCTGGAGAGCGCTTGATGGCGCAGAATCATGGTTTGAAGATGTTTACACTCCATGCCGGACGCGTTTGATGGTGTTCTCTTCGGCACAATTAATTTTGCAAAGTTCAGAAATGTGCCAGATAGAGCCCCTGGCACGCAGAGTCACAGGGCTCTGCAGACACACCTTCAATAGGAAGCCAGCTTGTTTGTTTCATTTGTGATTTATTTGATACACCAGTATCAAGGCCAGCGTGTTTTCTAGAGACCTGTGGGTGAAATTCTGAGTTTCTAAATTGGCAAAATATGACGCTTATTTTCTGAAATAACATTTCCCTGTTGATAATGTAACTAAAATGGGCAACAAAACACCTGCAGAATGTTAATGGAAGAAGTGAGCTTCAGAGACAAAAATACATGTTTCACAGTAAGACATGGTCCCTACTAGTGTCCTAATGGCCAACTCCATCCATGTGCATATTTTATTTTACTTTTTTTCTATGTGCATATTTTGAACACCAAAACTAAATGCTTCCTATTGTCCCTAAGATCTTGTTTGGAAGACATGCTTCTATTAAGTGTACCTGAAGCTCTGTTTAAGATGTATAACATTGCTTTTTGTTTATCCCCGTTCTTGAGTCCATGATGGTTTGGGAAATTTATCATTATTCATATTGGAGAATCCTACAACTGTCTTTTCCAATAGGCACAGTGCCTAGGGCCCATTATAGTTTCAGGGGCCCACAAAAATGGTCCAGTTTCAAATCAGAAGGGAAAAAATTAACATTAAGACTTAAGAAAGTGTTTTAATACATATTAAACTATTTGTCTTTACCCTAATACAATGTTAAAATATAATTTTTAATTTTTTTTGAATGGAGGAAGGTAGTCAACAGAGGCAAAAGTGCCTAGAGCCCCAAAAATCATGTGGTCCTGTTGCCTGGGATTGAAAAATTCCTTTTCATGAAACAAATTTGCAGTTTTAAGCACATAAAATGCTAACTTCTGTCACTTTGTTTTCCAGAAAGAAAGAGAAGAGAAGAAAAGATAATGGAGAGAGGAAACATTTGGGGGCATAGTGCCTAACCTAGCATCCATTGGGTACATACCATGTACCCGGAACGGTCTATTACTCATTTAATCCTCCCCACTCATCTGTAAAATAGGTACTATTATCACACCTAGGCACTGATGCAGGTTTTTGTGAGGCCTGAAACTTATGCAACTGGGGAGTCCTCTTAAAGAAAAAGAAAAAACAAATGCAGCATACTCATGCTGCTCTAGCAACACCCAGCACAAGGGAAAACTGTAGAGGGAAAATCCACATGGAAAAAGACCTCAATCTCAGCTGACTGTGGTTAAAATACCTTACTTTTGCCAACTGTATAAAAACGTACAACCACGTGAATATATTGCTAGGGTTCCTGCCAGGGCCTTGAATTGGGGCCTGGAAAAGATAACTTGAAGCTTAGCTTTAATTAGCTTCACAGAAAACTGCCTCTGATGTATACCCAGTTCATAGGTCAGGCACTTGCTGTAGCTCCTAAGGGCCACCATAGTGCCCCCCCCCCCGACACACACATACCTAGGTATAGTTTGAAGAGTGGGGGTGTACACACTTCTCACAAAAAATAATGGATTTTATATTTCCATAATAAGGCAAGGGCTTTAAAAATACGTTAGCAGTGTTCTGATTATGACTAGGCCATAATTCAATTTGCAGCACTTGATATGATCCTGTTATCTGTGCTGACAGGAGTAAATTTTTCTTAACTACTGTGTAAAAAGGTGTATTGACCACTGTGGATTCTTAAAGGAATCTCAGCTTAATTTCAAGTGCCATGGATTTCACTCAACTCAAGTGTCATAGGTTAGTCAATCTGTAAATACTGTTTTATGTAGTATTTACTTTTGTACAATTTCCTGAGATGTTGCAAAATAAATAGCAGAACAAGAATTTGTTTTGGTCGATGCTTATATCTTCTAATATGAAGAGCCTAACACATAGTTCTTACTAAATGTTCGTCAGAGAATGAAAGAGAAAAGAGCACGTAATTCGAAGTAAAAGGGTAGGTTATATTACAAGCTAATATGAAATGGGAATGAAATAGCAAATTGTTAAACTAACTTCTTGCAGCATAGCAGAATTTAGCTTCTTAGTTATTTTGTGCCCAAGATTTGTGCTCTTCTTTCCAACTTTTGGCAATTCTCCCTGTTTTCCTGTCTTGTTCATTTCCTTTTTTGTAAATAAGATTTCATTTGAAATACTTAAAATATAAAATGATCTCTAAGTGAAACAAAAATCACAATCACACCTGTAATGAAAGTTCTGGAAATGAAAGGCTTTGTTCTTTGAAAGGATCGATCACCCACAAAAGGTGCAACCTTGAGATGATAAGGTTTTATTATTGAACTACTTCCATTTTGGCCCTTAAGCTGGCTTCTTGGGATGTGTGATCTAACGTGTGTAGTGTTTATCAATCGGCGGGATGAGACTTGGCTGTGTTCCTGAAAGAAATTTTGGAACTGAATAAAAATCTACAAATTAAGTATAGTTATTAACCAGTGAATAGTTGAAATGAGTGAAACTATTCTTTGTTTTAAGCCTGACGGACAAATGTAGATTTAAATTGGTTTATTTTAGAGCGCAGTTTTGGACAAGATTCAAAACTTTAATTAGATCCCTGTAACAAGAAGACATATGAGAGCAATCAGCTAATTTTCTCTAGATGTTATGTTCTTTTCCCAAAGTGGCCCAGAATGCTATTTGAGGGGCATGAAAAATGCGATAAAAACCATGAAAGATAGTATCTGCCCAGGATTCCGTTTAGAATATTCTCTTTCAGATAAAAAAGATTTCAGGGGTGTTATGTAAACTATTTTGGTAAATTATTATATCCCTAGCATAGCACCAACAGGATTACATTTTGTCTGTCTTTTATTTATACTGTGCCTTCTTCCAGAGAGACTTAAGGTGGTTACAATGAAAAGCAAATATTAAAAAAAAAAAAAAGTCAAAAAAACTCTGGCTGAGACAGACAATAGCATTTGAGCAGAAAACTTAGCTCCAAGTTTCCTCATAGCCAAGTGAAATAGGGAAATGAAGATTTTCATAACTCCCATTGTCAAGTAGAAGAAATCATACAATTTATTTAGGAGAAAGTCTCTCCTGGTCCAAGTTCTGAGAGGAATTTGTTATAAGGGTCTTTATATAAGGGATATTTAAAAATCTAAGTTAAGAAGGCCACTACACAACGGTTTGGGCCATCTTTTGGTGGCAAGCAGAGCTAATACATATTTTCTTTCCCGGTGAATAGCTTTGAAATTGCTATTGTTGAAAGCACGTAGCAAGACGCCCACAGAGTTATTATTATTTTTTACACCGTCCTTTGAAGGCAAGCCAAGGACGTAATATCAAATCTTGGTTTTCCCAGTTTCCTTCTTTATAAAAAGGAGTTATTAAAAGTACCTACCTCATAGGGTGGTAGAGAGAACAAATGAGTTAGTATCTGTGAAACCACTCACTGCTGTGTTACTTTTGCTAGTTTTCCTCAGCCAAGGTGCGCCGAAATAGTACCCCCTCCCCTCTTATAGCTTGTGGCATATCGTGAACAGCCTCAAGTCCCTTTTGGAAGAATGCGTTGTCTGTGCCTGACACAGAGTAAGCAATGCATATTAGCTGTGAATATTCTCATTATTACAATTTCTTTTATTCCTCCTAAATCTATCAAAGCAGATAGAAGAGCCTGTTCTGGGGCTAAGTGTGGTTGTGAAGTGGTTATAAAATCTTGTTATCCTTAGTGGGTAAAGCTTAGAGGGTGAGGAAGGGTAGATAGGTATCTCTATGGTGCCCATAAAATCATCTCTGTTCTCTTTTATTCCCTTTTATTGTTTGCCCATCATCTCCTGTCCTACATGACTTCACTTAACTATTTGATTTGAGGAGCACTGAGTAAGGGCCTTGTCCCCCAGTAGACTAACATTTAGTTAACTCCCTAGATCTTAAGACTTGTCATCTTCAAGAATCATGTGAAATTTCTTATGCTTCTGAGAGGTTAAGTACCTCAAGCTGTTAAGGCTAACTCCCAGAGTCAGAGCCTATGGTTGAAGAGGGGCGAGTCCCAGGAATGGAGAGAGCCCTTGCCAGGAGAAGGGGGCACCACTGGCCAAACCTTCTTTTCTGAAATAAACCCTACCTGCCCCCTCCACTCTGTGCCCTTCTCCATACCTCCCATTTGACCCCAAAGAACTGCTGATTGATTAGAATCCTCTTTTCTAATCTTCGTACTTCCTCTCAGCAAGCTCATCCCCCTTCCTGCCTCTCTGATCTTCCCTTTCCGTGTCTACATTCACGCCTCACATCTTATCTTACGGTCCTCCATCCCTTCACCTTTTCTCTCTTCTTTCTGCCTTACCAAACCCTCTCCTCTGGCCCTGTTTTTCTCTTTCCTCTCTGTATTCTTTATCTGTTGTCTCGAGTC
The DNA here is from genome assembly GCF_009762305.2 of Zalophus californianus. Taxonomy (NCBI): domain Eukaryota; kingdom Metazoa; phylum Chordata; class Mammalia; order Carnivora; family Otariidae; genus Zalophus; species Zalophus californianus. The sequence goes on along the minus strand of NC_045599.1, from coordinate 123,874,694 downwards.
ATTGTGGGGCAAAGCAAGACATTAAAATTGATGCTACCTTATTCCATATAGTCCATCATCGTCCCAGAATCCTGTGCTAATAATTCTCAGTTGAGCTAATGGATCCCACAAAAGAGCAATTTACTCCATTCTCAGTGGTGATATTAAGCCCATTATTTAATTTCTTCCTACAGCTACTGCACTCAGTGTGTTGCCAGAGGCCTCTAGCACAGATGGAGAAAGAAGCCAAAAGATTAAGGAATTGAGCTGAGGTCAAGCCCGAGGTAGCGGAGTGGTTCGAAATTGGACCCAAATTCCTTAAATCCTTGAATATATTATTCTAACTAATGCACTTAATCCACAGACTTCAATGGTCTGTGCAAGACCAAAAATGTAAAACCAACAGAAAGTTTTTGTTTCCAGTTTCTGACTATGAAGAATTTTCAATGGTTACACATTTGCCAACAGACTTAATTCAGGGTCTCTAACACATTGGAAAATAATGAGTCAGTTAAATAATTAATTTCAGCAACATCCCTGGGGTTTCCTTCAGACACCTAATCCGGTCCACTGCCTGGGTCTCATATCAGAAAACAAAAATGGCCATCACTATGGCAGTTCTGGTCAACAGGGACATTTCTGTTGATGATTTGCCTACTCGAATTTGAGGTAAATGAGGACACCACTCTCAAAGGAAAAGTCAGCAACTCTGAGATTCTTTTCCGTGGCATGCCCAGGAAATCTGGGGTTTCTGGCTAGTCTGTTTGATCACATGGAATCTTATGCTCAAAGAGCAGACAAACTTTACCACCACCCAAATCCAGCTCAAAGTCATGTGCTCATGGAATTTCATCCTACCCACCTAGGTAGGCCAATCCTGGACTACACCAATTAGTCTAAGCTTGCTAGATGTTTTTCTTAACTCTAGGAAGGAGAAACAGTTGTACGTATGACCCTCAGATTGAGAGATTATTATTAATTGGTTATTAACCAGTTAATAACTATAAACAGTCTCAGTGTCGGGCACTTTCTCTGTGTTCTAAGTATTAGTCCCCCTTTACAGATGAACAAAGTTCAAAGAAGTAAAATAACAAAGATTTGAACATACCCATCTAATTCTGAAGTTATTTTAATGATTTTGAAGATATTGACTAAAAGGAGGGTTCAGAATATTTAGTTGGTAGATAATGGCAATGAACGTTTATTGAGCACTTACAGTGTGCCAGGCACTGTGTACCAAGTCATACATCCTTTGCAATCCTGTGAGTTGCAACCCTTTTACAAAGGAGGCCACACAGATATTGGCACCAGTGCACTTCAAACCACTGAGGACCGGCTCTAAAATCCATACTCCTAATTCCCGGACTCCGTTCCACCATCATCGCTGCCCAGTAAACCTTTGCCACTTCTAGCTTCAAGGGCTACACTGGGATCTCACCTCCCTGGTCAGGATATAACAGTGAAGAACAGAAAGTTCTTGCCTAATTCTAGAGAGAAAAAAACAGACAATGAACACAACAAATAGGTGAGTAATATAATGTCAGTATCAACTTGAAATACATACTTTGGAAAAAAATAAAGTAGGTTTAAGCGATAGAAAATGACAGGGGTTGCTTTTCTTTTTTTGGAGGGGTGGGGAGGAGAGGCAAAGGAATAAGGAGAGAGGGAATACCAAGCAGGCTCCATGCCCCGCGCAGAGCCTGATACGATGCTTCATGTGGGGCTCGAAGAGGGGCTCAATCTCACGACCCTGAAATTATGACCTGAATCCAGGTCATATGGACCCCAAAATCAAGAGTTGGATGCTTAACTGACCGAGCCACCCAGGCACCCCCAGGGGCTGCTCTTCTAAATGGAGGTAACTGGGAAGGCATCCCTGAGAAGGAGTTCTTGAGCAGAGAGACCTAAATGAAATGAGAGATGGAGCCTTGTTAATATCTGGAGAGCAACAGGTGCATGACTAACATGGCCCAGAACTGCAAGGAGGCCAGGGTGGCTTGAGCATAGAGCATCGAGAGACCAGAGAAGTATGATCAGGACTTTTGATTTTTTTTTCCTATGTGATCCCTCTAGCCTATAGGTGAAGAGCAGATTTTAGCGGTCAGGAAGAGAAACAGGGCTATTCTCAAGGGGCCTATGACAGTTGTCCTGGGGAGAGACCACGCCAGCTTAGACCATCATCCTTCTAGCTATTTAGGTCAGCCACCTCTTTGACTGGTCCCTCGCTTTCATTTGCTACATTCCTGCACAGATGCCCAACTGTGGGTTTTGTTTCTACAATGCACTCTGCAGCCACTGGAGGCCGGTTGAGGTTCCCAAGGTACAGACCTTAAGAGATGAGCATGGAGAAGGTTTATTGGGAAGTGCTCTTAGGGTAACAGCCTGTTGAAGAGAAGGGAAGGAAGCCAGTGGACTGGGCAGAGAAAGAAGTTCAACTGCAGTGCGGGGGCTTCTGAAGCCAGGATGACCGTTCAGAGCTGTCTGAGCTGTGGTGAGAGGTGCTGCCTTTACGCTCCTGCAGGAATCAGTCACTGGACACCAACCTTCCTGGGAAGAGGGTATGACTGTGAGTAATGGGGCTTGACAGCTGAGGGCTCTCTGTTGGCAGCGTTCTCAGTGACTTGGGTAATAAGGTCTTTATTCTTTCAGAGGGTCTGAGAACCGCTTCCCAACACCCACCACACCATCCTTCTTTACATTTGTCACTGAAACAGCCCTGATTTAATTCGTCATTCCTCCTGCTTAGACTACTTCGACTATCTCCAGAATTCCAGTAAAAGCCAAATTGCTCCTGTTGCCTATAGAATTACATTTAGACTCCTTAGCACAGCACGGAAACTTCTAAGAGCCAAACATCCTCTCCCCACCATATGTCTCACAATCTGTGCAGACAAGTCTCTTTGGCACACCCTAAAATCCATGCTGTTGCTTGGATCAGAAATGCCCTTCACTTTATCCATCAAAATCCTATTCCTCAAGGCTAGCTGAGTTCTACCTTCCTCTTTCCCCAGAACCTCTATTCTAAAACTCCTTTCATTCTGCCTGGAGTGAGTTGCTTCTTTGTTAGCTGAGTAGAGGCAGGAATGAGGCCGTCCCCATTTCACCCCCACTGAGTCCCTACCGACATTTAGCATCGTGGGCTCCCAATAATGGTGGGGGACTTGGTCTATGTCAGCTTCCACCGGTGGCCAGACCATATGCAGGATGGTTAAGGGCTTCTGGGTCCATACTACCAGGGTCCAAATTTGGCCCGACCACTTACTAGGTCCTTAGTCCCCGGCAAATTTCATGTTTTATGCTTCAGTTTGTCCATCTCTAAAACGAGGATGATAATAATGCCTACTTTATGAGGTCGTTTTCAAGATTAAATGAATTAGTGCTCGCTTCGGCAGCACATATACTAAGATTAAATGAATTAGTGTAAGTAGAGCCTTTAGAACAGTGGCTGCCCCTTCATGAGCACATGTAAATGTTGGCTCATAATCGCGCCTAGAGGTTATTGGGTACCTGCCTGAGTCACCAGTCCCCATGCTGACCCGTGCTCACTCGCGCCCATCAAGACTGCCCCCGGGGGAACTGCTTCTTACTAAGATTCATCCACTCAAATGAAGGGGCCTTCGTACAGCTCTTCTGTAGGGATATCTGTTAATAGAGCTCTTGTTTTCCTCTTAATAGCATTCCTTTACTGAGTGAGGATATTCTTGCAAAACATTCTGGAATTCTGTGCTTTCCTGGGGCTCTTTCAATCTGGATGCAGACCTGGTTTTATAATCAAGATTATGCACTTTTCCAATGTTGCAGGAAAAAAACAAGCACAAAACATCGCATTTATGAGTGAGTAGACTCACAGACACTTTTGAACTGAAAAGGGACCTTAGAGATTACCTAGTCCAGAAGACAAAAAAACAAAAAACAAAAAACAAAATAAAAACAAGGAGATTATGTGACTTGTCTAATTCACACAAACTTATTCAAGTTATTAAAAGACAAAGTTATTCAATAGCATTATCCAGTTTTTGCCCAAAGACATTATTTTCTTCAGTATGTACAATTCAACAAAGGTAGATCTAACTGGCTAAATCTCCAGAGAACAAGAAAAAGAAATCTTGTTTATTTCTTAGGCTTATTGTGTTGTTATTTAAAATTTCTCCTAGATTTGGCACAATACCTACTGGTCTCATAATTACCTTTTCTTGTGAGGACAAGAAGTGACCATGATTATTCATTCAGTTATGTATTCATTCATCGACTCAAAAGATATTTGTGACGTTTCTTTTATGTACCAAACACTGAGCTAAAAGTTGGAAACTTTTTAAAATGAATGAGCCCTAGTGTTCTGTGACTGACCCACTTCTGGGGAATCTGTGTTCTGTGGGGTAGTCCAAACTCAAACAACTTCAGAACGTGGGCTCTGGCTACCAGTTGATCTTCATCAGACAAAGGTTAAATGCTGTCAGTCACAAAGTCAGGGATTAGAGTTGCAGCAAACTTGCCATATATAAAACCAATTACCATTAAGTGAGAATGATTCTCTGAGAACAAACAAGTACTGTGTACTGGTGTCCTTTGCCCTCCCTCCCACTGACTGAGCTCTATAAAAGCCAGGACCAAAAGAGAGGGTGTTACAAATTTTGGAGCACAGCATCATGTTATGATAACAATCTTAATGCAGATATTATCATGTTTCTATGAGATGCTAATAAGTGTTAAGTGAAAAAATAAATTCCACAGTCAAATCAATTTAGAAAATTCTGGGTGCAACACCATAAAAGAGATTTCTTTTTGTGTGCTTCCTTTTCTGAACCTTTAACATGTTGACATGCATCAGGGATCTCCACAGAGGGGCTAAATTATTTGACCTAAGTCAAACTACCTTGCCTGCGGAAATCTTGGTTTGCTGTGCATTGTCCATGAATATTTCCAAATGCAAGGTCAACCCAGTCAGTTTCTGTAATGCACCATCCATCAGGTATCGCTTTTATCTAATTCAAAATCCTTTTATAGTTTAAGCCTAACTTTTTGTATCATACAAGATTTCATATTATATTTAATAGTATTTTTATATTGAGAAAAATGACTAAAAATCATCTGTATAAGAATCTTGTCTCTACTTGCAAATCATTATTAAAGCAACTGTCAGCATGCATGCTACCAGCTGCTTACCCAGAACTCATGGCAGACACTGCTAATCTACTGCGGCCCTCCTTCCATGTAGGTCTGAAAGACATTCAGTACCTTTCTCACCGCCATGCTTTAGGCAGCAGATTCCAAGCCATGAAATTTGCCCTGCGAGGTTGAAATGAACATGCGTTCACTGTTGACAGTAGCTACTTGACAGTTGTTGCTACTTTTTGACAGTTGCCAAGCATTTTGCAAGGCCTTTTACTTAGATTCTCTCATTTCACCTCCATTTTAACTGCCATCACACTTGTCTAAACCACAGGCAACCCTCACCCAGACTATTGTGATCACCTCCTAACCATTCATATCCCTTCCCTCTGCACTAAGAGAACGATCCGAAACACTTCCATGGGCCACAGGCCTGAAGGATTTGGACCCTGCCTCCCTCCCACATCTCTACACTTATCACTGTCCTGAGGTCCAGTCATTGATCAACAGCTGGATTTGCAGGTTTGGAAACTCAGCCTTCTGAGTTCGCTATTAAGGGATGGAGCCCTTGAGAATTGAATCATGCTAATCAACTCACAAGAGATTCATGTGTAATGCACACTGCTAATGTGTTGATTTAAAATGAGAAATGGAGCAATCAAACCAACCAGATGTTGGTGTTGGCTTGTTTGTGACCTCTTTCTGGAGGCTATAAAGAGTAGTCACTGAGAGCTTGGGGGCTGGGATCAGACTGCCTGAGAGGGTTCTGATTCTGTGTTTATTAACTGGGTGATCTTGGGCAAGTGGATCAGTGCACTTTTCAGTGACTACTTCCCCATCAGTAAAACAAGAATAATAATAAAATGTACCTCCCTGAGTTGTTGTGATGAGGATTAAAAGAGAGAATACACCTCTTAGGCACTGCTTAGAATGGAAGTCGGTGCATAGTAACACAATAAATCTGAGCTACTATCTCAGAATTGAAATCTACTACAGAACTAAGTTAATATCAGAGCAAGGGGAATGAAATTATCTTAAACACATTTTTGTAGATTATGTTAATTGCATAAACTATTATTTATATATTCATCCAGTCACTAGTTATTGATACCCAGATAGTTTCACCCATGACCAGATTCACTTGGTGGTTCCTCATCCCACAAAGGGTGGATGAATACTGAGCTGCAAATTCATGAATGAACCTATATCTTTGCATTTATGTGATTCTGCCACCACTCCTGCGCCTTCCCCCAGCCCATTCCTTACTTTCAGTTTTAAGTGCTTAACAATTCATGTAAAGCTCATCCCTTAAAGGCTCTGCCTGCCCTTCCCATCAAATCTGCCCCTGATCTTCCAATTGCATTCTGTTTGCACACTCACTGTCTCTTCTCCTCACACATCCTATGCTCCTTCCCTCCTTAGATTTCCCTCATACTGCTGGGAATGTCTCACCCCCAACCCTTGGCCAGACTCATGTCTATTTGGCCCCCGAGAAGCCTCCCTGAGGCCTAGATTTAGGTTAGATTCCTTCATCGTACTTACCATAATTGTAATTAAATAATCATTGTTTACTGTGTTCCTTCCCGGTAAAATCAACAAGGTCAAGGACTCTTTTTTGTTGTTGTTCACCACTGAATCCCCAGGACCCTGCACACAAGTAGATTATCATTCAATAGTTGTGGAATGAATGGATTTCATCTTTCCACAACCTCTGTTTCCTGCAATGGAAAAGCCAAAGCTTTGAGTTGTCAAGTGACACACAGCCACATCTGGAAGAATGAGGTTCTAACTCAGTCCTGTTTGCCTCCTACCCAAGCCCTACAAACTGCCCCACATGGCTGCCACTGGATTTCCACAAGCTACCTGCTGCTCCGCACACACCATCAGCTTAAACCACACCCTATCTCACATCACTGACTTTTCTTTCCTGAGCTCTGGATTTCTTCTTTCATTCTTGAACCTAGCCATATCTCCCCCATCATATCTGTATCTCTGTTTTTATTGCCCTCCCTACAATATGCTACATTTCATCTCCTTAAGACTTCTTTTCTCTCCGTTAACCCTGCAATTCCACTCTTACATGTTCACCCAACAGAAATGTGTACATGTTTACCAAAAGCACACACTAGAATTTTCACAGCAGCACAACTCATAATAACCCCCAACCGGAAACTATCCAAATGCCCATCCAAGTAGAATAGATCAACTATTTTCTTTCACACAGTGGCATATTATAGAGCAATAAGAATGAATGGTCTAGAAGATAACATGACAACATGGATGAATCTCACAAAATCTTGTTAAGGGAAAGAAGTCAAGTATATGCTCTATGGTTCCATTTATTAAAAGTTCCAAAACTAGCAAACACACTTATGGTATTAAAAGTCAGAAGAGTGGCTACTCTTGGAAGAGTGGTGAATTGGAGGGTTAAGGTGGGTGGGGGGAGGGATTTTCAGGGCACGGATCATTTTCCATTTCTTGATCTGGATTCTAGTTATGTATTGGTGTTTTGCTTGTGAAAATTAATCCATATGTACATTTGTGATATGTATACTGTTCTTTTTGCATATTATGCATCAGTAATAGTTTTTACAAAGGAACTTCCTATCTGTTTCCGATGACTTCAATTTACAGAGATCGGTTTGAAATCGAATGCCACTGTCCAATGTACTGGCCACCCACTGTTTGGCCAGATGGGAGCTTCCTATGCGTGTAAAGATGCCACTTTGGATTGTTTAAAGTCTTAATCAGGACAAGCAGCCTCCAGTTGTGACAAGGAAAAATGTCTCCAGATGTTGCCCAATGTCCCCTCAAAAACAAACTGATACCAGTTGGGAACCACTGCCCCAAAAGTGCTTAGAAATTTTCCTCACCTCCATTCCCCACTGCTTGCTCCCTCATCTCCTTCTGTTGTGCCTCTTCCTTGCACAAATCCAGCTGTCTGGCCTCCTTGCTGTTCTTTGAATACACCGGGCACCTCACTTCTGCACCTGCTCTTTCTTCTGCCTGTAAAGTTCTTTCTCAGATATCTACATGGCTCACACCCTCTCCTCCAAGGATTCACCCAAAGGTCACCTTCTCTGCAAGGCTTTCCCTGGCCTCCTTACTGAAAATTTTAATCCCCCTTACTTCCTATCTCTATCTTGCTTTATTTTTCTTCAGAGCATTCATTACCCTCTAATGTAGTATTGAGTTTTTATATTTTGTTTGTTGTCTGTCTTCCCTGTGAAAAGGTAAGATCCAAGGAAGCAAGGATTTTGTTTTCTTCCCTGCTCTATCCGCTGTGCAGAGAACAGTGTCTGGCACATAGTCGATGCTCAATTACCACTTGTTGAATAAATGAATGACTAAAATCTATAGCCCTGTTCAACGTCTGATACTCAATGAATATCTGTTCACTTTTCCTCACTCTTTTGTGACCAAGCCACTGTTATAACAGGATTTTTCAGGATTTACTCATTGTGCTTTTTCTGTCTTACTGCTTTCCTTGTAACCTCTGCCCCTCCCCCGCCCCCAAGATCAGGGTCTATCCTTTAACCCCAGATGGTGCCATGATTTTGGTTGACTAGTGCTCTTGATCCTGACTACCTCATTCCCACCGCTCCTAGGCAGGCTTAGCCCACCTGCCAGGATGTTCACCTGCTTATACCTCACCTAACCTTTCTAGTGCAGATTACCTATCTGGATTGCCACCTTTCTGTCCCTAGATTCTGCAGGTTCTGGGACCCTCTGCTATCTCTCCTTCCTCCACCCTGGGCCTGCATACTGACCTTATCCCTCTGCTCCTACCCTACCAGCAACATTCTCACACACAACCTTCTCAGAGACGGAGGTAGGTCTGATCTCCAGTTGTAACGTGACCTACCCACATCCTCAACCCCACAACTTCCTTCTGTCAAAATCTGGGAAAAGTCAAGAGGGATTGCATCTCCCTTTTCTCTGTTCATTTACCAAGAAACCTGACATTCTGGCAGGCCTATCTTTCCATGAAAGGCTTGTCTGAATTTTCCTCCTTCCACTTGACTTCAATGCGAGCCAGCACTCGGAGCCATAGAAACCTGACACTGTTCAATAAGCAAACAACTGTAAATGCCAAGAGTCAACAAGCTGCTAGAGCCTCCAGTGAAGGAGGACCTGCAGTTGGGTTGGTTGTCATTTTCACTGCATCAACATGACATTAGACAGTTTCTTTGGCAGACATCACAATCATGTTAGCAGGGACTTCTCTGGATACAGTAGTTAGTTGCCTGTGATAAGAGAGAATCGAGTAACCAAACACATGACATTTCTACCTCACCTGTTTTCCCATGCCTGTTGTGGGGAGGCATTTCAGGCAAAATCCAGGTCCATCCAAAGCAAAAACTTGTGAAAATTGGTAAAGCAGCATTCTGAAACTTAATTTTTAACTGGAAACAGATCTATGGACATAATCCCGAAGTGCTCACCTAAGCAGAATAATTGATTGAACCAGAATGTATTTGTCCATGATAAAATTGAAGATTGTCTACCAAACTGTTTGTGGAGTCCATGACTTGAACTGACAGTGATGATATAAACAGATATTTGAGGTTATAAGAATTTCATGAATAGCTCAAGGAATTCAAGGACACCAGTTGAAAAGACTATTATGATTTGGTTTCTGGACATCTGGCCATGGTATGCAGCCAACTCTCTCTCCTCCCTCCTCTCTTTTCCCACTCTGACTTCTAACAGCTTTCCTACAAGCTATGAAAGGAAGGGGCTGACACAGATAAGCCCTCCATGCCCTTGAACTTTTCAGTTCCTGCATGCCATGTGGGATAGCAGCCATTTTTCATCTTCATGATGGCCCGTGGGCTACAGGGGCAGGACAGGAGTCTGACTTCTTGGCTGGTTCTACGTTTTTTACAATGGTCTGAAAATGGTAAATACACCTGTTACTGTATCAGCTCTGCAGAGGAGGAACTGTGAAGTGAGAAATGGCAGAAATTGCTTGATCTGCATGACTGCGCAAGTTATATATGGATTATATGCCTCAGAGATATTTCTCTGCAGTCAGATGTTGAATTCTCTACTGCCAAAGCTGTCAACAACTAGATAGAATTTAATAGTTTTCCCAAATAAACCTCACTTTATCAATGTGCTTCACTTTATATTTTTTTATTCTACATATGTAGAACTATACATAGACATATAATACTGTTTATTTTTTCTTTTTTAAATTTTATTTTATTATGTTATGTTAATTACCATACATTATAACATTAGTTTTTGATATAGTGTTCCATGATTCATTGCTTGCATATAACACCCAGTGCTCCATGCAGTACATGCCCTCTTTAATACCCATCACCAGGCTAACCCATCCCCCCACCCCCCTCCCCTCTAGAACCCTCAGTTTGTTTCTCAGAGTCCATAGTCTCTCACAGTTCGTCTCCCCCTCCGATTTCCCCCCTTCATTTTTCCTTTCCTGCTATCTTCACTTTATATTTCGAGCATTAACAAATAAAAGTAGCTATTGTGTTTTGATTTTTTTTAAAAAGAAGCCACACTTTAAAAAAAAAAAGCCTCATTTTGGAATTTTCCAAGTCTCTGGTAAAATGTCCAAATATCTAGATCTTGGCAGAGCTCTGAGTTGTCTCAGAAAATGACTCCACAGTGCTCCAGTGAATGGTGGCATAATGCAAAACATGTTGATCTTGGGCTGAGTCATTAATTAGTGACATTTATTGAACACCCGTTATATAAAAGGCATCATACTAACCGACTATACAAACAAAAATACAAGAATGGGAATCTAATTATACCAGGGAGACAAGCAGAGGAAGTTTTCTTTAGGTAAAAGAATAGGTCGATAGAGAAATAACTTCACTTATAAACTTCCTTACACTAAAGTTGTTCCATAATACTAAACAAGTGAAAATACAAGCTATAAAGACAAAGGCACAGCAGAGTCTAAAACCTTTTTCTGGAAAGAAACTTGATACAGATCATCTTGGTTAAAAATCATGAGTGAGTTAATAGAAGTCATAATGAAGACCGAACTGCTCTTCTCCATGGTACTTTAGAAAATGGCTCTGATTCCCGCCTGTAGTAATTGACTTAATAGGACCAAGAGGTTGTCAGCATTTTCCCCCTTAAACTTGATGTATGTGTAGAAAATCTGGCTTCCATGAAAACTACACAATTGTGAATTTAAAGCAAGGACAATAAACATGCAGGTTCAACACATCTATTTTAAAAATTTTATTAACAGGCAATGTTGGAGTAGAAAACACAGGTTCTTATGACTACAATTAGACCTAACAGTGGTATATGACACTGAGTTCTTCTCTGATATTTTCCCAGAAAGGAATAGATATGGTTTGCTTACTTCAAACATTTTGCTTGCTTGCTTGCTTTGAAATTGCTTGCTTTATTCACTCATTCCCCTTTGAGGGAAAAAAAATCCAGTGTGTGAATTCCCTTCCCTGTCAGATTGCAAATCCAGAGGAGGAAAAGTATCAATAAGTCTACAGTGGGCAGACTGAATTTTCCCTGCACAGTCTTCATTATCCCCTTGCTGCTGGGAATAGTGGCCCAATATCCTTTTGGGAAACCTTGGTGATTTAGATAACTGTAACTTCATCCCTGTCTGCAGAGATGGGCACATGGCCCAGTCCTGGCCAAACAGGGCATCTATGACCACAATGATTGAGCCAAAGATTGGCCTTGACCCAAGCCAGACCAATGAGACCCAGCCTGGGGATTACTAAATTGATGGTCCCCATTTTGCTCCTCATGGGAGAGTCTGCCTGAGAGTGAAGTAACAGGGAGGAAAGCAGAACAGAGAGATGGAAAAAACCAGATACTTGAAGCCATCTTTTGAGCATCCAGATCCAAATATAAGTAAAGCCTTGATTCCTACTGATTGGCACTCTTTATTCTGTCTACCTCCCTAGTTTCTTAACCAGCTGCCAAGACTTCTGCCTGGTCACACCTTGCCAAACTTCCCTGGGTGCAAATCACCTACACGGACTGTCTCTTCACCTGTCCCCACACTCTCTAGGTGGTGCCTTGCTTGCCAGGTCTTCCTCCCACCAGAATCTGCGCACCATCCTCACGTGGCCCTCTTATTAATGACATCTTCCACTCCCAACACCTTCCCAAAGGCAGGTCTGGTCTCCAGTTCTAATGTCTCCTGCCTGCTTAACCAACAACAAACTTTATTCTCTCAAAACCATGGACATTTTAGTTCTGTAACCAATATATTTGTTTTGCTTAAGGTCGTTTGAATTAGGTTTCAGTCACTTGCTCTTCATCGATAATAAAACTTAATCTTTTTAGAGCAGATTGATTTTTTTGAAAGAGCCAAGGGTCACCTAGAGTCAGGCTTTCTGAATAAGAAGGTATTCAAACATGAGTTTGTGCGTAAAATATTTTCCAGTAAAATACAATGAAATATAATGAATATAAACTAAAATGTGATGTAACTAATATCATACATGCCCCTAGTCATTCAGATGAGGAGTCACTATGGTGCCTCAAATGGAAATGGCATTTATTTAAATGCATGGTACCTATAACTGATAATCAGATGAGTGGCTTTAAAGCAATACACTCCCCAAAGTGTGGCTGGTAGACCGTTTGTATTGGGATGCTGGTATAAAATTCAGATTTCTTGGATCTACTCCAAGCCCCTGAATCAGTTTCTGAGAATTGGGCCTGGGAATGTCCACTGTGGTAATTCCAGGTAATTTTCTAGGCATACAAGAGTTTGAGCACTATATATATTTTAGTTCACCTTCAAGTGTTACTGGCTGAACCTAGAGAGAAATTCTAAGAATATCTCATCATCTATAAAACCGAAACTATAAAAAGCAGTAAGGTCCATGTAATCTAGCAATGCTTAAAGGAAGGATGGAGTCAGTTTAGGCTAAGTTAGCTATGGTAACAAATGACCTAAAATATTAATGGTCCCATAACTGCTCCTGTATTCAGTGGAGTAGGGAAGGATGGTCTTATGGAAAAAAGATACCATAAGAAGGAGCAGCAAACATTCTGAACAGAAATATAATCTACCAATAGGACATTCAATAAGATAGGTCATGTGTTCTTGGGAAAAAATGGGGACTTTATGGTCAGCTAAGTTTGGGGGCTGCTGTATACTACATCCATCTCTAGAACTACACAGCATAAACCAACACATTCAAGGCTCTCGGAGCCTTCCAATGGGAAAAAAATTAAGGCCGTTTAACCCCGTGTCTCTAAGCTTTGTTTCCATGGAACCCTTTTCAAACACCATCTCAATAGACCTTAACAATTTTGGGTGCCCTGGACATCATTTATGTTGTAGACGAAATAATATTCTCTTCTTCCCCTACTACAAAGCATGCATGTGTGCCATTCCTAGTAGACTATTGCATAACAAATTCTGTGTGGCTTCAAGCTATTCTTAAGGTAAAAAATTATGATATTGTACTAAGTCATCCAAAAACCTGGAGAATTCTATGCAAATATCTTTCATATTATTCTATTAGAAGCTGCTGAAATTTAATAATACTTGGGATCACAAAAGATGTGAATCTAATAAGCCAGTTCTTCCAGGTTTGAGAGTGTTCCAGAAAAAGATTTTACTTTTAAATCTTTCTCATTACCATGTTTGGAGTTAGGCAATTCCTGTAAATTGAAGCAATGTACTGTTTCTTTCCTCTTATGGGAACCTGGTATTTCAAAAGTTCATTAGCAGCTCTGAAGTTAGAATATGTATAAATGTAGTCAAGTCTATGAGAGTCATGACTGGGAAGCTATTTTCTACTTCTCTGCCTCCACCCAATGCATCCTTGTACCTGCACTGGGATATGCCAGTGATAACACGATGTCTGTGCCGCTGTGTAAGCGGACACTCTTGTTTCTCAAAGTTGCTATGTGGCCAGAGCATGATACCACAGAAGTGGCCATAGTTGTCTCCCAATTTTTCCAGTTTTAAGTCATTTTAATCCTCTGTTCTCTGATACTTTTCTCTCCCTTATCACTGCCTCTCAATCTCTCCTTGGCTCTTCCTCCTTGATCTACTCCTTAAATAATGGGATTCTTCCTATTCTGCCCTTGGTCCTCTTCTCAACTCACTCTCTGCATCTGCCCTCTGGCCTTCTGCCCAGCCTGGATCTGTCTCCACCCCACACCTTCCTGAGCTTCGGGATCATATTTAATGCTAACGGGTCATCTCTACCTGCTGCTGCATATTGATCAAAATTAGTGTATCTCAAGCAAAACTCTTCATTTTCCTCCCCAAACATGTTCTTATATTCTGTTTCTGTTCATTGTTTCACCACCTATTTGGTCTCCTAGATAAATAAAAAATAAAAAATAAAAAATGGGGCATTAGCTCTGGCCCCTTCATGTCTCTCACCCTTGAGCTCCAACTCATTCCCACATTCTGGACAATCTCAGAAATGTGAGACTTGATACCTTTCTCTCTATCTGCACGCACTGCCTTAGTTCAGATGCTGATGATTATTTGCCTGGGTTCTGAGAGTATGGTGTGGTGGAAGAGTGTGGATTCTGGCACCCAGATGGCTTGGGATGGAATTCCAATTCTACCGCTTCTTACGGAGTGACCAAGCCAAGTTAGTTAACCTCTCTGTGCCTCAGTTTCCTCATTTATACATAAAAAAAAGAATCATTATAATACCTACCAAATAGGGTTATTGTGAGGATTACTTTGGTAAGTATCTACAAAACGCCTGGCACATAGGAAATGCACCATAAGTGTCAGTTATTCGTATCACCACAACTTTTTTGCTGATTCTGCCGGGACTAGTTAGTCCCTTTTCACTCCCATTAGAATCATCTTCCCAAAAAACAAATCTTATCATGTCTCTCCTTAGCTTTACTGGCTTCCTACTCTTTAAAGATGCCAGTTCAGCTTTCTCAGAAGACCATTCAAAAATCTGTTCCCAACTCCCTTTCTGGGTTCTATTTTGGCCACACAGGCTCTAAACACTGAGTTTACACTCCGGGCTGTGCTAAGCTCACCATCATTCCTCAGACACTCCATACTCATTCTTAGTTCCACATCTTTGCATCTCATGCTTCTGTGTTGGTCAGCTTTCCTAAGCTACGCTCCTATAACTACCATCCCCAGGTCTCAGTGCTTTTCAACAACACAGCTTTCTTTCTTGCTTATATTACTCATTTGGAGGTCCATTCTACTCCAAGAGTGTTCTTTGCTCTGAGACCCACACTGAATGAGTAGCCCCTTTCTGGAAATGGTTTTCTCATGTGGTAGAGGGAAAAGAGTAACTGCAATGTCATGATGGCTCTTTAAGGTTTTGCTCAGAAGGGGTACAAAACATTTCTCTTCACATTTTCTTGGCCACGCCTGACCTTAACTGGGGCAGAGAAATAAAAACCTCTCCCAGGGACATGGAACAAATGATTAGAAACAGTAACATGGTTTTCCACGGTTCCCTGTATTTGAAAGGCCATCCCATGTCCCTCCTTTTCTCCATTCTTCAAAACTTTCAAAGCTTTATTGTCACCTCGTTTGTAAAGTTTCTCTGTTGGCACCAGGCTGTCAGGTCACGTCTCTTCATTCCCTCAGGACTCTGGCTCCACTTCTAATAAAGTGTTTGTCATACTTACTGAGAGTATCTGTCTACATCCCCCTTTCTCTCAGGGGCAATGACCACAACTTCTGGATTTCTCTATTCCAGGTTCCAAGCATCCTAGCGCTCAGAACGTGTCAACAGCATGGATGAATGGGGCAGTTTGTTGCCCGGCCATTTATAGGCCAGGTTGGGAAAACTTTTCCGCTAATATGCAGTGGTAGGTGACCACGTAACTCCTTCATGCAGGCAGAAAGGAGACCAGTGAGAAAGCCAGTTTGGTGTTTTCTCTGTGCCCACCAAATATTATGTCATTTTCTTATTTTGCCCTTAGTCCATTGCTATGTACCAGGAATAAATGCCTTGAAAAGATCCTATGGATGCATATAGCCTTGGGCATTTAGATACATGTAATATTCAAATGAGAACAGATTGTGCCCATGTAATGTTTGTCAAAACTTTGCTTTAAGTCAGGTCATCTATTGAAAAGACAATACCAGCAAAATCATCCTGATGAACCACCAAAAATTCTCACCTTTGGTAGCATTTTGGGAGGATACTAAACGAAACAAAAGGCTGAGGTGTTCAATTTTACCTCCAAAGTATTGCAAATGCATTCCCTGTCATCCCCTCATCGGCACTTAGTTCAGGCTCTCAAGATCACTCCTAACCTGCACTTCAACCACACATCTACACCCCTCCTTGCTTTCCCTCTGCCCAGAATGTTCTTCTGCCGCTCCCTCAGCCCCCCTCCAATCAAGGAAAGCTTTCCATCAGGTGTCGCTTTCCTTTTGAACTCTCTCCAATGCTTTCTCTTCACCATCCTCCAACAGAGTTAAATCCTATCCCTGTGTATCTTTTTATCATTGTGTTTTATCACATAGCATTGTAATTATTTGTTTACATGCCTGTTTCCTCTTAATGGAATAAGAGTCCTGTGAGAGCAGGTATTGGGTTGACCAATTTCTCTTAGAGCAGACGGCCTTTGCGCGTACCTAAGGAGCTCAACGAATGTTTGTTACGTTGAGCTGCTGTTGAACAGAAGGCAAAAATTGTGACTCACACATTTTGTGGTAAGCAATGTGGTACGATTGAAAATACTTTCCAAATCTGGTATTTTAATGTATCCTACTCTTTTCATGATTCATGAAGAATGTAGTATTTCTAGTATTAGCCAATATATTCTGAGTTAATTAATGTGAATTTTAACTTTCATATATAAGCTCCATGCAAAAACCTTTTGGAAATGAGCCAATTCTCATGAGAACCATTTAGCATACTAAGAAAAAGGCTTTAGAGGAAATATTCTTCACAGGGTATTATTTGGTTAAAGAAAATTTAAAAGATACCATAAGTCTTTTTATTGTCTTTGCCATGGAAAACAAAAATGAAAGTTTCACTGAGACATAGAAACTAAAGAATTAAAGAGAATTGAAGTTTCGTGTGCCTTAGGAAAACAGTACAACATGCTAATTTGGTCAGATCTTCTAAACGAAAAGAAGGCCAAGCGCACATTACATCCATTTAATTTGCCCAAGAATAAAATTTTCAGTTTTGCTAACTCTAACGCATGTTATATAAGAAATTATGAGTGTAAGAGGGAGAAAAAGAAGGCAAAAAAGGTTGTAATTAAAGTAAATCTTCCCAGAACCCTGGATTGCACCAGGAACATGGCCAGAATAAGCAAGGCTACTGAGTTTTGCCAGGGTCATGTTTGGAGGTTACTTTATCATAGCCCTCGCTTGAAAAACATAATTTGAGCATAGAAGGGCTCCCAACGTTCAATGATCTCCATGTGCTTCCCATTAGGGTCAGAAGAAGAAATGCTGTGGTGGCTTCTGCAAATGCAATGGAATGGGACTTTTCTAATCTCTTTCCGACTTGGCAAGAAGGATGGTGTGCCAGCCCGGACGTCGGGAAGGGCCAGCTATTTCCAGTAGGCAGGGACACACCATCATACAGAGTCACCTACGAACCATTGCAAATGGTTACTTAGTCACTCGTCTTGTGGAGGACAGCACCCAGCCCAGCTCAGAATGGCTAGATCCCTTATTCTAACTAATAACATCATAGTTGTTAAAGTATAAGTTAACAGCAAAATATTATTAATGAATTCCCTTGCTAGCTGAGCTATGATGGAATTGGAAACTGCCAGAAATGGTCTGTCAAAGCTTCACTTATTTACCTGCTTCCTACCAAGGGAGCGTGACCAATCACGTACAGCAGTTGATCCCTTTCCCCACTTCCCAATGGCAACCAGGATAGCATGAAGACTAAGCCAAGTGTAGCATCACTATTAGCTGCTTATCCAAGACCCATTTCCCTCTTTTTCATCACTAAACACTTGTCCAGCTAAACATTCACTTTCCCAAGCAATGAGACATAAGTAGATGTTTGCCTGGGAGTTTTGGTAAAGCCTTTGAATTTCCTGTTAAAAGGAGACAGATACACCACTCTCTTCCTCTTTTCAAAGCAGATGTGATGTCCAAACTACGGCAAATATCTTGGAACATCTTGGACCATGAGGCACTAGGGATAGCTGATCAGAAAGATAAAATGACCTGGGCCCCTCATGGCATTATGAGCTACAAACAATGTGAGCATCAGCATCGGGCTCTCTGCTTCTCCCTCTGCCCGCCGCTCCCCCTGCTTGTGCTCTCTCTCTCTCTCTGACAAGTAAATAAAATCTTAAAAGAGAGAGAGACCTCATCAGTTGAAAATAAGTCTCACGCTTATTTATAATCTTTTAATAAAAGAAGATGCAACTTTATCACACCAAATTTTACATAATCTTGTCTTGTCTCCGTCACGAAAATCCTACCTTAAAATTCCAGCTGTAGCTACAGTATTTACATTTTATTACTCAAGTATAAGACTTTCATGTGGATTCCATAATTATCTTTTGCAAATTTTATTTTTACAATATTTGCTGCAGTCATTTTGTAAGGGCTAACATGTAGGTTTCTATAGACATAGATCATATTTCTATTAAAAAAAAAACAACCTCCTCAAACTGGTAATATATGGTTGATGGACTGGGTTATAGATGTTTGCACCTGGAGCGTAGCCAGACCTGAAGCCCATGCAAACATAAAATCACCGCAGATCCATCACATCAGAGCCATTTCTGTCCTGGCTCCAATTTTGGGTTTGGCACGTTGTTTCATCGTGTTCTACCCTAAAACTCTCAAATAATAATCCGAAGAATGGGTGCAAAAGGGCAGCTTGCTTATCTTCCTTTAACTCTCCTAATGGAGAAGTGCCCACCAAAGAATTTAGAAATGAAACAAATTCATCACTTACACGTTCTTTTTAGTGATGATAGCTACCATTGACTGAGACATTTGCCAAACTCTATGCAGACATGCTCTCCTTTAGCACTCACAGCCTGTAGCAGATACTAGTGTCCTGAGGTCATCGTCTTTCATGCATCCAGGGGTCCTAACCTAAACATGGAAAAGGGAGGGAAAGGCTCACTGGGAAAATGATGTTTACGGCCAGACATTCAGGGTTATTTAGGTAATGGGAGAGGTGGTACTGGTGCTGGGGGTACAAGTCATTCCGGGCAGATGAAACAAGATGTTGTTGGAGAGCCCGGGGCCGCTATTGCCGGAGCTGAGTTAGCCGGGAGGGGACGACGAAAGAACCTGGTGGCCAGGACTTCATCCTGGATGCAGTGTGAAGCCATTCAGAGTGGTATTGTTGTCATTTCTGTGTGTGTGTGTGTGTCTACGTTGTGTGCCTGTGTGTGTGTGTGCACACGCACGTGCGCCTGGGAGCATGGAATAGGAAGAATGATCAGATTTAAACCCAGATTCAGGGCACCTGGGTGGCTCAGTCGGCTAAGCATCTGTCTTGGGCTCAGGTCATGATTCCAGGGTCCTGGGATCGAGTCCCACATCGGGCTCCCCGCTCAGCAAGGAGCCTGTTTCTCCCTCTCTCTCTGCTCCTGCTCTCTCTCTCTCAAATAAATAAATAAAATCTTAAAAACAACAACCCAGATTCAGAAAAATTAAGCACCTTTGTCCAAAGTCACTCCTAAGCTAGAATTTGAACCCCATGTGCTTGACTCCCATCCTTTGTTCTTAACCCATCATTCTCTACTATCTTCTAGTTTTACCAGCTTCATTCTAGTCCGGGTACCTTATCTCTATCAAATCCACTCAAAAACATTCAAAACACATGTGTCTAGTGCTTACTATGTACCAGGGCCCACATTAGGGGATTCAAAAGCTCTGGCCAGGAGCTATAACTTGTTCTCTGTTCCTTCTCAGAGGCTAGAATTTGGAATCTATTTTTGACCTCATCCATTAAAACATGTCCCAGAGGCCACTTGATTTTTGACCTATTGCAATATTATGTCAAAGTGAAAGTTCATGGCAACTGGGGGCCCTGGGGAAACCGCTGTCAGCTAGCAAAGTCCCCACTGTCTGATTTGGTTCTAACAACAATCTTGCGGAGTGAGTCCCCTGTTGCAGGTGGGTAGACCGAGGTTCAAACGGTTAAGCCACTAGCTGAAGGTCACATAGGTAAAAAGCTCCAGAAGTGGGAGACCAGCATCTGTCCTGGGAACCAGACTCTCGGGGCCACGCAGCCAAGCAGTTTCTCTCTGAGCGGGGAGATGCTCCTGGCAAAGGGAGAACGAGAAGCAGGGAAGGGGAAGGGGCTTGAGGGAAATGATTTGGAAACTAAGAATACGCTATATGACATGATATGAGACTGTCCAATCGTTCCCCACAGTTTTAACTATTTTTTAACCAGCCTCATTGTTGAAAAGCCCCACAGAAGTCATTGCTACTTAGAAAGGAAATGGATTTTCAATTCTAACTAAATCCCAAAGCATGTTTTTTCTTTCCTCCCCCCCCCCCCCTTTTGGCCCTTTAGGTCAAAAGTTGTATGTAGTTAGAGTTATCCGCAGGGCATCTGATTTCGCTCAGACAGATAAGTAAAAAAATAAAATATTTATAAAATTCAGAGGCTGTTTTTTTGAGTATCTTTTTAAAAAGCGCTTAAATCCCTACGAATGAATCAAGCACCTGCTAGACTGAGTCCTTTCAATGCTCAGGGAAGTCTTCGCATAGGTTAAAAGCTACATTAAGACTTGAACTTGGGGTTTGCCTGAAAATTTTTCTCTGGAAGTCACTTTGCTCTAGTAAGGTTTATGAAATGCTCTGGGCTTTGTATTTTTTTTTCTAAATCATCTACCCAATCATCTCTCTAAACCATGAATCTATAGCTTAGCAAAGTTTTTATACATCCTACCCATCAGAATAAAATGGATCAGATCATGCACCATTTTTTAGTATTAATTTTACTTTAGCACAGAGGAGCTCTAGGATACTGTTCTCATTTTTTATGATTATGTTCTTTGGGATACTGCCTTCATTAAGTGTCATACTAACCCCTTCCCCCCATTTATTTATTTATTTTACAAGTTAACTACTGATCTTGCTAGATCATGTTCAAATGAGAAATAGTAATGCATAGTTCAAAGAAATATGAATATTAAAGTGACTGTTCCTTAATTGTAAAAAAAATAAAAAAGGATCAAAGTGGATTTGCTTATTAAAGATAATCCAATTTTAATAACAGTTCTCAAATAAATGAAATTGAATCCCAAATTACATGGGCCAAACTTGCTCATTAAAATGCCATAGGGGCGCCTGGGTGGCTCAGTCTTTAAGCGTCTGCCTTTGGCTCAGGTCATGGTCCCAGGGTCCTGGGATCGAGCCCCGCATCTGGCTCCCTGCTCGGCGGGAAGCCTGCTTCTCCCTCTCCCACTCCCCCTGCTTGTGTTCCTGCTTTCGCTGTGTCTCTCTCTGTCAAATAAATAAAATCTTTAAAGTAAAATAAATAAAATGCCATAATATTCAAATCTAGTGTCATTAAATCCAGAAAATTGGATAGGGAGTAAGGATAAGATTTTGATGACCTTATTCCATTAAAGAATAGTATATGGGAAATATTGAAATGAAATTATAGCATTATTCAAATTTTATTTATAAATTAGAAAAGGAGTCAGAAGGCAAAGAAGAAAGTGTGTGTGTGTGTGTGTGTGTGTGTGTGTGTGTGTGCCCCTTGTTCTTTGTCCTCCAACAGGAAGTAGCCACACCCTTTAAAAAGGGAGTCAGGGGGAAAAAAAAAAAAAAAGGGAGTCAGGGAGAAAGGAAAAAGCCCTTAGCTAAATCTCCCAGATGAGTTTGGAAACTCAGAATAGCTAGAGTTGCAGGGTTGTAGGGCGGGGGGAGGAGGGGGTGGCAAATTTTCTATGTTTCACAATTTAGAAACTCTCTTATTTTAATTGGAACTAGGCCCTTTACATATTCATTTAATGTTCATAAGCCCAGGAGGTAGATCATATATTGATTATTCCCACCTGATACGATTCTTTTTTTTTTTTTAATTCTCTCATTCTTTATTTTGGAATATACTTCAAATTAATTTTTGAGGGATAGAGTTTGATGGGTTTAGAATTTTTGGTTGTCAACCCTCCACCCCCAGGACTTTGAATATATCTTTCCACTTCCTTAGGGCCACCACTGTTTTTTTTTCTTCCTCTTTAAATTTTTTATTGTTATGTTAATCACCATACATTACATCATTAGTTTTTGACGTAGTGTTCCATGATTCATTGTTTGTGCATAACACCCAGTGCTCCACGCAGAACGTGCCCTCTTCAATACCCATCACCAGGCTAACCCATCCCCCCAACCCCCTTCCCCTCCAGAACCCCCAGTCTGTTTCTCAGAGTCCATCATCTCTCATGGTTCATCTCCCCCTCCGATTACCCCCCCTCATTCTTCCCCTCCTGCTATCTTCTTCTTCTTTTTTTAAAACATATAATGTATATTTATTTCAGAGGTACAGATCTGTGATTCAACAGTCTTGCACTATCCACAGCGCTCACCATAGCACATACCCTCCCCAATGTCTATCACCCAGCCACCCCATCCCTCCCACCCCCCACCACTCCAGCAACCCTCAGTTTGTTTCCTGAGATCAAGAATTCCTCATATCAGTGAGGTCATACGATACATGTCTTTCTCTGATTGACTTATTTCACTCAGCATAACACCTTCCAGTTCCATCCACGTCGTTGCAAATGGCGAGATCTCATTCCTTTTGATGGCTGCATAATATTCCATTGTGTATATATACCACCTCTTCTCTATCCATTCATCTGTCGACGGACATCTTGGCTCTTTCCACAGTTTGGCTATGGTGGACATTGCTGCTGTAAACATCGGGGTGCATGTACCCCTTCGGATCCCTCCATTTGTATCTTTGGGGTCCCACCTGATACTATTCTGAGACACAGTTAATCTAGTAACTTACCAGAGGTGACTCAGTTAGTAAATGTAGGATCTAGAATTAGCCTCAAGCCTTTTCTCTTAACTTCCCTTCCTTTCCTGAATACAGGAATATAGGTTTCTATTGTTTACTTTCTGGCAATAAATTATTTCCACAAGAGAAGAGATTGCTGAAAAGCATCTTTTAACTGTGATGGGAAGCGAGATCCTGTAAGGGAGGCTGATTTGTAAGCTGGGGGCTTTCGGGGACAATTGGCCAAATCGAGATGAGTGGAGGGTGGAGGGGACAAGGTGGTAAGAGAAGGATGAATGTAGGGAAAACGTTCAGTAACTTCCCTTGGGCCCTAGACACCCATGTCCTGTTGTGGACATCAGGTTGGTATCTCCTTTGACACACTGTCTCTCCCCTCGGGCCTGGCATAGAGTTTAAAAGGAAAGCAGCGGTCCCGCTATCGTATATGTAACTGAGGGCCTCCAGATAACTGGTATTTCAATGAGCAAATACTCTTTCAAGAACAGTAGTAATAAGAAGAAGAAGGACTATCATTTATGAAGCGCTTGTTACACGTCAACTATCATCATCACCATCATCATTAAAAATCATGAACACTTACCACTATGTATCAGACACCGTTCTGAGCTCTTTGTAGGTACTATCTCACTTAATTCTCACAATTATTCAATCAAGTCGATGCCACTATTATGCTCCTTTACAGAAGAGGAATCTAAGGCATAGACAGGAAAGCTTCTTGTCCAAGAACACCAGATCCAGGCCCAGGATTTGCTTGCAGAGACTGCAAAGGGCTTACCTGCTTTATTCAAAAGATTTTTGTTGACTCCCTACTACATGCCAGGCTCTGAGCAGAAACGGACATGACCCCTGTCTTTCTGGAACGTGCAGTCTAGTCAAGAGAGACAGCAGACGAGCGAGGATATAAACAAATGTCTAATGGCAATGGTGGCAAAGACTCTGGAGGAAGGGTTAGCAGGGCTCTGTCCTCCTGTCACTGGTCACCACACTGTCCTACTGTACACATGGGGCAATGGACGTGTGGTGTTGCAACACAAAGGGAAGACAGTGAGGCATTAAGCTGAGGACAATCTACTCAAACCCTCCCAAGTTAAGAATCAATTATTTCACTCTGGGGCATGTCACATTTTAGTTGCCATTAGCAAAATAATTTCGCTTGGAAGCCTAAGTGGTAATTATGTGCACATTCAGAGTTCCAGAACACAGATTTCACTTCAGCACAACTCACCCTAGTTTTAAACGCAGAGATTTGCTGCTGCTTATGTAACAGAGACCAGGCATTTAACTGACCACTCACATGGGCACGTAGGTAAGAGCTACTCAGCCAGGGCATCCACGTTTCTACTTCCACTTTTCATCTGGGGAATGTAGAAATTGGATTAAAGACTGTGTTTATTTCTGTTCAAAGCACTGGAAATAAAAGGTTTGTGCAGATATTTTAAGGACACCATATAGACTATGCACAACTTTTGTGGTCAGTTTTGCTACTAGAGTCAGGACCAGTGACTCACTCTGACCTGGGTTTTGTTGGCTCTTGAAATATTGTTTTGGTCTTGTCCTTAGCAAAGTTGATGGGCTCATCCCAAACATTGCTAGTTGGGGAAGGGGGTGGTGGGGGTGGGATTGTGTGAAATATTCTGCGCGACAAAAGTGGTTTCAACTTTCCTAGTTATTCTCAGACGACTTTTGACCCGCGGAGCACTTTCGTCTGGGAGAGACCTTAAATTGGAGCATCTGGTGAAAAGCCTGCATGCCATGCAGGAGAAAGCTGAGTCCCTGAGAGATGAAGCGATGTGACTAACGTCGAGGGCCTGCTGGTGGCACAGATATCCTGAGAACTCCAGCCTCCCCAGAGCCGCGGCCCAGAGCTCCTTACTCACCTCATGCTGACTCCGGAACTGAAAGTCTTAGTGTCTTTTGTTGTTATTGTAACTTCTCTTCTTCTTTCGTGCCTTAAATATTGTGCCACAATCAACTAAAATGACATGGATCAACACTAACAATGGCTTGTAGTTATTGCCAACTAAAACAGGAGTTGTGTAATTCTACTCTGGCTCCTAGGAGTAGAGGGTTTTGAACAGAGAACATTTAACAGTGGGAGATGTAAAAATGTATGGACAAGGAATACGGAAGAGCCTAATAAATTAAAGAAATTTGGTAAGCTCTCTTAATATGATGTTTTAAGAGAAGAATATGAGCATATTTGATGGTGATGAACATGGGAGCTCTGTATTCCAGCAAGGGTTTAGGCAGGATTCTGTTTCTTTCCTAACTAGGGAAGATTCCAGGGGGTGGGGAGGACTTCAAGTATAAGGTAAGGGGAAAGTTTATGAATGCTATCACGGAGGGTGATCTGGCAGAGGCCAAAACTTAGACCTGGGCTGTCCGATACAATAGCCCATTGCCACACAGGGCTAGTTCTGTTGAAATTATTAAAATTAAATAGAATTTTAAAAACCCAGGTCCTCCATCACACTAGCCACATCTCAAGTACTCGATAGCCACATGAATCTACGGTTACTGTATTGATGTGTACAGATGTAGAACATTTTCATCACTGCAGAAAGTTACTTTGGACAGCACTGAAGGGGAGGGAGGAATGAATGGGGAAAAGGGTAGCACAAGGTAATGCTGATCAGAAAAAGGAGGCACTAGAGTAGGAGACACGAGGGAGATGAGATACACTGAAACGACCCAGGGAAAGATCTTGAAAGGGGTTTGATCTTAGATGCAAGGCTGTGGCTAAGTTTTAAATATGATGCAACTCTGGGCAGAAGCATCCCTGTGGTTTTGGCTGGTAGATAGATATTCCTCTGTACAAAGATAAAAGTGTACCTTATGCAAAACTATGAAAAAAAAAAAAAAAAGCTCAGTGGTTTCCCAGGACTGGGGAAGGGAAGTGAGCGAGGGAGGAGGGGTGTTTGGGGAATTTTTTTGGTGAAAAGATTCTATAGGATACAAAAATGGTGAATACATGTTACTTTACATTTCTCAAAACCAGGAGGATCTACAACACAGAATGAACACTAATATAAACAATGGACTTTAGTTCGTAATAATCTATCAGTATAGTTCATCAGTTATGACACAGGGGCCACGTGATTGCAAGATATTATAATAGGGGAAACTGGTTGGGACATGGGAGGGAGTGGGTAGGGGTACTTGGAAACTCTCTATACTTTCTGCTCAGTTTTTCTGTAAACCTAAAACTGCTCTAAGAAATAAAATTTTATGAGTTAACTAGTTCCCATAAAATATTTTCAAGCACTCAGAAAGTCTTCATTTTCACATAAACAATGAGATGACAGCAAAACACATTAATCTAGTCTCAGCTGGTAATTTTATGTAATTATGTATTTATATAAATATTTGTCATTAAAAAAACAACAACAGTACACTCACTGTCTTCCAGATGTCCACAGCACAGTGTCAGGCATTCATCTTGGTGAACAGAATGTCAGCTGGATTTTAGTCTATACTTGCCCCCTGTCTTTGTGCAGTGCACAAACTGCACAACTGTACACAGTGGCTCTACAGGAACCCCATCCATTAAGACGTGGGGCTCCAAATAGAGGCAAGTGAGGTTGTAGTGAGTGGGGACAAAGGATGACCATCTCCGTAGGGTGCCAAAGACTGACTGAAAAAAGAGTCTGTTGAGAACGGATCACATTAAGCCATATGAGAGATACCGTTTTTCATTAGTGGAGAGCCAAGAGTCCTGAGATACCCTGAGAAGTGGCAGAAAAGTGGGGTGGTAAGAAATCTAAAGGGACGTGGGAGACCAAAGCCGGGAAGGCAGGAGACAAATCACAGCAATACTTTACCTGGACGCTGATGTCTGAGACCCAGCAGCTGCCTCTCTGAGCTGGGATTCAGTTGAGAGTAGTCTTGGCAAATGCGGTTTTGCTGAGAGAAGAGCCGGGCACTGGTGGGAGGCCCAGCTTCTGGGAGAGAGGTTAGGATTCGAGGATGTTCATCCTAGGAGCCTGTATATGCACATATGGCGTAGTCCAGGGGCTGGAAGGAAAGAGGAGAAGGAAATGCATCCCAACAATGACTGGAATGCATCAGCTGTGCAAAATGAAACTCCTGGGAAAACCTAGCCATGTCTTGGATTGTGGTTCAAGGAACTAGTAATGGGATAAAAAGCTTTTGCTTCCAGGCCAGCGGTGTGAGCCCAACCCAGGTTAGGAGTTAGCCCAGTGCTTCAGATGTCAGCGTGAAAGGAACTGATGGGGCCAGTCTACCTTCTAGTATTGGAGTAATCCTGAAAAGGACCACCTGCTACAATAGGTAATCCTAGCAGACAGCTTCACAGAACGACTTGCGTGGGGGGGCGGGGCAGATGAATTGTGATATCTGCTCATTCTTAGCTCTGAAGGGAGTCCCTTCAGAATAGGACTGGAGCACTCTGGAAAATTTCTACTGCTCCTGAGTATATAGGTCAGTGCTTCCTTAAGCGTGGGCCTTGGACCCCTGTCTCCAAATCATGCTGGGGATGCTCATTAACAAGGCCCACTTCCAAGGCCCACCCTAGACCAAGGAAATCAGGGATGGGGTCTGGGAATTGGCATTTCAGTCAGTTTCCTGAGTCATTCTTACGCACCCTGCAGTTTGAGGGTAATTCAGGTAAATGGGTAGTTCTCAAGCTCAGCCATGCTTCGGAATTACCGGGAGGACTTAGCGCACACATTGCTGGCCCCGCCTCCAGAGCTGTCAGTCAATTCAGCATCGGGGGGTGGGGCCTCAGAATTGACATTTCTAAAAAGTTCCCCTGCGATGTTGCTGGATTTAGGGACCCCACTTTGAGAACCACTGGTGTAGATGGAGAATCTGTCTTCACCTGGCGGCTTCTTAAAAGCTAAGAAAGTTGTAAAATTCCACTTATTATTCATCTGCATAATTGAACTAGCTTCTACCATCCTGTTATTCAGGCGACTAACACCACCCATGACCTCTTTTTCACCTTGTTAGATAACTTAAATTTTAAATTAATAACACAAAGGGACCTCACCTGGTCAGCCCTAATCTTGTACGTTGTCCTAATTCCAAATGTTTACATTGTCATCAGTCCTGTCTCTCCTGTCCGGTGGTGACTTGCAGAAAACCATTCAGCTTTGTGTTGCCTTGGGCTCCAAAAACTAAAATCAGCCCCTTTCTTCACTTGCCATAAAGAGATAACCCTGGGGGAAAAAAAGAGAGAGAGAGAGAGAGAGAGAGAGAGAGACCTGGAAATATTCTGAAATTCAGAAAGTGTTATTTCGGGGCGTTTTCTGGGACAGGATGTCCCCACCATCAGCTAGAGGAAGCCCAGCTTCTGCAAAGCACTATGTTGCCTTACAGATCAAAGGGAGTCATTTACTGAAGGGAGGGGTGGGAGTATGTGCTCAGGCCCCCCTGCAACAACCCCCCCCCCCATAAACAGGATAAGCCCTATCAGTGAAAGCTTATACACAGCCAGGCCACAGTCCCCGGTAACAATGGAGCAGCAAGAACAGTGGGTGGCAAGGAAAGGTCCGGACAGGGCTGTTCTGCCAAAGAGTGGCCGTAAACAGGATTAGTTGTAATGGGATTATCAACTCAGGACCTGAAGGTCGGAGCTGGAAAGTTCAGTGCTGCCTGAAGGAAAGACACCGAGGTGGCTGGTAGGTGAGAGGGTTACCAAGCCAAGATGAGGGCTGTACCCCCCTGGCTCCCTCTGGCCCAGGGATGCCGTCTCTCCTGGGCTGAAAAATTGTTGTAATTGCAGACTGGCTTTGTAGGAGCAGAAGAACCAGGAGTGGTGGTTCTCAACCAGGGGACATCGGCCAGGTCTGGAGGCATTCCTGATTGTCACATCTGGGGAGAGAGATGCTCCTAGCATCTAGGGGCAAAGGCCAGGGGTACCGCTGGACATCCTGCTGTGCACAGGACAGCCCCCCCCCATGGTACCCCTTCTGGGTCCTCAACCTCCCCCAGGCCCATGGCCAGGAAAGACAGGATGAACAGGCTTCCCCCAGGAGCGGTGCTTCCAGCAAGAGCATAACTTAGAAACAGGTCACAGAAAAAACAAAGAGTGGAAACAGAAAGTGAATCAGGGGTATGGGTGTTATATATACAAGGCCTCTCCATGCTCTTCTCTAGAGCTAAGCCAGGGGTCATGTCTAGGTCTCCAGGAAGCACAGTTTATTTAAGCCACTGCCCTCAAGTCCGAAAGCTAAGGTGAGCGTTTTCAGTAGAGTGGTCCCAAATTTGACTTCAGATGTTCTGGCACCAATACTAAATGGGTCACAAGCCCAGCTCTAGAATCCGTGGGGTAAAATCATGGGTGTGGAGAGGGGAGAACGACAGATCTGGAGACTGGGGGGGGAGGCAGATCAGGAGTTAGGGCACATCTTGGAGTCATCATTAGTACACGGGGTTTATGTCACAGGTTCTCGGAAGCTGTGGGACTGGAGGAAATTAGAGATGGACGGAAGTGTGGCACGAGAACAGGACTTGGCGTCGCAAATGGCAAATAAATCGTGCAGTGTCTTGTTTTTTTTTTTTTTCAAGAATTTATTTATTTATTCATGAGAGACCGGGGGGGGCGGGGGGGGCAGAGGGAGAAGCAGGCTCCCCAAGGAGCAGGGAGCCCGATGTGGGACTCGATCCCTGGACCCCGGGATCATGACCTGAGCCGAAGGCAGACGCTTAACCATCTGAGCCACCCAGGTGCCCCGTGCAATGTCTTGTATTTTCAGTTCTTTGTAGCTCACCTTCTCGATTAGACTTGGTGTTGGGGCAGCTTTTGACACTTATTTTTTTAATTTTGATTATCTTAGTGCCTTGCTTGGACAGAGCAGATGCTTAAGGAGTCAATGAATTACATTGACTAGTTAAACTTGTTTCCTCTGGAAAGAGCTTTCTTTTTGCCTCCATTTCCTTTACCTGGCTGTGCCCTGCCCCCACCACATGATGGAAATGTCTCTTTAGCGGGTGGTCCGATTTCTGCGTTGCCAAGTCCACTGGCCTGTTCTCGAATCACCTTCTGTAATCTCCTAAGTATTCAGCCCCATGAACACCCCTCCTTCATTTACCAGTCACCAACTATGGTTTCCATATCACTGTGTTTGTTCGCTTGGTGCTTTTTCAATCTTCTTGAATATTACTTTATAGCCTCCCTTGTTGGCCCGGCCTCTCTCTTAGTCCCCTGAAAGCTGAGGATTGCTCAAATTTCTTTTTGTCCCTCTCCTCTCCTTTTTCAAATTCTACCGTGATAATCTCATCCATGGTCTCAGCTTCGGCTTCTGTGAAGATGACTTCTAGATCTCAGACTCAAGCCCTGATGTCTTTCCTGAGCATCCTGGGTCTGGTCCTCTGGAACTGCAGGGAGGAGCAGGTGTAGGCACCTTTAACAAAGAGACCAGCCGCTCTGTGTTGATACCGGAAGCCATGTTGGTGTGGTAGAGTAGACAAAGACACAGGCAGAGCAGGGAAGGCAGCAGGAAGGTTGACCTTAGCAGGAAGGTTGACCTTGGTGGGCCAGCCCACCAGCGCACAAACTTGAAGGACTGGAGCAAAGACGGGAAGAGGGAGAGATGCAAGGTGCAGGCAGATGGTCTGGGTGAGTTCATGATTTCTCTCATGGACCCTGAGTTCTGACCATAGCACGGCTCTGACATGGGTTTCTGTACTTCCTGTAGGAGCAGGAACAACACACAGGTACTGATTTGCAGGCCAAATTCCCATGAGGCTTTGCCGCATCCCTCCACTGGGACCTCCTGGCTCCCTCCTCCATGCCTACTTGGCATTTGTTCTCCAAGATTCTGCATTTGTCTGGCTCCTTTTCACTTTGCTGGGTGATTGCGCCCACTCCTGTGGCTCGAGATACTATTTTTAGGTTGACAGCTCCCAAATACACATTTCCAGTCTAAACTCCAGACCTGTAATTCTACCTAAAGATTCCATAAAAAACTAAAAATAAACATGCCCCAAACTGAATCTGTTCTCTCTCCCTCCACACAGGACTCTGTTCCCCTGCCCAGTTCTCTCTCCGGACAGTGATACAACCAGCCACCTGGTCACCCAAGCCAGAAAATGGGGAGTCATCTTTGACTCATCTGTCTTTCTCCACCTGTAAGTCAATTTTGCCTCTTCATTAGTTGTTCATTGGTTCATACTTTTCCTTCCCCATTGTCAATTTCTTGCTTATCCCTTAGCATCTCTCACCTGGACATTCCAGCAGTTTCCACCAGTCACTTGTATCCAGGTTTACAACTTCTCAGTCAGTCCTCCATGGCACTCTATAATTGTCCTTACACTGTGGGAAGCTGCTGTTGACCTTACTCCATGGTTCAATGACTTCTCATTACCTACCACCAGATAATATTTAAACACAATGTCTGACATGCAGCCCTCTTCCTGATTTGCCCTTTTTTCCTAGGCTCATTTCCAGCCATTTTCCTAGTAAAACCTCATGCTTCTCCTACAAATAGTGGCCACCTTCTAAAGAGTGGTGTTATTCCTAATCCTATGCCTTTATGCCCGAACGCCCTCTTCCTGGAGTGCGCTTTCCCTTTATCCCAGTGGAAGCCAACTCACCCTTGAAAACTCCGCTCTGTATCAGCGGCTCTTCGAAGCCTTCTCTGAGCCTTTTTCTCCCTGAGCCCTTCCGTTCCCACATCCCTGCACACACTCGCAATCTAGCGCTGAGCAGACTATACTGTAATTCCTTGTTTAGGCTTTTGTCTTCCCCACTAAAATCTGAGACCTCCAGGGTAGAGCCTTGTCCCGGGATTTCTCTCTCCTCTGCAGCTAGCCCGACACTTCTAAATGGTGCTTCCTGGACTTCTAGTTAACAGGTATTTCTCAAATGAGAATCTACAGCCAAATGCGTTTGAGGAAAGCTGCCTGCTGACAACACAGGAGCTCAAGGAAGTCTTCAGCCGAAACCTGTCCGATCTGGTTGAAGTAGATCCTTGTGACACTTGTGCAAGGGCCAAGCTGGGGACACACCCAGGGTGACCTGGGAGGACAGAGAAGGGGCTAACTCAGGTTCAAGGGGCTCTGGAAGCCTTTCTGGAGGAAGTGATCTCCATCATTCACAATAGGATAGCCACCAATTTAACCTCCAGGAGGCAAACTTTCGGGTATCCTAACACTTCCAGAGACTGAACTTCAGGACTGGATGTGGCCGTTGGACGAGTTTTATGATGCAAAGAAAGTCCAGGCTTTGGGATATCCTCTTCTCATAGCCATTCCCATGGGCACGCCCCACGTTAAACTGGCCTGCCCCAGGCTGAATCACATCCCGCACCTCTACTCACTCAACACCTTCCATCTGTTATCCTATTGTGGGTGATATTTTCCTGTGCATTTCTGAGAGCCCTCTCATCGCACTCCTTAGGCTTCCTGAGGGCAGGCGCTGGTCATTTAGCCTGCTTTCCCGTAGACTCTGAAAGTCCCACGCACATACCGGGCACCCAGTACATGCTCATTGAAGGCAGTAAGCACCGCGCAATTCAATAGTGTGTGTTTGCCTGGAGGCAGCAGAGACACAGGTATGATAACACAGAGCCCGAGCTTGGGTACAGGGAGGCCTAGGAGGCCTTTTTGGCAGCTGCTGAGGCTGAGGGGCGCACATAGTTTGTCTTCTGCTTCTACCTGGAAGCCAGTGAATCCACGAGTTCCTATTTAACTCTCAGACCTGAGGACGGGAAGAAGGGGCAGGGGGGCATCCCTGACTCGGATATCTAGCACATTCCCCTGAGAAGGCCACTTGTTTTGAAAGCATCAGGCTATCCCTTTCGGGTTTGCCCAGAGGCAGCGGCACATGGGGGTTTCGGGCAGGCCCTCAGCTCAGTGCATGGACTGGAATCCTGGCCTCACCCTTGCTGCCTCTGTGAAACTGGGCAAATTCCCTGACTTCGCTGTGCCTCCATTTTCTCACCTATGAGATGGGGGTGCTAATCACAGTACCCACCTCCTGGGGTTCCTCCAAGGACAAAGTGAGTTACAACCTATGTGGTATTGAGAGGAGCGCCTGGCTGGTAGCAAGCGCTATGCAAGTGTTCGCAAAATTAATCCGTCTGGATTAGATTCTATGTTGGGGCAGATCCAGGCTGAGACGATGAATAATGCTCAGATGGTGCGAATTACCTATAGTGCCTTCACCTACTGCTTCAAAATAGTAATAAAAGCTAGCACTTCCATTGTCTGATTCCATCCCACTCTACAAAGCAGGTGTTCTTTTCATGTTTTATAGAGGAAACAGGCTCAGAGGTAAGCAGGCTCAGAGCTGTCCAGCCCCACATCAGGTGATGGAACCAGGCTTCTGGCTCTGAAGCCCAAATTTTCTCATCAAGTGACATTCTCTTCTGGGGCATGTTTGGGCTCGAGGCAACCCAGGACTTCCCATGACTTGTGGCTTGGGAAGCGGCTCACAAACCTCCCACATCGCACAATTCATGTTGTACCTCACCTACACGTTTAGAATGAATTGGTACTTTTATTAGAAAATTTAAACTTGCATGTGACACTTTTTTTTCCCTCTAACATACTACAATAAAAAGCAAGCCTCTTTCCACCCTCACCTTCTCCATCCCAACCAGTTCCACGCCCTAAAGTCTTGGGCTAACATTTCCAAAACAATCTGTGCTTTTGTAAATATCTCCTTTATCATACGTAGAAATGAGGTCATACCTCATACACAGGTGTCTTCCTTTGGTTATTTAACATTTTATTTTATTTAAAGATTTTATTTATTTGAGCGCGAGAGAGACACATAGTGACAGAGATAGCGAGAGAGAGCACAAGCTGGGAGGAGAGGGAGAAGCAGGCTCCGGCTGAGCAGGGAGCCCGACATGGTGCTCGATCCCAGGACCCTGAGATGATGACCTGAGCCAAAGCCAGATGCTTAACGACTGAGCCACCCAGGAGCCCCGGTTATTCAACATTTTAAATCCAAATACTCTTATTTGTAGAATCTTCTTGCACTTGTTGGGATGTTTTTGCTGTGAATCTACTGATGGCTTAGGGTTCCAGCCGGGGACACAGATCCCACAGTCTCCCTGGGCCTCAGGGCACATCTAAGAACGGGCCTTCCAATGTTCTTTGCGCACCTCACCCCTCTGCAGATCACAGCAGGGGCCTGTGCTGGAACTGTGTCTTGTTTTCACCCAACAAGGCTTTCTCTCCAGCATGGGAACCTGAGCATTCAAGCTTCAGTGTTCAGTCTTTCCCAAGTCCTCCCGTCCCTCTTCTCTGTCACCTGGATACACCTCCCCCCCACACACACCACAGCTCAGAGCCTCTCCCTTCTCCCAATTGTATGGAAAATTCCTGTAAGTTCTTGCTTCTAGCTGGATAGAGACTCTTACAAGAGAGTGAGTGGAGCAGGCCATCAGCACACGACAGCCAACTCATCTTGAATGGGAGAGCTGGAGGCCCCAGAGATTAGCCTACTTCTCCTTCTCCATTTGACAGACAAGGAAAGCCATGCTCAGAGAGGGTAAGTAACTTCCCCTAAATCCCACAGCAAGCCAGTGACGGAACCAGGACTATCTGAAGATAGGTGAAGTCAGGTGCATGGGGTTACATGCAGTAGTATAGATAATAAACGTCATGAACTTGGAATTAATTTGGAGGTGATCATGATAATACCATACCACATCTTTCAATGCATCATTCAGAATATGGGACTGTGCATTAACTCTACCCCTATCTCTCAGGAGAATGTGTCTTTCACAAATGATCTATGCATTTTTAAACATTTTTTTTTCAAAATATACCAATGAGATCATACTTTCATAGTGATACAAGCTTCATTGCTTATGTCCCCAATGTACAGATGAGGCAGAGAGGCCCGGGGAATGACTCAGCAGCTCAGCACAAGAATCTCTTGGATGTCTGCCTGGACTTCTGTCAGATCTACTTGGTTGACTTTCTATTCAGTATTATTACTGAGGTCTTATTGTTACAAACATGTTCTTTGGGTTTCCTGCTTATCTCTGAGCTGAAGAAAATGTGTTTTTTTTCCTGTTTGCTTTTCAACCTTCAGCTTCCATGACCTTAAAAAAAAAAAAAAAATGTAAGCACAAGCTGAGCTGGTCTAAAAGCAGCCTGTTTGCAACGTGATATGGAACCTGGACCGCGACCAGCTAAACCTTGGTGTAGTGTTCTTCAAACACATTTCAACAATTTTTCCAAGTGGCAAGTAGTTTATTTCCAATGAAACACTTGAAGATGCTGAATTAACAGTACATTTCCTAAACTATTGAATAAGTGGCGGTAAAATGGCAATTTCTAAGTCCGAAGGGGAAATTGCAAATATATACATATATATATATATATATACATATATATATATTTTTTACTTTGAAGCTTAGACACTATTTAACATTCCTAGCATTCAGCTAAATGCATTTTCAAAGTTAGAATCAGTTCGTACAACATTTTCATAGTCCATAGTTTTTATTAAGATTGATATTTGATGAACTGTAACCTCTAACATCACTTTCTGCTTTAAAATTTATGATTCTCTATAAAAAGAAAGTCAAATGCTCCCTAAACCCAGAAATACCTGATGAATTATGTGAACTAACTCTGGAAAATGTTTCTGAATTGTCTTCTGTTTGTTTCAAGAATTTACTGTACATATATAAAATATATATATAGTGTACATACATATGATACATACATATAATATATATAACAGCATACATAAAATATATAGAGAGTGTTATCCATTGTTTTACCAAAAGCTACAACTGCCTTTGTCAGTGTAGACGTAAGGAGGGATCTTTTGTATGAGAATATCCTAGAAAAGCAATGATGAAATGATGTTCCCTTCTGAGCTTAAACGGTAGAACTACATGACTTAAATTACGGCGTCAGGACTAATTGCAGGCTTTGGATGTTGCTCCCTTTTGTCCTCTCTAACCTCCCTTTCCTCTTTTATCAAAGGAGGGAGAGCGAGTAGATAAATCTGACTGAATTTATGAGAGTAGAAGGAAATGTGGTATAACTTTTCAGGTCCTACTTCAATACCTATGACTAATGAAACATTAATTATAGTGTCAAATAAATCTTGAGAAGATTTCAAAGCCAAGTCTTCTCTTCTTTTCATTCCATTGACTTGCCATCTGGGAGGCTTGCCTTATCAAGAACAGCTGCTTCTCATTGGCGGTTCTCAAGAGTCCGACCCAAATATGACATGCTCGTCCTTCAAAGGTGGCATTCAAGTCCCCTCCCAACACTTCTATACACCTTTCATGTTTCCCTCCACCAGCCCCAAAGTTCAACCAACACTTTACCTCTTTTTGAAGAGTCTGCAACTGCTCCCCCACTTCCTGGCTCCCTTTGTCTGGAGCCTAGCTTGACCAGCCGAAGTCTCTCTTGCCACCCACTGCTGGCCTACAGTCATGGGCACTATGATCACCTTCAGGATTTTCCTTGCTGCCTTGGCCAAAATCACCATCTCCACCAGTGTCTTCATCAACAAGCCATACTTGCCTTCCTCTGCCAATAGTTACAAAAGCCATGCCTACACGGTCACCACCAAATTCTCCACCAGAGCTTCTGCTGCTAGGTAGGTCAAGGCTACATCACCAGGGGCAATTCCCCGCGCTCCCGGAGGGCATTTGGAGACATTTTTTTAGTTGTCACAGTGCAGGGCCGGGAGTGGTATTGACATCTGATGGGCGGAGGGCAGCGGTGCTGCTAAACATCCTATCATGCACAGGGCAGCCCTTCACAACAAAGAAGTTTCCAGCCCCAAATGCTAATAGAGCCGAGGGTAAAAAAAAAAAAAAAAAAAAAAAAAAAAAAAAACCTGCTCTCAGAGATAGTGGAAGCCTTTGTTTCTCTTTTTTTCTTCACCTTTGGCAGAAAGACTAAAATGAAACAAAACAAAATCTATCCTCCAGGCACACACCTGGAGATGCCATCCTCTTTCCCACTCCTCAGCTCGGGACTGCAAAACACAAGCGGGATCTGGTAGAACCAGCCTTGTCATTCCCCACGTGGGGCTGGGATAGAGCGGGTCCATCTGGGCAGAAGAACCCATTCAGACCCATGGTTTTCCACCTTGGCTACACATCAGGTTCATGTCATTCCAAATATTTTAAATATTTAGAATGCCTAGACTACAGATACTCAGAATTCAAACTGGATTGGTCTGGGATGAGGTCTGGGTGATAGGTTTTTGAAAGTCTCAGCTAATACCAATGTGCAGCAGGAGCTAATCACCCCCTGTACTAGCAGCCTGATTGGTGCCAGGAGGACAGATCTCGCCAAAGAGCTGTAGGATATCACTTTTGGAGACCCGTTAGCACTGTAAGACATGCAACTTTACAGTAGGAGAGAAGTCTTTTAACTGTGTGGCCAGTCTGGGTCATCTGGGAAAATTCAAATTATTTGAGGGTCTTTGTTCAATCTTTCTATACCTTAATCTGGGGCTCACACTAATTTTTAATATTTGTCAAAATCAAGCAAAAAGGGTAAATGAAAGGTTAAAAGCTATCCTTATAATTAAGCACTTTCTGCTAGCTATTTATTTGTCTTGGGGGAAAAATGCCTTTTTCCTATTGTAGAAAGATAAAATAATTGTAAATTAAAGCTTTGAGATGAATTATGTCTTATGAAAAATAATGGGACAGTATCATAAATCACAAGCATTGTCTCTATGAAATATTACCAGTCTAATTCTGTACATTTCCTCCCTGTTTCAATACAATAGAGTCTTTATGAGGCAAATTAATTTAGCATTAACCTTGGAACTGTCACTGTGCTTTCACTGATGAAAATGATAAAATAAAAATACTTCTCAATGCTCAAGAATCTCATTAAATAATCTGTAACTTAAGTAAATCATATCTAATTTCTATTTCTTTTTTTAAGATTTGATTTATTTATTTGAGAAAGAGAATGAAAGAGAGCACGAGATGGGGGAGGGTCAGAGGGAGAAGCAGACTCCCCGCTGAGCAGGGAGCCCGATGTGGGACTCGATCCCGGGACTCCAGGATCATGACCTGAGCCGAAGGCAGTCGCTTAACCAACTGAGCCACCCAGGTGTCCCTCTCTTTCTTTTCTTATCCTTCTGTAGCCACACCCTCAGCATCATACAGTAGAATAAATATGGGACCCCAAGTTGGGAAGCCCAGAGTCTAGTTCCTGCCCTGGTATCACTTTAGCAAGACACTTATCTTCTCTAGACTGCTTCCTTGCCTGGAAAGTGAAGGTGTCACCAGGTGATATGTAAGATCTCTTTCAGGTTTGGGAATTAGCAAGAAGGCAGATTA
This sequence comes from Zalophus californianus, assembly GCF_009762305.2. NCBI lineage: Eukaryota > Metazoa > Chordata > Mammalia > Carnivora > Otariidae > Zalophus > Zalophus californianus. The sequence goes on along the minus strand of NC_045599.1, from coordinate 123,836,437 downwards.
CCACTTTGACACTCCTAAATAGCAGTGAGGTAACTGGTTTTGTGCCTTGGCATATAAGGTGGAAATATGGTACGTATCAGTCAACAAACATTTACTGAGCATTCTCTCTGCAAAAAATATGGGGCATTGTTATGGAAGACTCAAAGAAATAGCAATTATATCTTCAAGGTTTTACTTTCAATAAGATTATAATTTAGTTGGGGAGATAAACAGTTTCATCACATCGAAAAATTCAAAAGTGACAATTGATATTTCATTAAATACACAAATATTTTTTGGACAACTATTGGATGAGTTAGACCTTAATCTGATAATGACTATCACAGAAAATCATGCTGATATGCTCAGGGAAAAGTTGTCTCTTTTCTTCCTTTATATAAACTACAGTAATACAGCTACATTAACACTTCAGTTAGGGACATGGTGTTATCTACTATCTCAAGTATCTCTCACACTTACTACTATGAAATTAACATTTATTTATATGATTCCTGGGTAATTCTAAAAATTCTCTCCCCATGATCTGCTCCTCCAGCTGAGATGATCATCTCTCATGTCCCATTGAATGTTTTAAGTGGAGAGCTGGTGGTCATCAATAATTTGGTAGCTAATTTATCAAATATGCATTAATTGAGCACTTAGTAGGATATGTGCATCTTAAGCGCTGTGTTAAATGTCGGCAATACATACAGAAAGTAAATATTATTTATAGCCTTCCTATATAGTCCATAGTCAAGCAGGGAAAAATACACAGAAATAGTTACATTTACTGTGACAAATATAATAACGTCTGTTCCATGTTTGGAGGTAGCTCATTCATTCATTCATTTAACAGATGCATATTTAGTGCCAGTTTCTCTGGTCACTATCCAAGGCATGTCATAGACATCAGGAAAAAAAAAAAAAAAAACAAAGCAGACACAGTCCTTACCCTTCTATGAGCTTACAGCTTAATAGAAGAATAGACATTGAACAAGTGAACAAACAAACAACAAAACTGTATGTTATTTCCTAAAATACTAGGTTCTGACTGTAAAGGAAGCAAATTGAGCACAGTGATAATGGGAGGGGTGGACCTCCACTCCTGAAGTGGACTGGAAAGCTTTCTCAGTGTCTTAGTGGAGAGATGAACTGAAGGGCCCATCATGCAAAGAGCAGAGGTGAGAGTCCCCAGGTCAGGGGACACAGAATGGGCTAAGGCTTGGAGACAGGAGGGACTTGGAGGACTTGCAATGGGCATTGTTGTTAAAAGAGGAGAGTGGTGGAGATGAGGCTGGAGGCAGATTACGTTGGCCTGTGTGGACCACAATCAGGAATTTTATTTAAAACTCAATGAGAAGCCACTAAGGGATATGAAATTGGGGATGGCAGTAACCCAGGTTACAGGTGGTTTTTCTGTGTATCTGATTTAGGTTTTAGAACATTACTTTGGGTGCTGAACAGAGACTGTATTGGAGTGGAATATTTGTGGTTATGGGGAGACCATATAGAAGGCTGAGGTGACCTGGATTGGGCTGGTGGCCGTGAAATGCAAAAAAAAAAAGGAGCGGGGGCTGGATTTGAGGTTTACTTTGGAGAAAGAAGCAATAGGGCTACGACCGATGGGGGAGAGGGAAGGACGAGAAGCGCCACAGGACAGGGTCACTGCACACACAGGCCTGAAGCTCAGGGAAGATCTCAGGGCTGGGAACAGAAGTCAACAAGCCTCTGGCAACCGCACGGTGTCAAAGGACGGGAACAGATGAAGACACTCACAGAATTAAACAGAGAGGGGCCCCATCCTGAGTAAGTCCAACATTCAGAGGAGCAAAACAATGTTAAGCTCAAGGTCCCTTACACAGTTTCTTATCACTCATGTACAGAAAGCAACAGGTGCGAAGGAATGGGCCAGGGTATTGGAGGGATCATTTTCTGTTTTCATAAGCAGAGGAGTAGAAAACTGAAAGCTCCTTGCTCTACAGGGGGAAGAAGTGGCAGGTCTGCTGGGAAATTAAGAAAGCACAGGCTTCGGTCTCCTTCACTAGCAGGGGCCCCTGGCAAGGCCCTGAGTGTAATGATGTATTTCTAATTTTGTACTTCTCTTTCAAAACAGGGCCCCAAATGACATGAGCTCAGGCCTCATAAAATCTGGGTCTGCCCCTGGTGGGGAAAATTAAGGAACAGATCATGAAATAGAAAACCACCAATGACCTGGCACTTTGGATGCTGATGGGCCTATTTCGAGGACTTCTTTGCTGGGTCAACTAGAAGTTGTGGGCAGACACATTCTCATAAGGAAAGCTTTATCGTTCACAGCTATGTCCTGATCTATTTGCACACCCCTTAACCAGAAGCATGGTGGCAACACCCTGCAGGAGAAGGGTAAGGCCTAGGTCAAGACTGAGAAACTGGAGTTCAGTCATGGGCATCACTCTGGCCCCCAGAACACCTTGTGGGCAACCGATGGAATGAACCACTTGGGTGACCAAGAAAACATCTAGTTCTTCAAACCCAAAACGTTTGAGTAAGAGGCAAAAGAGTAAAAATGGATAGGCACATTGGCTGCATAATACAAGGGGCCCCATGCAAATTGGAAATGTGGATGGGTCCTTCATGCAAAAAGTATTAACAATTTCAAGATGGTGCCTGCAGAGCATGAGACCAGAAGTAGGGACTCTTCTAAGCATGGGGCCCTGTCTGGTTCCACCAGTTGCAGGCCCATAAAGTCAGCTCTGGGGATAGGAGAAAACTTAGGGCCAGGATTCTTGACATCCATTAGGCATACTATATTCCAGACACAGGGCATACTATATTCCAGACACAGGGCATACTATATTCCAGACACAGGGCAAGATACATTCACCATTCATTTTATCTTCAAAACAACTCTGTGAGAGAAATAGCATTATCGACATTTCACAGGTGCAAAAAAATCTCAAAAAGGTTAGTTTGTTTGCACAAAGATTCACAGGTAGTATGTTTGTGTGTGCTACAGAGGGGAAGAGAAGAGACCAAAGGTCATTGTGCAAGTATTGGTCAGAGGCAGGAACACTTGGGCTTCCATCATTAAGTTCATCTAATAAAGCCAAAACGTCAAAATGGCTTGATTACAGTTGCTGTGAAGCACAGCTGAGAAGTGAATAAGAAACTGAAAACACTTCTGTTCCTTACCATTTCCTTGAACTATTTAGCTTTGTGCTGCTGCAGGGAGGCTGTCATTCCAACCAAAGCAGACACCTCTGGAAGCTTCTAGACTTTCGGTTTTTGTATTTAGCTACTCTGGTTGACGCAGGGTTAAATGACTACTGCTTTATTTGCAATTTATTTATATTAAAAGTGAAATGTCAAGTTCACACAGGGTGAAATAAAGGACTCTTTATAAACATGCAAACAAACGCAAGTGTTCACTGCCAAAAATATCCAAACAAACCAAACCAGAGACAAGAAATATCTCCTCAGCTGAAAGAGTACAGTTCTTTCACATGGCATCTTCAACAGGAGAAAGGAAATCCTGTAATTTAAGACCAGACTCAGTCAAATACTAATTTCATGAAACATGAAAGGAAGTGTCTAACTTGGGAGACACCAAGTTAAGGGAGGTTTGCTACTTATCTGACTAATTGGAGCACTGTGGCCACCCATATCACAAACAAGGCCAAAAAAAAAAAAATCCAATAAGGGATAGGAATTTGCTGGTGTTTCGCCAATAGTCTTCAGAGTCCCTTTAACACTGTCTTATCATTCACGCTGGTCTATTTACACATTTTTATAATGCACAATTAAGAATCCTTTTATTAAAAGGCAAATTATTATTTGACTACAAGCATATACACACGAGCTGATACAGGAGTTTCAAACACAGAGGTGTTCTTAGCCTTTATGATGTTTAAGTAAGGACAGTAACCGTAGGACCGGCATACTCCCAAGTCCCAGAGATAACAGATGTATGACTTCTAAAGTACATGTGGATCTGGCATGATTATCACCAAGGAGACATGGCACCATATCAATACCAGGAACTGGAGTTGAGCCCTGTAATGCGCCTGTGCCAACTCCGTGGCCCTTGAAACTGGTGAAACGGGTTTGCTACTTACTTTGATCTACACACATGAAACTCAGGGCTTCCACTGACAGGAGAGTTTAGGGCATCATGGTTCTGGTACCTTTTTTGAGAAGGGAGGAGATGGAAACTGGCATCTTCTCTTTCACGCATCACCCTGTATCAAAGCAGCAAGCATGCCTACAAGGTCGGTCACTCGAGGTAAAGAAATGGTCTGCCGTCAGTAGAGAAAGAGTGGGCACGACACATTTGGTGAACACGAAGGCATTTAGGTTATTCTTCCAGCCTGGTGATGTGTTCTGGCCCACTCCATGAGTAAGACACAACTGAGATCTTGCTCCTAATTTCAGAGGTGAGGGAAACCCTGCATTTCTTAAGCAAATAGTAGTGCACGTAAACAAAGCTCAATATTTATTCCAGTGAATCTTAATTTCTTAGAGTATATATATATATATATATAGAGAGAGAGAGAGAGAGAGAGAGAGAGAGTGTGTGTGTGTATATATATATATATATATATATATATATATATATAGTATGAAGATCAGTTTGCGGATTTACCTACAGGAAGGAACTCACTGGAAGAAAGTCTTTATTGATCTTGCAAAAAAGCAGGCCAGACTAGCCTTCTCACATCTGTTTATGGGGAATGTCACTACCCATGATGTGATGCAGGGGCGCGACCCTCGGAGCAGGTGGCTTCTGCTCTGGCGAGAAAGTGCACAGGGGCTGGAGCCGGGCAACCGCTTCAGATCTCATCTCTCTTAGTTTCTAGTTTTGCTAAAGCCTCAGCATCAATCTCCTCATCTGTAAGCTATGGTTATTAATATTATCCTCGAAAAGGGCTGCTCGTTTCCTACTCAGTATGTCTGCTTCCTTTCTTCCTTTTCACACAACCATGACTTTCTTCCGTTTTGTGATATTTCCAGTTGGAAACACTCATTTCCCAGACATTGGTAGACCTGGGGTGGCCATGGGACCCGGTTCTGGTAAAGGAACGATAAGCAGATTTCATTGGGTGGGGCTTTCCCAGTGGAGATTGATTCTATAGGCACGTGACTTTGTTCTTCACATCCTCCCCTGTTCCCACCCAGAATGTGCTCCCGGACCCAGAGATGGAGCAGCTACTGCAGAATGAACCACACACCCAAGAGTGAAGGAGAGAGTAGGATTGAGAAGCATTCCTCCTTAGGGGCGCCTGGCTGGCTCAGTTGGTAGAGCATGTGACTCTTGATCTTGGGGTTGTAAATTCGAGTCCCACATTAGGTGTAGAGATTACTTAAAAAATAAAAATTTTTTTAAAGATTTTATTTATTTATTTGACAGAGAGAGACACAGCGAGAGAGGGAACACAGGCAGGGGGAGTGGGAGAGGGAGAAGCTGGCTTCCCGCCGAGCAGGGAGCCCGATGCGGGGCTCGATCCCAGGACCCCGGGATCATGACCTGAGCCGAAGGCAGATGCTTAACGACTGAGCCATCCAGGCGCCCCAAAAAGTAAAATCTTAAAAAAAAAAAGCATTCCTCCTTGAATGGTCACACATACCCCGACTGTCCGTCCCTGGATTCCGTGTGATAGGAGAACAGGTAAGAGGGACAGGAAGCAGAAGCCTGTGAAGTTAAGCCACATGAAGCCACATGCAACCCTAACTAAGCTATGACAAGGTTGGCGTGAAGAATATGATGTAGAGTGCCTAGTCCAGAGCCCGGCACAAAGCGTTCAGGAATAGTGATGGATATGTAGATATCTATAGGAAGGAAATATTAGCAGAGGCCCAGCACAGAGGAGTAATTCTCTGCTGAGGTGGGTGCCTTCTCCCACCCAACTGCTGTGAACCAGCTGACCCAGGTTTGGGCTGCATTTCTCCTCTCATGACGTTTTTCTACCTCAGGGAAACCTGTCATTTATCTCCCCCTCTTTCTGCCGTCAGGAGTGGTGCCACATCCGATGTCATTCCAAGACTGGTGGACCCAGTATGATTCTGTATCTCATTAAAATTCTTATCTGTTTCCTTAAATTGCCCCTCATAGGGAATGCTGAAGAAAGAAAAGAACCAGATGTGGTACCTAGCACAGGTTCATGGCCCAGGAATTGGCCTACAACTTGACTTTAATGACTAATATTCTCCCTAATAACGTCCACACCCAAAGAGTCAAGAAAGGTAGTGAAATGGAGAGATTCCAAAGAATAGAGAGATTCTTCTAACACTAGCAGTACTGGCACATGTGATAACAGTGCCTCAAGGACCCCACAAATGCAGCATCTGGGCTGAGCATAGTATGGCCTTGACCTTCCTGATGTTCCCCACAGTTTCAAGATGACAAAGAAAACAATTACAACTTGAAGTAAACTTGTATTGCTCTTCAGGTATAATGTCAGTTAGTCACCATACCATCTCACCTCTTTACAGATAGAAACCGGTTTGTCTACATCTGAGTTTGATCTCCTGTTCTTTTATTAACAGCTTCTTTGAAGTATAATTTTACAAAATTTGTTAATAGCTTCATTGAGACATAAGCTTTATTGAGGTGATATATATGATGAATGACATGGGTTTAAGGTGTACAGTTTGATAAGCTGTGGCATATATATATATACACCCAAGGAACCCTCACCACAATCAAGATAATGGACATAAAACCATCACACCCAAAAGTTTTCTTGTGTCCCTTTGTAACCCTTCCCTCCTGCCCCACTTGTCTACTTTCTATCACTATAGATTGGTTTGCATTTTCTATAATTTTAGATGAATGGAATCACAGACCGTGTACTCATTTTTTTGGGGGGGAGGTCTGGGTTCTTTCACTCAGCAAAACTATTTTGAAGTTCATTCATACTTTGCCAGTATAAACACTCCATTTCTTTTTATAGCTGAATAGTATTTCATTGTATGGATGTACCATAGTTTGTTTATCCATTCAACTGTTAATAGACATTTGAATTGTTTCTAGCTTTTGCCTATTACAGATAAAGCTGCTATGAACATTCGCATACAAGTTTTTATACGGACATATGCTTTCATTTCTCTTCAGTAAATACCTTTGTGCACTGTTGGTGGGAACGTAAACTGGTACAGCCACTATAGAAAACAGCATAGCGGCTACTCAAAAAATTAAAAATAGAACTACCATATGATCTAGCAATTCCTCTTCTGGGTGTATATCGAAAGGAAATGAAAAGAATCTCAAAGAGATATTTGCACTCCCTTGTTGACTGCAGCATTAGTCACACTAGCCTAGATAGGAAACAACCTCAGTGTCCACCGATGGATGAATGGATAAAGAAGATGTAGAATATGGAATGGAATATTATTCAACCATGAGAAAGAAGGAAATCCAGCCATTTGTGACAACATGGATGGGCCTTGAAGGCATTATGCTAGGCGAAGTAAGTCAGAGAAGGATAAATACTGTATAGTATCATTTATGGGTGGGATCTAAGAAAGCTAAACTCATGGATACGGAGGAATAGAATGGTAGTTACACCAGAGGCTGAGAGGTAAGGAAAATGGGGAGATGTTAGTCAAAAACAAACTTCCAGTTATAAGACAAATACATTCTGGGAATCTAATGTATAGCACAGTGATTTTAGTTAACAATAATATATTATATACTTGAAAGTTGTGAAAAGAGTAGATCGTACATGTTCCTACATCCAGATGGCCATCAGACACATGAAAAGATGCCCAACATCACTCATCATCAGGGAAATGCAAATCAAAACCACGATGAGATACCACCTCATAACAACACAGGAAACAAGAGATATTGGTGAGCATACCAAATCAACTTATTAAGTGCACCCAAATCAGTGCCTTAAACTTACACAACATTATATGTCAATTATATCTCCGTAAGTTGAAAAAAATACACATTAAAAAAAAAGAGAGATGGGCGTCTGTGGTTCAGTTGGTTAAGCGACTGCCTTCGGCTCAGGTCATGATCCCAGAGTCCCGGGATCGAGTCCTACATTGGGCTCCCTGCTCTTGTGCTCTCTCTCTCTCTCTCTCATTCTCGCTCTCTCAAATAAATAAATAAATAAATTTAAAAAAAAGAGAGAGAGAGAGAGGGAGAAACTGCCAGACCATTTTCCCAAGTGGCTGTATTGTTTTGCATCCCTAAGAGCAGCGCATGGGAGTTCCAAATTCTCCACATCCTGGTCAATGGTTGGTTTAGTCCGTCTTTTTCACCTCTGCCTTTTAAATCTGAGTGCTGGGGTAGCTCATCGTGGTTTTAATCTGCATTTCCCTGAAGACAAATGAAGTTGAGCATCATTTCATGTTCTTCCAAGCCACACATGTACTTCCTTTGGTGAGGTGTCACCAGAATCTTTTGCTCACTTTTTTTTTAATTGGGTCAATTGTGTTCTTTTTATTGAGTCCTAAGAGTTCTTTATGTATTCTGGATACAAGTCCGATGGATGCCTTGTAAATATTTCCTTCCAAAGCATGGATTTATCTTTTTATCCTCTTAACAGTGTCTCTCAAAGAGCAGAAGTTCTTAATTTTGATGAAGTCCAATTTATTAATCTTTTCTTTTATAGATAATGATTTTGGTGTTGTATCTAGGAAATTTTTGCCTAAGCCAAGGCTATGAAGATTTTTTCCTATGTTTTGTTCTAGAAGTGTTATCATTTAGGTCTCTGATCCATTTTGAGGTAATTTTGGTATGTGGTTTATGAGATATGGATCATACTAGTTTAATTTTTTTTGCTTTTGCATATGAATATCCTGTTGTTCCCGCACTATTTGTTGAAAAGATTAGCCTTTCTTCAGCGACTTGCCTTCGCATCTTTGTCAAAAGTCAGTTGTCCATATATGTAAGGATCTATTTTGTACTTTCTAGTCTAGTCCATTGACCTGTTTTGTCTATCTTTGAACCAACACCATACCATCTTAATTACTATAGCTCTAAGTCTTGAAATCAGTTGATAATTCTTCAACTTTGTTTTCAAACTTATTTGGATTTTGGTTTTAATTTTAGTTTGCTCTCCTGTTTTTCAGTTTCTCAAGGTAGAAGTAGAGATCATTGATTTGAGACCTCTCTTCTTTTCTAATACAGGTATTTTTGTGCTGTAAAAATATCCCTAAGTACTGCTTCAGATATGTCCCACATATTTTGATATGCTGTTTTTATATTTTGATTCATTTCAAAACATACTTCCTAATGCTTTTGATTTCTTCTTGTCCCATGTGTTACTTATATGTGTGTTATATAATTTCCAAATACTTAGGAGGATTTTCCAAAGGTGTTCTGTTACTACTGAACTAAAATTTAAATGAATTTAATTTAATTTAATTTAATTTAATTAATTCCACTATGGTCATAGAATATACAACTTGTGGATACTTGCTTTATGGCCCAGAATATAATCTGTCTTGGGTAAATGATCTGTATGCCCTTGAAAAAAAAATTGCATCTTCCATTGTCACGTGGAGTATTTTTCAAATGTCAGTTAGGTAAAGTTGGTTGATAGTGTTATTCATGTCTTGAAGTCTCCTGTCTACTTGTATCAATAATTGAGAGAGGGATACTAAGATATTTAGCTAATATTCTCCTTGGGCCTCAATCAGTTTTTGCTTCATAAATTTTGATGCATAAAAGTTTAGGATTGTTATGTCTTCTTGGTGAGTTGACTTATGTTTATGAAATAAGTCTCCTTGTCCCAGGAGTTATTCTTTGCTCCAAATCTACTTTGTCTGATATTAATATACCCCAGGCTTCTTTTGATTAGTGTTAGCATGGTATATCTTTTCCTATTCTTTTACTTTTAACCAATTTGTGTCTTTCTATTTAAAGTGGGTTTCTTGTAGGCAACATAGAGTTGAATCTTACTTTTTAATACAATCTCTGCCTTTTTATTGGGACACAATAGATCATTTATATTTTATAGAATTACTGAGATAGCTAGGTTTAAACCATTAGTCTTATTATTTCTTTTACATTTTGTCCTACCTGTTCTTTGAGCCCCTCACCCCCATTCTGCCTTCTTTTGGATTATTTTTTGTAATTACATTTTATCTTCTTGGTTGGCTGAATAACTAAAACTCTTTCTTTTGTTATTTTAGTGGTTGCTTCAGGGTTTATAGTATACATCTTTAACTTATCACAATCTATCTTAAAGATAGGACACAAATTCATGAATAGTATAAGAATCTTTATATTAGTCCATATATTAGTCCTTTTATATTAATATTAATTGATCTTTTCTCCCTTACCATCCCTCCTGGAATTGTGCTATTGTTGCCATACATTTTACCTTCACATATGCTATAAACCCCACACTACATTGTTAGTCTTTTTGTTTAGTCAATTATCTTTTTAAATGATTTAAATATTTTTTTAAAGTCTTAAAAATTTACCCAGGTAGTTACCATTTCCAGTTCTCTTTATTCCTTTGTGTAGATGCATAATTCCACCTGGTGTCACCTTCCTTCTGCCTGAAGGACTTCTGTTAGCACTTCTTGTAGTGAAGTTCTAGTCTGCTGGTGATGTATTCTTTCAACTTTTCTATGTCTGAAAAAGTCTTTATTTCACCTTTGTTTGGGAAAGACAATTTTGTTATTGACAGCTTTTGTTTTTCTAAACTTTAAGGTATTGTTCCACTGTCTTCTTGCTTACATTTTTTCCAAGAAGAAATTTGCTCTCATCCTTAGCTTTTGTTACTGTATTTTTTTTTTTTTTTACTGACTGCTTTTAAGATTTTCTCATTGTCACTGGTTTATAGTAACTTTATTATGTGTCTAAGTGTGATTTTCATTGTTCTTGTGCTTGGAATTCATTGAGTTTCTTGTGGGTTTATGGTTTTCATCAAAGTTGGAAACTTTCTGGCATTATTTCTACAAATATTTTTTCCAAATTAGTTATTTATTGCTGTGTAACAAATTACTCCAAAATTTAGCAGCTGAAGACAATATACACTTATTATCTCAGAAATCTAAGCAGAGCTTAGCTGGGGGCCTCTAGCTCTGAAGCTCTCATGAGGTTGCAGTGTAGGTGTTGTTCCATAGCTACTGGCAGATCTCAGAAGATCCAGTTCCAAGCTCATTCACGTGCTTGTTGGAAGCCTTGGTTCCTTGCCAGATAGACCTCTCTACAGGATTGCATCATGACATGGCATCTCTTCCCCAGAGAAAAGAGATCCAAGAGAGAGTGAGAGAGAAAGCACCCAAGATAGAAACCAGAATCTTTTTGTAATCTAATTTTGGAAGTTATATTTCGTCACTTCTGCCATACTATCCTCATTAGAAATGAGTCAATAAATTAATCCCACACTCCAGAGGCAGAGATTAAAGAAGATCATGAATACCAGCAGGCAAGGACCATTGGGAGACCATCTTCGAGGCTGCCTGCTATTTCCACCCCTCTTTTGGGAACAACAGTTACACATTTATTAGGCTGCTTGAAGTTGTCACAGCTCAGTCATGCTCTGGTTGTTGTTGTTGATGCTGTTTAAATTCAGTTTTCCCTCTGTACTTCATTGTGGATCATTTTTCTTGTGATGTCTTCAAGTTTATTAATCTTCTAAAAGGTCTCATCAGCTGTTAATCCAGTCTGGTGCATTTTTCATCTCAGACATCGTACTTTTTCATCTGTAAAACTTTAATTTGGGTCTTTATTGTCTCTTCCAAATCTCTGCTTAACTTTTCAAGCATATGGAATAGGTTATAACTGTTTTAGTGTTCTTTGCTGCTGATTCTAACACCTGTGTCAATTCTGGGTCAGTTACAATCGATTGTTTTTTCTCCCCATATTTTCCTGCTTTTTAGTGCTAAATTGGATGCTGCACACTGAGTTTTACCTTGTTGGATGATGGATATTTTTGTATTCTTATAAGCAGCCGCCACATCTGTTGTTTTGGAATACAGCTAAGTTACTTGGAAAGAGTTCAATCTTTTTGGGTATGCTTTAAGATTTGTCAGGTGGAAATGGAAAAATTGCTCAGTGTTCAATAATTAGGGCTAATTATTCCCCAGTACTGAGGCAAGAGCCAACTCTGTACCCTACCCAGTTCTCCATGAATCCTGATGGTATTCAGCCTATAATGTAAAAATAGGCATTATTTTTGGCCCTACAATGGGAGCTGAACATTGTCACTTCATATCCTTTCGGGTGCTTCTTATTCTGGCCTCCAGAGAGATCATTATTCTTTTTTGCTTGATATTCAGTGTCTTCAACACCACTGTTTCGTATACTTTTTAGGTTCCTGGTTGTTTCTTCTTGTCCTTGTTACTCCATCTTGGCTGGAAGCAAAAATCTGGTCTCCAGGTAAAACATTGGTTTACCAATGAGTGGACATCAGCAACCTTGCTGAAATAGCACGCCAATGTTTATTCTTTCTTTATAGTGGATAAGGATACAGGAGAAACCCTAGTGTGGCTGGAGAAAGGTTAGATGAGAAGGAAAGGATCCGGTTTTCTTTCCAAGTTTAGAAGCTGCTTCTCACAACCCCACCCACATATTATTTTTCTAAACTTTCCTATCTCACATTCTGTCACTGGATTTCTGTCATAGGCTATCCACCCATGGTTTTGAGGCCCACAGATGTTCAAATCTTTTGCTTAGAACCTGGCACTAAGTTCAGGCCACACTCTGGCTGCAAGTATCTTAGAAGATCATCCTTATAGGTTGATGTCTTTGAGTTAAATTAAGGAGCTGATTCATATCTAGCAGTTACACCAAACCATTTGGTGCTTCTCACCAATGACCACTAATATGTCAGTGGCACCTCTGTATAAATCCTTTCTTCTGCCTGTGAAAAGGACCCTGATCAGTTTGACTAGACCAGAATCCAATTAGCTTTCCTTCTTCTCATCTAATTTCTTAAATGTAATTTTGTTAATGTGAATTTTAATAGTGATTTATGGTAACAGCAACCCTTTACCTTCTCATAGAACTAGGTAACTTCTTGAGGTCAAAGAGCCATAAGAGCTGCCTTGCTCATAATTCTCATTCTTTTCCATTTCCTGTTGGAATATTTTTATAATATTTTTAATCTTCTGCTTTTAATCATATTTAACTGCACCCTGTTCTCAGGCTGTCTCAGTGCACTGTTAATGTCAGACTTCACAAAGCCCATGTTTCCTGGAAAGGCTGTTCTTCATTAGCCAGGAAGGACAGGAAATGTTCGTGTCAGTGCTCTAAGAACCATTGTCTCCTACGGCCAGAGGGAGAGAGTTCACACCAAGTTATGTAATCCACAGGGTTCATCGAATGCTTTAGTCAGGACAGGGGGACAGTATCAGCTGAAAAGCAGCTTGGACATTTCTGAAGGGGGGACAAGAGCTGATAAGCACATTTGATTAAATATTTTCTGCTTTGGAATATGTTATGAATGCTGACATTTGTCTTAGGGGTATCCTGACTGCCACAATCCCCACAGATAAGTACCAGAAAAATAATGCTGCAGGGTGGGAAATGGCCACTCCCAGACCCTCCCGGTCTGAGGGAGCCAGTGTGCATCCCCCTAGCCTCAACTGCAGAATCACTAAGAGCATGAGGGAAAAACAGATGTGACAGCCTTGAGGTGAGAGGAGGCTTCTTGGAGCTCCTGGAATTTGAGGCAGTCAAGATTGTTGGGGTTAAGAGCACAAGTTTTAGGGCATGACTCTCAGTTCATACTTCAGTTCTGCTCCTTTCAGCAAATAACTCAACTTCTCTGTGCTCCCATTTTGTCTTCTGTAAGATGGAGACATAATGGTATCTACTTCACAGGATTATTGTCTCGTGACAACTCAATTAAAATAAGTTAATATATGGAAACACTTAGAACAGTGCCTGAAATACACCAGTGTTGGCTACTATTATTCTTTCTTTATTAATTGAAATATATTTGACATACAACATTGTGTAAATTTAAGGTGTACAATATGTTGATATGATAGCTTTTTTATATTATAATAGGACTGCCATTGTAGCCATAGTTAACACCCCATCATGTTGCATAATTATCATTTATTTTTTGTGGTGGGATAATTAAGATGTAGTCTCCTAGCAAGTTTGATGACTATACAATATGGTGTCTATAATCACTATAGTGTGCCTTAGATCCCCAAGACCTATTTGTCTACTAGTTGCAGGTTTGTGCCCTTAAACAACCTTTCTCCTATTCCCCCACTCCCTAGCCCCTGGTAGCCCACATTTTGCTCTCTGTTTTTACAAGTTTGACTTTTTAAAATTCCACATATGAGTGAAATCATACAGTATTTGTCTTTCTCTGTCTGACTTATCTCACTGAACATAATATCCTCAAGGTCTTATTGAGAGACTGAACCAGAGGTTGGATCTGTGCCGTTCAGTATGGTAGCTACCAGGCACGTGCAGCCATAAAGTGCTTCAAGTGGGCTTAATGTGACAGAATAATTGGATTTTAAGTTTAAATTTTAAATGTTTAATTTTAATTAATTTAAATTTAAACCAACACTCGACCTAGTTATTGGAATAATTTTAAGTATGTTTGGAATATTTGGATATGTGAATTTACTCTTTAAAGGGTAAATTTTATGAAATCTGAATCCCGGTAAGTATTTCAGAAAAAAATTTGGTGTCTACTCTGGAAAAGAGTATGGCGATTCCTCAAAAAGTTGAAAATAGAGCTACCTACGACCCTGCAATTGCAATACTGGGTATTTACCTCAAAGATACAAATGTAGTGATCTGAAGGGGTACGTGCACCCCAATGTTTATAGCAGCAATGTCCACAATAGCCAAACTATGGAAAGAGCCAAGATGTCCATCGACAGATGAATGGATAAAGAAGCTGTGGTGTGTGTGTGTATGTATATATCTCTATCTACCTATATCTATCTATCTATATATATACATACATACAATGGACCATTATGCAGCCATCGAAAATGAAATCTTGCCATTTGCAACAACATGGACGGAACCAGAGGGTATTATGCTAAGCGAAATAAGTCAATCAGAGAAAGACAAGTATCATATGATCTCACTGATACGAGGAATTCTTAATCTCATGAAACAAACTGAGGGTTGCTGGAGTGGTGGGGGGTGGGAGGGATGGGGTGGCTGGGTGACAGACACTGGGGAGGGTATGTGCTATGGTGAGTGCTGTGAATTGTGTCAGACTGATGAATCACAGACCTGTACCTCTGAAACAAATAATACATTATACGTTAAAAAAAAAAAAAGAGGATAGTAGGAAGGGAAAAATGAAGGGGGGAAAATCAGAGGGGGAGATGAACCATGAGAGACTATGGACTCTGAGAAACAAACTGAGGGTTTTAGAGGGGTGGGCAGTGGGGGGATGGGTTAGCCCGGTGATGGCTATTAAGGAGGGCACTTAACGAATGGAGCACTGGGTGTTATACACGAACAATGAATCACGGAACACTACATCAAAAACTAATGATGTAATGTATGATGACTAACATAACATAATAAAATTAAATTAAAAAAAGAAAGGAAAAATTTGGTATCTAGATTTTGCAGATAAAGCATAAGAAAAAAGAGTGCAAAATAGTTCATCGAAATTTTTAAAATATTGACTGCATATCAAAATGATAAGATTTTGGACATATTACGTTAAATTAAATGTATTAAAATTGTTTTCCTTTATTTCTTTTTACTTTTTAAATATGGATACCAGAACACTTTAAATTTGGTATGTGGCTCATATCACAGTGAACAGTGCTGGGCTAGATTATGGGGGAGTTTATTCACCCTGCCAAAATGTTTGGACTTTATCCTAAGAGCAACGGGAAGAAACAGGATTAAATTTACATATTAGAGGTTTCCATGTCAGAAAAGTTACCCTGGCAGCTGTGTGGGAAATGGATTTGAGGGAAATAAGACCAGAGCTTGGGAGATCAGTCAGCTGAAGAAACGTAGGCAAGACAAAATTGTGACCTGGATGGTGAATGACAGTGTGGGTGGAGGAGGTGGGCATATTGAAGAGGTAGACTCCCTTAGTAAGACTGAGTCGGGGGAGGCCACATTGACTATAGTGGCTTGGAGACCTGGCTAGAATCTCTGAGGCAGAGCCTAGAGGAACGAGGAGTGGAATGAAATTTAAGTGTCAGTCCCTCTAAAAAAACCATCCCTGATTCCTTCCACTTAGTTAATTAGATTGCAGAAGCTCCCACAGCCAAAATACTGCTTTTAGGAGCTACTGGCTCTCATATTCTTTCCCTAATCTACTTCTAAATTAGGAAGCACAAAATTAGTCCCCAAACTGTCTTTGTCTACCTCTCCTTTTAAAAAACAACAACAAATAAAGCAGACATATTCCAATATCATCACTACCATTTGGTGAACATAGTTAATAGTCCTCACTTTGCACTCAAAGAGCTTCCAGAAAGCAAAGGGAATATTTTAAAAATGAATGTAAAAGAGAAGACCCTTTGGAGACATTCCTCCCTAAAGAGAAGCAGCACAGTTCCATGGACAGAACACAGGCTTGGAATCTAGATATATTCACCCGTGGGTCCAAGTTCTGCCACTTTTAGTTTCTAAGTCCTGGCACATGAAAGACTCACAATCAATATTTGTTGAACAGATGAAGTTTACTTAACTTCTTTGAGCCTCAGTTTCCTGATCTGTATAAATGAGGCGATTATTTTCACCATGAAGAGTTGTTTTACTGACGAGATCATCTTGTGCATGAAGTGTAGGGCATTTAATCCATACTCATTCAATGATAGCATTAATGATCACATCTTGGAATAAAATTAAAACAGAAGGCAAAACTATGATAGCACATTCCAAATACTGAACATGGCCCACTTTGCCTTGACACAAGGGCATATTTCCAGGGCAATAGGGACATGGCTGGCACATATCTCCAAAGTCTCGGGGTGATCCAAAACCTCAAACTTTTGTTTTGAGCATCAGCCTTCAGCCCTCTTTCCAGCCAGTCTCCAAGCAGGGTTTGTGTGACCACTAACAACATTGCCTTTGTTAATTGTCTTCCTTGTTCTTCTTCCCTATCCTCCATGCCCCTGGGGAAGAAATCTTAGAAACTCAAAATTTTAAAAAGAGGTCAGGAGGGATTGGAGCCAGAGCAAAGGTCTTGGATTACCCACATACTGATTAACTAAGGTTGGATATTCTTGACATGGCAACTGACGCTTGAGTATTGGCTGAAAAAGATCACCATCTGAACTGCCCTCCTTCCCAAGATGAGTGTGTAGTGGCAGTCCTCAAGTTCAGCTTTTTATCACAGCTTAAACAAATATTTCTGTATTAAGTACAAAAAGCAGGCAATTGCTCTTCTCTGTCTTTTAGGAACAATGCAACTCTTCTCGAACATTTTACAGGGAACCAGTGTGCTCCCACCCCTGGGCTGGAAAGGGAAACGGAAGAGCTATTAAGAAGTCTGAGGCAGGCTGTGTGTGTGGTGGTGCCGATGACATGGCCAAGAAATGGAAGACTTGTCCAGATGGGGACACTTGGCATGATAATGTTCCCAGAGAGACAAAGGTTCTGAGCCTTTCATCCATCAAACCATTGTTTGTGATGTGGTCCTACTGTTTCCTCCTATGTCTCATGCCACTGGGAGACATGACTCTGGCCCTCGAGGACTTTACCATTTATCAAATTAACCATTAACAAAACACACACTTGAAGGAAATAGAAACTGAGTAACTTGGGCGATACTAGCCAGTAAATGGAAGATGAGTTTCTAGAAAGGTTGGTGATGCTGAAAAGGTCTATGTAAAGAAGATAGAGGGTAAGCTAGCTTATGAAGGATGAGTAAGATTTCAGGAAAAGAAGGAACAAAGGAAGAACATTGGAAAGGTGTGTGTGTGTGCATATCTCGGGGGAGGGAGATTCAAGGGCAAGGAGGTGCTGATAAGTAAGGTACATGCTCTTCACTCAAAATCTTCAACTTCACACTCTATTTCTTTCAATCCTCTGCCTAACGTCCCTCCTCTCTCAAGCCTCACCTCACAGTTGTCTTTTGTTAACTTTAAATTCCCTCTCTATCTTGTATCCACCAACCTTACTAATATATGGACTTAGAGTCATGTCTAATGTTTCAAATATGGAAGTTTTAACTTCCAAACAAAAGCAGAAGGCCTTTGTGAGTTCCCAGCACCATGCTCAGTAAATGTTACCCAGTGGCTGAACTTGAATTTCTTTCCCTCCACAGCAAGTCTCTGAGAGGACCAAAGAATTTCATGACTGCCATCTTGGTATTCTGGAAAAAAGATGTGGGGGACCAAAATGTTGCTAAAAAACTGCAAAAGAATACTCAGGGGAGATTAAAGCTCTGAAATTGTAGGGTATCTTCAATAGCCAGCATTGAGAACACTCATTTTGTCTGTCTTTCCTTCTCTCCCCCTCCCTCTCCTCCTCCCTCCTCCCCTGCTGCTGCTTCTTTTTTCAGAATATTTCACAAATGGGTTCATTCACAAAGAGAAAGCCATGTTTTGGTTACAGCACCTTCACAAAATGGAGACCTTTGGAAAAACATTGCCCTGGGAGAAGGTGCCTTCCTCGCCCCCACCCCCCACCCCATCCCTAAATTACTCCCTATAATTTGTTTAGCTTGATTCTACCCTGAGTGTCTAGGCGGTTGGGACCCACAGTCCCTCTGGGCCATGAAGGGAAGGCGTCCTTCCTCTCCCTCAGAGGCTCTGAGGCGGCTGGCTCTCTGCCTGGCTATGCCAGAAAGTGGCATGACCACCAGGGCGACTGTGGTCAGCACAGGAAGAAAATCTCGGGTATTCACAGCTAAACTATGGTTTGAGAAATGCTGGTGACTGAGGGTTGGCTGGGTAAAGGAGCAAGAATAGCAGCAGAAATGCACTCTTTGACTTGCTTCTCCCCAAAACAGGCTCTAAAAGAACCACAGAAAGGATCTCAATGTTCAAGGCTGGGCTTAGCAGAGCCTAGCCCTACAGAGGGCCAGGGCAAGCCCAGCAGGAGTCTCCCTTGGGGCCTTTCTGAGGATAATATAGGGATTCTCAAGGACCCTCCCATCTCAGAGTAGCATTCCTTCGACCTTAAGAAAGACCCTGTATAGCCCAGGATTTTTCAATCCAGCTCAAAATTCCACATGCCTCTTCCATTGGAGACAGTGTGGAAACACTGTTCCTATGATTTCAGCGGCATCGCTTGTGCTGGTAAGACCCCAGGATCTGCGCTGCCACATCGAGTAAGGAATCTACCCACAGTGGTTGGGCTTTTTTCTTTCAATTGCTCCTCTCACAGTGAAATAGACGTGGGGCACGCTTCTGTCATGGTACATGTGTCTGGCCTCTGCATAACTAAACTCCTTCCATCCTAACTTACCACCTCATGGAGGCCCCCCACACTGAGGAAACAGAGACAGGACATACCCCCTTTCTGTTCCATTTTTTCCTTAGAACAAATGGGCCTGGACATGGGCAAGCATATTTGTAGCAAAAGATTGCACACTGGGGGCGCCTGGGTGGCTCAGTTGGTTAAGCAACTGCCTTCAGCTCAGGTCATGATCCTAGAGTCCCCAGATGGAGTCCCCATTGGGCTCCCTGCTCAGCGGGGAGTCTGCTTCTCCCTCTGACCCTCCCCCCCATGCGCCTGATGCTTGACTCGATCTCACCACCCTGAGATCATGACCTGAACCGAAATCGAGAGTTGGAAGCTTAACTGACCGCTCCACCCGGGCGCCCTGCTATTTAGTTATTTTATTCACTGAAGAGAATCAGAAAAAGCACAAGAGGCCCTCAGGACATGCAAATGAAATATGGCAGCATATTTCAGATTCAGATTTCAAATGAAACATTAGCATCTTTGGGAGTAGCTCAAGCAGGCTGGCATCCAGTAGGCAAAGCATCTAGAACGAGTTGAGACTGCTCTATCCCAAGTGAAGAACACCTGGGGAGGGCACAGGCATCCTCCCTACTCCGCAGTTTGGCTTTTCTGCACTTGCAGCTATACCCACAGTCGGCTGCGGTCGGGAAACAGATGATCCTCCTTCTGACCTACGGTCGGGTCAGTCGGAGCCTACTGCTGTATCACCACCCGTGCCTATGTCAGTCCCCTCACCGCACCTCCTCGCGTAGGCATTTTCTCATGCCACATCATCAGAGAAGAAGGGAGAACATGGTACAATAAGATATTTTAAGAGGAAGACCACATTCGCGTAACTTTTGTTACAGGATATTGCTATTACAATTACTAGGGTATAGTAACACTATACACACTAGTAATTGTTAATCTCTTAGTCTGCCTAGTTTAAAAATTAAATTTACCATAAGTATGTACGTATAGGAAAAAAACATGGAGGGTTCCGTACTGTCCGTGATTTCATGCATCTACTGGGGGGCCTTGGAATGTATCCCTGCAGACGACAAGCGGGGACCACTGCAGTTTAAAGGAAGCAAGTCGCCTTTGCTTAGGACCAAGCTCGCACGCTGTCTTCCAGCTAAAGAGATGGAGGGGGGTTTGCTTTTTAAAGGGGCATTCAATGTGGCTGACTAATTTTTCTTCCATAAGGACTGATGTTTAAAGAAAATCCTTTGGCAGGCTGATTGCAATCTTGTTTGTACCAGAGCAATAGAACTCCTGGTTATAAATATGCAAAGCATAATGAAAAGATTACAGCTCAGTGGCTGGGGTGCAAATTGGTCTGGGTTGTTTACTGCATGAGGAATGCCTTCCCTCCACCCTGCTCTCCCAGCGCAATCCCACACACAGAGGAGAATCCATGAACACAAATACTTTTCTATGTCTCATTTCCCTGCCTTCCCAGAGCTTGGACCTGGCCCTGTGGAAGTGAGGAGCCACACCTGAGCAGGAAGGGCGAGGTAGAAGGAAGAACAGTGAAGGAAATAGGCTCCCTGACCCAGGACCAACCACCCTGGGCCTCTTCTGGTTCTGCAGAACTTTTGGCTCCCACAGAGTGGATTGGTACCAGGTTCACCATGAATTTGAGTCTGCTTCAACGATCTCTAAGAGGTAAAAGGAGGTGTGCTGAACCTCCCCAGTCTCTACTCTGGCTTGATGTGCATCTTTAAACCCAGGCCAAATCTGTTCTAGAAGAGGGTGATTGAACAGGTGATTAAATTTTAGGGTTGGAATCCTGGCTCTCTCATGTGCAAGCCCGGGGTCCTTAGGCAAGTCTCTCAGCCTATTTTCCCACACCCGCTTTGTCCAGCCTGTGAAGTCCAAATGAGCCTAAAGCATCATGCCTGGAACACGGGAGGTGTTTCATGGGTGAGGCTGTCACTGGAGCGCTGGACACAGACATGGCATACAATGGTAGAAATGGCCGTTTGGGGCCCGTCTGCCATGGCTTCCCCGGAACCCGAGTTTACATACAAATGTTCTCCTGGCGTTGCTCTGCTGAAGCCTCTGGTTTCAATCTCCTCTCAGCCTGGGCCTGCTACTACCTGCTGCCATTCTGGTGCCAAGTGTTAGTGTTCACCACCCTCTCCTCATGGCAGCTTAGTATTTTTAATCCTTCTCTGCTCCAGTCCCTTGCCTTGCCACTTTCTTCAAGAAAATAACACCACTATACTGAAATGAGGTGGGAGTTTCCTCATTCCACTTAGAGTTATGTTGTGAATCTTTGAACGCCAGTTCCCAGGGATTTCCTAGCCTAGACTGATGAAGCATTTGGCACTTGGGTGCTTAGCTTGTTTCTGTGAGAACCAGATCGAGCTTTTGTCTCCTAACCAGGAAAGAAACAGAAGGAGAATCCTTCTATCAGGGGCTGGGCAGTGAGCGATGGCACGCTTGAAATGGATGTGAGGGCTTGAGGAGAGGACTATTGGCAAAGATGTGGGCAGGGTGTAGGGAAACCAGAGGGGATGATGCGGAAGACTGCAGCAAGGAGTGGTGGGGGAATGGCTCGCACCCCTTAGCCTACAGGGGCCAGGTGAGGGGGCTGTTCCTAGAACATGGATTCCTAGAACCTTGCAGAGGGGCTCTCTGACGGGAGCTAACAGTGCATCCATCCAGCTTGTGGCAACCTCGCAAGAAGATGCCCTAGCATCACTCTCCTCCCTCCCTCATATCTCCTGCCCAGGCTGTGCTCCCCAGGGGCTGAATCTACCCAGAAGCTGGAGGGCATGAGACCCCTGTGGTAATCCCTACTGCTCAGCCTTCCCTCCCAGGGCAGAGAGTAGGACAAAGAAGGGGGAAGAGAACTTCAGGCAAACGGAAGACAAGACATTTGGGGAGAAAAATCAGCAATACACAATAGGATTGCACTGATGTTGGCCAGTGTAAACTCTAGATACCCAGGTAGGTGAGCCCTCACCCTCACAACCTACAACCTACTAATTGTTATTACTAATTTCTCACCCACCCACCCCCACTCTCTCTCTCTCTGTCTAGAGCAAAACAGCAAATTTCCATAGAATTATTTCTTCTTTTAAAGAGGCTACCAGTTGTTTAGTAATACATTATGAAAATTACAAATAAATAATTAAACCAGAGCAATCACAACCAACAAAACACTGCATGGCAGTAATATCAAAGCTGCAGGAAGCAAAGATTGCTCATCCCCCTCAGAAAACTGAGATACATAAAATGTACCTACCTTCAACACCTTATTCCATTTAGTGTCCCATCCACAAAGAAGGTAGACACCATCTCCCAGCTTCTTAATGCTTTCCCCACACATTCAGTTTCTCTTTGTGGCCCCTAGCAAGTCAGTGAGACTCGCTGACACCAGGATTTTTCTTCTTTTTGCCTTCATCAAAACTTACTTGTCCTGTGTCCCATTGCCCAGAGATCATGTTCTTCTGGGAAACTACTAAACTATTTTGTAAACAAGATTTTAGAGCCAATAATACTTTCTGTAATATCTTTTTTACTCAAGGTTTTTTCTTAACTTCCTACCTCAAAGTTTATGATTTTTAGCTTTTCTATCAGTGGGGTTAACAATAAAGAGCATAGACTCCCCTCTGGCCTTTTTTTTTTTTTCTGTGTTGATTAAAGATTAAAATCCCTATATGGAACTTTTTGTTAGGTTAGCTTTCCTGGAGACAGACTTTGAGACAGAGAATTGCATGCAGAAGGTTATCGGGAGAGTGTCTTGGGAGATACAAGGACCTGAGGAAGGCAGGATTGGGGAAAAGCAGGAACCAATCCACAAAGCAGTTGCAACAGAGGCCTCAGCCATTCCTATGGGAAGCTCAGGAGCTGAGAAGTCCCTTCAGAGAGGTCCTAATTGAGGCAAATGTGCTTGCATCCTCGCATCAGCCAGTTACTGGCTGTCCCTGAAAGCGTAACCCTAGGTGAAGCAGTTCTCTGTAGCCAAGGGTAATTCCCAGTGAGCCATGTAGCTATGACCTGGCGTCGGCAGATAGTCCCAGCAGCTGAGGTATGAGTACGTTGGTCCTGAAGGCAGGACCTCCACAGAGCTCTGCAGCATCCACGATGAGCTGCTCACATCCACTTGCATCTAATGGTAATTTTGCCCTATCTGGAAATGGCTTCTCCAGGGCCCTGGCTAGTCTTGTTTCTTGTGAAAACCTGGAAGTGCTAGTGAGATGAATGGTAGCCCTACTGCTGCACTTGACCTTGCATTTATAATTGGTGCTCAGGATAGGGAGGTCCTTATCCTCTGCTACTCAACCTAGGTTTCTCTCAGCCTCAACCCGCAAATCTGTTGATCTAGGCAGGTAGCTTGGTGGGGTGAGCTAGACCCTCTTTCCTGAATTACCAAGTCCTTCTCGGGCTGGGCTTGCTGTGCCTGGGCACAAACCACTAAGCCCAGGGATAGGAGCACCAAAAGACGTCCAAGGCTCTGCAGGCAGGAAAGGCAAACCCATAGGCCTGGAATGTGTATTAATCCTAGTCAAGGTAAATTGCTCCTCCTTCTAGGACTGAAAAGATTCAAAACAATTGATTTGCTACCAAATTACTGGTAAGGATGCCATGTTGGAGACACAGCATTACTCTTTGTTACTGGCAGGGTGCATCATTAGCCTTTGTGTCATGTTGTTGACCAATCAGCCTTTGTGAGCCTGTTGTTGGCCAATACATAAGGCTTCATCTTTATCATCATGGCTGCTCTGTTTATGAATCCACTGTCCAAGCACTAGGGTTGAAGAGGACAGAGACTGGCTGACACCTACCAGCTGTCAGTTACTAAGTCTCCTGTAGTGTAGGCTATCTGGTCATGCCCACCCACAGAGGCCCATCCATGTGCCTCTTCCCCAGATATACTTGTCCCTAGTCTTTTAATTGTTCTCTTTGCAGGCCCCGGCAAACCAACTAGGCCACCTGCCATATGCTCTGCTTCCAAGGACTATCCCAGTTGCCAACTATTTCAGGTTTGGTGCCGTGGAAACCAGATTCTAAGATACAGAGGTGCATGTGGAAGATTTATTTTTGAGTGCATTCAGGAGATACATCCTTAAGGAATTGAAGGAAGCAAGACTGGGGAGAAAGACAGCCTGAAGCAAGAGGGCTAGTAGAACTTTTCACCCCCACATCGTTTAGTCATTGGCAACAACTATCCCAGGCAGGGGATCATAATCTTGGATGAGACATACTTTCAGTGGCAGGCAGTTTCTAGTGAGGGACATAACTCTGTGTTGTCAAGATACAGTGTTTCTAGGAGTTGGGATATAGTTACGTCAGGCCTGAGGAAGCAATCTCGGGAGTGTACCACAGTGTCCACTACAGTGTTAGGCCATCAGTTTGTTCTAATTCAGGTTCAAGTTTTATTTATTGCTATGTAAGAAATCCCCCAAAACTTAGTTTCTGTGGGTCAGGAATTTAGGAGCAGTTTAACTGGTTGGCCCTGGCACAAGGTGTCTCACAAAGTTGTAGTGAAGATGTTGGCTGAGCCCGCAGTCATCTGGAGGCTTAACTGGGGTGGGGCAATCCACTTTCAAGATGGCTCACTCATACTGCTAGCAAGTTGGTGGTGGCTGTTGCCAAGAAGCCTCAATTGCTGGCCACATGAACATTGCCATAAGGCTGTTATAAGAGTCCCCATAACAGAGCAGCTGGTTGATCCTTGAGCAAGTGATCCGAGAGAGAGCAAGGCAGAAGCTACAATGTTTTAATGACTCAACGTCAGAAGTTACACACTGTTCTTTCTATACATGCATGGCAGCCCTGTTCATTGTGGGAAGACACTACACAAGGGCATGAATACTAGAAGGCAAGACCATCGGGGTCATCTTAAAGACTAGCTACTATGAAGAGATTCCACAAATATAGATGTCTTGAACCCAAAGTTCTTCTATCAAATGCTCATGTCATTTTAATATTTAATTCAGTGTCTGGGGTGGGTTAAAGGGCTGTAAGCACCCAGAACTTGAAGCTGGTTGGAAGTCACCCTATTTGAGAATCATCACTTCTCTCTCTGCCACATTTTTTAATGAAGTACATAGAAATATTCTTTCAGAAAGCAATTCATCACTGCGATATTAGTCTACTGCAGCAGATTATGCCACAACTTAAAAACATATAACTTATTGCCCCAGAAATAGATTGAAAAGAATCATGTCATTGTGCTCTAAAAGCTTATGCCATGAGATTGCATCCATTCTGATTCAAGTCTTCTCATATTTTCCAGGATTCCATAGAGAAGTTTATATGTCATCATCTTGGAAATCTAAATGCGAAATGGTGGTTTTATGATTTTACACTTCTTTTCAAGACAAGGTATTTACCTTATGAGTGGTAATTATACTCATAAACAATTATTTTTTTTTAAAGATTTTATTTATTTGAGAGAGAGAATGAGATAGAGAGAGAGAGCATGAGAGGGGGGAGGGTCCGAGGGAGAAGCAGACTCACTGCTGAGCAGGGAGCCCGATGCGGGACTCGATCCCGGGACTCTGGGATCATGACCTGAGCTGAAGGCAGTCGCTTAACCAACTGAGCCACCCAGGCGCCCCTCTCATAAACAATTATTAAGGTCTGTTAGCCAACACTCAAAAGTAGACAGCTAAACTTGGTTTGAGACAATACAAAGAAAGAAAAACACATGGTTTGTACTCTTTTGTTTTTGTTTTTTTAAGTAGGTTCCATGTGTGGAGTCCAGCATGGGGCTTGAACTCGTGACCCTGAGAATCAAGACCTGAGCTGAGCTAAGAGGTGGACACTTAACTGACTGAGCTATCCAGATGCCCTGTATAGTTTCTACTCTTAAAGACATTGGTATCTTTTGAGGGTAACAGCAAAAACCCATAATGAGCCCAAAGAACTACAGAGATGCAGCAACCAAGCCAGAAACTTCCACGGGAATACAATCCTAGCAAAGACCTCACTGGCCTCCATCTCTCAGCAAATGCTTTTTTAACCTAGAAACAAACCTGGTTTGAAAATAGAAGAGCAAATCCCTTCTTCTGCTAGCTTCATGTCAAGGAGGGACTGTAAGAGAGGAGAGCAGAGGTCAGTCCTTACTGCCCATTACCTTAGTGGCCAGGAGGCGTCAACACCAGGTATAAATAGAATACTGCCTCTCACATGCACTCTCTACCCACCGGATCACACCACATCCCCTTGACTGAGGGATGCCCTTTTACCCAAGGCTTAATTCATTTCCATGACTACCAGAAAGGCCAAAACAAACACATTTCTCCCAACAGGAGCTACATTTATTTTGCAGATAGAACATCAATATCCTTTATTTTGTGGAGACATGTGCAATTGGTTTAGAAGCATTGTACTCAGGTCTGATAGGAAAAGTCCATGTGACCCGAACTTAATTTACACACTGGACTTGGAATCAAGAGGAATGAGCTTTTACTTACCCATTCATTCATTCAACAAATTCATTGCTCATGCAGGTATTGTGTTGGACAAGGAGAATACAGAGCTTAAGAGAATAGATAAATAAAATAGAGTCCTTCTCCTAAGACACTCAAACTCTAGTGGGAAAAACAGGTAAACACAATAGAAATTAATAAACCCTCTGAGAAAAATGTGTACTGAACTTTGGGAGAAAATCTTGGACATTTTTAGGTAAAGATGGGGGAAAAAACTGTGCTCTAAGCAAAGGAAACAGCATTTTCT
The DNA here is from genome assembly GCF_009762305.2 of Zalophus californianus. Taxonomy (NCBI): domain Eukaryota; kingdom Metazoa; phylum Chordata; class Mammalia; order Carnivora; family Otariidae; genus Zalophus; species Zalophus californianus. Next base: position 123,809,463 of record NC_045599.1, on the reverse strand, counting down.
AAACATGGAAACCAGAAAGAACAGGATTTGATCAGTTAACTGCTAAACATAGCTGAAGTTTAGAGAGTTTGTTGGAAAGAGTAAGAGACAACACTGGCACAATTCTGGTCAGGAGAGCTTTGGTGAGCCCTGCCCAGGAGAAGGGTATCGAAACCTTTGGAAGGACCTTATGGGGAGTGAAATGATTAGATTTGCCTAAAAAAAAAAAAAATCACTCTGGGAACAGCAAAGAAGAAGGATAAGAACGGATCAGAATGGATCCCCGGGGAACTCCCACATTTACAAGAGAAGCAGAGCCAAGGAGTAGCCAAACAATTAAGAGGAAATCCAACAGAGTGGTTTTGTGGACTAGAGGGAGAGCGTCTGGGGGGAGACAAGAGTGCCCAATGCCACAGACAGGTCAAGGAAGGCAAGGACTGAACCCCATCTATTAGATTAGCAACCCAGAAGGAACTGGAGGCCTTGGTGAGAGGAATGGCCGTCAAGAGGGAGAGGTAGATTGCAGCAGGTAAGGAGAAAATGGGAGTCAGGAAGAAGAGACAGTGAGTGCCACCTTCTCTAACATCCTGGCTCTGCTGGCATGAAGGTCCCTCATTAGAGGAGTCATGCAGTCGAAGGATTTTATTTTATTTTCTTAAGATGAGAGAGATTGGAGCACATTCCTCTATGAGCGGAAGGTACAGGAAAAAGCGTGGGCAATTAAAAGAGCAAATTCCTGAGGATGTGGGAAGGTATGGGATCTAGAGCATGGGTTGGAGGGCTTTGCCTGGGTCTGGAGGAAAGACTCCTCTTCTGGGGTCTAATGAGAACATGGAGAGATGGGTGGTATTGAAATGGAGGCTTTCCCTCTCCTGCCTCCTCCACTGTCTGGGAAGTACAGGGTAGAGTCTCTGCCGGGTGCAGAGGGGAAAGTGTTGGTGGGCTGAAGACATACAGACAGGCTAGGGAAGTCTGAAATACGCGCAGGGGAGAATGGGAGAGAGAGGCCATCCAGGTATATTTGGAAGAATTCCTGTGTCACCATGGGGCTCCTGTTCTCTGGTTTGGGAAGGAAAGAGAAAGTCAGGTGCTGCTAGATTCTGTGAGGCTGGCCAACACTGGTCCCTTCCCTGGGTTGCTTCCTCCTTGTGTGAATTCTCTCTGAGGTTTCTGCCATTTTAGCTGTCACTTCTGTTTCTTTCCTTGCTCCTTTAAAAAAAAGAAGTAACTATGCATCCACAGGCAGTGTGTCATAACTGAGGAGATATGGCACTTCCTCTCTATGTGCCTGAAAAAACAGAGTGATTCAGCTTCTGGTGTAGTAATGAGAGTGCAGCCTACTTCCATGAAAATAGAATCTATTGTATGATCTTTATATATTTAAACCTTTAGTGACAACAACTCTTGGAATGTGTCCAGAGCAAAGTGCCCAATCTACTACAATATTTGTTTTCAGAACACATTAGATAGTTCCATTCAGTTCAGTATTTATGAAGAACTATCTGTGCAACTATAACCATTTTTACAAAATCGACATAAAATGCCGCAATTTTGTTTGGGGGCACAGATAACAACTCTAGATCATTCTGTAGCTTATCTGTGGAAAATTTTACGACCACAGTCATGGTATAATTCTTAAAAGTTTATTTTTGATCATTCTTCCTTCCAAAATTCCTCCACAATCTCAAAACAAAACAAAATCAAAAACAAAACCCAAGCCCTCCTCCAGCTAACACTGCACACTCTGACTGGCCCCCCAAGGACCGAAATGGGTCAGAGGGGGGAGGCTTGAAGATGAAATCAGTGCATGAGAACAGAGACGATAATAAGCTCAAACCCCCAAACCTATTATTTCTCAGAAGCAAAGCTCGTGTCTCTTTGGCCTTGCTTTTATTTTGGGAAACATGGAATCCCTGGGCAGGAATGGGACTTTCCTTTGACTTGGAGCATGGGCCACTTCTACTGACAGCCCAAGGAACCACTACAGCCAGTCCTCTTGCATTTGGGGAGCTGGACTCCCTAGCATGGCAGGAAGTAGTGACAATCCTTTGGTTTGTGTAACCAGCACTTACTCGTCTTATTTATATTTAAGGGAAGAAGCATGCATCTTGCAACCCTTCAGGGCAGGCACGGTGCTGCCTTCAATCTAAGGGCAGGATTGAAGAATGGGCTCTTCTGCTCTTCTTTTTCTGGGGACCTTATTCAAGACCCACATTCTTTCACAATTTTTTAACAGTATGTTAGAAGCTACATCATTGATCTGTGCACTTGTAGGGTTTGCTGTCTGCCTCCCTGTGAAACTAATTACCGAGAAGATGGGGTTGGGGGGGGCGCCTGGGTGGCTCAGTTGGTTAAGCGACTGCCTTCGGCTCAGGTCATGATCCTGGAGTCCCGGGATCGAGTCCCACATCGGGCTCCCTGCTCAGCGGGGAGTCTGCTTCTCCCTCTGACACTCTTCCCTCTCGTGCTCTCTATCTCTCATTCTCTCTCTCTCAAATAAATAAATAAAATCTTAAAAAAAAAAAAAGAAGATGGGGTTAGGTCTCTTTCCTTCAGTCCTGTTTCCCCAGTACTTAGAACAGTGCCTGGCACAAGTAGGTGCTCAATAAGTATTAGCTGAATGGATGAAATGAACATTCAATTTAGAGATCTTATTCCTTCCCTATAATCAGACATTCCCAGATGTATAGGACAGAATATGAGGACGAGTGAGGACCTTGAATCCTGAGCCTCTGAAAACTGTGAAGTTTGATGGTGGAATGAGGTTTTCTCTCTCTTAAGACTCATAACTCAAAGTATGGGATTTGTTATAACTCCTGTCAGTTCCAAATGAGGCTGAAGAGACGTGTCCGTGCCACTCTCAGAGGATGAATAATTGGTGTTTGGGATAACGTCAGTTGAGTCACACAATTATACATTTTCAGGCAAAAAGATCACCAGCCTAGGCCAATTTTCCCCACAGCGGAGTCTTTTGAGCTACTTTTTAAGAGTTTATGGAACTGCATAAATAATTCCCAAATCAAACCATGCTGGCTCTTACTAGGACAACCATATACCTTACAATTCAAATGGAATACTTAGACATGGAATGGGGAAGCTATTAAGACTTATACTAAACAAAAAGCATAATTGGAGACTATCATAGAAAAACCAGGGTGCATATGTGATTATTCGGTAAGTGGAAGTGAGTCACAGGATTTTTAGAAACAGGAATTCTGTGAAGTGAAAAACAATATGAACTGGGGAGAAGAAGCCTTTCAAGGGTCTTTTTGCTGCGCTATCAGGCAAAATTTTTCGCAAACTACCCCAGGTCAGAAAGACCAATCCTCAGTCATGTTGGAAATTTCTCCCATTTCAACAACCTCCCTGACATTCACACGTTCTTTCCATCTGAACTGCACATTTCATGTGAAGACAGATACGCCAGCTACCATCAATTCAAGACAACTTCTGTCTTTCCCTGAGCAAAGTAATCCAAGGCCTTTATATCAGCTTCTTTCTTATTTTCCAATCTCTTAATCAGATTTGTTGGTCTCTTCCAACAAGTTCTTGTTAGAACCTCTTTTCCAAAGTTCTCTATGGGTCCCACTAACATTTGATACCCAGAGTCCAGCCTAGTGTCATGGGAAGGAGCAGGTTGACATTATTTCTCTTGCACTATAGCTGCGAGAATGATCTTGCAAAGAGAATGCAGCCCTTGATTCCAGCCTGTTACAGGTCAACATCTATCCATGAACATTCCTTTAAGAATTTAAAACACATCAGGGCCACCTACGAAGCCGCTACTATGCCACAGTTTTCCAGACAACAGCCTGGTCTTAATCTTTTAGAAATGAGCTACCACAGAGATCCCCAACTTATCTCATCTGAACATGAGATATGAAGGACTTTTCTAATTTTGTGATTGTAGAGTACTCCTTTCACAGATGTTTTGATGTTTGAGGGAGCAGGCAATGTTGAGAATGTGGGAGATGACATGTGCAGGGACAAGTCAGAGCTCAGGGGGCACACTTGGCAAGAAGGACACACCAGTTGAATGCAAGTATTGTGTCATCCTTCATTTTTGCCTCACCGACCCAAGCACACAGACTCCAAGACTGACAGGGCTTGAAGACCAACAAACATAAGCCCTCACCTCATGAACTCCAGTACTAGAGCTTCTTCCTGTCAAGACAGGTCTTGGAGAAGATGGAACACTGTGTCGCCAAATATCATTTTTTGGTTTTAGTAAAGTCTGTGCCTCTTTCATCTGATGTAATTCTTTCCAAAAAGCAAGAACTCTTCCTATCTTCCAGATCTCTTTCAACGCAGTAATTTGCACAAGACACTAAAGAAAACTGTGCTTAAGATCTCTTTAAGCTGAAGTCCTCTACTAGGGCAGATGAAGCAAGCACTCCACATTTTTATTCAAGCTTCAACAAGCACCTGAACCTTTGAATCTCACCTCTACCTCTGTTTACAAAGTAGATGGGTCCACAAAGGTTTGGGGAGAAGTGAACTACCTTACAAGGCCAAGGAGTGTTTGTTATTTAAATGACCCCTGCAGAAATCTTTCTGTAAGAGAGAAGATTGCTTATTCCACCCCCATTCCTTTCTTTCTTTGATGTTTGCTAAATTATATTTTTAGATATTAAGGTTGTGCAAAGTGAAGACTATTTGTACTGTTTCAAAGTCTGGAGTTCATACTCAGAAATTATTGTTGTTATGCCAGAGGATGTGGAGGCATTTCTTTCTTCCACACAGACTCTCCTGAACAGATTTATCTTCTTCCCTGCCTGCTACCCCCTCCCACCTGATTCAAAACAAAGATAGACTTTTTCAGATAGCAAGATGAGTTTTCCAAAATCAGCACAGTACTCAACATTTTCATTGTGTGCCTCCCTTCCCATTCTTAGCTTCTGGGGGAAGATGTCTGAAAACCAGTGTTTGCTTAATTGATCACACAAACTGAAAGTACACTTCGGTCCGGTCACCAATCAGTGGCTTCTTCCTGAGAGCAAGAGTAACCCCAGGTCTTGTCAGAACAGTAGAAACATAGGCGTTGAAATCATGTGATCTCTCTCTGTACAGTTTTTATAAAGGGCAGCCAAGAAGGAACAGGCTTCATACTGGAGGGGAGCATCACCTCTAGGAACCCAATCTCTCACTCACAAATACCTGGTATTCATCTGGCTCAACTAGCAATTGCAAGTCAGTGCAGTAAATGATGATGGTTCTTCATTTTACATTCTTATTCCTGTAGTGTGAATGACCTGGTATGGGAATCCCCCAGCTCGATGGAACCTGAGCCCCGGGGAGGGTTTCTGTGTTTGCCTATAAAGTGTGTTTTTCCTTTCCCTCCCTCTCATTTTCCTCCCCTCCCTTCCTTCTTCCTCTCTCTCTCTCTTCTTCCCTTCTTTCTTCTTTTCCCCCTTTCCCTTTTTTGGAGAGAAAAGTGTGGTGATGGGCAGTGAATAAAAGGGAACCACAGTCCCTGGAAAACCTTATTACTGATGAGTCAACCTAAGAATTTGTCAAATTCTATGGAGGCCAGATAATGACAAAGTTATTGATTGGCTCCTTTTATTTTCTCTAGAATAAAAATACCTGAAAGGCAGAGAACAGATCCCTTTTATGTGAGATGCGATATTAGCAGATTGTGGGAGGTTGATAAATAAAGTTGGTTGATGTTTTATAGCAATTGTTAGTTGCCTCCCAAGCTCCTATCTCCCAGTCTGACTTTCCCAGTTTGGGTTTGGGGATCTACATCGTCCCAGGGAAGCGAGGCTAAGCTAATCTGTATATCAATACTTATTTCTATGGGCATCCCTGGGAGTGAACATATGATTTAAGCTAGATGCTCTCTTTCTTCTGAAAGTGAACAAGATGCACATATTGTCCCAGGCGTTGTGAGCAGCCATCCTTCCATCAAAAGAATCATAAGATAAAGCCAACCACAAAAAAGCAGAGAGACAGCAAATCGGGTCCATTTTGACATTCTTGGGCCACTTGATTGAATCTCACTTGAAACCAGATCTACAACTAGGGTTTTTAGTTATACTGAGCCAATAAATTATTTTTATAATTTAAGCTGAGTGGAGTTGAAGTTTCTGGTATACACGACCCAAATATTACTAATTTTGATAAATCACATCTTTGACTAAAGGAATCGGGGGGGGGGGTCGAAATACACACACACACATACACACAAAAAGAACACTTGATGTCTGCATAATGAATTAACAACTTTCTTTGGAGGATACACAATGTGTAAGATGTAACTTAGGTTGCAAGTCTAACTGCCAAATAAAATCAGTGAGTATGTAACTTAAAAATAACACATAGATGGCATTCAGTGGTACAAAATGTAGTGTTTTCAGAGAGGAGGTGATCCAGTGAAAGAGGTTGGAGGGCTTTATGGAGGAGGTGAGATTTAGGCAAGAATATGTACAGTGGATGCAGAAGACATAAGCAAAGGGACCAATATGAGCCAAGAGGCCCCGGCTCTAAAGCATGTTGAGAGTACTGTGACTGTCAAAGGCACAACCCCCATCAGTTTTGTTTTATATAGTATTCCCCCTATTTTCTGGTGATGTGATAGTAATGAGCTGAAACTGGCCCCCTTTACTAAGAAAGCCAATACGAGTTCTCTCTGGGTGCACTCCATCACTTTCCCATATGCAAAAGTCTGGGTGACATTCAGCTGTCTAGTCTCTTCCCTGTGTTCCCTGCATAATTTCTGCCTCTGAGTTACAGGAAATTTCTTCTGAAAAGCCATTTGGAGACAGATTGTAATATAATGCTCTTGAACATTCCACTCTAGCAATCGATAAAGGCAGCACTCAGTGCAGAGATAATCAAACACAGGATGGAATCTAATATGCACAAAGCTGATATTTTAACTAGACCCAAGAAGCTCAGTGATTCTTTGCTCCAAGCTGTGGCCTGGTTCATTTTCCTGCCTTTGTCTTATATTTTTATATACTTTTAAGGTCAAGCTTTTTGAAGTAGCGTATAGTTATTTTATTCTATTTTAGTTGTTCAAGGTTACATCCAAGGTCAAATCTACATAAAAATAAGCATGTTGGCAACCAGCAAAGAATATGTTATTTTAGGAAGAAATAAAATGGCAATTGTGACCCTGGATCCCCTACCACACCCTCCTCACAGTCTCCTTTGACTCTTTAAGGAAGAAGGCTGAATGCTCACACCAGTATGTGCCAAGCAAATCAGAAATGCTTTCTTGAGAAAGATAAGCTTTTCTAGTAAAAAGACATCCTGTGCTCCCTGAATCACCATCAGGTGGGGGATGGGAGATAGTGTGGGGACATCATTTGCATTCTATAATCTGGACTGAGAGCAAGATGGAAAACAGTGTTTCTTCTCATTTCTTCTCTTCTCACCATGATTGTGTTCGCCTTCCCTTTCTGGAACTGTTCTCTGTGGACATGTCCCATGGTAATCAGATCAACATTCTGAACCTGTGCTTTAAAACCGCCCCGGGAAGATGCTAAACACATCTTCAATAATAATGAGTATAAGCAACAACAACATCCTCTGCCAAAGACTTAAAAAAAATCATTCTCGCCGTGATCATTGTTTTAATCCTTAGAAAAGATGAAGGGATTTATAGAACAGTAGCTAAAGAAATAGTATCCTTCAAATATTCCATAGCTCAAGATAGCATTCATAAGATTTGTGGATGAAGGGATTTTGGTGTTACCTTTTTCTTTTTTTTTTTTTATTATTATGTTATGATAACCACCATACAATACATCATTAATTTCTGATGTAGTGTTCCATGATTCATTGTTTGCGTATAACACCCAGTGCTCCACGCAGAACGTGCCCTCCTTAATACCCATCACCAGGCTAACCCATCCCCCCACCCCCTCCCCTCTAGAACCCTCAGTTTGTTTCTCGGAGTCCATAGTCTCTCATGGTTCATCTCTCCCTCCGATTCCCCCCCTTCATTTTTCCCTTCCTTCTCCTAATGTCCTCCGTGCTATTCCTCATGTTCCACAAAGAAGTGAAACCATATGATAATTGTCTTTCTCTGCTTGACTTATTTCACTTCGTATAATCTCCTCCAGTCCCATTCACGTTGATGTAAAAGTTGGGCATTCATCCTTCCTGATGGCTGAGTAATACTCCATTGTATATATGGACCACATCTTCTTTATCCATTCATCTGTTGAAGGGCATCTCTGCTCTTTCCACAGTTTGGCTATTGTGGACATTGCTGCTATGAACATTGGGGTGCATATGGCCCTTCTTTTACTACATCTGTGTCTTTGGGGTAAATACCCAGGAGTGTAATTACCGGGACATAGGGTAGCTCTATTTTTAATTTGTTGAGGCACCTCCACACTGTTTTCCAAAGTGGCTGTACCAACTTGCATTCCCACCAACAGTGTAAGAGGGTTCCCCTTTCTCCACAACCTTTCCAATATGTGTTGTTTCTTGCCCTGTCAATTTTTGCCATTCTAACTGGTGTAAGGTGGTATCTCAATGCAGTTTTAATTTGAATTTCTCTGATAGCTAATGATGATGGACATTTTTTACCTTTCAATGAACATTGGTGTCAGTATGACTTATTAAATCGGTGTTACTCTTCCCCCAACCCCACCCATACCAACCGCCACCACCTGCAGACTCATGTAACTGTAGAACTGGAAGAGAACAGGGACAGTTCAGATCCCTACACAACTGAACTGGGGGATCAGGGAAGTTCAAAAATGTAATGACAATGCAAGGATTTACTCTCTGGCCAGGCTTGAAAAGCCAGTGTGTCATTAGAAGTACTGAAGCCATTAAGGACTCAGGAGTGATCCAGTTAAGGGGACTCCTTCAAAATCCTTACCGTGGTTAATCAGGAATAACATACAATGGATTACTACTCAGCAATAAAACAGAATACTCTGGGCAGCATTGATGAATTGCAAAATAATTATGCTCAATGCAAAGAGCCAGACAAGAAAGAGTACATACCATATGGTAAGATTTATACACATTTCTGGAAAATGCAAACTAATCTATAGTGACAGAAAGCAGATCAGTGGTTGTCTGGGGCCGGATGTGTGAGTAGGGGCAGGAGGGAGGAATTACAATGGGGCACAGGGAAACTTAGAGTTGAATTATATGATCCTTATATTAACTGTGGTGATGGTTTCATGGGTATATTTATACTTCAAAAAGTATCAAATTGTATACCTTTAATATATGCAGTTTATCATGTATTGTATATTACCCCAATAAAGCTGGTTTTAAAACTCAGTGATACAAAAAAATAGGGGATGAAGGATTTCCCCGGGGAAGAGCAAAAGGCAACTATGGACTGTGTCTCCCAGCGCAGCCCAGACCCTTTTATTGGTGTTTACTCCCTTCCGGTTTCAACCTCGCGCCTCAAAAATGAGTTCTTGTCCTGCTATTTTACTTTGTATATCTAGAAAAGAATTATACCTAAACCACAGCAACTGGTTTATATGATAACTCTTCTTGCTAAGCTAAGATGACATCTAAGGAAATTCTTATTTGGGCGGTGGGGGGGGGGGGGTTATATCATCATCACCTACATATGATCTATCCATGAATAATATTTTCAACCCAGAAACTTAATGCTCTTTATTGGTTGCCATAAGAGTTTTGGTGGGAGAGGTTCCCTAACTCTCAGTCCTCAAGTAATCCATGTAATTGTGGGAAAATAATGAACCTCTAGACTATTGACTTGGTTCCTCCAAAAAGTTTGTGGTGGGGAAGTAAAAGATAAAGACAGACGGAAGATGTATAATGCAATGAGAGGCACTCGGTAGGACCTTTGTTCAGTCGAATCAGCTGTAAATAGACTCCTTTGGGACAACTGGGAACCGTGAGATGTATGTGTGTGGGGTATGATAGAAGGGACTTCATGAGAGGGACAATGGCATGGCTGCTCATGAAAACATCTGCAGTGCTTGGAGCTGTGTAAGAAGTATGAGAGGAGATACCACTGAATGCTGGGATTTACTCTAAAATACTTCAGTAGAGAAAGATAGGGGAGGTAAAACTCTTGATAATCACTGAATCTGGGTGGTGCCACATGAAGTTCAGTATATTATTCTTTTTACCTTTGTATATATTGGAATTTTTCATAGTAAAAAATGTTAAAAGACTTCATCAAAGTACTTAGCACATTTTAAAAACAGGAAGGGGTGTAAATCACAGTGATGACCTAAGAGAAAAGGATAGACTTGATCTGCCAATAAGAAGATGGGGTTAGGGGGTGGGTGGTAGGTATGGAGTTGCCTCAGATCCCTTTCTAGAATTGACTGAACCTCACTCACTAAGTGACCTTGGAGAAAGTCCCTTACTCAAGGAAAACTGGGGAAAGTGCCTGGCCAGCCAGGTGTGTGTGAGGCAGTTGCCTTTTCTGCAGCCCCAGTTGGATGGGTAAGAGTTATTCCAGGGCCTCATAGTCTCCTAAGAGTCTTTATGCGCTATGATGTTTCTGCCCTATCCAAACTGCTCCTGGATCAGATGACAGGTGGACAGCCCCCTCGTTCTGCCCCTGCCCCCAGTGAGGTTGACTTTCCAGGAGTCACTTAATCTCAGAAACCCTGCAGTTTTCTCTGATGTTTTTGAAGTTGGAAATCCATCTCTCTGTGTTGAGGTTCTGTATTACTTGTGGCCCCCTCCCTATAGCACCGCAGACAAGAACCAAAGTGAGATGACCCCAAACAAGCTCTCCCTCTACATTTACAGGGCAAACCATGACTTTTCTCAAGGCCCACAGATTATAGGGAGGCAAAGGGTGGAAAAATCCAGAAAACAAAACAAAACAAAACAAAACACAGCACAACCATACCACCCATAAAAACATGCCAGATGGAAGGGGAAGATGCCTATAATTCTACTGGTTTCAAATGTATTTATTTAGTTCAATCATTTATGAAACAAAACCCAGAAATTCCAGGCATCTCTCCTAAACAAAAGAACCACTAATGTTTGCTTCTGGTCAGCATGTGAAACTTGGTTAAAACCCAAATGTTAGACATAGGTTCCTAAGGAAGGTTCTCTGCAGGCCAGAGCTCAGATATGGAGTGCCTGCCACATGCATTCTTATCTAGCCGTCAAACTAAGAGTCCAACCCAGGGTTGCCAACAACTGGGAACATGTTCGGGAGACACTCGTCCTACTCATGTCAAGGGGAAAACTTCCTCCAGAGCAATCACCGAGAAAGAGGTAGAGATAATTATTCAAACCATGGCACTCCTAAGATTTTCTAACTGCCCTGAGCCCCCCAAAGAAGTCTTGATTGAGATGGTCTAGATTCCACAATGTTATCAGTCATCAACAGATTTCAACCTTCCTTGAAAGTGCTTCCAATTGTTCCAGTGGCTAAAGCGACTTGAATCAACACTGGATATAGCAAAGAAAACAAACCACTTATAAACTTTCCCATACCTGCCAAAACTGGAAAGCTATAAATAGGGGTAGCAAACACTGTTCAAAAATATTTCTCTGGGAGAAAACAGGCGGAAAAGAATGAATAATTTTCAAAGAAGTGAGGATTTTTTTTTTTTAAGTTAGTTCATTTTGCGACTTGGAATTTCTATGGCCGTGAGGAAGTGAGGAAAACACAACTCAGCCACGATGATAGGTTTCTTACATCCATGAGAAAGCAGAAGTGGTATCGGCTTGAAACAATTACATGGTATGCCATATTGATAGAGTTATCTCATTTTCTTTGTTATTCCTCCTACTGCTTTTGGGAGAAGGAAGTGCTTTTTCCATATCAGCGTCCTTTTGTACTTTTAAGAAGATAAGCTCTTTTCTCCCCAGCGAAAGCTGTTCGTCAAGGTCACTGGACAACTGGACTAGAACTCAGGTTAAAAACCCACAGTAATTTCTGGTATTGAATTATCCCAAGTATTTCTTTAATCATAGAGTTTGTTGTTGTTTCTAAAGCAGTAAACTCTGTTGTTAAGTGCTCACTATTATTGTTCCAAGGAACAGAAATCTTTGGAGTTTAACAATTTTCAGTCCGGAATCTTGCTTCCGCCATTACTAGCTGGGTAATGCAGGGCAACTTGTTAAACTCTACCTGCCTTGGTTATTCCAGAAATGTCCCATGTGTTTTGCTTCTTGGAGCCCTTGATTAGTTGATCTGGTTATTGAGTCAATGATTGAAAATAATCTAGTTAGAAAACAATCTGAGGGGATAAAGTTATGTCTTTAGTGTGCAGAACCCTGCCTCACCACTAAATTCCTCTTCTGTAAGTTGAAAATTAAATGACAGCGGATGTGAAGTCCTTAACGTAATGTGTGGCAATGTAAGGATTCAATAAATGCTGTAGTCACTTTTAATAATAAACACTTTCTGATTAGAATCACAGATCAATCGTTTCCCTGATTAAAGGAACTTCATTTATATGTACATGTATGAATATAAAATGACAGCAAATATCATACACATGTCAATGACACCATTCTTCCAATGGTTGGTGGAGCCGTTAACTTTACCCTCCTCATCCACAGCACACAGCCTTGGCAACTCCCCTTCAGAATAGATGCTTTGTTCACTCTCACTAGTTTCCTCCCCTCCATTTGTAATATGAAATATTCCCTTTTGGTGTCTGTCCTTATGAAGGAGAAGACCCACAAGACCAAGAGTATTCAGAACCTGGAATTAAATGCTGACGTGGCCCTGGACTCCATGTGCAAAACTTTGACCTTGCTGTGGTCACTGATGAGCTCATCACTATAGAAAATGTTTCTCAGGGATGCCTGGGTGGCTTAGTCGGTTAAGCGTCTGCCTTTGGCTCAGGTCATGATCCCAGGGTCTTGGGATCAAGGCCCTCGTCAGGCTCCCTGCTCAGTGGGGAGCCTGCTTCTCACTCTGCCTGCCGCTCCCCCTGCTTGTTCTCTCTTGCTCTCTCTCTCTCTGACAAATAAATAAATAAAATCTTTAAAATAAAATAAAATGCTTCTCAAAGTCAAGAAGAAAGTCAGTGGGACTAAAGACTGCTTATGGACCTCAGCACATTATGCTGTTTCATTCCTTTCCAAGAGAATTTTTAGAACCATGCCATTGTCTAGCTGACATAAAAAAAATACACTGTGTGGGGTCCACCTATATGTCTATGCACTATATATAAGTAGTTTTTAATATTTTTTCATCCTTTCTTATCTCAAGGTCTAAACAGCACAGAAAAATACGGTTGGAAGACTGTGGTAACTCAATGGGCTGCTCTTCCAGAGGAGACAGGTAGGAGGATGTGTTACTCTGGGTTCTCCAAGAAGCAGATACTAAAATGGGATGAAACATGCCAGGATGGAAAAAGGGAATGCCTGTGAGAGACCGCATGTAGGGAGCTGGTGTGGCTCGGAGAGGCAATGAAAGTCCGTCCCGGATAGAGCAAAGAGGGAAGGAAGGTTGGATGGACACATCCTCCATTGTCCTGCAGGCTATAAAGGTTCAGCCAGGTGGGCAGGGGGTCCTTGAGTGACACTCAGCGGTCAGAGGAGCCCTATGTCACCCAGGCACAGACCTGCCTTGGTATCCCTACTGTGTGCAGTTGTTGGCTGGGACAAGCCCGAAGAAAGGGTGACCTTGGTACAAACAGGGGATGCACCTCAGATCACAGCAGTGGGGGTCAATTTTGCTCCCTGAGGTTGGATGTCCACAAGGTACATTCTCATGGCCGCCCCAGGAAAGATGGTCCCTAACTAGCCCAGGATCTCTTTCAGAGACCTTGGACAGCTGGAGAAGTGAGAAAGGCTGCTTGTGGAAGACAGGCGCCGACCCCTCCTCAGGTCCCCAACACACACACGCGCGCGCGCACACACACACACACACACGCAAACACGTGCTATGAATACGCAAGCACTAGGGGAGACCTATGTACTCTGAAAGGCACAAAGATACTTTTCTACAAAATCGTGTGTGTCGGACCAAGTCCCCTCAGTTCTGTGGGGACCTCAGTTCAGTGAACCACCCCGTCGTGCTGACCTGGTTCCTCACAGCCAGCTCCTCAGCAGGAGCTTTGGTTTGTATGTCCCCTGACACGAAGAATGTCTTAACAGTGGGGTTGTTGAAGAGTTAAAAAAAGAAAGGAAGGAAGGAAGGAAGGAAGGAGAGAGAAAGAGAGAAGCGCAGAGATAGAGTGAGAGAAAGCCAAGAGTTTCTGAATCACATGGCAGGCCTCATTCTGCATTTGGCCTGGAGCAGAGAAAGAACCAGGAAAGCTCTAGTTAACTCCATCAAATTCCCCAAAAGGGAGGTGGCCTTGTCAGCTGGGGGGCAGGAAAGTTCTTAAAGTCATTAAAGTAGTTAAGTCAATGAAATGTTTGTGGGGAAGTCAGCGGGGTGTTAGTGGAGCAATTTCAGAGATAAGTCCTTTGGGCACTGGAGCCCTCCCTGGAGGCATCCCCCTTCAGTGGGAGACACAGCTGAGCAGAGTGGATGGACAGGGCTTGCACGGAAGGAGAAACTGGACAAGCCGGGCAGCCAGGCTGAGCTGGAGGAAGACAGCCCAGAGTGGGAGCCACAATGCGTGGACAATGCCCTGCTCCAGCGGATGTTGGAGGAGAACCTTGCCATTCACTCAACAGTTTTGGACAACCTCCTAATCTTTATGCCGGGCGCTGTGAATGCAATTCACTATCAGCGTAAAGAGAGGTGGTCCTTGCCCACACGAGGATACACTTTAGTTGAGGAGACAGGCATTAATAAAATAACCCACAAGTAAGGGTCAAAATGAGACTATGGCAACTGCTTTAAATGGGCCATGTGCATTCATGCTGAGAAAAGATGTAATGGGGAGATTCAGTTTATTCCAGAAAGTTGGAAAGAGTTCCCCGAGAAAGTGCCTGCTAGGTGAAGTCAGAAGAGCCAGACAGCCTCAGAGTTGCCCAGAGGAGCAGGGAGAGTGTGGCCGCAGAGAAAGCACACATAAAGAGGCCCTTTGGTGGGAAGAGAAATGGCACCTGGGAGACTGGGCCACAGAGGGAGGCCAAGGGCACTGCAGCCTCACAAGAGGCTGGAGATGCATCAAGGGCAAGATTAAAGTCCAGTGAGCCCTTCTAGAGTCTTCTTTCCTGTCCCAGGAAGCAGAGGAGACTATTGAAAGTTTAAAGAAGAGATGTGAAATGGGCTCAAGAGATCATTAGGGGACCAACGTTGACATGAGTCGGCAGTGACTCAGACGTAGGCTGAGATAGCAGGACTGACTCCTGGGGTTCTGGCTTGCACAGCTGGCTGAGCAGAGGTGCCTTCGCAGAGACGGGGAAGAGGCTTGGGATGGAGGTGGGACGTGTGCCTTTGAGATATCCAGGAAGAAATATCAAGCAGGCAATCGCATACAGGGCTCTAGTCTCTGACAATGGGGTGAGAAGGTAGCCTACATTGCATTTTGTTCCAGGGTCCTAGCATGGGGGAGGGAAGATACACTGGAGAAGAGAGACGGTGGGGGCAGGGCTCCTGGAGGCTCTTCGCAACTCCTTGATTCTCTCTCCAGAGCCAACCAGAGCAGCTCTCGACACTGAGCACTTGAGTTAGGATACTCAAGAACTTCTGCACTGAGTAAACAGGGCTTGAAAGTACCTGATTAGCAAAGGATCAGAGGGGACCTAAGAGGGGGCTCTTGAGCCCTTGATGGAAGGATGTCCTGGGGACTCATATTTGTTCTTCATACCCCAAATATGAGCTATCCACGGTCTAACAACAGTTTTGACCTTCCCTGTGATTCGGTTTCCTGGGAACCCAGAAAAGCACAGTGTGTTCCTGCTCATGGACACAATGTTATCTTTGGCTTGGCCTGAGGCTGCCCCAGGCGCAAAACAGTCCAGATGCTGCTCCTGCCACCTGGAGGACAGAGCGGGGATGGAGCCTGGTCCTCCTGCTTCTCTCCCCCAACAGTGCAGGGGTACAGAGGCTCTGGGGTGAGCAGGGAGACACAGACCTGGTTTCCACCAAGAAGTTGTGCAAATCAGTGTCAATAGCTCCAACAAGGGTTCCCAGAAGCTGGGTATGGGCACCAATATATTCCTTGGGAGACAACAGGACCCCTTTCTACCAGATCACCCATGGGTCCCTGCTATCCAAAAGGAGGTAACGGATGGATGAACCACAGGCAAGTCTGTTTTGTCTGTTTTTATATGTTTTAAATGTTGTTGGAAATCTTCCCAGCAGGGGGTTAAGGACAGATGTGCCCTCTGAATTGGGGAGAAGAAACTAAGGAAGGCACCTCAGCCCTCATCTCTTCTCATCTGGGGTCTGTCCGTTTGCATGAAGCGTGTATTTTCACCTGCTCAAGAGTTCAGCAGTAAAGACCCCACCTCTGTGGGCAAGACCTGCAGTTTTCCTGCTTTGCCTACAAGTGGGTGGGTGAATTGTATTCCGCAGCAGTCTTTGGAAACCCATTTGGCCTTCCTACTAAACTCTGTCTCCTACTTATCAGCCTTGACAATACTACAGGTGACTTAAATAATCTTTATCTGCCCAATTCCTATGTCTACACTGAGCAAGGAACAGGAGTGTCACTTACTGGGCCCCTTACAAATCCAGCATATACAGAAGACTATCGAATACATCAACCTTTAGGGATCTTGCTTTGGCTTAAAAGTGAAACATCCTCCCATTTGAGAGAATTCAGCTCTTTGGGAGAATTGAGCTTAACTTTCCAACTGCCGTATCGATTATGATCTGAGACAAGGATATAATAGATACTTTTTTCATCAATAGGGTGAATTAATCATAGAACTATTACAATGCAGGCAAGACAGAGAAAAAATGTTTTTATGTTTTTCCCTGCACTCACAGACTGGCTGTGCAGAGTTCTCTTCCATCGGCACCTCCAAATCCATTTCTACCTGTCTTCGCTCTCCCCTGCCCCTGCCCCCTGGGCTTGGCCTGTAAGGATCCCATCAGTGGGCTTCTGTTGGGTTCAGTCATGGCGGGGGAGGGGGGGGCACTGGCAGGAGATCAGAGGGTGGGGGAGAGTGAGGTCAGGGTATTTTTGATCCCCCTCTCTACTGGGCTGTTGTGGTCCTGTCCATTTACTGAGGGTCAAACTCCTATCAGAGGGTTCCTCTTCCACATTACAGCTCTTACTAGGTCCTGGTAACTCCGCCTTCTCTCCTTGCCCCTTCGAGCCTAGGGGTGGCAATGCCACTCACTGTTTCAGCCCCATGGTGCCTCACTGCCCCTTCTGACTCCCGGTCCATACCTCTGCAAAGAGCTCCCTTTTAAACACTCTCTAAATACTGCCTTGAATGTACTCTGTTTTCTGTTGAGACCCCAGTACTACATACACTGCACTACAAAAAGTGGATTAAAAGACATCTGCATTTCAGTCAAGATTTCTGGCTATGTTCACCCATTCCCTGCCATGTACAGCAACCAGTCACCTTCGAGAGAGATGTCTCTTTGGGACATTCTGCCCCTCAAAAGCTTATGTCCCCGCATAGACACTGTTTACAAGCTAAGCCCATCAGTGGGCAGGGAGAGCAGTGCAGCATATGAGCATCAGCGTTCTAAATGTCTCCTGTTCCACGTGACTTCGGACCTTTGATGCCCCAGAAATCTGCGACCTCCATTAAATTTAGAGATTAAAATATGTGATGAGATTAAACATTTCACAATGCCTTCTGCATGCCTCTCAATATCAATTGAAAAGACCAAATAACACTACTATCGTTAACCCATGTGTATTTGAAAAACAGAAATTCTTATTACCCCACCTTCCCTCCTCCCAGAGAAGGAATTGAGGAAAAATGACATGGTTTTAAATGTTCATGGCTGAACATTTCTTAGTGAGAAAAAGAAAGAATGTAATGTTCTTATGCCCTCCTGAACTTAGCACTATATGTGTGTGCTATGGAGCAAAACTCATGATTCTTTATTTAATTAGAAACCCTTATTCTTTGCTCTGTGCAATACTGAATGAATGGTTGCGATCAGATTTGGAGTTCATTAGTCTTGGTCCATTTGCTCTCAGAGTGCTTGCTGAGTATCCTGGAGTTAGTTGGGAGGGACTGCGAAAGGTACTTGTCTGTACTGGACATTTTCCATCTGGTCCCCAATGTGGAGAAATTTGGCCTTGCTGACTCTGGATAATAGAATAATGTGGGGTGCCTGTGTGGCTCAGTCGGTTAAGCGTCCAACTCTTGATTTTTGGCTCAGGTCATGATCTCAGGGTCGTGACATGGATGACTGCGTTGGCCTCCCTTCTGAGTACAGAGCCCACTTAGGACTCTCTCCCACTCTCTCCCTCTGCCCCTACTCCCATGCTCTCTCTCTAAAATAAATAAATAAATAAATAAATAAATAAATAAATAAATAAATAAATAAATAAATAAAATCTTAAAAATCGAAAATAATGCACTTAACCTTTTGCTGAGCATATATTGCGAGACAGGTATTGTACTAGGCATTTTACATGTAATATCTCCCAATATTCACCACAACAGGGCAATAAGTTATTATCATTCCCATTTTACAAACTGAGAAACTAGTGAAATGATTTCTCTAAGGAAAGAGAACTAGCGAGTGTTGGTCACGATTGGGACTTGGGTTAAAAACCTCAAAACTCTAAAACACTTCTTTCAGTCTGCCGTTTGGTCCCTTGTTTCTGGGCAAAGACAGGGCTTTAACTTTGTCACTAACTAGCTATGTGATATTAAATAATTCTCTTTATCTCTCTGGGCTTCAGTTTCCTCATCAGGAAAACAAAGAAGCAAGGCTAAAAGAAGTTTAAGCTCTAAAATAATTTGATACTAATATTTATATAAAAAATAATCCCCTGATAACAGGTTGTATCCGTCAGGATTCAGAAGTCACTCTAGTTATATAAGCCAAAAGAAATTTAATTCAGGGATTTAGGTATTTATACAAGTGATTGGAGGGCTAGCGGAGCAGGTAGTGGGGTGGTGGGCCAGGAACGATCCCCAGAACAACCCTGCTGATTAATAGGTTGGGATGTGGGACCCCTGTGCTAGAAGCAGGTGTTAAAGCAAAATGATTATGGGCTCAAAGTCAAACAGCCCTTGGTAACTTACTCCAGCTTTTCTATTTCTGAGTTGGGCAATGTATACAACCTCTCTGAGCCTTAATTTCTTCAGCTATAAAATCAAATAACAAATATGAAAATACTCAGGACAGTTATTAGCACATAGTAGGTAATCAATCAAGTTTTGCCCTTTCCCCATCCAATGGGGGTAGAAATATGCTTATTTGAGAATAGTGGGGGAAAAGAGTGCAAGCTGGAACAATGGGAAATAATGACAGAGGTACGATGGGGCCAGAGAATAAAGATTTTCCTTAAAAACAAAAAGTTCGTAAACAAGCTTGAGTTCTACAGGTGATAGGGCTGACAGCAGTTTGGGGATAGAAAAGTAATATGAGAATTTGGTGCTTTGGGCAAAAATATGGCAGCCATATTCAAGAAGCAAGTTGTTCTCACAATGGTTAATAAGAGATGCATGCCTTTGCCAACCTCTAAAAGAAGGTTCCTTTCAATTTCATGGAAAATGCTCCTTTGGAAGCCATAGAAGTAGACTTGAGTCCTTATTATTGGGAAATATTTAATTGAAACAAGGCCTCCCACTGTTAAGCTTAGAAATAGATTGTATCCTCCCAACAGGTGCAGTCTGGTGGGTCTGCGCCATACACTCTGGGAGCCACAGGTAAAAAGGCTGAGAAATAGAGTGATCATGGTCAGACACAACTGATCTAACTTCAAGAAGACTGTCCCCCAGAAGGTACAACTATGTGGTAATTGCATTATGAGAAAACAGTAGAGATCTTCCAATATGCCAAGGCATGAGTTTGGGCTGAGAAATCATGTGACCTCTCAGTAATACAGCATCTGTAAAATCATTCAGGATTGCAAGTGATTAAAACTCAAGTGAACTTGGACATAGAAAAAAATAATTTCTTCCAATGTCAAGAAATTTTAGAACTAAAATGTACCTCAGACTGTATCTAGGAGTTTTGTAGAAGTAGATTTACCCTCCCAACAGGTGCTTAAAAATTTTGAGTGCTTGGTGAAATTTGATAAAAATCATAGACCATCTACTTCCAAACCCACATGTTTTATATAAGGTAACTAAGCCCAAAGGGTTAAGTAATTGGCCCAAGGTCACCAACTAGCTAGTAGCAGAGTCAGAACTAGAACTCACATCTCCTGACTTTCAACTGAACATTTTATTCTTCACTCCATCTTGCCTTTGGCTCTTGTTTCTGAAGGAACTGGGTGTCCATGCATCATGGTGTTGATATGAGAAATGTTCAACTAATATCTGTTTCTGGGATCAAAAATAGGCCATTATAGCCATCTTCCTGTGTCTCTGTGAGGTTCTTGGGACCCTGAGGTCTCCATGATGACATCCCAAAGGGGAAGCATCAATCGTACAATGCACTCAAGAGAGTCATAAAGAACAGGCTCATACACTCAAGCCAAAGGACAAGTTCCAGGGTAGGGGCTGTCTCGGTACGCACAGATTTCTTCCAAACCCTTGACTGGTACTGAAAGTATTAAACATTTCCTCTGTTTTCCTCTAGTGTCAAAACATGAACACCACAGAGGCAAATCAGGGTCTTGAAATACTACCAGCAAATCTTACACATATACTAGGGACCAAGAAAGTGAGAAAGAGAGAAAGAGGGGGAAGAAGAGCGAGAATACAAAAAATGAAGGACTAGAGGAGGGAGAAAGTAGACAGATGCACGTGCCAACAAAGCCATTTTTCCCTGGGCCACACCCTCCATCAGAAATCTGAAAGCTGGGCTCTAATTCAGGAGCTCAGACGATGTTTTGATTCTCTTTCCATAGTTTCTAGGGGTCTGATTCTTACCAAGGATTCCCACAGGAAAATTGTTATTCTCCCAGTTTAGTGAGGATCATTGACAGAGACCAATTCTCTCTAAGTGACTCACTAAAGGCGGAGGGAGAAAGTCCAACATCTCTAAGCACTAGGACCCACCCCCCCAGCCTAACAATTTGTCATAGCAGCCACTCCTGCCAATGGGCGCCTCCTGCCCCAGGTCTGTCAGTGGTAACAGATGCTTCACAGAGGGTGGCCCTCCGTGATGGCGTCCAAGAGCAGTGACTCCTCTCACAGACTGAAGAAACTCCTCTGTGAACCATGGAGACAGCTGTCAGCACTTACTTAAGTCAGTGTCTTCTTTAGGTCTCAGGGTCTCTCAGCTCTTCCAGTGGTTTCTATGCCATTCGACCAGAGGAAGACTGCACGTGACTCTCCCAGCCCCACTTCAGAGGCCCACTCCCAGCAAGTCCCTAGTCCTCTTTGATCAACACGAATGCATTTTCATATATACCCTAAAGAAAAATCTCATACGTGTTCACAGGGAGACCTGGCGAGACTCTTCACTGAAGCACGTCTGTAATGGAAACAACCTGGAAGCAACTTAAACATCCATCCCCCAGAGATGAGACGAATAAACAAACGTTGCTGCATTTACAAAATGGAATAAACACAGCAGATAAAAATGAATGATACATAGATAAATGCAGCAATCGGGATGAATTTCAAAAATATAATAATGAAGAAGAAAAGCAATAGGTACCATTTATATATCAAGTTTGAAAGCATGCAAAATCATGCTTCTTTAGTCTACACTGAGAAAGTGAGGAGAGACCCAAAGAAAGAGAGAAAAGAAGTTGTGGATACTTTTGGGAGAAGAGGATTCAAGCAGAGGAAAAAGCAAGAGCCTAGGGCCTGAGGTGAAAACACGTTTGACGGGTTTGAGTAAGAACTAGCTTGTCCGTGTGGCTGGAATAACGTATATGCAGGAAGGGAAAGTGTAGGAAAGAAGGCCAGAGATGTGGCCAGTTGTCAGACGCTGAAGGACCATGTCATAGCTAATGTAAAGTTTAGAAAAGGAAGCGTGTGGTGAAAGGTCTAAAAATAAGGCCCGATACTATGTCCTTAGTTGACATCTGGGGGATAGTAGGAAGACCTCAAATGGTCTACCTACAAGTCCCCCTCCCCATTCTGCTCCCCCAGAAAAGATCCCCTAGCCAAACAACCAGCTTATTATCCAATGGACAAGGTGCAGCTCCTGCTGATCTTTAAATTATTCAACCAATTACATCCTTCTGGGGAATCAGGGGGCACCCCAGCCTTGACACCAAAAAGCCTGCCTCCCCCTGGTTGTTCACTCTGTTTCTGAGTGCAACCCCCTGCCATGCATGGCATGCAGTGTACCCCTCCCCCAGACTGTGACTCAGTCTCGTCTGTCCAGTGCTGGGCGTCCTGTGTCTGACCATTAGCCATGTCCGGAAGCCCAAGGTGGGAATTCCTCCCTCACCAACGGGGTGGACAGGAGACGATTCTAACAGGGTCACCCAACCTGACTTATGCTTTAAACGGAAGCTGGCTACTACTGAAACGAACTAAAAAGACACAAAAACAAGAATACCAAACACAAGGTTGTGCATCGTCCAGATGCAATCATTATCTCACATAGACGAGAGCAGATGTTGTAGAGGGGAGACATGGCTGGATTTGAGATAGACTGAGAAGGTGCAGCCAGTAGGATTTGCTCTGAAATTGAATATGGGTGTGAAAGAGAGAGAGCAGTCAGGGCTTTTGTTCTGATGACTGGTTACCATTTATTCATGTAGGGAAAACTGGGAGAAGGGCTGTTTAAAGGCAAAGAAAGGATCCAGCTCATTTTGTGAGGCTTGTATTGTCTTGATACCAAATCGAATTCAAGAAGACAAATTGCATATAGATCAGTTTCACTTATGAACATGAATGTGAAAATCCTAAATAAAATACCAACTAGAAGGGGGCACCTGGGTGGCTCAGTCAGTTAAGCATCTGCCTTCGGCTCAGGTCATGATCCCAAGGTCCTGGAACGGAGCCCCACATCAGGCTCCCTGCTCACTGGGGGGCCTGCTTTTTTTTCTCTATCCCTTTGCCCCTTACCCTTACCCCTTCCCCTGCTCATGCTCTCTCTCTCAAATAAATAAATAAAATCTTTAAAAAATATATATCAACTATCAGAACTGAATAATTTATTTAAAACATAAAGCATGGTCAAATAGGGCCGATTGAAGAAAAATGGTTTAGGAAGAGAAAACATAAAACTATTAAAATAATTGATCACAGTGACAGAGTAAAGGAGAAAAATCACATGATTATCTTAACAAATGCAGAAAAAGGACTGAATAGGGGCACCTGGCTGTCTCAGTCTGTAGAGCATGTGACTCAATCTTGGGGTTTTAAATTCAAGCCCCATGTTGGGTATAGAGATTACTTAAAAAAATAAAATCTTAAAAAAAAAGGAAAAGTATTGCATAAAATTCAACATGTAAGTTTTTAAAATAAACTCTTAGAAAACTAGGAATAGAGGGGAACTTCTTTACCCTGATAAAGACTTTCTACTAATGATCTACTGCAATCATCAAATTTAATTAGAAAATTTTAGATGCAATTTCCTTTCAAGTTAGGAACAAGACATGAATGCCTTGGTGTCACTGCCACACTTAAACAGAGTTCAGGAAGTCCTGGTCAATGCATTAAGACCAGGAAGGAAGGAGACCAAATTGTTACTATTTGCAGTTACAACACCATGATCAAATGCATGGAAAACCTAAGAAAAGCTGTAAACAATTATAATTAAAAGGGAGTTCAGCAAGTTTATTTTATACACACACACACACACACACACACACACAATCACACACACAAAAAAAACTTAATAATGTTTCTATAAACAAGCAATAACCAATAGAAAATACAATAGAATATAAATACAACTCATACTAGCAACAAAAACTATAAAGCATATAGACATCAACTAAAGAAAACACAAGAACTTTATAGAGAATATAGCTTAAACTATTAAAGCACATACATATCAGAAAACTTAAATAAATGGAACATTAAATATTATATATATTAACCACTTGCTTTAACATCACATAGAGCTAATTCTTCCTTGGTCAATCTCTAAATTCAACATAATTACAATAAAAATTCCAGAAATAATTTTTGATATAAAAATGGATTCTAGAATTTATGTGGAAAAATAAGAATTCTCAAAGGGTTAAAGCAAAACCAAAAAGATGATAAATCAGGTACTAGGACATACTGAAGGAAATGAAGAAAACCTTTTTTAATAAAGCTAACACAGGTGGTGGACTGAGAGATACCACCAGCTAAAACCCACAAATGACTAAATGTCAAGATGTGGAAAGAAATTCTTGTAATTCGGTTAAGTCAATATTGAAAATGAAGTTCAAAGCAGAGAAAATGGGGAGAATAACCCATCCTATGAGAAAATAAGACAAATTAGAAAGTCATAATCATAAAAACCAGCAAAGTCAGGAAACACAGTAAGAAAAAAAAAAAAAAACATGGGCAAACATATAAGTAGGCAAATCACAGGAGGAAAACCCAAGTGGCTAATAATTATATGAAGAATATACTACCTCATTAATTTAAATTAAAACTAAAGTGATATACCACTCAATACACAGAGATTGGCAAAAGTTAGAAAGCCAGAGAATAGCAGGTACTGGTAAGGATGTAGAAAACCAGTAATCCTCGTACACCACTGAAGAAGTACAAAGGATTGCAGACTTCCTAGAAATCAACTAGCGATGCTTAGTGAAATTAAGATGCATACCCACAACCACCCCTAAATCCTACTCCTGTGTATGTAATTCAAACAAATTCTCATTTAAGTGTGTACAAAGACATATTAGAGGATGTTCATGCCAGACTGTGTGTGGTAGCAAGGATTTGGAGCCACCCTAAATGTCCATTGATGGGGGAAATCGATAAAGAAAATGTGTGATAGGGTACAATGGGATCCTATGTAACCGTCAGACGTAGTGAACCAGATTTTCACATAGCAACGCAGATGAATCTCAAAGTGTTGAGTAAAAAAAGAATAACAAAAAGATGAGATTCAAATCTTGACAGCAATTATGTAAATCAAAAATAATAACTGATGCATAATAACATTATTTTTCGAGGATATATATGTCCACATAAAGAGTGGGAGGATGGATTTCAAAGGTAGAGTACAGTATAGCAAGTGTGCGTAGCAGGAAGGGAGTGATACTGCAGATGAACAGGGAGAACACAAAAATAAGAAGAGGGGCCTTACATGGATGGATGTTGATAATGAGTCATGAAGAGAAGAGTTTTCCTAACTCAATTCTGCCCACTGGAGGCCTATGAAAGACAAAGCAAAGAAAGGAAAAGAACCAAAAGGGGTGTTGAAAAATCCTTCCAGACGATCTGTTACTTGATGCTCTGAAATGTCTGTCTCACTTCTTCAGAAAAGAATGAACCCATTCTCTAAAAAAATTCATGGAAACCAATGAAAATGAAAACACAACTGTTCAAAATCTTTGGGATACAGCAAAGGCAGTCCTGAGAGGAAAGTATATAGCAACACAAGCCTTTCTCAAGAAACAAGAAAGGTCTCAAATACACAACCTAACCCTACACCTAAAGGAGCTGGAGAAAGAACAGCAAATAAAGCCTAAACCCAGCAGGAGAAGAGAAATAATAAAGGTCAGAGCAGAAATCAATGAAATAGAAACCAAAAGAACAGTAGAACAGATCAACGAAACTAGGAGCTGGTTCTTTGAAAGAATTAACAAGATTGATAAACCCCTGGCCAGACTTATCAAAAAGAAAAGAGAAATGACCCAAATCAACAAAATCATGAATGAAAGAGGAGAGATCACAACCAACACCAAAGACATACAAACAATTATAAGAACATATTATGAGCAACTCTATGCCAGCAAATTAGATAACCTGGAAGAAATGGGTGCATTCCTAGAGATGTATCAACTACCAAAATTGAACCAGGAAGAAATAGAAAACCTGAACAGACCTATAACCACTAAGGAAATTGAAGCAGTCATCAAAAATCTCCCAACAAACAAAAGCCCAGGGCCAGATGGCTTCCCAGGGGAATTCTATCAGACATTTAAAGAAGAATTAATACCTATTCTCCTGAAACTGTTCCAAAAAATAGAAATGGAAGGAAAACTTCCAAACTCATTTTATGAGGCCACCATTACCTTGATCCCAAAACCAGACAAAGACCCCATCAAAAAGGAGAATTACAGACCAATATCCTTGATAAACATGGATGCAAAAATTCTCACCAAAATACTAGCCAATAGGATCCAACAGTACATTAAAAGGATTATTCACCATGACCAAGTGGGATTTATCCCTGGGCTGCAAGGCTGGTTCAACATCCGCAAATCAATCAACGTGATGCAATACATTAACAAAAGAAAGAACAAGAATCATATGATCCTCTCAACAGATGCAGAAAAAGCATGTGACAAAGTACAGCATCCTTTCTTGATCAAAACTCTTCAGAATATAGGGATAGAGGGTACATACCTCAACATCATAAAAGCCATCTATGAAAAACCTACAGCGAATATCATTCTCAATGGGGAAAAGCTGAGAGCTTTTCCCCTAAGGTCAGGAACGCGGCAGGGATGTCCACTCTCACCACTGCTATTCAACATAGTATTAGAAGTCCTAGCCACAGCAATCAGACAACAAAAAGAAATCAAAGGCATCCAAATCGGCAAAGAGGAAGTCAAACTCTCACTCTTTGCAGATGATCTGATACTGTATGTGGAAAACCCAAAAGACTCCACCCCAAAACTGCTAGAACTCATACAGGAATTCAGTAAAGTAGCAGGATATAAGATCAATGCACAGAAATCAGTGGCATTCCTATACACCAACAACAAGACAGAAGAGAGACAAATCAAGGAGTCGATCCCATTTACAATTGCACCCAAAACCATAAGATACCTAGGAATAAATTTAACCAAAGAGGCAAAGGATCTGTACTCAGAAAACTATAAAATACTCATGAAAGAAATTGAAGAAGACACAAAGAAATGGAAAAACGTCCCATGCTCATGGATTGGAAGAACAAACATTGTGAAGATGTCAATGCTACCTAGAGCAATCTACACATTCAATGCAATCCCCATCAAAATACCATCCACTTTTTTCAAAGAAATGGAACAAATAATCCTAAAATTTGTATGGAACCAGAAGAGACCCCGAATAGCCAGAGGAATATTGAAAAAGAAAAGCAAAACTGGTGGCATCACAATTCTGGACTTCCAGCTCTATCACAAAGCTGTCATCATCAAGACAGTATGGTACTGGCACAAAAAGAGACACATAGATCAATGGCACAGAATCGAGAGCCCAGAAATGGACCCTCAACTCTATGGTCAACTAATCTTTGACAAAGCAGGAAAGAATGTCCAATGGAAAAAAGACAGTCTCTTCAACAAATGGTGTTGGGAAAATTGGACAGCCACATGCAGAAGAATGAAACCGGACCATTTCCTTACACCACACACAAAAATAGACTCCACATGGTTGAAAGACCTAAACGTGAGACAGGAGTCCATCAAAATCCTAAAGGAGAACACAGGTAGCAACCTCTTCGACCTCAGCCGCAGCAACTTCTTCCTAGAAACATCGCCAAAGGCAAGGGAAGCAAGGGCAAAAATGAACTATCGGGATTTCATCAAGATAAAAAGCTTTTGCACAGCAAAAGAAACAGTCCACAAAACCAAAAGACAACCGACAGAATGGGAGAAAATATTTGCAAATGACATATCAGATAAAGGGCTAGTATCCAAGATCTATAAAGAACTTATCAAACTCAACACCCAAAGAACAAATAATCCAATCAAGAAATGGGCAGAAGACATGAACAGACATTTTTCCAAAGAAGACATCCAAATGGCCAACAGACCATGAAAAAGTGCTCAACATCGCTGGGCATCAGGGAAATCCAAATCAAAACCTCAATGAGATACCACCTCACACCAGTCAGAATGGCTAGAATTAACAAGTCAGGAAACGACAGATGTTGGCGGGGATGTGGAGAAAGGGGAACCCTCCTACACTGTTGGTGGGAATGCAAGCTGGTGCAACCCCTCTGGAAAACAGTATGGAGGTTCCTCAAACAGTTGAAAATAGAGCTACCATATAATCCAGCAATTGAACTACTGGGTATTTACCGCAAAGATACAAATGTAGGGATCCGAAGGGGCACGTGCACCCCAATGTTTATAGCAGCAATGTCCACAATAGCCAAACTGTGGAAAGAGCCAAGATGTCCATCGACAGATGAATGGATAAAGAAGTTGTGGTATATATATATATATATATATATATATATATATAAATATATATAATGGAATATTATGCAGCCATCAAAAGGAATGAGATCTTGCCATTTGCAATGACGTGGATGGAACTGGAGGGTGTTATGCTGAGTGAAATAAGTCAATCAGAGAAAGACATGTATCATATGACCTCACTGATATGAGGAATTCTTAATCTCAGGAAACAAACTGAGGGTTGTGGAGTGGTGGGGGGGTGGGAGGGATGGGGTGGCTGGGTGATAGACATTGGGGAGGGTATGTGCTATGGTGAGCACTGTGAATTTTGCAAGACTGTTGAATCACAGATCTGTACTTCTGAAACAAATAATGCAACATATGTTAAGAAAAAAGAAAAAGAAGAAGACAGCAGGAGGGGAAGAATGAAGGGGAGTAAATCGGAGGGGGAGACGAACCATGAGAGACAATGGACTCTGAAAAACAAACTGAGGGTTCTAGAGGGGAGGAGGGTGGGGGGATGGGTTAGCCTGGTGATGGGTATTAAAGAGGGCACATTCTGCGTGGAGCACTGGGTGTTATGCACAAACAATGAATCATGGAACACTACATCAAGAACTAATGATGTAATGTATGGTGATTAACATAACAATAAAAAATTAAAAAAAAAAAAGAATGAACCCATTCTCTAGGCCCGGGTCAAAGAAAGGGCATCTTCCCCAGGACAGTCACTTAACTCCGGAAGCCTCAGTTTCTTGAACTATAAATAACATCCCCGATCTGCTCTGCGAGGTCGAAGAGGTAGATTAAAAGAGCTACCCCATGCACCTCTCTGCAGGGTGTCCACTTCCAAGTGGACACCCTGTACCTGGCAGCCACTATTATTTAGAACTACAGACGAGCAGACCTTGACAACATCTGAGAGGTGAATGAGTCAACTCTCGTTTCATAATGATGGGACCAGATGACCAGAAGGATGTGATTTGCCCATGGTCCAGAGAAAAGGGAGAGAAGAGAAATGAGATGGCAGCTTGAGGACTCAGTCTGCATCCAGTTTTGTCCACTAACCTCATTGCTTCCTCGGGCTTCCTCCAGAAGATATACATAAACTTGTTTTTCTGGGCCCAAGGGGAGTTTGTATTCATGACATGATTAAATCTATATGGCTGTCAATATTTCTGGCCACTGGGACATCACGGAGGGAACAACAAATACAGAAAAGAGAAAAGACTATTTATCCACATCAGCTCTTTCAGAGTATATTACGCAATTTCCAAATCATGCCAGTGATTGTCCAAAATGAGGAGCCTAGGTGCCTATAAGATTAGTAAGAGGAAGTTACAAAGCAGATTATTATGGACCAGGGTGTCCTAAGCCAGGTCAGCAAGCTGGGCACTGCACCTTGAAGGCCATCATTTTGAGACCCTGCAAAGTAGAAAAGGAAGAGAAATTTAAAGCCAGGGCTCTCCGCCCATCCTCCAGAAGAATGTCTTAATTTCTTTGTCTCCAAAATCAAACGTGAACACTAGCAAGCTGTTGCCAACAGTGGGAAGCCTGTCATTTTGATGGACTGCTGTTGCCAACACCGTGAGCCATTCTGAACACATGAGACAGCCACCCAGGCCATGCATAATCTGAGGGCCCAGCCGGGAGGAGGACATCAGCTTCAGCCGTAATGTCAGATAGAGTGAGAGTTTACATGGGGCTTTGCATCCAAACAGGACGGTTTACAGGAACCCAAGGCTCGAAAGCCCAAAGCCAGAGTCTCAAGGATGCCTTGGTATGAGCAGCAGTATTATTCAACTAAACAAACTCTTGTACTTCTTCTTTACTTTCTCCTCCCTCTCTCCTTCAGCTATTTTCTGTTATTTTTTCATATGAAAAAATGGAGAGCTTCTTGGTATCTGCTTTGTAATCCGGTGCATAGTTCCCATCTCTAGGGGCCAAAAATTCCACTGTCTTTCCCCCCTACTGTATGTCAAAAAAAAAAAAAAATCAGACATATTCTGTCCGCAGTCTGTTACACTGCCATTCTATCAAATGTCCTCCGAACTCTGACTTCTGCTGGTAATCCGTTTCACCCTGTCAGTAGAAATGGCAACTCAGAGAGATGGTCAATCTTTGTGGGTAACAGAGAACAAATCATTAACTCTGTGCACACTCGAATACTAGGCAGGGTGTTCCCCAAAATCACTCCCTGGAAAAAGAGGGAATCATTTTATTTTATTTTATTATAAGATTTATTTATTTTTGAGAGAGAGAGAAAGAGCGAGCATGCTGGGGGAGGAGCAAAGGGAGAGAAAGAATCCTCAAGCAGATTCCCTGCTGAACACGGAGCCCGATGACGCAGGGCTCAATACCAGGACCGAGAGATCATGACCCGAGCCGAAATCAAGAGCTGGTTGCTTCACCGACCAAGCCACCCAGGCGCTTCAAGGAAAACATTTTATATTCAGAGTCTCCTACTATAGGCTGTTCTTATCCTTATTTTATTTTTTTTTAAGATTTTATTTATTTATTTGACAGAGAGAGACACAGCGAGAGAGGGAACACAAGCAGGGGGAGTGGGAGAGGGAGAAGCAGGCTTCCCGCCGAGCAGGGAGCCCGATGCGGGGCTCGATCCCAGGACCCTGGGACCATGACCTGAGCCGAAGGCAGACGCTTAACGACTGAGCCACCCAGGCACCCCTCCTTATTTTATTTTGAATAACACAGTTCTTTTCGGGGAAGATACATTATCCTGAAACACCCTCAATCAATGCAAGATTCAGATGTTTGTAAGTGAAATCGGTGAACTTTAATACATATTTAATTATTCTTTCACTTAGGTGAAAGGCCTCACATTTGCAAGAGTGAGTGTTAATGTGACCACGCCTTTTAAATATCACTTTTTACAGTATTACAGTAAGTAGTTGCATAGTGGATGTTGAGAATACGCAACAGCAGGACGAATGAAAGAAAACAGCTCTCCTAATGCTATGATGTTGCTTGGGAAAAACCGAAATATGACAGTGGAAAAAATATGATTTTAGAAATATTTCTTTATATGAAATGTAACATATATACAAAATGCTATTAGTATATCAATTTTATAAGCATATAAAATGATTTTAAAGTCTATGCAACTAAATTAATAAATTATTTATAAGTAGATGTTTGGTGTTTTTTGCTATATCTTTAAAACTCGAGGGGGAAGGGAAAGGGAGGACTTACTTGGAAAATGGAAGAGGGTCTCATATTTGACATTGCCTTCTATTAGGACATAGATGGTAAACACATAGACCAGGACTGAATCCTAACTGAGGTTCAAGGGGAAGAAGAGTCAACGCATTCACAAAGAATTCTTTTCTTTCCTCAGTGTTATGGAGAAAGTATGCTTGCCTTTATCTTTATCTTGATTCCAGATCCTTAGTAAATGATGGCTCTTCTCTATACATGACCATGCTAGTTTGTGAAACAAGCTCTCCTCATTTGACACCACAAAATGGGTGAAGCACTCTTGCAAAAGGAGCCACTCTAAGGAGACCCAATACATTTATTCCAAGAATGCCAGTCATGGGCCAAAACCGCGTGGAAACACCTCTTTGAGGGTTGCCTTCAGAGTCCATTCACAGGACAAATGACAGAGCCAGGCTCTGCAATTTATAGACAGCATTTTTTTTAACCCCAAATGGTTATACTCACGCCATTTACCAGATTGGCCTCTGGATGACTTTCTGCTCTTTCCAGAAATCATTAAATCCACTCCCTTGCACTGGCTCCCATCCCCCACCCCACCCCAAAGGATGAAGACTTGGCACAGAGTGGGACTCTCAGAAAAATGCTTTGCAGTCTCTGAAGACAATTCCACAAGAGAAGTTCCAAATGTTTAGAGGAAAACAACACAATCAGAAGAAGTATATGACCTCCCAATGAGAATGTGCTGAAAAGAGGCAACATTCCATTGGGTTCCAAGTTCTGGGAGATTTCGTTTTAAGAATCATTTTATGTTCTTACTTTGTGTTTCAAATTTACAAGCCTTGCATTACACATCAGGTAGCCAGGTTTAGTCTGCCTACTACTTAGTTAAAATAGAAAGTTTAAGCTCCTTCTTCTTTTCTTCTTTTAACATTAAGCCTATAAACACAAGCTCGATTGACCTGCTTTGCCCATTAGCTTTTTTAGCAAAACAGTGAGACCCTCGTCCAAGTCACAACACTAACCCTAGAGCTGTAGAGGCAAACGTGTGATACAACGTAAGAGTCATGAACCCTGTCTTCGTTCTTCATTTAAGGAGGGTCTGAAAGCTACGGTTATATGGACTTGTCTCATTTGCAGGTCTGGTTAATACATCTCCCCTCTTACATTTTGGTCCTGGCATGCTACGGTCTGTCCATATATCATACTCTGGTCTTAGTCTTTGCTGGGCAGTGATTTTGTTGTGAATTCATTACTACTCATTTTTCAACACAGACTCTCAGAGCACATAAGTTACTCTTGTTGGGAAATCATGCTGCTTTAGAAACTTACTTTAACTCTTTCAAGCTACGAGGCTATTATTTAGTAAATATATA
The DNA here is from genome assembly GCF_009762305.2 of Zalophus californianus. Taxonomy (NCBI): domain Eukaryota; kingdom Metazoa; phylum Chordata; class Mammalia; order Carnivora; family Otariidae; genus Zalophus; species Zalophus californianus. The sequence continues at coordinate 123,776,798 of NC_045599.1, read as the reverse complement.
AATAATACTAAATAATACTAAATGAGGAAATAATAAATATTTAGTAATTTCTCATGTAGGAGTAGCTGACCCTTTAAAGGTTGTCAAGGAGCCAACTTGTGAACTGATAGGAGGATCCAATAAATGCAGACCTAATGTAACCAATCCCAGTTAAGAAATAAGTTACTCTAGGGATTTAAAAAGAGAGAATGGGTCCAGGGAAATTTGCTAATGCTTTTGGACAGAACTCTAAAATTAGGAAATGAAGGAAAACAAATTAGACTTTTACATATTTGGATTTCAGAAGAGCATTTGATTCAGAAAAGTAATTTTCCAGTTAGATTAATTCAAGCTAGGTTGACTATTTGCAGTGTAAAATACACGATTCTAGTATGATACTCATTAGAGTCACATTTCCCATTACCTCTAGAGAGTGCCTATTGCCAAATGCAGACAAGTAAGATAAGTCCTTTCACTGTGCAAAAGCTTTAGGAAATTTTTCCAGGAATTTAACCCAGAGGAAAACCCAACAGAAACAAAAACAATTTATATTTGTCCACACTAGAGCATGTCTCTGGGTTCTGCCAGACATTTTTTAGATATTCTCCAATCAATTCCTCTGGCATCTCAGAACTCCAACAATACCAGACATTGATAGGGTGTTTGCAGCGGTCAAATGCTTTCTTGGTACCTCGTGAGGTCAGATCTGCACAACCATTTGGTGGGTTTAGACATGCCGCTCCAGCTGAATGTCGGCTCTTAGAGGGAGGGATTTTGTCTACCTTGTGTACTGTCATATCCTCAGAACCCAGAAGAGTGCCTGGTCCATGGAAGGCATCGGCAACCATTCGTTGGCTTGTATAGATGAGGAAGCTCAGGGGCCTCCAGGGGAATAATAATGACACATTTGTTAAGCTTCCTAAAGTCTTCAGACAGCTGGTCCATTTATTCTGTTTTTGCAGACTCCAATATTTTATGAGGACACTACCTTCCTTTTTTGTCATAATTATACATAATTGGCACCCACCCTCCCACCCACCCCCACCACCACCCACTCGCACAGATATACTCGCTATTGTCTCTTGTTTTTCACTCAAGCCTCTTCCTGAGAAATGTTATCTATGAAACCGAGTGTGGTATGCTAGTTATAGAATTTTTATAATACACCTAAAAGTAAGGACAAAGCTGTAAATTAAAAAAGTAATAAAAACTTTAGCCGCGCACCGTCAGAAACCATCGTTCACATGGCACAAATTTGCTATGCCTACCACATTTGGGGCAACACTATTATACTGGTTCCTTTTAATAGCCCCAGGGGAGAAACCCTGTGAGCTAAGCAAAGCAGGCATTGTTAGCTCCAATTTACCAATGAATCAACTGAGGGGAATGGACTCAGAGTCATACAACCACCAAGTGGTAGATTTTGGACTCTTGACGAAGTCTCCTCATTGCCAGTTCAAGGTCTTCCACTATTTTACCCCCTCCCCCAGCATCCCTGGGGAAATCTACAGCTGAGCCGCTACTTGCTCCTTGTTAGGGAGGCTGCTTGTAGTGAAGGTCTAGGTTACAGCTGTTTGGAAGCAATCATGAGACCATGAGGCAGACACAGAGAGGTCACCTTGGGCAGGCCTTAATTTGTAGTAGTTGTAATCCAAGGGAGGAAGCACATGCTAGAAAATTGTTGGGGAAAACTCTAATTGGTAATAATGAGCACAGGATGGAAAAGGGTAGGGAGGTGGAGGGTGAAGGGGAAAAAAATAGCAATTAGCTTAGAAGAGACATACTCCCTGGAAGCTTATTTTCATGTACTGTAGAACCAAGGGAGGTCTGTTTTACACAATGAGGCCAAAAGCAGTTACAGTAGATGAGCATAACAACTATGGGCCAGTATGTCCCCTGCATTGTCTCAAGTATTCCTCAGGGCAGGTAGGCTTCCCCACTCAAAGGGACCTTCTCAGGAGCACACATCTGGGAGGAAGCAGAACTAGACTTTGGACAGGGTCTCTTTCTCTCTCTCTCCCAGAGTGTAAATTCTTTCCTTTCGCTCTCCATCGGCTCTGTGTTGTTAACTCAGTGGTGATGAAGGATTCACATTCACCTTCAGCATAGGACTACATTTTGGTCAGATGATGAGATCAAATAATGCTAATGTCTACTGGTAGGTAAAGGCTTACCTGGCCTGCAGGCCAGTTGAGATGGGCAGCTCTGGGATGTGGCCATGGCCTTGTGGTCCATATTCACCTGTAATCTGGCCGAAATATGTGGATGACTATGGAGCAACTACAGGATCTCTGTCTTGCACCACCCTGCCCTGAGTGGACCGATACACACTAAATTGTGCAATGAAGTCTCGAAGCTGCCAAAAGTGCTGACAAAATCTTTAGGACTAGTCTGGATGAACAGAGTGATCCAAGGTCAAGTGGCTAAAGCCCAAAATAAGGCCTTCCCACGCTGCCATAATCTTGGCCCATATTTTTTTATAGTGACTTGGAATAATCTTGCCTCTGGGCTCAAGAAAGGATGACAAAGAGAAGCGTGAAAATCTATCGTTGTCCTCCCAGCTGTTATTCTGTTGAGGGATAGCTTCTCCTATCATTTGCTGCTCTTGGCTCTCCCGTGCCCTCTAGCATTGTATTCTGATGAACTGTAGAAGTTGGAGAAAAGATAGTCTAGGGAGCAAAGGAGAGAGATTGTCCTAATCCATCTCCTGTCTTTAACCTTTAAGCAGGCAGTGTATGAAAAGACCTTATAAATCTACATATTTTTAACCACTCAGTGTTTTAAAGCAAAGAGAGCGATAAGAGCAGACAAAAGAACAAAATGAAAATGAAAAGGACTTCTTTGGCAAATACATCACACTTCACATACCTTAGCAAGGCTAACAAAATCCCCACCAAGATTCCAGCCCATGGCCCTCCCCTCAAGGGAAACTGAAGAGAAAGCCCTCACGAGGGGCACTCTCCCACGTGTTGAAGGAGCAGGGCAGGAAGTTGCAGTTGGCTACGTGCGGAGGAAGTAGAAGAAAGTTAAGACTTCCGGGACTCACAAAAGTCTGGTGGCTTCATATGACAAGGAGGGAAGGTCACAGAACAGTTTGATATCAAGGCTGGAGATCCTCAAGTTCCATATGGAGAGGGGGTGGAGACGGTGTCTACAGAAGGAGGACAAGGTCTGCCTGTGTCTCTTCAGGCGACGTCTCCCCAGAAAAGCGAAACTTGTAATTAGGTGCATCATTTCTTAAACTCTCTTGCAATGGTGCAATGGACACTTCAGAGTGTCCCTTAATAGTTATTCAGCTATGTTTTTAAAACTTCCTTTCTCTAGTTTTTTTCTTTTTTATTGAATTCAAACAAAACTGTTCCCATGAGAAGTCTAGCGGTTCTAACTCAGAGGTGCCCAAAACACCATTGTTCATCTGACTTTAGACGAAGTACCTCGAAGGGCCTAGGAACACCTCCTTCTTCCGATTTCTGCCGTAAGGCTGATTTTATAACCTCACCAACATTATAAAACATCATAATCCCGTATCAAAGAACTAGGCCCTGGAATTTACCCCAAGACCCCCTGGCCAGCCAGCCCAGGAGAGGAGATTCAAGGAGAAAAGGTCACGGTCAGTATCAGTAGCTGTTCTCGTCTGCTCTCCCACGGATCCTAAGAATCAGCTCCCCCCAAGTCTTTCCCTTCCTTTAGAATACCAAGGTGGTTCTCGAATTCTCTTTGGTAGGGTTTGGCCTCCTCTGCGGTAAACCACCTATCCCCACTCCACCTTCTGATGGCCTCACTTAGTTGCCGCCGCTGCTGCCACTTCTGTGTGGCGCGGGAGTTAGACCCGTACCCATTTCTGTGGGGTCCTTTTCCACTCTCACTCTCTCATGGTGGCTTGGTATGGCTCCCTCTTTGCCATACTGCTGCTGCCTCATGAGATGGGAAAGGAGGAAGGAAACGAGAGGAGGGAAGAGTAAGGAGGCATCGGCTGTTATGCATCGGTGTTACAGCTCTCCCTAGGCTCTTCAAATGGCGGGTTTACCCGCCTGGTTTCTCACTGTGTCTATAATGGACCACTAGGCTGTCCAGTCTTTTACAAACCACTATCTTCTTGGGGGATTTGGAATAAGTTCTATTGGACATTTGAGACTCTCCACATAATATCACACTCCTAAGCTTTCCTCCCCACAATCAATCAGCTTTGACGCCTTGGCCCCTTTCCTCTCTTCGGCTCCAGGAGAGGTTGTCAGTCCCATTTGGGAGCTGTCCAAGAGAACAGTATGTCCGTTGCCCACATGCCCCGTTGTGTCGGACTGGCAGTATAAGCATCCAGCCCTTCCTGCTTCTTCTCAAGTCCCTGTGACTCCATGACTGCTTCTCCCAGGGATCAGTAAGATTCTCCAGCAAATGGAACACTCAGAAGCATACCCTAGGCCACAATGGTTTCTAAGATGGGTGTGTGGATTAATTTCTCACCTTACCCCAGGACTCTTAAACCATAATGGAAATAATATTATAACTCAAAGTAAAAGCCACTAATTGGCATATTTTATACATTAGGTAAAAGATATTATATAAAGCATGCCCAGCCTTCTGCCATGACTATCAGCTTCCTTTGGCAGGTGAACCAGTCTTCTTCCTGGTCACCTGTCGTACCCGGGGACCTTATATAGAAGGAGGTAAGACCAAGGGCAACTGGCAAGACTCTGTCCTTGAGCTATTGGTGACAAACTTGTTGTGTCACCTGTGGGCACCTGCTCTCTCAGCTTGGGGTCGTTCTTCTTTGTTGTGATATAGGTCTAGCCTCTTGACCTTCCTTTCTGAAATCACGTTGCCTTCAGCATTTTCTGAGTCTCTAGCAGGGAACTGCTATCTGCTGACAGAGAAATGGCTTCCTGTCCTTAAATTCTCCGATTCTGAGCTCATCTTTGCCCTCCAGGGCCAAGAGCAGACCCCTCTTTACAGCTACTGTCTTTTTGATTGAGACCCCCTTGAAATGCAGCCAGCCCAAATCTACCTTTCTTGAACGAGTCAGTCTGTCCTCCCTGGCTTCCCTCGTGTTGTCCCTCTCTGCCGCTGCCCAGAAGCCTTGGGTGCTGACAAACTGGAGAAAAGCAATGTCCAAAACAACCACATTAAACTGTGTGTGCTTGCACACCCCCACCTCCCAGCCCCCCTCCCCCGTCTTGCACGTTTCATTGTGTGACAGTGGTCAGCAGCAATCTTTAACTTTTAAGAATTGGTGGAAGCTCTTTAATTAGGAACATTAAAAACTAGAAGAGATTCAACATCAAAAGGAAATCATGACAATTTTGAAATAACACTTTAAGTTGGAGTCCTTTTACAGTTCCGAAAGGTTATGGGTATGTTCACATTTATTCTTTGATTTTTTAAAAACCTTTCATGATGGTAATTCTAGAGCATACACAAAATAGAGAGAGTAGTATACTGAATCTTTATGAACCCAACATCCAGGTTCACCGCTCAGGGTCAATCCTGTCTCATCTGTAACATACACACCTTTCGGTCTGACCCTCCCTGGATTATTCTGAAGCAAATCCCAGACGCTATATCATTTCATCCATAAATATTTTAGAATATATCCCCAAACGATAAGATTTCTAAAAAATTACATCTAAAAACACTTGAAATAATTCCTTAAACGTCATAAAGTATCCAATTAGTATTCAAATTTCCCTCAACAGTGTTATAACACTGTTTTTATAGCTGCTCTTTTGAAACCAGGGTCTAACTAAAAATTTCCACCCATTGCATTTGGGTGACATGTTTCCAGGCTCATAATCTACAGCCCCCTCCCCTCTTTTCTTTTCTTTTTGTAATTTCTTCGTTGAAGACACCAGGTTATTTATCCTGCAGAGTTTCCCACTGTCTGGGTTTTGCTAACTTTATTTCCATGCTGTTGTGTAAGATGTTCCTCTGCCCTCTCTTCCCTGTAGACTGAAGGTTGAATCTAGAGGTGTGAGCTGATTCAGGCTCCATTTTTTTTTGTTGTTGTTGCAAATATGTGATAGATGGTGTTGCGTGCTCTCATCAGGAGGTAAACCATTACCATCTTTTTGTCATGTTGGCAGCCATCATTTATTCTTAAAAACGAAATCTACCCGATTCTTTTCTGGGGTGATAATATACCTATTTTCAAATATTTATTAAACACACCTCCAAGTTTTATTGTGGTCTCAGCCCATTTTCATTTCCATTAGTTAGGCTACATTCTTTGAGCATCAGCTTCCAGAATTCCCATTAATCACACAACTGCGCCACTTATTCTGCAACAAGGAGATGATTAATCTTGCTCCAATTCTTCCTTCCTCCGCCTCCTGCCCCCCCACCACTTCCTCTAGGAAGGGGATAGGAATATCTTGATGGGGCATTTGGTATTTAAAAAAAAAAACAAAAAGCATATTCATTTATTTGAGAGAGAGAGGGAGGGTGAGAGAGAGAGAGAGAGAGAGAGAGAGAGAGAGAGAGAGAGAGAGACTGCTGGGGGGGAGGGGCAGAGGGAAAGAATCTCAAGCTGACTCCCTGCTGAGATCATGACCCCAGCTGAGATCAAGAGTCTGTGCTCAGCCAACGAGACGCCACCCAGGCGCCCTGCATTTGGTATTTTATTGCCATTCTTTTGGAGTATTGTCTTGTTTTAACAACACTTTTCTCTGCCTGTCCCACAGTGCCTTATCTTAACCTGCCTTCCTTTTCTTTCTCATTCTTACTTTTTGCCCACACATGGTATTCCCAGTACATGAATGTATTTCATTTCTTTGCCGCTGATAGCTAATGTTCCACAAATTGGAGGTCTTGACTCAGCCTTCCCCTTGGTTTGTCTCTTGCTTCTTACCTAATCCAGGTGACGCTGAGCACTCCCTCCTTCTTGAAACACCCTTTATCTTCCAGGTACCTCTCCCTCCTGGTTTACCAGCTGCCTCTCATCTTCCTCCTCCTTAACCTCCTTCGAAGTCACTTCTTCCTCCACTCGTTCGTTCCTGAAATGGGAGTGCTGCCCAGGTTTTTGCCTTTGGCCCTCTTCTTTCACATGACGCTGAGCGATCTGATCCAGCCCCTTGGCTTCAACCACCAACACAGGAGGATGTCTCCCAATTCCAGAACTTCAGCTAAGGCCTCTCTTCTTAGCTCTAGGATTGCATTTCCAACACTTACCTAGAAACCACTCTCAGATAATTCCTCAGTAGGTACAGAGCAGAACCCATTACCTTTCATTTCTAGCTAGCCATCCCCCCGCCAACTCCAAACCTGCCTTACCTCCCTCTCCAACCCTGTGAATTGCACCACAATCAGCCACAATCATGAGATCAGAAACCTGGCCTCTTCCTAGGCACTTTGTTCCATCAGATCTGACCCGTCACCATTCGTGCTGACTGCTCGTCTTCTTGCTTTCTCATTCTCGTCCCCCTTAGCCATTGCTGTCACCTCATCATTGCCCACTTTGTTGCCTCCTTCCTGCTTTGTGCCCCTTCCATCCATCTTTCACACAGCTACCAAAATAATCTTTCTGAAACACAAATCTGAGTTACATCACTTTCCCATTTGAAGTTCAAACTCTTTGACAAGACAGTTTTTCTTCCAGCTTTGGCCACTGTATCTCTAGCTGCCATGATGCACATCCCAATGACCATGTGCAGTAACACACGCAGTTTCCTCATAGAGTGCCCTACTTCGTATACAGCAACTGTTTTCAATTTTTGCACAGATATTTGCTACCTCTCTTATGTCATATGCCATTTCATGCTGTTATGTCTTTGTGCGTGCTCTCTCATCCTCCCCAGCCCTGTGTGGCTCCTCTTCCACCTAGGTGGCTCTTACTTATATTTTAAGCCTTAGCTCAGGACTATTTACTTCAAGAAACCTTTTTTTGAAAGCACACGTAAGTAAACGCCTTTCCTCTGTGCTCCTAAATGTCCCTCCATGGCTTCTGTCCTGACCCCCACATGGTTTAGTGTTGGTTTACTTGCCTCACAGATTGTTAAGCAATGTGTGGTAGGTCTTGGGGTTTAATATTTGTATTCCCCAATAACAGACACACAGTGCCTGGCCTGTTGTGGGTGTCCAATGAGGGCAAAAATGAATGAGGCCTGGTCATTTCTACCTCTACACACTCCTGCTCATGGTGAGTTTAGACCCTCATCATCTCTACCTGGATAACCATTACTTCCAAGCTGATTTTCCCGATTTCAGTCTCTATCCTCGTTACTTCATCTCCCAGCTCTGATCCTACCACTTCCCTCCCTAAAGGTCCACCATCCTACAATTCCAGTATGACTCTTAAGTAGGGCGGGTGCCTGTTGAACTCTGGGATTGTCATACCATGGATATAAATGGTATGGAGGCAGAAAAATGGTTGAGGAACACTAGCCTATAAAATATAACCCAGAGTCCTCAGCATGGTTCCAAAGGGCCATGTGATTTGGTTTCTGTTCTAACCTCCAAATAGCCTCGGATCCAGGCATCCAGACTTTCACACTTTTACCTGAACCAAAATGCCCCGGGCTTTCCGGCATTCATGTCTTTGCCAAGAAGGCACACAAGGAAGCCTGGAATTCCTTTCAATCGCACAATCTTCATCCTTCAAGATCCACCGGAAATGCCACCTCTTCTGCAAAACCTTTCCTGACTCTCTGTGTCCCCCAGCATGCTATGGGTCCCATCACTCCTTCACTTAAGGTCCAGACTCCAATTTTAGTGACTGCATTTTATATTCATGCCACTCTGCATTATGTCATAGAGCGAGGTGTTGCTATCACTCTCCCACCGTAGTGTATAACATCCTTAATGCAGATGCAAGGTATTTATCTTACTCATTTTTGTAGCATTATTCTTGCCTACTCCCTCCTCTGGCCCCATGTACCCAGAACAGTTCTTGACTGTCAGCATTCCGCAGATCCAATTTGCATTTTTCTCAGTAAAAATGGCTCTTCTCCTACAGCCCAAAGTTACTAGAACTCACCACGCCCTCCATGGGTGAATGCTAATTCCCCAAATCTCTTGCTTCTCCTTTTCTATCCACGGTTGCCTTTTCTATCCCTCAGTTGCCTTGGCCTCATCTCACCTTGATTCCCCACATTCTTCACATTTCCTTCCGCCAGAACTTTCCTTTGCTGGGAAAGAAACATTCTACCCTAATCTTTCTGGGAAATATATCTTAGCATGCTCAAGATTTCTTCCACCTCATTCCCCTATATGCATCAGATGCCATGTCTGTTTCCTTGAGGAGGCCAAGTAGACCCTGCATAGCCTGCTGTCGTAGTTTGAGCCATTAATGGCTCCTCATTTCTGCCTCCCACCCCTCCAGAACACCATCATCTCTTTTTTTAGATCTTGACTTTTTAAAAATTCTTATCTTCCATCCATTCTCATGTTTTCCCAACACAACAATGGGAAACAGACTCCTCTTCTCGCATTAAAGAACCTTGAGCAGAAAAAGCCCTGGCTCCGGTATTCCAGCCTCCTTCACCAGAACTCAAGTGTCATTGCCACCCTTAATCGCATTTATTTTATTGCATCTATAAAGCAATAAAATATTTCAATCCACACACTGTGCAAATGGTTGGCTGCAGCCAGCTATAACTTATGAAGATTAAAAACGGGTTCCCAGGCTATTGGATGAGGTGGTGTTTGGGTTGCAAAGGGCATTTCTCCTGCACTTTTCCTATCCTCTCACCTTGTTGAGGGGCCCTCGGTTGCCTGGGCTTTTTCCAATTTGCTTTTGCATGGTGCTTCCTATCCATTTGGATTTGAATTGGACCATCTTTTCCCTTTCATTCTTTTTTTTTTTAAGATTTATTTATTTATTTATTTGAAAGAGAGAGAAAGAGAGAGAGAGAGCACATGAGAGAGGGGAGGGTCAGAGGGAGAAGCAGACTTCCTGCTGAGCAGGGAGCCCCATGCGGGACTCGATCCCGGGACTCCAGGATCATGACCTGAGCCGAAGGCAGTCACTTAACCAACTGAGCCACCCAGGCGCCCCACCTTTCATTCTCTTTAAACTGCTTCTGTCTTGCACGTGTCAGTCTGCGCTGATGTGAATAGTCTCCAGTCTCTTCTCTGCATGTTCACTGGAGATTTTGAGTGGTCCATTTACTGCCATACGTCTGCAGAGGAGTGCAGCATGGGGATCAAGTGTCCTGTCTGGGGCATCAGGCTGCGCTGGAATGTTCTGCTCTGCTACTTTCTAGTTGTGGGTGAGTTGTTTAACATCTCTGAGCCCCAATTTCCTCATCTGGAGAGCAGGGCTAATAGGACTACTTAGCTTATAATGAACATTAACACTAGCAGTCATTATCATGGGCTCTTTGGCTCCAAGTAGATGATGAAACATGGGTTTTTCCTGCAGTGCTTGTGTGCTGTATAGGATCTTAATACACTGCCCCCCATCACCATTTTTAAAATGTGTATGTGCGCGTGCGTGTGTTTGGCAGAGGGTGTCTCTGGCAAAGAAAAAAATAGTAGGTTGGACATTCATCTCTATCTTGAACCATTTGACCCCAGGACTCAGGGGTCTCTGAGGTTTCTGGGTCTATCCGTAGGCTTTGGAACCACCAAGGATGCCTTTGGAATTTTTGCTTGGTTTGCTAGACTCCCCTGAGAGTAGAATAGGCCTTAGTACCCATCAGCAGCAGGATTCGAGGTGTGGTGGAAAGATCCATTACTCTTCTCCCTCTGTGAGGTGTCACCAGTTCTCCAGGAATACACAAGAGCTCTAACTTCCAGGGGAATCCTATAATCCATTAAAGCTTTTAGAACTGGGTCCAAAATAAGCACAAAACCAGGACAACAAGTTCTCTCAGCCAATATTCCAAGGACCAAGAGGCTAGATCTTCAGTTTGGACAGGAAAAAAAAAAAAATTCAGAAGGTTGGGTGACCTGGGCATATTTGCCGTGTGACTCTAGGCAAATCAGTTGCTCTCTCTGAACCTTGGTTTCCTGACCTAAGGAGAGCGCTGGATCTATGAGGAGGCTGAGGTTCATTGATCATTAAGATCTATACCATCATGACCATTTTGTGACTCTATAGAGCAGTTCTTCATCAGCCAGGCCAGTCAGCAGCCCATCCTCATAGGCATCAAAACCCATCCTGGATTTTGCAGTAGAGCAATGGCTTTACATATTTTCTCTAATTCTCAAAGCACATTAAAAAAATACTGCTAATTTGAGAGTGGCTCTTGCCCATTGACAATAATGCTGCCTGATGTGCTTGAGGGGTTCTGTTGCAGCCCTCCAGGTTAGTGCCTGATAGAATGCTGTGATGCTACTCATACCCTCATCCCCAGCAGCTGGCCAAGCCCAGCTTAGGAGCAAAGCTTTTTACTTATTTAACCAGGACTTACGTGGCACTATTCTAAGACTATGCAAATACCAATTCATTTAATGGTCATAACCATATGAATGGAGGATTTTTGTTATTCCCCTTATATAAATGGGAAACTGAGGCACAGAGAGGTTAAGTGGCCCAAGTCATACAGCCAGTGAGTAGACGATCTAGCTCTTACCTCTACATGAAGCTGCTGCTGTCAGCTCCAGGCACATGGGGAGCGGGGTGCAATAAGCTTTGCGGGACACTCAGCTCTGGCTCATGGTCTATATTTCTTCCCAACTTTACTGTCTTCAGTTTTTAAGGGCCCATCACAGTGAATCTCTTAGCAGACCTTCAGGCTTCCACCTCTAAGTGGCTATGGTATAATGGAAGATGCTCATTCTTACAGTCCAAACACGTGGGTCACATCCCCACTCTACCTTTTACTGGTTCTGTGACTTCAGATACCCATCACCTGCCTCCACTAGTTCATTTTAAAATGAGGCTATTAGTACCTGCTCAGCAACAGAGGGAAAATCAACAGACCACAAATGGTGAAGTATCTTAAAAATTATAAAAAGCGAACTAGAACTAAAGGGATAATTGGGACCATCTGGCCCCTTGCCTGTTATGGTCACTTATTACACATTTGTTGAATTGATCACAGACAAGAAGCAAGACAATAATCAGGAGGGTATCCTGGGGCATGAATGTACCCTGTAGACAGTGGTAGCCCTAGCTAGGTTTGCATTAGGGAAACCGAAACCATTGTTTTCCTAAGCCCGTGTACCTTTAAAATGATCTGCTCTAAAAGGGCACATTTTCCTCAGAGACGGTCAGAAGCTGGGTGTTTGGGAACCCACGTGTGTGTGTGCATGTCCAGTGGAGCCAAGTGATGGGTTGAGCCCAAACCACAGGCCTGGGCTCTGGGGATGGATGGTGGAGGAAGCTGCTGGATGTGGTTAGGACGGAGGCCTGTGTCTACTGAGGGCAACCATTCTTCCAAGCTGTCCTGCGACCTCGGTGACAAGGACCCAAATGGGTGCCAGCCAGAGCCGAGTTTTAGCTAAATCTAAATAAGAGACTTAAAATGCTTACTTTTTTAAATCTCTAAAAACGGAAGCTTGAAATCAGTAGCCCCTGATTCCACCCCAGTCTGCAGGGAAGGCCTTCCCGGGGGTCCCCGCTGGGGACAAGCGTAAGCTCTCCCGCCATTGCCGGCCCCCGGCTCTGCTGTGGCTCTGGGTTCAAGCGCGGCTTGATTCCATTGACTTGAAAGAATTAGTGAGCCGCTGAATGTGAGCAGTGTCCCCTTTTCAGTGAAAAATAAATTTTTTTTAAATAATAAAATAAACAGGTCCTGCTGGCTTAGAGGAAACCCTGTGGGCTTCCAGGAACCAACATTCCCCAGCTCCAGTGCGTTTTCAGGAGCAGAGCACGGCCTGCGTGCAATAGTGGTGACTTGTTTAGACGCCATCTGGTCTGTGTAAAGTTAGCTGGAAGGGGACCACTGGGGCAGCGAGGGCTACGAGAGACTGCCTGTGGCTGATGAGGGAAAAAACGCGGCCACACATACATTCAAGGAAGAGAAAGTGCAGGCTTGAGGTGAGAAATGCGGAGTCAGCATCCTTGAATCCCCAGATATTTTTATAGGGGGCTTGAAAGGAAAAAAATTACCAAAAACTCCCTACAGGCCCAGACAAAGCCACAGTGTGTTCCCATTTACCGCCAGCCTGATAGTCACACCCTTCGTGTCTTTTACAGTTAGGCTGGAGCTCAGTGAGTGGAAGGCTCTTCCTATAAACAAGAACCAGCAGAGATCCCATGGCCTTCCTCCTCCTCCCCGGCAGGCAGCCGGGAGGTCAAACAACGGCTTAACCTCTCGTGTTAATTAACATTCTGGCTCCCTTTTTGCAAACGAAGAGCCAGAGATCAGCGATAAATAAATCAGTCATTGGAACTGGTGGAGGAAAGCTCGCAGGCAGGCTGGGGGCGGCCCTGTGTCCTAGCCACCCAGCCCCACGGCCGGATCCGTGGACACTGAGGCTGGGGCCGCTCTCACCTCCCAGGCGGCAAGGTTTGGCTCTCCAGGGAACACGGCGTCGCTCTGCCCGCCCGCGCCCCAAGCAAGGGCTGCAGTTCTTGAAAGATGGTGTTCAGGGTGTGAGATGGTGGAGACTCAGATTCTAACCCACAGCCCAACTGTGGGAAGAGGACCGCTTGCGGGGTTTAGAGCCTCGCTTCTTCTGCTAGCCTTCGCTCCCCAGGAAGGAGCCCTCTCGCGCCTCCCTCCTTCCTGTTTATTTTCAATACCTTCCTCCAATCCCCCAAAGTTTAGCTCCGACGCCCCTGGCCTTCCCCCAGGGTCTCACCATTCCCGGGGGGGCCCCCCTCGTTTTCACCTGGAACTCTGAAGGAGGCAGCTCTTGGGTGGGCCCTACAGACCACCTCTAGCTGTCCCCTCTGTTAGTCCCTTCTGACGGGGGTGGGGGGGGAAGATGCCTGCCATCCTCATGCCTCGTTCTCCTTCGCCGCCCACAACTACTGTGGAAGGTTCAGGAAGGCAGCTACCGAGCAGGACAGCTTTGGTGTATCGGCCGCCGCCTACGAGACAGCAAACGTTTTCTTAAGTCGAACACCTCTTCAGTCAAATGTCAGCTGACCATATTCTCCCCCTCTCTCCAGGCCAGGCTTGGCGGCTGCCCCCTGCGTGTCACCCTGCTTCCATCCAAACAGCACCCCTGTCTTTCACCCTGTGAGCAGTCCTACTCTTTGCTGCTTCTTCCTTTGTCACAGGTCCTCCCCGGGGGAGGGGTCCTTGGAAGTCTTCTCTCCCCATCTCCAGCGACCCGTGGACGCCCCAGGAGCTGGTCACCCAGCTGCTGCACGGGTAAGTGTCACTTGGACGCTCAGTAAAGCAGAGGCTGCCTGCACTCCCCACCCCACCCCACCCCCCCACATAGATTTTAGGAGATTGCTGGTGGGGAGTTGGGTCTGGGAACCTAGCTTGGAGGACTGCACTCTGAGTCCGTCACTCTCATGCTACTCAGCATAGACCAGGTCTTAAACCGCTTTTGTGTCACCCACGGGGTCAGACAGAACTGACGCTGGGGAAGGTGGTTGCTCAGAGCCACCAGCTGGTTGATTAAAACGAGGTGGGATTCCCATCCCAAACTGGCCTCCTGAGCCAGCCTATCTTCCACTGTAGGGTTAAGAATTTTTCACCTGGGCCCCTCTGAATTAAATGACCTCCACACAACACGTCAGGAAAATCCCTTAAATTCCAAGCTAATTGAGAGATTCCGGGGATAGTTAGTAAATACTTCTCCCTTCTCTATTGAGAACCAGCAAGAACAATAGTTGGCTCTCAGCCCACACAGCAAATATCATTCCACCAGAGTTCTCTGCAGCTTTTCAGGCTTCTACTACATACAACATCTATGAAAATAGAAGTTTTCTGAAATAGAATTCCAAGTCGAAAAGAGAAAGTTTTATGATACCTGGAGGCAAACCATTCAGATGTTTTGAGTTAATTTGGCATGGCTGAAAGAATTTTTACATTTGCAAAAAATATCAGAGTTCATTTTCTGCCTCCAAAGAGCTTTCAAGCTGTAATGAATTTGGCATGAATGTATTTCTCAATACGAGATTTTTTGTGAAGACTAAAAAAATCCCCCAAAACAAAAAACAAACAAAAAAAGAAATGGAGTGTGAACTAATAAAGTAACAGATTTCAGAATCACAGAAGGCTGAACGTAAAGCAATGCTAGACGTTTCCTAGTCCAGACCCAACATTTAAAGTCGAGAAAACTAAGGCTTTGTCTTAGACTCCTAAGTAGTAACAAAACAACAATAGAAATCACAGTTCTTGAAGACTATTTATCCCAGGTAGGCGATTGAAGTGAAATATAAATGAAGTATATATAGGACGACAGAAAAAATACTCTTAGTGGGGTAAGATGTCCTGTGAATGCAACGTGTCTGCAGAGCTGCGGTGGAGGGGGGTGCAGAAAGGCAGACTGAGGGACAGGGGATAAGGGTTCAGCGTCGCCTATTCAAAACCTGAGCAGGTCATGACCGAACTTTAGTGTTTTCATCTGTAAAGTCAAGGTAATAAGTTGGCTTGTTTTTTTTTTTAATATTTTATTTATTTGAGAGAGAGAGAATGAGCTAGAGAGAGCATGAGAGAGGGGAGGGTCAGAGGGAGAAGCAGACTCCCTGCTGAGCAGGGAGCCCGATGCGGGACTCGATCCCGGGACTCCAGGATCGTGACCTGAGCCGAAGGCAGTCGCCCTACCAACTGAGCCACCCCAGGTGCACATAAGTCGGCTTGTTTTAAGGATGAAGTGAGGCAGTGTATGTGAAAGCACTCTCCAGTCCTATTGTCTCTGTGATAGGACAACACACATGGAGTGCATCCAGATGGTCTGCTTGGAGGGGAGTCTTCCCTTAGCTTAGTTCCTTCTGCCTCACCACCAAAGTAGAAGCCAATTTTAAATCTTGGTTCTTTCTGGCCTTTTTGTCTTCTCTGACCCCACCCTGCCCCCCAAAGACTGCCCTTTTGGCCTTTTAATGGAAAAGGGATGCCCATTTCCATTCTGGATCCGAAAGAACAGAAATATAAGCCCATGTCTTGCATTTCTGTCTCCCAGGACCTACACAGGCTGCTGACCTACAGCAGTTCCTCAGTGTTTATCAAATCCTACTGGAGGGAATAGAATCAGATGGAAAGGAACTGAATTCTGTAAAAATGAATTCTATTCCTTCCCTCTCCAGACCGGTGTGCCTTCAAGAGGAGACCTAACTAAGAGGTTCTTACCTGATGAGACACAGATAAAACAAAACAAAACAAAACAAAATAGTGAGCTCTACCTATTGCCAAAAAGTGGCAACGGTTTTTTTCTATTTATTTTTATTTTAACTGGGCTCTTCCCAGATCTACTGTCTACTTTTCCCGGGGAAAAACCGTCTTCTTTATTCCAGGAGGCAGTACATAGGTTTAGGTGGGAGGATGGTGTGGTTTTGCCACAAGATTTTGTTTGCAAGCTCTCATTATGGGCAAAATGATCATTATCTCTCTTTGGTGGCTCTGAAGTTTTTCTAAGAGCCGTCATGAGGAGACTCCTAGAAAAGGCAGACAGCAGCTCCAAGTAATCATTTTTCCGGTTTGCTTTTATCATCTAGTCTAGAAAACTGTGGCTCTTGCCATGTTCCTATCTGTGAGTTTGGGTTGGCTCTCCCCAAAAGGAGGGTCTCACTTGAACAGCACCTTGATACAATCCTAACTCAGCAAAACCTCCAACAGCAGGTACAAGACACTAAATATCCCTGAGATGTTACGAAATTTTTAAAGACCGCAAGGGTTCATCCGCTTTGCCTGTTAGACTGTTTACCACGGCAAGGGCCAGGAATAAGGGGCTGGTCTCTCCTTGGAGATCTCAAGTCTTTGCCTGTGGGATGGACTCCCCTCACCCCTTATCGGAGTACACGGAATGTTCTGGAATGTCATGGAATGCCCTGCACACTGGCCATCCTCCTCACCTCCGTGGGATGAAGTCTTCACTCTGTCCCTAAGGAGCAGCCTCAACACTTGCACCTGCTCTCTCCCCTTCTCCACCCACAAGAGAATGAGGCCTCATTAGGAAAGGCGGACTATACCACTATCTGAAAACACATGAACACACGTTTTTATTTTACCCAAGAGCAGCTAGAAGGGAGGAGAGTGGTGTCTGAGTGGTATCAGCTACTCCGGGTCATGACCGGAGCTATATATGTCTTCTTAATAGCACTGGATATTTGTACAGGATGTTAGAGTTTACAAAATTGTTTTCACCGGCATTGTCTCATTTGACTGTGGCACCCCGTGACTTAAGGGGAGTGCGGCCCTCATTTTAGAGATGAAGAAACAAAAACTCAGAGAAGGTCTCCAGATCCAGTGCTTTTCTCCCCACCCCACCCCCCACCCCAGGCATCTAGCCGTGATGGAGAGCAGGCCGCTGGAGAAAAGTCAGGTCAGCTGACCGCCATGTTCGGCAACACCGTGAAGGAAGGAAACAAATTCTGAGCCCCTCTGTGTCAGGCAGGGGCTGGATATTCTACATTTTCTCACTGCATTCCCCCAGCTCCAGCTTCCTGGGTGCAAATCCCAGCTCCAGCACTTCTTAGCAGGATGGCCTTGTAGGCAGGTCATATGCTCGGTCTGTGCCTCAGTCTCTCCACGTGTGAAAGGAAGATACCGACATGCCCTCCTTAGAGCGTTATCGTGAGATTTAAATCAGGCAGCCCACTAGAACACACAGCCCTGTGGGAAGTTAAGAACTCACTGCATATTACAAATTATCACTACTGTTATTTCCCCTTGTTTCAACAGGAAGGAAGAATGCTCATAAAGATTAACATTGCAGAGATTAGAGCGAAGTTTGACCCCAAAGACCTGATTTTTTGCTGCCTTCAGGTATCTGTTTACTTCCTACGTTCTGCTCTTTTTCTTCCTCCTGGACCCTTCCCCCTTGGCAGTTAGCCTGTTGCCCTTCGAAGTGTTCCTGACCCCGGGCTGCCTGCAGGAGAATAATCTTGAGACCCTCCCATATGGACAGAATCAAAACTTCTGGAGCCGGGGGCCCAGAAATCTGCATTTCTTCACAAGCAGAGCAGATGACTCTTTTGCACTCCGAGGAGGTCAAGAGCCACTGACCCAGATGGACCACTTCGGCAGCTGTCACTGCCCAGTCCTCCCCACCTCCCCCTTCCCCCAGGAAGAGCTCCAAATCTGTGTTGCTGTAAACACTCCCTCCCCTGCACAGTCCCCATCTGCTCCTTCACGATTAGCCATGATTAGCAATACAAAGCTGATGCCAGCTCACTCCGTGGTGACTGGTCATTCAATCCACGCTGAATAATGGCTTATTGCAATGATGGTGTATTTCGCCTCCAAATCAGGCAGGCTCCTGAGAGCAGGTAGGGCATAGAGAAGGGGAGGAGAAGCAAGGGTCAGGCAACCTCCATTTCATGCACAAAGACCCACCAGGCACAAAGATGCAACAACTACCCACCTCGAAAATCTCCAACTGTACCGAGGTCAAGCCTACAAAAATGAGATAACACAACAGGCAGGTCAGCACAAAAAGGAGAAACTAAATCAGTATTTGCATTAGAGTTTTATCTTATCTCGAAAGCACAGCAGATCCCTTGCAGAGAGGAGGCCAGGTGTCAGTAACCACATGCTTCCACTGATGCCTGCTTTGCAAATAATAGCCAACTGCCCCCATTCCCATCCATGTGTCCACCATAAAGCTTTTACCAAATGACCCTCTGAGGGTAAGACTGAGCCTCAAATTGCAACCCCAAGGCAAACCATATTTCTGTTTTTTTTATGGTAATTTTCCCCCCAAACCTCTTCTTAACTAGACTTAACCTCTGGTTCTGTAAACAGCTAAAGATATCCTAATTCCTGAGAGGGTATCAAAGATCCATACTTGAGTGGGGGAAGATGTTGAGGGTGTGGGGCAGAATGGAAGGAAAACAAGCATTAATTATTAAACACCTACATGATTTTAAAAATTACATACCATTTGGCACTTTTCCAGTCCAAAGTACTCTGGCCCCATTAAAGGCAAGGAAAGGCAGCCTTCTCACCATGGTGAATTTGCCTGATTATGTTTTCTCTCTCCTAAAGTGGGAAGGATTCGCCTTCACTGGTTTAAAAACACGCTTCCTCTGGGTGGGATGCTCTGGATGGGAACGCAGTTGCCCTATCTGCATTGATTCGAGGCAGTCTCTTATTTTACAAACTGGACTTGGAACCACTTAACAAAAGCCACTCTGCAAATGCATGTGGCAAATATGCAAGTCAGCTCTACAGCCCAGAATCCCGGGCATGTTCTTAGGCCAGAACAGAAACCCTGTTCTCAGCTTTATTTTGCTGGCTGGAGCTTGGAGCAAGGCAGCAGTTCAGGGTCTGCCTTAGGAAGGCAAGGTTGGACCTAAAGAAGTTCGTGAGGGGACTCACCCTCCACAAATGGGTAGGCTTGGGTTCACCCACCATGTTTTCCGTATCACTGATTTTCTGCTACAGGTTTTATGTTACTGTTGCAATTATTGTCACCTAATAATTCGGATAATGGGTGTTGGGGTCTGGGCTGGGAGGTCCAGTCACTGTCATCAGGGGCGCTGTCCTCCTGTGGCACTCAGATCTCAGGTGGGGATGGTCCAGGTGAGTCATGGCCGACAGCCCCTTAGACCCTGGTGAGGCACCCAAAATCAGAGGCCAAATCATGCTCAGATACCATCTAGTCCAACTCCCTCATTTTACAGATGGGTAAACTGAGGCACAATGGTCAGGTGTCACTATGACACAGTGAGTTGGTAGCTGCACAAAGGTAAGAATTTGGGCCCTGTGAGTCTTAGTCCAGAAACCGCCATGTTGCTCTTTAAGCTTACAAAGAATAGAAACAATATGAACACATTTTCTGAAGTCTTCATCATCTTAAAAAGGAGAGAGAGAAAAAGGGTAAAGATCAAGAAGCAAGTAATGTGTAATAGTGGAGTGGGGTGGGGCAGAGTGGTCGGAGCTCAGGCTCTGAGATGGCACACAACTTGGATCAGCCACTTAGCTGATGGGTGGACTTGGGATTTACCTAATCTTGTTGAGCCTTAGCCCTCATGTTTAACACAGAGATAACAGTGCCTACTTCACAGGGTTGTGTTAGGCTTGAAGGAGATAATACTCAGGTTCTGGCACACACAAAATACTTAATAAATGTTGGCTCTTGTTACAACCCCAGTGCAGACATCCAAGGACTTAAATAGACTGCCAAGGCATCAGTCCTGGGGGGCCTGTCCTTAAGCCAGACTTCTTCCTTGCCAGTTCCTCTTTCCGGCCCAGGACCCTGGCTGCCCACGCCCTCCCCTCCGTCCCTCCAAACAAGACAGTCATGATGATGTTAGTACTCAGCTCCATGGATCCTTCCAGAGGGGAGGCAATGTACTGAATGCAATGTCCTCCGGCAACTAGAAATTAAGTTGCAGGAGAACATGGGATAAAAGGGTACTGGTAAGGAAATGACAGTGGGAATGTTAGGAGAGCTACTTACGGGGTTCCTTTTATCTGTTATCACATGCTAGGTCATGTAATAAAGCCTTTATAGTATAGGGAATATGAAATATAATCAGCAGCATGCCAGTCTCCATGGCAGTTATGCTGGTAACAAAATGAATGCCCATTACTTTTCTCTTCCCTTGCCCAAGTCATTAGACACCCTGGCTTCATGCATAAGGTTGGTTTTCTCTCCTCCAAGACCATTAAAACTGTCCCTGAAAAGGTGACTTACATGGCATTCTAATCTCTAGGCTTCTGCTCAGTTACTGTACAGTGATAATTACTATTTATAAAGAAGACCCTGGTTCAACACAGAAGGATCAAATTAAGATTCACTCAATATAGGGCGTCTGGGTGGCTCAGTCGTTAAGTGTCTGCCTTCAGCTCAGGTCATGATCCCGGGGTCCTGGGATCGAGTCCTGCATCGGGCTCCCTGCTCCGCGGGAAGCCTGCTTCTCCCTCTCCCACTCCCCCTGCTTGTGCTCCCTCTCTCGCTGTCTCTCTCTCTCTCTGTTGAAAAATAAATAAAATCTTAAAAAAAATAAATAAAAGATTCACTCAATATAAATAATATGCTAATACACATAATATTAATCGGATAGAGTTTTTGTGAGAAATGCATTTGATCATGTTCTGAGTCTCTGAAAGCCGTACATCTGAGATGCGGATAAAGCCGTACATCGGCGGCGCGGATAAAGCCGTACATCGGCGGTGCAATAGCCACACCCTATTTTCTGGCTCTATCAGAAAATACAATTCACTCTTTTTCTTAACTCCAGATCTGTAGTTTTCCTTTCGAGTCCCCACTTATCTTCTTGCGAAATATGTGCCCAAAAGGACAACAGGATAACATTTTCTCAAGACCGTGTTTGTTTTGCCGAGCGCATCTCTGCTTCTGGCCGCCGCCCAGCTGCTGGGGACCCTGGGGGCTGAGAGGCTGAGGTTCCAGTCGCAATTCAAACCCCAAAGCACAGCGGATTTTCATCTGGGTTTCAGAGGAGTCATTCTCTTCATTTTGTTTCTGGACCCGGGCGCTGACTCCCCCAGAGATAAGAACAAACAGAATGTGTTCTGTCTTCCCAAAGATGCTACATCAGTATGTATTTCCCACTTAAAGCTTTTAAGCGTTTGACTTACACATTTATGAACACCCCCAGTGGACCGTTAGGGTTTGGTTTAATCCCCAAGAAAACTGGCATTAAAATAGACCTTTTCCCGGCAATAATCATCTCATTTACGATAAATTATTCTATTCTCAGTACCTTTGAGACACATGAGAGCTTTTATGTAATAAAGAAGCCATTTATTTCTGAATATTTTAATGCATGTTTCCATATTTTTCTCATTTTTAATGCAAGGGCCATTGACAGTCCTGTAAGAGAATGTCTTTTAAAAGCAAATTTATAGCAAATCTTCCAGTGAAATGGGTGGCAACATGCATCATCGTGGTGCTACACCACCAAGGGGAACAGGGCAGAGATGTTCTAATTCTCATTTATGTGCATAAAAGTGTAACCTCTACAGAGAAAGACAATGTTATTGGGTAAATTGATAAGAAATGGAAGACCTCTGGTCAATTTGTGCCCCATCCTTTGACAAGCTGTATGTACTTAGCTAGTGCTCGGTGTCGTAGGCCACATTCTGAAGTACAGGAAGGAGGCGCAGGAGCAGACGCTGGGGAAGATCATGAAGGTTCCTGAGGAAAAGAAAGTCAGGTCGGAGCCTTTACGTGTCAACTGGAAAGAGAAGCTGTTTTGAAAGAGCTGAGAATCAAGGAGCAGAGAGAAGGGCCTTCATTAGATGTTGGATTATTTTTTCTAAACCTTCATGTCAGAGCTACTCATTTGGATGCCACCAAGATGGTGGTTCTTGACTGGGAAGGTAGTAGCGGGGTCTGGAAGCAGAGACAGCATCTAAATGTACACGTATCTCTGGCTCTGGGATGTGCGTTTACGCTAGACTCTTGAGCAGAAAAATATTTTGAGAAATCTCACATATGTCATTCTGATACACTTCCTAAGAACCACCACACTAGTATAGATATGAGATTTATTTTAACCACCGTTGTAGGTATTTCTAAGAGACAAGAAAGTGGATCCCCGACCTGAGCAGTACAGCATTTCTAGGATAGGAAGCCAACTCTCATGGTTAGCTTTCCGGTGTTCTTCTGATAGAAAGCTCTGTGCCTTTTCTGGACAAGAGTACTGTCCATCAGTTATACTAAGCCTTTGTCTTTAGTCTAGCTGGTCCAAAGTCACCCTCTGGATAAACCACAAATGGGCTTGGTAAAGACTCTATAGAGCAGGGATCTAGTTTTAGTTCTGGCCAGATGAGCCATTTTGGGGATGTCACCCAACACTGCACTAAATTTTGCCTCCAGGCCTCCCAGCACCCTTCCCAGCACCTAGAAAAGGTAAACAGTGTGACAAGACAAGAGGGACAGGGTAAGTCAGTATGAGGATGATTCAGTGACAGCAAAAGCTAGAAGGAAAGAGCAACCCAAGCTTCGCCCTCCTCTGTGTGCCAGGCACCATGCTATGTGCTGCCTCTGGTAGGACAGAGACCTCTAGTAGGAAATGTCGAAGGAGGCTGGGATCATGCAGACTGTCTACTACAGTAGTGAGTAGCACGTATGCTGCGAGCCCTAGAAATGAGCAGTGCAAATTATAATGTGTTGTAAGTATAAACTACATAGCAGTTTTAAAGATTTAGTACAAATTTAAAAAATTTAAGTTACCTCATTAATAATCTTTATATTAAATATATGTTGATCTGATATTTTAGACATTGGGTTCAATAAAATGTATTGGTAAGATTAATTCACCTCTTTCTTTTTTCCTTGTTTAAATGGGTGACCACTAGGATGCCTGGGTGGCTCAGTAGGTCAAGCATCTGCCTTTGGCTTGGGTCATGATCCCAGGGTCCTGCAATCGAGCCCTGCATCAGGCTCCCTGCTCAACGGGGAGCCTGCTTCTCCCTCTACCCCTCCTCCCTGCTTGTGATCTCTCTCTCTCTCTCTCGTACTCTCTCGCTCTCTATCAAATAAATGAATAAAATCTTTAAAAACAACACATACACAAATGGGAAACCACTAGAAAACTCAAAGTTCCAAAGGTGAGGCTTGACCTTGGGGCTTTCATTATACTGCTGGTGGGTGCACGGGCCTCAGACTGTTAGTCAGAGTCAGCTCTGAAGTGTGGGAGGGGAAGTGAAGACCTCTGATTGAAGGTGATAATCTGCTGTTACCCAGGACCTTGCAAACGTTCCAATGCTCTTCATATGGAATAAGCCTCTGAGTTGCTGAATGTCAGTGGAGGCACTGTGCATCCACCAGGGCTACACCAAAGGCACAGGCTTTGACCAAGGGCCACCTGGAAGAGCTCAACATCCTCTCTAAATGGAGGGAGGAGCTGAGTCCCTGTGCAACCAGGAAAGTGGTGATAAGAAAGTGTGCAGTGCTCCAAAGCCACGTGAAATGGCTGCAGCAGTCAGTGGCGCTAAAATGTGGGCAAGGGGCGAAGGACCTGGAGAGACCAGGAACCAAAAGGAATCTGTGTTTGCACTTTCCAATCTTGAGATTTCAAAAACTGAACAGGAATTCTGTTAGTAGTAAAGCAGATATTCACTGTACCCTTCAGAGTGCCCAGTCCTTTGTGAAATGCTGCCATGCATCAGCCCCTCAAATCCTATGAAAAGCCCTACTAGGCAGGCATTAGGATTATCCCATGGTACGAATGTAGAAACCAAGCCTTGGGGCTTGCTGTTTTCACATCTGCTAAGTAGCAGAGCAAGAGCTTGAAGCTCAGAGTCTAGTCTACCCCTGCAGACCATGGTCTGCACCAAAGCACAGCTCAAAACACAGGGGCTCTAATCTCAGGAGGCTTAGGGGGACTTGGGGAGAAGACAAGGAAGGGGGGGATACATCCCAACCATATTCCCTGGAATCATTTTCAGGACAATCCTGGGAGCTGGGACCACAAGGAAAGGAGATGGAAGTAAGTAGCTGGGAGTTGACAGTCCCTGTTTGGGGGACTGAGCCAGAAATGCAGGTACAACGTCGCCACTGAGCGTGTGGGCTCTGGAGGCCACTACCTGCGTTTGTATCCCACTGTGACCACTTCCTAACTGGGTAGCCAAAGGCAGTCCCCCAAGCTATAAAGTTGGTTAATTCTAGCAGCTGCCTTGAAGAGCTGCAAGAATTAAATGAGATAGATGCCTAGAAAGTGCTCAGTAAGGCATGTAGCGAGTCCAACAGTGAACACTGGCTGTTCCTACAGGAGGGCGGGTTTGGGAGAAAGCTCTCAAGTCTGGCTGCCCATCACCCTGTTCGCCACCTGCCCCCCACAGGTATGGGGAGTCAGCATGTTTAGAGTCATGAAATGTTGAAGTACTCAAGAGCAAGCCAGCTTTGCCCTGTGGCAGAGAGAAGAGGTGCAAAAGAAAAATGCTGTAGGCTTGGGCCCTCCTCCTCAGGAGATGACGGAGTGTTGAGATGCTTGAGGACACCTCCTAGATGCTTCTCAGTGCAAAAGTTGGGGTCAATTTGATCTTCCTTTGCCCACAGTAAGGAAAGAGCACTTTGCCCTGAGCGGGTGAAGCATCTTTCGAGGGAAGAGGACTCACCAGGTGCTGTCGGCACAGCTCCGTGGCCTGGCATAGCAAGGTGGGCCAGCAGTGTGCCCAGGAACGGCCTGTATTGGAGGCTGGGTGGGCTGGGCCAGCACACAGGGCAGAGGCGGGACTGAGGAGCCTCTGCTCTTAGTAGTCAGGGAGTAAAATAGTCACAGCAGGCCACAGAGAAAGAGGACCTTGGGGGGCTTCTGGAGGCTTCTTAAGTAGAAATTCTTTCCACTTATAATTCATGTAACCCACTTCCTTATCTTTGGAAGGGCTATTTAGAAGCTAGAGATACCGGGCGCCTGGGTGGCTCAGTTGGTTAAGCAACTGCCTTCGGCTCAGGTCATGATCCTGGAGTCCTGGAATTGAGTCCTGCATCGGGCTCCCTGCTGAGCAGGGAGCCTGCTTCTCCCTCTGACCCTCTTCCCTCTCGTGCTCTCTATCTCTCATTCTCTCTCTCTCAAATAAATAAATAAAATCTTAAAAAAAAAAAAAAAGAAGCTAGAGATACCTAAGTGTGGTTTTCCAAGACTTGGTGCATCACCTAGGAGGAGTTACTCTGAAGCTTAGGCCAAGATGGCCGCACAGAAGGAAATTTGATTGTGGTCAGTGGAAGTGAAGGCAGCACTGGCTGTTGCATTACAGAGGGGTCACATGCTGGCTCACCTTGGAACAAAGGAGACAGGGAATCTGGGGCCAGACCTTGAAGGTTGGTCTCTCCTTCCTTCCTGTTTCTCTATTAAAGACTACATGTGGGGCGCCTGGGTGATGCAGTCAGTTCAGTGTCCGACTCTGGATTTTGGCTCAGGTCATGATCCCAGAGTCAGGTCGTGATCTCAGGGTCGTGAGCATGTTGGGCTCTATTCTCAGCAAGGGTTCTGCTTGAGTTTCTCTCTCCCTCCGCCCCCCCCCCACTCACTTGTGCTCTCTCTCTCTCAAATAAATAAATAAATATTTTTTAAAAAGAGTACGTAACAGACAGCCTAAACTCTGAGCTGAGAAAAGCAGGCCCCTGGCTACTACTGGAAACAATTATAACATCTCATCAAGGAAGAGATTCCCTATCACAATAGGGAGTCTTAAATTAGTCAAAGACTTGGAATGGTTTCCTGATAAATGAAATGTAATCAATTATGGTGACTTCTTTTGGGGATGTTAAATGTCTTGTTCCTTTCTCTTTGTTTTCTCTGGATTGCCACTGAGGTCAAGTGCAAAGTTGTTGATCTCACCACAATAGCCCAGAATACATGAGCACATCTGCGGCCCAGGACACAGCACTCAAATGACCAGATGTAAAATGTGGTGCTAAGTGAATGAGCAGCTAAGGAGACACAGTCTGGCAACAATCATTAGCTATTAGAAAGCTATATATATAATATTAGAAAAAAATATGTATATATCTTTTAAGTGATATTTTAAAAAGATATGACAACACAAAATGTTGGAGCAACTTCAACTCTCATACATCGCTGGTGGGAACGGAAATAAACGTTACCACTTTAGAAAACTGTTTGGCAATATCTCCTGAGCTTAAACATGTGAATATCTATGTTCCAACAATTCCAATCCTATGAATATACCTAACAGAAATATGTACAGATGTGCACCAAGACACATGTATAAGAATGTCCACAAATTCAAAAAAGCCAATACATGGACATCTCTTTTGCACAACTTCAAAATCCATTTGACCTTACCTTCGTTGTCACAGCTGATTCCAGGCAGACTTTGGTGAAATCAGTAATGTCTTGTCTAGGACCTGCAGCACATACATTGGACTTCCTGCAACGTAGCCTTTCTGACTTGGGATTCCCTTGGAAAACTCATGCATGCACAACCTGGAAAAACAGAAATTATGCTTGTGGGATCATCTTTGGCCAATGGGAGGCAGGAGCCAATGGGCAATGGGTAAATGTTTCCACTTCTGTTCTCCCTGGTGAACAGTTCTGAAATGCATTTCACAGGATTGAGCACCAGCTGACGATAGTAGTGGTTAACTTAGTGACACATCCATAAATTGGGCTCCCTTCTTCCATGTCACTCTCTGGGGCCTGCATACCAACTCCCAGGAAACACATTCTTGAACGAAGTGTTCACAGGTAAACCTCTGTCTTACCAGGCTAAAATAGTTCAATTTGGAAAACCTCCAATAGTAGAATGAATGAATAAATTGTGGAATATTTATAGGAAGAACTGTGGAGAAGAACTCCATTCCCAAAAATGACTGGAACTCACAAATAGAATGTCGAATCAAAGCGCCTAGACATAAAAGAATATATATATACTCTAGACCCCATTTATATAAAGTTCAAAAGCAGGCAAAACGAAATTACAGTGTCAGAAGTTGGGAGAATGATTACCTTTGGGAAGGAGGAAGGGGGCTGTAAGGGAGAAAGTTACAATGGGTCCCTGGTTATACTGCCAATATTCTCTGTCTTGAATTGGATATTGTTAAGTGAAGCTCACTTTATGATAATTCCTTGAGCTGGAATTTTAGGTTTTGCACATTTGTGTTATACCTGAATAAGAAAAGTTGTTAAAAGGGCTTAAAGTCAAGATTGTGATGACCGACCTTCTTCCCTTACTCGACAATGCACAAGCTTGCATTAGGATCACCATTTATAGCCATAGTCTATTATAGGGGATGAAAATTCCAGTGCCTTCCCTAGCCAGGGGGTAACATAGATAGGTGATGATGGCCCAATGGGACTGTGTTTTTCTAAACAGGGTGAATTCTCTTTAGTTCCAGCCATTTAAGTTATGGTGATAAACTGGCACGCCAAAAAAAAGGAGAAAAACAGAAAGTAAGCAAGTGAGTGAGAGGAGAGAGAGAGAAAGAGAAGGAAAGATGGAGGGAGGAGGGAAGAAATAAGGAAGGAAAGAAAAAAGGAAGAAGGATGGAAGGGAGGGAGGGCAGAGGAAATAAAACTCTCAGTTGTCATCCGGCCAGTATCTGTGGTGTAGACAATCCCATATGGCTGGCTTCAGGCTACCAAGTGTTTCACAGTTGGCCCAGAGCATTTCTGAACACTCTACATCCAGTTCTTAGGGGCCAGTCTGAGTGGGCTCCGACACACCACCAGCCCTGGCCAATAGCTGCCATCTCTGAAAATGGTTCCAGTGTGTCCCCATCTTGGAGTTTTTCAAAAGAAGCCAGAAATCTGGATTTGTAGGTGAAAACCCTTGCTTTTTAAAATATCAGCTCGTTCAAATTTTTCAAAAACACTTTACAAACTAAGAAAAAAAAAGCACATCTACAAACTAGATTTGGCCCAGAAAATGCCAGTGTTTGACCTCTGGCCGCAAGCTAAACCTTTTAAGGAGAGTTTCCAGACTCACTGATGCAGCATAACCCTCTGGGTACATAGGGTGAGGACTGACTCCGAGCGGCTCAATGGTGTGGTGGAGTCCTACCTGGGTTCTGGCCCCAGCTTTCACTATTGCAATTGTTTTACTGACCCACGCCTCAGTTTCCCCAATCGGGTTAGGATGCCTTCTGAACTTCTTGTGGCAGAACTTCGTCTCACAAATGAACTTCTAGGATATCTTCTCATATCAGAACTTCTAGGATAATGTAATAAGCATAAGAATCCATGAGGCTATCCTTTGGGACTGTACAGATTTCACAACATGGCAGAGATAATCCAATGGTGCCCAGTCATTGGACAGAGATTGCAGGTCACTCATCAAAGAGAAGGTGAGGCTTTCCTCAGGCCATCAGTAGAACGATGTCCATTGGCCTGCTGGGAAGTCCAGTCTGGGTGCTCCATAGTCCTCAGACTTCTTGATTTCTGGAAGGTGACAAGTCCACTTTCTTGAAAGGAAACAGATTATGGCAGGAAGACCTGAGCCTTGGAGTTGGTCAGACTTAGGCTTGCACCGTGTCTCTGCCATTTGCTAACTAGGGACTTCAACCTCACTTTCCTCCTGAGCTCCTCCTATCTTGCAGGGATTGTGACAAGAAGCATCAGCTATTTAAAGTGTCTAACTCTGTTTCTGGAACAGTGTCAAATAAATGATAATCACCACTCTCCTCATTACGATTTATCAAGGCATCTATGTAGAGGTGCTTGACAGCTGACAGGCCAGATAGTCATGAAAATTTAATCTTATGCTTCCCTTTGTTTCATTTGTCTTCTTTACTCTGTTATTTTAGAGATCCAGCCAGAGCTAATATTTCTGCAGATCCAGACAGGTCTGGACACAGATATTCTGATCTAATACAAATTTTATGGGCTCCGGAATGCTCACAGAGACATGCTGCTATGTATTCTGCTGCAGAAAATTCACATATAAGGAGGGAAAGATTCAAACTTGGAATATCTGAGAAAACAATTAGGTCCCTTCATTTGGGTTGTTAACTTATTTTGAAATAATATGTACAGGTTCCCTAAAGACAGGATCTGTAACTATATCAGAGCTTGAGACAAAGGAAAAAATCATTCATACTGATTCTGTTCTTATTTAAAAGTTTGATGTTTGTTCTTCATGGCTTTTTTTCATTAATTTTTATTTTTAAAATATTGCATTAAAATATTATCTTGATCACTGCATTGTTTGGTGCCTATTACATTTTGTACTTCTTCACCCGCGTCCCAGTCCTGCTCTCGGTCATAGGAGTACCCTAAGTCAACATCTACTTGGAAAAATTTTTATGTTTTTGAGAATTTCTAGTTGAATTCAATCAAGAATAAAATTCAAGTCTCCTTACATAGTGAGGCAGGTTTTTGTGGAGAAAGCCTTGCACCAGGAGTCAGAAAGCCTGGCTCTAGTTTTAATCTGGGCATATAAAATCACTTGAGTACCTTGCTAGACTTTTCTGAAAAGTCTGTTTCTTTGACTCTAAAATAAGGATAAGCACATGCATACTTTCTCTGCAAGGCTGGAATACCTAAATATTTACTAAAAGAGTACATTAAAATATTCATTTTGACTGCTGAGGTTTTGGTATGCCCCATCCATATGTGCAAGGAGGGTTAGTAAGCATCTCCCTGTGGCTAGCTCCAGGGCATTCACTGGGCTCCCCTGGTTATTCCCTGGGCTATCTGGGTAATTAGGCTTGGCAGCTACTCAGCTAGGACCGACACTCTAATTAATTGTCCCAGGAGAGACTGCTATTAACAGCGCTGCAGGGGAACTGCTATTAGGACCATCGTAACCTCTGCCTCTGTAGACACAGTCTCTCTGTCACCCTCATGGAAAGGCTTCCACTCAGCACTCTTGACTCTGCAAACTCTCCTCCTAATCAAAGTCTTGCATGGGTGCAACTAAGGAGGCCAGGCCTATGCTTCTAGCCAGCTGCAAAGGAATTTGGGAAAAGAAGTTTCTGGCTCCTTCCTGGGGAAATGGAATCATAAATCTGGAAATTTTCAAACCGACAAGGGGTCCTGGGAAAGTGCTGAGCTGTTACATATCACGATGGATGTCCACAGGAAAGCAGGGGGGGCGGGGGTCTTTTGCAGGCTTGAACAGCATTCATGGGCGTATGTGCAAACACAGAGGCAAGGGACCAAATGTACACTTGGAAGATCACCTCCCTCTCCCTTGAAGTCACACAGGCTTGAAGCCACCCCTTCTCCTTGCATGTCCTGGAAACAAAAGTGTTTATGAGAACCTAGGCTGATAACTCCTGGTGTCCCATCATTCACTTCAACCCTCAGATTCCCCTATTTCCTGGTAATCTGATAATAACGTGACTGTCTTGCCCCACGGGAGGCTCTCTGGCCTCGTTAATCTAAAAATCCTTGGGAAATGCATCTGCTAAGGCCTAGAGCCAACTGTCATCATGGTCAGCTTCCAGACAGGCAGCAAAATATTTTCAAGTTCTAAAATCCTGTCCCTCACCCATCACTTTACCTAGCCCGGCTAAATTCTCTGTAGAGGACACTAAAAAAACAAACAAACAAACAAACAAACAAAAAACCCCTCAAAATGACTGCCCTGTCTCTTTTATATAGATTACCAGGGGCTCAGGGCTCCAGCACAAGAAGGTGTGTGTGAAATGAAACAGTGAAGTCTCCAACAGCATGTCCTCCTTGGAGGCTTCTCTTCAGCAGCCGCCTGTGTGCATGTGCGTGCGTGTGGTTCTTCGCTCCTTCTTTTATATTGTGAATTGATTGATGCTGAGGACCAGAACTCATCTCTGCCTCCCCCCACCCAACACTATCTCAAAAAAAAAAAAAGATAGTTAACAATTTTTCTGAAATAACTTTTATTTTTATGCAGTAATCTTCCTTTACTCCTTTTCATCACAAATGTGTTGGTTTTTCCACAGAAAGACTATAATAAGTGGTGACTATATCCTAAGGGGGAACATCACAAAGGCCTATTGAGTCAATAGTATTGTTGACAATTGTTTATTGTAGAGGAAGGAGATAAAAAAACTCTTTTTTTTTCTACACTACTACTTAAACGAAACATAAAATCAATACTCCCAAGTAAGAAATTATTTCAGAAAGATTCTATAACTTGAAGGAGGCTGGAACCCGAAGATCAGGTTGCTTCAGAGGAGAAGCAGGAAGCAATGGAGCATCTGTAGGTTCCTTAAAAGACTCTATAGATGGCGGGGTGCCTGGGTGGCTCAGTCAATTGAGCATCCAACTCGATGTCAGCTCAGGTCATGATCTCAGGGTCGTGAGATGAGTCCCAGGTTGGACTCCGCACTCAGAGGGGAGTCTGCTTGAGATTCTCTCTCTCCCTCCCCTGCTCATGCATGCTCTCTCACTCTAAATAAATAACTTAAATCTTAAATTTAAAAGAAAAACTCAATAGATGTGAAGTTCAGGCAAACCAGAAGATGCCAACACTGACTCTTTGTTCAATCTAATTTCATTCCAAACACCAGGGCAGTTAAATCCCTAGAGTTATTCTTAGGTTTGTCTTTTGGCTCACAAATGGGACCAAGAAAGGAGAAGGAATGCTCTTCTCCAGGAAGCCTTGCCCATCTCCCATCTCCAACTTCAGAAATGATGTCTCCTTCCTGGACAATTCCATTGTTCCTTTTTTCCCCCCCTTATATTATTGATTACATTTTCCTGTGTTTTCTGGTTAACTGGGTATAGATTGCTCTTCTTCACCAAATTACATGTTTCCTAAAACATAGAAGGGGCTTGTGTCTGAGTTTGTTTGGGCTGCTATGATAAAAATATCATCAACCGGGAGGCTTATGAACAACAGAAAGGTACTTCTCACAGTTCTGGAGGATGGGAAGCCCAAGATCATGGCCCTGGCAAATTCCATGTCTAGTGAGAGTCAGCTTTTGCACTGATGGCTGTCTTCTCACTATGTCCTTACATGCTAGGAGGGACAATGAAAATCTCTGGGGTCTCTTTTATAGGCACTAATCCCACTGATGAGAGCTTTGCTCTAGCAACCTAATCGTCTCCCGATGGCCCCACTTCCTACTACCACATCCGTGGGGGTTTGGTTTCAATACATGAATGTGGGGGGGGGGGACACAAACATTCAGACCACAGCAGCCTGGAATAGGGTTGAGTCACAGAAAGTCTTCTATTATCCTTGTTATTATTGTCTTGACGCATCTAATTCCTAAGTCAGGCTGTTCTGTGGGCACTCGACCTGTGCTTGCTAAATCAATGAGTGGATTCTTGAGGCTCTGTTTTTATAGTGACTCCTCCAGCACCCCTCCCCCACTTCCCAGTACACACACACACACACACACACACACACACACACACACACGTCCCATATTCTCAGAGTACTGTGACACCGTTCCTTCTACTCTCAGGTACATGGGTTTTTTGAGGGAGTGCTACTTTACAAAACCCTGAGGACATCTGTCTTAATGAAGTAAGATGCTTTGTCTTCCCTGGGGTACCAGAAAGTTATCAGACCACACTGACGGCGGGGATTGACTCTAAGCCAGGAGGTTGACTTCTTGAGGAGGATTTGCACCCACACAGAGGTTCCCTTCCTCTGTATTTTGGGGACTATTGCCAAAGGTTAGTGAGAGGTTTATTGAGATCAACACTCACTCCCTGGTCCCATTTGAGACCTTGATCTGGCCACGAGCATCTCTTAAAATTCGTTTATGACTGAGTCGATAAACGCAACTCTTCTACAGCTGAACACTGCATAATGAAAACGTTATACTCTGAAATCCCATGACATTGAACGGATACCCTTTGCCCTTACTTCACTCGTGGGTGCCCAGGAAAGTCTTCCACATGGCCAGGAAGGCAGGAGCCAGCTCTCGTGCTGGGTAGTGTGTTGGTGCCGGGACCCTCGCACGGCCACTCTCGCAACACAAACAGTGTGGTGTTTTGTGCATTTAAAGTGCCTCAAAGGTATCTTTAGTGTTCCAGGAGACAATAATAATAATACACTGATAGCTGAATTGGAAGGCAAAATCCAGACAATGGGATTATTGACTCTAGAGCGAGGTGTCTGAGTGGCCGGTATGTGAGTTCAGTCCCAGCGGGAGGTGGGCATCTGCGGGAGGACTCCCGACATCTACTCCTTTAAATGCGAACCAGCAACTCTAGATCAAAGGTGAGTCCTTGGGGAAGGGCTACTGATAAGGTGATTCCGGGAGAGACTATCTCCAGCTGAGTAGAGAAAGAAGCCCCATGGCCAGACACGGGCAGGCAGGAGCAGGGCCTGTGGTATTCCCCAGCCAGCCAACCCACTTTCTTATTTCTCTCCTGCCCCTTGGCAGCGCCCCCTCATTTGTCCTCTCGGTACAAAGCAAATGCCTGCGAGGAAGGCAGTTGGCCTCTTCATGCCTGCCTGAGTTGGAAAGTTCCTCCAGGGCCTCTCTGTAGCAGACATTCAGCCCCTTGGCTGAAAAGCAGCGTGGCTCCATGGGAGCTGTGTGGGACCCGTGCCAAGGATGCTAAGGAGTCTACAAGATGGAGACGGAGCTCAGTCCCATGGCAACCCACCAGGATGTCCCTGCTCCTAGCCGGCCTGTCTCACAGAGCCCACTTCCTCACAATCGCCTTGAATTATTCATCAGCTCTTGCAGAGAAACAAAAGGCAAAGTCATTTTATTTCCTCCAGAACAGACTGTCCTCCTCATTGACCTCGGGGAATCTTAAAATTCAAGACAGAGCATCCGGCACTCTCATGCACTTTGGAAAGAGACAGGAAAATGCCCCATCATCTTCCCCTTCCAGACTAGCCGAGTCCTACTGAGCAAGTGTCTCTGGCTACTTGGTCCTTCAGGCTGTGCTTTGTCCCCCTTCTCACTGATCATGAGAAGGACAGGAAGGTATCCCTGGCTTCCTGTTGACTGACCTTGATCAGTAGGTACCTGGGGTCAGGACAAACACCCTACCTCGACCTTAGGGCCATGCTCAGCCTCCTAGCTTCTCTTCAGAGAAGCTCTACACTCTTGGGGCTCAGCAGCCCTGCTTCCCATGAGACTTTAAGTGGGAGACACAAAAGGGACTTTGTCCCATCGCCCCTACCAATCCCACCCCCTTTACTTCAACCCGAGCCCTTGATTTCTACTTAATGAAGGAAATGCAATCCACCAGGCAGAAGCCCTCCTCCCTCTACGTCTAGAATTAGAGGCACCCACCGTCTTCCACTATTACCTCCTCCTTTCCTGACTCAAAGGAATCTTTCCTCTGAAATCACTACTGGTTCCCGAGATGCCTTTTGCCTGAGGGCCCTGCCCCTTCGCTAGTACCCTGCTTGCTTATGTTCACCTCCTCTTATGGAGTGGCAGGATGGCGTGCTAATTAGGGTGTGTGCTCTGGAGCCACCACCTACCAGCCTTGTGACCTGGGGCACTTACGGGCTGCCCTCAGCAATGGGGTAGTTAGGCCGTTGTCAGGGTTTCTGGGAGACAATAACAACCCTGGTGATCAGAGGGGAAGCAGTCCTGCACAAGCTCACGAACAGGTGCCTATCGCCATGGCAGCCGGTCTTAGATCAAATTCTGCTAAAAGTGCAAACGCTTATTGGCAAGCAGACACAAAACTCTTCCCTTACATCTGTTTTCATAAGCTTGGCTTGGCCCTGCTCTATCCTCGAGCACGCCAACAAGCACCTTGCATGAAAGAATCACTTTTGGGGCGCCTGGGTGGCTCGGTCGGTTCAGTGTCTGACTCTTGATTTTGGCTCCGGTGGTGATCCCGGGGTCGTGGGATGGAGACCAGCCCCCAGCCCCGCACTCGACACGGAGTCTGCTTGTCCCTCTCCTTCTGCTCCTCCCCCACTGCTCACGCACGGGCATGCACTCTCTCTTAAACAAATAAATAAATAAAATCTTTAAAAAAAAAGAGAGAAAGAAAGAATCACTTCAAGGCAGACTGAATAATACTCTTGACAAGAGGCGCAGCCAGCAAGACTGGGCAGAGGAGCTGGACGGGGGGCACTGCCACCTCTTCAAATGTCACACTGAAGCGTAGGCTGCAGTATCTTCCATCATCACGCACACAGTCTACCAGTGCATGACTGAAGCTCACCGTGCCTCAGCTTTCCCACTCTGGAAAACGGCAACAAGGATGATATGTACCTTCTAGGGGTGCCCGGAGAAGGAAATGAGTTAGTCAATACCTGTATAACAATTAAGACAGAGGCTGGCCACCGTAGGCACTCACTCAATTTGTGTCTTAGCATTCCATCCCTCAGAACTCCCTCATTCTCATCAACCTCCAGGACGCTTCCTTAGACCTTACCTTTCCACCAGTTCCCACCCTCCGTGCTGCTCAACTTCTTTGAAGGCTAGCCTTGATTCTCTGCTCTGCTGAATCAACTCTACACCAGCCTTCCGCGTGACTCCACATTTTCACAGAATTTCCTACTCAGTTCCTCACCCATCTGTTACCCTCCTTGCAGGTATGTTGGGCCTCCTGCGGCAGGTGCAGGAGGCCTTTCCAAGAGGTAAGTCAAAATGTAACTCTTTAAAGAGCTCCCGAGAGTTAAGAGAAAGGATGCCAGGTTGTATATTCCTTGAAGACCCAAAGCCTCATCCTCAAATGTGACTTCAAATTAGAGGGAGGACTGTCTGTATGTCACAGATGGAAATGACTCACCACCCCCAGTAGCACACACATCGACACCTTAATATTCCTAAGAATCGTAAGGTTCTAGAAACAGGGGTGATCGACCAATGCAGGAGTCTCTCAGGTCAAGGCTGTTTTATGTTTGGCATAAATACTTTTACATAGCTTAAGATCCAAAGAAAAGTAAAATCCAAGCAAACGACCATTTTGAGGGAAAGCTGAAATTTTCTTTGAGCAGCAAAATCAGTGCTGTTTAACATGAATGGTAAAGCCAAGCCTGGGGACACCGCTCAGAGTGCTCTTGACAGGGCAACAGGGAAGGATCAAGCCAATATCTGTGCAATCTCCAGCAGGCTGAGAAAGTCACCCCCAAATTTCCCTGGGAAGGTAATTCCCAGAATATGGCAGGATGATCTGAACTATCCCCTAATTTCTTTTATTTGAGAAAGATGTCAAATTTGGTATAGAACTGTTTAAGAGTATCAAAACCACAGTATTCATATTTTGCCTCAGGAATCTGTGCACGTTTGATATTTTAGGTATGTGAACATTTAGGATAATTTGTCCTATCTGAGTTATAAATAGATCAGCGTTAAAATTTCATCTTACGATGTTAATTGAATAACTAATTTACTTTTGATTTTAAGTAGAAATCTCACTAAGTTTATGTAGCATTGAAACATCTGAGAAAACTTAAGCTTCACTACCCTTATAAGATTGGGACCTGTTAATTCCTTGAGAGCATATTCAGGCACTCAGGATATTTTGTTAAATCAGGCGATTGAGTTACTTAAAAAGGAAATCAAATGCATTAAATTAGTATGTGCAGTCTAAAATATTTCAAGTAGTTTAACTGAATTTGTAAATGATATACCCATCTAAGGCCTTGAAAAATGATTTTTCAAATTTTCTAGATTTATAAGTATTTATTTGTAAGCAGAATTTAAAATTAAGAACTTGAGTTTTAAATGTGTAGCTTAATAAATTGAACTGTAAAGAAGCAAACAACAAACACAAAAATGAGCCCCCTGACTAATTTTTTCTTGCACGAAAACTGCCCTTAAGTCATTAAAGAAATTAAATAATTACTTTTGATTCACCTCACCTGTGCCCTCTAAATCTTTATAATACCAACTTGGGCATAAGTCTCATCTCTCTAACAAGCTCATCTGTGCCTAATTTCTGCTGTATCCCCCCCGGGGGGGCAGGCACAAGGCACATGTTCGGCAAATTATTTTCTCACATGGCCGTGTGACTTTGGACAAGTCCCTTCACCTCTCTGAACCTCAGGCATTGCAAAAGGAGGGCGTGGAGCATCCTGCTAAGAGGTGGTGTCCATGAGACAGGGCCTGAGTCTGTCGCATCACGTTGCATCCCAAGGCCCAGACTTGGCTGAGGCACGCAGCAAGAACTCAATGAAAACCACTGAGTGAATGAGCAAATGCACTAGAAAATTCTAAGGCTCCTCCTACATGTCTCCCAACTGTTCAGTTTCACCATGTCTGAAAGGGCCATGGGAGCAGTCCGTTAACAGAAAGATAGTAACTGTAGTCACAACGGATTAGGGTCACAATTGGGATCCAAGAGATGAGGCAAAGGAGATCTTGAGTGCTTCTGCCTGGTCACCTTTCAATCAAAACTGAGTCTGCTGCAGACCCACCTGCCCTACTCTGCTGCTTCAATCTTTTACCTACTCCTGTCTCAGGATGACCTACTCCTGGCTCCATCAGAGAAGGCTACCATCCTTCAGAGAGGAGCACGAACAAACCCTACTTTACCAATTTTGCTTATACGACGGGCTTCCAGTGGCGTTGTTTTGCTGCATTCTCATACTAGAGGACCCCGTGCTCCCCAGGGGTGGTGGAGAGGGAGGCAGGAGGTAAAGGGGGCAGATAAACTCCTGCCCCATATACCTGGAGGGAAGTAAGGGAATGTATGGGTTTCAGTGCTGTGGCCAGCGATTAATCTGCAAAGTGACCTGGGCAGTGTGGTGTGTAGAGTCTTCTTCTCGACTCTGCATCAAGCTCTGTGTGATCCTGAGCAACGGATCTCCTCTCTTTGGGACCTCTTTCTCCAAATCTACAAAACAAGTGTTGAAATATAAGATCTCAGGCAGCAATTCTCAAACTTTTTGGTCTCGGACTCTTCAGTACTCTTAACAATTACTGAAACCCCAAAAAACTTTTGTTCTATCTATTGGATTATATTTACTGATATTTACTGTAGTAGAAAATTGAAACTGGGAAACCTTTAAAACATAATAATTCAGAAGCACACATTCTATATCAGGGTGAAGATGCCATCGCCCTAAAAGAATTCTATGATACACTTGAAGGAAATGAGAATATACTGCCCCCAGATACGCCTCTTTGACATAAAAAGTATTTTGAGCCGAAGACAATTAGAAGCAGTAGATACAGAAAAAGCTGTCCCTTTTCTGCCTAAAGGCAGGAAATACATTCCATCTCACTGGAGACAGACCCCTATCAGCCCTGAAAGGCATTGGAGGACTCTGCAAACAAACCTTGTTAAACTCACTCTCACCTTTCCAGTTACTCTTCACCATTCCCACCCCTAGCCGAAACATCTTTGTTTTGTCAATTCATCACAAATTTATTGTTTCTTTGTCTAAAAACTATAAAAGCTGCTCCACGCCTTCCATTTCTGCATTCACCTTCCACCTCCCAGAGCAGAGATCTATAAATGTTCTGGGATCTCCTAACATTTTTTGAAAAACTATATATCCTCCTCACACATTTTTTAAATTAACTTATAACATTTTTATTGCAAGTTTAAGTAATTGAGACATATGTAAGTTCTAATATATTGACTTTTAAAGGTGGTTAAATCACTCGATAAAATGTGTTGAATACCCACCTTCATCTATTCAAAAGACACATGAATCAGCTCTTTTTAACAGCCAGAAATTTCCCGTCATTTATTAGTCCTCCTTGCGTGCATATTTCCATCTATGTTACCCATAGAACTTTACCTTAGTAGGATATACTTCTAAGCTTGAAAATCTTGTATTGGTCACTGTATCATAATTCTTGGTTATAAAATACGTACATAAGTTAAAACTTTACATATTAAATTTTTTCTAGGTTGAATATTTGTCTTATTATTAATTCAAAATTGAAAAAGTGAAAATTTCCTGTCACCAAAAGAATTTACATGTTAATCAATATTATAGGTTGATTTATCATTATAATTCATATTAGTAAATCATTGAGTGAAATAAAATAATCATAATATAAAATTTTAAAATAATCATCAAGCATAAAGTAAGAAACAAGTCTTTTTTTGAAAGATTAGTTTTTGTATTATGGATGAGTATTGCTTATTGCTAGAATAAGACAATATTTTGTGGAAATTACAAACCAAAAAGAAGAGAAGCTATTCGTGGGGCCACTAAATGTACAGAAAAGCTGAAGTAAGCAGGAGACTTGTACCCAAATTAAAAATGCATTATGATATGCATATGATAATAATCTTCTGGTAAAAGCCAAAGAAGATTGTTTCTCCATGTGTTTTGAGTAAATGTTTAAGAGACTATCCTATATAATTTACTTTAATTTGAAGCTATAATCTTAATCCTTCACCTCCTCCTACTTGAAATCAATGCCAAACTCATACTAGAGATTCAGACATCAATATTTCAAGTCGACATTTTATTGGGCGCACTGGAGGATTTTCCTGTGGGAGGCAGAGCTCCCAGGGAGAGGCAGACGCAAGGGAGATGCGGCTTCCTTTTGAAAAGTATCCAGGGGGGCCACTGCAAACGGGGAGTTGAGGGAGAGAACCAGTCTGACACCTGGGATGTGCCCCCCCCCCGGGGGGGGGCAGATTCGTTTTAGGAAAAAGCCCATATGGGAACCAGGGTCTGGAGACTGATTCTATTGAAATTACCCACGACTGTGTACTCCTTGATGGGACTTTGTGTGTCGCTAACGGTGTCGTTCTGGGGCACTCTCTGGCCACCCTCTTCCCTTTACTGTACCCACCCCCATATCCGTTTCCTTCACGCCAAAGGTCTAAAGCCCCCCATGTCGACAAGCCAGCGAGAGGGCTGTCCTCCTGCAAGTCCCAGCGATTGCTTTCTTCTCCCCACCCCACCCTCAACCTTGCGGGCACCCTCCGGCTCCCAGCGACCTGGGATCTTAGTTTCTGATTGTGCCGGGTGGCTCTTTGGGTGAGAGGCTGGGCATTAGAACCTACGAACCCCTCTGGGGCCCCCACCGCCCCTCCTCTCCCCACACCGGTCCGGCTGCTGGAGGACCGCCATGGCCGAGCAGAGAACAGGACTAGGAAAGGGGGCAGGAAGAAGGTGGTGACTTCTACTCTTGAGTTCTGTTTTTCTGGATGAAGGGAGAAGGAAAGGAACTGGCCTGAGGCCACATCTCTAAACCAAACAAAATTTCCTCGGCATCCTGTCGTCTTCTTTCCCAAACTTCTCCCATAGCGCCTCCCACACAGCGTCTGCCCTTTCTCGCCCCAGCTCCCTGGCA
Organism: Zalophus californianus; assembly: GCF_009762305.2. NCBI lineage: Eukaryota > Metazoa > Chordata > Mammalia > Carnivora > Otariidae > Zalophus > Zalophus californianus. The sequence continues at coordinate 123,736,310 of NC_045599.1, read as the reverse complement.
GATATTTTTAGGCTGAGGGGCGCCCCTCGCTGGAAGCAGAGAAGAGGAACACCCAAGCACCTGTACCCCTGCGGTTTCCTTGCCTCAGAAATCCAGGGGTTCCTCCTTCTTCCAGCCTGACAACTCAAGATGTGTCAAGAACTTTCTGGAAGTGGACCACTGGATCCGGATGAGTGATCTATTGAATAATTTTGTAACTATAAAAGGACTCATTCATTTATCATTTTATCAAGGTGCAGTTTATAGCCTGCTTAATAAGGCCATTAGCCATACATCTTACAGCACGTTATGCTTAAAATATTTAATGACCTCTGTGGAGAAACAAGACATTACTGTGTGTTAGATGTGATGTCAGTACTATTATCCTCATTTTACATGTGAGAAAGAAGTAGTTTGCCCGAATCCGCACGGGCAATATCTGATTGAGAGGACACGTGAACTCAGCCGTTCCTTTTACCTGATTCCAAGGCCACACCTGTTCTTGGCTCCACACTGCCTCCTCAGCTTCCTAGCCTAGGCTCTCAACAGTCCATCTCTCACCTTCCACACCTTTTCCTTCTACCCCTTCTTGTAGGAGAAAAGCCAAATACATAATCATCAACATGACGGGTCAAGCGTAACAAGAGAGGTTATCAAAAACGTCCCAAGTTCAGCCCTGCACACCCACGCGAACTCCGGTCCCCCACACCCCTGAGGATGCCTGCCATCCCACCTGGGTTCATACTGTCCTCTCGATCCTGGCACTCAACCCTACCCCACTCTCTGGGTACTTTCTCTGCTCCTCCTTATGACCCCATTGCTTCCCCCTGTGGGAGGACAGGGTTCTTCCCAAACAAAGCTTCTCTCCTTAGAGCTCTGTTTCATATCAAGGTAGGATATAAAAGCAGATAATGTAGACGATTCTTGGTAGAGGTAGGAAAAAAAGTAGAATCTCTATTAACAGAATAACACCCTGGGGTAATGCTATTAGTCCATATTGGCAAGAGGAAGGTGGAGATTTTTTAAAAAAATATTTGAACGAACGATTGTTGAATGAATAAAAGACGCATTCTGAAGCCTGACCAGGAAAGCTGCTTTTCCTTGCCTATGGTCAGCACAAGCCATGAACCAAAGCAGAAGGGCCCAGGAGGAGGGGTGAGAGAGCAAAAGCAAAGAAGCTCTGGAAGAGGAGTGCAGAGAGAGGGCAGGACTATTCCTGAGCCCCGTCTGAGATGACTCATCCCAGACTGAGGTGTATCCCCAGGGTAGCGTCAAGGGCTGCTTTGAGCTACTCTTCTGTTGCCTGTTTGTGCTGGGTCAACCCATAGCAATGTTTTCTTTCTGCTTAACGGGGTTTCTTCCACTCTCCAACAGGTAAAGGGATAATGAAAAAGTTACACTAATGTGTGTGTTTTTCACTTTCTCAAAAGCTTCTTGAGAGCAGAATCCTGGTCCAGTTCCTCTTGAGTGTCCCACAGATCTGACCCCACATTACCTAACGCTGTGCCTTCTCGGGTAGCAGACACTTGACACATATTACAGATTTGTGACTAGATGGGCAAATAACCCCTTTTTATGAAACAGATGGTTACATCTTGATGACCGGTACCATCCTCCAATTTGTCATCCACTTACTGTATCCCTGACACAGTTTCGAGCCACTTGTAACAATTTTCAGGAATATATCCTTTAATGTTTCTGTGCTCTCTATAAAGCAATTCTGTGGCATCAAAACAAAACAACAAAACAAAACATCATATTACTGAGTTCCAAATGTTCTTATCCTAGTGCCATACAGTTTGTTTACCAACTGGAAGAACAAGAAAACTGATTCTGCAAATAAACGCTTGATACCCTCTTGAGCAAATCATGTTCACTGAATTTATAAACCATGGTTCCCCCAAAATGGGGTATTTGGGAGTAAGCAGGGATTCCTAAACTGAGATAAGAGAATGTGGAAGGGGAGATAGGAGGGCTGGCCATTGAAAAACGTAAGGTACTACACCTGCTTTTCATAAATTTGTCATCTCTTTGGGCCAACTACACGTAGAAATGATAACTTAACAAAACCCATCTCAGTGTCTAGGTTCAAATGAGTAATGAATGCTTGAGTCGGTAAGGGAAAGCTGCTGAAGGAGTTGAGATGGGAGCAGGGCCCTGAAAAACAATGAGAATTTGGGGAGGAGATGGAAGGTCTATTCGAGAAGGCTGAGTTAAGCCTGGGAAGGGTCCAAGATCAGAGAGAAGCCAACTTCCCACGGGTGGCATTTTCCCACCAGCACACACCCATCTCTGGGCCAGCCTGAGTCCTGGCACTCTTCCCACATTTACTCCCCTGCCAAACGGCACCATCTTTTCCTCCCAGAGCTGCTACTTTCTCAGCCCCGATGGCAGACAGAGGTTTGCTGTGTGTGGCAGAGGCTGCTGGTCAACGCAATAGCTCTTCTCCCTATTGTTCCCTTGGAAATGAAACTAAGTGCTGACCAATGGGATATAAACACAAGAGAAATGAAAATGTCCTTCAAGAGAAGTTTGGCTTATCCCACCCCCACCCCCATCTCTTTTCTGCAAACAGGAATGCAAATCAGGGGCTAGGACCTCATGCTGAGGATTGGGAAGAGCAATAAGACCTACAGAACCTGGTGATGGGCATTAAGGAGGGCACACAATGTGACGCGCACTCGGTGTTAATACGCAACTGATGAATCATTGAACACTACCTCTGAAACAAACGATGTACTATATATTGGCTAACTGAATTTAAGTTAAAACGATGTAAAAAATCAAAGCTCTATGGAGCCTGGGTCCCTGACAGCTTGGAGTGCTGCCGTAGCACCGGACTGCCCCCAGACCTCTTTTCTGTGAGAAAGAAAAAAAGTCACTGTTCAATTTTGTATTGTTTGAAGTTTTTTGTTTTTTTGTCACTTGCAGCCAAGCCCAATGTTAATTTTACACTCTACAACTGGAGATGTCACACATGAAAAATCAGTTTGAGTCATTTAACAAAAGGAAAAATGCTTGTCTACTTAGCAGTTAAAGAGATGGAAATTAAAACCATGAAGTGCCATTTTGTCTGCTAAACTCTAAAAAGGAAAGAAAAACAATAAGAGGGCGCCTGGGTGGCTCAGTTGGTTAAGCGACTGCCTTCGGCTCAGGTCATGATCCTGGAGTCCCGGGATCGAGTCCCGCATCGGGCTCCCTGCTCGGCGGGGAGTCTGCTTCTCCCTCTGACCCTCTTTCCTCTCGTGCTCTCTATCTCTCATTCTCTCTCTCTCAAATAAGTAAATAACATCTTTAAAAAAAAAGAAAAACAATAAGAATGTAAGTCTTCAGGGAAATAGGTAGGCTGATGACAGCATCATAAACTGGTACAATTCTTCTAGAAAACACTGGCTCCTTAGCTCACTTGCCTCAAATACGTTTCTATGGTATTACCCAATGATCCAATTCTTAAAAGGTTGGAAAATGCATCATAATCAATGAACTCACAAGTAAAAATGTATAAAAATGATGACAGCAGTAAATCAAAACTGCCGGAATAAGGTGCTATAGAGGGGTGGTAAATGATGACCTATTCATTTGATGGAGAACCATCCAGCCATCTAAAGCCATATATGACAAACACCATGAAATAACTTGCAAACATATTTATAAAATATCTTTTTGTTGTTGTTGTTGATAGAGAGACACAGCGAGAGAGGGAACCCAAGCAGGGGGAGAGGGAGAGGGAGAAGCAGGCTTCCTGCCGAGCAGGGAGCCCGACGCGGGGCTCGATCCCAGGACCCTGGGATCACGACCTGAGCCGAAGGCAGACGCTCAACGACTGAGCCACCCAGGTGCCCCTACTTGTAAAATATCTTAAGGAAAAAAAAATACTTCAGGAAGCTGCATATATATTGGGACAGCAGCTGTCAAATCGTGGCTGTTTGCCTAGTCAGGTGCCTTTAATCAGGCTCAGCTCATCTACATGGTGTCCGGTGAGAAGCGCGTGTCCCAAATCTGTTCATCACAAATTCCTGGTCTCTCTCTACGTGGCTACCCTTGCAGAAACAATCCTGTCCCGTTCTTTTTTTTTTTTTTTTTGCAACTTATTTGTTCTTGATTTTTGGGTTTTGGGTTTTCCAAAGTGGTTTCCAGTGGAACATCACAGGTAGCCCAAAGAACTTTTAAGAATCTTAATGGCACTATTTCATAGCAGCTAGACATGCCCAAAGAAGAGAGACGCCAGTCTCAAAAAGAATTTATGGATGTGGTTTTGGAGCATGTAGTGAACTGAACTGACAGTCATAGAACACCTACGACATTTTAAAGAGGGCTGTACTGGAAAAAAAAAAAAAGAACCACACACACACAGCTACATTTTTGAAAATCTAAGAGGACAATTAAGGCGGTTGCCAGGGTTTGGTGGGGATGAATAGGCAGAACACAGAGGTTTTATAGGGAGCTGAAAATACTCTGTGTGATGCCATAATGATGGCATGTATCATCATACATTTGTCCAAAACCAGAGAAGGTACGGCATCAGGAGTGAGCCCTAAACTATGGATTTTGAGTGATTGTGATATGTCAACGAAGGTGTATTGGTAGTAACAAATGTACTACTCGGTGGAGGATGCTGATCACAGAGGGGCTACGCATGTGTAAGGGAAGAGGGCTGATGAAAAATTTCTGTACTTTCCCCTCAATTTTGCTGTGAACCCAAAACTATTCTTAAAAAACAAAACAAAACAAAACCAAAACCTCTTAATTAAAAGCAAACAAACTGCAACGGAAAAGTAGATAGCCAGCTTGGAGTAAAAGGGGCTGAGGTTTCACAAACTGCAAAAGGGCCTTTGGGCCCCCAACTTTTTTTTTAGTAAGAAGCAACCTCAGAGAGTTACTCAGAAGCCAACACAGGCTATTTCTTAAGCAAAAAGGAAGGCAAAGCTGAGAGCCATGCCACAGGCGCCAAGAGTGATAGGGAACAATGGATTGGGAAGCCACGCCCACGGACAGAACTGGGTCCTGCTCTGGGAAGACCTGGCAACGCACGCCTGGCAGGATGCCAGAATCTTTATGAACCAGTACCTGCTACGTATTTTCCCTTAATTGCATTTTTGGATGGAAATATTTACTGTGATTGTCCCGGCCCGATCTTTCAAGGCTTGTTGAGTGTTTGCAGAGCATATAATTTGTCTCTTCCACTTACAGGTTTCTGAGCCCAAAGGAGCCATAGCCAAGGAACTCACCCTCATTTGGACTTGACAGAAATCACAGGACCCAGGACTTTGAGCCTAATGCTACAGGTGAATGCGATTTGTAGGGATGCTCAGAGGAAGGGAGTATTGCGTATGACAGGGACATGAATAAGGCATTAGGGGGAAAGCTGTGGTCTGTTTTTGTAGTAATGGGCACCAGTGACTCATGCCTTCAGGTAGACACCTCCCACATTGACTTTGGGCTTGGCCATGTGACTTGATTTGATCAACAGGACATACGCAAATGTAACGCAAGCAGAGGCTTGAAGAAACACTCGTTTATTGGGGCTTGCCCTTTCTTGCTTTTTCCATGGAGCCCCTCCACCACCATATGAAGAAGCCCAGAGAACTAATGGAGAATGAGAGATCAGGTGGAGAGAGGACCCAAGCGTCCCAGCCATTTCAGGTGAGATCTCAAAGATGAGAGTGATCTCACTCTAGCCCAGCTGGTCCCAACAGCCAGCTGTCCCATAGAATCATGTCTGTTGTGTTAGGCCATCCAGGTTTAAGGTGGCTTTTTACCCAGTGAATACAATGAGGCTCAAGTGGGGTAAATCCAGCATATGGAAGCTGGGAGAGGTGACTTTGCAGCAGGGAATCTCTGGGAAGAACAGGCCTACCCGTGTGGGCAGTTTCCCAAGACAAATGCAGATTCACAGAGGGAGATCGGACCATGGTCAACGAGGAGCCAAGAAGAAAATGCCGGAAGTTAAGCCTAATGAGAGAGGTGACAATGAAAATTAAAGCATGAGCAACCCATTTGGAAGTTTGTGGGATTAATAAGAAGCAAAGTAGTGGGAGGAATGAATGGGCCAGGACAAGTAATTCAGAAATAAAGCTTTGAACACAGAGAGCTATAGGTCTTTCTATGGAGCAGCTAACAGGTAATTAGCATGATGTGCAGTAAACACTGAATCAGAATCTGGGAGGGTGTGACCTTGGTATCTGCACATTTAGCGAGCTCCCCAGGAAATTTTTTTTTTTAAGATTTTATGTATTTATTTGACAGAGAGAGAGAGATAGTGAGAGCAGGAACACAAGCAGGGGGAGTGGGAGAGGGAGAAGCAGGCTTCCCACCGAGCAGGGAGCCTGATGTGGGGCTCGATCCCAGGACCTCTGGGATCATGACCTGAGCCGAAGGCAGACGCTTAACAACTGAGCCACCCAGGCGCCCCTCCCCAGGAAATTTTAATGTATACTTTCTTCTTGGTAAACTGCCCTACATATCAAGGGGTATTGAAAGATAAACTTTGTCAAGGTACCAAAGTTCTATTACACACTTTCCCTAGGACAATAGGTGCTCGATCACCTCAAACGTAACCAAGGAAGATCAGTGGTTCTCAAACTAGGTGCACATTAGAATTATCTGGGAAACAAGAAAGAAAGAAAAGAAAAGAAAAGAAAAGAAAGAAAGAAAGAAAGAAAGAAAGAAAGAAAGAAAGAAAGAAAGAAAGAAAGAAAGAAAGAAAGAAAGAAAGAAAGAAAGAAAGAAAGAAAGAGAGAGAGAAAAAAAGAAAGAAAAAAGAAAGAAAGAAAGAAAGAAAAGAAAGAAAGAAAGAAAGAAAAAGAAAGAAAGAAAAAGAAAGAAAGAAAGAAAAAGAAAGAAAGAAAGAAAGAAAGAAAGAGAGAAAGAAAGAAAGAAAGAAAGAAAGAAAGAAAGAAAGAAAGAAAGAAAGAAAGAAAGAAAGAAAGAAAGAAAGAAAGAAAGAAAGAAAAAGAAAGTCAGTCAGTCCAGGTCCTGCTGCATAAGAATTCAATCTGAATCTCTGGGAGTAGCATCTAGGCATCAGTATTTTAAAAGCTTCCCAGGTGATTAGATTATAGGGTAGAAGAAGAATCTGGAAGAGATGATGTAATCTCTACACCCAGAGCCCATCAGGTTTCTGAGAAATGAGTAATAAATGCAGAATATCTCTGAACCTCCTCATTTTGGTAATTGATCTAAACTGCCATTAAACTCAAAGAACAGTGTGAGGAATTTGGTGACTAATGGCTATTTCTGAGTCAAAAATGAAATAGCACTTATTTTCATGATGTAATAAAAGTCAGGCGAACATTAACTCAGGCCAATGAATCAGCAAACGTGACTATTCGAACAGAGCCTGAAGTCAAGTTATCTATGAAAATATATTATGCTTAATTTGTTACACAAGGCTTCAAAATTTTGGTAGTAACGTTTAAACTACTACTAAAAAAAAGTCATATAAATGAGTAGAACCAGCCTGATGTCTGAAACAATAAAGAGTAGTTGGGAGCTGTGACAAATCAAATCTTCAGGGATGGGGAGACTTTTGTGCCAGCCAAACCTAGAAGGATTGAAGCCCAATTTAGCCCAAAGGCTGCCAGTCTATGGACCTCTGAGTCATAACAGAAACCATTAGAATATAGACATGAATTTAAGTATGGAATTATGATAGTTATGGGGTCAGGGAAGATTTGAAAGAAGGGGGGCATGGAAACATTTTAAAGGCTGATGGTTTTTTCTTTCGTATTTTAAAATGTAATTCAAAAAGTGTTGAGCTTTTCATTTTGAAGTGATTTCACTCGCAAGCATGTTACAAATATAGTACAAAGACTCCTTGTGCACTCTTCACTCAGGTTCTCCAGATGGTAACATCCAACATAACCTCTGTACTAAGATCAATATGGGGAAGTTGACTTTGCTACAACACTGTTACTAATCTACAGACCTTATTCAAATATCACCAACTGTTCCACTAATATCTTTTCTCTGGTTCAAGACCTAATCCAGGATCACTCTTTGCTTTTGTTTTTATGGCTCCTTAGTTGCCTTTAATCTGGAAGAGTTCTTTGTCTTTCATGATCTTGACATTTTTAAAGAATGCTGGTCAGTTATTTTGTACAATGGCCCTCAGTTTGGGTTTGCCTGATGTTTGCTCATGATTTAAATTCAGGTTATCATTTTTGGAATAAATAACAGTGAGTGATGATGTATCCACCTGAGTGCATCCTAACTGGAGACATGATGGTGACTCAGACCGTTACAGTGAGGAAAACCTGGATCACTGAATGAAGCTGGGGCTTGCCATGTTTCACTATTATAATGTCACTATTTTCCCCACTGTGATTAATCATAAACTTTCAGGAAGATACTTTGAGATTATGTAAATATCTTATGTCTCATACTTTTGTCTACTAATTTTAGCATTTATTGATGAATTTTGCCTGAAACAATTATTACTGTGGTGTTTGCCAAATGGTGATTTTCTAACTGCATTATTTCCTTCTACATTTTTAGCGGAATTCTACTTTACTTTTCTCCTCTTCCACTTGTTTGTTTGTGTATATCAGTATGGTTGGTGGATTCTCATTTTATTCTATGGGTTATAATCTATTATTAGCATTATTTATTTTGTTGTTCAAATTGTCCCCGATTTGACCACTGGGAGGCCCTTCAGGTAGGCTCCTATGTGCTTTTGACACATCCCCATCATTTCTTTTTTAGGACTTCCTTATTTCTAACAGCATAAGATATTGCACGCTCATCTTGTACTTTCGTTGCCTCAGACCTAGAATCAGCTGTTTCTCCAAAGAACCCTAGTAATTTTTACAGGAGAATGGTGTTCAGAAACCAAGATCTGGGCAATTAAGATCTGTATTTTTTAATACTGAGTGTCGTTACTTAAAGGCTTTCTCTCAGATAGATATCTAGGTCAATTTCTACGTGCATCTACATATTAAAAATTATGAGTTCATGTTGCTAACTTCTAATTCTAATCCAACACCACCAAGTTCATTCTAGCCTTCCCCCTTTCCTTATTTATAATTCTTTTCTCTGACTGTAAGAAGCCTAGCTTTCATTTTCCATACTATATTAACTTATTTGCTAAATCCTAGAATATACATTAAGTGGTTTTAGACAGTCTACCCCTTTGACTATACAGCACCTATGTACCTCTGCCCATACATGCATTTTTTAAAAATGTCCATCCATATCTACATAAAGTACAATCATTCTGTCCCCCCAGATAGACAACCCAAGTATCATTCAATACTGCATCTAGTTCCATGTCCGGGAATTCTGGGGGATAGGAAACCTTCTTTCGGTCTGGATATAGCTCTTCTTGGTTGGTTAAAGTATGGCTAAGACAAATGTATCAATCACCAACACATCCAATATACAATAGTAGAGGAAGACCAGGGATGACTACAGTGAAAGAAATCTCAGTTATAAAAGAGGAGAGTTGGGAAAGCATGCATGTGTGCATGCACGCACACACATGAACACACATTCCAGACACTAATGCACATAAGACATAATTCCCCTGGGATGGCTATGTGATTTGGAGGTGAACATGACTTAAATAGTCTGATCAGGGTGAATCTCAGGACTCTGGCTTGGAAATGCTGGTACCAAGGATTTGCTTTTCTCTTCTCAGCCTCATGTTCTGATAAGGCTCTGACAGTGGAGGAGTAGCCGAATCAATTTGGCAAGGCTCTGGTTTTCTTCTCTTGGAGGCTTTTTGTTCATTGACATATCTAGAGAAGTTTCCCTTTCTAGGAGTTGCATAATCCCCTTTTCTGTGTGTGACTTAAAATGAGTCTGAGATTGCCATAGGAGTTGAATAGTCATAGACTGTGGTTGCCCAAAACTGGGATTTCTTTGGCCATATAGCTCCTTCATAAACTTTGTTATCATCAAGATACTTGACTTGTCACTTCCAAAGGCTAGGAACCATAGACAGACAGCCTGTCTCTGGTCATTGTATTGATTCTAGGACTTTATATTGTCTAAAGCCAGGCCCCTGTTGTATGACCATCCCCTAAAGCCTCAGTGTAATGGCTGCTACTTTTGTGTGGGCTTCTGTTTCTGGACACTTTCTGACAATAACTTGGAGTGGAATGATTTCTTCCCTGACCCCAGGTTCCATCACAGCTGCTCTAATGGGCTTTGTTAGGTGAGGGCTATTAGTAGGAAGTTTGGGGTGGACTAAGGGGTCAGGCTTGTCCTTTGCCCCAGTCTTACCTCCTGTCTTTACTTGTATGAACCTTCACTTGGAGAAGAGTATTTGGTCTTTGCAGCACTGTTAGATTCCAGTTGTCTTGATTGCAGTCCATACCTAGAGAGGGCCTTTCTAAGCAAAACCATACTTCTTACCTTCTCTGCCTTCAGATGGGTCACTTCTCTTAAGATTGTTTCTTTATTGTAGGACCTTTCTGTAATCAACAATCCTGGATATTTCCTACCATTTCCCCTGATATGCCTCTAGGTCCAGGCCTGACTCCCAACAGGCCTCTGCCGTTTATCTCATCACTTCTGCTTGGCAAAATCCACATTTTAGGGTTTGTCTTTTACTGTACCCTACTCCTGGAACCAAATTTCTGTATCAGTTATGAAGTTTCTGGTGTGAGAAACAGAGGAGTTGGTTCGTATCAGCTAGGCAATAAAGGACTCTATTAGCCTTTATATCTTGAAGTTCAGAGATGAGGCAAACCCCAGAGTGGGGTCCACTTAGCTGCACCCTTCTCTTCACATTGGCTTCATCCTTAAGCTCTTCTCATCCTAGCAGCAAAATGGTCCCAGCACCTCTTGACATTGTATCTTCATCCTCTGGTGCTGAGAGGAAAAGCAGTAAAAACGACTTTGATACCAGGATTGCATGCCAAAGTCCCAAGATTAATGCTGATTGGACTGTTTAGATTACCTACCTACCCCTAAACCAATGGGGAGTTGAATATATTTGGCCTAAGCCAACCAGTGCCCATCCCATGGGTGGTGTGTGGCAACAGCAGACATCTAATTGAAAACAGCCTGCCAAGAGAAAGGGGAAAGTGAATTTTGGGTAGGCAACTAATAATAATCCATTACCAAGCCTTTTAAAATAAACTTGTTATCAAGCCTTTAAAAAAGTAACTTCGTGATATCTTTTTTTTTTTTTAATAGTGTTCATGTGTATCTGAACTGATGTCTCTCTGAAGAATCTAAGGCTTCATAAGAACGGGGACCTTATCTGTCTTGTTCATTTCACTTGAAATACAATGCCTGGCATTCAATAAATATTTGCTTAATAAATGAATGAATGCATTGTGTTTATCCTGCATCTATCTCTGAGACCTTCCAGCATAATGTCCCAAACCTCTAGGGCATGCATATTTCATTTGAGATGCTTGGGCTTAAAGCTTCACAGCTGGTAAGTGGATGGCCAAGACCTGAACTCAGGCTTGCTGACTCCACATCTCGTGCATTTCTGACTAGTCCAAGCTGCTCTCGTGTGTTAAAATGAGCCCTCAGAGTTTTAGCACAGCTGTGTTCAGGAGACATGTAGGAAATATGTAAAATATGCTGACAGCTAGTGTCCAAATAACAATCTGGAAGATTAACAGGACTCTAAAACTAGCATGAATTGATATTTGCTTTTCTGATCTGCAGCTATCAAACATGCTCCAAGTTAAAATCATATCCTGCCTGATAGTATGTGAAAGAATAGGATTGATCAGTTGCTTGTCTACTTTCTCATTTTGTCATGGCAGTAATAGAAGACACATTATAATTTTTCTTATTGCATGTTGCCTCTGTTGAAGATAAACCTTTTTATCTGATAGAGTTAGCAGAGAAGACTGATCAACAGAGTAGTAACACTAACTGATTGTCTTCTACGAGCTAGGTACTTCATTCATTTGTTCATTTACACATTTTAATTGTTATCCACTTATTGAATATTTATTTAGTACCTTCCATGCAGCAGGCATTGTGCTAGGGGCTAGGGAAACAACATTTAGCACAGGCGAGGGAGATAGTACAGGGCATGGACTAAGCTAACAAGCCGGAGTCAGAAAGATCTGAGTTCAAATCCTGGCTTTCCTGTAGCCTATGAGATCCTGGGCATACACAGGTAACTTATCTTTGTCTTATTTGTTTCATTGCATGAAATTATTCTTTTTTTAAAGATGTTTTGTTATCAAGTAATCTCTATACCCAACATGGGGCTCAAAGTTACAACCCTGAGATCAAGAGTCACATGCTCTACTGACTGAGCCAGCCAGGCGCCCCATGAAATTGTTTTTTAACTTACATACAGTTATTTTGTGAGGCTTAAGTGGGATAATTTAAATGTTGTACTTGCCGTGTCTGACACATTGTAGTTTCTCAGTGAAGTGTTATTTTTATTTACTAGATGGTCCCTATGCTTAAGTTGCTTACTTACAATGAGTGCAGAAGACAGACGTAAGTCTTCACACTGAATTTCCCGTAAAATGTTCTAAGTGTTATTTTTCCCATTTATGAGCAAAGAAATTGAGAATTTCAAGAGTTTGTTCGAGGCCTCAATTAATGAGTAAATGAGGCAGAACTCAAAGTTCAAAGATGTCTGAGTCCAAAGCCATGTTATCTTCAATTATCTGCATGAGGCAATGAGACAGCGGCTCTCGTCCTGACTTCTGATTAGTGGTTCTTAACCCTGGAGAGCACTTATAAAGAAGCAACTGCCAGGACCCTGTTCCACTTCAATTAAATCAGTATCAGGATCAAGGCTGATTAGACATTGAGTATTTTCAAAATCTCCTTAGGAGATTCTAACAGGCAGCCAGAATTGAGAACCACTCAACTCCCTCAAGGCTCTTCCAGCCTCAACATTCTGGTCCTTTTATATATGGCGGCAGTTGTCAGAATGAGATCAGCACTGGAAGAAGCAGGGACATTCCCAGGACTTTCCTCCACTGGGGTTCCATGTCACTACTGTGTACTTTAGAGGAAAGGTGAGTGCAGGTAGAGCTCCTTACACCTAAGGCCACCACCATGGAGTTTTAAAACACAACAGAGAACCCACATGGAGTACCCAGCAGCTGCATGAGTCCTGGTGAAGGGGAGTGATGACAACCCAAGCTCCCTCTTTGATGTGGGGTTGACAGACCAACAGGATCCTTCACACAGGAGGAAGGAGCAGCCTGGGAAATGTCCCAAACAAATGCAGCTGTTCTTTGTTTCAGGAGAGGATGCCAATAACATTTTGTTCCTTGGGGTTCTCAAGAGTGAAAAGTGTGCATAGCTATGAAAACAAACCCATTGGGATAATGATCATACTACCCTAAATGTCACATAGACACTTATCTCAGTTAATTAAGTCATAACAGATATTTTGACCTATAGTCTACCACAGACTTTATATCGAGACATTCAATAAAGGGAAGAAGAATAGTTCATCAGCCTTTGGATGCCCTCTGGGATATTTCAGTCACTCAGAGTCAAAGTTTCTGCAGCTCCTGAAATGGGGGTCATTTCAGGAACTCATCGCAGAGTCTGGTCCACATACATCTAATCTGTCCACTCTCTGATTTGCTCCTTATGGCAATTTTGTGAGATACATGTCAGGTAGCACTATTCCTATTTTATAGAGTTAGAAACTGAGGCTTAAAAAGGTTAAGTGACTTGCTCAATGACTAGGAAATGCACATCCTACATTCAAGCATACCTCCCTGGATTGTAAATTCTCAAGTTGACATTCAGCTGAGTCAGGAGGATATTATCCAACTCGGGCACTCCATGGATGCGAAACCTACCAACCAAATGAATGCAGAGACATTCCAGTAAAGATAAAGGTATTGGATTCTGATTATTTATTACTGACATGTTAAGGCTTTAACCACTGCTCTCCCTCTCTGAGATCCAAGAAGAATATGCCTAAGGCTAGCAGAGGGAACCCAGACTCTAGGGTCTTCCTCATTCCTTGTGACCCCCATCCCAGTCTCAATGTAATGCTGAATCTTCATGTACCCCGCCTCTGGTACAGGCCCAGTACCCCAGAAACATTCAGTTAGAGGATGAATAAAAATTACCACCCGTGAGAGATAGTTGAGAAAAAGCAATCATATTTAGGGGTGGACTGGCACTCTCCAACAGAAATAGAACATAAGCCACACACATAATTTTAAATTTTCTAGTACGTATTAAAAAGGGTAACAAGAACAAGTGAAATCAATAATATATTTTATTTAACCCAGTATACCCAAAATATTTCAAATTATGATATAGAATTCAAATTATTCAAATTGTATTTGAATATTATTCAAATAATTCAAATCATTTCAAAAAATGTCAGATTACATAATCTACATAAAAAATTCATAATGAGATATCTCACCTTTTTTTTGTTTTGGTACTGAATCTTCAAATTCTGGTGTGCACTTTACACTTGTAGCACGTTACAACTCAGATGAGCCACGTTTTGCATGTTCAGTAGCCACACGTGGCTAGTGGCTACTATACCTGACAGCAGGTCTAAACCAGCTCAACATAAATATCAGGCTGCTGTACCTACTATATGAAATTAGCTTTCTTTTTTTTTTTTAAGATTTTATTTATTTATTTGAGAGAGTGAGCGAGAGAGAGAGAAGGAGCAGGGGGAGGAAGAAGCGACTCCCCACTGAGCAGGGAGCCTGACGTGGGGCTTGATCCCAGGACGCCAGGATCATGACCTGAGCCGAAGGCAGACACCCAACCGACAGAGCCACCCAGGCGCCCCTATCGGGTTAGCTTTCTGATTGCTTTCTCATTATTTGGGGTTTGATTGGCAGCAAGCTAGATTCTGATTTAACATGAAGGACAGGGTTTCCGTTGGTAAGGCAGCAGAGTTCTTACTGAGTATTGTTTTTGTCAGATACTGCATTTGGCTCTGGGAACACAGGGGTGAGCAAAACAGAGCCCTGGAATCCTCTGAGTGGAGATATTTAAGAAAAGGATAACTATCCAACCATCGGAAGCTCTGGAAGGACAGTTCTAATTAGAAGCTCATGGGGTTACGGAGGGAAATAATGAAAAATGGAGATGATAGAGAATTAAAATTCATCAAGTATCCTATTATGAGCTCCGCAACCACCACGGGTGGTAGGTTATAGGAAAAACATATAAGATAGGATTTTAAGCATCTAGAAGACTTCCATATAAAAGAGCTGTGTGTTTTGGTTCCCACAATGCTTCCCACTTAAGACAAGGATTTGAGTTTAAGTCATTTATCTTGGAGACAATCTTAGGAAACATGTTAAGGGAGAGGGGGCAAGCCAATCCATGAGGAATGAATGAGTGGGTCACTGCTAGGGACAACTAGGGCTTGATCCCTCTGGGGATCTTCTCGGAGACCCCACGGGACATGGAATCCCCTCGCTGGGGCACAAGGGAGCTGGGCCGTTTATCCTCCAGCTCCAACCCTCACTGATTAAAGGTCTCTTCTGGGGCTTTAACACCTGTGCTTTCAGCCTGCTGTGCACCTGGCCTGAGCTCATGCCGGCTGCCGGAGAACAACCGCAAGAAGGGAAGGAAGGGACGGGAAGCTATGAGTGTGCGTGAGCTTTCACAGGCAACGCTGGAGTAGGCCAGGAAGATATGACCTGGGCCCCAACAGTGTCTGCAGCAACGACGGACACTCCAAGGCACCTCTTATCATGGTATCGGACACCATTCTAAGCACTTCACACGTGTTAACACACTTAATCTTCACAACTCTACGAAGAAAGGTACCTATTCCTATCCCCATTTCAAAAAGGAGAAAATTGAGGCACATAATTGTCCCAAGGTCATACAGTTAGGAGGAAACAAAACCAGGCTCAGAGCTGGGTGTCTTTTTTTTTTTTTTAAGATTTTATTAATTTATTTGTCAGAGAGAGAGAGAGAGAAAGCACAACCAGGGGGAGCAGGAGACAGAGGGAGAAGCAGGCTCCCTGCTGAGCAAGGAGCCTGATGAGGGACTCCATCCCAGGACCCTGGGATCATGACCTGAGCCGAAGGCAGACGCTTAACCGACTGAGCCACCCAGGCGTCCCAGGGTGTCTTAATCACTCAAAACCAACCCAGCCTTTCAGAGAAAGCCTCCCCAGTCATGTTTCACAATTACTGTATCTTCACAAGACTTGCCTTGTGAGCTCTCAGTTTTACATTCCAGACTATAACATCCAGCTCTTACCATCAAAATCTCTGCAGAGTGAGTGGAAGAGAGGAGCTCTCCAAATCCAGAGCTAGGCTAGAACAGGTTATCAAAAACAGAGGTCTGCTGAGCTGGTGTTATAGAAATAAAGGGAGTATTTTTATATGTCAAGTACCAAGACTGCACATCTCCAAAACTGTTCATAAAACTGCAGTATGCAAAGACAGTTTTCTCTGGAACCCTTGCTCAGATAAGTGAAATATTGAGGGGCTGGACCCCCATGGAACAAGTTCATTTTCATCCCGCCACTGCCTTCTGGCCTCATCTGTTAGATCTCTCTTCCTCACAGGTACCTCATGGTGGTACCTCAGACAGACCCCTTATCTTTTCCGGTCAGCCAGAAATCAAGGGTGTCTCATTTTTCAGGTGTTAAAAAGTCCAGTTCATCTAACACAAAAGTTCAATCTCTCGTGTATTTCAAAGCTCTCCCCCTCCCCCATTCAGGCCTGACCCAAGCTCAAATACTTACATTAAGGAACGGAAGTGTGTATTGATCAGTTCCTTATTTACCCTAAAACACCCTCTCCTCAACTTACTCTGTGGCTTCTAACTCCTCCAGCACTAGGGCAAGGAGAGGTAAAGGGGCCGAAAGCTATACTTGACCAGCACTGTAGCTATATGGTCATGGTGCCCACTACCTGGCAAATCGTGGCTTTTTCTTTCATACACCACTTTTGTTGGTTGTTTGGAGATCTCCTTGCTGGGGACATCTCCCTGAACAGAGTAATATCTCCTGGCTAACCACTCAAGATCCTCTTAGCTCCTATAGGACAGCTGACCCATCAGCCTCTGCCAGGTTGTCTAGTCCCTGTGGGCAGACCTTTTGGGCAGGGTCCTTTCAAGGAAACCAGAGCCTGGCTTTCATCTGAGGTGTCCTCTCTGACCCACAGCTAACAAGATGACACCCACCTCTGCCCGAGACAGAAGTGTTATTTGCTGTCCCTTCGGTCCTTCTCTTCACCCTACCACTGGGGACAATTCTATCAATCTTTCCCCTTCAGACTTTGCAGACTCTGTGCCCTGCCAACTCTAGAGAACATTTGTCAAGGTTGCCCAAGAGTTCTCTCTGAATCCATGGCCATCTTGGGTTTCTGTAGTAATGCAAGTAACTAGTTGAGGGGTGAGTGGTCAACACCCCGTATCTTTGACCCTTCTCCAGCATCTCCCACATATTTGATTTGAGTAGGAGGATGAGAGGAAATACTCTGCTCAGGGGAAGTCTCTCTCACTAACCTTCTTTCAGCATTGTTATTGTCTTTTTCCTTTTTTTTTAAGATTTTATTTACTTATTTGACAGAGACAGCGAGAGAGGGAACACGAGCAGGGGGAGTGGGAGAGGGAGAAGCAGGCTTCCCGCTGAGCAGGGAGCCCGACGTGGGGCTCGATCCCAGGACCCGGAGATCATGACCTGAGCCGAAGGCAGTCGCTTAACCAACTGAGCCACCCAGGCGCCCCATCATTGTTATTGTCTTTTTTTATATATAGGTGAGGGTGGGTGATATGCTATGGGTGGCAAAACTCATTCTGACTTCTTAGCAAGCTTTGTTGATGGTCTAGCATCCACTGCCCTCAACTTTGGAGCCTGAGCCAATAGGACCATGCTATTTCATCTCATGCTACAGCTGAAGAGAGGAGGTCACCTCTCCAGGCTGGCTTAAATACAGCCCTGCTTAGTCACACAAGGAGAAAATTGTAATTAAATTAAGTAATCAGTTAAGGAATTAAATTTGAGCAATCAAATTACCTCAAGTCGCTTTCCAACATTCAGTTTTAATATTCATAAGCTTAAGCTCTGTTTGTCTTTTCTAACCCTAGGACAATTCCTAAAATTGCTTGAAAAGTGGGGAAAATGCTTTTTTTTTTCTTTCAGGCATATGGAAAAATAAGGCAGGTATAATATAGAAAAGCGGTTCAAGTTTCCACCAAAATACCAATCGTTTAACAACAAAGAAGCCTTAACAAAAGGGGCATCAGAATATAAGCTTTTGAAAGCCATGTCCCCCTCTTCCACTAGTGCTTAGCCACAGAAGAAACGTGAATTCAGTTGAATTCCCAGACTAAATAATTTCTATTTCCATCCCTGGGGAGACAGAGGGAGAGACAGATCAAGAGAATATATTTTTAAATGCTTAGTGAAACTACACGTTCAAAGAAATATAAATTTCTTTTTATCTTTCTCTCTGATCATATATATAGAATCTCTTCCATTTGAACAGGTTGATCTATAAGCCATTCTCTCCATGTCATTTTTCTTCCTTCTCATAGGGACCCTGTGTGAATCATTGTGGCCATAAAACTATATAACTGAACACTGATAATTACATGACTTTTAACTGGAAGAGAACAATGTTTTAGTCCTCCACCTCCTGATGGAGCCATCTTACTCAGCCATAGATTTCCTGTCAGTGTGCCGCCAAGAGTCGGGCTTCGCTCGCCAGAGGGGCTGACTTGTCTGTCTGTGGAAGACTCAGAGGGGCAGTTTGCTGCAGCCTTCCTAGAGTCCTTGCTCAAGCTGGGCCTTTGCCTGGACAAAGGGGGCGGCCCTGTCCCAGAGCTGGCAGCGCCCCGGCCTCCCGCACCCCCACAGGCTCTTGGCCAGACCCCCTCTGCCTGACCCTGCATGGCGACAGGATGCCTGGGCATACAGGGACAAACCTTCTCCCCTTCCACTCTGATGTGGCGTCAGCCGGCACAAGAAGTGCCAAAGTACAGGAGATTGGTTTAATAACTGTGATTTCGCCTGTTCCCTCAAAATAAAAATGATGTGCCTTCAAATTACAACATGTTCCCTTCATTATATTGAACACAGTATTTATGGGAGAGCAGTTGCCGCGGCGGCTCCCCACTAAGTACCTTCCTTCCAAGTGCCCTCAGATGCATTAGCTCGTGGGAATCTGACCCTGAAGGTGAGGCTGGGGTCGAGGGGGGAGACTGTGCTATTATGACTCTCGTTAAAGCCAGGGAAATGGGTCATCGGGTCATCACAGTGGATGCGACCTGCAGGGTCAGAACTGAAAGCCAGCTCCCATCCTCACAGTCCTACTGCGTTCACTGGGGAGAGGAGGTCTGCGTGGCAGATTTTAAAGAACAGTTAGTATTTTTTTTCTCTGATTACAGAAGTAATGTGTATTCGTGAGAAAAAAAAAAAGGAAAAACACAAAGCACTAGAAAGAAAAGAAAAATCACCCATATTCCCAGACCAACACAATGACTGCTATTAACATTTGGATGTGTAATCTCATACGTACACTCTTCTCTAAAAATGGCGTCCCGCTCTGCACATTGATGTCAAATGACGTTTCTTTCATTTTCTTCCCAATTATAAAGGTAACACATGCTTCTTAGAGGGAAACCAGAAAACACGGATGATCACAAAGAACGTCAAAACCATCCTGTAAACCCACCCACCAAGAGGCAACCACTGAGAAGCACTTTCATTGAACTTGACATTTAGGAAGGCCATAAAGTTGCAACATGCCTCAGAGGCAAGGGTTAAGATGTTTCAGGGAAGATTAAGGAACCCATTCTCTGCCATTTAGAATCTCAGCTGAATTGTCTGGAATGAATGTCTCTTTATTCCAGCTGTCCTATTCATAAATACAGGCAAGGATTTCCAATTAACTTCACAAGAATATTTTGGGGATCAATGATATAACATTGGTTCAGAGTTTTGAATGTTCTGAAAGAAATCTATAATCTCCAGGCCATGAACCGTACTCATTCAATTTTAAGTCTCTCCTCGCCAGGCCAGACCACACGGAACTGGGGCCACATAAAAACAGCAGAAGGTGGTTTGGCTAGAGATACACACTTCAGCTTTATCTAGGCCAGGGAATGGAAGGAGCTGACAAAGCAGAGAAGAATGTGGAAGCCCATCCTTCTTCTGCAGAGGCAAAACCACCCAAGCCACATCCATGCACAGGTGCTAAAGGCTCTATGAGGGAGATAGCTCTCTATTCTAGGACACACACACTGATTTTTCTTTGAAATTTTTTTTTTTGGCTATCTCTCTCTCTAAATTTCCTTGAAAATGATAGTCAGCATGCAAATGGCCCACCATCTAACTTAATAACTATCTTAATCACATACCTGTACCTACATAAATTAAATACACATGATGTCTTAACCAGCCGAATGGCAGCACCAAGATGAAAGTATTTTGCTGCTACAGAACATAAAGTCTCAATGGTAATCCCTAAGTCAGGTGGATTTTTTGGTCATGGCCTCAAGCACTCAGGTCTGTGTTACCTGGCTGAGATAAAACAGAACAAACTGACTAAACAAATGAAAACATTAAGCATACTCCCAATGTATACAGTGCCCTGTTAGCTCATATATGAGCGTGTCGTGTGTCTCCCAAGGCCCACTCCTTCTCCTCAAAAGTCCTGTGTGTTTATGGCAAACGACACCAGTGTCTACCCAGTTGCCCCTAAGCCACATTCCTCAGCATCATTCTTGGCACCTCCCTCTTTCTCATTCCCCTTGTCCAGTGAACCACCAAGCCCTGCTGATTCTATCTTCTAACTATGTCTCAAATCCTCACTTTCTTCCACCCCCACTCCTGCCAGCACAAGTCCAAGCTGCAGTCATCGCTCATGTGGTCCATTGCTTTCGACTTCTCGGTCGTTCCCATTTCCACTCTTGCTGTTCCCCTGCCAGAGTGATCCTTCCAAAACACAGATCTGACAGTGTACCCTCTACTGAACACCCTCCAATGGTTTCCCATAGTTCTTTGAATCAAAGAGTCCTTTCCATACAGTAAAAATCACTCTAGTGAGTGCTTGATTTTGACAAACATACATAGTCATGTAACCATCACAGCATTCAAAATAGAGAACAGATTGCTTTTGTGATTAAAAATAAAGCTGTTGGGATGCCTGGGTGGCTTAGTCGGCTAAGCATCTGACTTTGGCTCAGGTCATGATCCCAGGGTCCTGGGATCGAGTCCCACATCGGGCTCCCTGCTCAGCGGGGAGCCTGCTTCTCCCTCTGCCTGACGCTCCCCCTGCCTCTGCACTCTCTGTCTCTCTCTTCCTCTCTGACAACTAAAATCTTAAAAATAAATAAATAAATAAATATAAATAAATAAAGCTGTTATATGTTAAAAAAAAAAAGAAGATAGTAGGAAGGGAAAAATGAAGGGGGGAATCGGAGGGGGAGACGAACCATGAGAGACTATGGACTATGAGAAACAAACTGAGGGTTCTAGAGGGGTGGGGGTGGGGGGATGGGTGAGCCCAGAGATGGGTATTAAAGAGGGCGCGTACTGCATGGAGCACTGGGTGTTATACGAAAACAATGGATCGTGGATCACCACATCAAAAACTAATGATGTATTGTATGGTGACTAACATAACATAATAAAATAAAATTTAAAAAGGGGGAGAAAAAGGATCTCTTATGAAACAGTGCAAAAAAAAAATAAGGCTGTTATAAAAACTCAGGGTTTTGTGTGTGAAAGTAACTTTTCCTCCTATTTGGGTAAATGCCGGGAGTGGTATTTCTGAGTTGCATGACAAATGCACATTTAACTTTATAAGTAACTGCCAAGCTATGCTCCAAATGGGCTGTACCATTTTGCTTTCTTATGTTGTAGGATCGAGTCTGAACTCCGTAGTAGGTTTGCCAGGGTCCTCCTATTCTGCCTCCAGCCTTTCCCTCCACCCGCAGCTCTCTCCACCACCCCACCCCTTCCACACCCCTTCCACACCCCATCAGCCAGCTACGTTCAACTTCTTTCACTGTTGCTGCTCTACTCATCTCCAGGACTTCCAACATGCTGTGTCTTTGGCCCAAAACACTTGTGCACGCCCCCTCCTTGCCTAAGCCTCGTTTATATCTGACCGACTCATTGGCTTAAATGTCATCTCTGTCAGGAAGTTTCCTGAGCCTAAATTATTTCCCCATGTACTCCTTTCATTTTGTCATTCAGCAAAGGTTTAACCACCAGGATCTCGGTTCTGTTGCAGGCACCGGGGAGATGGCAGGGAGCGAAGCAGACAAAAGTCCAGGCTCCTCTGGAACTGATGGACAAAGGACAATATCACCACCAACAAAACGGATACATGCTAGAATGTCAGGTGGTAGCAAGGACTATAAAAAAATAAAATAAAGCCGAGCCATGGGCAAAACCAGAGTAGAATGTGGGGCTATTTTAGATAGGCCATCTGGAGGACACCTCTCTGGGGTATGAGTGATACAAGGGAGTAGCTCTGCTGCTGGGGAAAGGTAATTCCAGGCAGAGGGAGCAGCAAGGACAACCATGTGAAGGTAGAAAAGAAGAGGCGTGAGGAAGCTGCCATGTTCAGGAAGCAGCCTGGGGACCCGTGGCAGGAACCCATGAGCCAGGGAAGAGGCCCAGAAGACGAGGCCAGCAAGGGGCCAGGGGCATGCCGCACCCCGTCACAATGCTTAGGACACTGCCTAGGGCTACTGCTTCCTAAGTTGCTCATCTTTCCCATCTGGCTCTGTGCTCAGTGAGGCTCAGATTGTGTATTCTGCTCATGACTGACTGCAAGCGCTTAGCACGGTGTCGGCCGCACTGTAGGTTCTTAATAAATCTTTGAATGGACGAATAAGTGGATGAAACACTCAACCACATGAGGTCCCTTGCTTGCATGACAAACCCCTGAGAAGACGCATGAGCCCACGTCACTGGTGAAGAAAGGGAGGCTTGGAGGGCTTGACATGACTTTTGCGGAGGGAGAGGTGAGGAGCGCGGCTGGAATTCAGCCCCCTTCACGGTACCTGTCTTGTTTGTCCTGGGCCAAGAAGCAACACAGTCTCATATCCAAACATCTTTCTGACTATCCTTATTCTCTGTCTGCTGACCGGGAATTTGAAAGAATACTCATCTACAGGCAGTAGCTTTAATGCCCCCTAACCCATGCTTCAGGACTATGGTGGAGGGAGCTTGGAGACCAGGGCCAGTCCCCTCGTGCCTTCCATTGCTCTTTCTAGCACATTTTGGGGGGTTTAATCCACAATGCAATGACGATCCAGAGTAGCCAAACACTCGGGAAGTCAGGAAACAGAGGTGATACCCCCAAAAGCTCTGTGTGGCAGAGGAGATCCTAAGACAGAGGCAGGGAAGCGACGGTGAAAATGGAAACCACCACCACCACCACCACCACCCCCGCCCCCAGCCTGCTCAGGGCACAGGCTCTTACCTGTGTAGAAGCCTGTGTGGTTTGTGGCATCAGCTGCCAGCACCCCTGCTTCTCCCTTGACAATTTAACTCCGCGCCGAGTCTGTTCTACTGAAGAAATATCAGTGCATAGCAGGCAGTACAGATCTGAGTTACAGTCTGGCTCGGGAGAACTCTGGAAGGGAGCTAGAAGAAATTTTCCATGCCAGCTTATGTAATCCAGGGTCTACCACAAATCCTGGCACACAGTCCCAGAATAAGTCCTTGTTGGAGATGAATGAACTCTGTGCGAGTTACTTCTCCTGCTTATCTGGAGAGTGAGGGATCTTCCCTCAGCTAACCCTGAAGACTTCGCACGGCTCCCACACTCCGTAGTTCTACGGATTTCTAAGTAGTTACAAGCAGAGTAGAGGTCAGCAATAAACACCAGGGGTCTCCTCCATTTCCTGGTCAGAGTAAAACAGACTTTAATGAGGGCAGAAAAAGAATCAGGAAGGCTCCGATTTTCCAGGGCCGAACTGAAATAATACCATTAGTCATAGCTGCGTTTCTCAGCATTGGTGTCAGGCGCACAGATCAAAAGTTTACCTTTTGCATATGAGCAGAGTTTATTTGCGAAAAATGAATTCATCAGAATTTGCCTGCAGGATTCAAGACATGTGGCTGGAACTGGTGTGAGACACAGGTGAGGCCTGTGTGGGCCGGCCAGTGACTGGGGCTGCCCGGCTGGTGTAATTGAAAGAGCACCCATGAAAGGCTCCTTGCCCAGTGATTTTCTTCTGTTAGCCTGCTTCAGTGCCTAAAATTCCCCAACTTTGAGTTAAGGCTCACCTTTGAGTTAAGGCCTTGAAAGATGGTGTCCAGATGCTCCAATATGTGGAGAGACGTTAACTCAAAACATCTGCATCTGTTCCCATGTTCGGAGAATAATTTTTTCAAACAACAATGATGATATTTGCAACCCGTTCTTGAGCACTAATCCCGTACCCAGCACTTTTTACATTGTGGATGCGTTTCAGTCTGTGTCATGCACTCAACCGCCAAGGTACAAAACACACTATCTTTGCTTACAGCAAGGAAGGGAGGCTTGGCAAGAGCCAGAGGTCGCACAACCCTAAATGGATTCAAACCCAGATCTGCCAATTCTAGATTCTCTCTTTTTCTTCTCCTCCTCCTTCTTCTTCTCTCCTCCTTCTTTTTTTTTTTTTAAGATCTTATTTATTTATTTGAGAGAGAGAGAATGACAGAGAGCACAAGAGGGAAGAGGGTCAGAGGGAGAAGCAGGCTCCTCGCCGAGCAGGGAGCCTGATGCGGGACTCGATCCTGGGACTCCAGGATCATGACCCGAGCCGAAGGCAGTCGCTTAACCAACTGAGCCACCCAGGTGCCCCTTTCTTCTTTTTTAATGGTATATAACTTCTACACAGTGAGGTGCACAATCTTAAATGTATAGCTGGATGAGTGATTACATATGTGTACCCTCATACAACTAGCACTCAGACCAAAATAGGGAACATTTCCAGCACCCCAGGAGGCTCCTTCATGTCCCATCCTGGCTGGCCCCCCAGCATCTCTCTCCTGCATGCTTAACTCTTTGGTTCTGTGAAGGGGGGTGGTAGCCCAGGCAAGCTCAGGGAGAAAGGAAATGGTCCAAAACAAAGAATATGGTGGTGGTGGGGCGGGGGAGCGGGGAGAGAGGCTACATGGGGCAACTGCCTTGGGGAAAGCCAAGGGCTTGTCCTCGGGCACCACCACCTCCTGCAACACAGCCAGCCCCAGCCCAGGTAGCTGGGACAACAAGCGGCACCTCCAAAGCATGTGTGCAGAGACGCGGCGGGAGCGCGGGACCTGCCTAGCAAGCAGCGCCCGTCTCTCCCGCTGCCCGGAATCCCAGTCTCTAACAAGAAGCAGGATGCTGACAAATGAAAAGGAGATGTGTGTGCTGGCACGGCGTCCACGGGGTGGGAACACAGGCCAACCCAGGGCTCCCACAGGAAGTTTCAAACCCACTTTGTAATTCTTCGTTGAGCTATCATCAACTCTTCCCAGATCCAATATTGTGTTTTTGCTTTGCTCGGTTTAAGTCCAGCTTCTCTGATTGTCTTTCCATCTGCCCTACGGTTTGGGGTGCTGGCTGGGGATTGCACACGCTCCCGGGGCTTCTGTGTGGCATTTCAGCTGCGTGCTCTCTGAGCAGGCTCCTCGGCAAGCTGCCAAGTGTTGACTGGCGGCTTGTAGGTGACTCTTCTTATCGGTTCTCCTTAAATGTGCCTCAGTCTATCTCCAGATCTGAAGGCTTAAAGAGTTGGCAGGTTTAGACACACCTCAGGGCAACTGTGTGTCTCAGTCTGTAGGGTGGCTGCAGACAGAGGACGAGCTACATACATAGCTTTCTGCCGACGGGGAAGCGGGAGCAAGATTTGGCAAAGGGGGGCAAGGTGGAAAAGAGAGGGAGGAGGAGGAAGAGGAGTCTGAAGAGTGGAAGGAGAGAGGGAGAAGCAAGAGAGGGAGAAGGAGCCAGGGAGGCAACAGGAAGAGGGGAGGGAAGAGAGAGGAAGAAGAATACAGAGAACAAGTCCAGGAAGGAGAGACGCAGTTCAGACTGTGAGAGGACCAGAGAAGACTCTGTCAGACGAGCCAAATGGGCTTTTGAAGGCTTAATTATATATGTTAATTCTCAACAACCGAAGAGCTGAGTAGTGCCAGGCACCTCCCTCAGCCGGTGCCCATGGGAAACTGGGCGCTGAACACGGCAGAGTGTTCTGCCCTGTGGTGTCTGTAAGTGTCCTCACGCTTAGCAGACCACGGGGTCACTATACACAGAGCGGTGGAAATACGTCTGGCCCTTGTCAGCCGTGTCCAACTTACACATCTGAGAAACTATTACAGGCGGGAGGAATAGGAGCGAGCCAACAGAACCAGTTCAGGGCTGCTCACTGTCTTCTTCACAACTGCCCCGGGGGAGATTTCTTTAGCCGTGATCAGTTATGCTAAACTGGACACACGGCTTTTCAGAACATTCTAGCTAAGAAGTCAGGGAAGCATGAAATTTACCTTGAAGAAAGTTCTATCTAAACTGTTGAAAAAGTTCTGTTTCATCTTTACAGCTAAAACCGAGCCCCCCAGAATGGTGCATCCCCGCCCCTGTCCCCCAGGGGGGGTCTCCAGAGCCCAGGTTTTCCTGCAGGCGTTTGTCACCAAAGTTAGAGAAGGTCTCAGAGGTCTGCTAAGTGGTGGGTCTGTTAGGCTAGGTCTGGGGAGCAATAAAATACTTTACTTCTTAGCATTGATTTAGCATTCAGTAACATCCCTTGCTAGTCAAAAGATACTTAAAGTTCAAAAAATTCAACCTCTACCAATAAAGAAACTCACTTTGAAGCATATAAAAATAGTGGCCCAAATGTATAAGGATATTCTCTTGGCATTTTTTCTGAAATTGATAAACAGAGAAGTGCTGATGATCATTGCACGGAAGTCAGAATTCTGAATGTAGAAGTCTAAGCTCACATCTTAGAAAAGCTGCCCACAGAAGGCATCTTAGTGAACCAGAAACACTAGAAACCAGAGGACTTTAGTTTTACCAAATGGGGTAAAAGAGAGAGGAGGAGGCATGAAGGACCTGCCCAGCAAGCAGCGCGGGTCTCTCCTGCTGCCGGGAATCCCAGTCTCTAACAAGAAGCAGGATGCTGACAAATCCACGAAATGGGTAAGTCGTATATTTATTTACTCATTCGTTCCAGAAATATTTTCTTGAGCACTTAGTATGTGCCAGACTCTCCTGATCTCTGAGGATATAGAGAGGAAAGGCTCGTTCCTACCACCCTGTCCCTCTTCACAGAACGTAGGTAAATTGTACCTAATTATTTTGAAGCCTGCCGTGTAATATTGGCTTCTCGCATTAGACGACAGAACTGCACAGGAGAGGTAACTGTGCTATTTATCGTTCACCTTCCTTTCTCCATCAGCTAAGGCAATATTTGGCACATGGTATTTGCTCAGCGAAGATTCATCAAATGAAGGAGTTTATCATAAGTTAACATTTACATAACTTACACTCGTTATTTCATTCAATCTTCTCAACAACCCCTTGAGGTAGGTCCTGATCTTCCCATGTTACAGTCGGGAAAACTGGCCATGGGGCACACAGCAAAACTGGAATTCAAACCCACACAGTTTGGTGCCAGCATCCAGGCTCTTGTCCACTATCCTATACTGCCTTTAAATAAACGAACTAATAAAGGAATGAATGAATGAACGAATGAATTAAAGTAGTTCACAGACTCTAGGCTTTAGGATCATTAATTGCAATATGAGGATCCTAGATAGTGCTCCTTAACTTTTCCACCAAAATTTAACATAAGTTCTTTTAACCAACCACCTGACTAGATCATCAGCGGGTACTCTCCATTTGTTATTTATTTGAAATGTACTATCTGATGCACAGGAGTGGTGGAGGTTAGGGGCCTGTGTCCTCTCTTGCACACCCCTGTATTTCTGTTACTGCCACTTGAGTTGTATCATTCCCAAATCTGGGTGTGCCTGTTGTACCTATTATAATTATATGATTCAATTAAATATTATTTAAATGTGTAGATTATGATTACAAAAGAAACAGAGCTGTGTGAAAGCTATACTGATTAGGTGGTAAATAGGCAAGAATGGATACTTGTCTGTGTGTTTGAAATATTTTAAAATAGATACCGAATGCTGGAAAGCTATGTAAAAACATTGGAAATATTTAAGAAATGCAAGTGACTTGCATTTGCAAATTGCTTCCAAATACTGTGTGGAAGAGACAACAGGGAAAGAATTGTAGAACATCTTGATAGATTTTTCACTTAAATTGCTTTGCCAGTGGCTTCAGATTTTCACAAGGACCAGGCACTTAGGGATATTAGCCAATAAGAAAATCCAGTCAATGAACCCACTGTCATGAAATCCCTTTAGATGGACATCAAAAGATAAGGGAAGGAATATACATTTATATATTTTATATGTAGTGTATATATTATATATATATATTATATTTACATAAATGTATATATTTATACATATTTTAAGATAAAATAAGACATTTCAGGCAAGCATGCAGGATTTTCTAGGATTCTCGTATTTAATCATTTCAGCGGGTGCACATAGATTTCAAAAAACTTCTTCAAAGTCTTATGTTTCATCCTAAAGTTTATATGAGATTTGCACCCCATTCTGTGGTAGATATTAATACTGTTCACTAAATACTTCTTATTTC
Source organism: Zalophus californianus (assembly GCF_009762305.2). Lineage (NCBI taxonomy): Eukaryota > Metazoa > Chordata > Mammalia > Carnivora > Otariidae > Zalophus > Zalophus californianus. The sequence continues at coordinate 123,707,765 of NC_045599.1, read as the reverse complement.
TTCTGGGCACACAGTAGAGTTGCACCTCTCTGACCCTCTTTGAAGGTAGATAGGTCTATATGACCTTCTCTGGCCAATGAGGTGTATGAGTGGAAATGACAGGTGCCGCTTCCAGGTGAGGATAGTACAATCTAGCTCATGATTTACCCCTTGTCCTTTCCTCGGCTAAGACAATAGACAAAGTTCTACAGAGAGTCTGTTCCATCAATCTGGATTCTGGAATGAGAACAACATGGAACACAGGCTGCAGCTGACCCTCATGGACATGTTGCATGAATGAGAAATAAGTTTGTTGTCTTAAATCACTGAGACTGGACGTTCTTGGTTAGCAGAGCATAAGCTACTGTATCCTAATACATACGCCATGATATATTTGTACTTGTTTAAACATATAAATGTATTCCCCTCCCAATTTGGAGATATACTTAGCACTCCAGAGAGACACCCCACATTTACTTAGTGACTTAGGGTACTGCTTATCCTTTTTTCCCATAGGAGAAGTGGAGAACCAGATGTCTCTAGAATCCCTTCGAATGCTAATATCATGTCACGCTATGTATGAGGAAAGAACAGGCACCCGTGAAGATTGTGCCTATGTCACTTCACTAAATGAAATAAAATAAAATTAATTTGATTGGAGAGCTCTTATATCTGACTGTGGAGCAATTGATTAGATTTCCATAGAGTCAATCTGATTTGGTCATTCTTGTTTTGATTGTCTTAAGGAGGGAACTGGATGGCACAGTGATCCAATGGATTGTTTTGGCAATTGGCCTGCCAAGTGTTGGCCATTTAGCCAGTGCCACAGCTTAACCCTAGGTAAAATCAGGTGCACTTGCATGCCGAATTCAAGCATTTTCCCCTACAAGCCGCTATATGTCAAGCACTGTCCTATAATGAAAAATATTTATCAGCTGTAAATATTTAAAATGTGCAGTCTCCCCTGTACACATGCCACACCAAGAGATCTAAATATTTTGTGACGCTATAAACTTTGATTAGGTCAGCCTTCAATTTTAAACTCTGCACAGAGCTGTCCTTCCCTGCAGAGCTTCATTTCAACCTCTCTTAAGATCAAAAGTGGATTATTCCTTGCCCTTAAAAACAACTAAGTCTGAGTCCATTGATTCAGAATGGAAGTACTTGTGCAACGGTGGAGGGCGGACTCCAGCCCCAGGGACTTGTTTGTTCTCGTCATTCTCCTGTGCACTCAAAACAATGTTTGGGCTTATTGTAGGGGCTGAAAGACAATGAATGAAGAAGGCAATGAGCAATTAGCTAATGATGGAGAAGAACCAATATTCCTTGGTTTCAGTTATTTTCCAGAAGCGAAAGGAGTGTTCTGAACACATGAAGCAATATAGCTTCACGGTTAAGTGCTCTGGGTTTGCAGTTAGTTGAGTGGGAATTTGATTTCTGATCTTCGCAGCGTGGCAGATTGCCTTTCCCAAAGATAGTCACAAGGATACCTCCCATGCCTCACACTCTTTTTGCAATATGAACTTGCCACTCCCCTATCATAAGGTAGTCCCTTTTTCCACTGTATTGAATCTGGGTGAACTCTGACTGGTTTGAGCAATATAATTACCAGAAATAACAATGCACCAGTTACAGACGTAGCTCTTAACTGATCTGGCACTTTCTGCTTCCTGTCTCTTGGAAGCCAGCCACCAGGTAAAGAGCAGAACTCTCTGAAACATGAAGGTTTTGGTTGGACTACTCCTTGGATGATCCAAACACAGAGAAATGATACGTTTTGAGAGAAAATAGGATGGATTCGTTATCAGACACGTTGAATTTGCTTTACCTTTGGGACACACAATTTTAGTAGGCAGTTGGCTATTCAGATTTGAAACTCAAAAGAGAGATATGTATTAGAAATATAAATTTGGGCGTTAACAGCAAACAGATGGTACCTGGAGACATGGAAACTTAGGAAGATAGATAGTAAATGAGATCATCTTTAAAAATAAAAAGCATATAGGATAAGAAAAGAAAGTGGGCCTGGGGTCATAAATATGAGGAACACCGTCACTTAAGGAAAGGACAGAGGAAGAATAACCATAAAAGAGACTAAGAACACAGGGTCCAGAAAGGTAGGTGGCAACCCGGGAGAATTCTGCATCACAGTAGCAAAGCAAAGTGGCTTCGAGAAAGAAGGTGCGAGAATTGTGCCAAATGCTGCTAAGATGTCAAGAGAGCTAAGGACAGATCTATCTGGCAAGACTGCAAAGCTAAAATCTCTGTTTTCCACTCTCTCTTGCTGCTGGGGTTTTAGATCTGAATGAGGTTTCACTAATTAGATGCATTTGTTTGCAATTTGGAAAGTGAAATTGAGTAATCCTTCTGGAACTTTTGGCTGTTTCCATGGCCTTTGGTGATACATTTAGGAAAGCTGTATGTCAGTGCTGATTCCAGAGAACACACTAGCCAATAATGTTCTGGCCATCAAGGCCATCAAAAGCCAAGTCCAATTGTCTAAAATGCTTTTTAAAGGACACAATGGATGTAATGTATCAACAAACACTACGAAATTGATAGTCCACAGAGTGACCCTCCATCAGGCTTTCAGATCTGGACATGCCATATAAAGAGACTCCGGAGAGCCATCTGCCTTCAATTCAGAGAAAAAGACCCAGTTAAGCCATAAAACATGTCAGTTTGCATTAACCCACTCTGGCCAGGAGAGCTGAATATGAAGAACCAAGATAGGGAAAAGGAATGTTTGAAGGGCAGGCATGCAGAAACCCACCTCCAACTAATACAACAGAGTTTGGGGCTACGGAGATGGTAAAGCAACAGATAGACTTATACGAGAACAGCAAAGGGACTCAGGCTGGCTTCTTCTGTGCATCGAAAAACTTGCAGACAGCTAAGAAGGTACCAAGTTCAGCAGACCCTGCTGCCTGAAGCTAAAGGATCATGTTTACTTGGATGGTGGATACGTTACTTCTGACGAAGATCAGAAGACTTTTCAGCTGCTATAACTGGTGACAATTTTAGAAAGAACTCTACACTGCACAAAGTTCTTCCCATTTAGTATGTCTCTTCCACAGCTTTCTTCTGGGAGAGATAGGGAAAGGCATTAATCTCATTACTCCTTGGGCTAAATTTTGGCAAGGCAAGGTTGAAGAATTTCCTAAGGTCATAAGCAGAAGCAATCTTGAGACTTTTGTAAGTTACTCGGTAATTCTGACGAGATGTCCCAAATATGTAGTTGTTTACAGTTTTTAAAGAACTCTATTTCATTTCATTCTTGTCACATCCCTAATAAGGAAAATAAGGCAAGTGTTCATACTTGTTTCCATTTCACAGATGAAGAAACTGAGATTCTACAGAGTTTGACTTAACTAGTTCATATCACTAAAAGCAGCAGAGCAGAAGTAGAATGTTGGTTCTCTTTCCCGGTCTTTCGGTGAACTCTACAGGTTGATTAAAGATTAGTCCAGCTTGGGACGCTGGGGTGGTTCAGTTGGTTAGGCATCGACTCTTGGTTTCAGCTCAGGTCATGATCTCAGAGTCCTGAGATTGATCCTCATGCCGGGCTCCACGCTCAGTGCAGAGTCAGCTTGAGGATTCTCTCTCCCTCTCCCTATGTTCCTCCCCCTGCTCATGCTTTCTCTCTCTCTTTCTCTCTAAAATAAATAAAATAAAACCTTACAAAAGTTGAAGTTTGCTCGGAGCCTATAAAATTCATAAAAAGTAACCAAGAAATACATTCTGGGATAGCCTGGGGCTTCAAGGTCAAGAGAAATATTCAGTGCTATTCTAACCAAGCTGTGTAAGTAATTTGATATGATGAGAAAATGGTAATAGGCAAATATGGTACTGTAGTTAATGGTTCAGCACTATCAGCACCAAATGTCTAAAACGTCCTCAGTTTCTTTGTACCCTAACTTTTCCCAGTCTGGTGGAGGATGCCTGGAGGCTCAAGAGGGTCACAAGTACTCATAAGAAAATGGCCAATTCTCTACTATGTCTTCCTGCTCTGTAGGTTCACTCTCACTTCCTCCCTTGGAACTGAAATATAGTGCGGCGCAGCTACAAAGTACACACAAACCTTTTTCACAACTTTTCCTTTTGCCTCTACCAGAGATCAGAGTTTTGGCAGCTTTATCATGTCCTTAATTTTAGTTATGTTCTGAACACGGAGTGAGGAGGTCTTCAAGGCTATGGGTGACTGACAGTGTTTAGACAAGTCCAATTAAGTTTCTTATGTTTAGATAATCTTGGGAAGATAAATAAATCATTGAAACTTTCATTATGAAAATTGCCATTTGGCAAAATGGTGATGTTTCTCCTGGGAAACAATGAAGATTTATGTCAGGAGGAAGGGTTCAGCCAGTCGAGCGTAGCCTGCCAGGAGCAGCATTCCTATCATGGAATGAACTGAACAAAACATCCAGTTCAACTCTGTTTGTGCGTGTCACTCTTCTCCCTATCCTCAGACCCCCTTTCCAGCCTTTTTTTTCTTGGTAAAGTCGTGAACCGAAGATACCTCCTTCACCCATAAAACAGGTTGGGTGGCAGGCAGGTTTGTGGTGAGGAGGCAATGCCCAGCACACCTGCATCCTGCAGTCTGATTCCCAGGGCCTCCTGCTACCCCGTTCAGGCACTTGCCTGTCTTCTCCCAGGCTTCCTTTCCACCCAGGTGTAGCCCTAATACCAGTGAAAATTGAAGGAGTTTTCTAGTTCTTCTAGAATTTTCACCCGGAGCAGTAACCACCCTCCTCCGTTGCTTGTTCCTGCTCCCTCCCTACATTTCCAGGGCATCTGGGACTGATGCTTATGAAGATCTCAGAAGTCATTAGGAAGATCAAGGAAATGTGCATGCAAACTATTCAATGGCATTATGGGATTTTTGTTAAGTTTGTTAATGCCCATGGGGGTTATGTAAATTTTTTTAAACGCTCATCAGTTGGGGATACATCCTGAAGCACTCCAGATGAAATGGCATAATATCTGAATTGGATTTTAACATACTTCAGAAAAAAACGGTTGTGATGGAGACAGAAACCACAGTATTTATTGTAACAAGGAATAAAGAATTATCAACCAGGTCACTGACAAGCAAAGAGAACCAGTGAGATCATGGAAGGATCATGGAAGTAGCCACTGCAGGAAATAGTTACTGCCCCAGGGCTGGGAAACAAGGGAAGGGATTGGAATTATCAAAACCGAGAGGCTTGGAGGAAGCGCCCCACTCAGCTGGCCACAGACCTCTGAGAAGACCGCTAGAGCCTGAGCGCCAGGACGGGCTCGGGAGGCCGTGGACCCGGTTCTGGAGAGTGCTCTCTGGCCTCCTGGGGCTGGTGCCTTTGAGGAGGCTGGTGAGGCTGGTCGTGTGAACGTGAGAAAACCTGCAGCTAGCTACCACCATTACCCTGGCAAAGGACGGCCACTGCTGCCCCGGTGAGGCAGCCCTGCAAGGTGGTATGAGCAGGAAGCAAAGAGGAAGAAGCAAGTCCCCTCTTCCTCCTCCAGCCTCAGTCTCCCTCGAGCACCTGCCACTGGCAGAGTCCAACAAGGAGTCGGTTGACGAAACCGAAAGGAGGTTTGAAGAGCTCCAGTTCCAGCATCTCAAAGAGAACAGGCGAGGGTGGGTTTGGAGGGGAGATAATAGCTCCACAACCAGTATGAGGGGGGCACGCAGCCCAGGATTGCCAGATAGAGGCTAATGGTCGGAACTGTGTGATGCATACATGAGGCTTGACCCACTATTCTCTCTGCCTTTGTATATGTTCAAAATTTTCCTATAACACGAAGTTAAGATGAAAAAGAGCTCACTTGAAAAAGAAATCTTTGGGGTGCCTGGGTGGCTCAGTTGGTTAAGCAACTGCCTTCGGCTCAGGTCATGATCCTGGAGTCCCGGGATCGAGTCCCACATCGGGCTCCCTGCTCGGCGGGGAGTCTGCTTCTCCCTCTGACCCTCCCCTGCTTTCACGCTCTCGCTCTCTCATTTGCTCTCTCTCTCTCTCAAATAAATAAAAATCTTAAAAAAAAAAAGAAGAAGATATCCTCTTTTAAACTTTTGGTGTTATTATTATTATTATTAATATATCAAAAATAACAAAATGATTTTAATAGAAATAAAAAATTTTTTAAAGATCTACCTAAATTCTGCCATTCAAAAAAACCAAATTTGCTTTTTTTAACAGCATTAAAGAATCCCAAACCCCGGGGTGCAATTTGGGGGAACTGACCCACACAATTCAGCGTCACCTTCCCTGCCCCATCTCTAAGACAGAGTTCTCAGCTTCCACCTCCATTTAAGGAAATGACCTAGCTCATTGTCAGGCTGCCAAAATGGTACATATAAGTATGTCTCCCCTTACCTTTTCTCCATGCATCTTTTCTCCCGTTTCTCTCATCATTACTACTCTCTTTTTAACCCCCCTCTAGTTTATCCATGGACACAGTGTAATCTACAGGGTTCAGTGGAATCTCGAAGAATGGTTGTTACTGGAAATGACCAGTTAGCCCAAATGGGGCTCTCTGTATCTCCCAGGCCAAGGTGGGGCATTTCATTCTTCTTTCCAGGCTACCAGCTGCCTCTTAGACCCAACATGGAAATGATCATAAAACGGGTTGGGTGGCATCTGGAAGAATATGAATGGTTTCATGCAGACTCCTACTCTGTCCAATTGGAACAGCTTGATGTTTTAGAAATATTGCCCTTGCTGGAACGTGGAGAATGGACTGGGGAGGCAAGATTGGGGCCAAGGAGGAAAGTCAGGATTCTGAAAGAAGACTCCAGGCAAAAGTGGATGATAACCTGAACTAAGACAATGGCAAAATGGATGGAAAGAACTGAAGGGGTCCGAGAAATATTAAGGAGAGAGAATCAACAGGACACAAACATGGATCAAAGTGAAGTGGTGAGGTAGAAAGAAAAGCCACAAATGACTTCCATAGTCCTTGTTTGTGTGATTAGGTAAGAAAGTGATGCTCTCATTCACTGAGACAGAAAATACCTGGAAAAAAACTGGGAAGAGGAGATGGTAAGTCTGTTTTGGGGACACAAATGTGAAGGTTCTAAGGGATATCTAAGTAGAGGAGTACGATAAGCAGTTGGGTACATGGTCCTAGAGCTCAGATTTGGAAGGATCCGGGATAAGGACATAAATGGAGAGTTATCTTTTGGTTTTCATAATTGTATTTGTTTTTAATTCCATATACATATATACGTATATCCTTGTTTGTGTGATTAGGTAAGAAAGTGATACTCTCATTTACCGAGACAGAAAATACACATATATAAATGAGTTGTAACAAATTCAAACAACACACATAAGTAAAGTATCTCTTGAATGTCCTCCCCCCACCCTAGATCCTCCCTGAAGGTAACTGCTATTATTGTTTTCACCTATACTCTTCCAGATTTTTTCCCTGCCTTTACATACATATATGAACTTACAGAACTAGGTGCTCTTTGTGCTTGTTTACCCGAAAGGTATTGGATTGCCCTAGGTTCCACGGAAAATAAGTTCTGAGATGGAGATTCACATGCAGGAGATTTAACGGGGGGAATGAATCACTGGAACAACACCTATAGGGAGGGTGGGAGCAGGGGTGGGCCGAAGGACAAGTTGAACTGTGATGCAGATTCAACTGATGTCTCAGCCAATCTCACGGGGCACTCTGGAACTGGGATAGGTCTTTGGAGTTGACCCCCATGGAGGCAATGTGTCACCTCACGTTAACCAGTCATTGGATGAGAGCTGTCCCTGAGGAGGGCTTGTACTTCAGGAAGCATGACTCCCTTCAGCTGAGGGAAATTCCTTGAGAGGGACTCCACTGTGATCTTTCAGCAGCCAGTACTGTTGGCAGCTGAAGAAACGAGCGCATCGATCCTCAAAGGAGGACCTGGGAGGCACACCACAGTATCCTCTACACAGGCTATACATACAGTTCTGAAACTTGTCCTGGAGTATGTCCTGGAGATCTGTCCTTTTTAGTAGTTAGATTGATCTTATTCTTTTTAACAGTTACATAGTATTCCAGAAGATGATGTACCAGTGACTTTTGCTGGTGGACATTCAAATTGTTCCCAGCTCTTTATGGTTAGAAACAATATTGCAGGTCAAACGGGTTTCCAGCTCTGGTAATGATCAACTAAGTCCTTACCCAAGGATGCTCTTTCCCCTCTGGAAACAATGACAAAACCTGGATAAAATACAAAGGCAAGTAGATGAAGTCACTGGAGAGTGAACAGAAACAGAAAGACTGTGTGTTAGGGAGTAAATGCTTGGAGAAAGGAGTGCCATGAGATGGGTTCCCTGGTTCTGCCCTTTCAGTCTAGGATGAATGTGGTCCATTTGGCATTTGGCAGCCCAGTGGGGAGGGCACTGAGGGAAAAACTCATAATCTTTCTGGTTATCAGCATCAGAAAAGTGAAGCTGGGGAACTGTTATTGAAGTGAATGGAGGAATCGTGGAAGGGAAGAGAAAGGACACAGAGAAACGTTCCCTAAATTTTATCTACCCACATCTCCCACTGACCTTTGAACCAAGCATGCATGGAGCAAAATAAAGCAGATCAGCTGAAGCAAATGATTTAAACCAAGAATAGAGCTTGCAGTTCGTGCCGAGCCAAGAAAACGGCTTGCTAAAGCAAAGAAAACAATACACATTAGAAAAAAATAACAGAAACCCATGTCTTCATAATTTCATATTCATAACATACATGATACTTTCCAAAATCACTTGACATATGAAGAATTGAGAAAATGTAGCACATTCTCAAGAGAAAGGAAAATGAACCACATCTGACCCTGAGCAAACCAGATGTTGAAACTAACAGATAAGCAGCTATTTTAATTATTCTTAAAAAAGTAAAGCAGAATATGTTCTAAATGAATGAAAACATAGAGAAACTTAGCAGAAATATTTAAACAATAAAAAAACCAAGTGGAAATTCTAGAACTAAAAAATACAATATCTGAAATTTAAAAATTACCAGATGAACTCAATAACCGAATGGGGATGTAAACTTGAAAATAAAATCAATGGAATTATCTAAATAGACAAAGAGAAAAAAGATTGAAAAAAACGAACAAGGGATCTCTCAGATAATATCAACTTTTTTCAAGACACAGGTAGCCTCAGAAGAAAAAAAGAGAAAACATAGGGCAGAAAAAGTGTTTGAAGGAATCATGGACAAAAGTTTACCAAATTTGTTGAAAACAAGAAATTTACAGACTTGAGATGCTTTGTCAACACCAATTAGAATAGATATGAAGACTAACATTGAAATACATGATAGTTAAAATGTTGAGCCAAAGATAAAAAACGAAGCTTGAAAGCAGAAAAAAAGGGACACATTACTTGCATACACATTTCAAACAAAATTCAATTAAGAAATGAATTCTCATCAGAAACTATGGAGGTGAGAAGAGAATGAAATAATATCTTTGAAGTGTTCAGGTGGGGGGGAGGGGACTATCAACCCAGAATATCTTAAAAAGCAAAAATATCTTCCAAAGATGAAAGCAGAATAAAAACAGTTTTAGATAAAAGAGAACTAAGAGACTTTGTTGCCAGCAGATCTGCACTATAAGAAATGCTAACGGAAGTTCCTTAGGCCAAAGGGAAAAGATTCTAGATGGAAAACTGGATCCTCAGAAAAGAATGAAGAGCATTAGAAATGATTTAAAATGCACACACACACACACACACACCCCTAAGAAATTGCAAAAGATTTTTTTCCTTTTTTCTCTTAATTTTAAAAATAAATCTGTTTAGAGCAAAAAGTATGACATTGTTTTATGGGATTTATAATATAGGTATATGTAATCTACACAACTCTAACACAAAGGACACAGCAGGGGTGGATACCATTCTATGTATTCACAGGTTTTCCACAAGCTACACAAATCGTTACCATGTTAACCGTGAAAAGTTAGGGATATATACTGTAATTACTACTCAACCACTAAGGAAAAAAATGCAAAAAAGCATAGGTAAGGGTCAATAAGAAAATTTAAATGGAATTTAAAATATTCAAATAATTTCTAAGGCAATGAATAAAAAATCCATCTAAAAACTAGAGGAGACAGGTAAAAAACAAAAAATGAAATGGTAGACCTACCCAAACAAATAATTACACCAAATATTAATGGATTAAACAATTCAATCAACTGTCAGAGATTTTCAGAATGGATTTTAAAAACTACTGTTTAAGTGAGACACTAAATCTGAAGACACAACTAGGCTCAAAGTAAAGAATGGAAAAATACAGATATATGTGATGCAAATAGAGATCATGAGAAGGCTGCAGTGGCTATATGAATATCAGACAAAAGAGATTTCAAGATGTTGTGGGTTGAACTGTGTTTTTCAAAAAGATCTTGACGTCCTAACCCCTGGCACCTGTGAATGTGACCTTATTTGGAAATAGGGTCTTTGCTGATGTAATCAAGTTGAGATGAGGTTATAGTGGATTAGAATGGACTAATCCAACAACCAATGTCCTTATAAAAAGAGAGAAATTTAGACACAGAGACACATGGAGAGAGGAAAGCATGTGATGACAGAGTATCAATCAGTTGCACTGATACATCCACAAGGTAAGGAACACCAAGTATTGCAGGCAACACACAGAAGCTGGAAGAGGAAAAGAAGGATTCCTGCCTGGAATCTTCAGAGGAAGAATGGCCCTGCCAATACCTGGATTTTGGACTTCTAGCCTCCAGAACTAAGAGAGAATAAATTTCTATTGTTTTAAAACCACCAAGTTTGTGGTACTTTTTTTAATGGCAATCTTAGCAAACTAATACGCAAGACAAAAAGTGTTATCAGAGATTAAGGGGAATATTTCATTATAATAAAAAGGTCTGCTCATTGAAGAAGGCCTAACAATCATAAATGTATATGTAACTAATAAAAGTGTTTCAAAACACATGAAGTAAAAACAGCATTAAAGAGAAAAATTGAGGGAAACCTGGGTGGCTCCGTGGGTTAAGTGTCTGCCTTTGGCTCAGGTCATGATCCCAGGGTCCTGGGATCGAGCCCTGCATTGGGCTCCCTGCTCGGTGAGGAGTCTGCTTCTCTCTCTGCCCCTCAACCCACTCATGCTCTCTCTCTCTCTCTCTCTCAAATAAATAAATAAATAAAATCTTTAAAGAAAAATAAAGAGAAAAATTGACAGTTCCACAGATTTTAGCAGTCTTGCCTCAGCAATTAATAGAATTACAAGGCAAAAAAATCAGCATAGACATAGAAGATCTGAGAAGAACACTACCAACCACATAAATACATAAAGGAAGGAAGAGTTGTTAGCCTTGGAACATTTTTTTTTCTGGTTTCTGCAATTTTCCTGATGTCCTCAATTATAGTCTTGGCCTTTCTTCTGATATGCAACATATTTACTCTATTTTCCCTTCAAACTTGTGGTTGCGAATGTTTTTAATTTGTTTTGAAAAAATATCTTTCATCTTACATCATTTGTGCAGCAATTGCTTTTTTTTTTTTTTTTTACTCTTTCTTCTTGGTCAATCATTTTAAAGTTCTCTTTTCTTTTTTTTTTAAAGATTTTATTTATTTAACAGAGAGAGACACAGTGAGAGAGGGAATACAAGCATGGGGAGCGGGAGGGGGAGAAGCAGACTTCCCACGGAGCAGGGAGCCCGATGTAGGGCTCGATCCCAGGACCCCGGGATCATGACCTGAGCCGAAGGCAGACGATTAATGACTGAGCCACCCAGGTGCCCCAAGTTCTCTTTTCTAATCAATGTGTCTCTTCCACACATTTCTCCTTTCTGTTTTATCCTAAATTCATACTTCTTCTTGTAGATTTCTCATTTCCTTAAAAAGATAATAGCAAACACTTCCAAATGCTCTAAATATATTTAGTCTTTTAATCGTTTACAACAACCATAAGAAGTAAGTACAATCTTATTCCTATTTTATAGATGAGACAGGAAGGCACAGAGAAGTTGAGTAACTTACCCCAGATCACACAGCAGTAAATGGTGGAGCCAGATTCCAACCAGGCAGTTGAGTCCAAGTATCTGTGCTCTTAACTACTGGGCTATGGAATCTGTCTTTCTAGACTGTCAATTAAATATCTTGGTTCCTTTTTTTTTTTCTTAATAATAACTTCTCCTTTATTTCCTCTTTACCAACTTCCTCATTTTCAAAGATTTTGCTCATGCTATCAGTTATATTCATCTTCATTAAATTACTTCTTGCTAGCTCCTTTATCATCATGAAAACAATTTTCTTTCTTAGCCTCCTGTGGTAGACTGAAAAACACCGCACTCAAAGATACCCATTTCTTAATCCCTGCAACCTGTAAATGTTTTATATGGCAAAGATTCTGCCAGATTATGATACAATAGATATCAGATAGATAGAATCAGATAAATATGATTAAGGTGAGAATCTTTGGATGAAGAGATTATCTTGGATCATTTGGGTAGGCCTTAAATATAATCACATGTATACTTACTCAAGAAGCAGAGACAGATTTGACCCACCCAGGGAGGAGGAAGCAGCAGGAAGGCAGAGCACAGAGGTGTTGGGAGATGCAGGCCCGAAGAGGGGAGTGATGTAGCCATCAGCCAAGGAATGTGGTAACCACCAGACCCTGGGAAAAGCTAGCAACAGATTCTCCCCTAGAGCTTCCAAAAGAAGCACAGCCCAGCAGACACACTGATTTCTACCTAGTGAAGCTGATTGCACATTTCTGGCCTCCAGAACAGCCAGAGAATAAATTTCTGTTGTTTTCAGCCTCCCAGCTTGTGGTAATTTGTTACAGCATCTGCAGAAAATGAATACACTCCTTGTCTCAGCTACACTGTTAAAACCTCTCACTTGTCGCCTTCTTTCAGGGAGGAAAAGAATTTTAGTCTTTCATGTTAACACATATTGGATACAGGCCTACTGTGTGCTAGGCTGTAGGAATAAACATGTAATATAGACAGTATCTTTATTCTGAAAGAGCTTGGGTGGGCAGTGCTGGGCAAAGCAATTTCAAATAAAATACAATAAAGTATATATTATGAAAATGAGAAAGACTAGGAGATCACACAAGAGGGGTACATATGGACTTGAGAAGACCAAGGCTGGCTTCTTCATGGAGGTAACAGGAAGGGAAAAGTGAACCAGGCAGAGTGGTGTTCCAGACAGAAGGAACAGCATGTGCAAAGGCAAGTAGTTCCTCTCTCACGTCCTTTGCATCTTAAGACCCTCTTATTTCCTTCAATTAACTGATAAGCCCCACAAAGTGTCATTTTTTCTGTACTAGGTGCTTGGTAGTGCTCTAATAACTGAAAAGATAAAGCATAATTTTAACATAACCAGTTTTCTTGCCTTCTCTTCTGACAACATTCTTCACAGAAGAATCAGCAGCTGAGGGCTGGAGATGGGCGTCCTGGTTCCCATTTCCATTTCTCACATGTGCCTCGTCATCAAGTAGTTTCCGTACAATTCATGAGTTTCTTGATAGAACACATGGGCCATAATAATCATGGACATGTGTGTGGAAATAGAAGGTGTGACCAAAATGGATGCCACTCTTACTCTCATTCAACCCCTAAACGTGACCTTCAGGAATTGACTTTTAATTTTCAATATTCCCAAAGACTCGGGAAAGCGACAAGATGCTTCTGCCTCCACTTAAAATGTCTTAGCCAGGGCACTTGGGTGGCTCAGTCAGTTAAGTGTATGCCTTTGGCTCAGGTCATGATCCCAGGGTCCTGGGATCGAGCCCTCCATCGGGCTCCCTGCTGAGCTTCTCCCTCTCCCTCTGCTTGTATTCTCTCACTCTTTCTGTTAAATAAATACCTAAAATCTTTAAAAATAAATAAAGGTCTTAGCTATCTCTAAGCACGTTGGCAGGACCTCACCATCCTGCAGATCACTCACTGTGGGTGGGCAATGACCCCCAGCACTGACCCCCAGCGTGCTTTTATCTGCCCAGGTTCTCCAGCCAGAAACTGCACATAGAAGGTGAAGACAAATGGGCATAAACAGCTGTGTTTTCCTTTCTCCTTGCCTCTGCTGGGAGACACCCAGGTTTAGGTCCACGTGCATAGCTCAGAGCTCACGAGGGTCACTTATCAATATCTGCTAAGGTATTTGAAGGTGTTTAGTTTGTTCACTATCCTCACTAACATCATTATGCTGATGTGATAAAGAGCAAAAAAGAACTTGGAAAATGGTCATGTGTGAGCTTTGAACTCACCGAACAATGCCGAAGTTCAGAGGAAGCAGTTTGATCATGAGGAGATAAAGACCTGGGGCATAGTTTTAAACTTTCTTTCGGAATTGAAGGCCACTGGTAGGAGAGGGGTGTGGAGGCCCAGGAAACAGATCACCATGGAGACGAGATGGTGTCATTTCGGAGCACAGCTGAACACATAGAGCTAACCCCCTTTTCCTCCTCAATTCAGCAAACATTTGGTTGGCTGTTATACAGCTCCCAGTTCTGCTTCAGAAGGTCTTTGTTTATCTTTGCAAGGACAATTAAGTGACAGGAATGTGTAATATACTGAAGTGTTGCCAAAACAAACAGCCCTCTTAAAACATGGAGAAGTGGCTATCCTTGCCTGTGTTTCTGCAAGAGTCAGAAACCACTTGCTAAGAGCTTAATTCCATTTCTCTGCAGACAGGCCAATCCTATTGCAGAAGAGGGAGTATGTGGTCTGCTGGGTCCTGGAAGCCTGAGTGGGCCCGCATTCCCTAACAGAGCTGAACCACTGACTCACTCTGTAACCTGGGGTTACATCGCTAACCCCAGAAGGCTTGTTGTCCACCCAGCTGGAAAATTTGGTAAGATGGGAGACTGGACTGAAAACCATTTGTGGCGCAGCTACTCTGCTGGACCACAGGGTACGGTTGGAGACCCGCTGGGCCTGCCTCTCTGAGTAGCAGCCCTGGGGACTGTGATTGGTGAAGAGAGTTCAGGCCGGTGAGAATATCCTCTAGAGGAGAGGAAACCTCTCTGCAGAGTCAGTAGATGAGTATTTAGACTCTGTGTTACCCTCTGGCCTAAGGCAGGAGTCCCGTTTCCCTATAAAATGGATCGTAAATGGGGCTCTGTGGCATCTAGATCCCCAGCTCACGGGCACACAGGGACCGTGGTTCACAGGGTCGGTACCCTGTGGCACCCTGTGTGTTCCTTGCTCCAGACAGCCGCAGCGTCTGCAGAGACTTAGGGTCAGGTCAGCTCTGGTGAGACAGGAATGAGAGTGGAATGAGGTGTAAGTCCTTCCCTGGATCTCCAAAGGGGAGAGAGCTGACATACAACACTTGCACTTGAAGGGAAAGATAACCGATTGAAAATTGATGAGTTAAGTTGAAAGAGAAAACAGTGTGAGGAAGGGAAAATTCATCTCCCAGAAAAGAAACGTTCAGTACTGCTTCTGGGTTTCTGAAGGACATAAACATCTCCCAGGATAGGGTAGTGACTTCAGACTCTGGAATGGACACCATTTCAGTCATGCAGGCCTGGCCTTTGAAGGTGAGACTTCCGATGAAACCTACAAAAATCTAGATGGGTCATATGCAGTTTATCCTCAGGCACTAGGGAGTTTCCAAGCTGCCCAGGGAAACTGATCATTTGTGCCTGAATTTGACTCTTTTACCCCCACAGGTGATAATAATTGGTCTGTGTTTAAGACACTCGTTGGCCAGGCTAGTCCTAAATGGGACAAAGGAGCATGGTTTTGGATACATAACCAACCATCGGGAGCGGAGCAAGAAGAACAAGACACATCTGGCTGGTTGCTGTACTGACTTCACAAATCCACGGGCAGCCACTGACAGAGTGGAGCGCTGACCTCTTCATCTTGCCACGGAAGAAAACCGTCACCCCTTTGAGAGGGGCTGGAAACACAGTCTGAGTAGCTATGTGAAGTATTATCCTCCGCCTGGTGATTCTAAACATGACTTTCAGGGCCTGGCTCAACGTTTGAAGCCCTTGATGTCCTTCATAGGAGGGGCATGTGGTTCCACCCTTATCTTCCAAAGAATCAAGAGGAAAACACTGAAGTCATCCTGGGTTGAATGAGATTAATGAGAATGATAAGAGTTAAGAATGAGAATAGTGGGTGTTATATGCAACCAATGAATTATTGAGCACTGTAACAGAAACGATGTACTAGATGCTGGCTAGCTGAACATAAAAAAAAAAAAAGAATGAGAATAAGAAGATAAATTCAGGGGAATCCAAGAGAATAAATGCTTAATAGTAGGATTTTGAGCCTAATTTATCTGAGTAGAGAGGTTGGGCTGACAGAGGACTTCCCAAGACCCCTGCACTCACGTGACTGACAACCACCTGTCATTGTCATTCATTCAGCAAACATTACTGATTGCCATTCACTTGCACAACACCGCCATAGGTACTGCGTGGGATTCGAAGATGATAGACAACATGACAATCTGAAATACATACTGTGTGATCACAGACCCAAAAGAAACATGATGCGTGATAATATATACATGCCAAATTAGTAATTCAGAGTTATATTGGGATTTTGATTAAAAAAAGGATAGAGAGGTCATTTATTTAAATAAAATTGAATTGGAAAGGAGAGAAAGAGTAGTATTCATCACAAAAAGAATAGCATAAATAAGGGACCAGAAGGCTGATGATGCAAGGTATGTTCTCTATACAGGAGGATCCATTTAGGGGAATACAGGATATAAGATTAGTAAGAAACCTTGAACGACAGACTTCATTCTATAGGCAATGGTGGGAATATTTGAGTGTTTGGGTCATTCACTTATTCATTCATTCAACAACCATTGCTGGAGAACCTTATGTATGCCAGGTCCTTCGGCAGGCTTTGGATATTTAAGAAAAACAAGAGTTTGTCCCTGCCTTCAAAGCCCATACATTATAGTAGGAAAATGTTCTACAAACAAGTAACTTGCAAAAAGCAATTCAGTAGCATAGTAAATATGGCCAGCTTAGATATCAGACAGAGCTGGGTTTAAACTTCACATCTGCCACAAACCAGCTATTGGACCTAGACAAATTACTTACATTTCTCATCTGTAAAGTGAAGCTAATAATGGTATCTATTCCATAGGGTTGTCATGAGGCTTAAGTAACGTAACGAATATAAAGCATTTAACACAATTCTGAGCACACTGAAACACTCAATACATGCTTACTATCATCAAAATGATCATTTTCAGGACTGTTATTAGTATCCACAGAAAAGGAGCAATCGGCGCTACTGGAGGGAGAAGAGATGTATCCAACAGGAAAGCTTCTCAGAAAACATAATGGTATGTCAGGTTTTGAGGGGATACATTGAAATTCACTGAACATGGAGGTCAGAGCATTCTAGGCAACTAGCAGAAAGGCATGGAGACAGGCAACAGGACTTTGAAGGTCTTGTGAAGAGTTCTGTATGGCTGGCCATCAGGGCACAAGGAGGCACGTGGAACAGTAGTTGGGACTGGGGCTGGCCAATCGTATTGAGCCTGGTTTGCCTGTGATTCAGACTATAGCCTTTGAGCTCCAGGGCCCCTTACTCTGGCCATAGTCCTAGAGCCTCAGTTGCTCCTTGTTGGCTTCCACCACAAGCTTGCCATTTAAGATCTGGTTTCCCCTATGACTGGCTGAACAGGGTAACAACATTCACCTAACTCCCAGCCACTGATGAATGAGTTTTACAGGTAGTGGTCTGTAAATGAGTCCCTAGTCTCTACACCACTCCCCTCAGTTTATAAGTACTATCCCCTGACTTTTGCTCCTGACCCTTACCATGCAGGTCCCATGCTGTTTCTCGTCTGGGTGATATTCCTTCCTTTTCACCCATCTATTACCTGTCCAACTTTTAAGACTCAAATCCAGAATTACTTTCCATCTCTTGTTCTTGGATAGAACAATTCAGCACCCCAAAATGGTCAGGTTCCCCAACTTAATTTATAAATACAAATACCTAATACAAATACCGAAAGGTTTTTTCACAATGGAGCTATAAAAGTTGATAGTAAAATTAGAAAAGCAAAAAATAAGAAAAGTTACAAGAGGATTAAGGATATTAAAACATATTATAAAGTCTCTATAATTCAAACAGTATGGTATTGCTGTGTGAACAGACAGGCAAACGAGAATAGAATAGGAAAAAAAAAAAAACTGGACCCAAGTACCCATGGAAAATTAGTGTATGAAAAAGGTAGTATTTTAAATCATTAAAACAAAGATGAGTGTTTTAATGAAGCTGCTGAGACAAAGTGGATATAGCCATTTGGAAAAGGATAAAACTAGACTCATATCTCGTCATAAATAAGAATAAACATCAATGAATCAGAGACAAAAATGAAAAAAAATCAAACCACACAGATGAGCGAAGAATACGTGGGTGAATTCTCTATAACTTCGGTGTAAGGAAAGACTTTTGACTATGACTTAAAATTCAGAGACAATAAAAGATTTAAAAACTTACAAAACATAATGTTGCATGGCAAAAAAAAAGAAACCCACTATTAACAAAATTGACAAAGACAAATTGGAAGCTATCTGTAACATATATTATAAATAAAGAGCTAATATCTCTAATACATAAAAAATTCATTTAAAAATCACAGAAAGAGACCTGGTAGGCCTGATTAAAATAAAACAACAACAAAGACAAGCAAAAGACATAAACAGAATACACACATACACATATTTGAACACCATTTGAACATATGAAGAGAAATAAAATTTTAAAGGGCTCTGAGGTACTCTTTCTCACCTATATGATTGGCAAAAATTTTAAAGTTATGTTTTGTGGGTAAGGCTTTGGGGAAAGAGGAATCCTCAATACCTTGCTGGTGGGAATGAAAATTGGCACAACCTTTAAGAGGAGAATGTTACAGTATTTAACAACATATGTGTTTACCTTTTAACTCAGCCATCTCATATCCAGGAACTTACTTTGAAGATACACCTCCCAAAACATGGAAATATACATACAAAAGGTTACTCAATGAAGCACTGTTTGTGACTGTAAATACTGGAAATGCAGCCAAGTCAATTATGCTGTAGCCACATAATAGAGTACTACACGGCCGTAAAAATAATTGAGGATGATATTTGTGAACCACATTTTTAAGTGAAAAAAGCAAAGTACAAAAAGATAGCTACATGGTGCTGTCTTTTCCATAAAAGTGAGAAAATGAGAAAATACACATGTCTCTTCTTAAAAAACAAAGGATACTCAGAGATACAAGAGATAGATGTGAAGAAGGTAGAAGAAACAAGAGCTGGGGGAGTGACACTTCTCTGAGTATTTTTGTATAGCTTTGACTTTTGGAGTTATGTTTATATACTCAAAGCAATTATGAATAATGAAGTTTTTATAAATGGGGAAAACAAAACCTAAAATGGAATGCAAACAGAAACAAATAAACTTAACTATATTTCAAATCAATGACATAATCTCACCAAAAAGCCGGGGGGGGGGGATCCAACCCAAGTAATTTTTGAACATAGTATCATACCCTCAGACTAAATATAACAAGGACTATAAATAAATATGAACTCAAGTTAGTTGAATTTGTCACAGTTTGGTCACAGTTGTATGGGTCAGTAATTATAAAACTATTTTTAGTGTATTATAGGGTTAAACAAGTAACTATATTGAGGATAACGGGGCCAAATTTCTCATTGTCAGAGAAGGTTGTGTTGGATTAGAATTGGAGTTATCAGTATGGCCTCAAGGTTTCTTTATGTTTAAACATTACAGGTATATATTTTGCTTCTATATCTTTATAGGGATAGAGACATAGATGTTATACCTACATCTACATAGATTTAGATGTATGTATAGATGTGTGTATACATATATCTATTTTTATGTCCACTGAGAAGACCCAGGAGCCATGGCACTACAGTAGCAATGAACACTCCTATGCCCAGATTTAGTTTCTGAATTTCAAACCATTCTCCACTAAAAGAAAACAGAGTCACTTGGAGATACGGCTGATTTCACAGCTAGCGCAGAAAAAGTTCAAAATAAACCTGCAATATCTTCTTGTGCAACAAATTAAGGGAATTCTCTAAGAATAAGGTCATAGAAGGAAGTTTGAAGGGGTTCCCACTGCCAAATCTGGGATAATCTGAGCATCAAAATAAATTATATTTACAGACTATCTATTGAGTAAAATAGGAATTCATAAATGCATACTGATATGAATGAATAAGTGAGGTAGTAGAAAAAGCTATTCCCTATAATATATTGCCACAAAATAGAGAAGAAATAAGAGTTTTAAAAATCATTTCACAGATATCCTTGTAATATTATCTATTCAGCAAGAATCATCAATAGATGTTAAAACTAGTGGGTGAAAGTTTGATAAGAAATGGTATATCTGGGGCACCTGGGTGGCTCAATCATTAAGGGTCTGCCTTCGGCTCAGGTCATGATCCCAGGGTCCTAGGATCAAGCCCCGCATCGGGCTCCCTGCTCAGCGGGAAGCCTGCTTCTCCCTCTCCCACTCCCCCCTGCTTGTGTTCCCTCTCTCGCTGTGTATCTCTCTGTCAAATAAATAAATAAAATCTTAAAAAAAAAGAAATGGTATATCTACACAATGAGATACCACCTTATACCAGTTAGAATGGCAAAAATTAGCAAGACAGTAAACAACAAGGGTTGGTGAGGCCAAGATCTATAAAGAACTTATCAAAGTCAACCCTCAAAAAACAAATAATCCAGTCAAGAAAGGGGCAGAAGACACGAACAGACACTTCTCCAAAGAAGACATACAAATGGCTAACAGACACATGAAAACATGTTAACATTACTAGCCATCAGGGAAATACAAATCAAAACCACAATGAAATGCCACCTTATACCAGTTAAAATGGCAAAAATTGACAAGAAACAACAAGTGTTGGCGAGGCCAAGATCTATAAAGAACTTATCAAACTCAACACCCAAAAAACAAATAATCCAAGAAATGTATATCTACATTATCTCAAAATATCTTCTCACAAAATACTTATTAACAACAAGGGGAAATGGTAAATTTAAAGAAGTGAAACTGGCGAACACCTTCTGAACCACGTAATCCAATTTAATATTGCCAATAATGGGACACATTAATATCATGTATCTACTGGTGTGATGCACTAAGAAGGATACAGTGTCACATCTGTGGGGCTCCTGCCAAAAATGCACAAACTTACTCTCATGATGAACAAACATTACAGAAACTGAAGTCAGAGTTTCCCCTTTGGTTCATATTTCTCTGCAAAGATTTCTATCATGCATTTATCACATGCACTGCAAATATGCACTGATGGATCTGCTTGCTCCTGGACCTAGGTTCCTAGAATCAGGGACAACGTTATTTATCTCTGTATCCTTCTACGTGCATCGCCTTCTTACGCATAACTTAATAATCACATTTGGTATACTATATTTCAAATACTTCTTTGCCTGGTTTTCTCCCTTGTTTTAGTAAGAAAACCCAACTAGTAATGGGTTAAGTAAGAAAGGCACTTGATTACCTTATAGAAAATAACATCTAGATGCACATAGTTCCAAAGCTGGATCAGCAGTTTAATGATTTTATGGGATTTCGTGAGCATCTCTCTGATTCGATTGGCCTTTCCTTCATTCAGGATAACCTCTACTGCTTTATACATCATGGTCTTGGGGAACAGGGCACCAAGGAGTAAGGAAGTAGGCTTAGGCCTTTTGTCAGGAGGGGAATTCTTCCCTAAGTCCCCGGTAGATTTCCCTTGAAGTTTCGTTCACAGGCTCACTCCTAGACAAATTACAAATCATCCTCTCTGGTCAATCAAACAAAACAGGGTCTGTTAAGAAGGAAGAACAGGGGGGATCTACTGAGTGGGCATCATTAGTGCCTGTCATACTCATTCACTAAACTTTAAGTCCTCTGATTGGCAGAAACTGATTCTTGCTCATTTTTATTTTTTTAGTTTTTACCTCCAGGGTGTACCATAGCACCTGACTATTTATTGATGCTCAATAAATGCTTGTTGAACAAATGAAAATGACCAAGCATGGATAGTACAAGAAAATAACAAACATGGGGAAGTAACAAAGTTACAGAAATGTACAAATTCTTATAATCTTGGAATCTGGCCTCTAACTCTCGATTCCCTTCACAGAAGGTCAGTTGAAGAAATGAGCGAATCTATAAAGGTGTTTTTTGTTGCAGGATGGTTGGTCTTGCATGAGTAAGATGGGAAGTAGGAAGCTTCTAGGCAGAGAGGCTGGTATATCTGTGGAGATGCTTCGTATTGAAAAATGGACAGCTGAGATTGCACATAAGGAGAAATGTGCAGGAGGGCAGGCTCCGTGTGCCCCACACAAGGTAGCCGGAGGTTCTGCTATCGCACCCAAGAGCTGCACATCCCAAAGAGGCAAAGAAATGGACTCCTCAGCATTTTAGGAGCAAAGAAACCTTTGTCAAAAGGTCCATAGTAGTCCTTTTCTCTTCACACTTCTTTAAAAAGAATTTGGCCACATGCCCATTCCTAAACCAGCCCCTGAAGGGGGAATAGAATTAGCGTGGCTGATTTAGGTTAATCGTTCAGGGTGGGATGGATGCCGGCGAGAAAATCCGCACGGAGGCTGGCTGGTCCGGTTTAGGAGTTATTGCCACCATGTAGCTTAAGAAATTTCAATAGCCTGAACATGCTTTATTTATTGTGGGTAAAAATAGTTATGAAAGTAGGATGTAAGAGATATTGTTTTTAGTTTGTCTTTTTTTAAATTATGTTACGTTAATCACCATACATGACATCATTAGTTTTTGATGTAGTATTCCATGATTCATTGTTTGCGTATAATACCCAGTGCTCCATGCAGTACGTGCCCTCCTTAATACCCATCACTGTGCTAACCCATCCCCCCACCCCCCTCCCCTCAGGAACCCTCAGTTTGTTTTTCAGAGTCCATAGTCTCTCATGGTTCCTCTCCCCCTCCGATTTCCCCCCCTTCATTTTTCCCCTCCTGCTATCTTCTTTTTTTTTTTTAACATATAATGTATTGTTTGTTTCAGAGGTACAGATCTATGATTCAACAGTCTTACACAATTCACAGCGCTCACCATAGCACATACCCTCCCCAATGTCTATCACCCAGCCACCCCATCCCTCCCACCCCCCACCACGCCAGCAACCCTCAGTTTGTTTCCTGAGATTAAGAATTCCTCATATCAGTGAGGTCATATGATACATGTCTTTCTCTGATTGACTTATTTCACTCAGCATGATACCCTCCAGTTCCATCCACGTCATGGCAAATGGCAAGATCTCATTCCTTTTGATGGCTGCATAATATTCCATTGTGTATATATACCACATCTTCTTTATCCATTCATCTGTCGATGGACATCTTGGCTCTTTCCACACTTTGGCTATTGTGGACATTGCTGCTATAAACATCGGGATGCACATACCCCTTCAGATCCCTATATTTGTATCTTTGGGGTAAATACCCAGTAGTGCAATTGCTGGATCGTATGGTAGCTCTATTTTCAACTTTTTGAGGAACCTCCATACTGTTTTCCAGAGTGGTTGCACCAGCTTGCATTCCCAACAACAGTGTCCACAGTGTCCACATCCCCACCAACATCTGTCGTTTCCTGACTTGTTAATAGTATTAGAGGTCCTAGCCACAGCAATCAGACAGCAAAAAGAAATAAAAGGCATCTGAATCGGCAAAGAAGAAGTCAAATTCTCACTCTTTGCAGATGATATAATACTTTATGTGGAAAACCCAAAAGACTCCACCCCAAAACTGCTAGAACTCATACAGGAATTCAGTAAAGTGGCAAGATATAAAATCAATGCACAGAAATCAGTGGCATTCCTATACACCAACAACAAGACAGAAGAAAGAGAAATTAAGGAGTCGATCCCATTTACAATTGCACCCAAAACCATAAGATACCTAGGAATAAATCTAACCAAAGAGGTAAGAGATATTTTAAAGAGAGGACAGTCACTCCCTGAACATGGGGGGGGGGGGGGGGGGGCAAGTGAGAGGGAGAAATCAAAGAGGTTCCGATGTTGAATTTCTTCTCAAAACTGATCTACGGCAACAAAAGAGAGATAGGGAGCCACTTAACTGACTATTTCCAGAAACTTGGAAACTATTCCCAGACTGAAAGTTCACTTGTGGTTAACAAGGAACAAACAAACAAAACCCAAAGCAACTAGCAGAATGCAGGACTCAGAGCACTTTATTATGTGGCAAGACAGGGCTAAGGTCAGCTAAGAACAGCATATGCAATAAATTCTTCGTGTGGCTAATGACCACTTCACCTCCCGGATGATTGAAAAAGTGAAAAGGAGAAACCTTCTTCTGTTCCGAATTTTGATCAGTTGGGACACATTAGGGAAGAAGAACAACTCTGCAGAAAGTAGCAGCTTATACTTTGGGAAAGCAGGGAGGAATAGCATCAGCTCAGTCAGACACGGGCTTTCAACATTGGGAGGGTGACTGCTCAGAGTTCAGAGAAAAGATAAGAGGTTAGAGACTCCCTTGAAGACATTCTGACTACAATTCCATCTGGTGTGGAGGGTTTAGGACTGGGAGGGGTGGCCACAAGATGTTTTGTGGCTTCCCAAGGTGCTTTCTGATGATCCCCAATTTTAAAAGAGTATCTATTAAAAGATGGACAGAGTTATCATCCCAGAGCGGCTAAAACCTTGACCAAGGAGTCAGACAGAATAGGGGATAAATCCTTGCACTGACTCTGAGTAGCTGTGTGGCCTTAGACAAGTGGTGCAACTGCTCTGTGCCTTCATTTCCTTATCTTTTTTTTTTTAAGATTTATTTATTTATTTGAGAGAGCGAGAATGAGAGAGAGAGTACATGAGAGGGGGAAGGGTTAGAGGGAGAAGCAGGCTCCTCGCCGAGCAGGGAGCCCGATGCGGGACGCGATCCCGGGACTCCAGGATCATGACCTGAGCCGAAGGCAGTTGCTTAACCAACTGAGCCAGCCAGGCGTCCCCATTTCCTTATCTTTAAACCACATGTAAGAAGTCCTTCCCAACTGGGTTGTTTAGGATAAAGAAGGTAAGGTATGTAGAGCACATTATCATGATGCCTGGCACAATGTAACTGATATGTGTGTATCTGTATTCTACAAATAGGTTGTAGAATCCACAACGTAGCTTATAGAAACTACAATTTAAAAAAATTACTATTTTCACCTTTTAACTGCTTTTTAATAAAAAGAGAGGAAGTAGGAAAAAAGTCAGAAACATTTTCCACAGTTGTATTTTCTAGAGGAGTCTCTTCAGCATGCTTAGAGAATTCAGTCAGTAGAGAAAAATGCCAATGAAAAAAACCAGAAACTCCCTGCCCCCAACAAGCCTGCTGAGCTCCCCTCCCCAGACATAACCACCGCTAACAGTTTCTTAAAATTACTTCTAGAAAACACTCCAAAACAAGTTTTATTTTTAATTAAATGACAAATAAGATGCGAAAAAGAAAAGCAGAAGTGGGTCAACTACGGTGTGTGGTACCATATAAATTAACAGCAGAAACAAAAGAACACATGCACCCAATTCTCTTCCTCTTCGTCCCTCCCTCTCTCTCTCCCCTTCTCCTCTTTCCTCCCTTCTCCGCATCTCTTCCTGTCCCTCCTTCTCCTTTCTCCATGCCAAGTAGGAAGATGAGCCCAGTGGCCTGAGAGAACTGAAGATCCAGCCAGGAGAGGAGCCTGCCATCTGCCTGGCAGGGCTACACGAGGTCAGCAAGGTGGGCCTCGATGATTTATCTCCGGGAGCTGGGAGCACCCAGGAAGAAATGATGGAAGCATTGCTCCTTGCATTCAAGGAACTCTGGTGTCAGGAGAACAGGCTCCCGAATCTTAGAAAGTACATCAACCTGGATGCTAGATGGCTTGAATTATTCCCCCATTCCCATATATCCATACTTTGCACCAAGACCTTGCAGCATCTTCCATCAAGAGCTGTGTCCCTGTTCTTCGAACGGAGGGGTCTAGTGACTTGCTGTGGCTAATAAAATGGAGAAGTGCTGGTATGACAGACCCATTCTGAACGAACCATACTGTTTGTTCCACAGTCTCACAAATGCAAAACCTCTGCCCGGTTTACCCACTTCCTCCCTCACCCGTCCTTCATCTGGCTGGTTCCTCCTCATCCATGGAGGCTCATCTCAGGCACCACTTTGCCAGGCAGCATTCATTCCTAGGCTCCCTTCTCCAAGCCTCTTCCCCCACTCCCGCCTCTCCTGCTGGGTGCCGATGGTCCTCATCGATGGTCCCCATTGTGCCTCCAGCACAGCCCGCATCCTGGGTTACAGCATCTGTGCATTCAGCTTTCCGTTCTCGCTTCACTAGGAATTTGTTGAAGATAGAAATCTTGTCCTTTGTCTGTTATCTCAACAACTACTTCAATTCCTCAGACAGTGTTCTCAAAGTGTCTGTTCCATGGTATGACTAAGTGTACAAACAAACCCAAAACTAAAGAGAGTGCATGTAGTTTTGAAAAGAGAAGACATAAAGGATATTAATGCTACCAATTTAAGAAATATATCAGGAGCTTGGGAATAGCTACAGGTTACCAATTAGATCCTCAATGGTCCAAAGTTGATACAGTTTCGCTCCCTTAGCCATCCACCCCTAGCAGGCAAAACACGTGTTCCCCAAAGCAGAGGTCACCACTGATGAAAACTACTGTATCTGAAAATATCCCATGAAATCTGTCTTTCAGGTGGGGACCAAGATCATGCAGCACCACGTCTGGGAAGCCTCGCTTCCATCCACAACTGAGCTGCTGTTTCTATCACTTTGAGGAATCGGGGAAAGGCAATCCTACACACAATATGATGAGTGCACAGACAGCATTAATTGGTCACCCCGAGGAAAAGACTCCAAAGTATCATGGTAACTTTCTTCAAAGAATTTTTGAAGGGTTGTCATATGGAAGAGGAACCCTGTATCCATGATCCTAAAAAAGCAGAGCGAGGACCAGTAGATGTTGAAGTTGCATAGATACATGCATGGGTGGGTCTCCTAAATCATTAGATTTGTTTTAAAATGGAGTGAACAACTCTTAAGAAATAGTGCCCTTTTTTTGTCCTCGGAGATGTCCAAAGAGAAATTGGCTGACAGCCTATCAGCAAAGTTGCAAGGAAGTTTCATGCTGTGGAGTTCCCTCTGCTTGACGAATTCAGCAAAAGATAGCTCCATTTGAGAATTACCATGTGCCCACTTCCCACAAACGATCTGCACTGATGACAAGTACCTACCTAGGCATGGTAAACATGTGCGATGATACCGGCCTAACTCCGAGACTCTCTTTTCACGCAAACAGCATTTCAGCCTCAATCATATTTGCAGAGCACACCATCCTCCGGCTGGACTAGACAGACCAGGGGTGGACACGTGACACAAGTCTGAATTTCAAAGATGGAAATTTGGGTATTGTGGGGCAACTGCCTTTGGACATGCCCACAGCGGGCCACAGGAAGCTGCTCTGCTGAGAAATAAACAAATAAATGCTGACCGAGCGAATACTATGTGCCAGGCACTGTTCTAGGCGTGGCCGAGCCTGCAGGAAACAAATCAGATAAAATCCCTGCTTTCATGAAACTCACATTTACTATGGGGCCAGGAAACAAAGATAAGAGGCACAGAGAGAGAGAGAGAGAGAGAGAGAGAGAGCAAAAGACCCAGGTCTGAGTTTCCTGGCAGGCCCCTGAGAACTGCCTGTGGGTTCTATGAGGAACCCCAATGGTTCTCCCATAAACTTCCTGCTTGCTTATGCCAACCGGGGTTGTTTTCTGTTATTTGCAACCCCGAGGGTCTTTAACTAAGATTCCATATGAAATGCATTTGGCTTCACACCCGCCCTCTTCACAACCACCTTGAGGCAGGTGAGCAGGGGATCTTTTTAAGATCAATGGGTCAGGATGCCTGGGTGGCTCAGTTGGTTAAGCGACTGCCTTTGGCTCAGGTCATGATCCTGGAGTCCCAGGATCGAGTCCCGCATCGGGCTCCCTGCTCGGCAGGGAGTCTGCTTCTCCCTCTGACCTTCCTTCCTCTCATGCTCTCCCTCTACCATTCTCTCTCTCTCTCAATAAATAAATAAAAATCTTAAAAAAAAAAAAAGATCAGTGGGTCAGAAGCTGGTGGAAGAGAACAAGAAAATTTTGCTGGCCATCCTTCCACCTACCCTTTCTCAAATTTAGGGGCTCTGGCTCTCTGCTTTCCATAATAAGGAAGACCGAGGGAAGCTGCTTCCCCAGATATTCCGGATGGCAGAGCAAAGGTTACATGATAGGCAGAGTTTCAGGCTCTCCACCGCATCCAGGTATTATTGTTATTTAATATTCCTACAAAACTGTGTGATAAGCAAGGAAGTACATTCTCCACCCAGGCTTACAATAATAAATAAAATCATTCCAAAACAAGGGGAATAAAAAGTTCGTCCCCCTCAAGGGCTTAGAAGGGAGAGGCAAGTCGAATAATACGGGACAGCAGTGTGACCTGAGATGTGTTCAGGAAGTTTTCAATAGAGCATGCCCCAGTGTGGTCAGGTTTCCAGGGGCTTTCTGAGAGTGCCGAGGGAGAGCTGTGTGGGACGGCCCGGGGCCAGCGCGCTTGTCAGGGGGTGGGGCAGGGGGCGTGCAGGTCCTAGGACCGTGTGTGCCCCTCCTCCAAGGAGCCTCTGGTCCTCAGGCTTTAAGTTTTGGAATGTTCAATTTATTAAGAAAGAGGGTAGGAGACTTAAAAAATAAAAACAAAAATAAAAAAGCACCTTCCCATTTCACCAAATCTGCTTTTGTTTTAATGACTCTGAGACGCAGATCTTCTTTCAATATTCTGCTTGCTGATTAATTTCCTGTTGACTCTGAAGGTAACTGAAAACCTCTTGGATGAAGCAGAAATAGCCCTAATGCAAGTGATTCTTAGTAACGGGATTGAGTCACTTGGGACAGCCTTCAGGGGCTTCCTCTAAGCTCCGCGTGAGTGGGTGGTTTTTGGCACTTGACAATTGAAAATGTGTCCACTCACAAACATGTTCAACATAAAGTCATTCCCCTCCCTCTTCCAGTGTCCTGGGAGGGTCCAGCTCGTGTTCAATTCTGGAGGAGCAGCCCTAGCTGAAGTTGTGAATTCGGCTCTGTCTGCCCTCATCCTCCTTCCCGACCCCCTATCTTTTACCTTTCCCATCAGTCTTGACATTTACCTCTCTCTCCATGTCCAGGTTCCTCATTTTTCTGTATTCACCCAGTTATCACAACCTACAGAAAGAAAACTCTTTTTATATCAGTCATGTACACTTGAGTATGAAGTTAAGTCAGATTACTTCTCCTGGGGGCACCCACATATAAACCCTTGCATTTGAAGGGCAGGGAGGTTTAAGGCAAAAGGCAGTAGGATGATTGTTCAAAGACTCCAAACCCCCTCTGGCTGGGTTTCCTGGGCCAGGCACGTCACTTCTTAGCCTTGATTTATTTTTTTAATTCTATACCATCAGACGTTTAACTGGATAATTTCTAATAGCAGGGGGCGATATTTGAGGAGAGCTGGACTCTCCACAGGTCTTGGAGCCAATCACATTGTGTTCGGCCTCTTTCATCTAAATGCCAAGGGATCCGAAAGCACCTTCCAGCAGCTGAGATCCAATGTCGGCAGATTTTCTGTCTGGGAAAGTTCCTGCCAGGATTTTATGCAAAGAAAGCCACATTTATTATTCTGGGTATTTATTCACACCTAAAGTTCCTAATACTAACTTTCTCATGCTACCTAATACAGCGTGATCACCACAAAGTCAGTTTAAAACTAAGAAATGTAGGAGCAATCCCTTCTCGGCCTTTTGGCTAAGATCAAGTGTAGAAATGTAGGCGCACACAAGCCCTAAGCTCTCCACGGAACTGTCGGCCGCCTCTTGGCCCCACGTAGGCGCTTCCCACATGGCTCTCCAGACAGGATGGAGGTTTCCAACCGTACATAGTTGCACAGAAATCCCCCGGGGAGCATTTAAAAGAACGGCCGTGCCCAGGTCACCTCCCGGACCAGCTACGTCAGCCTTTCTCTCTGCAGTGAGGCCAGACAACAGTATCTGAAAAAAATCTTCGTAATTCCAGTTTTCCTCAGAACCGAGGACCCCTTTCAGGATGTATATGCAGGACCCAGAGATCATCTGAGGTACTGCGCATCTTCCAACCCCTGTCCAGCTGACGGAGCTACTCTACCTCACCTTTCTTCTTTTTCTCAAAATCTATGTAGATTAAGGAGTCTCCGTTTTATGACCTTGTTTCACTGGGGAAATCAGACTCTGTGTGTACCTTCTTCCATCTACCTTGAATAACCCGCATGTCAGCCTCTGGAGCATCCCAGTCCCTCAGACTCTGGGGTCTTCCTGTCCTTTAAGATGCTCAATTAAATTTAAGTGTTCGCCTGATATATCTGAGGATTCCTAGGCACCTGCATTTCCATCGACACCTCTTCTTGCTTTCCCTAAACTATTTCTCTCTACTCTCTGTGTTATCTCCTGACGCCATCATCCATTTTTTCCCATTTTTCTCGGTGGTCGACACCCTCCCTATTCCTTCATTCCCTCAAAGCACCACACAAAACACTGTGTGTGTAACAGATTTTATGGATAGTTGAGTGCTAATAAAGAGTATTATCACACAAAACAGCCCAGGCATCAACTTAAAATTGAACATCAGACTTCCTCATCCTAAGATCCAGCAGCCCTGGAAAATTCCAGTCACATAGAAGTATTTTTTTAATTTTTTTGGCCACACCCACACAAGAGACTTTGTCTTCTTTTCTCCTGCTGTTAGACTCTATTCCTCCAAATTCCTGATCATTTTTTAATGTAAGGAAATTCACCTTTCAAGATCTTAGGCTAAACCTAGCCTCTGTTGACTTTAATACATCTCTCTATGCTCATTTGCTTGTCAAAACAGAGGGCCAAAAGCATAAAGGAATGCACAGTGGTTAAAAACATTTTCCTTCTGGCCTGATCACTGTTCTGAGCAGAGACACTTGCGAGGTCCTGGCTTCCATGGGTCTGCTCTCCTCGTTCTGCTGCCCCCATTCTGGTCTGATCTCAGCTCCTTGATGTAGCAATCAGTCCATGGCTGAGGAGCTACATGATCTCTGCTAGGCGCTGGCGGGGCCAGCAGAACATCAGAGCTGGGAGGGACTCAAGGAGAGCCCAGCTTCTCCACGTAGGGGTGAATAAAATCAAGAGCAGCCCAGTATCAGCCCAGGAGAGTGGCATGGCTCATGCTGGGCACTCAGGCCTCCTGGATTCACATGCAGACGTACAGCAGTGTGGCCTTGGAAGAACTTCTCTGTGTTATTATTAGCTTCGCAGCTAATAATAGAACCCATCTCATCATGCAGATAGGGTAAATGAATTACTGCATGCAAATGCACTGGGAATAGTGTTTGGACACAGTACATGCTCAATCTTATTATGACCTAGGGTCCCACACCCGGTGAGGAAAAAACAGAAGGAGAATCCAAGCCTTCTGTCCTGCCCCCTGTACTTCCTACCCCCCCACGTAATAAAAGATAACACAGGTGAGTTCACAAAATCTTGCCGTCTAGCTGTGTGAACAAAACCAAAACATCTAAAACAGTCAGCGGCAACCATCAAGGAATGACCGATGGAACAAAGCAGCGATCCCTAGTAACAAATCTCTTTGTATTTATACACATACACATGCACACATGCACACACACCCTGTTAAGTTCTGTTTCTCCGGAGAACCCGGACTAATGGGGTCCCTCATGTACTCCCCTATTTCCTAACTCTCTCTCTTCTCTCTTGACTTCCTGTGATCCTTTCTCTTTAAATCGTCTTCCCCCTGTTCTTGCAGGTGGGGTGCCTGGGGCACAGAGTGTTTATTAAGTTGTACCTTCGGTGTCCACAGCTATGAAAAGGAGGACTTTATTATGTGCCAGGCTGGGCCCTTCTGGTGCCTTCCCTCACTGACACAGCACAACGATCCGGTCAGTCAGATCTGGTTCTATGAGTCCTGCTCTACAGATGTGGAAGCCAAGGCTTGGAGAGAGGAAATGACTTGGCGAAAGTGACACAGATAATGTGCGTGGAGCTGGGACTCAGGTACAGGCCTTCCAACCCAGAGCCTAGGGGAGCAGACCATGACTCCCTCTCACTGCTCTGCCCCCTGAAGCATCCTTTCTCAGAAACGCTTCTCTCCCCTGCCACCCACCATCTGCAGGCAGAACACTGCCCAGTCTGTCACTGCAACATCGCTCTTCAGCACCGCGACCCAAATGCCGGTGTTGGTCAGTTTTATAAAATATAAGCTCTGCTTTTGCCTTTGCTTCAATCCCTCCCCAGAAGAGACCAACTATCCCCTCTCCCTGTCACAAATACTTATACAGCCTTTTTCTTGCTAATTCCCATGTTAGTTTCCTTTCTATTTCTAGCTACTTTTATATCTGGACTGCTGAATTTCCAGCTTTCTTTATAGCCCCCCAGCCTACTCCTACTAAAAATATTCAGCAGAGGGTAAGGCAAACCTTTGTCCTCTTCCGCTGTGTTTCCGCCCCCAGTCTTCCAGAGTGTAATTATCTCACTCTGAAAAGCCTTCATCAAAAGAGCTTGCTTGCATTTTCTTTTCCTTTCTAAGGCCAAATTCCTTAGTATAGATGTATTAATTATCTATTGCTGTGTAACAGTATTACAGCAAAATTACTAGCTTAAAACAGCACACAGCTCTGTTGAACCACCCTAGGTGCAAAGGTCCACCACCTTGCCCTGTGTACATGTATGCATGTGTGTTTTGGGGGATGGAGGGAGATCTGTGGAGGTTCCAGAAGGGAGCTTCCTGGATCTCCAGAGGTTGTCTCTGATCTTATGCGTCAACTTGGAAGGTATTTTTGGATGAAATTAGCTTTTAAATTTGGGAACTCTGAGTAAACAGATTACTCCGCATAAGGCGAGTGGGCCTCATCTAATCAGTTGAAGGCCTAAATAGAACAAAAAAACCCAGCCTCCCTCAACGAGAGGGAATTCTCCAGCAAGACTGCCTTTGGGCTTCATCTGTACCATCAGCTTGTCCTGGGTCTTGAGCCTGCCAGCCCACCAGCAAACCAATTCCTTATAACAAATCATTTTATATTTATATATTTCTATTTGTCAAGAGCCCAGGAACAACTTAGTTGGGTCTCCTAGCCAGTGTCTCACAAGGCTCTAATCAAGGTATGGATTGTGGCTGCAGTCTCATATGAGGCTCGACTGGGGAAGGATCCGCTTCTGAGCTCATTCAGTTGGATGCAGCATTCAATGCCTTGTAGCTGAAGGATGAAGCACTTTGGGGTCCTGTTGGCTACTGGCCAGAGGCTGCCCTCACCTCCTTGTTGTAACATATCCTCCACAGACAGCTCACGACAATGGCAGTTGTCTTCTTCAAAGGCAGCAAAGGAGGGGGTCTCCTTGTAAGTTAGGAATTACAATTGTATTTACCGTGACCACCTACACATAACCATAGTCCAATTACCTCTGCTGTGTCCTATTGGTTAGAAGCAAGCCACAGGGTCTGTCCACACTCAAGGGAAAGGATAAGGGTATGAATATCAGGAGGCAAAGATCATTAAGATAAGCCTCCTTAGACCTTGTCTTCTACAATGGGGTGTGAGCACCGCCACCCGTCACTGCTCATACTGAGTGTTCCCTCTTCTTTCCACATATCCACTTCCTGCCTCCTGGTCTTTGCCCAGATTGCCCCAAATTGGAGGGCAAGGGAAGTAAAATTTCTTCCACCTCCAACCTTTACCCTAAGGACAGGAAAGGCATTTGGGCAGAAGGCCTTCATTGTCAGTTAAGGTAATACAATTTGTCAATGTAACCCAGGGTAAAAAGGGGTCAAATTCCACTCCCCCCCAACATAAAAGGGGCTCAGCACAAATTTATGTGAAATAGAGTCAAATGAATGTAGATGAGAGGAATATGAGTTTTTCATGCTAAACAAATCGCTATAGTTGGAAGGAAATGAACCCTGTTATGATGAGGTGAGTTTAGTTTCGGAGATTCAAAGAGAGAATAAACCATAAGCCAGAGTGGAAGCCCTTCCACTCTTTTCCATTGGCCAAAACTCACCCCTACACACACACACACACACACACACACACACACACACACTACCCCTCTCTAAGCCAGTCATCTCAGAGACCAGAATTCACTCTTTTTGCTGCTGAACCTGCAGAAGTTAGGCTGAGGAGAAAGGCCGTTACAGAGGATGCAAAAAACAAGAAAGGACCAAATGGTATAGGGCTTGATTATGTCTCTAGGGAGTGGTGAGTTTTACCTTGGGGGGAAAAAGGTATGTGAGAGTGTAAACTGGAATTATTTTCAGCTGTAAAAACCACAAAATTCCCAAATAAGACTGACTTAACCAAAAATGAAGATTGTCGAGATAGCCAGAGCAGGTTGGTAAATGATCCCCGGGGGCAGAGAAGCATACTCCTTCCTCTATGTTGTGCTGCCATGTGCAATCCCCATTCCCAAGGTAACTTCATGGTCAAAGTGACTGCCAGAACCCCTGTCTTGTACTCCATTTAAGGACACCGTGTGGAAGCTACACACACACACACACACACACACACACACACACACACACACACACTGCTGTTAACATCTCCCTGGTCAAAAGCAAATCACATAGTCACACCTGGCTGCAAGAGAGGCTGGGAGCTGTAGTCTTTATTCTGGTCAGCTAAGTGTCCAGATAAAAATCATTCACTTCAAAGGAGGTAAACGCCTACTGGTGGACCACAAGCGTCCTCTTGCCCAGGTGTGGTGACTGAAGATGCAACCCCTGCCTGCCCCTGACAGCCTCCCTCTCAAGCCCCTGCAGGTCTGCCTCAGCTGCAGAGAGATGGCCGACCCAAGGACTTGTCCACACCCAGCGGCTGAGATGGGGGCATGGAAGTTGGCCTTTCAGCCAGGTGTGGGACAACTCTGACAGGCCATTTTAGCTCCAGAGCCCCTGGGGGCTCAGCTGAAGTTGCCGTTGGGGAACTTTGAGGTTCTATTTCTCCTTTATCTCAGTCCTGATCCCACTTCCTCCTTTTCACAGCTGTGGACACCAAAGGTACGACTTCATAAACACTCTGCGCCCCAGGCTCTGGTTCCCAGGGAACCCCACCTGCAAGAACAGGGGGAAGAGGATTTAAAGAGAAAGGACCACAGGAAGTAAAGGGAGAAGAGAGAGAGTTAAGAAATGGGGAAGTACGTGACAGACTCCATTAGTCCGGGCTCTCCGGAGAAACAGAACTTACAGGGTGTGTGTGCACGTATGTGTGTATATGTGTATAGATATAAAATGATTTGTTATAAGGAATTGGTTTGCTGGTGGGCTGGCAGGCTCAAGACCCAGGACAAGCTGATGGTACAGATGAAGCCCAAAGGCAGTCTTGCTGGAGAATTCCCTCTCGTTGAGGGAGGCTGGGTTTTTTTGCTCTATTTAGGCCTTCAACTGATTAGATGAGGCCCACTCGCCTTATGCGGAGTAATCTGTTTACTCAGAGTTCCCAAATTTAAACGCTAATTTCATCCAAAAATACCTTCCAAGTTGACACATAAGATCAGAGACAACCTCTGGAGATCCAGGAAGCTCCCTTCTGGAACCTCCACAGATCTCCCTCCATCCCCCAAAACACACATGCATACATGTACACAGGGCAAGGTGGTGGACATTTGCACCTAGGGTGGTTCAACAGAGCAAGATCCCTGATTCCAGCATCCCCTGTGATGCCCTGAAAAGCTGTCAGACTTCACAGAAAGCCTGGGTAAAGAACCATTCCAGGTATTGCATGTTAACTTCGGAAATGCGACAGGCGTTGGGATCCAAAAATACAAAACGGCGAGTGTCTCCCTCCACCCAGGGCAGAGACAACGTTTGGAGCTGCCATGGAGCATGGATGTACAGGCAATAACCAAGCCAGGAAAGGTCCTTCTTCCCTGCCTTCCATGCCCAGGTGAGAAAAGAAAAGAAGAGGCCATCAGGAAGATTCAGCAGGCAAGGGTCTGAGCTGATGCCCAGCACACCGTGCTGGCTCAGGGCTGGCCTGGCACCTGTCAGGTCTCCCTGCCCAACCCCACCCATTCTTTAACATCCTTAAGCCTATTTGTCCTCTTACAACTCCTTTTTTGTTCTGTTAGATTTAAGTATGTATTATAGTCATTTTTGTCTTTTCTGATTGGCAATCCAACTACAGTGATGATGTCCACACTTTCATAGGTACTTAGAAGAGCCAAGGATGGTTTTACTTCTCATATACACTCAAAAAAAAAAAAAAAGTCAGGACCAAGATCTTATCATTAGGAATACAAATTATAACAGAAGGGGTGTCAGTCCTACGTTACCATGGCTTTCCTGCCCCACCCCCCAAAAATGTGTATATACTCTATAAAAAAGCAATTACTTGTCCTTCTTTTCTTTGTGAGGATATATCCAAGATACAAGAAAAGAAACTTAGAAGACTCAGAAGAGAGTTTAAAGCAGGGCAGCTTGTGCTGATTAAAAAGCCCAGCCCTCCTGGGAACCGAGACAAAGAAATAACATGATTTGTTCATAGTCAGACAGCTCATTAGTTATGGAGCTGGGTTTTTAACACAAGTCTTAACTCCCAAGATATGCTGTAAACCGTACTCAGGTTTCTTGGCTTCTTATTTCCATTCAATAAACCCATTCGTTTTCACAAAAGCAGTATCACATGCCAATGGGACTTTCCAGTGTTTGCTGATGGACTGGCAGATGGACTGGCAGACTTGCTGATTAGACTCTCACTGAACCCTGACTTTTCTTCTCACTACATCCACAACAGGGTCATCAGAACCTGTGCTGGGCACAGGGCAGGGAGAGGATCCTGCTAATGCTTCCCAGTAGCAGCCCCAATAGCCCCAGTGTTTAGGGACTTGCAACACCTGGCATTTTATTGGATTATATAATAGTCATCTCCTCCCCACCCCAACCCCCATTAAAAGTGCAATAAGGCACATCAAAATGACTTTAAAAAAAAAAATGGTTAGTATACCTCCTTGAGACAAACACAGCTATGCTCCTGGTGTTGTAAACAAACAAAGGCCCTCACGGCACCTCCTTCCAGGAAAATTAATAATACATGAGGATTTTCAGGAATTGCTAGAAGTGTGACACCCACCCTTTCCAGATTTCCCGGAAGAATCATTCGTTTCTGACAAATAAGTTCATTTAAGCATGTAATGAAATTTGATTTGATTTTTAGACCTTTGTAAATGTTTCATGTCCATCAAACCGTGCATCAGAAAAAATAACCCTGGGTTGGACCTTGTGGGGAATCTAACCAGGTGTAAAGAACGAACTAGAAAAGGAGAAAGCAGCCTGAGCACCTCCACGCAGGTCTGGTCTCCAGCTCCTCTGTCCATCCCCCCCCACCCCCCTCCAGCCCCCAGGGCACTGGCCACAGGAAGACAAACACCTACACTCCTGCCTGGTCCCCAACCGTAGGGAGCCTGCTGCTCTCTTCCCACAAAGCAAATTTCATTTTGCCTTTTGCAGAAGATGAATGTGACTCATTTTCCCTGCTGAGGGTTATGTGATGACCTGCTATGAGCCACATATTCAACTGAGTCATGAGTGCTGAAATGCCGGTTGTGCCCACTTGATCACATTTAAGGCTCAGAAGTTCTAAAAAAGCCCAAACCCACAAAAGCAACTTGACGGCAGGGCTCAGACCAGATCAGCTGCAAGTTGGGGGGGCGGTGTCTCACCGCTGTCCCCTCGGCCATTTTCCCCGAGCCCCGCCCAGACCCTTCTCTTTCCTTCCCTTTCTCTCCACGCCTGCAACTCCAGGCTGGTCCAATCTGGGTTTCAATGCACCAGCATGATTGTTCCTTTCTTGAGGAGGCTTCTATCAGTTTCTGGCTGCAGGAATGAGGACCTCACCAACAACCCTCAGCAGAGCACACTGTGCTCCCAACTTTTCTTCCTGTCAACTTCCGATTCATTTCCTGTAAGCCGTGACCCCTTCTAGGGAACATTAATTAGCCACCATGTTTTTTAAATCAGAATTCTAGGAGAGTGACATCTGTATGACTCACACTTCTGCAGTTTAAAAATGTATTTACTATATTTGATTGAGGCAGATGCGTTTTGTGCTAGACACTTACTGTATGGATTTATGACCATCTGTGACCATTCTGGGAAAGAAAAAAAAATCAGCACTATTAGCTGTGAGGAAGGCTTCACCGTATCACTAAAACTGAGTGAAAACATATGGGGTGAAATATCTCTAAATGATCTCATAAATGTCTTTATTTAGAAATACAACAGACTTCCTTTATAATGCTAGTTTCAAGAATAAAGTTAACACCGCCCTTAGTCATTATATTCTACCACTTGTGGCTTGATAAGATAAGAGGGTGATTTTACAACCTATATTGTCATCTATCTAAAGGGTTTTACAATCCATACAATCATAAGCTTGTAAAATAAACTATGCAAATTTATGTGGGCCAGGGTCTAAATTAATTCAGGTCTAAATAAATCAAACCCTAGCTAGACCGTGATTTAATCAAAAATTGAAAATATGACTCACAGCACTTAAGTGTGCTGAGGTGTCCTGCCAAAAGAGGCATCATTGCTGTGACAGAGACAAATGCTGCAAGGGCTGGCAGATTCTTCAAGGTCTAAATAGGGGGAGGTATCAAGATAAACATGGCATTATAAGAGTTCTTATAATTGCTCAACTCGATGTCTCCAGGGCGGGTTCAGAAGGAAGCTCACAACATTGTCCCACAAATCCACAGATACGCACTTGATTGTCAGTTTCTCTCCCTGTGGTTTCAGGTTTTTATGGTTCTCCTCACCTTCTTGTGAATATGTATATCATTTTTTTCAAACTTTATTTTTGTTCCTGTTTTTACTTTGTAGAGCATTACTTTTATCAACTATCTTCTCCCCTTCTATTTTCCAAAATACCTTCACCGCCAGCCGCACCCCTCCAATGTCCCAGGGGCTTGTGCAAATCTGACTGTGTAGGAGCCTTCCTTCCCTTTCACCTGGCTGAGCTCCTTCTTCAGCCTTCTGTCCCCAACAAGGACCTGTGACCATGGTTGGGTGACCCTGGGCAGGAAGCAGATTCGGGGCAGGGCATGTTGGGCAGGGATGTCTGAACCCCAACCAGGACCCAGGAGCAGATGGGCACATATTAGTACAGTCTCTGAAACCTCGGTGCTCCTGGAAACCGTGGGGCACACAGCCTGGCCACCACAGATCTGTATCTGACTCCCACGTCCCAGACAGTGCAGGCGGAGAGGAAGCTGCGGCCCCAGCAAGACGCCAGGGAGGTGAAGTTTGTGTCCACCCCAGCTCTCCCCTCTTGTCTACATGTGGCCCACCTGCTCCACCCGACTCACGACTGGCTCCTCCTTGGAGTGCTCTCTGGGCAGGGTCATTTTGCAATAGATTCTTCCCCCAGTTTTTCCAATTAAAATCTTGCCATCACACTGGTGTTTTGAGAAGAGTCTTTCATGCCTTCAGGCAAAGGACTCAGGAATTCGGGAGTTTGGGGTCTCTGGCAGGGTGAGAAAGGGAATTCTCGTTGAAGTCGAAAGGTACTTGGGTGTCCACCAGACCAGACAAGGCTTCTGGATCCATGCTCTACCCTTCCATTCCTCTGCAGCGGGCTGGCTCTGAGAGCCAGATTGGGAGAGGTTCTCCCACAGAGGCTGGGAAACACTGGGCCTCACAGGGGAGGGCAAGTGTCTGGATGCTGACACCTGCTTAGGAGATGCGGAGGGAGCCGATGCAAATCTCTGAATTACTGTCCCTTCCTTTGGTCCTTCCTCCCCAAGTTCCTGACCAAATTCTGAGAGATTCAGAGAGAAACACAATATTTAGGATCAAGTTGAAGATGCCCCAGAATTTTCCTCAAAAATAGCCAAAACCTAAGGGCCTAGACACCCCTTCACTGTGACCAACCAGGAAGGGAAAGGGGGGAAATCAACAGTTCCTAAAATAACACAGGCCAGAGCCGTGGCGAATGAATCTCACCTCCTGTGGGTTGATCTGATGACCCGGATGAACCCCGGAGGAGAAGCGTAGAAGCAGAAGCCTTCTTCCTTCTCTTCATTCCGAGTGTTGCACAGGTGGCCACCCGGCGAGCTGAGGAAGGCCCATCCATGAGCCTGTGGCGCCACCTAGCAAAAAACCAGAAGGTACTGGAGACACACTGAGCTGGGAGGTTTTTGGGTTTTGTTTTGGTTTGGTTTTTTTCCACAACCAGAAAAAGGGGGTTTCCATTTCATTCACGGAGTTCTGGGAAATGGAATTTGTATAAAACCTTTCTTGCACATGATGGAAAACATGTATTAGCATCTAATGAGAGAATTTGGACCAAAGGCAATTGTAATCAAAACATGAGGATAAGAGTTTAGTTCTCTAAACTTGCATTTTTTCCCCCAGTAACAGCTGTGACTCTGCAGTTTTTGCTTCAAGAAGAATTTGATTTTACCTTAAGTTATACATTTTGAAAACTGACAGAGCTACCATTTCTCCTGTTTTCTTTTCTTCTCCTTTTTTTCCCCCTTTTCTCTCCCAGGTCAGAGTTACCTCTGAGTGATGCCTGTAAGTCTTCAAGGGAACACAGGCTCACCGAGGACAGATTCTATAGGCAAATTTAGTACAGTTCTGTCAAGGGGACATTCTGACAATTTTACGATGTCCCTGTGCCCCTTTGGGTTCAGGGGACGGAGATGAGGTTTCCCCTGTTCCCGCAAACCCAGCCCCATAAGGAAACATTTGCCACGCATAATGAAACCCCAGCTTATCAAAGGGATCCAGGTACACCCGAACCATAAATGGACATGGCCCTGCACAGAAAGCTGCAGCAGCCTCCCATCAGAGATGCCTGAAGCTCCGAAGGGAAACAGAGACTCAAGGATGTACCTCGGCTTCCGGCTAAAAGCTCTTTTGATGACCACATTGGGAAAAGGCCAGTCTTTGCCTTTGAAAGGGTCAGGAGAGCATAGGGGGTGTGACCATGGACTCTGGAACCAAATGCCTAGGTTCCATGTTTGCTTCTTTTAATTTAAGCC
The DNA here is from genome assembly GCF_009762305.2 of Zalophus californianus. Taxonomy (NCBI): domain Eukaryota; kingdom Metazoa; phylum Chordata; class Mammalia; order Carnivora; family Otariidae; genus Zalophus; species Zalophus californianus. Next base: position 123,666,731 of record NC_045599.1, on the reverse strand, counting down.
TCGCCTCAGTTCTCTGTACAAAAAAAAGATCATTCTAGTACCTGATGTTTCCACAGGGTGAAGTTTAAATGAGATAAACCATATAAAATGCTTAGGATAAGGCCTGGCACATGGCAGGCGCTTCATAAATATTAACTAGTGTTTAATGATCTCAGTTTAAAGAAACACACCTGAATTTCCTTGCACTCTAAAACCAATCGTGGTTTTCTTTCGCATCCGAAGGTTTTCGTTAAGGAGGCTTGCCAACTGTGTTTGTGTAGCCCCCCTCAGTGGCAAATTCTTTGGATATTCCCATACTGGCAGCAGAAACAAGAGGAAATATGCAGCCTTAAAAATTCTTTTAGGAGGAAGCATGCAAAAAAGTCTGAAGACCACCAATCTATCTCAAATGGATGCTCAATTAATGCTGTTAGAGGACTGACAATCAGCGCGGTTTCTTTTTGTTTGCCTTTATGATCGTTCTGCAAACCCCAGCACTGTCTCTGGTTGATTCAGTGAACATTCCTGAACAGTCCGATCGCAATAAGGCTCTCTTTCATGCTTTATCAATTAGATTTGAAGTTTCTTAAGTGTAAGGATCCTGCCTAGCCACTGCATGCCCCTAAGCGACTAGACACTGTTTTGTGCTTTTGGATTGAACACCTAGACAATTTGAAAAGTGGTAATTTGGAGGCAGATATTGCTTGTCCACTGAATTGACACTACAGCCAAATGGGAGTAAGCCTTAATTTTTGAAGCATCTCTGCGGGGTCCGCCTCTGTGTGCTGTCATTGGACCTGGTCTAGTATTGTCATCCATCAGTGCCTCACAAGAATCAGATTACAACACAACATTACAGACAGCCCATTTCATAGGAAGTGGCAAACTGATGCCTTTTCCCGCAAGGTGCAGGCCTGAAGAATTTACCAGAAAGCCTTTGACACAATTGAGTAATGCCAGTGAAACAGCACTTTATCTTTAGAAGTCAGGGGATACACATCAACATACAAGACTTTTCAAGCTGAAGCCAGAGCATAGTGCGTCCTCGAGCTTCACTGACCAAGACAAATGAGGTTGTGCTCGGGCATTGGTGGTGGGGAAAATGCATGACAAGTTTCAGATGTCTTGTATCTTAGGCTTCATGTGGCTTTTTAATGTAGCTCTAATTGAACTGCAGAGCAAAGATTATGAATATTAACTTGATCGAGCAACAGAGTAGTCTACTCTCTTCCTATTTTTTTATACTCATCCTGCAGCTGTGTTGCATGATCACACATTCTCATCTGAATCGGGTCAATAGTCCCTGATGAAAAATTCTTACAAACTCTTCATGGTTGGGAAGACATGGACAGATGTAAAAGGCTTTTTTGACTGCTATTATCATTTAGCATTTGCTTCCAAGTCTAGCTGCAGTGTTCATTCGAGGCATACCCAGAAATACCATCTTCATCCGTTTATAATGACATACGTGTGTAACAGCATTTACAATCCCTGAGATCTTCGGACTTAGGGAACAGCTCTTTACAAGTGAAAACACCGTTCATGGTAATTTGAGCCCAGGATCTCCTTCCTTATCATTACCTTATAGTGATATACTGGAGCCAGGAAAGAACCTTCATGTACCTTCATACTAAACCAACTTCCTGCCTCTGATATGCCCCAGGGATCTAATGAAGTATAACACTGTACAAATGATCTATTTGGCTGCAAAATATGGTCAAATACATAGGCACATACACTTGAAGATAACATGATTTTCTGAATTCAATATAATTCCAATCAAAAGTCCCCTGGGCTTTTGGGGAAACTTGGCAAGCTGATTCCAAAATATGTATGAAAGAGCAAAGGACCGAGAATAGAGAAGACACTCAAAAAGAAGAAGAACCACATGGGAGAATTTGACTCCCAGATATTACAATTATTCTAGGGCTAAAGCAATTAAGATAGCATGGTACTGGTGGGGAAAGTGGAGATGGACTAGCAGAGCAGAATATAAAGCCCAGAAACAGGTCTACATTGCGTAGAGATGGGACTGGCTTTCTTCTAGAGCTGACACTGCAGCTGCCTGGGGGAAATATTTTATCAGTATATGGGTATGGGGAAAACAAATTACCCATATGTTTAAAAAATAAAATTGAAACCCTCACACAACTTCTGGTATATTAAAAACTTAAATGTAAGAGTAGAACTATAAAATTTATCAAAGATTAACATACTTGTATAACTTTAGGATTTTCTGATTTGTAAATATTTCTTTGAAAAAATATGTACTATAAATGATTCTCAAGATGATATCAACCATATTAAAATTAAGAGTTTATTTCCTTAAAAGACACAATAAAGCAAGTAAAAAGGTAAGGCAGAAACTGGAAGAAGGTATTTGCAACACAAAGGATTAACCTCCAGAATAAAGAGTCCCCATAAATCAATGAGAAAGACAACTTAACTGATAAATGGGCAAAAGTGTTAAATGTGTATTTCTCAGGAGAAGAGAAAGAAATAGACAATAATATATTATTTTGAGCAATTTTATTAGAAATTAGAAAAAAATACAAATTAAAACCACAATGATCAGATACCATGCACAGAAGCAGTAAGAATCCTGATGATAACAAATGTCACTGAGAATGCAGAGCAAGAGTTCCACTTTGGAAGATAATTTGGCACCATCTAGTAAGTTGGAAAAATGGATAAACTCTCTGACTCAGTAATTCCACCCCAAGGTGTAGTCCCTTGGGAAACTCGTGCGCTGTGAACTAGGAGACATTTGGAAGAATGTTTCATAGCAGCACTGTTTGTTTGTAACTGGGGAAAGAACTCTGATAACAGACTGAATGTTAATAAACAAAAGGATGGATAAATAAACTGTGGCATATTCACAATGAATACATCAATGAACAAATCAAAAAGCTGCACTCATCATGGATGGAATTCAGAAAGAAAACTCGCTGAGTGTAAAAGCAAGTAGCAGAAGATAGGCAGAATGACTTCATTTACATAACATTCAAGAACATGCAGAACTACACAGTATGTTCTGTGGGGATGTAAGTATACGAGATAAACCTATAGAGAAAAGCAAAGGAATGATGAATGCAAAAATCCAGATAGCAGTTCTCTCTGCCAGAGAGTCAGGAAGGACCACACTGAAGGTTGGCAAATAATGGTAATGGTCTTTCTTAAGCTGGGCAGTTGGTAATGGACTACTATTGTGTGATTATCATTCAAACTACCCACATTTAAAAAATATTTTTATTTTGAAATAGTTTTATATTCACATAGAAATTTTAGAAAGAGCAAAGTGAGTGCCCATGTATTCTCCATCTAGCTTCCCCCAGTGATTAGTATAGTTCAATGATCAAAACCAGAAAGTTGACCTCGGTGCCACACTATGAACTAAACTGCAGACCTTATTCAGATTTCACTGTTTTTTTACGTGGACTGTTTGTGAGTGTGAGTGTGCATGTGTGCGTACTTCCGAGAAGTTTTATCGCAGGCACAGATTCCCGTAACGGCCACCACAGTCAAGATGCAGAACTTCTCCATCATCACAAATAAACTTGATAGTCATACCCTCCCCCCAGCCCTAATCCCTAGCAACCGTTTGTCTGTTCTTATTACTGTAATTTTGTTACCGTGTTTATTTTTTTTAATGTTCTTTTGTATCTCTTTAATACTTAAGAAAAAAAAAAACTTCAAAAGGGAGGAATGCTTAGCACATGGACAGGAGATCCTCACCATCTGCCTTAGCCTATGTGGTGAGGTTTGCTGAGTTGCTCGGAACTTCGTGGTCCCCACAACTCACCTTCCTCGCCGACTAAGAGACCTGGGTAAAGATAAAGTGCACTTTTTTCTCGTCTTGAGAGGGTCATCTCAGAATCAGAAGACCACCCTGTCTTCCCCAGTCGGCCCCTCCCCCTTGACCTTAGGCCACTGCCAGGGGGAAGCAGCTTATGACAGTTTCTGGCTCAGAGGGTGAAGTCAGACCAGCATCGGGACAGCTCACCAAACAAATGAGACACAGATCCACTTTGAGTCATCTGACTGTGACTGACAGCTCAACACCTAAGTCATATTTTCAGTTTTCATCCCTGTCCCCGCAGGCGGGCTGGTTCCTGCTCATGCGGAGTCCCTGCAAGATCCCAGGCTCCTGGTGCCAGGCTGCTCCAGACGCAGCCGGTTTAGGTGGAAGCCAAATGTTTCCATCCATTTGAACCCCAGCCTAGTTGCCTGCCCCACCTGCTCTGTAATGTGCCTCCTTTTCCTCCAACCAGCCTCCTGGGGATAGAGCCTTCCCCTGCTCTGTGCCTTTTTACTTAAAAACAAAACTGTATCCCATTTGGGCTCTTGTAATTCCCATGAGGCTTACCACATCTTCCAAACCTGGTTCCGAACAGCCTCTACCTTCTCCCTTCTGTTTTTCCCTCTTCCTAGTTGAGGTGTGTTTTGTTTTGTTTCCATTCTATAGTGCTCAGCCAGGCATGCAGAGGCAGACCCTGTCTTTGCCACAGTCAATCAGTTCTTGGAATCCTTCTCATAAGGGGCATCGTACTTCCTTCTAAGAACAATGCCATAATTGGAGATTGCATTCCTGAAGAAAGTCCAATCACAATTAAATAAGCTTATTAAACTGTATTCCTGAAGATATTAACATGTGGATTTGAGAAAGGGGCTGTAGACCAACAAATCTGGGAAACACTGGATTGAACAATTAATCCCCAACCCCTGCCACTGCAAGAATGCTCAGATCTTTCTGTGACCCACAGACCTTTTGGAGGGGGTAGAAAGGGGAGGTTTCTTTAGGCTACTTGAATGGAGAACTACCACCAAATTAAAGCATATATATGACAATAATGTATCCTTTCTTAAAAAGCAAAGTTAATGGTGTCTGGGTGGCTCAGTCGGTTAAGCGACTGCCGTCGGCTCAGGTCATGATCCTGGAGTCCCGGGATCGAGTCCCGCATCAGCTCCCTGCTCAGCAGGGAGTCTGCTTCTCCTTCTGACCCTCCTCCCTCTCATGCTCTATCTCATTCTCTCTCTCAAATAAATAAATAAAATCTTTAAAAAAAAAAGCAAAGTTAAAAGACCTGAAGAGGCTATTTTCCAACTCCTATAAAACAAGCACAGACACACCCGACGTGCTGATGACACACCTGCTTGCTCTCCAGACCTTCCCTCAATTTATAAGTTAAACATGTCCTCAGGATAAGAAATTGATTTACATACCATAACCAAGTACCAATTTAGGTCATGTGAGGAACCAATTATTTTTTATACAGTCAAGTTCACTTTTACTTAATGGTTTAAGCTTAGATGTCCAATTTCAAATATTTTCATTCCTCAAGAAAGTCTATATTTCATTATCATCGATACTAATGAAAAAATTTTAATTCCCTCCTGAAATACAGAGGTCTTAGTAATCCTACAAAAAGCATGAAAAGCTAAAGAAGTGCCAAAGTAAAAGTTTTCATATTAGGATAAATACACAAAAAATAGTTGTATCAGACATTACTGCATTTTATTGTTTGTGTATATATATATACACATGCATATTAAACACACATATATATGCATATTATACATATATATGTATATATGTAATTGATATATATATTTATATTTACACACACACACACACGCATTTGACCCTTGAACAACATGAGTTTGAACTGTGTATGTTCACTTACATCAGATTTTTTTGATAAATATAGTACAATACTGTAAATGTATTTTTTCTTCCTTAGGATTTTTAAAAACATTTTCTTTTCTCTAGATTAGTTTATTGTAAGAATACAGTATATAATATATATAACACACAACATATGTGTTAATCGACTGCTTTGCTAAGGCTTCCGGTCAACAGTAGGCTCTTAGTAGGTTAAGTTTTGAGGGAATCAAAAGTTATACACAGGGGTCATATATGTTTGTGTGGGGGGTTGTTCAAGGGTGAACTGTATGTATGTAGCTAATGCGTCTACATCATTCAAAAGTCAAAGAGTTCTAAGAGTATACAATGAACAATTTTTTCCCACCCATAGAAACCATTACTTGTTTCTTGTGTATCCTTCCGGAGATATTTAATGTATTTGAATATTAGAAAATACATTGATAACTTGAAAGGAGCGTGACGAACACATTATTTAAAAAGGTGTGGACAAGGTAAGAGGAAATGACATGGAGTGATAAAGCATCTAGGGGCTAACCACAGAAGCTAGAAGTCCTTCTAGCTTCTAGGGGCAAAGAGATGGAGGAAAATTACTAGAATCTAGAGACAGCTGTCAGTGAGCGCTACTGAGCATAAGCAATGGCCCTCAGTGCGAGGTCACAGCCACACCAACCCAGGGCCAGGTTAAATATCCCTCGTCCCATCTCCAACCAGGCTCTCCCATTGGCTGAACCCAATTGGAAGCCAGAGGATGAGGAACCAGTTCATGTTCGGATCTACAAAGAGACGAAGTTCAAAGACAATCTTCCCGTGGTTTCATCAGAGACCATCCAGGCCAGTGTTCACCAAAGGACTGTTCACAAACCACTGGTTGTGCACAATCTAGTTTAAGGTGAGACAAGGATGAATGTTCATAATTTGAAAAATTTTTGAAATAATCGCAAGCTGAACAGAAAATTTATAGGTACAGAAAGAATATTTTTTTTCCTGAGCCATTTGAGAGTAAATGGTCAACCTAAAGCCCCATTACCACCAAATTCTTTAGTACGTTTCCTACGAACAAGGGCATTTTCCCAATGCAACCACCAAAGTCAGGATACGTTATTACCATTCAATCCTCAGACTTTGAAACCTAATTCCCAATGTGATGATATAAGAGGTGGGACATCTGGGAGGCGACTGGGTCATGAGCGGGGAGCCTTCTTAGTGAGATTAGTGCCCTTATAAAAATGCCCCAGAGAGCTTCCTTGTCCCTTCCGTCATATGAGGTTTTGGTGAGGATACAGCCATCTAATGAACCAGGAAACGACTCTCACCAGAGAGTCTGATCCTGAACCTACCAGCACTTTGATCTTGAACTTTCCAGCCTCCAGAACTACGAGAAATAAAGTTCTGTTGTTTATAAGCCACCTAGTCTATGGTATTCTTTTATAACAGCCTGAATGGACCACGACAAAAAATTACATATGGCAGAAGGCATATGGTGTTAGAGCAGCCAGGCTAGGTGGAAAAGATTCAGGAAGCAGTTCTAAGAAAACATATTTCTTCATTGTAAAGGCACATACTGACTTCTTAGTTCTTGAGAGGCTGTTGCAAAAAGAGCCAAATAATTGTAAAGAAAAACAAGAAAGAAGTACCACATGGCAGTGAAAGTTTGGCGTTGTTGATGATTTATTGAACTAGAGGGCAAGCAAGCCATCAATGCTTAGAGCTAAAATGGAATCTCTCCAACTATACACTCACACACACCACTCTCTTATTTTCCCAATAAGCCACTTTGTTACGATATTAAATGTCTTGGAATTTAAGCATTGGACACTTGTCAGAGAGGCAATGATAGAGTAATATAGCAACTGATGCTGAAGTTGGACAGCGGGCTGGTGAAACCACTTTGAAAATGTTTCTTTCTGTACAAAGGAAGAATGAAGTTCAAAGGAAATTTTAACACAGACACGAAGAAAAACAATTTTGTAAAGATGGATAATTCCCCAGAAAATTATTCAAGAGCAGTAACAGGAAGCATTTAACAAACTGGCAGCTGAGCAGAATGTGAAAATCTCTTTGTTTTTAATTTCTTTAAAATATATAGAATCAAACTGTTCCAATTAAAGTGAGTAGCTAAAGTGACAGGTTTTATAGATTAATGTCTCTGTGGTTTCCACATTCTGACACCCAAAGAGGACTATTTATTGTAGTAAACTGTTTCTTACACCAAGAAATAACTGAATTTTCTCTTTAATAGAAATGTATATATTGCACTTATTTAATATATGATATTGACCCCAATAATGATATTAGATTTTTTAAACTATTCATATCTTGGGTGCCTGGGTGGCTCAGTTGGTTAAGCGACTGACTTCGGCTCAGGTCATGATCCTGGAGTCCCTGGATCGAGTCCCGCATCGGGCTCCCTGCTCAGCAGGGAGTCTGCCCTCCCCCTTCTCATTTGCTCTCTCTCTCTCTCATTCTCTGTCTCTCAAATAAATAAATAAAATCTTTAAAAAAAATAAACTATCCATATCTTTTAGAGATGAGATCTTTACAGATGAAATGATAGGATGTTTCAGATTTGCTTCAAAATTGTCCCACGGAACGAAGGAAAGTAGATAATCACACAGATGGTGTAACATTGGCCAGGAATATATCATTGTTTAAGTTGAGTGATGACTATGTGGGCTCCTTATACTACCTTTTGTTACTTCTGTATAGGTTTGAAATTTTTCATAGTACAAAGTTAAAAAAAAAAAAAGATTAGACCCCTTAGGTAAGAGGCTAGGGAGTTGTAGTGGTTTCGATGGTCATAGTTTCTAGATGGTTGAGCTTAGACTATCTCTCTTGGTCTCCGGACACGGCCTGTGGGGCATCTCCTCTGTGCTGATGCTGCTTCCAAGGCCACCTGCAAAAATGAGCATGGCCTGCATATTGTTGAATGACTGTCAGTTTGTAAAACAAAGTCATCCTTCTGGTGGGTGACACATTCAATCCTTGGAGAGGTAAAGAAACAAAACTTGGGTGCATATTAAGGGGTCTTCAACCTACATATATTTACCTTTGTCTCACACTAAGTCCAGGGCTGTGGGTCTCCCATAACTCTGTTTTCCTAGGCATGGGCTGTTCTCACCTCCAAGGCAGGTGTTTTCTTGATTCAGAAGTCTCCCACCAACCTTTACCAGGGATTCTGCTAAAACATATAATTGCTTCAGACAAAACCATGAAGACTTTGGAATAAGCTCTTTCTGAATAATCTGTTAAAAAATAGATGTATTCCTTTTGATACATTGACTTCTTCCAAATCAGTCTTCCCCTCTCCAAGCTTCCTTGATTCCCTCTGTCTCTCCCCATGTTTTCATGTGAGTCCATCTGATTGACAGAATCTAAAACATGTCTGGAGTCCAAGCTGCAAGGAAGTTTGGGATATGTAACTCTGTAGCTTTCCAGCCTTTACAACCTAGGAGGAGGCCGAAATGGGACTTGAGTGAGTCATTCCACTCTTTCTAGAAGACCACTGAGAGGAGGGAGAGTTCAGGGAGGAGAATGAAAAGATGAAGCTACAGAGAATTGGGAGAACCTGGGGTCATAGAAATGATGGCAAGATGGTATATGAAGAAGTGAATCGTTAATCACTTAAATTAAATGATGCAGAAAAACACCATACAAAATGTAAAGAATCTACTGAATTGGGCAATAACCATAACCCCACAAACAATGGAATGGTGAAAAGATAAGGCAGAAACAATGAGGCCAAAAATAGTCCTCTTTCCAGAACTTTGGTTGGGAAGGGGAGGGAAGGATGTGGTTACCATCCTTGGGTTCTTGTGTAATAGTGAATCATTCATCACTAAGGGATTCATAAATTTGGTCTGCCCTGAATTGACTAGAAACGGTCTTAATTTCTCTCTTGTCATTTTTTTTAAACTTGTCCTCTCCTTGTTCCCTGAACCAAGGATCTTCTTTTTGGGTCTCCCAAGTCTTCCTGGGAGTCAACAGAAGTCACTCTCAGATGCCCTGTGCATTTTCTTATTGTCAAACTATCACAGCCCATAGCTGTGGGAAAAGTCCCCAAAGCCACTGCCATCGCTGTCTGGGCTCCCCTTGTTCTCTGTCCCACACAGCCTGCACCTCATTACCTCCTGGCCAGGGCCTTCTCTCCTGCTCACTTTCTTTGTCCTACAATTCGTACTAATTCTCACATTGTGCTCACAGAGCTCAGGCCTCACAGTCTTCGGAGTCAAACCATGGCCTCAGGGCATTGGTACACACAGCCAATGATCTCCCAATACCCATCTTCCCTTCTTCCTTTTCGTGAAAAAACCTCCGATTTTTACCAGTGCCTAAAGAGAGACTAATTTCTTTTTTTTTTTTAAAGATTTTATTTTATTATTTATTTGAGAGAGAGAGAATGAGAGATAGAGAGCACGAGAGGGAAGAGGGTCAGAGGGAGAAGCAGACTCCCCGCAGAGCAGGGAGCCTGATGTGGGACTCGATCCCGGGACTCCAGGATCATGACCTGAGCTGAAGGCAGTTGCTTAACCAACTGAGCCACCCAGGCGCCCAAGAGAGACTAATTTCTTGGCTTCTTAAGCAGGTAGATAGGCAATTACATCTGAACCCAAGGGAGTCTCTCTCCCCCTTCCACCCGGTGGAGAAGGGGTTAGCTGGAATGCTCTTGGAAGTTGGGTATTTCTGCCCTCCCTACCCAGACCGCTCACCTCTAGACTGTAAATGAGAAGGAGATAAATGTAGGTTTTAAGTAAACCACAGCGTTTGTCTTAGGCTGCACCTTACAACGTACATATCGCTCTCCTTGGTGACAACAGCTGTGTGGTCCAGCTGCAACAGGACGTGTATGACTGGCTTCATGATGACCACTGTGTCTGCTGCTCTGACCTCTGTGATTTGGTCTCTCCTCTTATCGGTGCCCTCTGACTAGAACAACATCTAAAGATGTTTCACATCTATTATGACATTTGGAGATTTGGGGGCAAGAATGAACAGGACTTGGTGGGATTCTTCTGGAAGCTTTGTCACCTTGGAAAAAATATACACATTGTCCATGAGTTTCTGGCACTGGCATCAGTTAGTTTGCAACAATTCCAGGCTCTACCACTTAATAGTAATGCTATCTAACTTTTTTGTGTCTCCGTTATAAAGTAGGTATTAGCATCACTGTACCTGTCTCCAAAAGTGGCTATGACAATAGTTTTAAGTGAATGCAGTTAATTATCTTATTTTTGCCTGTTTTAGGACAAAATATGGCCATTTGAACCTCTCCGTGGGTCTTGGAAAAGTCTGTGCCATGGGCTTCCCAGTAAACTGATCTCTGTCTACCTTACAGGGTCATGACAGGGTGACACAAGATAGACCTGGGGCCACTAGCCCATAATGCACATTTTGACCCCCTCCCCCCACCCCCAGACTGACTTGAGAGCTTTACTTGGCCAGCTGAGCAAGGCTAGATTTCAGCCCTCACTCTTGCCCTTGGCTGGGAGCCTTCAGCATTGCAAAAACTCAAGGCTGGTTGACATATTGCAAGGTGGTGCGCTCCACCAAGTGTCCAGCCAATGGGGTGGAGTAGGTGGGAGCGAAATTCAAGTTGCCTTCTCTCACCAGCTTGTGTGTCTCAGCACGCAGGAACTCATGCCTGAGAAGAGGGCACTTTTGGCATCACACAAAGGCTCTGTCTCCCTGCCAAGTCCTGCACCCACTTTTCGCTAACGAGCACAGAAGTAGCTTAGAGTTGCGGGTGGCCCAGCAGATGACACGGGGGCATGTGGTGGCAATCCTGACAGCTGGCTCACACGCAGCCATCTGCAATACGGAGGGTCTCTTCCGGGCCCCCTAGTCTTTCCTCCGAGGGTAACCTTCTGCTTACTTGCTCAATCTTATAGAACCCACAGCCATTTCAAAGGTTGATTTGCACATTTTCAAGGAAGTAGTTAGAAACCTAAGTTGCTCCAGGGAATTGCTTTACCAGTGTGTCTCTGTGCTCTATGGAGGGTCTGCACAAGACACCGCTTTGGGGGATTTGGCCAGCTTCCGTGGCTGTCTGCATTGGCACACTGCTGGGAAGGAATGCCAGGCTGCACCACCTGGGGAACATCCTGACTTCATTTATGGCCAGGATGAGCCAGAGGGCTGTTCCTGGCCAGTACCAGAGCCTAGGGGTGAGGAGTGGGTAGCCAAGCATCAGTATCCTGTGAGGTCAGACTTGTCTTTTGGCGCCAAGGTGGGAAGACAACAAATTCCCTAAGGAGCCTGTTCTCTAGACAGCTGGTGGCCACTAGAGGGCTCTATAGGGGTTGTGTCTCTGTCTCTGTCTCTCTCCCCAGCTTAACCTGCTATGAGCTGAGAGGTTTACTGAGCCGCTTTGGACCTTCCCGGGCCTGCTAAGGGATTGAGAGGGATAGTTATCTTTTACAGGTTAGGTTATGAAAGCGGAATCAGGAGAGCAGAGGCCTGGCTCACCACTCCCACCACTTTATTTCTGCTGAGGGAGTTACCCTGAGACAAAGGGGCTTCTTAGAAGCTCAATTTCTCCAAAGTAAACATGTATTTAAATTTTTGATAATATAAAGGATGACCAACTTATACTCCTACCAACAGCATTTGAGAATTAACTGTTGCCCCACACTCTCATTAACACTGGACATGATCAATCTTGTAAATTTTCCAACACAATGGGTTAAAAATACACATTCAGCAAATTTCCTTGTTTTTTAATGAGCATCTATATTTTGTCTTATTTCTATTCTCTCAATGTTCCTTGCCCTGTATGGATAATAAAAAATGATATTTATTTTTTAATCCACAAGATCTCCCTGCTCAAAGGAAAAATGACTTTCATGTAGTCCTTTCCTACCAAAATATCCAACCACCTTGGCCTAGCCCTCATTGTCTCCCAAATATACTGTGGCTGTCTTTCTACAAGGACAACGCTTACCATGTGGATTGCTCTGTTCTCATAGTTTTGTGACAGCCTGTCAATATGTGAATACTGTCCGCTTTAGATTAAAACCACCTAAAGGGCAGACCTGGTTTGCTGATTTGCTCGGTTCAGCAAAATGTGTACTATGTGGTAAGTGCTGCAAGTGGCAAAAATAGGTTTCAGACTTGGCTTCTCCTTCCCAACACAATAAATCTAATATGCGATTCTGGCCACAGTTAATGTGTAAAACGGGATTTGGCTAGCATCTATGCTATGAGGAAAACTAAGCACTAAAGCAGAGAGCTGCCCTCTGCTGATTAAAGGGAAAAAAAAAGGCTTACTAGCATCATGAATTCAAATTCATAGTCTGTAGCAACTTATAAAGGAATTTGAAGTGTCAGCTCTGGTTTCAGATGCTCTGAGGATTTCTTCTCCACTTAGGGGAAAAAAAGCCCTGTTTTTTAGATTACACATATTTTTTAGATTATACATATTTCTTTTCTTTCATATGATAACTGAGGAAAATCAGCCATTTCTTCAAAAGTATAAGAAAAATGACTGATAACCCTACCATGTAAAGATAACCACAAATAACGTATTTTATATTTCCTTCTCATCTGTATAAACATGCATACACATATATAAATATTATGTTTTCCAAAGCTAGTAACATAAGATTCTGTATCTTGCTCGTTTCACCACACTGGCATTTTCCTGTCATTAAATACTCTTTGAAACTTCATGTCTCGTGGCTGAATACTTCACTATAAAGGTACCTCATCAATTTATTAAGCAAGTTCCTTCTGTGCCCAGACAGTGTCTTCATGTCTTCCCGCTCCTGCTTCTTCTTCTTGGACCCAGGATGCTTCCATGTCCCAACCTCCCTTGCGGTTCAGTTGGTACCATGTGGCTGAGGTCTAGCCAATGGAATATGGGGGAACGTGGCCCTGGCCTTGCCTGCAAGCCAATCTGCGTCATCGTCCTACCCTCTCTTCTCCTACTGCAGCAGCTCGGGCAGCCCCGCGTCCATGTGGCACAGCTGTCACCAGGAAGCAGCCTCCATCCTAGGAGCACCACTTGCAAGAGGGGAGAATATCCGACTGGCATCAGACAGGACCTGAGTGAAGATCAAACCTGCGAGTGCTCCCGCACACAGCCTAGGGGGGCCTTAGGTGAAGATAACATAAGACCTACAAGTTGTTTCCAACTTTCCAATATTGTAAGTAAATAGCAACATCTTGGTTATTGCCAATTGTATTGCTATAATAAGTAAGACCTGGTAGGATTTTCCACCTATTTTATTTTATTTTATTTTTTTTTTTTAAGATTTTATTTATTTATTTGACAGAGACACAGCAAGAGAGGGAACACAAGCAGGGGGAGTGGGAGAGGGAGAAGCAGGCTTCCTGCAGAGCAGGGAGCCCGATGCGGGGCTCGATCCCAGGACCTTGGGACCATGACCTGAGCTGAAGGCAGCCGCTTAACCGACTGAGCCACCCAGGTGCCCCTCCACCTATTTTAAATAAGCAAATAGTTATGATTGGAAACTCAGGTCTGTCTGTTCGTGATGGATAAAGCCCACAGTTGCCAAGCATGGCCCATTTACACACTACATTCAGATCAGTGTGTCCCATTTTTGGGAGGGAGTCATCATAGCATTTTAAATTTTAATTTTTCTTGGGCACCTGGGTGGCTCGGTCAGTTAGGCATCTGCCTTCAGTTCAGGTCATGATCCCAGGGTCCTGGGATCGAGCCCCGCATCAGGCTCCCTGCTCAGTGGGGAGCCTGCTTCTCCCTCTCCTCCCTGCTCGTACTCTTTCTTGCTCTCTCTCAAATAAAAATCTTTTAAAAATTTTTAATTTTTCTTACTAAATAATATATTTATGTATACAAAAATTCAAAAGATGCAAAAGGGTAGAGTTAAAGCTTTCCCCTCTGTTCCTCAGTCACCTAGTTCTCTTCCTCAGAGGCAATTAATTTGGTTTCTTCTATGTCCTTAGAGAGATTATAATTGATTACAACTTGTGTGTAACAACCAAAATAAATAACAAATGAGGTCCCTTCTCAGTCAAGTAGGGCATTCTTTGATTTTTAAAATTATTACTTTTTATGGTGGACATTCCTGCTATAAACATTGGGGTGCAGGTGCCCCTTCGGATCACTATGTTTTGTAACCTTTGGGTAAATACTTAGTAGTGCAATTGCTGGGTCGTAGGGTAGCTCTACTTTCAACTTTTTGAGGAACCTCCATACTGTTTTCCAGAGTGGCTGCACAGCTTGCATTCCCACCAACGGTGTAGGAGGGTTCCCCTTTCTCCGCATCCCCGCCAACATCTGTCATTTCCTGACTTGTTAATTTTAGCCATTCAGGCTGGCGTGAGGTGGTATCTCGTTGTGGTTTTGATTTGTATTTCCCTGATGCCAAGTGATGTGTAGCATTTTTTCATGTGTCTCTTGGCCATTTGGATGTCTTCTTTGGAGAAGTGTCTGTTCAGGTCTTCTGCCCATTTCTTGACTGGATTATTTGGAGGGTATTATGCTAAGTGAAATAAGTCAATCAGAGAAAGACAATTATCATATGTTTTCACTCATATGTGGAATAGAGGAAATAGCACAGAGGATCATAGGGGAAGGGAGGAAAAACTGAACGGGAAGAAATCAGAGAGGGAGTCAAACCCTGAGAAACTCGTGACTCTGGAAAACAAACAGGGTTGTGAAAAGGGAGGTGGGTGGGAGATGGGGTAACTGGGTGGTAGGCATTAAGGAGGGCACGTGATGTAATGAGCACTGGGTGTTATATGCGACTAATGAATCACTGAACACTACACCAAAAACTAATGATGTACTATATGTTGGTTAACCTGAACTTAAATAAAATAAATAAATAAAAATAAAATTATTACTTTTTAAAAATAAAAACATTCATGACAAAAAGCCAGTCTACACAGACAGGTCTAAAATGAAAGTACAAGCCTCCCTTACACACCACACCTCATTCTTCGACCTTCTCCCCAAGAAAAACCACAGTTACTGATTTCTTATAAGCCTACTCAAAACATTCTTATGTATCTATCTCAAAAACATTAACAAATTAAAGAGGTGCAGAGACATACCAAATACACATTTCTGACTTTTATTTTTTTCACTTAAGTATATATCTTGGGTGTTATTTCCATAGCAGTACATACAGATAATCTTTCTTTTGAAAGGATAAATCATAAAGTCTTCCATCTTCTATTGGAACATCTTTAGGCTGTTGCTAGTTTGCTGCTATTACAATGTCCCATCTTCCCCCCTAGAATCCCCCCATTTTCCCCACAATGTTTTTCTAATGAGTGTTGGGGTGTGTATGTTTGTGTGTGTGTATTACAATTCTGCAACTATGAACGTTTGTAAACTTAAATTTCCAGTCACATAGAACATTCTGTCTTTCTAAGAACAGGGGGGAGTTTCAAAAGAAATTGTCTATTATCATTCTTTTTCAGAAAGTTTACACCTTCATCTTTAGACACCATTTTCCAAAAATTTTGAGGAAGACGAGTTCTTATTTTTATTTTTTCTACAAGATTTAATAACATTGCCCGAATAACATTTCTCTCCTTTTTGGGTGTTTCATCTTATTCTAGTTTAGCACGGTTCTTTTGTATTGACTTTCAGCGAACATTTCTCCTAAAACGCCTTGGGTGTGTGGAAACTACCTGAGCATTATTCCAAAGTGACTAAGCATCATCTGATATTTGGTAATGGACAAAATAATAGCTGTTGTGTTAGAACTGGATGAAGATGGTGATATTTGAGAAGCTGACAAGCTTGAATACAGAAGTGAGTGCCTTTGGGAAGTTTTCATTTCAATCTGGGTGAAATTAATTTAAACACAATGGAATCATGAAGATGAAGATATGGCTTACTGTAACTCCCTCAAATAAATTTGTTTTTGGCATTTGAACAAAGTTTAGAGGAAATACAAGGGTACGTTTGACCACCCTTCTTTGTTGCTTAAAACTCTGTCCTTTGTATTATAGTGCTATTGATATGTGTAAATCTTTATTCTAAAGTGATGTTTCAGACAACAGATTGACCTTACATGATTTCAGTAGGTTTTCATCAATTTCCAGACTGAAGTTAGAGGTAAGTATATTTCAATTGTTTTAAAAACTGGATTATTTCCAGAATATTTTATTGGAAAGAAATCTAACATAACAAAGGAAAGGAGTTCACACAACTTTCCCTCAACAAGCTAGTCACTCAGCAGGTGAAAATACAACTACAGGAAGTGCCACTTTTAGTCATTGATGGGTAACTCCTTCTTAAACTGATCCTCCTTCACATAACAATATAAGGCACGAGAAAAAATATTTTTATTTTTTATTATTTTTTTTAGAAAAAATAACTTAAAAAAACCCACATCTAAATGAAGTGGAGAGTAATCAACAGCAGAAAGATTTTGGGGGTGGGGAGGGGTGGGTGTCAACACTTGGAGGCAGGGAAAGAGTCGGTTTCCTACATTTTATAACCTTTAGTCTGAGACTGACCCAAGTCTGTGTAGTCAGGGGGGTGTCTAAAAACTCTGTTAGAAAATACACAATATTTCTGGCTTGAAGAACCAGAGGTCAGAGTTTGGGGCAACCATACCCTTTGGAAAGTGAGGGAGGAAATTGCAGAAAAGAGAGAGCTAGAGAGTTTAAAGCCTACATTATGCATAATGTCTGAAATGTGCTTATGCAAGAGAAACTCAAAGCAGCCCAGCTAAGCCCCAAAAAACTGAACTCAGACTAGAGTTACTATTTACTGAAAGCAGCATCAAGTTTGCAGCTTGCGTCTAACATGTGAATTGTCCATTTAAAAAGAAAACCAATGCCATTGGCAGAATATAATAGAATCCAGTCTTCATAACATTATATTTACAATGTTCAGGTTACAATCCAAAATTAATTGGTAACACTTCAATCAATAAATAAGTAAACAAACAAACCAGGAAAATGTGACCTGTTCTCATAAGAGAAACAATCAATGGAGACGGACTCCATAATTATCTAAATACTGGAATAATCAAGCAATGCCTTAAAAAAGCAGCAAGTATAACAATGCTCAATGAGGTAAAAGAAATACGCCCATAGGAATTAAAAAATAGGAAGTATCAGTAAGGAAATAGAAAATATTTAAAAAAGAATAAAAAAAATTCTAGAACTGAAATATACATCTTTTAAACAAAACTTGCTGGATAGATTTAATAGCAGAATGAAGATGGTGGGAGAGAAGTCAGAAAACTTAAAGATAATTCAATAGAAATTATCTAGTGTGAAAAACACAGAGGGAAAAGATTTAAAACAATAGAGGGGCACCTGGCTGGCTCAGTTGGTGCAGCGTGTGACTCTTGATCTCAGAGTTATGAGTTAGAGTCCCACACTGGATGTGGAGCTCACTTAAAAAAAATTAATAGAGCCACATGTGGGTATTTGGGACTATATGAAGAGGTCTAGCATATTTGTAACTGGAGTCTCAGAAAGAGATGAGAAAGACAGTGGGGCAGAAAAAATATTTCAAGAAGTACTGAAAATTGCTCACATATGGTAAAGGACAAATTTGCAAATTCAAGAAGCTTTGCAAATGCCAGGCAGGATGAATAATGGTGAACAACACATTATATATACAGTGATCTGCATAATTGATGATATATCAGAAACAACGGAGGCCAGAAAACCATAGAACAACGTCTTTAAATTGTTGAGTTAAAAACATCTTCAACCCCAAATCCTATATCCAACAAAAATATCCCTCAAGGATGAAATGAAATAGACATTTTAGAATAAAACCAAGAGAATGTACTCCAATGGACCTGCACTAAAACAGAAATGCTAAAGGCAGTTCTTAAGGAAATGAGATCAAGTGGAAAAGTAGATCTTTGAGAAGGACTGAAGAATATTGAGCAAGGTAAATATGTGGGTAAATATAAAAGACCATTTGTCCTCTTAATTTCTTTAAAATACATATCACATTGCAGGTTTTATTTTGTTGTGGATATAATACATTTCACAACTATAATGTAAAGGACATGTGGTGCGGTTAAATGCACCTATTAAGTGAAATAGTACAATATTATCTAAAGTAGACACTGAAAATTAGGCTATATATTGTAATTCACAGAGCAAACACTAAAAAATCATACAGAGAGGAATAACAAAAACCGAAGACAAATTAAAATAGAATTCTGAAATATATTCACATAAACCAGAGGGAACAAAAAAGAAAACATATAGTAAAATGGTAGGCTAGACCCAACCATATCAATAAATGCCTTAAACATAAGTGTGCTACACACTCTCTATCAAATTCAAATGTCGAGACTATCAGATTGAATTTTTTTAAGAGTCCCAACTACATATTGTCTGTAAGAGATGCTATTTAAAATACAGATAGGACCATAGACTTATTTCAGATTAGGTTTGGCAAATAGCTTTCAAAAGTCCCAAAAGTTCCCATCAAATTCTCTCCAAGTACTACCCCCATTGTATTAATGCTCTATCCTTTAGCATTAACTACCTCACTCATATTTGCTAATTCTCATAAATGCGAGCCAAGAGACTAAAAGCAGTGATCTAAACAAACACATATTCAACATTCTCCCTAAGCCCATGGGGGAAAAAAGTAAAAGATCCAGAAAGTTCTCTCATTGTCTGGTTTCTGATGATTTCTAGAACACAGTGTGAAAACAATTACAATATCCAGGAGAGGGTAGATTGTGTAAAATCAATCAATTAATCCATCAATCAATCGATCAGTATCTAGTTCAAACAAAAAACTCTTTTAGAGCTAGTAAGGATAATGTTATCCTTCACTGAAATTCACTTAGCAGGCTTTGAAAGGAAAGCAATTCATAATTAAGTAATTATAAGGAACCCCCTGAAATTATAAAATGTGAACGTTCCATGTGGTTCTCTAACACTCAACATCTTGCTTCGCCATTGCTGGCTCCATTTTATATATATGAAGTTGGAAGTGATAGAGAGATGCCTCTTAACTAACCAAGCTTTATGATATATCAGACTAAAAAATTTTCTGGAGTCCTATTTAGTTTTTCACGGGAATACATTTACAAAATAATATTTTCATTTCTATTAAGTTTTCTTAGAAACAATGCCAGTATCACCCACAATCATACTTTAAGCAGCAACATCAAAGCAGCATACTTTAAGACCTAAAAGTGAATCTTTAAAATATCAAATGTGATATATTGCCCCCCAAATAGAGAATTCTTATCCATGCGGGCAATTATGGATCAGCATCTCCTACTTACCTGATGAAGCCCCTTTCTTCAGAAAACTCCCGGTTCCTTCCAACTCCATCAGTGTGGTTACCAAACACTGCCAAACATGTAATTTTAGATATTTGTAGTAGTTGAACAAACAGAATAGTGATTATATTTCACAATTTACATAACTGATTTCACATATCTCTTATGTATACCTCTGTACCCATTCCCAGATCTACAGCTGGTGTCCCTGACAGTTAACAGAGCTGTTTTTCTTCCAAGAAGTTGGATAGGGTAGGGGTATATCCCACTCATGCCTTTCTAGAATAGTTCCACAGATGAGACCTTCTTGTGGTTGATGGATGATGAGGGAGGATAGATCAAGGATCATTTCCTAGGCCTTTTGACTAGGCGTCTAAATTAAAGTCCGGGCCATTCACTTAATATAAAAGAATCACATGGGGAAAAATGAAGTGTTTGAACCTTGGACATATTGATTTTGATGTACAAATAAGGTAGCCTGGAATTCAGACGAAATAATCGCAATCAAAGGAAGATTCGGGGTCCTCAGTGCACAAGTGATCACTGAACTCAGCAACATGGATATGTTCATCCGGGAGACTGTGGATTCAGAGAAGAATGTCAAGGATGGAGCCCTGGACACAGCAATGTCTAAGGGAGAACAAGAAGGCCAAGAAGGTGATGGGGAAGAAAGGGAAAGTGGGTTAGTGGCGAGAGTTGTGCTACTGAATTCAAAAGGAAGAGAGAACAGTGGGCAGGAGGGTCAAATGGAGCAGAATGAATATGTATTTTCCCAACATAATCTTGTGAATGCAAAACAAGGAAAGGTATTTCTGCTCTTAGCTTAATGCCTCTGGTATTTTTTGTCTTTTTCATTTCAGCTATTTTTGGGCTAATTTTTAAAACTAACCTTCAGAATACATATGTCATGCATATTTATGTATCAGTTTGCTAGGGCTGCTATAATAAATTACCACAAATTTGGTGGCTAAAAAAAATTTGTTCTCTCATAGTTCTAGAGCCCAGAAGTCTGAAGTCAAGGTGTTGGCAGGGTGAGTTCCTTCTTATTGAGTAAGGAAAGGGTTAAGTACAGGCAGGGCAAGACAGGAGGCCCCTGACTAGGCTCTGAAACTATTCCTGGCTGGCAGAGAGGCTAAGATAGAGCAGAACAAGAGATAAGTGAACAGCGGCGCCTGGGTGGCTCAGTTTGTTACACGTCTGCCTTTGGCTCAGGTCATGATCTTCGGCGGGGGGCGGGGGGTGTGTGTCTTGGATGGAGCCCAGCATAGGACTCCCTGCTCAGCGGGGAGCCTGCTTCTGCCTCTCCCCCTGCTCATGCACTTTCTCTCTGTCAAATAAATAAATAAAATCTTTAAAAAATAATCTTAAAAAGAGAGAGAGAGAGATAAACCAGACCAGCTGGCTCTGGATGTTAGCGGGGTTTTCTTGTTTGTTTGTTTGTTTGTTTGTTGGCAACTACATTGTAACCACAGAAAATGACCAGACCTCAAAGAAAAAGTAAGCCATTAGGGATGCTATCAATAGTCTTTGCTCAAAGCAAGAGGGCACAAGAATCTCAAGGCCACAGGCTTCCTGGTCAGTTCTCAATAAAAGACTGTCAGTAAAAGTCCACAGGGGCAACCTATTTGTGACCCCTCTCACTCTAGACAGATTTTTCCCTTTCCTTTCTATTCTCACCTTCACTTAATAAAAGTTCACTTCACTTCACTCTTTTGTGTCCATGAGATTCATTCTTCGACTCCGACGAGAACCCTGCGATCCTGCAACATTAGGGGCTCAGAGGGAGAATCTGCTCTGCACCTTGCTCCCGGCTTCTGTGGGTGGCCAGCAATTCTTGGCATTCTTCGGCTTGGGGCAGGATAACTCCAATCTCTGCCTCAGTATTCAGACAGCATTCTTCCTGGGTGTGTGCGTCCAAATTTCCCTCTTCCTATAAAGACAGCAGTCATTGGATTAATATACTAGGACCTCATCTTAACTTGATTAAATCTACAAACATATTTCCAAATAGGGTCATATTCTGAGGTTCCGGCTCAACATGAATTTTTGGAGGACATTATTCAACCGAGTAGAATCACAAATTACAGGTGCTATAGCTACTAGACTTTAGAAAGAGGGAAAAATTTAAGCTATTAGAATGGTACACAAAATAAATTATATGTGGGCACCTGTTGGAGGAGGTCATTGAGAGGACATGACCTCCCACTGACCTATGAATTGGACCTGGGGAAGCAGAGGTTCCTCACCACCTTCTCTGTCCTTGGAATGTATGTTCTGCCCACAGTGGAACCACTGCAAGGACACTACCTTAAGAGAATAATATGTTATTGAGACCATCTGGACTCTATGCTGACTGAACCCAGGTAAGGCTTCTCCATAAACTCTCAAGATTCTGGCTGGCAGGGGCAGAGATCTATTCTTCTTTTTTTTTTTTTTTTTTTTTTTTTTTAAAGATTTTCTTTATTTATTCATGAGAGAGAGAGGGAGAGAGAGAGAGAGAGAAGCAGGCTCCCAAGGAGCAGGAGGCCCGATGCGGGACTCGATCCCAGGACCCTGGGATCACGACCTGAGCCGAAGGCAGACGCTTAACCATCTGAGCCACCCAGGCGCCCGAGATCTATTCTTCTTGCAGCTGCCCAAGACAAGCCTCGTATGTGAGCTCCCTTGCTTATTAAACCTGACGCGTACCAATCTGGAGTGGTCTGCTTCTTTCTTTGGTCTTTCCTTCCCTCCCAGCATGGGGTCAGTTTTGAAAGTCACAGCCCGGTGCTCCCAAGGTTGGAAGCAACAGCATGGAATTTTTTGCAACTTAGTTTCCTTCCGTTGTAGTAGGAGCTCAAGTAAGTTAAGACTCACTTTGTAGAAATTCTTCACATTCAATATTTTTTAATTTGGCATCACATCCGCTGTGAGAGACATCCCCCAGAACTGTTTCTATAAAGAAGAAATTAAAATTTTTTTTCACTCACTAAAACAGAATCAGAAAGCTTTTCCAACCCTTTGGGATCTGGCCTGGTAGTTTCCATAGCCGAGTAGATGGCTAAACTAATGGACACTTTAAAACTCTGGAAGTAATGAGGTGTGGCAAAGGACCATACCTTTATTTAGACAAAAGTACCTTCTCTTCGTTTTCATCAAATATTTACACTGTACCATGGTCTTTGGGGCCATTAGATCGTAAATGTATCGAGGCCTAAAACAAAATTCTCTCCCTGGGGTGACACTGGAAGGAGAAAAACTGCACAACCCAGAAGTAACATTTGGGCTGATTCTGACATATTTTGAGCGATTCGGTCAATTCAAGAAGTGATTCTAAGATAGGATATGATTCACGAGCAATCCTTCTTAATCACTCCTGGGTTCCTTCCCCTCCTACAGTGCTTGGCTTTCATGATACTGTCCAGGGTCCCCAAACCGGACCAGAACAGGTCTAGCAAATCTCCATGAATAATCCTCCAAACCATCAGGCATCCCAGTCCTCCAGACACTGGAACACCACCCTCTCTTCTCTGGCCCCTATCTATCCACAGAAGTGTGGTGGTTCTCCACCCTCTTGGGAGCTTCCCACCTGAAATCTGAAACTGGCCAGTACTTGGAGGGCAGGGAGCGACCTAAGAGAGACACTGGCCATTCCGGGGTGGTAGGTGCAGTTTTAATAAGCAAAGGGAACTTGCGGAGGAGGCTTGTCTTCAGTGCCAACAAGGTGAGCGCATCCCTGCATCCCTCTGCCAAACCTTACAAGTTGATGCAGAGACCTGAACTAGGCTTGCTCAGGTATACCCTGTAGGTATTCTCAACACTAGGACACTACCTCAAGGCTATGACCATGGAGCAGCCCCTGGGAGCCCCACGGGCAAGCAGAACCCGCTTTCCAAGGACAGGGTAAGGGGTGAGGAGCCCCAGATTGTCCAGGTGCAGCTCAAGGGTCAACTGGAGGTCATGTCTTTTCCATGACTTCCCCCAACAGGGCAGTATTAGGATGGTCTCCATTCCAGCTCAAGTCCACAGGGCCCTCTATAGTCCAACACATAATTATAAAGAGGCGCCAAATAGGTATTTCAAAGGCCCTGTATTTGAAATACGAGTTTCAAAGACTGGATGGCATTTTTTGAGAGGAAAAGCAAGTAGTAGCATACATGGCTCTTTTGTGAAACAAATTCTTTAGGACTCCTGCTACAGATGAAACTGTCAGAAGCGTTTCTAGATAGGAGCGAGAACCAGGGTCTTAGAACTGTTCAAACACCTTTTAACTGCTCTGGCCGCCTAATGGCCACACAGTCCTAAGTTTGGCAAGAGCGCTTGTCTCCTGCCCGAAGATTTTCTGCCAGGGAGCCCAGGGTTCTGTCTCTCGCTTGGGATAACAAGTGGCCGCGCGCGGTCACCCCAGCTCCTGGGTCCCTCGGCTGCCCTCAGCGTCCCGCCGCCTCGGGGCCCGCTGGCCCTGGCAGGAGAGGGGGGCGCGCTACGCCTCCCTCGGCCCCGCAGAGACTTCGGTTCCACTTTTCCTTTCCAAGCCTCTCCCACTTCCTTTCCCACAGCTCCCCGCCCGTCCGCCCGCCAAGCCCGGGGCCGCACCTCCGCGGGGTGTCGTCCGCCTCCCGCAAGGTCCCAGCCGCTTCCCCCCGGGGACTCAAAGGGGGAGAATTCCTGTGGGTCCCAGGAGTGCCAAGAGTGCGCAGCAGGACGGGAAATTGCAAAAGTCCTTAGCCCTCTGCCCTCCCCCGCGGTTTTCCCGTAATGCCCGCCCCTCGGCGCTCGCCCCGCAGCTGATTCATAGCCTGGGCGCGGGGCCGCCCCTGCACGTCCACACCCGCGTCCGCACCCGCGGCCCCGCGCCGCCCAGGACCCGGCCCGGCCCGCGGAGCCCTCCGCCCGCTCGCGCGGGGTGAGTACCCCGGCCGCCCGCCCGCCCGCCCTCCCCCGCGCCCCGCGCAGCCTTCCCCGCGCCCCGCCGGCTTTTCTCCGCGGGCGGCCGCGGCGCGGCGCCCGGAGGGATCCCACAGCTTTGTAGCCTCTTCCCGGTGTCTGCCCGGCCGGTCGCGGCGCGGCGCACGGCCGCCCGCCTGCCCTGCCCGGCGCCGCCTCTGCTCCGCGTTTGCTTTCGTTCGCGGTTCGACCTGCTCCGGGACGGTGTTCCGAGGGGTCCCCGCCTCTGGCCGGCCGACCCGCGCGGCGAGTAACACTAAAATTAATTCTTTCCAGAGCGCACGCTGCGGGGCCCACCGCGGCGTTTCTACCCGGCGGGAAGTTCACGATCCCGTCGCTTCTTTCTCAGTCGTCGGGGATGTTTATTGAGTTAAAATACCCAAGTAACCCACTTTTGCCTCTCTCCCAACACATCGCCACGGGAGTTAATTGTCCCCAACCACCCCCGCGCCCCCTAACATTCCCTCCGCTTCGCGCTGTCCGTGATGTCCCTCCTTCCCGTCTGTGTTTACACCTGGAAGTGGGAGGCGCTCACACCCGGGTGCAGCCTGGAGATCCCGGTGGCGCGGTGCTGCGGGCAGGCACCTAGTCTCCTCTGCCACGTGAATGGAAGGAGCACCGAGCTGGCCGGTTGAGCAGCGGGAGACTTGGAAATGCAAGCGCCCCACTCCCCACCCGCGTAGAGCGGTTCAGGAACTTTCCAAGACCATAGAGCGGGCCCCGGTGATTCCGAAAACGCCGCGTGGCCCAGGGCTTTGCCCCTGACACCGTGAGTCTTTTATTGATAGTCCTGGGCCTGTCCTTCATCAGCCCGTCCGTGCCTGCATGCATGCATCCTGCCTGCCTGCCTGCCCAGTGGTGGGAAGCGCGCGTTTGGGTGCCACTGAGCAAGGCCACTTGGTAACCGACAGGGTGGAAGACACTCTGTGAATAAGCTTATACTCCAACTCAAGAGGAGTAAATGTGGGGGTCACTGTAGAGGATGCGATAGAAGTGAGTGTGGTATATTTGATTTGAGCTGGAAGGAAAGAAACTTGGGGTATTATGCCCAAGTCTAATGCTGACTTTGGGACTGGGCTGGAGTTACTCCTCTGGTCAGCCTCGGTTTTCTCCCTCACAGAATAATGATGGTTCACACTTAACTGTGGCCCAGGTGCTGTTCTAAGTACTTGACATATGCCAGCTCATGTAAGCTTCACCAGTGAGCTAGGTAGTAGTTTTGTCATTCTCCTTTTATCAGCGAGGATACCAAAGCCTAGAGAAGTTCAGTAACTTGTCTGTGGTCACACAGCAAACAGGTGAGAGTCAGGAATTGGCTCAGGCTTCTGCTTATAAGCACTATGCTGTGCCTTCAACTCTAGGACCCTCTTTGAAGTGGTCCTGGAGGTGGTGCTCCATTACTACCCTCCTTTGTCTCTCTCCTGGGCTGCTTTAAAATGCACTCGGACACCCCTGGGACTGAAGGGCCCCAGACTGAGCTGCGCCTCAGAATCAATCTTTTTTAAAGCACTGGTCTCCCACTTACCTATTTAGAATCTTCAGGTCATGCTCAGTTTGTGTCTGCCCTGGTAGCATTCAGAAGTATTAGAAGCCAATAGCAGGGAGCTCACCACCTAATATTTGATTGCTGGACAAAATTAATTCTCAGCTGTAACCTGCCTCCTGGTGACTTACATCTTTGTCCCAGTTCTGCCTCTTGTTGCCCCAGCAAATATGTCTGAGCGTTTTTGTATCAAAGGCCAGCTTGACAGTGTCCAACAGGACTCAGGCCACATGGGGGAAAATACTTTCTTACACACTGGGTCTCTCCTTCTATCCCTTTCTTTAACCTGGAAGACCAGGAGCACCTACACAGGTGTGCTTGGAGGTGTCCCAGACACTCTGATGTTCCTTGTAAACCTTTTGTCCTGAAAAAGGAACCAAGTCAGGAAAACTACCATGGTTTTGAAAGAGAGATCAGTGGTAATATGCTTCCACAAGAGGAAGGACTATGTTTTCCTTGTGGGAACTGGGCTGGGGCATTGTTGGCTCCCGTAGAAGGAAATCTGAGCGAGTGTCATCTTGCTCACTTACAGGAACAGTGAGACCTGGCCCTCCTTTCCCTGGAGAGGGAAACTCTCCTTGATTTAAAAAAAAAAAAAAAAAAAAAGTGAAATAGGGAAAAATAAAACACATACAATATTGTGAGAAATATGCCTCCCTCCAAGCAGGCTTCTTTGGAATTACATGAAGTGAGCCTTTCTTCCCCAGCAGCTGTGTAATTGGCTTCCCAGCCTTCCTCCCCCTCTCATTTTAGTTCTCCAGTTGGCCCCGGAGCAATGCGGGGGTTGGGGTGCCTAAAACCCCGCATGTAACTTTGGTCTCCCCCAAAACTTAACTACTAGTAATCTACCGTTGACCAGGAGCCTTACTGATAACACAGTCGATGAACACATTTTGTATGTTATATGTATGATATACTCTGTGTTTACAATGAAGTAAGCTAGAGAGAATGGGAGATACTGTTATTAAGAGCATCATAAGGAAGAGAAAATACACTTACAGTTCCGTATTGCATTTATTGAAAAAAATCCGTGTATAAGTGGACCTGTGCAGTTTAAACCCACGTTGTTCAAGGGCCAAGCGTACTGGTTTTTCAGCATTTATTTATTCCAGGTTGTCCGAATTTCATTTTTATGTTTTAAAAATAATACAAATAATAACTGAATATGTTCTCATTCAGAAAAATAGAGAAGCATATAGAATAAATTGTAGAACTACCGTGGTCCACTCCTACTCCCACTCAGAAGAGGAAAGATGAAGTTTGGTAAATACCATTCGGAGATTTTATTTTGTTTTCTATGCATTTGCATAATAATGTATCCATACATATATCTTAATATATATAAATGAGATCTTACTATACATTGTGCAGCTTACTTTTTCATTTTCCAAGTCTTAGAGATTTTCCCATGTCAGTACAAACACTTTTGTTAAAGGCTACATGTTATTCTAAATTAGAAATATAATTTAGCCATTTTTTTCCCTTATTGGACATTTGGATGGTTTAAAGTTAGTCAGCATTGGCAACAGGACTTCAGGAAAGACTGTGCATTCATCTTTGTGTGTCAGCCTGCATATTTCTGTGAAATAGAGTTCGAGGGTCAAAGGGTTGGTCCATTTTTCCACTTGAGTCCTTCAAATCATAACACTGCCCCACCCCAGGTCCTAATTTAAAATCAGTGCGTGAGAATCTGTTTCTGTCATCCTTCCCATCAGCCATTATCTTTTTTTGTTTATTTAAATTTTCAAATCTGGTAAATGAGTGAAACCCGATATGGCATTTTAATTTGCATTTTGCTGATTACTACTGCAATTTAATGTCTCTTAATGTTTATGGGTCATGCATGTCTTCTGTGAATTACCTGTTCCTGTCTTTTGCTCATTTTTCTATTGAGTTGCTTTTTCTGATTCTTGTTTATTGCAGAAGCTCTGTACCTATTCAGGATCTTAATCCTTTGTCTGTTGTAGATGATTTAAATATTTCTTCTCGTATGATGTTCTTTTTTTTCCCACCCAGCTTTTTTTGTGGTAAAATACATAATATAAAATTTGCCATTTTAATCATTTTTAAGTATACAGGTCAGTGTTTTAAATACACTCATAGTATTGTGCACCCATTGCCAACATTCATCTCTAGAACTCTTTCCGTCTTGTAAAACTGACACTCTGTGCCCATTGAACATAACTCCCCATTCCCCCGGGGCCCCAGCCCCTGGCAGCCAGCATTGTACTTTCTGTCTCTATGAATTTGACTCCCCCGGGTGCCTCATGAATGGATGAATCATATAGCACTTTTCGTTTTGTGACTGACTTATTTCACTTAGCAAAATGTCCTCAAGACCATCCATGTTGTAGCTGGTGACAGAACTTCTTTCCTTTTTAAGAATGAATAATATTCCATTGTATGCATATACCACATTTTGCTTATCCATTCATAATGCTTTTGTTTTAAACTATCTTTTGCTTCACAGACGTTTTAAATATTTGTGTAATCAACTCTGCAATCATGATTTTTTACAAGATTTTATTTATTTTTACTTTAGAGAGAGAAAGCTAGAGAGAGCAGTGGAAGGGACAGAGAGTGAGGGAGAGAATCTCAAGTCAGACGCTACGCTGAGCTCAGAGCCCTCCACGGGGCTCAATCTCACGACCCTGAGATCATGACCTGCCGAAACCAAGAGTCGGTCGCTTAACTGACCGAGCCACCCAGGTGCCCTGCAATCTTATGATTTTTGTGCTTCACCTGGCTTAGGGGGAGATCTTTTGCACCTAAAAATTGTTTTGAAAATTATCTTATTTTCTTCTAATACCTTTATTGTTTTGATGTGTACAGTTGGCTCTTTACAATACCAGATTTTTGTATGAAGTAGAAGGTAAGGATGTAACTTAATTTCTTTCTAAAGTTTTAGGCAGTTCACCCAACACCATTTCTTTAAGTATCCATCTTTTTTCCAACTCACTTGAAATTCTGTTTTTATAGTAAAATAAATTCCTATTCATACAAGAGTCTATTTCAGGACTCTATTCTGTTCCATTGATCTGTTTTGTCTCTTCTTAGACCAGTACCACCCTGTGTTAAATGCTACAGCTTTGTTTATATATCTAGTCATATATATTTGTATTTTTTTTCCAAAAAATTCTTTTAGAAATGATTCTTATACATTTTCTCTTTTGTATAAGCTTTACGAATTGCTTGTCAAATTTTAAAATATCCTATTGGAATTTTTGTTAGGATTTCTTGGGTTTATTTTATTTTATTTTACTTTTAAGATTTTATTTATTTATTTGACAGAGAGAGACACAGCGAGAGAGGGAACACAAGCAGGGGGAGTGGGAGAGGGAGAAGCAGGCTTCCTGCGGAGCAGGGAGCCCGATGCGGGGCTCAATCCCAGGACCCCGGGATCATGACCTGAGCCGAAGGCAGAGACTTAACAACTGAGCCACCCAGGCACCTCAGGATTTCTTGGGTTTATAATTGTTAAAAATTCTTTATGCCTTAAAGTCCATTGTGGTATGAGCTCCAAGGATGGAGGAAGCAGTGTGAGATAGAAAAGTGCTGTGCTTTGGGGAATGTCTCACCTGGTTTCAAGTTCTGGATTAACTATGTCAACCTATGTCAAAGTGACTTTTAACCTTCTTAGCCTTCATTTCCTCATCTATGTGCATTCTATAATAATAGAATTCTATATATTAGAAATTCTATACATTAGAATTCTATATATTAGAAATTCTGTAATAATAGAATTTCTTCTGTAAGACTCTTGTCAGGACTCAATTAACAAATTCATGTAAATCGCATCGCAAAGCCCCCAGCAGAGAGTTAGCATCCAATTTGTGCTAGCTAGGATCATTTTCATATTTACTTTCATATCTTTCTATGGCCTCTGCAGTGTACCTCATCATAGAAGGAATTGGTAGATCTTTCCTTTATGTATCAATAGTATCCTAGGAGACAAAAATATGTAATAGGTATCGAATATAGTAGTGCTTCTCAAACTTCAGAGTGAGCCTATGAAATCACCTAGGGATCTTGTTTAAATGCAAATTTTTATTCAGTAGATCAGAAGTGTGATCTCAGATTTTGCATTTCTAGCAATCTCTTGGGTGATGTCTTCATCCACACTTTGAGTGTCTAGTCTTTCTCTGGTATTTAAAATCATGCTGCTAGTGATACCACTTCCTGTTGGATTGAATGTGGGTGACAGGACTTGTAAAGTGCTTTCTTTTAATATTACATGCGAAAGAACTAAATTATAGTCCTCCTTCTTCTCCTCCTCAAACGAAAGAGGGTTAGTGAGAGCACTAAAAATGACACCAAGTTCTAGTCTTAGATCTGAAATCACTGAGGCAACTAACTATCTGGATTACTTAAAACTTGTTTTAAGATGAAGCCGGCCACATAAAATCTATCCAGTCGGAGTATAAAATCGAAGCCGACTAAAAGAAAAGCCATAATTTCAAGTGTCTTACCAAATAGAAAATTTCAGGTGTCTTACCAAATAGAAAAATGTAAGGCATAAGGAACACTTTGGGAAAATGTAAGATAAGAAGAACTCTTAGAAAACGTGGACTCTGGTCCCACCGTGTGAAAACACGGTATGTGCCAACCCTTGAGAAGTGGTAAATGAGCAGAAGCTGTGCCATCATGAGTAAATGTCTCACACCTCATGTGATCTCTTGCTCACCTCTTTCTACTCCCAGGCTTCCCAATGGGGGACTTTGAATAGGGTAGCTTCACGTACCTTAGTATGCTGGTCTATCAGAAGGGAATGGCAGTATGTTTTTCTACCCAGGACATTGATTACTTTCTGTATTTGAAAATGCTTTTTTTTTTTTTTTTTTTTTTGCGGGGCGGGGGGGTGGGATTAGCAGAGGGAGAGGGAGAGGGAGGGAATCTTAAGCAGGCTCCACGCCTAGTGCAGAGCCTGACTGGGACTCAATCTCATGACTCTGAGATCATGACATGAGCCAAAACCAAGAGTTGGATACTTAACTAATGGAGCCACCCAGAGCCCCTGAAAATGCAATTTTCAAGTGCCTGTATTCTCTCAGGACCTGAGAGATCACATTTTTGTACAGACACACATGACGTGCTCATAGGCTGATCCAGTACCTAAAAAATTCGAACCGTTTTTTAGGCCTGTTGGACAGCTATGGGTTGGATTTGAATCACAAAATACCGTCAGCTAGTTTAGCCCTGTTGGGGTATATGGTTCAAATATGAAAATAATGGAATTACAACTACTTGCATTCGTAAATATATGTAAAACACACACGTTTTAAAGAACTCTTTATGTTGCAGAATTACATAACATGAGGGAGTTAACTGTAATTTCCCTCATCCTGCTCACGTCCTTTATCCCATCCCAGCTCTACTTTTATAAGGGTTTGTAGTTGGGTGTGTCTTTTGGGGCCAGTTTGGATCCTTAAAGTAGAAGACAGCAAGGCAGAAATAGATGTGCAAGAGATTTGGGGAGAGAGCCCTGGGGAAGGATGAACGGGCAAGGGAGCCGGAGGAGGCAAACCCAATGCAAGGTGACAGGGAAGAGGGAAGAGTGAGAAAGAAGAGCTTCCATCTGCAGTGCAGTTCTGAGAATGTTTTGCCCACGCCAATGGGGAGACTTCGATTGAATGGTGCCTATTAGAGGAGTCCCATATTGGGCAGAAAAGGTTTGGTTTGATCTTTGGCTGGGAGCAGTCTGCAGGGACCATGGGCTCAGGTGTGAATGTGCAGTGGAAGCTGTCAGGCAGCTGTGTTCCTGCAGCAGATCCTTCTAAAGAGAGTACTAAGTGGCATGGTTGCACAGTTCTAAGTTGCACGGTTGCACACTTCTCTCCCAGAGGTGTTTGTGTGCACACGCTGTTCTGCAACTTGCTTTTTCACTCAGTATTTTTTGGATATTCTTCCACAGCAGCTCATAGATCTGTTTCATCCTTTTGACCATCTCATAGTTTTCCTTTGTGGAAATGCACCATAATTAAATTTCCAAATTCTTTTTCACAGATATTTGGATTGTTTTCATTTTTCCTAAATATTAATAATACTACAATGAATGTTCTTTAAAATACATAATTTTTGTGTATGGACACACGTATATGAGCATATTATCTATGGGACAGAATTCCAGAAGTAGGATATCTGGATCAAAGGGAATGCACCCTGAAATTTCAATAGGTATTGCCAAAATGATCTTGATAAAGTCGTGCTTTTCGCCCGTCAGTGAGTAACAATGCTTACTTCTTCAAACTCTTACCAGTGCTAGGCAGTAAAACCTTTTTAGGCTTTGCCAGTTGGACACCACACAGACACACATGCAGACATACAAACTATTATTATAATTTACATTTATTTAATTATTAGTGATATTGTCTAGTTTTTCCTTATTCCCTTTTGGTTACTGATATTTCCTCTTTTGTGAATTACCTATTCATATCATCTGCCGGGTTTTCTACAGGGTTGCTTGTCTGTTTTTGATTGATTTCTAATTTCTAAGAGCTCTTTGTATTTTAGGGGATAGTAACCCTTTGCCATAAGTATTGAAACTATTGTTCCCAGTTTCTTTTTGGGCCAATTATAGCACTAAAATTTTTGCAATGTTCATTTAATCGTTGTACGATCTTTATTGCTTCTAGGTTTCATATCATGCTAAAACAGATTATACAAATATTCTAGTAATTTTAATGATCCTTTTACTTGCATTTATACCTTTGTTCATCTGGAATTTATTTTGTTGAGGGGAGTGAGGCAATAGCAATAATGATAAAAATTAACAATAATTGGATTTTCTATGTATAGGTTCTCATAATCTCATTTAATCCTCATGCCAGTCCTATGAGGTAGGTTCTCTATTCTCATTTTACAGGAAAAGAAACTGAAGCCTAGGTGGGTAAAGTGCCCTGTCCATGTTGATAAGATTATTAAGTGCCAGAGTAGTGATTGGACCCTCAGCAGTCTTAACATCAGAGCCCGGGTGCTTGACTGTTACGGCTTCCTTTTCCCACAAATGTCCAGGTTATTGTTCCAGGGAATAATCTGTCTCTTCTCCAGTGATTCAAAATATTATTTTTTTTAAGATTTTATTTATTTATTTGACAGAGAGAGACAGCGAGAGAGGGAACACAAGCAAGGGGAGTGGAAAAAGGAGAAGCAGGCTTCCCATGGAACAGGGAGCCTGATGCGGGGCTCGATCCCAGGACTCTGGGATCATGACCTAAGTCGGAGGCAGATGCCTAACGACTGAGCCACCCAGGCGCCCCATATTATTGTTAGCATATACTAAATTCCTATGTATTCTTTGGGTCCAGAATATTCCTCAGATCAAGGTTTTCTCTTCCTTTCTTTAGTGTCCCTGACCACTGAGAGACTCAGCTTAAATGCTAGCTGGAGTCACAAGGTCCAGGAATCTTTAACTGAATACTGCTTAAGAAAAAGAAAATGAGCTGTGCATAAGCCAATTCAGCCCCAGAAATAAGGGATGACCTTACACAACTGGTAGAAGCACTTACCCGGGTAGTTTTAGGCAGAGGGGAAGGTGTGCTTGAACCTTCCTTTAGGAGGAAGGGGGTGGTGGATTGGAGTGAAGCCTTACAGGTGGTCCATCTCGTGCTATAATGGCAAGGGCCCTTTGGAAGGGGCCCCCAAAGACAAATAGCAGTGCTCATAAAAAACAAATAAAGATAGATGGATCTGGGAAGTGTGGGGAACATGCAGCCCTTTGTACTGCTGCACAGAACTCTCACACAGGGAGCACACACTCCCAGCACACGACCCCGGATGAACAGCTTCTTTCTTTAAACTAGTATTTGCATATGACGTCATGAGGCACTTAGCCAATTCTGCAACGTTTGGCAACACACCCATGTTCTTGGGAAGCAAATGACTGGTCATGTTGCTTCTCAAGGGGGTTATTTATGGTGAGGAAACTTCCCAGGAATAAATATTTTAGGAATGACCGAACACAAAGTGCTAGTGAAGAAGGGCAGGCTTATATCCGTGGCAAAGTTTGTCTTTTGTTGTGTATGTGGTATTTGCACCGAGGGACATTCGAAAGTGTCTTTGTTTTGCACAGAGACAACATTTGAATGGGAAGTTTCTCTCCAGAGAAGACATGTCAATGAAACACTATGAATTAGGCAATATTTGGCAACAGAAAAAGTGGAAGGGCCTGAAAAGGAATCTGTTTAATAAAATAAAATTGAAAGCAAAGAAGAAAGAATGTGAGAAAATTTGGTACAAATTTTTGTTCATTTACGAGATACTTAACTGGGTAGCAACTATGTGCTGGGATGGTGATGGACAGTGGGGACTGAGATCCAGGCCTGTCCTCAAGCAGCTCATCGTCTGGTTGGGAATGATGGAGATCTGAAAAATAGAAATAAAGAACCGAGTTGGGCTTAGGACTGGGAAGTGTGGGCGAGGCGGGAAGGTGGTTTTGCCTTTCTGAATCCTGCCACTTCATCCTCCCCTGCCTTCCTTTTCCTACTGGACCAAGGGAAGTAGCGATGCTCCTCACGGACAGCTGTAGAGAGAGAGCCTGACGAGAGAGGGAGAGCCTGACGAGAGAGGGAGAGGGCGCTGTGGCCCAGCTGTGGAGGAAGAGGGGCCCCAGTTTGGAGCCCCTAGGTTCCCTGGGAGACCGGGCCGAAGGCGCTCACAGCGCCTCCGGCACTCGGCCCTTGTCCTCCAGGTGCTATAGGAAAGTCTAGCCTGGTCCCGAATGTCATGGATTTGCAGAGTGGGTTGCAGTCTCAGGCGCGGACCCCGCACAGCTATCTGCGCTGCCTCTCCAGGCCATCATCCGGTCCCCGTGGCTTATTTATTTTTTTCTAAGATTTTATTTATTTATTTGAG
Organism: Zalophus californianus; assembly: GCF_009762305.2. Classification (NCBI taxonomy): domain Eukaryota; kingdom Metazoa; phylum Chordata; class Mammalia; order Carnivora; family Otariidae; genus Zalophus; species Zalophus californianus. The sequence goes on along the minus strand of NC_045599.1, from coordinate 123,631,555 downwards.
AGAGAGAGAATGAGAGAGAGAGAGTCAGAGGGAGAAGCCGACTCCCCGCTGAGCAGGGAGCCCAATGCGGGCCTCGATCCCAGGACTCTGGGATCATGACCTGAGCCGAAGGCAGACGCTTAACTAACTGAGCCCCCCAGGTGCCCCATGTCCCCTGTGGTTTAAAGGCTGTGTGTACGCAGCCAGGATGATTTATACCCCTGCCAGGACCCCTCCCAGGGACTCCCAAGTGTGTGTCCGGCTAGGTAGCTCCCTTGGACATCAAATCAGCATCTCATATTGAGCTTGCTACAGTCTAGCCCTCGCTAGAGCCCACAACGTCTGTTCTTCTACTTCCCTATGAAGGGTAATTTCCATTCTACCAAGGGCTCAGGCCATCTTGGGGGCCGTCCGTGATGGCTTCGTCTGTCCCCCCCTGTCACGTCCTGGCCTGCTCTGTCAGATCTCTCCTGAATTCCACCACCATTCCCACTTCCAGTGCCATCACCTCCTTGCCCCTTGCAACACCGGTTCCTGTTGTTCCTTGAATAAGCCCCGCACTCCCCCGCCTCCCCTCAGGGCCTTGGCACAACTCACTCCCTCATCCCCAGGTCCTTCACTGTGCTAGTGAGGAGCTCACCAGCAAAGAGCTGGTACCCTCGGAATAGGGCGCAGGGTAACGAGAGGCTCATTTACAAGGGAGGGGAGGAGGGGGTCCACACGGGCCTTGCGGTCAGTCTCCTGGGCCTTGGAAGCAGCTGGCTCAGAGCCCTTGGTGGCTGTGTTCTTCCCAAAGCATCAGGCTCGGAGACATCAGGAGAACTGTTCATGCAGCGTTTCCCAAAGGCTGACACGCGTGTCTCCGGAAGGTTCTTCCAGCTGCTGACTCTCATTCTGAAGCTAACCTCCTCAGATTCACAACCTGCTGAGTGGGAGGAGGTGGGGAAGGTCGGGACTTCCGGACAAGACTGTCCCGATGCTTCTCGGGGACTCTCCTGTGATCCCCAGACCATAGAAACAAATCCTTTGTAAAGACTCCTCTATTTTTCGATTTTGTTAGGTGACAACTTTTATTCTTTAATTTCTGGTTACCCTTAATTCATAGGTGGCTTCTAACTTGTAGTTTTAAGTTTCTCTGTTCCTATACATTTATTTAAAGTTTGCAACATGTGAGATACTTGATTTACTTAAACTCCAAAATTTGAAGAACACTTTAAGTAGCCCTTTCCTACAGAGAACACGGGGCCCCCTACATCACTCCCCAAGTCATCTGCTTTTCAATTTACAGGATGAGATTTCCTTACAGAGAGGCACCTTGCGCTCCTCAAGATAACTCGGTGTTAGGATAGGATCCTGTACCCACCGACTAGGATTGGAAGGAAGGGTCAGTTGCATGCAGAGAGTCACCCCCTTCATGTTGGCATTTTCCTTTGCCTTGCCTTTGGTTCTGAGCAGAAACGATTTTCTCTCGAATTCATTTTCTCCCTGGCTTCGATACTTCGTTGTAATAGGAGCCTATCTGAAGTTGTAAGTAGAGATTTTAGAGAGGTATGAAGGGCCATGTTTGGCAAAAATGGAAGTAGTGGAAAACGGGCTTAAAGGGCTGTGAGTAAAAGCTGTTGTTTGCAGACTTTTGTTTCTGCTGGCAATTGGGCCCGTGTGTAAGCAGATTTGACTCCCACAGAATAATTTAATGGCTGGTTATAGTCTTTTTCTGTCTTCACTGTTGTTCCCAGTTAGTGGTGGGCAGTGAAAAGGGATGATCTGGTTCACTGTATTTCTGGCTTTTGATGAAGTCCGGGTGGCCAGACAGAGGCAAAATGGACTCTGAATGGTTTCATTGCCTGTCAATGGGGTGAGTCAGACTTTGAAGTAGAAAAGTGAAACTCAGGGCTTCCCTTGACTAACAAACTTAGTATTAAATTAAGAACGAATTAGCCTCCTTGAGGTCATCTAGGTTCACTCTTTGCGCCCTCAGATTGTCCTGTGGTTGAAAAACCCGATGAATCAGTGAAGCTCTTTGACCTGCCTTTTACAACCCGCCTCTAAAGTGAGGAAAACCGGAAACTATCTTGAATAATGAAACACTGCCTATCTCTTTAGGTGGAATATGCTGGGTTTTCCTCAGTGAAATTTTAATGAGGGAGACAGGACAGAGTGAGGGTGACTCCTCTATAAGTAATTCACTCAGATTTAGCTCTTCTGAGACCATGGTCCACTTTTTTATGTTTCACTTCTGTTTCTTTATCTTTCTTTACCAACCTTTGCTTGGTTTGAAGAAATTGGTAGGCCACTTCTCTATTGCCACACGGCCTCTGTGGCAGGCAGCGGTGGGCATTCATGGCTCCGACATCTGGTATCATGCGCTCTTGGCCGGCTGCTGGCTGACCTAGGCTGGCCCCGGGGGGGCAGCCATGGTGACTCAGTGCTGCCTCCCCTGTTGCTCCTTTTCCTCCTGGAGGGTAGCCCAGAAATGCTCTTTTCATGTCAAAGGTGGAAACACAAAAGAGCAAGCAGAATTATACAAGGTCTTTTGATGCCTAGGCTCCAAGTGGGTATATCATGGCTTCTGCCTCAGCAAGTCACCTGGAACAGGGAAATATACTCTTACTTTGGGAGGCAGGGGGGACTCCAAACTCACACGACAAAAGGCATGAATGGAAGAAGGAGAGAAGAATGGGAGCCCTTAATACCATTGTCTACCACAATGGGGTCAAAGACACCTGCTCAGAGCTGAAATTAAATGAAATGTTCCTTCTGTGTAATTTATCTTTTTCAGAAATCCAGAACCTATGGCTCTCTTTTCAGTCTTTCAGACAACATTCCTCTTGGCATTGCTGTCCTTGAGAACATACCAGAGTGAAGGTGAGTAGTGGGAAGAACAGTAAAGAAAAAAAATCACACAGAGGAAAAAAAAAACAAGGTAATTGGTGCTTTGGAGGAAAGTTGCACAAGTCTTTTCTTTGGAAATTACTTGGAATTGGTGAGTAGCAATGGCTTCCCTAATTTTGACTTCTTGATAGCTCATTGTAATAAAGCCACACCTTAACTCTCATTTCCTGGCCAGTGCCCTGGTCATCAGGGCACTGGTGAGTGGATCTAATCCCGCAGAACTTCGTGGTAGATATATTGTGAGTGGCCATCTCCAGAGGAGCTCGGCCTGCACCTTGCTGTGTAGGGTTGAGGTATACCAGACCAGAGTTGGCCACTAGGTTTGAACAAGTTGTGATGTCCTTCAACGACATTCATTGAGAAGCTATTTGCTCTAAGACAATATGCTAGGTACTGAAATGCTGTTTATGGAAAAAAGAAATAGTATTTGTCACTTAGCTACTCTCCCAGTGAGGGTATTTTTCAATAAGTCAACTTTGTAAATAGTGTCAATAAGAACACTTGTAAAATGTTTATAATGACATTGTGTATTACTTTGAACCAGTTTGAAGGTACTCAGGCTTGAGTCTATTGGTTTATAAAGTTTGTGTTGCTTTCACCTGTGTTTAACAAAGCCTTACATTTTCCTCATTCTGAGTTGATTCTTTGCTGTACTTCCTTTGTAACAGAGAGTGTGGGCATATGCTCTCATAATTCTTCTCATAATTCCTTTCCATGGATTCATGAAAGTGATGTTTGCAAGAAATACCCATAGAATTTTTCGGCTTCCCTTAAAACTCTGTGAAAAGATATTTGGAAATAAAAAGGAGATTTTGTTCTGTTAATAGCTCAGTTCTCTGCCTGGTGTTCTTTAAGTCTGGATCTGTTTCTTTTAGGTTCAGGGCACATGAGACGATGCTACTTTTTTGGCTTCTTAAAATTTGTAGTTTGTTGATTACCTTCCATAATCTGGAGCTGAAAGATGGGAAGTAGGACTTCTCATTTATAGCGTGTATAGCCCCCTCCCTATCTATCTTACTTGCTAAATGTGACCCAGCTGGGCTGAGGGGGTGGCCCGTACCGTAGGAAAGTTAGGTCCAGATAGAGCCCCTGATTCTCAGACAGACCCATGCCCCCAGCTCCAGGCTCTCCAGAAAATCCTAGGCATTACTTCCAAGCTTTTAGCACAGCTCACTTCCCTAGTAAAGTGTCATTATCTGACGCAATGACGACTGACTGACTGTGTACCTTCTACGTACAGGACACTCTGTTCTTAGAAGTTCCAGTGAAGAATGTACCCATTCAGCTTCTTTTATTTAGATCATTCGTTGCCTGCTTCTCTCTCCATCAGTCTTTGTTTCTGCTTCCAGTTTTCTCAGCTAAGCATGCCTACTTTGCCAGTAATCCTGTCTTTGTCCTCACACCACTTGGATCTCTTGTCTCAGTGTTTGCTGTATCTGCCAAATACCTGCTAAACCTCCACTCAAAAGAGTGCGGCTCCCACCTGATGATCCAGCCAGGCTCAGGGCTGAGACTCAGATTCAGATGTCCTGGCTTCTCCCGACCAATGAGACAGAGCCCAGACTCACTTTCAGTTAGCGCTGGGCTCATATTTGCTTTAGTCAGAGATCGTGACTATAGCATTTGGTTGTGTTTTCTTCCGTTCTCTTGTGTAAGTACATACAGACCAAGACAGAGATGTAAATAGGCAGGTTTTTTTATAGAAGTGAAAGTATACTAGATATACTGGGAATATTTATGCTGTATATATACCTATTAAACTATATATAGTTTAAAGTATGTATGTTGTATATAGTGTAAATATATATGCTGGGAAATTATACTATAATACGTAAAGATAAAACTATATGCAGGTGAAGTATGTATATTTTAGTATGTATACTTTAATATATACTTTTTAAAACAATACAACATATGAGGAAGGTTTTTACCTTTGATCTCAAATGTTCTTTTAGAAATAACATTCTATTTAATGGCTGTGTGATGTCCCAACTTACAAATGAACTGCAGTTTATTTTTTTAAGTAGTGTTGGGGCCAGATGACAGAGAGCCTGGGTGAAGAAAGTGGGAGGACAGTCTGTGATTAAACCCTGGGCCGTCTGACCACCCACTCCTCACTATAAAAAGAGAGCTGGCCAGGGCCAAGAACCCAGGGTTCTGGTCTAGTTGTGTGCACTTGGGGAAGTCACTGCCCTTTTTTTTAAACTCCATTTCCTCATCTGAAAACTAATGGGGTTGGACTTAAGAATCTGTGAGGTCCCTTAATCTCTCTGACTTTACCTTGACTTTTCTCACTATTTCCCAAGGAAGTCCTCAAAGGAAGTCCTTTGCTTTTGACCAAATTATTTCCGAGTGATGTCTCTCCCAACTACCTGAGTCACTCAACACTCACTGATAGCATATGTCAATACAGAGTTCCTCTTTTACCTAAAGCATCACACGGTAGCTTTCCCAAGCTTCCAGAAATAAAGTCAATTCTGGTAGTTGACTCATTCATTTAGCAAGCAGTCACTGGGTGTCTACACTGTGACAGGTGTGTTATTCGACTTGGTTTCACCGAGCTGAGTTAGTGCCACCCTTGTTTAGCTCACAGTCCTCCGGGAGACAAACCCAGACCAGGCTCTTACAACACGCTGTGATCAGTGCTCAAACAGAGCTTAGAAAAGCAGCCCTGGAGAGAAGGGAATGCCGAGCATGAGGAGAGATGTTAAGTGAGCCATTGCTTGTCGTGCTCTTGAGGACTTGTGGAGATCCTGGGTCTGTGTAATTTGAGGTCAACATCTGCTGTGGGGAAGTGGTGGTGCCAAGTGCTGGGGACAAGAGTCCTTTCAAAGATGTCTCTGCCTCAGCCTCTGCCCTCCAGGAAGTTCTTCATCTAGAGTGTGAGACCGACAGCAACAAATTACTATCCAGACAAAATGGAATGAGGGCCAGGAGAGCCAGGATGATTTTGCAGGCACTTGGCCTTCTCCGTGCTATTGGTTATTATTAGTTATTAAAATTATTTCCTCCTATTCCATAAAGGATCTGCTCTTTCATTTCCCTAAACCTCCTTTTAGTTAACTTTACATTTCCCTAAACCTCCTTTAGTTAACTTACATCTTAGGCTTGGAAGACTCACCCAAACCTCCTGACTGGTTTAAGGAGAGGCTGAATAATGGCTATTGTCTTTAATCAAAGAGTTGAGAAATTTTATTCACAAGGGAGAAGAAAAATCTCTACCCAAATAATAATAGGTAGTGACTACCATGTTTTGGGCTTTGAGTGTTCAGAAATTCCAACTTCATTTAACTTTGTATGAATGGGGTCTGATAAATGATTCACTCTGCCAAAGCTCATTAAGAATCAGAATGCCAAAAAAAACACAAAAAAAACAAAACAGGACTCAGAATGCCAATTGATTAAGTTTCAGTGGGAAATAAAACTGGAAAAATAACTGGTGCTCAGCCTTTTGGTGCAAATTGACCCGGAAAACTAAATTATGCATTTTGAAGTATCATCACAGTGGAGTGCATCAGGTATCTTAAAAGATTATTTCTTCTAAACTCTAGCATATCATAGGGTTCTGAAAGTAACGCATGTTTCTGAAGAACATTTACAAAATACAGAAAAGTATAAAAGTATAAAAAAGTATTAAAAAAAGTATTAAAAAACTCAGCCTCGCCATCCAGAAATAATGAGTAGTAACATTATAGTTTTACTTCCCTTTATAGCTTTCTTAAAAATAACCTGAGTACTTTAAAAAATATAAAATGGAATGCACAGTCTAGTGTGGTTTTTTTTTTAAGTGTATGGGAAAGGTCGAGAAAAAACATATGATTTAAACTTGGCAAGGGAGAGAGAATGAGTTGGTAGGATGATGGGTTCTCAATTTCTGTATCATTTGAACATTTTGATCATGATCACGTATATGTAAAAAATTTTTTTTAATTGAGGGGAAATTCACATAACATAAAATTAATCATCTTATGGTTAAAATGAACAAATCAATGACATTTGGTACATTCAAAATATGCAACAAGCACTTCTGTGTACTTCCAAAACATTTTTATCACCCCAAAAGGAAACCCTGTAATCATGAAGCACTTCTTCCCAATTGTTCCCCTCCTCAGCCCCCAGCAATCACCAATCTTCTTTATCCCTCTATGGATTTACCTATTCTGAGCCCCTGTATCTCTCCAGCTGGGGTCCTTCCTTGAGCTAAGAACATCATCACAATTATTTTATTTCACACTAAGTGCCTTGCTGGTCTCATCCACAGACTTCAGTAAATTCTCGCCAGAGGTCTTTTAAGTTTAGTGCATTGAGATATAAGCAATCGCGTCTAGAGATAGGGTATGCTCCCACGTTATAGTTATTTAGTAAACTATGCAGAAAACTCATTTTCGATTTCCAGAAATACAAAGTTTATAGCCAAGAGTCCTCTTTATATAGCCTTACTAGAAATTTCTAAACCAGTTAGATCATCCAATAAAGTATCCTTTTGTTTTGTTTTACTGTTTATCAATTTATTAATAACAATACACGGTGTATTGTTGAGCAAGTCATTTCATTTACCTAGGCCTTAATTTCTTTATCTACCAAGTGATTTCTAAATTCCCTTGCAGACTTGCAAGATGTCTGATTCTAAGACGCACACGTGAGCATTATTTTCCAAAACTAAACAGTGGTGATATTGACCAGTTTATTATCTGTGACTATTCAATTGTGTTCCTATTAAATGTTATTTCATATCTTGTTTTTGGTCTTTCAGTCTTGTCTGAACCTTTGCCATGGGCCCCTGAATCCCTGAGAGTTTTTATCAATTCTACACATCAGTGTTTGCATTTACAGTGGAGTGTCCACAACCTTGCTCATCATCAGGAATTAAAAATGGTTTTTCAGATAGAAATCAGTAGAATTAAAACATCAAATGTCATCTGGGTGGTAAGTATTTTTTTTTTTTTGGCTCAACATTTAAAAATCCTTTTCTGACACCATGATTTTTCTTTTATAACATCCACAAAGATCCCAATATAGAAACATTTTAGCAACTCAAAACGGTTTTCCGAAACAATTACATTTCTGTGTTTTTATGGGACCAAGAAACATGACAGCTTTGGTTCAGTACGTTGGATGAGATGTGTTAAGGAAATAGATCATTTCCTCATTTCTGCTCTATCCCCTAAGTAGGCTACTGGGTCTGTCCTAGATTCCAAAAATCCACGAACACCAACCTTATTTTTTCTCTTCCCTCTTTCTTCCCTGTCCACCAGACATTTTCCTAAATAAGATATAATTGTTTGGCAATGTTCTTCTTGCTGGTGTGGCTTCCTGTCCGTTTCTTACCTTGTATTTCATACTGTGCTGAAATACAAGGAAGGTTGCATCTAAGCATTGTGTGTTCTGTCCAGCAAAGAGGTTCTTCCTGGACCCACCATGTTGGGGAGTAAATTAAGACGTCCTTTGTTGCCTCACTGTGGCTTTTTCTACAGCAAATTAAATAATGAAAATCCTTCATTTCACAATCATTTTGCCTTGGAATTCTTTGGTATAGATTTTTCACTTGTCTTGGTTCAAACCATGGTTGTGTCCCGTTAGTTGATGCTTCTCCATCTCATGCACTGAGACGCTGTGGTGGCTTCTTTCAATTTCCATCTTATGGTCTGGGGAACCTTAATAATCTACCCACACATCATGTTCATTCATTATCACGGGATGTTGAAGGACAACACTGTGGAATGTTTTCTCATTGAAGGGGAACAGAGAATTTGTCTGGTGTGAAGGGAAACACGGGGATGTGTCACTGCTGGGGACCTCCATTTGTTCAACCAAAGACCACCTTTCTCTCAGGCACTGGAAGCGTGGGCAAGGGATTCAGAATGGTTAGTTCCTTTAGTAAAGTATAAATGCTACTCATTTTGAAGTCTCCAGTTACTTTCCATATTCATGATTGCATTTGAGATCTGAGTGAGAGGCCTAAAGTAAGTATAACTCTGACTCTGTCAGTTTAGGATTGATGCCAGATCTACCATTCCACTCAGCCAAGAGTCGTTTGCCACAGTGAGAGTTGTTTAGTGTTCTGATTTTAAGCAATAGCATTGCTCATGTACAGCTGTTCACTTTCCACCATCAGCACATCTGCCCACTACTGGAACTCATACTAATCATTTTCTACTTTCATATGTATATATATATATATATATATATATATATATATATATAATATGTATTTTTTTTAAGAGAAGAGAGAGAGAAAGAGAGAATACATGCAGGTGAGCAGGGGTGGGGCAGAGGGAGAGAGAGAATCCCAAGCAGGCTATGTGCCCAGTGTGGAGCCTGATGCAGGGCTCAACTTGAGCTGAAATCAAGAGTCAGACACTTAACCAACTGAGCCACCCAGGTGCCCCCATATTTTGATATTTTTGATGGATGCACTCACTGGTTGTTGATTTGGACCCAATAAAATATTGCACAAAGGTCATATTGAGGCTAGTTGTCTAAGAAAAAGAAGTTTGAGGAAAATGCTGGAAGAATTCATGAAAAACTAGTACTTAACACCATTAGCAGAAGTAACGCTAACCCTACACCAAGTGGATCCCATTGTTTATTTTTCTAACAGGCAGTTGTTCGTATCTGTTTTCACCTTTGATTCGTGTAAGGGTTCTTTTTTCAGGGTAGAGCAGCCTGTGAAACCTGCTTCTGTAACCTATGAAGGCTCGAGATCTTTGAGACTAGAGTTTTGCCTTGTCCAGTGTATTGTCCCCATATCACCTGGCCCAGCCTGACTGGGGAGAGCAGAAACGCAAGGCACAGAGAGGTGGGTTGTGCTAGTCAAGGTCGCCAACCAGGATGGTATCCTCCTTCACCCACATACCCAGACAGGGGTGACGGCCACAGGTCATCAGTGGCCATGCCTCCCAGAACAGATGATACCACGAGCAGCCCTTGTCTGACCCTCCCAGGTCTAAAGTCAAGGAGAGACGTGAGATCCCCCTCCAGTTAAGGGGAAGAAAGCCAGCCAAGGGGGACTGCTTCTGTCTAGAGCACAATGTCCCTTTCACAAGGCAGTTCCCCATAATGCAAGGCTGACAGCGCACTTTCATGCATGCTGAGAAGGGGCAGCTTTCAGGACTCCTGCCTCGGATGATCATGTGCCTAAACAAGCCAAGGAGGAGCATCCTGGTCCAAGTGCTTGCAGCCAGGCTGGGGACCCTGAGCCACCTCCCAGGCAGTGCAGGCCACGCAGAGGCCTGCTGGCAGCCACCCGCCTACCTGCCTGCCCGCACCACGTGGCCTCACCTGGGCCCGGTTCTGCCCTCGGCCTCTCCAGCCACTTGCTTTCTCATCCTGTCAGTGGCCGAAGGAGGCCAGGAGCCGAGTCTGCCAGGGATCTGTGCTCGCCTCAGGAATGAATCAGTGACCTCACTTGGACTTCTGTAGAGATGGATGTGCCAACTTCTTATGACTTACTAGTGTCTGCCAAATGAAACTTGCCACTTCAGTGAATGAAAACAGCCCAAACATAATTCATCACATTAAAAAAAAATCACTGAATTGATGCATTCAAGGAAAGTTTTATCTCCTCCATGACAAGGCTGTGAACAGCACAAAGCACAAGTTTGTAGTTAGACAGAATCCACACGAGTAGTGTCTGAGAAAAATAGAGCCCGCTGCCTATTAATGAACTGGTGAAGTCATTGCGCGCACAACTTGAGACTGGGAGCCTGGGTCCAGCCATTATTCAAGGCGTAGGTCTGTCAGTGCTGAGCAGGAATGAGGAGATACAACACACAGACGAGAGTGTCCCAAATGGGGATGTGCAGTGCTGGTTGCTGACAAGGTATTGTGGGGTTACGCTAAGGTCGGACCTTCTCCAGCAACTTAAGAAGAAGCACTGTTTGAGCCAAAATAAGAAAGAGGTTTAGAAGCTAATTTAGAAGGGAGGGTGGAGAAGAATATTCTGGGAAGAGCCCACAGATGTGAGCTGAGGCGCTGAGGGAAGGGCTGTGAGCTCCCAGGCCTGAAAGTCCGGAGCACAGAGGGGCAGGCATGGCCCCGGGAGAGACCACCCAGGACGCCGGAGGTCATGCTCGGTTTTCTGTTTTATCCTGAGAGCCATAAAAAGAAGAGGAAGGACAGGTTGGAAGTGTTTGAAAAGTCCACTCTGGCTCACAGTGGAGAACAGGTGGGGAAGCTGGAGAAGGCAAAGCATTACCAGTATGAAGGGGGCTATGGGGTGGGTCCAGTGGAGAGGGACCCGGAGTGGCTGGTGACACTGGGGATGACAAAAGTGGCTAAATTCCAGAGAGAGGCAGGAGGTAAAACCCAGACTGTGGCTTGTTGACAGTAAGGTCGCCATTATTGATATAGTTTCTGGGTTGGTTGGTTGGCTGGCTTGTTGGTATTTCTGCCCCCCCGCAGTGGGGGCAGAGAGCAAGTGTCCTGGAGGGGCCCACCAAGGAGGCTGAGTGCCTGGAGCCAGGCAGGATGTGAAGAAGAATGAAGCCCAGTCCCCGTTCTTTTGGGACCATGCTCCAGCCAGGGACACAACCCAACCACAGATGAAATGGCAGCGACTACGCCCGGTGTGCAGGAGGGCTCCGCGGGAGGCAGGGATGGGTGTGGCCTGGACGAAGTCCCAGTGCAGAGGAAGTGTGGGGGCATTAAGCCAGGGACACTGTGTGAGCCAACACTGAGGTGTAAAGGCGTAAAGCTGTTCCCCAAGTGCAAGGTAGACCACTGTGTCCAGACAGGAGATTCCTGTGAGTGAGAGGTGGGTTGGAGTCAGAATGTAGATGGCTGACAGGGTAAGGTGTAAAGGAGCCATTGAAGCCTACTGAATTCGAGAAAGAAAATACCAGAACTTTAGAAAGATCAAGATGAAAGGCTGTGTGGAAGGGTGCCTGGGTGGCTCAGTCGATTAAGCATCCGACTCTTGATTTAGGCTCGGGTCATGATTTCACGGTCGTGAGATCGAGCCCCAGGTCGGGCTCCACACTGAGCATGGAGCCTGCTTAAGATTCTCTCTCTCCTTCTGCCCCTCCCCTACTCGCACACTCTGTCCTTCTCTCTCTCTAAAGTAAATCTTAAAAAAAAAAAAAATTCTGTGAGGGAAGGCCAGTTGCAGTTCAACTTGGACAAGCTTCCCAAGAGTACCGTGTAAGACGTTCTTGTGTGCTTGACCTCTTTTGGGACTACAGATTCTAACAGGTGGAGCTCAAAGAAGAGAATATGGCCTCTTGGCCACATATCTGCAAAGATAAGAGACCAAACCAAACCAGACAGAAAACAAAGCCCAAGGGCCTCATGGAGATCCTTCTACTGGCTTCTGAGAGCCACCGGTCCTCCTGGGTACCATGAAGGACTGCCCTCTCTACTGAGATTTGACCAACTTGATCTGACCATGGCTAAAAATGATTATTAAGAAAATACTCATCAGTCTTGCTTATTTTTAAAGAATGACTCAATTAATTATCTAGTTTGCAGAAATTTTCTTAGCAGGCTCTGTGTGACGAGCCCTGTGCCTACCTTCTGACTTTGATCTCTTCCCCCCAAGACTTGAGTAGCTTCAGTTTTCTCTCACTTGCTCCCCACAAGCTCCCTGGAATCAGAGGGCCATAGGGGTGGGAGATGAGCTTTCAAAAGACAGGAGGCTGTGGAAGGTTCTGCTGCAACATCAAACCGGGGGGAACTGGCTGGTTAGGGATGCACCGCACTTGCTCATGTTTGGGAGCTACAGTGGGCTCCCAGGTGTGTGCTTTGGGGTAACTCTAGTCAAGGCATTTTCCAGGGCGGCATGGCTCCATGTTTCCAAGTTTTTCTCTTTCTTTCTAGGAGAACTATAGCACCACTGTGAAGTGGAACCAAGTTCTGCACTGGAGCTGGGAATCCAAGCTCCCCTTGGAATGTGCAAAACATTTTATAAGAATGAGGAGTGCGGTGGATGATGCCAAGACCCCCGAGCAGAGTTTCTGGAGCAACTGGAGCTCGTGGGAGGAAGTACATGGTAAGAAGGGAGGTGATAAAAGAGTTAAAAGTTTGAATATTTAATATTATTTGGGGATCAATAGTCAAATAGTAGAAGTCTCTTTTGAGGAGACTGAGTAGAAACCAACATTATTTTTCTTTGTCTTCCCTTGGAACTAAAAAGTATGGGTGTGAAACTTGCCACCAGGAGATAGACGTCTATGGTTTTGCCTCAGAATTTATTCTTAGAGACAATTACGTAAATTCAGACGGTTTTGTATTTATTTTCTAAACCGGGGACCCGTGTTTATTATAGAATGCTAAGAGGACAAAGCAGGACATAAATTGTACATACGTTTTTACTAGAATAAGACAAAATGTGTCTGCACCTAGAGCAGAGGTTAGGAAGCTTTTGTGTGAAAGGCAAGATAGGAAATATTTTAGGCCCTACGGACCCTATTGGTCTCAGTCATGACTATTCAACTCTGCCACTGTAACAGGAAAGCGGTCCTAAGCAATATGTAAACTAATGAGAATTGTGTTCTAATAAAACTTTATTTACAAAAACAGATGGCAAGCTAGAATTGGTCCACGGGCCATAGCCTGCCAACCCCTAATGTAGAGAGAAGGGGTGAAATACGGAAAAACAAAATCAAGTCTTCATTTGAGTAATGAGATTATGGATATAAATATGTTTTACATATCTCTTAATTTCGATAATTTAATTTTGTTATAATTAAAATCTAGAGTGGATTTTGCCACAGTTTATTATGCTTCATTTAAACTATAGGCTGGTTGGTTCTAAAGCAATGGCATTTGGCTCTCTCAATTTACACATTTATATGCAGAGTGGGGCTCTGCACTCAGAACCCTGCCAGATAATTGGAAATTCCTGCCAATAGAACCATTCCTTTGTTAAGTGTTTATACAAATCGATTAAGTCAAACTGATAGCACATTATTAACCCATGAGTAGCCTAGTGATTAGTTTAATACTGCTAATAGAATTAAATCTGCATTTTAGTCATGTTCTAAGCACTCTACATATTAATTTAGCCCTCAAATCGGCCCTTTGAAATATGTATTATTCTTGTCCCCACTTCACAGATGAAGAAACTGAGGTACAGTTAGCTTAAAGAACCCACGCAAAGTCATCAAGCCACTAAGTGGTAGAGCCAGAACTCTAGCCCGGACCAACCTGGCTCCAGAGGGCCCCCCTCTTCACATTACATCCTACTGCTGACAGAAGAACACACAGGAAAAAAAAAAAAACAGACTGAAAAGACAGTAAGAGAGAGAACAACATTATAAACAGCTTTGATAAAATGGACTAGATTTCTCAAATCTGTAACCTCCAAACTAACTCAAGAATGAATGGAAAACCTGACTGTTTATTCCTGGCCCCCAAACACTGGTTCTCAGCCATGGTTGCACATTAGAATCACCTGGGACCGTTAAAAAAGCCCCCCTGCCCAGGCCACGCAGCAGGGGTGACGGGGGGGGGGGGGAGGGCGGGGTGTCAGTTTCGGTGACCACGGCCGGCCGGCTGAGTGAGCAGGAGCGATGGAGCGGAGCAGTAAGCGCAGGCCGCTCCTTCAGGGAGGCCAAGGGTGGAGGAGCGGGTCCTCAGGGGGTGGGAGGGAGGCTCGGGGAGGACTTGAAATGGGAGACCCCTGAGGATTTTTATACACTGACGGTCATACAGAAGGAGAGACGAGAGAAAAGGAGATATTTGAGTGACTGGCATTTCCGAGAAGGTGGGCAGAGATGTGGTCAATAGTACAGTGTAGAGATTAAGAGGGACGCGTGGGGGGCGCCTGGCCAGCTCAGCGGGTTGAACGTCTGAATCTTGCTTTCAGCTCAGGTCCTGATCTCAGGGTTGTGGGATCGAGTCCCGAGTGGGGCTCTGCACTCAGCACAGAGTCTGCTTGTGATTCTGTCTCCCTCTCCCTCTGCCCCTCCTGCTCACGTTCTTTCTCTCTCTCTCAAATTAATTAATTAATTAATTAATTCAAAAAACCCTAAAAAAGTGGGGGGGGGTGGAGGGGACACGTGGCCGTGCAGATGGGCAGACCTGGCAGGTGGGAATGTGGCTTGGCCACCTGCTGGGTGAGTGAACTTGGGCTCAGTCAGTCCTACCTGTGTGGGTGATGTCAGGTGGAAAGAGAGAACGCAGAGCCTCCGTCGGGGCTTGGGCCCGTAGAGAGCAGTTGTGGCCGTGTCATAAGCAAAGGAGTAGTGACGCCTAATCCCAGAGTGACAGGACACGCTGTCTTTGTAGTAAGAGCCCCAGCAGCATTTCGCCTAACAATAGGAGCCCTTGTAGGAAGGAGTGTTTGCGCAGGCACCGGACTTTATAGGTTTGCCTAGAAATTTAGGCTCCTCTTTTCCGCAGCGGGTGGAAGAGGCTGAAGCTATCGTTGAGAGGAAGACCAGAGGGGCTGGTTTGAAGTTTGAGTGAGGTTCTGACTGAGCTGTCTCTTTGTTTTTTGTAGTACAGAATTCTCTTGGACACGACCCATTCTTCGTTTTCCCTAAAGATAAGCTGGTGGAAGAAGGCTCCAATGTCACCATTTGTTACGTTTCCAGGAGCCAGCCAAATAACATATCCTGTTATTTGGAAGGCGTACGGATGCAGGGAGAACAGCTCGAGCCAAATGTCTCCGTGTTCAACTTGAATCATGTTGCTTTCATTAGGGAAACCGGGACAAATATCTATTGTAAGGGGGACCAAGGAGACAGTATAAAGGGCATCGTTCTCTTTGTGTCAAGTAAGTGTGCACATGCTCTGTGCTCTTCTCGTTTCTTAGAATAGATGGAATTTCCTTTCCCAGAAGACAAGTAAACATTTCCATCCATGGTCTGGATTTTCTTTTGTCTCCGGAGTCTTCTAGGAGAGACTCTGGAAGAGATACCTTGAAGCAATACTTGCAGGATTGATTTCCTGTTGTTGTCTTGTCCTTATTGACAATTTTATTCCTAGACACCAAGGTTATTAAAGGGGAGAAAGTTCGGGTCATTTCCTAGACCACTGGGAAGGGCCCTGTCTCACCTCAGCCATGCTGGCAGGACTGCAAGATGGGGGGGTGGTGGGGGGATGGGGGGGAGAGATGGCAGGGCCGCGGACCCCAGGGAGGCAGCCAGTGTTGTGCCCAGAAGACCTGGGTTCGAATCTTCTTCCCGCGCCCGGGCGTGCCAACTTGGCCAAGTTTCCCAGCCTCTCCGAGCCCGTTTCCTTCTCTGTGAAGCAGGCTGGGGACTGGTTGTTTGAGGGTGAATGAACACCCACAGGCCGGGCCCCGACACCGGCGCCGCACAGGCTAGCAATCCAGCAAATGGATCCCCACTGTGAAGCCGGCGAGGAAACCGTCACGCGCCTCGGTGGCTGGCAACAGGGGAGGGGGAACGTTTTACCTTTTATGGAGGACTGTGTGCCCGTGCCCAGGGCCCTCCTGCATGTGGTCAGGAGACCTGCCTTCCCCTGAACTGTAGGTCGGGCAACATCTGAGCCCGCTCCCTCCCGTCCCTCCTGCTTCTCTGCCCAGGCGGGCTCCGGGCTGCCGCACAGCTGCGGCCGCTGTCCCCGGGGCGTGGCCTCTGAGAGCCGCAGGGAGCCCAGGGCTCGGAGGTGCTTGCTGCCGGTTCCTTGGATCTCTCAGCGCCCTGCTGCCCAGCTTAGCAGTCCCCCAATTCGGACTTCCTGGCATCCCAAGCCGAATAGCCCCGAGGCTGCCTGGAGCCCCAGCTTCCGCGCTGACACAGTGGGCAACACTGACTTCGTTTGTTCATTCATTCATTCATTCTTCCGCTCACTCGTCTGACAGTCAGCGATAGGTGTTGAGTGCCCCCTAGCAGGCCCTGGGGGTACAACTCCCGGGACACACTGCTGACCCCTGCACAGCGCCCACAACCCGGCAGCTGAGGCCTCAGAAAATGAACGAGGGAAGGGAGAAGGGAGGAGGTGCCTGAACTGTGACTTTCTGGAGGTGCGGGTGTGATGTTTTTATCATTCAGAGTGACTCTGTGGCCTCAGACCCAAAAGGAGCTTCCCGTTTTCCTTGTCTTTCAATAAAGGGATTTAACTAGGTCTTTCATCTGTTTTCTTCTTTGTATGGACAGAAGTCCTTGAGGAGCCCAAGGATTTTTCTTGTGAAACCCAGGACCTCACGACACTGAACTGTACTTGGGATCCCAGGAGTGACACTGGCTTGCTCAAACAGCTTTCCCAAAGCTATACTTTATTTGAATCGTAAGTTAGCTCTGGTTGCCTTCCTGACCGATTCCTCCTTGTTTAAGGCGCTTGTGACGACAAAAAGAGCCGCATTTAGAGGCTGGGGAAAATGTGAACAGATAGTTGACAACCACCCGGCCAGAGTCAGGAGGAAATCTCTCCATGGTCACAACTGTACAATACTTTCCACCTGAGTTTTGTGAAAAGAAAACGTCACATAAAAATGATAAGAAAGCCCGTTAATGGTGAATCTTGATGTGAACATGGTTCCATCGGGTGATCTGGGTCTACCTAATTTCTAACGTTTTAAGAATATTTAAGGAGTAGTCTCCCCCTCCCCATGTTGGTGGAGGGGCGCAGTCAGTGATCCATCGTCGTTACACGTTTCACCACAGAAATCGAATCTGTTGCAACAATATTTTCAGTACAGCATTTGTTGATGACGGGGGATCAACGCCAGCGCGTGGCACGTAGTTAGAAAGCCATTGAGTGTGCCCTGAGTGTAGGGATACATCTCTGCGTTGACAAAAGTGTAAACCCTGAAACTGTTGTTTTGTGTTTTATTTTTTTTAAGATTTTCCGGGAAAAAGACACTTTGTAAACACAAAAGCTGGTGTAGTTGGGAAGTAGCTCCAGAGTCCCAAGAAATGTATAACTTCACACTCACCGCTGAAAACTACTTAAGAAAGAGAAGTGTTCACCTTCTTTTTAACCTGACTCATCGAGGTGAGACTAGGGTCAGAGCCCGCTGTGGTTTCAAACTCGTTGTTGTGTGACACACTGTGTGATCAAGGAAATGCTGTACATTTTTGCCTAATTCACATCCTAAGTGAAAGTTTTAACATAGGGGCGCCGGGGTGGTTCAGTCTGTTAAGTGTCTGCCTTCAGCTCAGGTCATGATCCAGGGGTCTAGGGCTCCCTGCTCAGCAGGGAGTCTTCTTCTCCCTCTGCCCCTACCCCCTGCTCATGTGTGCATGTGCTTCTTCTCTCTCTCTCTCTCCACCTCTCTCAAATAAATAAATAATCATTTTTTTTTAAGTTTTAATTTATAACTCTTGTTGATGCCACACTTCTCTTCATGGATGCATGCATGGCCCACGGTCCCCTGTTATTTGTTTGTTTTGATAATGTAATAAGCACCTGCATGCTTACTACTCACCTTCAGACTAGAACTCTGACAGTAACTCACTTCATCTCCCATCCCACAGCCCCCCCACGCTGCTCCTTCCGCCAAGATAATTACAGATTTAAATCTGGAATGTGTGTGTGTATGTATAGGTGTGTGTATTCTCATTTCTAATGTCATCCTAAAAATACTATGTTTTTATTTTGATTGGTTTTAATGTATATAAAAGACATCAAGCCATATGTGATAATTTAGTAACTACTGCTTATGTGGTATTAAATTACTGATATTGACCCTTATTATTGAGTATCGTTATAGTCCGTTGATTTTCACTGCCGTGAAGTATTTCATTGTGTAAATCTATGGTACTTTGGTCAGGCATCTCCTTTGATGGTTTTTCAGATTGTATCAAGGTTTTTGCTCTTGGGTACAGTGCTAATATGAGCCTTATGGATGTAGGACTGGCCTACATTTGTTTTCCAGAGTGTATACCCCAGAGTGGAATTGGTGAGGACATAGAGAATGTGAATGTGCAACTTTAGACACAAAGCCAGATAGTTTTCCAAAGGGGCTGTACCAATCGTACCCCGGCCCTTGAATTCATACAGCCTCTCCACGCTGGTATGGTTGCCCTTTTCATTCTGTCAGTTTCCTGGGTATACCATGGTATCTGTGATGGTTTTGATCTACACATCCCTAAAGTTGAATATCTCTTCCTATGTTTTGACCACGTGTTTTCTCTCTTATGAAATGCAGAATCTTTACACATGTTCCCTTTTTCTAGAACGGTCATCCTTCACCTTCTACATTCTTAATTCCTACACATCTTTTAGATTTCAGCTTAACCGCCACTCAGTCAGCCAGATAATGGCAGAGTGCCTCCTACCATAGTGGGCACTGGGGACGCAGCAGTGAACAAAACTGGGTAACTGCCCTGTATGAACTTGTATGTGAGAGTGTGTTGGGGAAGGGGGTGAGAGTGGGGAGTGGACACACACAGTATTTCAAGGACTGATACGTGCTATGGAGCAGGTCAACTCGGGTAATGTGGTGGAGAATGCCAGATTGCCGCTTCAGTTAGGATGAGGTGGTTGTAGACTGAGACAGAAGCAGAAAACGTCTGGGGCAAGAGCATTTGAAGCAAAAAGAATAGGATTTGAAAAGGTCATGGGATGGGAACAAGCTCTGGCTTGTTTCAGAGTGCCCACACTGCGAGAGAAAGGAGATTGGAGTGTCCTGGTCAGTGGCGCAGTAACTGGAATGAAGGGGATGGTCTTAACTGGTTGTTTTAGGAGGTGTTCATCGGGACAGAGGAGTGATGTGACTTGTGCCATGGGGAGAGATCGCTCGGGCTGGGCTGTCAGGGGCGAGGGTGGAGGCAGGGAGATGGCTGGGAGGCTGTTGCAGTCATCAGGCAGAGCCTTTGCACCAGATGGAGTGATGAAGTTGGTGGGAAGTGGTCATATTCTCAATTCGCTTTGAGATAGAGTTGGTAGGACGGACTTAGGGAAGGCATGTGCGTTATAAGGGAAGAGGAATTTAAGATGGTTCCTAGGGTTTTGGCCTAAACAATTGAGCTAATATTGGAACTATTTCCAGAGTGGGGAGGATATTGGGGAGGAGCAGCTCTGAGCGGGGGCTTAGAGTTCTGTTCTAGCCGTGTCAGGTTTGGGATGTCCTTTAGAGATCTCAGTGGAGGTGTTGAGGAGACAGTTGCATATAGAGTTTGGAGAGCGTGGAAGAAGTCTGGGATAGAGAATTAGAATTGTGAGTCATCAGCTTATGGATAGTGAGATAAAGATGAAGGCTCCGGATAGGGACTTCTAGAACTCCCATCTTTTAGGTCAAAAAGGCCTTTTACACCTTCACTGTGGTCACCCCACTTTCAATGTCACATTTAGTTTTGTGGTTATTGATTCATGTTTGTTCCCCTGTTGTTGCACTCTGAAGGCAGGTCCATGACTGGTTTCGTTTTCTCTCCCGAGTGACAATTTCTCTTTCTATCAGTGTGTTTGGAACATTTGTATTTGACATAATTATCAATTACGGCTGGACTCAAGCCTACCATTTTATTATTTATTTTCCATTTGTTTCCTCTGTTTTTTGTTCCTCTGATCTTCCCATACTGCCCCCTTTGGGATTATTTGAATATTTTTTTAGTATTCCACTTTAATTTATCTACTGACTTTTGCCTACACCTCTTTGTATTCCTGTTTTTTTCCTCTGGAGATTACAATATATTACTAATCTTGCACAGTTTTCTTTTTCTTTTTTTTTCCAAAGATTTTATTTATTTATTTGATAGAGAGAGACAGTGAGAGGGGGAACACAAGCAGGGGGCGTGGGAGAGGGAGAAGCAGGCTCCCCGCTGAGCAGGGAGCCTGACCTGGGGCTCGATCCCAGGACCCTGGGATCATGACCTGAGCCGAAGGCAGATGCTTAACGACTGAGCCACCCAGACGCCCCTCTTTCACAGTTTTCTTAGAGTTAGTATTTTCCACTTTAAGTAAAATGCAGAAGCTTTATAACCCATATGTCTTCCTTTACCCTCCAACTGCCTGCACAGCGATACTTCACATTCTGGTCTTCTCCAACCTGCCTGCTGATGTCTACTTTCAGAGTTCGCAAATAGAGCATTTGAGAATGCTCCATGGACTGTATTGACTCGATTCAGGGGGACAGACAGAATGGGAAGTGCTTATTTTGTCTTTTCAAGACCTGAACCTCATCCAGTCCATTTTTCATTTTAGATACTACATTTTTTGGTTCCAAATTTTCATTTGATTAAAAAAAAAATAGTTTCTGTTATTCTGCTGAGAAGCGTTTCTCTTCTATTCATTTCAAATGTGTTTACTGTTGTGACCTGGATCTCTCTTAAAGTCACATGGGACATCTTGATTGATTGTCTGTTGATTTTCTTTTCCCTTGGAAATTGGTGACATGTTCTGGGTTTTTGTATGTGGAATAATTTGGGGTTGTACCCTTGACAATGTTGATGTTATTTTGTTTAGACTCTGGGTTCTTTTATACTCTCCCCATGAGCCACTTCTCCAAGTTTTGATTCCCCTTCACAATCTGCCTGCTTTTGTTGAATTTTTAAGAATCCTTGGTAGTTTCTTCTTATGTTTTGTTCAGAATTTCTCATATAATCTGGTGAGAGAGAAAAGCTTTAGTCGGCTTACTCCATCTTGGCTGTAAGTCCAGTTTCATTTGCCATTTTTTCAAAAAGAAACAAGAAAAAAATACCACTGAATAAATAAATGAAGACATGAACCGCTGTTTGCCAAAGTCTTTTTGGATTTATGTTTGAATTTCTTTTCACTTTGTTTCCCTCTTTTTTTTCTTTTTGACAGTGCACCCAATGGCTCCCTTTAGTGTACTGTTTACAGATGTAAGCGCCACAAATGCCACCATGACCTGGAAGGTTCACACCACTGGTAATTATTATACACTGCTGTGCCAGGTTGAACTCTATGGTGAAGGAGAAGTAATACAAGTAAGAATGCTGCTTAATTTTCTATTTTCAAAAATCCCTTTCTGTCCTGAACAGAGAGACTAATGAATAAAACCTCTTTAAAATCTTATTTCTGGGGGAGCTGGGTGGGGGCAGGGATAACTGGGTGATGGGCATTAAGGAAGACACATGATATCATGAGCACTGGGTGTTATAGGCAACTGATGAATCACTAAATTCTACCTCTGAAACTAATAAAAAAATAATTAATTAAAAATATAAAATCTTATTTCTGTGTGGGTTCAAATGGTAAGGGTAATCTGTTTAAAAATTAAGGTTTATGAAATTAATCACAAACTTTAGAGTTGGGCAGAGGGCCTAAAGAAGAAGTAGTCTTACCTCAAATCAGAATGTACCATGCTATGATTTGACTTTGCAATGAAGTATGCTCACCACTACACCTGTCTTCTCTGTTCCTTCTTCTGCTTCTTTCTTCTTGGTTCCTTTTTTCTTTTCGTTTCTTCTTTTCCTTCCTCCCTCCCTCCCTCCCTTTCTTTGAAAAAGCGCAACGTTTCCGTCGAGGTGGATGGTAAGCAGCTCTTCGGTGGCCTGAAGCCAGACACAGAGTACAGGGCCCAAGTACGCTGTGCTAATGCCAACCACTTCTGGAAATGGAGTGAATGGACTCGTCAGAACTTCACCACAGCTGAAGCTGGTATGTTCAGCTCCCTGCTATTTAACTCAAGGATCTAAACTGACTCATGGGAGATGGCTTGGTTTCCCTGAGAGCTTTTGATTGTACCCAAAATTAAGGGGAACATATTGCAACAGAGGCTGAATACCATCTTTTTAAAAAGAAATGAATTAAATGCTTAACGACATGTGAATGGGAAGACATCCACCTCAAACATGCATCAATCAGTGTTCTTTCTTTTATACATTTCCTCTCTCATCTTTGATTTTGCCAAAGTGGCTTATAAGCTACTGGTATTGCTGGATCCCCATTGGCCCCGGGGCTACGTAAATCAGTGTAGACTTTTAAAATTAAGGACTAGGGACAAACAGTAGTGTCCATGCCAAGGAAAGCATTGATCTCATACCAAACAACTTCAGGCTATGTGTGGATATGTAATGATATTTGGAAACTTAATTTTTATTGATACATCGTTTGTTCACCAACAGTGAACCGTTGAGTCCTCTCGATCGTTCCTGCAGTGGGACTTTCCTCACCACTGGCTGAAACATGAGTTTTTCTGACAAATCACTAATAACTATGGCTTACAGCTCGAACAGACCTCCAGAGATGAGCTGGCCCGGCCCTGCTTTCATCTCTTTCCAATTCAAAACAACAAATTATCATTGTTGCCCAGTTGACAGAGGAGGCGAGTTGCGCCCGTAGATCGGAGAGACCTGCCCAGTCTGCAGAGTTCCTGAGGGGCAGAGACACCAGTCATGACAGTTATGGTGGCTAGCCCTCACTGAGTGCCTCACATGGCTCACAGCATTCGCCGTGTTTTTCTCTTTCACGTCTCATGGCAGGCAGGAGGCACAATGGGTAATCATCCTTGCTTTATAGATGAGGACACTGAGGACACGGAGGCACACAGGGGATCAGTGATTTCATTGGCCTCGCCAGTAAGTGACAGAGCTGTTGACTGTGACCCCCCACCCAGGGCCCCTGACTCCAGAGCTCCACCCTTAACCAGAACCGGATTCTGTGTGTTCTGTCTCTCAATGATGTTATTACAGCCTTGAGATCTTGCCCATTCAAATCCTGGCTCTTCTACTGCCAAAGGAAGGAGTCTCTGTATTTACTTTATTCCACCTTCTCTTCGTGTGTGGTAGGCTGGCAGGACTCTTTCTGTTTCTCCTCATGAGGACTGGAGCTGAGGAGTGACAAGGACAGCTCCTACGAGCCTACACATGGGTTGGTCACTGGTTGTGCTCAGCAGCCTTTTCCCCTCCATGTCTGGTGTTCCCACCCAACCTCACGCCCCGCCTCTGCTCCCCGGGGCCTCCAGTAATTTTTTTCTAGAGAAAGAATCCTCAAGAATCCCTGCTGTAGAAAAACTCTGTTCCTAACAGTAATGTGGTATCCTCCTCAGTTGTGTTTTATGAAAGAATTTTTACTTTAATGATACTGCTCTTTTTTTTTAAATTTATTCCAACATTATAACTAAAATTAAGTGGAAAAGGAAAATGGCAGAAGGATAGAGTTTTTAGTAAATTGCATTTCTTTTAGTGCAGAAAATCTGAAAATAATAAGTTTTGCTTTGGATAATAACAAGAGAATGAGATGAAGCTACTGATGGTGAATCTGTGTGTATGTGTATATATATATCTATATATATATAGATTTATATATATCTCTCTCTCTATATATATAGATATATATATATATATATTTTCCCTCTGACAATACTTTGCTTGATGCTGGGAAGGTCGATGTGTATGTGTATTAGAACCATACTGCAGTGTAATCATAGCGAGCGGACAGAAATGCCACCAGTAGAAACACAGAAGAAACTGTATTGACCCAAATACAGAACACTCTCCTCACAAAGAGACTTCCAAGCCAGCTGAAGATTTTGCATTGAGCTTAGAGTCCCATGTCGTTTCTGAGTATTTCAGTAAGTTTTTGATTGAGTATTGGCTTCTCCAGTGGATTATTTAGCAAATTGAAATCTGCTTCAATACATTTTTTAAAAATATACGGTCATCTTTAGTTGAGGAGAAAGTGTCAGCAACTAAAAAGGGACTTACTTAAATTTCAATTATTGGGCACAGTACACTATATTTTTATAAATCAGCTAAATCTTTGTGTTATGTTCCAAAACAATTCTTCTTGCATTGAGATGTTTTGAATCAAATCACAAATCACTTGTCCTACAGTTTGCTGGCGGTAAATACAGGCTTTTCTAGAACAATGTAGTCAAGGAATGAGCAGGTGCCCTGAGGGCCCAACAGGCAGGCAGCTTCCCCAGGCAGGCCAGGAGCTGGCAGAGAATGGCGCAGGAGGAGGAGGGGCTGTGGCCTTCCCTGTGGAGGGGATCAAGGAGGGTGCCCAGGCGAGGGGACTGGTGAGAGGACCAGCCACTGTGAAATCATGAACACACATCAGAGTACCACCAGCCCCTAGGGCTCCCCGTTAGTGCACCTCCATTGCAACATTCACAAATGAAGCAAGGAAGTAGCCATGGTCTGCTGCTCCTAGAAATTCAGCAAATGAGAGATTTATCTAACTAACCTCCTACAATTGGTCTAACTGATGAATGATTCCAAAATTTCCTGGTGGCTTCCAGAAGCTCAGGCTTGATGTTCATAAGAACTTTTGGTTTGATGCAACAGACCTTTTGTCAAGCATCTACTATGTGCACTTAGTGAGGAGTGAACAATGTGGCCGTGGACAAGTGGGGAGAAGTCACAGAGAGTGAAAAAGTGAGAAGCAAGCCTCAGGTAGGACAGGTCATCCTCACTTCGTTTGACCCAACTAGAAACAGGTTGTATTGTTCTACATACATAGCGTGACCCATGATCTTTCCTTTTGTTCATTTCAGCTCCCTCAGAGGCTCCTGACGTCTGGAGAAATGTGAAGTCAGTGCAGGGACATTCTGTTGTGACTTTATTCTGGAAGGTAATACGCACAGATTCCACAAGACGCATTTGCTTGGCACTGTCTTTCAGTGTGACACCGGATGCTGGTGCAGTCTGCGTTGGGGGGTGGGGGATCTTAACGTGAGTCCAGTAGAACGTCTTACGCAGGGGAGGAGTCCCCGCCCACACCCATCTCCCTAATGCTTGGACTGCTCCTCCTTGACGTCTCATCCCACAGATGGCCAGCTCTGAATCTCTGAAACTTCTCTTCTGGCCTGCTCTAACTTTTGCAGGGCCCAGGGCATGAGTGTAAGTGGAGACGCGTATACCATATTTAAAGGTTATTAATATTTAGATACTCACAATATTTACATATAGGAGTTATGAGTCAAGCTAAAAAACTTTAACGTAAATATATTTGGAAAAAAAAGTAAAATCTATTTTGTCATTCTACCTTGCCCATTAAACCTTTCATGGCAACCTGGAAGTCCAGGTTTGTGTTCAGAACTCTCAGAACCTCAGCTCATGTTTTCAAACCAAACACAACAGTCCTGGGAGAGTTAGCCCCTAGCCATGGCCCCCTGGCTCTCCTTCCCACCTGCAGGCTGCCTGTCTCCTTCCCACCTGCAGGGAGCCCGGCACTCAACCGAGGGCACAGTCTGTGTGTCCAGGCTCTGGCCACACCCGGGCAAATAACTGTTCGCAGTCCATTCTCAGGCCTAGGGGCACACACACCAGGGCCACCGTCTGCCTTTGAGAGGGCTGACTGGAGGGACAGGTCCTGGCAGTGGGCTTGGGATGGTGTGGGCAGGGAATTCTCTTGAGCCTGGAGGATGGTCCAGAGGTGGCTGTGGGCTCCATGAATGGCTCAGAGCACAACTGTGCAGGGACAGAAAAGATAAAAAAGTATTCATGCAAACCCCTTTCAAAGGAAAGCCCATTTTGAAATGATGATCCTTATTTGTTTCAGCCACTATCAAAATTGCAGGCCAATGGGAAGATTCTGTTCTATAATATAGTTATAGAAAATCTAGACAGATCATCCATCTCGAAGCTCCTCTCCATTCCTGCTCCGGCCAATGGCACAGAACTAAACCTTGACCAGTGTTTGTACCAAATCCACGTCACAGCTAATAACAGTGTGGGCACGTCCCCTGCTTCAGTCATCATAGTCTCTGGAGATCCTGGAAACAGTGAGTTTTGTTTTGATTCTCAGGGAAAGCATCAGTGATGTTATTAAGTAGGGATGGACAAACTGGAAAGGCAATAATCCGGGGAGACAAAATGTCTAGCTGCCAAACACTGTCCGTCCTTTCCTGTCGGTCTAAGCGCGGCTCCAGGTGTCCTGGGACAGCCCTCCTCAGTGTGGGAAAAATGAGTGTTCAGCCGCAGCCCAGCACGGGCTGCCCCGAGATTCTTCAGCAAATTCAGAGAATTCTCTCACGTTTACTCAAGTAAATGCAACACCAATAAGCCGTCTCCACCGAGAGCTGGAGTCGCTCCAAGCGTGCTTTGTAGCTTATGAAATGTGGGTTGCATTTATTGTAAAGTATTTTGTCAGTCTTTGTCACCCGGAAAGAGCCCATGAGCATTGCCAGAGGTGATGAAAGGAGAAGCGACTGGCATCACCCTTCCAGAAGGCTTTGCAGAAGCTACAGAATGAAAGATGGTGACTGGCTAGTCCCGTAGCCTGTGGGAGACCAGACGAGGTGGAAATGACCTTACATGTACAGTCAGGAGCCCCCTGCGTTACCGGCTTGGGACAGCTGTGGGAAGAGGCTGGGCATACTGCTTCCCCCGCATCGCTCCCTGCGGCGACGCCTCCCGGGCCCTGCTCGAGGGGCTGCGGCAGGCTGGGTTACTCTGGTCTTCCAGGTTAGGCTTACATTTGGGTTATGTGGGCTAGATCGGAGGGCGGTGGTGGTTTATTTATTTTTAGAACTATCCGGTGTGTCAAGTAAGAAAAAGAAACCCGGATCGTGGCACCGAAGGAAAACTAAGCAGTTACTTCACATGACCTTTGCTTGTCAAAAACTGCATTAGAAAAGAAAGTGAACTGATAATACACTATAGGCTAATTAATTGAATTTAAATAAAAAATAAATAATAATAAAAGAAAGTGAAAAGTTGTAATCTGTCTTCATCAGGACAAGATGAGGAAAAGTGGGCATTTCATTCACCCTGGGGGAGCTGACTGATAAAAGAAAGACTGCCTTGAATGAGGCCCAATCCAAACAACACTGCTGAGCACTTGGCTGTTGGGGGTCTTCTCTATCAACCGTACCCTCCTTCCCCATACCCTGCCCTCAGACCCCCATACCTTGTGAGGCTCTATCCGGCCTTCCTTAAGTGGCCCACATTCTTAAATCACCACAGTGGATATAGGCACTGATGTGCTCTGAGGCCGACTGTTAAGGTTAAACCAATTCATGCTAGAGTGTGAATGACTGAAGAGAAAGATTTCCTTTCTCCTTTCCGCCTCTGTCTCTACTTCTCAAAACATAACTTGCAGTTTTCAAAAAGCAGCTTGATAAGAGTTATGATTCTGAGTGTGGGATGAAATTTCAGCCAGTGTGAATAAGTAAGGTGAAAAAATGTCAGCGTTGATGTGAAAGAGATTTATTTCTCTAATGGAAGAAGACAAGGAAGACTTGTAGGTGGTATATACAAAGGCCTTCACAGGGAACCCTTTGTCTTATACCTAGAGCTACATGTTCCTTTGGGTATCCCCTAGTTATTATCTAGAACAATTAATAACACTGTGCTTTCACACCAATGTCCAGTTGTAATTAGGAGTGCCAAAGGAAATACAGGAGGCCCAGTTAAATTTAAATTGCAGATGAAGAATGAGTAAATGTTAAGTCTGTGCCATGCAGTATTTGCTCCTCCTCGATTGCTTTTCTAAGCAGCTGCCTGCAGGCCCCCTCCTTGGTCTGGCTCTGCTCTCACGCGAGTGAGCCTATGAACAGTGGCAGGCTGTGAGGGCAGCCTCGGGAAGTAGGAGAAATTCTCGTCCCCCAAGGTATAGGGTCACTCCGCCTGAAATCAGTAGAACTGCGAGTCCACTGAGATTATATCACTTGTTTCCGCCTGGAAACTACCCTGGCATATGAAATAGGTTGAGGTGGCAGCCTGGGTCATGAGGACTGGGCACATCCCTACATGATCCAACTTAGTACAGAGCCGAACTTCCTTTCTTTTGTCGTTCTCACTCAATTTCTGCCCCTAACATCAAAGAAGTAGTGGTCCGTGGAGGAGCAGCTGGCATGGTGTGGGGGAATTAAGACGCAATTATTCATTTGTTTAACAGAGAGTTTTGGAAAGTACCAAGTACCAGACATGGGGGCAACAACTTCTTCGGGCAAAGGGAGAGACAGTAAATATTTTAGGCTTCGCAGATCATACGGCCTCTGTTCTGTATCCTGTATGCTTTGTTTTTTTTGCACCTCTTTAAAAATCTAAAAACCCTGCTTAGCTCAGGGGTCATAAAGCAAGGTTTGGAGGCTGGATTTGTGATGCGGGAAGTAGTTTGCTCACCCTTGTTTTAGGGCCTGAAGTCTGGTTGGGCTCAGAAGATTAGCACAAGAGGCATCCAAAGGGCAGAAGTGAATATTTGCTGGGAAGTGAGAGGCAGGAAAACACCCATGAAAACATTACCCCGCCCCCAAGCTTCTGTAGCCACTGAAGGGATAGGGCTCTTAACTGTGGGAGACAGTGCATGCTCAAGTTGATTTTCTTCTTTAAACACTTTTTTTTTCAAATGTACAATTAATTTTATCTGAAGCATGGCTCTATTTGTAATGTATAGAAGAAGTTGAAGAAGAAAGAGTTAAAGGCATGGAGGATGGATTCTCTCTGTCTTGGAAACCCCAGCCCGGAAACGTCACAGGCTACATTGTGGAGTGGTGTGACCATCCCCGGGGCCCGCTCTGTGATCTCCAGTGGAAAAGCGTAGGTCCTACTACCACAAGCACAGTTGTTAGCTCAGGTAAGAAGAACCCTGCATATTACCATCTTGTTCCATCCACCTCGCAGCAAGTCAGCTAGGACCTCTGGACCATCTCACAGCTAGTTTGTGCTAAATAATAATTTTGAAGTGACAAATCCAGCATGGATGCTAGGAGTTCATTTTACAATGATGTGGCCTAAGATTTGGCCTTCAATCTACTTTTACAGAGATTATCTGGACCTAAGCCTGTGATAGGTTTTCATGATTTTTATGGACTTATACCTCGAAATCAGTGGTCTCGAATGGCAAAGGGGCATTATAACCCCAACTGTTAGGGTGCTTTTACAAAAGCAAAGAAATGTAGGGATTTGGGAGATTTAGGACGTGGAGTTGTAGGAGTCAATCGTCAACTCCTTCACTTTCAGTGGAAAAATGTAGAACCTGGAGTTGTAATTTCAAGATTGCTAGTTTAGCAAAGTCAAAGAAGTGTAGGTTCGTGGCTTGAGTGGGGGGGGGGGGGTGGTCAGCAGCGCCATCTGCTGGGCCCAGGCTAAAGATGTGGGACTTAGCATCCAGAGGGTGCCAGAGGCCAGGGAGGGCGTTCAGTGGCGGTTGGGGAGTGAGGAAGTGAGGCGGCCCTTGGTTTGAGCAGTGGGCTGTGTGGCGGGGGCTGAAGGTGGATTGCAGAGGTGCAGGTGCAGTAGTGGGGGGAGCGAGGAAGCGCCAGCGAAGCCTTCCAGAAGCTCAGCTTTCCTGGGCGCGAGAGAAGACAAGTTGCTGGCGGGGGGTGGGGGCTCGGAGTCACAAAAGACTTTAAAATTGTTTTCTGTGTCTGGTTGAATTCCGCCCTGGGTTCCCTGCACGTGGGCATCCGAGAGCTCATGCTGGCGAGGATGGTGTAGAGGACAGTCCCTGCAGGATTCGCTGGAGACAGGGGAGGACTCCAAGGTCAACGGAAGCAGGGAAGATGGTGGAGATAAAGTGCAGAAACCCTAAGGAGGAAATTATTTAGGAGACACCAATTCATTTCTTATTCTGTTCCTTTTCAGAAATAAAGAGAATGTCATACTGTGTTACTGAAAATCTGTTGACCTTTCTTCCCTAGATGCTTTCAGACCAGGGGTCCAATACAACTTCAGAATTTATGGAATTTCTACAGAAAGGGTTCCTTATTTATTAGAGAAAAAAACAGGATACTCCCAGGAACTGGGTAAGTTTACAGCATGTAATGTGTCCGTGGGCAGACTTGTTCAGAACGATCCAGAGATCCTAGCCGTAGATTTAGGTATATTTCAACACCTTTCCTAATTTTCAGTGTCCCATTTATTCTGGTAATTAGGTCTTAAAAAATATTTTTAATCATAAACTATAAACCTTTTCATTAAAGACAATTTATAAAATGTTATGCAAAAGAAGAAAACAAACTCATTGCTAATTTTACCACCCAAAGGCAAATATCCGGAGTTAATATTTAATGTATATCCAGGTATTCCTTTCTCTGTACAGATATACATTTTTAAATAAAAATGGGATCTTACTCTATGCAGTTTTTGACTCATGTCACTAAATATTATTTAACTACATCATTGCCAAGTGTTTGTTTGCATGTGTCAAATCACCTGTTGGTGGACACTTAAGATGATTACAGTGTTTTTCAACTATAAACTATAAAATCCATCTTCAGGTGTCTTTCCATCTGCAATGCTCAGTCTTCTTTATCCTTAGCCCAATCTCTTATCCCCTCTGAGTCCCCATCATTCATCCATATCCACAATAATGGTTTTTAAATGAAGTCTTAGAATACTTGAGTCAAAAGGCTTTAGTTTCTCATTTCTTTTACAGTTTTTAAGAACTTTGACCCATACTGTGAAATCACCCCCCCCCCCCCCCAGAATTTTCACTGTGATTCCACCAGCAACAGAAGGCAATTTGATCCCACTGAAATCTGGGCACCTGGGACCTCCCCTGCCTTGCAGTGATCAGGTCACGTCTCCCACATCTCCATCTGTGGGAGCCATCTGAGACCCGCTAGAGGCGTGTTGCTGGTGTGCATGTCTCTGCGCACAGACCGGGTATACATACACGTGTGTGGGAAACAGGCTCAGGAAGCCTTCAGAATAAACACCCTTGGAGTATTTCAGTGACACTTGGATGGCTTGGCATTGTCACCACGCAGGAACTAGAGTTCCTCAAATACCCCCTTCCGTCTGTTCTCTGCTAGGGTCTTCTGTCAAACACTATTTAGAATTCAAGAGCACAGGGAAGTCTAAGAAACCCTTTATTCACTTTTCCTCTGGGTGACCTCGTGCAAGCTGTTGAGTGTCTCTGGCTGTCCCTTTCTTCACTTGTGAAAGGCCAGACTTGGACAGGAAGATGGCCCAACTCCTTCCCAGCCCTCACAAACCATGTCAAGGCTCGAATCCCCCAGAGAAAAAGAGAAAATCCCTGAACTTGGCATAAGTGCCTCCAGTCTCCAGACTTGGCTGTGGCTCTACTTTCAGTTTACGTTGAGTGCTTGGAGCTACTTCCAGGTGATGACTCTCCTTCCCCCAACTTCCTTTCCTAGCTCCTTCAGACAACCCTCAAGTGGTCATGAGTAACCTGACCTCCCGCTCCTTCACTCTGAGTTGGAAGGATTATTCCATTGAATCCCAACCCAGTTTTATACAAGGGTACCACGTGTACCTGAAATCCAAGGCGGGGCAGTGCCACTCTGGATCTGAAAAGGCAGTTCTTTCAGGTGACGGTTTTGTTTGTTTACTCTTTCAAGACCTCACTATGCAAGACCACTATTAGAAAGGTGGCGGGGCGGGGGGGGGGGGGGGCGCCTGGGTGGCTCAGTGGCTTAAACGTTTGCCTTTGGCTCAGGTCATGGTCCCGGGGTCCTCAGGCTCCCTGCTCAGCTCAGCCTACTTCTCCCTCTCCCTCTGCTGCTTCCCCTGCTTGTGCTCTGTTGAATAAATAAAAATCTTTAATAAAAAAACAAAACAAAGGTGGCCATGTGTGACCATGGCCAGGCTGAATCCTGTTCTTGCATGCCTTTATGGTCCAACGTGCTCTTCAACAAATTAGTGGGCAAGATGGTGGGGGTCAGTATTGTAACTTACTTAAAACAAAAGTGGTATTTTTGGAAGCATTTGAGTACCATCAGCTCCCTAACCTGCCAATTATGAAACTTTCTTGCTAACTCCTTTTTCTTTTTTTCTTTTGACCTTGTTAAAGGTTCTTACAATGTATTTTTTAAGTCTCTCTGAAGCTCTTACTGTGTCTCGCAGATTCATGGGCTCTTTCTGGATCACCAGCATCCCTTGTTTCGTGGTTGCTCTGTTTTGCTTGCCATCTCCTAAAAATTTTACCAACGACCCAGAGTGATGGAATCATGATTCAATTTTTGATTGGTTTAAGATGTTGACAGCACTGAGTCAATAGTATTAGTGCCCAACCCTGTCACAAGATCTCTCACTCTTTAATAATTATTTTTCCTGAAAATGATTTTTTTTTGAATTACAGATGATGCAGTGTGTTGCAAATACAGAATTGACAACCCAAAACAAAAGACATTTGTTGTGGAAAACCTACAGCCGGAGTCCTTCTATGAGTTTTTGGTCACCCCGTACACCAGTGTTGGCGAGGGCCCCCATGGCGCTTTCACAAAGGTCACAACTCCAGATGAATACTGTGAGTTTTTGAATCAAAACTCTTCCCTTAGATGTTGCTGGGAAACTAACAGATTACACACACACTGCCCTGGGCTTTGTCGAGATCAGGAGTTTTTAAACCTTTCTTCTCCTTCTGTCTCTAGGTCTCTAGATGAGATTGTTTCAGAAAAAAATGTTATACAGAATCCCACTACATTAACCAGAAAACAGTGGGGCCAATCTGACTGACTTACGACCTGGAACCTTCCCCTGGCCTGTCTCGGGGAAGACAGGCACGTCCTGAGGCACGCCCTGGAACTCAGTCCCAAAATGGTTTGAAAATTCCAGAAGGCATGGTTTCATGTCCACTTCAGAAGAGCCCCAGACCCTCTGTCTAGAGGAGGGCGGGTGTTTTCTGCAGCCGGCCTTCTGGCTGGTTTCCCTCCGTGGCGAGCCAACTGCTTCCTGACTTTGCCTTTCTGGGGGCAGTTGCGAGAGGTGTGGTAGGGTCGGCTAGGGATCGGGCAGGGGCAAGAAGTGTTCCTTCACGAGCCTGGTGTTTGCCGATTGGGGGGGGGGGGAAGGTGAGATAAAGAGATCCATTTTCAAACTGCATTTGGCTTGGAAGAAGGAGAAAGGAGAAGGCAGGGAGAACAGCACTGACGGTAAAGGCAGAACTCCAGCCAACGGGAAGGTGGTGGGGGAAGCACACAGTGATAGAGGAAGAAGGGGAGAAGCGGGTATCACATGGCAGGTGGTCGAAGACTGCCCTCCCTGAGAAACAGACCCGCCGAGGAGTCTGCTGCAGGTACCAGCGGTCCTCGGGCCTCGGGCAGGCTCCCTCTGGGGCGGCAGGGCTGTGGGGGACGGGATGGCCGCGGCGGGTAGAGCTGCTGGCCCAGGCATGCTGCGCACGACTCTGCCGGCAGGCTGGGGCCCTCAGTGCTGCTCACTCCTCCGGTTTCCCAGGCAAAGGTCAGAACTCTCGGACTCAGATTAAGATTTCAGTCATCGATTTCCATTATTTGAGCACTCTTGCTGTTGGGGGGTAAATTTTAAAACTTTAAATTGATTTCCAGCTGTTTTTATCCCAACTTTGGTATTCATTTAGCTGGTAGAAGTGTGTGTGTGTGTGTGTGTGTGTGTGTGTGTGTGTGTACACATACATAATACAATGTATAATGTATAATTATCCAAAAATATAATACAAATAATTGTCTTTACCTCAAGTATATTTTTTGGCTTTCATTTATCTCCCTTATTCATGCTAAACCTTCCCTTAGCATTGGCTGTGCCTCTCTATGGATTATATTGGTTATTATTAAAGAGGAAAATCCATTGCTACCTAATCACAGCAATGACAATGACACCCCACAGTCGCAATAATAACGTGGGCGAATCTCACAAATGCCATGCACCATGACAGAAGCCAGACCTGACTCCTGCTGCAGGGTTCCGTTACAGAAAGAGGCAAATGCCATTCTTGTTGTGAGCACTAAGACAAGACAGTGGTGATCTTGGGAGGGGATCATGATTGGATGGGGACCCCGGGCGGGCTCTCTGGGGAGCTGAGCATGGTCGCCTTCTTGACCGGGGTGCTGGTCACATGGCTATGTTCAGTTTGTGAGATTCATCGAGCTT
The DNA here is from genome assembly GCF_009762305.2 of Zalophus californianus. Lineage (NCBI taxonomy): Eukaryota > Metazoa > Chordata > Mammalia > Carnivora > Otariidae > Zalophus > Zalophus californianus. The sequence goes on along the minus strand of NC_045599.1, from coordinate 123,597,104 downwards.
ACTTTATGAGCACTTTTCTGAACACAAGTATTGCATTTTAATAAAAAGTTTAGCAAAACCAGCCTGAAACTTGGAAACTCTCATGGTTAGGTCCCCAGGCTTGTTCTCAAATAAGTTATAAGTCCATAAGTTAACCAAATCTTAAAAGCAATTATAGTAGTCAAAAGTAGGGATCTGAGGGCCAAGTATTGTCTAGTCGGGTCAGGAGGAGAGCTTCTTTCCCCTCCCTGCTGTCAGGGTTAACTGTGAGCCAGTTGTTGAGGTGCATGCTTTGGCACCCTGTTCCCTTTCTGCGTGTCCTTGCCTCCAGACCCCTGTGCTGCCTCATTGCACTGGGCTGGGCATCTACCCAGGCCTGCCCTCTGTTGCAAAAGGCCAACATTACCCACCACATCCCCATCCCCAAATCAAACCCCACTCCTGTGCAAGGGCACTTAAAGCAGCTACTAGGATTACAACTACTGCCAGCCCATTGGCCAAATACAGTCATGTGGCTGAGCCCCCAGTCAAGGGACAAAGTACACTCCACCCACCATGAAGCTTTGGCAAAGGTGGGGAGTATAATTCTAATACAAGGAGGGAGTGAAGAATTGGAAGTAGTGACCCAGTTTGTCAGAAGAGGGGATGAGGGACACCTGGGTGGCTCAGTCAGTTAAGTGTCAGCCTTGGGCTCAGGCCATGGTCCTGGGGTCCTGGGATCGAGCCCCGCATCGGGCTCCCTGCTCAGTGGGGAGCCTGCGTCTCCCTCTGCCTCTTACCCTCTCCCCACTTGTGCTCTTACTCTCTCTCTCTCTCTCCCTCTGACCCTCCCTCCTACTAGTGCTCTTGCTTGCTGTCTCTCAAATGAATAAATTAAAAAAATCTTTAAAAAAAAAGAGGGAACGAATCCAAGTCATAAGGTGTTGACAGCAGATGGTCCCTGTGTTGGTTGGTTGGTAGACCCCCCACCCCATCAGCCAGAATTCAGATTGAATATTGCATAAATAGACTTTTGAAGAATAACAACTCTGTAAAATTAATTTCAGTCTTAAACTTACTTTTGTGCCTTTGAGGAGGGAAAAGTACTCATTAAAAATACCACTTTGTTTTCTTCTCCAGCCCCTATACTGATACGTATCATACTCCCTATGGTTTTCTGCATTTTGCTCATCATGATCATATGCTACTTGAAAAGTCAGTGGTAAGTGTGTGGGGAAGATTTTTATCCAAGAAGTCAGAGAAAAAAAAGATCTAGAAAGGAGTTTAAGAAGCTAGAAATCACATTGAATAATGAGAGAAGGTGCTGAAAAGGCAAAGGACAGAGACTTAGATGAAAATATGAAAATTTTTAAACAGTTTTGCTCTCCAGGTCAATACATAAGGAAAGCAATAACCATTTGAAAAAGACTGCAAAACCTGTTCAATAACCATAGCTCTAATACTGGTAGTCCACGTACTGTGTGCTTGGCAGTATTCTAAGTGGTTTACATACAGCTCATTCAGTCCTCACACCAACACCCTGGGCGCCGTCATTATCTCCACTGAATCAGCGAGTAGATATAAGCATAGCCTGCCCAAGGTCACACAGTTAGTAAGTGACAGAGCAAGGTTTAGAACCCGGGAATCCGGCTCCAGAGTTCTCTTAGTCACTATATTGCAAAATTCAGTCCAATTTTCACTGTTTTCTAGGATGAAGGAGAAGTGTTATCCTGACATTCCAGATCCTTACAAGAGTAGTGTTCTGTCATTAATAAAATCCAAGGTAAATGCTGGGAAATTGTATGTGTGCCATATATCTATTAAAGACTAATCCAGGGTTGGGGCTCTAATCATACTTTTCGAGAACTCCTCAGGAAGATATAACAAAGCAACAGCCACCTTGGCTCCCATAGCCATGAAATGGGTGAATAGAGCCTTGAGAGTTCTTCCATCGGGGGAAATCCTTTGGTTTGCAACATCACCTCCAGTTAACTTGTGACTAGGATGAAACACACAAAAAACTGAAGCCTTGAGTGCACTTCACATACTTTATATACTCTGACATACACACACACTTCATATTCACATGTTTTTTTTGTTTGTTCCAGGAGAATCCTCGCCTAACAATAATGAGTATCAAAGACTGTGTTCCAGACTCTATTGAAGTTCTAAACAAGCAGGAAGGCACTAGGAAGTCACTCACAGAAACTGAGTCTTCCAAGGCCACCTACCTTTACCTCCTTCCAACAGAGAAGAGCTACTCCGGCCCTGGGCCCTGCATCTGTTTTGAGAACTTTACCTATAACCAGGCAGCTTCTGACTCGGCTTCTTGTGGCCATGTCCCAGTGGCCCCTGTAGCTCCACTAAGTCAGCTGGGACTGTTGACATCACCTGAAAATTTACTAAAGGCACTAGAAAAAAACTACATGAACTCCCTGGGAGAAATTCCAGCCGGAGAAACTAATTTAAATTACGTGTCCCAGTTGGCTTCAGCCATGTCTGGAGACAAGTTCATTCTCCCCACAAATCCACCAGAGCCAGCACTGTGTTCGGAGTATAAAATGCAAATGGCCATACCCTTGGGTCTGGCCTCTCCTCCCTCGAGTGGGAGTAGCAGCCTCTCTTCCGTTACCCTTTTAGATGAAGGTGAACACTACCACTAATCAGTATACTCGGTTTATGCCTTTATGCTACATAGATGCAAAAAAGGAGCATCGCCGGCACCATTCCATCACCTGATGCCTCGGCCCGTAATTCCAGTGAGCGGTCACCATTGGCACACGAGACCACTACAATCTGGCTTGGTTTCAAAGGTCAGAAGCTATGGAGCTTAACATCCCTTCTTGGAGCAGGCTTGCCATAGAAACGGCAGGATCGTGGGAATAGGCTTACCTTGCTGCTCTCTGTTCCAGGCTCACCTTTAGAACAGTAGACCTGGCACTTGACGTGGGGATAGACCCTGCCCACTCAGTACTGGACAGGGTGCCTGTGGTCCTAGAAGTTCAGTTTTTAGCAAGGAAATATTTCCATTAAGTTTTACCCCTATGTCTTATCTTAAGGGTAAAGGAACTAGATTTAAGGTTTTAGTAAAGGCCACAGAAGATTTGTTACTAGACCATAAATTGTCAATGTTAATTCTGGGTGTGTTTAATGAAAAAGTCACACAATGTTTGAGAGTAAAACAGATTTTAGACTTGCCTTGAAGTGAGAACAATTTGTAGTTCGTTGATGCAGTAAAATGAACTCTTCTGGGTGCACAGACCTTATCTGATAGGTAAAATATGTGAATGATCAGTAAGATCCCCACAACTGCCTTTCCATTTAGCTTACTATAGTTACAGAGTGGGACTGCCGAGGAGCTCTGGACTTAGCGTCAAGACAACAGCACTCCTACCTGGTGGACACCAGTCTTTGACCATAATTTTTGACAACTACCTCAGAATAGAAAAAAGAAAATGTTATTATTAATTCCATTCACATTTTGTGGTTCCTCTTTTTTTCAAGAACTACTATATATAAGTGACATGTTTTCATTTAGTACCCTTTGGTCTTCGCAATTGTCTGGGTCAAGAAAATACCCTCATTTATATTCCTATAATGCTAACAATGAATAAAAGGAAACTTCATTGTTGGACATGGTTTAGACATAATTGTAAAAAGCTATAGAGTGGGAAATTCTGTATTCGCTCAGCAGCAGCTTTGTCTCATTGAATCAATATATACAAATGCAGGGGCGCCTGGGTGGCTCAGATGGTTAAGGGTCTGCCTTCGGCTCAGGTCATGATCCCAGGGTCCTGGGATCGGGCCCCGCATCAGGCTCCTGGCTCAGCGGGGAGTCTGCTTCTCCCTCTCCCTCTCCCACTGCTCATGCTATGTCTCAAATGAATAAATAAAATCTTTAAAAAATATATATATATATACACAAATGCACCTGATGCCTAACAGGTGTTCAGTACATGCCCGTTCCTTTCTCTTCCTTCTACCTATCAATGCTTTGTTTATTTATCACATTTCTAAGCAAGTATGATCAGGAGTTCCTTGTGTGCTGTGCTGGCAATGACACCATCTAGGTCTCTGGTACCAAAGAGAGTGCACTGTGTCATCAACACCACACAACCAAGAGACCAAAAGATCCACATCTCCAAGCCAGGTAGGTGGCTGCCAATTGGCCTAGGTATACCAACACAAACCAGGGCTTCTGTTCAGGCTTTTCAACTTTTTCCTTACATAGAACTAAACCTTTTGCTGGAAAAACTGGTTATGTACTTCTAACATAGTACAAACAAGTATCTCAATTAGTCTGATAGTTTTGAGAAGACCTTGGGGGCCAGTGTTGTTATCATTTAGCCTCTTTGTTGCTTTCTCATAAATGTCAATGGCTGTGAAGACTGATTTGTAAATAGTATCTTTCATATAGATTTTCTTTTAAAAATAACCCATGAAACCTTGGAAGTCATTTTTGTTGCAAAAAGCCTAATTAAAATATTTCACCACTGCATTTTGTGTTTTCTCTACCTTAATGAAATGAGAATCTAATAGTGAGTATAGCCAATAAATCACCTTGCGAGCTTACTAAAAATGTAAATTTCTGGGTACCGCTCCACACCTCATCAGAATTTCCATGACATGAGGCCTGAAGTCTATATATTTCATCAGCTCCCTCCCAGGCATTTGGATGCACACTCAACTTTGAGACTTACTGTCCTAAGTCAAATGATGTCTTTCTGAAATATAGCAACATACCAACAGGAAATGCTGGGCTACGTAACTTTATGCTTACAATATCACTATGACTACAGTTTTGGCTATAAACATCCCTCTCCCATGCCCATCACATCAAATACATTCATATTTAAAACCTTAATTGTCAATACTATATGCCATCTTAACAGCATTGCCTTAAGAAGTGTTCTTCAGAAACTTTGAAATTTGTGGGGCGCCTGGGTGGCACAGTTGTTAAGCGTCTGCCTTCAACTCAGGTCATGATCCCAGGGTCCTGGGATCGAGTCCTGCATCGGGCTCCCTGCTCAGCGGGAAGCCTGCTTCTCCCTCTCCCACTCCCCCTGCTTGTGTTCCCTCTCTCACTGTGACTCTGTCAAATAAATAAAATCTTTAAAAAAAAAAAAAAATTTGAAATTTGTATTGTCAGCAGAACTATTAGGATTAAGAAAATACTCCTGGAAAATTTCAAATGATACAAAAGTATAATAGTTTAACAAACCGTTACGTATATCATCAGCTCCAACAGCTGCTAACCCATGGCTGTTTCAGCCCATCTATACCCTTTTCCACTCTCCCTCCTGATATTATTTGGAAGCAAATCATATGATTTTACCTGCAAATATTTGTTTCTCTAAGCTCTAGTTTTCCTAATATGACCATAATATACCTTTAAAAAGAATTTTACCTGGGGGTGCCTAGGTGGCTCAGTTTGCTTAAATGTCTAATTCTTGATTTTAGGTCAGGTCTCAATCTCAGGGTGAGTTTAAGTCCCACATTGGGCTCCACGCTGGGCATGTAGTCTACTTAAAAAAAAAAAAAAGTCCCTAAAGCCAAATTAGTAATAGTTCTTTAAAAATATCAGGGCATTTTGATGGTGTGCAGGACTGGCATTAATGACCTATAAATACCGCATCAACCTGGAGAGTGGTCCTTCGCTGCATGCAGGGTACCGTGATGGCTCAGGCTGGGAGCAGGGACGTAGCCACACCGCAGAACCATGCACTTGCCAAAGGAGCTTGCTTCCATTCTAGCACCTACCTGACTCAACGCTGATTCTAGCGAAACTGATTCTCCACTAGAAGGTGTATTTATTGAGAGAATCAAGTTGAATTAGTCAAAATCTAGTATTTCTTCTAAGATCGCCACGGAGAAACTGGCTTTCATCTTAAACAATCTACAAAACATACTAAACATTTTGCATTAAGTAGAACTTTAGAAACCCTTCAAGAGATACAACAGAAAGCCTTTAGAATTAGCAGTTAAAAGATTTACAACACAGTAACTAAATACATTCAACTTAAAGTATCAAGCAAATGCAGTTGTCTTTATCCTCTGAAATAAGCCATTAAAGAAACAAAGTTTTAGTACATTTGGGGTTTTTTTGTAGTTGCTATGGTCTCAATGATTGTCCCCCTCAAAATTTATATGTTGAAATCCTAACCCCCAAAGATGACAGTATTGAGATGGGGCCTTTGGGAAGTGATTAGGTCACGAGGCTGGAGCCCTCATGTACTTGGGATTAATGCTCTTAGGAGGGAGACCCTGCAAGTTTTATTCCTTCTGCCATGTAAGGACACAACGAGGACTCTGAGACCTAGGAGAGGGCCCTCTCCCAACTGTGCTAGCACTCTGGCCTCAGACTTCTGGCCTCCAGAACTGTAGAAATAGGTTTCTGTTGTTTGTAAGCTACCCAGTCTGGGGTATTTTATTATAGTAGCCTGAATGGACTAAGACAGTACTCTCTATTTTTGAGAACTTTTATATACCAAAGAGTCAGGTTTTTTCAAATGAAACAAACTTTCTGAAGTTTAGGTCCACATTTTTCAAAGATCAGCTGTCTGCTGATTATTAAGTGTGCTTTTAGTTTATTTTGGGGCCAACTATGTTTTGTTGAGAAACATACAGAAGGCAATGGGAAAATGATATACAGAATTGTGCCTAAAGACCAATCTATCCAAACAAATCTATTTCTGAAAGTGAGACACACATTTTACCACATTTAGTCAACTATAACCTAGCTTTGACCTGGCTTTGACACTGAATTTTATTCTCCAGCCCTGGTAATTTCCCTTGTGGTATTTTCTTTTGCCACTAGGTGGCTGAACTGATAGCCTATCTGATCAGGACAGCTTCTGCCTGAGAAATCAAATACTCTCCACAGAAACATCATCATCATATCATTATCACTTATATTGTATATTGTTTCCTCAAAAAATTCAGATCTATTCTGTCTAAAGAGATCCATTTTTTTCAAACACTTTATAATGATCTGAAGTTAAAAATAAAACCTGTAAAGCTATCTGTTTGATTAGATTATGAAGAATGTTTAAGGATATTTTAAAAACATCTGGAAGAGCCACTAACGTATTACTGAACTAGACTCTTATCTGTGGTACCTAAAAATCATTTTTACTGGGAGTCACATGTATCAGCCTCTGTGGTACATAATTCAAATGGACATTGATTGTTTTAAAATTTCAAACAGAACACAAGTTTTAAGAATTTTAAGTACATTTTATTAACAATGTATCCCTTTGATAAGATTATGCTTCAGGAGGCTTTTAATGCCCTTGACATAAACTGTACACATTATACAAAAACAAGAAAACCACACACAAAAAAAATCAAGGTGAGCAAAACCATTTGGGGAAAACCTTCTTTAAATTATACACAACTCAATGAAATATTCTTACGGAAAATATATAAATACTTTTTCTTTCTATGTTACAGTTATACAATATAAATCAGATTTCAATGTCTGTTCAGTGACCTACAAACACCAGAACCTCCAAATATGTAGCAGCTTATTACTAAATAAAAAAGGAAGGATATCATGTGGCTAGGGAGCATTAAGTCTGAGATTTTTTTCACAATCCCTTACCACTTTTCAAAACTAATTTACACCATTTGTTTTACAATGCAGCTTCAGGGTTTCTGCCAGGCCAGTAATGGAACATTTTTCAACTATCATCTATGAAAAATTTTTATCGCCCCCCCACCCCGCCCCAAGACTTTGTATTTTGTGCTAAATCAACCTACTTAGTGGCAAAATTACAAGGTATACTTTTTTGGCATAAATTATATTTTTCAAATTAAATATTTTGTAAAGAAAATCAAACAAGATGTGCAATTAATGCATGTTGTGGCATAGCTATCCACCTACATTATAAAAATACTCAAGGGGGGGATCCACATTCTGTGTGAGTCATAAAAACCTACTATGAATGAAAAATACTTTGGGAACCTGGAACGAAAAGAAAAAAAGAATGTTCCTAGAAAGATTCTCACAGATTTCAATACTGTCTGATAAGCACTGCTATTCATTTCACTAGCACGCTTTTATAATGAAACTCTCACTGTAGTGATACTCTTGAAATTAAGCTGGTGATAATGGATTTCCTGAATGGGGAGGCAAGGGAGACCTTTCCCAACGTACATTTTTGAAAACCTGAAATGTTCTTTTATTCCATCAGTTCTTCTCATAAAACTCTGTCAGTTCTACCTTTTCTTTTTTCCCATGTTTAATGGATTGTGAATTTTAGACACTGGAAGCATAAAACAAAAGGGGGAAAACCTTAATTCCAAAGGACTTTTTCCCAAGGTAGTTTACAAAGCTGATCTCACACAAAATTAGCACCTCACTCTTACCATGCAAAAACAATTGCAGCTATAATTTGGATGACAATTTGATTAGTTTTTATTGCTCAATGATCTGTGCTTTAATGTGGGGATAAAAGGCATCCTCTGAATGGAATGAAAAAGAAATTTATAAAGAGCAGTAGACAAATCTAAGTAAGCACTGACACCTCACTGTTGAACACTTTACTACTGTAATATGCCCTGAAAAACTCAGCTTTAATTATCTCAAGCTCTGGATAAAAGAGCTGAAAGCTATTAAAGCTACCGTTTCGGAAGAAGCTGTACGCCTGTCAGGGTGACTGGTGTAAGAGTGTGTACCCTCCGAAGGGCCTCTTTTAATGTCGCTGTCTCGGAGAACGTACTCATGCTACCAATCTTTATTAGAATAATTATTAGGGAGACATCCCCCCTTCAAATCTACCTAGGCATAAACAGGAAATAAATGTATAAGAAATTTTAGACCATATTTAATTATTAATACTAATTTCTAATTTCCTTATTATTTATCAGTATTTACTTAGTATCGTGAAGCTGAAATCTGTTCTTGAAAAAAAATTTCAATTAGAAATGACAATTCACTTTACAATTAGATATTCACAGTTTACAACCAGCAAAACTGCCCAAATTCCTCCAATTATTCAATAATTACCAATAGTACAAATTTATAAGGACTAAGATTAATTCTAAAATCTTGAAAAACTACAGTATTGACATTATTTTGGTATATAGTCTGGTAGTATCTATTATTTACAGATGACTTTCTCAATTATTTCTATTACCACTGACACCATTCCTAATCTTTTCTGCTATAATTTAATATTTTTAAACACTAAGTTAATCACTTGGCACTGCATGTGAGCATTTTTCATCATAAAAGTCTACTTTTATACAGATGAGTACTTGAAAACGTATTAGACCTGTCAGTGAAACATGGATAAACCAAATAGCACTATACATTTAAGTATAGACATTTTTCTTAGATTACTGATAACCACAAAACTCTGTCTCTCCAAACTAAGTGCTACAGGCAATTATTACAATGTATACATACATGTCTTTCAAAGTAATAGTCAAAAAAACTGTTTAGGCTAATAGTAACAAAGACTTCATTTCAGGATGGATGAATGAAGTAGGGTCTGGGATGGGGACAGTTTTGTGTGTGTGTGTGTGTGTGTGTGTGTGTGTGTGACAAAAAAGAATTACTGTTAACTTTTGAGGGATTAAACCACAGATTTTATATTCTATATTAACTGAGGTAGTGTTTAAAATCAATGTCTAAAATATGTCAACCCCAATATGAATAAGATTAAATTACCTCCTTTGGAGTTTTTAACCACTATTTGGTCTAGTAACTCTGACATTTGGTTCTCTGGAAGGCATTTTAATCATCCAAGACCAAAGACCAAGGTGACAGGCAACGTTCTTAAAAGTACTGTTAACATTTAAATAAACACTTGGGTTCAGCGATAAATTAAAGTTAAAAAAAATAATTTTATTTTCACTTGGATTTTATGAGAGAAAATCTGAAGAACCACTTTTTAACATAAGCAGCAGCTTACAGCCCTTATCTGCTTTGTTATAATGTAAGTTGCTACACAGTGCATGTAAGAACAATTCACTGAAGTGCAGTCAAAGAGGTGTTATGAAGTGAGATGAAATGTTTCATCCCAGTTGGAACTTTCAGTGCCAGTAAATTAAAAAACAAAACAAAACAAAAACAAAAAAAACCTATCTCTGTGAGTTACGTTTTCTAGTTCACAGGGTTCTTTACAGAGATCTCAAAGAACAAGCCCGTTATAAAAAGGATCTGTACTATGGGAAAATATTAATCAAGATACTAGGACTGTGTCAAAGCTGATGTGCAACTGTAAAAATGGTATAAACAAATGAATTAAAAAAAGGGTCCTAATCAGTCCAGCTGGATTTTTTTTTCTATTTATATATAGACCTCAGAAAAGATAATCCTTTCATTTACAAGCATTCTAATGGTGATGGCCATGCTATTTTTATATACAAATTTGCATATATGTTTAATTCCTGTAAAGATTTCCAAATATCTTTAAACATATACAAATTAAACACACAAATAAACAAAACCTTGCCCTCATCAACTTAACAACTTCACAAATATGATAAAGGCAATGACTGTACTGATAAACTCACCTATCACTGCATTTAGTTTGTGCAAAACAAGAACACTGATATAAAAAAATTAAATTACTGCTGCTTTAAAATTTGGTACTTAAGGCTTTTCACTACAATTTTTAATTGTAATGTAAAATGTAAAATGTAATTTCATAATTCAAGTTGCATTGATGAGTTTTTAAAAAGGAAGTATGGCTCTTCTTTTCCCACGGAATGTGTAAATCGGAGGCAAACTTCTCTCTTCCTCAGGAGATCCAAAGTGTTATTTACTTTCTTTTGCTTTAGGTCTCAATTAATAGTGCTTGTTCAAGTTCCTGTTTCAAATGGTGATATGGGAAGTTGATGAAAATGAGAAGTCCACTGAAAACATGTGCATTCTACAAATGGGAAATACTCTGAATTATAAAATGACGTTCTGATTTGAGTCAAGAACTGTAGTGAAAAACCTTAATTGGTTCAAATAGCCTATAATAACACATTGCCACAAAACTGAAGAGACAGAAAACAAACTGTTTGCAAGTCTAGTAACATAAAAATAACTTATAAGTCCTGGGTTGTTGAGGCTCTTCTTTTGCTTTGAGGTTACAAACCTCTGAAGTAGTGTTACAAATATTAAGGAAAATGTGGAAGGGCCAAAGTTCCTCCTCTAATACCAGCAGTTACAGCACACCCCACTGTGGGGCAGGGTGCAGCCTCAGAAACACTGATTCCTGGTTTCCACAAGTTAGTTAACAAACAAGGCATCTTTAGATTTACCCTAAAAAAAAGAATTCAGAAATAACTGTGAAGGGTGCTTCTGCATATCCTATTATTGTTCCACTGTTATTATGCTCTTAAAATGAAAAAATAGAAAACCTATGTAGGTATTCAGTGCTTGGCTCTTGCATATAATGGTAACTAAAACTCTTAAAACTGTGGTAATGAGCAATGAACCCCCCAAGGGCTCAACAGGGAAAAGAGGAAGTTGTTTTGGTTAGGGAAGTCTGCAGTTCCAACTGTGCATGTACCAGTAATTGCTGGAACAGAAGATACTCCTGTCCTTGCTGCTCAGTCAGTCAGCATTTTCTGAGGCTTTTAGGAAATCCACAAATATGAATATATATAGTATTCATCTATATATATCATAAATATGAGGTCAGGATTCAGCAGATGTATCAACTATAGGTTGCTTTGGTGGTGTCGCCAGCACAGCCTCCGCTTCTTCATGCATCTAGGAAAGAAGTGGTAAACTGTGAACGACTTTCTAGTGTATCCATAGACAGAATGTCTCTTTTAACTTAACACCAAATACAGAATTATTCTTGACAAATCTTACTTACCTGTAAAAACTGTACGTCTTGAAATAATTCTTGTATGAACCTCCGACACGGAAGTCTGAATGTGCAGTGTGAGAGCAAATGGGAAACCTCAGAGTAAAGGCAGATGTCATCAAACGTTTGAGGATACTTCTCCTTAATTCTAAAACCAAAGAAAAGACGATGGTGTGATTAAAAACTATTAATAATGACTCACCTATTTTTCCATCCAAAATATCACTTTAAAAATATTTTTTTCCCACCAGACAATGATCAGATGGCCTATTTGGAATGATGGCATAAGAATATAGAAGATTAAATATTCCTACCTCACACTTAAACTAGATATTTTAAAGTTTGGGGTTATCTCTTAAAATGATTAAAACCCAAAAGCTTCTTAGAGAGTCAGAAATACTTTTTCACTAGCATGAGAAATTGCAAAATTTATTTATCAGCCTAGGATGACTCAACAATTTTCAAAATTAAGTTTGAAATACCCTTGACTGGGCTCTTTGTATCTTTCCACCTTCTAACAGTGGCTTTTAGCTAAGACAGCATCAGGGGTGGGGTGCAGTGGGGTAATACACAGGCTAAGGACCCACTACTGCTGGAGCATCTGGCCAGGAGGTCTGCAGGGGGACCCTGCCATCTGTGTTACTGTTTTTTTAAAAGGTCCACAGGAGACTCTGAGCTGCATTTCTTTTAAGGGCTACACTACTTTTAATAGTGCAGATCAACGATGGTCATAGTTCAATGTGAATTTTCCTTTATCATGTTGCTATGATTTATAAAAAGAATTAAAATTTTGCAACTTTTATTACAAGAAAGGAAAACAGGGAAAAAATGAAACCAAGAAAATACCACTTGTTTTTTGTGTAGGCCTGCTTTTCTCAAACTGTTCAGTCTCAGGATTCCCATACTTTCTTAAAAATTATAGAAGACCCCCAAAAGCTTATTTTTTGTGTCTAAAGCCATTGATAATTACCATATTAGAAATTAAAATTGAGAAAACTTAAGAATATATTTTAATTCATTTAAAAAACAAAACCCATTACTTGTTAACATAAATATATACTTTTTTTTTTCCCTGACAGAGAGAGAGCTTGAGCATGGGGGTGGGAGGGGTATGTGGGGGGGAGGTGGATCCCAAGCAGACTCTGCCGAGTGCAGAACCCAACACATGGGGCTCAATCTCATGACCCTGAGATCATGACCTGAGCCGAAATGAAGAGCCAGATGCCTAACTGCCTGAGTCACCCAGGCACCCCATAAATATTTACATTTTAATGAAAAATATTTTCTAAAACTCAGAGAGGAGTGGTATTTTACATTTTTAAAGATCTCTTTAAAGTCCAGCTTAATAGAGGACTGGCTGGATTCACATACCTACCTCTGCGTTCAATCTTTGACCATATGCTATTTTGGTTGAAGTACGTGAAGAAAACCTAGCCTCACACAGCTATACCATGCACAACTACTGATGTAAGCTGGTCTAACTTTGGAAGTATTTCAAGGATCTTTTCACCCTAAAAAGCAGAACAAAGAATACTCACGTTTCTAGTTTACTTACGTTAAAAGCCCAGTTTCATGACATTTAGTTGAAACTGAACTACTCAAATTAATGACTAATCTCAGAACTTCTTTGCGAAGGAGTATACGGCACATTGGTGTATCATCTGGAATTGTTTTAACACCTAAACAAAAGATGAAAATATTTTATCTTTATCACAATAGGAAATGATTACAACTCATGAGATTTGTTTTTAAATCTTACCTAAAGATCTCACCTAATCTGCACATAAACTGCCAATCATTTTGGGAACAAAATTCTAATGGAAGAGGACAGTAACAGTTGCAAGAGTTGGCTAAGTATACCTGAATGAAACGGACTTGTAGGTTTGAGACAATTTCTATTAATATTATCTATCAACAACAACAAAACTAAGTATAGTTTTATTAACAATGCTTGGCTCTAAATCTGAAAACTTACCTAGCAGCAACTCTGTGCTTTTGGTGCTGCTAGCTGAGCCTTCTTGAGACACTCCATCGCTGCATCCAGAAATCCCCGAAAACTTAGAAGGAACCACTTCTAAGGGGTTATGGATAGTCTGCTCACACCAATCAGAATATGGAATGTCTTGAAGGTCTGAAGAAAAAAATCTATTATTTCTATTAAAGTATCATAATGGTTTAATTCCTATGCTTCATTATATACCATAGAGGAAACGATTTCTTGTGATTTCTTTCCAGTTTTCAACAATTATTTTCCATAATGATCTTTAAAGTAAATTTGGATTGCTCAGATAGTGAAATCTACTGAATTTTAGGGACATTTATACATAAATTTCATTTTCCTAAATTACAAAAATAATATTCGATTAAAGAATTCAAATAAAGATGTATAGAGAATAAAATAGGAAGTTACTGTATCCACCCCCCACACTAAATACACTAAATACCTCTCCAAAGGGAAATACGATTAAAAGTCTGACATATATCTTTTTTTTTTTAAGATTTTATTTATTTATTTGACAGAGAGAGAGCACAGAGGGAGTAAGAGGGAGAAGCAGATTCCCTGAGGAGCAGAGAGCTCAATGCAGGGCTTGATCCCAGTACCCTGAGATCATGACCTGAGCCGCAGGCAGACATTTAACCAACTGAGCCACCCAGGCGCCCCCGACATATATATCTTTTAAGTTCTGCTACGTTAAATTTGTTTTTCTAGTTCTTTGGGTGTGTAAGTGGGATTATGCTATATTATTATTCTATGACTTGCTTTTCTCCCCATTTAATAATTACCAATATAAGAATTACACTTCCTTGAGCTTATCAGTTCATTCCTTAGAATTAAATTTACTACACTACCCAGGCACTGCTAAGGTACTTCTAGATGGGATTCTGAAGTCAACCAAACATCTCAGTGTTGCTAACGTGACATTAACTTTTTTGATTTAAAATTTTCTTGAGCACTTATAGTGATCAGAGCAAATGGGACATCACTGAGAAGTCTTTGGCTATCCTTTTAGGGAGTAACACTGGGCAACCTATAAAATCATACAACCTTAGTACTATAAGAAATATTGGAAATTAATTAAAGTTTTCATCTCATGAAAGAAAAGAGATTCAGAGAGAGGAGACACAACTCAGCCAGAAGGTAAGAGCTCTTGACAGATGGTCCAGGACTCTTTCTACTATAGCACATTGTCACAGTAGAGGAAAAAAAAAAGCTCTATTTTTAAAACCCAGGAAACCAAACCAATGTCAATCTCTCCCTATGCTGTTCTCCATAGAATAGATATGATCCCCTAAACACTTCCTAAGATTACAATTTTCAAAATACTAAAGTAGACAATACTTTGGTTCCTTGGAAAAGAAGATCTATAAATTTGGCATAGTTTTAAAATTTTGGTTATTAAGGAAATCATGTACCTTTCAGGGGCTTAAAAGTAACACATGCTACTTAATCATTCACTGATTTAAAAAATAAAACTATTGCCAAAGATCTGAGAACTGAAGATGTACTTAAAAAAACACTAATGCTGAATAACCAGATAAGAGATGAATATGTTATTTTAGAATCAGTAGATAAGCTACCCAGAGACTATGATGACAAAGTATTTTCAGCACAAGGAACAGTAAGAAAGTTATACTTCATTCAGTCAACATGTTTCTGAAAAGTTATAAACTATTTCAGCCTCACCTTTAACTTATGATGACTCCTAACATTTCTAACCTGTTAGAATCAGGTCCCATTTCTGAACATGTTAAGCATTCTCATTAAGGAAAAAAAAATCATTCCTCTAAGCACACTAGAACCATACAATGCATAAAAATCTGTGAAGGTGGCAGATGCAGAATAAAATGTTACCAGATATCTTATTCCAATAGCCTTTCCTCTGAGCTTTACATTTTGAACCATTACCACCAGACAAGAAGTTTTAGAGAAAGAAACATCTTGTGTTCAAGTCTTGATGTTCCTTTACAATGATCATTAAATAGCACAGGGATTATTTTTTAGTATCTGCCATGGACAATACGGAAGTCTTTCTGATACACAAAATCCTCAATATGGTCTACAGGAATGCTTCTCAAACTTTACTGTGCACATGAACAAACTGGGAATCTCGTGGAAGCGCAGATTCTGATTCTCTGTGTAAGGTGGAGTTCGAGATTCTGCATTTCAGACAAGCTCTCAGGTGATGCTGATGCTGCTGGTCCACTGACCATACTTTGGGTAGCAAGAGTTCTGCAGGATCTGGTCTCTGCGTATCTCTCTAGGCTGATCATTTATCCCCTTCCCTCTTACTGTCTGAGCTCTATTCACACAGGTGTCTTTTTGGACCCTGCTACTCCCCATGCATGCTCCCCTGAGAAAAGACCTTTGCTCAGGCTGTTCACTCTCTCTTCAAATTTTCTATACTCCATCTTCACTTTTTTAGCTTCTAGTCATTCTTTAGGTCATAGCTCAATAGTAACTTCTTTAGAAATCTCTTTTTTGACCTGCCTGCTTGGTTCTATTCCTTTGCTAATACCATGTACCTATTCTTGCTGGCACTTGTTACAAATGCAGTCATTATATTCAAATAATCAACTGATCAAGCGATCAATCAATCCATTCATCCATTGCTTTCCCCACTGAATGAAGCTCAAAGAGTTTAAGAACAGTGTTTTTTTTTTCCCCTCTCATAAATGTTTTTCTGGCATCTAGTTTAATGCCTGACCCATGGTAGTGGCATAATAAATATTATGTTGAGGACATGAATGAATGAATGAATGAATAAAGGTTTGGCGACTTTTTAACCATTTGGCTTTCCTCCCTTCACACTTCTAAGATGGGTATCGGTAGTAAGCTGTAATCATTTCCCAATCCAGAGCTGTTCTTCCCTGCTGCCTCTTAACTGTAACACTTCACATCACTGGCCAGCCAGCTAAGAGGCTCTGATGACTGTGCTAAGGTGAGCACCTTTCTGCCTATAGCACGTCTTTCACAAGTCCCAAACCTCATGATGCTCTGCCTGATCACTCTCCCAGCTACAGGTCACAGAAGGGTTAGAATTAGCTGTGACTGTCCTGCGACTAGGTACTTGAGGGGCTGTGTTTGATAAAATAAGTAGAAAACAGTAAAGTAAAATCCACAGTAAGTACACTTCATAAGTATTTGATGAGTAAGGATACAAATGAAGAAGCAGAACTTGCAGAAACTAAAATATCATAAATGATGTAGAGCCAAATGATTTAAAACAGAATACTCTCTACTGTGTGCAATACATCAGAACAATACTGCCCAAACCTCTCACTCGCAGGAAATGCCATAATTACAACATGATGGGGCCCTGGACAGAGCTGTTCACAGTGGGAAGTGCCTAGTCCAAGGGTCTGTCCAAACCCAGGCCCCAGACGCATGGAAACATTTGAGGGAATTAATGATCTCAGCACACCCATATCCTATCTGTGGTGTATCAGCATGCTACAACCCATCAGTTGGAAAGCTCTGAATCAGAACACCAAGGAGAAATTTAGAAGAGTGACTCAGAGAACTTTGATATTACTAGATTTTTGAGTGTGGCTAGGTGATATTCACCAAGAAAACGTATCTATGGAAACACTTTATACACATATATAAACACATTACCAGTTTGAAGTTGCTAATATACATGGTCCCCAACTTATAATGCTTGGACTTTACGATGGTGCAAAAATGGTACAAGTTCAGTAGAAACTCTCTTGCTTCGAATTTTGAACTTAGAAATTTCCCTGGTCTAGCGATTTGCAGTATGATCCTCTCTTGTGACACCAGACAGTGACACCTGTCACTGCTCCCAGTCAGCCATGTGGTCGTGAGGGTAAACAGCCAATACACACCCATTCTGTTCCCAGAGAGCCATTCTGTTTTTCACTTTCAGTACAGTATTTAATCAATTACATGAGACAATCAACACTTATAAAATAGACTTTGTGTTGATGATTTTGCCCAGTGTTCTGAGCATGTTTAAGATAGGCTAGACTAATCTATGTTTGGAAGCTTAGGTATATTAAATGCATTTTGACTTCAGATTTTTTTCAACTTAGGATGGGTTTATCAGGATGTAACTCCATCACGAGTTGGGGAAGACCTGCATATGTCACTTGTTGAATCATATAAGAATGCTGAATCTGAATCTGCTCTCACCAAAAACATACTGTCTACTACACAAAGCAGTATGCAGCTAGGTATTAGAAATATATAAATGGAAAGACATGAGAGTCCACACACTGAAGGAACTTCATGAGTGGAAGGGAAAAAAATAACCAACCAATAATGATTATAAGAGATCTATGTACAAAAGGCAATGAGAGTGAAGAGGAGGGAATGTCAACATCTGACTTAGTGAGGGACAGCTTCACAGGTAAAATACTGACATTTAGGATGATGTGGACTGGCCAAAGAGGGAACAGCAGGGAAAACTCATTTTTCATGCCTGGAATTATGAAATATAAAGAAATATGTTGCATTCCTATACACTAATGAGGTAGCAGAAAGAGAAATTTAAGAAAACAATTCCATTTACGATAATACCAAAAATTAAATATCTAGGGAAAAACTTAACCAAGGAGGCGAAAGACCTGTAGTCTGAAAACTATAAAACACTGATGAAAGAAATGGAAGATGACACAAACAAATGGAAAGATAATCCATACTTATGGATTAGAAGAACCACTATTGATAAAATACCCGTACTACCCAAAACAATCTACAGATTTAATGCAATCCCTATCAAAATAGCAACAATATCTTTTACAGAACTAGAACAAATAATACTAAAATTTGTATGGAATGGTGAAAGACCTCAAATAGCCAAGTAATCTTGAAAATTTCAAGATACAGTACAAAGCTAAAGTAATCAAAACAGTATGGTACTGGCACAAAAACAGACGCAGAGATCACTGGAACAGAAGAGGGAGGCCAGAAATAAACCCACACTTATATGGTCAATAAATCTATAACAAACTATACAAGGGGGCAAGATTATACAAGGGGGGAAAGACAGTTTCTTTAACAAGTGGTGCTAGAAATACTGGATAGCTACATGCAAAAGAAAGAAACTGGACCACTTTCTTGCACAAAATAATTTCAATTTATACACAAAAATAAATTCAAAATGGACTAAAGGCCTAAAGGTAAGACCTGAAACCATGAAACTGTTAGAGAAAATAATAGGTACTAATTTCTTTGACATTAACTATGGGAACATTTCTCTAGATATCTCCTAAGGCAAGGAAAACAAAAGCAAAACTAAAAAATTATTAGGACTACACTAAATAAAAAGACTTTGCACAGCAAAGGAAACCATCAACAAAACAGTAAGATAACCTTCTGAATGGGAGAAGATATTTGCAAATGACATATGCAATAATGGCTTAAAATCCAATATATATAGAGAACTTATACAACTCAACACCAAAAAACCAAGTAATCCAATTAAAAATGAGCAGAGGACCTTAACATTTTTCCAAAGAAGGTATACAAATGGCCAACAGACACATGAAAAGATGCTCAACATCATTCATCAGGGAAGTGCAGATCAAAACCACACTGAGATTATCATCTCACACCTGTCAGAATGGCTAAAATCAAAACACAAGAAATAACAAGTGCTGGTGAGGATGTGGAGAAAAAGAAACCCTCATGCGCTATTGATGGGAATGCCCTTTGGTACAGCCACCGTCGAAAACAGTAAGGAGGTTCCTGAAAAAAATTAAAAACGGAAATACCATATGATCCAGTAATTCCATTTCTGAGTATTTACCCAAAGAAAACGAAAACACTAATTTGAAAAGATATATGCACTCTTATGTTTACTGCAGCATTATTTATAATAGCCAAGATATGGAAAGAACCCAAGTGTGTATTCAGTGTGTGTGTACACGCACACACACATACACACACACGTGCACACACACGTACATGTACACACACACACACTGGAGTATTACTTGGCCATAAAAAAGAATGAAATCTTCCCATTTGCAATAAAGCTAACTGAAGTCATCAGAAAAAGACAAATACCATATGATTTCACTCATATGTAGAATTTAACAAAACAAACAAAGAAAAAAGACACAAATAAACAAAACAGACTCTAAAACACAGCAAACAAAACGATAACTGCCAGAAGAGAGTGGGTGGGGCCGGGGTGAAAGAGATAAAGAGGATTAAGAACAGATTTATCTTGATGAACATACAGAATTGCTGAACCACTATATTATACACCTGAAATATAACTGTATGTTAATTATGTTAGAATGAAAAAATAATTTAAAAAGAAGAAAAACAGAATTGCTGTATCATTATATTGTACATCCAAAACTAATGTAACATTCTATGTTAGTAATAGTCCAATTAAAGCAAAAAAAAGAATCAGTCCAAAAAAGCAAAAAAAAGAATAGTCCAATTAAAGCAAAAAAAAAAGAATTCCAATTAAAGAAAAAAAAGACAATAGATCACACGAAGAATCTTGCGTCCTCGGCATGAATAGCCAGTAAAGAACCATCAACAGACTAAGCCCAGGGAATAGTACGAAAGACGAAAGACGAACCGGCAGGGGCCAAACTTGGAGACGAAACACTACCTCCAACCCTCCAGTAGGGAAATGCTGAGGGACCGAACGAAGGCTGAGGTAGTGAGAATGGAGTAAGAGGGATGGTCAACAGAGGTGGGACAAGATTTGTGACTGGAGCAATTTAAATTAGGTGGAGATGGACCTAATCACTTACCTGAATGACTACATATTGCACTTAGTTGATTACTGGGCTGGAAACCCAGAATTTCGATACAGACACAATAAAGGCAGTTATCATCTGTATGCTCCTGTAATCCAGTGTCTTCCGTACTTTCTAAAAACAGAGAAGCATCTGAATGGATTGAATTCATTATTTCCGTAAGACTCATCTGCTGTCGTAGCAAGTGAAAAGAGTTTTTTACAAGACCTCCAGTTCCAGATGGAAGACCTGTGCGTAAGTAAATATGAAACAAAATCTGATAAAGATAGTATCAATGATACCTCTTTTCAAGATGTCTCAAACCATGTGAATTTTCAAATTAAGAAAATTAGGGAAGAAAACCAGAACTCTTTTTATGACTCAAAATCTTAAACTTAATTGAGGAGAAAAGAGAGTAATTTGCTTAAAATTAGGAAAATAAAGTTAGCAGATAAGCTTATATTACTTCAATATAAAATTTTAAATGCAAAATGGAAAATTAAAATTATACAATTAAGACATAATTTCAATTATTCTCAGTATTTCCATAAAGAAACGTAATAATTCTGGGTCTATCTAAAGAGGTACTTGTTAAAAAAAAAAAAAGATTATGAAGCTTTAAATCTATGGCTGACATGCATATATTCATTAAAATCTTATTGTTCATAACAAAGAGAGATCATGTAATGATAATAAGTACGTTTTTCTCTCTCTCCTTTCCCCAAACACCTGTTTCTCAGACCTTTGAGAATCAGCATTATAAATTTTTCACGCACTAGTTTTTAAAAACAGAATCAAATGATCTAGTTTTTGTCTTCTTGAGAGGCTGGGTAGAACATTTTCTTAAGTCCCTCACAAAAATATACTGTGGTTTAGTTTTAAATGCGCTCAAACAATTATTTTGGCATAATTTTTAAGTTGACCCAAAAGTAAGTATATCTGAATTTTTAATGTCATCCTACTGAAAAGCTTTTCTTTTTAATCCACTTTGTTTTAAAAAGAATTTTCTTTTTAATATAAAGAAGAGTCAGTCTCATGAGAAGAGAAACCATGCATTACCTCCTGCCTCATGGGCAAACACTCTGACACCTCGATCATCGTGTGGAGGTATGTTTTTTGTCTGAAAATAGGGAATATCCTTTACCTAAAACAGATAAATTACAAAGAAGTTCACTTTATGAATATTAGCAAGATTAAATGAAATGGAATTTAAATAGAATTACTACAGCACATGAACGTACAACAAAAAGTTCACGAAAGAAGGTTAAATTACCAAAATTTGATAAAATAACAAATAATCTTTAAGTTCCTATCTACTCTTGGTAATTTAAACAAATATTAAAATAATTATTTTTAGAATTTATCTAAAATGTCTTTAGACTCCTAAGCAAATGTGGATTCTTTAATACTATCTATCATGTAGGTATTTGTGAGTATCTCATGGGATTAGGACCACCTTATATGACTGGGCACATGTGGCTGTCCTATACAGGATAAATAGGTTCAAGGATTATTAAAAAAAAAAAAAAAGGAACATACTGTATACTTCAAACTTACACAACTTTGTGTTCAATGTCAAAAAAACAAGGATAAGTCAAATGTGATTAAAAAGCAAAGTTAAGAAGTCACTAAACTTCTATAGAGAATATACCGATAAGAAATCAAACAAGATGCTGATTTGGTCTGGGAAGAGAAGGAAGCATAATGTTCTGGGGACTTGGAAATACTAAATAAAAAAGTACAGAATAAATTGAGAAAGGTGAAATAATTTTCATCATAAAATGTTTTTAAACAAAACTGCTTTAAAAAAAATTATCTTCTCCCAAAATAATATTCACTCTAAACTGTAATTTCTAGTAAGCAGTTGTACAACATGAAATAATAGGAAAATAGAATTCATGATACCTGGAATATATCATTGATGTCTACTGGAAGAGCAAGACCAATATAGTCATCTGAACTACCATACGTTGCACTGGACACCATGGACCTCACTGAGGAGGATCGCTGCAGGGTATTTTGATTAATAGGACTTAATAAATCTTCTTTATCTAATGAAGCATAACTTAAAGCTTTCATGAACCTATAAAACCATAAAAAAAAATCCCACTTGCATTAGTTTCTTGATTTGTAATATTCATCATATAGAGGAATTACAATTTATTTTTTTAACTTCAAAAAGATAAGTAGCTAGCCAAGTATTAAACAGTGCCATCTTGTTTATTAATAGCATATAAACACTTGAAATCATTTAGCTGTTATAAAATGATATACAAAAGACCATCCATAATGAGCCTGTTTCGAAAAACAACTACTATGGCCTCCCAGGTAAAAGTGAAAAGGTGGGCAATTAAGATAACTTTCAATATCTAGAATTTAAAAAAAAAAAAAAAAGTCCTCAGAAGTCACAGGTATGATCCAAGGACTATCTTCACAATCATTTCAAACTAGTAAATTTGCTATCATACAACTAAGGGCATGTCTATTAACTCCATTTAACATTATTTTTATGAAAAATAAGAATACTTATCATCCTTTGTGTGGTAATTAACGCTTTAGCAACAAGATTTATGTCACAGAGAAGAAAGACACACAACAGCAATAATGTTACCATTTGTAAATATTACAAGACAGTTTTATTTAAAGCACTGATATTTCTGCAATACACTCCTTACTAGTGACTCCATAATAAATATGGTATACTGATACTTCCTTAAGATAAAGGTTTCTTATTCATGCAACATACATCCTAAAAATATTTACTAGGCACCTGCTTTGTATATACAAGGCACTACACAAGGCTCCACAGTTAAGGTACACTAGCATTTAGAAACCCAAGTCATTTAAAATATAACAATGTAGCCTGATATTTTAAAAAGGAATTATTTTATAATGCACACAAAATCCTTCAAAATCGTAGCTATTAAGATTATCATAGTTGGGACGCCTGGGTGGCTCAGTCGGTTAAGCATCTGCTTTCAGCTCAGGTCATGATCCCAGGGTCCCGCATCCGGCTCCTTGCTCAGCAGAGAGCCTGCTTCTCCCTCTGCCTGCTCTGCCTGCCGCTGCCCCTGCTTGTGTTCTCTCTCTCTCTGACAAATAAATAAAATCTAAAAAAAAAAAAATTATCATAGTAAAAACCACTCCTAATTTCTGCTTAAAAGACTCCTAACTGAAACTGACAAATTTCATAAAATTGGTCAGTGGTTTTAAAATTAAATTGTTAAGCCTCTCTTACTTCATAAAACTCTTAAAGGAGTACTGGAGGTGGAGGAGGTGGTGGATACTTGCCTTCCCAATCCCTATTTCAACTGACTAGCTCCATTTTAATCTATTCCGCATATTGGGTTTCCATAGAAATGTTTTTGTGGAGAGATTCTCTACTTAAAAAGCAACATTCGAAAAGCTTAAAACCACTCACTGATCTAGTCCAAATTCTATTAGATGAGGCAACTGAGGCCTAGATATTTCAAAATTCATGAACTTTCCCACACACATTCATAATAGTGAGCAAATGAGGTCTGCTTGGTTTTGTTCTGGATTGATGAAGTTTTGCAAAGCTGTTGAACTCTAGGCAGATGAGACATTACAGCATAATTTATGAAACCTTCTTCAAGTTCATTCACTCAGTGCCAGGATTAGAATTTAGGATTAAGGATTCCTACTTCATTGTTTGTTCTACCATGTCCCAAGGAAATATCTCAGTGAGATAACGATTTTTAAGACTGCTGGACTCATGCTATCCACTGTACCATAGGTATGTATCTGCATGCCTACCCTTTTAATTTTATAAGAAAACAAAACAAATAATAATAGTCCTTCTCAGCCTGGATTCCAAACTATTATTTTGAAGTAAATTTGTAGTTAGCGTCCATCACTTTCATTTTCTCTGAACTAACCAAAGGTAAGAAGTAGGAATAGAAAGACTAATGCCGACACAGTTTTTTCCTCCATGGAACCTGATCCACACACAGTAAGTACTAAATACAATTTGAAAAACAAATGAAAGATTTGACGAACATAAAGTCCTGTTATGCCGTCATGCCTTTGTACAAGCTGTTCCTGTCTCATGACTGTTATTTGTTTTTATTTTTTTCCCTCCCAAGAAATTAAAACACCTATTCATCCTTTATATAATGCCAGTAAGTTGGCATTTTACTCCAGGAGTAAAATTTCCAAATAACTTTCTTCTGGTCTAACAGAGAATATAGGAAATAAGATTCTAAGAACCCAGACTGGTTAAGAAATAAGTGATTTGGGATAGCTGTCTTTTCTGGTCTATTCTTAGGAATATTTAAACAGTACAACTCTTTAATCTATGCCTTCATCAATTTGGATAGAAATGGCCTGCTTCAATGGGATATAATCAACCAAATAGTATCAAATCATAACAGCTCTTTGGTTATTGCACTGAGCTGTACGATGGTGCAACTCCTACTGCTTATTTTGCTGTGCTACGTGACTGCTCTGGCTACTGCAGTGGTCTCTGAATTTTCAAATACTTTGTTGTAATACAAAAGCTCCCTTCTTTGCTACCAGTTTTATCGCTGTCCTTTCCTGTTATAGTGTTCCTACCAATCAGAAGCTTCTAATTGTTGCTCCCATAGGTCTGAAAACCTGATATCCAAGCTTGTTAGGATAAGTATCAATTTTGAATGTGGGTCTTCTGAATACAATTCATGAACCTTACTGCATAGATTGAGACTAGTGAGCTATTAACAGATTTGCCTTTGTTCTGAATTGATGAGGTTGCCAAAGATGGGTGAGTTCCTGTATGAGACATTACTGCATAATTTATAAAATTCTATCAAATGGTATATAATTTATTATCTACTACAAAGGAACCCCTTCTACTAAATGCATTAGTATTACTGAAATAAAACTGCTTAATAACTTAATGTTATTAAGAATTTGGTTCTGTAAAAGCCAAATGGGTTACATAAGGAAATAACTACCCATAATGCTAATTGATGATGGTATGTGTCAAGCACTCTTCTCAGTATTTGACAAATACTAATCCATTTAAATAAATGGGAATTAATAACAAAAACTAAGTAAATTGTTAGAAGTATCTGGCCCAACAATAACCAAAAAAAAAAAAAAAAAGGTACAGAACCTTTGCAACAATCAAATTTTACATTGCATATATTTTAAAGGTAAAATCAAAATTGTTTATTTCGACCAACCTGGTCACAATTTTTAGATATGGCATAGAAGTTCCCTAAAAGTTCTTGAGCATAGGCAAACTACTACTGCTGAATCCTGAGGGTCAAGTAATTCATTTAATGTTCATTAGGTTCCTACTAAATAATCACAGCTACTTAAGACAAACTGAAAAGAATTTTACTAAAATTTGTAGTTACTTAAAAAATATAATAATAATAAAGGTCAACTTTTGGAGCCTTAAATTGACCTACCTGAAAAGGTTGTTTGTTATTGTAGGTCTTAAGCTCCTGATTCCCCCGACATGCTTCTTTTTAAAATCGATCCTTGCAGAAGCGAGAAATAAAAAAAAGCTTGTGACTTGTGTGTCCTTGCAAACCATAGATGTTTATTTTCAGGGCCTAAAAGAATTTCTTTTCCCCCCTCGCGGCTGCAAGAATCCATTTCAAAACATATCGGGTAACTAGGAGCTTAGAGCCTACCATAGTAAACAATTACAATTGGTCAGTTCTGAGGCTTATGTAGATGTAAAACCTGTCTAGTGCTTTCCAGTTAAGTCTGTTAAAATGCAACCACTATTGTTCATTTTTAAATGTGCATTTGCTCACCTGCTTGGTGTTAACCTGGACTCAAAGCTGCTGGCCTTCATGGTGATGGTGTCGGTAAACAGCACATCTTTTGCTGGTGATGCCAAAGCCTCAGAATGAGATAAGGACGGATGCATTCTTTGTTGCTGCAATCTTTTTAGCGTAGCATAGCCAAAGGCGTCTCTAGAACTCGTGTAACTAAAGTTACAATCTGCTAGACTTTTAATCGTAGCAATAGAGGGTGCTTTAAGGGACTGTGCTCTTCTAGGAAGTGTGTGAGAAGAACCTGGAGGCACCAGGGACACGGAGTTTGATTTGGAGAGAGACAGATGGTTAGACTGTGGCGTCAAATAGTGGCTTGTCTTAACAGTTTTAGTACTTACCACAGTACTCATACTTCCACAGTCTGTGTCCACAGTCGTAGCATCGATACCTACTGTCTCTCGTGAAGGACTTGAACTCATTGAACTTATGCCACTTGTTGTAGTGTCTGTATTAAAACTTTGACTACGTATCTTCATATGTGAACTTGTTGAGCTTTCTACAACTAATCTCTCTCGGCTTGTGTTTTCTCTGTGATTCTCTGTACCAAGACTCTTGGTGAATTTTAAGTCATTCTCTGCAATACTTGGAGTACTACCAGTGTCTTCAACGTGCTTATTCCCAACAAATGAAGTTTCTAATTGTAATGTCTTCTGTACTGTGGATATGGGTGTGAAATCATCACTATGATTAAAGTCAACACTGGGCTCCGTAAGTGTTCTGATCCGCCTGTTGTTTGTCTTATTTTCGGATGACAGTTTCCCTCCTTTCGGATCACTGCTACTACGATGTTTTTTATTAGGCAAAGTAAGCGAATTTAAGATACGATTCTTCACAAGTTTACTAGAAGCAAAGAAAGGGAATGAATTTTTATCCTTTATAGGTCCAGGTCGATCATAAAATGCTGGCTCTGTATCTTCATTGATGTCAAGAAAAAACGTACTGGTAGAGCTGCTGCCAAACCGGTCATCCTCCATTATGAACATACCTATGATCAAAGGACTGTTAATAAAAGCGCATAAAAAAATGACAAAACAAAATCATAGCAACTGTTGGTGACATATTTCAAGAATATTTTGTTGAATAGTCATCTGGGAAAAAAATGTTTCAAAAATAAAGGGTTAAATTGCTGAGAAGCCACATTAAAAAAAAAAAAGAACTTCTTGAGACCAAGCGTTTGAACTTAAATAAAATGTGAAATTATGTCATTATGAGGAACTTCCGTTATTTCCCAAGAAAAACTAAAGGATTCATTATGGCAGAGTTCACATGAAGGGGTGTTTTTTTTTTTGTTTTTTTTTTTGCTTGACTGTTTTAATGGCAGGGAGTTTCCAAAACCTCCAAATATTCAGCATACAATTAAAGGAAAAGGGAGATTTGACCATGGATGTTCACTCACTTGGTAAAGATTCTTGTTAATTTTTCAAATCACAATAGTGGGAGAAATTAATCTTATAAGAAATGAATTCCTAGTTTTAAAATATCTTTTAAAGAACCAAGTCACAGCATTTTAAATTCATGTTTAAATCAATTAGGCTTATTTATTTTCCTTTAGATACTAAGGAACTCATCTAAATTCAGTGTCTAACTCTAATAAAGAAAAAAGACTCAATCTGGGTGTCCAAATGACATCTATGAGCTTTTATCCTATTTTTATTTTTAGCTTTTTGTTCAATAGTTATAAACTACTTCAAATTTATTTTGAAAGAAA
Source organism: Zalophus californianus (assembly GCF_009762305.2). Taxonomy (NCBI): domain Eukaryota; kingdom Metazoa; phylum Chordata; class Mammalia; order Carnivora; family Otariidae; genus Zalophus; species Zalophus californianus. The sequence goes on along the minus strand of NC_045599.1, from coordinate 123,569,103 downwards.
GCAAAATAAAATCCCAAATAAACCTGCATAATGTATTTTCAGATTCTGTCAATTCTAAGATGCACATTTTTCACAAGTTATTCTCTAGAATCAGAATGCATCTTGTAATCAGTGGTATGTCCTAGTTTAATAGGCAGTATTTTTTTCTTCTTTTTTAGTGGTACATAAAATACTGGTGCATCTTATAATTCACAGCATCTTAGGCTTGGTAAAATATGGTTGGAAAAATGTTGCACTATCTTCTTAAAAAGAACCATGTCTTAAGTTTTGTACGACTAACAATATTTAGCACAGGGCTTAAAACCACAAACCGTTTTTTATTTAATTGATTTTTGATACTCTATCTTTTAACAGTTTCAATATTTAGTTTTAAAATTTAGCTCTTCTCTCAAAAATGAATATGTAAATATAATCTCTCTTAATAAATACATTCTGGTTCAACAATCTCTGTATCTGAAAAATGAGTGAAAAAGTATGTAAATGAAGAAGGTAAGCAAATATTTACTTTTTAGATTTTATGATAAGCAAAAAGGGGAATAGGTTCTTCTGGCACATGGCTTATTTTTTAACTCTGTAAGACTTTTCCAAAGTCTATTTAGAAAAGCAAGGAGAGAGAACAATGTAGTCTGGCGGCTATTACTCTCTGTTGTGAAAAGATAACACATTCTCCAAGACCCCATTATTGCCAAATTATCTCAGATAAAAGTAAATTAGGAATGTAACAAATACATTTAAATTGTGACAATACAAATACAAATGCTAATTTCAGCTAACTTTATATGATCTTGTCAACAATACTCACTTGATGGTGCAGATTCACTTTCACTATTATGTCTAGAGCTGGTTGACTCTGAGTTCAAACTCAGGGTGCTTGGGATAGATGAGAGTTCATTACAGAGTTGTTCTACATCATCTGGAACCACTGGCCACAGATGTTTGCGACTGTGCCTTACAGAATCCCAGCTGTGACATTTCAGAATATCACAGCCCTGTTTGGTTTTGGCTATGAGCCCAAGCACATATACACAGGTCCTATATGTAAAAGATGTAGTAATGACAGTTTATAATTCCAAACTAAGATTTCTTAAAGCAACCAAAATATTAGTTTGCTATATGTACATTTAAATTTTCTTTAAAAGTCATTAAAAATTGTTTAGCTTGTGGAAAAATGTATTAAAATGAGTTAGGGGTAACTCAGAAGTCATAAGTAACATGAACACCTTCCTAATATAGATAGTAATTACAAAGAAGTAGTTTAAAAGAACATAATGCAATCTCAGGGGGAAAATGACATATATTAACTTTTCTGGGATAAATCTGGAATATATGGGCTATTGGACTACTGCATATACACTATACTCTCACGGTTTACCAGATACTAAACTTCAACATTATAATGATAAAAATGAAACGGTAACATTAAGCAAGGCGTTCCTTAAGATGTTTAACTTAGTGCATCTAAAAAAATTTTTTTTTTTTTTTTTTTAAGTAAACTCTACTCCCAATGTTGGGCTTGAACTCATGGCCCCAAGATCAAGAGTTGCGTGCTCTACTGACTGAGCCAGCCAAGTGAGCACCCCACCCTTTTCTTTTTAAATCTTATCTCATTAGGATTTTCAGTGAATTAATAGTTCTAATGGACTACTCAATCATAAAAAACTCTTCCCTCACAGCCATTTGTGAACAAGAATATATACATTGGAAAGATCTGTGAGTAAAATAACATACCCTCTGACTGAAAGAACCTCACACTGCTTTGCAAGTTTTAGTATATCTGGGATCACATTTTCTTCCTGTAGCAAATTGAGACCCCAATTTGATGAGCCAATATTTCCCTGAAAGAAAAGAAATCACTAATATCAAATATATTTATAAGAATAACTCTTTCAAGAAATTTGGAGAGCTATCAAAAAATTTAACCCCATCTATGAGAGAGAAAAAAATGTGAAAAAAACCCTTAAGTATGGAACTTTAGAAATTAATGCTCCATTTGTCTTAGAAAGAAAACTAATAGCTTAATCATTTATTTTTCAGTCTAAAAATATATTTAAAATGGGCAGAAACAATATTGGTCTTAGAATATTAAACTGAGAACAAGCTCTAAATAAAATGATTATTATTATTAATGGGAAAATTTTTAAAAAATCTAAAAATGATGAAGATCTTATAGAAGTGTTTATTACAAACCAAGGCCCAAAGAGATGCTTTCAGTTTTTTAATTTCTTCCCATTTATCCAAATCTGGTGTACGAACATTGTGACAGAGTTCGGTAATAATATTCTGGAGGAAAAAAAAAAAAGAAAACCAAAGCATGAGTAACAGTATGTTTTAAATGCATCTTAAAACCCAATTTTTAAGGTTTGCATTTAGTAATGTTTGCATATTTAAAATTCTAAAATAATTTTATGTAAATTTTCTTAAGCAGCATTAGTGCAGGGGCTCTGAGTTCCTATTATGGAGTTAGCACTTTCTAGCTATGTGGTTTTGAGCAAGTTAGTTAATCCCCCATGTCTTGATTTCCAATCTCTAAAATACGGATCTGTTTCATAAGGTGTAATGATCTAATCATTACGTACAAAGTGCTTAACAAAGTACTTAGTACCTAATATTATAAAAATGTTAGTCACATTATCAGTTTTTTAAATAGAACATAATACTAGTGAATTAAAAAAACTAATATAAAGATATGTGCTCCAGAAGTCTTCACAGGCTTAATATAAAAATAGGACACTATAGAGTACATTTATGTAAAACTTTTGCTCCTGGGATGAACACTGATACAAAAATGAACTAAACTGCCAGATTACTAGTGTTCAAAAGACCCACATGCAAATACTTCTATTTCTAAAATAAGAAAAAAGTTGCATTTATTGAAAACACTTAGTAGCAAGACATATTTAAAGCCATACATTTGGTGTGCATATAATCAAAGAATAACTGCTTGACACTACTAAGCCTGTTATATTCCATGAAGTTTAAGAGAACAGTGAGGTACAAACAAATAGCAATTATACTTCCAGTCTGTTGCTCACCAAAGATAACTGAATCTGTATCAGGTTCAGTTTAACTTCCCAACAAGAACAATGAAGAAATTCAGTTTTTCCGTATGTTTCTACTAACGAGATGAACTTCCCAACAAACTATAAAGGACAGAACTCAGACTTAAAGTGGCTTACTTAAACTCTACGTAACAAATTAGCTATGCAAAAGGTGACACATAAGTCGGGGAAAGGCATGCAAACCAGTGATCCATCAGGATTACGAACACAGAATGCCTAAATCAGTTATAAGATAGAGGGCTTTAAAAGCAATTACGCTGCTAACTTTAAGGCTTTTGAGAAGTTTTTGCAAAGGTACTACTTTAGCAATATTGAGATTTTTTTCTATAATTGTAGCTATTTAAAACAAGTAAATTATGTTTTTACCTGTACTTCCAACAAATGACAGCCTGTTTTGTGGTGTACCAGTTGTCCATAGAGGTGTACGGGCAGGTAGACGTGAGGACGCTGTAATCTAGTATAATAAAGATGATTGATACACCTACTGCCTCATTTACAATATGCTAATTAAAACAAGGGCTACTAATAAAGTACTAGATAAAGATGTAATTTCTCGGCATACATAAAAATATGAAAGCGGAAAAGCGTGAGGATTTCTCTAGAAAAATAAGTTTAGCTGGCCTCAAAGTAGTGAGTAATGGTAAGAGAGCTGAGACCAGAAAAACAGACTACAGACTAGGGTAAAAGCATGGAAGGTGTATAAATTATATTAGTAAGGGTGTTCAGCATGTTATGAGTGCCATTGGAATTCTTGAGCAGTCAATAATATATATGCTTTAAGATTTTTTTCTTATGTCAGTGAAGGGAATAAAATTTCCAAGTACTCAGAAAATTTCAAAAAATAAAGATTATGAACTGGTTTTGAATTTTATATTAGAGGACAAGTTAATAAATTATTCCATTAACTAGACTGTACCTTTGGTTACTCCGACGAACATAGTTATCACCATCAATTGGCTTTCGATAAGTAGTAAGTGCTTCATTAAGTTGTTCCTCAATCAAGTCAACATATTTTGAATTATATTCCTGGAAGATAATACTGTTTTAATCGTATACAGTATCATATTGTTCACTAAATTCATAACATGTTAGGTACCTACCAAATCTTAAAAGAGAAAAATGAACATCTGTACAGAAAATTTAAGACATTCTTAAAAATGGTAGAACAAGGTATTTTAAATGCAAATGTTCTATCATACACAAAAGCTTCCTGCTTATACTCTTATCCCCATTTTCAATTAATATTTTAGAGTCCATAAGTTAATAGTTTTGTTTTTATCTTATTTAAATCCCTTTCCCCATTAAATACAAACAAAAAACTAGCCTCTTAATATTAAACCATAAACATATTCACTAGAAATTTAAAAAAGAAAATTAAATGAATTGTATCATTTTAGCACCTTTAGGCAAAAAATAGTATCTCCCCACTGATTTAAATCACGTAAAATGTAAAAAATGTTTCCAACTAAAACTTGAAAAACTTTAGCTAAATTCTTTAAACTGAAAGTCAGTCAGTCATACTGCCATCTTCATTGCAAAACATCTCCACTTTATTTTTTTAACATTTTTTAATTTAAATTCAATTAATTAACATATAACGTACTATTGGTTTCAGAGGTACAGGCCTGTGGTTCATCAGTCTTATATACTATCCATTGCTCATTATATCACATGCCCTCCTTAACGCCCATCACCCAGTTACTCCACCCCTCCACCTGCTTCCCCTCCAGCAACCCTCAGTTTGGTTCCTATGATTAAGAGTCTCTTACGGTTTGTCTCCCTCTCTGGTTTCATCTTATTTTATTTTTTCCTCTCTTCCCTTATGATCCTGTTTTATTCCTAAACTTCACGTATCAGTGACATCATATGATAATTATCTTTTCTCTGATTGACTTATTTCATTTAGCATACCCTCTAATTCCATCCATATCATTGCAAATGGCAAGATTTTGTTTTGTTTTTTAAGATTTTGTTTTTTGATGGCTGTGTAATATTCGTGTGTGTGTGTGTGTGTGTGTGTACACCAGATCTTTTTTATCCATTCATCTGTCGATGGATATCTGGGCGCTTTCCATAGTTTGGTTATTGTGGACATTGCTGCTATAAACACTGGGGTGCAGGTGCCCCTTCAGATCACTACATTTCTATCTTTGGGGTAAATGCTAAAAGATCTCCACTTTAAACTGTTCAGAAGGAATTGGTAGAACCTCTTTGGAAAGCAATTTGGCAGTATGTATCAAAAATGTTACTTCACATACTTTTTTTTTTTAAGATTTTATTTATTTATTTGACAGAGAGAGACACAGCGAGAGAGGGAACACAAGCAGGGGGAGCGGGAGAGGGAGAAGCAGGCTTTCCGCCGAGCAGGGAGCCCGATGTAGTAGGGCTCGATCCCAGGACCCTGGGACCATGACCTGAGCCGAAGGCAGATGCTTAACGACTGAGCCACCCAGGCGTCCCATTACTTCAGATACTTTTTGGCTCAACAACTACACTTTTAGAAATTTATCCTATAGAAATATATGTACAAGCATGCAAAGACATATGGAACAATATCCAGCAAACACTGTTTACTAAGCAAAAAAAGTTGGAAAAATGTCAATACAGGAGTGGTTATAAAAATTAAGGTACGTTCACATAATGTACTCTGCAGTCATTAAAAAGAACAAGTTAGATTTAAATGTATAGCTCTGAAAAGATCCCTCAGATATACTGCTAAATGAAAAACTTATTCTTATCTACACTTGAAAATAGAACTCGTTTGTATTTTTAAATAGAGAGTATGTACATATAAGGGACTCAGTCGTTAAGCGTCTGCCTTCAGCTCAGGTCATGATCCCAGGCTCCTGGGATCGAGCCCCGCATCGGGCTCCCTGCTCTGCGGGAAGCCTGCTTCTCCCTCTCCCACTCCCTCTGCTTGTGTTCCCTCTCTTGCTGTCTCTTTAAAATAAATAAATAAAATCTAAAAAAAAAAAAAAAAAAAAGAGTATGTACATATAGATGGATAGAACATCTCTGAATGCTCACAAATAAACTATTACAGAAATTACCTTCAGAAAAGACAGATTAAGGACACAGGGAGACATTTTTCATTCAAACCCATTTTAGACAACTTGAATTTGGTTTAGTTACCTTAACTCCCTACTTTTTTTTTTTTTAAAGATTTTATTTATTTATTTGACAGAGAGGGACAGCGAGAGCAGGAACACAAGCAGGGGCAGTGGGAGAGGGAGAAGGAGGCTTCCTGCTGAGCAGGGAGCCCGATGGACTCGATCCCAGGACCCTGGGATCATGACCTGAGCCGAAGGCAGACGCTTAACGACTGAGCCACCCAGGCGCCCCCTTAACTCCCTACTTAAAGCCTCTAAAAACGTACTTTCCTTTTTTCCTTTAGGTTCCACATTTATTTTGTAATAGTAATATGAGGTTTTAATATTATCAGTGTACCATAATTACTACTGCTACTATTACCACTATACTACTACCAAACTCTCCTCTCTATATGAAAATCTTAGTGCAAAAAAGGCAGATATTCTGAGCTTTATACAGGAGTAATTATATTCATGTGGTTAATCTTTTGACCAGGGGCATTCATTTGGAAAACACTAGCCAAAGGTCAGGGGTATGCTGTATAGCTGTGAAATGCACTGAGTTTCTAATATGGGTTATCTTGAGGATTCTGCCCAAAAGGACCAATCTGGAGGGGTAAGAAAACCCCAACTGAGGGGCAGACCTCTACCTCCCTCTGCCTACCTAGGAGGCAATATAAGTAGGCAGGCAGAGAAGCCACTGCCCTAGTCAAGGGAACTGAAAATAACAGATCCACAGTGGTGAGGTCTTTGAGAAACTCATGAAAGTAACCCTCGAGTAGAAGAATTAACATTTGAAATCTGCCACACGCAAAGCTAAATAGCCCAGATAACAACTGTACCAACTGAGTAAGTCTGTTCTTGCCCCCATGCCTCTTCCTCTTCCTGCTCCAAAGCTAAAGAAGCCCTAAACTGGCAGGCAGGTAGTAAATGGAGAGGAGATGAGCACAGAGTGATGAGATTAACCGAATCCTCCCTCCACTGTAGTGTTTCTATGTCTATATCAGGCCTGGGTGCTCAAGTGAAGTTTTAAACTGAATGAGTGAGAATTTTTAATATTGTACTGGCCTGGATGTTTTATTACCTTGAAACAGAGACAGTCTCAGTTTATGTTGGCATGCCATAAGCTACTGGAAGGAAACTGAATACAGTGAGCATGGGCTTTGGAATCAAAAAGCACGCCTGCTCTGCTATTTTTAAGCTCTGTGACCTAGAATAAATTACTCCTCTAGGATAAAGCTTACTCTCCTTAGCCTCCAAATTTTCATTCACAAAATAGAAATAACAGAATATATTTCATAGGGTTGCCCTGAGGATTCAATGAAGTAAGATTTGAAATGGTAGACAATCAGTAAGTTAGTTCTCTTCCCTTTCTCCTTTTCTCTAATTCTAAAGAGAGGACTATGTTGTCTTTATTTTTTTACACCTTCCATTTACTGCCTAACTAACTTTAACTACAATTCAGCATCTGTTTGTAACTTTCTACTGAAAATGCTCTAGCAAAATTCACCAATGACCAAACTGTCAAATTCAACAGTTTATTTTCTATTGTTCATTTTATGTGACCTTTTTAACGAATATATATCACTGGCCTCTCCTTCCTGAAGCATCCTTTAGTGACACCATTCTCTCTGGCAATTTTCTCAGTGTCTTTGTCCTTCTATTGCCCTCATTAAACCAGAATGTTCTATAGGGAGCAATTTCCAGTTTTCTTTCTTTTTTTGTTCTTTGTATCTTCCCTGGTGATCTCACTCATTTCAGGTTTCAACTACTATTATATACTGAGGACTCCCAAACTGCGATCTTCAGCACATATCTGAGCTCCAGATCCACAATTCCAAATATTTTCTGGATACCATCACTTGGTCATCCCACAGAGCAATACAATTCAACATTTTCAAAACTCCTTAACCTCATCCTGTAAACCACTTTTTGTAATCACAATCTCTTTTTTTAAGATTTTAAAAAATTTATTTGAGATAGAGTGAGCACCCATTCATGAACATCAGTTGGGGGAGGGGCAAAGGGAGAGGAGAAGCAGACTCCCCACTGAGCAGGGAGCTTCTGGGGCTCAATCCCAGGACCCCAGGATCATGACTCGAACAGAAGGCAGATGCTTAACCAACTGAGCCACCCAGGCACCCCTGTAATCACAATCTCTTCATGGTGATCCACTGCATGCTCAGTCAATGAGATCAGAAACTTTAAGAGTCAAGATGGACTCTTCACTCATTATATCCAATCTGTCCACACCTCCTGTCCATCTTATTTCAAAGATGCCCAGAAAATGTGTCCCTGCCTATCCAGTCTCAGCACCACTGAAATTCACATTATCAATTCTTGCTTCTTAACCGGTCTCAATATTCCTAGGCTTTACCTTTGATGATCAAATATCCATTCCTACACTCTGACCTGTCATGTTTCTAAAGCACAGCTCTGATTATGACTAGTCTTTAAACACCTATAATTCCCCCATGTCCGATAAAATTGAAATCCCTTAATGACATAATGTGGTTTGTAACGCCTTCTATAATCTAGTTCTAACTTACCATTCTAGCCTCATCTTGCCACTCCTCACTTATCCTAGCCCCAACTACACTGGAATATAACTTTCTTCACAAGTCTGAAGTTCCAACAATCTATACAGATTTATTATTCTGCACCCTCAGCCTTGAATACCCTTCTTCCAACTTATTTACTTACTTACTCCTCAAGACTATTTCAAATATCATATCCTTTCCTGATCACACCTAACATTTCTTTTGCTAATTCTAATCCCTAAGGCATAATCATTAACCCTTCCTTTGTGTTTCCTTATACACTGCACATGCCTTTGTTATAGCAGTTACATTTTGTACCTACTATGTGAAAGTACTGTACCAGATATGCTAAGCAACTTCCTAATACTATAATTTGTATAATAAGGTGACCGATTTTACTATGGTCATTTATTTAAGTAACTTCTATTTATGAAATAAAACTATTACATCTTATTTCAATTCTCCAATTCATTAATTATTGAAAGACTTCATGCCTAAATTATGTTTTTGTTTTTAAAGATTTTATTTGAGAGAGAGAGCGAGCACAAGCAGGGGGAGCAGCAGAGGGAGAAGCAGGCTCCCCATCAAGCAGGGAGCCAGACATGGGGCTAGATACCAGGACCGTAGGATCATGACCTGAGCTGAAGGCAGACGTTAACAAACCGAGCCACCCAGACACTGCCTAAAGTATGTTTTATAGTTAAAGTATTTTTAAAAGATGAGAATTTCTTGTGAAATATGGTTTAGTATAGACAATATAATGATTGAAATGATGAAGAACCCCAAAATTATTTACATTAGAATTGATTATCCATGGGTCTCTAAGATGCTTTGACAATTTATAATGCTTCAAACGAAATAAAATCACAGTGATGACCAACTAAAGAAAAGCTAGGAAGTTAACTAATAACAAGAAGTTTGTTCTCAGGTTTATGTCAAGTAGCATCCTAAAAATAAAGTTTCATTAGATTATTTTATCTGCTTGGTAGAATTGTTTTACAATCTTCCTTCATTTAGGAAAATTGTTTTAGTTAGAGCTTAAAAGGGCTATCATAAGGGACCCAAGAATAAGAATAAAAGAAATGATAGTAAATAGGGTTAATAAATTATACCGGTAGATTGTATCAATTAAACTGAAAGCAAAATTGCAATAGAATATACACAAAATCAACAGTTTGCTCTAAAATGTGGTTTAAAAAATGGATAAATATAAACATAAATAATTACATAGAATTTAAGACTTGACTTCATATGAATGTTTAAGTATTTGACCTCTTTAGCTTCAAGACTTCGATATAAAAAATCCTCCAAATTCATAGATCTATTTCCTAAGATAAAAACATAAATTGAAGCTTACTCAACAGAAAGTTACCTTGTGCCATTTTTCCAATTGTTTTGCTACATAACCCCTTTCATTCAGATAGGAAAATCCTTTTGGAATGGAAAGAAATCTGTAAATGAAAACAAACAATAGTTTAACAGAGTCTGACTACAACTGTTTAAGGAGTTAAACTATCTTAAGCAATACTATGTTTAAAGAGCTAAAAGACTTTAGGAATAGCTTCTTCCTGAGAGTAAAAGGTCGACTATTATTATTTACTGTAATTTCAAATGCAAATAAATTTTCATAATCTTGCAAAAGCACATGAATCCAATCACAGTAAAGAAAATGTCATGAAAATCATAAGGACACACAGAAATGTAAAGCAAACATTAAGGAAAACAATGAAAAACAATGAAACAACATTAAGGAAAACAATGAGTTTCAGTATTGAAGGATATCTAAGATTCTAAAATAGACCTCTTTCAGAAGTTAATGCTAAATTCTTTAAAGTGTTTCCTATTTGGATTTGAATCCAACTTTAAAACACACTTCTAAAGAGAACACAACAAAAAACATAAGTATAAGAAAAATTTACTTAACGTTTACCTCAGAAGGAGAAGTAAACCCTTGTCTCCAAGGTGGGATAAAGCTGGCTTCATCTGAATAAGAGCATGAAGATTGGCCTGAAAAAGGTAATTATTAGGGCAAATTAACAATTGCAAAATGAAAGTAAATTGTTTCCAAAACATCTGCATTAAGTACATTATAATTCCACATAATTTTCTATTAAAATTGAGTACTTTAATTAAAATTAATTTAATAATTAAAATACTTAAATAAAAATTCATGTCTAAGTATTTTATTATAAAACAATAAACCTTCACCTTGTCTTCACATGCTTCATCAAGAATATCAAGAGCTTCAGAAGAAATAGTTTTGTTTTTATCATGTAGCTGGGTCACCAGTAATTCAATTCCCCAATTATTGAAGAATTCAACATTAGCTCTCAATAATACTCTTAAATGTTTTGTTGCATACAGCCTGCAGGCCTACAAAGATAAATGAAAATATAAGAACAAACCAAAAAACCCCAAACTTCATGGATAACCTATTTGGACTTTTTTGGGGGACAGTTTTGCTACTTAAAAATGGCAGAAAAATTGTAATTGAGGGTCTAGTCCCTGATATATTTTCTTAGTACTAGTAAATAAATTATTTGTTTCAATCTAGCTGCTTCTTCCCCTTTATAGAAAGATATGGGTACTGTACACAGTTCCCTTGGAGGAACTACTCTTTTATTTTTATTTTTTTAAAAGATTTTATTTATTTGACAGAGAGAGAGAGCAGGAGAGCACAGGCAGGGGGAGCAGCAGAGGGAGAGGGAGAAGCAGGCCTCCCACTGAGCAGGGAGCCTGCCTGATGCAGGGTTCGATCCCAGGACCCTGGGATCATGACCTGAGCCGAAGGCAGATGCTTAACCCACTGAACCACCAGGCGCCCCATGGAAGAACTACTGTTTTAGAGTAAACTCAAATTCCATCCCATATTCTTAGAATTAATAATTAATTTTGCTTGGCTAAATTTTATGAAGTATTGAACTAACTGGCTATAAAAAATATAGTTTTGTCGATGTTATACTCACATCAGTGGCTGCAGTAAGGATTTTGGAAAGGATGACTCTCGCCAATCCATCTCTGCTATAGTCCAAGCTAGAAACGGTCAGTTTCAGTAAGTGATCTTGATTTTTCAAGGAACAGAGATTAAGGAGACTAAAAAGAAAAAAGAAAAAAAAAAAAAGGATGAAAATATAAACAAGCATTTCTAAAAGAAAGCATTTAATGACAAACATCACATAAAAAAGAGTCACAAAGCCATCAAAATAACTCTAATTTTTTTGTATTTTAATAAAATTTACCAAATACATGTACACAGAATAAAAAGCATACCATTTCAGACTACATTAAAAAATAAAGTTCAGGAATATACTGAGACAACCTAGGGATACTTACCATTGAAATACGCTGCATTTTTCCAGCATTTTGACTCCATGAGGGTGGCAAGAAAGTGTTCCAATAAATAAAAAGTAGTGTTGACTAAGGGTAGTCAATAAACCATTATTTTGAAGACTTCTTTCAGGTTTCATTCCAGATGAGGCATTGAGCCACTGAACAATATCTTTTACTAGATCTTCTAAGTATCCTTGCCCATCCTAAAAGCAAATACATTGTAATATTACTGGAAAAGCACTTAGTGACTATAATCAGAAAATTAACTTTAATCAAATCCAAAAAACGTAATGATAATGATGAAGTTACTAATAACAGATACCAATCACTGAGTATGTTCTTTTAAATCTCATTCAACACAATGCTTCATGAAGATTGTATTATCTTCCATTTTACAAAGAGAAAACCAGGTCTTCTCTAAGGCACATACGTTGTCCAAAGTCACATAACTAGCTAGTGACAAGAGTTAGGATTCAAATCTAGGTCTGGGCTCACTCCCTATGTTTCTAAATACAACCATGCATACTCAGAAATAAAAGGAAGGGGGCAAGTTTAATGAGAAACATTTGCTCTGGAAAATATTCAAAGTGCTTATTACCTCTTCAGACTCAAGAAGAAATTCTGTAAATTGGCAACCCACAACCGTGAGCTGCTTGGACTTGGCAAAATCCAGATCCAGGTTGGCATATAATTTACTGCTGGGCTTGTAAAAGTAAAGTAGTCTTCGTACAAACCTAAGAGCAAAATAAAATTAGCAACAAAGTAAGAAACCAAAATTACTTTAAAATCTTAACCATAGCTTAAGATATATAATATGGTTTTGAATGTTTTGGTTTAAGCCATTGAGGTAAATGGCGAGGAATAAACACATCTGGTACATTACATACACATACACACACACACACACACACACACACGCGCGCGCGCGCGTGCATGCAAAAACAACAAAATACCAAAAACCAACCAAAAAAACACCTTAATTGTCAAGAATATCTTGTGAAATAAGAATTTTATGGTGAGATGCCTGAAAGAAATAGTAGAGAACAAAGATACTAGCTGGAAAAATGCAGATATACAACATGGCCAGAAGATAAGCTTGGATAAATATGAGACAACACCAGAACATAAATTTTCTTTTACTGTATTTTGTGATAATCTTTGTCCCATGACTCTATACAATAATCCTATACTCGATAAATGAAAGCAAAATAAATCATACTACAATTCTGTCCGTTTTTCACAATTAGGCAAAGAGCCAAGCACAAAAGCTGCAGGTAAAATTTAGGGAACTGAATTCATGACCAATGAACATAATTTATATTTCAGTGTTATAGTTTTCAACATTATGGGCTAAACTTCCATTTAACTTAGTTCAGTTTCATTTCATGCACTACAATCCAATCCAATAATGGTGCCAATTCCAGGATATGGAGAAACAAAGTTGAATGAGACTTCATCTCTGTTCTCAAGCAGTATGAAAAGTTGATGCTATGCTTCTTTATTCCAATTTAAGTTTATATATATTCCGTATAAACTTAATACAGATACTAAGTTAAATACCATGAGTAGGTGAATACAACCAAATAATAATGTTAAGGACATAAATTTTTCAGAAACATGAAGGCCCTCTTACTGAATGAGATCAGTACTGGTAGTGGATTAGTCTAAACTCAGGATGAGGAAAAATGCACTGGGGTACTAGAGAACTGCACAGTAGCTTGAAGTACTGTGTATGCCATGAACGTTAGTATGTTTTATGAAAGGTATGGAGAACATCAACTTGGTTAAGGGGAATGTAAAGAGGAGGAAAAATGGCTAACCCTCCAAAGTCAGATGTAAATGCAAGTAGAAGTAGAATAGTAAAAATGGCCATCATTTTGGGAGGGAAACACTTATGTCCTTATTATGTCATCCTCATACCTTAGGGCTAAGATTACAACATGGTTGACATTACCCCAATTTGAGAAACTTTTATCTGAAGTACCTCATTTGTTCCAAACTAAAACCAGAATATAAATAACTAGGAAAAGAATTAGCTGATGCTTTTAGGTTATAAGAGTATACACAAAAATGTATACATGTACCTACTGAATACTATTAAAATGTATGTATGTATCTTTAAAATACCAATTATTACTTTTCACAGGTATTAGGCATAATACAACTCAAATCTAAGTTCTTTCAATTTAAATGCAAAACAGTTGTTACGTACCTGTGCAACTGTTCATCTTTATAGTTTCTTAGATTTACATTTGGCCACTAGAAAAACATAATATGTTATATCATATATGTATTTATCAATTCCCAAAATATAATTATGATGAATTACAATGAATAATAAAATGAAGCCATAGCCAAGAAGTATCTTGTCATACCTTAAGAATGGTCCCTATAAGATTCCAATTCCATTCAAGATTCTCTTTATGTTGAAGGACTTGGCTATCTCTAAGGTTCATTAAAAGAGCTTCCTCTGTATCCTAAAATCATGAGAAAGTAATACGGAAAATTAAGGCAAATTATCTTCACATTCAGAAAACTAAGTTCAAATTTTAAAAATACAAAGAAAGATTTTTCATTTGAGGATGAATTAGCAAGGCTTTTTAACTTTAACAAGTTATAAAAACATAGCTCTAAACTGCCTAGTCATTATAAAACTAGAAAGCCATTTGAAAATCCGTAAGCATGAATAAAACTAACTCAAGCAAGTAAATGCATATTAAAATCCATCAGTTAAAAATTAGGAAACTAAGTTAAAAATTGCGACGTTTCATGTCAGTACCTTAAGAACAAATATATCTTTCTGAACTCGGAGATACTGATCCCGTTTCTGGTGGGTTGCAATTGCTTTCTGAATAATGTGATCTAAATGAAGGCTGTAAGGTTTAGGTCCTCGTTTCTTCATTTCATGGAAGCGTTTTAAACAATTCAAGGCTGCACTGGCTCGCCTAATTAAAAAAAATTGAATTAATTCTGTAGCAAAGCTAGCATAATTTTAAAGAGAGCACTTCGGTAAATTACTCCAGTAAAATATATAAATTCAAGGCTAGAGATTGTTACTAAAAGTAAATTATTTAATCAAATTTGGAACCACAAAGGAAAAACAATCAAGAACACTGCTGATTTGTATGAAGAAACACTAATTATGTAGACCCAACTAAATATGTATTTACTAATCTTGTTTTCTGTGGTGGTGGGCACTTTTTGTATACTGGTTTTAAGAACTCCCAGGAAGTCAGAAACCTAGTTTTCTCTATTTTCTTATAGAAGTTTAAAGACTTGCTTCTCATATTTAAATCCTTAAACCAGCCAAAACCGATTTTTGTTTATGGTATAAGGCTGGCATATTTCATTTCCCCCCCACCATGTGGATAACTGATTCCAGTATCAATTTGTACATTCTCTACTTTCCCCCATTGATCTGCAACTGTTAATGGTATCCTTTTAAAACTTATTTTTAATTCCTTGTTTGTGGTCCATAAAAGCACAGTTTTCAACAATCTGGTAGCAATCAAGTCTCAACTCCAGAACTTCTGGTAAAAACAAATCAGATTTAAAATTTTAAAACCTTGAGATGCTCTCAGATTGGCAAGTACTGAAAGTAGAGAGAGCTTGCTGAGCTAAAAAAACAAAACCAAAAAACCATTATAAGACTATTATTGCTGAAATTTTGAAGGTAAATTTGAAATCTTGATGAACCCTGAAATTCATGGCCATAATCTGACCCAGAGAGGTTAGGTCTACCAGGCTTTGGGAAATCCACTTTTCCATCATGAAACTACTAAAATAAAAACTGAAAGGGGACCCTGGCTGGCTTAGTCAGTAGGGCATGCAGCTCTTGATCGCAGGGTTGTCAGTTTGAGCCCCACACTGAATACAGAGATAGGCTGCTTAAATAAATAAACTTTAAAAAAAAAAAAAAAAAGCTGAAAGCTATCATTACTAATGGAAGCCTAGAGTTAGAACCGAGATAATCCCTAGTAACTCTTAGTTTATAATACAAATTCATTCTATTAAATAATAGTATATTTAATGGCAGAGTTAGAATTAATAGAATATTATTTACTTACAGTGAGGCCATATGTGTACTTCTGAATTAATAAAGCTAACTAAACTTTTAAGAAATGTATACCTGTCAATAAAAATTCAAATTCTGAATAGCTAATGAACTACATTTCACTAATATTACCAAAAAAAAGTCCAAATATGGATTTCTTTGATCATAATAGGTAAATTAAAAAAAGAAAAAAAAAAAAAGGAAGGAAGGAAGGAAAAGAAAAAAACACCCCTGGCTTAGACATAATCTTAACCAAATGAAAAAGATTCCTATTAGGGTTTTCTAATCAAGCTTCTCCATCTTTACCTTGTAAATTATATTTTATTATTAGTACTGAAATTTCAGCAGAGCTACAGCTGTATTATCATACCTTTGTTTATAAATTCTGTTTGCAATATCTCCTTCACATTTAAGAGGTTAGCTTACTTCAATGCCTATAGTATGGGTTACTAAATTCTAAAATTTTTAATCACACATACAAAAGAATACATTGCTACTTTGTGCTTTATTAACTTGAAATAGTTTAGACATTAAAAAGCCTGAGCTGCTACTCAAAACATAAAATAGTCCAAAAAATTCTCAAACATTTTTAATGATGTGGTAGAAAGTTTATGTCCTTGTCCAGAAAAATGCTAAAAAAAAACCTTGATTTTTCTAAGCTATAATACTCTGTAGCCTATATTAAATAATACTATCAATTTTCCTCTCCTCTGTAAGGCATTCCAAAAGAATTTCCAAAAAAAAAAAAAAGAATTTCCAAGCTTTATCTAGACACACACACACACACACACACACACAGAATTTTAAAAAGAAGAGAAGGTCATCAAAATGGGTATTAAATATACCAGGTACAGTCTTTGCTAGAGCTCTGATACTTACAGTCTCTTTTCCTTGGGAATATCAAAAGACGCAGCCATATTCATTAGGGTTGGTAGGCAGTGTAAATGATGACTATGTGAATGAGGAAGAATTGTATTTGCCTAAAATGAAACATAATTATTTTTTAAGAGTTGACAAATAGAAATATTTTGTTATAGATTATCCATAGATAAAATATTAACGGTTTTACTCAAGAAATGAACTTAATGATTCACTTTCCAATACAAACTTACTTATTATAATTTATCTTACCTACTTTCAATAAGGATGAGAAAGAATGAAGATACAGACTCACATTAATTAAAACTCTGAATTTTACAGATCTTTTATTATAACAAAAATTATAATTTAAGTGGTAACTTAAAATTTAATTACAATTAAACTCAATTCTTAAATGATCTGAAAGGATTACATATCAAAACTTAGATCCAGTGCTATGTTACATTAATCCTGCTTTCCAAGCAAAATCCACCACTCAATCTGCTTTCTACCAATGAAGATAAGTAAATTAATTAATGTGTGGAAGCCAGAAAATGAAAGCATAATAAGCAATGAACTAATACCACTATACTCAAAATGACCAGCTTTTATATTTCAAGGGAATAAAGAATTCTGGTCATGGAGGAAGGAAAAAATTAAATTTATAAAAAAGATTACTTCATAAAGAGCAAATAATTCTAGATATTGATAATCTTACAGGAAATGATATATCAAGAATTAAAATAAAAGGGACGCCTGGATGGCTCAGTTGGTTAAACATCTACATTCAGTTCAGGTCGTGATGCCAGGGTCCTAGAATTGAGTCCCGTATTGGGCTCCTCGCTCAGCAGAGAGCCTGTTTCTCCCTTTGCTTGTGCTTGCACGCACGCGTGCGCTCTGACAATAAAAATCTTAAAAAAAATTAATTCATTAAAAAAAAAATCAGATCTGAAGGGATGCCTGGGTGGCTCAGTCGGTTAAGCATCTGTCTGCCTTTGACTCGGATCATGATCCTATGGTCCTGGGATCAAGTCCTGCATTGGGCTCTTTGCTCACTGGGGAGCCTGCTTCTCCCTCCGTGTGCCCCTCCCCCTCCTTGTACCCTCTTTCTCTCTCTGACCAAGTAAATAAAATCTTAAAAAAAAAAAAAAAAATCTGCAGTATTACTTAATTCTTCCATGGATGGACTGAAGGAGAACAGAGGATGTGGCTAAACAATTCGTTGGTAAACAAGACAGTTACCATTAAACTCTGTTTAATTCTCTTTACCTCACTGAGACCAGCTGTTATTTGGGAAAAAAAAAAAATAGTAGGGGTGGGGAGGTTGAAACAACAAAAAGTACTCTGCCAGTAAGAGAAAATCATAAAATAATTTTAAAAGATCTGTCACAAGGTTACTTCTTCCTTAATCAGTTAAAATGGTTTTTATTTAGTATTCTATTAATGAACAGGTGACTTAGAAATAAATAGGAATTCTATCTTGCAAACAATCAGTTCTCCCATTGCTTGATTTGTTGGGAGTAGAGAATGGTCGGATCACTTTCCTAGCTCCTTGTTTCCAGAAGTTACTGATGTCATAAAATCAAGGCAAACCCCCCCAAAATGAAAAAAACAAAACAAAAAGAACTCACCTTCTAAACCTCAACTCACAAGTTTGCAGAGAATGTTTTCAAACAAGGGAGTTAAACTTCCACTTTTTTTCACAGTTTTCTAAAATTCAGGCACTGATTGCCATATCAATTCCACTGCTACCTGACTAAATATCTAGTTTTGTAATTTCTTGCTTATTAGGCAGGTCTGAGATACATTAAGATTTATAAGACTCAAAATGTCAACATAAAAGTGAGTATAAAAATATTCAGTACTTTTTAGTTTTTACATGTTCCATTTATAGAACTAGCTGTACCATATACATGCACATACTATATGTACATATATGTATAGACAGATACAAGGCATCAAGGGCTCTTTGCAATGCAAAGACAAACACTTTTCAAAAAAAAGCAAATTTACTTTTTGAGATACTACAAAGTAACATTATTTTATAAATTAAAACATTAATGGTAGGAAACATAATCAGAAGTTGCTCAACTTACCATATGTAAAAGCTCCCCTAAAAGGATGGTAGCTCTAACTGAGATATGGTCATCACTGTTTGTTATCACTTCAACCAAACCCTTTGAAAATAAAAAGAAAATATTATTGTTGCAAAATAGTAAGTAGGAACACATTTACGGATCCTATATGCTTGTTGCTCTGAAAGAACCTTGTCAGAGAAATTTAAAAAAATAAAATAAGGTTTATAAATCTTACCTCTAGAAGTCCATTACGAATAAATGCAGAGAGTATCAGTGCCAAATAATTATCCATGAGGTCTGGCCTAGAAATAAACACAGTACAGAAGCAGTTTAGATACTGTTCAATATGTTACATAATTTAACATAAAAACAGCAATTGTAATAAATTTGAACTATTCCTCTAAATCCTACCTGGATCTGGCACGATGAGGAAGAATAGTTTTTGCCTCAGCTGCTACAAAGCCATCTGAAAGCCTCCAACTGTCCTGGAATCTGCCTGGATCTAAAATAGTTAAAATTAGGTAGTTAGAAGAAAATGAGAAATCACTAAAACACATCAGTTACCATCAGCTAGTCAGGCTATAAATAATGTTGTAAAATGTTGGTTAAAAAATAGACTGAGGGGTGCCTAGGTGGCTAAGTCGGTTTAAGCGTCCGACATTGATTTTGGCTCAGGTCATGATCTAGGGGTTGTGGGACTGAGCCCCACATAGGGCTCCTGGTTTAGTGGGGAGTCTGCTGGAGATTCTCTCTCTCCCTCTGCACTGCCCCTGTCCCTGCTAAAAACAATAAATAAATCTTAAAACAATGTTTAAAAAAAGGACTGAAAAGGCATACAGAAAATAAATGATTTACTGATGTACACAGATCTAAACATCTTTCATTTTGGGACTTAGGAGTCATTGGCTAAAATAAAATTATAGCGAGAATTAGATAATCTAATTTCTTTCTTTGCCCATTTTTCTACTAATTTCACTGCTCATTTGCAATACCTAGGTGATGATATGAGGTTTTATTTTTATATTAATTTAATGCTATGATGATGCAGTAAGAAAATGGTATGCAGCCATCAAAGAAAACAAAATCTTGCCATTTGCAACGACGTGGATGGGACTAAAGGGTATTATGCTAAGCGAAATAATTCAATCAGAGAAAGACATGTATTATATGACCTCACTGATATGAGGAATTCTTAATCTCAGGAAACAAACAGAGGGTTGCTGGAGTGGTAGGAGGTAGGAGGGATGGGGTGGCTGGGTGACAGACATTGGGGAGGGTATGTGCTATGATGAGTGCTGTGAATTGTCTAAGACTGATGAATCACAGACCTCTACCTCTGAAACAAATAATACATTATATGTTAAAAAAAAAAAAAAGAAGATAGTAGGAAGGGAAAAATGAAGGGGGGAATCAGAGGCAGAGACAGACCATGAGAGACTATGGACTCTGAGAAACAAACTGAGGGTTCTAGAGGGAAGGGAGGTGGGGGGATGGGTTAGCCTGGTGATGGGTATTAAAGAGGGCGCGTACTGCATGGAGCACTCGGTGTTATATGCAAACAATGAATCATGGAACACTACATCAAAAACTAATGATGTAATGTATGGTGATTAACATAATAAAATTTAAAAAAAAAGAATGGTATTTAATATTTAGTTTAGTACTTTGCCTTTGAGGGATTCTGTGTATTAGCTAAACCATCTTAAAATCACAGTATATGAGTAGATACAAATGGGCTTCAGTACTTACCTACACTGAGCAGTGCTTCTATGAATTCTTCAGTCACAACAGGTAGAGGAAGACGAAATATATCATAGAGCACTTCAAGCAGACCTCGCTGCAAGTGCAAATAAATACACTTCATTTATTTTTATGGAATGAATCTTCCTTTAAATTTAAAGATTTAAAACAGATGTTTTAAATGTCCTATTCACAGAAGAAAACCTGATAAAAACAGAACTCCGTATTTCAGAAACTTGCCATCTCAGGCCTATACTCAAGAAGAGATAACTACGGCGTGCTTACTACATATACAATTTAATCTTTTCAATTAACCTCTTATTATCCCCATTGCAGTACATATGGAGAAATAGATTTACAGGTTAAACGTAATTTGCCCAAGGTCATGGAGCTATAAAGACTAAAATCAGGAGTCAAAGCTCAGTGGGCCAGACTCCAAAAACCATGTTCTTTCACCATCTGTGAAGTAAAGAGTCAAGTGAATTGCCCCAACCTTTAGTTCCCTGCTTATAGATCCTTCCATCTATAATCATGTCTTTCTATTCCCATGGTCTAAAGGCGTTTCAGTTCACATTTTAAGCAAGGTACTCCTAGCTAGTATTTTCTTAATATTTTTCAACTCCAGGTTTGGTTCAAATAAAAAAACAAGAAAAGTGCAAACTGTATTTTTTTGAACACAAAACAAAAACATTTAAGTGGAAAAGGAAGAACCACTGAAGAGTTCATTTTTTTCTCTCCAATTTCAATTTGTTTTAGCTGTTTAATATAAATTGCTATGCACTAATAATTTAGGACTCTATCTAATAAATAAGCATATAAATATTAACAACTCAATTTTAATGAAAACCACCACTCATATTAGAAAAACTTAAGTTAGAAGGCATAAGGTACATAAATACTGTATTTACTTTTTACTAAATATATTTCTGTATTGCTTGAACCTTTTACGAGAATGCCCTTTTCTGTTTGCATTTTTTAATGAATAAAACATAATTTCATATTTTAACCCAGTTTTTAATTCAGCCGCATTTCCTAACAACATCACTATTTCAAATTATTTGTATTAGCCTTAGGGTTCAACTAAGTAGTATACATTCATTAATGTATTTTTTTCAATGCTCTATGATACAGATGAACAATTCATGAGGAAAAAGCAACACTTAAAATAACTTTTTACAATTAATTTCCTCTGTTAAAAGTCTGGGAATGAAACAATTAGAGTAACTTTTGCCTACCCTTATTTCCATATTTGGTATACAAAGTACTCCAATTAGAGACTGGATCCCAGAGTTGCCAGGTTTACATAAATTAATAATACCTAAAGAGGATAAAAAAGAAAAAAAAATCACTGATTTAAATTTCAAAAGAAAAAATCTACAGCAATGTATTCATAATATAAAATCTGTGGTATTTTTCCAGATAACTCCAAAATTATGCTATTATTTGGTTATAAGTAACATTTCCCTACTGACTAGAGATTATCAGTAATTTTACCATTTAAATTCCTTCTTCTGCTTGTTGCATACCCAAAAAAGTTCATCAATCTGACTGCCTACTACTCCTGCTTGCTGATGTCTCAGGGTCAGAATACTGGAGAGAGTAGGACAACATTCTGTCTCTCTTACCTAATACCTTCTTAACCTAAAATGAAGTTAAAAAATCTGCTTGGCATTTGTCTTTTGAAATTTTAAGTGGAAGAATTAAGTCAAACAATTTAAAGCACACTAATATGTCACAAAGGAAGATATGTGAACAGCCAATAAACACATACAAAATATTCAGTATCATTAGTCATTGGGTAAATCTAAGTAACATTCACAATTAGATACCATCACACACCCACCAGTATGGCTAAAATGTAAGAGGACATGAAACGCTGGCAAGGATGCAGAGCAACTGGAACTTATAAACACTGATGATGGGAGAATAAAATATGTAAGTATTTTGATAAAAAGTCTGGCAGTTTCTTATAAAACTAAACATATATCCACCTTGTGATTTAGCAATTCCATTTGGGTATTTACTCAAGGCAAATGGAAAGCTCATGTCCACAGAAAGACTTTTTAATCACCCAGGTAATCACTAGCACACTGACTTACAGTCAATTTTAGTAATTTTGTACAAATCCCTCACTCTAATAATAACATACAAAGTTAAAACTAGGTTAACATCTAAATTAGATGCTGCAATAGTAATTTAACATTTGAAAAAATAACCAAGTTTTTCTTATTAAGCAGCACAGAGTAGCTTACCTGCCCATGACCGGAATGTTGCTATGATTCCCATTTTACTGGCTAGAAACCTTGCTTCTCTGTCTTCTCTGGCGGGAGCGCGCAAGGGGCAGAGATCAAAGAAATTAAATGTGAAAATAAAAAGTGAGATATTCCTCTACTGTATCAGGAAAAAAAACTATCATTAGTTAACATTCAAATATTTACACAGGAAATAAAACATGTTAAAAAAAGAAAAAAGGTCAGATCTACCTCAAAGAAAATTACCCAATTATATACTGACCCCCACCCCAATTTAAAATTCCCAACATAGTTTGGAGCATCTGGCTGGCTCAGTCAGTAGAGCATGTGCCTCTTTTTTTTTTTTTTTTTTTAAGATTTTATTTATTTATTTGACAGAGACATAGTGAGAGGGGAAACACAAGCAGGGGGAAGTGGGAGGAGAAGCAGGCTTCCCGCTGAGCAGGCAGCCTGATGCGGGGCTTGATCCCAGGACCCTGGGATCATGACCTGAGCCGAAGGCAGACGCTTAACGACTGAGCCACCCAGGCGCCCCAAGCATGTGCCTCTTGATTTCAGGGTTATGAGTTCGAGCCCCACACTGGATGTGGAGATTACTTAGAAAAAGAAAGTAAAAATCTAAAATTCCCAACATAGTTTAAAATAAGTTATAAATTCTACTTTTCAATTTAGTTCTACTTTTCCTGCTCTTTCTGAAAACTATTCTTAGATACCTCATTAACACCTTTAATTGAGCACTACAGACAGCACCGCCCTATTTATTAAATAAGCATCCTTGTCAAAAGGCTACCCTTTAGCAAAGAAAATTACCTCTTACTTTTACCACATGTACACTTTTTTTTTTTTTAAAGCTTATTTGTTATGTATGTATGTAATCTCTACATCCAATGTAGGGCTCGAACTCATGACCTCAAGATCAAGAGTCAGAATGACATTCTCTTCTCACTGAGCCAGCCAGGTGCCCTACCACATGTATTCTCTTTACTTGAAAATTCTTGCCCCAAACTTATTTCAGCATTTCTTTTTTCTTTCCTTTTTTTATTTCAGCATTTCTAACATGCAAGCTCAACAATCCATATATTCACCGATATTAAATAACTAGATATTAATATCACCAGCTATTTTTTTCTAATTGTGTATCCAAATATCTCACTGTTCTTTCTTATGCAATAGTTTATGACCATTAATCAAGCAAGAGACTATTTATATTCATTAAGTATTTTCCACTGGCTTATGGCCAGTATCAATACTTAATAGCAATCTTATACTATTTATGCCACCTCAACCACCTCCATTCTCTCAACTGTCTTTTTCTGTGCTAGCTTTTTGTCTTCCCTAATAAAGTCCTTAACAATTCTGAGAATACAGAACTCCAGAGAACTAACTGGGAAAGAAAAAACAGAGGGGGTGGATTAAAAAAAAAAAAAAGACAGAAAATCAAGTTAAAAAACAGTGAGCAATCAGTCTGCAAAAGAAAAATGAAACACTTAAAAAGACACACTAACAAGCCACACTAAGCTCTACAGCATCAAATAAGTGAGAATATAAGAGAAACTAAAATGAGGAGGTGGGGTGGTGGAAGAAATGAGAATTAGACAACTATGGGATAAAGCTTTCAGTGCTCCTTCTCTTAAAAATATTAGTGACAGGGGCACCTGGGTGGCTCAGATGGTTGGGCATCTAAGGCTCAGGTCATGATCTCCAGGTCCTGCGATGGAGCCCCACATCGGGGTCCCAGCTCAGCGGGGAGTCTACTTCTCCCTCTCCCTCTCTCTGCCTCTCCCCCTGCTTGTACTCTCTGTCTCTCTCTCTCTCTCTCTCAAATAAAGGAATAAATCTTAAAAAAAAAAAAATGTTAATGACAGGAGTGCCTGGGTGGTCAGTCGGTTAAGTGTCCAACTCTTGATTTCAGCTCAGGTCATGATCTAGGGTAATGAGATAGAGCCCCGCATCAGGATCCAGGTTGAGCGTGGAGCCTGCTTAAGATTCTTTCTCTCTCCCTCTGCCCCTCCCCCCTGCTCATGCTCACTCTCTCTCAAAGGAAAAAAAAGAAAAGAAAAGAAAATGTTAGTGACAAACTTACAGTAACTGTCTGGTAATCCATTCTCTAACCTATTTAATAAATTTGTAGTATTTTTAAAAAATATCTCCATTTTCCCTTGTTCCCTGGCCGTAATGTACCCATGCTCCAGAAACTACCCATACTCCAGGAACTAAATGAAAAAAAAGTACAGAACCAAACAGATAAGGAAGGATTTTGGTGGAATGTACCTTCCCCCTCCAACTCTAAAAAATAGCCAAGGCTCATCTCTCACTCATCCTGCTAGGCAGAATTCTAAAAATGTCTGCCATCCCCTCAAGATTCCATGCCCTAATCCCTGGATCCTGTGAATATGGTATCACTGCCATGATTGTGACTAATTTAATGTTATATAGCCTGGCAGACCTTAAAAGACAGGGAGATCATCTGGTAGGCTTGATCTAATTGGAGCTTTCACTAGCTAGTGGCAGAGAAAGAGAGATTCAAAGCGAAGGATTCGAGGAATTTCTGTTCTGTTTGAAGACAGAGGGAGCCACGTGCCAAGGAAAGAGGGTGGCCTCTGGAAGCTGAGAGTAGGCCCCAGATGACAGCAAGGAGTCAGAGACCTCAGTTTTACAATAGCAAGAAAGTAAATTCTGCCAACAACCTGAATGAACTTAGAAATAGATTTTTCATCAGAACTTCCAGATAAGAGCTATGCCAGACTTCTGACCTACTGAACTGTGAGCTAATAATTTGATGTTATTTTAAGCTGCTACATTCATAGTAATTTGTCATGTAACAGTGGAAAGTGCATTTCTCCCATCACTAGGAGAATGTTAAGTAAGCGTTATCAGGAAAGCCAAGAAAGGGGCCTAAGAATTCCAATCCACAACTTAGTAGGGGTAAGATTTGAGAAATCTAAAATAAAGAACACCTATTTTGATTTCTTAGCTCAGGTCATGAATGTTAGGGTATGATCAGTCCACAGTGATAGAAATGATTAAAGATATAAAACCACGATTTTCCATAAAAATGAAAAACAAAAATATCCCCATTTCACAATATTCTAAAACTTAAGAATTTTAAATTATATACTATCAAATAAGTGCTTATGTCTGCAATCCAACAATCCTACTAGAAAAAAACTTCACAGCACAATTTATTGTAAATAGCACCATCTGCAAAATCTTCACAAATACATCAATACATTGATCCCTGAATCAATTTATAGTTATCCCAGAATACCTCATGAACACGTGCTTTTCTCTCCAAAAAGATACTGAAAATTACCCTGCTTCATTTCTGGAAAACAACCTTTACCCTATCTCCTTTTATTTCCCCACTAACCTTCAAAATTCTACAGTATATATCTTTCTGCTTACTCAGTTTAAGGCAGCTCTTTATTCTACTCCCTGTTGTTATTTCACTCTTTTAGTCTCTCAATGTAATTATGCTAAAAATACATACAATAGGAAAATAAAGATCTAGGTTTCTACTGCAGCCTATCTTACATTATTTTAAATAAGAGATTAATTCTGAGTCTTTCAATTTCTCATAACTTATTTTTAATTTTTTAAACCACAGCTAATTATGAGAACTACAACATAACTATGAAATAGGAAATTTACTTAAACTCACATTGCTCTGACTCTACATGCAATCAGGCAAATCTAAAAGCTTTAACAGCAACACACACACTTCCTTATAAAATTACTAGGAACAAATGGTACTTACTTGAGTTGTCCTTCAGCTGTATCTGGACTGTGTCTGTAGTGAAAATCAGTATAGGGTGCTAAAATTCGCTAATAAAAAAAAGGAGGAAAAGAAGAAGGAAAAAAAGAGACCTTATTATAAAACACATTCTTCCTGTAACAAGTTAAAATTAATTTAATTTCTCTGTATCTTTATTGGGTATGCTGTTTGAGAATTTAGTTCTTCAAACTCATCACCAAGGAATATATGAGTAATTTTTTTATTTTAAGATTTTATTTATTTGACAGAGAGAGAGACAGAGAGAGAGTGAGAGAAAGAGCATGAGCAGGTGGGGAGGAGCAAGGGGAGAGGGAGCAGGCTCCCCAGTGAGCAGGGAGCCAGATGCAGCCTCAATGCCAGGACCCCCGATCATGACCTGAGCTGAAGGCAGACCAGACTGAGCCACCCAGGCGCCCAATTTGAGAGATTTTTTTAATGTGCAAATTGAATTTCTGAACTTTTAAATTGAGGTATAGCATATATATAAAACAGTGCACAAGTCATGAATGTAAGGTTTGGTGCATTTTCTCCCACTAAGCCCATTCCTGTAACTAGCACCAGATGAAGAAAACATCGGCCTCCTTAAAGCGTCCTTATTCCCTCTTCAGATTCAGTCACTACCTACCCCAAGATTATTATCCTGACTTTTAAAACTATGACTTAGTTGTGCTTACTTTTGAACATTACTAAGTGGTTCTATTTTATAAATTACCTTCTCCTTTCAGGGCTAGTATAAAAAAATCCAAGTTATTTGGTGTATTGTCCTTGTATTCAGCAATCTTGCCAATAAAGTCACTCATTTTAAACTTTTAACTACTAAAATCTCCCTTGCCAACTCTCCCGCCAAGCCTACTGCATTACTGTGGTCTAATTTTTAATATTAAATATAATTTAAAATACACAAGACATTATTAAAATTGCTTTCGACAATCAGTATTCTTTTATATTTAGTCATATATTTGCCTTTTCTGTCACTATTCATTCCCTCCTGCATTTCCTTGTTTGTCTTAGATCATTTTCCCTCTGAGGACTCCCTTTACTCTTTTATTCTTTGTGTGTCTCATTTCTCAATAAATGAGAAAAACAATAAATATTTATTATCTCATATAGTTCCTGTGAGTCAGGAATCTATGAGAGGCTTAGCTATGCAGTTATGGTTTAGGAGCCCTCATTAAGATTGCAGTCAAAATATTGGTCAAGGCTAAGGCTACAGTCACCTGAAGATTTGACTGGAGCTGGAGGACCTGTTTCAAGATGGTTCACTCACAATGTGCTAATTGTCAGGAAGAGTTCAGCTCCTCCGCACAGGTACCTCCCCTTAGGCCGTTTTAGTGCCTTCCTGACATAAGACAAGTAATCCAAGAAAGAGTAGTGTGTGTTTGTTTTTTAAGATTATTTATTTATTTGACAGAGAGAGAGAGAGAGAGACAGCAAGAGAGGGAACACAAGCAGGGGGAGTGTGAGAGGGAGATGCAGGCTTCCCGCGGAGCAGGGAGCCCGATGTGGGGCTCGATCCCAGGACCCTGGGATCATGACCTGAGCTGAAGGAAGACACTTAACGACTGAGCCACCCAGGCTTCCCAAGAGTAGTGTTTCTTTACATTCTGTTTGGTCTTTTGTTTTCTTAGTCTCAAAAAAGCTTTTATTTTACCTTTGTTTTTGAAAGACATTTTCTCTGGGTTAGGCTGGCATTTTTTCCTTTCAGTGTTCTAAAGATGCCACTTTACTATCTTCTAGTTTCCATGAGTTCTGTTGGGCATCAGCTATCAGACATGTTCCTTTGAAAGTAATATGGTTTCCCGCTCCCCTGGAGCTATTTTCAAGATTTTTATTTATCCTGGTTTTCAACAATCTTACCATGATGTGCCTACATGTTTTCTTTGTATTATCCTATTTGGAGTTTTGTGAGCTTTGTGAGCATGAAGTCTCATCAGTTTTAGAAACAAAAGTTCTGGGCATTGTCTCTTTGGATATTTGCTTCTGCCCATTTTCTCTTTCTTCTCCAAAGACAAAATTATGTTTCATCACCTTTGTTGTCTTCTATTCATCTCTTTCTTTTCCCTCTCTGCTTTACCCTGGATATTTTTATTGACTTTTCCTCTAAGGTACTAATAGCTTCTTGTCCAAGATTAATTTTTCATTGAGTTCAGAATTTCATGTATTATATTTTTCAGTACTGGAACTTCCACTGAAATCATCTGTGTATTTCAATTATCTCGTCAAATTCTCCATTATTTCATCTATTTTCTTCCTTTTTTTTCTTCATTTTCCTGAACAAATTAAGCATGGTTGTTTTATTTTTTTTTTTTAAAGATTTATTTGAGAGTGAGAGAAAAAGAGTAT
The DNA here is from genome assembly GCF_009762305.2 of Zalophus californianus. Taxonomy (NCBI): domain Eukaryota; kingdom Metazoa; phylum Chordata; class Mammalia; order Carnivora; family Otariidae; genus Zalophus; species Zalophus californianus. The sequence continues at coordinate 123,539,985 of NC_045599.1, read as the reverse complement.
GTGAGCAAGCACAGGACGGGAAGGGCAGAGAGAGAGGGTGAGACAGTCCTAAGCAGACTTTGTGCTCTGGGGCTCGATCCCACAACCCTGAGATCATGACCTGAGCTGAAACCAAGAGTGGGACGCTTAACCGCCTGTGTCACCCATGCACCCTGCATGGTTGTTTTAAAGTCTTTCCCTCTAACTGCACTATCTGGATCACCTGTGGGCATGTTTCTATAGAATGTTTTTCTTTTGGGTGTTTAGTCAAATGGTCATATCTTTTTGCATGACATTCAATCAAATTAATTTATAAGTGAATGTCAGACACTGTGCATATTATAAAAGGTTCCAAATGATGTTACCTCCAACAGAAATGGTTTATCCTTTCCTCTGTTAGGTAGAATGGGGGGGGGCTGATCATCTTATCCTTATCACCAACTGTGTTAAATTGAGACTACATTGTAATTTTGAGAAGACTGAGTATACCTTTGGTTTTCCCGTGTTCTTAAGTATAGTCTTCCAGGGCTTTCAACAGAGAGCTTAGCAAATATTTTTCTCCTTAGCAATGAGAAACTGGGAATCTTTTCTACATATTTCTTAAGTTTTGAATTTAAATCTTAGCTACCCATCCAGAAAAGCTTCAGAATTTGGGATATGTCAAGAACAAGAAATCAGCTATGAAATACCCAGTTTTGTCATTTTAGTACCATACAAATGCCAAGAGTTCCTTTGGTTTTTCTGATCCCAGCAAAGGCCTACCGGGATTTTCAGTTTTTCCAATTATATATTGATCAATAAATGGCCCCAAGGAAATAGTAATTGCATATAACCAGTGTAAATTCACTACTTCTTTCGGGCCTTTCAACTGTTGCCCATGGCCCCTCCTAGAAAGCCTTCGCATTCTATGCACTGGGGACTACAGCATATTCCACTGTGCTTTCCTCAGGTTTTGACATCTTGGCTTTTGCCCTGCACAGTCTTGTTTCAGCAAATACCTAAAGGGGTACATCAGACTTAGTCCAGCGACTTTTCTTATCTCTGGGCTTACCATACCTGCATGACTGCAAAATACTCTGGTCTACTAGGCCCACATCATGTTCTTAACCTTTAGCCTGTGCCCCAAATCTGCAAATGCCCCCAAGGGCATCTGTAGATAGATATTCAGGGCAACTCTCAAAGAATCTTCCCTCTCGCAAATTTCACTCTCTGGCCCTTACTGCTTTCACAGCTCTACACTGCTTTAAATATATGACTTTCATAATTATTCCACTTTTCTAGTTTCCATAGCAGATGCTATGAACTACCTTATTCTACTCTGAAGTGTAACTTTAAAAGATACAGTTTTTAAAAATTACTATAAAAAATTACAACTGATTTACAACCCTTACAGACTGTCTATTCTGGTAACATTATATTATATCCACACATTTTCCTGTCTGAGGTCAAAACATATCACAGATAGCAGAAATAAAAGCCAGGGTAAATTTAAAAAGGGATTTTTTAAGAGGAGGAAGATTTGCGCCTAACAACAGATATAGCAGCACTGAAAATAGCTCCTTTGTATGGAGAAATGGAAATCAAAGTATGAATTTGGAATCAAAATTTGTAAAATATAATTAATAAAAACGAGGACAATGTTCTCTGAGCAGACTATATAATGAAGATAATGATATTAAAGTTGATGATGAAGAATAATATCCAAGGTAACCAGTATTTCTTGAATATTTACTATGTGCTAGGTACTGAAGTACCTACATTAGAATTTTATGTAGATTAGAATTAACATATGTAAAGAACCCGGAAATAATAACTCATTATAAGCATTACATGAGTGTTAGCTGGTGGTATTACTACTACTATTATTATTATTATTTATTGTTCACAATAATTCTTTAAGGTGAAAGCCATGACCTTCATTTTACCTAAGAAAAAACGGGTCCAAGAGAGTCTCATAACTTGTCCAAGTCATAAAGCTAGTAGGTCATAGAGCAAAAAAATCAAAACCAGATCTGTATAGCCCAAAGTCTTTGCTCTAAATCACTATGCTATTCTGGGGGGATCTTGTTAAAGGAGAAAAGAACAAACATTTGTGGTTTTAAAGAAATAGATACAAGCAAAGACACTACTTAAATGCCTACCATATTCTTTTGAGGTTTTTTTTTTTACTTAATAAAGGCTTTGCTAATCTGCTTTATAATTACATAGGAATAAAAAACAGGCCTATACATATTATCTTCCTTTACTGTAATCATCTCACCAATCCTAAAATTATAGTTCTACTTGATTAAAAGAAAAAAAAAAACTTACACTAAACATATGATAAAATATCAAAAATGCTAGTTTATTCCCAATAGACTCCCATAAATGATGACTGTATTTGAAATCACTTATTGAGGAGAAAATTGTACTTATTTATTAGTTAATGATAAAAGCTGTCACTTTTATAATCTCAAATACTTCTACTGGCCCTAATAAAACCAGAACTATGAGATTTAAGACAAATTTCATAAAATGATTTACGCATACTCGCTAAAGAACAATACTATACTTTATACTTTGCATAATTTCATACCCAAATATAAACAAAACATTGGTTTAATCTTACTCTGAACGGCATCTGCAATGGACAACAATGTAGTACATTCACAGAAAAACTGTTAAGATTAGTTTGCGGTAATTCTGTTCCAACCTCCACTACACACTTTATTATAAAAAAGAGTACATAGCAGTCTTATTATTTTAGACTTTAAAAAAACACTGAATTAGTAAAAAAAAAAATTAAATTGTAGTGTATTTTAAAAAGAAAGATCTGTATTCTATTTCTTTCAAGTATATATGGTCATTAGTTGCTAACAAGTGCTTCTAACCAGAGAATTTTAGCATGGGTTAATAAATAAAGAGTATATAATTAGCGGGAGCTATTCACACAATTAACATACTAAAGTTCTTAAAAAGAAATGGTTCTCTTAAGTAGGTAAATGTATATGCAACCTTACTTGTGCTTTAATTGGCTTAATAAAGTTTTCACAGATAATAAAAAAATAAACTTCACTTTACATGTTGATGAACTATTCTTGAGAATAATATTTTCAATTCAGTCCAAACTGAATAAGCTATAAAATATTGCTGGGGATAAGTCAGTCTTAATTAATTTGTTTGATAATTAACGTGCTTAAGTTAATAGTTAACTTAAAAATTTCAAAGTAAGACTATGTATGGATTTAAAGCCATACTGTAAAGCTAGAAAAGGATATTAAAGTTCCTACCTCTAATTCTACATCAGCTCGCACATACTGTCGGGTCTTTGGATGATTAAGGAGGTGCAAAATTGTAGTAATGAGGGCCTCATTTATTCGACTTAATTGGCAATCAATCACATTTTTCAGGATGGTGTTTAGTCCACCTCGAAGCGCCACCACCTCTGGATTCTGAAGTGCTAAAATAAAAAAGAAAAACTTAATAAAGTATATAGGGGATAAATAATAAAAAGTAATCAGAAATCTGGGATTTTATCTTGAAACAATTTCCTTTCTGACTTGAAAAACTTTCTAGTCAAAGACATTTAAAACATGGATAAAATGTATCTAAATAAGAGTCATTGAATATACTCTTCCCAAAATCCTAATTTTTTTTTTTTAAAGTCACTGAATTGCTTTTTTTATATCCTTTGTCCATATTTTACTGGAATGGTTCTTCTTTCCTATCAATTGCAAGAAGTTGCTCATTTAATGTGGATATATTAGCCGTTCGTCTATTTCACAGCTTTTCTTTGCTTTGCAATTTAACTTTAGATTTTAATCTCAGATTTTAAACTCAGAAATTCCTCCCTTACTTCAAAGATCAGGCATTTTCTGACCATGCCCACACATACAACTGTGTGCTTTAAATGAGTTCATGATTAACATTCCAGTTTTCAATCTGTCAGGAAATTGAGTTTTGCTTAATATTGATAAATTCAACTGTTTTCCAAATGTTTAATCAATTATCCCAGCATGCTTCCCAAACTGATTTTATCCTTTTGATATACTGAAGTTTTCTATATACCAGAGTCTGCAACTCAATTCCTTTTCATTTTTCTCTCTCTTAATAACCTAGCTTAATAGTTTTTGTAAAAATACATTAAAAAAAAAAAACCCTTTCCCTTCCCTTCCATTATCGTTTCTCAAAAATGTTTTCATGGTTGGATCTCTCATGTTTATTCTAGCCTAATTTTAGAATTAGGTTTCTTCTGTTTTTTTCTAAATTGAGGTATATATAATTACTTGTAGTATAATTTACAGATCTTAATGGTACAGTTCAATAAATTTTGAACAATTTTTATACTCTTGTAACCAATATCCAATCAAGATACAGAAATTTCATCATCCTAGAAAGTTCCCTCATACCACTTTTCAAACAGTATCCCCTCCACTACACAACCAGTGTTCTCATTTCTGTGTTATTAAGAATCAAGTTGACGTGAAATTCAAGTGTCAAAAGTACTCCTCCAAGACACATGCACAAGTCATACATGTTTCTTATCAAGTTTTATTTGTTATATATAGTTTTCTTTTCTACTTTGAAAATAGTATCTTTTTTCTCTAATATATTTACTGATTTTATTGCTGAAACACAAAATAAATCTAATCAAATCTGTATTTTCACCCACTTTCACTGTCCTGAACTACTTAAGTTCTGTTTTTCAGTTGATTCAGAGTTTTCTAGATATATCATATACAATATGTAAACTTCATCTCATTTATTTTAATTTACTAACCTGACTGAAAGTTTTCAGCAATACTAATTTATTAGGAATTAAAAGTTTATAGTATTTATACAGATCCACCATTAAGAATAATACAGTGTTGATCTGAAATAAATATTCTAGTATGTTAACAAAGGGTTTTTATTTTATTTTATATATGTGTATAGGTCTGTGTGTGTGTATGTATATCTATGTGTATATGCATATAAAATGATAGTTTCATTAAAAAATTGGTAGGTTTCCATATTTTAATACTTTCAATTAGATTACAGTATATAACTCTGTTCCTTGAAATAATTTTAAGACAAAACTACCTGAATGAGTCTTTTTGGAGGCAATTATTTCATTAAGTACTTCTATGGTTTTTAACTGTTGTGTTTTCTACTTTTTGAGTCAACTGGAAATAAAATTTTCTCTGGAAATCCATTCATTTCAATAAGATTTTCAAATATTTATAAAAATTGTTTCAGAATTAAAAAAACTATTATTTTTTCTTCCTCATTTGTATATTAATCTTTTCTTTCTCAGACTTTCATGTTTTTCAAACATTAGTGTATGTTCGTGTACCCGTGTATGTTTCTCTCCAACTAACATAGATTATTTTAAATAATCAGTCTTGTTCTCTAATTAGGACTCTTAATTTCATTGTTGCTTTCCTCCTGCTTACCTTAAAATTGATTTTTTTCCCTTCTTTTTCGATTTCTTGGGTTTATACACTTATTTTCATTGTTTTTTGCTTATGTATAAAAGCATTTTTTATGATAAGAAGTTAACTGAGTATAGCTTTCCAAGCATCCCATACACTGACATGTCAAATTTATTTTCAAAATGTCCTTAACTTTCCGACTTTGTCTATAAATCAGTATGTACTGTGAACAGTACCTTTAAATCTTCAATAATAGGGTTTGATTCTCTTAAAATTTAGTTTATGATTTTGTTATTGTTTACTGTATCAAGAGTGAATGTAACCTACATCAGCTCTACTTTCGGTGGGAAAAAAATTCTCTTGTCATTTAAAATTATATTTTTTGGTTTTAAGTGAGGTTGAACTTTTTAAATTTGTTGATTAGCCATATATTTGAGAATTATTTATTTTTCCTATTGATCTGTATATAAATAAGTTATTTACCTATCATGTTTGTAACATTTATTTTTGTTTGTTCCAGCACTGCATGTTTTTTTGTCTCCTTATAATAAAATCTATAGCTGCTGAAATCTGTTTATTTCTTCTGATAATTCAAGACTCCTTTTCCTTACAGTGATCAGATAAATGCTCATCCATTTTTTTCCCTGTTTTTTCCCCATTTAACTTTAATCCTTTTGCATTTAGATTTTTTTTTAATGTATGATAGTTTGTTTTTTAACCGATATTAAGATATTGTGTGGTTAACTGTCTGAGAGAACCAGACTTAAAGCAATTTTATTCTAAACACTAGAATTTGGACAATTTCTATATTCCTATAAACAAAATTTTTCATATCTTTGTAGCAATAACTAAGAATTCATTCATGAAAGGCATTTTAAAATGTCATATTCTTATATTCTTTCTAAAACACTATATTTTTATTACTGGGAGAAAATTCTGACCCAGTTCACATTAAAAAATGTTACATTCTTATATATACACTTCCTAAAATGCTTCATTTTTATTACTTGAAGAAAATTCTGACCTAGTTCACATATAATGGCAATGCATGCTCGGACCATTCTGTCTCTTTCTTGAAGTCCATCATTTCCAACTGCTATTAATGAGTTGGTCACAGAGCTAGGAAACAAGGAAGCATTCACAGTAATCATCTGTAACAAGGAGGAATCAGAAAAAGAAGTTATTTACTTCATAATACATGTTTAAAAGCTATTTTGTTCAGATTGAGGTGTTTATAACCATAGAACATTTGTAAGATCCAGGCATCAAATTTACTCTTCTTCATATGAACATTTCAAAGGGTTAGTGTAATGAAAACTGATGCAATAAATGTTAATATTTGTTACTATGGGAAAATGCTGGCTTTTTTTCTAATAGTTCAGACTATAAATCAATTAAATGACAAGATTTAATGTTTCTGAGAGTCTAAGCTCCTCTCAAATAGGAACTGTATTTTATACAACTTTTCAGTACCTAGACAAAGGAAATCAGTGGTAAAAACAGCTGTCAACATGCTTACTGTACAATTCCATTCCTGACTCTTCCCCATATAATTGCCACCAAGCCCTGTCCTACCAATTTACCTCACTATCCATATTCTCTCTCCCATCAAACTCTAACTTGGGTCCTCATTCTTTCTCACTTTACTGCAACAGATGCCTAATCTTCCCATCTCCTACCATCACTTGTTGCTATGCGAAAAGGTAAAGTTAGTAATCCATAATCTATTTTTAATATTTCAAAAAGTATGATGCAAATAGTATATTTCTGGTGAAAAAACTTTGGATGAATCTCACTTTAAATGAAAAGTTTAATTGGCAATAATATATTTGGAATACTGAAAGTAGCTAACATATCTTCAATGTGGAAATTAGAAAGAAAACAAATTACATAGTTAATAACTATGTATGACTAATAAAGACTGGTAGATGAACAATTTCAAAATAACAGGTCTCTGGGGTAGGGATAATTAATTTGTATTGGATGTTACTGGATTTATAATCCTATGTATCAAGGGCAAGTGATTCCCTAAATGAATCCCTTTCAACTATAAAAAATCTGTTATGTTAATCTCTTATTACATGAATAAATAATATATGAGGAAAATTGATGGTTAAATTAGGCAGGTAGTAAGTATAATTTCAACTGGATAAAGAGTAGTAACAGCTGAGGGCCGCCTGGGTGGCTCAGTCGTTCAGCGTCTGCCTTCGGCTCAGGTCATGATCCCAGCGTCCTGGGATCGAGTCCCGCATCGGGCTCCCTGCTCTGCGGAGAGCCTGCTTCTCCCTCTCCTACTCCCCCTGCTTGTGTTCCTGCTCTCGCTGTGTCTCTCTGTCAAATAAATAAATAAAATCTTTAAAAAAAAAAAAAAGAGTAACAGCTGAAAAGTGGAAAATTATATAGAAAATGAGAGAGACAAAAACCAAGAAGGATTCCCTGGATTGGAGAGAAAGGGAAAAAATAAAATAAAATCATAGAGGGCGCCTGGGTGGCTCAGTCGTTAGGCGTCTGCCTTCGGCTCGGGTCATGATCCCAGGGTCCTGGGATCGAGCCTCACATCGGGCTCCCTGCTCTGTGGGAAGCCTGCTTCTCCCTCTCCGACTCCCCCTGCTTGTGTTCCCTCTCTCACTGTGTCTCTCTCTGTCAAATAAATAAATAAAATCTTTTAAAAAAATAAATAAATAAAATAAAATAAAATCATAGACACTGAAAATGAGCACACAAACAAAAAATCTTCCAAATGAATGAGACAGGAGAAAGAGAAGGAAAAATAACATGAATATTGCTTAATTACTCATGGAATAAGTTATCCTAAAGCAACAAATGTTTCTTCCTTTTCTTTAAAATAAAGAAGATTAATACTTCAATAGAAAATTTTAAAACTTTTAAAATGCATACAAAAAAAAAACACAGTGACCTAGCCATTATAATATTAACATTAATTTCTACTAGCTCAGTTGCCAAGATGTTGCTGAAAAAAAGAAATATGTGCTTTGGTTGTTAAAAATACTACTGAAATTACAGTTCCTCTAACCAACAGAGGCCACTATTCATTCAGCAAGTATGCTTCCCTTTTAACTCTATCTGCTGTTAGCTAAACCAAGGAGGAACACTGCACCGCAATTTTTCCTCTGAGCCTACATCCTACTATCAGGTATAAGCAATTTTCCTGCTCTTGGATTCACAAATGATATCTGCCTCAAATTAGTCTGTATTTTAGAAGATAACAGAAGAAAATAATATTTTTGTAATAGCATTACTAAATTGTTAAGGGTCTGCTTACTTTTACTGGGCTGTTTTATAAACTAAATTGTATCATGCCAAAACATTTTACAAAACTGAAATAAAATATTTACTGAATAACTCAAAGCTGAATTTAATTGCTTGAATCTATCTGGAATTGTCTTTACTTCTGAATGCAATTTTTAGGGTAGCAATTTTCAAAGTTTGGTCCAGGAAACAAGGGTCTCTAGGATATTTTCAGAGATTCTGCGAAGTTAAAATTATTTTAATAATAACACAAAGACATTATTTGTCTTTTTTACACTCAGTCTCTCACAAGTATATACTGAAGTTTACCAGAGGCTCCACTGAACATGAAATCACAACAGACTGAATGAAGCAAATATGACAATCCAGCTCCTACCTTCCATCAAGACAAACACTAAAGACATTTGCAAAGATCTAAAATAATGCCATTCTGTTAAGTTTCTTTTTGGAAAATATATTTTTACAAAAATATGTTTATATGTGATGGGTTATTTTTAATATGCTAATATATATTTTAATTGCTCACTTATAATTCCTAGTATGATAAATATTGACATATATACCTCAAATAGCCAGAAAGTTATTCTAGGTTCTTCAGAAACAATTTTATTTTCTTATCTTGAATTCTCAAAATCATGGCAGTAGGAGAGACTATGAATAAGTAAAAACCATAAATCTAATTTTTAAATTTAAATTTGAGGAGTCAAATCACAGTTCCAATATGACACTTTACCTGCAACAAAAATATTGTAATCTATCTTCAATATCACTCTTACTAGAATTGTAAACTTCTTTTAAGACATTCATCCATTTACCTCTTCCTTACTATGCTCACCTGTGGGTATTATTACTAACCCCAAGCTGGACAAATGGAAGAAAAAAGAAAAAGAGGAGATCTAGTTAATGTACAAATTCAACACTCTACCATTCTGAAGTATGCACTGAATTCAAAGGTGGGTAAAGAGGAGAAGGGTTAAAAAAATTTTTTTAAATACTTTTAGATGTTTTTACATTAAAACTATATACTGCATACGTCTCATAAATGTTTAGGATGAAACATGAAAAAATTCTTACATAACTGTGTCCTAACCAAGTTAACTCTTAGTTAATTGTTTTGCCATTAGGGTATCACATTAAATAACAACAAAAAATTCCTTGAAAACCTATCATTAGAAGCATTAATGGGTTATCCCTAACACCCTTTGTTGCAGAATTTAGATTTTGACCTATCCTGTACAACGGTCTGAACTGCTTATCGAAACTGCCTATGGACTATATCTAAATTTGTCTTCAAAACAACCAGCTTGTAACTCTTTGCCACGTCCATTTAATGGCATTAACTCCAAGCATGCAAATAAGAGAAAAGTAGAGTGGGGAACAAGTAATCCTTTTTCTCCAATAATATATCAAAAGCAGTAATTTCATTTACATGGTTACTAAGGGAAGAAATACAGTAGTTCTTCCCCACTCCCTTATCCATGGGGGATATGTTCCAAGACCCCCAGTGGATACTGAAACCACAGACAGTACTGAACTCTATATATAAACTAAAAGTCCTGAAAGCCTTACCAGTAACATAAAGTCAATTAACATGTATTTTGTATATGTTTTATATACTATGTTCTTACAATAAAGGAAGCTAAAGAAAATGTTAAGAAAATCATAAGAGATAATACATTTACAGTTCTGTACTCTGTTTACTGAAAAAAATCTATATAAGTAGACCCATGAAGTTCAAAGGTCAAGTATACTATTTTTTACTGAACATATGTATCTATGATAGAGTTTAATTCATAAATTAGGCACAGCAAGAGATTAATAATAAAATAGAACAATTATACTATAATAAAATGTCTATGAATGGGGTCTCTCTCTCTCAAAATAGCTTACTGTACTGTATTCACCCTTCTTGTGGTGAGGTGAGATGATAAAATGCCTATGTGATGAGATGAGTGAGGTGATGATGTAGGTATTGTGACATAACATTACATATCTTCTAACCATATGGCAGAAGGAAAACCACGGTAACCAAAACTCTGGATAAGAGGTGGGGGTGAAGGATGGGGAGAAACTACTGTATTCTTTACAGTGAATATTTTATTAAAAAATATTGTCCTAGCTGTACACAGTCACATAAAATAATTACACATTTATGCTCACCTCTAAGCTTAACAGACCTATTTAGCTCATATAATTTTATCAAACAAATATGTTTAATGAAAATTTAGCCTTTAAATTTTAATATAAAGATTTCACAAAACAGTCTAAATCTAAAAATGTAAAATACTTAACATAAAAACCAAAAATCTACCTTCTCTCTCAGACATAGATCGTACCTTTCTGACTAATCGAAGTGCTTGTGTCCTCTCTACCTCGTTGCTCTGCTGTATGTCAATGCACCTAAATAATACACAAAATATTAAGTTATTGATAAAAATCTTATTAAACAATTTCTTTGTATAATACCACCAGATCAGACCTATCTTCATGTTAATATGGTATTTTAAAATTTTAACATGATTTTAACACCAGCAGACATTTATTTAGTTAATTTACATCCAGTTCTGATAAATATTTGCTATAATAAAACATTTCAAAACTATTTCATTTAAAACCCCAGAAAAGAATATAGTAATTTACAGAATTATATACATCAATAGAGAAATAATAAACATATTTATAAAGCCAAGTACCAGAAATCTACTGAAAAAAGAATTCACCTATCTTTGATAAAAATTTGCAATTTTATAAAAATTGTGAAGAAAAACATTTCCAGCTTATATTTTAGTTTAGATGTGATTTTTAGAGGCATATGAATGTCTCTGTCGGTTGAGCAACTGGCTCTTGATCTCAGCTCAAGTCTTGATCTCAGGGTTGTGAATTCAAGCCCCGTGTTGGGCTTCACACTGAGCGTGGAGCCTACTTAAAAAAAGTGATTTTAACCAGGGCCTACATTTTATATATTACGACTATGTTAAAAGTCTTATATACTAGCCACAATAATTCTATTTTATGAAATATAATTTAATATTTAAATGCACTTCAAAAATTAATGCTCAGATATCACTTAATTGACATTTTTCTGTAAAACTTATTAAATTACTCAATTTCTTAAGAGTCTTTGGTTTATGTAGCCAAATAATTAATTTTTACTTATGTTTAGGTAGTTCACCATACTAATCAATACATATAGTTTGCTACTCAAAAAGCATTTCTTCTATCTGAATACAATTAAATCTAAAACAATTTTATTAAGAAATAAACAATTCAATTTGTGGCCACACCAGAGAGGCTGGATCAGACCACCCCGCTAGCCAAAAACAACTGTAAAGGGTAAGCAAAATACTTTTTTTTTAATTTTTATTTTTTTAAGATTTTATTTATTTGACAGAGAGAGACCCAACGAGAGAGGGAACACAAGCAGGGGGAGTGGGAGAAGGAGAAGCAGGCTTCCCACTGAGCAGGGAGCCTGACTCAGGGCTCGATCCCAGGACCCTGGGATCATGACCTGAGCTGAAGGCAGACGCTTAACGACTGAGCCACCCAGGCGCCCCACAAAATACTTTTTAAAAACTGTTAAAAGGGCAATGGATAATAATCCCTGGGAAGAGATGCACAAGCTCCACATCCAACCAGGCTTTGTCCCTAGGGGCACGTGTCAACAGTTTTAGGGGAACAGAGTCCCAGCAGAAGCAAAAGTCTTTCTAGACTGGAGAGACAGGTTGAACTTTAGTGCAGCCAATGTGGCTGTGACTTGAGGGAAAAAAATTCCAGAGAAAAGGAAACATGGGAAAGTGAATGCAAATCTTCATGTAATCTCCTCTCCAAGGCACTTGCCGATCTCTATGTTGTGCAAAACAAAGTAAAAATCCAAGGAACCAAACAAAAAGCTAATGCCAACAAGCTAAGGAAGTAAGCAGAAATTTGAGCAGGTACATACCACTCTAGATAGATATTATAGCTCAAGGCTGGTCAAGGCGAAGAGGTTCTGCTAAACACCTACAACTGTCATTTGAGATCCCAAAGAGCCACTCCGTAGATCAAAGGAAAAGCTAAAACTAAACTTTTTAACAAAATCAAATGTGATAAGCCAACATTCTAGAATAAATAAACCTTAACTCTCTTAAGAGGAAAACAGCATGATCCAGAGCCAAAGATTTTGAATATGCAATATTCACATCCAATCATGTAATAATATGAGGTATGCTTTAAAATAAACAAAGGGTCAAGTACCTAAAAACCAAGAAAAGAAAAAGACAATAGAAATAGAGCACAAATGATTCACATGTTGGTGTTGTCATAAGAAGGCTATAAATCACTGTGATAAATATGATCAAGTAAATAGAAGGAAACATGGAGAAATAAAGCAGCGACCTAGAATCTTTAAATAAGAGTAAAACAAATCATAGAAATACAGTAACTGAAATTAAAAATTGAAGAGAATGATTTAATAGCAGGATGGAGGAAAAATACAGGTGAGTAGAAAGTAAACACATTAAAGTACAAAGATTAACAACAAAAACTGAAAATACAGTAAGAACATCAGAGACATGTGGAACAGTGAACAGATTCTACACTATACAGCTGGAGTATGAGAGGGTATGAGAGAAGAATGAATGAATACAACAGAAGAAAAACTTTAAAGTAGCCAGAAAAGAAAAAGATACATCACTTCAAAGAAGCAATAAGAAGAGACCACTTACTGTTCACCAGGTTAAAAAAAAAAAAGTCCAGAAGACAATAACCTATTTAAAGCATTAAAAAATAGGAACTAGTCTTAAAAACAGCCTTCAAATATGAAGGCAAAATAGAAGCATTTACAGACAAAAAAAAAAAAAGATGATAGAATTCATCTCGAGTAGACCAGCACTAAAAGAAACAGTAAAGGAAATTTATTAAACAGAAAGTGATGCAAGATGAATAAAAATGTACAAATGCAAGAAGGAAGGATATTGGAACGGGTAAATAATGTAAATATCAACAGTTCCAGTTTAGGGGTACCTGGGTAGCTCAGCAGGTTAAGTGTCTGACTCTTGGTTTCGGCTCAGGTCATGATCTCATGGGTTGTAAGATGGAGCCCTGCACTGGGCTCCACACTCAGCAGGGTGCCTGCTTAAGATTCTCTCCCTCTGCCCCTCCCCCCATGCTCTCTCTCTCTCAAATAAATAAATCTTTAAAAATATATAACAATAGTTCCATTTTAAAACAATAACAAAACTATCTTGTAGGGCTACAAATACATGTAGAAATAAAAACTATAGCAGTAATACAAAAAACAGAGGGGAAATGATGTAAACTATAAGAGTTTTCCTCGATTGTTCTGGTTGTAATAAAAAAAACCTTAATATCAAGGATATGAGTTGTAATCTCTAGGGCAACTACTAAAAGAAGACTTTATAACCAAGATATTAATAGAAGAGGAAAATAAATTCTTGACTATTCCAAAAGAAACAGGAGATACATAAGAACAAAGAACAGATATGACAAATCTCAAAATACAAACTCAAATATATGAGAAAATTAACCACAAGATGAACAGACTCATAAACATACAAATCATTACACTGCATAAAGCCCACAGACCATGCATATAAAAATCCACTAGACAGTCTAAATATTCCAATTAGAGGACAAAGACAGTCAAACTAGATTTAAAAACAAACAAAAAACCTATATGATGTTTTTAGGCCAGAAACTTAAATGTAAGGATAAAAACAACAGAAAGTAAAAGGATGGTAAAAGATCTATCCTGCAAGCCCTAAATCAAAGTGAGTATAGCCATATTAAGATAATATGCATAATCAAGAGAAGTATTACTAGGAATAAAAAGGGACATTTCATAACTATAAAAAGATTAGCCCAATGTGAAGGTTTAACAATTCTAAATATGAACGTAGTAACAAAGCTTCAAAATATATAAGGACTAACAAAAGGAGAAAACCTGAATAGTACTATGTCCGCTGAAGAAATGGAATCCATAATCTTAAAACTTCCTTAAAAAGGGATGGCTGGGTGGCTCAGTAGGTTAAGCATCTGCCTTCGGCCCAGGTCATGATCCCAGGATCCTGGGATGGAGTCCCGCATCAGGCTCCTTGCTCAGTGGGGAGCCTGTCCCTCTGCCTGCTGTTCCCCCTGCTTGTGCTCTCTCTCTCTCTGACAAATAAACAAATAAAATTTTAAAAAACAAAAAAACTTACTGAAAAAGAAAACCCTATGCTCAGACAGATTCACTGGTGAATTCTACTAATCATGTAGGAAAAAAAGCAATACCCATCTTACATAAATTCTTCCAGAAAATATAAAAATAGGGCAATATTTCCCTAGTTGTTTTACAAAGCAAAAAAAAAAAAAAAAAATCCTGATACCACAACTAAACAAGGACATTAAAAGAATGGAAAAATATAGGCCAATACAACTTAGCTACAAAAATCTTCAACAAAATATTAACAAACCAAATTCAGTTAATATTTAAAAAGGACAAAACACACAGTTAACATGTGATGTTTACTTTAGGAATGCAAACAAGGAACATAAATCCACAAAAAGCCTACAGCAAGTATCATAAATAACGGCAAAGTACTGAACACTTTTAACCCGAGTTCAAGAGCAACCTCTGCACAGAAAACTACAAAATACTGTGGAAATTAAAGTTCCAAATAAATAAAGGCTTAGAATAGTCAATGTTATTAAGATATCAATTCACCCCAAATTAATCTAGAACTTCCATACAATTACTACTAAAATCCCAGAATGTTTTAAGGAAATGGACAAGTTGATTCTAAAATTCATATGAAAATGCAGAACATAAAATAGCCAACAGTCTTAAGGAAGAAAAATTGGAAGACTTATACCAACAGATATTAACATTTACTATCAAGCTGCAGTCATTAAAACAGTGAGAAACGGGCAAGAATAGACAAATAAACTAAAAATAATAGGGAACACAAAAACAGATCCATACTTATCAGTTATCTGGTTTACAACAGAAGTGTCAGTAATCTAGACACAGAGGATAATCTTTTCAATAAATCCTGCTAAAATGCACTGTATATCCATAAAAATAAAAATTATCATGACCTAACACCTAATTAAACATATATAGAGGAATAAAACCTTTTAGAAGAAAACACAGAAAGAATAGTATCTTCCAAAGAGTCCAAGAGCATTAACTACAAAATTGGATTTTATTAATTAGGAAAAGAGAAAAAGCAAAACAGACTGACTTGGAGAAGATATTGTCAAGACATGTACCTGAAAGGAATCATATCTGGAACATTAAGAACTCCTATATGAGACAGACAGATAATCCAATTTACAAATGAGCAAAAGACAAGGAGGATATTCAAATAACCAACAAACAAATGAAAGGTGCTTAACATCACTACTCATTAGGGAAATGCAAATTAAAACCACAATGAAACTCACAATGAACACTACAGCAGAAAGTCTACAATTAAAAACTAAAAGCAAGTGTTGATGAGAATGTAGAGAGACTGGAACTCTCAAACATTGTTGGTAGGAATATTAATTGGTACAATCACTATGGGAAACTGGTAGTATGTAGTAAAGCTAAATAGACATAAACCTATGACCCAGCAGTTCCACTCCTACATATATACCTAAGAAAAATGAGTATATATGTCTACCTACAAGAATATTCAGGGCAGCTTTATCCAAAATAGCCAAAAACTGAAAACAAACCAGAAAATCACCAACAGAATGGAATAAATTATAGTCTATTCATAACATGAAATACTACACAGCCTTAAAAGAAAAAACCAACACGGATACACCTCTGACAAATAACACTGAGGAAAGAAAAGAATAGCCATGTATTTTTCCAATATACGATGCTCAAGAACAGGAAAAACTGGTTTATAATGAGAAAAGGCAGAATAATGTTTACTACTGGTTGGAGACACGGGAACTTGACTGGGATGTGGAAAATACTCTTATTCAGGATAATGGGGTACTTGGTTGTATATATCTCTAAAAATTATCAGGCTTTACACTAAAAATATGTACACTTCACAATAGGTATGTTAAAACTTAAAACATAATTTTAAAAACAGAGACAGCTCTAGGAAAATCACCTTGCTATTAAATAGTCCACTTTCAATTTTAGCACCTTCTGCAGAATACTGGAGTCTTGGATGAGATATCGAAGGGCTCGCAGCCCTGCTGCCCGCACTTCTTTTGCTTCATTCAATAAAGCTAACCGCAAACTGCATAAAAACAAAAAAAGTTTTGCTATATAAGTTTCAAATACACATAAAATTATGGTACCAAATTCTCCTTCAGTTGCAATAAGCAAAACTACTAGTGATTTTATATATAAAAATCATTCACTGTAACAGCCATGGAACTTCACTAATATTGTCATTTTTTAATCTGTGCTGCCTTAGCACATTCTTACTAATCAAGAAAATGTTATTTTATTCTACCTTCTGTACTTTATTTTATATAAACAATGGGAAATTAAATATGCCTTTGTCAAGGTGTATCACATATGCCTCTACAATCTATTCTCCTCTGCCTACCTGCTTCCACTCCTCAATGAATCACTGGTTTAAATCAATATTTTGTGACAGTAGGCACACACTATATAAATTTTAATTCCCAAGCACACCCAAAACATGGGTATGAAATTATAACATGTCTCTGTTGGTGGACTTGAGAAAATAAAGTTTGCCATAAGCACACTTTGTCTTAAGGTGAGGCCTAGAGATAATCATACAGGTTCTTCTTCTTTTCTTAGGAAAATTTAAGAACTTTTGTTCTGTGAATTTCATGTTTAATTTAGAAGTTTAAATTATAGAAATCCAAGTATTTCCCATCATTAGCTTTGATTCTTTATATTTGATAATTACAAAGCATCAGTAAGAACAACAGGATAACCAAAAATATTGGACATCTTGAATTTTTCTAATGTTCAAACAACTGTTTCTACAAAATCAAATATAATGTGCTATACTATCCTTTTAAGTTTAAAATTACTAGAACTGAAATTACTAAAACCCAGAGGGGTGAGGGAGGGAACTAAACTATACTTACCAAATTATGATATCCTCATAGTTAAAACCCAATTTTTCTTCACTATGGCCAATATCACAAAGAAGCTGTCAGAAAAACAAAAGTATATGAAAACGTGTTATGTATTTTTGTCTATTTATATTTACATTACTTTTTTAGACTGAAAACTAAGGTATTTTTCTTTAATAAAATTCCAGAAAATATATCTACTGTTCAAATATGCATATTTATTTCTATCACCTTATTTTTTTTTTCATTTGACCTGCCAGTTTTAGATTTCTTTAACCCTTTTTGCTTTCATTTGAATCAACCAATTACTTTCTATTATTCCATTTTCCCCCCTCAGTAAGTTTACTATTTTAAAACTACTTTTTAATGGTTACCATTGAAATTACAACATACGTTATTAATTAATCACAGTCTAAAGAGACTATTACCATGTCCTCAACAATGCTAGACTCTTGACACTTGAACCTCATTTACTTGCCTCACCTTTCACTTTACTGTTTTTTCTCTTTCAAGTCCCATAAAACGTAATACTGTTATTTTTATTTTCAGTTAATATTTAGTCAGTATCAATTTATATTTACCCACAAATTCACCTTTTCCATTATTCTTCACATCAGTGGTATCTTAATGGGATATTCTTCCTTCTGTCTAAAGAATCCTCAGTTTGTTGCTGATTTGTTTTATTGGTGTTTTCATTTATTTAATTTTCAGCCAAGGTTGCTGGTAACAGATTCTTTTGACTTTTGTTTGCCTGGAAATTTTTTTTTTCACTTCTGTTTTTGAAGGATATCTTGCTGGATTTATAGATTTTTAGGTTAGCTGCTAAAGCTTCAACATGGTTTCCATTGTCTCTATTGAAAAATCTGATATCAGTCTTACTATTGGCTCCTTTGAAGGTCAGATCCTTTTTCTCAGACTCCTTTCAAGATTTTTTTTTCTTTATCTTTGGTTTTCAGCAATCTTACCATTCAGGTGTGGTTTTCTTTTATCTATCTTGCTTAGGAAAAACAGAAATTCCCGAATCTCTGGGTTGATATACTAGTTTTAGAAAATTCTGTACATTCTCTCTTCAAAATTACTTCTGCCCAATTTCCTCTCTTCTTTCTGGTAATTCAAATATCAGATCCTTTTGTGTATACTGCAAGTCTCTAAAACCTCTTTTGTATTTTCTCCATTCTCTTTTATCTCTGGCTGGATATTTTCTATTCGTCTTCCAGTACAGCTATCTTCTATCTAGTGACTTTTTTGTTTTAGACATTGTTTTTTCCCGTCTTGAATTTTTATTTCACTTTACACATATCAAATAATAAAAAATCTTCTTTTTCACCTATTCTCTCCAAAGTTCCTCTATTTTCTTGACATACAAATCATACTTTAAATATTTAAAGTGCTTATTATCTAAATGAATGTGAATGATGTAGACCATCTCTGGATCTGTTTCTACTATGTTTTTCTTTTTGTTGTAGTCATGTAGTCCTGCCTTTTGGTGGATCCTGTAATCTCTCTATATAAAAACTTGCACAGATTCCTGATACTATCTTTCTCCACAGAGGATTTATCCTTCTCTTTGTTAGGTCACTGGACAATACTAAGTACAGATAAATTGCTGCTCTGATAAGACTCAGTCTACCTCCAGTTTTTCCTTTTCCTCCTTGTTCCCCATGTTTCAACTGAAAGCTTGTTTGTTGTTGAGGGGATTAGTCCCAGAGGATGACAGATCTAATTTTTGTCTTAAAAAACACTACAAGCTCCACCTTTATTTTCAAATATTTTTTGTTTAGATTTTTAAGTTAACCATCTCAGATATAGTCTCAGGAATTCAACAAACGTGGGGAGCCAAGAATCTTCTTATACTAGATTTCCCCTAGGTCTCCACCAAAAGGTCTGTGCTGTTTTTTGTCTTTTAGTAACAGTACTCCTGGGCCTAAAGTCTGAGTCCCTAGTTTTCTGCCCACACTCTACACTAGCCAGTATCCCTTGGCAAAAGTTGTTGGAGAAGTTAAGTTCACCTTCACAAGATTCTTCCTTCTCCGAAGCTTTGGCTCCGACATTTCTTGTCCACTGAGCAGTTTCCTGCTACCTTCAAACAGGCTTTCCTTGTTTTCATTAAGAACACTGATCTAATGCTAGCTACTTCTCTCCCACCCGGAGGGAAAAGTTTTTACCCAAAAGTTATATAAGTTTCTCAAGTTATTTAATGGGCTTAACTGATATGGATGAAAGAGAAGACTGATCATTTAATTAACACTGAAGAATCAGAAGGGATTCTCAGTGCTATTATTCCTCAGTATGAAGTTATGAAAATGTTAACCAGACAGAATAAACCAACCAAAGTGGCTATTACATCTGTCTGTGAAAAGAATGGACCCAAGAATATATTTCAAAGGGTATAATACTGCAGGAAAAAAAGATAATCCTATCCTACTGGTAGGCTCCTTATAAAATGCCCTATCCAGTTTCTTCTTTAGAAGCAAAAGAAAAAAGAAATGTTCCAAATAGAATAGGTAAGGGGATTGGAATAGAGTAGCTCTCAGATACTGCAGTAATTCACAGCAGAAAAGGAGACTATACAAATGATCACATTGTGTGGTAAGAAAATGCTGTGTAAATAAGCAAAACAAGCTAAAAAGCTTTTGTTGACAGGTCTTTATTCAAAATTGTTATACTGGTATTCCTCTAAAATCCTCAAAATTCTGAAATATGAAAAACAAAGAAGCTTTAGACTAAACTTTCAAATGGTATGAAAATTTTTTGTTATTTCTTTTGCATTTTGTTGCATAATATAAGTACTTAAAAATGGAGGATGAGGATTTTTTAGACATACATATAGATTTAAAATAAAATGTAAGATTTCCTAAATTTGAGACAAAAGAGGAAAGTTTATATATCTCTAAAAACCAACTCCATACCTAAAATTAAAAGTTTAATAACACAGTAGTGGAAAAATATTCGCAAAATTATAAGCAAAGGTTATGGTCCTATATTAGTTTGCTGGGGCTGCTGTAACACGTACCACAGACCAGGTAGCTCAAACACAAATTTATTTTCTCATGATTCTGGAAGCTAGAAGATCAATGTAGCTTGACAGAGGTTCTTTGTTCTGAGGTCTCCTGGGTTCTCTCAAGTCTTTATATGGTTGTTCCTCTGTGTATATCTGTGTACTAATCTCCTTTTCTTATCAGGAAACCAGTCACATTGGATTAGGGATCACCCAAATGACCCAATTTTACCTTAACTGCCTCTTTAAAAGGGCCATATCTCCAAAATACACACACATTCCGAGGTACCGCAGGTGAAGGCTCCAACAAATGAATTGGGGGGACACAATTCAGCCCTTAACATTACACACTCACATAGCAAAGTAGGGCCTACAACAAGTAGGCACTTATAATGTGAAAGGCCTAAACAAATTAGGGAAAGGTTACTGAGGCCAAGAAAATGTACTAAGAATTTAATGAAGAAACAAAATTGATAAATAAACATATTTCCTGTTTCCTAAAATCTGAACCAAATACACTGAAAAATACCATTTGAAATAAAGCTTACCAAAGTGGAAAGAAATTGCTTTTTAACATGATTATACCAAATAAGACATATATTGTCAGTGGGATTATAAACTGAAAAAACATAGTGTGTTGGTAAGAGAAGGAAAAAATTCTACAAGATATATATATATATATTTTTTTTAAGATACATTTTTAAAAAATCTATACATCAAAATTGTAACACCAAAAATGAAAGTGCAATCACAGGTGATTTATTTTCCTTCTTCCTATTTTCTTTTCTGTATTTTGGAAATGTTTATAATGAGTATGTATTACATAACCTGGGGATGGTTATCCATATTTAAAATTCATGAATAGGAACAGAAGTAACATTTATTCACTATTAGTCTTGTTAATCCTAGAAAACAGTATTTTTGTAAATGAAGACAAATGAGTCTTAGAGACAGTAGATAATACGACTTCCCAATGCCAAAAGCTAGTAAGTGTTAAAGCCAGAAATCAGACCAAGTCTGAGTCGAGTCCACTGTGAAAAATATTATAATTCTGTATTAAAATTATTTACAAAGGGGCAAAGGGAGAGGGGAAATTGGATATAAAAAATAAATAACTGAACATTACTATCTTTATTTCATTTCTCCAACCTCAAAAGTGGTATGATTCAACTGCACTCTGGTTATATATGAGTAAGTGAAATTATTTTTTCCGAAACAGTTAACTAGAAACACACATAACAAAAACTGCCCATTTCAAAAGATGAAAACATACATAAAAACTATTGACACTATTAAACATAATTTAGTATTTGAGATTTCCAGGTATTTAAGATTACTAGCACTGTCAACAGTACAACCAAAAAAAAAAAGCTGCTTATCATGTATCATGATCACTTATACCTTGGACACACGCCAACTCAAATTTAATAGAAAAATGAAGCTTAGAATTTGTTTATATCAACATATAAAATATCGTGTTTTGGCATGCCTGGGTGGCTCAGTCATTTAAGTGACCAACTCTTAATTTCCGCTCAAGCCGTGATCTCTGGGTGGTGGGACGGAGCCCCTCATTGGGCTCCACACTCAGCGTCGAGTCTGCTTGAGATTCTCTCTCTCCTTCTCCCTCTGCCCCTCCCCTGACTCACACTTGCCTGCATGCTCACTTTCTCTAAGTAAATAAAATCTTTAAAAATATATATTTTGTTTTTAAAATGGGAAAAATGTTACTTCTTGAAACAATGATTTACATATCAACTCAATTTCTAAAAAAGGCAGTATTTCCATTTTTTGCTACAGTAGCAATGGATGTTAATAAAACGAAATGCTTTGAAATCCCAGAAATAAAGTATATGAAGTCTTGTTCTGCCAAGGGTTGGTTTCTCTCCTAAATGTGTACTTGGTTCTCATTTTTTTGTCCTGTATTTTTCACATATGCCAGGTCCTTGTAGAAAACTGTAGATTCAGGGAAACAGTTTCCACATTACCCACCTCCTAGACACAAAATATATGACTGCCCACCATTTAACATTTGTTAGAGTTAGCAGTTTTGATGAAAAGCTAAAAAAAAAAAAACTCAAAGTTATTATGATCTCCAAAAATCATTTTGAAAAGTATTTTGAAAGGAATATCATTTTCCTCTTTTGTCTCAAAGCTTAGGAAACTTATATTTTATTTTAAATCTATATGTATGTATAAAAAATCTTCATCCTCCATTTTGCAAAAAGAAAAAACAATGCAAGATAAATGTTTCAACTGCAAGAAACATTTCTGAAAAAAATGCCCACTCAGAAACTGGAAGATCACAACCAATTTTTGACAAAACATAGCATATTTGTCACAATCAGTGTCTATTTTCCAGGGATAGTAACAGATGTTAGGACTACACTTTCAGTGGTGGTTAATTAATGCTTTTAAGTTATTAAAATGTAACACTGCCTGCCCTATCACATAGGTATGTTATATAATAACATCATGGATTATGTTTGGAAATCATTAAAGACCTTTCAAAATGTAAGAATTAGCAACCTAACAGTCACTTAATATGCAAAATTATTAGATACCACATTTTTCATTGGGTTTCCGTTGCTCCCATCCCATGTGTTTTTATGACTATCAGTCACAATACGTAGCTGAATGTGACCAAAATGACAGTTCATGTAGAGGATGGTAAGAGAGAGCTACCCTCTCCTTTTATGATTAAAAGCTAAAAGGATGATGTATCTTAGCCAAATGGAAAGTATTTCAGAATAAAGCTAACTTAAAAAATAAAGCTAAGAAATGGAGAGACAGAATACAATTAACTTTTTTCAACCCTTGGGTTGTTTTACCTGAAATTTGGACCCCACATTTGGTTTACCTCATTGTGAAAGCAAATTAACTTCTTTTTAACTTCAGTTGAATTAAGTTTGCTGTATTTGTTTCTTATAAGACTTCCTTATAAAAACTAAAATATTTAAAAGGGGCAATCAACATTATATTCTTACAAAGGTAAAATGGAAGTCTAAACTACCTCTAGGTAATAAAATGTCTGAGATGCTTATTAAAATTATTAATTTTTAAAAAATATGATGATCAATTAGAACAGGACAATTAGGGGCACCTGGGTGGCTCAGTCGTTAAGCGTCTGCCTTTGGCTCAGGTCATGATCCCAGGGTTCTGGGATCAAGCCCTGCATCGGGCTCCCAGCTTCTGCAGGAAGCCTGCTTCTCCCTCTCCCACTCCCCCTGGTTGTGTTCCCTCTCTCGCTGTGTCTCTGTCAAATAAATAAATAAAATCTTAAAAAAAAAATAAATAAATAAAACAGGACAATTAAATGATATTCCCATTTTATTCATACTGCTCTGAAGGTTAAATGAATAGTTCTCACAAATAACCAATAGATAGAATAACCCAAACTTAAAAAAAAAATCTTATCACAGATAAGAATTCCACAACATGGTCTTTTCAGAGCGCATTTCAGAAGCAGGTTTTAAAATAAAAAGTACAAATGCTTTTGGCTAAGAAATCACTCTAGGGGCACCTGGGTGGCTCAGTCGTTAAGCGTCTGCCTTCGGCTCAGGTCATGATCCTAGGGTCCTGGGATCGAGCCCCTCATCCAGCTCCCTGCTCAGCTGGGAGCCTGCTTCTCCCTCTCCCACTCCCCCTGCTTGTGTTCCTTCTCTAGCTGCCTCTCTCTCTCTGTTAAATAAATAAAATACTTAAAAAAAAAAATCACACTTCTAAATTCTATTCTGCACAAGAAAGTACACAAGAGTGTTACTCTACATTAATTAAAATAGCAAAAAGTAGGAAAAACATTTTTTAATGGTGGAATGACTAAATTATAGTATATGTACATATGCATATGTACAACTATGCGTATATTTGTAAACATACACAAATATAAGTGTGGATACATCTACACACATATATCTATGTACACACATACATGCAGCTATAAAAAAGTAGATCTATATTTATAGAAAAGGAAAGGATTCTATGATATATTGGAAAGCAGAAAAGTGCAAACTATAAGTCAATATGTCATGATCTCATTTAAAAAAAACCTTTGTGCATATGTAATAAATGGTAAATAAACTCAGTACTCTTTCCGTTTAGCTCATTTAATTCTCACAACTCAATTAAATAAACACACAATCATACCAAAGGAAGATAAATACTTTCT
Source organism: Zalophus californianus (assembly GCF_009762305.2). Taxonomy (NCBI): domain Eukaryota; kingdom Metazoa; phylum Chordata; class Mammalia; order Carnivora; family Otariidae; genus Zalophus; species Zalophus californianus. The sequence continues at coordinate 123,515,138 of NC_045599.1, read as the reverse complement.
AGTGGTTACCTCTAGAGAATGGTACTTTGGTCACAGTGGGGAGGAGGATGGGAAGGGTTATGTGAGAGAAGACTTTCACATTTTACCATAAATTGTGCGGTGCCGTTTTAATTTTTTATATTTAGCTTATACTAGTTTTGAAGTTTTTTCAATACAGAACAAAATGAAGATTCCTTTGGAGCTTTCAATATGAATATAGGAGATTAACTGTAGGAAAAGAGAACTTTTAGAATGTAAAGAGCTGAAATACTGTCATCTTTAAAAAACAGTTGTTTAGAATATAAGCATGTTGTCAGTTTTAAAAATAGGATACTAAGATTACATTCATCAGCAGTCTGCTATACACATTACTTTATCTAGTGAAATGATGTCAGAAGGCAAGCATGGGTGTGTGACATTCACATGGTTATAGGATCACATCACTAGCACCCTCTCTTCATACTTTAAAAGGAAGTTTTAATTCTGCAGATGAGGTCTACTCTATACAACATTTTAGCCCCAGTGATCTACTAAATTAAGTTAATCCTAACAACAGCCTTATATTAAATAACAAAACAAAGAGTAGTACAACAAAAACTCGTATTTAAAATACAAAATCTTCTCAACGTAATATAAAGCCTTTAATTAAACACTTGTTATATGCCAGGCTTTGGAGTAAAAAGGAATATAAGAGTAGAAAAAGAAATACTACAGATTTCTTGTGTTTAAGAAACTCAGTTTAATATAGTAACCCATGGCAAATAATAACAACAAAAGGATAAAATTTAGTAGACACACATAATCTGTTATGGGAACACAGAGAAGGGTGACCAACTAATTCCTAATTAGTCTAAGTGGTATCAATTATTTTACTTATTTTCTTATTCTATAGAGATACATATATTCTATAAATATTTCTTATTCTACAGAAATATTCATAGAAATTTCTGAGAATTTCTAATTTTACTCTGTAAGGACATGAACTTACAGATTTTATAGAAATACCAGCTATGTAAATGTTTATGAACCTAGCTCTCCAACAAAATGGAATTCAGAGATACATTATATTATGATTAAATTTGGTGAGCATTTATTTTGCACTAGGTATCTGAAGAAATTTTATAATAAAATCTACCGACATTTATTTACAGGAGTGGTTCTTAGCCAGGGGCAATTCTGCCCCCAGGAAACATTTGGCAATGTCTGGAGACATTTTTGCTTATCACAACTGGTGGAGGTGTGCTACTGGCATCTAGGGGTTCTAGCAGGGATGCTGTTAAATACACCACAAATGGAGAAGACAGCCTCCTAAGACAAATAATTAGCTGGTCCATTGTGTCAGAATTACTGAGGCTGAAAAACCCTGTTACAGTAATAGCTTACTAATCTGCAATTCGAACTATTTAGCAGACTCATGTCCTTAAGAGTCAGCCAAAAAACCTGAAAAGTGGCAAAAAATACTTAAGCAAACAAAAACAAACCCCAGGTTGAAAGGCGCTATGTTATATGTTATGAAGTACATATTATATGCCAGGCACTATAATGAGACCTTGCCTCTAAAGGCATCAAAATTTCCTGAGTAAAGAAATCTGCCCAAGACTGCCTTGCTAGTTAGAGCTGAACTGTAAGTCTCCATCTACGTGGTCTAAAGCTCATGCTTTTCCCACTGTTATAACAAGGCATCCAAACTGATTTTATCAAGTCCAGTGTTCACGGACTTTTTACTAATGAGAGAGCCCCTCAGACCCTGACTCAAGGTTTAGTTCCTCATATTGTAGACAAATGCCAGTAAGTCTGGTTTTCTGGTCTTTAAATCCAAAAATAATTTATAGTAGCAAATAAAAGGGCTGCTATAAGCTGGTACAAGGGCCAGAGGGAAATGTGAAAATTATAATGAGAGGATATAGCAAAACAAAAACAAACAAGAATACGAAAAGCCCCGAAGCCTAGGGCCTTTATTAAGGAAATAAATCATTCTGTACTCTACAGGGCTACAATGGGGGAAGAAAAGGAGAGAGGGAACAGAGAAGGAAGGAGAAATGAGGGAAGGAGAGAAAGGGAAGGGGTTAGAGATATGTGAAGAGAGAGGAGAGGAAGGGGGAAAGAAACAGAGAAGGAGAGAGTGAAGGGAAGAAGCTGGAGAAGAGACTGGGAGAACACAAATCAAGGAAAGACCAAATGAAGAAAACAACTTAGTGAAACATCATGGGAAAAATTCAAACAAAGAAAGAGAAACAAGAAAATGACCCTAACCCAAGAGAACCTGGGATGGAGACAGAAATAAATGGAGAAGACAGAAGGGAAAATGAAGTGTCCAAAAGATTCCTAGAAATAAATGTTTAAACTACTCCTATTCCAAGAAGTCTCTCTCTATATATGTATATACTGTCCATTATGGTTGGCATCTACTAGCCACGGGCTGCTATGAGCACTATAAATGTGGCTACTCGGAATTGAGATGTGCTATAAGCACAATATACACACTTGACTTCAAGGATTTAGTATAAAAATGTTAAATATTTCATTAATATTTTATATAAATTACATCAAGTGATAATAACTTACAATATACTGGTATAAAGAAAATGTATTATTAAAAATAATTTCACATGCCTCCTTTTCCTTCTTTAATGTGGTACTAGAAAATTTAAAATTATATTTGTGGTTCACATTATATTTCTACTGGAAGGTGCTGCTCTAGATTTTTAATATTGCTTTAGGATCCATACTAGTGCCAGGGTGATATTAAAAAAAAAAAAAAAAAAAAAAATCACTGCCACCCTTACATCCATCCCCAACTTTCAGAATCCCAGCTGGCAAAAGATGTGGAACTACATATCTAGATGTCAACCTGATTATGACAGGAACCATGAGTTCAAACAGGACATAAACCTATATTAAATTGTTTTTAATGACTAAATCTAGGCAAGTGGTAAGACTTACTAGACTTGAGTGAAGAATGGTAAGATAAAATTGGGAAATTTAATAGAAGGAAGTGAAATGAGGATATACAATTTAAAATTTTGAAAGAATTTTGGGTCTCAAAGACTTGACCTTATCTGACAAGCACACTGAAGCATGCATTTGAAGACATTCATTACATTAATTAAAAAATGGAAACATACTGAAAATAAGTCAATCAGAGAAAGACATGTATCATATGACCTCACTGATATGAGGAATTCTTAATCTCAGGAAACAAACTGAGGTTGCTGGAGTGGTAGAGGGTGGGAGGGATGGGGCGGCTGGGTGATAGACAGTGGGGAGGGTATGTGCTATGGTGAGCGCTGTGAATTGTGTAAGACTGTTGAATCACAGACCTGTACCTCTGAAACAAATAATATATTATATCTTAAACAAAAAAAAAAAGAAGATAGTAGGAAGGGAAAAATGAAGGGAGGGAAATCGGAGGGGGAGACGAACCATGAGAGACTATGGACTCTGAGAAACAAACTGAGGGTTCTGGGGGGAGGTGGGTGGGGGGATGGATTAGCCTGGTGATGGGTATTAAAGAGGGCATGTATTGAATGGAGCACTGGGTGTTATATGCCAACAATGAATCATGGAACACTACATCCAAAACTAATGATGTAATGTATGGTGTTTAACATAATAAAATAAAAAGAAAGAATTGTAAAAAAAAAAAAAAAAAAAAAATGGAAACATACCTAGGGATATTTTTGAAAACTCTTTCTCAAGCACCTATTCAATGTTTTTCAAAGTCGTTTTAAAAATATCACTTTCTTGTCCCTCATATAAAATAATTTTCTCATCTGTTATATGAAAATACATGCAGACTATTCCAAAACTTCACTAAAGAAAAATAAACACATATGTACTTGCTTCAACTATGGAAAAAAACCCCGAATCTATTTTATATTTATTGTACATCACCATATTGAAAAAACAATTTTGTTACATAGTGACTATATTCTCATCTCCTTCTATCTCTGTGAAGTAAAATAAACTCCAAGCCATAGTCTAATTAGTAGACAGCAAAAAATTAAACATTTTGGAAGGATTAAAGAGTGCCACTCAAACTTTAATGTACATACAAATTCACCTGAGAATCTTAATTAAAATGTAGATTCTGATTCAGTAGGTCTGGGGTAGGGCCAAACAGTACATTTCAAACAAGCTCCAATGTGACAGCAATGCTGTTGGTCTATGGGTCACAGTTTTAAGGGGTTAAAATATATATTAATCCCAAATTTAAAATGTAGCAGAACAGTGTATATTGAGGAAACTAAAAAAGAAAAAAATTTTTCCCAAAGGAGCCACTCTGTTTCCTCTTTATGGCATCACCTCAAATAACAGGCATTTTAGTGTTTCCAAGAGTTGGCTGTCCAGCATTACCAGGTTCAAAAACATTACCAATGTATCTATCGAAGTCAAGAATTCTTGGCTTCTAATAAAGTTCAAGTCAATATTTATTTGGGACGAGGGCACCTCCATTTATCCTGGGCTCTAATCAAGACCCAAAAAACAGAATTAGAATATCAGGGAAAAGAGAGAGGAAGTTTTAATATTCCTCTTGGAATAATGGTTATGCCTAGGAAATGCAACACATAATGTACTTATGTACGAACGTTTATCATTGTCACATAAAAATGAGTATTAAAAAGGCAAAAGAAATATATCATGTCAAAAACAGTGAAGACCCGATGATGGACTTCTTAGTGACCTTTTTCTCTTTATTATTTTCTGAACCTACCAAATTTTCTACAAGCACATAATACTTCCATTATTCAAATACACTGAAATTAATAACACATGACAAAATCCATGAGAAGTAGCAGAGGAAAGCACTAATATTAGGTGACTACTCAAGAATTTCTTGTTAATGATAGTTAAAAAGCATCTGAGATAAGTATAATAAGGAACAAAGAATTTTAGATGAGTTGCTTACCTTAGTAAAGTTATTCAGATGGCCTAGTTTTCTCATATTTGATACTCCTTGCAATTTGGCCACATTTTGGAGAATCTCCCTTAAGTTGTCAGAAGGTTCTAGAAGAAAAGACAAGACAAATTAACATAATTTTAGAAGAGTATTTTCCTAACCAAACACATAAAGCATGCAGTATTAAAACTCCACAACTTTGGCTCTTGGCTTAAAATCTTTTTCTCTATCTCAAATCCATCTACTTAGGTGACTTCAAAGTCTATGTGGATGACTCATTAAATGACCTTCATACCTCTACTCCACTCATACTTATGGTCCAACTCTGTGTATCATCACCTGGAATTATTTAACTACTAAATCTGAAATTTCAATATCCCAACTATTACTTCTTGCCACAATATACAACAGGCACCAAAAAGAAACTGTCCAATACACTCCAATCAACCAAAAAACAGGACAAAATATATGAAACTATAGTTCTCAAAAAACACAGGACCTCAGGAAGTAAAGAACTGATCCCTGAGAGGTGAGAAACACACAAGTGTGCCCTACACCTGCCCCTAACTATCTTAAGATAGCTAACTATCTTAAAGTTTTCAGGCCTTGGTGCTGACAGGGGAAATCCAGGTAAACAGTCCGAGTTTTAAAGACAGAACTGAGTCCAAGAAAACCAAGAAGAATTAGAAAAGAGAATATTACACAGACAGAACTCTGAAGATCTGCAAAGGGACCCCTCAGGTAGTTGGTAGAACAATGACTGGTGCATGTGTGTGAAGAAATTAACTACTCAAAAGAATTAAAAGGAAAGTACCCTCAGTTCACACAGGACAGGGAGCAATGCCTGTTCCTAGCAGCCAGATTAAAAATCTGTACAGTTCACGTGGACTGGTTAGAGTATTCAGAAAAATCTTGGCTAAGTAGTGGGGAACAATCAGATACAGACTAAACACTTCTTTTATCCCACCTAATAAATCTTCAAAGCAAGACTTGAAAGAATTGAAGTATTTCCAAGTAACTAAACTGTGTCTCAGACCAAAGGTCAAGATCTAAAGAGGTGAAAAAATATGAAGCACCTAACAAGGAAAAAATTACAATGTTTAGCAGCCAGTCAAAATTCATCAGACATGCAAAGAAGCAGGAAAATATGACCTATAAAAAGCAGAAAAATTAATCAACAGAAAATGACCCAGAACTAACAAAGATGTTAGAATTAGCAGATAAGAACATTAGAAGTTTTTATAACTATAGCTTATATGTGCAAAAACTTCGGGTGAGGCATGAAAGGTATAAAAATCACTCAAATTGAATTTCTGGAGATGAAAACTAGGTCTAAATGAAAATATACCAGATGGGAATAAATGCATAACAACTTTTACAGAAGGTAAGAACTATGAACTTGAAGACAAAGCAATTGAGATTATCCAAAATGTAATATAATACAAAGAGAAAAAAGAAATAAATGAAAAGAACATCAGTGAACTGAAGGACTTCAAGTAGCCTAACACAATGACAAAATGTTTAACTGAAGTCCTCAAAGGAAAGAAATGGGGGCTAGAAAAATTACTTGAAGAAGTAATGGACGAAAACTTCCCAAATTTGATGAAAACAAGCCAATAAACCCAGGAAGTTCAACCAACCCCAAGCACAAAAACATGAAGAAAACTAGACCAAAGCGCATCATAAACACATTACTCAAAACCACTGGCAGAGAAAACCTTAAAAGGAACCATATTAAAAAAGACAAGTTATATGGAGAGGAGCAAAGAAAAGGCTGACAGTAGACTTCTCACGGGAAACAAGGCAAATAAGAAGACCGTGGAGCAATATCTTCAAAATACTGAAAGAAAAAAAAAGCTTTAAAAAGTGAAAAACAATCTTAGCTCACTTGCTTTACAAAAACGGGCAACAGCCAGACATGGCCCTGTCCACCAACCCCCCTGGAATAGAGTGTCAATTTCCTCAGGTTGCTACAAGCTATTTTTCTATTCATATATTCAGCATCCCATTTGCTTAAACAAAACAAAAGCACAAGGTAAAGAAGAAGAGTATCATTGCTGATATTTTAATCTAAGAGCCATTATGACTTCGAGATTTTTATCTGTTAACACGAAACCAAAGAACTATTTGTTTTGAATTACTGTTTTCCTCAGCAAATGAAACTGCATTGTCCTATTTTACATTTAGCTCGCATCTGCCTATTTTCCTCCATTCTGTTAGACTGGGTGTTAGCCATGACAACCACAAATTGGTTAGTGCCAAACCACTAAGCACACTACATATCCCAGCTATTTCCAAGCACTTTAAAATTGCTACATACTGAGATCATTCATTTGATTTCAGAGCATCCCCTACAAATTTTGGATATTTTTTTTTAATTCCAATGTAACTCAATCTAATTTTAAATGATTTAGTATATGTCTTTATAATTAGTGACCTGAGGTTATCTTAAAAGTGGAACAAAAAAAAAAAAGATACCAGGGGGTAAGAATGAAGGGAGGGAAATCGGAGGGGGAGACGACCCATGAGACGATGGACTCTGAAAAACAAACTGAGGGTTCCAGAGGGAAGGCAGGTAGGGGGATGGGTTAGCCTGGTGATGGGTATTAAAGAGGGCACGTTCTGCACAGAGCACTGGGTGTTATACGCAAACAATGAATCACGGAACACTACATCAAAAACTAATGCTGTAATGTATGGTGATTAACATAATAATTTAAAAAAATTTTAAAAAGTGGAATGAAAGAAGCTCATCACTTGGTAGAATCCGATTTCACTAAAAAGAACTGCAAGGAACCATGAAGAAGTCAATGTTAGTATTTAGTAACATTTTTCACTATTACAAATGGTATCTGGAGAGATTAAAGAAAAAAATTATAAGTAAGCCAATGGTGTCAAAATGATTTAACTATATTTCAGAACTTTATACAAATTTTATAACAACCTTCAAGGTAATTTAGAACCTACAGCAGTTTACAAAATCAGAGTTAAGATCATTAAAGTCAGTGTGAAATTCACCTACTGGAAACATATAACCTAACCAGTTCACATCAACTTATAATTAGGTTTTCAAGCACCAAAGCTTCACTGAAGCGATCCCAAGTTACTATTATGTAATGATCTGATAGGACCAACAGTTAAGATCATTAGTCTGGAAAGATTTATTCTTCACAAAGGTTTGTGGATTTCTAATTACTGCCTATTTTCTAGGTCCAAACTGTAGACGTTTTTGAAAAACCACAATCTTGCTACAAAAAATCTCATATCTGAGTTCATTCACTCAACAAATAACGTTTAAACATCTATTATAGTTAAGCACTATTTTAGGTAGTGGAAATACATCAGTGAGCAAGAGACATCCTTCTTTAACAGACCTTACATACAAGTGGAAGAAAACGGACAACAGCAACAAAAAAGTTTCCCTGCATACAATCTGAAAATTGACAGGTGGTGAGAAGTCAACATTGGATCAAATGTTTGCCTAATGAATAATGATATAAAATGAACTTAACACTAATAATACAGGTATTACAGTTGTCAATCTAAATCAAAATGAACTAGCCTTTCTCCTTCCTTCCCCTTCGCACCCCCTTTCTTTTATATAATCAATTCCCAGGAACCCCCAACTACTGGACAACTTTCAAAGTTTCTTCATAACATATTTGCTGGGGGTGCCTGGGTGGCTCAGTAGTTAAGCATCTGCCTTCGGCTCAGGTCATGATCTCAGGGTCCTGGGATCGAGTCCCACATTGGGCTCCCTGCTCAGTGGGAAGCCTGCTTCTCCCTCTCCCACTCCCCCTGCTTATGTTCCCTCTCTCACTGTGTCTCTATCAAATAAATAAAATATCTTTAAAAAAAAAAAAAACCATATTTGCTGAAAAACAAGCTGTTTCCTCCCAGAAACTATGCTACTTCCCAGACCAATGAGGACCATTTTAGATGAAATACTATGTAATGCTCATGTGCCACGATGTTCCCATGGAAATAACAGGTTAAAGTTCCTGGAAATGAAATGAGAAATCCCTGGTTTCTTCCTTACCTGCTAAATCAGGAGTCTGCAAACTTTTTCTGTAAAGATCCAGACAGTAAGTATTTTAAACTTTGCAGGACATAAAGTCTCTGTTGTAACTATTGCTGCTGTACCAAGAAAGCAACTGTAGAAAATACATAAATGAATGAACGTGGCTTTATTTCAAGAAAGTGGACTTGGCTCACATAGTTTTGACTCTGTAGTCTGTCAACTCCTGTACTAGATAATCAGAACTTACACTAGGATGAATAGTGGGGAAACTGAGCTCAAAGTGGTTTTTACTGGGGGTTGGGGAAGATGGGAAGAAGCAAAAAGAAATTTAGGAAAAAGTTTACCTCTTTTTATTTCTTCCTACTCTCACTTAATGTTTCCAATTTAGCGTCTCCAAAACTATCTACTGATAACAGGGTTATGTGAGAAGTATAAAGCACAAATGAGATAATCAGGATATTCCCAGAAGCCTTGATGTTTAGGAAACCCACAACTGCCTAAGGGGAAAAAAACTGCGGCTAGCTGGCTATGATGGCAAACCATTCAAAAGCAAGGAAGCAAAACACAAAAGAACTAGTAGAATTATAGTGGCTCTTTTCCTCTTATTGTGTAGCTTGTGAGTCCTGAGTGTTCCTGATGACTCTCTCTGGGGGTAATGAAATAAACAGTCAACTCTAAATATCTAGCAATTTAATATTATATAAACACATATACATACATGCAGAAAAACACCAAAACTAGAGTAGACAAACCTTTTATCTAGATCTATATATGTACAGACACATACATACACACTCATTCCCCTCCAGCTCAAGTCTCCATGTAGGTGCACAGGCACACATACATGCACAGGTACACATGTGTATGTCTATATTTGTGTGAGTAAATATGATTTTACAATGTTTTCAATATTTACTGCTTTGTAACATGCTGCAATAAACTTTATAGAAATACCTTTATCTGTCAATAAATACAAAACATAAAAGTGATTTTTAAATAAATTTAGGTTCAAGTACACGTAGTAAATTAATGAGCAAAAACTACCAGCATACAGCTATTTGGAAGTACTGTAAAGAACAATTATGGAATGAAAGAGAACTAGATTCGAATCTAGTTTATTCACCTACAAACCACATAGCCCTGGCTAAGTCAATCTCGAGGGCATCCATTTTCTCCTATATATAGTAAAAATACTAATTACTTACCTTGACAGCACTGTTACAAGATGTGAGGTGCTATTAGCACAGTGCCTAGACCATAACAAACACCCAATAGCAGCAACTATAAATAAAAATTATTTTTTTAGTAAAAACAAGTTTTATGAATCACGTGAAAATTATGTGCCTTAGTCCAAGCAAATGTTCAATGCCCACGTTAGTGTTTTATTTTTTTTAGATTTTATTTATTTGTCAGAGAGAGAGAAACAGAGCACAAGCAGGGGGAGCCACAGGCAGGAGAAGCAGGCTCCCCAGTGAGCAAGGAGCGCAATGCAGGACTCAACCCCAGGACCCTGGGGATCATAACCTGAGCCGAAGGCAGGCGGTTAACCAACTGAGCCACCTAGGCATCCCCATTAATGTGTTTAAATTAATGAATTTTTGTTTTATGTTTTAGAACATTACTTTTATGATCCAAGATTTGCTCATTTTTTAATTTTTTTTTTTTTTAGATTTGCTCATTTAAAAAAAAAAAAAAGGATTTTACTTATTTGACAGAGAGAGCACAAGCAGGGGGAGCAGCAGGGAGAGGGAGAAGCAGGTTCGATCCAGGGCTCAATCCCAGGATCCTGGGATCATGGCCTGAGCCGAAGGCAGACGCTTAACTGACTGAACCACCCAGGTGCTCCAAGATTTGCTCACTGTTAAAGCAAAAAGTGTTATCTTATCTGCCTTCTTGATAATTTCAAAGAGGAATTAGAAGTGGGAGCAGAGCTGAACAATATTTTCTGTGATTTATTTGTGCATATACATGAAAAAATGCTAATAAGCAACAAGCTATAAGGTAGAGTGCATAAAAATTTAATATAACAAAATAAATATGACTACATAAATCTGATATGACTTAATGATATCTTTAATATTATCTACGATTGTGAACAGACATAAATGATTAGAAGTATATGGGAATTACTATAGTTGGTATTACCTTTGCAAAAGCCAGCAGCAAATCTGTCCTCCTCCACTAGCAAAGACACTGGGAGTACATCTCCTTACCCTTAATCACCCTTAATCACAGATCCAAAAGTTGAGGAAGAACTGCTTCAAGCTCTACCATTTCCTAAAACTCTTTAACAATTATTAATATCAAAGAGATATAATTTAGTAGGGAAAGGATATACCCCACTGATAGCATCCCAGGAAAAGGACTTTTCCTTTTACCTCTAATGCAGAGGAATTCAGAACTTCCAGGAGAGCCTGTTTCACCTTTGGATTGCACAGTAGAATACTTTTTCTTATACCAATGACAAAATATGCTCCTTTCTAACTCTCATCCATTTGTTCTCGTGTAACCATATGGAATGCACAACAAGTATTATCTTTCCTCACGTACTGAAAATATGTTTCCTCCCTGTAGCGGGTAATAATCTTCTTTTAATCCATTGACATATTTTAAATATAAATACTGTAGTAGAGATGTGCAAGGAAAATCTATTACTACTGCCAGCAAATCAGTTTAATTATAATCTTCTTAAATGTTGGGTTTACCATACTAAAACCTGAAAGTTTTCATAGGGCTGTTTTAAAAGAAAGATGAACATGAAGCACCTCTTGAGAGGGAACGATTTGGATAGAGGCAGGACTACATGGTCAACAAGATGACACCAGGTTTCTTCAGCCTGGCCTGCCCTCTGTCTAGCCAACTAAAGGAAAAATCCTTCTCATTCTTGAGTCTGGCTCAGATGTATAAAGGTTTTCCCTAATCTACAAGCTCCCTTCTTTATGTTTCCATGACACATTCTTCATACCACTACTGCAGCGGTTATGACAGTATATCTATCTGATCTGCCTGGCTTCAAATTTACATCTATTGTTTCACTGTAATTATTAACACCACCTCCTTTCACTCTGCAAAATATCCCACATTGTATTATAAATGATATTACTGTAAGTATAGTTAAACTCCAACTATCGTTAATAAGATTTTCTTACACATGGGGTGCCTGGGTAGCTTGGTCAGTTGAGTATCCAACTCTTGGTTTTGGCTCAGGTCATGATCTCAGAGTCTTGAGATCAAACCCCATGTTGGGCTCCTTGCTGAGCAGGAAGTCTGCTTGGAATTCTCTCCCTCTGCCCCTCCCCCAGCTCATACACACACACACACACACACACACACACACTCTCCCTCTCTCAAATAAATTGTAAAAAAAAAAAAAAATTTTTTTTACAACTAGATCTGCATTCTATTTCTTTTTCCCAGGGAACAGAATAGTTTTGCTGGGTTCTTGTTCAAATGTCCTACTTGCATAATAATGATGGCAGGAAGAGGTGAGGTGACTTCTGCTGATGTGTAACATTTTGAGACTGTCTTCCCAATGACTCAGGGATTCAGATCTCTTTCCTTCCACTTCAATTTTGGATTGTCTGAGTTACCTCACCTCACACTTTTCTCTTACTATTTATTCAAAAATACATCTTCCTTTCTATAATTCCAAAGAACTGCTCATTTTGAATGGTATCAAGGGGAAATGATTTATATACTAATGTGGAGAGGCGGTCCTTGTTAAAGGCTATCATTTAGTACCTCTGATTGGATAAATAAGTGACATCTACCAGTTCGCTGATGTGATTGGTTCACAATGCTAGGAGCAAAAACCATGTCTTTAATTGGTTTATTACAAGCATGTCATATATGTTATAACTGTAAGATACAGGCCAGGATTGATCAAGGTACAGAACATGAAACACAGAGTCAGCTGGAAATAGGTAAATGATTCACTTGAACAGAACTTGTTAAAAGATGTATGAATATCTCTGAAACTAATAATACAATATATGTTAATTGAATTTAAATAACTTTTTTAAAAATTAAAAGATGTATAAATATATACTCTTAATAATTAGAATTATATATTCTATAATCTTTATTTCAAATCTTAATTTTGAATAAATCCTTAAAAAAACTGGGGCATCTGAGTGGCTTAGTTGGTTAAGTGTCCAACTCTTGATTTCAGCTCAGGTCATGATCTCAAAGTCATGAGATCATGCCCCAAGTTGGACTCTTGTGCTGTGTGTGAAGCCAGCTTGAGATTCTCTCTCTCTCCTTTCCCACTCTGCCCCTCCGCTGCTCACACTCTCTCGCTCTCTCTAAAAAATTTTTTTCATTTAAAAAATTAATATAAATGGCTTAAAATTAAATGACAGACTATTCCCAAAGTTCCTAAAGAAAAAAAATTGTAACATTAAGATTATATCATAATATAGTAGGAGCACAGGTTTCCCCACTAGATCGTACGTAGCCATTTTACTACTTACATAATTAAAAATATAAATGTATTCTATAAAGGATAGCTTTGACCTATCCTGGAAGTAGTTCTGTATTTAGATTTTTAACTTTTATTCAAACACATTTCAGTGATCACTATATGCCATGTACTGTGCCAACTGCCAGGCAAGGAATATTAATAAACTTAAGATATGGTCTCAGCCCTGGAGATCATAATTAAATGAGAAAAGAGAAGCATGTAAACACTTATATACTATTAAGGTTGGTAATAAATATTATGGGAACAAAAGAAAAGAAGGGTGCCTGACAGACTTCACTAGACAATAAGACAAGTGAGAACAGGAAACCTGTCTTTTTCACACATGCAACCCTGCCCTCTGACACAATGCCAGGCACACAGTGGGTTCTCAATAAATACCGACTGAAAGAAACACTGAAAAGGGGAGATGTAAGATGGAAAAGAGTAGTATGTGAACATACAAACATGAAAAAAAATGCTATTTTCCTCAAGGAACAGCACGAAACTCTATATTCCCAGAAAAAAGGTGATAGGGAAGAATAAAGGAAAAGGAAGATGCATTACAATGGCCTTGTAACATATACTAAGAAACTTAGGTATCTTTGGGCAAAGGGTAATTACTAAGGAAAACATTTATGCAAGTAGATGGCATAATCAGCTCTGTGTTTTAGAAAGACAATTTTGGAAAACAGACTGCAGGGAGGAGAAAGGCAGGTATAAATAGATGTTACAAAATCTTCCATGCAAGAAACTTCATCAGTAATGAATCAGAGACGATAAGAAAGGTAGAGGATTAGAGGAAAGGGTGGGAGGAAATCAAGGGTAAATCCAGGTTTCTTAACTGGGTAACCTGATGTATATTATTTATTAATACAGAATCCTAGAGCAAGTATAGATTTAGGGAAATTTTTTTATCATTTGTAGTAATAAGCATATGCACCAAAAACATAACAGCAAAAAACACCTCATAATGTTATATATTAAAATGATAAGACAAAATAACTGGGTATTTGGCCTGCATACAAAAGAGACTTACAGCCCAGTGTTTTTCAAACTTGTGTTCCTAAGAAATACATGAGTTATTATAAGAAATATTGATTCCAGAGCTCAGTGTGCCTAGAAAGGGAACAAAGTAATGTGCATTTACAGGAGGCACCCCAATGATCCTTATACACACTAAAAAAATTTTTTTAAGTATTTATTTTATAGAGAGACAGAGAGTGAGTACACGTGCGTGAGTGGGGAGAGGGGCAGAGGGAGAAAATCTTCAAGCAGACTCTGCTGAGCAGGGAGCCCCGACTCAAGGCTCAATCTCAAGACCCTGAGATCATAACCTGAGGTGAAACCATGAGTGGGACACTTAACTGACTGAACCACTCAGGCGCCCCAAAACACACTAAAATTTGAAACATGCTATAAAGACTGCCAGAATATTATGTAACTAGATTCTGATATCCCTTTGGATTATTTGATCTGAACTCTAGAAGAGACAAGAAGCTACTTTATGAAGTATGCTTCTGTATCATTTTCAAACAAAAATGATACAATATGAAACAAACAACACCCACTGAGACAAAATAAATTACTAATACAGAGAACCTATAATATATATTATACTAATATTTTTACATAAATAATCTTTTAATGTCCATACCAACCATATAAACTAGGTTACTATTATCCCCATGTTAAGAAATGAGTAGTAAGGGACATTAGTTTCCTAAAGTCACATAAATACCAGAATTGACAACAGAATTTGAACCTAAGCAATCTGATTCTAGTGTCTACCTTTATTCCCCAGTATAAAATCACTCTACAGTCTACCTCATTATACTGCCTTTCATAGGATAATGTATGTTTAGTATATACAGCAGCTGTAATTACATTTATTTATGTGACTGATATTTAACTCCTCACACTCTAAGTCTGTTTTAGTTCACCACTGTATCATCCTAATACCTAGAACAATGGTTGACACACAGTAATCATTTAGAAAAAAGTTACTGAATATGTTATTCAGAAAAAAATTCATAAAAACTTTCAAGTATACCGAATTCTGTTTCTTTTCTTTTTTTTAAGATTTTATTTATTTATTTGACAGAGACCCAGTGAGAGAGGCAATACAAGCAGGCGGAGTGGAAGAGGGAGAAGCAGGGTTCCCATGGAGCAGGGAGCCCGATGCGGGGCTCGATCCCAGGGCCCTGCGATCATGACCTAAGCCGAAGGCAGACACTTAACGACTGAGCCACCCAGGTGCCCGTCAAACTCTTGTTTCTTGATTTAGGTGCTGGTTTCACAAGTGTGTCAATCTGTGAAAATTCACTGAGCAATACATATATAAAATATTCAGTTCTCTCAGTATAATTCAACAAATAGTTAAAAAATAAAAACAGATTTGTTGTATTATCAGATATTACGGACATTAGAGGAATTTGTGACTTTAACTTGACTTTTCACAATTTGGCATTTATAACAAAAGAAGTCCCCACCTCAGAACTCTGAATATTAAAATACAAGAATTTACAAGAAAATACTATTTTAGGATTATAATAATAGCTATAGTACAGATATATGTAAAAGAGGAGCAAATAAAAAAGATCATGTTGCATTAAAATGTTATTTATTTTACAACTTTGAGGACCCCCCAAAAAAGTATTCCCCTAAACTTAACCAAAATGATATTGCTATTGCTTTGAAAAGGAATCTAAGAACAAACTTATTTAATACAATTAACAAGGTAACTATGTTTGCCCATTCAAATTTGTCAAATATAAAATGTTTTAAATGAAAGCACCTAGAAATATAAAAAGAAAGAAAATGGTAAAAATTCAAAAAATCACCCTCATAATCCTTCTCTGCTGCTCTCCCCACACTTCCAAGCACTGTATTTATATTCATGGCAGTGCTAGAAACCATGTTCCCAGGTTGCAATAGTTGGATAAAGAACTAAAGCCTAACTACTTACCTTACCTAACAATCCTCTAATCATTCCATCATTATCTATTTTTACATGGTAAATGATCTGTGAATTTATAAAGATTCTCTGGTAAAGACGATTCAGGTTTGAGTTAGAAAATGAAGAAAGAAATTAGATTTCTAATTAGGGGACTATGGAAATCTAATAATTTTTATAGGTATCTTTGTAAATATAATAGATTAAGACATAGTAATTGTAGCACAACATCCAGTGATTATAATCTCTATACAGGGGGCACCTGGGTGGCTCAGTCGTTAAGCGTCTGACTTTGGCTCAGGTCACGGTCCCTGGGTCTTGGGATCGAGCCCCGCATTGGGCTCCCTGCTCGGCGGAAAGCCTGCTTCTCCCTCTCCCACTCCCCCTGCTTGTGTTCCTTCTCTCCCTGGGTCTCTCTCTGTCAAATAAATAAATAAAATCTTAAAAAAAAAAAAGAAAAGAAAATGAAGAGCAGCTTGATAGGAAAAAAAAAGTATGAAGTGGTTTCTTAGAATTCATCTCTTTCCCTTTCTCACAATAAAATTAGACATTAGTGGAATACCTGGGCTTATACCACAGTTATGAAATAACTGTGGTAGAGAACTGTACCCAAATTCACAAAGCACTTTTACTTTGTCCACAAAGTATACACAAGTATATACAGTACGTAGAAGACATTGACCAGTCTATGGAAGTGGCTATCATTCCAAGATTTCGTTATGACATTTTACTGTCATTTTTTTGGCAGAAAAATATGAAAAATATTGTCTGTAACTAGAGCATTTTCTGATAGTAAAATTAACTAAAAGCAATTACTATATAAAGATTTTTTTAAAAAGATTTTATTTATTTGACAGAGAGAACACAAGTAGGGGGAGTGGCAGAGAGAGAAGGTGAAGCAGACTCCCCCCTGAGCAGGGAGCCTGGCTCAGGGCTTGATCCCAAGGTACTGGGATCATGACTTGAGCCAAAGGCAGATGCTTAACCAACTGAGCCACCCAGGTGCCCCCTGTATAGAGATTATAATCACTGGATGTTGTGCTACAATTACTATGTCTTAATCTATTATATTTACAAAGATACCTACAAAAATTATTAGATTTCCATAGTCCCCTAATTAGAAATCTTTTATTATATGAGAAAAATCCTGTTTGCCTCTGAAACAATTCACTATATAAATGAAGCCTGTAAAAGAAGGCTGAGCCTAAAGGCTGAGACAATTAATTGTGATTTACACCCAGTCTACTAGAATCATTTAGATGTTAGTTGTACATCTTGCTTGTACAGCTACTTTCATGTTTCTGTTTTTCTGTATGAAACATGACTATAGTTCAGATCACTTGTCTGACAGGTGGCTTCTATGAATGTAATGAAGGGCTTCCCTCTTTCAAACTAATAAAGGAACAAAAAGGTACAAATTCACTTTGGAGGCAGGACACTTAATTTAGTGTGGGTTAGAAATCTGTTACAATGTTATTATCTAACATCTCCATTTGTGTTCTTGTTTTACATTTTATCTCATTCTAATATTTCTACCATTAGTTATTCACTATTTCTCATTCATCTTTCACTAGCTTTTTTTTTTTAAGATTTTATTTATTTATTTGACAGAGAGAGACACAGGGAGAGAGGGAACACAAGCACAAGGAGTGGGAGAGGGAGAAGCAGGCTCCCATGGAGCAGGGAGCCCAATGCGGGGCTCGATCCCAGGACCCAGGGACCATGACCTGAGCCGAAGTCAGACGCTTAACGACTGAGCCACCCAAGCGCCCCTCACTAGCTCTTTCACCTACCTTTAAAAAAAAAAAAAAAAATGCGTCTGCCACTTTTCCATTTTTGAAGTGACATTACTTCTCTCTGAGATTCAAGTTAATTAATTCTTACCTCATCATCTCCTAAACTTCACCAATCTAGGCCACTGTTCCACTAAACTTGTTCTCAAGTTTACTACTTGCCCAATGCAAGGGCTTTTTCTCAGCTTTTCAAATTCCCTGCCTTTTCCATTATAGTACTGGCCAATGATAGCCAAATCCACCTTCTCTCCCTTGGTGTCTGTAATCACACTGCCTTGGTCTTCCTTCCTATTTCTCACTGTTCCTTGTGTCCCTTAAAGGTTTGTATTCCTCCTCCTGCTTCATCATATCCTTTAACACAACCTGAAGTTCTTTTGCCCTCACATTTCTCTTCTCATTGTCTCCATAACTCTAACAAATTCAATTTTCATTGAATAATGCCTCAAAATCTCAATTCTGGACTTTATCTTCAAATAAAGCACCACAGCTCAGTCTTGTGTTTGGTTTACCTCAAATTCATCATGTCCAATAATCTCATTCATCCTTAACAAAAAAGACTTCCCAAAAGTTCCTTTTTCAGGCAATAGTAATACTGTCAGAACTAGGAAATTACATCCAGGGAGTTACCAAATATCCCTGAGACATCTTAGTGCATATATCTTAAGCATTTTTTTTTTTTTACCATCCTCACCATTTTTTTTATTCTTATGTTCAGTTAGCCAACATATAGGACATCGTTAGTTTTTGATGTAGTCTTCGACGATTCACTAGTTGCGTATAACACCCAGTGCTCATAACAACAGGTGCCCTCCTTAATACCCACCACCCGGTTGCCCCATCCCCCACTCCCTCCCTTCTGTAACCCTCAGTTTGGTTCCGGAGTCTCTCATGGTTTGTCTCTCTCTCTGATTTCTTCCCATTCAGTTTTCCGTCCCTCCCCTCCCTGCTATTCCTTATGTTCCACATGTGAGTGGAACCATATAACTGTCTTTCTCTGTTTGACTTCTTTCACTTAGCATAATCCCCTCCAGTTGCAACCATGTCGATGTAAATGGTAGGTATTCATCCTTTCTGATGGCAGAGCAGTATTCCACTGTATATATGGACCACATCTTCTTTATCCATTCATCTGTTGAGGGGCATCTCGGCTCCTTCCACAGTTTGGCTATTGTGGACATTGCTGGTGAACACTGGGGTGCATGTGCCCCTTCTTTTCACTACATCTGTGTCTTTGCGGTAAATACCTAGTAGTGCAATTACTGGATCATAGGGTAGCTCTATTTTTAACATCTTGAGGAACCTCCACACTATTTTCTTTTCTTTTTTTTTTTTTTAAAGATTTTATTTACTTATTGGAGAGAGTGAGAATGGACAGAGAGCACATGAGAGGAGGAAGGGTCAGAGGGAGAAGCAGACTCCCTGCCGAGCAGGGAGCCCGATGCGGGACTCGATCCCAGGACTCCAGGATCATGACCTGAGCCGAAGGCAGTCGCTTAACCAACTGAGCCACCCAGGCGCCCGCTCCACACTATTTTCCAGAGTGGCTGTACCAACTTGCACTCCCACCAACAGTGTAAGAGGAGGTTCCCCTTTCTCTACATCCTTGTCAACAATTGTTGTTTCCTGTCATGTTAATTTTTGCCATTCTAACTGGTGTAAGATGTAGCTCACTGTGGTTTTTGATTTGTATTTCCCTGATGACTAGTGATGTTGAACATTTTTTCATTTTTCATTTTTTCTGTTAGCCATTTGTGTGTCTTCTTTGGATAAGTGCCTGTTCATGTCTTCTGCCCATTTCTTGACTGGATTCTTTGTTTTTTGGGTGTTGAGTTTGATAAGTACTTTATATTTCCTGGATACCAGCCCTTTATCTGTAATGTCACTTGCAAATATGTTCTCCCATTCCGTGGGTTGCCTCTTAGTTTTGTTGACTGTTTCCTTTGCTGTGCAGAAGTTTTTATCATGATGAAATCCCAAAAGGTCATTTTTGCTTTTGTTTCTCTTGCCTTTAGAGACATGTCTTGAAAGAAGTTGCTGTGGCAGATGTGGAAGAGTTTACCACCTATGTTCTCCTCTAGGATTTTGATGGATTCCTGTTTCACATTGAGGTCTTTCAACCATTTTGAGTTTATCTTTGTGTATGGTGTAAGAGAATTCTCAATGGGAAAAAACTGAGAGCTTCTCCCTTAAGGTCAGGAACACAAAAGGGATGCCCACTCTCACCATTATTGTTCAACAGAGAACAATAGAAATCCCAGCCTCAGCAATCAGACAACAAAAAGTTTTAAAAGGCATTCAAATAGGCAAAGAAGAAGTCAAGCTCTCTCTCTTCACAGATGACATGACACTTCATGTGGAAAACCCAAAGACTCCACCCCCAAATTACTAGAACTCATACAGCAACTCAGCAACGTGGCAGGACACAAAACCAGTGCACAGAAATCCACTGCACTTCTATACACTAACAATGTGACTGAGGAAAGAGAAATTAAGGAATCAATTCCATTTTATTACAATAGCACCAAAAAGCATAAGATACCTAGGAACAAATCTAACCAAAGAGGTAAAGGATCTATACTCTAGAAACTACGGAACACTTATGAAAGAAATGGAGAAAGACACAAAAAGATGGAAAAACATTCCATGCTCATGGACTGGAAGAATAAACATTGTGAAAATGTCTATGCTGCCAGAGCAATTTACACTTTCAATGCAATCCCTATCAAAAGACCATCGACATTTTTCACAGAACTGGAACAAACAATCCTAAAATTTGTATGGAACCAGAAAGACCCCAAATCGCCAGAGGATTGTTGAAAAAGAAAACCAAAGCTGGGGGCATCACAATGCTTGACTTCAAGCTATATTACAGAGCTATGATCATCAAGACAGTATGGTATTGGCACAAAAACAGAAACACAGATCAATGGAACACAATAGAGACCCAGAAATGGACCCTCAACTTTACGGTCAACTAATCTTCGACAAATCAGGAAAGAATATCCAATGGAAAAAAGTCTCTCCGGGCGCCTGGGTGGCTCAGACGGTTAAGCGTCTGCCTTCGGCTCAGGTCATGATCCCAGAGTCCTGGGATCGAGTCCCAGGGAGCCTGGGACAGGCTGTAGATACAGGCCAGGGAGCATTGGGCTCCCTGCTCCTTGGGAGCCTGCTTCTCCCTCTGCCTCTCTCTCTCTCTGTCTCTCATGAATAAATTCTTTAAAAAAAAAAAAATCAGGAAAGAATATCCAATGGAAAAAAGTCTCTTCAATAAATGGTACTGGGAAAATTGGATGGCCACCTACAGAAGAATGAAACCGGGCCATTCTCTTAAGCACTTCTTATACTGACTATCACAATAGCATCATGTTTTATACATTACTAAGTTTTGAATCAGTGATTTGCAGATATTACCATATTTAGCATTAAGTTTTTATGGTTAAGTAAAATCATTTTGATACACCAAAGAAGACACAACTCACCTAAAATTATCAAAACAAAAACATACTGGCTAATCTGGAGTCCCATGCATGAAAGGAACAAATGAGAAATTAAGCAGTAATACACAACTGAGTTGTATAATACAAGTGTAAACAGGTCCTCTAATTACAAGTTTACTACTTGTTATTCTTCCCTACATTTCACTTGAACATGCATAAATAATTGCATTAACACCAATAATCAAAATCTAAAAGCAAATTTATAAATTCTCTTTGAATTAACCTTTAAAAGCATTCAACTACTACAAATGAAACCCATATAATGCATTTCTTAGGTTACATCTTGCATGAACAGGAGGTTTGAATATGATCCACTAATTGCTAATATTTTTATATTTATTTATGCATTCTGATAATGCTTTTGAGACATATTTGTTTCCACATTTCCACTAAAGGTCCATGATGTTTCATGTGAAAATCTGGGGTCAGATAGGATTTTCATTTCAAAATGTAGTATTTACCAGAGATGCACCATCCCCAGAAGGGTTAGAGGCAGCACTGCATACTCATCCACAGGAATATTTTTTAGGTGAAAGATATGAGTAAACACATTGAGATAATAAAAATTCTGGTCAGGTTTTGTTGCCAAATGAGTTTAGGTCAGGTTAGGTTTTCTCAGGTCAAGTTATTCATGAATAAATAAATAAAATCTTTAGAAAAAAAAAAAGTTATTCATGAAAATAGTTTTCATTTTCAGAGTTTTGGGGTTTTTAAAGTTTTTGGTAAGAGACTGTAGGACCATACAATTAATACAAACATTCCAAACCTTGCACTCTTTTCTACAGCAGTCACTGAAACTGTCACTTTTTCCATGTTCCCAATGACACAAAATTGTAGCAACACTGAGGTATAAATTTAGATCTCTTTATTCAAGTTCGATAAGGTTTAATAAGAAATAAACCACATCAGTCCAGAAATAACTACTGTTTGTCCGCACAGAGAATTTAACCACAAACAAAAAAATGTCCCCACTATTCAAAATAAAAACGTGTTGTTTAGGATAAGAACACTAATAGAAAGAAGGACTTCTAGCTTTCAGAGCAACTACCTGGCTACCAAAGTACATCTGAAAACTACCAACCTGGGTACTACTCAAATGCTATTTATTAGAGATGCCGAATGTTGGGCCCTCCTATACCTACTGAATCCAACTCTTCATTAAGACAAAATTCTCAGGTGCTTCATTTGTACCTTTAGGCAGAAAAAAGTTAACCTAGCAGGCCTAACTGCTTTTCCTTTAAAAGGTCTGCTTAAAGGGTTTAAGGGGTGCCTGGGTGGCTCAGTCTGTTAAGTGTCTGCCTTTGGCTCAGGTCATGATCCCAGGGTCCTGGGATCAAGCCCCACGTCGGGGTCCATGCTCAGCAGAGAGTCTGCTTCTCTCTCTCCCTCTGCCCCTCCCCACCACTCAGGCTCTCTCTCTTCCTCTGTCTCAAATAAATAAGTAAAATCTTTAAAAAAAAAAAAAAAAAAAGGTCTGCCTAACTTGGCCCTTGGCTGGAATCTAGAAACAAATCTGGGGAGGGTTTCCACCACCCTATCTGATGAGAGTAGCTCACTGGGCCTAAACTATTTATACAAACAATATGGTTTATGCTGAATACCAGATTTCCTTCTGTGAGTCTGGAATTTTGTTACCTGCCAGGTGAAAGGTGCCTACTTGACAAGTCCTCATTAAAAAACCTGAGGAGGGGCGCCTGTGTGGCTCAGTAGCTTAAGCGTCTGCCTTAGGCTCAGGTCATGATCCCAGGGTCCTGGGATCAAGCCCCGCATCGGGCTCTCTGCTCGGTGGGGAGCCTGCTTCTCCCTCTCCCTCTGCCTGCCACTCTGCCTACTTGTGCTGTCTCTCTCTGTCAAATAAATAAATAAGGTCTTAAAAAAAAAAAAATCTGGGGACTGAGCCTCTAACAAACTCCCTGTTGGATGATATTTCACTTGTTCTCACAATTTGTTGCTGGCCACCAGAAGAAGACACTAGAAGACACCTGGTTTCCCCTAACTTTACCCAATATACCTTTTCCCTTTGCTGATTTTGCTCTGTATCCTTTTCCCATAAGGAGCCCTAGCAAATTATCAAACCTGGGGTGATCTTGGGGCCCTCCAATACAACATTAAAGTTTGAGAAACACTGCTCTAGAGCTTAAATGTAGGACTTAAAGACTATGGCTCATTCTTGGGCCAGTGCAAGACAAGAAATCCATCTTGTATGGGGCGCCTGGGTGGCTCAGTCAGTTAAGCGTCTGCCTTTGGCTCAGGTCATGATCCAGAGTCCTGGGATCGAGCCCCTTGTCAGGCTCTCTGCTCAGTGGGGAGTCTGCTCCCTGTGTCCCTCCCTCTGCTCGTGCTCACACATTCTCTCTCTCAAGTAAATAAAATCTCTAGGGGAAAAAAAAAGAAGTCCATCTTGTACAAAATCAGACCTTAGAGAAAACTACTCTCCTAGGAAAAAGTGTGAATTGGAAGAAAATGCATCGGACAGAAGTAGATGGCAAAGAAAAGTACCTCTGGGTAAAGCTGAAAACAAAACAAATAAAAAAAGATTTCCCTGAGATTTTGAAGCCACGGTACAAGGCTTTGGAACTTAGATGTATGTACTCTTTTGCATGGTCCAAAAAAATCCAACATGAGAATTTTAATTTAAACTAGCCCCTTGTTGAATATACAATGGGAAAAAGTCTCTTCAACAAATGGCGTTGGGAAGACTAGACAGCTACACGCGAAAGAATGAAAACGCGCCTGGGTGGCTCAGTTGGTTGGGCGACTGCCTTTGGCTCAGGTCATGATCCTGGAGTCCCGGGATCGAGTCCCGCATCGGGCTCCCTGCTCAGCACAGAGTCTGCTTCTCCCTCTAACCCTCCTCCCTCTCATGCTCTCTGTCTCTCATTCTCTCTCTCACAAATAAATAAAATCTTAAAAAAAAAAAAAAGAATGAAAACGAACCACTTTGTTTCACCACACACAAAAATAAAGTCAAAATGGATTAAAGACCTAAATGTGAGACCTGAAATCATAAAACTCCTTGATTTAGAAGTTTAGAGCATAGGCAGTAATGTCTCTGACACTGGCCATAGCAATATTTTTCTAGATATGTCTTCTGAGGCAAGGGAAATAAAAGCAAAATAAACTATTGGGTCTACATCAAAATAAAATGTTTCTAGAAGTATCTGGGTGGTGCAGTCGGTTAAGCATCTGACTCTTGGTTAGCTCAGATCATGATCCCGGGGTTGAGCCCCACATTGGGCTCTGCACTCAGCATGGAATCTGCTTAAGACTCTCTCTCCCTCTGTCCTTCCCCTCCCCCATTCTCTCTTTATATATATAAAATAAATAAAATAAATCTTTAAAAAAAATAAAGTGTTCCTACACAGTGAAGGAAACAATCAACAAAACTGGAAGGCAACATTTGCAAATGGCATATCCAATAAAGGATCAGTGTCCAAAATATATAAAGAACTGGTACAACTCCACATCAAAAAACCAAATAATCCAATTAAAAAATAGAAGAGACAAACTCATTTTTCCAAAGACATGCACATGAAAAGATGCTCAAAATCACTTATCATCAGGGAAATGCAAATCAAAACTACAATGAGATATCACCTTACATCTGTCAAAATGCATAAAATCAACAACACAAGAAAAAAACAAGTGGTGGAGAGGATGTGGAGAAAATGAAACCCTCTTACATTGTTAGTGGGAATGCAAACTGATGCTTCCACCAAGGAAAATAGTATGGAGGTTCCTCAAAAAAATTAAAAATAGTACTACCCTATGATCCAGTAATCACACTACTGGTTATTTACTCAGAATATGCAAAAACACTAATTCAAAGGGATACATACACCCCTATGTTTACTGCAGCATTATTTACAATAGCCAAACTACAGAAGCAGCCCAAGTATCCATCGATAAGTGAATGGAAGAAGATGTGGGGGGTGTGTGTGTGTGTGTATAATGGAATTTATGTATGTATATATAATGGAACATTCAGCCATAAAAAATGAAATCTTGCCATTTGCAACATGGATAGAGCTAGAAAGTATAATACTAAGCAAAATAAGAGGAAGAAATATACCATATGATCTCATTCATTTGTAGAATTTTTAAGATTTTATTTATTAGAGAGAGAGCGAGCGAGCAGCACAAGCACGGGGAGTGGCAGGCAGAGAGACAGAGAGAAGCAGGTTCCCTGCAGAGCACAGAGTCCAATGCGGGGCTCAATCCCAGGACCCTGGGATCATGACCTGAGCTGAAGGCAGATGCCCAGCCGACTGAGCCACCCAGGCACCCCTCATATGTAGAATTTAAGAAACGAAACAAATGAGTATTAAAAAAAAAAAAAAAAATGGAGGAAAAAAAAGAAAGAGACAGAGACAAGCCAAGATAGAGACTCTTAATTATAGAGAACAAACTGATGGTTGCCAAAGGGGAAGCAGGATGGGATGATGGTGATTAAAGAGTATACTTACCATGATGAATAAAATAAAAATTTTTAATTAAAAAAAAAATAAGTAGCCCCTGGCCTACCATACCCACAGGCAGTAGACAAAGCAAACTCAACCATCAACCAGCCCCCATAACCCCCTTAGCCTGGGTAACCTAAATAACCTAACAAATTTATAAAGTGCACAAGCAAAAATCACAAACACAGAAGGAAACATGAAAATAAGCCATTATAAACAGAAAACAATAAACAAAACAATCTAAAAAGACTTGAAATATTAGAATTATCATATATATACAAGCAATAAAATAGTAATGTTTTATATATCTAAGGCAGTGGGGGGGGGTGTTGGCAAACTTGTTCCATAAAGGGTCAGACTGTAAGTATTTTAGGCTTTGAAGACCATCCGATCTCTGTCACAACTACTTAACTTAGCAGCTGCAGCACCAAAGCTGTCATAGACAATGCTTAGATGAGCACGGCTATGTCATGCAGCATTTGAAAACCCTATCTGTCAGATTTGCAAGCCGTAACTTATAAAACTCCAATTTAAGAAAAGGAAGGAATGAAAATATAAGATTCAAGAGAGCACTTATTTAAAAAATTACAAACATGCGGGTGCCTGGGTGGCTCAGATGGTTAAGCGTCAGCATTCAGCTCAGGTCATGATCCCAGGGTCCTGGGATCGAGTCCTGCATTGGGCTCCCTGCTCCTTGGGAGCCTGCTTCTCCCTCTGCTTCTCTCTCTGTCTCTCATGAATAAATAAAATATTTAAAAATAATAATAATAAAAAAATAAAAAATTACAAACATCCACGCAGAATTTCTTGAAATAATTATGATTAAAACAAAAACTCGGGTGCCTGGGTGGCTCAGGTGGTTAAGTGTCTGCCTTCGACTCAGGTCATGATCCCAGGGGAGCCTGCTTCTCCCTCTGCCTGCCGCTCCCCCTGCTTGTGCTCTTTCTGTCGAAAAAATAAAATCTTTAAATAAATAAATAATAAAATAAAAATAAATAAATAAAATAAAAACTCAATGGGGGGATAAACCAAATAAACACAGCTGAGGGGAGAATTACTTAACTGAAAGACACATCTGAAAATATTACACAGAATGTGGCCCACAAGAAAAAGGAGAGGAAATACATGAAAGAGCTTAAAAAAACAAGAAAGATAATGAGAAAGTCAAACATACATTTAATATGAATTCCTAAAGGAAAGAAAAATACAGGAGATGCAGTACTCAAAAAGTCAAATACTAAAAATTTTTTGGAATTGTTCAGATATTAAATACTTAGGATCAGGATGCCCGATAAATCCCAACGTAGGACGTGAATAAACATGTAAACTTATTTTATTAAAAATGTTTAAGGAGCGCCTGGGTGGCTCAGTCACTAAGCGTCTATCTTCGGCTCAGGTCATGATCCCAGGGTTCTGGGGTCGAGCCCCGCATCGGGCTCCCTGCTCAGTGGGAAGCCTGCTTCTCCCTCTCCCACTCCCCCTGCTCGTGTTCCCTCTCTCGCTGTGTCTCTCTCTGTCAAATAAAGAAATAAAATCTTTAAAAAAAAATGTTTAAAACTAAAGCAAAAAATTGTTAATACAGACAGAAAAGACAAATTATGCAGACATAAAAGCAATTTGATGGACAATTTGCTTTTTTTACATATTAAAAAATAAATAAAAATAATCAAAAGTGTATGAATCTTGTATGAATCCTTATTCAAAATATCTATAAAAAAATGGTATCTGTAAGACAATCAGGAAAATCTGAACATTAACTGACCTAGATGAGATAAAGAAATTACTGTTAATTTACTTAGTTGTGTTAATGGTATTGTAGTTATAGATTTTAAAAGTCCTTAGCCCTTAGAGATACATACTGATGTTATCTACAAATGAAACATGATATGCCTGGGATTTGTTTTAAAATTATCCATGAGGTGGACAGGAGGATATACAGCTGAAATAAGATTGTTTATAATGGTTGCAGTGGGGTGAGAAATACATAAGGGGTCCTATACTTTTTTCTCTACTTAAGTCCATGTTTAATAATTTTCATAATACAGTATACAGTGGATCATGGATCACTACATCAAAAACTAATGATGTGTTGTAGGGTGATTAACATAACATAAAAAAAGCTGATAATCCCAAGTGTTGACAAAAGTATGACTCAGGAGCAACTCTTAAGATACTGCTCGTATGAGGATATAGATACAGGAGATACATAGACATATACAGATAAATAAATATATATAATATAAACAGTGATTCTATTACACCAAGTTATATAACCTAGAGAAACTTAAGTAAGAGTACCACAATTCATGTATAAGACCATGTTTATAATTATTTATAATAGCAAGAAACTACAAACAACCCAAATGTCCATGATCAAAAGAATGGATAAATAACTATTATTTATTTAATAACATTTGCCCTCTGGATTTTTACCTAAGCACTTGCCAGATACTATTTAATAGTTAAAATAACCTTGCAAGATGCACAATATTATATCCCTTCCCACATATAAGAAAATTTAGGCTCAGAAAATTAAATAGTATGTCAGATTATTTCCCTGCAATATTATGGAGCAAGAATTTGAATCTAGATCTCCCCTACTACAAACACAGCTTTCATTTCACAGTAATAATTAGGAATGTATATTTTCAAAAAAGAAACAATATGCTAATCTTCTAAGCAAAATAACTTAAATTGGTATTATAAAAAATATACAGTACTATAAAAGTAAACAGTAGTTAATTCAGACCTGTACAAATTACCAATAAGGTTGGAAATAATTTGCAATTCCTATTTTATGTGTATAAATGTGTGTAAACATACAATAAGAAAAACAATGGGGGGTGTTTCTGACTGGTTTATCTCAAACAACCTGCTTAATATTATCCTGTCTCCTCAAAGCACAGTAACAGTTAGTCTACCTTTAGTATATACAGAGCACTTTTCTTTTTAAAAAAGTCTCACTACATTAAGTCATCTCTAAAGTGTCTGCCAACTAACTCCAGGTGCTTATTCAGCTTCAGCATTAAGCTTCCACACCAGTAAACTTCAACAACACTAGTTCATAACCCATGAAGCCTTTCTTTAGTGCAAAGCCTGGCTTACTAAAAATGCGCAGTTCAGATCAAGGGATAAATATCAAATGAAGAAATAACATTACTAGTTAAGAACCACATGCATGCTACTTCTAGCGATTAAACTTCCATAGTATAAGAGTGTTCAATTTGAGTGTTAGGATTCCATTCACATACTTTCATCTACCAAATACTTTTTAAAGGCAGATCACTAGTCAAAATTTTTCATATTTCTCTTATTTAGTTTATTTTAGGCTATTACAATGTCCTTGCTGCACTTAACTAATACTTTCTCCAGGAAATGGTAACAGAAAAAAACAATAATACAACTTAATAAACAGTTAACTCCTCCTTCTTTAATTGCTAAAAGTGCAAAACATCCCTCAATCAACAAATCAAACCCCATTTTACAATTATATCTGTTATGGCAAAACAGGTTTTAAGTCTAGGTCAACCCTAATACTGCCAGGAATCCTACACTGAGGATTATGAAGCCTCAGTGATGCTCAGGGGAAAGAACGTCATGATCCCTGGGCAACCCCTGCCAAAGCACACACATTCATTTGCCAACCTTAAAGTATGATTTTACTTGTTCTATAATTTCTTTAAAACATATTCAGGACCCAGAAAAAATATTAAATAAATAAATGTTCACACACAGAGGTACCTGGCTGGCTCATTCAGAAAAGCATACAACTCTTGAGCTTGGGGTCATGAGTGCAAGCCCCACGCTGGATGTAAAGAGTATTATAAAATAATAACAATAATAATAATAATATTAATTGTTCATGCACAGAATTAACAAGCAAAATTTGGTAAAAAGTAAAAATCTTTAGCTTGAACAACCAGCTGAAACAGCTGAAAATCTAGATGCTAAAAGAGAACATATTCCAAGGACATCATTTACTTTAAAAAGAAAGTACAATTTTAAAAATATATAAGTAGGGGTGCCTGGGTGGCTCAGTCGTTAAGCGTCCGCCTTTGGCTCAGGTCATGATCCCAGGGTCCTGGGATTGAGCCCCACATTGGGCTCCCTGCTCAGAGGGAAGTCTGCTTGTGTTCCCTCTCTCACTGTGTCTCTCTCTGTCAAATAAATAAATAAAAAATAAAAATATAAAATATATAAGTAAAAATTGTACATTAAGATTTGTTAAAAAAAGGATTTTCCCCCAAAATCTACCTGTAGCTATTCTTAGAACTCATATTCAGAATAAAAAATTTTAAAAACATTAAAGAGAATAAAAGTAAAATTAACTTTTCCCACAAATAAAATTAACTGCTCCCATTCCTGCATTTTCCCCATTTCTTTATACTTTCAATGACAGACTCAACACCTAAATGAAAGCCTCTGGCAACAGCAGCAGGAAAGTGAAATGAACAGAATCCTATTTTACAGAGGTCAGGGAAGGCTAGTAACTCCCTTCTCAGCCTCCTGATTTGCCATTTAAGCTTAACTATCCAATCAGGCTACATTTTTTGAATGACAAGTAACTAATTTTAAGAGCAAGGTCTGATTTATCTTGTAACCTCAACCCTGAAACTTCAGAAAACTTAGCAGAATACTCTGCCTATGGGATATAGTCAGTAATTAACTGAATGAATGAATAAATAAAGGAAAACAGCATTTCCACTCATGATCACAAAGAACTGTCATTAATGACAACTCAGACATTATTTGCTAACTCAAAATACTAAAGTGATTAGGTTTAGACACACACTGCTTACAAAGAAGTGACCTATTTTAATGCAACCATCCTTTCTACAATGTTGGTTTTGTGGCTTTCTCCTCTTGAATACTGAAGTCTCATGTGATTCAAAATGGATATAAAGTGAAAGGATTAATTCATTCACTTATTCATTCAATTAACATTGATTTAGTGACATGTGCCATGCACAGCTGTCTCCGGGGGCCTCAGTCCATTATCCACAGAACAACCAAGAGGTATCTTTCTAAATCAGATAACGTCACTCCCCTGCTTAACCTTCTAATAGCTTCCCTTTGCAAGCATACCACAATCTCTAGACTCACACTCTCCTCTCCCCCCTCATTCATCAAGCACTAACTATTACTTGTTCTTTCCTTATCTCTGGGCCTTTGTACCACATTTTTCTACTTGGAAGTAGGCCTTCCCCCTATATCTTCACTTTATGCCACCTCATTAGTCCTGAATCAACTAAGTATCACTGCCTGAGAGAACCTTTCTCTGACAATCCCAACCACCACTCAACTCCCTTTCAAATATCTAATTGCATATTATTCAGAGCATTTATTAGTACTTAACATTCTGTGTTCACATGTTTATTGTCTGCATTCCCCCCCACCAGAATATAATCTCCTCAAGGACAGAGACACAATCTTTTTCACCACTGTATGACCAGGAAAGGAATGGTAACCTGCATATAGTAAAGGTCAATAAATAATTTTCAACTGTGCCTGAGGAAGGCAGACATGAACAAATTATCACAATGTTATACGAAAGGTAACACAGAAAGTTTTATATAATATAAAAGCCCAAAGAAGGAAGACGCTGAACCCGCTGGGGATATTAAGATTAACTTATGTGGAAAACTCGTTGCTAGCTTCAGCAAAGATTGGCAGACGATAGCACTAGAATGGAGAGAGTAGTTATGAAGCCAATGCACTCATCCAGGAAGGTAAATGGGAGTCCAAATAAAGGCAGAAATAAAAATAATTGGGACGCCTGGGTGGCTCAGCGGTTGAGCATCTAACTCTTGTTTCGGCTCCGGTCATGAGATGGAGCCCCCAGTCAGGGTCCACACTCAGTGAAGAGTCTGAGATTCTTTCCCCCTCCCTCCCCTTCTGCTCCCCCCACCATGCACTCTAAATAAATAAATAAATAAATAAACAAACAAATAAATAAATAAAATCTTTAAAAAACAGTAATAAAAATAATAGATCTAACAGTTTTCAGAGATAAAATCATCATCAGACTGGGAGCAGATTTGATGTGTAGAATAAGGACAAGAAATGAGGCCAGGATGTCTCTTGGGTGTCTGCTTTGGCCCCATTAAAGTACAGCTCTTAGCACAGATGAAATATATAGAAAGGTTTTTAGAACAGTAATTATTAAGTTTGAAACACAGATATGTTGATAATAAGTGACTATATATGGTCAAGATGTTGAGTAAGCAATCTGGAGCCCTCACACTAAAACATAAACTTGACAGTGACTTATTCCACCAATAAATACATAATGAAGCACATACAGTGTGATGTTCTAGGTACTAAGGATACAATGGTGAACAAAAAAGTGTCTTCACAAAACTTATACTCTATGGAAACAAATAATAAATAATACTGTAATGGCAATAGGGACAAGGGCTCTGGAAGAAAAAATATAAAAGAATGGAAAGTGAGGGAGATGGGGGCTACTTTAGATAGAATGATCAGAGAAGGCCTCACTGATAAAGAGAATTAGACGAACTGAGAGAGCAAGCCTCGAAATATTGGTGGAAGAACAATTCAGACAGAATTTAACAGAGGTACAAAGGTTCTGGCTCTGAAAAGAGAGTATGAGTAGGAATGAATGGCAAGGAGGCTGTTTTGCCAAACAGAGTTAAGAGGAAAAGAGTTAGGAAATGAGATTGTTATAGAAGGTACCAGGGACTAGATTACAATGGTAGTCATCACATATAGTGGCAGCGTATGTCTTAGAAAAATTATCTTGTCATACACATCCCAGTATTTAATACGGTGCTGAGAATATAGCAGGTGCTCGATGAATTCTTTTCAAATCAACAGTGAATAAATCAATGAATTAATGAATTCCCATTATATGTAACTACAATTAATATTTGACCAGTTCCTGAACTCCAATTCACCCCCAAAGGACAAATCAGATAGCAATTTAAAGAACTATATTATAAGCTTTAGCAATCTTCAGAAGCAGAATTTTTAAAATCTTAACAGTGACATCACCACTAGAAAGTACATTTCCTTCCAAGGGGACTGCTTAAAGGAAACATCTACTTCAAAGTATATAATTTCTAGACTGTCTGCTAAAACAACACATCATTCGATAAACCCTTCACAAAATAATCAAAATATCATTTTAGACCAACCTCTGATCGTGTTGGACAGCCAACAGTTTACTACTTCAGCGCTATTCTAGGAAAAATCATTTAAAATAGTTGGGGGAAAAAAATGATGTACCAATATGTACAAGAGCAGTAAGTATTATAATCCTGAAAAACATAGCTCAAAATATAGATTTACTGCATTTTGTCATTCCTAATAGTATCAAACAAGCATTCACTCAGAATTCACCATTAAAACCAAGTATTTTTTGATAGCTAATAAACCATACTCAGTGAGCTAAACAGTCTAGACTCAGAATCAGCAAGGATCTTCCAGAGTTATTACTACATTCCCACCTTCAGGGAATTCCAAACTCAATTGTTTTCCATACTTCCAGAGTAGATGCATGAAAATTTAAAACATTTTGAGTATTTAAAACAAAGTGATTGTTTTTAAAATTATCAACATTTAAAAAATGCACTTCATCAGAGGCTTCTTTACTTTCAGTACAGTGAAAACTTGTTTCACTTTCACATTTACTCTTGCTCTTGCATATTGAAATAAGTAAAATGTTCTTTAGTCTACTAATCTATGCTAAGCCCATATTGCTAAGTTGCTTTCAAGTATTTAATCAATTTCCTATGCAATACTCAGTTCTAATTTCTTGGGGACAAACACCAAGAGATGAGCAATGGAATCTTTTTCTATCAAAGCACCAACTCTCAGGGGGGAAAAAAAAGCCCTAAAATCCAATGATTAAGTAAAAACAAAAACAAAAAAATCTTTAACAATTTTTATTTTAAATCAAGGAACATAAACCACTATCAAGTACAGTGAAAGACAAATGTAGTCCATTTCTATAGCATGTCCTTTTATATTAAAGAGTCACAAGAAGACAGACTAGAAATAGAAAAAGAAACAGAAACCAATGAGAGAAATTGAGAAATACAGGGAAAGAGAAAAACAATCACTCAAAGACACTTTGTAACTATCAATGAGGTCTTAGACACTCTCACTTAACCTCATAAAGTTCTAATATGCCTACTAAAAAAATCAATCACATTACTTTTATGACTCCCTCATATGTGAAACCTACAGCAGGATTATACAAGAGTTCTAAGGGTCCCTTTTGCTCTTAAGAAAGAGAATCATAAAAGACATTTAAACATTTATGCTCCTTCAAGGAGAAGCATCTCTATTTTATACTCTAACAACTTTTCAACTTTGATAAATACTTAAAACTCTATGTTGTAAATCTAAAATATTAACGCACTGGTATTTCCACATGAGCATATTACTTGAGGACCAAGAAATGTTTATCATCCTCCCTTTTTTTTCTGTAGAAATACTAACCAATTTCAGTAATCATTCCACCAATTTAATTAGGTCAACACAAAACTTTTATTGGATTGGAATTCTAATTTTTCCAATTTTCTTTCTATACTGTAGCTTTGAGCAGTTTATTGTGATCGGATTATACTTTTCCTTTAAACAACCGTTAAGAAAAAAAATTCACCTATGTAAATGTGTTGACTACAACCTATTTAAGCAAAAGGTCAGGCTAAAGAGGCAAAAGACTGAAATATTCAGAAAATGATTTAAATTTTTTCAAAATATTTTATTTATCTATTTGACAGAGAGAGAGAGACACAGCGAGAGAGGGAACCCAAGCAGGGGGAGTGGGAGAGGGAGAAGCAGGCTCCCCGCCAAGGAGGGAGCCCGATGTGGGGCTCGATCCCAGGACCCTGGGATCATGACCAGAGTTGAAGACAGACGCTTAATGACTGAGCCACCCAGGCACCCCTGATTTAAATTTTTTAAATAAAGTTGGAATTAATGTCATTATTCCAAACCCTATCCACTCATATAAATCCACTGCCCATTCAAAAGGAAAGAATCCATCCACATGACATACATGATATATACAAGCTGACTTAGATTAAAATAACTTTAACTCTACATACAACATGGTGATACAACATAACATTGGGCATATGAAGTTAGATACAAAAGAGTACATACTGTATGAGTGTATCACAGAAAGTTCAAAAACAGGCTAAACTAATCTATGGTACTTAGAAGTCAAAATAGTGGTATCCTTCGTGTGGGAAAGAAGCACCTGGAAGGAGACAGAATGAGAGCTTCTGAGGTATTGCATACTCCGTGTTCTGATTATCCATGTGTTCAATTTGTCAAAATGTATAGGACTATACAATTATGACAAACATTTTTTGGATCTGTTTTCTTTAAATAAAAAATAATTTAATAACATTTACTGCTCTCACTTTATTATGCATTTTAACATGTAAAAAGAGGTTTAACATCTCCACAGTTTTCAAGGCCCTCAATAACTTACCCCTACCTTACAAATCCAATATGAATACTAAAATCTATATTATTATTCCTCTCTCAGTAAAATGTTTAATGCCTTTATTCATGCTCAATTCCTCTTGATTTAACCACATCCTGCTCTTTCAAAGTTATAACATCCCAATTTCTTTTATTTTTTTCCCAGCTCACACTTACCTTTCCCTTCTCTCATCTCCCTTGTTTTAAACGACCACTAAAGAACACCTAATATCTATAGGTATTAAGTACAGATATGTGACAGATTGTGCCAAAATTGTAATAAATATTTTACAAACTTTATTCACTCAAATAAGTGTTATTTCCAGCTGAGATGAGAAAACATGCTCAGAAAAGGCAACTTGTCCAAACTCAAAAAACTTCTAAGAGGCAGGGTCAAAATTCAAATTCAGATCTGACTCTAAGGCCCATGCTCTTAGCTACAGAGCTAGACTATCTCTATCTTATGCAATTAGCCTATTATTTAATGTTATTTTGTCCATATTAGTCATATTTTATACCTTAATATCTATCTTTATATAATCCTACCATCCATGCTATATACATATATACTAACTCCATCAAGTCATACCTCACCTACCTTGAACTATGCTATGAGGCAATGCTATCTGGAAAGCAACCAGGATATAAAAGTAAGCACACCAAAAAATGGCAATAA
The DNA here is from genome assembly GCF_009762305.2 of Zalophus californianus. Classification (NCBI taxonomy): domain Eukaryota; kingdom Metazoa; phylum Chordata; class Mammalia; order Carnivora; family Otariidae; genus Zalophus; species Zalophus californianus. The sequence goes on along the minus strand of NC_045599.1, from coordinate 123,478,935 downwards.
AGACTCAAAGTATGTATCATCACCAAGTTTATTCACTACAGATAACATATATTATTGACAGCAGGGGCCCTTAATTCTTCATAATCACAACCTATTTATATTTATTTTCCATATAATATTAACAAGTTCAGTTATATAGTTTCTATTTATAGCACAGTAAAAGTAGAAAAAAATAAAGGACTGCTAAATATAGGAGTAACAGCTGCAATGTATAAGAAAATAGCACATTAAGATCAAAAAAAGCAGTCCAATGTCACACAAGGTAGTAATAAATTGTCCTCCCCCTACCACCAACAAAATAATCAACATTCATAATGACCCCAGCCAAAGAGAAAAAGTTAAAATGTAGTTCATATATTCTTCTTAATAAAGGAGAGAAATAAGTAATAGTTATAGAAATAATCATATCAAAAATGGCTAAAATGTACATTTCAGAGCTCAGCCAATAACCTGTTTCTTGAGGACTCCAAATCAACATTACTATAATATATAGCATACTCATTTAACCACTAATTATTCCAGCAAAATGACTTACTCTCTACTGTACTTGTTTTTAGAAAGATTACAAAGGGTTAAGTGCATGGGTTTTAGAATCAAAAACAGTGAATGGGATCTGATTCATGTACCTCTCTCTTTTACTGCCAGTATGACCTTGGGCCAGTTAGGCTCCCTCTGGCCCCACTGTCTTCAACAGTTACAAAAGGATATTAAAACATATTTTCTAGAAAAGTAGGAAGACTAAATTATATATTTATGTTTTTAACAGTTTCCAACATATAATAAAATTCAAAATATGGCAGCTATTTTTTGTAATCAAAGACCATGTCTTCAACATCTAACAACCAGAACAATGCTAGACACATACGCAGTACTCAGTAAGTAGTTGGTAACTGGCCTATATGAGCAGAAAAGGGTAAGACTCTCTAAGAGCACACACGGCAGTGTCCAACGTGAGTAAACCTACTATTTTTATTTGTAAATATTTATAAAATAAGAATATGAAAGAACTAGGATCAATTACTGAGAAATGATTCTCTTATTAAATTTTGGCTACTTTGATATAAGAATTTCATTAACAAACTTAGCTGCTCAGCAAAGAAACAAACAGCTTTGAATAAACTACCTATCAATGAAAGGTTTGAGTGATGATGGATGACATCTGTCAGATACTATAGAGAAGATCCCTGTTTTGAATGGTAGAGCTGATAAAATAATTTCTAAAGTAGCTTCCAAATATGCTTAAAAATAAACATAATATGTAGACACATACCTCCCCCAAATCCATTCATATTCAAGTATCCCAAGTGAACATTTACTTGCAATATAATTACTCATTTTAAAAATAATTACACTTTTTCTCTACAGTACCTTTAATACAGAAACAATTACTGATGTAAGTGAAAAATTTTTCCTAGGACTCAAAAATAAGTCTAAACTTTTTAAATAAAACAAAATAACTATCAGAAGAAAACAATACATAGCAAAAGGCAACTGCTACAGTTTATCCAAATTTCTTAATCTTCTCCTTTTATATTTCCTTTTAAAGAGTAATCAGCATCGGGGCACCTGGGCAGCTCAGTCGTTAAGCATCTGACTTTGGCTCAGGTCATGGCCCCAGAGTCCTGGGATGGAGCCCCGCACAGGGCTCCCTGCTCGGCGGGAAGCCTGCTTCTCCCTCTCCCACTCCCCCTACCTATGTTCCCTCTCTCGCTGTGTCTCCGTCAAATAAATAAACAAAATGTTAAAAAAAAAAAAAAGAATAATCAGCATCTTTTTAAATGTCTTCCATTTCACTAGGTAAAACAATATATATATTTCTGTATTCAAAACAATGTTGAAACACGAACACGTAACACTGAATTCTCCCATGACAAAGGAGAAAAAGGTTAAGATTCTTATTAAAATACACAAAGTGATTTAAAACATTTTTAAGACTATACTAATCTAAAATTTAGCTCATTAAAAAGCTGTAAAAACATGTTGAGAATTATTCTTACACATGACATATGAAATCTTACATAAGAATTAATCTGACCTGCTTTGTACCAAGTTATGCCATTCAAAAGTAACATTAGAAATTACAAGCTACAGCAATAAAATAAAAACACAAGTCATTCTAAATAAAGTAGAAAATAGCTATTTGTATTCAAATAGTCCATTATCATGATTTTATGCTAATCATGTGATAGATATGATTAAAAACTTATCCACAACACATGTGAATAAAACGTTCCACAGTATTCCACCAGCCACCTGGTCACACACAAACTGCCATATAGCTAAATGTTAAGAGTTCACAGCTCACCTACCTCCAACCACTGGAGTCTTCTCACTCTTTCTGCAACTCTATTCCCTTCAGTTTTTCTTTTTCTTTTTTCTTTTTTTTTTTCTTGGGGGAGGGGGCTGGTGGTGATGGTGGTGGTGTGGTGAAGTTTAGGGAGTATATTATACGGAATTATGAGTGGAGAAAAAACAGGGCAATTAAAAGTTTTAGTATATGAGGGATGAACATTAAGCATGGAAAGAATTAGCAATACTATCTTAAGACGTGATTTCTCGAAGTATGAAACTACAGATAAATATATATATGTGCACACATCTAAAAGGAGTTAAATACGCTTTTATCTGGCAAGCTGTTCCTTCTTAGTAACTAAAAGTAAATTACTTGGCAGTCTTCTTTGTTTACAGCTTCTGTGTCTCTTCACTCTTTATTCATTATAAGAAACACATGAAAGTACAGTGGATTCTGAACAAGATCACTAAAATCCCTGCAAGTGGCAATTCAACTCTCATTTTGCTGCTTTAATATAAGCAATAATTTCCCCAGTATACCCTTTACCCAAATAACTAGAGGGCTGGGTAGGTTGTCAGGATTTAGCAATGAAATATTCCATATTCTTCAGAATGATTTTAATTTCAAATATTCTATCTCACTGTGAGGCCACATGTTTAAATTCTGAGTTCAGAAAATATGGTCATTTTAGTGTGGAAAATAACAAAAACACTACCCATCTCATTTATAATCTCTATTTCCAAACTGCATACATCTTAAAGTAAGTTTGATAACAAATTTACAGAGCCCTTTGAACATGCAGTATTAATGAAGGGGAAAGGAAACACATATACTACAAAACAATGGAAGAAAAAAAATCATTTATACTTGGATTTGGAATAACAGCCAAGCATTTATATACTCATAGTCACAAGCACACAATTATTTCACAATATGCCTAAAAGCTCTCAGTCCAGTCCTGCATTACCTTTAAAGGCCAGAAGAGCCCTACTTTGAAATATAATTAATCCTCAATAATTATAAGTTATATAATCACCAACTTTTCCTCAACATTACCTCCAAGTACTGAATATGCCAGAAGTGTTAGTTCACAAAATTAAGTTACGATTTTTTTAAAAACACTGATCCCAAGTTCTATCTATTCAAATGCTACCCTTTAATGCAAAAGTCTGACAGGTGTCAAGACTTCTATAAGGTCTTCCCTCTAAGCCATTCCTTACCTATCTCCCTTTCTTTTTTTTTTCTGAATGCCTTCAGTTTTTGATTCCTTTATAAGGACAATTGGCAGGTTCTTCATATACTGCTATCTTACATTATGCCCTGATACAGGTATATCCCAAGATATGCCAGAAGCCAAGAATTGTGCCTTCCTGATTCACAATACTTACTAACCCAATTATATAATATATGGATCAAAAATATGCTGACATTAACAAACCACTATAAATCCAAATCTTCAAAATACTGGAGTAAAAAAATGGCAAAGTAATTAAAAGAGCCAAATTCTTCACAATCCAAGTAATTAAAAAACTGTCTTCTGTCTTTCTTAATAAACTAAACTGACTCCATAAATAGGGTATGTCTGAAGCCTCGGCATATCCCCAATTTTATATTTTATGTAAATTTCATCATTACCAGGTACGTTGCTCAGTTTACGCAATCTGCCTGGCTCAAAGACTTTGTAAAAGGAATTTTAAGAATGTACTTAAGTTTAAATTCTCTTTCAATCCTATGACTTGGGATATATGTTATATTTGTCTAGTTTTATACAATTATTTTCAATTTAGTTTGGCATCTGTATAATTTTAGAAGTAAATTCATTGTAGAGATAAAATTTTAAAGTAGCTATTCAGCTTTAACCTGGCCACACTAACAAAAAAGCACAGATAATACAAAACAATGGATGATCCAAAAAGCATTAACAGTCAACTCTCAATTATTTGCATGTGGATTACCTAATATATATTTTAACCTATTTATGTTGGCTACTCTAACAGTATTTGCTCAGGAAATAAAAATTGATGCTAATAATTCACTTAAAAGACACATCAATCTATTGCAGGGGAGGAAAGAATATAAAATCTTCCCAAGCCACGTATAAATAATGCTATTTAGATTATGTAATTTAGCACTCTTCCATCATTATTCACCTTTTTATTAAGTGCAGGTAAATGAGAGTGGACTGTATTTAGCTTGGTGATAGTCAGAGATACAGATACACAGGCATGCAAACCATTCACTCACCCCACTGTGCTTTTCACAGCCCTATTTTCAGTAGCCTGAGACCTGGGAGGGGGAGGAGGCAGCAAGTCACTGCAGATGATCACTTAAAAGGAAATTGAGAGTTGACTATAATTTACATTTAAAGTGCTATGAAATACCATCACTCCTACATGTATTCATTACTGCTTATGGGAATACTTCTCACAGTGATTTAACAAGGCTGTAATGCTTTCTTTTTAACCTTTCAATATCCCAGAAACATGGTGATAGCTGAGGATCACAGAGACAGAAGGTGACAGTGCTACCTGTGTAAGGGAGTATGCATTTTAGAGATCCTGGAAACTGAAGCACAGACATCATCCTTAGATTAAGGAAGAGTAGAGCTGAGTTCTCCGGAGACCAACTTCAACGCTACAGTCTCGCAGTTTCTTCAACCAAAACTCCCCTCTTGGCTTCTGAGATCATAGTCTTGCTAGTTTTCTTCTCTTGGCCACCTTCTCGAATTTGATTCTTATGCTATGACACTCTCATCAGCTCATCCTCTAGCACTCAAATCTTTAGCTCTTTCTCCATTTACATTCTTCCCTGTCTCAACGCCCTATGCAGAGAACAATCAGATCACAAGTTTAGAACCATTCCAGTATTTGCAGCTACCTTTTATGTATCTCTGATTGACTTAATCACCTAAAATTCAAAGTGCAAAGCTAAACTCATTATCATCCCTCCAAAATGGATCTCTTCATTTCATGGCATCATCAATCTCACTGTCCCTGAGGACTGCAAACCTAAAATGTTCTTTTACTTCTACTCTCCTTAATGCTGTACACTCCATTTCCCATCTCTCTCTCCATTCTGACATTCAATAAATGCTTCAGTTATTATTATATGATAGATGCTGGGGAAGCTTAAGGTCCAGTGAGGGAAAAACAACTGGACGAAGAACTTAAAGCAATGAGAAGTGATATTTAGAAAGGAACAAACAAAATGTGGAAAAGCAGAGGAAGTCCCACTGGGATGATTTCTAGAAGTTGCATTTGACCTAGACCTTAAAGAATTCGGATTTCAATAAAGAGTACTGAAAATGAAATTCTAGGCAGAGGAAACAACCTGCACAAGGTCAAGTAAATAGAAACTGCATGCCATATGCAAGGAATAAATCATTTTTGTCTAAAGCAGATTCTCAACCAGGGGTATGACACAATCTCCAAGGGGAAAGAATATGGGGAGGTAGGTGCTTTGGACTTGCGAACTTTCCCAATCCCCTCTGAAAAGCACTGTGTGTAAAGAAAGAAGAGAGTGTCTTACACAAGTAAACTCTGCACGGAGGCTGACAGAATAGTATGATTAAGACAGTACAGAAGATAATTTTGGAATAAATCATAAAAGGCCTTCAATGCCAAGTTAAGAAATCTGGACTTTATTCTGTGAGCAAAAACGAGCCAGGGAAGTGTGAGTATGAGTGTGTTTTGTTTTTTTTATTTCAGGGAATGATAAGATCAGATCTACATTTCAGGAAAATAATCCTGGCAATCGTATAGCAGAGAAAGTGAAAAAAGGGTGAAAGAAAAGATTTTACATCATCCAAATGAGATAATAAAGATGTGAACAAGACCAATCACAATGGAATAAGAAAGACTAGATTCATTAGGTATTTCACAGGCAAACTGAAGGAACATGGCACGTGAACAAAGATGAGCTGAAGGTCTCTAGCTTGATTATTACAAAGGATGGTGGTGGTGGTAACTAGAGGGTGAAAAGGGAATATGCTTTGGGGTGCAAAGTTTTACACATCAGGCCTTTCAGATGAGTAGTAGACACATAATGCTAATACGTTTTGCAAGCTTAAAGAAAGAGTCTGAATAAAAATGTAATTATCATAACCATCTCAGCACATGGAATTTTTTTTTTTTTTTAACTCATTTTTGAAGCCCTCAGTGAAAAGACCGTTCAGGGACATAGCATATAGCACCGTAGGAGAGAAGAAAAGATCAAGGACAGAACCTTAAGGTTCACTCGCTTAAGGAGCTGGAAGACCAGGCGGGAATAGAGGAGGAGCAGCATGAGAGGTAGGAAAAAAAGCAGGAGAATATTTCACAGAAGTCAAGTAAAGAAGTGGTTGCAAGAATAGCAAAGTGTAGTGCCTACAAATGCATGATCTGCAGTTAGTTGCTCCCTAATCCTATGACCCTGGCTGAATTACTTACCTGAATTTCAGACCTTCGGAGTTTTGAAACCTATATCCTCAACTGTAAAAGAGGGATAAAAAGAGTACCTCAAACAGTTATTAAAGATTAAGTGAGATAACATATTTTAGAGCCTGGAACAAAACTATTAACACAGTAATAGTTCTAAAACAGAATGGGGAACTTAAAAATGCCTATGAATACCAGCATCCTTTAAAAAACTATTTTCAGTACACGGGGAAAGCTGTACTTAGAAGACTATAGTGGTTAAGGAAGAAAGCTATAGAGTGAGGATGAACTATTCTTTCTGTAGAGCGGATGGAAAAACAGCTATTTTGTAATCTTCACTTTGTCTTTCCACACCTCCCACCATCATCCCATGCCTGGGATAGTACCTGATCCATATGAAGGATACACCAAATGATTACTGAACATGAGAAAACTTCCAACAGGAAGGAAGAAATGAAGAAGAAAGGGATCTCAGTTCTACAAAGAATCTTAAGAAGAAACAGTATTAGGAGCATAAAATTCCTTTCCAAGTTAGCCTTGAAAGGGAACAGAGATGGTTTATTCCCTGACTCAGGGAACCAGAAGGTAAGTATGTATAAAATATAAAAGAGAAGACAGGCGCACCTGGCTGGCTCAGCAGGTAGAGCATGTTGACTCTTGATCTTGAGGTCCTGAGTTCAAGCCCCACATTGGGCACAAAGATTACTTTAAAAATTAAATAAAGGGGAGGAGTCAAGGGAAATCACATTAGACAGCTATGACCTTCTTAATAAATATAAGTTCTCTGCACAGTGTAGGAGTATTCCAAAGTTAGTTTGAAATCTGAAGAAAACAAATTAGTTGATTACCCCATTTCAATATATATTGACCTTCATTTCTAACTCCAACATCCTGGTCTAGTTCCCCACCATTTCTTAGATTACAGCAGCAGCTTCCTAGGCAGCTCCTTTTCCTGCTGACTTTTACCTTTCCCAAGGTGTGGTACAGTCTTTTGCGAGCCCATGTTTCCTTTCGTTATGTCTACCACTATTCTCATGAGAAGTTAACCACTCTGAAGCTGCCTCTGATCCTCTACCCACCAAACAATTCATCATTTTCTCCTCTAGGCTACTTCTGGGTCCTCGTACGGTTTGGTTACTTAATTTATCATTCCATATTGCAATCACTTTATTAATATCTGTTCCAATAAATTCCTAAAAAGGGGAATAACATCTTCCTTATCTTCATTCCTCCAGCACTTAATTCAGCATTTAGTAAATAACAGACATCCAGTCAATGTATGTTTTGTCTAAGTCAGCGATTAAATAACATAAGTAATCTGCTCACTAGATAAAAATCAGAAAACAAAAAGTAGTGTTCAAATCTGCATCATTCAGATAACCTTCCTACTTTTCTAAGTATTAAACAGCAACTAAGACAGTCAATTTTTGTATTCTTTCTAAAGGAAAAGAATTGGATAATAAAAAATATAAAATTCAATACTTTTAAATAAATTCTAACAGTTACATTATGAATACAGGTTTCTCCACGTCCTGAAAATTCACTTTGAACACAATAATTAAATTACTGTACAGTAAGAAGGACTTACACAGGAAGAATACTCTGTGTCTTTTCAGGTTATTCAGTACCAGAAATGTACTATGAGACTGATTAAAAAACAGGCTATCCTTGCAGTGGAAGTGACTAAGGGAAGCATTTTGATTTCAAAATAGATATTGGCATGCAAAACAGAGAGAGTATTTAAATTATATCAATAGCAAATATCAGAGACTTTCACAAATTAAGTAGAGTAGTTGTTTGAACAAAACTGAAAGCAACAATCAGCAATAAGTTTACTGTGAGATCTACTGCAATGAAGTTCCAAAAGAGATCAAAATTAGTCCACCAACAATTTTTAATTGAAGTACACTATCTATGAACTACCAAAACCAAAGCACGTAGAACTCTCCTGGGCCTCAAGAAGCTTGCAAGGCTAGCCAAATCATTATTACTAAGAAATTTTCTGGAGTCAGAGAAAAATTCTAAGGTTCTATAAAATACTACATTATATCTTAAGTACATATAATACTCTTTGCTTAGGCCTAATTTACTGGTAATCTCACCAAATACTTCTTTACAGTTGTTATACTCAAGAACTCTACCTCAGACAGACTATACCCAATTAATAATATGTCTCAAAAAATGAAAGCCTCAATACAATAATTCCTCATTAACAAGTTTATAATGTTCAAAACTCTGAAATATTTTAAATGCGACATAAATAATTTTTATTTCATACTGTGCGAAGACAACTAACATTTAGTTAACATCACTCACAAAATTATCAGCTCCTGTACTGAGTATTTTAAGCATTAGTTCATTTACTTCTCACATTCTTAATAACCCTTTGAAGTTATCTCTTTGAGATGAAGAAACCAAGAGTTAAGCAAGGTCAAATACCTTGCCCCACATCACCTAACTATTAAGTATCCCAGCTGAGATTACAACCCAGAACTATCTGACTGTACAGTCTGATCTCTTTTCCCTATATATTGATGGTTCCTTTAGGAATTAGAATGACCATGACCTCTACTTAACAATGAACTTTATGAGATAGCTACACAATGAATTTCTCAAAGGTTACATAAAAACAATTAAAATGAGAGCAAACACTGCCTCTGCATTAAAAACTTGTAGTTTTGGTTACCCCAAACTTTATCTAAAACGTACTGTAATCCAATCCACAACCAGCTGCCCTTCAGCAGCAACCCAGACTGCGCTACAGTTCTCAAACTATTACTAAAGTGTAATTCCTTGTGAACTTTCTTCGGGTTAGATAGAGCCACAAGACTTCTTTAGATCCACAAACCTTCTTTTAACAATGAAATGTCTGTCAGAATAGCAATTCCTTGAACAATAATAGCTTCCCTATATAATAAACTACTTTTTTATTCTCATATAGCCTCTCTTACTTGCATATGCCTTTTGCAATCAATTTCAGTTGGCTGTGTATATTCCAAACTAAACTATGTTTTATCAGGGCAAGCAGAAATAGCATTTTTCTGCTTGCTGCATTATCCTAGAAACACCTATGGACAATGGCGTTCACAAAGTGCTCAGAAAATTTAACATTTTAAATAGTAAACATACAGATTTATCTGTGCACTTGAGTAAGTTTGAAGTAAATCAAAGGTATCAATTTGTATATTTTTTAACAAACCAAAATTCTGATACCAACCACAGAAACTACTATATATAGGAGCTCAACAAACTCAACCTAAAGCACAAATATAACTTATTTCTAGCACCACATCCAAACAAGCTTTTAATGAGAAAATTAAGACAGAAGATCTATCTAATAAGTGCTCTTTTCACCATCTAAACACATATGCCCACACAGAAATTAAATCACCTAATAAAGTACATCTATAACAGAACTCAAATACTAATTTTGAACCCTGTGGGAATTTTGTTTTTGTTAGGAAATTTACTAGAAAATCTTTTCCCACATACAACTTATATAGATTTTTCATGTGTGTTTTATATAGTCGTTTCCAAACTGTTACACAAAAGTCAAAAGCTTTACATCTTCTACACTATCTGCTGAAAAAAGTTCCAATTTAATGAGAAACCCTTCTGCCTGTTAACACCAGCACCTCATTCGCCCAAAACAAAGTCCCTGAACTTTCAGAATAAAATATTCTTACAAAAATGTACTCTTGCAGCTAAACAAAAAGTAGCTGTTTAGTTTCTAAGTTTTCTTACACCATGAAATACAAAATACAAATTAGACAATGCACTATGCTTTAAATACCAGAGATGAGTCTCAACAATGAGCCCGCGTCTGACAAATACTTTAGATAAGTCATTACGTCAAGTAGAACATAGGTTAAATTTTTTAAATTTTTAATGAAATGTTTACGACTTTTCTTAACTTCCCGAAGTGTTTTTCAGATCTCAAAAAGGAAACTGATTCTATACAGCTGAACCAGCTTACACTCTATGCTACAGCCGGTGTGAAATATGACTTCTTCGGAATCAGTAGACCAAATCCTGTTTACCGTGGAAGAAAAAAGAAAAACCTTGTATATAACTACTGTATCTTCAGCGAGATATTGTCGAATAAACTCCAGTACGGTAACTAATAAAAGATTCACTGGCCAGTAGCTGGACTAGATCCTTAAAAACACAACCGCGGGGTTCGCCCAGTTCCGAAGGTGTAAACAAACCCGTCGCCACTGCAGAAGGTAAACAATGAACCTGCAGCGAGGGTGAGGGGGCGGTCTTTGCCAACTACAGTCCTAGCCACCCGGGAAAGGGAAACGGGAATGAACTACAGCGCAAACCAGACACTTAGCCATAGTCGCCCATTCTAGGTTTCACTACCGAGTTATCAATGCTGCGGGTCCCCCAGGGTGGTGGGCAAAGAGAAAAGCAGTCACGCAGACAAGCAAGAACCCAGCAGGTCCGGCTTCTGCTCTGGGGGACGGGGAGGGCAGGATGTGGTCGCTCTTCCCTCAGACATCCTCCGGCAACCTAAATAACAGCCTCTACCTCCCGCCGGCCGCCTCCAGGCGAATGGCTGCACGAGCTCCAGGATGGGAGTTAAACCCTCCCTCGGGGGTCCAGAGAACCCAGAGGGTAGCCGGCTCCGCTGAGTCCCGCTTGGCGTTCCCCGGCACCCGCCGCACCCAGAGGCCGGGAGAAAGGCGCGGGGCGAGGGAAGCGGGCACCGGGAAGGGGGATGGGTCCCGGGAGGCGGCCCGGGGCTTGGCTCCTGCGGGCCAGCAGGCGGGGCTCGGCTCTGCCTCCCGCACCCCCGCCAGTCCCGTGCGGGGCCCGCCCCTGCCCCCGGCCCCCGACCCCCGGCTCCCGGCTCCTCCCCAGCAGCGCGCCTTCGCCGGCGCCCGCGGCGCCCCGCGTTACCTCGGGTCAGATCCAGCGGGACGTTCTCCTCGCCGCTGTCATTCCGCCCTGCGCGAAACAGACACACAGCTCCAATTAGGATTCGCTCGCAGGCCAGTGGCGGCAACCCTGGCTCGGGCCAGCGCCCCTAATCGCTCCCCCAGCCCAAGGCCAGGGGGAAGCAAGGGCCAGGGGTCGCGGGCCCCAGGCGGTGGGGAGTGAGGGTTGCAGCGGGCTTACCTCGTATTCGGAGGTTCTTCAGCGAGCGGCCGCGGCCGATCGCCGCCATATTGACGGGTTTCAGTCACAACACCGGAAACCTCGCCCAATCGCGCGAGAACCCCTTCCCCTCCCCGCGCGCCGCGCCGCGCCCGCCCCCCGCGGCATCTCCCCCGCCCCTTCGCGGCGGCAGGCGGCGGGTGGTGCCTGCTGTACCCCGGGCGTGGAGGGAACGCGGTGCTGAGCCAGGGTGTCCATGGGGTTCGCGCCGTGCTCACCCGTCCGCCCGCCTGGGAGCCCGAGGTCGCGGCTACACGCCTAACCCTCCGAGAGCAAGTCGGCCGGGAGGCGGCATTTCCCACGAGGGGAATCCCATTGATGGGAGTTTGCAGCGTGGAGGATGCTTCCCTTCCAGTGCCGCGGAAACTAATCAGAGCCGCGGCGAGCCGGGAGGAGGCCGGGATGCGGCCGCACGCCACCTGCGGAAACCATCCTGCCCCTTTCTCCTGCTTGCTTTCAAGCCCTCCCTTCCTTATTTATCAGTTAAAACGATGTTTATTAAAAAAAAACAAGCTGTGCTTGTAACTCAGATCCCTTCCTAAAGTCGCTTTGCTCCAAGTTAACATGTAACAAAGTTTGTTTTCCACCCTCGTTCTGACCACCCGTGCTAAGCAGCCCTGCACTTGATCTTCAAAACCACACTTGGCCAGGAGAACTTCTCTAAGAGGAAGTGGTCGGGGGGACGTTTCGCTTTTGACCGCCTGGCGCAGGCCGGGAGAACGGAATTAAGAAGCCAGGAGTGCGGGGTGGTCTTCCCGGGCGGTGGGTGAGATTGTTCCCGCGCACGCGCGGGCGCCGGGAGGCCCGGGGAGAGGGTTTCCTCTGTCTGGAACCAAGCGGAGGCAGCTGAGGGCTGAGTCGGGTTTTCTGTCTGTGTAGCTCTTGAACACTGGCTAATGTAGATGTTGTGGGTTAATATTTTTTATACATAAACCTAATAATTATGAACTGTAGAGATTGCAATTCTAGAAACTGTTTTTACCTAATTAATATATACACACCTGGCCTCTGACCCAGCAACTTTCTCTTAAAGTAGACTAAAGAGAGGGTGAGTGTTGTGCCGCCTCCTACTCCTCGACTTGTCTTTTTATTACGTGAGACTGGAAGTTAAACAGTGGAGATTTTGCTTTAACCACCTCTCTGGTCCCAGTTAATGCAGTGTCCAGCATAAATAAATGTTCAATAAATAATTGGATCGATGAGTAAGTGCCTTGGATCCCTTTGTTACAATGCTCTTTTTTGCTGTTAAAAAAAAAAGAAAAGCAGTATTGGAGATACAATTGCCGTTGTTAATAATAGTGAACAATTGGAAACAAAGATGACCAAAGGTGGGGATTATGCAAATTATTACAACCGTTAAAAACGATGTAGGTCTAGTATATTTATAGAAAATTAGGTTCATGATTTTAAATCAAGCAACAGATTACAAAATTCCCTCTTTTATACACGTTTAAAATACATATAAATTAAAATTATACATTATAAAATATTTTACATACCTGGGTACATAGAAAAGAGTGTGAGAAGATACACATCAAAATGTTAACTAATCTTTTCCCCCTCAGTTGTGGAATTACACATATGGTTTTTGTTCTTGTTTGCTGTCTATACTCTAAATGTCCTGCAGTTAATATATATCTAGTGTAAAATAAGTAAAAGTTATAAAAAGAAAAATAAAAGCAGTATACAGTAGCATCATCAGGAAAATAAAAGAGGAACACTGTTTCCCTAGGAGACTATCCTCTGTCCATATATTCCAGAACCTTTTCTTATTAGGTCTACAATCAGATATCTGTTCTGATATTGCCCTTGTATTCAGTGACGCAACACAATTGGAGTACTTTTTAAAAATGTCTACTGACATAACCACTAGTAATTTTGATTAACAACAAACTTTGCTCTTGCTCTTGTAGCTTTTAGGTCTTGGTGCAAATTTATTTATTCTAGTTACAACCTAAGGCAAAAATCACAAAATTTGAGGTCTGGTTGGGACATTAAAAATTTGCATTTCATTCTTCCATGTATCGCATTTCACCATTTTAGAAAAGTAGAAATCTATCAATGGGAATTCTACCAGATTCTTAGAATTGTTCCAATTTTCAACAACCCTTTTTATCCTGTTTTTTTGTTACTATTTATTCTAAATTAACTCCTTTCTAATACAATTTAATTTCATCTTCTCTTTCATTCTTTCATGAAATTTGAGTACAACCCGATCCACTTTTTAAATTACTTAAGGTACATGAAAGCCTGAATCTAATAATCTTTCACCTTTGTAACTATACGTTCCTATTTAAAGATCATTATTCAATTATTCCATCTCTTTGAGGAGAAAAAAATCATCTTTCCCCAATCTTACAATGAAACTAGTTTTTCTTCTATTACTATCTCACTTAAGTGGCTGTGTTCTTCACATTTGTTGTTAAGGTGAGTTATAAGATTTCTGGTAAAAAGAACAAGTTCTTAGTGTTTGCAATTGACACTCAACTAGCAAGTAGGAGTTTAGGTAAATTTTAGTAAAGAATACATTTCACAAAGTTGGATTTGCTTTTTAAACAATACATTATTGACTCTAGCCAGCTTGTTATTTGTTAGAATCTCTAAGTTATCTTCTATACTTGCCAACAGCTACCCATTCCTCTTTTTGAAACTTGTTTGTCTTCCTTGTTTATTTTAGCCCACCCCTATGTTTCACTCATTCTGTTTACATCTTACTACTTCTCCAATTTTCCGGGTCATTTTGATTCTAATCTGGTCATTGACAATGTGACTTCCTCTTCTTAGTTTTCATTTCCCAGCTAGGTTTCATTTGCTGTGTGAATGAAACGTCTTTTCTCATAGTATGAGTCACTGATAAAAAATGTTGCATGAATTGGGTCCAGGACCACACCTCTGAGAGATAACTGCTGGATTCTGAAGATAAATGACTACACCGATAATCACTATCTGGGTTCTATTCTCCATCCTATTACACAAAGTTAATAATTCTAGTTTATAAACCAAATTTTATCAGTTTTGGGTACAGAGATAATGTTGAACAGAAACAAAGCCTTGCCAAAATCTTAGTTCCCTTTATCTATCTGCCTGACTACATAGGCCATACGAAGATAAAGCAAGTAAAAAACCACAACACTTGATGGTCTGTTTTTTGGTAATTTCTCTTCATAGTTAAACCACACATTTAAAATCTAGATAAAGAACATTAAAATAACAGGCAATGGACTAAAATCAAACAAATGTTGTAATCTTGCACAGTGTTGATTATGAAGATTCAGCCTTGGTCTTGTTTGCCTCTTAGCATTGTTCCTTTAAATTTTAATCTCTGTCCCAAAATAGCAGGAAGTAGCCTCTTAGTATTGTTCCTTTAAATTTTAATTTCTGTTCCAAAATCTCTTGTAAATTTCATTTTAGAAAAATTCTGTAAGGTATAAAGGCACTCTATAAAAACAGTTTTAAACAGAGTATGAGCCTATGTTTGTGAAAGAAGGATACATATATTCAGAAAATAAAATTTGGAAGGGTATTCACTAAAATTTCAACAGTGATTATCTCTGGTTGGGAGAATTTTGAGTGGTTTTTATCTTTTTCATTTTAACTTTTCTAAAACAAATTTTTACTTATATACTTTTTTTTTAACGATTTTATTTATTTATTTGACAGAGAGAGAGAGTACAAGCAGGGGGAATGGCAGGCAGAAGCAGAAGGAGAAGCAGGCTCCCCACAGAGCAGGTGGAGCCTGATGTGGGACTCGATCCCAGGACCCTGGGATCATGACCTGAGCCGAAGGCAGTCACTTAACCAACTGAGCCACCCAGGCACCCACTTATATACTTTTTTTTAAGAAACATTAGAGAAATTTTTCTGGCTATTCTAAATCACAATGATAAATATCTCATTATAATAATGTGCTAAGCAATGGAGCTACCAAATTATTTGTCTGTGCATCTCATCATTTAAAAAAGAACATTTGTGCACACACTCCAATACATATGTATTTACTCATTTTTTTTTAAGGATTTTATTTTTAAAGTAATCTCTACACCCAACATGGGGCTTGAACTTACAACCTTGAGCTCAAGTGTCCCATGCTCAACCGACTGAGCCAGCCAGGTGCCCCTACTTTTTTTTTTTTTTTTTAATTAAATAAGACATAAAACATAAGGATAAAATAAAAATGGTTAAAAGTAAATTTTAATGTTACTTTCCTAATGACACTAATAACAACAATGGGGCTTTATTATTTTTAAATATACTTATTATTTTTAAAATTTCTTTTTAAATACATTGATATATAGCAATTCAAAAGTCCAATTCTAAGAAGAGTTTATTTGGATGTTGGGTTTTAGTAGCTGAAATCTCACAATATACCAAGTTTTTTTTTAAATGGGAGAACTACTCTACTGGCTGAGGTTTCTAAACCATAACGCTTGTTTTTGAATTCCACAATCAATTATACAAAGGTTTTTTTATGTAATTCGGCTAATAAATGTCCATCTTTCCTAATATCAATTCATTTTATAGCAAGCTGGAAGGCATAACATTTAGAAACATTTAGCAAATGATTTAAAAATGGTTTCAAAACTGTTCACCTGAAAGATTTTAAATAGGTTAAAAAACTGTTTCCGTGGTTTTTAAGCGTGTAGATATAAAAATTTATATAAGTGATGCATTTATATTTTCAGTTTTTTCAGGAAAAAGAAATCACAAAACTGTGGAAACATTTCCAAAAACTTATTTTCTAAATGCTCCCTCATAGCACAAATTTCTTTTGAAAAGTAATAAGATCTGGGGTGTCCGGGTGGCTCAGTCGGATAAGCATCTGCATTTGGCCCAGGTCTTGATCGCAGGGTGCTAGGATCAAGCCCCATGTCGGGGCTCACTGCTCTGTGGGGAGTCTGCTTCTCCCTCTCCCTCTGCTCCTCCCCCTGGCTCATTCTCTCTCTCTCTCTCTCTCTCTCTCTCTCAAATAAATAAAATCTTTAAACAAAACAAAAGCAGTAAGATTCTTAGTTATTGTTACCACATTTACTGCGAAGGGAAAGAGTAGATTCAATATTTTAAAACCATATGATAGACAACATGGTACTAGAAGCCACCAGTCATTATGCAGTTTACCACTAAATAAATATCAAACATCTTCATGGTACAAAAGGATTTTCATAGTCACTTCCTTTCTCTTTTCGAGGTGTATGAAAATTAAACTCTATTTTCAAGATCTTTATTAGATAAAATTATCACATGTGGTACTATCCTACTCTTCTGTGAATACCTTTTAAATTTTCATTTATAGAAACTACTTCATCGATTTTTCATAAAATATTGCCTTTATTAAGGAATTTGTTTACTGATAAGAATACATGTTCTTTGGTACGTCTTTATTTTAGTGGCTCAGAAAAAGTGTAGAGATTTGTGTATTTTCATTACTGAACAGAATTCAGCCAATACCATAAACTAAGCCAAATGTAGAAGCATCTACGCTTCTATCCAATTGCACAGCAGAGTTTCCAAAATGCATTTGTGTTCAAGTATCTTTTTCTTCAAGTCTTCAGGTGTGTTTTTTTTTTTCAGTCATTTTTTACCATAGCAGGAAATGCCACTATATTTCCCACGGATATGTATCTTTTTGTCTGTTGCTAAGAATAAGTTCCTCTTATTCCAAAGTATTGGATTCAATACTACATCACGTCTCACATCATTGAAAAAAATAGAGAAAATTATCTTCATATTCTGAATGTTTATTTTTATATATTTTGCAAATCACATAGCTTTATACTATCATTAGCTAACATCTCAAAGAACAATATACATTTAGACTCAAGTAATAGTAAAGGCTAATCTACATAAATTCATATTTCACATGACCTTTATTTCCATTTAAAAAAAATTATGGCTGACATTGTGACATGTGATTTCATTGCCATTGCTTTTTTCTTGTAATGATGTTGATAAAATGTTAATATCAGGAGTAAAGTTACCTGAGCTTCCATATTTTAAAACTGTGATTTTATTACTTACAGAAGTATGTAACTTTTGTTACATACCACAGTTTCTTTGCAATATTCTTTTAAGCCAAGTTTCCATTTGATAAAGGGTAGTTTAAAATACGCCCCTTAAAATATGGATAGTTAAAATATGCCCCTTGGCCATATATCTAAGTGGAAAAAATTTTCAGGAAAGTGTTGTAACTCCTCTGAGTTGCAGAACTCCCAATCTTCCCTCAGGATACCTTCTGTGACTCATGCTAATTTTACTTACAAAAGCTGACCAAATGACTGCTCCGTTGTTAAATCTGCATAATATATAGCAATAGTTTCTTTTTTTCTTTTCTTTTTTTAGCTAAAGAAAATCTCCAAAATTCCTCCACCAGAAAACAAAAACAAAACAGTATACTAAAATTAGAGGAACAGTGTGAAAATAGAAAGCTGGAAAAGCAGAGTTATCTAGAGGGCAAATGCCAACTGCATACCCATGATCTGAGACCAACGCACTACCAGAGGTAGAAAAGCAAAACATGAGACTTCTGCATTAAGCCTAGGATCCTAGAGGTGAACCAAAGTGGACCCAGGTTGTAGTGCCCCCTGGCTTCCAGCAGTAGCAATTACAAATCCTTTCTAGAGGAAAGTATGCAGGACATCAGCTCCTAGGCTCTTCACAAATTAAAATCAAATAAAAGTTCATACTCAAAGATCATCAAACTCATAGGAAAAAGTCACCATAAGGAAGAATCAGTATCAATAAAAACTATAACTCATGGACTTCAGATATTGATGATCAGAAACCGAATATAAAGGAACTATATTTGAAATGATTATTTTTAATGAACAATTTCTGACTTCATCCATGATGGAGAATGGGTATTAAATTCACTTTCCCATAATAAACAACTACACATTTAGACAAAATATATGAACAACTGTTTTTAGGCATTGGACAATAGGTAATGTGGCACTGTGACCTTGAAATAAAAGAAACAAACAAGGTGAACTCCACATTCTTTCTGGCTTTTTGCCTGGGGACACCTTTCAAAAAACAACACAAAACTATGGAAACCAAATAGAGAACAGCTGTCCCGTAGGATGGAGGAAAGAAAGAATGAAGTTCAGACATAAGGAGGCAATTGAAATTTGAGGGTCAGAATACCAGAGAGGAGGAACCTGTACAGAGTAGGACCTCCAGAAATTTGTATATGAATCCTCTTGATTAGTTAGCTGAATTTTAAGCTGCACAAGTAGAGGGTGAAATTCTGGAAGACCTGTCAGAGAGCAGCTCTGGGGGGCTCCGAACTAACTTAAGTTTCCAGAGGTTGGTGTAAGATTGCAAAGACAATAGAGTTCTAACCAGTGAGTAAAGATACCTTGGTAGGGGCGCCTGGGTGGCTCAGTCATTAAGTGTCTGCCTTCAGCTCAGGTCATGATCCGGGGGTCCTGGGATTGAGCCCCGCATTGGGCTCCCTGCTAGGCGGGAAGCCTGATTCTCCCTCTCCCACTCCCCCTGCTTGTGTTCCCTCTCTCGCTGTGTCTCTCTCTGTCAAATAAATAAATAAAATCTTTAAAAAAAAAGATACCTTGGTGAACAACCTGAGCATTCAGTTAAAAACCGCCAGAAGGCTATAATTTAAAGAAAGGTTTGCATGGAGACCCCCAAAATGTCACAACTTAGGGGAAAAGCTCCACTAGCCTAAAATAAATGCTACAATAGACATATCCAAACAAAACCTAAAATCAGGTCTCAACAGGATTAAGCTGATCTTCCAGTAAATTAATGAAGAGGGGAAAACCCCCCAAAAAATTCATTAAAAAACAAACGGCAATAGCCAAACTCTCAAACACATAGCATTTGCAATGTAAAGCATAATAATAAAAATTGTATTACATGTGAAAAATCAGAAAAATGTGTTCATCATCATGAGAAAATATAGTCATTGAATACAGACCAAGAAATAACACAGACATCAAAATTAGCAGAATTTTATAAATATGGTTAGAGATTTAAGAGAAACGCAGGATGTAAGTAGTGATCAAATGGGAGCTCTTACTAGAGAAATGCATACTGTAAAAAAGAACCATGTAAAAATTCTAGAAATAAATAAAAAATACAATATAAAAAGGGTAAAAATCCACTAGATGGTGACATATTGGACACACAAAAAAGGGGGGGGGTGGTTAGTGGATTGAACACAGACCAATAGAGAGAATGAAGAAGAAAAAGACTGAAAAAAAAAGAACCACATTAAAAAAAAATCAAACAGTCTGAAATATGTGTAATTGGACTCCTAAGTGAAGTGGAGAGAGAGATTAGAGCAGAAAAAAAGACTTGAAGAAACAGTGACTGAAATGTTCCAAATTTGATAAAAAATATCAAGACACGGATCCAAAAAGCTGAATGAGTCACAAACAAATAACACAAAGAAAACCATTCCCAGGCATATAATAGTCAAATTACCAAATACCAAAGATAAAGAGAAACATCTTTAAAGTGATCAGAAAACAAAAGGCAAATAAACTACAGGCAATAATAATAATTACTGATGACATCTAGTTAGAAACAATGCAAGCCAGAACTCAATCAAATGACAATTTTAAAGTGAAAAAAAGGGAACGAAATATCTATAATCTAGAATTCTATATCTGATAAGATCAATCTTCAAAAATGAAAGTAAAATAAATTTTCAGATTTTAAAAAACTGAAATAAATTGTCATAAACAGATGTGTTTTAAAATAAATGTTAAAGTTCTGCAGACCAAAAGGGAAATAATAGCAGATGGAAATGCAGATCTACATGAATAGACAAAAAAATGCAGAAAATGGTTTATATATAGGTAAATAAATTATTAGCTAATTTTCTCATTTAAAGCAAAGGCGATACAGTGTATTGTGTGTTTAAATTGTAGAAGTGAAATGCATGACAACATCAGACTGTTAAAAGGTTCTCATATTATATATGAAAGAGTACAATATTAGTTCAAGGTATGCAATGATTAGTTAAAAAGATATACAAATAGATGGCTACCTAGGAAATTTCTAGGAAATTCCTACATCAATTACCATATTAAAAGTAAGTAAGTTATACACTTCCTGATTTCAAAACTTACTGCAAAACTATAGTAATTAAGACAGTGTGGTATTGGCATAAGGATAGACAAAAGCAAGAAGCAGATAGATGGATAGAAGACCTGAGTAATGCTACCAGTTTACCTAACTGACACTTAGAGATGCTCAACAACAGCAGAATACCCGTTCTTTTAGAGTGCAGATGGAATATTCATCAAGAAAGACCACAATTTGGGACATAAAACAAATTTTAACAAATTTGAAAAATTGAAATCATATAAAGCATGTTTTTGGACCATAACAAAACTAAACTAGAAATCAGTAACACAAAAAGATCTAGAATAGTCCCAAATATTTAGAAATTGAACAGCAAAAGGTGCACTCTTATTAAACCATAGGATAAAGTAGAAATTGAAAGGTAAAGGAAAATGTATTTTGAATTATATAGAAATGAAAATATAACATACCAAACTGTTTGGCATGGAGCTAAATCAGAGAAATGAATAGCATTAAATGTTTATACTAAAAAAAAAAAAAAAAAACGAAGGTCTCAAAGCAGTGGTTTAAGTTTCTACCTTAAGAAACGAGGAGGGACGCCTGGGTGGCTCAGTTGGTTGGGCGACTGCTTTTGGCTCAGGTCATGCTCCTGGAGTCCCGGGATCGAGTCCCACATCGGGCTCCCTGCTCAGCAGGGAGTCTGCTTCTCCCTCTGACCCTCTTCCCTCTCGTGCTCTCTTTCTCTCATTCTCTCTCTCTCAAATAAATAAATAAAATCTTAAAAAAAAAAAGAAACGAGGAAAAGAACAGCCAATAAAATCCAAAGCAAGTAAAGGGAAGTCAATAAAGAAAAAGAAGTCAAAAGCTGTTTCTTTGAAATAACTAATTGATAAATCTCTAGCCAGACTGATCAAGAGAAAAGAAAGAAGCTACAAATCACAAATATCAAAAGAGAAAGATGGGATATTACTATGGAACCCTACCGATATTAAAAGGACAAATGGACAAATTCCTTTAAAGATACAAAACACCAAAGCTTATTCAAGAAGTTATTTTGTAGGTATTAACAAAATGATTCTAAAGTTTATATGGAAAGTTAAAAAGTGTAGAATAGCCAACAAAATACTGAGGAAGAACAAAGTTGGAGGATCCACATTATTTATTTTCAGGATTTACTATAAAGCTATAGGGAAGGCAGGGTAATTTTAGACATAAATCTATTGAACAGAAATAAAGAGCTCAGATCTATCTATCTACACCTATATCTATATCATCTCTATCTCTATCTCTGGCTATGTCTTCAATTAATTTTTGACAAAGCTACAAAGGCAATTCAATGTAGAAAGGATAGTCTTTCAATAAATGGTGTTGGATCACTTGGATAGCCATATAATAAATAATGAGCCTTGATCTACACCCCACACTCTATATAAAAATTAACTCAAAATGGATCATAGACCTAAATATAAAACCCCGAACCACAAAACTTCTATGAGACAACAGGAAAAAAATCTGTGATCTTAGGTGAGGTGAAGATTTCTTACCTATGACACCAGAAGCATGGCCAGTATGAGAAAAAATTGATAGACTGGATTTCATCAAAAGGAAGAACTTTTGTTTTTTGGAAAGACAATTTTTAAAAAAGATTTTCTTTATTTATTTGACAGAGAGAGACACAACCAGAAGGGAGCACAAGCAGGGGGAGTGGGAGAGGGAGAAGCAGACTCCCGGTTGAGCAGGGAGCCCGATGAGGGGCTTGATCCCAGGACCCTGGGATCATGACTTGAGCCGAAGGCAGACGCTTAACGACTGCGCCACACAAGCGCCCCGGAAAGACAATTTTAAGAGAATAAAAAGACTACAGACTGAGAAATTTTTTTTTAATTGAGGTATAATTGACAAATAAAAGGATTTCTACCATCAAGCTGACTAATAACACCTCCCTTACCTCACAGATTTACCATTAAAATTGTTGTTATTGCTGTTGAGAATACTTAAGTTCTATTGTTTTAGCAAATTTCAATTACACAATATGGTATTATTATCATCTATAGTCATCATATTATACATTAGTTTCTCAGCCCTTGTTCCTCTTTTTAAAAATTGAATTTATTTATTTTAAGTAATCTCTACACCCAATGTGGGGCTCAAACTCACGACCATGAGATCAAGAGTCACATGCTCCATGGACTGAGCCAGTCAGGAATAAGTTATTCCTCTTATAACTGAAAGATTGTAGCCTTTCACCAGCCTCTCTACTTCCCTCACCCTCCAGTTCCTGGCAATCACCAACCTACTCTCTGTTTCTATGGGTTTGGTTTTTAGGTTCCACATTTAAGTGGGATCTTACGGTATTTGTTTTTCTCTGTCTGGGTTATTTCACTTAGCATAATGCCCTCCAATTCCATTCATGTTGTTGCAAATGATAGGATTTTCTTCTTTTTAGAGGCTGGATAATAAATATTATTAGATGTATAAAGACACTTAAATTGTTTTTATACCTTGGTTATTGTGAATAATGCTCCATGAACACTCAAGTACAAGTAACTCTTTAAGATAATGATTTGTTTCCTTTGGATATACACCCAGAAGTGGAATTGCTGGATCACATGGTAGTTTTATTTTTAATTTCTTGAGGAACTACCATATTGTTTTCCATCATGGCTGTAC
Source organism: Zalophus californianus (assembly GCF_009762305.2). NCBI lineage: Eukaryota > Metazoa > Chordata > Mammalia > Carnivora > Otariidae > Zalophus > Zalophus californianus. Next base: position 123,455,346 of record NC_045599.1, on the reverse strand, counting down.
CAGGTTACATTCCCATCAACAGTATGCAAATTTCCTTTTTCTTCATATCCTAGCCAGTATTTCTTATCTCTTGTCCTTCTGATAATAGCCATCCTAACAGGTATGAGGTAATATCCCATTGTGGTTTTAATTTGCATTTTCCTGATGATCAGTGATGTTGAGCATCTTTTCATGTCCTTGTTGGCCATTTGTATGTCTTCTTAGGAAAAATATCTACTGACATCTTTTACTCATTTTTAAATTGGGTTATTTATTTTTTGTTCTGTTTTGGGTTTGGTTTATTTTGTTTTGTTTTGTTTGTTTTTTTGCTAGTGAGCAGTATGAGTTCCTTGTACATTTTGGGTATTAACTTCTTATTAGTTTGTAGTTTGCAAATATTTTCTCCCATTTCATAGGTTGCCTTTTCATTTTGTTGATGGTTTCTTTCGCTGTGCAAAAGCTTTTAATTTTGATGTAGTCCTAATTGTTTATTTTCCTTTTTGTTGCCTTTACTTTTGACTGATGACAACATGGCACAGGGAAATTTTTAGAAGTGATGAAATCGTTCTATTTTTTATTTATAGTGGTGGTTATATGACACTGTGTGTTTGTCAAACTTACGGAACTATATATTTAAAGGGTCAAATCTACCTGTACATAATTTCTACATCAGTAAAAAAATGAAAATAACAAAAACCATTATTCCAAGGGATAGAAAATATATAGAGTGTAGTATGAGAAGGTCTAACGTACTTTAAAATAGGATTCCCAGGGGCGCCTGGGTGGCTCAGTTGTTAAGCATCTGCCTTCGGCTCGGGTCATGATCCCAGGGTCCTGGGATCGAGCCCCGCATCGGGCTCCCTGCTCAGCGGGAAGCCTGCTTCTCCCTCTCCCACTCCTCCCACTTGTGTTCCCTCTCTCGCTGTGTCTCTCTCTGTCAAATAAATAAATAAAATCTTTAAAAAATAAAAATAAAAAATAAAATAAAATAGGATTCCCAGAAGGAAATAATTGAGAGAATAAAAAGATACAATATTTAAAGAGATTATAGCTTACATTTTCTAGGATTTGTGAAAGACAAAATTAGCAAATATGGAAGGGAAAATATATGCCAATCAGGAAAAATAAAAGGAAATCCACACCTAGACACTATATAGTGAAGACAAAGACAAAGAAATCTTAAAAGCAGTTGCGGAAGAAAGACAACCTACAAGAACCACAGTTGGAATAATTGTAGTCTCCTTTGCAGATATAATAGATGCCAGAAGACAGAAAAATTACCTTTAAACTGGTAAACAAATAAAACTGTCAACCAAAATTTCTATACCTAAAAAAAATCTGTCTTTAAATAATATAAAAAATACATTTTTAGATAATCAAAAAATGGCAGTGTTTATGTCCAAAAGACATGACTATTGAAGTTTTCATTACATGTATTTCAAGAAGAAGAAAAGGGCTCTGGAAAGATAGTCTGAAATATAAGAAATATCTCTTGATGAACACTATTCAAACTTGATTTTCTTGTGAACAGACATATTGAAAAGAGCAAGCACAGAAGAGGAAGTAAGCAGGATTCCCTAGAAAAGAGTATCAAGAAAGTAGTTTGCTTGTGTTTTTATTCACCGTCAGTGTAGAGATACATCTGTCAATTAAGAGAGGAGCTGTAGGACCATGGTTCAGCCAATGTTAAAAACAAAGGTCACAGTCTGTGAGATTCCATGTTTTCAAAAGAAGGAAAAATCATTACATGGTTGGCACCAGTGGTTTTCATAACCTATTTTAGATTTTTCCTGAAGGTCCCTCTATAACATACATTCATGAGAATCTTTTGTTTAAGGAAGCAGTTTGTAAGTGGAATAACTTTCTCAGATGGAAGTATCTGTTTCCATTCTACCACAGTACACTTTTTCTTTTTCTTTCTTTCTTTTTCTTTCTTTCTTTCTTTCTTTCTTTCTTTCTTTCTTTCTTTCTTTCTTTCTTTCTTTCTTTCTTCTTTTTCTTTTTCTTTCTTTCTTTCTTTCTTTCTTTCTTTCTTTCTTTCTTTCTTTCTTTCTTTCTTTCCTTTCTTTCTTTCTTTTCTTTCTTTCTTTCTTTTCTTTCTTTCTTTCTTTCTTTTCTTTCTTCCTTCCTTCCTTCCTTCCTTCCTTCCTTCCTTTTTTTCTTTCTTTTCTTTTTTAGATTTTATTTATTTATTTGACAGAGAGAGAGAGCACAAGCAGGGAGAGAAGGAGAGGGAGAGGCAGACTCCCCACTGAGCAGGGAGCCCAATGTGAGACTCGATCCCAGGACCCTGGGATCATGACCTGACCGAAGGTAGACTCTCAATGACTGAGCCACCCAGGCGCCCCTCACAGGACCCTCTTTCCAGATACACTTGGGAAACTGAGTTAGTAACCAGAAGGTACTTGGTCAACATGGAATCAGATAAATGACCTTTTTTGGAAGAATATTTTGCTACTTTACATTTTCACAAATTATGTCTAATATTCTGCTTGAACTTTGCTGAACTAATTTATGTTTTTACTTTTCTCTTACCAACTCCTTCTAACAGTAATTTAAAAATTACTGCCACAATTGTGAGAGTTTAAAAATTATTCTGAATTCTCTTTTAGTACTATATTGATGCTACTGAAGTCTAAACTTTTGTGTAAATTGTGCTCAAAGACTTGGTCCAGTAGCAAGCGATGCTCAGCAGGAATATAGTGGAAATAAATGCAGTGGTGCGGTCCTAGGAATGAGTCTCACAGCAGTTGCAGGCATGAATGGAACCTCAGCATATGTACACAGTTGGCTTTGCATATTGTGGAGAGGTTTAGCCCAGTCAAAAAAAATGGTTTGGAGGAACTGCTTCTCTGAGGAGAAAAAAAAGACTGTTATTTCCAGATGGGTTCGAAGAATTTAAATATGCTGAGCGAAATAAGTCAATCAGAGAAAGACATGTATCATATGATCTCACTGATAGGAAGAATTCTTAATCTCAGGAAACAAACTGAGGGTTGTTGGAGTGGTGGGGGGTGGGAGGGATGGGGTGGCTGGGTGATAGACATTGGGGAGGGTATGTGCTATGGTGAGCACTGTGAATTGTGTAAGACTGATAAATCACAGACCTGTACCTCTGAAACAAATAATACATTATATGTTAAAAAAAAAAGAAGATAGTAAGAAGGGAAAAATGAAGGGGGGAAATTGGAGGGGGAGACGAACCATGAGAGACGATGGACTCTGAGAAACAAACTGAGGATTCTAGAGGGGAGGGGCGTGGGGGGATGGGTTAGCCTGGTGATGGGTATTAAGGAGGGCACGTTCTGCGTGGAGCACTGGGTGTTATGCACAAACAATGGATCATGGAACACTACATCAAAAACTAATGATGTGATGTATGGTGATTAACATAACATAATAAAATAAAATAAATAAATAAAGTGAAAGCAAAACTTTAAAACTCTTAGAAGGAAATATAGGATATCTTCATGAGCCGGTAAAGCTAAGAGTTTCTTAAATAAGACACAAAAAGCATTGGGCAATATCTATTTAAGGGGAGGATGTGCGTATTCTACCATTTAGCAGTTCCAATCCTGGGCATAAGCCATAGAGAAACCCTCATACACCTGGGGAAATTCTAACATGAATGTCCATAGTAACATTGTTTACAATAGCAGAAGTTGTGAGCAACCTAACATGACTTTTTTTTTTTAAAGATTTTGTCTATTTATTTATTTGAGAGAGAGAGAGAGAGCACGTGAGTGGGAGGAGGAGCAGAGGGAGAGGGAAAAGCAGACTCCCTGCTGAGCTGGAATCAGGACCTGAGCCAAGGCAGATGCTTAACCGCTTAACCAACTGAGCCACCCAGGCACCCCCTAACATGACTTTAGTAGAAAAACAGAAATAGCTGTGGTTTCTTTAGTCAATAGAATGCTCGCTACACCTTTCCCAAACATAATGAAAAGTGGCAAAAGCAGATTGCAGAAAAGCACATACGACTAAGATAAAAAAATTAATAATTGAAACATTTTAAAAGATATATATATATGTAAGGGAAATATAAAGAAATGCAAAGGAATGAGAAACACCAAAATTAGGTACTGGTTTTCTCTGAGAAGGAGGGAAGGAAGGAGTAAAACTGTGATGACATACACAGGGATCTTTTAATGTCCTCATAGTATTTTATTTAATGAGAAAATTAATGTTTGAAAGGTGACTGAAGGAAAATGAAAAGCTTTTATGTTAGTATTATAAACTGAAAAATGAAATATTCACTAAAGTTTATCTTTAGAGACTAAGAAAGGTGAGGGGGAATTTATGATGAGCACAAAACTGTCATTAACTTATGGTCATAACTCATTGTTCACCCACCTTATACACCAGATGAGGTTCTAAATGGTTTTAGACTGTTTGTAAAAACTGAATCCATTTTTTTTTAAGATTTTTATTTATTTATTTGAGAGAGAGAATGAGATAGAGCATGAGAGGGGAGAGGGTCAGAGGGAGAAGCAGACTCCCCGCCGAGTGGGGAGCCCGATGCGGGACTCGATCCCGGGACTCCAGGATCATGACCTGAGCCGAAGGCAGTCGCTTAACCAACTGAGCCACCCAGGCACCCAAACTGAATCCATTTTCAAAGGATAAACATTTATGATCTTTTGATAACAGAGATATTACAAATAAATTTTTCCTAAGTACCAAAGGCAATTTGAAAGTGGAATTCTTCCTTTTCTGGCATAATAATAAATCTTATCTAATACAAACCAATGAAATAAGTGTGGAGCCTTACAATTTACTAGTTTGAAGGATGATACTACTCTGAATATGTAAATTCTGGTATGTTAGTTAAAGGGTCAGTCACAATACGTTGTTACCATTTTTTTCCTAAAGTTATGTTAGACTTCACAGCTCATATTCTCTAAATTTAACAATAATTAAATATGTATATTAGTCTTATAAGTCTCTCTCTTGAAACTGGGTTCTGTACCGTATTCAACACTAACACTTCTTATTGTCGTCTACATCATAATGAAAAAGAGCCTACCATTTTCCTAAATCCTGGTTTCTTTGTATCTTACTAACAATTATCATTATCATTATCATTATCATTATTATTATTCAGGAGTGGGGAGAAGTGTGTATCATACACATGGAAGACAGGATATCACAATAACAAGATCTTGAGCATGTTCACGAAACTTGGGCAAAGCATATGTCACATCTAAGTCTCATTTCCTCTGAGCCTGACTTGATAGGGTTGATATAAGGTTTAAATAGGACAAGGCTCATAGCACTTGGCACAGTGTCTAGCACAGAGTAAGCACTCAATAAATGCTAGTAGATGGTAGGGATGACAGTGACAATGCAGCACGTATAAGGAATTGACTCAAATACTGAGATTGGATGATTTTACCTTTTGAATAAACGAGTGAGATACATAGAATAGTAATAAATAGACTTAAAATGAACATTCATCTTTCAACTGCCTCTCAACATACTTACCAGTATAAAATTGGTGACTTAGGTGACATTGCCACGGAAATGATTCAGGATGCTGACAGGACCTTGACAAGCCGGGGCAACCCCTTAATGATGCGAGGAAGGCCAGCTTTAGTGTTTGGTCCATAAAATACACGCTTTTATGTCCCTTCCTATTTGATGAGAGAGAGAGCCCACTATTTCTGTAGGAAATTTACTTCTGATCTACCCCTGGTAACTTTTACTGGCAGGTGCACCCATCCCTCAGCTGCTGTAAGAATTGGTTGCTGAAACTCACAGCTGCACTTTACTTCAGAGAATTTCTCTCAGCCCAAAGAGGCAGTGTTGCCCACAGACACAGACACATAGGAGATTGAGGTTGGGAGAGGAAGCCTCCGGTAACCAGTGACTGCTGATGGAGAGATACAAGCCCAGCTCCCTTGCCTCAGGACAGCTGACTCAATGGAGCCCTTCTTCCCCCACCCCCCAGTAGTGATGAATCTTGTTTTATAAACATTTTAAAATAGAAATGTTTGTCCCTTAGTCCAAAATTTTCTCTCAATAGAATCTTAGGATAATTTTCAGTTACCAGATTTAGTCCTCAACTGATCATTTTCTTTCTTTCTGATTCAATTTTTTTAAAATATAAATTCAATTAGCAAACATATAGTACATCATAAGTTCCAGACATAGAGTTCATTAATTCATCAGTTGCATATAACACCCAGCGCTCATCACATCATGTGCCCTCGGGGGAATAGGGTAATTCAATGGAGCCCCTCTTGCTCCAATTCTTTCTTCTGAAATCAGGCTAAGCATAGGCTGCAGCTAGATACACATCTTTGCCCAACTTCTTCCCCCGTGCTATCCTGCTTCCTCATTCTTACAGGTTTTTTTTTTTTTTTTTTTCCCTGCAGAGCCCCCTCAACAAATCCCTCACACAAGAATTCTAGTCTCAATCTCCACTTCTGGAGGACCCAACCTAAGATACCTTCTGAGTATGTCTATTTCTGTAGTTATGTTACCAATAGGAGAGATTTTTCTGTTGTTTTTCTTCTAGACAAATGCACAAAAGCTTTTAACACCTTGTGGTTTTGGTTTTCTAGTCCTGTACATTTATTTAGATCTTGGAGGTTAGTAACCATGATAGCTTATTGCACCTCTTTTAGATCTATACATATTAAAGAGAAGAAACCAAAACCAAACAAAACAAACAAAAACAAAAAACCACAAAAAACACACAAAAAACACAAACTTCTGGTCCCCTGAAGCATGTGGGTGGCAACAGCATTTCAGTGCTTTTCTTAACACAGCTTCTACCATATAGGGTGAAGCTCTAACAGGCATATCATGTTAGCTAAAGAACAATAACCTAAATTTCATCCTACATTTAAAAAGTCTTACTTTCAATACTGTTCCTACAGAGGTGATGAAGAGTCAAGCTTCCATATCTGATGGCATGTGTAAGATCATGAGTTTGAAAAGGAAGAGATAATTTACATGCCTGAAAAAAATTCTTCATCAACTTAATTGAAGTTTTTGAAAAATATTACATCATTTCAAAGAACTGTTTGTAAGAACTGATATAAGAAGGTGGTCATAGAAGGTATTTCTGTCTTCTTCTTTGGTAGTAAGAACCTGTCCGCCAATAGCCTGTATCAGCTATTGAATATTATTCTCAGCTGGGCAAATCCCAAACCATAATTTGACTTTAAATTTCTATTCCAGGTCATGGCATTTGCAACCCATCAGGTGCTGAGGAGTTCGTGTGCAGCAAGCAGCCTTAGTTTTTTATGATTATATTCCTCCTAGACCTCTCAAGGGCATTTGGTGCTTCTAACAGAAATGCAATCTGGCTGTCCTAGATAACTAAATGAGGTTTGTCCATCACTCACCCCGACGAAAAGGCTCTTCATTATTGGCAAGTTGGAGAGCTGTAGTGTGGTCTGTGCTTCATCTGATTTATTTCCCATCATAAATGGCTGACATTACGAAAAAAATGGAAGAATGTATGTGTGAGAGGAAATGGGGAGAGAGTCAGGGAAGGTTGGAGGAGCCATCAGAGAGCAAAGCAAGTCTGACCCTGATGTAGAGGGGAGGGAGGAATGTTGTGAAGAAGCATCTCAGAATACTATGTAGGGTAAGGAAGTTTTGGCAAGGCAGTTGGGGAGTCTTCAAACCACAGCCTGCCACCTGAGGTCTTCTGTTTCTTTCAAGAAAAGGACTGCCATGCTTAGTCATTGGCTAGGAGCAGTCTCTAGGAAGCCTGGTGTTGGCACAACTGTGGAAATGGGATTCAGAGTGTAGAAGGCAGGACCTTTGGTGAGTTAAGCTTCCCGTAGTTGGGGGTCTGTGAGGCGTAGTATTCTCCTCCTGCCAAATGCACCCTACCGTTTTAAGACAATGGAATGAGAAAAAGAAGATAGAAGATAAAAATGGGTTGTAGTTTGAGGGATGTTTGGATTCAAGGCAAGGGTTTCTGTTGTTTTTTGAATGAGAAGAACTTCAGTATGTTGTAAGCCTAGAGGAGGGAATCTGCACAATGGAACAAGTTAAAAAAAAAGGAAGAGAAGCAGGGAATGGGGGAAAAGTTGGGTGGGGACTTTGTGTGTGTGTTTGTGTGAGAGAGAAAGAATTAGTTAATTGTGAAGGAAGAAGACTTCAGAGAAAGAAAGAAGAAGAAATTGATAAAGGTAATGGCTTTGAGGAGTGACATCTTATTCCTTGGGACAATGTCTGAACATGGGTAAAGGTTAAACGTTGTTGGAAGTTGAAGGGAATTGTGCTTGGTTATTTCAATTTCATTCAAAATAGGAAGAAAAGCATGAGGGACACTAATGGAAGGTTAAGTCTTGAACAGGAAGTACTCCATCCTCTGAGGCTGAAGCAAAAACAGGTAAGATTGGCCTTAGAGAAAGACTCTGCAGATGTGGGATCAAATTACGGGAGAGAAAGGTTGATGACCTCAATTTCTTGATGAAGTAGGAGGCGAAGTTATCTACTGAAGGTATTATTTATTTGTAGCTCTTCTCATGTGACAAAATTCCATACATAAAAGTATAACAGAAATAATATTTAGTATATTAAAATTAATATGTCAAATATGTCTTTTATATTAAGATGATTATCTATTATATAAATCTTTTATAGGCATGTGTGTGTCTGTTTCTTGGTGTATAGCCCAAAACTCTAAAATATTCTCTTGGTTTAATTTGGAATTTTAAAAACTGATAGTGGATTGAATTTATGTTATTCTCAATCAGAAAATAATAACTGGAGATATACTGTCAGTGTATTATGTATATTTGCTACCAAATTTAACAAAACCAAAAATACTTTTGAACCATGTAATTTATCTATTAAAATAATTTCATCATCTGAGCATTTATTGGCTTAGCCTATCAAAAAGTAGACATCGAAGTATTTCATAATTGGAGGGGGACTTTGACATCATTGGTTTCTAATGTGGGGGCTTAGACTTCCAGACTCTATAAATTGAGCAATAGAGGTTGATGGTCTCTTTTCTTTCTTTCTTTTTTTTTTTTGACGATCTGTTTTCAAATTTTAACACACCAAATGGAAATCACACTTTACCCATATGAAGGCTGAAGTTACAATGATTTGAAATGATTTCAATTCAGTGGGGCTACTCTTCAGAAGCTCCAATGGGCCTTTGCAATATTAAAAAATGGAAAATGCATTAATCATTATTTAATCAATGAGTTTTAAAGATACACAAAGGTTTCTGAAATATGGGATTTGGGGTTGGGGGAAGGATTATAGAAGTTTGAGGTAACGGGTCATAAAAATGTTGGGAAAAACTGATTTTGTCTAATCCTGTAATTTGCAGATGAGGAAACTGGGAAGTTACCCAGTATCACATCATGGTTCATCAGTAGTAGAGCCAGTTTTAGGATTTGACTATTCTTGAAGTTGTGAAAAAATTACCTAACATGCCATTTTCTTGGGTGTTAGGGTTTTGCATTTTGTATCATGGTCTTTAGTGTTCTTAGCACTTGGAATCCAAATGCTTCACATTTTGTTTGGAGTTGCTTTGGGAAAGAGTATGTATGAGTAGGGAATATTCTAGTCCAAACACTAGGCCAACTTTCCAGTAAAGTGGTTAAAAAAAAGTTCCACAGAGGTAAATGAAGAGCAAAAACCTTCAAAAGAGTCTTCATAGTAAAGAGGTGCCATAAAAGCCTAATTAATTTCAAAGTCCATCTTCCATTCTTCATAATTTTAGGGTAATCCTCATTCCTATCTACTCTAGTTCCAACAGTACTTTAAACAGAGCACATGATTAAACTGTTAGTGGATGAATCTGCAAAAAGAAAACTGATTTTTGACTCTTCTACAGTTTCAATCTTAAGTGTGCACACCAAATACATACATTCTTATCAAATAATTAACATATATTCCCAATTAACAAACAGGGACAATCTTTATACACAAATTTGGCTACCACTGTAATTTTTAAAACATTGATCCCACCAGCAAGAAAGGAGACAGTTGTGCCCCTTTAAAGATAGATAATTTGAATAAAGAATATAAGATACAATCATAATTAGAGGTTCAGAAAATAATTTTCCTTCTTGTGGAATGTTTTAATATTTTCTTCCTTTTATTTCTTTATTCTTCCTCCTCATATTTCTTTAGACGACACAGTCATTTCTTCTCAATTTTTTTTTCTTTTTAGGGATGGGAGGCTGTCTACTGATGGTCTAAAAGAAGCGCCTTCATAACTGCAGCTGAGGCAGAAATGGAATATCTAGTAATTCTTACATCTCTTCGATGCAGTCTTCCAAGATGTTACAATCTCTTTCTAAGTCCAAAGTTTCAAAACTTCATAAGGATAATCAGAATTGTATAACAAATGGTAACAAGTAGTTGTGTGCATTCATTTTCTAAGATATCCAATCACATGTCTATTAAAACTCAGACTTCATTTTGGCATCAGATGCACATAACAGAATGAACAAGGCCGAGACCTAGTCATTGTCATAGATGCAACCTGAAAAAAAAAGAATTTCAATAGAGTTATACAAAACACATAACTTCTAAGTGTTCCAAGTTTAGAAATGTGGGTGATTCATACTCTCCCAGTTTAGAATTAAAAAAAAAATGTAGAATTGGCTCACTTTGTGAAAAAGTAGTTACACGGAAGACCATATATGTATTTAACTTTCATTGCTCAGTATTTAATTGTAACAAAGTTTCTGGACAGATTTATTCTTTATCAAAATGAGACACAGGATTATTTTATCTGCCACTTAATTAAATGTACTTTTTGGTAGTTATCCTAAATGAGATTGACGATATTAAATATCAGTAAGAATCATAATTTTCAAAGGAAACTAAAAGGCCACATGAGTAACTCTATGCATCGTTTCAGATGAGATTTTTTTTAAATTTTTTAAAATTTTTTTTAAAGATTTTATTTATTTATTTGAGAGAGAAAATGAGAGAGAGAGAGAGAGCACACAAGAGGGGGGAGGGTTAGAGGGAGAAGCAGACTCCCTGCTGAGCAGGGAGCCCGATGCGGGACTTGATCCTGGGACTCCAGGATCATGACCTGAGCTGAAGGCAGTCACTTAACCAACTGAGCCACCCAAGCACCCGAGATTAATTTTTTAGATTGTAATTTGTAACTATGTGATGCTAAAAGAATACTAGTGAGTATTATAGGTTATGAAATAAGTACCTACTAATTGGTCAAGTATACATATTTTTGTGGATGAAAGTAGTTCATATTAAGATTAATGGTATAGGGCGCCTGGGTGGCTCAGTTGGTTAAGCGACTGCCTTTGGCTCAGGTCATGATCCTGGAGTCCCGGGATCGAGTCCCACATTGGACTCCCTGCTCGGCAGGGAGTCTGCTTCTCCCTCTGACCCTCTTCCCTCTCATGCTCTCTATCTCTCATTCTCTCTCTCTCTCTCAAATAAATAAATAAAATCTTAAAAAAAAAAGATTAATGGTATAATGAAAAATTCACTATTTTCATACTTCTGTTTTCAAAGAAAATAAATAAGATTTTTCCTTGATTTCCAGTCATGTGCAAAAATAATTTTCTTAAATTATACCAGAGCATTTACCTTTCCTAACATTTTCAAGTGATTCAAATTCTGATCAGATTGGAAAGTTCTAATTAATCCAGCAAGCTATTTTTAGTATTTGTAAGAACAGTAAATTCACTGTTATTGTTTTCAGTGGTGGGTGCCATGTGGGACTTACCATCAGCAATATCATCATAGATCTCTCCATCACTGTAAAGGTAGAAAAAATTTTTTATTTTAAAGAAAATATCTTCTTAATATTAAGGCAATATTTAGATTAAAAAGTTAGTAATATGAAAAAAAGTAATATGATTTTATGGGACACAATTAAGCATTTAAAGGTGAGAAGTTAAATGTTGTGAATTTATAAGTGGGAAGAAATTTCATGCTCATCTGCATCATCTTTCATTGGTTTAACCTAATTCTCTGTTCTATTCTAAAGTAACCAAAAAACCCACAACTTATTCCATATCATAGACATATGGAATAGTGGAAACATGCCTCAAGAGCACACACCATGCTTTGTTCACCTTTAGATCTAATCGTGAGCCTAGGACAGAGCTGTATGTTGCAAGAAGTGCTTATTGAACTGAACAAACTGAAAAATCATGGCACAATACTCCACTTGGGGCCCTAATGGAGTCTTTTTTTTTTAAGTAATCTCTATACCCCACATGCGGCTTGAACTCAGAACCGGAGATCAAGAGTCACATTGTCTTCTGACTGAGCCAGCCAGGTGCTCCCCTAATGGATTCTTTGTATTTGTTAATAATCAGATTTATACTTTCACTTGAACTTCAAATGTTGAATGAAATAGAATAATATTAAAAAAGAAATAGAATAATATTTGGCATAAGAAATGGGTGCATTATTTTTGCATGTTTCTAATTAAAATTTCTAAATATTAATTATAAAATACATAAATATTAGTTTCAAAATGAATAGCCAAGATATGGTTAGTATGGTGATTCTTATGTAATTCTAAAAATATTTATGGTTATAGGCGGCATGCACAATAATAGCTCTGGCTACTATTACACATTTTGGTTGTACTTCGTCCTGAATCTTTGTAAAATATTCTGCTCTCCACACCTTACCTACCGAGTCCCTCCTATGTACGAGGAGATATAATCATGAGTAAGACACAAGCTTTGATTTTAAGAAGCTTATAATCTAATGGAGGAGAGAATGACATACAAGTAATTAAAGTAGAAATTTTATAAATGGCGAATATAGCCTTGAAATGGAGATTACAGTCTCAAAGTTCAGTGACTAGTGTAAGGTGACTGTCACCTTGACCAGACCCACTTTTGGTTCCTGTACTATGTCTGCTTTTATCATGGAAGCAGCAGCAGGCCCTCCAAGTTGTTGCCAACTATGGCAGATGTTGTGGGCTGCCTATGTCTTCTGTTTGGATCCTTTCTCTGAGATTAAGGGAGGGTTGGCTACTGGAGATCTGGCACAAATGCAAAGAGGATAAATCTTCCTATCATTCATTCAATACACATTTATTAAGTATTCACGTCAATAGATGGTGAACCAATAATTACTTAGAGTATACTTTCTAAATTCTCTCTTCATCATCCTGTAATAATCACTGCTGAAGCCACGTATTCTTTCCCTGAAATTTGTATCTTTCATAGAAAATAGAAAAATAGAAAAGTGCCTTGCCTACCATTGTGATTAATGCTCTGCGAAAAAGAAAAGTATAATGATTATTTTTATTTGACTCTTTACCAGTTTGCTGACAAAGCACTAGCATTGAGTTGTCTCTTTCTGATTGGTGTCAGGTTGTTTATGGATACAGTCTGTGAATCTTCATTGATTTTTTTATTATGCAGAATTTTGTAAATCTTTATGTTGGCATATGACCTGATAACGGAGTTCACTTCTTGCACTGATATACTTGGAACAGAATCTTACAACATTTGAGGGGGACTCTCATAGAACACTAGTACCAGCCTGTGACAATGTCTTATTCATAAGAATAGAAGAATCACTGACGACTATCTTTTTTTCTGGCATGCTTCCAAAAAGGCAACTTAATACTCTACTCTGCCTAGTAAAGAAAAGCCCTCAAATGGCAGCCAAATTACTAACAGGTGACATTAGCACCTACTGTGTAGACACTAATTGATCCCTGATTAATTCAATTCCACCAACTGCAATAATCAGTAAGTGAAAGGCAAAATATTAATGAAAGTGTTAGTGGTTTTCCCCTGTCTCCAATGTTTGCCACGTCTGTCTCCAATGAGTGTTTATAACTATGAACTGTATATTCATCAACGAGAAGGGTTTTTGTCTATTTAAAAGAGTGACACTTTAGGAAAACCTTAACTTTATTATGGGTACATAATGACATTAGCATTGACATTAGGATAGCATATTGTTTTAAAATTTATTTATGACACTTTAGTAGGTTATATTATTTAGATGTTATTAGCAATCTTTCTTAAAGAAAAGCATAACATTCTTTTTGCAAGCATAGTAGTAGAAGAAAATGAACTTACTTGTCTACCAAGTAACTCCGAAGGACATAACCATCTATGAAAAAAAAGAAAATAAATTTTATTAATAGTACAGAATCTAATAATCTATACTGTTTCTTTTAAGAAAGTGAAATAGAATTGAATATTTAATGTAATATGATATAATGTGATATACTGAATAATTCTATTTCCAAATATGACCTATTTTTCTTTTTTAAAGATTTTATTTATTTATTTGGGATAGAGAGAGCACAAGCCAGGGGACAGAGGGAAAAGGAGAAACAGAGTCCCCACTGAGCAGGGAGCCAGACGCCGGGCTGGATCCCAGGACCCTGGGATCATGACCTGAGCCGAAGGCAGACGCTCAACCGAATGAACCACTCAGGCGCTCAGACCTATTTTTCTTATTCGTGTCCACTTTTCCCCCCTTCTTTTCTTTTCCTTTTCTCTCAGTTTTTTTCACTGTCTCTTACATGTCTCTTTTCCTCCATTTACGACCTTTCCCCTTAAAGAGAAACAAATTACCTTCTTCTCCAAACTGCTGCAGGTCCTAGCACAAGGCTCTACCAAATTTTACTCTATTTTTTCATGGTGTTACCCATGAGACCCAGTCCTAGGGAGATATAGTTTCTCTAAATACAAAAGTAGTTCGTAGGTAGGTATTTCAAATACCACCAGATCAAAGCCTTAACTTTTAAAATTCTATTATATTGAACAGAGTCAAAACTGTTTTCAACTCCCCTTTCAGATCAGCAATCTTGTGATTACTTGGGGGGAGTATGCATTCTAAACGGTCTCAAAATAATTCTCACGTTCAGTGTGGAAGCTCTTCCATACTGCTTTTGCCATTTGACAGTGTCAACATATGCATTTTCATCTTTCATGAAACAAATCATTATTAGAAGAACACATACCAGGGGGCACCTGGGTGGCTCAGTTGGTTAAGCGTCTGCTTTCAGCTCAGGTCATGATCCCAGGGTCCTGGGATCAAGCCCCGCATCGGGCTCCCTGCTCCGCGGGAAGCCTGCCTCTCCCCCTCCCACTCCCCCTGCTTTTGTGTTCCCTCTCTCGCTGTGTCTCTCTCTGTCAAATAAATAAATCTTAAAAAAAAAAAGAACACATACCAGGCATTCAAGTGATTTCCCTATTAAATAGGAAATAGACCATATTTTATGCAAAAAAGTAAAGGTTATCTTCGCCCCTATTGTGCAAAATAATCCTAAGAAAAAATTCAGACTACTTTTCTTGAGAAAATTTCTGTTGACATTTAATGAATATTACTAATCTTTGGAATTATTAATTTTGTGTTAGTACCCAAACACTACCGTATGCTTGAGATTAATAGCATTCATTGCCTTGTCAATACAGCCTCTAAATTCTTTCAGAGCCAATCTATTGGTCTTGGTCCACTTTAGATCTAATTTTTATTAGAGTAAATGTGTAAACAATTATAAACCAGGAAGCTCATAGGCAAAGATTGATACAAATGATAATAAACTTACTTAAACATACTGATGTTATATTGCCATTGATTTAACATGCAAAAACTTTTTTTTTTTAAAAAGTGGGATTATACAAATGAAACTATAGATTGAAACGTAAGAAAATGAACTTTCCCCTGAAATATTCCAGGGTAAAAAAAACTCCACTGAAATATTTTCTCAAGAAATACACCACTTTTTAATGAAAACTTTATTAGAATCCTATTTGGAAAAGGAAGAATCAAAGTTATCTTTGAATTCCTGTAGTATGGAAATAATGAAGCATGTGTCAAAATGATAAAAGCACAATAATGTAATATTTTTCTCAGACTCTGAAAAATTAGACCTTGTTATACCTTCCTTTTTTATTTCAGTTAAAGCAGTAGCAAAAATTATTAATGTAAGAACATCTAAAATTAATATCCTTGGTTGCCTTTGATATCACAGTTCTTTTATTCATTTCATGTTAATAGACTTCTAAAAAATTTAAGGTATATATCATAATTTAACCTAATTTTTAAAAGGGGATGAGCTCGTCTCTAAGAAATTAAATTCTACATGTGTCTCTCAGAAGAGAAAAATCTATACAGATAACAAGTTTTTAGAACAAACTGGATTTCGTGTCATGGTCCCAAAAGCTTTACCTGCACTGATGTTTAGAGCTAAAATAAAATGTGAACATTTCTCTATAGACAGTAATAGTCCAAACTTTTTTTGTTTCCATTAGTTAAAATTGGTGGCTCTTCTTTTCTTTTGAGTTTTTTTTTCTTAAAACAAATTGGGAAATAAAAGAATACAATAGTAAGAGTTCCCATGAGATATTCATGTTTAACTTAATAATTTAAAAGTAATGACGTAGATGAGTTGAAGGTTTTGACAGTGAAGGAAATCTCTGTGAGCTGTTCAGGCTTTGTAATGTGTCTGAACTAAAATTAAAGGATAAAAAATTAGAGAAATATATAAGAAATTAAAGCTATTGCCAGAGACTGGACTTACTCCAGCATCAATATATTCCTGTTTTTTTTTAAAAATCATTAGAAGATTTAAAGAAATAAAGAACAAAACAAAGAGAATATAAACATCATTTTTGGAAATTAAAAGTGTTTATTTTCCTTTGCTTTTAAGTAATGTTTTGAAAATTCATCTATGCTGGAGGCGCCTGGGTGGCTCAGTCCATTAAACGTCTGCCTTCGGCTCAGGTCATGATCCCAGGGTCCTGGGATCGAGTCCTGCATCGGCCCCCCTGCTCGGCGGGTAGCCTGCCTCTCCTTCTCCCTCTCCCTGCTGCTCCCCCTGCTTGTGCTCTCTCTCTCTGTCAAATAAATAAATAAAATCTTAAAAAAAAAGAGAAAATTCATCTATGCTAAAATTGTGTAGACCTGGATTAAGTACTGTCTGTAGTAAATAAGCATTGAATAGTCCTTTACATGACCAAAGTTAATAACTCATGATATACAGCTTAATAGCCTGTCTTCACAAAATTAATTATAAAAAATATATTTTAGATTCTCAAATCCCTATTTTATTTCCTCCTATATCTTACCTGTTCCAGAGCTCTAAGCAATGGCTTTCCCTTTTGTTGGATGCTCTGCCATAGCTGTTGCTTTTGTGGGTGAGCTACATAAATATGAATGATGATGAATATTGCTTAAGAAAATGTATCAAGGAGATGCAGTGTGAGATGGTACTGTACTGCTCTATTTTAGTTTCCTGAAATGATGTGACAATTTGGGGCTCATTAGCTATAAAATTACTATTCTATAGCATTTTTACAGGGTTAATGACTTTTAATACAGCATAGATTTCGCTGTCTAGTACCTTTAAAAATCTCTAAAACCTCATTCTATTAAAAGCATGATTGATTCATGACAGTGTTGAAAAAAGGGACCCACCATGAATTTTTATATTTTATATAATCTCTCCATTATAGTTCCTAGAAATAATTATTTTTGTAGTAGAAAAATGATCTCTTTGCTTCAGTGTTCCATGTACATCCATCATAAGGAATATTAATGAGAAGTACAAATGAAAGAAGCAAAAAAGTCATCGTGGCTCCATGCCATGTAGAATGGGTACCATGTTTACTGTGGGTACTGGCCCACCAGGGATTCTCACATGAATTATTATTGAATATGAAATTGAAATTTTTACTTGGAAACTAATATGAAATTATTATTTGGAAACTTCATATTCATACAGCAGGGCACAGAGCCTTGAAACAAGTGTTTTGAAATATGTGATGGGATAAAGCTAATTCAGAAAGTAACACCCATCCCCCGTATGAGCCAGTTCTCAGGACTGATTCACCTTTAAGAAGGGTGTCATGAATACAAAATTATGAAGGAAACACAAAATCATTTTTGGAAAAGTTGAAAATATCTTCATTCTAATATTTTCAAATTTCTTGCTTAATAAAAATGACAACTTTTGTTATTTCTTTATTATTTCATCTGTCATGACGAGTCCAGAAATAAAGTTCAATTTACTCAATTTGGCCTCATGCAGGTTAAAAACAATAAAATCATGTTGCACAGATTTACCCACACAGTGGAACAATGCCTGACTTCAAGGGAACCTGCTCATAATATAACAGACAGAAAAAAACAAAACACAGTGTAGAAGACTAAATATAAATTATTAGTCTAGTATTATAGAAATGTTCTCTCTGTCTCTTTCTCCTTTCTAGGGCTTCAAATCAGAGGACTTTTAAAGTTTCTGAATTTAAAAAATTTTCTTCAGTGAGCATATGCTGTTTTAAAATTGAAAACAAAATTATTTAAGCAAAGGAATGATTAATTGGATTTGAGAAAATCCAAACTATCTTTGAAATTCCCTTTCCTTGATGCCCGAAGAAAATGGAGTACATTTTAATCACAAATAATTCAGTTCATGTCTCCTTCCACACTTTTTGTAGAAAATTTTGCTCCAGTGACAGGAGGTGGGGAAACCCACAGCTTACGAGACATCGAGTTGTGGAATACGCTCAAATATTAGCAAGAAATTCTAAACATCTGGGGATGTGCCAGAAATACATAGTTAAGATCTCAACGCCTCTGCGATATGTGTTTCCACAAGCCAGTGGGTGAATTGATCAAATGTGAGAATGCTTGTAATGGTGGCTTGTACTCAACTCCACAATGGGAAGAGATTGTTGTTAATGCTTTTGCCCCTAATTTCCTACCATTACAAATTAAGTTTAAGTAAGCTATGCTTGCTTTTCTTTGATGGATTAAGAATGGAAAGTAAGGAAAATGTTAAGGTTACCATGGTGTTGGATTGCAAATGCCTTTACAGCTAAGCAGATGTAGAAATAAGGAACTGAAACATTTAAAGACTCCTAAATGATACACAGCAAGCAAACCACATCACTAAGACTAAGAGAACGTCTGTCTTCTAGCAAGTTAAACTATGCTGCAGACTTCTTCCTGTGCATGTCTATATGTCAGACTTTCATCTGGTTCTCCAACTGCAATTTCCAAATTGTTACATTCAATTCAGAAAGCCCTGAACAAGGTGCCAAGCACCACAGGATGTATCGGCAGTAGTGTTGAGAACATTTCAGTGAAGTTACTCTCAATCTCAGAGTCTAATATGAATACTAGATTGATAAAATAGGAAGGACAATTACAGGGACAAAAGCAGTAGCATGGTGGGGCCGGGGAGAGAGAAATTGTGATGGGTGACTGAAGAGTAAGGAGTGGGTGTGCTTCCAATTTTAGACGACAACTGGATTGTTTTTAGTAGACAATTATGGGCATTAGATGTAGAATAAAACAGCATAGAAGGATGAAATAGCATAATTTATTCAGGGAATGACAAGTCAGTAGTATATATTTTTGGAGTGGCCGTTGCAGATGGGAAATAGTTGATGGGGTTGAGACTAGATCCACAGGGTTTTATGTACTAGCGTAGAGATACTATTTGTTTTTTAAAAAACAGTATTTGAGTAATGGTGTGGCAGGTGGATTGGCTGAGAGTAAGGGTAAGGTAGACATATCATTTGAAAGGCTATTGCAATAATCTAGATGAGAGAGGGTTAAGTCTACACAACAATTCTCCCAAATCCTATAGAAGTTACATGAACAATGGATCAGAGATTCGGGAAATTAAGAATGCCAAGGATCCAGTTCAAGGAAGGAATAAGCAGGAGGTTTAGAAAAGTTATGAAAAGCAGGAGATTTGGCAAAATAAAAGTGAAATTAAGCAGATATGATAATTATATTTTGGAATAAAACTTAACATGAAAGGCAACAGCAGATGCTCCGGGTGGCCTTCCCATAGACCTTCCCCCTTCCCCCTGTCAGTGCCTTTTGGCTCACCCAACTTCCAAAGGACAGCACTTGCAATTTTTTTTTTTTTTTTAACTGATCACCCTTCTCTGGCTTCCAGAGCTCTTTGTCAGCTTGCTTGGTATCCCGAATGGCTCGCCACCTGCCCAGGAGTAGGCTTCAACTCCACATGGACGGGAGTTGATGTATCAGTGCCCCAATTTGTTTCCCATTGGATGTGATAACACTGCCACTCTGAGTTCTCAAGTGGTATAAGCTCCAATTATCTAAGTGGCAACTTTTTCCGTTACAAGGCTTTATTGACTGCCTTTCCTTTCCTATCTCCTTTTCCACTTGCTCATAAGTGATTTCCAGAATCACCCCCTAAATGGAGAAGCTAAGACAAAGTCCAGAGTCCAAAGAAAGTCTTTAAATAAAAAACATAAGGTATACAAGCACTACTGATAGAATCATCAGGTTTCCATTCTGTTGAGATGGACCCCAAACCACCTAAGACTTGAATTAGTTATCAGTGAGCTTGGGACTTGTAAAGTGCATTGGTATTGAGCCAGAAAAAAACCCGATAAAAGTTACCTGGAGCCATTGCTTGTGATCTATCAGCATTTTACATAATGTTCACCCTTCTCATTTTTAACCAGTGATAAATTCTAAGAGGGCAGGAGCCCTCCAGTATTCATAACAGTATTCAGAATTATTGATGTCCAAATAGGAAATGATAGCGGCTTACAGAATCATCCTGAGTAGTTACTGTTTTTCTCACTCTTAAGGTCTACTGGCTCCTAGAAAGATAAGGGTCTCCTCCAAATTTTCATTTCTGGTGCTGCATCTTCCCACTCATCTATATCCATACAGGTCGTTGATGAAGCCATTTATACCCTTGTTAGTCAAGAGTATGTTCCATGGGCCAGCAGCATCCATCCCCTGGCGGCTTAGTAAAATGCAGAGTGTTACACTTCACCTCAGACCTACTGAATCAGAATCAGCATATTTGACAAGATCCCCACGCAATGGGTGTGCACTTTGGAATTGAGGAGCATGGCTTTAGATGGGCTTTGTTGTGAAAGACAAGAATCTCAGGACAGCAGGGCAAGATTGGTCTGAAGCTTGTATGCTGGAGAAAGGGCCACAGGACGAGGGTACTAGGAAAATTCTCTCTTGTAAAAAATGTGATATAATTTGGAAAGCAGAGGAGAGAAAACAGGTTCATTTAGGCTCATCACTTCAATCAGCCTCTATTAGCAGCGTAGCTTAGTTTCTCTTATTTACATAATTTTTTAACCTGGCTGTAAATCCAATCCCACATTAAGGAGGCTTCGTATTTCTCTTACTATTGTGTCATGAGAATTTCCTCACATTATTATCATAGTCATCATGTAAATATTCAATCTGGTATATTAATCATAACCTATTTAATACTTTCTGAATTTTTAAACTTTTTAATATTTTTGATGACCTTTTAACGCATGGAGTTTGTTTGCATGTAAAGCTATTCCTTGGGGTACATCCTCACAAATGCTAGCCTGAATGAGGGCTTTCTTCGTCTCCTGGAGCACTGTTTACACATTATCTCCAGTGACCTTTGAGTCTTAATACTACACTGCCCGTGTCTTTTATCCTTTGTACCCACATTTCATTTTCTCCTTTTAAAAGCCAGCCACACCTCCTCCATGATAACTTTAGATCCATTTCCCCAACCTTGAGTCACTGGTTTTATTCTTAAAACTCCCATTTCAGTTCCTGTCCCTGAGTCACCTTCCTGTCATTAAAATTCGACTCAGAGTTCATGTTTTCCACACAGACTAACCGAGCTGATAGGGGGCAGCCACACTGACTCTTTGCTTTTAAATATAGGACACATAATTTTGAATGGCTCTTCCCTGGACTTTAAATAAAATAAGCTTCTTTTTAAAATTTGACAAGAACATTTCCATCTGTTGGTTTTAATAGCCGATAAAGTCAAAGAAGACAGGGACTCTCTTGTATTCATGTGGAATACGATGCTGTATGAAGGCGTGCACTTGTGACCAGTGCTGGGTGATGTATGGGAGTGCTGACTCATTATATTTTACTCCTAGAACTAATATAACACTGCACATTAACTACACTGGAATTAAATTGAAATTAAATTAAATTAAAAAATAAATACAGGAAGCATAATTTTGAATTACTCTTCCCTGGACTCTAAGTGAAATAAGCTTCCTTTTCAAATGTCACAAAAACATTTCCCTCCATCAGTTTCAATAGCCCATAAAGTGGAAAGAAGACAGGGGACTCTCTTATATTCATTTGGAATACTATGTTGTATGAAGTGTGTCCAAATAGGAAATGAAAACAAGTGTGCAAGGTAGGAAGACTGGAAATTCTAGATGTGCCATGTGCTATATAATTTCAAAACCAGGCCAGAACAAGAGCCACTCACTCCTTCAGCACACCGCTTCTCACTCTCGTGTACCTGAGAATAAGCTAGGGAAGGAGTGATGATCCCAGATTCCAGCTGACTCCCCAGAACTCATAACTCAGCACATCAAGGGCGGGTCCAGGCAACTGTGATTTTAGTACACAAAGGGTTTTCTGATGCTGGTGGTCTGTGGGGCCGCATTTTGAGAAGTACTAATTTGGCATTACCTTGGCACCACAGTGCCAAATACAGCAGCTGGGAAATGAAAAATGATTCAAATAAAATGCATCAATTTCAGCACAGCAAGATCTCTAGTTTCTTAATGTATTCCACAATTCATAAAGCACAGACAAAATGAAGTTAATAAAACAGGGGTGATCAGGAAACCGTGTTTGATTTTTAAATCCTGGAGTGCCGTATCGATGTAAGTAAGCAGTAACTTACATTTTCCTTCTTCATTTCTGCAAAGAACTTTTGTATCATCAGTGCTTTGTATAACTTCAAGAGATTCACCAGGCTTCACCTGCAGATCTCTGGTGCCCCACCTTTTAGAAGTTAAGGAGGGTGCAACTTTGGTCGAATACAGGACTCTAATCTCACCATCATACTGGGAAAAAAAAAGAAAAACATTTATATTTTTGATTGATGTGTATTATTAAACTAATCCATTTGTTGACAGATGTACTAAGAAAGCCTTTGCTAAATAAATAGTTCCTTGTTTTAAAAAAATAATGTAAAAACATTAAAGAAAAATTTTTGAGGGAAAAACCACTCATAATCTCACCAACCTAATATAATCACTATTTTTAAAATTAAAAACATCTTTTAAATTAAAGGTGTGCATGTGTTGATTTGATATACTCATATATTACAAAATGATTACCATCATATCTTTAGCTAACACCTCCAACACCTCACATGATTTCCACTTCCTTTTGGGGTGAGAACATTTAAGATTCACTCTCTTTACAACTTTCAAGTATATAATACAGTATTGTTAAGGATAATGACCATGCTGTACATTAGACCCCTAAAGCTTAGTCATCTTATAACTGAAAGTTTGTACCTCTGACCAACATCTCCTCCCTGTACCCCACCCCAGCCTCTGGTAACTATCATTTTACTTGGTTTCCGTGCGTTTGGCTTTTTAAGATTCCACATATAAGTGATATTATAGAACATTCGTCTTCCCCTGTTTGACTTACTTCACTCAGCATAATGCCCTTACGGGCCATCCATGTTGTCACAAATGGCAAGATTTCCTTCTTTTCCGTGGCCGAGTAATATTCCAGTGTATGTATATATATTTGTGTGTGTGTGTGTGTATATACATATAATCTTTTTTATCCATTCTATTTTTATATTATCTTATTATTAAAGTTCAAAGAACAGCTGAATTTAAATGATTATTGCAGTATATGTATTGTGCACGTATGAGAGTTTGCTTAATTTGTTAAAGGAATAAGTTCAAATGTAAAGAAAATTATATAGAAAATAAAGGAGTTAGGATGGATAACTGATATTGATAATTACACTTTTAATACGTGCATTTTGGTACCTAAAAATCATTGGTTTTTTCATTACACTTTGAACTTTGATATTTAAATATGACATACTTTAAACTTTTTCCTGAAGTCTTTCTCTTCTTTTTCCTGCTTTTTTAGCTTCCTGGGATCTTTTTCTTCTGTCTTAGCCTTGGCTCCTTGACTAAGATGGCAGAACACACATAAAACGACATTTAGCTTAGTTTAAAAAGAACAGCATACAATAGAGACTTCATCCATAACATTATAATTTTGTTAAATTTTGTTTTTAATTAATTCCTTTTCTTAGAAATCTAGTACATTCATTGTAATAAGTGATAATATTTCATAACACAGAAGAGATTCTTCAAAATAATACAGATTATGGTTAAAATGGAAGTAGGTGATTATCTATTATGGTGAACCATATAAAATTACTGAGGTATAGTGTGACTGTGGTTACATATCAGAGGTTTCATATGATTCAACCCCCCTATTGTCAAACTCTCTGTATTTTTTCAAACCTTCCTAGATAATTAAGTGGCTTGGCCAATATCATAGAAAAGGCTTTATGAAGAAGAACATTTTTTTAAAAATTGATTTGTATGGCTTGAAAAGTTTATCTATATGTCAGGTTTTCATATCTATTTAGAATGAAGCCGGAGTAACATTTTATCTCATAGATACCAACTAGACTGATGCTAATTGTCATAAGAATAAGCCTACGATAGTGATTCTTCAGCCCAGCCACATACAGGATCACCTGGGAAGTTTTAAAAAAGTACCAATGCCTTTGTCTAATTCCTAGAAATTCTAATTAAATTAAACACATTCTAATTAATTAGACTGAGTGGGGTCTAGATACTGACATATATGTTTTAAAGCTCCCCAGGTAATACTAATTTGCAACCAAGGCTGAGGAACATTTGCTAGGGTTCAATGTGGATGTTAGGGAGAGGCTGGGAATCTCTGAAGGAGGGAATTTTAAAAATCAGAATTTTTGTGAATAATGAAAAGTTCTAAACACTGATTTTAATTTTTATCTAGATTACCCACAATAAAGTTTTGTTTGTAACTGATATATTTAAAATGTTTGATTCCTAAGCTTTGAATCTTAGAATTTAGTTCATTTACTGTGAAATGAATTAGCACAGTGTCCTGCCTTGGGTTTTGCATCCTGCCTCAGTATCTGCTGTGTTACGGTGCTCTGGTCAGTAGTGGATTTGCTGTCCCAGATTAGCACTTTGGAACTATCAGGACATACATGCATGTTAAAAATGGCCCATGAGCTCTCTTGGAAAATAACTTATTGAAGTTTAGTTTTAGTTTAAAAATAGAATATTACGTTAGAGAACATAAAATAGTCTTTAAACTCTGAAAATAAGCAGCAGCAAAGAAAATGGTACATATCGCATAAAGTTTAATCAGCCGGGGTTTGTTCTACTTGAAGGAAAGGTCCAGTGTGTAACTGGGTTCCTAGGGAGCTGTTTAATGGAATGTGGTGAAATTTTTACAGTAATATAAAACAGAAAAATGCATTAAAAAATGTCAGGGATAGAAGTGACTTCCCAGTGGTGAGGAATTTTCAAACCTAACATATTACTGAAGATTAGATTTTCTTTTCAGAAAAAAGGAGAAGGGTTCTCTTTTCATCTTTCTTGTTTGTTGTGCCTATAGAACTTGATCTTGACATAGAAATGATAGCATATTCTCTCTTCAGTTTCTTTGATCTTGATACTTTTCTCTTGTTCAGTAACATTAACTTAACAGTGTTGGTAAAAAATAAATACTAAATAAATAAACACTCATGCATTTTTGCAGGTATCACTCAGAAGACGCTGCATATTGTCTCCCATTTATGTCGCTTTCATCCTTTCACTAATCAAGCTCAAGATCTTTTTATTCACCTTTTTTCCTGAGAAAGCTACAGAGGTATTCTTGCTTTTCTACACTGTATGTATCAGCTCATCTCACATGTTTATTGGAATATAAAAAAGCATCTTACCATGTTATTTTCTATTTCAAAAGAGGTTTCAAATGGTACTCCTTTTGTACTAACTGATCTTAACAGTTTTTCATACAGTTTTATCATAAAATTAAATTGAAACCTTAGGTGAGTTGAAGAATGTCACTATTCACCCTTAACGTTTTTTTTTTTAATTTGAATGGAACCTTTGAGAATCTGATGCTTTTGTGAAAAAGAGATAGAGCAAAGTCCTCTGAAAACACAAATCATCTTTTTTTTCATAAAAGGAAAAAATCTTGTGGAGGACAGAAGAGATTTGAAGAAGGTAGGTGAGGGGTGAGATATAAACTAAGAAGTGTGTTCAAGACAAAAAAGCTTTTGGGAAAAGGGTAAAAATAAAGGGAGGAGATGAATCAGTGACATCATTTGTGATCAGACTCTCAAATATTTTCCGAGTGAATGAGTACACGAAGGAATAAATGAATGTAGACATCAGTGAGTCACCGGGCAGAGAATAATCAGGGGCAGAACACCCCGGGAGGGGGGGGAGCGGAGGAGAGGGATCAGGGTCCTCCACCCACAAACCTAGCAGAAACCTTAGAGCTGAGATCAGAGAGAGGACAGAGTAAACGGGATCGAACACAGTAGATGCACATGCCTTTGGGGTTTTATTCTAGTTGAATTTTCTTAAGCAGTCGGATTTTCATCTCAAAATGAGAACATTTTGCCTACCTCAGCTCTGCTGGTGGAGCAGGGAAATCAGAGGCATCCACATCATCATAAACTTCATCTCCCATGTCTAACAAAAGGCAAAATATCAAATATTGAAACACTTTTAGTTTGAATTTTGATATGAGCATCCGATGATGTTTTTAATATAAAGATTGTTTTGAGGACAACAAAATCAGTTTTCCTGGGGTCTCTATACATTTCTCCTGGAAGCATTGTCTGTTCTTTGAAGGGGAGAGGCTTTTCTCTCCTTGGATGCTTCTGCTAAATTTCCCTCAAAAAAAAAAAAAACAACAACAAAAAAAACAGAGACTGTGATTGTAACTAGCATTATCAGGATAAATCCCCCCAAACAGTGACTGAGATTATTTGAAGATCCACGCATGTGATGAATGGCAGGATTAGTAGATTGCTGACAAACAAATCAACATTACTGGCCATTGGCAATAGGCAGTAGAGATTGATTCTTAGGGGATTTGGGATGCTATGATAATATACATTATTTTATTTATATGTCTATGTCTTTGTCTATGTCTGCCTATCTATCTATCTATCTATCTATCTATCTATCTATCTATCTATCTATCATCTTTCTACTTATCTATCATTCTCTTTTAGTCACTGATCTGTCCCTCATTGATTTTTAACTTATAGTAGTATTAGGTGTGGTACCACCTTAAAATGGAAAGAATATTCCTACTAATAAGACATGTGTGGTCAATACCAGCAGGTATTGAGAACCAGTGTTGGTGGGAAAGTGGCTGTGCCCTTAACTGGGTCAATGGCTTTTCCAATCTGTAGATACTTTTCTTCCATCTAGACCTCTTGTTAATAAAGTCAGGAGGATTGCTCCCTCTCTGTACCTATTAAGTTGCTCCACAGCAAATTAAACTGAAGAGATGAGCTGAAGAGAGTACAAATGTTTTAAGGAATGATTATCATAGAAAGTTTAGATGCTCTCTGTTAGCGGCAAGGATTTAATTTCCCTTAAGAATTCCTCTCTCTCTCTGTATATATGTATAGAGTACATATATATACTGTATATTTTTTTAAAGATTTTATTTTTATTTGACAGAGAGATACACAGGGAGAGAGGGAACACAAGCAGGAGGAATAGAAGAGGGAGAAGCAGGCTTCCTGCAGAGCAGGGAGCCCGATGTGGGGCTCGATCCCAGGACCCTGGGATCATGACCTGAGCCGAAGGCAGATGCTTAACGACTGAGCCACCCAGGTGCCCCACATATACTGTATTTATATTACCTCCATGGGTGTCTGTGTGTGTGCATTCTCCCCCCACTCAGGTAATTAATTTCACAGCTATGTGAATAATCCATAATTACTATTATAAAAAATATGACATATCATTGGTTTCCAGAATGGGAAAATTACTATTCCATACACATGTACTTAAAACACACTTGAGAACAAAACAAAATTAAAACAAAAAACCCAATTTTTTTTAACTTAACTGAGCACATTTGTTTCACTTTATACTTACCCTCTGTGGAGCTAAATTTCTTGAATACTTTTTGAAAATGATAGATTAAGATATAAACTCATCAGTTATTGACTAATTTGAATTAGTGCCTTATGTATTTTCAAACTGATAACTGAAAACGAAATCAGATAAACAGTCTGGAAAAATAGATTATCTGTGTGTTTAGTTTTCTCTTTCAACTTATTTATAAATTCAGACAAACTTTTTGAAAACCTCTGAATATTCCTGTGAGACATTTTATTTTGTTCAAAGTCAATTTAAGAAGAATCTTTGAAAGGTCTGTTTCAGCAGGGATAAAAAAAAAAAAGCTGATCAAAATTGTTCGAAGAAGAAATGGTTTCACATTTAGCAGTGGAAAGATTTCCCAAAACAATAAAAATTATACATTTAAAAAATCAAAGAAATTTAGATTTAGAAGGGACTTGGTGTCATATAATCTGATATATTTTTAGGAATCCTTATGCATTAGCCCAATATATCAGGCTTGACTGAAGGAGTCCACTCCTTCCTTTCTCCATAGTGACCCCTATGATGGGGTGAACAGTTTAAAAACCATCAATATTAGGGACACTGGGTGGCTCAGTCCGTTAAGCGTCTGCTTTCTGCTCAGGTCATGGTCCCAGGGTCCTGGGATCGAGCCCCGCATCGGGCTCCCTGCTCCGCGGGAAGCCTGCTTCTCCCTCTCCCTCTGCCTACAGCTCCCCCTGCTTGTGCTCACTCTCTGACAAATGAATAAATAAAATAAATAAAACCATCAATATTAAAAATTTTCCTCTTCCCACTATTTAACTGTTGAGAAGCTGTGCCCCCCCCCCCCCCCAAGGAGAAGTTGCTTGACAAGGTTACACAAATTATTATTTTCCGAGTCAGGACTTCAATCCAGATACCATGACTATATCCAACGCTTTCCCACTACCCCATCTGCAAGAAATGAGATATAAAATATATAATTAGTTTTTATTACTTACCTGATTGTTTAGGAGGAGAAGGGAAACTGGAAAGAAAATGAGAACACAATTATAATCAGACCAATATAAACACAGAAATTGAGCCCTTTTATTTAGGAGAGGCATGAACAAGTAAGCCTGGAGGCTTGTGAAGCCTAATTCTGTTGATGGTCATTCCTTTCTCATCTCCATTTCTCCACTGAACCTCAGTTTCTGCCCATCAATCTGGAATTTCACAAGACCTTTTTTTTTTTTTTTTTTGAACTCCAGTGGTGGCCAAAAAAGTCAAAAGTCAAGGCATTCAGTGGTTTATTTTGCCCATAGCCATTGGGCCAATATTTTCAGATTTGTTCTATGAGGTTTGGGCATATTATCACATCAGAATAAATTAAATGGACTCAATGTTTTGGAGTCATTTTGGCGTAGCTCAGGTCAAAACTTTTTATTTGACTTAAAGAGTAGAAATAGAGGGCTGAAAGGAATAAAGGTCATAGGATTCTTTGTATGACCATGTTTTCCCAGACAGGAGAATGGTGAATGAGAGGAATATCCACCGAAACTAGAGAGGGAGAACTTATTAATAGAAGTGATCTGAAATCAGGATTGAGTGGCATTTAGTTGCAACAGAAAAGGACCTTTGCTTTTATTACTTTCTGAACTTTAAGCACACACACGAGCACACATCACTAGAAGAATGGTGCACAGTTACACTAAAGTGTGAGAGGTCATTAGTTCAAATGATTGAAAATCAAAATTAGGAGGTGTGCAACTGGAACAGGAAAAATAATCTCTGCCTTTATTTCTAAGTAAGGTCTGCATTTGAATAATGGTGCATCAAGAGAGGATTTGTTAAAAAAAAGAGGATTTGTTATGTTTACTTACAATTTTGAGTGTCTTGATTACTAAGTGTTGGTTTTAGGTCTCACAGAAGACTTAAAATGAGGAATTCTATGTGGAATTAACATTTTATAAAGACTTTAGTGAAGTATGAGAATCTATTGAGTTACAAAGACTTTAAATACTGTATTTAGAGAAAAGAAATTCCAAACTGTGTCCTTTATTTCTGGCAAGCTAATTTTTAAAAGAGAATGTGTATTTTGAAGGGTAGTCACTATAAAATATTATATAATAAAATGTGGCATTGGAATTGTGAGCTTTTAGATATGATGTTGCAGTAAAAAAAGTTCTACTAAATGCAGGGTGTATGAGTATGTAACGGTGTGTGTTTGTGTATGCATGTGTGTGTTCTCTGTGCATGTTTGTAGGGAAGGCAAGATATATCTTT
The DNA here is from genome assembly GCF_009762305.2 of Zalophus californianus. Taxonomy (NCBI): domain Eukaryota; kingdom Metazoa; phylum Chordata; class Mammalia; order Carnivora; family Otariidae; genus Zalophus; species Zalophus californianus. The sequence continues at coordinate 123,425,245 of NC_045599.1, read as the reverse complement.
GAACCATATGACAATTTTTGAATACTTTTTGTGTTCCTCTTATGTAAATGCATGAGTGTAAGGGTAACACCATAAATGAGGCTAAGATGACTAATGGAAAATAATGTTGAAGTGACTTAAGCCTGTCAGAATGTGGTTATTGGTTATAAAATATTAGTAGCACTTGATTAAATTATTATTAGTGTAGTTATTGTGCACTGAATTTGGTTGGTTGACTCTTACGATGAACCTTCATTATTGTCTGACTCAGGGACTTTAGGTTTCTCTCGTATACTTTTCTTTTTGTCATCTTTTCCCTTTAGCATCTTCAAAATACCCCAGGACCACGAATTACTCTTCTCTTCAACCTGTAGTGTGGAGCTTAGGAGCATGCAGGCATTGATCAGAATGGAATCATTGGTGGAATGTGAAGACGTTGGGTGGACATTCAGATTTTTTATAGTTTTACTGCATTGATCATTCAGGCAGCAAGCTACTCATTGTATTCAACAAGATGATGCTTTTACGTTTATAGGCCATGGTCTTTGAATACTGCTGCTACTAGGTAAGTAGTGGGTAAGTTATTTTTTCTATTTAGTGAAATTTCTCTTGGTTTTAAAATAGCAAGCTAAGTCAAAATTAAGTTTTAAACATCAATTTTGCCTTATTTTATGTTTAAAATATGTGACAGATCTTAAGTACATGACAGATCTTAAATTTTAAAATATGTCATTACAAAAGTTTAAACAACCAGAGAATTAAGCATTCAATACTGTTTTGTTTAATTTTTATTTTTAAATTTAAATTCAATTAACATACAGTGTATTATTAGTTTCAGAGGTAGAGTTCAGTGATTCATGAGTTGTATATAACAGCCAGTACTCATTACATCACGTGCCCTCCCTAATGCCTGTCACCCAGTTACCCCAGCCCCCCTCAATACTGGTTTTGCCAAAAATAGCATAGGTTTCATTTTATTTGGATTGTCTAAAACTATGATTATTATACAGAGGATAGCCATGCAACTGATAAACTCTCCAGAGATTATTGATTGATAAATAAATGATTGGGAAAAGTTTGAAAAAAAATCTGTAACAGATAATTCTTTTTCATTTCACTGCTTTTGACAAAGTTGTTGAGGTTCTTCCAAATAATATACCACTTCACTTGAAATGTGGTGCAATTATACTTTCTGACTTACTTCTGCTATTAATTAAACATTCAAGTCGTTATTGGTGTTGTAATAAAGAGCACTATTTTTTGCTTTTTATTCTAACCAAAAATCAACACTAAATTTCAGTATGTAAAAAATTTTCAAGAAAGCAGTTCACTGATTATTCTTACCCATCATCAGCATCTTCCTCTTCGATCCCATCATAAATATCATCATCTGGGGGAGGTGGGAACATCCCTTCATTTGGATGGTGTGGGGGAAAGAATCTTCTGTTAATTTTATAATTTGGTCATGTAACAGTCACTCAAAATTTGATAATAAATCTGCCTTATTTAACTCCAGAAAAGTCCCTGTTCCTTATTAACCATTTAATTAAAAAGTAACTTTATTTTCCCACTCTCACATAGGTAGTAGGTAAATTGTTTTGTTGATTATTTATAAAGGAATTCTTAGAGGTGAAATTTAATAAACATATGAAGAATGATAAAGGGCGCTATGCAATGGAGATAAAAGGAATAGGGGAGAATAAATATGAGAAAAAATAAAACCGAATAGTGATAGAGTTAAATATTGTGGAAAAAGGAGGTGATAAAAATTTAATTAATAGTGAGGGGACATTCAGAAAAAGATACTGATCAAGATATAAGCAAAGAAAAACAGAATGAAAGGTGAATTTTTGAATTTTGGCAGTAGCTCTGATTCATTTAATCAAAGTGATATTTTAAGGGGCGCCTGGGTGGTTCAGTCATTAAGCGTCTGCCTTCCGCTCAGGTCCCGATCCCAGCGTCCTGGGATCGAGCCCCGCATTGGGCTCCCTGCTCAGCCGGGAGTCTGCTTCTCCCTCTTCTACTCCCCCTGCTTGTGTTCCCTCTCTCGCTGTGTCTCTCTCTGACAAATATATAAGTAAAATCTTTTTAAGAAAGTGATATTTTAAGAGTTAAACCCTTTGTTCTAAACCCTCAGGATCCTTGCTATTGGACAAATATTTATTTACAAATGTTTATTGAGTACCTCCTCTGTGCAGACATATGTACAAAGAACTTGAAATCTGACTTTTAGGATGAGAATTCTAGCACTGAAAGTTATTAGTAAAATACCTTTATCTTGGTGATGAGAATATGAGGAGTCTTTAGGAGTCATAGTTAAGGTAACCATATAAATTATCCAAATAAGGATACTTCTAAAAGTGAAGGGGGATGCTATTAATAATTGTGCTCAGACAACTGGCATAAATCAAGATTGCCCTGGGCACACTGGAGATAGTGTCACCCTATGACCCACAACAAACTTGGAAGAAAGAAGTGACTTGTTTAGGGTCACTGAGTGGGCAGGACTAGAATCCAGGTCATTGGCTCCCAGTCCAGTGGTACCACATTAAGATCCTCCTCATTACTTGCAAACAAAAGTATTTTGTCATTAATATAGACAAAAATGGTGAAGACTCGAAGAAACTGCTGATAAAAGTGTGTGGCTTACCTCCACTTCCACTCTGACTGTGGCTAGGGAAAAAATAATAAACAAATTAAATTAGCGTATGAGTTATGTAGCTATCAGGAAGAGAAGTACATATGTTGAACAGTCACGCAAAAGAGAAATAACATTGCAGTTCAAAGTTATCAGGATGTTCTATGTAAAGAAGAAGAAACATTGTTCCTTATCATAATAGAAACAAGGCAAGAAACAAAACAAAACAAACCTAATAAGAATCCAGTGATTGTCAGTACTACATAAAGTTTTCAAAACAATGTTACTGTTTGCTTTTAACATTTCCCGGGAGGTAGTTTTTAGGTTATACATTATTGCATCATTCCATAGATAGATCTATGAAAAACAACCAACCAACCAACAGTAGTATTCCAGAAGTCATATAAAACCATTATTACATTAAATTCAATTATCTTTTTTTAAAAAGATTTTATTTATTTATTTATTTGTTTGTTTGTTTATTTATTTATTTGAGAGAGAAAGAGCAGGAGCGGGGGAGGAGGGGTTGAGGGAGAGGGAGAAGCAAACTCCCCGCTGAACAGGGAGCCCGATGCGGGGTTCCTTCCCAGGACCCTGAGATCACGACCTGACCTGAAGGCAGATGCTCAAACGACCGAACCGCCCAGATGCCCCCGATTCTCTTTTAATATGTTATAGCCACAACATTTTATCTTAGTCCAGTTGCATTATATTCTTTTTTAAGGAGAGAATTTCTAGAAAGTTGAAATCTTACTCTTTTTTTAAAAAAAGATATCTTTATTTGAGAGACAGAGAGAGAGCGTGGAGGGGGGGGCAGGGAGAGAGAGGGGGAGAAATTTAAGCAGGCTCCACACCCAGCACAGAGCCTGATGTGGGGGCTCAATCTTCCGACCCTGAGATCATGACCTGAGCCAAATCAAGAGTTGGATGCTTAACCGACTGAGCCAACCAGGTGCCCCAAAATTTTATTCTTATTATTGTAAATAGTGTGGCCCTCAATTTTCTAAATCCATATTGCTTGTATTTCTTATTTATTTCTCTAACGTTCTTTATTTTCCCTATTTTATAATCGTCTGTTTTCTTGCCTGTGTCTTTCACTAAAATGTGAGTTCTGCTAGAGCAAAAGAAGAGTAGATTGTGAGAACTGGGAAAATCTCAGAAGTCAGTTTTAATCCCCTCATTTTGCAGAAAGGAAACTGAGGCTCTGAGAAATGAAGTGACTTGACCAAACCCACTTTTAATTAACAGAAGAGCTGACATAAGAACCTCAACGTCCTTCCTTCCTCTATAGTGTTGTTTTGTCTTCACTTCACTGCACCCCTTGAAACCACCATTTTTGCCCTTTGGATAATCTGCCGGCAACAGATATTGGTCTGATATTACAGTCATGCAGTATTAATTATACACTCATATCTGATTCCTCAACCTTGAATGGGTCTGACACAGATCTACAGTTAATTTAGAAATAAAACATACCTTGTTAATGGAACTTTGTAGAAAAACATGCTATAAATGTCCTAATATGTAAATAAGGAATTGATTTTTGATGAAGTTTAAGTATATTCTCCACTTGCTTACAAACTGTTTTCACACTCATTTTGTCTGACACTTCCCTGTGAGCGTGAAGCAAGCAGTTAGAATCATGTGAAAAATTGCAATTTTGGTGGGCTGCCATTCTTGGCAAATACATGTCATCTTGGAGATTCTTGGAGATTCTCATACCAATTCCCCAAGAACGGAGTTTTAATAATCAGGACCAAAGCTGCCACACATTATTTTATTTTTAAAGCAATTCTTCAACTTCTTATAAATAGTCTATTTGGAATACAAAGCATTTACCAGATGAAGTGGAGGTAAGGAGAGGAATGTGCCAGAAAAGAGAAAGGAAGGAAAAGATGGAAGGAAGAAGTTTGAGGACCCTGCAGAGAAGCAAAGTTTGTTATGTGATGAAGTACTTGCATGTATAATTTCCTTTTCTTCAACGTCTCATATTTATTACAGAAATTGCTTTAGTGGAAAAAAAAAAAGGGAGAAGGATAGCTGGCAGGACCTGTGCTTTTAAGCCTCCTGTCAGCTCACAGAAGCTGAAGTGCAGGCAGCTCCCGCTACCCTTGGAGCGATCAGGAAAGAGCAGGTGAAGCATGCGAGGACCCAGGAGGCATCTAGAGAAGGGGAAGGAGAAGATGGTGCTTCCTCCTACTCTTGCCAGGGCAAGCTGCCGGCTGCACTCAGCATCTTCCCTTGTTCTACTAAGGACAAAGCCTGTTCTGTTGTGGGATCTCTCCCGGCGGCAGCTGTAGCTTCAAAAAAACAAAAAACCAAAAAAAACAAAACCAAAACAAACCCAACATCAAACTTGTGTTTTCATTGTCTCTTCTTTCATTTTCTTATTAACTATGCATAAGGGTGACATACATGCTAGTAACTATTGCGGCGCTGGGTTTGTTTGAGATATTGAGCGTGAAAACCATACACCTCCTCCAACTCCATTTCCTTAAATAGGTTCTTTTTCTGCTACATGCTTACTAATTACAGCATGTCTTCTAGAGTTGCAGTATCTATGGACTCCACACAGTGGAAAAGGTAATAGTATCCGTTTGGGGAAATAGTTGCCTATCATGATTAAATAATGCTTCATTTTAAGAACATCATTCCTTTTCATGGATTTATTATTTTTTCCTGAGTACGTGCATCATACATATGTATGAATTAATATTCCTGGAATTCTTTAATCTCAAAAGAAGAGAAAAGCATTTTTTAAAATAAATAAAACATAAAGCATAAAGTATATACACTGAAGATAGGCAGAATGACATACTCATGCACAGAAAATTCTGTAAATCTCAGAATACGGCCTTTTAAAACTTTGACCTCAAAACTGGCATTTATAGACTCCCAAACCAGGTCAGAGAGTGTTTCTGATTACTAAAGCCAATTTATGATCTGTAAACTCCGGTGCATACATTACATATTTTGATATATGTTGCCTAATTTATGGTAAATATGCCATAAATTAGGCAACATATATCAAAACATGACAAGAAGGCATCGCGGGCTATTTAGAAAGACAAAGCTGCCAGAAAGCAACACAGCAAGTTTAACTGATGACATGAAGTGAACAGCTATGGGAAGGAAACGGCATTCTTCATACATTTTATAAGTATATTACTATTTTGATCATTTTACATTTTTAAAATGTTTGATAATTGAAGCAATTTTTTTTTCTTTGAAATGTGAGTTATGAAGGACGCAGACCTCATTTTTACCCAAGTGAAGATCCAGCACAGACTGTATGTTTTGAGATCATAGAGTGGATGTTTTCCAATTCTACAACAAGGGCACAGGAAAACAAGAATTCCTAACTGGGCTGGAGATTTTCATGCTCTTTTCCTTCAACTTGAAGGGGTATGGCTTTACCCAGAAAGGGAGATATTGGAGGAAGGAAGGAAGGAATGAAAGGAGAAGGAAAATGGAAAAGCAAAAAGGGGCAGAAGGGACCAGGAAGGTCAGAGCTGGAAAAAAGAGATAGAAAAGGAGGGATGGAGAAAGGAAGCAGAAGACTGAGAAGGGAAAGATGAGAAGGAAAGGTACATGGGAGAAGATGGTGCCTCTCCTCTCCTGCCTCCTCCCAGAAAGGATGTCTTGTTCTGTTCCTCCACCCCGGGAAGGTGTTCCTGTGACTCCTACCGGGAGAATCATTCCAATCTAGCGGAATGAATGGGCCATGGAAATAAAATTGGACCCCTCGTTGATTCCCAGGGGTCATAGTGAATTGAGCTTTTACTTTTTTACTTTTAAAAGCAAAGTAGAGTTTTACTAAAAAGCAATCTTCTGGGGCGCCTGGGTGGCTCAGTCAGCTAAGCATCTGCCTCCAGGTCAGGTCATGGTCCCAGGGTCCTGGGATCAAGCCCCACATCGGGCTCCCTGCTCCACGGGAAGCCTGCCTCTCCCTCTTGTCCCAGCTTGTGCTCTCTCTTGCTGTCTCTGTCACTATCTCTCTCTCAAATAAATAAATAAAATCTTAAAATAAAAGCAATCTTCTTTCTGTTATCTTTTCAAATAAGAACAACAAAGGGGCGCCTGGGTGGCTCAGTCGTTAAGCGTCTGCCTTCGGCTCAGGTCATGATCCCAGGGTCCTGGGATTGAGCCCCACATCGGGCTTCCTGCGCAGTGGGAAGCCTGCTTCTCCCTCTCCCTGCTTGTGTTCCCTCTCTTGCTGTGTCTCTCTCTGTCAAATATATAAATAAAATCTTAAAAAAAAATAAGAACAACAAATATATTTAGATTCAGAGATTTTAGAGCAAAAATTTTTATATTTTTAGAGCTGAATTTTATATCTCATGCTCCATATTTTGCAAAATCATATTTACTTTAGGTATAGCCCTAAGTTCAAATCAGAACGAATATTAGAAAACTTTGTTTCTGAATGACAATGCATTTGGCAAGACCTGGCAAATGGCCTATTATTTTTTTAAGTAGTATTTGATACCCACAGCTGAAGAGTGAAATAAAAGACTATGGAGTTTCAAGTGACCTTTCACCCACACTGAAGTATCTGTAATTGTAAACGGTAATTTAGTGATAGTGAGCAGTCGGAAACACGGAAAGTAAAATTCTAGGATCTTAAAATATATAATCTTGGGCGCCTGGGTGGCTCAGTTGGTTAAGCAACTGCCTTCGGCTCAGGTCATGATCCTGGAGTCCCGGGATCGAGTCCCACATCGGGCTCCCTGCTCGGCGGGGAGTCTGCTTCTCCCTCTGACCCTCTTCCCTCTCGTGCTCTCTATCTCTCACTCTCTCTCTCTCAAATAAATAAATAAAATCTTTAAAAAAAAATATATATATATATATATAATCTCTGACAAGACGACAGTCTGATCTGCTTTACAGTTTGTATTTGCACATACCTGCTAATATCATCCTGCTCTGCAACATCATCATATACCTCCTGGTCATCTTCAATAGCTCTTGATGAAAGAGCACTGAGAGATGTTTTCGTCCGTTTCAGAGAATCATAGTCAATCTGGACAGCAGTTGTTCTAATATAGCCATCTACCAACAGGAGGAATGATTTATGGTCAGGTAACTGTAGTTTCAATATCTCAAAGTTGTAAATAAAATATCAATTGCAACTTGCTCTTTAAAATTTCCCTTCATTTCTTTGCATGCACTTCTGATTCATAGGCTTCCGATGTAGACACATTTGACTGGACTTTGTCGAAGTCTTAGGCCGTTGTGGTTTGCCATAAGCTTAGAATCCATCTTCAAGATTCCAAAGTGACTCACATGATTCATCGCCCCCACCCCCCGCCCCGTTTAACATCAATGAGAAACCCAACGCCCTTTGTTCCTCCCTGGAATAATATAAATATTTACATTGCTCCCCGCTAAAACAATAATGCAGATGAGGTAAAGATGGAGCCATCATTGTCATTTTAAATTTTCCTATTTTTGTCCTCTCTGTTAACTACTCCTAACTTAAGAGAAGTTGCATATTTAATATTGTCTTAAAAAAAACCCAAAACCTAGCACTTTGAAGTCATAGGAAAATTTGCACTCACATGACCCCCTTGCCGTTCTGCCCAGCCATTTTCCTTCAGGGTTGTCTGTGATGCGGATTATTTCAATTTGCTCTCCTTGCTTGAAGCTCAGTTCATTCTTTCCTCCTTTGACATCACAGCAAGCTTTTGCCTGATGGATGACTTGAATAGGGCCTGTTAGCTGCAAAGAGGGGCAATAATCACAACAGGCTTTCTTACTATTCAGAAAATCTTTTAGGACCTGAGTTTTGAAAGACGATAGGTCCACGACTTGCCAACCAGCCTATTTACAACATGTATGGGTTTGAGCTAGAAACTGGGGATGACTGTCATGCACGATGCGTGTTCTTCTAAGAGGGGTGAGGGGAAAATCCGAGGTGAGGCAGGACAGCAAGGAACAGGTAAGCATGTGCTTGGGGTCCAAGTGAGAGTAGCAGTGATCTGTTGACCTTAGAAGCCTGTGAAAGGCTTGCAGAGGAAGCCACTGATAACTGAATACCGCTTATGTATGACAATACATGCTGGGTGCTATGGTTTTTACGGGATAGGCTGGGTCTCTTTGGTAGGTGGAGGTTTTTTTCCATCTTCGAATTGTGTAGTTATTCTGATGGTTCTCTTCAGACTTCAAACAACAAAGGGGAGGGAAGGTGGTGGTGGTGGGTGGTACTTGTGGGAAAAGCATTTTCTTTTTCTTCCAACTTTGTGGTGTTGTCTATCTGTAAACTCAGAGTAGACATTACCTGCTATAAGCAAGATAACATTTTAGAAATAGCTTTGTAAATAAAAAAAATAGCAAACAAATGGTATATGAGGTTTTGAAAATAAATATCCTGGATGGTACAGTGGTTTCTTCACAGCAGGAGAATACAGAACTCCCCCCTTATCTGTGGTTACATTTTTCTGGGGTTTTAGCTACCCGTGGTCAACTGCGGTCTAGAAACAGATGATTCTCCTTCTGACCTATTAGAGCAATAGTAGCCTAATTCTATGTCACAATACCTAAGTCATTCACCTCATTTCATCTCGCCATGTAGGAATTTTATCATCTCACATTATCATAAGATGGGTGAGTGCACTACAATAAGATATTTTGAGAGTGACAGACCACATTCAATAACTTTTATTATAATATAGTGCTACAATTGTTCTATTTTATTATTAGTTATTGTTAGTCTCTTACTGTGCCTAATTTATAAATTAAACTTGATATAGGTATATATGTAAAGGAAAAAACAGTATATAGAGCATTCAGTACTATCCGTGTTTTCAGGCACCCACTGGGGGTCTGGGAATGTATCACCTGTGAGTAACAGGAACTACTGTAATCTAGTTGAGAACATGAATCCTGAACTCCTAATTGCCTAATCCTAAATTTGTATCTTTTTCAACATAATTTCTTGGATCTTTTGATATGCAAATATGCATTGTGGTTTTTTGAAGTTCTCTCTCATTTTATTGAACTCATGATGTTATGAATTGTGACATATCATCCATTATGTACCACTAAGAGAGAAACAGCTTAATTTAAATTATGATATGCCAATGATGTTAAGATGCATCTGACTTTCAGAATTTGAAAATGTGAAATGTTTTATGTCATAGATTTAATGAAATATGGTGCTATTGTAAGGTCTCACATTTATTTAATTTCTTTAATTTTAACATCTTTTAACATTTTTGTGGAGGGAATACAGCTTGTGAAGTCCTAGTTTTTACAAACTTTGAGTTCATATTTAGTGGTAAGATTTCCATACCCTATTTTTTTCTTACCAAAAAATATTATTTGAATGAAAGAATAAAACAATGAAAAATTGATTCCTCCAAAAGAAACACAAAAAGAAACTTCACCTAATTCCTTCAAAATTATAAAGTCCCTTCATAAAACGTGTTATGAAAACTTTTGTTTAAGAAATTAAATTTTCGGGCGCCTGGGTGGCTCAGTTGGTTAAGTGACTGCCTTTGGCTCAGGTCATGATCCTGGAGTCCCGGGATCGAGTCCCGCATCGGGCTCCCTGCTCAGCAGGGAGTGTGCTTCTCCCTCTGACCCTCTCCCCTCTCGTGCTCTCTATCTCTCATTCTCTCTCTCTCAAATAAATAAATAAAATCTTAGAAAAAAAAGAAATTAGTTTTCATATTTGCCACTTGAAAAATATGAACATTGGTACCCATACATCTGTATGAGTAAAACAGTCATGCTTTAATCTTAGTTTTACTTATATATATACTTATATATATAAGCTTATACTCTCTCTATATATTATATAGTAAGCTTTTTCCAAAATTTAATGAGAACCTTAGCAGATATAGTGTCTTACGTACATTATTTTAATTAATTCCACAACAAACTTTCAGGAGAGGTATCATTTATTCTCACTTTAGAGAACAAAAACCAAAAACGAAAAAAAAAAAGTATTCATGTCAAGATTCCTTTAAACATGAATACTTTTATAGTGAAGAATAGTTCTGTAATTCATATCATCACCTTAAATACAGCTAACACACCAGACCTGTGCCAGACAGGCCATGTCATCAAAGATGGTGTAATCAAGAGAGGCTAGCCTGCCAGTGTAGCACTGGGGGTAGTAATAGGAGTCATACAATTAGAAATCAGAGACCAGAGAAGAGAGAGGTCAGAAATCCAGGTTGAAAAAGAGGGATGAGAAAGAGTGGGTGTCAGAAGTCAACATGTACATAAGCTAAAAATAAAGGCAAAAATATGTCAGGTCTAGACAACAGCAGTTAGAGTAGTTCATAGCAACTTTATTCTGAGACAGGTCTGGGTCATCCAGAGACATGTGTGTCCCTTGCACCATTGTGACACATGCCACAGGCATATCTGCGTGTGTGCTCCACACTCATAGTATAAGCCGGTTAAGATCAAATGTGAAATGATGAAAGACCAGATGGGTTTGAGCAACTGAGTATTCATTCACTCAATCACCATAAAATTTCCTAGGTGCTCACTAATTCTAAGCTGCCCATATTTTGTTTGGACTTTATCATATTACATTTTTAGTGCAGGGATAAGGGAGTATATTGGGCAAAATAATTACTGTTATGAAGGTAGTTACTTTTTTAGGAAACAACAATTAAGTAATTCTCCCACCATGTAAGTTTTTAAGAATGGTGCCCCTTTTATGCAAGCTGGTGCAACCACTCTGGAAAACAGTATGGAGGTTCCTCAAACAGTTGAAATTAGAGCTACCATACGATCCAGCAATTGCACTACTGGGTATTTACCACAAAGATACAAATGTAGGGACCCGAAGGGGTACGTGCACCCCAATGTTTATAGCAGCAATGTTCACAATAGCCAAACTGTGGAAAGAGCCAAGATGTCCATCGACAAATGAATGGATAAAGAAGATGTGGTATATATACACAATGGAATATTATGCAGCCATCAAAAGGAATGAGATCTTGCCATTTGCAACGACGTGGATGGAACTGGAGGGTGTTATGCTGAGTGAAATAAGTCCATCAGAGAAAGACATGTATCATATGACCTCACTGATATAAGGAATTCTTAATCTCAGGAAACAAACTGAGTGTTACTGGAGTGGTGGGGGGTGGGAGGGATGGCGTGGCTGGGTGATAGACATTGGGGAGGGTATGTGCTATGGTGAACACTGTGAATTGTGCAAGACTGTTGAATCACAGATCCGTACTTCTGAAACAAATAACGCAACATATTTTAAGAAAAAAGAAAGAGAAGAAGATAACAGGAGAGGAAGAATGAAGGGGAGTAAGTCAGAGGGGGAGAGGAACCATGAGAGATGATGGACTCTGAAAAACAAACTGAGGGTTCTAGAGGGGAGGAGGGTAGGGGGATGGGTTAGCCTGGTGATGGGTATTAAAGAGGGCACATTCTGCATGGAGCACTGGGTGTTATGAACAAACAATGAATCATGGAACACTACATCAAAAACTAATGATGTAATATATGGTGATTAACATAACAATAAAAAAATTAAAAAAAAAGAATGGTGCCCCTTTTGTGTGAAAGTTATAAAAAGAGATCATTTTTTTTTTTACCCATCAGCAAGCAAGCTCTTACTTTAAATTTCTTCTTTATTTCTTGTTCTTTCTTTTCTCGCTCTTTTTGTTCCTTTTTCTCCAACTCTAATCTCTTCTTTTCCTCCTTTTCCTTTTTTTTCTCTCTTTCTTTGGATGCTTCTCTGTGGATACAAATTGTTAGGTTGTTTGCAAGCACTGATATGTTACAGCTCATATACTCAGAGGTTTCTACCCACAACAGAAAACAGTATCTGACTGTAGAGATGATGGTAAAAAACCAAGGGTTGTCAAAATTCCTGGGTGTGTGAGATTGTTCTTAAATCCAGTAGGAGGCATACAAATGAGGATACTTTCCAAAGGCTCTGCTTCCCCTCACAACCTGTGCTAGCCAGTGGGAGACACTGCTTATAAAGGCCCTGTTCTTGTGGCATATCGGCGGCATGAATACAATCTTTCTCTCTCTCTCTCTTGCATGCACTCACACGTACAGGGCATGAACATGCACATACATGGAAACCTTAGTTCAAAAACTGTTGTCAGAACTGGTTATACAAGAAGCAGGTAGAGAAAATTAAGATATTTGAATCAAAAAAAGAAAAAACAAATTAACATTTATTTCTCCTTTCCCTCACTTTCCAAGAAATTTGCTAGTCCTGGTCTATCCAGAAACCCATTTTGGAGCTATTTTTAACATCTTTCTGCTTTAGCAGGTTGAAACTTTGCCATCTGGTGCTGTGGTAAATTATTTCTCATAGCACCCTTGTGAGGGGAATCACTGTCTAGGCGGGGAACTTGTAACAAAGATAAATTCATTTGCCCAAGGACACAATGAGAACAAGAAGTACAGATTCCTGGCTCAGTGATTCCCGGCCGCAGTAGCTGTGGGTCGCTGGCCTCTCACAGAAGAACATTTTTAAGAGTCCTCCATAAAATTCTTAGACAAATAAAGAAAGAATCTTTACTCCTTTGTATTGAAATAAAGGTTATCATTATATGTCAGTCATTTGAACAATAAAACTTTTCCCCCTTAATGTTGAATATCCATCCATTCTCCCTCATAGAAATCATAATATTCATTTTAGAGGGATGAAATCATGGTAAAAAGAAATGTAACTCATACATGTCTTCATATGTTTCTCCTTCACTGTCTTGTTCCTGTCAAGGAAAACATTAATAATAATTAATATTAATTACTCAAAAAGGGAACATACACATATTACATTGATCAAATACTTAGCAAAACAAGCATAAATTTAAGTGTATGTAAACTTGTCTTGTTTAAAATATTTTTTTTTCTTGCAAGAGATAGACTGGAAGAGTAAGCACAGAAAGATCTTTTTTTATATTCTGCTATGTAATTCAGATGTCTAGCCAGACTTAAGTTTATGTGCAGTGCTACAAAAGTCCTGTGAGTCAGTTTAATGACTGGTGTTTAATGTCTCAAGCATTTTAGATGAAGTAATATTATAAATGGTAAAATATCATTATTACTCATAACGGTTTTCATTTGTTGGTTTATGTCACTAGAACATGACTCACAGTAATTGTTAAGTATTTTAGTTAAGCTGTATAATATCAGAAGGGGAAAAAAAAACTGACCTCATCTGGATTTCCAGGACCTAAAGCATTTTTAAAAAAGAGTAAAATTGAATATACTTTAATTAGAAAGCACTTTAGTACAGAATTATTAGACATAATATATTCAAACCAGTTCATAATGTAACAGAACTTATGCTTTATCAAAGATATATAAGTAAAAATAGAATATGTGGCTTAGATCTTTACTATGGCCTTTTCAGTACTTGTACTTTAACTGTAAGATCATCTCACTGGCTTTCATAAAATAATGCAAAGGCCAAAAAATAATGAAGACTTTTTATCCTCTTTATGAAAGGCATGCGCATTTGGTTTTATGGGCTTGTGTGGAACAAAGGTATTATCAGAAAATCACAACTAGTTTGCACTTGTTGACTTATTGTTTTGTTCCCAACGATTTGGATTTATGTATCAAGCAAATCAAGTTAATTAGGTTTTTTAGAAAAAGATACTTTACTGGGGCACCTGGGTAGCTCAGTTGGTTAAGAGGCTTACTCTTGGTTTCGGCTCAGGTCCTGATCTCAGGGTCGTGAGATTGAGCCTCGCATTGGGCTCCAAGCTGGGCATGGACCCTGCTTAAGATTCTGTCTCTCTTTCTCCCTCTACCCCTCCCCCCCCGGCTCACTCTCTTTCTCTCTCTCTCTCTCTCTCTCTAAAGAAAAAAGATACTTTGCCAGTTCATATCCTTTGACCACTTTTGTCTTGGAGTTGATATCTTTTTCTGGTTGACTTGCAAGAGTTCCTATGTTTTTCAGATATTAATCCCATGTCAGTTGCAGTTCAAGTGTTTAGTGATATCAGCTAATTATTAGATATTAAGACATAATCTAGAGTAATAGTAATAAAAACAATGTGGTGTTGGTATAGAAACACATAGACCAGTAGAATAGAGCAGAGAGCTCAGAGACAGATGAATAAATTTACATACACACTCTTATATACACAGTTATTACACACACAAATACACACATATACAGACATAGACACACACCTATACAGTTGATGTAGTATAAAGATGGCATTATAGAAGATTGAGAAAATGATGGATTTCAAAGTATGGTAATGGGAAAACCGGTTCCACAAATGAGGCAGTAAATCTGGGTTTCTACTAACTCCTCAAAGGTGGACTGCAAAGACATCAAAGACTCAGATATAAGGGATGAAGTTCATAGAAGAAAATAGGAGATAATATTTTTAATTTTTAGGGATAGGATTTCTTAACTAAAACTTTAAAACACGAGTTACAATGTAATAATTAATTTGATTATATCAAAATTCATTTATGTTCAGTGAAAGGCAGCTTGGGTGAGAAGAGATAGTTGCAGTGTCTGCGACTGACATGGGATTAATACCGAAAAACACAGGAACTCCTGCAAGTCAACCAGAAAAAGATCAACTCCAAGACAGAAATGATCAAAGGATATGAACTGGTCAAAAGATATGAACTGGCAAGTTACAGAAGAGGAAACCACAAAGGCTAATACACAAAGTACTCAGACCCATTAGAAGCAGAAATATGAAAATGAAGTGAGATATCATTTTATACATATGAGACTCGAAATTGGAAAGCTGAATAATACCAGACATTGGTGAAAGGTAAGCATCTTGGAATTTTCATGCCCTGCTGATGGGAGTACACACAGATGCAGCTTTCTTGGAGAGCACTCTAGTCCTAATCAGTTAAAATGAATATTCCATAGCTTATGAACAGCCATTCCACTACTAGATATATATTTTAAAGAAAGTCTCTCAGAGGTCCACATGGGAATATGGACAAGAACATACACTGAATTATTATTTGTAAGTACCAGTGAATTGGAAGTAAAATGCAAATGCATAGGATAATACCATGGGGGTACTGTGCAGTAGTTAACAAATTAAATATACATATAGCAACATGTGTGAGCCCCCTAAAACACATTATGCTGAGTGTAAAAAAAAAAGAGTAGAGTGAGCTATAACATAATGTTTATGTAAATTGAAATATATACACATATATAAGAGTATGCAAAGAATATGTACAAACAGACACAAACACATTAAATATATTAGAATATTTGTCTCTGGTTGGAAATAGAGAGAAGGGAATGTGTCATGGAGGTAAAAGGGAATACATACATAAGTAAAACAAGAGAGGGGTCTTGCATGGACCAATGATGACAATGGCCCAGTAGTGACCCTATCAGAATGATTAACTCAAATTTCTGTATCTGAGGTAACAAATAAATAAATAAAACATCTTTTTGCCCCTTACCATCAGAGAGCATCATACCATCTTGACTTTCTTCATTTACAGGGCTTCTGAAAACAGGAAAGAAGAGAAAGTAAAAATGGAGCAAATAGATGCTCACCTTACAATGAAAAATGAAAAAGAATAAAAGGATTATTTTTAAATTATTCTTTTTTCTTTAATTTCTGCTCTGATTTAAAACATCGGAAGTTATTAGAATGGGCTTTCGCCTCATATTTATGCTGCTATGGAGGCAAAAACATGGAAAATCAGGGACCTTGAAGACAGTTCTGTGTATTCATAGTGGACATGTAAAATTAATCCATTGCTTCAGGGCAGTAATATGTTTTCTGTTAAAATCGCAGTATATTAATACTTCAATTCTGGGATTCTGAAGGCATTTGTTTGTTTTTATCATATAGATACCAAAGAGAATTAGTTCTAAACCTTGACTTCTTCTTTCCAGATGTTTTCCACCTGGCTTTACTTCCATCATTTGTGGCTTGGACTCCAAGGTGCTTCATTCCAAACCACTTTCCTCCAACCGCTCTTAACAGTTAATACCTGGGCCCCACAAATCCCTAATGATTTATGCAACCATATAGATTTTCTATTTTTCTCCTCAGGTTGATTAACATAGCTGGAAAAAATTGCTATTTCACTGATTCTTGATATTACAAATGGCGTTCAGTCTCAATGTTACCCTCAACACTGTTCTATAATCTCATATACCTTTTCCTAGTGAGCATTTTCTCCCATCATCCTTCTCAGTGGCTATTCAAAACCTTCACTACTTTCTGCAAATCTCTTGTCCCTCTCCTCTCCCCTATAATCATATGATTTGTTTCTTATTTCACTGATAAAATAGCAGTTATTGGATGTGAACTCTCTTAAGAAAAATATATTCCTTTAACCCAAACTTATCCTTACCTTCTGTCAAATTTCCTTCCACCTGTGTTCTGAATTCTATCGAAATTATCAGTGTTTTACCCCCTTTCCCTTCTTTGTTCTGTGTCATCATATTATTTATATTATTATTATTCCTCTTCTTTCACTCCCCAGTCCTAAATATCTCACAATTTGTTTTCTCCCTTAGCCCAAGTTAGTTAGTCCCATTCATAAAAGCCAAACCCTTCTCTTTACCTAAGTCCTCCCCATTACCACAGATAGTCCTCCTTTTCCCAGCCAAAGTGGAGAAGGCTGTCTCTGCTCACAGACTTGACTTCTTTTCCTCTTGCTCAATTCTTCATGACTACACTCTGGCTTCTATTGCCGATCCTTTGCTGAAACCACTCTTAGAGGACTCACTTACCAAATCCACAGGACACCTCTCAACCTGCATTATTATGTGATTATTTTGTGGCCCTTAACAGTAGTGGCCATTTTGCCCTCCTAGAGTCTTCTTTGTTTCCATAAGAAATCTCTCCTGGCTTGTTTCTTGTCTTTCTGACCACCATCCTACAATTTCCTTGGTGGGCTTATTTCCCTTTCACTTCCCCTTTAAGTGATGATGTTCCTTTGTGTTCTGGTCTTGGCTTCCTTTCTTTTTCCACTCTACATCTGTCCCTGAAAGGTCTCATATATACCTACAGCTTCATTTGTTCTCTTAGTGTTGGTGACTTCCATTGACATTTCCAGTGCAGGCCTCTCTTCTGAGTTTCAGACTCATATATACACATCTTTACTTGAATGTCCCACAGCCAGTTCTATATTAACATTGCAGAAACTGAGGCTGTCTTCTTTTATCCCAACATAAACCTGTTTTTCCTACTAGGTTTCTTATCTTAGTGAATGGCACTGAAGTTCCACAAATCCACCTAAGTCTCAAAGTCATCCTTGTTTCTCACTTTTCTTCAGTTCCACATCAAATTAATCATGTTCTGTTGGTTCCATATATTTAATGTCTCCTATAATTCACTTCCTCCCTCCATCTCTTTCCTCTTTCCTGCTAGACACAAGGACAGAATTATATCATCACTAGCATGGACTCTTGCAGTAGCCATCTGCCCCATCTTCTAGTGATGAGCATTGCTCTTCATCTTCTCCACCCTTACAGTCCCTTTTCCATATTGCTGCCAAAATGATCTCTCTAATGCAAAATATGATTATATCACTCTCATGTTCACTACTCAAGCCACTTAAAGAATTAGGAAAGAGTGTTACTTAAACCCAACAGATGCTGATTGCAAAACTAACCCCATTTGAACAATGTGGGCTGGAAGTGCCTTGTTATCCCTTAGACTAAAAAACAAGCTCAGTGGGTACACTTGTGGCTTAAGAAGAATTGCCATAGACATACATGTTTCAGTCTCCACCTGGGATGGTAAGCATATATGGTTATCAATTGCTGACCCAATAAACTTACTTCTGAACAAATTTGAAAATTTAAAATTTCACTTACATGTGCTTTAGCTTTTAATTTAGGTAAGTATAAAGGCCCAATTAATCAACTCATTAGCTTGGTCATAAAAAGACACTTATTTCCCTTAGTGAATCTCTTCAGTCCTTGAGAGATTCAGAGTTAAATACAGAAATACAGAAATGATGAAGTAAATAAAATTTGTGGTACAAAAATTTGTGAAATAAGTTTTATAATCATGGGAGAGTATACCTATGTTCAATATTTTAAGAATTTGTAATATTTAAGAGATGTGTTACATTAGCAAATATTCAGTTAGATATGTCAAACTAATTTAAAATTTGTTAGGCTTTTTAGTTTAGTTGAAAAGTATGGGTTCTTTGATTGTGTCAATGTTGAGTGTCAATGGCTGCTCATTTCAAAAAAGGAGTCAACCTGACATTACAGACTTCTGATAAAAGAATACACCATCACCTAAGAAGTAGTCTTACCAAAAAAACTAGAACTAAATTTGGTTAAGTCACCTCTACCTGCAACTACCAATTTACAGGAAATACAGAGGAGAGAGGAACACGTAAGATGTCCTATTAGGGAAGCACTCAGCAACATCTAGACTGTGGCTAACTATAATGCCCACAAACAACTTGATTCTTCAACAAATAAATTGTAATAAATAAATAAAGTGATAGAGGGTAGACTTATAGCTTGAAAGAGAATTGCAAATGTATAAGCCAATGAAAATGTGTAGACTTTATATGGATTCTTATTCAAAAAACTTAAAAAGAGACAATTGGAAATTTGAACATGGACTTGATTTTTATATTAATATATAGAGCCCTAATTTTTAACGATACCTACTAAAATACTCATGAATAGAATTGTATGTATTTGGTATTAGTTTCAAAAGAATATGAAAGAGGGAAGTGAGTGGGGTATTGATGAAACAAGATTGGTGATGAATTTATAATTGTTCAAGTTGGTGCAGGGGACATGGAGGCTCATTATACTATTCTCTCTGCTTTTTATAAAATTTTTCAAAATAAATATGTTTCTTAAAAGGTATAAGAAAAATCTCATTGCAAATACAATTAGAATATTTAAGAGAACTGGACATGCTTTGATAGATTCATAAGAGTCATTTAAGTTTGGGGGAAGATTTTACCTAGTGCAGTTATTAAATTTGTTCAGTTAGGTTTTTGAAATGCTTAAAAAGTTCAATATATAGATTTATCCATGCAGTGTAAAACATGTAAGTTTAAAACTAAACTTAATTAAAACTAAATTTTTAAATGTAACTATCCATTTGAAAGAATTTAACCTGAGATGTCCAATCATTAGTCAAAGATCCCACTGACAATAACGATTCTTATTTAAATAAAAATTACTAGATGTATAAATAAGATAGCAAGTTATGGGAATTTAAGTACTTAAAATAAATTAGGCCTTTGCATTATTAACTTTAATGAATTGAGTATTAATTAAAAGCACAAGGTGTAAATACCTTAGATGTCAAAATAAACTGACATTCTACAGAATAAAATCTACAGCCTGTTTCATGATATACAAGGTTCTTATGACCAATTCTGTTCTTTTTTTTTTAAGATTTTATTTATTTATTTGTCGGGGGGGGGGGGAGAGAGAGCACACAAGCAGGGGGAGTGGCAGGCAGAAGGAGAAGCAGGCTCCTTACTGAGCAAGGAGCCCGATGCAGGACTCAATCCCAGGACCCTGGGATCATGACCTGAGCCGAAGGCAGATGCTTAACCAACTGAGCCACCCAGGCGTCCCTCAGTCCTGTTCTTTTACAGTTTTATTTTTCATATATCCTCTTATATCATCTTTTTTTTCACATATTATATTAATATTGACTCACTCTCTGAACACTCTGTTTCTTGTTCCTCCGTTCTTAGCCCACTCTGTTTTCCCTTCCTAGAATAATCTTTCTCCTTATCATCCCCTGTTTGTCGCTCTTCTTAATCTTTTAGCCTCTCCTGAAACACTCTTTTCTCTGCGAAGTCATCTCCAACGCCCTAGGCCCATGCAGTTGCTGCTTCTATGTGTCATACATTGCTCTATTATAGTGATTATTCTGTATCACTATAATTATAGAGTAATTGCTTGCACGGCTCTCTTTCTACTATGAGACTATAAGACACTGTCACTTTGTTAGTTAATTTATTATTATGACTGTCATTTTTAGAAAGCTATTAGGATAATTCCAGTCATGTATAGGACTTTGATTTTTTTTTTGAAGAATTAATTATGTCCCAGCAATACTAAGAAACTAAATTGATGTTTGTTATCAAAGTGACTTGTTTATGATCATTTTAGAAAAAGAATATTAGTCAAAAAGACTACTGGACTTGCAGTTTATTTCCTAAAACATTTGAAAGAGTAACAAATAGTTGCAGAATGGAGAGTATCTGCATAGCACATTCATGCATATGGGGCTGCACGTTTATACAAACCATTTATTACTTGTAGATAACGTTTGCATGCACACATTGATTCATGGACACAACACAATAGCATATAAATCTTAGTTTACTTTATAGAACTCTGAATTCACCATATACAACATGAAAATGTTCAATAAATAAGAAATCATGTAAGAATGATAGTGAAGAATAAAAGATGAGGAAGAGAAATAGGTGAGTGTCATAATAAACTGAGATTAAACTGTTGCCAATTATTAAAAAAGAAAAGTGTTGCAGGCATTGAGAAAAACTGCATGAAGATACAGGCAAACAATGAAACCAATCACCTGTCACACAGACCTCAGCAGAGGGGGCAGGTCAAGGAGAAGAAAAGGAAGCTTATCAGTTGTTAGAACAGTGTGTCTGTTCAGGAGGACCTTTCACCGGTTCTTGGTTTTTACACGGTGGTGTGTAGAATTACATAGGAAACACAAAGTCAATTCAATATTACAACTGCCATTTTTAGAAAGCTATTAGAGCTCTATTTCCTGACTTTTAAAGATGTAAAGCTATTGACCTTTATATCTTCTTTGCTATTCATAACTTTAATTGGGGTTTTTTGGTTTTTGTTTTTGTTTTTTAAAGAAGAAGGGCAAATCTAAGTGTCACATGAAACTTGGTTCTATACCTGCTGTTGCTGAGAATAAAATCTTACGACTTCTCTGTGAACTTTTCTCAGGGACATATCTTCCTGTATTGAATGCTGGAGAATCTATAAAACTCATTTCAGCCCATGCTTTCCAAATGGAGTTAGACTGGGCCCCTTGGAAGTGCACGTCTGATGGGGCAAGTCTCGAATTCCAGACACTGTTAAGTATTTCTAATGAATAAGAGGATTATAATGGTAAATTCTTAATTTTTGTCTGATTTGAGAGCCCCCAAAATCTGAAACTGACTATGAATGACCTCATGGTAAGAACTGTTCAACCTTGGTCACTTCCCAGTATTTATTATTTCTTATTACTTCACTTTTCCTGTCTCGTTACTATTAATAACTACTAATGGAATTTGTTTTGTACACCAAAATATGCAACCAGTGGTTTGTTTTCCTATGAAAAAATTAGTTATACTGTTAAAATTATAATTAATTTTTAAAGGTGGTGCCAAGAAATGTGTTACACTAAAAGATGTTGATCTGAACACTAATAGTGATAAACAAGCTCTTTCGATGCGTTTCAGTTTCTCTTCTGATGTCTGAGTAACACAGCAGAAAATGTAACTAGCTGACTTCTGACCACTAGGTGGGGAAGCAATACAATTTAAAATAAAACAGAACTTCGGCCTCACCCACTTTATTTTAAAAGATGGTTATTATTTCTAATTCTCTTCTGCCTCCAGTCTTTTACATTCTTAAGGCATCCTGATCTGAATGATGTCATCACCTCTGACTTCTGGGGAGGCAAGTGATTAAGGCCACCCTATCTCCTGAAATTCCTTCCCTGACACCAATTAAAAAATTCCTTTCTTGCCGTAAGCAACGCAGACTCTACACCCTAGGGAAGACTGTAAACCTTTCGGTTATTTATTCCTTTGGGAAGCCAGTCCCTCACCTGAACACTACTTCCCACTCGCTCTCGTCCTTGTTTCAGGAATTCTGCCCTTGCCACCATTATAATTTTCCCTTCTTCATTGGATCTCTCTCACCGGCATACAGACATACTGTTATTTCTTCCATCTTAAAAAAAACCAAAACAACTCTATTCCACTTTTCCCATCAGTTACTGCCCCATTTCTCCTTGAAAGTGTTGTCTATAATTGGTCTTCCCAGTTCTTCTTTCCTGTTCCTCTAATGTTATTTTAGTCAGGCTTGCATCCGAAGTCCAGGATATCTCTCCCTCACGACTTCCACAGTCCTTCCTCATTTGGTCTTAGGGAATACTTATCTTTACTGGGCTTCCAGGACACCACGCTCTTGTTTTCTTCCTATTTTATTGTTTTTCCCTTTTTACTCTCCCTTGTTCATTTTTCTTCTCCCAGGCCTAGTAGAGTTGGAGTGCCCCAGGGCTTGATTCTTCTCTCTAGTTACACTCACTTCCTTGGTGATGGTAACAGTCTCGTGATTTTAAGTGGAGAATATATGCCTATGACTCTCAAATTTATATTTTAAAACCAGAACTCTCTCCCAAACTCTTCGCTCCTGATACCCAATTGCCGCCCCAATAACTCCACTTAGATGTTTAAAAGACACCTCAAGCTTAACATAGCCATGCTTTCCTGATTTCCCCACCCCCAAATTTGCTCACCTTCACCCTCTCCCATTTCAGTTGAAGGAAACATCATCCTTATATTACAGTTGCTCAAGCCAAAAGCCCTGGAGACATCTTTGATCCCTGTTTCCCTTCACACCCCAAATCCAAATTCTGTTGCCTCTACCTTCAAAGTATATTCAGAATCTGGACACCTCTCTCGACCTCCACTGCCACCATTTGATTAGAGCCACCTCTATACCATGGCTGCATTTCTGCAATATCTACCTAACTAGTTTCCCTGTTTCAATATTTGTCTACTGTCTCTTTTCATATAGCTGTTCAGGTGATCTTGATAAAACATAAGTCAAAACATCACTGCTGTGCTCAACCTTTTTCAGTGGTTACCATTTCACGAGGAGACACGAACTTGACTATGACCGGCAAGGCCCTATGTGAGCTGAATCTTTTCCTGCTATTCCTTCCCTTGCTCACTCTACTCCAGCATCAGTTTCCCTCCTCCTAGTCCTTGAACATTCTAGGCATTTGTTCTGTCTGCTTTCTCTGCCCGGAATGGTCTTACTTAAGACATCTGCAAGCCTAACTCCCTCACTTCTGTGAGTCTTTGCTCAAGTATATAACTGCCTATAAAGGCAGCTACTTTTTTAAAGATTTTTTTTATTTATTTGACAGAGAGAGACAGCAAAAGAGGGAACACAAGCATAGGGAGTGGGAGAAGGAGAAGCAGGCGTCCTGTGGAGCAGAGAGCCCAATGTGGGGCTCCATCCCAGGACCCTGGGGATCATGACCTGAGCCGAAGGCAGCCGCCACCCAGGCACCCCTACCCTCCCCTTTCTTAAAGTTGTGACACGCTATCTCCAACCCCACCCTCCCACTACACCACCTAACTCTGCTCTCTTTCCTCCTACTTGGTATTTCCTACCATACTATCTCCTTTACCTGTTTATTATTTTTATTCTTTGGGTCTCTTGCCCCCTGTTTTATGTGGGCAGGGATTTTTATTTTGTTCACTGATATTTCCTGAACTACTATTACAACAGCACAAAGTAGTGGCAAAAAAAAAAAAACAACCCAATTCTTGAGTGAATGTAAAAAAAATCTATTAGAGCTTGACCTGAAAGTGGCCCCTGAGAGGGGAGGAATGGCATTTGCAGGCTGGCAGAGGGAGCATGCGGAAAACACCCATGTGTGTGTTTTGAAGGGTGGCGGCATGAGGGAAAGCATAGGAATGCCCATATCTCACAATTTTGCTTAAAGATTATCCCATAAATTTCCCTCTCACATAAAATATAAATTTTTGAGCCTAAATATCAAGAGTCATTTTGCTCTCGTTTCTTCTTTGTGTCTTATCTGGCTTCTCCTACTTGGGGGAAATTTTCTAATCCAGCTATTTCATGATTTTGGAATTTACTTGAGCTCTCTGATGGGAACCTGAAAGTCTTTCACTATACACCACATTTTTACTTAAAAAAAAATTGTAGATTTCCCTTAGCTTTCATTCCCTCTATTTTCTCCATCAGACAATTGACTTTCAGATTCCCCAATTATTGTTTATCTAGGCAATATAACATCCCAAAAGACTCCTGTTTCTCTTCATCTTTCTTCTGAGAATATGAATTTTGTGGAGTCAGGAATTCTTAGATGAATCTGACTTTCTAATTAGGAGTCCCTAATAAGACAGAAATAGGAATGAGGTAAAGTTTATTACAATTGGTGGATTTTGCTACTTTCTGATGAAAATGATGTTACAAGTAAGAATGTGGGCCTAGTTGGTTGGAAGGCCTTTTTCAACTTTGCAAGAATTCACTGAAAAGCTGAGCTATTGTCCAGCATCCTTATGAATTTGTAGTACAGGCTATACGACTGTTCTTAAAATCCTTTCTTCCATCTAAAACTTTTTATTTCCCACCATACCATAATGGATTCTGGGGAGCAGCCTTGCAGAAAAGGATTAATATAGTAGGCCTAAGGTGCTAATTTTAGAAGAATCTGACACCAAGACTGGCCCTTGGCTTGCATCTGGGAACTCCACTTCTAAAAAATTCCCTACACTGATAGGAAGAGTTGCCTAATTGATAAGAGTGCCTTGCTGTGCCTAGACTGTATAAACCATGCAAGTTGTGGTGAAAACCTCCTTTCCTTCTAGAGGTCTGGTATTTTGGTAGTGGCTAGGCTGAAGATGCCTATGTGACAAACTCTCAGTAAAAATTTGTCTCTACCGGTCTTCCCTGGGAAGCAGCATTACACATTTCCAAAGCTGGAGAAAGGAGCATTCTCGGTGTGTCCCTCCTAGGCATTGAAGGACAGTGTCACTGTGATAAATCTTAGCCGTGAGTACTACTACATGCTGGATCCTGTGAGTCCTTTAAATGAATCCTCAAACATATGGTGGTCTTGGGGACTCCTCATAAGCAGGAATAGTGCCAAATACTCCTCTCCCCACAGTTTTCAATCAAACAATTATCAGTCTTCATGTCTTATAAATTTTCAGGGATTCGTGCTCAGCGTATTTATTAAAATTTCTCACTAGAATTATACAAGACTGAAGGCAGTAGCTGGGATAGGGTCACATAGTAAAATCCAAAAGTACTAAGATCATGATCTAGTCAGTTAAATTTGTCAGACTAGGAAGAAAGATTAAGAAAAAGAAACAGAATTTAATACATGGGAAAGCAAAATAACTTATAGAAGTCAGGTGTATATAAGAACACATGTTAATTATTTTAAGTAAATAAATATTTATTTAGCACTTACATGTTAGTAGGCAGATGGCTTAAGCTCTTATTTGGTAGCAAGATATCATGGGGTATTAGAGTCTTTTAATTAGAATTCATAAAATCAAATGCCTGGAAGGGCACACAGTTAACATAAATGGACAATGCAGGCCACAAACAAGATAATAGCCCCTAAGCTGCTCTAACACTTTCTAGTTACTGCCTTTATACTTCAAACAAATGCAATAAAGTGAAACACAGTGTTGGCTCCCTATAACAGATGTGTTTTCAACCCCTGCTCTAAACTGCAATCATCATCAATAAAAGAAAGCTGTCAATCAGATATTGATATTAATAGATTCTACCATACAGATTATGGATATGAAGTACTTTTAATGTAAAGAATACCAGTCTGGTAGGGGATTGAAATGGAGGAAAAAAAAATACAGCTAAATATTTTGGGATATTGCTTATTTGTGGTAAAGGAGAATCATATAAAGCAATTTTCTAGAAGAAGAAAGGGAAGACATAGTCTAACTTGCCGTAAGAATCTATACTTGCCATTATCCAATGTCTTTTTAAAATGACATTCATTCTATCCCAATCTTGTGCCTGCTTTTTCCTTAACCAGCTATTCTGGTAAATCATGGTAAAGATCCCATCCATAGCACCCATCCAGTTTTGACATTTCTAAAAAGCGCCATCCAAGAAAAGCAAGAGTGGACTTGAATAAAAGTTTCCTGGTTTTTAAACACACAGCCAAAAATCTGAAGATTGAGAGAAAACCTGTATTTTTTACTTAAGGAGGTTATTTAGCAGAGTGGTTAAAAGTACACATTTACTTTGGACTCAGACTGACATTGCCCCAAATTTCTACTCTACATTCTTGCGTAATCTTGGAGAAGTTACTTAGCCTCTGTAAATTCCCATTTCTTCATCTGTGAAATGGTGAAAACACTTTCTACTTATATATGTAAAGTTCCTAGCGTGTCATAAGTAGTAAAATATGGTGGTGGTGATGGTGGTGGTGGTGATGATGGTGGTGGTGGTGATGATGGTGGTGGTGATGATGGTGGTGGTGGTGATGATGGTGGTGGTGATGGTTATGATAATGGTGATGGTGGTGATGATTACTATGGGGATGGTGGTGATGGCAGTGTTGATGGTGGTGGTGGTAACAATTATGATAATGGTAGTGATGGTGGAAGAGATGATTGTAATGCTAACCTGAAGAATGCTTCAAAATATTTAAAAGGCAGTGGAAATTTTTTTTCAAATGAACTCCTAAGGGAAAAAGCCACTGTAAAAAGAGATAAACAGTACTTGCTGAAGGATATGCGGGTATGAGAGCAGCCTGCCCAGCCATCCCCTTCTCCTTCCATCTGCCCACATTTGTGGCCCCAGCAGTTTCCCATGGAACTCCAGCATTCAGCCAAGCAGAGTTTGAAAATCTATGGCAAGAGATTGACAAAGAAATGGCAAGATAATCTTTGCTTACTTTAGATCTAAGGGAGGTTTAATGTTTCTGGGAGGTAGACTTGGGACTGGCGGTTGTGTTGGGTGACATGCTGGCAATGGCAGTTGGTTGGCTGGATGGGGTGGTGGAGGTGGTGGCAGGGAAGTAGTTGAGTAAGACATTTGGCCTTTGCTGGTACCTAAGAAGCAGAACAAAAAATACCATGAATTAAGATAAATCTTCAAAACACAAGAGCTGGCTATTCCAAATATGCAGAAATGAAGATCTTAAATATAAAAATGTAAGAAATGCATCCTAAGTTAAATTAATGCTTTAAAGAGTCTAATATTCTAAGTATCATAGAACATGGCATTTTAAATGTTCCTATTTTTTCAGATTATTGAGGTATAATTGACAGAATTATAAAATAGTTAAATTATATAAACACAATGATTTTTCTATATATATATATATATATATTTTGAAAGGTTTTCCCCTCCATTGAGTTAATCAAAGATTTTATTTATTTATTTGACAGAGAAAGACAGTGAGAGCAGGAACACAAGCAGAGGGAGTGGGAGAGGGAGAAGCAGACTTCCCGCGGAGCAGGGAGCCCGATGCGGGACTCCATCCCAGGACCCTGGGACCGTGACCTGAGCCGAAGGCAGACGCTTAACGACTGAGCCACCCTAATCAACACATCCATCTCACGGGCAGAGGATGAGGACACTTAAGTTTTAGTCTCTCAACAAATTTCAGTTATACAACACATTGTCAATTATAGTCACCATGTTTTACTTTAGATCCTCAGACCTTACATCTTATAAACTGAAAGTTTGTACCCTTTGATCAGCTTCTTCCTATTTTCTTCACCTTAGCCCCTGACAACCATCTTTCTACTGTTTTCTACGAGTTTGACTTTTTTGTTTTGTTTTTTAGATTACACATATCATTGAACCATGCATTTTTGTCTTGGTCTGGCTTTCTGGCTTATTTCACTAGCATAATGCCCACCAGCTTCATCCAGATTGTCAAAGTTTTCATGATTTTCTTTTTTCTTAAGGGTGAATAATATTCCATTTTATATATCTACTACATTTTCTTTATCCATCTGTTGATGGACAGATAGGTCGTAGGTTGTACCCATTCCTTGGTTGTTATGATTAATACTGCTATACATATGGGAGTAGAGGTATCTCTTTGAATAATTACTTTGTTGCTTTTTGATATATACACAAAGTGGGTTTGCTGGATTACATATGGTAGTTCTACTTTTAATTTATTGAGAAAAGTCTATACTGTTTTCCACAGTGGCTGTGCCAGTTTACATTCCAACAGTGTATACAAGTGTTCCATTTTCTCCACTTCTGGCATTTTGCTATCTCTTGTCTTTTGATGAACATGTGTGAGGTGATATCTCATTGTGATTTTGATTTGCACTTCCATGATGATTAGTGATGTGGATAAACATTCCTTTTTCTGAGATAGATAAGTTTTTTAATTCCCACTATATTAAAAGGAATTTCTCTTACCTTGTTAAGAAAAACCTTAACAATTGTTAAATCTAGGTGTAGAGTATACAGGTGAAAAATTGCACCAATAAAAAATAAAAAAAAAATAAAAAGAATTTCTCTTATTTTTTCTAAGCTTTTGTAAACCACAGTTTTAATATTCCGGATTTTGTGAAGAAGTCTACATCAACTTTAATACCACATTCATTATGATTTTAAAAATGTAAATGATGTTTCACTGGACTCATTACTTTAGAGCAAAGAGGTGTAGTTTTTGTGTCTGCTATCATAGGTAACACATTTTTCTTGTTTTCAATGACTTCCTTGAATCTTTAATGAGAAGATTTTGTTTCAGGTATGATTTATAAACATTGAAATGTATTAAACAACCTCACAAATAAGTCATATGTATAGTAGAGATTAAAATATAAGGACAAGCAGAACTAAATAAATATGAATCACCCATAACGCCATCACCCAGCAATAGCTACTGAATTACATGTATTTTGAAACATTTTAGTGCAAACATATACTTTTACAGCAGGGGAGTAAAATGGAACCATTTGCTATATTGTTACCAGCATTTTTGTTTTAATATCATAAATATCATTCTGGGTTAATCTAATTATAATTTTTAGTAATGGAACAATTTTTCCTTAGGCAGCTCTACCATGATTTAAAAAAAAATCCCACTAAGGCTCTAATATTGGATATTTGTATTAATTCCTTTCCTTTTAGCTGTAATAAGAAATGTCTTAGTCTTTGCACATATTTAAAGTTTTTTCTTAGAATGAATTCCATTAAGTGGAAATGCTGGGTCAAACATTTTTTAAGACTTTTGATACAAAATATCAAATTGTCTTCCAAGGAAACATCAACTGACAGCTCCACCAGCTAGTATATGAGAGTGATTTTCACATATTTTTGCCAACATCAGCATTATTATGCTTTGAATTTTTCACAATATTATGGAAAAAAAATCTACCTTTTGTTTTAATTTCATTTTCATCAAAATACCAATACCAAATACCAAAAACTTCCAATGTTTTAGATGTTTCTTTTGCATTTACCTTTATATATATATATATATATATATATACACATATACATACACACACACACATATACATATAGCTACTGCTTGAAAAAATTACTGATTTTCTATTTGGTAGATGTAGATTTATGCCCTCTTCCCCTTCCTTTTCCAATGTAGCAAAAGCATAACTTTTTTTTTTGAATTAAATCCATGTTCATTGTTTTCGTTATCATGACTTGGTAAATACTATTTTTTGCTGAATCAAGCAGTGTACTATGATTACATTTCCTTTCTCATTCAACTTACTGTTTTCCTGGAGTTAATAACTGTCTTATTTTGTCATTTGCGAATATTTTTCTTTGGAACTCTTACTTCCCACAATTTCCAACAGTGCTGTAAAATGTCTTTAAGCATTTTCTACAAAACCAAACCTGTCAGATAATGAATCGGTTCCAGCATACCACACTTGTCCACTTGCTCTAATGTGACCTGGTTGCTTTTAAGGTCTGCCACACATCTGACATTCTCAGATTTCTTTTTGCCGGCATCAGGGCTCTGATATATTGAGAGAATGCATTGTGGTAAAGAGTCCAAGATCTGGAGCCAAAGTGCCTGAGTTTAAATCCTGGCTCCACCACTTATCTGCTGGGTGACTTGGATAAGTCACTTCTGGCTTCACCTGGTAAATGAAAATCATAATAGTGCCACCTCATGGGATTGCAGTGAGGACTTTAGACTTAACACACGTAAAACATTTAGGACAGTACCTGGCATATAGTAAGTTGAACATTTTATTTTTTATTCAACAAATATTTATTGAATGCTTACTATATGTGTCAAGTTCTGTTCTAGGCACTAGGATACAAAAGAGAAAAAAGAGATACAAATTTCTGCTCTTACGGATTTGGGGAGATAGATAAAAACTAAAAACATATAAGTAAAATACATACAAAATTGTGAGAAGTGCTATAAATGGTGGAAAGACTATGTGATGGTATACTGTTGGCATCTCTTCCCTACTCTGCATTCAGTGACCTCACTATGTAGATTGAATTTAGGCATAATGGGATTATTTAGATCCTGGAAATAGACAAGAACTATAAATTTCAGTTTTATTGTTTTGTTGATTGTTAGATATAAGAGAGTGATGGAGAAAATGCTTATGATACAGATTAAATTTAAAAGTGTGTTGTTTCTGTAACTATTACATGGTGAATGGCATAAAACATTCAGGAAATATTTTCCAGTATTTGAAAGCATTATACAACTCAGCAAAATAGTCACTCACAGCATTGGCAAATGAGTGAAGTTCTGACATATATCTTTGTTGTTTTACATTCATCTTGTTAACATAAATGAAAATAGCAATCAACATTCAGGTTCGAACTACACTCATTCCTTAATTGTAACCATAGGTTGGCTACAGGTAAAAGAAATTGGCAAAAATAAACAATTGGCTCCGAGGACTTTTCAATAAAGAGTATTGTTTGGCTTATTCTTATTTATTTTTATGCTATGCAACTTTTATATCAATAAAATTTATTACATGTATGGATACATACATAACACACATACACACAGTTTGTCTTAGAGAACTAGTTCAAAATTTATCAGTACACCATTGCTTATACCTAAAAAATTCATAGGTTCTTTTGACTATCTCATGAATAGAATGTCTCTGTACGTCCTGGCTTTGCTTAGACCCTTTCTGATTTTATACATTATGCACTGGATTTATGTATGTTGCCTAGTTTCCCTAAATATTGTTTGTTTTTCTTGTCCTCCTAATTTGCGGGCAATTTTTTTGAGAGGAAAAGGAGATGCACTCTTTTTTTTTTTTAAGATTTATTTATTTATTTATTTGACAGAGAGACACAGCGAGAGCAGGAACACAAGCAGGGGGAGTGGGAGAGGGAGAAGCAGGCTTCCCGCGGAGCAAGGAGCCCGATGTGGGGCTCGATCCCAGGACCCTGGGATCATGACCTGAGCCGAAGGCAGCCGCTTAACCGACTGAGCCACCCAGGCGCCCTGAGGGGATGCACTCTTGAAAAAAACATTTTTTCTTAATTTTACATGTTTCTGAGCACCATTGGGGTCAATTTTTTCATTTTCATCATGTTTTGTTTTAATTGTATTATCTATTCAAATCCTTTGCCTGTTTTTAAAATAGTATTTGCCTTTTTGTAGTGACTAATAGAACGTCTTTATTAAGGGTATTCATCTTTTTGCCACTTACATGGACAAACTGAATGTAGTAATTGGGCTGCTTTGGGTTCTGCTTCTGGCTGTTCATACCAAAAAAACCTCCAACAACAAAAACGAGACCCCCCCCGCAAAATCAACCAAAAAACAAAACAAAAGACCATACCATGTCTCAACCAATAAAACCCCAAATCTTCAGAACCTTTGAAGGAAATACTGTACTTTACTGTAAGTTATCTTAAAGGGTCAGGGGCAGGGTTTTAAATGATATATACAAAAAGCTTCTTAATTCCTTCTAGATAGTTCTGCCTCTTTTCAAGTTTTTCATTTTGGTAATTATTAAAAATATTACCCCCTCTCAGGGAGACAAAGCATAAAACACTCTTAATCAAAGGAGACAAACTGAGGGTTTCAGGAGGGGAGGTAGGTGGGGGGTTGAGGTAACTGGGTGATGGACATTAAGTAGGGCATGTGATGGAATGAGCACTGGATGTTACATAAGACTGATGAATCACAGACCTGTACCTCTGATGCCAATAATACATTACATGTTAATTAATTGAATTTAAATAAAAAAAGTGAAACTACAACAACAATGACAAAAATATTACCCTCTCTCTACATCTTCTCTTCTTACTATCCCAGTCCTTTCACTAGTACAGAGTTTTAAAATGTACTCAGGCCCTGCACTGCTGACTTGTGAGGCACCTGCTGGGTGCAATGCTCACAGGAATTGCTCATCTTCTCTTTGGCAGCCATTTTTGGGGAGGGGTTGAGGTAGGGAGAATTAGTTCCCCCACAAATCTGATAAATAAAATTTTCCAACTGTTACATTTATGTTAGAAATATTTTTCCCATTTCATTTTTGTCATCAATAAGTTAAACTTTTTTGATATTTAGGACTTACTACTTTTTCTCTAATTCAGTGAGTAAATTCTTTTATATATAGTTTCTATTATCACTAGAGTTATGTTTGGGAATGCCTTCCCTACACTTAGGACACATCAGTATTATTATTATTATTATTATTAAAGATTTTATTTATTTATTTGACAGAGATATATAGAGAGAACAAGCAGGGGGAGTGGGAGAAGGAGAAGCAGACTCCCCTCTGAGCAGAGACCCTGATGCGGGGCTCGATCCCAGGACCCTGGGATCATGACCTGAGCCAGAGGCTGACGCTTAACTGACTGAGCCACCCAGGAGCCCTCATTATTATTATTTTTAAGAGATTTTATTTTCAAGTAATCTCCACACCCAATGTGGGGCTCGAGCCCACAACCCCGAGATCAAGAGTTGCATGCTCCACCCACTGAGCCAGCCAGGCACCCTGAGAACACACAATTATTAACCTTATATTTTTTTCTACTTCTTTTGGACTCATTTTTTTTACATTTAACTCTTTGAAATGATTGAAGAATTTATTTTGGAGTTAGGTGTGAGACCGTGATCTAGTTTTATGGTTTTTGTTGCTGTTGCTGTTGTTCTTAGATCATTAAGCGTCCCTGCACCATTTATCTAATGAGCTATTGCTTACTGACTTGAAATGCCTCTGTTATCCCAGAATACACATTAAAAATCCTAGTGACTTTGACAAATGAAAACAACATCCTATTTTTTTTTTTTTAAAGATTTTATTTATTTATTTGAGAGAGAGAAATGAGAGAGAGAGAGAGCACATGAGAGGGGGGAGGGTCAGAGGGAGAAGCAGACTCCTTGCTGAGCAGGGAGCCCGATGTGGGACTCGATCCCGGGACTCCAGGATCATGACCTGAGCCGAAGGCAGTTGCTTAACCAACTGAGCCACCCAGGCGCCCTATTTTAATTTATAAATAATACAGTCTGATAGATTCCTAAAGGACTTAAAGCTGTACTCAGAGAATAAGCCACTGTGAGTGGAAAACTATTGTCTAAACAGAAGAAAAATGTTTATCATCCACCTGTGACTTATCTTTTCATGGAAAAGATCTGGACAAGCCAGGGGTGCTACCATATGAAAGTGTTCTAAGGCCTGGAGGTGAGAAATTATAGACATGTTTTGGGGAACGATGAACTGGAAACACTAAAAACTGACTCATCCCAAAACCCCTGTAGTACTTTCATCTTTACACGGGCATATGAGACTTTCTGACAGGGCATCTGTGCTGGGCCCCTGCTGTTCTGCTTGTCTGGTATCCATTCTCCTTTCCTTAGTTATAATAACTTGAGTTACCCAGAAAGGGGGATGCTTGCTTTCCCACTGGACTTGGACCTCTGAGGAGCATCACCCCCTCTCCACCCTGGCATTGTCAGCATCTGTCTCACCACCACCAGGGAAGGGTCTGCCTGAGGATGTGGCAGAGCTGAGAGAAAGCACAGCTAAGAGACAGAGGGGGACTGGTTGGATTTTTTAAAATAATTACCTTTGGAAACCTGTCAGAGGTCATTTGAAAGGCATAATGAGGCACTAAACTAATCTTTCAAGTGTTCTGTTCCTCCTCAAGCTTGGAGAACATAAACTAAGGTGTTCCTATGTTACCCTAGTATTTAGCAGTGAAACATTTTGCTTTGCAAAACCTGCGGTCACTTTCAAATACGATTAGGGATATATTTGCACGTATACAAAATCATTCTAAGGAAAAGCATCTCAGTTTTTGAGAAAAAAAAAATCCAGGAGACTTACGTTAATGTAATATGATTGGCTTTAAAATCTCAATCTGGACTTTATAAAGTATGCTAAAACATAAATAATAATATTGGAATTCTCAAAACCAAAAATCTAGTGTGTTGCGATGGAAAGAAGAGGGTGTATATTGAATTATAATAAAATAAGTAAAGAAGAAACAGAAACACTAAATCTATAGGAAATTTCTGGGATTAATGATAACAACGTTAGTAATCTTTTTTTTTTTCCTGCCAGGCATCATTCTAGGCATTTTATATATTTAATCTTGTTTAATCTTTATAACAACCCTCTGGGGTTTATGTTCTTATCTAGTTTCCATTCGATAGTTAAGAGAACTACCCACGTTCAGAGAGCTTGTAAGCAATAGAAACTTAACTCTGGCTGAGTTTGAACCATAGTCAGTTTCTTATGATGTCTATGCCCTTTCTGCTATGCTCTGCTGCTCCTCAAGGAAAGGATGTGGACATTATTGGTAAGTTCCAATGCTAATGTTAACACACTTTCCAAAGATCTGAGTGTCAGTCTAGCTTTTCTGATTGATATCTTTCCTCTTAGTGTGATTTTGTATGACTATTTTCAGTTTCATGTAGGACAGAGCAAGCTCTGAAGACGGTAAAGTAATTCTGAAGCATATAATCACATCTATGGATGTTTTAGATGCTAAATTTATAATTTATATCAGAATTTGATTTTGGAAACCAGGTAGCAGGAAAGTAGGCATTCAAGAGCTAGTGGAAAATGGGCCCTTAAAGGTAGAGGACTGACAGGCTAGCAAGGAAAAAAAGTCTCAAGAAATGGAATTGAGGAATTTGAAATGCAGTCATAAAAGGAATTAGAAGATATTAACTAAATAAAGGAAAAAACAAGTTTGGAGTTTAGTGGGCATCAAGAATTAAGGATGTAAGTTGAGAGACAACACCCCAAACGGATCTACCATGAATCTTATCCCCCAGAGCTCAGGAGATGTTGTCTAAGTAATCTGTGGCTTTTAAAATACTGGATCTGACAAGACCATCTGGAATTCCTAAAAGAATGGTAGGACTGTGCAGGGGTACAGGCCTCTCAGTGCATGGAGCTGCTCTCTTGGACGGTACAGGACAACTCGGTGGTGGTAACTGATCAGGTGAATTTGCAACTTACTACCCACTCCCATCCCAAGTCAGAATCCTGGAACTGTGTTCCTGGATATTTTGACAGTAGTTCAAGGCTTTAAGAAGGAGATACAGGGCATTTTGCTAAAAAGTCAAGTGGGAGCTTGACTTACATCTTGCCGTAAACTTTGGACTTCTACCAGAGATGTAATAATTTTAATAATAAAATTCTTAATCATAATAAAAATGTGACTATTGGCAAAAATAAGTGAGAACTGACTATTTTTGCATAAGAGACAGTTCATACTGGTTACAGGAAAAATGGGGAAGGTTGGGAATGAAAGGGAGAGACTTAGAAAAGCACGGAAACAGCTCTCAAAAATTTGGGAGGTTACCAACATCTGATTCAATTTTCATCTTCTTTTTTTTCTTAAGATTGATTTATTTTAGGGGGAGGGGCAGAGGGGAGGGGGAGAGAGAGTCTCAAGCAGAATCTTAGCTGAGTGTGGAGCCTGACTCAGGGCTCAGTCTCAGGACCCTAAGATCACAACCTGAGCCAAAACCAAGAGTTGGATGCTCAACAAACTGTGCCACCCAGGCACCCCAACAAATTTTCATCGTCTTTAATTTTGGAACCTCAGAGGAGGGCCCGCACAAGTCAAGTGCCCCTGCTCAGGCATGCCTGAGTGGGTGCCTGATGATTGGGATGCCAGCATCATTTTACTAGGAAGAAACCACAAGGTAAGGGCTCTCCATGAGTCAGTGGTATGCAGGGCTCTCTGATTCTGTGAAGGGCGGCTCCAGGTTCATTGAAACACAGGCAGCCCAAAGGGGTGATATTTTGTCAGGATCTAAAAGTCTCCAAACAAAAGAAACAGAATTGAGGGGAAAGAAAAAAAAAAAAAAAGGATGAGGAGAAGGTGAGGGGATTGCTAACTTTGGTTTTCTTGGGATATTTTGAATTGGGCCAAGCATTAGAAAACTTTGATTTTACCACCAGCTCTATCACCAGAGAGTTCTTTGTCTTCTGCGAATCAGTTAACTAGCCTCCACCTGGTTTCGTTTTTCTGTCTGTTCCGCCTGGTAGTAATACGATCTCAACTACTCAGCAAAGGTTTAAGGATTAGATGACTGATACACATGAAAGCATCTTGAAAAGTCCAAAGTGTTGTATAAACATAATAGATGATCCCACAAGGATGAGGGGTGCCACAAATAAAATCATTACCAAGTTATCTTGACTTAAGATATTTTGAAATCATTTATAAAGTTCATCGTTTATTTTTTTTTAAAGATTTTATTTATGTGTCAGAGAGAGAGAGAGACAGAGAGAGAAAGCACAAGCAGGGGGAGTGGCAGGCAGAGGGAGAAGCAGGCTCCCTGCTGAGCAAGAAGCCCGATGAGGGACTCCATCCCAGGACCTGAGGATCAGGACCTGAGCTGAAGGCAGATGCTTAACCAAATGAACCACCCAGGTGTCCCTGTTTATTTATTTGGGAATTATTACATGCTTGCCCCAGGGTTTAGCCATTGAACTGGCAACTCAGAATAGAGACTTTTCTTTGGGCCTGGGTAGGCACAGAGCTATTGCCCATCCAAAGGGAGAAGCTCTAGCAGCTGTTGGGCATTTCCAGAGTCCCGGACTGGTGAACTCTGCACAAGGTAATTTGTACAATCATCTAGGTGCACACTTAACGGGACCCCTAGCGGCTGCACACCTTTGTACATTCATTTACACCTAACTGAACACTAACTCTCTCAGGACCAAGTATCACTAAGATCTGATCACGTTTACTATATTGATTGTTTCAAAACTCCCCACATTCCTGGACCTCACCCATGCCTTCCTCTTTCCCCACAGATAACTTTACCTTCTGTTTTACTAAGAACAGGGAGAGCACTCCACTTGACCCTCCCTGCTTACCCTTCATTCTAACTTATTAAAACCGCCTTATATCTTGCTTGCCCTCCTTTTCTTTGCCCCTGATTCTCTGGAAAAATGTCGATCTTCCTTAGTACTAACTGGCATTCTTGGTTCTTATCAGTGTTGGCTTCCTTATAGACCCTGCTCTGTTAACTATTAACTCCTTTACTTGCACCAAGCAAAATCATTTCTTAAGCACTTACTATGTGCTGTGGATGGTGTGTTTCATCATTCAGGAGCATGTTTCACCTTAAACATGGTCAGTCTTCTCCACTCCAAAGAGACACAACAATATCCTTTCTTACCCTTGTCCCCCATTCTATTACTAGCTGCTTTTCCTCCTTCCCTTTACAGCCAAACTTCTTAGAACAAAAGTCTATATTGGCCATGTCTGTATCTTTATTTTGCTTGAGTGGTTTCATGGCAGAGCAAGGAATGAATAAGTTTTGGGAGGTGTGGGTTTGAGTTCAGACTCCACTACACTTATGATAACCTTCACTTGCTTATTACTCTATTTGGGGCCTTGAGTAAGTTGCTTGATTTCTCCAAGTCTTTATTTTCTCATCTGTGAAGTGGTCATATACACCCACCTTATAAAAACACCTGACCACACTGTAACAGTCAATACTCTTAGCTATGACTTGAGCTGGCTGCATCATCGATACACTGCAGTCTACCCACCTCGACTGTAAACAAAATAAAACACCTTTCCCCCAAACCAATCATGCCAAGTCCTGGTTCTGTTAGGGTATCTTAGAACGGGTAAAGAATCAGGAAGTTTAACCTTAAATCCTTAGAACCATCCCATTAGGTACCCAAACAAACAAACATTACTTTCACTTTCCTGATTCCTAAACATGCCAGAAACAATTGCAACATGGGAAGAGGAGTGGTTTGGTAGAAAAATAGGTGTGCTGGGGTCATTCAGACTTCGGTTCGACCACTGATCCCAACCAGCACTTAGCTGTGGTACACGGGGGAACTTATTTCGCTTCTTTGGGTTTCTAATCCTTGCCTTTTGCACTGAGACTCCGGATTCCTAACTTGCAGGATGCCTATGAGAATGAGAAATAGTATGTGGGTCTGCCCAGCATAGAGCAGGTGTTACGAATTATGAATTATCCTAGAGCCTGCAACTGTTGTGTCTGTTCTATATAGGATAGGCTCTTATTAAACCTTTGAGGGCACATTTGTTTCCATCTGTGTAGAGAGACTAGGATAATCATACTCTAGCAACTTAAAAAAAAAAGTTTTCTAAACTGCCATTTGTGCCTGAAACCACATGCTAATTGTATATCTGACCATTTTGTGGAAAGCAAGCTTCTCAAAGGCCACTTGTCCTTTTAAATGTAGTGTGGTTCCACTGCCCCATCCACAATGTTAACACCCATGTGACCTAGTGCTGCTCGGAGAGCTCTCCATTTGTACACAGAGCATTTACTGGTGGTTTCTTACACTAATTTATTTTCTTTAAAAATCTCA
This sequence comes from Zalophus californianus, assembly GCF_009762305.2. Classification (NCBI taxonomy): domain Eukaryota; kingdom Metazoa; phylum Chordata; class Mammalia; order Carnivora; family Otariidae; genus Zalophus; species Zalophus californianus. The sequence continues at coordinate 123,386,121 of NC_045599.1, read as the reverse complement.
AAATTAAGTAATTCATCAATCTATTAATCTATTTATTTTTCTCCTGGTTACACACTAAACTTCGGAGGGTGGGTCTCCACTGTCAGTATCTGTGTGGACCCCACACTTCACCTCTATTGTACAGAGTAGGGTATTTAATGTTGTACTGATCTGGACTTTCTTTTCCTTTACTCTTTTCCCTTTAGGAAAAAAAAGTTAATTTAAGACAGTTTATTGTAAAATAAATATGTACATGGTAAATCATTTAAGAAAATATAAGAAGGAATATTGAGAAGAAAATCTCACTTTGTAGATCTCATCCTGCAGTCCCTACTCCAAACACAACTGTTACCAGCCTTTCGAGAACTGGACATCTTTCAAGAAATATTCCATTTTTTTTTACATAAATGGGGCTATGGTACATATATTACTCTGTATTTTGCTCTCTTGATTTAAAAAAGAGATTGGTCTATATTGGGACAAATAAGGCAATCAAATTTTTTTTTTATACCTGTGGAGCACTTGATGCATTAGATTTACCATAATTTACTTGACAATCTCATTATTGGTGGAAATTTAGGTTATTTTAAAAAAATTTATTGAGATATAATTCAATAGATATCCTAGTTTAAAGTGTACAATTCAATGGTATTCATACTTTACAGTTGTGCAAGCATCATCATAACTAATTTTAGAACATATGAAACAACCCCCAAATAAACACTGTACCTATTAACAGTCACTCCCTGTGTCTGCTCTCCTCCCCCTGCCCTAGGCAGCCAATAATCTCTTCTGGTCTCCGTAGATTTGTCGACTCTGGCCATTTCGCTTTAATAGAATCATACAATATGTGGTCTTTTGTGACTGGCTTCTTTTTTTTAATTTATTTTTATTTTTTTATTTTAATTTTATTATGTTATGTTAGTCACCATACAATACATCATCAGTTTTTGATGTGGTGATCCACGATCCATTGTTTTCGTATAACACCCAGTGCTCCGTGCAGTACGTGCCCTCCTTAATACCCATCACCGGGCTAACCCATCCCCCCTCCCCGGTTCCCTCTAAAACCCTGCTTGTTTCTCGGAGTCCATAGTCTCTCATGGTTTGTCTCCCCCTCCCATTTCCCCCCCTTCATTTTTCCCTTCCTTCTCCTAATGTCCTTCATGCTGTTCCTTATGTTCCACAAATAAGTGAAACCATATGATAATTGACTTTCTCTGCTTGACTTATTTCACTTAGCATCATCTCCTCTGGTCCCATCCATGTTGATGTAAAAGTTGGGTAGTCATCCTTTCTGATGGCTGAGTAATACTCCATTGTCTATACGGACCACATCTTCTTTATCCATTCATCTGTCAAAGGGCATCTCAGCTCTTTCCACAGTTTGGCTATTGTGGACGTTGCTGCTATGAACATTGGGGTGCATATGGCTCTTCTTTTCACTACATCTGTGTCTTTGGGGTAAATATCCAGGAGTGCAATTGCTGGGTCATGGGGTAGCTGTATTTTTACATTTTTGAGGCACCTCCACACTGTTTTCCAAAGTGGCTGTACCAACTTGCATTCCCATCAAGAGTGTAAGAGGGTTTCCCTTTCTCCACAACCTCTCCAACATGTGTTGTTTCTTTCCCTGTCCATTTTTGCCATTCTAACTGGTGTAAGGTGTATCTCAATGTGGTTTTGATTTGAATTTCCCTGATGGCTAATGATGATGAACATTTTTTCATATTGTCTGTTAGCCATTTGTATGTCTTCTTCAGAGAAGTGTCTTTTATATCTTCTGCCCACTTTTTGACTTGATTATTTGTTTTTTGGGTGTTGAGTTTGAGAAGTTCTTTATAGATCTTGGATACCAGCCCTTTATCTGTAGTGCCATTTGCAAATATCTTCTTCCATTCTGTGGGTTGCCTCTTTGTTTTGTTGACTGTTTCCTTTGCTGTGCAGAAGCTTTTTATCTTGATGAAGTCCCAAAAGTTAATTTTTGCTTTTGTTTCACTAGCTTTTGGAGATGTATCTTGAAAGAAGTTGCTGTGGCCGATGTCAAAGAGGTTACTGCCTATGTTCTCCTCTAGGATTTTGATGGATTCCTGTCTCACATTGAGGTCTTTCATCCACTTTGAGTTTATCTTTGTGAATGGTGTTAGAGAATGGTCGAGTTTCATTCTTCTGCATGTGGCTGTCCAATTTTCCCAGCACCATTTATTGAAGAGACTTTTCTCCATTGCATGTTTTTTCCTGCTTTGTCAAAGATTATTTGACCATAGAGTTGAGGGTCCATATCTGGGTTCTCTATTCTGTTCCATTGGTCTATATGTCTGTTTTTGTGCCAGTACCATGCTGTCTTGGTGATCACAGCTTTGTAATATAGCTTGAAATCGGGCAACGTGATGCCCTCAGCTTTGTTTTTCTTTTTCAACATTTCCTCGGCGATTCGAGGTCTTTTCTGATTCCGTACAAATTTTAGGATTGTTTGTTCCAGCACTTTGAAAAATGTCATTGGAATTTTGATCGGGATGGCATTGAAGGTACAGATTGATCTGGATAGCATAGACATTTTAACAATGTTTATTCTTCTGATCCATGAGCATGGAATATTTTTCCATTTTTTTGTGTCTTCTTCAGTTTCTTTTATGAGTGTTTTGTAGTTCCTAGAGTATAGATCTTTACCTCTTTGGTTAGGTTTATTCCGAGGTATCTTATGGTTTTTGGTGCTATTGTAAATGGAATAGTTTCTCTAATTTCTCTTTCTACAGTTGTGTTGTTAATGTATAAGAAAGCAACTGATTTCTGTGCATTGATTTTGTATCCTACCACATTACTGAATTGCTGTATGAGTTCTAGTAATTTGGGGGTGGAGTCTTTTGGGTTTTCCACATAAAGTATCATGTCGTCTGCAAAAAAGAGAGAGTTTGACTTCTTCTTTGCCAATTTGAATACCCTTTATTTCTTTTTGTTGTCTGATTGCTGTTGCTAGGACTTCTAGTACTATGTTGAACAACAGTGGTGAGAGTGGGCATCCTTGACGTGTTCCTGATCTTAAGGGAAAGGCTCTCAGCTTTTCCCCATTGAGGATAATATTCGCTGTGGGTTTTTCATAGATGGATTTCATGAACTTGAGGAATGTTCCCTCTATCCTTATACTCTGAAGAGTTTTAATCAGGAAAGGATGTTGTATTTTGTCAAATGCTTTTTCTGCGTCAATTGAGAGGACCATATGGTTCTTCTCCCTCCTCTTGTTAATGTGTTCTATCACACTGATTGATTTGCGAATGTTGAACCACCCTTGCATCCCAGGGATAAATCCCACTTGGTCATGGTGGATGATCCTTTTAATGTATTGTTGGATCCTATTAGCTAGGATTTTGTTGAGGATTTTGGAATCTATATTCACCAGGGATATTGGTCTGAAATTCTCCTTTTTGATGGGATCTTTGCCTGGTTTGGGGATTAAGGTAATGCTGGCCTCATAGAATGAGTTCGAAACTTTTCCTTCTGTTTCTATTTTTTGAAACAACTTCAGTAGAATAGGTATTATTTCTTCTTTGAATGTTTGGTAGAATTCCCCAGGGACTCCATCAGGCCCTGGACTCTTGTTTTTTGGGAGGTTTTTGATCACTGCTTCAATCTCGTTACTGGTTATTGGCCTATTCAGGTTGTCAATTTCTTCCTGTTTCAGTCTTGGCAGCTTATAGGTTTCCAGGAAGGCCTCCATTTCATCCAGCTTGCTCAGTTTATTGGCATATAGTTGTTGATAATAATTTCTAATAATTGTCTCTATTTCCTTGGTGTTAGTTGTGAACTCTCCCCTTTTATTCATAATTTTATTAATTTGGGTCCTTTCTCTTTTCTTTTGGATAAGTCTGGCCAGTGGTTTATTGATCTTATTAATTCTTTCAAAGAACCAACTTCTAGTTTCGTTGATCTGAACTACTGTGTCTCTGGTTTGTAATTCATTGATCTCTGCTTTAATTTTAATTATTTCTCTTCTAATGCGTGGCTTAGGCATTGTTTTTTGCTTTTTCTCTAGTCCTTTAAGGTGTAGTTAGTTGGTGAATTCGGGATTTTTCTATTTTTTCGAGTGAGGCTTGGATGGCTATGTATTTCCCCCTTAGGACCGCCTTTGCAGTATCCCATAGGTTTTGGACCGATGTGGTTTTGTTCTCATTGATTTCCATGAATTGTTTAAGTTCTTCTTTGATTTCCTGGTTGACCCAAACATTCTTGAGCAGAGTGGTCTTTAGCTTCTAAGTGTTTGAATTTCTGCCAAATTTTTTCTTGTGATTGAGTTCCAGTTTTAAAGCATTGTGGTCTGAGAATATGCAGGGAATAATCTCAATCTTTTGATATCGGTTGAGATCTGATTTGTGACCCAGTATGTGGTCTATTCTGGAGAAAGTTCCATGTGCGCTCAAGAAGAATGAGTATTCTGTTGTTTTAGGGTGGAATGTTCTGTAAATATCTATGAGGTCCATCTGATCCAGTGTATCATTCAAAGCTCTTGTTTCCTTGTTGATTTTCTGCTTAGATGACATGTCCATTGCTGAGAGTGGAGTATTGAGGTCTCCTACAATTAATGTATTGTTATCAATATGACTCTTTATTTTGGTTAACAGTTGGCTCATGTAGATGGCTGTTCCCATGTTGGGGGTGTAGATATTTACAATTGTTAGATCTTCTTGTTGGATAGACCCTTTAAGAATGATATAGTGTCCTTCTGTGTCTCTAATTACAGACTTTAGTTTAAAATCTAATTTGTCTGCTATAAGAATTGCTACCCCAGCTTTCTTTTGAGGTCCGCTGGCATGGAAGATGGATCTCCATCCCTTCACTTTCAGTCTGGATGTATCTTTAGGTTCAAAATGAGTCTCTTGTAGCTAGCATATGGATGGGTCCTGTCTTTTTATCCAATCTGCAAGCCTGTGCCATTTTATGGGAGCATTTAGTCCATTCACGTTGAGAGTGATTATTGAAAGATATGAATTAATTGTCATCATGTTGCCTGTGAAGATATTGTTTTTATAGATTGTCCCTGTATATTTCTTCTCTGTATCACTCTTGGGGTCTTTCTCCTTTTATAGAACCCCCTTAATATTTCTTGCAGGGCCGGCTTAGTGGTCACATATTCTTTCAGTTTCTGCCAGTCGTGGAAGCTCTGCATCTCTTCATCCATTCTAAATGACAGCCTTGATGGATAAAGTATTTTTGGCTGCATGTTCTTCTCATTTCGTATGCTGAATATGTCTTGCCAGGCCTTTCTGGCTTGCCAGGTCTCTGTGGATAGGTCTGATGTTATTCTGATGTTCCTCCCTCTGTATGTAAGGAATCTCCTCCCCCTAACTGCGCTTAAGATGGTTTCCTTGGTTCTAAGATTTGCAAGTTTTACTATTACATGCCGGGGTGTTGGCCTGTTTTCCTTGATCTTGGGAGGGGTCTTCTCTGCGTCTAGGATGCGAATGTTTGTTTCATTCCCCAGATTAGGGAAGTTCTCAGCTACAATTTGCTTAAATACATCTCTAGTCCTCTCTCTGTCTCCACTTCCCCCGGGATTCCAATAATTCTGACATTGGAACGCTTCCTGGTGTCACTTATTTCTCTGATTCTATTTTCATGGATTCTGAGTTGTTTTTCCCTGGCCTCCTCTTTTCCCTTTCTATCTATTATGTTGTCTTCCAGGTCGCTTATTCGTTCTTCTGTGTCAGTTATCCTAGCTGTTAGATTATCTAGATTGGATTGGATCTCATTGATAGCATTTTTAAGTTCTGCCAATTCAGCTTTCATTTCTGCCCTTAGAGACTCTATGTTGCCATTCATTGATTTCTCCATTCTAGCCATTGTCTTCACAATTGCTAGCCTGAATTCCATCTCTGACATCTTGGTTATATCTGCATCCATTTGTAAATCTGCAGCATAATTCGTAATCTCTGAGTCTTTCCTATTTTGGGGGCTCCTCCTCCTAGTCATTCTGTTGATGGGTGTTTGAGGGAATGTATAGAGTCCAAATTATTGACCAGAACCCAGGCAAGATGCACCTGTTTTCTTGGGACCTTAGGGTTGTTGGCCTCTTGTTTTCCCAGCCTGTCTTCTGCGGGAGGGGTCTGCTGCGCTGTTACTCAGGCAACCCTGTTTGGGCGGAGTCGCCCTGCCCCCCTGTGGCGGGGGATGGGCTCAGCGGGAATCAGTTTTTGGGGCTTTTGTTCTGTGGCAGCTTTCCCTGGCGGCTTTCTGCGTCTCTTCCGGGAGTCAGAGCAGAAGAGACCATTTCCAACCCTCTGCCTCAGAGCAGAGAGACTGCAGTCTGTTCTTCAGTGAGCTCTCCAGGCCACACTGTCTCCGTTTGTCTGTGCTGCTATAAACTGCAGCGTCCTGGGTTGTGGGCCCCTCCACAGCGCCTCCAGTCCTGCCTCCAGGTCGGGGCACGTCTCTACCCTTTGTGCTTCCAGAACCGCCAGCTGCCCCCAGATCGCAAGCGGGACCCTGCAGCTCCGGGTTTCTGCCCCGGGGGCTGCCCTAAAGTCCTTTCCCAGCCACTACCGGTCTGTGAGTCTGTGCCCCGTCCCCAGCGTGCCAGGCTGTCGCTCATTGGCGGTGTAGGATCCCCATGGCCAGGCTCCCTCCCGCTGCCATTTATCCTCCGGTATCTGCCCCTTGAATCACGGCTCCCCACTTCCTACTTCGAAACCAACCGCCTGCGATATTCTGTTTGTAGAGATACAGATCTTCTTACATCTCAGGCTGATTTTGTGGGTCCTCAGAGTGGTCTGGTAGATATCCAGCTCAATTCTGGGGACCAGTTGAAATAGGGTCCCAACTCCTCCGCCATCTTTCCTTCCGTGACTGGTTTCTTTCACTAAATTGTTTTTGCAGTTCAATCATGTTGTAGCAGATAGCAATACTATATTCTTTTTTATAGCTGAATTAAAACCCACTGCATGGATACCACATCTACTTATCTATTTACCAGATGGTGGATCTTTGAGCTGTTTCCACTTTTTAGCTATTATAAATAATGCTGGTATGAACATTTGTGTATAAGTCTTTTGTAGACATATGTTTTCATTTCTCTTGGATATATGTCCAGAGTAGAAGTGTTTGACCATTTGAGGGACTCTAGGTTGTTTTTATTTTTTGATATTTTTGGATTATTAGACAGTCACTATTAAAAAATCATTCTTGTACCTATGTCTTTGCCCACAAGTGTATATACATCGGTAATATCAATTTTTAGAAAGAGGAATTGGTGAGTCAAAAAGATGACATGTTAAAACAATTTGGTAAATAATGTTATTTAGTAAGTATTACCAATTTATTTGTCTTCTAGCTCAAGAGGAGAATACCTGTTTTACCATAACCTCACTAACATTGTGCATTATCATACTTTTTTAGTCTTTAACAATACTGGTGGGTAAAAAAATGATATGACATTTTAACTTGCATTTCTATGTTTATAAGTGAGGCTAAAAATCTTTTCATATCCTTATATGACATTCTATTTGTGTGTGTGTATGTATGTGTGTGTCTCCTATATATAGAATATTAGGGGTATGCCTAGCATTCTATTTGTTTAAATTGTTGAAAAAAGTGAGCATTATCTCTTTTATGATTGGTGTTTGCTCTGATATAGAATATCATTTATAATACAGGCATATAAGTAGATATTGCCATTTATGCCAAATTATCTTAAAAATTTTCAGGAGATCCCCAGCAGCCTTCAAAGGTAGGACTTGAAACTTCTGGGTCACAGTCTTAGAACACCTAGTTTTACAGAATTTTTCCTTGCCCTAATTCAAAGTCATTTGTTCTTATCTTCAAAGGACTTGTAAACCCATAGTGGGTGGGAAATTTTGAAAACCAATGTAGTTGAAAACAAAGCACTGTAACTGTATTAGTAAGAAACACTATTTTGAAAGCAAGCTGCCAAGAAAATGCTGGCCAGCTTAGGAATAGTCCATCAAAATGGAAAGAAAAGTAATACTGAAACATCAGTGTTTACAAAGATAATTAAAGCCGAAATTAGGATGAAGGTAAAGAGATAGAGATTAAAACAATATGATGATCAACTAGAGAAAAGTAAGTAAAGAAAGGCTTCACTATCTTAAACTTCTCTATGTCAGACCTAACTTTAACATTCAGAGTCTCTGAATTTTTTTATTCTTTTTTTTTTAAGTTTTTGTTTATTTATTTGACAGAGAGAGACACAGCGAGACAGGGGACACAAGCAGGGGGGGAGTGGGAGAGGGAGAAGCAGGTTTCCTGCCGAGCAGGGAGCCTGATATGGGGTTCGATCCCAGGACCCTGGGATCATGACCTGAACCAAAGGCAGATGCTTAACAACTGAGCCACCCAGGTGCCCCTATTCTTTTTATTCTTTTTTTTTTTAAAGACTTTATTTTTTATAAGAATTTATTTATTTATTTGAGAGAAAGAATGAGAGAGAGAGAGCACATGAGAGGGGGGAGGGTCAGAGGGAGAAGCAGACTCCCCGCCGAGCAGGGAGCCCGATGCGGGACTCGATCCCAGGACTCCAGGATCATGACCTGAGCCGAAGGCAGTCGCTCAACCAACTGAGCCACCCAGGCGCCCCCCCTATTCTTTTTATTCTTAAAAAGTCATTCCCCTAATCACTTTGTTGACTACTCATTTGTTGTCTATATAATCATTCATATATTATATATAATTATATATTAAATGTCAAATGTATTAAACATACATTGTTCTTATGACTTTATTTTCAATTCATAAAATCACATGAAATTCAAATTATTAGGCAGTAATTTGATAGAAGATTGTTGACTTTTGAATCTTTCAGTTTTGTAAAGAATGTAAAATAAAATTTTAAAAGAAAAAAGTCGGTATACAAGAAACATTTTTTTTGTCAGATGTTCAGAATTTACCAAGTGCCTCTTGCTCTAAGACAGAGCATATTTGGGCAGGAGACAATAACTGTATTTCTTTTGTTCAAATACTAAAAGTTGTTTTAAAAGTATATTAATATATAGAAGCAAAGGAAGTACTAAAACTTAAGTTTTAGAAATATTCACATATGAACTGATTTATATGTTGAAGGAATAGTGAATGTTCTTCACTATGATTTTAAAATAAAATCAATATAACCCAGAAATATGACATTTATGAGCAGGGAAGGAATAAACATTGATGCTGCAGAGACAATGTCGCAGCTTCAGAATAAGAGCAAATAGAGGAATAATTAAAGCAGGTGATTCAAACTCAACTGTCATTGGAAGCCAGGCAGGGACATGCTTTTGTACACTGAGCTGGAAATGTGACTGTGATCAACAAGAGACTTGTGTCCTATCTCAACGGGGTGGCTACTGAGGGGTTCTAGCCTGCTGTAAATATGTGAAGAACAAATCTAGATCTTTCTATGAAATTTTCCAATTTTTGAATGTTGGCAACTAGGTAAGCAAAACAAAGTAAATAAATAAAACAGGGGCACCTGGATGGCTCAGTTGGTTAAGCATGTGGCTCTTAGTTTCTACTTGGGTTGTGATCTTAAGGTCCTGGAATTGAGCCCCCTCAGGCTCCATGCTCTGCATGGAGTCTACTTGGGATTCTTTCCCTCTTCCTCTCCCTCCCCCTCAGCTCCTCCCCCCAACAAATAAAATCTTAAAAAAAATAAACAAAACAAACAAAAATCCAAAAAGCTCTGCACACCAAACAAAGCATATTTATAGGTTATATTAATTTGTGACAGTCACCTTTTATAAGTTAAGAAATAGGAAGTGCCATAAAGAAAAGTTTTAATAAGGGAAATTGCCTGATCACAGGTTCATCCAGGAAGACAGTTTTTTCCTGCTAAAGCTATACAGTTTGGAAAGGGGTAAATTAGACCATCAGACCAGGTAGAGAGTCATATGAGTTCAGGAAAGAGGATCAGAACTGCCAAGAAAGAAGGTCAATCTTCCTTGTAGCGCCTGGACAGAACAGGTGTTCTGGCGAGACTTGGAAGGAAGAAGCACTGGAGAGACAAAAGTGACTGCAAGCTGGTGTAATTACAGGAAGCACACCTGTGTAGACAGATGCGTGTACAGAGAAGGTATTCAGTTCAATTAACGTTTCCCTCTTCCACGACAATGACTATTATTGTCATTGCCATTTTTGGAAGATCACCTAGGTAAAAGAAAGGAGGGACTCTGAGCCCAGACATAGCACAAAAGCATCAGATGATCAGACAAGAGAGAGACATAAAAGACCCAGAAGAGAAAAAAATATTTTAAAAGCCATAGAGAAGCTCCTACTAGAGGTGTGATGTTATGTCATGTTCTCCCTCTTCCTTCTTAAAAAATAAGCATTTTTTTTAAAACAAATAATATATTAAATACTTCTGGAAAAAGTTTTATGACACAGGCAAAGTAAAATTTCACATGACCTCTCACCTCCCATTCTGTTCCTCTTCCCAGGGGCAACCTTTGTTTATCTTTGCAGAACTTTTTCTATGCATTTACTCACCTATGAATGTATGCATAGAAATATCTAAAATTAAGACCCCAAATATTCCTGTATTCTGAATATCACATTATATTTACTGGGCCGGTGTCATTCTTTGTAATTGTGGCAGCGTGTTGTGTGAGCAGGACAGTCCATGGTTTGTTTAGTCTTTTCCCCCCTTGACTACTAACAATGCAGTAATGAGCACCCACACACGTGTTTCTTTACGTATATGTGGTGGTAGTCTTCTAAAATAGATGTTTAAAAATAGAGTTGCTGAGATAGAAGGGCTTGCGCATTTTATATTCACATAGGTTCTGTCAGATTGTCCTTCAGTGGGGCTCTCTCACTGTGGACGAGCTGAAGTTCTGTCTCTTCATAACCTCCCTACCACTGGACATTTTAGCCATTTTTCAATTTTGCCAACACAATCACTTCATCTTTCTGATCCTCTGCTTAATCTGTAAAATGATAAAAATCCTACAAATTGTGGCATAGTGTTCATTTTGACCAAACCTCTGATGTAGTTTTTGCAGGACTACAATAAAGGGGAGCACTTAACTCAGATTGCTGATAACGCCTTGTTGAGGGGCCTACAGTTGCTTTAGAAAACCAGAACCATATGGAAAGAAACCCTGGTAAGTTAGAGAAGTCTAACTACAATGACATTAAACAGAAAGAAGTACAAATTAATTACTTAGTGACAAAAAAATTAGTACATGAGGGGGAAAGATCAACTATGCACAGCGATCATAGAAAAATGTTTAGGGTACTATTGTAGCATAGCTGAAACATCAATAATATATGGCATATTTATTTTAAAAGCTAAAGTGATCTTTGATATTTTAGAATCTTTAACCGAAATATGACTCCTAGTTCTTGGAAAGAATCATATTTTAGGATCTTATTAAATTGTCATAATTCAACTGTTCAAACATTTGTTATTAGGCTGCCTATTGAACTTAGACCTATGGCAGTAGTTTTCACAATTTAGGGGGCAAAAAGATCATTTGTGTGCCTATAAACCCATCCTTAGAGATTCTGATTCAGTGCTTTTGGAAGGGGCTCAGTGGTTTTCTTGCTTAGAATCTCAGGGAGTCCTGATGCATGCGGCCTATAGACCACATTTTGAGAAACACTGATTTTTTTTCTTCTCCTTTAAATGAAATAAATAGTGAAACTCAAGTCAGCTAATGCTGAAATTACGGCTCTGGAAAAGGTTTAAAGTATAAAAAGATGCTTTAGGTAGATTATTTTAAAGAATTTTAAAAAATAACCTGAAGATAGCATTTATCCATTTTCTTCTGTAGTACAGGACTGTGTTTTTGAATTAGGGGCCCAGTACCAATAGCATCAGCAACACCCGAGAACTTATTAGAAATTCAAATTCTCAGGCCCCATCCCAGATCTACTGAATTAGAGACTCTGGGGCTGGGGCCCAGCTATTGGTGTTTTAATAAGTCATTCAGGTCATTCCAACATACACTAAAGTTTGAGAATCACTGGTATAGAATAAATGGTGATATACCTTGTCATATTCAAAGATCAACATAAAAACTTAGAAGACTATGAAGAGACCGGTAACTTTAAGTAGTCATTGCACTACTAAGGGGTGCAACTTGTTGCCTGAAATGTAATATTATCACAACCTCTCTTTCTTCAGTCTTAAAATGCAAGTTGTTTATTTTTGACCCTCCATATTACTGTATCAGCTACTAGCTGACACTTCCAGTTAGTACTTCATTGTCTGAGAGTTGCCCTTTCCACAAGAACCAACCCTGGTACGATCTCACCAAAGTTGAAGTAAGAGAACTTGGTGATTATGAGATGGGAAAAGCCTCATTTGAGAGGCAGAGCACTACCTCATTGGTAATTGGATGAATGGGGAAATGACAAGTAGGAGTGGAGGGTGATGCAAGCGATAGGGAAAATCAGAAGATTACTTTAGCAGATGTGGCAGATTGAAAAGATTGGGGAAAGGAAGACAAAGTGATCAGGAGAAATCTTTAATATACTGCTTATAGAATACCAATGACCAGTTTTCTATCCAGAAATGGAATGGTACCAGGCAAAGTGGATTCATCAAGAAGGTAGAATGCCTTTGACCTCGTACCCTATACCACTTATGGGGCAAATGGCCAAGGAATAAGAATCTCTGTTCCTAAGGACAGAACCATAAAACTGTAGGACTGAAAGTTCTTATGATTTTACTGTTCCAGTGCCCTTCATGTAGTTTGGCACAAATAAACCTGTTGAATCTTTATGAGGACATCATCCTGCTTCCACATAGGACTTAGCAACACAGAATAAGAGGATCACTTTGACTTAGGATGACATCACATAAGATAACTCTTAAAAATGTTCCCTATTCTGATCAAAGATAAATCTGAGGCCCAGATAAGCTGGGTGATTCACTAAAGGACACAAAGCTTAAAATCATGAGATTCAGGGGTTAGAATCCTATTTTCCTTATTCAAGCCTTATATTCTTTCTACCATCCCATGAACCCAAAAATAGTGCCCTCTATCTCTTATTATCTCCCGGTCTCATTTGTTTGAAAACCCTAAAAAGATAAAAGCTAAACATCTTCCTTTGTGAGTTTTTTCAGCATCTCAGTGGTGAAATAACTGAAAAAAAAAAATACATGCTATTTCTCTAAGATGAAAGGAGATGCTAAGGAGAAACTAAACAGAAAATCAACAACCAGTACACTAAGGGCAAACATTCACAGGCAGAACTCTTCCCCCAATAAAGAAAGATTTCCCCAGGTGTTTTGTTTTGTTTTTGTGAATAGGAGTACCTTAAGATTTCTCAAGTCATGGCTATGTGTTTGCTTGCTCATCCATGTGTGTGCATGTGTGTGCTGAGGTGACGATGGGGGGGGGTGAGCAAAATTAATCATTAACTTCCTGGGCAGAAGAGGAACTGTTGATAGTCAAATCTCTGAGCTGGGGGAAGGAAAAATGGGACCTGGGGTGGGAAAAGAGAACAGAGAGGAGATTTACCCAGGCAGACTCTACATCGGCTGTTCAGCCTTTATGGGGAATCCAAGAAAACATCAAAGAAAGGACCCCATTGGTGGAGTGGGGAGTATGTCAACAGCATGTGGGTTAGCCATCTATTCAACAGAGTTCTGAGAAGACTCCAGTTAATGTATGTGCCTGATAAAAGCCGTAGCTGGGCTGGATTGAATCAAGACTGTTTGGAGATGAAAATGGCTGACATAGGCTGGAATGTGGGGGTGCCTCTTGGTTGTAACTAGCTGGGGGCTTCTTTTGATCTCAGTGAGATTAAAAAAAAATCCTGCCTTCTTCTGGAGATTAAAAGAGAAGAATGACAAAAGTTTGCTGTGAAAGTATATGGAATTGCTGCTCTATAACTCCATAATGAGCTCAACTGTTAGGGCTAAAAGAAAGCCTTTTTGTGTGGCTTTCTTGCTGTAGGATGTTTCTAAGAGGTTTAAAACTGAGGCTTATGACTGCCCACTGCTCTTCCTGGCCAGTCTTTATAGAATGCTGGGCAGAAAGGAATCTTTGGGTGCATCTGCTCATGGTTCCAAGCAGGGGTGGAGCTGTACCAGCTTCCAAGGAAGCATTTGGAATTGGGGGTGGTGATGGGGGACAAGGAGTTGTTTTTGGTTGCTGCAATGGCTAGTGAGTGCCACTGGCTTTTCAGTGGCTAGAAGTGAGAGGCAAAAATTCCTGCACTAAGCAAGATGGTTGTGTTCAATAAGGAATAGTGTGTCCCAGATGGCCAGTGGCCTTTCAGAGAACCAAAAAGCTTGTTTTATGTATGAGTGAGATCCAGAGGTTACATGCTCTAGAGGCAGGTGCAGAGCACAGATCAGCTCTCTCTAAATACAGCAGTGCCGTGTCCCTTCCATTGGAGCTCACTCTGCTGCCGCACAGTGGCCTCCCCGTAGCTGTCATAGTGTGTGCAGAGAATCCGAAGTCATTTTTATATCCACCTAAGAATAGCATGATTTGAGAGGCACGGTGCTTTGACTAAACTCAACATCATCCACAAAATCCATACTTTCAAACAACGGAATATTTAATAACTCGCTGCTTTGGATGATCACATGTCTTAGTCTTCCTTTGACACCAATTATCATGAGTGGCTTTACTTTAAAAGTGCCCATCTTTCAAAAGATGAACACTGTTTATCTCTCGAGACAATCATAAATGGTGGGAAGAGACACAAAGATAGAAATTAGGAGTTTTTCAGAAATGAGGGTTTTTTTGTTGTTGTTGTTAAAAGTAAAATAAAAATAGCAACACGACTTCTTGATTTTCTGATTTAAGTCATTTCACATGCTAGTCATTTCGGTTGGCCTCTCAAACCCATTGTAACTAAGATGGTGTAGGCAGACCCGGTGGTTACAATTTCAATCAGGCATTAGGCGCCCACGGAGGAAAGCAGTTACCTTCATTCTCATATATATAGTATTTCTGACATTGAAACATGTGGACTCTGTCTCAGGAATTTTGCCCTGGCAACCCTGGAATATAACTTTTTTTTCTTAAAGATTTTATTTATTTATTTGTCAGAGAGAGACACAGTGAGAGAGGGAATACAAGCAGGGGGAGTGGGAGAGGGAGAAGCAGGCTTCCCGCAGAGCAGGGAGCCCGATGTGGGGCTCGATCCCAGGACCCTGGGACCATGACCTGAGCCGAAGGCAGACGCTTAACGACTGAGCCACCCAGGTGCCCCAGGAATAGAACTTTTTGACAGCTGTCATTATTTCTAGGCATTCAGGGCCCATATTTACTACTTCAGAACCATCACCCTGAATTTAGTAACACACAGCGGCCTGTAGGCTAGGGCCTAGACACCTATCTGGTTTCCTGGGGGCTCTGGCTAACTTCCAGAGCTAATTGTTTTGTTGCTGCATTCTTATTACGATGTCCCTGCTATCCAGAGAAGTTTCTATTTCCTGGGAATTAACAGCCAGAAGAGGTTTATAACCTTCAATTTCACAGATCTGTAGAGCTGGAAGGCCCCTTAGGGGTGGTCTAAATCACCCTTCTCATTTTGCAAATGAGAAAGTGGTCAAAGAAATGACCTGTCCAACACCCCCCAAGTTGATAGAGTTGGGCCCCAAATGGAATCTCTCAACATTACCCACAAGTACATTGTCCCATTTAATAACCGTGGGCTGATTAGATTCACTTCCAGAGTGCTCCAATGGCTGGCTAGTATAGAATTAGGAAATCATTGAGAATGCAAAACCATTTCCGCCCCCAGCAAGTTTTTCAAACTTTGTAATTGCTTCACTTCAAACTTTTGAACCTCAAACTGTATATGTAAAAGGGTGCCACCCCTTCATCATTTCTCTCACGTTCTTGGGGTTGTATGTGCACACGTGTGTGTGTGTGTGTGTGTGTGCGCGCACACACGCGCGTGCGAGCACATGCGCTTTCCGAGATAAGGAGCCTTGCAGCTCTGGCTCTGAATAACAAAGTGGCTGAAGCTGTTAGGAGCTGCAAGAATGCCCACTTCCTACTTGACTGGTGACATATTTTTTGCAAAGCGGTTCTCAATCGGCTTCCCCATCTCAAACAAATTAAGATTTAGAACAATGACTTCAAGTTCCGTTTTATGCTGTTTCTGCTCAGTACAGTAAAATAACTTTTTTCGCAAACACAAAATATTCCCCCCCCACCGGTGAATTTGAATTGTATTATCTGTCACTCTGCATTTACCTGATACAGAATTTCCTCCAAAATTAGTTCCCAGGAACTTTGGTCCTGCTGAACCACTTTAGAGAAAAAAAAAAAAGTTCTGTGGTCAAATATGATTTGGAAATTGCCACAACTATACTCTCATTTTTGGTACTCTGAATGCCCAGTAATGTATCAGAGACCTTACAGGAAATAATGAATTTAACTTTGCTTAACCCAGGATTTCCCAAACATACTTGAATTACTTTTCCCCTATAACATTATTAACATCTTGCAGAACTCAAAGTAGGTGGGCAATTCGAGATAGCATCTAACCTTTTTATTGAACATGTTCTGCATGCCTCCCAGGGTTCCAAGCACTTTACGGGAGTGACATTTTTCTAAGGCTCAAAGATCAGAGTACATATTCAGACTGTAGTCAAAAGGCTCAGGGTTCAGTTTTGGCTACATCTCTTCACAGTTGCATAACGTTGGCTAAATTACCTAATAATCTCTAAGCCTCAGTGCCTTCATTGCAAAATGGAGAGATAAGAATAGATCGATATAATGTGGGGAGAGGAGAAAAAAAGTACTGGTAGGATATCCAAGTAGAAGAACGGCAATACTTAGGTTTTTTAACTGCATCAAGATAAACAAAACAAAACAGAATTCCTGTCATTGTGTTTTTGATAACAATTGAGGCTAATTTTTTTTAACCTTCAAAGAAATGTATCATTGGATGTAACAGGACAGGCTTTTCCTCTAAATCTTTTAACATCATACAATAGTTTTCTGATCGGTACCTGAAAATTTTTTCATAATCTTGGGAAATCCCTTATTGTAGGAAACATGTCGTCTTGTGGAACACATAGAAAACTTGCTGGATTTTAAGATCTTCTTCCTAGCCCTGACTCTCAGTGGGGCACAGAAAACTTTGTAAGTTGTTTCTCATGGAAATGTAGGCTAAACGCTGGTTTCCACATTAGCGAACAAGAGTCTTTTTAGCTCAAAATAATAACAGACAACCTTCATAGAGTGCTTTCTAGGTGCCTGGCACTAAAATCTCAGCTTATGGAAGTAGTCCTGTAAGTCCTCAGGAACTGCAGAAGGTAGGTACCAGTGTTGTTCTCATTTGTAGGTGAGGAAACAAGCAAATTCTGAACTTGCCCAAAGTCTGTCAGCTACTGAGGGCTAGAGATGGGAACGAAACGGAGCCAGCCTGGCTCCAGAACAGAGACAGCGGACCACCCTGCCCCAGCCCCCATGTCGTAGCCCGACGACAGCAGGATTGCTTTGCATTCCTGTGGAAGAGCAAGAAACATGGGGGTCGAGTAAGGGAAAAGGGGGGAAAAAGAAAGAGTTCTTTTTCATTTCTAGAGGACAAGAAACAGTATGTAGGGTTTGTCTTTTCAGTCACTTTTTACTTCCCACTTTTTTGGGCCGATACTCTCAAGTGTTACGGACAACTGTGCTTTGGCACTGCCTGGCTCTCACTTCTGTCGAGACCTCTGCACCTGCTCCTGGGCCCCTCTCCTGGCCTCTCTCCTCTTCCTCACTGGCCGGGGTGACGCCTACTCTTGGGCTCAGCTTGGGCGTCAGTTCCAACAGGAAGCCTTGTCCTCAGACTCTGCAGGAGTCCCTAAGTCTCCCAGCACCCAGAGCCTGTGCTCGCCCTACCTTAGTGCTTACCAGGGCAGTACAGGTGCCCACTGACTTCACTTCTCTTACACGACAAGCAGGAGAGCAGAGGTGCATCTGTTGGATCCCTAGGGTCTGGTCCGGCACCTAGCACATGCTTGTGCTTAATGACGATTTGTTACCATCCACAAGCGCACCATTCCCCAGTGGGTCACCATGTCCCAAAATAATGATTCGCCACCTACAGTTAACTCTTTCTTGTGCACAAATAGGACTATTCTATCAGGCCCGATCACGCAGCTGGAAGAAAGAAGGAGGGGTGTGTTTCTACTGAAGCTTTGCCTCTCCTGTCCTCCTCTCGTTTTCGTGGGCCTCTTCACCCCTCCCAGGCCTTCCACCAACACTTAATTACTCTTTCAATCCTCCCATCCCCATGGGTGATGGGGGCATCTTTTGCAGCAACACTGAAGAGCATCTGGAGGTTGGGTGTTGACGAAGACTCGGAGGGAAGTCCCTATCGTGACACTGACCAGGCCCAGAAGATGATGTGGGCAGAACTCTCACCACCACAACTCTGGTTGTCTGGCCAGCATTCTGACCCTTAGGGCAGAACACGTGACAGAGAGAAGCAGAGATGTTATAACAACAGACACTGTTGCTGCGGGGGTCTCCATGAAGTGGCAACTGCTGGTAGGAGTTACCCACTGAAGGCTGTCCGGCTAATACTGAGTGCAGCAGGGGCAGAAGGCAATGAAGAACGCCTTCTACCTTCTATCTCTCCTGCCCTCTGCTCGGATTAGGTTATAATTATGTGTGATAAACTCTCATGCTGTCGCCATCTTGTAAGCCAGGTCACTTACTCTACATTTCAATGTTTATAGCCAAATCATCGCATAAAATCTAAGACATTACATAAGTGGTTATTTTTCTGTCTGTTTTTGAAACAGAATTTTAGAGATTGGCTTACTCAGTCACTCACTCATGTATTCAACCAGTGCTCGCTAAGCACCTAGTACCAAGGCTTTCTGCTGGGTGTGAGGGGGCCTGAGAACGAGTAGGGTAGGGCAGGGTCCTTGCTTTCATGGAACTCACCATACACAAGGGTGCAGGTACAGAAATAACTAACAACATATAGAATGTAACTGGTATGAAAATTGCAGGAAATGTTAATTCATTTCAGAGATGTAGCTGAGGTACCATCAGGTCATTAGATCAGCACTGTTCCGTAGAGTGATGGAAATGTTTAGTTATCTGTGCTGTCATGTACTATAATCACTAGATACAGGTGACTATTGAACATATAAAATGCGGCTGGTGTAATTGAGGAGCTGAATTTTACATTTTATTTAATTAGTTTCAATTTCAGCAGCCCCTGTGGCCAGCGGCTACTGTTTTGAATAGTGCGGATCTAGATAATAGTCCTATCTGACAGAAATGTAAAAACTGGAGAAGCAATGGTTCCCAAGAAGCAGGCTGATGTTTCAACAATGTAGAGAGAGAACTGAAGCTCTCTATGATTTCCAGACCCTTGTAACTACCTGCCTATTTGACATCTTAAAGACTCTTCTAACTGAAGCTGTTCAAAATAAAAATCATGGTCCTCCCACATAGCTAATTCATCATTTTCTCATCTAAGTATCTCTCAGATCCATCCGCTTGTCCCGTCTCTCCTGCCACTTCTCTAGTCCCAGGCTTCTGCCTGGATTACTGCAGTGGTCTCCTACTTCTTTATACTGTCTCTAGAACAATCCTTCCCAATGCCAAGTCTAACTAGATCACCCTCACCTTTAGGCAAAAGCCCCCAAAACCTGATTGTGGCCCTATCACATTTGGCTCCTGCCTACCTCCCTCGTCCCATCTTTTACTGCTTTTATCCCTTTATCTCCATTGCAAACTCACCTTCCTTTGTTCGTTAAACCATGTGGTTGTGAGTGGAGAGCAGGTGGCATGTACAGATGCCATTAACATGCATGTGTGTGTGTGTGTGTGTGTGTGTGTGTGTGTGTGTGGTGTGACCAAATATTATACACCACTGTCATTTGTTTCAACTAAAATTTGAGGAAGCTTCCATAGGCACTGTGCAGGTGCCTCTAAGAAATAAAAATAGACGCTTTTATTTAGGCCTAAGATCTATCTTTGTTCAACATAAGTTTTAATTACTAGAAGGCTTTCAAAGAGACTCAGATCATGGACAGTCCTTTTAACTGGTTAGTGTGACTGATGCAGGTACAATGTGGGAAAACAACACATTTTAGCGCTATCTTATCCCTTGTTAACTAGGTCATCACAGATCCAAATCAGAGAGAAGGTAAGAAGCCATAACTTAAGCTCTTTGATAGTCAGAGTCCTTGTTATGAGGGTGATGTCAAATATTTGGTAAAATACAGTGTCCGGCCAGAGGAAGAAGAGTGGATTAAGAGAAGACTTTCTTCATGCCACTACTTCCCCTACTAAAGTTGGCACTTCGGTCTCACTTTTGTGGTATTTTTTTTTCCTTTTTTATTGTTATTATTAATTTTTCAAGGTGTTTCGGGAAAATTTCATTATCCCCAAACGTTGTTCAGGCAGAATTGTCTTCTTAGGAAAAAGGAGACATGTAGCAACCCTCGCTCTAAAGCTGAACTGAGCTGACAAAGTTTGTCTTCAAAGGTCCCCATGCCTCCTCTTGGCATGTTTCCTTTTGTAGGTACTTTCAAACTCTGTCCAGAAAGAAAGTGGTTGTATCCAAGGGATCGTAGTCACAGCTGAACACGAATTTAATATATGCATTTGATTTGTGAGGCCCTGTCCTAAGATCCTCGCCTCTCACAGGAGGACGGGCTGGGATTCCCAGTGCGATGGGAGAGCGAGTGCTGTCCAGGAGGCTTCTACACAAGTCCATTGTCAAATGCCAGCTTGAGCTGCATGTCAGGCCAGCCTGGAGTCTAGGACAAGACGGCCTGCAATGGCTCAGACCAGCCGACTGTGTACAGGATGGGCCGTCCTCCCATCCCTATCCCATGCAGGCTTCCTTAAGGCAAACGAGTTACAACACTGCTCGAAACGATCTGTTCCTGACTTTACAAAATATAAACTAGTATTAGCCACTTAAAGAAGGGCCGATCTGAGTTAATTTTTTCTATCGTCACGGTGCATAAGAATCTCCTGGACAAGTTATTAAAAATGGAGCTACATAGGCCCCAAAGCCAGCAGTCATGATTTAGCGAGGGGGGTTTATGGTGGTGATGGAACTGGGCAGGGGGAGGGGGGCAATAACATTCTTAAGTTTTTAAAGGTGCCTGAGCCTATTCTGGTGTAGATGTCCACAGGCCAGAGTGGGAGAAACAAGGCCTTGAGAAACGATGGGGAAAAAGAAAATTTTATAACAGGTGTCAGGTGAGATATGTTGAGGTGATGAAAATTTACTTCATCTAATGGCAAACCCAGTTCCATTTAGCAACTTAAAAGAAAAGGCCAGTTTTTTAATTACTAGAAAGAACAAAGTAATGTATTAAAAACTAATTTTCTAGGCTAATTTTGTGACCATATCAGAAAATGTGATTATATTCTTCACAAAACTATCTGAAGCAGACAGTCGCCAAAATTTTGAGAATGAATTATAACTTAGTGAATTGATCAATGACGTCTGAAACATTTTGTGATGCTGTACTTGAATAGAATAACAAAAAGTTAAAATAATAAGCTGTTCAATTATTTTAGCCAAAAGAAAGTTTGGTGAGTTTTCTTCTACTGAGAAGTATACCTATCTAATAAAATCAATGTTGCTGACTGTTTAAATCATTTTAAGTTACTAAAATGTGAAAAATTGAAAACAAAATTTAGATGGGTTATTCTGACGAGTTTGAATGAGAAAATTCTAAACTATTGGGTAATATGTTAACTGATACAAATTTCTAATTTTCTGTTCATTCACAGACTATGGAAAGGTTAATTTTCTTGCCATTTCAAGAAAATTCCCAAGGAATTTTCATATTGATCATTAGTCCATTTGAAAGGAAGACTAATTTCATATTTGTAGAATATTCTATTAAATGTGCTACCATTACTGAAAACTGGGCTTTTCCTTTAATATTCTCTGTTGAATCAAGATACTGAAGTAACTTCCATCAGTTTGCTGGTGTAACAAAAAAAATCTTCAGTAAATGTATGTATTTCTTGATGGTTCACTCTTTGCCCCCAAATTTATTTTAATGGTGTTGTAGAGACATACTTGCTGGGTATATGTCTTGAACCAGTGCATTCTCTGAAAAGGGAGAGATAATGCACAATCTGTTGTGACCTAGTTATAAAAATTTATAGAAATTACCACTATCTCATTTATCAAAAGTTAATTAATCTCTATCCCCTGGACATCTTTCAACATCAATTTATATATATTTTTTCACTGAATGGGAAGCACTTGAAGTAAAAACAATAGTGATCCAGCTTTAGTTGACTTTGATTCCAGATTACATTCTGTTAGCGTTTATACAGTAAGATTCCAGACTGAAGAGTATATAACTTTTAAAATTCCAAATACTAAATTATAGTCATTTAAAAGCACTCAACATATTTCTCAAAGCTCTTTCTTTAGGGGTCTTTTAAATCCTCAGAGACAGGCAAAAGTATTCATTACATATAACCATTGTATTTCTTTTAACATAGTTCAAAAAGTGGAAAAACCTATACAATTAGCTTCTTTAGGATACTTGTCTTATTTATTGTTACTAGGTGCAAACTTTACACTGGCATACACACATTAACAGTACTTATGGATGGCTGAATTTTCAGGTTTTTGGCAATGTGTAAACCCAAACCTTAGACGATTCCTTTAAGATGACCCATTAGGTATTTTTCTGGTATTGATGCTTTACAACTGTTAAAAGTATTAATGTTTTCCCCATTAGATGCATGATTAAAAGTTCCCGGTCAAGATGGCAGGCTGACTACATGCTGTAGTAAGCTCTGCTCACTCTAAATTTCTAGAAATGCTGGAAAAAGAAAAGTGATGATAACAAACAAACAAGCAACCATAAACATACTGGAAAACAAGAAAGTAAACCCCCCAGTGGACTAGAGGCCATGAGGAATCCCTAGAAGACCAATTTATCTTATTTTATTTTTTAAAAAAGATTTATTTATTTATTTTAGAGAGAGAGAGAGAGAGAGAGCAAGAGAGCATGAGTGGGGTAGGGACAGAGGGAGAATCTCAAGCAGACTCCCGCTGAGCACCAACCCACACGGGGCTCAATTGCAGGACCTCGAGTTCATGACCTGAGTCGAAATGAAGAATCAGATATTCAACCAACTGAGCCACCCAGACACCCCCCTAAAAGACTTAAAGAGAGATTGCCTCAAAGAAGAAACAGAAGCCCACTGAGAAGACAAGAGAGAGGGCCATAAAGACTGAGAGCTCACCCAGAGCGCTCTCTATCCAGAGATGGAGAATGCTGGGGGCAGGGAGGGGCCCAGCAGGAGTACTTGGGGGAACAAAGCATGTATAGCCAGGTGGTTGGGCTTCTGCACAACAGGAACTGAGAGAATAATGATGAAGCTGAACAGAGCTCCAGCCGCTGCAATGTCCAGGAGGGAGGGGGCCATCCTTGGCAATGACTAGCCAGGAAAGCACTCACTCAGCCACTCCCTCACTCCACTGAACTCGGGCTCTTCACTCAAGCCGGCGACACAAGGAGAAATAGCAAACCATCTAACTGAATCTCCACTACCACACACGCACAAATGAAGAAGCTCCACATTGAGGAAAAGCCGGTGCCAAGAAAGGAAGACTTGAGTCAACAAAAAGTAGAACGCACACCGAGAAAGAAAGAGTGATGTGGCAAGAGATGCAAGGAGATACTGCACCTCAAAGGATCAAGTTGATACAGTGACAATGAAAATCTTTTATGTGTATTTAAATAAATGAAAATGTGATTTAACATCTGTGAAAACTGGCCGTTGTTCTCTCCGGTATTGATTGATTCCTGAGGCAGCTGCTGCTGGCCACCATCTGTTAATCACCTGTTTCTCTTTTTTTAAAGATTTTATTTATTTATTCGAGTTAGAGACAGAGAGCAAGTGATGAAAGGGGCAGAGGGAGAGGGAGAGAGAGAATCCCAAGCAGACTCCATGCTGAGCGCGGAGTCCGACTTGGGGCTCGATCTCACGACCATGAGATCCTGACCTGAGCCAAAACCAAGAGTCGGACGCTTAACCAACTGAGCCCTCCAGGTGCCCCACTCACCTATTTCACAATGGGATCTTTATTTGAGCATTTCCCCTTTCCCCCTTCGATAAATGTAATTAAATTGTGGCCAATGACTTGGGTCTTTATGATATACCAGGAACCCTGCTAAATACATTTTAGCATGTCATACATTTCTGTTTAATCCTCACAATAACCCAACAACAGAGGACACTTAACTCTATTAACAGACGAGAAACTTGAGGTAGAGGGGGCTAAGAACCTTCCCTGGGTCCACGGTAACTGTGGGATCTTGTGCAGGACCGTGAGGCTCTCTAGTAACAAAGCCTCTGCTTTGAATGCTCCCTGATGAAAAACAATCAGGTAAACTGTGCTTTTCAAAACCAAAAGGTGCTCCTGTCTTTATAATACATCTCACTTCTCATAGATCACTAAGTGCTCATGTTGCTTCCTGTAGGCTCTCCAATCAACTTTGGCAACAAGATTAAAAACAAGTTTCCAGCTTACAAAAATAGTGACAAGCTCGAAAAAATACCTTTTTTAATCTGTGCCACAGTCACACTCTCCTTTTATCGTTAGACTCACAGATGCATGAATTTGTCTGCAGCATCAAAACTTGAGAGCGCTTTTCTTCAGACCCGTATTCCTTTGAAGAGTAACCAAAGAGCATTACAGAGGAAAGGTGCCCTTCAGTTTAGGACAACTACCTAGCTTTCTTTTTCATTGGCTTAATTTCTTCTAAGTGCTATATTAACACGGGCCTATTTTAAAGATTAGATACGTAATACACAAAACATTGTTGAAGGGAAAGATGAACGTTGTTACCAAGTGATGCTATCTCCACGGTGGGGAAACTAGGCCAGTAGAGTTGAACCTGAGCAGTGACCAGATTGAGAGCAGAGAATCATCCAGAGCTTTTGATTCTGCTCATCCCTTAGCCCTTCTGGTCAGTTTGGGTAGAGGGGAGCATGAGGGCTCTACCAAGCATGGAAACCTCCCAAGGGACCAAGAGCAGTCACCTGGGGCAGGACTCTGAGCTCCCTGGTCCTTCGGGCCTCCCTCCATCAACAAAACAGCAGTTCTTACAGTGGTGCCCAGTTATTCAGAGTTCCTAAGTCTGTTTGTCCTAGGGAGCACTTGCATTCTTTTCCTTTGCCTTGCGTACTGCCAGTAGTG
Source organism: Zalophus californianus (assembly GCF_009762305.2). Classification (NCBI taxonomy): domain Eukaryota; kingdom Metazoa; phylum Chordata; class Mammalia; order Carnivora; family Otariidae; genus Zalophus; species Zalophus californianus. The sequence continues at coordinate 123,361,035 of NC_045599.1, read as the reverse complement.
CCAGATATGGGTTTTTAATTTGATGAATAGTAATCATATGTGCCATGTAAAAACCCTGTGCTGAGCTAACCTGAAGGCCGCCACATGGCAGAAGGGGAGAAAAGAGATGAAAATAAAAGGGAACAGAGAACAGAAAAAAGGAAGAAAGGAAAAAGGGGAAGAGAGTGACCGAGTCCCTGCTTACAGGTGTTCTGTGTGGGGAGCACCACACTCTTCCAGGCTGAGTCTGGGCCAGTTGGTGGTGGGCCAGCCACCAGTCAGCTGATGTGTACGATTCAACCACCCACTGTTAGAAGAGTGAACTAGCTAAAGCCCTCTAAGTGTTCCAGGTACCCCTCAGTGAGCCCTGGCCGTGTTTGTGATCCAGCAGCTAGCCGGTGAATGCCTGACATAGTAAAGAACCTTCAGGATTCTGGTGCCAGACATCCAGATGTTAGATATTTGAATAGCACCTTTGCACTTTCCCTAACTAAGCAAATCTTTAAGATCAACCATAGGATACTCCCTGTTTGCTTAAACAGATCACTCATTCCTTTCCACATTTGGATGTAATCACCAACTTTCAGTGTCCTGTCTCAGTGTGATAGCATTTCTTTTGTTTTCAGAAAAACACCAGTGGCTTAGAAACCCTTCCTCTTCCCACCATCCTCCCCGCCCCCCCCACCCCGACCCCAAACTGTAATAGCTCTCACAGCCTGCAGTGTTTCTTAACATGGTCCAAGGTCAACCTGCATCAGAGCCATTTAGTGATGTGGATAACTACCCCAGTTCCTGGGTCCCACGCTGCTTCTGGACTAGAAACTTTGGGGGTTTTCTTATGCAACTTAAAGTCTGAGAATCTTAAAAAGAGTAAGGCCCAATTTTGATGTTTCTTGCTCCTTCTGAATATATGACACATGCACTATTGATCAGAATGTCTGTTTTGGCCATCTTTCTCCTTAGAGACCCACTTGGTGTCACAGTGTCAGAATGGTCGGGGAACCATGTAAGGAACATTGGTTTGAATGGGTGTCCTTGCAATACTTTAGTTCAGGAAAGAATCTGAAAACTTTCAAATCCCAGGTCGGGTAGAAGAAAACCACTTTCCAGCACCTTTGTTTTTAAGGATCTCTGGTTATCGGTCACTGAAAACAGACAGGAGGATCAAACAACCTGGCTATCACACCAACGTGGAACAATTCAGTTCCTGTACTTCTACTGGGATCATATAAACTCTCCTGGGCATATTCTATTCATCAGCAACTTGTTTCTGGCAATATAATGCCATTAATAGTAATATAAAATAAAACCACTTCCTCCCCCACTGGGCATCCCGCCCACTAATACCTTCCACCCTCAAAAGAAATGGCAAGGTGACCCTTGAATAAAGAACTTCTGTTTATATGCAAAGGAAGATAATAGTTGAGTGTAAGGGTTTGGATCACAGACAGCTGAACTATTCTGAATAAGAAAACAGAGCGTGTTCTCATTCTTCTTTGCCATGAAGGAGGGGTCAGAGAAACAGGAAAGGAAAGAAGGTGAACGACAGGGATGGGAGGGGAGCCTGAGCTATAAAACCACTTTCTGCTTTGGAAGAACGGTGGTTACCAATATTTTGTTTTAAATCTCTAGCCTCAATGCAGTGTAAATAAACTTCTGGGTCTGACACCTTCATTGACGTCTGTCACACACACAAATGCCTTCAATGAGGGGTTTGCGGTGGAATCTAAGGAAAGGCTCCAAGTCTTGTTTGGGTGACACCAGTACAGCGCAGGGGCAGGGCGGCAATTCCTATGCTGATGCAAGTTAGAGGACGTAGGAGCTGGAACCCCAAAGTGACCTTGGGAATTCAAGCCACGTGGTCATTCATTGATCTTCTGTGGGGACCATTCGATATTTCTGAAACATGGGCTGGCATTTGGCATCAACTCTATCGAGATTTTAAGGAGCACACCAGCAGCTTTTCTATTTTGTGCCTTAGGCTTTGCATTTCAAAACTGTGTTGGCACGTGTAATTAACCGCGGTTTCTTAGTAGTTCAGAATTCAGCAGTCTCTTTGGTCCTCATGCCTCCAAAAAGCTCAGCATTTTCTGTAGGGTTTACTAACAGGTTTCATTGACCCAGGAAAGGAGATTTGCAGTGATGGTATGGAAGAATGGAAAAGAATAGGATTAAAAAAATAATCATAGTTTATGGGCGCCTGGGTGGCTCGGTGGGTTGAGCATCTTCCTTTGGGTCAGGTCGTGATCTCAGAGTCCTGGGATCAAGCAACATGTTGGCTCCCTATGCAGCGGGGAGTCTGCTTCTCCCTCTCTCTCTCTGCCCCTTTCCCCCTCATGCTCTCTCTCTCTCAAATAAATAATAAAATCTTAAGATATAATCATAGCTTAGAAGATAAGAATGAAGAAGAAAGCAAGAAAATAGGAGAGAAGCAGATGGTTGGGGGAATGGTGGAGTGTCATTTGCTGGGTTGAGTGGTACAGGCCATCTGCCATAGACTGTTTCTATCTCCCGAATTCAAATGTTGAAATGTAATCCCCAGCGTGATGGTGCTAGGAGAGTAGCCTTTAGGAGGTGTTGGGGTCATGAGGGTGGAGCCCTCATGAATGGGATTAGTGCCCTTATAAAAGAGACCCGAGCGAGCTCCCTCACGGCTTGCTATGGAAGGATGCAGTGAGGAGACAATCAGGAAGTGGCTTCTCACCAGAAATCGAATCTGAAAGCACCTTGATCTTGGAATTCCCAACCTCCAGAACTGTGAGAGATAAATTTCTGTTGTCTCTAAGCCACCAGTAATTTTGTAATAGCAGTCTGAACTAAGATATGCCCTCACATTGTAATAATAGTCCACCCAACCAGTAGGTCCATTAGATAATCACTCAGAGTTAGTGAAGAAAGCACGAGTTCCCAACAGGCAGATAGAGATCTAGCAGAAGATCTAGAAACCTCATCTGCTCGCATGCCACTCAGCCAGAGCACAATTAATTTCTCCCCAGGAGGACTAAGGACTCAAGGCTTCAGAGAAATCAAAGACAGCCTCTTTCTACAACATAGTGAGGTTTCCTGCCTACAAAACTGCTCTATCGGGTCTAGAAAAATCTTCTTTAATTTAGAGTAACATGAATGGCTGAAATTATTTTATAAACCTGATTTATCCTCCTTCCACATGAAACTGCTTTTGAAGAAATGGCTGAGGAGAAAGTCACGTGTGTGTGAATGCTAAAGTTCTGGAAGGGAGAAGAAGGGGGTCCTGGAGAAACTGTACTCTAAATCCTCAGTAACTGAGAGTGTATGGGCACATCAATTTCTTTAAGGTGATAATTTGGAAGAAAAATAGAAAATACTGTAGGATTTAAAAACAAACCACCCCAAGAGGCTCTTGTGGTATCAATCTAGGATTCTTTCTCCACTTAAAAGAGGGGAGCAAATTTTTTTTTTACAGAAGAAAGGGAACAAATCCTCAACACACTTTGGATACCTGTGGTATTCATCTGCCTTGCAATGATTTTGGACGGGTTCTTAGTTGCCTGCTCGTACTCATGGTATCACTCCACATGTTGTTCTTGGAAATCAGATGAGCTACGTTAGGGGTCTGAGAACTGGAAGAAACTCAAGAAAAGAGTGGGGTTCTGGGGCAAGCCCCTTTGCCTGTGCCTCACCAGACCTACCGCCACCCCTGGAAAGACACATGCCGGTTTGCTGGGAGTGTGCCGCGGGCTGAACCGGCCGTTAGGGTGGGCACAGCACCACGACTGCAGAGGGATGCAACTGCTATCACAAACGCAAACCTCTGTTCCTACAACGCCACTTCTTACTTGGGGGAAAGAAAAACCTCAGATGGTTTTCTGCTTAGGTTTTTTTTCTGTAGCCAGATGTCTCACCTTCAGTTAACTTTCTCCTGATAGCATCTATCTATCGCTATGGGCTGTTCTACATGTTTTTTCTACCTTCGCTATGCCAGACAGAATGAAATATAATCTTTTTTCTTTGGTGGCAATTCAAACGGAAGAGAAATATGTTTCTTGTCTCTTTGCTAGTGGTTAATATGGCAGTTAAAGTCTCCAACTTTTAGACTTTTTCTCTCTTCCTTGTATCTCATATGTTGGAAAAACAAATAATCTAGCACTCTAGATGGTTCTAGAGCCTGGTCATAACTATCATGATTGTGCTTCCTCTAAAAGAGTAGGACATTTCCAGATATATTTGTAAAAACAAGTAGCTGGATTTCTACTCCTGGGGCATAATTTGGTCCTTCAGTAATTGGAGTTAATTCTTGTGTTACATAAGTTAATTTCACTTTGTTTTGAAAATAAAAAACGTATGCACAAAGAGGTGTTATTAGCGTATGAATTCATAATATTCAGAAATAATTTTCATCAAGGCAAACAAAGTGGCAAATGAATATTGTGGAAATCTAATCCTTTAAAAAAGGGTTTATTTGGCCTGGCTTGGAAAAAATTTTAGCCGATTATATGAAGCAAGATATCTCTTGCCCAGTGAGCAGACTGAATTATAACATTTACCCCATCTTCCTATCTAGTTTTTTAAAAATTTTAATGTGTGAAAACACAATTAAAAGTAAATCAGGAAGATTCTGTATGTATTTGGTTATTAGAGTCGTACGTATTTGTGTTTGATTTTTAGATTTGACTCTTTTTAATTTTCCTTTCTCAAGTAAATTGCCGTTGCATTTTAATGCTTTTCACTTTCTGGGTCACATGACTATTTTAAGAATTAAGTAATTTTGATCAAATGTGGTGTCTAATAAATCATTTTATATGCAATTTATACTTTATTTAAGGGTAAGTTGGTCATTATGAAACAAAATTTTTCTTTATGTTACAAGTTGCCACGTCTTCTTTGATCTAACACAAATGCTACTACGTTGACAATGTCACTGCATCGAGGAATATTACCATATTTTCTTTTGTAAGCAGCTTAAAAATATACCAACTTCTGCTGCTTGATCACCGGAAGTTACAGGGTCAATCATGGCATGTTGCTCTAAACTAGGTTTTACAGAAATTTCTCTTCCCTAAGAGAAGCAATAGTTCCTCTTACAGACATGGTGACTCTCACTGTAAAGAAATTTTTTCCCTGTAAATTAGATAATAAGGATGGACTATTGTTGTGCTAAAATTAATATTAAAAGACTGGCTAGCAACTGAGCAGTTACAAAAGAAGTTTAAAGCCAAATGGAGCACTGAGCAAGGAACCAGGAACTTAAATATGCTGAGGGGATTTTTCAAAGCCGAATGACTTAGACCCTGAAGAGAGAAAATTGCCTTCCTCACAGGTCAGTTCCAGGGGTCCTCTCCTCCTGGTTCCTTTTCCTATCCAGTATTCTATTCTTCTGCTGGTCTAAGTATAAACTAATTGACTGTTAAAAGCTTACGATATGACCATCCTCAGGGAATTTGTGGGTTCTCAGAGCTTAGACACTACTCACACTCCAGAGGTAAAACACCCATCAAGTAGCTGGATCTCTCCCTTGCTTCACCCTTACTGTGACCTGAAGACTCCTAAGAATAGATTCCTGGAGTGGTCATTTAAGCATCTTTGACCAAGCATAGTCCAGAGGATATGACACAAGCAGTGGACACTCACTTCATGTGAGTCTCCTTTCTACCTTGTGAAGGGGGTGAAGTGATGGTCCCTTTGGAAATAATTGCTGACACCTACATTATAACTGAAATTTAGTTGCTATTAAGTGAGGGGGAAGACCTCCAGGATGTCTCTCCTCCAATTACCAAATAAAATAGTAAAAACAAAATATGGCAAGATAAATATTATCCCAAAGTCGCTAGTGACCACCACATGCAAAAAAGGGAAAAATAATGTGGTTGGATAAATTTCACAAAGTGGTGGCTAGGGGAAGAAACAGAAGGCTCAGGTACCATAGGAAGCAAATAAAGCTTCCCATTTGTTCCCCAGAACTAGAAGCAATATCGGGGAAAGACACTGATTTTAGAAAAACCTGTGAATTCTCCTTAATACACTCCAGGTTGGAGAAGTGGACTCAGGGGTGAGTGAGCCCCCTGGGGAAGGTCAAGGAGAAACCTATAGCATGAAAGCCCTAAATACCATGACAGGATCCTACCAGAGGCAGAAGGGGGGTGAGCTGCCACGGTTGGGCTTGCCCTGGTATAGGGCCCCAAATGAAATCTCAGAAACTGGAACAGCACCCAGCCCTCAAGATCACCACAGCCATCTTTCACTCCACAGGAGAGTGGATTAAAAGCAACACTCAGAGCTGGTGAACTTATTCTGGATTTGAGCTCGTAAATGCATTTGTCATCTGTTAGCCAGATGGAAAGAAATGGTGTGACCCTTCTGCATTTGGGAGAGAAAATCCCCGAAAGCAAAGAGGCACATCTTCTCTCAGAAAATACTGATGATGGAATGATTGACACTAACATATCTTGGCTAGGTTTTAAAACCTTAAAGAAAGAGATTCCTTTGGAGATGCAGACAGAAAAGATAATCATTTTCAAGGGGGGGGGGGCATTCAGGGTGGTCTCAGAGTTCTCCACAGTAAAATTAAATGCCAGAATGTAAAAATAAAGACCATGTATAAAAAAGAAGCCCAAAGGATGCTGTTGGGATAATACAGTGGGGAACAGGTTGTTTGAGAGAACAGGGTTTAGACTGAGGAGCTGGTTTATCTTAGAAGAGCAGAAGTTGAGAACTTGGGGAGAAAGATGAAGAATAAGAAACTCTTAAGATTTGCCCAGGGGCTTGTGTGGTTAAGACAGGGGATGCTCTTTCAAAGGCATTTCTGTTTTAGGGTTAAACTCAGGTAAGCTGCCCAATTAATAGTGGTTCCTCAGAAGTTTCAACCTAGAAGAGAAGAAAGACTTACAGGTCTTGTGGAAAACTGCTTTCCTAGGGACCAAGGAGGGCAGATGAAGTAGAGCAGGCTCAGGTGGGAGCTAAAAGTAAGAGTGGATACCAGCCACGAGGTGCACCAGGCACCTGGACAGTGAGGGAGCAGAACAACATTGCCCCCTGAAGCTGACCCACGCTTTTGAGAAACTTCCTTTCCAGTCTGTGTACCATAGAGCTTTGCCTCTAGCTCTTCAGTGTTCTGAAATGGCCCAATCTGTGAGATGCTTTGTCCTGGGATCTGTTTTTTTAGGGTATTTTGTTCTTAGACTCCAAGTGCACACTAGTGTATCAGATGCTTGTGGAAACCCTACTGTAAAGAATCTACTTACCTCTCCCCCCTCCAATCTCTTAAATGTGTTTGAGTGTAGCATCCCTTTCCCTTATAATGGCTAGGAGCAACACACACTGATGTAGTGTGATATATAATATCTAATAAGGCAATTTTAGAGAGTACATGTAAAAAGAGAGTGAAGGGAAAGAGAAAAGAGACAGTTCAGGGTGTATGAAGGAAAATCCTGCCCCCTCCTATCCTTGCTGCTGAAAATAGCCCAAATACCTTTAGGCTCCAAATTGCTATTGGCTGGATTAGTTGAAGCGATGCATGAGCAGATAAGGAGTGGGGTCAGTCATGCCACTGGCTCTTTGCTAGGGCCTGCTGGGATGCTGGCCTTACCCCTTCACCTGTCAGGATGCTTAATTGATCATTCTTTTTTTTTTTTTTTAAGATTTTTTATTTATTTATTTGACAGAGAGAGACTCAGTGAGAGGGGGAACACAAGCAGGGGGAGTAGGAGAGGGAGAAGCAGGCCTCCCGCCGAGCAGGGAGCCCGATGCGGGGCTCGATCCCAGGACCCTGGGATCACCGCCTGAGCCGAAGGCAGACGCCAAACGACTGAGCCACCCAGGTGCCCCTAACTGATCATTCTTAAAGCTAACCTATGGAAAGGTGAGTCTTAGTTTCTCTCCAGGATTAAGAACAAGACCAGAAAAAGGGTTGGATGGAATATTTCCGAGCAGATTTATTACTAACTCCACATGCAAACCAACGGTCAAGCCAAGGGATCTTAACAACTGAAACTTTGCTGGTCGGGCACACAGTGATGCTTAGGATGAATTCCTCTCACCACTGGCCCAGGAATCAAAAGGAACCAGAGAAAAGGTTAGTTCAGAGAACATTTTGATATTTTGGAATTTTTTTTTTGAAAGTTTAGGCTTTTGTAGCCCCAAATGGTTCTGGGGCAAAAAAAGTTATTAGCTTTATATAGTTATTAGCTATAACAATATGTTATACTCAAGCTTATGGTTTACCAGTAAGTAAGCTGGCTAGATCTACAATACAGACACTGTGTGTAATATTCATTTCGCATGGAAGCTCTATTCAATTGAGGGCAAGTCTATTGACAAGGGTTATCTAATTTGTTAATGTAACTGCTAAGCTATAGAGAATATTAATACTGAATTCTGATTAAATAGACTTTGGGGGGGATGACAAACCTGAGCAACTAACAAGAATATATTATTTCTATGCTCCAAATAAATAATGTTAAGCAGACTGGTGTCTGTCTCCATGTAGCTTATAGCGGTATTTGTAGTAAAAAACAAATGAACAAACAAGGAACTGATGTTTCAACCAAAGAACACACACACACAGAGAAGGATGAGGATTCTTTGAGTTTCCCTTATGCTTGATTTATTATCTCATGATACCCTATGTTTCATGAGAGGAAGCCTAGGAGGGAGGATGGTGAGGGCTACATGGACCCTGGAATCAGAGAGACCTAAGGATCAGTCCCACCCCTGCTTAGTCATATTATAGCCTTGGGCAAGTTACCCAACCTCTCTGAGCTTTAGTTTCTTCAGATAATTCTTATTTCATTGGGTTCTCGGGAGGAGTGAACAGGATAATGTGTATCTGGTATGCAACAAGTCCTCAGTAAATAATAAATATTTTAATGGCCAATATATTGGACAAAGATGATAAAAGATGGAGGGTAGGTATGGGCAAGAGGTTTAAGGAATTGGATGTGAACCTGGAAAGGAAGGAATCAGGTAGAAGGCTAAGAAAATAGTGTTAAGAGTTTTGAAAACCTGCAGAGTTATTAGATGAAGCATTGGTTAATTCGAACACCCTATATTTTCTAGAGCTGGTATATATATTCTTAATCTTCCTAAGTGGAATGCTAAATTACTTAGTATGGTTTGGTGAAAGTCGCAGTGGTGGGATCAGGAGTCAGCAGACCTGCCTTTTAAGAAATTCTCAGTGTTCAGAAAATAACACATCTGACACATATGCAAGGTTATTTTTTGTAGCATAGTTTCAAACAGAAAAAGTTTGGAAACAATGCACAATGTTCAATCAATTAGGTGGGTCATTCATTTACCAGAATATTGTGCAACTCTAAGGAATATTCAGTTACCTCTTATTAAAATATGAAAAGATATACAAGATTTTTTTTTTTAAAAAACAAAGATCAAAGCATTTCATATAATATTTTACTTCTTGAGTATAAAGCTGGGAGAATTAGTATCTCTCTCTATTTTTTTAAAGATTTTATTCATTTATTTGACAGAGAGAGAGACAGTGAGAGGGGGAACACAAGCAGGGGGAGTGGGAGAGGGAGATGCAGACTTCCCGCTGAGCACAGAGCCTGATGCGGGGCTCGATCTCAGGACCCTGGGATCATGACCTGAGCCGAAGGCAGACGCTTAACAACTGAGCCACCCAGGAGCCCCTAGTATCTATATTTATATTTGCTTACATAAACCTAAGGAAGCTGGATGGACATAGAAATTAAGAAAAGTGGTTTTTGTGGGGCAGAGGCTGGGAAGACCCAGAAAATGACAGATAAAGGACTGTATGCCATTTTCTACTTGCTGGCTTTTTTTTTTTTTTTTGAGCCAGGTATAATTTCAATTTAAAAAATAAGTTAAAAAAAATTATGGGGGCGCCTGGTGGTTCAGTCGGTTAATCGTCTAACTCTCGGTTTTGGCTCAGGTCAGGATCTCAGGGTGGTGAGATCGAGCCCTGCTCCGCAGTCAGTGGGATGTCTCTCTCTCCCTCCCTTTCTATCTCTCTCTTTCTCTCAAATAAATAAATAAATAAATAAATAAATAAATAAAATCTTTTTTAAAAAGTTAAAAAAATTTAAATGCTTATAAAAATGTGAATGCTTTAAAGGGGTGTTATTCATAATTTAACATTAGGAATCAGATTGCTTTATCCTGACACTAACCTGAGGTCAGTTCAAATTAAGAAGGATTGAGTTTTGATTTGTGAAAGAGGCTGAAGAGGGGAGAGGGTCCCTTTTGGAGCATAATATATCCCAAGGATCAGAGTTAGAGGTGGGGTACATTATGAGAGGATTTAGAGTCTAAGTTGTATCCTGGGGTACTGGAGCAGTGGGGAGGCAGGTCAGGCTGGGGGGAAAATGGAGAGAGGGGGCAAGGATCCACTCTGCCTACTAGGTGGTTTTGCCTGGGTCCCTTGGAACTTGATTGCACTGAAAGTCAGCTAGGGAGCTGACCTTGCCAGAACCATGGAGCCAGAAGACTTCATGAGCATTTCAACAGCACAACACCAGACAGCTAGCGAGCGCCACCCAAACCTGGGAGCTGAGTGGAAATAAAGATGGAGCATTTCCCTGGTCTGAAGTTAGAGCCACAAGATGGAGGCTATGATAGCTAATTTTTTATCTCAGGCACAGAAGAACCAAGGGAAGGGATCTTTTAGAAGTTTTCACAAAGATAACATTTCTGAGTTATGGACCAGTATTAACATGAGAAGGTGACAGATGAGGAGGACACAAGTGTAATGGCTGAATCTTTCTAGAAGACGGATGATTGTGGCGTCACTTCAATGTGCTTTCTACATGATAGATTAATGGGAGGTTGGATCACTAATCTGTTAGTCAACAGCAAGACTATTGATCTATTGCATGATGATGCATTGCAAATGATATACTGCAAGATGCTTTTGCAGAGCTGGAAAAGAAAAACAACCTTTATACCTAGAACTTCTTTAATTAGACCATAGTTTTATAAGGAAAAAAATATGTCTAATGAAGTGGTGTGGTCCCTATTCCATTATGTATAAGCATCTTTTCTCCACCTTCCCCGAGAATAAACAATAACTTCACACTATTGGCCTAAAATATTAATCGTTTCAGGCATAAATGAGCTTCTGTCGTCACTGTGTGGGGTTACCAATCTTTACCAAATCATTCAGCATCAAATTTTAGCATGTGCCATAGGATTGTCACATCTCTGGTAGGAAATGAAACTATTTTCCCCGAAGGAGACTAATATGCCCCTTTGTCTGGCTTATGGTCCTAGTTCTGTGCTATTTGAGGAATCAGCAAAGTTCAGAAAACTTTATACTGAGAAATAGAAAACAGCTAACATATAAAACAGCAAGTGGCATTTCGTGAGCTCTGCTCATCTCGTTTGAATATTGGGCCTAGGAAACACATGATGACTTTTTGGACATTGAAAATCACTTGACATTTTGGGCTGGATACTTTGTTTCGAGGGGTTGCTGTCTGCAGTGGCAATCTTCAGCAGCCTCACTGGCCTCTGCCTGCCACATGCCGGCAGCATCCTCCCGTCGGGACAGTCAAAACTGCCTCCAGACGCTGCCAAATGTCCCCGGGCATCAAAATTGACCCAGTTTGAGAACCCCCAACTTAGAGGTTTGCTCATCTTTCTAACTCTTCTGTGGTAGTAAGGGTAACACACCTCAGCCTCATTCAACAGAAATGAAACCTGGCTAAGGATGTAAATGAAAGCAAAACCATTTATCAATCAAATGGATATATTTCCCCCCACCCCCAGAGGCAGCCCCTGAGGCATTTTCTCGCAGAACTAAGGATTTTTACCTCTCAGACCTCCCACGCCAAAGGAAAAAAATTGCCAAAGAAAAAGTGGCCACATACACAGGAGGACCAGGGATGGACTCGTTCCTTGGTATAATTTCCCCCCCAGAAGTTCAAACAGCCCTCTGCAGTAGAACAGAATGTGTTAACTCGTGAACAAGAAAAGAACTCACTGTTTCCAGAAGCGGCTTTTCGGAATTTCGTCAGGTCAACGTGCGGGGGTCTGCTGGGTTTTGGTGGCGGTGGGCCCAAGGTAAACAAGGGAGGCAGGGGCTTCTGCTTGGGGGTGGCTACATTCTTGTCTCCCTTTTCCTTGTCTTGACTTTGGCTCCAGGGCCCTGTCACTGTCACTTTAGAAGGCATCTTAGGGAACTTGGCAGGAGGAGCCCCAGAGGCTGGCTCTTCCTGATTCATTTTGTTCAGGAAGATGTTCTTAGCAGCCTCTATCTTCCTGTCTTCTCTTTTCTCTTCAGCATTTCTGGAGAGGCCTGGGCTTCCTCTGTTCACAGCAGGTTTCAGAACCACCCCAGAAAAGGGCGAACTGGACATCTCGCCTCCGTGGTCTTTAGTTTCCTGGTCTTCTCTTGCTGGTTTTAAAGGGCTGGTTTTGGCCTTGGTTCCTAAGGGACCTGGGGGTCCTTTCTGTAGAGATGCATTCTTGGTGGGGCTCTCGTCTTCATGGGTGTCATCAGGACTCAGGGATGGCTTCTGGCCAAAGACGGGCTTGGGAAAGAGGGGCTTGTGCTCATGGTCCTGCACGGCCGACACAAACTTGCCTTTAACCCCAGCCAGCTTGGGGAATGCTTGCTTCTGCTCAGCTTCCGGGGCTGGAGGATGAGACCCTGGCTTGGGGCCGGGTGGCTTTAGGTCATGGTCTTGGTTTACACTGTGAGGCGAAGGCTTATTCCCAGGGGGCCGGGGAAACACAGGTTTGGCATCTTCCTTGGGCACGGTGACGGCCTTGGGGCCTAGAGGTTTCGGAAATCCCACTTTCACCTCAGGGTCTCTGGTGGCCGAGTTTGCCGGCGGTCCAAATCTTTGGCCCACTCCCGTCGGCTTTAGAAATGGGGGCTTGGGCTCCTTGTCAGGCTTTTCCTCAGATGTAGGTTTCACCGCCAAAGGTGGCTTTGGGGACCCAAACCTGGGTACGTTGCTAGGTCCCGCAGGAGGGCTGGCACTTCCTTGGTTGTCAAAGAGATTCTTTCTTGCTTGTACTCCTGAAGGTGAGTTTTGCCCAGGGACTTTGAAGGGGCGGTGGCTGACAGAGACCTCTTCTGTGGGGTTGCCTCCTGTGTTAAACTTTGCCATGAGGGACTTCACATCTGCTTTTGTATCCTACAAGCACAGGGAACAAAAACTAGTTGAGAGCCAGAAGTCCTAATTGCACAATTTAAAATACTGCACTCCGAAGGGCTTCCTGGTTTGAGGCCTGCCTCGTCACTGATTGGTTAGGGAACATTGTAACATTTATCTTCCTCTATGGCAAAATAGTCTGTGAGAGTTTCTTGAAGGGGGAGGGCTATTGTTGTGCATATACTGTTTCAGCTTTTTTTTTTTTTTCCTTTGCTTGTCTTACACTGACTTGCTTATTTCTGTTTAAGTGACACTTTACCTTTTCTTTCCCCTCACTGTTTCTCCAGCTCTTCTGTTGGATTTACCCTTCCTTCACTTGGCATTTATCTACTTTGTTTTACTTGAAGAAAATATGGAAGTGGCTAATAAGGGACTTCTTCCATATTTTACCGTTAAGCCTCTTAAATAGAAACTATACTTGAAAAAATGAAAGTAAGTTCTTCTGTAAATTCAGGTTGTATGCTTTCTACAGCATGGCCACGTTTAACAGCTCTGTGGTTTGCAAGAGCTCTCCTGTTCCCATCTGCAGTTAAGGTGCGTCTGCTTGCTAAACAGGGGATGTGGCAGAAAAAGTCACTTATTTGAATAAGTAAGTAATAAGTGAGTTTTCCTACTTATTTATAAATATTGAGTGCTGCTGATTCAACTGGAACCAGATGAGCATGCAGAATGTGCTCACCTTCCAGACTGGTCCTGTCTTGGGGGCCCAGGCTGGGGAAAGTGAAAGAGACTGGCTGGGAAGTCTCATGACCAGCCTTCTTGCTTCTCCAGTCTCATCTCTTTTATAAGGACATGTACTACTCCTTCTTGTAAGTCCTGCTACACAGTCTCTGTCCTCGACTAGAATTAGGATGTTACTCAGTAAAGACAGCAGGCAAATAGTCACCCTTCTCTGTGAAGGTGACTTTCCACTTAATCTGGAAACATTCTTGGTGTATTTGCTCTTTCTCTCCAAAGCAAGGATTTGAAATTTTCTAGTTCTTCTAGAAATATCTGAAAATCAGAAGCACTAAAAAAAAAAAATCACTGAAGATACACATGTGGTCATGACAATTTCCATTTTCGTGCTTTAAAATTCACCTAGAAAATGTTTTCTTTCTTCCCACCACCACCTATCTGGCCACACACCCAAATACATTTCACCTTTTGAGACCCCAAAACCACAAAACCATAGCATGGGCTCAATATATGGAAACTATTATTATTAGAAATATTAAGTAGCATATTCAAGGGCTCACAGCCAGGAACTGTGAGCACAGGGATGCACAGCCAGGTGTGTCTAGGGCTCCAAAGCCCAGAAAGGGTCTCATTCCTTTTTGTACCCCCACAACACCTGGACCAGGGCCTGGCATCTTCAGGCTTCTAATGCATATTTGGGGAAATAAAACTTGGCACTGAGCTGAATACTGTGAATAGCAATTTAAAAGAAATGGTGCCCTCAGCTGGATTTTTTCTTTGTACCACACTGCAGTGCCCGTGTATTTGCAGGATGGGAAAAAGGGACTTAAGGCACTAGAAGAAAACCAGATGAGAGCAGCATTTTCCAGCTTGAATTTTGTTCCTTTAACTTACTACCCTATCTGCAAGTTGCTGAAAACATCTTATTTTCTACCTTGTCTTCCTTGAACACCTTTTTTTTTTTTTTTTATCCCCGTGATCTCCTCCAATCCTCAAATAATCCCTAAGGGCAATAGGCAGGAAGATGGCAGAATAGGGAGAGTTTGGGTGGTGGGAGAAGGAAGGGGAGAAGATGGGTCCTTCCCTGAACCCTCCCAAGGAGATCACAGCTGCAGAGAACTCCAAAGCTTAACACAAGGTGCATAAAGAAGTATTAATACAAAAATTTGCTGTCGGGGCGCCTGGGTGACTCAGTCGGCTAAGCATCTTCCTTCGGCTCAGGTCATGATCCCAGGGTCCTGGGATCGAGCCCCGCATCTGGCTCCCTGCTCAGTGGGGAGTCTGCTTCTCCCTCTCCCTTTGCCCCTCCCCTTGCTCATGCTCACACACTCGCTCTCTCCCAAATAAATAAATAAATAAAAATAAATTTGCTCCCCACATGTAAGAAAGTCTGTCTCTGGGGAAGAACTCTTTTATTCTGGACTTATTCTATATTTTGCAATTTATATTCTAGATCTGTAATTTATTCTAGATTTATAACAAGAGGCTACATTGCAGAGTAGTTAATGCAGACTAGGGAGTCAGACTGCCTGGGTTTGAGTCTTACTAGCTGTTTAACCTAGGGCAGTGTACAAATTCTCTGGACCTTAGTTTGCTCACCTCTGTCATAGGGATCAATGAAGCTAATCTCTGGAAGGCACTCCCAAAAGTGCTCGTAATGTAAGAGGTTTTCCTAATTTTATACAGCAAGGGAAGCCTTAAGAATCATCTGGCCCTCCTCTGTCACTACACTGGAGAGGAAACAGTAACCAAAGGATTAAAGCAAAAACCTACGGAGTTGCAGCAACTTCTTGTCTTGGATTTCATGGGGGAAAACCCATGAAACACACTAACCCATTCACAAACTCCACATCCTGGTTTTAATTTAGAAAATATGGAAATGGTCTATTTGGAATTGCAACATAAGTTTCTTAGCTGCCCACCCAGACCCAGGAGGCAAGGTAGCGTCATGGTTAATTAACCCAGGCTCTAGAATTATCCACTTGGGTTCAAATCTTGACTTTGCCATTTACTGGCTACATATCCTAGCAAGTTTCTTAACCTCTCTGAGACTCAGTTTTCTTCATCTGTAAAATGAGAATAATAACAGTACCTATTTTTCCACAGGATTTTGTTCTTAAATCAGGATTAAATGGGTTAATGCATGTAAAGTTCCTAGGTTAAGAATTACATGTACTATACATCCAAAGATTGTCTGCCAACATTGTTTTTTCTAATTCACTATTCACATAACATCATTTTCTCCAGGTGACCAAATTCTTAAGTTATAATTGTTAATATTACGTTCTAATTTTATTTATTTATTTATTTATTTATTTATGAATTTTTGAGTATAGTTGACATACAATGTTACATTAGTTTTTGGTGAACAACATAGTGATTTGGCAAGTTTATACATTATGCTACATTATGTTCTAATTTTAAATCAATGTGACTGAAACAAACATACTGCTAGATAACATAATGGAGTTACTATGTTTGAGTTTGGTTTACCTACACTTCAAAACTTTTCAATGAATGTTGGAAGACAGGGAAAGAAATAGTAATACATTCTTATGTAGGACACTTTGAAGAAATGGGAGCAGCCTCTGAGCTTACACTAATATGTCTGGCAAATCAATAGCCCAAACTCTACAACTATGTGACCACTTATTCTGACTGCTTAGCTTTAGAAGTTGTTTCATCATTTTCATTGTTACAAGTTTATTGGACCAAATTTTCAACATCCAGATTTGCCCTTAATCTTAACAATAATAGCTAGATTTCTTTCATAATCATAAGGATAGAAAGGAAAAAAAGATTAAAAAATTTTTTTAACATTCTCCCATTTCATTGTAGATTGAATAACCATTCCATTTTCCAGGGTTCTTTTTACTTTTAAAGAAAGTTAAAAAGAGGGGCGCCTGGGTGGCTCAGTCGGTTAAGCGTCTGACTCTTGGTTTTGGCTCAGGTCATGATCTCAGGGTCGTGGGAATTGAGCCCCATACTCAGCGTGGAGCCTGCTCGAGATTCTCTCTCCCTCTCTCTCTCTGTCCTTCCCCTCTCTGCCCCTGCCCCCTCTAGTGCACTTCCTGTCGGTCTCTCTTTCTCAAATAAATAAATAAATCTTAAAAAAACCTTAGAAAGAGTACAGGAGCCATGTATCATTGTATGATAGAGTGAAAATTCAGCCAACTCTAAGCCTTGAAACTCTAAGCCCTATTGCCCCAGTTCTAGGGGTATCATATATCCTGACTTAACAGTATAGGACAAGTTTATACCTATTGTCCCAGAAGAACTATTAATAACATTCACATTTACTCTCAAAATTGACCTGCTTTAAACAATAAATTACATGGTGAATTTACCCAGTTCCTCACCAGAGGCAACTACTGTCCTCAGTTTCTTATGTATATTTCTAAGCTGTGCATATACAAATATATATGAACTTACACAAGCATCCTTCCTGTCCCAACTTTTTGCACAAGTGGAAACTTCTGCTTCACAGCCTGCTTTTTTCCAGAACTGATATTCAGTTGGTACACACCTGCACAACTGGATATATCATCAGCAACCATTCTGATTGCTCGGTACTTCGTGTGATTCCCGTTGTTAAATATTTTCAATATTAACTCTGTTATTTTCTCTTATAATTGATCCATATCAGTGCATATTATTTGCACAACCTTTTTTTAAAAAGATAGGTTTTATTTTATTTTTTATTTTTAGAGCAGTTTTAGTGAGAAGATACTACAGAGAGTACTAGTGTACTTTGCATCGACTTTCCCCTTAATAAAACTTGACATTAGTTTGCAGGACCTTTTTAATTCTTAATAATTTTAAAGATTGGGCTTCTGCTTATTCTGAAGAACAGGTATTTTACATCTGGAAGACTTCAGAGTTCAGGATACTTTAAGTAGATCAAACATTTCATCTCAAATTGTTTGTTTCTTTTCCAAAATCATTTGAAGCAATTCATTATTATTTGTCTGTTGTGTACCTATATAATGTTTAGTCCAAACTCCTCCCATTCATTGCTCTATAATTGCGCAGATGTAATTGTAGAAATGCTCTTGATAGAAATAAATTTCCTTTAGCCTCCATATATTTTTCCTTTCTCAGAATTATGTGCCTTCACTGGCATAAACATCACATTTGCCACAGCCCCTAGGAAGACGGCTGCTAATAAAAAGGGTTTTGCTACATCCTCTGGGTTTCTAGTTAACAACTCTAGAATCCAGAAAATCTTCCTTTGCTCTTAGCAACTTATATGAAGATAATTGATCAAGTACATACTTAAAGGCTGAGATGACATTTAGGACAGACATCAAGAAACTGTACACGTTAAGAAAATGTTTCTCTTTGCAGCAGTTTGTCTACATATTTTCATATGGAAAATTAAAAACACCCTATGACTGTCATTGATAACAGGGTTTTGCTTGGTTTTGGATTTATTTTTATAGTGCTCATACTTTTTTTTTTAAAGATGTTATTTATTTAGTTGAGAGAGAGAGTGAGCACGAGTTGGTGGGGGAGGAGCAGAGGGAGGAGAAGCAGGCTTCCCGCTGAGCAGGGAGCCTGACGCGGGGCTCGATCCCAGGACCCTGGGATCATGACCTGAGCCGAAGGCAGATGCTTAACGACTGAGCCACCTGGGTGCCCCTACACAGATGCTTAACGACTGAGCCACCTGGGTGCCCCTACACTGCTCTTACTTTTAAATATATATTGGATATTAGATGAATCCTGTGGTTCTCAAGGAGAAGCCCTTTTGGCAACGTCTGGAGAAACCTTTGATTGAAACGACTGACTGAGGCAATGCTCTTGGCATCCGGTGAGTAGAAGCCAGAGATACTGCTGAACAGCCTACAATGCACAGGGCAGCGCCTCAACAAAGTATTATCAGTCCAGATAGTCCTGAAGTCGAGAAGCCCAGAGTTAATCTTATTGCTCCTGGATTATTGGAAACACCTTACCAGAAAGTCCGCCTTTAATTTTTGTAATAGAATATAATCTAAAACTTATCAATAACTGTGTAAGAAAAGCCAAACAAAGCCCCCCAAGCCCCTAAATAATACAAAAAAAGAAACTACCATTAGAGATTGTTTTCAAAGTTCCATGTCTTTGAAAGTCTCATCTTTGCAAAGTTTCATTTATAAAGCGCAAAAGAAATAAAACAGCCATGAATCATGGGTAACTAATAACTTTAAAATAACTGAAGCTCCCTTTTACCTCTGTTAAGATGTGTTACTTTTATAATTAAAGCATGACGAGAGCAAACCACTCTTACGGATGCTGTTATTTTCCCCTATATAGCCCAGGGAAAAGGAGAAGAAAGTGATTTGCACTTGATTGCATGTAATGCTTTTAATCGTGAGGGAGACAGCAATTAATAACAGTTTACCCAAATTGGTTTGTTTCTTTCTTTCTTCATGGATGAATTTTACTATATGTGGATTTTTTTTCTTATTATGTTATTGTTTCTTTTTTTTGTTGTTAAGTCATGTTTTCCCTGTGACTTATGGTCTGAATTGATGGTTCTCATAGAATAAAAGTAGTTCATACCACTTCCGCCATTCCCCGGAACAGGACTCCAGGTATAATGGCATCAGAGGATAAGAGCAGGTTGCAAGGAGGTGCATATGTAAAGGAAAAACATTCCAGGACGCCAGCCCTAGGCCTGCCCAAGGCCTCAGAGACTGTAGTCAGAGTGAATGGAAGAGGGATGAAGGCAGGTGAGGGTGGGGTGCCGTACGAGAGAGCCCAGCTTCTACCAGCGTGTTGGTTCATGTTACTCAAACCTATTCAGCAAAGGACTGATAAGAAGGTATAATAAAAAGACTGAGAAGGTAGAAAGTTCTTTCCTAAGCCAAATAAACTTGCCATCTTTGAGGTAGGAAGCAGGCTGGTGAAAATCTGTAATATACTCAAGCAGTTCATACTTTCACAAGGCAATGGTATCCAACTTCACAGGTTTCTATTGACTAGATTAAAGAAAATAACAGGTATGTTCCCCACGACCAAGTCCTCCACCCCTTTTGAGTGGGTGGGCGCATGTGCGCACACACCCAGGAGTAATAAGTTGTCTTTTCTTTTTAAAGAGATTTAATCTCTACTCAGTGAACTTGGAAAAGGGAATTGCTTTAATCTGAAAATAAGCTTTCTTAAAACTGTTTATTGTCAGAAATTACATAATAAAACCTTTCTCCTTGGTATTGGTTGTAACGATAGAGTCAATAGAAGTTGGCTGAAAATACAGTACTTGTGACAACTTCTTACAAGATAGTAGAAGGCAGGTCGCACTAGAGATAATGAAACTGTGGTACACTTTTTTTCATCCCCATCAACACTGTCTAAATATTTAGGTACTTAATGGGTCATAATTTAAGTACTTACTGTGTGTACTGTTTCCCCAAGGAGATGTAAAAGCAGGAAACTAGTTTTATTTTTCCTCCTCAAAAATAGCACCCCTCTGCCACCACCCATTCAAACAAGCACTCCGTAATGCCTGGCACATTTCTTTCCATAATGTCTATCACACATACCATACTGGCTGATGGGCTGAATTTACTTGAATTTCACATGACTAAGCACACAGATGATAGCTGAGGACACGATTTCCTGAGCTTCCTCAAGAGTTTTGAACTCTTGTCACAACTCTATTTTTAAGAGCTCTCTGTCTAATAGAGTCTCTACCTCATTGTGAATGGGCTGTGATGGATTCCAGTTGGCTGAGCCTCTGAAGTTGGAGGGAGCATCAGGCCCCTTTTCAACAGGATGTGGGAACGTGCTTCTCACCACAAATTGAGTTCTTGGGGCAAGATCAGGCTGCTGCAGACTGGGCAAGGGCACAGGGAGGAGGAGCTGGTGGTGGAAGCGGTGGGGCAAGCCCTCACATTTTTCTCGGTGACTTGTAAAGGTAGAGCTGGAATTGCAGACAACCCCAGCAGCCAGCCTTGGGTGGTGAGGGGTAATATAGTCAGAAGAAGACACCTGGCATGACTGGGGTCTCTCTGGGAGTGTTGCTTGGCTTCCCTCAACACAGGTGAACTCGGCCATTGTCCCGCAGGAGGCTGGTCTAAGTACCTTAGCAGAAAACCTCTCTATCATTAATCCCTCTTGTATTACCTCAGGCACCTGTTGTGCTGGATCCTCTCCTCGCTCCTACTGTGTTCTCTCCTTTAGAGTGGATTGAAGTAGAGGAAGCAAGATAGTTCAGTGGCTGGTAAATCTCAGATGGTGATGGCCCATTTTCCAAATTCGGTGTCACCCTGGACTCTCAAGGTATATTGATCCTTTAGGCTTTTGTGTACCTTCTGTCTTTAAAGACCAGGCTTGAAAATCACCATCTTTCTACAAATGAGAGCCTTCGAACCTCTTTCTGGTTATCCTACTAAATAGCTCCTGCGCCAACACAGTCTTGACTTTGTCATGGCTTCTGATGGCTTACGCAAAACGGGTAAGGAAGTTCAATAAGACTTCCTACGTGTTTCTGAAATTTGTTCTGCTCTAAGTTTTTGACTCTTTGATGCTAATGGCATGGTGACAGGATGCAGAGAATATAGAGTCCGATGCAAATAGTACAGAACCACAAACAGTCCCAGAACCATTTATTTTGTTGCTCCGTTTTATAAAGTTTTTATAGCAGATTTAACTTACATTTGCTTGCTGTGTAATTCATGTAGCCTGAGTTAACTAAATATACCAAATTAGAGAACAGTCTCTCAGGAATTTACATTTTGACCAATGAACTTGTAGAGAATTAAAGTGTTTTCATAGATATCTTACTAGTGGCTTATTTGGATCTTAAGATAATATTTAAGTATTGACAATTATGCAATATAAGTCCTCTCATTTTTCCCGGGCCTCCTACTCTGTCATCTCAAAGAGATCTTAATTTCATCTGCTATTTCTAGTGGTTATTCTATTTTTTTTTTTAAAGTAAGCTCCACATTGGGGCTTGACCTCATGACCGTGAGATGAAAACCTGAGCTGAGATCGAGTCAGACACTTAACTGACTGAGCCCCCCAGGTGCCCCTGGTTATTCTATTTTTATATATAAGTAGTATAAACCAGCCAAACCAAACTTACTTTGTTAAAAACATATGAAATCTGAAGTAAAAATTCTTGGTGGCTGAGAAAGATGCTGTTTGACACAGGAAAAAGAAAATAGAAATGCCCTGCTTCCTTTTTTCTCAGCCTCCACGTTCCCCCCCAGCACAGGCACAAAAACACAGGAGCTTGGACAGTGAGTTCCCTCTCTACACTTGACAAGAAGTTAGAAACCGAAAGTATATGGCCAACATGGAGTGCGCTGGGGTAGGGAGATGAGGCCATCTGTGGGGTTTTCTAGAAACTTCCTCCCCAGCATGTGAAAGTTCTATGAGAAGAGAACTGCTCAGAAGAGGAAGGTGTTGGCAAGCTGATCAAGACAGGTTGCCGCAAGGGATCGAGAGTGTGAATGGAGAAAGTAAAATTAGACGTAAGAAGTGACGGGTTATGGAAGATTCCAGAGACCTCACTCTACAGAATATGGCAATGTGACTCCCTTCCTCGTATTCCCCCCTCCCATTCCTATTCCATCTCTCCTTTTGAACTTTGAAGAAAATGCATTCAGTATTTAGTAATCAGGAGTGAACAGTACGATCACCTCACACCTCTTACCTCACTTCTCTCTTATAAGTCACAATAACAAGACTCTGCCATGAGATGAGCAATTTCTCTCGCCTTTGTCACTGTGGGGCTCTTTAGGGCAGGTTGCACCCTTTCTCATTAAAATTGTGATGCTCTCAATTTCAAGCTTTTCATGGTGTAGATCCTGCTTTTAACACCAGCTACCCTCTTCCCCCCACCCCCCGACCCCTCATCTTTCCAAGGTGTTTCATGGCTTTTAGCTGCTCTGGGTTTTCAGTTATCTCTTCCTTCATACATTGCTTCATTTTCTTCTGAGAGTACTGGTGACTCCTTGCTAATGTGCCAGTGGTTCTAGTATGTGACACTTTGCCAATATCTAGTTCAAAATCTGTGCTTAATTAAGATCACTCATCTCAGGGTACAAATGACCTCAATATCCCCCCCAACTGTGTACACTTGTATAATTAGCAAAAAATGCTGGAGTTTGGCATTCTATATCTGTTACTAATTCTATTATTAGAACTAATAATCTCATTTTTTAAAAAGATTTTATTTATTTATTTGTCAGAGAGAGAGAGAGAGAGAGAGAGAGCACAAGCAGGGGGTAGTGGTAGAGGGAGAGGGAGAAGCAGGCTCCCGCTGAGCAAGAAGCCCAATGCAGGGCTCCATCCCCAGGGCCCTGGGATTATGACCTGAGCCAAAGGCAGATGCTTAACCAACTGAGCCACCCAGGTGTCCCCTAATAATCTAATTTTAAAGCAAAATTTCACACACGATATCTTATTTGATCCTCCCAAAGCCTGGTTTATTTCTATTGTCAAAGAAGGATAAACTAAGCTCGAGCACATGGTAGAAAAGAGAACTAAACTGAGGTTTTCTAACTCTAAATCCCATGTCTGCCACAATACACCATAGGAATCATGATTTTCTTTCCTTCTCGTATGGTTACGATTTTGAATTTGAATCCCCAGCTCACACAAGACAAATTTCTTATACTGATCCAAAAAGTTTTCCACCTAACCCTAATGATTTAATCATGGCAGACGATGTGTTAACACTTGTTCTACCCACAGTTGTGATTGTGGCAGATCTGAGATGAGCAAGGAGACAAAGCAAGACAGGGGACATAGGGCTCTAGGCCAATACATCCATTGACTTTATAACATCACAGGCAATCTGAGAAGGGTGAGAGAAGACAAAGACAAACAATTCTGCTTGCTTTATTTTTGATGTTTGGTCTGTGTGTGGGGGCTGGGGGTGGTACATTTATAGAGAGGACTATATTAGGTCTCTTTTCCCCCCAAACAACTGCCCCCTAGAGTCAGTGAGATGAATCCTCTATCTGGCCATTCAGGGGTCTGGGGCAACGTTAAAGTTCACCCACTGTTCCCCTAGGGTAGTGTTTATTATTCATCTGGCTGCTGCAGGAAGTTGAAGGGTGTGAACTGATATAGCAAGGGAAGGAGGCTATGATTTGGGAAGGCCCATGGCAAAAATCAGATTTACAGCAAAGAATTCATATAAAATAACTCCTTCTGCCTGGATAAAATAATAATGAAAAAAAAAATACCATTAACATCTATGGTTCATTCAAAGAACAGAAATAAAAAATTACACACACCAAAATCCCTTCTTATTTTATGATTTTTAAAATAGTGTGGTTTTCCTAAAGAATAAAGATACTACAAAGAGAGTCACCTATTATTTTAAAATAACTATTTCCTTTAACTAAAATTTTAACCACCCATTAGGATGGCTATCATTAAAAACAAAAACCAAACCCACCAGAAAATAACAAATGTTGGTGACAAATGTGGAGAAATCGAGCCTTTGTGCATTGCTGGTGAGAATGTAAAATGGTGCAGCGACTATGGAAAACAATATGATGTTTCCTCAAAAACCAATCCAGCAATTCCACTTCTGGGTATATACCCAAAAGAAGTGAAAGCAGGGACTTGAATAAATATTTGTACACTCATGTTCACAGTAGCATTATTCACAGTAGCCAAAAGGGGGAAGCAACCCACTTGTCAACAGTGGAGGAGTGGATGAGGGAAGCGTGGTATATACACACCATGGAATATTATTGAGTCTTAAAAAGGAAGGAAATTCTGATTAATGCTACAACATGGGTGAGCCTTGAGGTCATTCTGCTGAGTGAAGTAAGCTAAGTGTCACAAAAAGACAAATATTGTATGATTCCACTTATCTGAGGTACATAGAGTAGTCAAATTCATAAAGAGTGAAAGTAGGATGTGGTGACCAGGGGCTGAAGGGAGGAGGCCATGGGGAGTTAGTGTTTACTGGGTATAGAATTTTAGTTGGGGGAAAATGAAAACATTCTGGAGATGGTTGGCATTAACGGTCGTCCAACAGTGTGAATATACTTATGGCCACAGAACTGTACATTTAAAAATGGTTAAAATGGCAAATTTTATGTTCTGTATATTTTACCACAAAAAAGTAGTAAAATTAGTTAAGCAGTATCTGAAAAATGAGTAAACAAAAACTCTTTGTAAATGATACAATTGCTTTGATATTGTACCACAGTGAGACATTTTCTTTCTTTTTACCTCAGTTTTAGTGATTGGAAGAGGAAAATGGAAGTGACTCAAAATGGTAGAGAAAATGATCTTTCAACAAGATCAAGCTTATATGTATACATTCTATGGTCCAGATGAAATTGTGTTTGATCGAGAATATTTTTAATGACTTACATATAAATGTGGCAAAAATGTAAAAAGGGACCAATGTCAAATTTCTAATATAAATAAAAACAATAAAAAACTACTTGAGAGGTATAACCACACCTCACTGACTAAAGTCATTTTGATATTCCATGTTCATGAATTGCAAGAATTAATATCATTAAAATGTCCATACTACCCAAAGCAATATACAGATTCAATACAATCTCTATCAAAATTCCAGTGGCATTTTTTCACAGAAATAGAACAAACAATGCCAAAATTTGTATGGAACCACAAAAAAAATAGCCAAAGCTATTTTGAGAAAGAAGAACAAAGCTGGAGGAATCACGCTGACTGACGTCAAACTGTATTATAAAGCTATAATAATGAAAACAGTGTGGTATTGGCATAAAAACAGACACAGAACAGAATAGAGAGCCCAGAAATAACCCATGCATATATGGTAAGTTAATTTATGACCGAGGAGTCAAGAATATACAAGGAAAGAATAGTCTCTTCCATAAATGGTGTTGGGAAAATTGGGACAGCCACATGCAAAAGAATGAAACTAGACCACTATCCTACATCATACATAAAAATTAACTCAAAATGTATTAAAGACTTGAATGTAGCACCTGGAAACATAAAACTCCTAGAAAAAAACACAAGCAGTAAGACCTTGACACAGGTCTTAGCAATGACTTTTTCAGTCTGACACCAAAGCGAAAGTAACAAAAGCAAAAATAAACAAGTGGGACTCATCAAATTAAAAAGCTTCTACAAAGGACACCACTAACAAAATAAAAAGGCAATCTACTAAATGGCAGAAAATATTTGCAAGTCATACATCTAATAAGAGGCTAATATCCAAAATATATAAAGAACTCATACAACTCAATAGCAATAAACAAACAAACAAACAAACAAAAAACCAATTTAAAGAATGGGCAGAAGATCTGAGTAGATATTTTTCCAAAGAAGACATATAGATGGCCAATAGACACATGAAAAGATGCTCAACATCACTAATCATCAGGGAAATGCAAATCAAAAGTACAATGAGATATCGCCTCATACCTGTCAGAATGTCTATTATCAACAAACAAACAGACAAACAAACAAAAACACCAAAACCACAAGAGATAACAAGTGTTGGCATGGATGTAGAGAAAAGGGAACCTTTGTCCATTGTTGGTGGGAATGCAAATTGGTTCAGCCACTGTGGAAAACAGTAGGAAGTTTCCTCAAAAAATTAAAAACAGAACTACTGTGTAATTCAGCAATTCTTTCTGGGTATTTATCTGAAGAAAATGAAAACACTAACTGGAAAAGATTCATGCACCCCGATGATCATTGCAGCATTATTTATAATAGCCAAGATATGGAAGCAACTTAAGTGTTCATCAGTGAATGAATAGATTAAAAAGACTATAGTATATATAAACAGTGAAATATTATTCAGCCACAAGAAAGAATGAAATTTTGCTCTTTGTGACAGCATAGATGGACCTCAAAGGTATTATGCTAAATCAAATAAGTTAGTCAGAGAAAGACAAATACTATGTGATCTCTCTTATATGTGGAATCTAAAAATAAATAAAGTAAAAAGACCAAGCTCATCGATACAGAGACTAGATTGGTGGTTGTTAGAGGTGAAGACTGGGGGTTTGGGAGAAATGAGTGAACTGTTTTGGTTTTCTTTAGTTTAAATAAATTGAATTAAAACACACACACACACACACACACACACACACACAGACAAGTGAATACACAGGTCTGCCACTGTGCCAGGAAGGCAACCCCCACCACACACAGAATGTGTTTTGATCACTTCTAGAACTCTCGAAACTCATCCTCACTACCCATACAAATAATCAACTGTGAGACAAATGATCCAATGGAAAGGAAAATGAAGCTGAAGGGAAGGAAGCTGAAGAAAAAATCCATTGGGATCCTGGATCTCTTCTGCTCTTATCCTCACATTTTCATTGATCAACTCCTACTAAAAGAATTACAGCAATTTAAAGTCAAGGTTGAGGTAACTTTTGGGGGGTACCCTGACTCAACATGGGTAAGTTGGATTGGAGTACAGATGATGGCTTCTCGTCTTTCTAAATTTTCTATCTTCTACAAACACTATAGTGGGTTGAATGATAACCCCCTCTCCCCCTCAAAAAAAGATATGTTCATGTCTCAGAAGGGTGAACGTGATCTCATTTGGGAAAAGGGTTTTGCAGATGTAATTAAGGATCATCTGATGAGATCATCCTGGATTATCCAGGTGGCACTAAATCCAGGGATGGGTGTCCTTCTAAAATACGGAAGGGAGAAAGGTCAGAGAGGAGGAGAAGGCCATGTGAAGACAAAGACAGAAATTGGAGTGATGTAGCCATAAGCCAAAGAATGCCTGGGCCCACCAGAAGTTGGAAGAGGCAAGGAAATGATATTCCTCCAGGGCCTTTGGAGGGAGCATGGCCTGGTTAACACCTTGATTTCAGAATCCTGGCCTCCAGAACTGTGAGAGAATACATTTCTGTTGTTGTAAGTCACCTCGTTTGTGATAATTTGTTGCAGGAGCCACAGGAAACTAACATGCCCACCTTTACAAAAGTCCAAAACGCCTTTGCGCTGTTTTTCTACGAATGTCTAAGTGTCTGCATGGATGAGGTTCACGATGAAGGGCACCGAGTCTTCTTGCATGATTACCTTTTCTCCCCCACCCTTTATTATCGCCCCAGAGCAGGCAATGCTGCTGGGATTGTCCCTGGCTTGGAAAGCCAGAGCGGGGAATGAGTTACATGTAGCAGGTGAGCTGTAGTGGCTTTTAACCTGCTCCTGGAAGCAAGGTCAAGGCACTGTTCTGAATGACATCCACGCATGGACTCAGCAATATTATTAATAAAGCATATATTGAGTTTATATACACAATGGGCTTGCCTGTTTCTTGTACAAGTAAGGAGGCCAGTTAGCAGAAGTAGAAAAACACGACAAGCCCTGAACTCTTCAAATCTATGAGAGAAACCAGCCACCAGCTTCTGATGAGGTTAATTTCAGTTTCTGAGACTTCCTATTGGATTTTTATCTCTGCCCAAACATATACATATTTGGTTTATTCCTAGTGGCTGGATACAGAAATGATTCCAACCTCCATCTCTCGGCACTCAGCAAGGATAGACATAAAGGCCTGGGACATATTTGACCCTGGGCTTTGATAAAAAGAAAGATTAAAATGGGTTAAGCAATTGCTTGCACTTAGCCTTCAGACCACTAGGTGTCAGTGTGGCTACTCCATGAGGCTGCCATAACTTTCAAGAGTGAATTTCCCCTGGAAACCAAAGAAGGGCCCTCTGGTTTGGGGCAGGAGCTGGGAAGCATATGAAGCCCCTGGTAGTTAAATGGATGGAAATGACAAGCAGGCAGCATGAATATGAGCCTTGAAAATAATTCCTCAAGAGAAATGAAATCCTTCCCAGGCTTTTCTTTTTTAAAACAGAAGGCTGACTTCTCCCAGGGGGTCTCTTGAATTCACTGCGACTCCTTTGATATTCGTGATCACTTTTTTTTTTTTTTGATCACTTTTAATGGAGGATTTTTAAAGATGTGGTTTTATTGGAAAGAACAAAGTCTTCATCTTGCCGCTCACCTATCATTTATCATTATTTTCTTGGGTATTACAATATTCGAAGTTTGTGCCTTGCCTTGTGTATGCACGTCTGTTTTGTCTACATATAAATCTTTTCTGACAGTCTTGCAACATAGAGAGTCCACAGCCATGACTTTGCCTTGCGTTCATAAACCCATCTATTTCTCTACATGGAATGGTCTCTACCTAATGCCAAAATATTTCAAGTGGCAAATATTAACGATCTATGATTCCGTATTAGTACACAATAAGTTCATATAACTCACACCAGCTCTCTGAGGTAAGTACTACTATTACCCTTATTTTTTAGAGAAGGAAACTGAGGCACAGAGTGGCTCGTGGCTCGCCCAAAGTCCCACAGCTGCTAGGAGGCTGAGTAGGAGGCCCATGCTCTTCTCTGAATTACCTCATTATAACTTTAATTAAAAGGTGGGGGGAGGGGAGGCCTAATGAATTCTTCAGAAGAGACAGAAATTCATACGCAAGGGCCAAAGGCTCCAACCGAATTTTGTTTCTAGTTACTGTGATTGTGAAAGGTTTCCTCAGATCATTTGTAGCCCTTTGTCACCGTTTGCCCCCTTTCGCCAGGATTCCTTCTGAGAGGTCAGGGTTGATGGCAGCGTGGCTTCCTGTCCCTGACCTGTGTAGAAATTTCACATGGATCCCCATGCCCAGCCAGATCTTCAGGTTTTGGGGGGGAATTGAAATTTGCTTCTCCTCATCAAAAGGATGAGCACACACTTGTCAGGAGCCAGGATGAAGGAAATCATCTATGACCAGTAGGACCACGTTTCTGGTTCTGTTGCAAGACCTCACTTAACACCAGCGACACCAGAGGTTGGAACAGGAACATGTGACAGGCCCTATCCCGTTACAAAACAGCGAGTGACAGAAGCACTGTTATCTGCTTATCACCCTTCTGGCTGCAGTGAGGCTGCATCTGAGTGTCCGATATCCACTTCTTCTGCCATTTTCCAGCAGAACTTTCTTGTAGTTATTTCAACTAGCAGAACCTATGCTGCCAGCATTTGGATGTGGCACCTTTTCCTGCTGTAAAAAGTTACACATTTATTTGAAAGAAGCCATTACCTGACTCCTGCAGAGTGAGGTGGGAGGGTGGCCTCATTTAGTGAGTCTTCCCGGGGCCAGGGGACTGCCCCCCACCCCCGCATTTTTGGCTGTTGTGTCTGCTCAGCCTGTAGAGTCCAAGAGCTGTGGCACTTTCAGATGCCTGGCAGGGGGAAGTCCAGGGGAATGGTTGAATGAGCCACACCTCCCTCCCCGCACTGGGCTGACTGAGACAAGTTAAGTTCTATTAAGTCCTCAGGATATTGAGTAAGAAGAGGGAGAATAAGGGGAACTAAAAAGTGTCTGTTCAGCCTGGACACTTCTGCTGACATTCCCACCAAGCATATGACATTTATAAGGGCAAAACACAAATGAGGTTCTCCTGCCTGTCACTCTGCCCCTGGCATATGAGGGGAGGACCTAGAAGGCTTTGGTTCTATAATCTGCCTGCACACCTGGGGCTGCTCACCTGCTGTCGATTTGGGAGCTCCACTCCAAGACGTGGGCTATTTGGGACTTAATTGCATCTGCCGCTGGGAAAATGAAATGGGTGCTGGACCATATGAGCTGAGGGGGTGCAGGGGGCAGAAAGCCCAGTGGTTTCACGCTTTTTTGCCATTGGTGAAACTTTTCTTCAAACTCTGGAAAAACTGGAGTATTCAAATTATAATCTATGGTGAGAAACTACCATTGGGATTAAGTGGGATTTTAACAAATTGTCGTTAAATTAAACTTCCTTACCTTCCTTGAATCAATCAATCCATCCATCCATCCATCCATCCATCCATCCATTCATCCATCCATCCATCAGCCATAAACAGTAAGCAGTACTGTGTGGGCCAAGCACTGTGCTGAAACTAGAATAGTGAGTAAGACAAGGTTTTCCTTAGTGTTTATAATCTTGTAGGAGTCGTGTTAGACACGGCCACTTTCCTCCTCAGAGAGTCTTTCTTCCCTTCCTCCACAGTAAGAATGTGTAAACCATGGTCCATGTGCCACATCTGGCCTATGGCTTGTCTCGAACAGCCTTTAAGCTAAGAATGGTTTTTACGTTTTTAAAGAGTTGCTAAAAAAAAACCCACAAACAGAAACAAGAAACAAGAACAACAACACATGACAAAGACCGTATGTAGCAGAAAATATTTACTGTCTGGTCCTTTGCAGAAAATGTCTGCCAATGCCTATTTTATAATAAGAGAAATCTTGTGTTTTAGCCAGGCATGCGACTACACAGAAGAGAACATTTTCTAGCCCCTCTGGCCACTAGATGTGGTCATATGGTGAAGATTTGGCCAATGGGATCAAAGTAGAAGAGATTTATGTAGCTCCTGGGAAGTGCCCTGGACCTGGGTCCTAGCCTGCTTTCCCCTCTGTGCTGGCTGAGATGCTGGGTGGGCCTGAGCCACTGGGGTTCACTGATGACTAGGGCAACACTTATGGATGGCAGAGCCGGAAGACAGAAAGAGCCTGGGTCCTGGCACCAGGGAGCAATTCTACTGTCTTGGATTTTGCTGGATGGTTATGAGGGAGGGAAAGGAAGAAAGAGAAGAAATATTAACTTTTTAAAGCCAGTCTTCTCTTTGTTTTTTCTCTCTCCCACCAACCTCCCTCTGATGCCAAAGGAAACAAAATCTCCCCAAACTCAGAACATGCCTTCATGAAATGCATCTCCTCTCTTCTTATTTACCTGATTAACTCCTGCTCCAGCCCCAAAGCACAGTGTAGATGTCATCTCCTTCTGAACTCAGTCTTTGAGATGGGGCAAGATGTCTTTGCTCTGGCTTCCGAGGTACCTTTTAGTTGCTGGAGACAAGTCTGTTTCTCCCACTAGAGCTTGAGCTCTTTAAGGGTGGGGACTATGGGTTATCTATCTTGGATCCATAGTTCCTAATACAGTGCCTGGCACACAGAAGGCACTTTATAAACATTGTTGAGTGAATTATTTTATTACAGGCCAAGGGCAGCTTCCTGGTTTGTGGGATAGTTACTTTTTTTACACATTTTTTTTTCTCCCGGAAAAGGTAAATCCAGCAATTTACACCTCTGGGGGATAGAAATAAATTTTGCTATGCAAAATGGGGGACAAGAAATGTACACATTTACAAAGATTATATTTAAAAATTTGAGTGTTTAAATTGAGTGGTAGC
This sequence comes from Zalophus californianus, assembly GCF_009762305.2. Taxonomy (NCBI): domain Eukaryota; kingdom Metazoa; phylum Chordata; class Mammalia; order Carnivora; family Otariidae; genus Zalophus; species Zalophus californianus. Next base: position 123,329,104 of record NC_045599.1, on the reverse strand, counting down.
TATGCTTCTTGATAGTACCTGAAAAGTTTGCAAATTTAACAAAAATAAGTAAAAAGCTATGAGATGAGTTGGTAACATAAGGAAATATTTCTGAAATAAATGAAAATGTAGATACCGAAATCTATCTTTATATTGAGCTGATCTTATTATTATATAATAACACTCAATTTTTCTATTTTTATGATTCTTCACAAAGGAAGAGATATACAATAATTTATTATGTGATAACATGATAATGATGATAAAAATCCCATTTGGTTCTCCCTGCCCCATCTATGTTATGTGGCTTATAATCAATAAATGCAAAAGTAAAAGCACTGTTTCTGGCATAAGCCTATTTTACTGTATGCTCTGGAATACGTGTAACCATTCTTGTGAAGCAACAGATTAATGTAGGACTTGAAAGTCACTGTATAGCAGTAGTATTTTTCCCCCTTCATTTAGAGGAAAGAATACCAAATATGAGAGGCATATTTTTCTTCACATATAATCCCTCTTGAGGTGGTGTTAACAGAAGGTGGAGTTGGAAAGAATGACTTGCATTGTATTTTTTAAGGAAATCAATAATGTAATATTGGATTATTATTCGGGCATCTACTTTTCATTATTTTCATTATTTTTGTAGCTCCTCACTAAATCTTTTCATAAATTACGAGGAAACCTGAGTAATTACATAAAATAAAGTCATTCAAAGGTTTTTTAGCTCAAATGCTAGCTCTTACATTACATCTGCTGCAGAATTATAGCTAACCTCAATGCTTCTGGATATTTTATGAAACGTTGAGGACTCTCCCTTCCCCCAGCAAGAGCAATTCTAAGAAAATGCTGAAGGTCTCGATGAATAGCTCATTCTTTGTGGCCTTGAATACCGGACTTTTTCTTCCCCATTATGTGCAGCTCTATTGTGCAATGCAAGGGAATAAAATACCATAGGGTGAAAAATAGTGAGCTGGGGGGTTATGCCGTGAGGATGGAGGAAGTCAGCTTATTCAGCTCATTGCTACCTGCGTCCATATCTATTTAGAATATCAGAATTTCTGTCTTTACAGTCCAGGCAAATTCTTCTATTATCCCTATCTCACCCCATCCTCACCTCTATCCCAGGTTGAGAAACCTTACCCTATTTCTCTCTGGCTGGTATCATTACTACCTGCAGCATGGGCCTGTTTATACTTACGGCTGTCCATATGCTTGCTTTTCTGTTCTCGAAGTAAAATGTTGCACTATTGTTCTTGTACTTTAGCAATTATAATATTTATCTCCTCTTAATTTAAAAAAAAAATGACAGTTAATATTCTAGTTCTGCAGGTAGAGACATGAAGCCAAAGGCCGGTCGAGCCACCCTTCAAGGACAGGTGATCTGGTTCTGGTGGCTACGCCAGGGGGCCCTGTGCCATTCAAAGTCTCCAGGGACTTGTTCAGAAAACAAATCATGAATGTGTTTGTGAGGGAAAATGATTTGGCCTCAAGTTGGGTTTTAGGACCAACCTGCTGGCTTCCCTTTACATGAGGATCTGGAGGTAGTGTGAAGACAGATTAGGCAGCCTTCCCCCTTCTGCTTGCTCAGCAAGGGAGCGCATTTGGCAGGAGAGCCCAAGCTTTGCCCCTGCTCCCGACTCCTGAGCAGCAGATAAAGCCCAAATGAATCCACACCCTCCCGAAACTCGCCATTGCCCTGCTGACAAATGTCCAGTTGTCGGGACATTTGTTAATCGTTAAGCCGATCACAGCCTGGTCACAGGTTATCCGAAGTGTGTTTTCCTAGCGTGAGTTCACTCTCCGCTGTCAAAACTCGCCAATGCCCAGGCACGCTGGTAACTAGCATGAGAATGGACCAGGTAAAGAGAAGCCAAGAAACAGGTTCTGCCTGTTTTCTTTCACTTTAAACAGCTACTTCCCCTTTCCTCTCCTCATAATTCCTACCCACAAATCAGAGAAACATTACAACCTCCAAGGGGCAGGACAGGCTCCAGGTTCACGTGTTAAAAAAAAAAAAAAAGGTGGTTTTTCTCTACTTTCCTCCACCCTATCTCCTCCTGACCCCACCCTCCTTCCTCCAACCTGCTCTTGCCTTTTGCTTCTTGGGAAAGCAGAAAACTAGTGGAGGGACATGAAAGGTTTCTCCAACTCTCAGCTTCTTACATTCTACAAACACACTCAAAGTAAGAAAAGGTACAAGGACTTGAAGAACTTCCAGGGGTTCTGCTATGGGGGGTTTTGTTAACCGGCACGTCCTTTTGAGGAGGCCAGCAATTTTTGAGAAGTGGGCAGGCCAGACCCATGCTCGTTTCTCCCCTTCTCCTTCTGGAGGCTCTCGTTTCTTGAGCTGTGGTTATGCAGAAGAGCGGTCACTCAAGATTCTTGACTGTGTATAGCTAGCAGTAAAATATAAAATATATAAATGCACCCTTAATATGGGGATATCTTTTAGTGAACCTTATCTATCTATTTACCTATCCAACCACACACACACACGTATATTACATTGCAAATATTCTTTATCCATTATAAAATGTAAACAAAAATAGAAAAGGTGAGATTTTAAAAATATAATCTTTCTAACAATTTCCCTTCATGTCCAACAAACTGTCTTGAGCCTCCTTCTGTTGTATTCACTCCACTTTGGAGGCCGCTATTGAAAAGAATGGAGAGAGAAAACCAATGCACTAGAAGGTAGGCAAAGGGCATTAGGGATGTCAACAAAACCATGGTGTTCCCTACTGGCTGGTCCCACCCATTCAAGTGGGTTTAAAGTTCCTACTTTCACATCAAGCGCCCCCAAGCCTTCTGTCTGGTCTAAAGCCTGTCTCCCCACACCAGTCTGCCCCAGCTGCATCATCTCTACTGGATCCGCCCGCATGTTCAGTTCCGAGGTATTCACTGTTGCTCTCCTGCCCAGGTAACCACCTACGGGACATCTTCATCTGAATGTCCAACAGGCATTGCAGACACTCATTCACACGAGACTGAATGGTGAGCTGAGAATCAGCTTTAGACTCGCTTCTCTGACTCCTGTGTTCACATCTGCTAAGACCTGTCCTGTTCCTTCTGTGACTCACGGGCATTTTGAACCCCACTTACCCATCCTCCCCAGAGTGCTGCCTTTATCACTTCCTGCCTCTTTAACTGCAATGGCTTCTTATTAAATTGTTCTGCCTCTAATCCTTTCTTCCCAGGGCTGTCAAGCATGATCTTCCTATGATCAACTGGATCATGTCTCCCGTAAGTCCTCCAAGTGGCTCTCCAACCCTTCAGGAAACAAAAACCAAAACGCCTTCACATGGCACCAAGGCTTTCCTCCATCAGTCCTGGCCACATCACATCCCCAGCTGCACGAGGCATAGTTTCTGCTACTCTCATTCCATACCTTCTTCCCCTCCTTCTTCTTCACCTGGGGTAACCCAATCTTCTTTAAACTCCACTCAGAGATTACCTCCCCACCAAAGCCTTCTCTGACCCTCCCTTTGAGCTGTTCAGAGTGCCCACTGCATAATGTATAATATCTGGGTTCACTCGAACTTGCCAGGGGTAGGGCCCAATTCGTAATTTATCTGAGTCTTTAGAATAGGAGTCTCAAAGTTTAGCGTTCAGAAGAATAAGTGGAGGTGTTTTTAAAAGCGTGATTCCAGATTGAGGAGGTTTAGGGTAGAACCCAGCAATCGTGCTTTGTAGCCGCTTCCTCTCTCAAGTGATTCTCATCTAATTCATCCTAGGAGTTTAGGCAATGTCAGTGCTAAGGCCTATCAATAAATAGCAATGAAAGAAGGAATTCTCTTTCTCTCTCATCTTTCCATGCCTACTAAGCAAATGCACGAATGCGAGCTGAGGCAAAGATTATATTGATTAATGATAATGCTTTTGGAAGTGGGACTTTGGATGGACCACATCTGGGTGCAGAGATACACCTCACACCACGAATCTGGCCTGTGAACCTGCTTTTGTTGCCTATGTGTATGAGGATGTGTACACACACACATACACAAATTCATATAAATCATATTTATTAGCAACAATTAAAAATAGTTTTGAAAAACATAAAAAGGTAGGGGAACTCTTCCAGATTAAAAGATGCCAAAGGGACATAACAAAATGCAATAGGTACAGCTTGATTGGATCCTGGTTTGAACCAAAAACAAATTATAGAATAATTTTGGAACAATTGGAGAAATTTTAATATGGGCAATTAAATGATAAAGAAATTTTTGCTCTTCTTAGGTGTGATAATGGTATTATGTTTAAAATGGAGACTGCCCTTGTTCTTAGAAGAGATATGCTTACATTTTTAGGGATGATTGTCATAATTTGCACAACTTACTTTCAAATGGTTCAGAAAATCATTTATACATATACATATAATGTGGCCGGGTGTTAACAATTTGGTGAATTTAACTGGAATTGAATATAGTTGTCTGTAGTACTATCAAGCTGAGCTTTTCTGTAGATTTAAAACTTTAAATATAAAAAAATGAGGAACTGTAAAAACTAGCGCGATTTCACGTAAGCATTCAGATTTGTGGCTTTCTTTTGAAAAGTCTGATTTCTTAGTACAACAATTAGGTGGAACTTCACCTGGCCTTCATAATTTGCTGTAACTACTTGGCTCATTGAAATCACCTGCCTGGCCCCAGGAAGCATTTGATTTGCAAACCAAGAGTCCTTGAAATTCTGCTGGATTCTCTTCATAGGATTGTTTCTCTCTCTCTCTCTCTCTCTTTTTAGGATTGTTTCTCTTGAATCCAGTAAGACTGACCTAAAGTGCCTTTTGTTGGGGAAGGCCTTTCACCTTGAGAAGCCCTCACAGGAACCAGAAAACAGGTCTTGAGCTAGCCATGTAGGCTATGTCGGCTTTTGACCCACACACCAAGCCTAGTGCATCTCTTCCAGCAACCATAACCAGATCCGGATGAGGTGAAAGATCCAGTCAGCAGCAATGGGCGACTCTTAACTGGAACAGTCACTAGCCCCACCTTCTAGGATTTGGGGTCCTGATCACCCAACTCAGGATGAGCAGAACTGACCTTTGTTGGGACACAAAAATCAACCTCAGAAGAGTCGCAGTGAAATCAGGATAGAGACTATCTTCGGGAAGCCGCAGTAGGAGATGGGGAATGATGACTGATTTCAACTTTGTGTCTATGCTTTATTCATTTCATATTTAGAAAACACTTCAAACAGGACAAAATTCTTGGTGATGGGCCCACTGGTGATTGTTATATATTTCTTTACGCCTTTTTTTATGTTTTAAAAATTTCTCAAAAATGACCAATCCAAAGGTTGCTTTTGCCTCACAAGGGATAGGAAGATCTCCACAAGTGCTCCATGACATGGACATGCCAACTTTGGAAATACTGTCACCTCCAGCAATGTGCTGCCGGCCTTCATCAAGAACTGAAGGCACAGGAAGTGGAATCATAAGGCTCCAGTTTTCCTTAATACTAAGAGCCACAGATTTTAATTTTAAATCACCAGGGTCAACATTTTTTGATGTGGTATTTCCCCTTAATTCCCCAGCAGCTAAAAAAAGGGGCTAGCAGAGGAAAATACAAGACAAAAAATGTATGAGATCTTTTTTATATATATGATATAATTTCCCTTCTTTCTCTCTCTCTCTCTCTCTCTCTCTTTCTTTTTTGACTGTGGAAGCTAATAAAGCAAGATCCCTCACTTATGATGTAATCTTCTCTCTTTTTTTAATTTTGGAAGCTAATAAAATCTAAAAACACTGTAGTACTACAATGGATGACTCCTTGGGGATATAGTTAAATATAGCCTTTTCCCACTGTAAAATTAGAACGGTTCTTTCTGCTCATTCTAACCTCAGCAACACACGAAAATAAAATGGGATTGTATAGGGGCTTTCTTTTGGTGCAGCATCATGCAGAGCATCTCATTTCTCTGTGGACAGGGTGTGGCTGCATACAGGGACTGGGGTCAGTCCTGATCGAATGTCCCACCTCATGGGCTGAGCTGGGGCTGGGGCTGGGGATCTCAGGAATGGTGAACTGAGTCTTTTGGAGGACAGGGGCTGAAACTGTCTTACTAAAAGAAAGACTTAAGACACCAGTAGGACTAAGGACCTTCCTGGGTTGGGACTCAGTGTATATATATCATCCCTCAAGTTGACAAATGGAGACAACTGGCTGTCCGTGCATAATGCTAAGCTAATTTTTCCCACAGGCCCATTCTCCGCAGTGCAAAGGGAACGGCTGTGAGAGGAGAAAATCCGAGGAGAGGTCAGCCTTTGCCCAGAACCAAATGAGCAACTAACAGCTCCCCTGAGCTGTGTCAGTTTGCAGATGATCTAAGCAGAATGAGTTAGAGCTCTAAGCTCCTTTAAGTCTGACCAAGAGGGGTGAGTTTGGGGTACATCCTTGGATATTCACTTTTGATATTTGTTTGCCATAACTAGGTATATAATTTGACCTGCTCTATAAAACTAATAATTATAGCTACCTTTTATTGGGAGATTAACATATTCCAGGCAAGACACCCAGTCCTTTTTTTTTTTTTTTTAAGATTTTATTTATTTATTTGACAGAGAAAGACAGCAAGAGAGGGAACACAAGCAGGGGGAGAAGGGAAAGGGAGAAGCAGACTTCCCGCTTAGCGGGGAGCCCGATTCGGGGCTTGATCCCAGAACCCTGGGATCATGACCTGAGCCGAAGGCAGACACCCAAGGCTGAGCCACCCAGGCGCCCCGGCACCCAGGACTTTATATATATTACTAAATTTAGTCCTCACATAATTATTATACCCATTTTATAGATAAAGACACTCAGGTTTAGAAAGGTAAAATGAGTAACCTAAGGGGCTCAAGAGGCCCTTAAACTTAAGTTTGTGTGATGGTCCAAATCCACATTCTTAAATACAGCCAGTGACTTTCAAACCTGGCTTCACAATAGAATAATCTGGGGTACTTTTAGCAGATGCTGATGGTTAGGCCCATGTGGTCCAGTTAAAACACAGTAGTTGTGTGAGGCACCTGGGCATCTGTTTTCTTTAAAGCCCCTAAGTGATTCTAAGGGTCAATCAAGATCAAGAATTTCTGAATCACCTTATACTACTCCTAATATAACCTAGACCATCCTATAGTGTGGTAGGCAGAATAATGACCCCTCCCCCAAAGATGTCCACCTCCTAAGCCCTCGAACATGAATATGCCACCTTGTATGGCAAAGGGGAATTTGCAGGAAAGCAATTAAGTCAAGGATCTTGAGATGAGGAGACTATTTTGGATTATCCAGGTGGGCTCAACGTACTATAAAGGTCTTATACAGGGAAGAGGGAGGCAGGAATATCAATACCAGAGTGATACAGCCTGAGAAAGACTCCATCAGCTATTTTAGATTTGAGGACGGAAAGAGGCCATAAGCCAAGGAATACAGGCAGGCTTTAGAAGCTGGAAGAGGCAAGGAAATGAATTCTCCCTGAGAGTTCCAGAAGGATCACAGCACAGACAAAACCTTGATTTGACTCAGTGAGACCAATTTTAGACTTCTGACCTACAAAACTATAAGATAATAGATTTGTGTTGCTTTAAAACATGAAATCTGTCCTTTCTCTTATACTATAAATGATACAGTTATATGTCAGGCAATTTTACATATGCTCGATGGCTATCTATCCAACTGTCCATCCACTTGCCTGCCCATCCACCCACCCATCTATCCATCTATCCAGAAAACATTTGCTGAAACCTACTAATGGCGTGAAGCACGGATTGTCTTCTCCATTTCATTGATGGGCAAACACAGAGAAATTAAGAACTAAGGCAGGATTCGACTCCCAGTCTTTGGATCCCTAAATGCACTGTTGCTGTTTTTGTTTTTGTTTTTGTTTTCTTTTTTCTGTATCATGTTACCTCTGGAGTTTCTAATTACTAGAATCCCAGGCCCTGTGGGTAGGGATTCAGACATTGCTATAGCCGACCAATAGAGGAAATATTTTAGTGCATGTAGAATTTGGTAGCATTCTTTAAGGCATAAAGTTGGGGAAGTGAGTTTGCCCTCCATAGCCGTATGGCTGAGTCAGCCCTGCCAGATGAGTGTTTGGAGGCTTCTCCAATCTCCAACCTCTATAGCATAGGATATCTAGTAATGGTTAGGCCATATTTTGACCTCTTTGCTGAGAGTGGTACCTGTAATGACATAGGACCCAAGGTCTGAGAGTGGGTTATAGCAGATTTCAAAATGTTTAAAAGCTGTAGAAGACTCTTCCAAATGAAACCTGTGTTAAAATAGATATAAGTAAAAATCAATCTAGTAGAGACAGGGTTGTGTATGTGAGAACCTCTTTTTTCTCCTACCACGACCCTCAAATGTATCTGCTTGGAATTGCCAAGCATCCCAGCACTTTAAAATTATTAGGCTATAGTATTGGTGAGAGAGTGGGATGACTGATGGTCCTAGGCTAGGCATTATGAGGATGGAGCATAATCTTATACAAATATCTTTCCATCTTAAAAGGAAAATCTATTCAAGTTTTATATCCTGATGTTGATTGATATTGATTAGGAAGAGGAGGAAGATAAAAAAGATGAGGAGTTAAGAGTTATTGATCAAGATTTATGCACCGGGGGGAGGCAGTGTGATGAAACAACAACAACAGTCACTTAGCTCAAAGCGCAACAGCATCTGAATATACTGAGTACCTTTCAGGCTACAAGGCATTCTGTCTGGTGCTGTGGTCAAAGAGGAATAAGACAAAATCTCTGCTCTCAAGAAACGCAAGGCCGTTTGGAAGACAAACGACATATCTGGAAAATTCATAGAACAATGACTATTACAGGGCAGTGTGTTTCAAATGCCAAATAAGCAGGCCAGATGTGAGGAATTATTATGCATCAGAGTGACTCAGAAATGCTACTTGGGGCAGTGGTAGAATTGGGGGGGATGAGAGACCAGGAAAACAGTGTAAATACTGGGAGACAGAGTGCTAATCAGGAGTTGCTCCAAGGCTCCGTAATGCTCAAAATTCTTCTTACATGGATGGGAGGTGAACGGAGGTACGACCAAGTGTTTCTCTTTCATAGAGCCAGCAACTGGGGCAGGGAAGTCTAGGTTCTCACAGTCAGAAATTCCCAGCTGCACTCTGTTCATTCTGACCACATCACCATCAGCCTCGAGTTGGGGTGCCGTTGACACGGTGTCTACGTAAGGTTGGGTCACCCAAGTAGTAATAGACTTTTACATAGGTGGTAAGACTTGAAAAGTGATTGTAAAAAGTGATGCAAGATAGAGAGAAACTACAGGGACACAGAAGTATGTTATCAAACTGGTCTCTCCCTGAGCTTTTGGGGAATGGATCAGGGTACGTCAATTAGGAGTGATGACCTTCCTCTGAGCCAAAGATAAGAGTGGTTGAAAGAAGGAGACTGAAAGCTGCTTGTTTGAGAACATGCACATACACACACATTTCCCAATGCCCTTCAGCGGTCAGTTTTAATTAAAATGGACATTGAAGTATTTACAAAAGGGACCAACTAAATAAAAACTTTCCTGATATTATTAGGCCATGTTACCTAAAAATATAAATCATATGACACTAAACACACTAATAAGCCACTGGGAAGATGAGTCAGGGCTAGTTTGGACACTGGTCTACCCATTCTCTTTGCAATAATCCACAGATGATGTGCAGCAGGTCTCAGAAATTGTATCCGTGTCCTGCTACCACGTATCCAGCCTCAGTCCAGGCTGCCAGCAGACCCAACCATCTCTTTAAAGTAAAATTGAATCCTCATTTAAAACCAGCGTAAGTGCAGCTTTTTAGAGTAAATATTTTATGAAACAAAACAATTTGTATGCAACTGGAGAGAGCTAGCAAATATTTGGCTGGGCAAATGAATGGTTTGGTTTATGAGAAGAGAGTAAAGGAAAACTTCGAAGTAGCCTCCAAAAAGCTGTGGGTAATTTAGTTGATTGGATGAAGAACCACGGTCAGCATCTTTAGTAGAGTCTGGCCAGCTTAGAAACAGGGTTCCATTTGATCTTTCTCTTCTTGAGTTAATCATTGTCTGGGGGCCCATTTATCTTATATCAGTACTCACCATAGTCTAGAGCAGTAGTTCTCAAACTCCCTGGTTTCAAGACCACTTTGCACACTTAAAAATTATTGGAGGGGGGCACCTGGTTGGCTCAGTCATTAATCGTCTGCCTTCCACTCGGGTCGTGATTCCAGGGTCCTGGGATTGAGCCCTGCATCGGGCTCCTGGCTCAGCGGAGAGCCTGCTTCTCCCTCTCCCTCTCCCCTGCTTGTGTTCCCTCTCTCGCTGTCTCTCTCTCTGTCAAATAAATAAATAAAATCTTAAAAAAAAAGAATTTGCTTCATTAATTAAAAATAAAAATATTGGAGGACCTCAAAGAGCTTGGGTTAATGTGGGTATTGAGACAATGTTCATTTATTTATTAATTCATTTAAAATAACAATAATAAATCATTACATATTAACATGAATAACACTTTTATGAAAAAATATGGTTTCCAAAACAAAAATTTAGTGAGAGGCATAACACTGTTTTACATTTTTGCAAATGTCTTTAATGTATGGTATAATAGAAAACAGCTGTACTCTCATGCTTGGTCTGCCTTCGGTCTGTTGTGACACACTGTTTTTGGTTGAAGAATATGAAGATATTGTCTCACACAGATATAGAGTTGGAAAGGGAAGACTATCTTAAAAGCCTTTCCAGATAATTATGTAGCCTCTGGAATATTCCACTGAATATTCATGAGAGAATGATAATGAAAAGGGTAAATAACACTGTAGTATTATTATGTAGATAGTTTTGACATTGTGGATTCCCTTAAAGGGATTCGGTGATTCTCCAGGGTCTTCAGACCACACTGAGAACAACTGTTCTAACCCTTCTCCCGGTTATATGCACCAGATTTGTTTCCAGGGGACATGGCCTTTCCTGCTATTTGTGATGATTCTTCAAGTAAACTACCTGTGGACTCCAAATGCATGATATCCAGTCTTATTTCTAGGTACTCTAACAGAATTTTCTACCTAGTTCCATAATAATTACCCCATCATTACATATATCAGTCTGATTTTACATGGGCTTTTGAAGAATCTGAGAAAAAGGTTACTCATCAAAATTGTTTTGTTTTTAATTGTATTTGTGTCTTTTAGTAAAATATCATTGATACTTAACACACTCAACTCCAGGCAAGGTTACATATTTGTTAATCTTAGTTAATTTATATATGCAAAAATATTTATTGGTTGTCTCTTATGGGGCTGTGTCCTAGGTAACGGAATTTTAAGACTGAAGCAAAGAGTTCCATTGTGCCAGGAAGCTCACAGTCCTTGAAGTACTAAGGTAATTACAAAAGCACACAGTTCATAAACAAAAACTCAACAGTTTAAATTCCTTGGAAGAAGAGAGGCCACTGTGGCTTGTGGGGCAATGGAACTGCTTTCCTGTTCATATGACAACGAAGGATGGGGCAGGAATGATGACTGCGGGAAAGCCAGAAATGAGGAATGAGGAGGGGATCACGGATAACACCCCAAGGAACGGCTTTTCCTTTCACAGTCAGTGCAGATCTTAAAAATATTTTTCGTGAGAAATGAACAAAGGTGACATTTTTACCCTTTGGGCTTAGAAGCAGGTCGGTGCACATTTTGAAAATAAATGTCTTGGCTGATTTGATGCAGATGTCAGCCACAGCTGTCTAAGCAGGGGCAGAGGGGGTGTCAACAATTTGCCACAGATTTACATTGAGCATTTTGGCAGAATTCATGAAACGAAGACTGCTTGTTTGTAGAATAGTTTGTTTCTCTTTCTGCTGCTTAAATCTTTGCTTAAAAAAATGCATGTTATGATGCCAGATCACTGAGTATCTGTAAAGAGCCATCCTTAGTCTATAAACACATGTTAAACATTTTTGAGCACTTATTAGGCACCAGGTGTTATGCTGAGTGAATAAAAGATGAATGAAACCCTAACTTAGGATAGCAACTTATTTACAGGAACTTGTAGCTAATATATTATCAGCTGCTCTCAATTACATCAAATATATTACATATTTCTCAACAAAACTGTTGATGAGCTTCTAGAGAAGTAATGTCCAATAGGATTTTTTTGTGATGTAGAAATTTTCTATATCTGTGCTGTTCAATATGGTAGCCATTAACCATCTTCCGTTATTGGGCACTTGAAATGTGGCTAATACACCTGAAAAACTGAATTTTAAATTTTATTTGATTTTAATTAATTAAAATTCAAACAGCCACATGAGGCTAAGAGTTATAGTACCAGACAACACAGTTCTAGAGGATAAGAACTGTACAATAAACCTTTGCTTTCTAAATCTGTCAGACACATAAATTCTAAGCATGTAATAGGATTTTAAATGATACTTTTATATTAAATGATATTACTCATATTGCTATTAAGGCTTAAATCTGGGTTAATGAGAAGATAATACTACTTACTTTACTCTGAAGTTAAGAATAGATTTAAAAACAGCCATTAGAAGATTTATGGGACTAGATCTCTAATTTAAAGAGACAATATGTCTTGGAAAATCTGCTGGACATTCTGGACTTTCAGAGACTAAAGAAGGCATTGGGGCTGTCTGAGATTATAATAATCTATAAATGGAAAAATTAAGGTAGTAGATAACTTTGGCAAAAGAGTAAAAGCAAATACAGTAAATAAGGGCCATTAACATCAACCCAATCTCTTGAGGAGGAACTCTAATGCTTTGACAAGAATTCAGAAATTGAGTTGTCATATATCCATAGAGACAGGGCAACGCTAAGAATTACGGGGGCTTTGCAGTCAAAGGTTCTCAGCACAGTTGGACAAATAAAGATAAAAATGCAGACAGCCACATATCAGTGCAAGAGAACAATAAATAACAATCAAAGGATTCTCAGGTGATATCAAATTATTCATTGTCACACAAGAGGTTTGGAAAGAAATGTGAATTCAGAGGAAGCTTAGCTCACATTGGACGAAGGCAGGAGAAAGAGTGTGTTGTTTGAGGTCAGGCTGAGATCTGAAGTCTTAGCTCTCCACCACTGAATCAATTTTTCTCCTCGGCCAGGTTACTTAACCCGAGTTTCAACTTTCTTATCTATAAAACTGGAATACTATTAGCGAGCATGCAAGGTTGCTGTGAGGGCTGGCCCAGGACCCAACACATAGTCACATACTCAAGACTGCGAGGCTCCTCAAGTAGTTACAACTACTCACTACTACTCTTAGGATCTTCTGGAAGCAGAGCAAATATAAGAAAATGCGATGGTGTGGGTGACAGACCATGAATAAGTGAATTTTTTTTTTAAAGATTTTATTTATTTGACAGAGAGAGACACAGCGAGAGAGGGAACACAAGCAGGGGGAATGGGAGAAGGAGAAACAGGCTCCCTGTTGAGCAGAGAGCCCGACGTGGGACTCGACCCCAGGACCCCAGGATCACGACCTGAGCCGAAGGCAGCCGTTTAACCGACTGAGCCACCCAGGTGTCCCTGAATAAGCGAATTTAACTTGAATAGAGGTTGTTGGAGGAAATAGTAGGAAATAAGTTTAACGGGTAGGATAGGACCACATAATTTCTTTTCTTTCAAATTCTGACAAAAGAATTTGGGTTTGACTGTCACAGGTAATGAGAAAAAACTGTAAGCTCATGCCAAAAGTACTGAGTAAGTGGTTTAGGCAGTGCCACCACCAAAGATAACCTGAAGAAAGGCAAGGAAAGCAGTCAGGAGGATGTTATCATGGTTCAAGTATGAGAGAATGACCTTGGGTGAAATGGTAGCTGCAGAAATGGAAATTAAAGGGCAAGTATATGAGACATCTTGAAGCAAGTATGCATTGCATTTGAGCTTCCCAGCCTGGGTGCCCTACTGTTAGAAGGGAGTTGAGATACTGATGCATGAGTTCCTTGGGGGTTGTGGGGATCACCCTACCCCTCACCAGGCAATTACTTCCAGACACAAGTAACCTTTTTTGGTTTACTCAGTCCGTCTAATATCATTTCCTGTGTGGGAGGTGACGTGAAAAATTCTGATAATCACTGAACTAAGGTGCTTAGTTCCAGACTGGATATAAGGAAAGAAGTAAATCAAGAGTTCAAATGATGCACAATACTTTAATTCTTCAAGACAAGGTGGGTGGTTCTGATAGAAATGGTATAGGTGGAGAAGGGAACTGGTTTGGACAATTTGGTTTTGGATATTTCAGTTGCTGTGAATCCGGAATATTCATGTGAACAGGTAGCTGGGGAGACAGGATTAGAACAAAGACGAGAGGTTTCTTAGAGATGGAGATGGCTTGCATTGATAATAGAAAACAGTCAAATGCTTTGGGCTAAAACACCACCCAGAGGATGTGGATTAATGCTTTGCTATTAACTTGTCTGTACCTCCATTGTCTCTAGTCTGCTCTGTTAACTATTTTCATCTTCATAGAGAAGTTTTGTGATATTTACAAATCATACAAATATGGGAGGGAAGGCTAATACATTGGCTGATACAATCAAGATTCAGAATGATTCGTTGACCCTAAGCCAAGAAGATAAAAATGGACAAGTGTATCCAGCAACGCAAAGGTACCTGGTGCCACCAAATTATATGCTATATGTGAGAGTACTGTGGGAGTAAACTTCAAGGAAGCCTGAGAAAGAGAAAGGGAACGCTTTACCCTTTGTTAGGTGAATTTTTCACTCTTTCCTTCGGGCCTCTCCTAAAGAAGTCACTTGTAACTTGGCAAAGATTCAAATATTTAATTAAGCTAAGATTGATTTGTTTGCAGTACTTGTGTGGGCCAACCCACCTGTCTACTGAAGAAAGGGCAAAAAAGAGCAGCTATTGTGTGAGGAGAAAGCCAGATAAGAACAATGAAGTCTCTGTAGTCAAAAACAGAACTACCAGGAGAGAGAAAAAGGAAGCCTCAAGCGCTCTAAGTATTTGTATGTAATTTCTACAATAGCTCCATCGAATCAGGAGGAAGTGTGTCTAGTGGCTTATCCAAAATAACTAAACAAAACCAAAGTAAGTAACATCATTTAGAGGGGCTTAATAAACCCATCGAAAAGCCGCGTGTATCAGGGTGGGGCTTTGTTTTATTTACCTCTTGCCTCCAAAAGCTGAGCTTTCAAACCACTTCCCCTCCTAACACGTGAAAACCACTCTATGGTGTGGAGAAAGCTGAAGCTTCCTGGTGTGTGTGAGAGAACACCAAGTGTCTGTTCGGGCAGCTCCGGTTGCTTAGGAAGCCTTGGGCAGAAGTGGATCACTCTAAGGAAAGTGTCACCACCCCAGGGTCTCCCCGATTTTGGGTTCTGGGAGATGGGCAAAGTAGAAATGGACATAAACTTCAGTTCCCTGGATTTGGAGCTCTCTGACCCCAGGTCAGCTTATCCACCCCCAACCTTCCTGTTCCTTCCCATCTCCTTGTCTTCTACTTCCCCCTTTCTCTTGTTTCGCAAAACCAAAAGCGGTGGAGAAGTAGTAAAAAGGGAGGGAAATGAGGACACGGTTGGGAGTAGGGGTGGTGTTCCATACTATTGCCTTTTTCCTTCTCATTATGTAGGCCAAGGAACAAGGACAGCTGAGTCGGTTGCACCCCACACAACTGGAGGGGGTGTCATTGACAATGTGGCGTATGATCCAGAGCACTTGCCAGGGAGAAGTCTACCTTATTTGAGAAGCAGGTGCAGTGGAAAGGAGCCTTACTGTTTTGGTTCCTCTGAATTCACCCTGCTCTCCTTTTTACTGGAGGGCCCCTATGGATAACCTTTGTTCAGAGAATTTGTTATTTAAAATGCAAGTCTCTAGTAAACAGACAGCAGAGCCCAAAAGGAAGTTTAATCAGGCTGAGGATTTTGCATTAGGTTCGCTCTTGGCCATATTCTCCACAGGTTTTTCAGTCGTCCCAAGGGTATGCTTCTGAGAGCCCTCAGAACTCCTTACACTGTTTCATATTCTGAAAACTGTAAAACTACTTTATCTTCTGTTCCAGTTGAAATAATCCCAACCCTCTTAGGTTTCCTCCAAGTTTTTCTTTTCAATCTATTTCAACAATTTTCTTGAAACTGTCCAAGGCTAGAATCCACAATTCATTATAAAAAGCCTGTGTCTGTTCCACCACAATTAAAAAAAAGTGTATGTGCATGCATGAACGGGGTGGGGGTTCCTCCAAGCTGTACGGTTATATTTTCCCAACCCAAAATGAGCTATATGGTCATAATCCCCATAAATCTCTGCATTAAGCAGGTAGTTAATCAATATTTGTCAATGTTTGTGTGGCGTGTGCATTCCGGGAGACTGAGGTAGAGGGGATGGAGAACACAACTTGTCAGGGTTCTCTGAGAGAGAAGCAAGAATGAGGCTACCGTTGGTTAAATGGGTTATTCTGAATGGGTTCTAGGGGAGAGTTCTCTGCTGTTTCGAGTGGTCCTACAGGCCCTTGGAGCAAGAAGGTAGAAAAAGGAGCCGTTCCGAGGGATACCTGAGAGACGGGGCTTTTGGGTTGGGATATGCAGGTGGGATGAGGACAGACAGGCTTTAGCACAGCTTGGTAAACAGACTTAAGAGCTATTATAGGTCCTCCTTCAAAGACAAGTACGTGGTAAGACTTGCAGAGGGGTGTTTTGTTTAGTTCTACTGTGTTTTTTTGGTTTGTTTTTTGTTTGTTTTAGAAATTTCATAGCAACTCTGGTGTGCCAAGGGAAGAAAGAACAGGTTTTTTTTTTTTTTTTTTTTTTGTCTTCTGTTTTGTCCGTGTCTCATACACACAGAAAAAGCAGAGCAATGTACCTCCTTGTGTGGTGGACGGGTGAGCCAGGGAATAAAAGCAAGAGAACTCCAAAATAGGGGGTGAGGGCGCCTGGGTGGCTCAGTTGGTTAAGCGACTGCCTTCGGCTCAGGCCATGATCCTGGAATCCCGGGATCGAGTCCCGCATGGGGCTCCCTGCTCGGCAGGGAGTCTGCTTCTCCCTCTGACCCTCCCCCCTCTCATGCTTTCTCTCTCTCTCTCTCATTCTCTCTCTCAAATAAATAAATAAAATCTTTAAAAAAAAATAGGGGGTGAAGCTTCGAGGCAGATGGAAAGGGGCTCCTGCGACAGAGAGGCTGTCACCTGAGACTTGTCCCAGGAGCTCATCGCTCTGTCTCAAGAGTGAGGTTGGAGATTTTTAAAGCCCAAGTAAAAGAACTCTATTTTCCCTTGTATGAAAACCAGCAAATGTGGTGGGCATATATTATCCAATAAAGAGAATTGTGTGATTATAATTTAGCTTGGGGCTATTGTCTGTCAATTCCATTTTGTAGCATAATGGTAAGTTGGCATGATTGGCTAATTTTTCTGTAACAATATCCTAAACCCTCTGAGCTCCTATCACACAACTCCTTCCTAGGGGAAATGAAAATGTCATTTCCTCCCACGGGAGCTCCAAGTTATACTGTTTACACACTCTTTCACATGGTTCCTCTCTGATGTCACACAAGCAATAGTTCCGAGAGTAGAAAGTGGCTTTTATAGTAGAAAAGTAAAAATTCAAAGTCCATAGGTAGGAAACAGGTGAGACAACACGTGGTATATCTAGACAAAGGAATATCATTTACCTATTAAAAAGATGTTACAGATTTATATGAACTGAAAGGAAAGATATTCATGTTACTGAGTCCTGTGACAGAGGCATGGCCAGGAACAGAATGGAGAAACATCATCCCATTCAAGGCAAATGACACAGAGGTTTCGAGACTAGACCTCGGAGCCAGACTGCCTGCATTTGAACGTTAGCTGTGAGAGTTTGGGCGAGTGACTTTTCTGTGCCTCAATTTTCTCATCTGAAAGTGGGAATACTGATGGTAATAGTACCTACCTCATACAACTGTGTCAATATGGGACAATGCCACACACACAAAGTAGGTCTTAAAGTTTAAATACTCCCCAAAAGGATGACTTTCAAAATAGCCACTCTCTTGCCTAATGGTTTATGGTTCCCAGATACTAGTTTCTGAAATATATCTTTATTTGGCTCTGCACAACTGATAATACTTACCAATATTATATAGCATATACATGAAAAATTTATCTCCACCTAATTTTGACATATGATAAAACCTTTAGTTTGTATTTACAAATGGAGACCAGTTTTCTATTTGCCTTTAGGCTCTTATTCCAAGGTTGTTCGATATAAAAAGGATACGAATTCATAGTTTTGGCACAATTCAATAAACTGGCCTCCTGTCTCCAGATTAGCAGCTGAAATGGTAAGGACTACCACTGAAAAAGAAAATCTCTCCAAATAAAGGAATAGAAATATAACTTGTATAAAATATCATTTATTTTGGATATTTCTTACCCTAAAAGTACACTTAGAGGCATTTTTCTTTGTATGTCGATACCTCACCATTTTTCAGTCTATCACATGGGGCAGTAAATCTGTCTACAGCGAGTTTTAGCAAACTTCATTCACCAAACAATTTGTTGAGCATCTAGAATACGCCAGAGCCATACTGTGCTTTTAGAAAAGTTGGGACTCGTAAGCCATTGAAGGTTTGATGCTTCAGCAATATTTCCGTTTGTAAGTTCCGAATGTGCTTTCCTTTATTTTTTCTTCTAAGGTTTTGGGAATTTGGTCCAACAGCCTAGACGGAGTCAAAGCAAGCTTCTTGGGGGCGGAGCAAGATGGCGGAGGAGTAGGAGACCTAGATTTTGTCTGGTCTCAGGAATACAGCTGAATAGGGATCAAACCATTCTGAACACCTACGAACCCAACAGGAGATCGAACAGGAGAGTAGCAACAACTCTCTGAACAGAGAAGCGACCACTTACTGGAAGGTAGGACGTGCGGAGAAGTGAATCCGAGGCGATATTCGGGAGGATAGACGGCGGGGGAGGGGCCTCCGTCGGCCGCTTCTGGCAAGTGCTAGAGCCGCGGAGCACAAAATCGGACCTTTTAAAAGTTGGCTCGGCGGAGGGACGTCGCTGCAGTGGCTAAGCGGGGGGTGGAATCCTCCCGGGACAGTGTGGTCTCAGGACCCTCGGGGTCACAGAGAGACCGGGGGTGCCTGAGTGCGGCAGAGCTCCCAGGTATCAGAGCAGGGAAGCCGGCTGCAGAGACGGAGCAGAGTCGCGGGCTCTCAGCTCGGGGTTGCCACAAACTGTGATCTGCGGCCCAGTCGGGGCACGGCTCCCCCAGCAGGGACCCAACAAGCAGCAGATCCGGGGAGACTCCCCTTCCTTCCCGGGGAGGAGCGGTGCGGGAACACACTGCAGGGATCTGCTGGGTTTGGAGACTCCGAGCGGGGTCGGGTGCCAGAGATAGAAACGCTCGGTCACAGGCCAGGTGAGCACGGAGTGCGGCCAGAGACCGGGGACACGGGAGTGACTGCTTTTCTCTGGGTGCGCACTGAGGAGTGGGGCCCCGAGTTCTCGGCTCCTCCGGGCAGAGACTGGGAGGCCGCCATTTTCGCCCTGGTCCTCCAAAGCTGTACCGAGAGCTTGCAGGGAACAAAAGCTCCTGAGAGCAAACTGGAGCAGCTTCCTTAGCCCGGACGGACAAGGGCGGGGCAATTCCGCCTCCGGCAAAGGCATTTGGAAACCACAGCAACAGGCCCCTCCCCCAGAAGATCAGCACAAACAGCCAGCAAGCCAAGACCAAGTTGATCGATCAAGGAGAATAGGAGAACTCCAGCGCTAGGGGAATACTGCACATAGATTCATGCCTTCTTTTTTTTTTTTTTTTTTTTTTTACCATGATTCATTATTTCATCAAAGTTAATTTTTGTTGACTTTTTTTATTTTTCTTTTTCCCTTTTTCAACCAACATCTTATAAATCCCTTTTTTTAAAAAAAAAAACATTTTTTATTTTTTTTTCATTTTTAGAGTCATATTTTATCCCTTCATAGTAGTTATCCTTGTTTTTGGCATATATATATAAGTTGTTCTCTCTTTAAAATTTTGAGGTACAGTTTCTTCTAACAGATCAAAATATACCCTAAACCACTAGTGTATGGCTTTGTTCTAGTCTCCTGCCTGATCACATTCTCTCCCTTTTTCCTTTTTTTTTTTCCTTAAATCTTCTTTCTTTTTTCAAACAACTTATCTTACCAAGTCCTTTTATAAAATCTTTTATAATTTTCATCTTTACAGTCATCTTCCATCCCTTCATTGTATCAACCCTTATTTTGTACATATATGTCTTTCTTCCTTTAAAATTTTAGGAGGCACTTTTTCTAACAGACCAAAATACGCCCAAAATCTAGTGTGTGGCACTGATCTATGCACTAGCCTGATCATATTTGATCATATTCTGCCTTTTTTGAATTGTTTTGTTTTTGTTTTTATCTTTTTTTTCTTTTTTTTTTCTTTTTCTCTTTCTTTTTTCTTTCTTTCCCTTTCTTTTCCCCTGGTTTCAGGTCTTTTCTGATTTGCATACAGTATATTTGCTGGGGACGTTGTAAACCTGTTAGCATTTTGTTCTCTCATTCATCTATTCGCCTCTGGACAAAATGACAAGACGAAAGAAATCACCTCAGCAAAAAGAACAAGAGGTAGTACCGTCAGCCAGGGACCTACTCAATACGGACATTAGTACGATGTCGGACCTAGAGTTCAGAATCATGACTTTAAAGATACTAGCTGGGCTTGAAAAAAGCGTGGAAGTTATTAGAGAAACCCTTTCTGGAGAAATAAAAGAACTAAAATCTAACCAAATCGAAATCAAAAAGGCTATTGATGAGGTGCAATCAAAAATGGGGGCACTAAATGCTAGGATAAATGAGGCAGAAGAGAGAATCAGTGATATAGAAGACCAAATGATGGAAAATAAAGAGGCTGAGAAAAAGAGAGAGAAACAACTACAGGATCACGAGGGCAGAATTCGAGAGATAAGTGATACGATAAGACGAAACAACATTAGAATAATTGGGATCCCAGAAGAAGAAGAGAGAGAGAGAGGGGCAGAAGGTATATTGGAGCAAATTATAGCAGAGAACTTCCCTAATGTGAGGAAGGAAACAGGCATTAAAATCCAGGAGGCACAGAGAACCCCTCTCAAAATCAATAAAAATAGGTCAACACCCCGACATCTAATAGTAAAACTTACGAGTCTCAGAGACAAAGAGAAAATCCTGAAAGCAGCTCGGGAGAAGAGATATGTAACCTACAATGGTAGAAACATTAGATTGGCAACAGACCTATCCACAGAGACCTGGCAGGCCAGAAAGGACTGGCAAGATATCTTCAGAGCACTAAACGAGAAAAATATGCAGCCAAGAATACTATATCCAGCTAGGCTATCATTGAAAATAGAAGGAGAGATAAAAAGCTTCCAGAACAAACAAAAACTAAAGGAATTTGCAAACACGAAACCAGCCCTCCAAGAAATATTGAGAGGGGTCCTCTAAGCAAAGAGAGAACCTAAAAGCAGCAAAGAACAGAAACGAACACAGACAACAGACAGTTAACAGTCACCTTACAGGTAATACAATGGCACTAAATTCATACCTTTCAATAGTTACCCTGAATGTAAATGGGCTAAATGCCCCAATCAAAAGACACAGGCTATCAGATTGGATTAAAAAACAAGACCCATCAATATGCTGTCTACAAGAGACTCATTTTACACCCAAAGACACCCCCAGATTGAAAGTGAGGGGGTGGAAGACCATTTACCATGCTAATGGACACCAAAAGAAAGCTGGGGTGGCAATCCTTATATCAGACAAACTAGATTTTAAAACAAAGACTGTAATAAGAGATGAGGAAGGACACTATATCCTACTTAAAGGGTCTATCCAACAAGAAGATCTAACAATTGTAAATATCTATGCCCCGAACATGGGAGCGGCCAATTATATAAGGCAATTAATAACAAAAGCAAAGAAACACATTGACAACAATACAATAATAGTGGGGGACTTTAACACCCCCCTGACTGAAATGGACAGATCATCTAAGCAAAAGATCAACAAGGAAATAAAGACTTTAAATGACACACTGGACCAAATGGACTTCACAGACATATTCAGAACATTCCATCCCAAAGCAAAGGAATACACATTCTTCTCTAGTGCCCATGGAACATTCTCCAGAATTGATCACATCCTAGGTCACAAATCAGGTCTCAATCGGTACCAAAAGATTGGGATCATTCCCTGCATATTTTCAGACCACAATGCTTTGAAACTAGAACTCAACCACAAGAGGAAAGTCGGAAAGAACTCAAATACATGGAGGCTAAAGAGCATCCTACTAAAGAATGAATGGGTCAACCAAGAAATTAAAGAAGAATTAAAAAAATTCATGGAAACCAATGAAAATGAAAACACAACTGTTCAAAATCTTTGGGATACAGCAAAAGCAGTCCTGAGAGGAAAGTATATAGCAATACAAGCCTTTCTCAAGAAACAAGAAAGGTCTCAAATACACAACCTAACCCTACACCTAAAGGAGCTGGAGAAAGAACAGCAAAGAAAGCCTAAACCCAGCAGGAGAAGAGAAATCATAAAGATCAGAGCAGAAATCAATGAACTAGAAAGCAAAAGAACAGTAGAACAGATCAACGAAACTAGGAGCTGGTTCTTTGAAAGAATTAACAAGATTGATAAACCCCTGGCCAGACTGATCAAAAAGAAAAGAGAAATGACCCAAATCAACAAAATCATGAATGAAAGAGGAGAGATCACAAGCAACACCAAAGAAATACAAACAATTATAAGAACATATTATGAGCAACTCTATGCCAGCAAATTAGATAACCTGGAAGAAATGGGTGCATTCCTAGAGATGTATCAACTACCAAAATTGAACCAGGAAGAAATAGAAAACCTGAACAGACCTATAACCACTAAGGAAATTGAAACAGTCATCAAAAATCTCCCAAGAAACAAAAGCCCAGGGCCAGATGGCTTCCCAGGGGAATTCTATCAGACATTTAAAGAAGAATTAATACCTATTCTTCTGAAATTGTTCCAAAAAATAGAAATGGAAGGGAAACTTCCAAACTCATTTTATGAGGCCAGCATTACCTTGATCCCAAAACCAGACAAAGACCCCATCAAAAAAGAGAATTACAGACCAATATCCTTGATGAACATGGATGCAAAAATTCTCACCAAAATACTAGCCAATAGGATCCAACAGTACATTAAAAGGATTATTCACCGCGACCAAGTGGGATTTATCCCTGGGCTGCAAGGCTGGTTCAACATCCGCAAATCAATCAACGTGATACAATACATTAACAAAAGAAAGAACAAGAATCATATGATCCTCTCAATAGATGCAGAAAAAGCATTTGACAAAGTACAACATCCTTTCTTGATCAAAACTCTTCAGAGTATAGGGATAGAGGGTACATACCTCAATATCATAAAAGCCATCTATGAAAAACCTACAGCGAATATCATTCTCAATGGGGAAAGGCTGAGAGCTTTTCCCCTAAGGTCAGGAACGCGGCAGGGATGTCCACTCTCACCACTGCTATTCAACATAGTATTAGAAGTCCTAGCCACAGCAATCAGACAACAAAAAGAAATCAAAGGCATCCAAATCGGCAAAGAGGAAGTCAAACTCTCACTCTTTGCAGATGATATGATACTGTATGTGGAAAACCCAAAAGACTCCACCCCAAAACTGCTAGAACTCATACAGGAATTCAGTAAAGTAGCAGGATATAAAATCAATGCACAGAAATCAGTGGCATTCCTATACACCAACAACAAGACAGAAGAGAGACAAATCAAGGAGTCGATCCCATTTACAATTGCACCCAAAACCATTAGATACCTAGGAATAAATCTAACCAAAGAGGCAAAGGATCTGTACACAGAAAACTATAAAATACTCAGGAAAGAAATTGAAGAAGACACAAAGAAATGGAAAAACGTTCCATGCTCATGGATTGGGAGAATCAACATTGTGAAGATGTCAATGCTACCTAGAGCAATCTACACATTCAATGCAATCCCCATCAAAATACCATCCACTTTTTTCAAAGAAATGGAACAAATAATCCTAAAATTTGTATGGAACCAGAAGAGACCCAGAATAGCCAGAGGAATACTGAAAAAGAAAAGCAAAGCTGGCGGCATCACAATTCCGGACTTCCAGCTCTATTACAAAGCTGTCATCATCAAGACAGTATGGTACTGGCACAAAAACAGACACATAGATCAATGGAACAGAATCGAGAGCCCAGAAATGGACCCTCAACTCTATGGTCAACTTATTTTTGACAAAGCAGGAAAGAATGTCCAATGGCAAAAAGACAGTCTCTTCAACAAATGGTGTTGGGAAAATTGGACAGCCACATGCAGAAGAATGAAACTGGACCATTTCCTTACACCACACACAAAAATAGACTCCAAATGGTTGAAAGACCTAAACGTGAGACAGGAGTCCATCCAAATCCTAAAGGAGAACACAGGTAGCAACCTTTTCGACCTTAGCCGCAGCAACTTCTTCCTAGAAACATCGCCAAAGGCACGGGAAGCCAGGGCAAAAATGAACTATTGGGATTTCATCAAGATAAAAAGCTTCTGCACAGCAAAAGAAACAGTCCACAAAACCAAAAGACAACCGACAGAATGGGAGAAAATATTTGCAAATGACATATCAGATAAAGGGCTAGTATCCAAAATTTATAAAGAACTTATCAAACTCAACACCCAAAGAACAAATAATCCAATCAAGAAATGGGCAGAAGACATGAACAGACATTTCTCCAAAGAAGACATCCAAATGGCCAACAGGCACATGAAAAAGTGCTCAACATCGCTTGGCATCAGGGAAATCCAAATCAAAACCTCAATGAGATACCACCTCACACCCGTCAGAATGGCTAAAATTAACAAGTCAGGGAACGACAGATGTTGGCGGGGATGTGGAGAAAGGGGAACCCTCCTACACTGTTGGTGGGAATGCAAGCTGGTGCAACCCCTCTGGAAAACAGTATGGAGGTTCCTCAAACAGTTGAAATTAGAGCTACCGTTCGATCCAGCAATTGCACTACTGGGTATTTACCACAAAGATACAAATGTAGGGACCCGAAGGGGTACGTGTACCCCAATGTTTATAGCAGCAATGTCCACCATAGCCAAACTGTGGAAAGAGCCAAGATGCCCATCGACAGATGAATGGATAAAGAAGATGTGGTATATATACACAATGGAATATTATGCAGCCATCAAAAGGAATGAGATCTTGCCATTTGCAACGACGTGGATGGAACTGGAGGGTGTTATGCTGAGTGAAATAAGTCAATCAGAGAAAGACATGTATCACATGACCTCACTGATATGAGGAATTCTTAATCTCAGGAAAGAAACTGAGTGTTACTGGAGTGGTTGGGGGTGGGAGGGATGGGGTGGCTGGGTGATAGACATTGGGGAGGGTATGTGCTACGGTGAGCGCTGTGAATTGTGCAAGACTGTTGAATCACAGATCTGTACTTCTGAAACAAATAACGCAACATATTTTCAGAAAAAAGAAAAAGAAGATAACAGGAGAGGAAGAAAAGGGGAGTATGTCAGAGGGGGAAACGAACCATGAGAGATGATGGACTCTGAAAAACAAACTGAGGGTTCTAGAGGGGAGGGGGGTGGGGGGATGGGTTAGCCTGGTGATGGGTATTGAGGAGGGCACGTTCTGCATGGAGCACTGGGTGTTATGAACAAACAATGAATCATGGAACACTGCACCAAAAACTAATGATGTAATATATGGTGATTAACATAACAATAAAAAATTAAAAAAAAAAAAAAAAAAAAAAACAAAAAACAAAGCAAGCTTCTTGGTTGCTCGATGCAACAAGAGGAAAATTACTTCTAACTAAAGGGGTCCCTGCTCTCTGCCCACGGTCTGGGGGGTCAGGAGTCAGGGGGAAGCACTCCACAGCCGTCCTCATTTTCCCAGCCCCAGGCTGATTCACACTCACTGAAGAAATTTGGTTCTTTCCTTTTCGCATATCCCCGGAGAAATCCACATGTTTCTAAGCATTGTTAGAGAGTAGGTGTTTGCTCACCTTTAAATAAGATTTTTGAGCCCCTCAAAACCATCTTGAAGGAATTCAGATCCTTTTGGTTTTAAACTACGGTTTAAAAACATTTTCATTGAGGGTAGAAGCATTTTAAATAACAAATAAAACAGCACACATCCCGTGAGCTCCTTTCCTGTGGTAGGCACAGCGCCAAATGCTTTCCTGCAACATGGGCTCATTTGATATCCACGAGCACGCATAAGGGAGAGGCTACCATTGCCCCCCTACTTTACAGAGGGGAAAAGTAAGCCACTGAGGTGAAGTAGCTTGACCGGGGTAAAGCAGGTAGGAAAAAGTAGAACTTGGAAAGGCACACAGATTAGCTCTGCCAACTGCTCACAACCGTTGTGCAAATCTGCCAGACAGATGATCCCAGGGGTGCGTATGGGCAACACTGCCTACTTGGTAGGAAGATGAAAGAGAAGTGACCAGATACATCATAGAGACCTCGTCATTCATTATCTTATCCTTCTTTTTCACATTTCCTGATCCGACAGGGTTAATTAAGGTATTAGACTATAAATAAGATATTAAAGCAATGAAAAAAAAAACACTTGAAATGGATCAAAATCATCTGATTTTAAACCTTAACTATTTAAAACATGTCAGTTTTGAGAAAGCATAAAGCATTTTGAAGTAATTTAGCTTAAAGAGCTCTTGATTCTACACAAGCTTAAAGAGCTCTTGATTCTATACAAGCAAAAAAGAGCTACTAAAAATTGTCAATATTTAAGTTGGAACTTCAAAAAGGAAGTGTATGGAAGCTTTGCTTTGATACTCTGAATGCTGTAAACACGTGTAGTTTTAGATTCTTGGCTGACTTTGAAATCCACCTGATGGGGCTAGATTTCTCAAACTTTCTCAGAACTGATATCAATATTCTTTGGCTTCTCCTTTCAAAGGCTGTTGATTGTTGTTTATGCCACATGCACAATTCAACAAGCTGGGTTCCTATCTGTAGAAAACTTAAACCATAGAGCTTTCTATTATCCTTTAAATAGATAATACTAAAAGTTGCTAAGGCTAAATAAAAACCAAGTTAGCTGCCGTAGCTGAGGGTTTACATAAGCCACAAAAAATCAGTGTGTTCTCATAAAAAAGCAGATTTAACAAATTTCATAGAGGTCAAACAAGTAGGTTTGGCAGAATGGTCATGGATTCCTCATTACTACTTGTAGAAGAATGCGGCATTTTTGACCCTAAGTATCAAAGATGCTATTACTAAAGTGAACTTTAAAAATGTGTGAACAAAATCAGGTTGCTAAGGGGATCAGTTATTTTTTTTTCCCAGAGAGAAGTCAACATCTAGTGGGGAGGGGGCAAGGGAGAGGGGTTCCTAGGATATCTCAGCACTTGTGTGAGAGGTCATTCTTCATTTGTCAAGGAACGAGAAATGAAGGAAAGTGATTTGTGTGTTGAAAAAACTCTGAATGTGGGCACCTGGGTGGCTCAGATGGTGGGCCTCTGCCTTTGGCTCAGGTCATGATCCCAGGGTCCTGGGATCGAGTTCCGCATCGGGCTCCCTGCTCCTTGGGAGACTGCTTCTCCCTCTGCCTCTCTCTCTCTGTCTCTCATGAATAAATAAATAAAATCTTAAAAAAAAAAAAGAAAAGGAAAAACTCTGAATGTGACATCAATCAATCTATTTGACCAACATTAATTAACAAGGCACTGGATTAGGAGGTTTTAAAAAGCAGAAACAAATCAAACAGGGATCTGCATTCAGGAACTGCTATTCTGGTTGGGGTAAAACAGAAGTTTCCCGGTAATAGGATGGCACAGTGAAAACACTGAAAGGATGCCCAGTTCTTTTGGGGGAGGCATGGACTTGAGAGTTTGAAAAGCCTCCTTAGCAAGGGTGACCCTTAAGTTAACTGTTGAAATATCAATGTTTCCCAGATGGACAGGGTATACTAAATATTTAAAATACTCCCCGAGAAGGAACAGAGAGACCGTTGGTGACACAGTCCAGCGCTGCATTGTCCAATGTCATAGCCCACATGAGGCTCTTTAAGTTTAAATTTATGTTACTTAAAATTAAACACAATTAAACAAGTGTGTTAATTAAATGTAAGTTAATTAGAATCAAATAATATTTGAAATTCAGCCATATTTTAATCGCTCAACAGCCACGTGGGGCCGTGGCTACTGTGCTAGAAGTGCAGGCATATGAGGGGCTCCATCCTCAACAGAGATTTCTGTTGGACCATGCTGGGAAACAGCAAGCAGACAAGCACTGTTAGAGTATAAGGTTTAAGGGTGTGTGTGTGTGGCAAGAGCTAAGCCTGGACACAGAGGTTGCACTGAAAGAACGTGTCATAACACAGAGTTCAGACCGTATCCACTAGGCCAGGTTTCAGAAAACGTTTTCTGTAAAGGGTCAGATAGTAAATATTTTTGGCTTTTGGGGCCACATAGTCTTGGCTGAAACTATACAACTCTGCTGTTGTAGCCTGAGATCAACCGTTAGACAGTACATAAATGAGCAAGTGTGGCTGTGTTCCAACAACATTTTATATGTGGAAACTGGCAACGGGCTGGATTTGGCCCACGGACCACAGTTTGCTGACCCCTCTGCTAGGCCACTAGGAGCCAGCTGAAGGGTTTGAAGCCAGAAAGCTGCCTAAATAGATATGTGCTTTAGAAAGACCATTCTAGTAGCAAAGTAATGACAGATCTAAGGAATGTGAGTTGCAAGAGTATAATCCTCCAGTCAAAGAGAATAAGGGCCTGAATTCGGAGTGTAGCCTGTTAAATATAGAGTGGAGGGAATGTGTATATGATTTTAAGCTGGGTGGCAGGGTACTCATGGCAGTGGAGAAATATTACATGGCATAGACGTATAAGGTTTGGGTGACTGGAGAGAGGGTGGCTGCATTCACCAGGTTATAGAATATAGAAGGAAGAACAGATTTGGAGAAGGATGATGACTTCAGTTTGGGTCAGGTGGTATTTGAGCTGCCAGTCATGTGAGTCATCAGCAGGGGGTTAGTGGCTGAAGGCTTGAGAGTGACAGAAAATACCCGGGCAGAGTGAGAGTGGAAGGAAGGCAAAGATGGTTACCTTGTGCATCATTGCACAAAAGGCATAAGCTCAAAGGGAGCTGAGAAGGAATTGTTACGGGCACAGACAGGAGAACCAAGCAAGAATCAAAGGAAGATTTTTAAATGTTATTAAGCAGAGTAAAACAATTCCATAGAGTTTGGCAATTAGGAGGCATTTTTGGGAAGTTACTCAGAATAGATTTGCTAAAACAGAACAAAAAATCACCACAAAAGTGTCTGAAACTACCCTTTTCGGAATATGATTAAGTGAGGTGATAGCTATGACCTTTCATGGTCTTGGTTTTTCTTTTGGTGTTAAGTACTAGGATTACTTAAAAGCGAGAAGATAATTTGGTCCTTGGATCTCACCTTGTAAATGACATAGTCCAGCAATCACTTTATCTGGGGGTAGAAGGGCAGGTGAGATCCTGTCTAGTCACCTGTGATGTGACCTCTGCCCAAACTTCTTGGGTGAACTTCATGCTGTGAGAGTTGGAAAGTTGCTAGATAACTTCTTAAAATGAAATGGAGTTCTGCTTTTAGGGCATGTGAAAACAAAAATGGTGGACTTATGACGAGGGACCCTAGAGCTTTATGTAATAAGCACTCTTTATCCTGAAGCCACCTTAATAAAGAAACTAGGTAGTAACAGCTTTAAGATAGAATCATGTGATTTGGGAGTGTTCCATTTTGCAATTTAATGGATTAGTCATCCCTTCAACGGAAGAGTTTCAAATGATGATTTATAGCCACCTTTTAAGAAGTTTATATTAGGAAAATGTTTTACATTCCTAATAGATGAATATATCTCACTCAAACTTTTGAGTGATTCACTGTGTAAAATTTTGTCTTAAAACATGGAAAAACTGGCAAAAGCATGCTCATGGTTTTCAAGAGTAATTCTTGAGAGATTAAGAATTAGAATTTGTTCTTAAAGGAATTGCTTAATGAAAGTCTGAGGAACACACATTTCTGAGCACCTTAATTTTACCTCTATAGCCACTTTAAGGGGAAAATGAAGTTACATGACAATAACACAGCAATAACAACAAAAATAAAGTAAGGAATGCTTTCGTCCCCAGTGACTGATTGGCTTGCTAGGTTAGCCAGCTTTAAGTGGCACTACGGTTTTACTGGGAGATGACTTCCTTCTCTGTATGAGCTGCTCTCTACTCCTGGGCCAGGCATGTAAAGAGTCACCCCGAGAACATGTAGGTTACTTGAGTAGGCGGAGACATCTCTCCAGTGCAGCAGTAAATAGAACTCTATACAGAGCAGTGCTAAAAAGGAAATACTATATACTAGTCTTTTCTACTTTTAGTTTTTGATACGGAAAGAATGGCGATCAGAATCACAACTGGAATTTTTAAAGAACTTAATAAATTTGTGAACTTTGTTTAGAAAAAAATATGTGGAGAAGGACATCAATGGATATTGTGGAAAAAGAAGAGCAATGATGGAAGGGGATGGGGGAGATTAGCCCTATTCAATATTGGAATATATTGCAAAATAATAATTGTGAATGTATGATACTACAAAAATAAAATATAGATGGCTCAGAAGAGAGCCACAATATATGCTAATCTAAAAATAACAAAAATAGGGAAAGAAAATATTAAATAGATATTATTTTAACTTCACATTTACTTCTTCCATGTGTCAGAATAAATTTCAAAGGGACTGTAGAGTTAAGAAGGAAAATCAGCAGAGGACAGACTACAGTATTAATCCAAAAAGGTGTTGGTTTTTATTTTTAATTTTTAAAAATTTTTAAAGTTGTTTTAGGGGGGGACAGGAAGGGCAGAGGGAGCGAGAGAGAGAATCTTAAGCAGATGCTGTGCTGAGCGTGGAGTCTGACGTGGGGCTAGATCTCATGACCCTGAGGCTCGGGTTGTGATCTCAGGGTCATGGAATGGAGCCCTGCTAGGGCTCTGCACTCAGCTTAGAGTCTTGCTTAAGATTTTCTCTCTCCCTCTCCCTCTGCCCCTTCCACTCATACTCTCTGTCTCTCTCAAATAAATAAATAAATTTTTAAAAACTATCAGGAAAAGGCTTACAAAATTTACGATGCAAGAAAGTGAACTCATGAAAACTCCTTGAAGCACATATAATAAAGATACCTCTCAAATATTAGTAGGAATACTTCTTTTAACTTTTTAAAGAACAAAAACCTAATTTTATTCCCACAAAATAAAAATGTCCATTAACATTGCCAAAACCCAACTGGAGAGCCCAGAACGTTCCCTGCTCTTTAGAGACTGCCAAGCACTCATTGTGAACCCGTGGGAAGCAGCAGTGACAAAATCCAAGTGAAAACTGCATGATGTGAGGTTGGCTTATGTTTTCTGAACTAAGAATTATAATCTCTGTGTTTTCCATAATTAAACAGAAATGGATTGGCCTGGATATCCTCATTTCTATCTAGAGTGAGAATTTGGTTTTAAATTGTGTCATTACTTATTAAGTCAGAAGGATGGTTTTGCCTTAGTCAGATTAGACTCTACAAAATTGCGAGTCCAGTAGCAAATATGAGGCTTAGGGTATGCAAGATAGCATGGTGGAAAGCAAAATAATTGGGGAGAAGATACACTGGAATGTCAAAGGCGCTTGATGAACATTTCAAGGCATTGATGAGAGAAATTCTGAAGGCAGGACACAGCAAATCAAGGGTGAATAAGAGTGGGGAGACAGTGAAAAGTGAGAACTTTCTTGAAGAGGGTGGAGCCATGTATAAAAGGAAGTGTCAGAGCTGGTGTGGCTGATCTGAAAGTGAAGTCACACAAGAATAACTATGAGAGGGGCAAAGAAAGTTCTCATACTTTGTCTAGTGATACATCGAGAAAAATATTTCCTAAAATGTTAACAGTGGTTTTCTTTGCATGGTGGGATTTTTACTCTCTCTACATTTTCCTGTATTTTTTTTGGGGAAAAAAAAAAGATCATCATCGAGCATCTCATATTTACAAGAGAGGAAAATGATAAAGATAGTTACATTTAGAGGAAAGGGGTTATGTGCTGATATATAGTGGATAAACGGAGGCTGTATGAATGCACGGGCCCAGAGTATAGAGCATGGAGTATTGTAGTGAAATTTCCACCTCGGTATATCCAGTCTATGTGACACTTAAACTTTCCCCCCTGCTTTTTATTATGAAAAATTACAAGCATATCCGAAAGTTGAAATTGAAGTTGAAAGTGAACATCAATATACTCAACCTAGATGCTTTAATTGTTAGCATTTTACTATTCTTTGCTTTATCACAGCCTTTGTTTTTTGATGCATTTCAGAGAAAATTGCAGAAACCAATACCCTATTTAATACTAAATTTTTAACAACCTTCCCCCACCCCTGCACCCCCATGCAACTCAAGACTAGTTCAGAAATCCCCAGTAGGCTGTTATGTATTTAAATCTGATCATGTTTCTTATACCTAGACAATGTTTCCAATCTAAACATGTCCAAAATAAGCTGCCTACCCAGAAGGCAAAGTTTAACCGTACCCTGACTCTTTCTATATATCCAGAACTGTGTAATTTGTTCAACTCATAAAATATTAAAGACAGAAAGGCAAACTATCTAATCTGGGATCACCAATTCCAGTGTTTCCAGGAACCAAGCAGGTAACACTAAAAAATGGGTATCTCATGTAAGAAATCAAATGGATCTGGTAATGGAGACTGGCCAAGCCTCCTTGTAGGGACGCAGCAAGGAGAAACAAAGCTACCCAGAGAGCTTGAGAAAACAGAATTTTCAGTTGGGGCAAGGCTTCTAGCCTCAGCCTACTGGTTCCAAGAGCCCTTTATTGTAACCCATCATTTCTCTTTAGTCTTCTCCATGGGTCTAGGGCAAATTTACTAGAATAATTAAAATAGTACACTGTTAAATCAAATCCTTCTCTTAAAGTATTTATAATTGCAGGGTCCATAGCTGTTCAGTTCAGTGCCGACCTTAACAATGGAAACAGTAGTGTAGATATTACAAATGCAAAGATGTGCTATGTGTCTAGTTTTTGTAAGTTACTTGCCCAAGAAAGCAATATTCCCTCATGTCTGGATTTACTGTCTGTCTGTAATGAACCCTGAAAGAGGAGAAAAACCAGTGTTCTCGCTGATCAAAGAGTTGGTATACCATCATTTCTTAGGAATCTCCTGGCAGGCTTTTCTTTCTTTTTCTTTCTTTCTTTCTTTCTTTCTCTTTCTTTCTTTCTTCCTTCCTTCCTTCCTTCCTTTCTTTTTAAAGATTTTATTTATTTATTTATTTGAGAGAGAGAGAGCATGAGAGAGGGGAGGGTCAGAGGGAGAAGCAGACTCCCCGCTGAGCAGGGAGCCCGACGTGGGACTCGATCCCGGGACTCCAGGATCATGACCTGAGCTGAAGGCAGTCGCTTAACCAACTGAGCCACCCAGGCGCCCCCTTTCTTTCTTTCTTTCTTTCTTTCTCTCTTTCTCTTTCTCTCTTTCTTTCTTTCTTTCTTTTCTTTCTTTCTTTCTTTCTTTTCTTCTTTCTTCTTTCTTTCTTTCTTTTCTTTCTCTTTCTTTCTCTCTCTCTTTCTCTCTCTCTTTTTCTTTCTTTCTCTCTTTCTTTTCTTTCTTTCTCTCTCTCTCTTTCTTTCTCTCTTTCTTTCTTTCTTTCTTTCTTTCTTTCTTTCTTTCTTTCTTTCTTTCTTTCTTTCTTTCTTTCTTTCTTTCTTTCTTTCTTTCTTTCTTTCTTCTTTCTTTCCTTTCTCTCTCTCCCTTCCTTCCTTCTTTCCTTTCTCTCTCTCCCTTCCTTCCTTCTTTCCTTTCCTTTCCCTTCCTTCTCTTTTCTTTTCTTTTCTTTCTTTCTCTTCTTTTCTTTGATGTGTGTGGCTTACAAGTTAAATAGGAGGATTTACCATGTGGAAGGGAAGAAGAGTGAAAAAATAAGGATGTAGATGTGTCAAGACATTCAGAAGTTATATCTGGGTTTTCTTGCCTAATTAATCATTAAGACACGGTTATTCTGGCTACTTTCTAGAATTTCCTCCCTCTCTGCATGACCTGCTTATCAAATTCAATCAATGCTTGCTTAAGTTGGCTAGCTTTTACATTTACTGAGAATTGAAACCACCTAAACTGGATATAATCAGTAGCTACAGGTGGATTTTGCTTCGAAATCCCAAGTTACAATAATCCCACCCTCACAATCTTCTCTTTGTTTGCTCGATAATTAACAACAGATAGTTTGGAAATTCCCTCGCTCCCCCACACCCTAGGTAACTAATTTAAACAGTATGTATCTCAGCCCTATTGTGTTGGGGTAGCTATGTTCTGCTATTAAAAAAAACCCCACCCAGCCCTGAAATGCTGTCTCATGCTGTTGTGGTTACATGTGATAAAATTAGTTTCTTTCGGGGGTGAATGTCCTCTTGTGATAAAGTAAACACAACTATTTGTCTTTCAAAGTTGCAATGATAAAATTGCTGGTAGTTCTTTGGACTATGTCCAGACATTCACACAACAAAATATATTCATTTAAGTTAAACCTCCCAAATATCTTATTAAAACGCTTTCACTATATTTCACACAAATTCTTTCAGTGTCATAGATCAAATTTGGCAGATGTTTATTTCAATTCCACTTTTAACCTCTGCCAGGATTTACATAAGGGTTGAATTTATTGTTGGCTTATCAGTTTGTGAAACTCAAATCTGACTATAGGACAGTGATTCTGAGCTCAGGTTTTACAATTCCACTAGCTGATGTTAAAAAACATAGTAAAATTCTAAAAATGTTAATGAGAGAAGTTAATTTTTATTGAATCAATCTTTTTAAAGAGCATATAACATTTTGGGGAAAAAGTGGGTCTTCTAAAGCAAAGGTTCCAATATGAAAAAAAAAAACATTCTATAAATGCTTTTTAAAATTTTCCTTTTTAAAACACTTATTTTGACTTGTTTATTTTGAAGGTGCTTTGCATGTTTTACTTACAAAATAAATATTTCAGAGCAATTTTGTGTAGCTTTTGTTGTGTGACAGGCATTATTCTGAAGATATTCATGGATAAACCAATGTAATCCTGGCAACAACCCTAATAGGTAGGTATAGTTATTCATCCCTTTTTACACATGGGGAAACTGAGTCACAGAGCAGTTAAATTGTTCAAAGTCACATAGCTAATAATGGGCAACACTGAGATTCAAACCCAGGAAGTCCGCCTCCAGATAAGATTTATTTTAAATTTTGTTCACTGAAAGTTTACTCATTTTCATGGAGAATTCCTGAAATATTGGGTAAGAGTTGGCATAAATGATAATCAATATGGGTGAACAGGACATGAATAACTAATACCAACTTGGACTGGATATTTGAATCATTTAGGGGAGTTTAAAAGATAAAGGGACCTGCGACCCACCTGAGCTGAATCAGAATCTTCAGAGGAGTGGCTCACATAACAGTGTAATTTAAAGTTTAACAGGCGATTCCAATGTGCAGCCAGGCTGAGAACCATTGGTTCAAACCTCTTTAGCTAAGTCTTAGTGCAGGAGACCTCAAACTTTAGTATGCATCAGAATCACCTGGAGGGCTTGCTAACACACAAGGGGCTGGGTCCCATTCCTAAAACTTGTTTGGTCAGACTTGGGTAGAACTCAAGAATTTCCATTAAGTTCCCAGGTAATGTTGATGCTGCTGGTTTAGGAAGCACACTTTGAGAACCACTGTCTTAATAGGTTGGGATAGGAGTACTATTAAGGGGGTGGTGGAGCCCCAGGAGACACTGGACTAATTCTCTCAGTAGCTCATCAACCCTGATGACACATTTCCTCCACTTTGTTGATTTGTCCTATACCACAGATCCAGGATGAAGGGGGAAAGGGAAAAAGAAAGATATGAAGCTAAAGGGAAGTGACGGAAAAGAGAAAAAGAAGATGAATCATCTTCCGGTCAATAAAATGTAGTTTTGTGGCTCTCTTACTGCCCTAACCATATGTCAAGTAGAGACAGGTAAAATATAAATTGAGAAAATTTAAAGGTAAACTTTGCTATATCAGAAACAGAACAGAAACACATGGCTGTGAGTGAAACTAGTGGGCGAGTTGGGCTGTTGGTTCAGGTTATGAAAGCATTTGTTAGTTCAGCCTCTGTAGGGTAACCTGAAAACCTGAAGTAGGGTCACTCTTTGAAGCCAAGGGCAAGGACAGATACGCTTTTTTTTTTTTTTTTTTAAATCTTAGCTTCACGGAAAGAGACCAAATGATCTGCCACTAAGAATTGCCTTAGGATAGACCAGCAGTTCTCAACTGGGGATGATAATATCTGGAAATGCTTTGTATGTTGTCACAACGAAGGGGACAGGGGTACTACTCACGTCCAGTAGGTAACGACCAAAGATGCTGCTAAGTATCTCACAAGGACCAAAAGTGCTGAAATTGAGAAAGCCTGGGCTAGACACAGTCCCAGAGCCAGAACCCGGGCCAAGGTACCAGCTGACTTAGAAATGAATATGCTAAATGTGTAGTATTACTGTGAGCCTGGTCACGCAGCTGTCAATGTAGAGCTGGTTCTGGGCTGGAGTCCTCAGGAAGAAGTAGTAGAGAGGAGCGCAACACTAGAGAAGGCAGTTAGGATGAAAAAATGAGCCAGTCAACCGAAAAAACCTTTCAAAATGGGTCTACAACACAAAATTCCAAAATATGGGAAGAAAGCTATGAATAAGAAATAAAGACCTAAAAAATCAACAATTAAAAGATGGGTTTACCTTCTTTTATATGAACCTTCTTTTATATGAAATATATGAACATTTGAAACAAAATAGGCAGATAGTAAGTAAAAACAGGTGAAAACAACGAATTCAAAATTGGAAATAAAAACTTAATCATTGAAACAAAAATTCAGTATATGGGTTATAACCTGGATTGGGTATGAATAGGGTGAACAACTCTCCTGGTCTGTCTGGAACTAAGCAGTTTCTGGGACATAGGACTTTAGTGCTAAAACTGGGAGAGTGCTGGGCAAACTGAGAAGATTGGTCACCCCGGACACAGATGAAGAAAATCTTAGTGGATTGAAAGATGAAGTTGATAAACCGATTTAGAATTCACTACAGGGAGGCACAGGGCTAAAAAATTTGGAAGAGTAATTAAAATCATGGAGGACAGCATGGGATTTTTATCTAATAGGGACTCTAGACAAAAAAAAAAAAAACTAGGAAGGATAAAATGGTAAGGATAAAATGGTAGAGTGATAGTTTTGAGGAAATCATAGCTAAGAATTTTGCAAAATTAAAAACGTCATTAAGCTTTAAATCAGGCAACTATAGCCTGTGGGCCAAATTCAGCTTGCCATGTTTTTATAAATAAAGTTTTATTGGAACACAGCCATACACATTTGTTTATGCATTGTCTATGGATGCTTTCATGCTACAGTGGTAGAGCTGAATAGTTGTAACAGAGATTATAGGGACTGCAAAGCCTAAAATATTTACTCTTTGGCTCTTTATAAAAATGTTGTGGACTCCTCTTTAAACGGATACTCTCAGTACCGAGCAGGATAAATAAAAATAAATCACATCTCTATGAAGTATAGTAAAGCAGCAGAACAGAAAGATTAAGAAACATCTTAAAAGGGAATGACAGAATTTCACCCACAGAGAATGACAGATTTGATAGCTCACGTCCTCCAACAATAACTGAAGTCAGAAGCCGGTGGAGTGAGTCTTTAAAGCACTGAGGGAAAGTAACTATCAATTTAGAATAGACACAGGTAAACTATCATTTAAGAATTAAGTAAAAATGAAGACGTTTTCAGTCACACAAAGACCAATATACATGGTAGTATATATTACTCTTTTTCCAATGGGCACCCATCTCTGCCATTACCCCGAATGCGTGACGATTATACATCCCTACATGTCTGCCCTTTTAGCTGAGGTAAGACCACGTGTGACTTATTTTGGCCAATTAAATGTGAGTGAAAATGATAGACATCTCTTCCAAGGAGAAGTTTTAAGAACTAGAAATAGGGTTGGAGGGTTGTGTTCTATAGGTAATTACACTGTATTTAGGTCCTTGTTGTGTTTGGGAGAATAATAATGGAAATCCTAAAGAACTGTAGAAATTGCTAGACAGTAGGCAAGAGCGTATGTACTTGAGTAAAAGGATATATGAATCCAGAGCAGATGAGTAAGACGTAAGAAACAAACATGGAGTCTTATAAAAAGTATTGTCCAGTATGACAGAATTGGGAGCCTAGAAACAGAGTCACATATATATGGGAAATAGACATATGACCGAGGAGGCATTAGAAAGTGGTAGGAGGAAAAAAACAGATGAGAATAAATAGTACTAAATCGATTATTCACATGGGAATATATTAGATGACTACCTCACGTCACAAGTATAAATAAAATCTTGATGGTTAAAGACCTAAACATGAAAATCAAATCTTTAAAAGGTTGAGTGAAAAGCAAAAGGTTAGGAAATAGCTTTAATATCTGGGGTAGGGAATAACTTCTTTAAAAGGACATTAAAAATGATAAAAGGCCTATTTTTAAACTTGTTGGCATTAAGATTTAAAACTTCCATATAAAAAAGAGACAGCAAAAAAGGTAAAGTAAAAAAGCAGTCAGGGAGCATAAAATTCACAATGCACATAATCGACTCAGGATGAACGCCTAGAATTGGATAATGATTTTCTATAAATCAACATGAAAAGATGATCTATAAGAAAATGGACAAACCACGTGAGAAGGATTTACAGAAGGGGTTGCCTGAACGGTCAATAAACTTAAGAAAACATGTTCCATCTTCGTAATAATAAGGAAAATTAAAACAACAATGAAGTGGGGTTTTACATATAACAAATTCTCAAAAGTCTCTCAGTAAACCTGGACGATACCAGTTTTAAGAATGATGGAGAGAGGAGGGCGCCTGGGTGGTTCAGTACTTAAGCATCTGCCTTCAGCTCAGGTCATGGTCCCACAGTTCTGGGATCGAGCCCCACATCGGGCTCCCTGCTCAG
This sequence comes from Zalophus californianus, assembly GCF_009762305.2. Lineage (NCBI taxonomy): Eukaryota > Metazoa > Chordata > Mammalia > Carnivora > Otariidae > Zalophus > Zalophus californianus. The sequence continues at coordinate 123,290,072 of NC_045599.1, read as the reverse complement.
CGGGAAGCCTGCTTCTCCCTCTCCCACTCCCCCTGTTTGTGTTCCCTCTCTGGCTGTGTCTCTCTCTCTCTGTCAAATAAATAAAAATAAAATCTTTTTTTTTTTTAAAAAAAAGAATGATGGAGAGAAATGGCAACTGATACACAGGCTGGTGAGAGGTTAAATTGTCATGATGACTTTGGAGAACCATTTGCTAACATTCAGTAAACTTGAAGGTGCCCATGTCCTCTATGTAGAAACATTCATTCTAGGACTGTTTGAAATGGAAAATTATGACAATAAATTAAATGTTGGGAGAATCGGTGAACAAATTGCCATATAATTACATAGCAAGTCAATAAATTGAACCAGACCTGTGTGTGTCCAAATGGATATATCTTGAAGACATACCAATGTAGGGTGAAAAAAAGGCATTTGCAGAAATCGTAAGTAAATAAAAACAGACAAAACAATACTGTATGTTATTTTATAGATACCGGCAAATGAAATAAAAACATAAAAACATGACTGGGTAGGCGAGATGCTGCTTTCAGAGCAGGTGTCTCCGTGCTGTTGGAGGGAGGGGCATGGAACTGGGAAGGGCAAAAAAGGAACTTCAACTTTGTCTTTTTTATTTTTCTGAAAAGATGGCAAAATGGCAATATTATGACAAAATGGTAATATGTGTGAAATCTTGGTGGTATGTGAGAATTTGTTATTTGTTTCATAACATACCATAATATTTTATTACAATTTTTTAAAAATAATCTATTTCTTTATTAGAGAGAGAGCATAAGCAGGTGAGAGGGAGAGAGAGTGAGCATGAAGCAGGGGTGGGGTGGGGGGGGTGGGGGTAGGGGCAGAGGCAGAGGGAGAAGCAGACTCCCTGCTGATGCAGGGATCCATCCCAGGACCCTGGGATCATGACCTGAGCCAAAGGCAGACCCTTAACCCACTGAGTCACCTAGGTGCCCCCATACCATAATATTTTTAAAAAGAGAATAACATGAGAGGACAGAAAGGGCAGATGGAATCTAACTTGGAGAATTAGGGAAGTGATACTGAAGTTACCAAATCAAGAGCTAGAGTCCCACACCCACTTACTTTAAGGATAAGGGTGTGACACGTTTAATATATGCCAAAATGTTCTCCAAGAAGTAGCTCTCGGGCGCCTGGGTGGCTCAGTTGGTTAAGCGACTGCCTGCGGCTCAGGTCATGATCCTGGAGTCCTGGGATCGAGTCCCGCATCGGGCTCCCTGCTCAGCAGGGAGTCTGCTTCTCCCTCTGACCCTCTTCCCTCTCGTGCTCTCTCTCTCATTCTCTCTCTCTCAAATAAATAAATAAAATCTTTAAAAAAAAAAAAAGAAGTAGCTCTCATGTCCTCCTACATGTCTTGACGTGTGGATGAAAGAGATCCCCTAGTATTTGAACCTCTCATCCTTGGCTTCAAACTGGCTTGTGATAGCCCAGGATTTTTTTTTTTTTTTTTTTTTTAAAACACATCAGGCTAGATCTTGCTGCAAAAGGCAGGTGTCCCCTTTTGCAGAAGAGGATATAAGCCAGGTAGTGGGGATGGGAAGAAACATGAAGAGGTGAGCGGATTTCCATGTGGGGATATTAGCATGTTATTCAGGACCCCTCCAGCTTACATGATAAGAATTCTCCTTGAAAGAAAAGGGTTGGAAGCCCAGCTCTTAAGGTGATCCTTCTAGCTCACTTTTATGTTCTCTGACTTCCCTGGGACACCAGCTTTCAGCTAGGCTATCACTGTGGCCACTCAAGTTATTTGAAGGTTTCTAAACCTATTCCCTTCAGAAACCCTACCACTATTTATTCTCTAACTTGATGGTGTTCAAATTTGGGCCACAATTTTAAAAAAGACAAGAGAGAAAAAGTCAATATTTAAGCCCCAGGAATGGTCAAGGCTGCCTGCAGAGTACACATGTCACTTCAGAAGTAGCCCTACTTTCTTTCTTTCTTTTTTATTTTTAAAGAGTTTATTTATTTATTTTATTTGAGAGAGAGACACACACACACACAGTGCACACGCATGAGCTGGGGGGAGGGGCAGAGGGAGAGAATTTCAAGCGGACTCCATGCCCAGTGTGGAGCCCGGCATGGGGCTGGATCCCACGACCCTGGGATCATGACATGGGCCAAAACCAAGAGTCTGATGCTCAACCGACTGAGCCACCCAGTCGCCCCAGAAGTAGCCCTACTTTCAAAATGTAAACCAGATAATGGCACTCACTCCTTTGCTTCGGATCCTCCAGTGACTGCTAGGGTGAACAAAATAAGATCGAATCCCTTGACTGCTGCCTATTTCTTAAAATCACCTCTGGCCACTTTCGTCTTCCCTTGTTTATGCTCTAGCCATCCTGGTCTTCTTGCAGATCCAAGCCCTCCCCGTCTCACAGCTTTTGCACCTGCCATTTCCTCTGCTCGAAGTGGTTCTTACGGCCACGTTTCCCGTGCCTGGCTCATTCTTGCTGTTTGGTGCAGCAATTCTCAACCCTTGCTGTGCCCCGCCTCCCACTTCAAGGTTTTGATTTAACTGGTCTCAGTTGGGGCCTCGGGAATGGGTATGACTTATAAGCTGCTCAAGTGATTCTCACGGGCAGCCAGAGTTGAGAACCAGTGCTTTAGTGTAGACAGCACTTTATCAGGGACCAGAGCCCTAGAGAGGATGTCTCCTTTCTCTGTTCTATCTCAGCTCCTTCTTTACCTTCTTTCTGAAGTCACTACAAGGTATTTGACTTGTTTACTTTGTTTCACTTTTCGATCCATCACTTCTACCAAACAGTGGTTCTCTGAGTGCCTGGATCAGCAGCGGCATCTGAAAACTTATTAGAAATGCAAAATCTTCAGCCCTGTCCCTGACTGAGAGGCATACTAACATTGGAGACCCACTGCACTGAGCGTAAGCTCTCGGGAGCTGGGACCCCACCTGCGTTGTTCGCCCTGCATTCTCTTCTAGCCAAAACCCAACGTGGGGCAGAGGCTCAACAAACTTTGGTTGAATGAGCCAGTGAGAGCACATTTCTTTTGCCAGTAGCTCACATGTCAACTGAAAGTTGAATGAAAGGAGCAAAACAAACAAAATCTCCAAAACCAACTTTCACTCCATTTCTTAAAACCTTCTAAGTGTATTCATAAAAGATTTTTTCCTTACCCACCACGACCATACAAAAATTGGTGCATTATTAGATATCTGCCTCTCCTTTTTTTTTTTCCAGAAAATTCAGCAACTTGAAATGTACCTGAAATTACTTGTCATGTAGATGGGTAGCATTCTATTTTTTTTTTTTTTTTTTTTTTTAGGACCGTGAGGTGGGAGTTAATTTGTCTAGGTTCACGGATCAAGTCAATTTCCGCAGAGGCAGATATTTGAGAATTAGAATCCTATTGCCATGTCCTTCCACTTCTAAAATGTGCAATCATGTTATAAAGAACATAGGCCACGTTATAGAAAACATGGGCCACTTCTAAAATGTAGAATCATGTTATAAAGAATGTGGGCCAACGTTAAGGCCAACTCCATACCTGTCCTGAGCAGCAATGTGTATAAATGAATATATTGCCTCTATTACCTTAAAGAAAGAAAAATAAGAAGTAATCTAAATGTTTAACTATATGGAAATGATTAAATCATGGAAAAATGATTCATCATGAAAAATGATACCATAACTCAGGTATTATTCAAGATATTTTAAATAAAAAAAGTAGGTAAGGAAATGGTTTATAAAGTATCATAGCACTTATAGAAAAATCATATTTTTAAAATATGTTTTAAACTGATGAAATTCTAGAAAGATCTGTACTCACTTCACAGGGATTGCCCCCAAGTGTTGAAACTATAGAAAATATATATTGTTTCATTTCTTTATATGTATATTTCTAAGAAATTTCCTCTAATAGTATGTGTTACTTTTGTAATAGGGAGATGGTAATCCCCTAAGAAAACATTGCGTAAGTATTGCACCAAATACCCACTATCCAGTTAAACTTTTTTCTGGTATTATCATCTCGTTTTCCCTAAGAAAACCCAAATAACTCAGTAAACCTCACTTATTTTTGAAAAGGCTATCAGTAATTAAGGTCAAGCTTTCTTCTACGAATCTGGGACCTAAAGACCCAGTTGGAAACACCACCAGGACTTGTAAGTCCCATCTTGCCGGGTGACTGCCTTTCTCCACACGAGTGTGGCTACGGGTAGAATCCCCATGCCACCCTTTCCTCCATGGCTGCGCATTCCTTCCCTCTATGACTTCGCACCCTGTCGCCGTCTCTTCTCCTCCCTTTCTCCTCTATGGCAAGGTTAGTCTCTCTCACCTCTGTACTTCCCAATTCTGGCTCAAGAGGCCCCTGCCTTACAAACACATCCCATGGAGACCTTGCTCTCTACTCCAATGCCTGCAGTGCATTCCGCCCCCAGCCATGTACCTGCAGGAGTCATTACCTCAATCTCTGTCTTCTCACCAGGGACCGGCAGAGGAAGCAATCCCCTTCCTCAGAAGAGAAGGGATAATCAAGTTTCCAGCCTTCTGGGGACTGGGGAGTGCGTGGAGTGGGTGTATGGAATAGAAAGTTAGCTCTCTTCTAGACTCTGGGAGCATAAGAACACTACCAGTATGAGAACACAGGCAATTTTTACAGAGAAATAATAGGAAACCATGTGCTAACACTGCAGTTAAGGTACATTATGGGTTAAGCGAGTTGTTATGGTACCATTGGGAACCCAGTCACTCTTTTAAGTGTGCTCCAAATAACGACTTTCAATTAACTTTGGGAACACAACCTGTCCCTATGGTTTGGACTATTTGGGTTTTGTTTGCTTCTCTTAGCTAAAATAATAAAATGCATTTTTAAACAAAAGAGCTCCTTTACAAAATCCACTGTGTTGTCAAAATGGCACTCATCATCAGCAATACTGCCCAACATTTATCATTGGAGTTCTCCTCCGGGATCCCAAAAGCTTATAATAGGAAACTTGACTCTGTTACTGATCCTGGCACCTTGCTATCTTAAGAGGCAAAGACAAAGAATGCAACTTTTCTTTCCGTAAGTCATAGCCCTTCCTCCATTCTGAAGGCTAGAATCAGAAACGGGAAATCCTTAAGCCACAGACTCTCAACTGGTGTAACACTCAGCAACTTTATTTGCAAATGGAACAACAACGGGTCAAGCAAACATTCCAAAGGGTTGGAGAACTTGGCCGAGAAGCCTCCCCACCCAGCTCTGCTCTACCTAGAGAAGATGAGATGTTTGCCAGGGGACCAGGGAGAGTCATAAAATCTCTTACTTACCATTTTACTGAAAAGAGTTGATGTGCCTGGCACACGGCGACCCCGAAGATGCTGTAAGGCGGACAGTGAATGTGCAAGTTAGCTTTGCAGAGTGCACTTCCTTTTTTGAACTGTGTGGTCTGTCCAGCCTTCACACATTGATATGTAGTGTTTATTTGCATGTTATCTCAGCCCTCAGAGCATTTGTATAACTGACCAGGTTTATCAAGTTATTATGCCTTAATAATATGAGGACAGATACTTGGGAGAGGTTTGAAGTCTGAAAGATGACATGGAATTTTTTAAGAAGTGCCTGGGTATTACATTTTGTGTACACAATTAACCTGTTTTTCTTTAATTTTTACTTAAGATTTTATTTATTTATTTTTGTGAGAGAGAGAGAGAGAGAGCAAGGGGTGGGGTGCAGAGGGAGAAGCAGACTCCCTGTTGAGCAGGGAGCCCGAGGTGGGGCTTGATCCCAGGACCCTGAGATCACGACCTGAGCTGAAGGCAGACGCTTAACTGATTGAGCCCCCCGGGGCACCCACGATTAACCTGTTTTATATAAAATCTATATTTGTGAATCTATCTATCTATCTATGAATGAAGGACACAATCTAAAATGTTAACAGTGATTGACTTAGGTTAACGTTTTATTACAAATAATTCTTGTTTTGTACTTTGCTGACTTTCTGACTTTTCTATTTTGAGTATATATACTTGTTAAAAATGTAACTATGATCTTAAAAAGAATAAAATGTATTTAAAACTATCTCACCAATATTTAAATGGTGGAGATATCCATAAACTTATAGGATGGCATTCGTTTCATTAAAAATATAAACTATATGTGAATCTAGCTTCATGTGTTAGGTTTTTAGCAATTTTTATTAGCATCACCTATCTCAATCTCTCATGCTGGTAAACTATATTCTTAAAGCATGGTGTTTGATCCCAAATCCCACCAATTATCTGCAATACCTGTCTGAACACATTCTGGTACAAGGATTTATCTCCTTTATTTTGAATACATAGCCTGACACTAAAGTAATTTCGAGGGCAGAAGATCATTTTCGTTGCCTCTTGAAAAGGAAAGGCAACTGATGCCTTAATTTTGGGTTGCAAATTTCCAGATCTTCTTGTACATACTACCACCTAGGAGCGGGGCACCGGATTTTTTCACTTGATGCTGAGCTAATACTAATTACTGCCATGACAATCCAAATCCTATATTAAAAGAAGATGTTTCCTATTATTTATTTTTTAAAATGAAAATGCTTTTCAAAATACAGATGTGATTAGCAATATGGATAGCATCATTGCCAGGACAAAGAGTGAAGACAGAGCAGGGGGCAAGTTCCAGAGGTGGAAAAGAACCTGATACTGCCTTGAAACTTGCAGGTATTTTAAAGAGGGTGTGGTCAGGAACTAGGTGGGTAGTCAGGAAACTGAAATTGCCGTCTCTGGCATGTAATAAATGCTCAATGAATAAAAGGAGGAAGATCAAGGCAGGACAGGTAGAGGAACCAAGCATGCTTTTAGATATAAAACGTTTGTTAGCGGAAGGCCTTGAAATGAAGACATTTCGGCCAACCAAAACGCCTCGTATCTACTATCTGCTGAAACAGTTTTTTTCACAATGCAGGTACAGTTCAGAGTGTAAAGCACTCTTTTCAACCTGGATGCACATTAAAATCACCTGGGATGCTTTTAAAAATCACAGTTCCCAGGCTTCCCCCAGACCATCAAATCAAAATCTCTAGGCTTGAGACACAGTCATCAGTATTTTTTATTTTCCCAGGAAATTCCAAGGTGCATGCAAGCCTGGTCTCTAGAAGGAGGAGCAGATGACTACTGCCAGCAAGATGGTGAACAGATCACCAGGCGAGGCTTCCAGGTAGAAATAACCGTGATACTCTGACATTGTTTACTACTGAGTTTAACAACATATTTTCACCAGGCAGTCCATAATAATTACTTATTTTTGGTCATTCTGTGATTTTTCTCTCTGTACCAGTAAGTTGGACAAAAATGACAACATGAGCAGAAATCTAGCGATTTCCATTAACAATGTAGCTGACTGGATAAGTCTCTGGTTGAGACAACTTCGAATTTCAATTCGTTCATTTGCATTCCATTTCAACTTGTGCTTATTTCCAAATGAAACTTAAGGTAATTTTTAGTTGTTACTGACATAAGTTCAGCAGTCTGTCAAAAATATATATTTAAAAGAAGTAATTTGACTAAGAGAAAACAGGTAAGGACTCAAGCTCCCAACCCTAATTTATCATCCACCGATGAGTTTTTATTTTTGGAGTGTAATCACTTTACTTAAGAAATATTTCAAATATCACATATGTGAGTATATTTCCTGTGAAGTCAATTAAGTATATAAGCCCCTGAGCAAGAAGGCAAAACAGGAAATGCAATAAAGCTGACAGACAATGTAGAGATATCATCTAAAGAAGATAAAGTTCTATTTTCCTGGTATGGGCACGCAATTATTCCTGCTAGTGAAAGGGAGAAGTAACTCAGAGGGTGCAAGAGTCGTTAGAATTCTTTAACTACTTGGGCATGCATTCTCTTTTCCTAAATTTGCTTTCCAGTTAATGGTTTTTGTTCAGGCAAGGGTAAAATGAGTCTGCCACGTTGGTATTCACCAAAGGTGACCGCTAGGTGGAGACAGTGAGGCCCAAAGATGTGGGGTGGGTCACAGAAACCAGCTTCATTTTTCAAAGTCAATTGACAAGAAGATGGAGGGAAACAGCATTAATAAAAATTTAGGTAACACTACTTACTGAGCATTATTTAAAAGCATTGTCAGTGTTGTATCTATCAGGGTCTTAAAAGGAGCCTGGTTAAAATGGTTAGCATAGAGGGTTAGAATGACTTATAAACTCTTACATAATTTCACCTTTATATCCCAAATGGCTAACATCTTAGAGAAGAAACAAATGATCACCTCCTTTATGTGCCCAATGCTAACATGCCCCGGGCAAGACCCCAGAGATAGGAGAACAGAGGGATGTTGAGTCTCACCTCTTCCAGGAAGCCTTTTCTTCTGCGCACTCCCTCTTCTCCCCCTTTTTCTGGACGCCTGCAGACTGCACCACCAAATGAAGCTCTTTGATATGTTTGCCTTTTATGGTTCTCCCATTGTATCGGCTGCATTAAGTTTGGCTCCCTAACTAGATTTGAAACTCTTCCAGTGCGAATTAATTTGAATACTTCCTTCTGCCATCCTAAGATCCTAGAGCAACTTTTATTTTTCTAACCCTTTTTTTTTTTTTTTGGCTCATAGGTTCCTTTCAGAATCTGATAAAAACATTATACGGTTTTGCACACTAAGGCTGCAGGTGTACAGCCTCCCTTGAAACCCATTATTTATGAGAAGCTGTAGGAAAACTCTTGGCTAAAATATTATCAAATACTAGGAGATGGTCACTACATTACTGCCCTTTGACGATGAAATTAAAGCACAGAAATGTGGAGTGACCCCTCCAGTTTCCAAACGGGGAAAAGCGTCAGCTAAAACTTCATTATTTGGTAAACTTGTCTCTTTCTATCAGCATGCAACTGAACTGTGCCAGCAAAGAACTCAAGCTCACAAAATAGACTTGTAGAAATTCAAGGAAATTCTAGTCTCCCTGTTCGGATAGATATGGAATAGCCAAGTGGAAAGTAGCAGGAAGAAAGCAGGATAAGAAGAAACTTGTTTAAAAAGGGTGCGCAAGAGGAAATGGGCAGTTCCCTGGTTTGCCTTATTTCTCTTTCACTTTTTGTTTTGAAAACACAGTGGATTTTAGCTCTTGTGCTTTATATTTTTGATGAAAGCAGGCCTTAACCCATTCAGAACATCAATGCTCTGGAAGAAATAACTTACTTATTTTTTTAAAGATTTTATTTATTTTAGAGAGAGAGGGCACGAGCAGGAAGAGAGCCAGTGGAGGAGAGAGAAGGAAAGGGAGAGAATCCCAAGCAGATTCCATGCCCAGTGTGGAGCCTGATGCAGGGCTCAATCCCATGACCTTGAGATCATGACCTGAGCTGAAACCAAGAGTCAGACACTTAATTGGCTAAGCCACCCAGGAGCCCCTGGAAGAAATAACTTACTAATCAACTTTAGTAAAAAATGAACTCATCCTCCAACAGAAGGACAGTTCCTATTATATTTCAACAATATGAGTAAATTGTTTTTAAATTCATGGAGAGCAGGGAACAATTTTCTTTACAAGTTAAACCCAACCCCAGGCAAGCATTTACTGATCTCTAAAAGAACTGCTGAGACAGGACAATGGAGAAATACTTTATTTAAAGGGTCTTTTATCAAACCAACTAACTTGAAAAGCAAAGAGACAAAGAACAAAGCATATAGAATTCTGTGTTATTTATTAATATACTTATTAATTTCTCTTGCTCTTTTGGCTATAATTTTTATCTTATTCTCTCTTGGGTTTTGGGGGGCTTGTGAGGCTCTGCAAGGTCTCTTGAATCTTGCTGTTTTCTACTCATGGCTCTTGCTATTCTCTTTTCATGGCTTCTCACCTCTTCGGTCCTTATATGGTCTTCTCAGAGGCAGAATCTCCGTTGTAATCTTTTGGTCTCACTAGGTCTCCAAGTCAAGGATATTTAATTGACATCATCAAAATACATACTCATTGGGTTGGTCCCTGGGCTTGACAATTTGTTGATAGTAATTTGTACTTTAACGAGTAAAAGAAAAGGTCATACGTGAAAAATGTATTTCTGCTTTTGTCCCCTTCCTTCCCTCCTTCCTTCCTTCCCTTTCTTCTTCCTTCCTTCCTTCCTTCCTCCTTCCTTCCTTCCTTCCCTTTCTTCTTCCTTCCTTCCTTCCTCCTTCCTTCCTCCTTCCTTCCTTCCTTCCCTTTCTTCTTCCTTCCTTCCTTCCTCCTTCCTTCCTCCTTCCTTCCTTCCTTCCTCCTTCCTTCCATCTCAGTTTCCTTCCCAATAGTAAGGTTAGACCAGAAAGGTTGGAAAATAAACAGATGTGCCTTGGGATTTTACAGACTCAGAGAAGATGACAAAGGGGAAAAGGGATCTCTCTGCCATTTCTTGCGTTCTTATTCTTTCCCACTGTCAACTAATTGCAAGTATGAATAGACTCATTTTCCTAGTTTGTTGTCTGTTTAATTTTAAAATAGGAATATTTCCATTTCAGTACAAAATACATATTGGTGAAGACTTACATTCTTTTCTTTCTTTTTTTAAATACCCTTATTTGTCAGGCAAGAAGCCTACCTAAATATAAAATTATCTATGACCTAATATAAAATTAGCCATACCTGGGTGTAACCTAGTGACAATTTTTCTTTTGATCAGAAGAATGCAAATGTTGCTATTTTAAATTCTATAGTACCTTTTGGAACTCAATACTACTACTTAGCAGTGCTATAGGAAGTCTTCAGAGTATCTATAATGTAGCTATGAAACAAATTTATTATAACAATTTGTGAGATGATTCAAGTCATCCTGACCCTCTTTTTTTTTTTAATCCTTTCTAGGCTGACAGCCTTTGATAGGCTAGCACATGATTAAAAATTATTATAGATCTATACATGATACTGGGAAAACTGGATATCCATAATGCAAAAGAATGAAGCTAGAGCCTTACCTTGTACAATATAAAAAATTAACTCAAAATGATCAAAGACCTAAACATAAGAGCTAATAAAACTATAAGACTTCTAGAAGAACACACAGGGGAGAAGCTTCATGACAAAATTGACATTGGATCAAATGACTTCTTGTATGACACCACAAGCCCAGGAGAAACAGAAGAAAAAATGGATAAATTAGATTTCATCAACATTAAAAACTTTTGTGCATTAAAGGACGCTATCAATAGAGTAAAAAGGCAACCCCAGAATCAGAGAAAATATTTGTAAGTTGTATATATGATAAGGAACTAATATCCAAAATATATAAAGAATTCCTATAACTCAACAACAAAGAACAACCTGATTAAAAAATAGGCAAAGGACTTGAATAGATATTTCTCCAAGGAAGATATATAAAAGGCCAATAAGGACATGAAAGGATGGTCAACATCACTCATCATTAGGGAAATGTAAATCAAAACCACAAAGAGATACCACTTTTGTATCCATTAGGATGGCTATTATTAAAAAACTAGAAAATAACAAGTGTTGACCAGGATGTGGAGAAATTGGAGCCCTTGCTCATTGCTGATGGGAATGTAAAATGGTGCAACTATTGTGGAAAACAGTATTGTGTTCCTCAAAAAATTAAACATAGATTTAAACTTATGATCCAGTAACTCCACTTCTGGGTACATAGCCCAAAGACATGAAAGTAGAGATTCAAAGAGATATTTGTACATCATGTTCACTGCAGCCCAAAAGTAGAAGCAACTCAAGTGTCCAGCAACAGAGAAATGGACAAACAAAATGTGATATATATAAATGTGATATATATATATCTTGAATATATAAATATAACATCAATATATATATTTCATTGCTTTTTAAGGCTGAATAACATTGTGTATTGTATATAGGGAAATTCTGATATATGCTGGAAGATATTCACTAAATGAAATAGATGCAAAAGGACAAATGTTCTATGATTCCATTTATATAAGGAACCTAAAATAGTCAAATTCAGAGACAAAAGTAGAATAGTGGTTATCAGGGCTGGGGAAGTAGGGAATGGAGAGTTATTTTTTACTAGGTGCAGAATTTCAGTTTGGTATGATGAAGAAGTTCTGTGATAGGTAGTAGTGATGGTTGCACAACAATATAAATGTACTTAATGCCACTGAACTGTACACTTAAAAATGGTAAGATGCGGGTGCCTGGGTGGATCAGACAATTAAACATCCACCTCTTGATTTTGGCTCAGGTCATGATCTCAGAGTTGTGGGACCAAGCCCTGAGTTGGGCTCCACACTCAGGGGGGAGTCTGCTTGAGATTCTCTATTCCTCTCCCTCTGCCCCTCCCCCGCTCCCTCTCTACAAAAAAAAAAAAAAAAAATGTTAAAATGGTACTTTGTCACAATAAAAAAAATAAGTCCTCTAAAAAATGTCACTGAACCCACTAACTATTTAGAGGAAAGTACTAAGCCATTCTGCCATAAAACATTATTTTCAGTTTTTAGATTTAATCTTTTTGGCTTTTTTAAATGTCACAAATATTAGAGTCACATTCAGAAGGATTTATATCAATAGCTTTGCATAATAACAATAGTAACAGCTACTGTTTATTGTTTGTCTACAAAGGCCAAAGTCATTAAATGCATTATCTCAATAAATCAACACACAAAAATCCCATGAAGGGAATATTATCACCCCTGGACATATCTTAGGGCTTGGGGGTTTAGTAACTTGTCTCTTGTTAAAAAGCCACACCACTTCCTTATCTTGCATCATTTCACTGCTTTTAGCATGGTAGTGGTAATGAATATGAGGTGGGGGTGGAGAGGTTGGGGGGAGTTGGAGGTGAACAGAGAGATAGATGTTTGTCCTGTGAAGTCGTTATATAAGTGTGCTTGTGTGTGATTGAGGAGAGAATACTTTTATTATTCTTTTTTTTTAAATAAACCTAAGGTGAGCCTAGTTTCTTATCTACCACTTTGGGTTATTTTCATAAATAACTGTTGGGAAATGAACTCAAGAGTGCTATCGTGTGGGCTGTTGTATGCAGCGTCCCCTTGCGTATATCAGCCAGAGGGCCCTGGGGAGACAGTGGTGTAAAGCCAGGGTAAGGATGCCAACCCACATCTCAAACATTTATTAGTTGCCAGGTATACGATGCTATCTACCAGGCGATCAGTAGAATGAATAAGCTACTTGAGTTTTGAGTATAAAAAGGGAAAACCCTAGCAATTCACCAAAGCTTCTTTTCCCATTAAGCCCAAGAGAATATGAATGCCTATCCAGCTTCTCCGGGTCCTCTTGATAATGGCTAGGGTTCAGGGTAATCATCAGAATGTATGGCCTGAGACAGAGGACTGTTTTCCCCACGTGTTTCTTTCCTTGAGTTTGTGGTGTGCCTCCCTCAGAGAGCATGCAGGTGTGGGGATATACCATGCCCCATCTGCCTGGACCGAGCTACCCCTTTCCTTCTCAGGAGTCTGCTTTCTCACAACCACAGGCCAGGCTGAGCCAGGTAAGACCTGGCAGCCTGGAGGTCTTCATCTCCCCCAATTTCTCCTGATTCTTCCTCAGTTTAGATTTAGAGATGTTCTTCGAGGGGCTGATTCCTGTTGGGCAGTTTCTGGTGTCTCAATGGTGCACCCTGCTGGAAATGCTCTACCAGATATGTCACTTGGGAAGGAAAGTTGGAGGATCTGGCGGTCAACAGTGAACCTGCACGGTTCCCTCCATTTCCAGTAGAAGGGATTTTGACAAATCATTAAGCTGAACATAGGGATTCTGGTTGAGGCTCAGCTTTTTTCTTGGTTGATATTTATAATTCAAAAGAGTGCAAGGAATTTTCAGTTTTTACTATGATAGGTCCCCTTAGTCCAGGTCCTCTACAGCAGAGACTCTCTCAACAGTGAATTGTATTAGGAGCTGAGTTCAGTATTTGCATGCACTTAACAGATCTGAATTCTTTTTGATTCACCCAGGTTTCTGGGGGCAGGGAACAGGAATTCTTTTGAGATCCCAGGGCTACTTTCATATCCTAAAGGACCAGGCTGGCACTTCTATGTTTAGAGCTCCATCTCCGTATCACACCTAACGTATTAAAATGCATTCCATGTCCAATAACATTTTCCTTTGTTGTTTAAAAAAGAATTTGAAAATTGTTGTTAAATATTTTGCTTTCAAATTGTTTGCAAATAAATAATTTGCTGTGATCTTTCAGTAATTATGTGCATTCTGAATTTGTGTGAAGTGAGAAAAATGAACAAATTTATTTATAAATGCAGGAAATGTTTATTAACAATAACAATTAATGGAGTTGACATGATCATATTGTTTATGTTTATTAAACATTTATTAATTTTTATTTCGCATTTTTTCCTTTGTATTTTCAGTCTTTTTTTTAGGGGAAGTCTCAGACCTTTTCAAAAGCTTTGAGGCCTTAAGTATCACACTATTTAATGGATAAAATCATACAGTCAGTTCCCTTAATCACTTTCTTTTTTTTTTTTTTTTAAGATTTTATTTATTTATTTGACAGAGAGAGAGAGCACAAACAGGGGGAGCGGCAGGCAAAGAGAGAGGGAGAAGCGGGCTTCCTGTTGAGCAGGGATCCCAATGTGGGGCTCGATCCGGGATCATGACCTGAGCTAAAGGCAGATGCTTAAACAACTGAGCCACCCAGGCACCCCCTTTAATCACTTTCTTATGTGGGTAGGCTTACCTCATTCAATTCATAAGACTGGGTATTAAGCTGGACCATACAAAATTGCTGGTTATTTGTTTTTTTGTGTTTGTGGGTTTTTTTGTAAAATATGACTGAATAGAGGCAATTTCACATGATTTAACCTAATTGTTTTTTGTTACGAATACAATACATTTATTCCTTTGGAAACAGAGTTAAACTGGAGAGGAAAGACTAACAAGAGCAGAGTCCTATGCATGGGGTAGGCACTCAGTAGGTATTTGCTGAATGAATTCATGCAGGTACCAATGAATGACCCAACAAGAAGCAACAACATACACAAGAATGAAATTGCATGTTATGGACTTGGGGTAATGAAACTGGTGGAATATATTAATCATACAAAGCACTTTGGCAATTACTTTTAAAGCCAACATTCTCTTTTTAATTTAATTTTGTTTGTTAACAAGAGACTGGCATTGCCTCTGGGAGAAAGCAGTGTTGGCATAGTGTACTGCCTACTGCTCATTCAGGAATAAAAAAATGGAAACACCATAGGAGTTTAAGGAGGAAAAGAAGCCTTGTGGATCTGAAAGTGGAGATTTCAGAGGTCAATAGGATGTTCGTATTGCTTTTCATTTGGCAGCAAGAACTCTCTCCAAGGGCAGGATCCTTAATCGGAAAGTCCTGGTTTTTAGTTTGGTTTGATCCCAAGGAAGTCAACAGCTTAATTGTTTTTTTGGCTGGAAATCCTAGAGAAAACAAAGGATTATCAAATCTTAATGATTTAATAAGTCTTCAACTTTGGGTCCATCCATCCATCTATTTATTTATCCCCTTACCCTATTGCATCATGATGTACCAGATACTCTCTAGGGGCTGGGAACAGAATGGGGTTTAGGATACAAGAGACACATTTCCAAACTAGAGGGATATTCTCTTGTGTAGAAACATGAAATGTCATTAGTTCTGGAAAAGCAGAGGGAAAAGTGCTCAGGAAGCATAGACAGAGAACTGATACATGGAGAAATTGGAAAAGATTTCACTGAAGAGATGTTAATTGTTCTGGGTCCAGAAGGAAGGTTTTCCATGATTAGAGTAACCAAAGAATGAGAAAAGGGGAGGAGGAGAAGAGGAAAAGAAAAAAAGAAAAAAAAAAAAAAGAAGAATGCCCCAGGAAGGATCCACTGCAAAGGTTTTGGTTTAATTGCCATGGATGGATATCTGTTTTGTTTTTCTTTTTGGCCTTTTTAAAGAAGCTAATCAGGTAATTTAGAGAGCACTAGGTTGAGAAACACTGGTGTAGAAGGAGTAGAAACACACAAGGGTACTAAAGGAGAGGGGGGTTGGATGGGTTGAGGGAGGAGAAAGTTGGAGTTCTACTTTAAGTAAATAGTATGTTAAAAAAGGTGATGTTTAAGGTTTTCAATCTCATGATGGGGGCAGGTCCAATCTAAATGGGACATTGGAACTGAACATTTTGCAGAAAATGGGATGTCTGGAAGAGATTCCTTGAGAGAAAGATTCAGCAAGAAAGATTTCATCAAGAAAGATTTCTGGTGGACCATCCTGAGTCAGGTGTGAAAAGTCAACCAGAAGATACTAGGATCCTTAAAGTTACTGTGTAGAGAGGTGGAGGGAACTTGATCTTCATTATCCAGGAAACACAAAATGTGGAAACTGAACCAAGAAATTTACATAAAAAAACTGGTGCAAAATGAATGAAAACAACAGGACCTCTCAAGAAACAAATTAACCCTTAGAATACTCAGAGTAACAGGATTCCCACAGGAAACAATTTCCCCTGAGGATTAAGCCTGTAGTAAGAAATTACTAAGTACGCAGAAAAAAAATGCCACGAAAATGAGTTAGTACACTTAATAGACAAAATAACTGCAGTGCAGAAACTATATATTCTGGAGCAAATTAAGAGAGATTCCCAAATGAACATGTTTCATATCTTCAAAGAGATAAAAGTAGGAAAATAGTACAGTAGGCTAGGATTAATTAAAAATAGATTAAGTTCTTGAACGTAAGATCTGAAACCATAAAGCTCTTAGAAGAAAACATAGATGGTAAACTCCTTGACCTAGGTCTTAGCAATGACTTTTTGAATCTGACACCAAAAGCAAAAGCAAAAAAAGTAAAAATAAACAAATGGGACTACATCAAACTCAAAAGCTTCTGCACAGCAAATGAAATCATCAAAAAATGAAAAAGCAACCTACCGAATGGGACAAAATCTTTGCAAACCATATATCTGATAAGTGGCTAATATGCAAAATATATAAAGAACTCATACAACTCAATAGCAAAAAAATGATTCGATTAAAGATTGGGCAGAAGATCTGACTAGACATTTCTCCAAAAAAGACGTACAGATGGCCAATAGGTACATGAAAGATGCTCAACATCACTAATCATCAGAAAAATGCAAATCACAACCACAATGAGATATCACCTCACACCTGTTAGAATGGCTATTATCAAAAAGACAAAAAATAACAAGTGTTAGTGAGGATGTGACAAGAAATAACAAGTGTTAGTAAACCCATGTGCACTATTGGTGGGAATGTAAACTGGGGCAGCCACTGTGGAAAACGTTATGGAGGTTCCTAAAAAAATAAAAAAATAGAACTACTATATGATCCTCCAATTCCACTTCTGGGTAGTTAGCTGAAGAAGATGAAAACACTAACTCCAAAAGATATATGCACCCCTATGTTTACGGCAGCATTTTTTACAATAGCCAAGACAGGAAGCAACCTAAGGGTCCATCAATGGGTAAATGGATAAAGAAACTGTGGTATATACACACAATGGAATATTCAGCCACAAAAAAGAATGACATATATGGATCTTGAGGGCATTGTGCTAAATGAAATAAATCATACAGAGAAAGAGAAATACTGTATGATCTCTCTTATATGTGGAATCTAAAAAACCAGAAAAACAAACAAAACACAAAACTCATATAGATACAGAGAATAGATCGGTAGTTGTGAGAGGTGGGGGTGGGGTGGGAGAAATGGGTGAACTGTTTTTGTTTTAGTTTAAATAAATTGAATAATTAATAATAAATAATAAAGATCTTTAAGATTTATTGTAAGTGATAAAAGCCAGATGGATCAATGTATATACTTTACTACCATTGGGTAAAGAACAAAAATGTGGAAGGAAGGATATCTCTATCTCTCTCTTATCTATCTATCTATCTATCTATCATATATCTATCTAAATATATAATATATGTGTTTTTTTCTTATTTGCCTGCATATAAAAAAGACGTAGAAATAGGCATCAATGATAATAATACCGAATAGTTTTTGAACAGTTTCCCCAAATTCAAGTCCTTTGGTAGGCTTTTACATGTGTTACCTTACTGCAGGTCCATGAGTCCCAAGCACCTTCAGTCTAGTTTTTGTTTTTAATTAAAGCAAACACATAAAAATCATGTTTTAGGTAATTGACCCTGCTACTGCGGCCATATCCATTTGGCACAAAAATCGGCACCTTGGCAGAAGTCCTCTACGTAGAAAACAGACATAAGGAAGGCCAGGAGTTTCTGCTAGCTTTAGAAACTCATCCTGTTTTAAGAACATTATGTATTGGATAATGGAATAAGACTCAACTGACCCAATCAGACTCTGTAGCAGATAGCATTCCCTTGGAAACAGACTCTGAGAATCTGAGTTTGTAGGCAGCGTTTTTATTCGTGTGTGTTCTTGGGAAAAAAAAATCTGTGAGGAGGGTGGGAAGCAAAATTAGGAATAAGGGGAAGCTCAATTGTGATGTTCTTGCAACGGAGGCTTCAGCAAATCACATGGGGAGCTGTGAAGGTGGGTGGTGCTGCAGAGGGCTTGCTCATCAAATACCAACCACACTGACCAGTTATCAGATACAAGCCTCCCTCAGGCTGGGAGCATAACCTTGGGTGTGGTCGCTTCCTGGTTACAGTGCAATTCCTGAAGAGACTTGTTGTGTGAAATGTCAGCAGGTAACACTCCTAGGAGGTGGGGGGATGGTACTTGGTCCTGAAGGGAGATCTGGGCTGTACACCATGACATCCCCTACGGAGTCTTAGGGAATTTTGAACGCAGGAGGCATTGGGAAAAGATAGAAGCAGTAGAAGCAGAGGGGATAAAGGACGTGATAAATGGAGTCATGACAGTGGTCGCGTCATTACAGTACTAACAACAAGGTAATTAGGTTGCTACACAGTTTTTGAACGCCTTGAGAGGCCTTGTGTCTTTAACAATGGTAAATGATATTTCAGATCTTCATAAACGCCACCTGAAATTGTGGAGACTGTTGTATTATCCCTGTTTCCTGCAATCTGAAAAAGTGAACCTAAAAGACATAGGTCTTAGGGATTCAACTTTGAAGTGCATCTTATTCAAGGGTATTTATAAGAACATGTGAAGAAAACATTCTGTGGAAAATATAAAAAAATTTTAGAGAGATTAGGAATTTTGCTTACTTGCTTAAAAAAATCACAGTTGACCTTTGAACAACGTGGGGGTGAGGGGCACTGACCCCTGCAGAGTTGAAAATCTGTGTAGAACTTTCGACTCTGCCAAAACTTAACTACTAATAGCCTCCTCTTGCCTAGAAGCCTTACTGCTAATATAGTTGATTAACACATATTTTGTATGCTAAAAGTGCTATATAGTGTATTCTAACAATAAAGTAAGCTAGAGAAAAGAAAATGTTCTTAAGAAAATCATAAGGAAGAGAAACTACATTTACAATACTATTATAAAAAATTCACGTCTAAGTGGACCCATGCAGTTCAAACCCATGTTGTTCAGGGGTCAATCATTACAATCAAAAAATTTTTTTCATAGTTCTGTTTAAATGCAGAGGTATAAGATATAAAATTGCATTCTTAGTGATATATAAAGTCTGATTTGTCCATTTTCATTATTCATTCAGTTTTTATCTTCTGTTTACATGGATAATCTAGAAGTTTCATCCAAATTAATTCAGGAGATAATTTTCAAATTAAATAACCTCAAAACGCACAGTTTTGTCCCTAATAATATATCATAAGTTGTTCTCACCTCACGTTTTTTGTTTACTGGTTTCACAGGCAATCCCCGTAAATGCGATGGGGCAGGAACACAGACATTCTCCTTCCAGCAGAATCACTGTACCTCCATTTTGGCATGGGTCACATTTTCTCGCACTGTATTCATAGAGGTAATCTTCGATGGCACTTTCCAAATTTTGTTTCTTTAGATGTGCATCTTTTATTTTAACAGGAACCAGATTATATATAGGAGATAGCTACAAGAAAGCAAACCATTTAATTTCAGGACTTTTTCTACTGATGGAGCTTGTGCAATACCATTCATTGAATTAGTTGTTTATCAATTCATTAATTCAACAGAGTTTTATTTAATGACGGTATTGGCAGATACGATGTTAGCTTTTAAGACTATAGTAGTGATCAAAACAAGGCATGATCTCTGTGATCATAGAGATCACATTACAGAGATAAGAAGACTGATATTAAAATAATCAGATTGGGGTGCTTGGGTGGCTCAGTTGGTTGAGCCTCTGACTCTTGGTTTTGGCTCAGGTCATGATCTCACGTTTCATGAGATGGAACCCTGAATAGGGCTCCATACTCAGTGGAGAGTCTGAGATTCTCCCTCTCCCTCTGCCCCTCCCCACCACTCTCTCTCTCAAAAAAATAAACAAATCTAAAAAAAAAAAAAAAAAAGAGTATAGTAGTGACCAAAACTAGGCATGATTTCTGTGATCATGGAGATCACATCATGGAAGTACGAAGACTGATATTAAAATAATCATACAGATAAACTTAAAACAGAAACTATGGTAGGTGCTAAATGGGATGGGTACACATGTTTTAAAAATGCACAACTATGGATTTAAACTTTTCTCAGGATCATGTATTAACATTGTTTTTTGAATTGTTTTTGCTGCCTGTTCAGCTCCTCTTCTCTTCCAGCAGGTAGCCAGGTGCTCGATATCTCTTGCTGAAGTGAGGGTTTGTGTGCAAGACCAAGATCAGAAAGCCCCTAAAGGCAAATTCTTTACTGACCTTCCCCCACACCCCCTAAAAAAGCCTGAACTCATTGAGAAAGTTTTGCAGGGAGAACGAGTGTAAGATGAATGCCACGGAGGGAGGAGTTTCCTCCAGACTTAGTATGTCCCTTAAGTAGCAAGAAACCATAACTAGATCTCTGGCAGCTATTTTAGGAAGTAGCAGGATCTGTGGCGTGCCCCTAGGGAAGCTAGGTCCATATCAAGGTCCATATCAAGGACCACAGATTCGGGCGCCTGGGTGGCTCAGTCGTTAAGCGTCTGCCTTCGGCTCAGGTCATGATCCCAGGGTCCTGGGATCGAGTCCCACATCAGGCTCCCTGCTCAGCAGGAAGCCTGCTTCTCCCTCTCCCACTCCCCCTGCTTGTGTTCCTGCTCTCGCTGTCTCTCTCTGTCCAATAAATAAATAAAATCTTTAAAAAAAAAAAAAGGACCACAGATCCAGGGAACATTGTTCAAACTCACATAACAATGAACAATGAGGTTGCCACCGCCACCGTGGACTAAGTGTTTACACATATCATATTCCCAATTTCCCAAAAGACGCATCAGGGTTCTTGTATTAAGTTGGGCAACAAGGAAAGATCTCCCTGAACCCCATCCGACACATGAATAAAGGATGAAATTTCTAGCAGCGTGAGGGGATCTCAGTGTCAACGTGAGAATAGGTTCATATCCAAAATATACCAAGAACTTCCACAGTCCACACAAATGTTCTCCAGCACACACTGTTTTATGAGTTAGTATATAAGATTTAGATTTCAACGATGTCCTATTTATTTGGAATAAAGTAGCCTCTCACCCACGTTGCCACATTGGCATGAACAACATAAGCATGTGATGGAGTTATTTTGATTTTTAGGAAAAGAAATTCATCTTGTTTTACCCTTCAAAGGGAAGTCAAGGCCAGATAATCTAAGATACAGGAATAGAGGGTCATGGAGAAACTACAGTGTGGATGAAATGCATAAACAGTGTTCCAAGAGATAAAGACGAAGGTCATTCAGTGACCGCGGTCTGAGAGGAGCCTCAAACCCTGGAGGCAGAAGTCCCACAAGAAGACGAAGAACAATTAAAATGTACTTCGGGAAGTGTTCCTGAAGAGCCACATCTTTTTCTGATGAACTTTAGCTCTTTGCTAATTAAGAAAACCGTTCTAATTTTTCTCCTATCCTAGCTAACTCTATCTTTCTACCATTTGTAGATATATTTTCATTGGATGTAATCTGTCACAAAACTTGCCAACATACAAATAAATGGAAATGTAATTTAATATGAAGTACACTGAGGTTTCTCACAGGCTTCCAAACTAATTAAACTATGTGCCAAATCTAGTTTGTTGATAGAAGGAGTGTTATTTTCACCCCTATACAAGAGAGTTCAGAATGATTTTTGCCCTGTCTTTATAACTGTAATGGCTACAGCACAGAGCACTGGTACTCCAGCTCTCTAAAATACTTATGCTCTTTAACATCCGGTGCATCACTGCTAAGAGTTGCACCATATAACAAAAACGGTAGGTGAATAGTTCATTATGACTCAAGTTGATCCAGAAAGAGCTTAATATAGCTTGACACGTGGGTACATAAAGTTGGTTGAGGGAAATGAGAAAGGGAGAATGGAGGATGGAAAACGCAAGATGGAAGGTAAAAAGCAACACAACATTCATGCCAGAAGGACCCGCTCATTGGCACGAGCTGGGTCACAAATTTGGGTATATTTTCTAGTGCATTGAGTAAAGACAACTGATTGTAATGGCCACGTGCCTATAAGAAATATTTACATGATTCCCAAGAGAAACAAAATGATCCTTAAAACTGAGATTAAAGAGTAGTATCTCCCATGAGTTTTCATAAAGGAGACATTAGTATTATGTAACATCCTTTTAGTAAATAAAGCAGTGAGTTATAGAATTTTGGTTTTTATAATGCCAAGACGGAACTTCACAGGAAGCCAATTTGCTATACGCTAGCTATATTGATCTCGGCTGTTTTGCTCTAGAGGAAATAATACACTTTAGAGATCTCAGGCCATCATTAATAAATGAAATTTCCTCAGCTGACGTTTTTATAACTAGTTTGTAGCAGTAAGCTTAAGAAGAAACCAAGTTCAGCTAGTCTGTTGAGCTAAAATGTAGAAATGTTGTGTTAACATTCAGGCAAGCTGGAAATAGAATTAATATTCTTCCATGAAAACTGAAGCTCTGACAAAAGTTAATACTGAAGGAGAGGCCCTATCTCTGCATGAAGAAGGGTGGAGGAAAAATTCTTGGGCTGGGTTAATACATTCCTCAAGAAGAGGTTTGGGGTCTGCTAAAGCATGCAGGCAAAGTGAGAATCAGAGCCACAAGGTTATTTTTTTCATAGTTTTTATTTTATTTTATTTTATTTATTTTATTTTATTTTATTTTATTTTATTTTATTTTATTTTATTTTTTCATAGTTACTTTAGCATGGAAAAATATGTTATGCTATGTTAAGTTATGTTGTGTTATGTTGTATATAACTGTTTTACTTAGAAAATCTCGGCAAAATTCTTTAGAGTAATATAACTTCCTAGTGTTTTCTCCAAGATAAGCTGTTTGTAATATAAATACCTAGGTAATTGATTTAATTTGCTCAGAGGATTAAACATAAACCAGTTAATAGTTTAGTGTAGGTGGGGAGAGGTTTCACCAATTCTTTAAATAATTAAATAGAAGGGTCAACTATTTTAATATTAAGACCATCCCTGGTGTTTGAACATGTCATCCATAGATAAGAGAATGCTTCAACTTACCAAATAATTAATTAGTGATTATAGATTGTTTAATTACCTCATGGAATAGCTTCTAAACCAGAAAAACACTTCTACTGGATTTATAAAATCAAAATAATTTGCAATCTATTTTAAGGTCAAACCAGACTATATATCATATTCTTCAGGGATTTAAAAGTCACACAAAGTCAATAAAACACATAGTATTCTACTATTTTCTGCACTTCTAAAGAAGATACATTTTTAAAAGTGGTTCCTGGGTGACTTACTGTAGTTGTCATTTTCTTAGGTAGGACATTCATATGAAAAGCCCAGGCTTCCAATATGTAAAGAAAGAAACTTATACAGGTAGTTTAGATGGACTGCCTACTGATCTAAAAATCTGGAGATCAATAGTTGCCCTTGAAGATAGGATAAACTATATTTTGCATCCAGCCAGTGGGACTGTCCAAACAGAGTTGCTGAAAGTCTTTGAACAATCTTGGATCCCTACAAGGACAGCTGAACTTCCTTTGTCGGGATGAGAAGACAAGCCAGTTTAAGTGTCCATGTGGATATAAACATCTTTCTAAATGAATTCTTTTTTCATTTAAGATTTTCTGACATAGATTTATTTTTACTGAGTTCAAAATAATGAATTTAAATGTGATTTAAACATAATAAAATAAAAGGGTACCTTTTTTTTTGGGTGGGTACCCGGGTGGCTGAGTCGGTTAAGCGTCTGCCTTTGGCTCAGGTCATGATCCCTGGGATGGAGCCCCACATCGGGCTCCCTGCTCAGTGGGGAGCCTACTTCTCCCTCTGCCACTCCCTCTGCTCATGCTTTCTCTCTCTCTTTTTCCCTCTCTCTCTCAAATAAATAAACAAAATCTTGAAAAAAAAAGAGACTCGAATTTCGTATATAGACACGCTAATTTGGCCAACTTTATTTCCCTGTTTGTCCTACTTTTGGGACAAAATATTCGAAGTTCCATAGATATATTAGCATGTCTATAAATGGCTAGATTTCTATGACTTAAAGGGAAAGTAGATTACAATTTTCCGGTTTCTTAGTTCTGCCCTCATATAAATGTGATGGTTTTGGTAGCTTCACTCTTTAAAGACAACAAAAGGGGATGAAGGAATAAAAATTTCCAATAACCTTTATTGGATAGTCCTATCAAACTATGATAGGACTTTTGATAGGACTATCCAAACTTGGATAGTCCTATCAAAATGCCAATATGACTGTAACTCAAGTTAATCAAACTGAAGTCATCAAAGATAAATCTGACCCGAGGGAGAATTGTGAAACTGACAGGGAAAATTGAAACCTATAAAAGGAAGTAGGAAAACAAATAACAGATAAAGGAAAACACATACCCTTTCTATTAAGTTTGGGGAGAGAGTGATGGGGCTAAATGAGACTAGCATTTATATCTTTACAATTACAGCGCAGTTTGTTTCCCCTGGAAATAAGGACTAATGGGTTTATAAACTGAAGACTATAATCAAGATACAAAAAAGAAAAAAATTTCTGGACCCTAAGAACTGCTCACCCTTGGTCTTATTTTCTGAGACCTTACGAACTTCCCTCTCGTGAAGGCCCTTCATGATTCTCCTGTGTTGGAAGTGGTGCTAGGATGCCCCCTGAAAGCAAGGGACAACCAGGGGCAGATGGAAGAGAACTGACAAGTCTTGGGCACCAATTTTGTGCCAGTCTGTGCGAGAGGCTCTGTGCAAGCAATGCTACTGAATCCTCAAAATAAACATGAAGCCCTGGAGCGTGTAGGGTTGCAGAGGTCAGAGAACTTTACATGTTTAGAGGACAGAGATCAGAACTCAGCCTGGGTTGGTGTGAGGCCACAGGTTGTGCCTCTCCTCTCTGTCCAGCTTCTTTCTGGGGATGAGATAGCAGTGCGTTGGAATGCTTACATCTCTTTCAGATGAAGTTAACTGTTCATCTGAACCCACGGTTACGCTGAATAAGAAAATGTAAAAATCTCCTATTTGAAAATAAACATTCCTTACTTTTTGGTTTATGAGCACTGGAGCATCATTTAAGGAAGTGGCCCAATTTACAAAGTCACTCATATCAACCGTCTTGGCTCCTTTGAGAAGCTTCTCTTTCAGTTCATATGCGTATTTTTGGGTCCCTCCTCTTATGAGTGAAATAACGTCATCTATGATGCCATCTTGACTGATGTTTACTGAGAAGAGAAGATGATATAAGTGAAGCCTTTATAGTTCTGTGACATTTGATGAATACTTATTGAACCCTTTCATAAAGTATCATCTAGTACATTTATTGAATTTTATTTATATAATTTTTTTTACCCCAAATCTCCAAGACCAATTTTTATTAGTAGCCAATGGAAGACTTTAACTGTCTTAAAAAAATAAAAACAGCATGACGATTGAGATACATTGATGATTCCAAGTTCATCACTTATGCACATGCACACATGACTTTGGGCTACACTATACCTTTTTTGTTTCAGACTTACCTTCATAATTACATTTTATATAGGTTTGTTTTAAACTATTATAATATTATGAATAATCAAAACATATAAAAAAGAATCAGGTGAAAAGCAAAATTTTTTTCCATCCCACATTCCTACTTATTGCTCTCCTTCAATCTCTCTAGACTAAACCACTTTTAACAAAACTTGTGAATCTTAGAGAGTTGTAAATTTTTCAAACTGGAAAGGAATTTCAAGGAGTTGTTGTTTATCCTGTTTCATTTTTATAAATGAGAAAACTGAGACTCAGACAGGTGGAGTGACTAGCCCAAGACTAGCTTAAGGGGTAAATATTGAAACTAGGACATTTTATGGCAAGTTCAGTTTTCTTTGCACTTCATTAACGGTTTCCAGTCATGGCCATACGTTAGCGGTTGGTATGCTTTTAAAAATATCAGGCTTTCTTCTCTCTGCCTCCCCACTATCATTTGATTCTTTAGAGGTGAGCCTCAACCATTTGTATGTCTGAAAATACTCTCAGATTAGATTAGAGTAAAAACTGAGAACTCCAGAACTACCTCATGCTTGTAAATCTGCTAAATATTACCAAAACAAGCAACATTTTTACCAAAGATATTTATATTCTTAAAAAGGTTATGCACTGATTGAATGTTAAGGATGAATTGGGATTTCTTTCCCCCCCAATTTTATTGAGATATATTGACACACTGTAAAAGTTTAAGGTGTACAGCTTAATGACTTGACATATACATATATTGCAAAATGATTACCACAATAAGTTTAGTTAACATGCATCACCTCATAGAGTTTACAAAAACTTTATTTTTTCCTGGGATGAAAAATTTTGGTATCTACTCTCTTAATTACTTTCAAACATATCACATGGTACTGTTAACTAGTCATCTTGTTGTATATTACATCTCCAGTATTTATTTATCTTATAACTGGAAGTTTGTACCTTTTGACTCATTAGATGAAGGTGGATTGGGGGTTTTGAGTCAGGTGGAAGGAATGGTTTTGGTCTCTCCTTTCTTAAAGGTCACACAGGGTCCTGTCACTAGCCTATTCGGAAGCTGTGTTAAAATTGGGGAGAAAAAAGGAGATCTTTCTTGAAGACATTTCTCTACCATTGGCCTTCTACCATTGCCATGATAAATATGAAATCTACAATGACCATGGCGTAAAAGCCTTTCCCAGAGCTGCATGCTGTGTGACCTTACAATGGTGATTCCAATGAACACATGTCCATGGGTTACTTGTGTTTATAATGGTTTGGAAACCACTATAAAGATAAAATAATTTTGAAGCACTCTAAGTTTTTTTTTAAATAAAGAGGATAGACAATAAGGAGAGTTTACAGTGACAGAGTACTGCTCATTGACAACGCCCCTCCTTTTTTTTTAAGGATTGAGTTAGGTCATACTTACCAGTTCTACCTTCACCCCTCTTTAAACAATCATTTTTATTAATTTCTCCCTTGACTTCAACTCCAGCTTTCAGAGAAACATCCAGATTAAACCCGAGGCATCTCTGTATATCCCTTAGTTCAATACCTGTTTAATGTATTTAGTTGAAAATTGTTAAATAATGTTTATCAACATCACAAATAAATTCCAATTTTGCTATTTTGTAAGAAGCGTACTTACTGGGATTCCTACATATTATTACTGAGCTCAAATGCAAGGTCATATCTGCCCTGATTTGTCCTCATATTAGAATCTAGCAGCCTCCTTTTGAATTTGCTTGTCAACTTAATACCAAAGGACATAGAAATTTGCTCCTTGTTTGAAAGGGACAGAAGTCAGAATAGGGCAGTTATAGTAAAGTCCTTCACCTCTAATAACATGGCAGGGAGACACTGACATCTAACATATACTGAATACTTATCATATACACAACATCTTTCTAAGCATTTTGTATGCATTAATTAATTTAATCCTCACATTGGTCTTTTGAGGTAGGTTCTATTATTGTCCGCATTTTACAGATAAGGATATGGAATGGCAGAGCACGTAAGTAATCTGCCAATGGAATTCAGCAATTAGCCAAGTTAGTATTTGAACCAGGGTCGTCTGGTTGTTAAGCACTTCTCTATATTGACTTCATAATTTGGTCGTGGGATGCATCAACATCTCTTGATCCTCTTTGGAAGACTCTTCATTATTAAGGTAGCTAGTTATTGCTTTGAGCAGATGGCTTATATAGATGACAATTTTGTTTTGGTCCTATGAATGTTACTTAGTAGATAGCAGTCTTGGAAGCTGACTAACTGTGGTGTGTGGATGCCACAGTTATTAGGAAGAAAAATCCTAATATTTAATTCAAACATATAATTTATTATCTGTTTAGAAGAGAGAATAATAATTTTATTTTAAGGGTAAACTGCCTCAGTTCATTGACCATGTAGTTTTTGCTCTTATTTATCATTTCAAATCGTACACACACACATGCCAAAATGCTTTATGAAAAAGGAAAGGGAGAAGTTAAGTTAAACCCAGTGTTTCATGGTGGAATTTAGAAGTAGGGATCTGGGGCATTCAGGCATTCATTGACTCAACAAATATTTTTTGTGTACCCACAACTAGTGAGAACTTGAGAAATATCAGGTGTCTTTTCCCATGAGAAAGGGAGAGGGAGGATAAAAATGGAAGACCATGCTAGAAATCCAGAATACTAGATTTCCAGCTGTAACCTAAGAAGCATAAAGACTTTGATTCTGAAGCTGGGGATGAAAATACCTAAGTGATCCCAATGAACTTAGCTTCTCTACCTTCGCTGTGGAACTTTTCATGTTCAGACAGGGTCTGGACATCCCAAATCTAGGTGGAGGACATGGCCTGGTCTTCAGGTATTGCTAGTGAAGAAGTGAGAAAGATGACTTCCCTCTCAAAGATACCAGAACTGACCTAATGATCCTTGTCTACTAAGGCCAGATGCTAAGTAAATTTAAGTGGGTAGGTCTGAGTTATCCAAGATTAAAAATTTTGGCCCATGGAACTTTTTTTACCAAAGCAACTCTTAGCCTGAATTGTTCCTTGTGTTTTGATCATCCTTGTTGAGCCTTTCTCTTCTGATTTTCAGGTCACTCAAGACATAGCCCTCGTGTGTCCCTCGCCCATGTGATGTCTATCAAAATAGCCTACCAGGCAGGACTCATGAGACTTCATCATTCTATATATAGCCCTGTAAGGCAGTATAATCCAAATAACCTCATATTTCACTCCCCCTGGCAGTGTTTCTCCTTGCTTAAGACTGAGGCATCAGGAGCAATTTGTTCTGGCCAGGTCATATTTGTTTTGTCTATAAAGTGCTTACCACCTATGGGGTCAATGTCAGACTTCAAGCTCATAGCCATATCACATTCTTCACTTGACACAGATAGAAGCTATAGGGAAGGAGCCACAGAAAAGGTTTTTGCCAACACTTCCTGCCCTAAGAGACATACTGAAGAACGCTGAGGACAGAGAAAGGAGCTATGTTGGCGCCTACCTCCTCTTTAAGGAACATTATAACTAGAAATAATTACTCACAAAATAAATAATTAAAACTGATTAACACAGTCACTTTGCATCTACTTTATTCTTAAAAGGCTTAGATAAAGCTGTTAGGCCAGTATGGTAACCATGTAGTACATAGGTTTTTCCTGTACATGTGGCAGACATTGATGATCGACCATGGCCTTCTTTCCATGTTCCAAGTGTGGTCAGATATCTACTCAACATGGACCCAATTCAACTACCACCCTATGATTAGACGTGTCATAAGATGAGGTAAAGCTGATTTTTCTACCCTTGCTTTAAGACACCAGACTTATACAATCTTAACATTACTTTCTTCCTCCTCCTTAAAGGAAAATAGAGAAAAATATTTTCCTTCCAATACTGAAGAATCCTTTGGAAGATAATTGTCATACATATAATTGAACCAGTTTATTGATTAAGAAATAGGTTATGTAAATTATGTCTCTTGTACTTTTTTCACCTTTTAAGTAGTATGTCACTAGAAGCAGCATCACCAACTGATATTAAATTACAGTACAATTTTGTGCATTTCTCAATAATGCATGACCAAGTCATCTAGTTTGAGGTAGAAGTCAATTTGCTGTCTGATAGGGTTTTAGATGCCAAAGGGCGGAGAGAGAGTTCTCTCAAAGAAGCAGGACTTTATTTTAAAACACTTAACCACTGAAAGAGATTAGCAATAGGAATAATGATTGGTTAAAACAACATTAGAAGTTAGAACACTATTTCTAGGTATACCTTTCTCTTTCATGGATGCTTTATCCAAAACATATATTAGTTCATAGAATCCTCCTAGAGACCCAGAGCTACTATAGTGGGTTCCATAGGTTTCCAAAAATGCAAAATATTCCCCCTTTGCATAGGTAGTTGGCAGAGCTTTTATGTCATCCAAGAAAGTTGTTGTCAGCATGACATCCCGATTTCTCATCACAAATCTCCCCAGATGAATTATTCCTTTCATATGCAGAAACACTTTTTCCTTGATTGTAGAACAGAAGAAAAAAAATATGAGTTTCATCACCACTATTTCAAATTTAAAAATCACAAAATTTAAAAATCACAAAAATAAAAAATCACAAAATTTAGAACTTCCCCAGGCAACAAATGTTTTAGCAGTGACCCTAGATGACCACTTTAACCCAGTAGGATGGCAAACTCAAAATGTGGTTAGTCCCAACTGTTGATGAAGATGGGCAGCAATCGGAACTCTCAAGCACTGCTGGTGGGAATGTACAATGGCCTAATCACTGTGGAGAACTGCTTGACAATTTCTTGTAAAAGTAAACACACATCTACCCTGTGGTCAGCAATTCCACCTCTACATAGTTACCTACGATCAGTGACAAAATAGTCCACAAAGAGATCTGTACGAGACTTTTAGAGCAACGTTAGTCAGAAGAGCTTAAAACTAGAAACCACTGAAATGTCCAGAAATAGAAGAACTGATCAACAAATTGTGGTATGTTCACAAAAAGTACTACTAATTAGCAATAAAAAGGAACAAACTACCGATACACGCAACAACATAAATACATCTCAAAAATATTACGCTGAGTGAAAAGAGTCAGACACAAAAGAGTATGTACTGTATGATTTCACTTACATGAAGTTCTAGACCAGGTGAAATTAAGCTATGGTCAGAGAAATCTGAAAAGTGGTTGCCTCTCAGGCAGTAGGGGATTGACTGAAAAGGGCATGAGGGAATTTTCTTGAAGTGATGGAAATGTTCTATGTCTTGTTTGACAAGGTGGTCACACAGGTGGATACAAAAGTCAAAACTCATGGAACTACAGGCTTAAAATATTTGTTATTTGCATTATCATTTGTAAGTTATACCCCACTAAGTTGATTGTAAAATGTTGGCAAATGGAAGGAAATGTAGACATTCTATATGGAGCCCAATCTTCTCATTTTGCAGATGAGGAAACTCTGATCCAAAGGTATCAAGTTATTTGCTCCAAATAACAAAAATAGTCTTTGGCAGTGATTGGTACTACAAACCTAGGTCTCAGATCTCCCTGCTCCTTCCTCTAAGTCCTTTCAATTTTTTATAACAAAGATAGGATAAACAACATTTTAAGAAATGCAAGCTAAATGAGTGAATAGTTAAGCATTCCTAGGTATGATGGCTTAAATTTCCAGGAGAAAACTGAGGCAGTGACAAAGAACTATGTGTTTCAATGCCACAGACTGTCCCAGTCAAAACTAAACTACAATGTACACCTATGATTTGTAGATGGTTCATTTAAGTTGCTCCTGCTATAGTAGTGGTTAACACATGTTGATTGCATAGAAGTTGAAAACATTTTATTATTTTTTAAAAGTATATCTTGGTGTATATGAACATCACACCAAACTTTCTGTGTTTTAGAAGCACAACTGTTCACATTGTATGGCTGTGGGTGATGGTCAGTGATTCAGTCTTCAACAACGAATTTGCCTTCTGATGACTTGCATAATAATTCTCAGTGGAGTCTCAAACATGCACAAAACATATTTGGACTCCTCTTCATTGTTGCTAAAATTAGGAGGTATAACTTGTCAGAGAGCGTTAACATTCTTTGGCTCAACTTATTTCAGAGGTAGATCTTAGATCATTTCCATCCAAATATAAAGTTGTTCCTTCCATCTTAGATAATAAAAACAAAATCTCTCGGCCTCACTTGTCTAATCACTTGCTACCAATTTCCTTGCCTTCATTAGAAGCAAAATTCCTTTAAAAAAAATTCTGTACTGGCTGTTTTCAATTCCTCTCTTTCTATTTTCTCTTAAATCTAATTCAATCATGCAGCTTTCCTCACTACTTCAGCAAAACTTCTCTTGTCAAGGTCACCAATGACCTTCACAATGCTAAAGCCAGCAGCAGTTACTTCTTAGTCCTTCTTCTTTGACATATTCGCACGTTTGACCCAGTTCATTACTCCTTTCTCCTTGATACGGATTCTTTTCTTCTAGGGCAGTTCTTCTCAAACTGTAAAGTGTAGACAAATCACCCATAGAATCTTGTTAAAATGCAATTCTAATTCAGTAGGTCTGGGTCAGAGGCTGAGGTCTTAGCTTCCTGGTGATGCTAATGTTGCTGATCCATGGACCACACCTTGAGTAGTGAGGTTCTAGGGCATTATATTTGCCACACCTTGCTGTCCTCTGCTGGTTCTTCCTCTTTCGCCAGACCTCTTTCTATCGAAGTTCCTTGAGTTTAGTCTTGGATCTTCTCTTTTCTATTTACATTAATTCTTGGCGGTCACACGAAACCTTATGACTGTAAGCACCATCTACATACAAACAACTCCCAAACTTACAGCTCAATCCCAGATCTTTTTGTCAAACTCCAGACTTATAACATCAACTTCCTACTTAACATCTCCAAATGAATGTCTAACAGACATCTCAAACTTAATCTGACTACAATTGAATTATTGTTTTTATTCTCTCAACCTGCTCTACCGAAAGTTTTCTCTATCTCAGTTAGTAGCAGCTCCATCCTTCCAGTTGTTTATACCTTAGACTCATGCTTGACTCTATACCTGTTCCAACCATCTGCACACACCTGGATTCCTGCAATAGTTTTCAACAAACCTTCTTCCTTTTGCTCTTCACTCTCATAATTTCTTCTCATTTAAAATAAATTAGCATATGTCAATCTTCTATTCAAAAATTCTACTGACTTCTCATGTCACTCAGAGAAAAAGCTAAACTCAGAACAGGCTGTGAGGCCCTTCATGATCTGGTTCAGGATAAACTTTCTAACCCGTTCTCCTGGTTCCCTTGGCCCAATGGGCAGATATGTTCCCACCTTAAAGACTTGTCTCTAACAGTTCCTTCTGCCAGGTACATCATCCCAACTATGACTATTTGGCTATTTCTTCTCCTTCAAATCTTCATTCAGATTTCATTTCCTTAATGAAGTCTACCCTGGACTTTCTTTTTAATATTGCCACCTGCCCAGCACTCCTGATTTCCCTTGTGTTATTCTACTTTTTGTTTTATTCCATAGCACTTATCACTTTCTAAATACTATATATCTCACTCTTTTGCTATTACGTTTATTTTGTCTATCTCTCCCTGCTGAACTTCCAGCTCCCTGAGGACAGGAATCCTTTTTAGTTTGGTTCACAAATGTATTCTAAGCCCCTGGAACAGTGCCTGGCCACATAAGAAATCCACATTAAATATTTGTTGTATGATTTAAAGGATTTTCCAACTGCATAGTATGGATGGGTATGCATATTTATATAGAGACAAGGTACAGAGCCCTCCAAAACAATTGTATGATTAGGCATAATATAAATACTAAGTGTGAATTATTATTATTTTTAAAGGAGAGCATATCTAAACAGGTGACTATGTTATCAGAAAAGGAAGAATGAACATTTTACCAGCATCATACTGATTACAGAAAGTGTTTCCTATATTTCAAAGGTGATGAAACAAAATTCTAAATCTGGATTAAATATTAAAAAACACATTTTCAAAGCTTAAATTAAGGTATAATTACAAAGTAAGCAGACCAATGTCATATGCAATGTGTACAATTTCATGGCATCTACTTTAGAGACGCTTTCCAGTAAGTTGTCATCAGTGTAAGATACTGCAATGAAGAATCAGACTGAATTCCTCAGTCTGATTCTTCATTGTCATTCTGAAGATGGTATAAATTCAATAGTCTATTACCACAGTCTCAGTCCAAAAGTATGTTCCGAGTTCTTAATACGTTTGTTCTCTGTTTATCACCACCAAATATCTCACCCCCTCATATACTGCAGATCCCAAGGCCCTTTCTTCAGTTAGCATTCTTCTTCCTCACCTCCTAGCTACATATTTGGGGATTTGCTGAGTATTATTTTTTCTTTCTCTCCAGTGAACTCTATCTGGTCCAAACACTTAAACTTAAAAGAGGGGGTTTGGTTAGTTTGAAAAATATCCCATTATATCCTCTATATTAAGTGTTTGGTCTTACCTTTTCAGAAGAATGTGACAAGAGCAGTTGGTAAGTTTCATTTTTGGAATATGTAAATCGAAATTTACCCTCAGCATTTGTAAGACTGAAGTTTTTTTTGCCAGACTTTTCAATTGCTTCGGTAGGTGTGAATTTTAAAGTTATATCTGCATTAAAATTTGATGTCTTCTCTTGGACAATTCTTTTGAATGACTCCATCTGTTCTTCATAATATTCAGTTCTGAAATTTTTATCGGCTTTGGTCTAAAAGAGAATGATGAAATGCTGTGAAAAACAACATACAAAAAAACCACCCCAAATAAACACAGATGAAAGAAAAAACAAGCAATTATTTGAAAGGTATTTGAGCAAAGGAGTTAAGAGTGAAGCACTGAAGTGACATCGCTGGGCTCTGATACAGACTCCATGACTGAGGACAGGACACAGTAATCTCTCTCTGCGTCTGATTCCTAGTCTATGAAAAAGAGATGCTCACCATACATAGCCCAAACGCTGTTAGAAGATAATGAAATGAGATAATGCATA
The DNA here is from genome assembly GCF_009762305.2 of Zalophus californianus. Lineage (NCBI taxonomy): Eukaryota > Metazoa > Chordata > Mammalia > Carnivora > Otariidae > Zalophus > Zalophus californianus. Next base: position 123,255,196 of record NC_045599.1, on the reverse strand, counting down.
TGAAGGGCTTAGAACATAGCAAACTTTCAAATGTTAATATGTTAATAATTAAAGAGCAATTTGCATAACAGATGCACAATATACTTCCATTTGTGTAAAAAAAGAAAGAAAGAAAGAAATGATAAAGCCAACACTGACTGAAGGCTTCTGGGCCAGCACTGCTTTGAATATTTTATGCATGTTTATTAATTTAAGCAGAAAGGTTAAGACGAGCTCTGCACTCTGAAACTTTACACTCTCCTGTCCGTTAATACATACATACATAAAGAAATAAATAATAAAAAACTAAAAAAAAAAAAGACTAGGAAAGCAAGCAAGCGAAGAAAGGTCTTTATGTGCACAGAAAATTACCAGAAAAATCGACAAAGCTAAGTGTTTGCCCTTGAGAAGGGGAACTGTGAAATAGAAATCTGGAGAGGGAGCAGGCTTATATTTCCTTGAATAATCTTCGGCGATGTTCAGACTTTTTGACTTTTTTTTTTTTACCACTTTCATGTTTGCATGGGGGAACAAAACACCCTGAACTAAACAACCTAGTTAAAAATTAAAAATACTAAACTTTCAATTAAAGAATTCTTAGCCACAAAACCAAAAGACAACCGACAGAATGGGAGAAGATATTTGCAAATGACATATCAGATAAAGGGCTAGTATCCAAAATCTATAAAGAACTTCTTAAACTCAACACCCAAAGAACAAATGATCCAATCAAGAAATGGGCAGAAGACATGAACAGATATTTTTCCAAAGAAGACATCCAAGTGGCCAACAGACACATGAAAAAGTGCTCAACATCCCTTGGCATCAGGGAAATCCAAATCAAAACCTCAATGAGATACCACCTCACACCAGTCAGAATGGCTAAAATTAACAAGTCAGGAAATGACAGATGTTGGCGGGGATGCGGAGAAAGGGGTTAGCCTAGTGATGGGTATTTAAGAGGGCACGTTCTGCATGGAGCACTGGGTGTTATGCACAAACAATGAATCATGGAACACTACATCAAAAACTAATGATGTGATGTATGGTGATTAACATAACATAATAATAAAATAAAAAAAGAAAAAAGAGTTCTTAGCCAACTTGACAGTTGTCAGGTATCAGTGGGAAGTTTGTTAATCTCAGTGGTGAAACTCTTCCCAGAGGTTCTCTGCAATAGGTTGTAACTCTTGTCTGAGAAGGAGCCACCCATCTCTTCAGTCAGCACAGACTGGATCCGCATACAGTGGGGAGCTGTTCTGCACAGGAAATGCTATGGTCTGAATGTTTATGTCCCTTATGTCCCTTCACAAAATCCATATGTTAAAATCCTAATGACCATTTCAATGGTAGGAGGGGGGTCTTTGGGAAGAGTCTTCATGAATGAGATTAGTGCTGTCATAAAAGTGACCCCACAGAACTCTCTAGCCCCTTCCACCATATGAGGATGCAAGAAGTCTGTAGCCCAAAAGAGAGCCCTAACTCAACGAGACTAGCACTCTGATCTTGGACTTCCAGAACTTCTGATGTTCTCATCTCCAGAATTGTGAGAAATAAATTTCTGTTTTTTTTTCTTTCTAAGCTACCCTGTCTCTGGTATTTTGTTATACTGGCCTGAATGGACTCAGACAAGGAAACTAAACTTACCATCTAATGGGAATATATATAAAAAATGTGTATAATTTTCATTAAATCTAGGCATGCTGGGAAGAGTGCTCAATATGAAGGGGGTGAGTAACCTAACCACATCACTTCCCTGCTTAAAATCTTTCAGTCTTCCCACTGCCTTTAAGATAAAGTCTAAACTAGACTTATTCCAAGTTAATCTCTTCCTGACTGTACTCCAGCCCTTTAGACACATTTTTTATTTTCACAGCCTGTGCTTCTTCCCACCACAGGGCCCTTTTATGCTGCTTTACTTTCTGGAATGTTCTCTGACATTTGCCTCCGCCACTCCCCATAAACCAAACACATACACATTCTCTCACATATACACACTCTAAGGCTTGACGTGGTTAATTCCTACTCCTATTTCAAGTCTTAGCTTAAATATTACTTTTTCAGCAGGGAAGGGTCTTTCCTAATCCCACAGACTAGCAAATCTGTTTTCTATAAGCTCTCATGTCTCTTAAAATAAAACAAAATGCAGGGCGCCTGGGTGATGCAGTTGGTTAAGCGTCCAACTCTTGGTTTCGGCTTAGGTCATGATCTCAGGGTCCTGAGATTGAGCCCTGCATCGGGCTCTGCACTCAGTGTGGAATCTGCTTAAGACTCTCTCTCCCTTTGCCCCCTACCCTCTGCATGCTCTCTCTCAGATAAATAAACAAATCTTTAAAAAAATAAAACAAAATGAAAAACCTTTTCTTTTATGATTGTTTATTTAATAGACTTTCTGATGGTAAGCTCCAAAAAGTCAGGGAACATGTCTGTCTTATATCTACACATCCACTATAGCCTCACCACTTAATAAAGTGCCTGGCATATAGTAGATGCTAACAAAAATTTATTAACTTTAATACAGCTAACAATAAAAACTAGTATTTATTGAGTGCTTACTCTGTGCCAGGGCTGTTAAAAGTGGTTTATGTAGAATAAAACATTTAATTTCTTACCTTTAAGATAATTTCTGTAATTATCCCCATTTTACCAATAAGAAAACACAGGTTAGGAAATTTGTTTGAGCTCACACAGCTAGCATTGAAACCCAGAAAGTCTGATTCTAGGGCCGAGCTGTTAATTCTTATGCTACACTGCCAAAGAGGGCTTGACAAATTCTAGCTAGTAAAATAAAGGACTCATGGAAAAGGTTGCCTTGAACTTGGCCTTGAAAAATGAATAGGCTTTCTGTTGCCTTGAGATCTAAGGCTAGTGGAAGTGTTGCTGGGTGAACTGGGGAGACCCTGGGCTCTAGGGCCTCAGCCCAGCCCATCTGGAATGAGTCCCTGAAGGTTCTTGGTCATGACTCGGGAAAGAATTCGAGGACAGACACTCAGCACAGTTGATGAGGGTCACAAATGGTTAAGTTTATTAAATCGAAAAGTACACTCTCGAGATAGGAGAGCAGGTGAGCTTGGGAGAGAGCTGTGCACCCTGGGGGTTGGGTTTCTATCTTTTACTGACAGTTGTTAACTAGGGGGTGGAATGTTTATGGGGGCGGGAAGCAGGGCTTTGCACTTTTTCTCCCTAATTTGGTCAGAGGTTTCCTGTCATGGCACCTGCCATCTTGGGCCTGTCTGGTTTGCTCCAGCTTCTTGTGGAGCGCGGCAGTGTAGGCCTCTGACCTTCCCGATAGTGGACCATGACTTCCTTCTTGCTGACTTCCAGGTATCCTGTTAGAACCTAACTGCCTACTCTAATAGGAGCCACTGAACACAATTCTACTCAGTCTTTAAAGCTGAAAAGGGCCAGAGCCGAGCAAAATGGCACCAGGGAAGTATTTCCTAACTCTCCTGGAAGGCCGAGCTCTTCCTAGCTTACTGTGTGCTAATTGGCAGCAAGATAAATGTGGTGTAATTTGTAGGCACCTGCACTTATTCCTGACATGGCTAGGAAGAAAGAGGCACTGGCAGAGATCAGCTTAGCAGTGTGGAGGATTGCTGGCAGGTGTAAGAGAATATTGGTCAGGGTATCTGTTAGGATGCTGTTGAATGGTCCTGTCTGACTGCTGGGATGACAGTAGTAAGTAGAGTCTGAAACAGTGAAGGTGGGGTCACTCCAAAAAGAAGTCTGAGTTCCATGACAGGCAGTTAGAGATGGACCAATATTGGGAATCATCATGAAGAGAGAGCAAAAAATCTTTGAAGAGAGGCCAAGTGGCAAGATTATAGAAAGCAGGATGACGCAAGGATAGAAGCAAGTTTCTTTATGAAAACCAAAATAAACAGACATGGAGAAGATGAAATTAGAGAGACAGCCAAGGGGCTTGCGTGTTCCGGAAGGCCATGCATATTATAGGGGACAGTTCAAGCTCTCTTGTTTAAAGGTTTATACAACTGATGCTTCTTGAAAAGAAAGACACATGATTTCTGGAACTGGGGGTGGAAGAGATAGAATACAACCAATAAATATTGTAGAGTTCAAATTGAAAGGAAAAGGTGGGAGAGCAACTGGAAATAGAAAGTAAAAAGGGAAAACTGTTAAGGATGCAACTAAGACTTTGTACAGATAGACAATGAAAGCATGTGTTATTTATTATGATTATTCAAGACATCTCTCACTAATTGAGAGAAGGAACCTGGAAAGAGCAGACTGACTGCCAGCTCATGAGCCACCCTCAGCCAAGGTACTGAGGGAAGCCATCCCCACACTCCCAACCCTTTAGCTACTAAATTTTGGGGTAATTTGAAATTTCGTAATCAGTAACAAATATGGTTCTTTTCCATTATCTTCAATGGATCATTTTCTGTGCTTGTATCTTAAATGTTAATGTGCTCTAGGACTTCATTCTCTATGTTCTTTTCTCTTTCATGGTATACTTCCTGGATGATCTCAAGCACTCTCAAGATTTTAATGACCATCTAATGCTGATGATTCCTAAATTTCTGCCCCCAATTTAGACTCTCTCTCTCCCTGCACATTTATATAATGTACTCTCTCAGTATCACTCCATCTAGATGTCACACAGACACTTGCACTCAAAATTATCAAAATTCAAATCATTATCTTCTTGGAATTGACTTTGACTCTTCTTTTGGCAGATTCCCCCCTCCCTGACTTCCCAGGTCTTTTTTGATGGCCTATCATCCAGTGGGGGTGTCCTTTTACTTTCTGTCTCCATACTTTACATCCATGGCGAGTTTTCTTTGTTATGGCTAGACATTGTTCTAAGCACTTTGCACTTATTAAACACATTTAACCTTTTCAAAATCTTATGAAGTATGTATTATTACCACTCCACTCTATGATAAGAAACTGAGATTCAGGAAGATAAATAAGTTACCTAATGTCTCATGGATGATAAGTGGAGGAACTTAGAATTTAAACCCAGGGAGTCTTAATTCAGAACTGGCCAATTGACCATATGCTACCCTGTTGCCAATTCATTAGTGAACTTTTAGTTCTTAAATATGCTAGATTTAAAAAAAAAATGCTGATTCCCTTTCTTCCTTTCAGTCTCTACTATTATATAAACAGTTTAGTCTTTCATCATTTCCTTCTTGGACCATGAAATAGCCTCCTTCTGTTGTTACCTCTCTGGTCTTGTCCTTTGAAATTTATATCCATAAAATACAAAGATTTAAAATGAAACTTTGACCCTGTTGCTGTCCTCAGTGGCTCTCTTCTCATGCTCAGGATCATGTCCAAATTACTTAATATGGCATATGAGAACCTTCCTTATTTGATTCCTGCCTGTGACTCCAAATTTGAACTCATATTAGTTTATCATAGACCATAGTTCCTTTCAAAATAGACCAGTCTTTTGTTCCTAGGAAACATCAATATACAATAAACAAACCAGCAGGTGCATAATAAACCTGATCTATACACTGCCAGGGCTTCTAAATGGACCCAAGTTGCAGCAGAAAGTACAGTTGTAATGTTTATTAAGCCTCTGTTTTCTGTTTTGTTGTCAATCTTAATGGAAATTCCAATTAAATATTTACTTGATTATGGGCTCTTGCCTTCATTAGACGCATGAGCTTTTAAGGAAAACATTGTTGGGGTGCCTGGATAGCACTGTCGGTTGAGCAGCTGACTTCTGATTTCAGCTCAGGTCATGATCTCAGGGTCATGTGATTGAGCCCTGGGTGGAGCTCCACACTCAGCCGGGAGTCTGCTTGGGATTCTCTCTCTCCCTCTTCCTCTTCCCTTCCCTCCCAATCGCTCTCCCCCCCCCGAAATAAATAAATAAATAAATATTTTAAAAAGTAAAGAAAAGATTGTTAATATACTGCATGCACTTATTTATTAATTCAGTGATCATTTGTTTTTAGCAAAGAATACAAGGTTAGTTTCTCAGGATTGCACAGTAAATAAAATAACTAGAAACTTGACTTAGGGTATATATGATGCAACAAAATACATGCTAGAACAGAAAGGGAAGCAGAGGCTATTGCATTAATTTACAGGTGGGGCATCTAACCGAAACAGAGAATTCAGAGAAAACTGAGGGAGGAGTGGTAATCAAAAGCCAGGTTAGGAACGACCTTTTTCTTCCTACCACAGAGATTGATTATTATCCTGCTGGCTACAGGGAAACACTCACTAAATATAAGCAGCTAAGTGATAAGATCAGATTTATCATTTATCTTCATACTGATGTGTGTGGAATGAATTGAAACTGAGCAAAACTAGAGGTCCTAAGCTGATAAGAAGACTCACAGCAGCCTAGTTGAGAAATGACAGGTGCCTAAGGCCGTGGCCATGGCAGTGAGAATGGAGAAGAGGAGACAGATTTAGGAGACATTGTGAAATAATGGAACTTGGAGATTGATTGGATACTGTAGACTTTGAGGGAGATGCGTCTGTAGAGAAAGTCTTTAGGATGATTCCCAGATTTTGAATTTGGTGATTAGGAAGATATTATTTCATTGTTTCATTGTATCCAGTTAAGTGAAGAAATCAAGAGCAAGAATCAGGGAACTGTGTGTTAAGAGTGAATATCAGCTTTGGGTATGTTAACTGTGTGATGACTGCACACAACTAGCCATATAGGTATCCAGGTCAGAGGGAGGCATGGGCTGGTAATATAGTATTTGTAAGCCATTAGGTTAGAGGTGAAAATTGAAGCCACAGGAGGGAATGAAATCAACCCAAGGAGAATATGTAGACAGAGACTAGTGAAACAAGGTGAAGTAAGAACTCTGGTAAGACCTATATTTAGGGGCTGTCCTAAGTAAAGGGAGCTCAAAAGAAACTTCAAGATGGACTTTCGCAAAAGCAGTTTGGGCAAGAAGGTAATAGAGATTTGGTGTTGTGGGCTGTATTATGTTCCCCCCAAATTCATGTGTGTAAGTCCAAAGCCCATGTACCTCAGAATGTGATTGTGTTTGGAGATACAAATACCAGAGAGTTAATTAAATTAAAATGAGGTCATTAAAATGGGCTCTAACCCAATATGACTGGTGCCTTTATAAAAAGAGGAGGTTAGAACTCAAACAGAGGGAAGAGGCTGGGGAGATACAGGAAAAATGGCATCTACAAGCCAAGGAGAGAGGCCTCAGAAGAAACCTGATCTCGGACTTGTAGCCTTTCAAATTGTGAGAAAATAAATTTTTGTTGTTTGAACCATCTAGTCTTGATAATTTGTTATGGCAGCCCTAGTGAACTAATATAGTTAGGGAGTTAATGGGAAATGCAAAAATTGAGACATCAAATGTAGATAAGAAGAGTATGTGGAGATGGGTGTTTCCTTCTTGTGTTTGTGTTTTTTTTAATGAGAGTCTTGAAGTATTTATTTATATATTAAGGGCAGGGTGGAAGATGAGAGAGAGGAGTTATTTATATATTAAGGGCAGGGTGGAAGATGAGAGAGAGGAGAAGATGAGAGAGAAGGCTTAAGAGGATAATTAACAAGGCACTTGACATGGAATCCAACATAAGGAAAGACACACTTTCTACTGAGACAGAATAGAAGGATGTTAAGGGTGGACTGAGTGAGAAGTAAGTTTGTACACAAGGACAACCTTAAGAAAAAACTAGAAAATTCTTTTCTAGGCTTGGGTATTCTCTGTCAAGTTGAAGCTAATGCCATCTACTGAGCTCAAGGTCAGAATGGTCAGATGAGGAGCTTGAGGGGGATGCTGGAAATTTTAAACCACCCCTGTGTGGACTGGGGAGGAATGCAGCCTGGGGGGAGGGGTGTGGACCAGCTGAGCTGTGTGGAGGCCCCAGGTGAGGCTATAATGCCACCAGTTCTTATATCATTATGAATTTCTCTAAGCAGTACAAGTTTACAAGAGGGGCAGAAAAATAATAGGGTTCATCAAAAGTTGGAGTGTTTCTGGATTATAGAAGGAATAGAAGTCAAGGGCATTGATAATATTATCAAGAGTGGTCAAAATGGATCTGGATTGATTATAGGAAGGAATTGAAAACCGGAGGAGCAAGATGGAATGGGAGGAAAGCCAGTGCCAAAGAACTGGATCTTGATGGGGTCCAAGAGTAGGTTTGTGGTCATAAGTGAGAGTGAGAGCTGAGAGATGGGCCAGGTGCAGTGAGGCAAAGGGTTAAACGTTGGATTCCCCAGTATTTGGAATCCACATGCATCACAGTTCTAGTGAACACAGCTAAGGATGTGGTTCCAAATGTGAGTGGCTCTAGTAGAACAGACACAAGAGGTTAAGAGGCAACAAAAAGTTATTGGCAGTCCACAGGATATAAAAGTCACCCAGGATTTGGGCAGGATTTGGGGAAAGGACAACTAGAATCCAGGTGCATTTTACAATTCTTTGTTGATCTCTTAAATCTTACATATTCATGGTGACCCAGGTTTAAAGAAAATGGTAATGAAAACCTGAAACCTGATTTACCAATTGTTACTTTCCAGAACAAAAGTGGAGACGACCAAAGAAGAACAAGGGAAAAGGAACTGATTTGTACATGACACCATCCCTGTTTTCTTCCCCATAATTGCAGGCTTCAGTGGTTCAGTATTACTTCTGATTTATTAAATAGCCAGTAGACCTTGACCTATAATGTGAATGCTAATTACACATTGAATCGTAGCAAAGTCTTTTACTAATTATATTCTTTAAAAAAAAGAATGATAGCAAATATTTATTGAGTGTTTGCTATGTGCCAATAACTTCCCGGGTGTTTTAGACTCATTTATCTTTACGAGATAGGCATCAGTATTTCTATTTTACAGATGAGGGAACTGAGGCAGGATGAGGAAGAATAATTTGCCCAAGATCTCACTGCTGCTTAAGAGTGGAGCTGGGATTCCAACCTATGTACTGTGTCCTGGGGAGCCAGAGAACCAGAGCCACTCTTGAGAGAAGAGGCACTGAGGGAGTGTGAATGTATCAGAGTCAGATGTTATTAGTACGAAATATTCCTCATACACTGATAGTTTGGTAGAATTATTTCAAAACATAAAAGACAGTAAATTACTGTTGATGAGTAACTAAGACAGGATTTAAAAAATTAATTCATCCAATAAAAATTTGTTGAGCATCTTATATACACACATATTGAGTAGAGTATTAGTATAACAGGCTGTAAGGAAGTATAAAATGCATTCCTTGCCTTCAGTTCCTATAATAAAATACACAAAAAAGGAGGCAAACTATTCCATTGGATATTAAAAGGTGTAGGAAGAAATTCTTTCTAAGAAGTCAAAATAGAGATTTCCATTGAATAAGCTCATGTTCTTTTATGTATGGTAGGAACATATTTGGCTATTTCCCAGGACCATCACAGATGAGAGTGAGGGGAGCACCAGCAGCTGGAGCACTACGGAGGTAATGTAGGGACTTCAGCAAGCCCCCAGTCAACTCCATCAGCACTCCTCCGCTGACACCAACTCACCATCCAAGCCCACAGTCCCTGTCTGCTTTTTATCAACTTGATGCCAAGACCCATTTGGAGGCATTATTCTGATTGGAACTGATAAAAATTTACTAGAGTCTTCATTTCTCCCACTTTGTGTGATGATCAGTTAGTTTTGCTACAGAAATATTAATGTGCTTGGTTATGAGATGCTGCTCCCAACTCCCCTGGGGGTGTAAGTAATATACGGGGTAAGCAACACATCATCTTCGTAAAATCCAAAATACTGACTACAGAAACCAATCTATTTCCAGGGTTGTAAATAAGAGAAAACAGTGTATTTACTCTCCAAAAGTAGCTTCAAGATCAGTCATGGGCAAGGTCCTGGCCCCGACCATCTTGTGTCACTCACAGCTATTCCTACCCCTAGAGAGAAGCTAAGAGGTTGGTCTCAGTGACGAAGACAGGAAAACTGTATGACACAGACCTGAGAACTAAAAACCAAATAAAGTAAGATGTCAACAACCCTTCTTTCATCAGCAATGACGAAGGTCACCTTATCTTTGGACTATTTTTTTTTAAGAAAGTGGAACATTTGTAATAACCTTTAGAAAGAGGATCATCTTCCCTTCAAAAAATGTGCTTAAAAAAGGTAAAAACCTGGCATGAGGGGGAAAAAATCAATAATCCAACACGGTCCCCGAAATTTGTGGGAAAATGATTCTATGCTGGACTTACAGGTACAAAAAAAAAAAAAAAAATAGGATAATGTGGTCACTTGTAAAAGAAATGCCAGTCAAATAGTCCAGACTTTAAAATATTTAGTATTCATGGGAGAGCAGGATCGCTTCAGGCTGCAATGAGCAGGGACTGTTTTACAACATTATTAAAAATAAAAGAAATATTAACTACATTTATTTAAAAGTATATGTGCTTTGGAAACCGTTGCAAGTGACCACAGTGATAAAAGACTTTGTGAAAACTGAATAAACTTTATGGGTCACCAAAGGGACCATTGAAGAAAACAGATTATTGTAGCTCCTGGTTCAGAATAAGCTAATTATTATTCTTTATTTTTATCTTGCTTAGACCAAAAAAATCTCTCTAATGGTGACGAATATTGATCCTTTAAATGGAGGGGTCCAGTTTGTGGATGGTTCTAGAGAATTTAGGTGACTTTCAGGAAGGTGGTTAAGTTTGGAGAGGCATTGGGTAGAGCAAAAATCATTTTAGGAAATGGCTTAACAAGGGCTAGAGGGGTTTGAGGTGAGTGAAAACAGCCACTCACATTAGTCAAGCAGGATCTACCTAGGGGAATGCTGAGGAACAAACCAATGTCAAGATGAGTTTTGATTTGTAGGCTAGCAAAAAGTGAGCTTACATAGCATGAGCAGTGTACCCAGTACTTAAATCAGCATTAATTTAATTTTTATTTTATCAGGCTTTTAGATGATTCTTTTAATGGAGTCTAGGAATTTGCCAAAACTATTACTAGGCGCCCATTCCTGAGGGTTGACTGTAGACCACTGTATGTTTTCTAAAGAGATCAAAGCTACACTTCCTCTTCTTTCAGTCAATTTTATATTCCCATCAGATTCTTATTCTACTGAACTTTTCACATTATTTAGTGTTACATTTATTGAAGTGGCTTTTCAGCTAAAAGCTGAGCAATATGTTTGCTTCTGAGGAGACTTACTTCATAGGCCAGAGAAGCCACGTTCCAGGGTCTGCGGTAGTAGACCAAGGTGTTTCCATCCCTAACGCGGTCACAGAGTCCATTGTAGTACTCATTGTCAAAAGGTGTGCTTAGGGGATCCATCCCTAAGATGTTGATGCTGAAAATGAAAGAGTAACATCAGATATGGAGATCCCAGGAGCTAATACAAGGCAGTCCTCTGTAGCTTGGGAAAGAGAAAGCTTTGGCTCATGTCCCCATCACCCCATATATGCATGATATAATCAGGAACAGAAGCAAGAGTCTGCTCACTTCTGCTTTACGTCTCTGGCAGCAAGCATACCTTAGGAAGGCCTTATAAACTTCCAGGCAACTAGGGCATCGTTGGGAGCACAATGAAAGAAATGCAATAACTAGGGAGCAAGGGACCATCTGGCTCCTAGAGTCTTAACTCCACTGCTGTAACTCTTAGCTAACCTCCCTTAGTGAGCTAAGAGCCAACTCTGTAGTACCCTATTTAAATTATTTGAGAACGGAGCATCTCGAGGGGGGCAGTATAACATATGCATGTAATTTTTAATCTATGAATCAACATTGGGGCTCTTTCTCTCCCCATTCTCTTTAAACTTAAGCCTTTTCCTCCAGCTGTCTCATTGCTTGTCAAGAACCTCATTCCCTCCAGGCTTATACTTTATTATACTTTCCAAAGGGAAATACAAAAATTTCAGCATCCTGACAAGGCATTCTCAAAAGTTCTACTTTTTCCTCTCAGCAAAATATTTTTATTTGGCAAGTTTTAATTCAGAAACAGAAATCTTATTTAGCTTTAAAAAAGTTAAGTTTGATTTGTAGACCTAAAAGCAATGTATGAACAAGGAGCAGTTCATTCTTTGTAAAATACACTTCTGTTAATCAGAAGAATGGTCATTGCTGTCTAGTCTGGAATATATGGCTCCAGACCAGGGAGGCCAAAATAGAGGTTTGATCTGCACATCTATAACTGAGTTTGACACAAAAGCAGAAATTCTTCCATGGATCTAGACCACATCCCAAACTCCAGTGAATCCAGTGGATTATAAATCTAGATGTTGGTTTCAAGAGTAATATGTCAAAGGGTGTAGATGGTTTACTCTAAAACCATAATCATATTTCATATCAAACCATATTTCAAGAAACATAATTGAAAGATTACCTTACTGCCACTGGGTTAGTTAAAAACAACATCTTCACATAAATGGCATCTTCTTTTTTTTTTTTAAGATTTTATTTATTTATTTGAGAGAGAGAGAGCTCGAGTGGGGGAAATGGGCAGAGGGACAAGCCGACTCCCTACGGAGCGGGGAGCCTAATGCAGGGCTTGATCCCAGGACCCTGAGATCACGACCTGAGCCAAAATCAGATGCTTAACTGACTGAGCCACCCAGGTGCCTCCAAATGGCATATTCTTAATAAATGTTGAATCTACAAAGAAAACGACATTATAGCTCAACTTTAAAGGAGGGTAAGTTAAGGAGCCAATTCAGGAATATCTTTCTCAGAGCTAACTGTATAGTTAACCACTTCTGACTTTTTGCTCTATCAGAACCTTTCATGAGAAGTGCTATGGCCCTAAAGTTTAACATAGGGCCAAAAATTAGGCTTAGTTGAATAAGAAAGAAAAAAGAGACATTATTATCTGGTTTACTTTCTCAAACACCTAATGCCTCATGGTAGGTTAACATTTCAGCTTCACTTCTTCACCCATCCCTGCATCTATTGCAAATGAATAATACCTTTTTTATTCCCCCTTTGGTATGACTAAGGTTTTGATACAAAGACATGGAACACTGGAAACAAATTATCTGCATTTGTTTCTTAAACAAGCCCTGCAGTACATTTTCTTTGTTCTAGAGTGACCTTGTCCTTCATAAATCTGTATTAACAGAGACTCTGTACCTCTTCACTTTCAGGGACTAATGACAGTAATCTTTGTTTATAATGATGATTAACTCTTGGGTGACTATGATATCTACACAGAGTGTAGTGTTTGTAGTAAATAGTGAGTAATATTAAGAGAGTTAATACATAGTCTTTGATCTCACGAAAATTATATTCAAATTAGGGAGTTGGACACATAACCACCAATTTCAAAAAAGAGTCCAAGGTCAAATACACATGTGCCAAATGAGTAGCACAGGCAAGTGCTGCACAGGTTCCCAAAAGGAAGAAACCCCATGGCAGGGTCATAAATAGAGATTAGAAGAAGTAAGATTTGATTTGGGCGCTGCAGAATGGGGATGGAAGGGCGGGAGGAATGGTGTGCACAAAAGCCTGGAGGTAGAAATGTGTATGGTATGATTTCGGGTAGTAGTCTTCAGATTTTCTGCTTGTCTACTCTATGAAAAAATGATGACAAATTTTGCCTGCCTGCACAGTGTTAGTGTGACATCTAAGATTTTTCATCTTAAGTTTAAGTAGTTGCAAAGGATATAATTTCTCAGCATGCTATAAATATTTACATCTTAAAAGTACAGTTATTTTGCCTCTTTTTAAAATAAATCCAGTGAAATATAAATGCCATAGTGATGGTGGGTATCAAATCACTGCAATGTTTATCTTTCTTTAGCAACTAGACATTTTATGATATTCCTTTTTATTCTTTTCTTTTTAAAGACATTTTATTTTTTAGAGCAGTTTTAGGTTCCTTGCAAAATGAGTGAAAGAGACAGAGATTTCCCATATGTCCCTACCCCCTTTTGATTCTTGAATTCATACTTCTATTCCATTTCCACCACAGAAGTTTAACCTCTTGTAATGTTATTTTAGCTCGGAAGTTTTAATGGATCACTTTTTTATACTTTTTTGTACCAAAAAGGTATTAATTGAAAATTTTAAAAATATTAAGTATCCTTTAATCATCAGGTCTAAATAATTAAAAACGCCTCTGGATTGAGTTATAACTATTAGCAGTATATATATTAAAATGTTTTAAATAGTTAACATTTTTTTTTTTTTGGAAAGGTGTCTCAGTGAAATGAATGGGGCATCTTTTTTAATTAAGAGATTAGTCCCTGCCTTCATAGATGAATACTACTTATTGCTAGAAAAAGACAAGATTGAGGATCGACTGTATTCTTACTTTCCATTTTTATAGACACAAATGCTGAGAAACTTTGCTCATGTACATAAGTGGAAAAGAATAGAAGGAATTTTGTCATGGCAATGTCACTTGATTCTTTGATCTTCTGAGTTTTGTGCCAAAAAGAAAGATCACAGATTAGTCTTTCATTAAAAATTATTTGTATAGCCCATTATCTGATAATTGATTACAATATCTTTCAAAGAGAATTGGAGATGGGTTGACTTACAAAGCACTGGAGTACAGCTGAGCACCAATATTTGGAAATGTTTCTTGGTTTTCCCACCACAGAGTAAAACCGAGGTGGGTGAGGGGGGTACTCTTCTTTTGGGAAGGTGAAAGTTAGGTGATTACAAAAGGGGACTGGAGAGGGGAGAATGGGCTTCACAACTTGGATGCCACGGGGTTGTTAAGCTTCTCACGTTTATGAAAAATACGTATGTATGGAATCGAAGATTTACTGTTGGTTCAATAGATTAGTTAAGCCACTAATAGTTGAGGAAACTATTACCTTAAAACTTACCTGTCTCCCCCTTAGAAAGTCTTTTTGCCCCCCACAGTATGCATACCCCACTTTGAAGGTTTTGTTTTACAGAACAGCAAACTGACTAGTTGGCTGGATCCATCTGGAAAGTTACAATGGAACTGCTCCACAGTCTAAAGCACAACTAAGGAAGAAATGTTTCAAAACTTTTGACTTGGTTCCACTACTACAGAGACAGCCAGTCTAGTCTAGAATGAGCCAATTTTTTTTTCGGCCAAGAAACATGAAAACTTCTCATGGATGGAATGTCATCGCCTGGGAAATAAAAAAATCATGTGTATTTTGGCAGCACCTAGAGATGCCTGTTTTCATGCCAGCATCTAGAACCATATAGGCAGTTCCCATTTACCAGGTGACCAGAAAAGAAAGCTCCCTTCACAGAAGGGGTGCTATGCTTAGCTCACATAAAAAAGTAATTCATTGTATACTGTACATCATTTACAGCTGGTTTGGATTTATATTTTTTCAATGAGTGCAAGTTAGGGGATTTCCCTAAACACTTCTGGAGAATCTCAAATGCCTACGAGGCAAGAGGCGGAAACATTTGTGATACAAGGGAATTCTGCTGGCATTAAGAATTTAAGGGGGAGTCCTTCAAATGAGAAAACAGGTATAAATTAATGACTGTGGGTACTTGTACTTTCATGTATGAAGGAGTCTGATTGTATATGACTGCTGATAAGACTTGTTGAGATTTTCTAGATTGGATTGTGTAGAAGCAGTTTATAAATCTGTTGCTATGACAAGGGTGTTTCCTCCTATTACCTCTATTCAATTTATCTCAGAACCCCTTAGAAGAATAATGGTGATGCATGGTAAATAAATACGTAATGTTCATGGGACTGAAGAATATCACCAATATAATAAAGCATGCCATTTTGAGAACTCTTCTTAAATATTAATTACTGATTTCTACTCTTCCATACTCTTAATTCAAAAATTCGGATGATCAATAGCAACTTAAGGAGTTTCATTGATTAGTTTTGCTTTGAAGTTAGGGTGTTGATTTACGGGCTTTGCAGTCATGGGGGAAATGATGTGGGTGGAGATGAGCATGTGGGGAGAGGCCAAGGTAAGGTGGCATGGTGAAAAAAATAGAGTTTTATAAAAGTCAGAGAAACTTGTGTTTAGTTCCACTGGAAACTAAAGAGTTCTGCTAGAATCTAAAGAGATAAAATGGTCTTACTTGCTTCACTCATTTTTCTTTTTTCTGTAAAGTGAAGGTAATACCTCCCCTGACAACCTCAGGATTATTATGAAAACTCTACAGAGAAAAAAATGTAGAGAAGAAAGTTCAAAGTATTATGCAAATGAAAGCTGTTGGAGAATAATAGGCTTTGGGAAGACTAGTTATAGGTAATTGTTCATGGTAATGGGCATTTAAAAGAAAATGCTGGTAGATTTATTCTATGAGGACCTACCTCATTTTTTACCTCTTCAGCCAACCTTCCCCATAATTGGGATCCCACCCTCTTGCTTGGTCCTGAAGTCTCAGCCCTGTGTTATTCCCTGTCACCAGCCCTTACCGTGGCAAAACATGGTATATTTAGCCAGCTCTCGGGGATGCCTCATTATGAAACTTTGTAGCAAATGTTATACAATAAATTTTTTTCTCTGAACAAAGAAAAATAATAGATTATGAATGATTATTTTTCAGCTGAGCGGGCTAAAATTTCTGTATCCATTCACAAGGTGCAAATTTGCCTTGAGCGAAAATACATAATATATGCAATGCCCTTCAGGCCCATCGGTTTAGATTAAGGAGAAAACTGTTTCTTGGATCCCAAATAAAGCAAAAACAAAGTCATAATGGACTTTCGCCACAGATTCACAGTGTCTCCCTGAGAAAAGCAGCAGGAAGAGTCAGAACTTATTGGAGCATGCAGTGATCTGGTTGTAAGGTTTCTGACAACCCCCTTACCATTTACTGACAATTATTAAAAGAACCTCCTGTGTTTGGAGACAAAGACTGTACACTGGATTCAAGACCCCTACCTTTAGGCTAAGGGCCAAAGACCCTTAGTTCGTGGGCAATACTTGAATGTTGCTAGGACAAGATTTTATAAAGTGAATAAAAGGTGTATGACGTGTTTTTTTTTTTTTTTTGAAAGATTTTATTTATTTATTTGACAGGGAGAGAGACAGCGAGAGCAGGAACACAAGCAGGGGGAGTGGGAGAGGGAGAAGCAGGCCCCCTGCCGAGCAGGGAGCCCCACGCGGGACTCGATCCCAGGACGCTGGGACTGTGACCTGAGCCGAAGGCAGATGCTCAACGACTGAGCCACTCAGGTGCCCCAGGGTGTATGAAATGTTTTATCTGGTGCCTGACTCTTGGTACCCTGGACTTTTTTCCTTATTGAGATTCAACAAGTACAAGTTCCATCTGGCTTAGAGAGAGAAGACATCTCCGTTTATGGCCAACCTTGATCCAGAGGCCTTACCTTAGGAACTGCCCCCTATCCTGGTGTAGTGTTTCTCAGCCTGAGCACCACTGACGCTGTGGGTCTGGCTGCTCTGTGCACTGTAGGATGTTTGGCACCATCCAGGGCCTCTACCCTGGATGGATATCAGCAGTGGTCCCTCACCCCCTGAGTCCTCCATCCCATCCCCCACAGTTGAGACCCCCTAAATAGTTTCCAGACATTGCTAAATGTCCTCTGGGGAAAAAAAATCACCCCTGGTTGAGAACAAGTACCTTAGTTCCTCTATTAGCCTTGCTTTTACCACCATCCCCATTTTCTTTCCTCTCCTTATCCCCATTCCCGGGACTTAAGTCCTGAACCTGAATTTATTTCTAGGGACCCAGTTTCAATCTTACCTGATGCCAACTGACAGTATTTTAGAAGCACTTATTTTCCTTAATTCATGAACTGATTGACTGATTCACCTATTTGTCTACTCCCCCCACCCAGGGTTTATGGAGCACCTATGATGAATCAGGCACTGAGATCATGAGATTGATAAGACACATCGCACAACAGGCAGTGAAACAGAGCCACGTGCCATCTCTGTCAATAGACCAGTGGACTTGGGAAAAGCTTGTCTCTGTTGAGTACAGTTTGCCAACAAATCTACCCAAAGTACCTTTGCTGAAAACAGCTCAGAACAACAAATGGAAACTATGTCATGGATATCCCTGGAATCTTCTCTGACCGTGTGGAACAGAACAGAACAGCACCTCAGGGCTACGTCATTTTCCTAATTCCTAGAGTGCAGATCTCTGGGTGACAGTCTTTATTCTGTGACACTCTATGAGTTCTAAACTGTCCAAGACCTCTCATCCGAGCTTAGCTGGCCAGAGCCCCTATGTTTTGTACAGAAAGTGGGTGAAACTTCACTTTGTAATGAGAACCAGAGTCTCAACACCAACACCATCCACATCAGAACTGCTTCTTCTGCCCTTTCCTATCGGGTCAACTCTACAATGCTGTACCCTCCTGAGAACTGATAACCAGGCATAGATCCAGGACAAGTTCCCAGGGAAGACATCCTGACTGACAATTCAAATGTTTGAAAGGCCAGACCTACCCCTGGCAACTCAATGTCATGTGGTAGCATGTCACTCGAACATTGTTGTGGCCTTCCCGAGGTTCATAACCGAGGTGCGTCATCTCCTGATGGACTCGGAGAAAATCACCCTCCTGAGGCCAGGCGCTTTGTCCAAATGATCTCGAGATACTCATGTCACACTTACCTTCTTTTAAGCTCAAGCATGTTTCAAGCAGAAGGCGGACCCGGGAGCTGCTCCCCACGCCTCCCCCCGGCCCACACAGACCCTCCACCACCCTAGCGCAGCAGGCAAGACGGAGGTGCCCCTTTCACCCATTTAAGCCAAATACAGACCCATAGCCTGCTGTCCGAGCCAGCTCGGATTCTTCCACGGCCCTCTCACGGCAGGGGGGACGGGGATCACCTTCACAATCATCCTCATCTGAAAAGTCCCCGCAGTCATTGTCACCGTTACACAGAAGCTGCCTCCTGATGCACCTGCCTGCAATCAAAATCAAGAAAGACACTGCATGTCTAATGTCAGATTTCCTTTCTCTTCCTGGAGTTAGCAAATGGACTTTAACGATAGAGGGCAGGGAACAGGCACACACTTGAATCCTCGGAAGCACCCTTCACAGTTATTTCTGAATTCTTTTTTTTTTTTTTTTTTTTTTTAGGGTAAATCTAAAGATGCCTTGTTTGTTAACTAACTTGTGGAAACCAGGAATCAGCATCTCTGAGGCTGCACCCTGCCCCACAGTGGGCTGTGCTGTTCAGCATTTACAGACAGCCCTTTGACCGGCCCCTTTCGCACTTGGAAACACGAGCGTGTAAAAGCAGGCTTCGTTCTTTTCGCTCTGTGGTGAGCAAGGGGGACGCAGGGATTACCTGTACCACATTTAAATTTCTTGCCACAATCCTCCTCCATGTCTGCACAGGCCTCAGTGGGCTCACACTGTCGTCTGTCTCCCACAGCGTCTACGCACTTCTGCCCGTTGTATTGTCCGAAAACCTCAATGCTCCTTGAGCGGAACTGCATAAAACCAGCTGGAAATATTAGAATTTCTATGGCCAAAAGGGATAATGATCTAAAACTGCATCCACAACCCTGCAGTCCTCCAGACCCAGCTGAGTCGATTGTTTCAAGATGGAAGCCCTAGCACTGGGTGTTATACGCAAACAACGAACCATGGAACACTACATCAAAAACTAATGATGTAATGTATGGTGATTAACATAACATAATAAAATAAAATAAAATAAAAAAAGATGGAAGCCCTAAAAGCAGTCACTAATGTTAAAGTAACACCTTGCATGCTAGGGTTGGCCATCTCCTACAGAATCTGGGTCCTCGTGGCACGCATTTACTATTGTGTGCCACGTTGAGATTTCCAGGCAAATCAAGCTTCGTTCACGTAGATATTTATCTTTTCTTCTTAGTTTGGAACTCAGCTGGGGGAAAGGGTTCCTGCCTCCTAGTCCTTCTCCTGGAGATGCTGGGAACACAGTTTCCATTTGGGGTCACGGGTGGGGAATGACAATGAACACTTACCATTTGTTTGAGGCAAGGGTCACATTCTGACCATTCGCTCCAGGAGCTCATTCTGCAGTCGATGGGAAATGGCTTCTTGTTCTCTTGTATTATCTGTGGGCCATGACTAAGATAACAGAACACATCAACTTCATGGCATGACGAGTGTTTGTGTCCAAGAAGTCTTCCCAAGCCAGTCTGATTTATTTACACTTTTCTGCCTTCCAAATCAAAGGACTTATCCTTTTTTTTTAAAAAGATTTTAGTTATTTATTTGAGAGAGAGAGAGTGAGAGATAGAGCACAAGAAGGGGAGAGAGGGAGAAGCAGTCTCCCTGCTGAGCAGGAGACGGATTCGGGGCTCGATCCCAGGACACTGGGATCATGACCTGAGCAGACGCTTAACCGACTGAACCACCCAGGTGCCCCGCAAATCAAAGGACTAATCCTTTTACTAGATCTCTCATTTGACATTTGACTGTATGCTGCTCTGTGTTTTCATCTGGCCTTCTTGTTGAATTCTTGTACTGCTTTGTGACTTAACTTTCAACCTAACCACAAGATAGTAATGGTGATAAGAAAAACCGGGCAAGTCATCCTGCTGCCTGTTTTACATTGATTAGTCTTAGATTTCCCACTACCTTCTGAACTCAGTGAGGCTAGAGACCTTGTTTCACTTTGTGTCCCCCAGAGTCTGAAAAGGTCTCCAGTTGCCTGGTTCTCTTGCAAATGTAAGCCAGCCAGCCCAGCCGCTCCTGTAGGCAGGACCTGGGAAGCCCAGCTTTCCTACCCTTGCACTGTGCACGTCCTAAACTTCAAGACTTACCACTTCACACTCTGCTTCAGGACTGACCCCTCACTGTTCTGCATTTTCACACCTATACTTTGGCCCTTATAGCCTTCCCTCTCACCCCCAGACCCAAAACTCAGCTGTGCTTTTCTGGCTTTGAACTTCTCTTTCTTTCTCAGTTCACCATTCGGATCTCTTCTGGTCGCAACACCTCCTTGGATGATTATCTCCTTCAATGAAAGAAAAACACCAGAACAAAACTAAAAGCAAAAGCCACTGAACAAGAATCGTATAAATGCTCTGCCCCAACTTCCTTGAGTTGGCACCTGTCCTTTCTAGAGTACAGCCTCTTACTCCAAAGGGCTGGCTTGGTAACGCCAATGTCTCCATGAAGGCTCTAGATCCCAGCTCTTCTCTGAGACCTTGACCAGTTGAATATGTTATCCATTAAAAGTCTTCCTCATTACCAGTTTCTTCCCATGTGTTGTATATTGTGTTCAAGTCTTTGATACTAAACAGAAACAAGCAAATGAATGAACAAATAAAACCCTCTTTGTGAACTCTACATTTCCTTCCAGCTGCCCGCATTTCCTCCTGCCCTTCACTAAGCCACTTCATAAAGGAATTGTTATCAACAAGTTTATGTTTTCCTTTCATTAAAAAAAAAAAAAAAAAGAGTTTCATCTCCTCCTTCAACCTGCCATGCCCCTTTAGGTATCTCTTAAATTCTCTCATCCTTTATCCAACTTTCTTGGAAGAGTAGTTTGCACCCTTTGTTCCTCACTCCCCAATCAGTGCTCAGCCCTCCTGCCCCAGGGACACTGCTCTGGCCAAAGTCAATGATGACTGCCTTGTGGCTCACTTGGTCCTTTCAGTGCTTCTCTTGACTTCCTCACAGGGGTCAATGCAATTGGCCATTCCTGCTGTTTAAAACACTCTCTTCCCTCGGACTAAATGACAATAAACTCCTACCATTTCTTCTTTCTCTTCTTTCGGTTCTCCTACCCGTCCATGTAGGCTCCTCCTCCTTAGATAGTCTCTGGAATGCTGTTTTTCCTCAAGGCCCTCTCCTTGAATTTTTTCTTTTTCCTCTCTATACTTTCCCAGGGCTTTGGTTTCCATGCATATGCTAATGACACTCAGAGATAAGTCTGCAGTCCAGACATCTCTCCTGAATTTTAAGCTCTTGAATATAACTCCCAACTGGACATCTGCACTTGGATTTCATTGCGGTCCATTGAACTCAATGTATTCCCCAAACAAATTCATTATTTTTCCTCTCCTCTCAAAGCTGCACCTCTCCCTGTACTTACTGTCTGGGTGAACAGCACTTTCATTTATGCAGTTGGCCTGGCCAGAGGCTTGGGTGCTGCCTGTCTTATCCTGCATCCCTCACACTCATCGCCTGTAGCTAATCAACCCTTAAAATCTGTTGTTTAGTCTCATAAATGATTCTCAAATTCATCCGTCCTTCATCTCTGCCAGACACTTCTCTGTTCTACACTAAAATTACATCTCTCCTGGATGACAATAATTTCTTGCTAATCCAGTTTCCACAAATCATATACAGGATCTTTTTAAAAATGCAGATTTGATAGTACCATTCCCCTTCTGAAAACGTTTCTGTGAGCTTCCTATCACTCTTAGGATAAAGTCTGAATCTTCTCACATGGTGTGGCAGGCGGAATCCTGACTCCCCAAGATGTCCACACCCTAATCCCTCGAATCTGTTCGTGTTCTACCTTATGTGGCAGAAGGGGTTTTGCAGATGTGACTAAGAAAGATTATTCTGTGTAATCTGGGTAGACTCATTCCAAACATGTGAGCTCCCAAAAGCAGAAGAGTGGTTCCGGGAGATGTGAAGACAGAAGAGGTAGGAGAAATTCAAAGCAGTAGAAGGGACCCCACTGGCTATTCCTCGTTGTGAAGGTGGAAGGAAGCCATGAACCAAGGAAGGCAGGCAGCCTCCCAAGCAGCAAGAGCCAAGAAAATGGATTCTCCCCTAGAGCCTCTGGAAAGGAATGTAGCCCAGGGGGCACTTTGGTTTTGGTCCAGTGAGACCCACCTCAGACTTCTGACCTGTAGAACTGTAAGATAGTACATTTATATTGTTTTAAGTCACTGATTTGTGGTAATTTGTCCCAGGTGCAATGAGAAATTGAACATGGTCTAGAGAGCTCTGCATGGCCTATCTCCTTCCTAATTCTTCAACCTCACTTTCTCCATCGAAGCTTTAACCACATTGAATTGAAATTTCCAAGATAAGCTACTTTTTCTCATGTCTTCAGGCTTTTCAGCCTTCTATTTCCAATGTACTACAGTGATCTTGTCTTGGGCATAATGGCTTTTTTTCCCCCTTGAACATTCCCTAAACTCCTTGTGTAATTTATTTTTCTCTGTACATATTCTTATAGAATCTTGTTCTTCCTTAGGTCATAATCACCTTGGCAATCATATATTTCATTTAATTAATTCACCTACTCATGCCTCCATTCATTAATTCATTCATCAAATATTTATTAATTGTCTCTATTTGCTAGGCATGTGGGATATAATGGTGTGCAAAACAACAAAACAAAATAAAGCAAAAACTATGATCCCCAAACTAAAAGAGCTTATATTCTGAATAACAACATCAGTGAGCTGGGACACTTCTAACCCTGTGCAGCTTGCATATCAAGTTCTTGGAACACAGTAGGTGCTCAGTAAATGTTTTCTGACAACAAATGAATAACTAAGTGCAAGAAGGGGCAGGAAGTTCTTGATCATGTTTTCTTGGGCAGATCTAGGTCTATATTTCTCTAGGTTACAATCTTCTAGCAAACCACCCACATTCTACTTGTGCACCACTTGTCTGTCAGTAAGGCAGACTTTAAGACTGGAGACATCCTACACCATCCAGAAAATCAGGGGGTCTGATAAGTGTCCATCTTTTAAAAGGACAGGTTAAACTTATATTAAACAGGCTGCCAAAACTCTTTGGTGAGCCTGCTTTCCTGGAAGCCTGAGTATTAGCGTGAATCTGAAACTACAGGGCTGAGAAATTTTCTGCTAGAACTTTTCCATAAAATTAAGATCTCCTCTGGGACTGTTGGGCCTCATCAAGAGGCAATGGCAGATGCACCTTTATGATCTATAGCAGTGGGGCTCCATACACTGCAAGTCATAATCCTCAGATATTAAAAATAGGAATTTGTAAAATTGTGATTGTCACCCTAAAACAATTAAATCAGGCTTTCTAAGGATGGGCTCCAGGCACCAAATGATTTTAAAAAGTACTCCAGGTGATTTTCATGTTCATGCCCTGTTGAGAAACACTGCATCAGGAGCATATTCATGAAATCTGAAAGGGTACAATTCAAATAGGTTGGGTGTGCTCATTATATCAATATAGCCCAAACTTGAAGCTACCACTAACTTGAAAATATCACTGAGCTGGTTTATCACTATTTTCGGGAATTACTCTACGCTCTATTTATTAATGTCTCTATGGATCTTTTAAATATCTTCGTTTCTCCGTATTAGTCCTGTTGCCTTCAGCTAGATTATCTGCTCCAGTCTATCTTTTTTGTATTTATCACTTACTTAGATGGTCAGGTTAGCATTTTGTTTTAGCATCTCCCCCAAAGAGATTACTCCCTTGGTTCTAAAAAATTTACCCTATAGATCAGTGACATGATACTTTTATCCTTCCCACCTGCCACTGAGAACAGCTTCAATGAATAACTGGTTCAGAGGGTGCAGTACGGAATGAAGGATCATGATGGAAGGTAAAAGCCACTGTAAACACTTCAGAGTGAGGAGTGCTTTGCTGGGCAAGCCTAGAACCCAGCCAGTGATGCGGTCTGATGAGAAAGGCTGTTCCTTTGTTTCACACACAAGGACGGGGATCCTGCTCCAAAGATATTGGCATCGCCCATAGACTGTTCTCTAACATCCTTTACATAAATAATAGCACCGCATTAATTATGTACACACTGATTCTCTTCTTTCTCAGCTTCTAACTAAAGGACTCCTTTTCTTTTTTACAGATTTGACCTACACTCTGGACTTAGTAGAGAGCTCTGCCTTTGATCTTTTATTGCCCTCCTAGACCACGATTTGGATTCATCCCTGGAATGACCCCCATCCCCTGAATGGCCCTCTAGGAAAGTCCTCTATCACATCCTTTGCCCTGGGAGTGAGACTTACAGCCCTCTAGATATCAGGCGCAGTGTATT
This sequence comes from Zalophus californianus, assembly GCF_009762305.2. Classification (NCBI taxonomy): domain Eukaryota; kingdom Metazoa; phylum Chordata; class Mammalia; order Carnivora; family Otariidae; genus Zalophus; species Zalophus californianus. The sequence goes on along the minus strand of NC_045599.1, from coordinate 123,230,419 downwards.
TGTTGGCTTACTAGTTCTGTCATAACCAGATCCCACAGACCATGTGGCTGAAACAACAGAAATTTATCTTCTCATAGTTCTGAAGGCTAGAAGTCTGAGATCAAGGTGTCTGCAGGGTTGGTTTCTTGTGAGGCTTCTCTCCTTGGCTTGTAGATGGCCATCTTCAGATGGTCTTTCCTCTCTACAGCTCTGTACAAATTGACTCTTCTTATAAGTCGTATTGGGTCAGAGCCCACCATAATGACCCCATATTAACTTAATTGCCTCTTTAAAGACCCTACCTCCAAATACAGTCATATTCTGAGATCTTGGGGGTTGGGACTTCAACATATGCATGGGGGGAGGGGACACAATTTAGCTCACAACATTCAATAAATTTTTTTTAATTAGGCAGTTTCTTCTATTTGTCTACTAGTTTTACTAGGTAATTTTCAAATCTCATTTTCTCATTACTCTTTTATTCTACCACTGAGACTTCATTTTGTAGGCATTATTAGTTCTCTTTTACAGATGAGAAACTAAAACCAGAACTACACTACTTATCCAAATTTGGACAGTTAGTGGCAAAACTGGATTCAGAATCTACTTTTCTCCATTCCTAGTTCACAGCAATTTTGCCCTGTTCCCTATGCTGCCTCCCCTTCCCATCACCAATCAAATCTTCTTTGAAATGACCTAAAAGGTCATAGTCAATACTTTTTGGATATAATAGTCTTATGACTTTTTAGACATTTTGAAATACAGTAAGCTAACAAAAATTTTCTCTTTCTTTCTTCCTTGCTTTCTCTCTTCCTTTCCTGTCTTCCTTCCTCCCTCCCTCCCTCCTTTCTTTCTTTCCTTCTTTCTTAATAGAGCCATTCTAGGTAAAGCACATCAGTTGGACAACTTGGTTCTTGCCTGGATCTATTTTAAGCTTAAAACTAAATGATGTCAAATTAGGCAAAAATAAACTGAAAAGTGTGAGCATCTGGCTGTTTTCTCTTCATTGCACCAGATACCTGGTTACTTGGAGGCAAAATAAGCAGGACTCTGGGGGATTATCAGGAGGAAATAGTAGATTATGCAAAAGGAATGTGTAACTGAAATGAATGTACTACATAAATATTAAGAAAGAAGATAAGTGATCTTGGATAGCTCCTTCTGAGCCTGCTGCTCCCTCCTGAGCTCCTCTGACTCACTAGGCAGATAATGTTTTGTGGCTCTAAGACTGAGTATGCACCATGCTTACCACCTGCCTTTCACCCTGCTGAGTTATTAGGCTGAGTGGAGAAGTATTTGTAAAGCACTTTCTGGATTCCTAGATGAAATGTGTTTATCAAGTAAAATGTATCTCTAAGTGTTTCAATCTCAGCTTGAAAGTCACTTCCCAGATCAAAGTGATGTATATCAACACGACAGGAGGTCTAACTCTGGGCCAGGAATGCATTAAATGAAGGGCCCTTGATGTACGCCTGCTTCCATCTCCCGGCCATGACAAGTTTCTAGCTTCAGTAAAAGGAAACCTCAGGAGCAGCTCACACTCCAGGACACATTGTGGCAGACCCAGGCGAAAAAACACCTGCCGTAGGAAGGAATCTTTTGTCGATAAATAAGACAATGTGGCTCCTTTGAGTGGAGAAATATAAGCTAATTAGGACTGCATTCTTAACCCACAGATCTGACAGTTTGCTTAGTTCATGCAATTCATCAAGACGAAAAGATAATATAACAGCAGTGTCCAACACATTTTTTTCAGGACTTTTCCTGATTTCCCAAGTATTATTTAGGAGCTTCTTTCATGTGCTCCCAATGAGGCAATATTCAACGACCTTTATGGAAGGCCTGCTCTGTGTCAGGAATGGTTCTAGTGGCTGGGGCTACAAAACAATGTCCTTACCACCATGGAGCCTACATTCTAGTGGGTGAGATATGTAATAAACAAGTATCCAGCAACTATAACATGCAATATCAGTGAAGACATATGAACTATAAAGGAAAATAAAGCAGGGTAAGAGGATAGAGAGGGCTCTAGGGCTGGGGTAGGGGAAGGAGCTTTCTTATGTGGGGTAGTCAAAGAACCCTCTGAGAGGACATGTGGTGATGGAAAAATGTGTTCACAATTTTTTTGGTCATTCTTCCCATCAAAGATGGAGTCTATGTGCCCTCCTATTAAAGCCGTTAGTATCTTTATTAACACCTTGGTGAGTAGAATGCTGTAGAAGTGAGCCTGGATCACTTAAAGGCTAAGGTTCGAGAAGGCCATGCAAGTTCTGCTGGCTTATCTCAAGACATGTGCTCTGCGAGCCTTTTCCCACTATGTATAAAACTGACTACCCTGAGTCTACCACATGGAGGACAAAGAGAAAGAGAGAGATAGAGAGACAGATTCTCAAGGAAAATCAATTGTTCCAGCCCCTAGCAGTTTGGGTCTTCCCAGCGCAAATGACAGACACGAGTGAAGAAGCCATGATAAGAATCCCAGGCCCAGCCACCATCTGACTACATCCATGTGGGAGACCCATGGGAACCCCTTCACTGAGCCCAGTCAACCCTTGGACTCATGAATCAGTAAAATAACTGGTATTGTTTTAAGGTGCTGTCTTGGGATGGTTTGCTACATAGCAAAAGTGACCAGAACAGAAGGTGATACTTGGTTAGATACTTGGATGAATTCAGAGAGAAGTTATGTGAGTATCTGGAAAACGAGTGTTCCATGCTAGGGGAAAGTAAATGTAAAGGCCCTGAGACAGTATGTCGGAGGCACAGAAGTACGGTGACAGAGCAGAGTGAGCAAAAAGAGGGTGGCAGACATGCCTGGATAAACAGGTAGGGTGCAGCTCCTTCTTTGTAGGGTGTGGTGAGGAGTTTGGATTTGATTCTGAGCTTGATGGAAATTCTTAGAGGAGTATGAGAACAGGAGTAACACCAGAGTTATGTTTTCAAAAGATTTCAAAATGTCTCTCATTGTTAGATGGAAAACTGATTAGTGGGGTGTGGGCAGGATGGATACAGGCCAGAAATGATAGTGATTTAAGCTAGAATAGTTACAGTGGAGATAGCAGGCAGTGGGCAGATTTGGGATATATTTTAAAGATAATACCACCAGACGTGCTGTTAGATTGCCCGTGGGAAGGATGCAAATAGAGAAGTCACGTGTGATTCCCCAGTTATTACCTGAGTAACTCTGTGAGTGATGGTGTAGGTTGGGTGAGGTCGGTAGAGAAATCAATCCCAAGACAGTATTTTTGGACATGTTAATTTTGGGATCCCTGCTGACTTAAGTAATTAGACATTGTGTTCAGGGAAGTGGGGTGCACCATAGACATAAAATTGAGAGTTGTCAGAATGTAAGTGCTATGTTGTTCCATGAAGCTGGATGTGAGTATGTGTCTGGAGTAAGGCTGAGGATGAGCCACCATTTAACGGAAATGTTACAACATGTCTGTAGGCTGATGGGAATGATTCGATACAAAGGGAACTATTGATGATGCAGGAAGGAGGGGCAGAGTTAGAGGAGCAAAGTCCTTGCAGAGGAAGCCAGTGCACGAGTGGAATGGTGAAGGTCACAGGAACATATCTCCCTTAGCATCATGGGCTTCACTCGGAGACACTGGCTGAGTTTCAGTCACTGTGTATTTGTCTATATTCCTTAGTAGACTGTAAGCCCAGTGAGGGCAGAGACCCTTGTAACATGTTCAGTATTAAACTGCAGTTGATGCAATGTCTGGCCCGTGTTGCAAACTCAATAAATATTTGCTGTACTACCTGGATGAATAAACAAATGACTATCCATGTCCAACAGTAGTTGACGAATAAATATCTGTTAACTTGTATTGAATATGAATATTAAAAACACAGGTGTATACCACCAAAGAAGGAGGGAAAACTGACATTTTGGATATATTCAATTTAATAATTAAGCCTAGTTTTTCCATTAACAGATGTTTGGGTACTTTCCCAGATTGCTGAGATAAATTTAACTCAAATAAATGGAATGATAATTGCTAACATTTGGAAGTGTTTAGTCTACATCAGGAATTCTTCGAAGACTTTATTCTTATTACCTTACTTAATTTTTACATCAGCTCTATGAGATATCTATGACTAGTATTATCACACTTTAAAGATAATGAACTGAGCCACAGAGATAGTGAGTAATTTTCCTCAGGTTACACGGCAGAGGGCACTTGGTGGCCAGGTTGGGATTCAAACCCAGGCAGTTTCTCTCCAATGGCCACCTACCTAGCCACTCTTGGGACTTCTAACTCCCAGTTTAGTGCTCCTTCTTAACTATTTGAAAAATGAAGAATAAGATAAATATGAAAATATAACTACACCAAAACCACACCACCTATACAGTCAAAAGATGAACAACAGATTGGGGGAGATGTTTGTAATTCATACCAGAGACGAAGGACTAGTTTATAAAGTGGTCATAGAAATCCATAAGAGAAAGACAAGAAGCTCAATGGGAAAAAGAGTAAAGGACTGGACAGTCACAAAGGAAAACATACACAGGGGCCTTTAAACAGATGAAAAGATATGCAACGTTATTGTGCGAATCATTTCATAATGTATAAAAACATTGAATCATCATGATGTACACCTGAAACTAATAGAATGTTGTATATCAATTATACTTCAATTAAAAAATAATAAAAAGAGAGAGAGGGAAATTAAAGCTATTTGAAGATACCATCTTTTTACCTATGAGACTGGCAAATACCAAAAAATTGGCCCAGAGCTGTTGGCAAGGCAGGGGGTTAAATAAGCACTCTCACACTCTGCTGGGCAAAGTGCAAAAGTAGTACAAACCTCCCGGGGCCACGGGGCCATTTTAGCAAAGTGACAAAGGTGATTTCCTTTTGACTCCTTTACATCACTTCTGGGAATTAGTCCTCAGGTAGAACTATCTACTTGCAAAATGATATAGGACTAAAAATATCCATTGCAACATTGTTTATCGTACAAAAGATTGGAAACAACCTAAGCATTCATCAACAAAGATAGATTAACTGGACTGCCTATCCGCACAATGGGAAATTAATCAGTTGTGAGGAGAATTAGGAAGTTCCTTCTAAATTGATATGGCAAGGTTTCCAGGATATATTGTAAAGAAAAAAGGAAAAAACAAAGTACAAGATAGTATGTAAAAGAAAGGGGAAGTATAAGATTACATATGACTCTATGCTTTAATCTGCACTAAAACATTCTGGAAGGATGCACAGAAAGCTAATGAAGGTGGCTGCCTATGGGAATACGGTGGGGCAAGAGGGGCAGGATTCTAAGTACTTTATATGTAAAAACGTAAATCTCATGAAAAGTTATGGGTGGGGAAATCAAGATTTCTCAATGTATACTTTGTTATATTTTTTGATCTTTGAACCATGGGTTCAATATGTTGCTATTTACAAATTAAAAAGAAAAAATAATGATAGTTGTGCCCATGGAGCCCTCAAAGCTGCCCCTTCACTGTGCTAAGGACATGGCATGAACTATCAGGAATTTCACATAGCAAGTCACGGTTTTATTCTCAGTTTGCAGGTGAGGAACAGATTTAGAGAAATCAAGGACCTTGCCTAGGGTCACAAAGCTAATAAACTATGGACCCTGGAATCAAACTCAGGCCACCCACTTCCAGGGCCTGTGTTAAGAGCTATGACTTTACTAGCACACTGGTTTTAACATTTCTGTTCTACTCTGAGAGACCTAAGAGATGATGCCCGGTTTATGACCTGTTCTCATGGGCACTCTTATGTTTGCAAACAAACCATTATTGATCTATCCCCAACAATTCACCAGTAGCAATAGCTCATGGTCACTGTGGCTTCAGGTTAAGTACGTGCAGCCCGGTGATACCCCCTGAAGGCTAGCTGTAATTCTATCCCTTCCTTTCCTCAACCAGAAAGCTTATCAAAGTAATAGCAACTTATTATTTTAAAGAATATTTCACGCATACTGAGTTTTGTGCCAGGCACAGATGTTGTAAATACAACATATATATAATAATTTAACTGTCACAGGGACCCTTATTAGATAGGTGCTATTGTTGTCACTGTTATGGGGTGAATTGTGTCCCCCCACCCCACTCCCCTTGCCCAGAAAGTTGAAGTTCTAACCCCTGTACCTCAGAATGTGACCTTATTTGGAAAGAGGGTCTTTGCAGAGGAAATCAAGTTCAAGTGAGTTCATTAGGGTGGGCCCTAATCCAATATGATTGATGTCCTTATAAAAAGAGAAAATTTAGAACCTGACAAACATGCACAGAGGAAAGATGATTGAAGATAGCCCTGTGGTGCCAGAGCCAGGCACTGGAATGAGGTAGCTATGAGCCAAGGATGCCAAAGATTGCTGGCCACCAGCAGAAACTAGGAAGAATCCTACCCAGGGTCTCAGAGGGAGCACAGCCCTGTGGACACCTTGATTTCAGACTTCCAGCCTCCAGAATCCTGAGATAATAGATTTCTGTTGTTTGAAGCCACCTGGTTTGTGGTACGAGGAAATGAATGCAACCGCCATCCTACAGATGAGGGAACCAAGGAACAGAAAGGTTGAGTAACCTGCCCAAACTTACATGGTTTGTTCGTTGGTAATGGCGCCTGGAGCTGAGTTTGGGAAGCCTCGCTCCAGAGGAGTGTGCCATTCTGATCAAATCTGTATTTAAAAAAATCACTTGCAAACTCCAGGTCTCTGGTCGAACTGTGTGTCTCACTTCATGATGGATCTGAACACTCTGTTTTGATCTCAACCCTCTATCAAGGGGCAGAGCACGGAGTGTTCCAGTGGGGTAACCCTAACAAACTCTTAAGGGCCTTGGTGGTGAGAGTGCTCCAACCCAAAGCCGGCTCAGCAATGCAGCTACTTAGAGCTGGGGGGCCAACCAAGGGGGCTTTGTGATCCTCCCTGAAACAGCTGAGTGCGGCCGGGACCCGGGGGCACAAACTTCAAAGTGGTTGCAGCCTTCCCTGCAGCCTCTCATTTTTGATCAGCGGGAGTCTCAATCCAGGAATGCGGGTTGTTTAAATTATTTTTTTAGCTTAAGAAAGGGTCAGGGTAAGTACCAGAAGGCTAAAGCAACTTTCAGTAACTGTCTTCCCAAATCTCCTTTGTGCCCGATGCCTGGTAAGTGAAAATGTTTTCTGAATGGAACAAGGCTTTTTAGCTCACGGGGGTAGAGGAAGTGAGGGCCTGAAGGAAAGCCTGGTGCAGCCTTCAGCCAAACCCGTGCTGGTCTGTGCAGCAGCTCCATGAGCCGCTCCTGGACGGCACAGCCCTGTGAGCGAACCACCTGCCCAGTGGGGCCCAGGAGGTACGGCGGCCCCCGCTGCAGCTGAGAGGCTAAGGAAGATTGCTTGCCATGGCCATCAGATTCCAAAACAGAATTTGGTTAAACCAAGAGTCAGATGACCAAAGTGGAAATGGCTGCAGGTTGCAATGATGTCTGGGCAGAGGGTGAGTGTCTGGGCAGATACTGTCCTCCAGCTATACTGTCAAAACCCAAAATAGTTCAATGCTGTCCCCAAATTGGATCATTCTGTATTGGATGGTGTACGTGTTCTCCAGCAATTCTGGGTACAGCATAGGTGTTCAGTAAGCACATGGTACCTGCGTGATTTATTTCCTGGCTCGGCTTGGTATGAGCTTCCTGTTCCCAATCAGGATCAGAACAAAAGGAGAGGAAGTCAGTCTTAGCGGGAAGCATGGCTGACAGGTCCACAGGATGGTGCTTTTTCTTGAAAGAAAGAACTACAGCCCTAAGCCTGAGGTCAAAATGTGTGCCTCTGGACACAACTTGGGATGTCAAGGAGGAGAAGCAAAATGCCTAACCTTTGCCCGACATGGGGGCACAAAGGTGAGGTAGCCAATTGTTAAGAGTGGTAGACAATGGAGGCAGAATGAGGGAGAGACTAATTTTCTTTCTCTTAAACTTTTCAGATGTGAGATAATGATATACTCAGGTTTATCAATCATACCCTGGTGAAAACCAGCTTTGTTTCATAATTCCAAGTATTGAAAGACTATCTCGGCCTTAACATTTGAATGCCTTGTTTAAAAGAAATTGCTGGAAACGGCCACAGGTTTCCTTAGAGAACTCTCAGAGACACACCCCTGCACTTTTCCTCACCTTTTTTCAAACTTTGAGGCTATCTATCTCAATGTGGGTTGACATTTTTTTTTTTACCTGCTTTCCTGCTAAGAAGTAGACCTTGAAATATCAAAGCCGGCAGTGAAATTCCAGAGACAAACAGAAAAGCGACTCACCTAGGAGTGGGCCCAGCGGTCAGGACACGGATTTCTAAGATGCATAGAGCCAAGGCAAACCTCTGGCCCGCAGACATCTGCTCCGGCTAAGACGGCTCTGCAGGGTATGGCCAGATAGGTCCCGCAAGGCGTTTATCTGCAAGGGGCCGGAGCACTGGGGGGACTATTATTGCTTGTTTTCGGTCAGGATTTTTGTCAAACTGGGCTTCCTGGGAGGCAAAGTCCAATCAAAGGAGAGTCATGTCGTAATTCTTGGCCTACTGTTTTCTCATATTGACGAGCATATTCGGGCACCCAGCCCGTGAGTGCTGAATTGACTAAGATTAGCAGGAGCGTTGAAAACAAACAAACAAAAAAACCCAAAAAAGACAACTCCAGTGTTTCTCATCTGGGGAGACTCTGGGTGGAAGGATGAGAGAGTGTGCAATTTGGGGGAAAATGGGTCTGGGGATGGTTCTCAGAGAAGCATAAATTAGTAAAAGAAATTAGTCAAAGAACTGTGGTGACTGGAAAGGAGGCAGGGACCAATACAGCAATCTGAGACTGAGCCGAGTGGGTTATTGCCGCAGGGGTGCCGCGAAGTTCAAAATGCAGTTACAAAGCTGGCTTTCCTTATAGACTTGGTGGATCATTCTGAAGAATCTGGGTAAACTCCCTAAGGCGTGTACAGTATCCCACAGGAGGATACGTTCTCCTTATCTCAGAAATGCACCTGTCAGCAAGATAGATCCTGAGATGGAGCAATTTGCTCCAGTCCATTCTAAAGGACCCCCTCCCCTGCATATTTTCACTTTCTTTGGGACTGGTGGAAAGGGTAAGGTGTTTTGGAAGTGCCAGAGAATGTGGGTGTCACGGCTGCTCTTAAAACACTGGTTGTACGATAGAATGACCTGGAACCTGTGCAAAGCCATTGATGCCTGCCCACCCCCACTGGATTCTAATTTAATTGATCTGGGATGGGACCCTGCATCTGTATTTTTTTAAAGCTTGCTGGGTCATTCAAATGCGTAGCCAGGGTCGGGATTTAGAATGACCAGCTTGAGAAGCAGTATTTCATTAAGTTTTTGAAAAAATGTCTGTGGACATAGGACTTAAGGGGCCTTCATCAATACTTATTAATTACAAGAGGCAATTTTCAAGCATTAGCACATACGCAGTCTGAAAAACAGAGGGTGGGGTTGGGAGATAACAGACAGCTAGTTTTTCCAGCACCACCTTACCTTTCCACTAATGGTCCTCCTTAGAGTAAAAGTTATTTATTCTCCACAGACTTTCTTGCCTTCCTTTCCTTTTCATGTGGAGAGTCTGAGATCTCTAATAGGGCTAATTTCATTGGTACCTGAGTTTGTTGTCAACCTGCAGACAGTGCAGAACTGCCAAGTAATGCGGTGATTCGAATGTGGGCAGCAACACTCATCTCTTATGCCAATGATGAAATCTATGCCCAAAACACTTCTTGCGAGTCTTAGCTAATGACAAGTGGGCTGCACCCAGATATAGTAGGAACCTGTCAAGCATAATGGAGCAATGCTGAAGACTTAGGTGGCCTCTCTGGACCCTGCCAGGGTACTTATCAGAAAGAAGGACTTGGAAGCAGGCAAGATAAGATGATGTTTTATGCTAGTTAGACTTAATGCTCATTGGTTAGACTTTGCGATACTTGACTTGATAATTAGATGTGAATGGACATTGAAAATCACCTCTGTCCTTGGAGACTGACTGAGTGCTCCTTCCCCGCCCCCCGGGTGGAAGAGGGGAGAAGGGGAATTTCTTAGCTGGCTGGTTGAATACTGAATTGCTCTGTAGAAGTTCCATTTATTTTATCCCCATGGTTCAGACTAAATGTAATGTAGCAAAGGAATGCGAGCAGTAGAATATAACAACATTATATTAATTATATATTACATGTTAGTGACATGTAAAATATAATATACATTACATTTTTGTAGTGCTTTTAACTCCTCTTTGCCCTTAACATCTATTATGTATCTGATATTTTTTAAATGAAGTTTATACTTCAGTTATATCTAAGGGAAGTGAAGCATGCTAGACTAGAGAAGTGAAAAGAATAATATTTTTATTTAATATGTAATGACTTTCAAAGAAAAGAAAGGATAAACATTTATCAAACTTTTATAATGTGTCAAGCTAATAGACATATATTGTAGCTAACGTATATACACACATATATATATGTACACACATATATAAAGTCTCATTTAATCCTCAAAATAATCCATTGTACAGTTGAGGAAATGGAACTGCACTGAGATTACATCATTTGCCCAGCATCACCCATCTGCAGTTGCTGAGAAACTGGCATTTGAACTTGGCGTGCCTGCCTCCCTGTCTCCGGCTCTTCCCACCACACATCAGGTCTGTTGCTGTTATTGTTTTAATTGTGTCATGTTAAACAACATGAAACTATAAAGTTTCTCACTAAACCCTCTCAACTCCATAAAAGGTAGGCTTCTGGGTTAGCTTTACAGATGAGGCGCAGAGAAATACAGCCAAAGCTACGCGGACAAAGCGGCAGAAGTGGGATTTGAACAAACATGTCTTCAAATTCTGATGCCAAATTTTTCCACTCTGCTGAGGTCTCTCAAAGTTTTCTCCACTCAGGAGCTTTAAAAAAAAAAAAATTTTTTTTTTTAAATTTCCCTTTGGTTTCAATTTGCTTGGGAACTTTGTGGCTCTGAATTATATTTACTGCACAGTAATAATAGTTTCTCCCATTTCTAAGGCAGAGCCACGCACATGTGTACATTAGAATGTGTGACCATCAGGCAGAAACACTTATTTTTACTGAAATGATGTAAATGTGTTGGGCATAATTTCCATCTGGATCTCTTAAAGTGATGGAAGCGGTTTTCTGGAAGTTTATTATTAGAAATTTCATGGACTCCCTCAGTGTCCAGGGATCCCAAGTAGGAGCTGCCATCTCATTCCGTATCTGTTTCCGACTGAATCTGGAAAGATCCACGGGTCTTACGCCGCTACACTGAAATTGTAGTGCTTTCAATTAAAACACACACACCCACCCGCTGGAGGGAATTAGAATTGTCAAATGGCAGCCCCTTGGTTTGGGGTGTGTCCTGCTTGCTGCTATGTTCTCAACGTCTAGGATGGTGCCCACCGCTGTTAGGTTTCAACAGAGAGTGGGAATTATGCATTAATAGATGAATAAAGAAATATAGATGAGGAAAATGCTGTCCAGGAAGGGGAGGTGACACTCCCAAGGTCACACAGTCAGGGGTGGGGCAGCATCAGATTCTAGCTCTCTTCACTGTTGGTTCCAGGCCATCTTCATTACAGCACTTTCAAACAAGCTCTTTTATAAAGAAAGAGGAACAGTTTCTCTATGGAGTGGTTCTGGGGCTGTGTGTGAAGTTCAGTGGGAGTGATGTAAGTCTGGCGATCCCTTTACAGTAATAAGAATTCTTGTGGCTCATATCTGTTTACAGTCACATGGAAGTACTTAGGGCCCCTTGATTGCATTACAGCGCTTCGCTTAAGGAAAGACTCAAGACGATCCCTTGTTCTTTTGAAGTTGACAAGATCTGGCTATGCCACCTTCGACCCTTCTCTTTACCGGCACTGTTGACTGTCTGCATTCGCCCAAGACTTTGGACACTGTCTTCTCTCTCTCTCCCCGCTCAAACTCCAGCCTTTCCTTTACCGATTTCAGTGTTCTCTGAAGTACCACCCCACCTCACTCTTTCTTGATTCCATCAGTTCTATGAATATTTATCTTAATCCCATCTTAGCCCACCGTCCTAGTGTCATTCTAACCCTGTAATGGCTCCATCTTTGCAAATGTCAGTATCCCACTGTCTGATCGTGATTTCCAAGTCTTCGGGTACCTCATCCTCATCCCCTCAATATCCCCTTTTTTTGCTTCATTGAACAGCCAGCTCCTTGATTTCTCCATTCTGGGTTTCTCTTGTTGCGCTTGTCTTTGTTAGCCACACTATTTTTGCAGTCTGTATCAACTTTCTTCCCTTACTACATGGTTATGCTCCAACCTATTGCAGTTTGCCCTTGGCCTTCCTTACTCCACGGAAGACCTCCTTATTGCTAAATTTGGTGGACACTTCTTGGCCCTGATCTTTGTCCCATGGGGGCATCTACCTGGACTGGCCATTCTTATGCCTTAACGCTCCCTATTCCTTTGACTTTTGTGGTACAACACTTCCGCATCTTCTTCTTCCCTTTTGCCAGCTCTTCTCCCTTGTCTATTATACAATGCTGATATTCCTCGGGGGTCTGTCCTCTACCCTCTCCACTTCTCAGTCTATCCCTTCTTTTCTCATCCACTCTTAAGATTAAGCCTACTCTTCAGAACCAGAAGTCTCAAAAGAGTGGTTGGTTGACGTTCCCTTACCAGAATCTTCTGGGTTCTTGTTTTAGAAGTATAGATATCTAGAAGTGAAACTTTTTGAAAAATGCAAACTTATGCTGTTACTTCCCAGCTTAATAATCTTCAAGTACTTCTAAGAAATCTCAAGGTGGACTTTGATTTCCCTATGGTAATTTGAACTTGCTCGTCTAAAATCATGCACATAATTCTTGCCCTGTCCTTGTCAAGGAGGCTCTTCTTATATTCTTTATTTTCATTAGTGAGTCACCATTAACTGTTTTTCTGGTTTCTATATCTGGAAGTCATCTTTCTTTTTATTGCATTAGTATTTTGACAATATGCATAGTGGTAAGTGGGCTCATAATGGGTACTTCATAGTTATCCCATAGTTATTTCAGAGTTACTGGATCACTGGTTGATTTCACTTGGCTCAGGTATGTTTGGTTTCTGGAACTTGGAACTTTGACAAAAAAACTAGTATTCGAGGACAAAACTATATACAGATTTATCAATTAACAACATGTAAACACAACTAAATATAATAGGGGATGATGCTTGGCAAATCCTAAATTCTTTTTAATTTTCTCTTTTAAAATTGTTTTTTTTGACTCTGCAGCCTCAAGGTTGAACTGTGAGGCTTACTGACCAGAGATGGTGGAATAAAGCAGCGATTGGTCACCCATGAATCTCAAAGTAGTGGGGGTAGCATGGCTTGTGATGTAAGTAATGTGAGAAGACTGCCTCTCCTGCTGGAGCAGAGCAGTTGTGAGAGGGATGGGGTGGTGGTGGTTGGGGGGGAGGCCTGGAGATGAGTGTTTGCAGTAGTCTTTCAGGCCACACTTTGGAATGAGACCAGCATGGTAAGTAGGTTGAGGTCAGAGACAGATGTTTCTTTCCTTGCCATCTGGAACTCTGGGAGAGCAACTTCCAGACTTTCCCAGTATAGGGGAAGCCAAACCAGAACAAAAGTGGTTGTGGTGTGTGGTTGGACAGAGGAGGGACTGAATTTGGCCTCATAGGTTTCTTTGGCTGTTGTGGGCCACAGAGGATACCAAGAAGTTCCCAGGCCCTGAGGAGGGATAGAGAGGGTAGCTGGCAAACTTTCTGTCCATCAAGAACAATATGGCCCTAGAGTTGAGGGCAGAGATGCAAAGGCCCAGTTAGTGAGGGCCAAGGTGGGGGCCCAGGCTTCGGGCAGAATCACCAGGCCTTGTAGATCCCTCAGTGGCATGAAGAGGACCAACTGCCCGTTCTTTAGCCAAGATTATTAGCTATAGATCCCACAAGGTAGTAGGCAAGTAGAATGAGGTATATGCTGTAGACACTGGAAGAATCAGAGGACAGTACAAGGAGTTGTCTTAGGACCTAAGCCCCTTCTCAACCTTCTTCTTCCCCCATCAAACTAACCATCATCATGGAGAAGAGCAGGAAAAGGGGAAGAAATGTGAACCACTACGCACAAGGCTGAGAAAGACAGTACCCTTAGAAGGAGTGACCATGGCTGGGTCAGGGTGGCAGGCCTGAATAAATGTTGTTATTCATACCCAGCAGAGTGGAAACCTGTGAGGAAGAGCACATTGGGGAAAGAAAGAAAGGAAGAAATAAAGAAAGAAAGAAAGAAAGAAAGAAAGAAAGAAAGAAAGAAAGAAAGAAGAGAAAGAAAGGAAAGAAAGAGAGAAAGGAAGGGAGAGGGGGAGGGAGGGTGATAGAGAAAGGGAGGAAGGAAGGAAGAAAGGGAGAAAACATAACTTTTTGTGGATACATTTTTCTCTCTCCACCCCAATGGAGTGTAAGCAAATTTTTAACCTAGTTTAAGAGAAAAAATTCTGTTTCTTCTCCAGACATGTTTTGCTAATCCTTCTTCTCTAGGGGAAGGGCCAGTCGGTAATTACAGATGATTTAACTCAGTAACTTAATCCAATTTCTGTCTGGCATCATCTCCTCCATTTTTTCCTCTTTACTGATCTGTGCTTTTCTTTGCCATGGGGCTGTGTGTGTATTGTTGATGGCCTGCAAGGCATCTCTCTGCTCCGTGTTCACTTGTTCAGTTTCCAATCTCTACAGTGCAAGGGTTTGTGTTCGTCAAATTAGAAGAAAGAAGAAAGTCATCACCGCTGATAGGTTTTTTTAAACCCTGAAGAACTGAGAAGGAAAAAATGAAAAAGCACTGTGTAAAATAAACTGTGTCATGAATACATAATTTTGATACAGTTCTTTAAGAGCATGATACCATTGGGTGTTGCATTTTATGAAACATATACACAACAGTATTACTGTTATAAAATTGGGCTCCTCATTGACTGTGGAATATCCAACTAGCCTGCCAGTGAGCAGATATGGGATGATTTGTTATTTATAATGTAGAAGATGTTGGGGAACATTACTCACAACCCATCTTTCATTATGAGCAGCCCGTAGCTTACGTGAAATATGCTGATTAGAAATACCTGAATTAGAATGCCCCGTGTGAGGTTAGATCGATGTATTGCATTTATAACAACTAGATAATTCAAATTCTTAAGTGACACTTAATTCATTCTGAAAATGTGCCCTGAAAAGCCCAAAGGGGGATCAACTTGCCTAATTAAACATAAGCATAAGCATGTCGTGATAGGCATACTGGTTATAGGAAGCAGAAGAGGAGAACAGTACTATGAAGAGAAGAAAATCTCGGTGAACGGAAGATAGGCCAGCATAAAGGCACTGGGGCCAGTTTTTGGAAGCAGTGGAGTGCTGAAGTGGTGAATTTGAGGCTAACTGCAACGACACTGGACACGTCAGCCACTTACTAGCTCTGTGACTTTGGGAAGTTCCTCAGTGTCCTCTTCTATACAATGGTGGTGGTAGTAGCAGCCCACCTCATAGAACTGACATGGAAATTAAATTGTTTATTGTAACACACTCAGAATAGTGTCTGTGGATGGTAAATGCTGGGTAGGTGTTTGCTAATATTATTCAGTAACTTCTGTGGACCATCCCTGAATCCAGTCTGGCTTTCCAGATTTGGCAATTGTGCTTGCAGTGAAGTGAAATGAAGAATTTCGAAGCACGTCAGCAAGTAAGAGCCCAGGAGTTCTAGAGTCCTACCTCCTCTATCCTTCCAACTGAGATGGTCCATCACTTTGATGTCAAATTACATTACGACAACATTAAAGCCTCCTGGACGGGGCTTTTAGTTAACCCACCACACTCTTCTAACTTTTATAGTCCTCATGATACTAACACACAGAAACTAGTCCTCTGCATTCTTGAGCTTACACCTTCTAGTCTAGGTACCTTGATTTTGGCTTTGCTGACTATGCTTTCCATGTGTGGGCTTCTCTTCTGCCCTGAGGGTGCTATGTCATCAAAGACTGCTGTGATTTGCACTTGAAGGCAGGCCAACTTAGGGTTAAACTATCATCCAGGCATTTGGGAAATATATTGGCTAATCCATCGCCTGTTTCCAAGGCCCTCTTGCCAAAGCAGGCTTCAAGGGCGTGCGACCTGTGCAGTTGGACAGGGCTCAAGCCCACGGAAAGGCCCCATGATTGGTTTCATGCTCTATTAGTACCACCTTGAAATTCTTAATTTTGTGTCTGGACTTTTCTTTTGAAAGCAAGTTTGATTGGAAAATGGAACACACACATGAGCAGAGGAAATGTATACTGTGTCCCTTCCTCCATGCTACCACATTTGCACAGAATGCATATGTTGCCCCATGAACTTGGAATTCAGATGGACCCATGATGTGTGCGAGTTCAATGAGTCAAAGCAAAAGTGAGTATAAGGTTGATGTATTATGCCTAGCACTGTTTAAGTGACAGCCCTGAGAGGTCACACTCTCCATTTGAACCAGAACTGACTTCTAATACAAAAAGAAACACAAATGACCAAGAAACACTATCAGATCTTTCTTACTAGTGTATTACTTTCCTGCATTAGCTATCTACTTATGCTGAAAATAATAATATAAAAGGAAACAAAAATATAGAGTCACCCATATTTCTTCTTTCCACCATTTTTCTGTACTCATTAGTGAACTAAAGGTAGCATGTACTGGTAGAATGTTCATGTATCAAGAAGTGAATTAAAAACAGTTGAGTTAGTTTTGTACTGTATTTCTACTGTTCTTGTAGGAATGAAATACATATGTTAAATATATATGCATGTATGAGTTACAAAATACAAGTTGTATAATTTCAGTGATTCCACTTACCGGCTAAAGATTAGCAATAAAATTCACACAAAAACGTTAAAATTTCATTTCTTTTTTACTTAGAACAACATTAAAATAGCAAATAAAATATGTCATAATAAGAAAAAGTTTGCAGAAGAAAGGATTGTGTTTGTGCACCAATGTCTTTAATGGCACTTTTCCCCCTGGTTTATGAATAATGGATCCTCTATTTTTATTTTGCTGGAGGCCCCAGAAATTATTTAGCCAACCATGTCTCTTCCTTAACTACTTTCACTATAGAGGTTGAAAAGCTAAAAGCTTGATTTCCCATCCTCTTTTGCACTGAGCAGTGGCCATGTGACCAAATTTTGGCCAATGAGACATAGTGAAGTAATTGGGAAGCCTCGGAGAAAACTGAAATGCCTGCTGCAAGGAGAAGGCCTTGATTGAGCTGTTCTTTCCCATTCTGCCCTCCCTCAACACTAACATCATATTTGGAGTTGTGCAGCCATCTTGTGACCATTAGGCAATAAACATGAGAATAGGGTGCCAAAAGGCTACAAAAGTTGGGGTGAAAAGCTAAAATAGAGTCTATGTCCTTGAGGGCCTTGTTGAGCTACTCAGCCAATACCAGCAGCCGTCAATCTGGACTTCTTATGTGAGAAAAATAACCTGCTACTATTTTTAAACACTGTGAGCCTTTCCATTGATGTAGTTCATTCATTACCAATGGACACGTGGGCTATAATGTGGCAGCCTGTTCCCAGGGTTTTTTATCAAAAAAAGGACAATTCCTCCTGCTTCTAGCTCTATCATTTCCATCATCAAGTCTCTAGGCCAGTGTCTCAGGCTAGTGAGGAAGGTGGGGAGGCAAACATCATATCAGCTTTCCATTCCCCTCCCCTCCCTCTCCATTAGCTCCTGTGTTCCAGCACTCCTCTTAGCGGGCCCCAAACAAAAGGCTCTGTGATGATCAGTCAGTGTTGGTAGGTATCTGGTAGAAGTAGCTTCAGACACATCCCAGAACCATCCACAGCTCATCCTCAGCCCAGTCAGGTCATCATGTACCTTTTATAATGGCAATAATTTCACTTTCTTACAATTAAGGTAAAATAATAGTGATTGAAGTTAACCTAATGAGAAGAGAATGAACAGAAAACTCCATAAGTAAAAAAAAAAAAAAAAAAGAAAGAAAACTCCATAAGTAACATCAGAATAAAACTTAGTCATGGAGACTTTCAGAGTCAGGTGTTTTTCCTTCTTTTATAACCACCTCAACTTTGGTCAAGGCAGAAACCCAGTTTTTTTGCCACCGAGTAGCCCACACTGTCATCTCCCAGGAGCCTGGCACTCACATAATTTCAACACACAATAGAGGTTTAGTAATTAAGTACATAATTCCAGAAAAGCAAGGGCAAACAAGGGGCTCAGGCCCTCATTAGGTGAGATGACACATGGCTGGCCCTCGGCCATTAGCCTGGCTGTAATTAGGGCATGTTAACAAGGTTGCTGTTATACACCCTTGGATGTGTCTAGGTTTGACATATCAATTTAGAACTGGGTCTTAGTTATTTCTAATAGAAGAAAGTTAGTTAAAACAACATTTCCCAGCAAGAATTAGATGTTTTACTATTTAGCAAATTCCTCCACTGGTAATAGCTTAAATATTTACCAGGGACTTTTAGGGAGCTCCTGTCTTTTACTAGACGACCTTGTATTGAAACTATTCTGGGAACATGGGTCAGTGTCCTCACTCATCAGTTTATTTCAGGGTCAACCAAACTTCTGAGTTAGCTCCATCCTCTGTTGTTTCCCCTCCCTGCTTTCAGCACAGGAAAGACACAGAATTTGCTGTCTCTAGACACCATGGTTAACATTTTGATGGAGGAGTTTGAAATCACAGGCTGAAAAGATACCCCTACTGCAATGCACAGTTTTACAATAAAATACCACAGAAATCACTGAAGAGTTGGAGGGATTTTAAAGCATGGATGTCACTCTCAGACGAGATGGAACAATGACAGATCCCACCCCACAGGATTATAGTATTGATAGAATGAAGCTATGTTGTGTAAATGGTAAAGCGCTTCATAGATGCAAGATTATCTTGAGAAAATCAATACCTTCTCCCTTTGTATTGCCTTTGCGAGGAATTTGGGGGCATGCTGGCTGTTCAAGTTCAACTTTTAGCTTAGATCTATCTGATGCCTAAAAGAAACCCACCTGCAGGTATAATAGGGTTACCATAACAGCTGAACTTCCAACATATGGGTGTGACTAGTATTGTTACTAAATAGACTTACAAAGAAGAGGTCTGCTTCTACTTTGCAGAGACACTTCTGTAAGCACCTCTCCCTGCTTGGCCGACAGTAGTTCCTACTGCACTGAAATGAATGTCCTCCCCTTGTACATATGAGCAAGGGTTAACCTCTGGCAAGATCTTACAGATTAAGCCACATGGAAACAGCATACAGGTTCAGTGGGTTAGACACACTGCAGAGCATCTGGATAAGCCAGATAATTTGTGCAACATGTTCTTATCAGCAGCCTTCTCCAGCACATCTGTGGCTTACTGGAAGCTGCCTTTGTGTGGAGTCTGTTTTTCTATATTCTGCTCATTGTTGGCAGAAAGGGGCCAACTGTTTCAATTAAGGGGAAAGGTAAGGCAGTAATAATGAATGACTTATAATCACAAATACCCGTCAATGACACCCACCTGCTCCCAAGTTTGTCCTAATCCTTAGAAAAGTCTAAGATCAAGACTTTTGTATTGAAGCAAGGCCTGCCTCAGGCTCTTCTTCCCAGGAGGTCTAGGTCTTTTTGAAAAAAATGAGAGCCTTGAACTTTTATACGAGGGGAGAGTATTTAAGAGTGTCCTCGTGCTAAAGATGTCTGATCATGGGCCTGCCCACCTCACACAGAAGTTCTCCCGAGGGGCCTACACCAGCCTGGATCAGTCCACACAGTTGTGTCTTGGTGAGGTCAAACATGGTTGAATCAAGAACAAGGAGAGGCAACGGGTAGAAGGTGTGAACCAAGAGTTCATTAATAAATGGTTTTTATACTAGATGTCTGTAGAGGTTGTTCTGATACACGTCTTATCCACTGGACTCCCATTAAACTCCCAGGAAGGGAATATGTGTAGGTCAGGGAGAGGAAAATAAGGCATTAAAAGATATCAGACAATAGTTTACTCATGGTCTTATTTCACAGATTTCCATTTTATCTTCATCTTTGTGACAATCCAGAATGTACTAATATTTGCTCACCTTGGACTGATATATTTTATACCTTGACTGTGACACATCATCTCAAAGTGGGGGCCAACTGTAAGAATAAACTGATGCTAACACATGAGATTCTGCCATTCCAGTTTATTGAAATGAGTAAATTTATAGCTTTATTTGCATACAGAAAAGTGCACAAGAAAATAAGTATGTACAAAACAGTTGTGTGGCTGATCATCCTTTTCAAAATTTGTCTACTTTCAAAATTTCAACTATCTAGAAATAATTGCCTCGAGTTGAGCACATTCAGGTATTGGGACATTTAAAATACTATTTTTAAGTCTGTGTTTATAATGACTGAGTAGGACGCCAGATGGAAAATCATGCCATACGTGATCAGCTATTACCATTAAACATAAAACCACAGGACTTTAGCTTGGACTACGTGGGACTAATCAATAAAGGTTCGTGAGGCCACCATCTTGTTTAGATCCTGAGCAGTCATCCTCCTCTTCTAACCTAAAGGTAACATTGTGTGGTTGATTAACACCCGCAAGAACCTGAGCACTAAGGGTCAAGAGACAACATTTAAAAACCCAACATAAACATAACAAAATGAAACTCATTTTGGCAAGAACAAATCCTTCAGAACTGTGTTAACAATATGACTGGAAATGAACTGGGAGAGTTTCCAAGGTTATGAGAAGAAAAATACTGCAGACATTGGATTTTTCAATGATAACACCAAATACTTGTTCTACAGCTTCTCTCCTCCCACCCCCTCACCATTTATCTTCTGACTAACTATGAGATTGTGGCTTCAAGCAAGTTTTCCAGTTACTTGATAAAGGTCCAGTATGACCCCATATAAGCACCTAATATATTTGGCACAATCACATTGAACTTTCTGATGTGTTGGCTCTTCAGAATACAGTCCTTCATTGCTGAGTTGAGTTCAGTTTTTCTTCAGTTTTTCTTTCATCTTCTTCAACATGAACTGCTCTTCTGGAACTTCAGCTCAGGAGGATGGCCTCCTATTCCATAGAAAGGATAAAGGTTGTGTCCATTTGTGATTCGTTATGGGATTTAGCGATTACTGAGAAGGCAGAGACATTTCAGATCCGTGAATCCTTAGATTTTTTTTTTTTTTTTTTTTTGCCCCATAAAACCTCTGTTGCTTGTGGAAGAGAAGTAATGTTGTATAAACCTGGGAGCAAAACTGACTGAAAAAAAGAATCAGAGGGAAGAGGAGAGGAGAGACAAATAACGTTTTTCCCTCATTTGCACTATCTAGCAAGAGATTGGAAAAAAAAAACAAAAACAAAACAATCTTGCCCTTGAGAGAAAATAATCTTCAGAAAGAGAAGTTATATTTTTAAAAAGGTTCTTAAGTGTATCAGATTCCCAACTGTCTAGGGAGAAGTTGGACTTGCTTCAATTTTACTTTAAAAATTCTCTCTAAATGTTGATATGAAGCAAGATTTAAGAAGGTGCCTTGTTATACTATAACCTTTAGGTTTTGTGCTGTAAAATAGAAGCCCCAAACAACTCTGAACAGTAAGGATTTTAAAATTTATTCAAAACAGTGTCATCTGAGGAGTTGTGGTGGCCACATCTCTCAACCAGAGGATACATGGTAGAGTGTTCTAGAAGGTTCTAGAATACACTAGGCAATGGTTCAAGTAGGGATACTACTTTATTTACATTTAAGCTAGAGAATTTAGATTCTTAATTTATTTAAAGCCATAGATTCAGTTTAGCTTTAATCTAAACAGAAAAGTGAAAGGCATTTTACAAGTGGAAGAGGCAGCAAGCAATAAGGTAACAGATAATATGTCAAAGCTGGAATGAGAGCAGAGGTCAGGACGTGTCTGGCTATTAGCTTTGTCCTTGACAACTAAGGCCAACCTTTTTGTTCCTCTGGATAGTCAGCATATCAAGTTCCTAGAGAAGTGTAGAGAAAAAAAAACAAAAACAAAAACCAAAAACCCATGGTTAGAATTTTTGGGTTAAATATCAATGTATTAAATATCAAGTCATCATTTAAAACCTCAATAGTAGTATCTCCTAGGGCTGATGTGAGAGGCCTAAATAAGATAGTAAGTGCAGAACCTGAAATAAAGTGATTAACCAAATGTTCAATGTTAGCTATTTTCTCCCATGATATGCTCCTCTACCTCCAACCCCAATCTGTAAGTTTAGCAAGTTCACCAAAATAATCCTTCCTTCATGACCTAAGAAAGAAAGGGCCTCCAAGGAGACCTCTCGTCAATTCAGTTGAGGGCAAACAATCCTCCAAGACTCTGGATGCAGTTTATTCCTTTCTATTTGTCCGTGTTTGCCTCCCTTGGAGACAAGGGCGAGTATGAGTCTCTGTTAAGACTTCTAGCCCTTCAGTATATTACACTGCTCTACCAGCGTTAGAAATCACCAGGCTGCTTGTAACCTGGAGCTTTTCCTCAGCATCAGAGGGGGACTTCTTAGGGCTAGAGTCAGGCCTGAGAACTCGCCTTTTCAATAATCTCAGCCTGTTCTCTGAAGCAGACTTTACAGAAAAACACTTTAAAAAACACTGTAATTCTAGAAGTCAAGTGAGGGACAACAGTCCAAATTGCAAATAAAGTCAATCTTACTGTTCATGTCAGACTTAAGATATTTATCTATTTAAAATAATTAAATTCTAGATGGGTCAAGACAGAGTTTAGTAGGAGTCCCACCTGGATGGGGCAACACTGAAAATAATGGGTTTGGTTCCTTTCATTCTTTTTATTTTTCTCCCCTACCAGCTATGCCCTTCCTCCTCTAAAATGCAGCCAAGGCTTCTGTCCTCCACTAACTTCAATCTTCTGAAATCAGACCAAGTTGCTTCTACTCACTGTTGAAAAAGAAAGGGTCCTGCTGGGCCCTCCCAGGGTCTCAGTCTAAGGTAGTTACACCTAACAATCCACCTAGGATAAAATCTACTAGTGAGATCAACCTGCTGCCTCCTCTGCTCATATGTTGCTTTTGAAGGAGATATGGGCAGCGGTCAGCACTTTTGGATTTAATACCCTCAGACTATTTTAGACTAACTTTGAGACCACTCACAGAGAAATAAATTGATTTGGGAGGCAGCATCTGTTCAGCTGATCTGTTCTGTAGCTTCAAAAGATCTTCAGATTTCGAACCTTCTATAGGAAACCAAGTAACTACTAGGATGCTTTGCAGTCAACTTCAGTATGAAGGTAAAAAGACAAAACAAAACAAAACAACTAGAGAACTATTGTGTGTTATATAAGTTTTATTGTTATGCAACAATGTTATTTTGAAATATCAAAATCATAGACTATGATAGAAATCCATAACCCCATGGGTATATTACTGTTTTGTAGTATGTATAAGAATTCTATTCTTAAATGCTCAGCTTAGTCATTACTGAATTAGTTAAGCGTAGATTTCCATGTCTACTACTTCTAGGTTACAGAGATTTAACCTTGTACCAATTCTAAAATTAAAATTTCACCCTCACCCCCTGTGCCATGCTTTCTTACCAAACCTAAGCTTAATAGGATCTTCTACTTACAGAAGTTAGGCAAAAGGATTTCCAAAAGGATCCCTATATACATCAGAAGATGTGGGTTGAGAAGCCATCTATGAAGATAAAACCATCCAGTCAATAAGTGTAATTACAGTTATGAAGAAAAAAAAATCCTATAATTAAGACTTCTCAAATGCCTTTAAAAATCACTTAGGTCACAGACAAATCAGATATTATATGGGTCTACAGGGATTTGTGTTTGCCTGCATATAATTTGTGATGCATATTTATTATTTACATCAAAATCAGGGCTCACACGAGTAAGGTTTGCCTCTCCAAAATGAAAGCTGTTTTTATGAGCTAAAGGATCAAAGGCAGGAAATCAGGAAACTAAATCCTTGAAAGATTTTTAAAGGTACTATAATTTTGGCTCAGTTTTCTCCCAAAACGCTTTTGTGAGCCAGGCAAAGTGAGATACAAAAGACTTTTCCTATATGATATTCATTTCTCAAGCTCAGGATAGTAGCCCCTGCAAAAATAGTCTCTCGCCAGTCTGAGTTGATGTTTTCACTGTGATGGTTCTCAATGATAAATCTTATTTAAACATCCTTTAGCACCAAAGAGTTATATACAAACAAGACTAATTCAAGACACAGGTCTTCAGCTAGCTCTATGTGGCATGTACTTTGGAGCAACAGCTTCTAGTAGTTGATACTTACAGAGGCTTGTGATGAACTGAAAGAATCTTTAGAGAAAGGGTTCTCAAATGCGTTGTCTGCAGATTTGGTAACTGGCAGGGAACCTTGTCTGAGAGCTGGCTTTGGTGGTTCTAGAAGGCAAAAAACACCAAGAAGTCAGTAGACAAATTTTTCCCAAATATAGGCAAAATCCCACAATCAAGCTTATCTCAGAAATTCAGTTCCATATATTTTGGAATTTACATCATGGAACAAAAATCACCACCAAATACTAGGACTCCCGGTTATGATTACAGGCAAATTCATCAGAAGAGGAGGCACTACATATATACCTGAAGTGGAAGACATTCAGAATTCCCTCACTAAGGCAGTGGAGTGTGGTTGAGGCTCTGTTATACAGCCTTCCACATGCCACAACCCACTGAATTTCAATAGCTCTTGGCAGCCCTTTTAGCAATTGTCACAAGAGGGCAGCATTGGGCCAGCCCTTAGAAACAGCTAAGGTAAATCGTTTGCTCCATAAGGTAACCAGCCAAGTTGTCTCCATAACCACTGATCACCAAAGAGGGCAAGAGTTAGACCATTGGTGGGTGGGAGAGGGTTCTTCTAAGGACCCTGTGGGCCCATACGACAGGGGAAATACTCGTCGGTATGGTAGACAGAGAAGTGGGTAGCTTACCATTGATCTTTTTCAACAGTTGATTAGCATCAAAGTCATCATGGTCCGCATTCTCCTGAGGAATGCCAACTTTGCTGTTGAAATAACTGGAGAAGGCACTTGAAGTCCCAGAGGAAGTCTGCTCTCCCTTCCTTGCAGGCACAGCAGGTGGCTGCCGCAGTTGGAAGTCCTTAAACATTTCTTTCACTTCTTTGACTTCTTTATCCCCAAGTGGGTCCAAGGCAGTGAAGGCATCACTGGAGATGTCCTTCGGAGGGCCAGTTCTGGGAGGTGGTTGAGGAGGAGCGACCAGAAGAGAGGAAAGCATAGAAGGGGACTGGGTAGACACAGCAGAAGCCGGAAAAATACTGCTCTGGAACGGGTTCCCCAAAGGGCTTGTTGAGGACCAAGTATTGGGTGCCACAGATGCTGATGGGCCCCAAACAACAGGGGCTGGAGGGGAAGTTGAGACTGCAAAGGATGAAGGCTGGTTCCAACCTGGAACAGCTGGGCTTGTGGTAAAAACTACTGGCTGACCGAATCCTGAAGGCTGACCACTCATCATGGCTCCTGGGACCACTGAAGTGGACTGATTGAAGACTAGAGATGTTGGGTTCCATGGTCCTGCCTGAGGGGGGCTAACTGGTATACCACCTGAAGTAAGCAGGAGAAAGGACTTATCAGGACACAAGCTTGAAGAGGATTCTTGAGTTTCAGAAAGCACAACTCTCGGTGGTGGGGGAGGGGGAGGGTATTTACCAAGCATCTATGTGGCACACACCTTCCTTAAGCCTTAAGACTGACATGGAAAAAAGGCCCAGAGAGATTAAATCACTCTAAAGATTAACTAGCTAATACAGAATAGCTGGCATTCAAATGCTGGTTGCATTTTGAAATCCTTTCTTTCTACCACAGATTTTTAAACTTTTCTCATTAGAAGGCTAATACACTCCATAAGGACCTAGTCATGAAAAAAATGAGTGCTTATCACACTGATACATTTCAAACAGCTAGGACAGAGCCTGTTGATAGCATGAATGCATTTGTTGAGTGAATGCATTCACATAAACAAACCATACTGATTACGAAGTAGTTAATTAAGATAATCCATTGGGTACTCTGATTCACTGATTTGATCTTTTCAGTTGGCAGCTGGCTCCTGTCTGGTGTCTTATGGAAACCAGCTATCACGCATGTATATGAAGCCTCAACATGCTTGCATCCTGAAGAAACCATTTCAGTTTCCTTGCTTTTAAATTCTGCCAAGGTTGACACAGCTATATAAAAGGATGATAAAATTTGGTTGATGCCAAGATAGTTTTAGACTTTTATACATATAAATGGAGGAAAGGCTGGTTATCCTGGGAGAGCTGTTTCAAATAAAATTGCTTCCTGCCATGTGTCACTCACCAAACCTTGCGGTAAGTCAGAACACAATACTTAAAAGAGGAAGGGAGGGAGAGAAGACAGCATGAAGCAACCCCCCCCAGACAACAACAACAACAACAACAACAACAACAAAACAACAAAACCTTCTAAGGTAGCTAACTCCCTGTGTCCGGGCATCTAATCTTTGTAGGGGAATGGCTTCATCACCTGCATCTTTGTCATGTTGATTAAGAATTTATGAAATTACTAAAATACATGTCTCTCCAATGTTTTTGCCCCTCTTCTTGAGAAGCTCATTCCCTACACCTTGTTCTCATACATATGACGACATTTTCTCTCCTGCCTCTTCCCAAGTATATTAATGACCCAGTCAAACTGCCACCACAAACAAAAAACCTAAATTCAGCCTCATACCTATTCATGAATGATGCTCTGCTCTCAAAATCTGCTTGCCTTGAGCTTTAGAATAAGAGCATTCCTTAGCTATGAAAGTTTTCTAACTGAACTAAGAAAAGGCCTCCAAACTTCTAACTTGTGTTAGGAATGTTTTTGTTCCCGGTGTGAGAAATATTTTGAAAGTGATGTTCAGGGACTGATGTAGCAAGATATTCTATCTTAAATTTTCTTAGTATTGGAGATTGATGTTACTTGACTCAACTGTATCATCATGAAGGCTAACCATCTGGCCATGAAGATGCATGGTGTGCTCAGAGACGGTGGTAGGTTTCAGAAAAGGTCATCTTACTAAATGAACATGCTTGTTTTTGAGGTTAGGGAATTGGGTATAAGAATATTAATTATTAAAATTGGGATGCTCACAGTCTGTGGCAATAGAAACTAAAACTCAGGCATACCAGCTCCAAATCCAGTGTCCTATTCTCCTGTTCTGCCTCCTTGGCATCAAGGGATAAGACTATTTTTTTTAATGGAAATTAATTCAAATACTTATTTTGTAGTTACAGAAATTAGACTTGATTTACACTAAAGAGCATACATATTCTTTTCACAACTAATGGGTTTGAGTGAAGTGACTGCTGCACTTTAAAACAAATTTATTTAAATTTTGTTAACCAAAGCCAGAGTCACTCACTGATAATTTATGCCAACTGGATGTACAAATTGGGTAGAATCTTATCATTTGTCATGTTGGATGACTTGCCTTCCCTTAGGAAAATGTATGGCTTTAGTCATAGATGGTATTAGAGGGAGTGGTGGTAGTTAAAGAGTAAAATATTATATCTGCCAGGAATTAAAGGCTTTCTCAGTATATGCTTATGCCAGCCTTCATTCCCATCTGATGGATTTCAATCATTGCATTTCCAAGGTAGTTCAGGCTCTGCTGGAGAAAGTAGAGGCAAGGGGTAAGGAAAAAGAAGTGTGGGTGTAAGAAGTTAATTTTATTACCTTCTGATGCTAGCTTAAAACACAGGGAAGCCAGTCAAAGCTGAAGGCTCAGCTTTCTACAATACCTCTCCCCACCCCCAATTCTCCAGAAGAGACAGTTCCCCAGCTGGGTCTAGCGGAAGCCGGACCTACAACCTTCCATGGTTTGGCTGAGGATCCCTGCTAGTGGACAGGGGCTATACTGTAGAGCTCAGTTTGAGTCCCATGTCCAAACTTGGAAGGATCATCAGTATTCTGCAGTTGTATACCCCAAGGCCTCAACAGGGGCACCTAGCCAAAAAGCTTCACTTCGTCTGAATAAATTAACAGTTATAGGGTCCAGCTGTATTTTCGAGCTGACTTGTTAAATATTGGCTGTAAAAATTCTTCGGGGCACTGATATTAGACTGTCAAGCTCTGGGATGTGATCTAGTCACAGGCAGTGCATGCAAGCTCTCAACACTTCTGCAAGGAAAAGCACCCACCAGCTCCATTTAAGGGGGCAGGAAAAGGAGCGATGCACAAAAGGGGAAGCCCGCCAGGGACATGAAGTGTTCAGGGAGAGTCTTGATGGTGTAAATGCAAGCAGAGACCTGGAACAATTTGGCTTCCCACACCCACATTGATTTCAGCCACTCAGCGGTTGGGTGACAAGCCCCTCTTGCCACCATACTCCAGATATAATTAAACAGATTTAATATGCCAAAATGAAAATGCTTTCCTTTGCAAGAAAGCATCAGGGGAAACAAAAAATAGGGTCCTGATGACTGACTCCACAGGAGGCAGAAAAAACCAAGAGCCCTGGTCAAATTTTACAAAATGGCGGAAGAGAGTCCCTCTTCATCCATAGCTCCCCCCAACTGCCTCCTAAGACAGAGTCTGTTGGGAACTTGTAGAGGTGCCAAGAAGCAGAAAAATAAAGACAGTCCCCAGCAGGACAGCAAAACTGTTGTCGGGGTTCCTGAAGACTGTCCCATGGAGGCAGAAAGAAACTGGAGGCTGTGGGCAAACAATAGCAGGGCTAGTCCTCAGCCAAGTGGCCTTCCGCAGTGTCCTGCTACAGAGAGGCTCAGTGGCTCACGTGAGCTCGACACATTTATGAATGAGCACTGGCACATCCTGGGCATCTGGTAAAATCCCATCTCTTCCCTTATCTCTGTGTTCTTTTCGACTTCAGGTTTCTAGCATTTGTTTTCTAACTCTATTAAGACACTCAGATACCCAAAATATTGGCAAGGAGCAGCTAAGGCTTAAGTATTCAGAGACCGCTCGGGATATATGCCTGTCTCATACCCATCATATGCCTAGGAACAGAGCTGGGCTGAGAACCTAAGACTTGCATTGTATGACTCACACTCGCTTTGGACTTAACTTATATCCTTCTCGGGGATAGGACAGGATACGCTATCCAAGACGCATATCAGTTTACTAGGAGATAGGGCTTCGATCTAGTAATGGCAAATTATGTGGCAGGCATGCACGTTACCAGTTTTTCCAATACAGATGATAGACAAGACTCTCTCAGCTCTACCTCGTTTCTCCAATGAATCTAGTCTGAGCATCAGAATCCCTTACAGTTGTCTTCCGTAAGCCATTGCCAGTTGGCTCGGGTAAGTGCAATATTGAAAATGGTCTCCTTCGGTGCCTGGGTGGCTCAGTTGGTTAAGCGACTGCCTTCGGCTCAGGTCATGATCCTGGAGTCCCGGGATCGAGGCCCGCATCGGGCTCCCTGCTCGGCAGGGAGTCTACTTTTCCCTCTGACCCTCCCCCTCTCGTGCTCTCTCTCTCTCTCATTCTCTCTTAAATAAATAAATAAAATCTTTTTTAAAAAATTAAAAAAAAAAAAGAAAATGGTTTTCTTTCCACATGCCAACTTCAGGAGCCAAATTTCAGTTGCAAGTCAAGAGTACCAAGTGAGGGTGGGGTCTATGGAAGTAAAAGTGGGAGAAAGGTTCCCTGGGATGCTCAGATCTTATGTCCCTGGAACCTCTATGGATGTGAAGTGCCTTCCTCCTGTGCATTATAATCTTACGAGTGAAAGCAACAGAGGCAAATCTAACTCAATCTCTAAGCACCTACCTAGACCCACAAGGGGTCCCACTGGGGCAGAAGCATTTGTTTTGAAGAGATCCAGAGGGTTGGTCTGTAGGGTTGCAGATTGTCCTGTAGGTGATGTCTGGCCTGGAGGTTCTGAGGCGGGAGGGGTAAAGATGTCTGATGCAAGCAAGTCTTTTGCTGGAGACTAACAGGGCAGAGAGGGAGATACAAGAGTTACTCAGTAATAGTGAAAGACAGCTTATTCTGTTTCCTATTCTGTACCTCAAATTTGGGAACCACAAAAAGAAAAACGTATTCCTCTTACTGGTAAACTACAAAAAGACAAAGCCCCCTCCCCCCTCCCCCCCAAAAAAGACAGATCCCTGCAATGGACAGAATATTTGGTCTTGGTAACTGATGTAAAGAGGACTCTCAAGGTGAAATCTATTTTACTCATTTACACATTTGTATCCATCAGGTCTCCTTGTCAGCTAAAAGCGTGAAGCTGGGAAAGAAAGGACAACTATAAATAAATAAGTAACCTACATATTTTTGACTATTCTACTGGGTTTAAATCAGTCTGCCTAAAGGTGATATTATAGTCTAATTATTAGGCCAGCCTGCATATTCTAATGAGGTTTTTTAAAAAGATATTTACAGAAACCCATTTTAAATTGCTTTTGGATGAAGTGGTACTAGTAAATATTTAAGTGTCTTTTAAAGCAATGGATCATTCAGCCAGCATTGAATAGAAGAGGCAAACTCAAGAATTTTCCACCACCACCTTGGACAGTAATGCAATAGGAGGGGTGTAGGGGGCGTGTGTTAGTGTGGGGAAGGTACACAAGGCATCACAAAGAACCCTTGCCCTCCCCTTCCAGAACATGACGATCGAACTTACCGGAGGCACAGAAGCATAGCAGCATTAAAAATGGAAAAACTGGTGTTTAGTTAATAATAAGTGACAAGACATGCAAACAGAAAGCAAGGTGTGAAAACACTGCTGAGTGAGAAGCTTAGAAAGGGCGGCCATCAGAGGAAGGTATTCCTGGAGAAAGATGTGCCTTATCCCACCTTCTATTTCACAGCCACACAGGAAGCTACAAGAGCAGCAGGAAAGAGAGCTTGCATCACACCACCCTTTGGTACCGAACATGCATTCTGCCAATGGATATGTGGAGAAGACAATTCACCTTAGCAGTCCTTCTGCCTCTTCCTGGTTTGGTACTTTGTGGAGGTGGGATAATGGCTATGGAGTCATGTGGTGAGGACTGGACAGAGCTTTCCAAGTCCTGCTTTACGCCATTCAGTACAGACAGTCCTTTGGGAGGGCTTCCCACAAAAGGGTTCGGGGAGGATTTGATATGGAAGCCGTTCTGTTCTCTTTCAGATACCCCATTTTGAGTTCTCACTGTTGGCTGTGTTTGCGTACTTGAAAAGGGCCATGGGCCTGCCTGAGCTTCCTGTTTGCCAGTCCGGTTAGAGATTTGGTCAAACTGCTGACCAAAGTAATCAACATCCCCATTCAGGGGCCCATTACTCAGTGGAGTAGGCAAGCTACTCAAATTCTCTTTCTTCTGATCTGAAGATTTGAGAGAATCAAACGAAGAGGGTGTCGATTGGTCTGGCTGTGCAAAAGGATCATCACGGAAAGGATCAGGATTAGGGGTGGGAAAGAAGTTGAGATTGGCAGAAAAGGCATTTTCAGGCAAGAAGGATGCCTGAGGCTTTGGTCGTGGAAGAGAGCAGGAGGTAATGCCATTTGTTAAGAATGGATTTTCTCTTAAAGAATTCTGATTGGTGTCGATTTCAGAGTTTAGATCCACTAACAGGATATCTTTGCTTTCCTATCACATTTGGGAAGAAAAAAAAAAAAAGAGAAAAGAAAGTGTTAGTCCATGTCGTGACTTCAAATGAGAAAGCTACATAAGATGATCAGGATCATCAAAATTCCCATTAAAGTTTGGTCTTGACAGACCGATTGATCATTACCTCCTCCCATTACCTCCCTGAGTGCATTTCTTTACTACGGTTGAATAGGTCCTCCCTGTCCCTCCCCACCCTGTTGCCCCTTTATTTAGGTCTCAACTTTGTTGACCCTTCATTAAAATGAAACTGTACTGTCTGCTCTAGTCATGTGTCTGCTCACCCTTGTAGACTGGCTGCGTTCACGATCCTCCTTGTTCCCATTCCTGCCTTTGCAAGTCTTCAAGGGAATCGATTGTGAGTCACTCTAAGCAATTATCTAAGCATACTGAGCTTGAATGTAAGAAAAGATCTCTGAGGCCTAACTCAGCCTCCCACCTGAGGCACAGTCCCATCTGTTGTACTCTCAGAGTCATGTAACAGCATCTCTCTAAATGAGCGAATTCATCGGCTAATATTTTATGGTTCTGTTGAGACAAAGTTTAAGGTCAAATATATTTCCCTATAATTGGTCTTCTAAGAGGCAAAAACAGATTTTCCCACCACATCACACGGTCTGTCA
The DNA here is from genome assembly GCF_009762305.2 of Zalophus californianus. Classification (NCBI taxonomy): domain Eukaryota; kingdom Metazoa; phylum Chordata; class Mammalia; order Carnivora; family Otariidae; genus Zalophus; species Zalophus californianus. The sequence goes on along the minus strand of NC_045599.1, from coordinate 123,198,262 downwards.
GGTATGCCCCTTTAAATATTTAAGGATCTTTTTGAAGGTGCTAGTCAAGTTGGATCTCTCATCCTAGTCTCCTCTGGACACAGCCTTTTGTCTGTGTTCTTCTAGAAAGAAGAAAGTGATATTCAAAATCCTGATACATGCTAACATCATATTAACCTCTCTTATTTGTGCATTTTTTCATAATACAGCTTAGAGTTGCCTGTGTCGTGACAGTAATCTCATCTATTTGGTGGATAAATTCAAGTAATCTTTAGTTTATGTACAATGTAATCTTTAACTTATGTACAATGTAACCTTTAATTTATGTACAAGGTAATCTTTAATTCATGTATGAAGTAGAGATGTGGGTTTAGAGTTAATTTGAAAAACATACCAAATACTTAATTCTACAAAGTCTATTTCCTCCCTATCTTAATTACTTGTGTTCTCCATTGTTTGATAAAATACCCTCTCAACAGAAAATCAGCAAATTTGCAAAATCTGACATGTCTTTATTCAGTTCAGTGACATAACTAATTTGGGCTCACCTTGGGATAGGGCTGTCAAAAACTGACACACCTTCCTTCTGACTGACTTTGATCCATTAACTACTCATCTATGTTAGCCACAGAAGAATATAAACAATCAACAATGTCTAGCTGAGATGGAAGTTAGAGATCTAGCGTTAGCCCGAGCACCTTACTAAATATTTTTGATCACTGGGACAAAAACAACCTCAAGGGAATATGAAATTCTCAAACTAGTAAGTAAAAAGGGGGACTGAATAGGCCTCCTTGGCTTTAAAAGAACAATTTTTTTTGAAAGTTTAGGTCTTAATTGGTCTTCTATTTTGGCTTCCTTTACTGTTAGGTATAAAAACACAATTTTTAAAAGCCAGTTTTTCTTTTTATAACCAGAAGAATTTGTCAGAAGAAAGAGCTTATAATTAAAAAAAAAAATTTTTTTTAAATCAAAGAAATGGATTGGAAGATCTCTTAATGTAGGGATCTTTAACAATCAAAAGATAGGACAAAATGTATTACAAAAGCTTGTGATTTCAATATTTATTCATTTATGATGAGCCACCTCTGAGTTAGAACAGTTGGGTGTTCACAGCTGGTAGAGTTCTCCTTTTCAAATACTTCACAAGAAGTTCTTAGGACACCAAACTGGAGCCACAATGTTAGACTTCTGAATAGTCACCCTATAAGTAAAATGTATAAGGCTCTCCTCAGGTTGGGTTTGTTGTTAATCCAGGATTAAGAGTCTAGTTCATAGACTACAGTGGGATGACGTGAGACTCCTCATCTGCCCCCTAGGTCAGAACTTCATTAATTCTTTGTTGGATCATCAAACACTGCATCTATTCGCCCATCATCTGAGCTGTATTGTCTGCTCTAGTCACGTGTCTGCTCACCCGTGTAGACTGATAAGCACTGATAACATGAAGGTGAAATGCAGTCCTGGCTGGTAAGGAGCTCCAGGAGGAGGAGGAAGCACGAAGGTGAGCTCTTATATACTGAGTTCCACAGCCTAGCTTTCTCCAGGAAGCTGATCTCTCCCAACCATTTCAGCCTGCTGAATCCCTGAACTTCCCAACTCAAAGCTTTCGGAGGCTTCCTGCTATCCCCTATGTTAAAATAAGCCTCATTAGCCAGCCTTTCAAAATGACCTACAATAGGACCCAGTTTATTTTTAGCCTAACTGTTCTCTATGTTCCTACACACTTCAAATCCCAACACAAGTTCAGATTCTTTACAAAGCCTTTTCCCATGGATCTTTCTACTTCAGCATCACCTGTGCCCATCCATGGCCTCTTATATATGCATGACACTGTGCTTTGGGCCCTGATCCCATCCCTGCACCAGACTTAACCTCCTTCATACCTTATGTTCTTCTCATAATAACTGTGCTTTCAAAGGGTCATTTTTAAAGTCTGAGAACATGTCTTTTGGTTTTTTTCTTCCCTTCTTTTTCTTTTGAGTGGCAGTATGGAAGAACTGCCACTCAGTTCTCATGTCTTCAGTATGGAAGAATAATTTCAGTTATTTTCCAATAACAATTATGTTCTAAGGGATGCCACATAGTTTGTAACATGAGTTTTATCTGAAACGCATAAAACTGTTCTGTATGAATGCTGGGGGAGGGACAGATGGGTCAGGGAACCAGTAATAAAATCCAGGTAATTTAGATTTCTTCTTCTCTTCATCTCTTCCAGAGCAACTGTTCTAAGATTGTGAATATTTTTAAACATTCTGGTTTTATCAAGTAGAAATAAATTTGTTTTGTGACCTATGAATATGGAGTCAATATGCAAGAACACGTGGGCAAAATCCAACCAGCACATAATTAGTGCCATTAGCATTGTCTTACTTATCAGATACCATCTACTTTGATGGTATTTATTACCTTAACTTATTGTTAGTTTAAAACTCACTTTTATTTCTATAAACCAAAAATTCTTAGAATGCATTAAGTCTAATATAACTAAGACTCAGGATTACTCATATTGTTTTCATTTCCTCTTTCAGAACTTTCTAGAAGTCTAGAGAAGCAGATTAAACCGTCAGTGCTTCCTTGCCTATCCCAGTGGAATTCTATTTCACAGCTTGAGTGCTTTGATCTCTTTCGATACCCATGTTTGAATGTCAGTTACACTTGGAAAGTAGATCATTCAGAAATCAATTCACTTTGGGAAGGGGGTTACTGTGGGGGAGGGGACCAAGTTGTCTAGGAATCAAAAGGACCTCAGGGCTGGAATAGACATTTCAGCTTCATCTAATCTTGTCTCTTAACAAGTATCCTCAGGATGGTAACAAACGTTATGAAGAATAAAAGTTTCCACAGACAAGTGAGTCAGGGCTCACTGCTGAAAAGAACATTAAACAGGCTTCTTCTCTATCGTAGGCTTTTTAGGACCTCTGAAATTCTGTTATGCATCGTGAATCTCATAGGGTCGGGGACAAAGAAGAGAGTATGCAGCCCCCGCCCCTTCCCATTTCATGGGCATGGGCATCTTACGTGAAAGTTCGTGGACGGCCATTCTCTGCAATACTCTGGCAGGTGAGACTTACCCTGTCCTTTATCGGCTGCCGTTTTAAGTCCCATGACCTTCTTGGTCATGTAGACTTGCTTGATAATTCCCTGATATAAGAGACTCCTAGACAGACATTCCCACTTATTATTCTAGACTGATGGCTCTTTTTGTCTGGTTATTGCCTTCTCATCTTTTATGGTCAAGTCCAGAAACTCATTTACTTTGAGGCATTACATGAACCTCTAAACTAGACAAATACCATGTGATTAACATCAACTAATAGGCTTTGCAATTAGTTTTAATGCTGGTCTCCCTGCTTGAAAGTAAACTCCGTGATGTCACTGACACTGTACCTTTCACTCACTTCTGTGCCCTGTGAATGGCAGGCACTCAAGAAACTGTTTAAAAAATAATAGTTAAAAGAAGTCATTCAAAATTACATGGGTAGTTTAACTTGAGGCCTGTTTTGGAAGGTCTGAGACGTGTGCTTAACCTCTGAATCTGGACCTCTTTCTCGGGTGAATGAGTTTTTTTTTCTGAATCACCATATCCTTACCTATAAAGGAAAATATTGCTCCATTCTCACAGAGTTGTGGATCAATCAGTATTTAGAAAACTTGATACGCTATAGTGTCCTTCAAAGAATGAACAACTTTTTTTAAACAAGGACGGTCCTTGGTTAAACATAACTGAGCATCTTATTTGTTTTAAGTCTTACTTCACACCAAGCTTATGCTATTAAGTCACAATAGAAAAAATAGAAAAATATTGAAGAGGCTAGGGGTTTTACAATTAATCATCTTGCAAACGCTTCCTTCCAGTGGGACTTATGCCAAGGATTATTATTCAGGCCCTTTTCTGATCCTAAGTAATATCAGGAAGGATTGCACTGCCCGTCCTACTGCTCAGATCTAACCACCAAGCAAAATTAATATATCTGAATTGGTGCTGATAGGTTCCCATTGTAAGTTAAGATGCAAATTTATTCTAGTAGCCACTTATACTTTATGTGGAAAAATCTGCAGTTACCTTCCAAGTTTCAATGAGATGCTCAAGATTTCTGGTTAATTGTCAATTTTAGTTATAGATGTCATTTTCATTACATTGCAAATTTAAAAACAGGCACTTACTGTTGGACTATTTAGGTCAGGAGGTGTAGACATGTCCCCAAACAAATCCATCTGGTCAACACCCTTAAAAAAGTATTTGGATTAGATTCAGGTGTGTCTACTAAAAAATATTACTTTGTATATTGTTGTAATTGTTTCCTAAACTAAGGTTTAGGAAAATCGTTGTCACAAATTGATTTTCATTTAACTAATACAGATTTACTATTAGGCTATTTAGGCCTGGAAGCATACACATGTCCCCAAACAAATACATCTAGTCCACACTCTTAAAAAAATTTTGTGGATTAGATTCAGATGTGTTTACTAAAAAGATTACTTTCTATCTTGACATAAATGTTATATTAATGTTTAGGGCAATAGTTGTCATAACTGGACTTCCATACAGATTCAATGCAGATTTGGTATTAGCAACATCTATAGGAAGTAAACCCATGTTCAGTTAAATAAGAATCATAAAAAATCACATACATACCAATTTCAGTTTGTTAGCTTGGTCATCAAGGGTCAATAGGGTCTCATTCCCATTCTGAAAAGATGGCAAATATTTAAGGGTTTAGTTGGTGAGTTTTCTTATAGAATGTAATTTCCTAGTGTATTGGCTTGCCAAGCAGTTATGATTTTGGTACTGATAATTCAACTATACATCTTTTATGGCCAGAGGGATCATGAACACATAATCATAAGCTAGGAGGGGAGCATGCCTGGACAGGTAGCAAACAAGGACTTCTACACATCACGTGTGCAATTCATAAGAAGTAAAGGTGCAGTTTTACCTCTACTGCTTTGTTGGCTTCTTCCATCTAAAAAAAAGACACAAATTCAGTGATCTTAACAACTACAGTTAAAGGGAATTAAATATCTGTATATCTACATATCTCTATATATACCTATGGGTTCATGAGCACAAGGCAAGAGAGAGTCTTGCATAGTATTTCTGCCCTACATTCCCCTGCCCTTTTCATATCAATACTAGATTTGAATACAGTTTCTGAACTTAAACTTGCTCATCCTTTGGAACCAATGTGAAGCTTGTGGGGAGAGAAGACAAGAGTCAGGGACTGAAAATCCGACGCATCTAACTGTAACATCCATCCATTGCTCTACTGGGAAGAACAGATGATATATTTCTAAACTTTCTATACTTGAAAGAGCCACAAAGGAGCCAACTCTCCGGACAGGCCATATGTTTACATAATGTTCAAACATGGTCCTGAATATAGTCTTAAGTTTAATAGAGTCAATATTGGGTAGTACTTGCCTTTTTCTTTTCTTCTTCCTTTTTCTTTACATTATAGATAACTTGAAAGAGGTCTTTAAGATCAATGACTAATGGCTCGGCCTGAAGGAAGAAAAAGCATCTTTATGAGTATTTTAATATTACTATTTTCTTCTTTTTGTCCCCCATCAGTTCTCATTAGCACTGTTTTCCTCCTTTCTCTTAAAGCTCTTTACTATCCTCCCCTGGTTTATGGGGGATCACTGTCCCCCAACCCCAACCACCACCGCCAGATACATAAAGGGCATCAGAGTAAATAAGTATTTAACAAAACAAGAAGGACCAGGATAATTTTCCAAGTCCCTTCAGGATTTGGGGGAATAACTCACTATTGTTCTTAAAATAACATTGACCTAAGTCCCCCTCCAAGTATACCTCAAGGCTTGAAGCATACCTGTTGCCCTGTTTTTATGGCAAAAAACTGATGCTGGCCTTCTCCTCCACACACATAGCCAAATGCCCGGTTGTCTGTCACATCACGGGCAATGAAAGAAATCTTATTTACTGGATGTTCATGCTCTATTACCTGAAAAAGAAACATAAAAAAATGATTTATTTATTTATTTTTTTAAAGATTTTATTTATTTATTTGAGAAAGAGAGAACGAGAGATAGAGAGCACGAGAGGGGGGAGGGTCAGAGGAGAAGCAGACTCCCTGCTGAGCAGGGAGCCTGATGTGGGACTCGATCCCGGGACTCCAGGATCATGACCTGAGCCGAAGGCAGTCGCTTAACCAACTGAGCCACGCAGGCACCCCAAAAAAATGATTTACTGATAAAACCTAGAATCTGTATGGTGGCACAATGAAACATCAGATACCTAGGCATATATGAAAAGGCCAAAACACTTGAAGGAAGAAATTATTGTCTCTGGTTTAGAGCTACATTTATCCTTGCTAGTAAGGGCTCCAAAAGGAACAAAGAGTAGAAAACAGAAGTGGGAAAAATAGTTCTTAGAATACTGATACTTGATTGTCTTCATCCCAAAGATGTGACACCACATAGCAAGAAAGGATTGAGGATCAGGAGACCAAGAATTTCTAAAGCTAGGATGGGGTATTTCACTGTTAAACCATCCAAGTGGGTCGACTTTCCCAATTAAAAGTCAAACTCAGGTGAAAAGCATAACTAAGCTAGAACAGTGTTCACAGGGATCCTTTGACAATGGCTCTGAGCGGTCAGAAAACCATCCTAAGAACTATTGGTACAGTTATCCACAGAGCATTCTGGAAGTTACCAAATGCTGGCATCCAGTATTTCCCATGATCACATCACTATTGAGGAGTTACAATGGGGCAGGGGTTTTAGTAGTGCCTTCTTCTCTATTCCCCCGCTCCCCTTTCTCTTGATCCTTTCAAGCACATGGCAGGGCTCAACTCTTCAGGAATATTTGTAGGTGGTCATAATGTGTCTTGGTTTTTGTTTTTGTTTCCAAATGCCTAATGCCACTGGAAAGTTTATACTGGGTATCTTTGAAGATTTGGGGTACAAGAGAATGTTTTAAGGAAACTTGCCATCATTCTCTGATGGGCTTGGGAAAATAAGACTTGAGAGATGAGGGAGAATGGAAACAGCTGTGGATGAGGACCAGCAGGGTGAGTGAGCAGGTGTCAGGGTTCCAGGGTTCTCTATGTGACCAGTGGATTTTGCATAATAGATAATGGCCATCTCTAGGAAAGCATGGATAATAACTGGAGGTCTCCCCAAAGTACCTTGAGACAGCAATGAAAATGAGCTACAAACAACATCTTAAGTAAGCAATGAAAATGAGCTACAAATAACATCTTAAGTAAGTGAATCTTACAATGTTGAGTAGAGAAAATAAAGTTCCAGGAACCTGAAGTATGATCTGATCATCTTTGGATAAGGTTACAAAAAAATAAACAAAATAGGTAAGACTGTACCTATGCAGAATAACAGCAACCCCCCAAAATGAGCAAGGTTATATCTGTAGAGTGAAGAGGAAGGGAAAAGAGAGAAGAAAGAAAAGACAGATGTGTCAAAGGTAATAATATTTTAGCTTCAGGTTAGCCAGTAAGTTTGCATGTAGTTAATATATTCATGAAATCCAGGCATAGATCTATGGCAGCATCAGAAACCAGGGGTTAGGGTTAATCTTGTTCTGCGTACCTGGAGTCCAAAAAAATAGTGAAGTGATATTTATAGCACATCTGTGTTTATAGACTGGAGAGTCACATCCATTACAGAAAATAAATTTCAATAAAGTATCTTGACTCCTCACCTCCTACCCTATCTGTTTTCTGCCTATTACTTCTGGAGAAGTGATATATACTATTTTTTTCCTACAGACTTTTGAAAAGGAAAACAGGGAGCTGAGATTCATGTCAAATTGTTTGTTAGACTCAGGTGGACTCAGGTGGTCAGAAAGGTGTCAGTGAAAGTGAATTCTTACCCCAGTTTTCTCATCAATTATTTTTATCCCAGAAAGGGAAATGTTGACCCAGATCCTTTGTTTGTGTTGTCCCTGAGACCGACCAGCTGCTGCCATTCCCTGATGAGATTGGGAAAACAAGAAAAATCCAGTTAAAACTACCCTATGATGCTTTTGATACTAAAACATTTAAAAGACAGCTTTATTTTCAGCTTGGTTTACCATCTACGACAGGATTAGGCATCTTTCATAGTAGATGGCAGAATGAAATAGAAGACATCGAGCCAGGACATCATGAGTTAGCTATGTGAACTTGGACAAGTCATTCTAATTCTGTTGGCCTCAGAATAGTCATTGGTAGAGACAAGGAGACTGGTTAAGATCTTCAAAGATGTTCCTTCTAGATCTGGTCTTATTTAACAATTTTTATTTATTTAATTAGTTCCACATAGTGACAGTACTAGAGTTTAAAAATTAACAAAATGCCCCAAGGGCTAACATGAAAGAGCTACAGGTTCCAAAGAGAGACCTGAATTTTACCTGAATACTTCCAGGACCTAAAACTTGATGTGCCCGAAAGAAAAGGCATCTATGGTCCCGCACTACATGATTAAGCCCAGTCTCTAGAACAGCATTCACAATGTGCAAACAAACTCAAGATTCCTCATAAAATGAGGCATCGCTGGATCAATTATGTGATTAGAAAAGTTTTTCTTTCAAATAATTGAGATATAGGTAAACAAAAACTTCTAATATAATTCCCATTGTTGGATATCTGCTTGAGATAGAGACAAAGCATGCTTTCCCTTCTGACCTTTAGTTTCATCATAGAATCTTGGCTCATTTTATCCCCTCTTGCGTCAGGCACATCATCAATGCCAATTAGCTTGGCCTTGTATTTTACACCATCACCTTTGAATCTGGCCAAAAGATACTCATCTGTCTTTTCAGAGCCTGAGGGGAAAAAAAAAGAAAAATAGGATAAAATTTATAAATGTCTTTAAATATCATCCCCAGGTATGACCAAATATGTTCCAGAACCTCCAAATCTGAGTAGTATACATATTGGTTATATTACAATTGCTCAGATATGCAATATTCTATCTTTATTCTTACTTCCTCTGAGTAAAACTGTATTCTGTATTACGGTATATGGTGTTGGGGTGGAGAGAAAATGAACTCTTAAAGGTGCAAAATGGACTGAATTATGGGAAACGTATGGGACTGTGTGAGGTGGGATTTGGGGATATTCTTCACCATAATTTAAAAAAATATTCTTAAGAGAAAATAGGGAGGATAGTGCTTTTTTTAATGAAAGAAAAATAAACTACTACACTCTTTACTAACATTTTGAACTGCCAATAAGGCAGAAGAAAATTATGAATAAATTCCTTTGAAAATCATTAAGATACTTATCTCATCTTTATAATCTCTTTTGCTTTCCTTAAAAAGACTGCAGTCATCTCATTCCATAGCTAAAGCAGAATAGTAAAAGGCAGGCAAGCCACGGCATATTCTCAAACTATGAATGATTAAGGACTCTGGCACTTTCTAGTGGTACTTCAGGTCAAGAGAACAAGGTCTAGTAAAATAAAGATCTCGGTTTTTGAAAAACAGCTACTTCAGTAAAGCAAAGTGGTAAACAGGTTACTGAAAGATAATCATCTAATAATTGAGAGTGGTGTTTATCAACTAAACAAGCTATCGTGAACGCTTCCCAGCGGCGGGATCCAGCTGGTGCAATCACAGGATTCAGAGACAATGTGTCTTATGAGTGGAGCAAGCTAATCTCTACCCAAGTCCAACTTCCCTGTTGAGGAGAACTTTGAGAGTCTGCTGAGGCTGAGGTGGCGCAAGGCCCAGCTCTTACTTCGTTCACCTCAAACCTCGCATTTCTTCAGAGGTAAGCAACACTCGTTCCCCTCAATGGCCTCCAGAGAATTTCTCCATACCTTTCTTTTTTTCCTTCTTTGATGGTGCTTTCGGTGCAGCCTGTGGGTCAGGCTGCCCGTTAGTTGTGCTTGTCTCTACTTCGTTAGACATGACAAGAAGGCAGACAGCGAACTCCAGCACCAGCAGACACGGAGTGACACCAGGCGATCCCCGAGGTCTCAAATGAACATAACCTATGACAGACACCTGTGGGCAGAGTTTAGAGGCATCACGAGATCGTAACACAGCAGACCCAGAAGGTATGCTACTAGGCTTGCGACTCGTGATTTGCAGACTCATTTTGTTCTTTCTCCCTATTGGACTGAACTCTGAAGAGGAGCGGGTAGGACTGTTTCCTTTGTAGTTTCCAAAAGGGAAAGAGGGTGTTTACGAGGTTTTTCTTTAAGAATTGATATCTGGTAACATTTAATGATTACCTACCTAAGTAGTTTGTATTGGAATTGTGGCATAAAAATCTAGTCTTAAAGGTAGGGATCAAAACATGTCACAGAAACACAAATAAGATTTCCTAGCAAAATACAAATACATTGGATGCTGAGTCTGAGATGATCGTGATTGGCATCTGAAATTGGACATTAAAAATTCTGCTTCGAAAACTCATTTAATTGTAAAGGCAGTGTCAAGAACAGAGTTAAAAATTTTATCTTATTCCCATTGACAAATATATATTTTTTACATGTTGTGATTCTGCATATGATTTCCAGGGCTATCTAAGCCCTATAAAGGACAACCATTTTTGACATTAACATTTATAGGTATCAGGGGAAGAATGAGTTTATGGGATGTCTGTTGTGCAATTCATTGAGTGGAAATACTTTTCGGCTATTATTGAGCATTATTCTCCTCAAGGCAGTGGTGGCATGTGTTCTCATAAGACTCCCTTATGTATCATGGCAGGTAAAAGGGAAAAACTTAGAGTCATTGTAAGCACACAGAAGTGAACTAACGTTTCAAAAATGTTCTTTCACCTCCCAGGAGTCAAAGTTTCTACACAGCTTCTGAGAGAGCGTTAACTATCTACATGGACTGAAGACCAGAGGGAAGCAGCCATTCATAGTTTTATAAACCTGTTAAGACCACCCATGGACTGCCATACTCCTTCCACCCCCAAAAAACTCTCTTAATTCTCTTTTTAAAGCACCCATTTATTTGAACTTTTTATTTTTTTAAGATTTTATTTATTTATTTGAGAGAGAGAGAGAGAGAGAGAGAGCGCAAGTGTGGGGGGAGTGGCAGAGGGAGAGGGACAAGCAGACTTCCTGCTGAACAGGGAGCCTGACATGGGGCTCAATCCTAGGACCCTGAGATCATGACCTGAGCCGAAGGCAGACGCTTAACCGACCGAGCCACCCAGGCCCCCTGTTTTTTAAATTTTTAAATTTTTAAATTCAAGAATCAAGTCCACCACATGGAAATGTATGTTATTATCTAGATATGTAAAGTGTAAAAAGTAAGTCTTAACATTTTTTGCTTCTGTCAGCTTACATTGCACTTTCCTGGCTTCGTAAATGTCAACATGCTTTCCTCAAGTTGCATACTTCATATCTCCCCCCGTGAGTCTTTAAATGATCTTTATAGTCTTAATAGTCTTGAAAAACACATATATACAGAAATCTATGTATGATTAATATTATCTGAATTATTTAATTTGGAGAGTTAGTAGTTAATTGTGCTCAAAGACACCTGACTGGTAGACAGCCAGGGAGACAGTCTCTTTATAGGTGAAAGTCTTACACAGCAGAGGACTCAAAGCCCTATTTACTCAAGATTTAGTTGGGGGCCAGGTACTAGTAGCCTTTTATGTGTATTAACTACAAAACATTCAGAGTAACCCCATGAGTATTATGATATAGTATTATTTCAGTTTTTCAGAGGGCAAGCCAAGGCACAGGGGTTTTAAATTATACAGCTGCTAAGTGGTAAAACCTGGCCTAACCCAGGCTGCCTGGCCCCAAGCCAGAGTCTCTCACAGGTTACACTGATGGATCTCCTCTGAGAAACCTCATACTAGCTACAGAGATGCTCTATTACACACATATAGTCGCCCTTAAAAAGATATGTCCAACATTCTAAACCTTGAACCTTTGAATGTGGCCTTATTTGGGAAAAAGGTTTTTGTAATTGTCATTAAGGATCTTGAGTTGGGATCATCCTGGATTTGGGAGGGTCCCAAATCCTATAAGAGATGTCCTTATAAAAGAAAGGCAAAGGGAGATTTGAGACAAAGAGCCACACAAAGGAGAAGGTAATGTGAATACACAAGTGAAAACTGGATTGACATACCTACAAACAAGGAATGCCAAGGATTGCAAATGTCCACCAGAAGCTGGGAGAGAAGCACAGAACAGGTTCTCCCTCAGAGCCTTCAGAAGGAACAAACACTATTGGTGTCTTGATTTTGGGCTTCTGACCTCAAGACTGAGAAAGAATAGGTTTCTGGGTTTGAAATCGACTAGTCTTGTTGGTCATTTGTTATGGCCACCCTAGAACACTAATACAACGCCTCTGTTTTGTATGCCTCAATTGATTTCAGTGGTTCCCAAGAATTGTTTCCTGTTGACATGATAAATCTCGTAGTCATAGCCACACTTCCAATTTCAGTAAGCTAATAATTATTTTCTTAATTTCAGAGAATTTATTCCAATTTTAGAGGATATTTGCCCATGTTAACAACATCGGGAGGTGAGACTAAGGTCTGACTTAAGGAGATACAAGGACATGCATCCTCCTGCACCCTCACCTTCTCCCCACTGGGCCCTCTCCTCTATGAGTTGCTCAGATCTCATCTCAGAAATAAGGAAAACACTTCCCTATAACCCTCTAATCATCATCTCATGATCATTTCATGATTAAACACTTAAACTGGATAGTCTCCTACCCTCTCCTTTTTCAGATTCCCTTCCTCTCAAAGGACTTGTTCATCTCAACACTACTCTCAGAAACTCAACTACAACTGCTGATGGGTGTCCTGACCAAATCCAATTACTTGACTTGTCAGCCTTTTGTGGGTATTTGGCTGCATGCATCAGACACCTATCCCCTTTCATGAGCCTTTTCCCTCCCTACCTTTTGCTCCCATAACAAACTCGATGCTCCCGTCCATGGCTTGTGTTTTCTGTATTGGAATGATCTGGATTCTTTTTTTTTTTTTTTTAATGATGAAGTTCTTCTAAATTTTAGAATAACATTGAAGCTTTCCTGCTTGGTCTTGGGGTGGTTTCCCTTGTATTAGGACAAAGATTTAGATGTTTTTTGTTTTGTTTGTGAGATTCTTAAATATTCTGCCCCTTCTTATCTTCAGTCTCCTTTCCGTTCACTTTTGTATAGCAACCTCAAGTTTTTCATTTCTTTCAGAGCATTATTTGTTCTTTGATTCTTTACCTTTTCAAATTTGCCGTTGGAATTGTTTTAAAGGTATTTGGTATCCTTTAATTATATCCTTCCACTGTTTAGGAATGAGCAGTTGTAAGGGGCAAGGAAGAAAAAAAATAACAGAGAGAAAATGTTTCTTTAGCATAAATTCCCTGAAGAAAATGCACATCTATATCAAGTTGCAACAACCAAAGGTAGGTCTGCACTGCAGGCCATGCCATTTAAAACGTATCCTTGTTCTCCGAAATGATCAGAGAATAGACTCTGCTCAAAAGCCCCAAGACTCAGAGATAAACTCCTTTATAAAGAAATGTTAAAGAGGTTTTCTGAAAGATTTTAGTAAAAGCATTCTTCTAGTATCCCATATACCGGACTGATAAACATTTACCTTTCTCCCAAGGTTAAAAGAGCAAATCTTCCCCATCACAGACTTTCCAAATGTCCAAGCTACCATCTGACATACAGTAGATGGAGGAAGTCTTGCTGCTAGACTCAGGTCCCTTTGTAGAGAATAATCAACTTAAACATGTAAAAACTCAAATGCATAATTCTTCTAACAGTGTCACAGAATTATCCATTGTTCTCATAAAACCTTCAGCAGGTTTTATAATAAATTGTTTTTGGAAAGGGTTTGGGTCTGGAAAAAGGATCTGGGGGCCAAAAGTTGCCCTATTATTTTCTTTGATTACTTTCCCAAATTAGGGGTATTGTTTTAAAAAAATTATCTAGATTGCATTAATCTCTGTGTTCTGTTTTAAAGCTCTAGTAAGGTAAAAGGTGTTCGTAAGGAGGGAGAAGCGGATGTAGGACATCCAGAAAGCCTACAGCCTCCTTACTCCTTGGGTTTAGTCACACTAACTCTCCTGACCAAAAAAAAACACAAAATTAATCAGGAAACACACGAAAGGGGTGTTTTCATAAAGCAGGGATTACAAATTAAAGCTCAAAAACATATTCAAAGGGTCACATAAACAGCTCCCCATCTAAACCTAGCTGGTTCTTCTTCCTAGTGGTGGGCTCTTTCGTGCATCAGAAACTCAAGGAGTGGAATAAGAAGGCACAGCTGGAAAGAGAGGAAGCTCCGAAGCTATTGTAGATTCTTGACTCTTTCTTAAGGCCTAATATAGAACAACAAGCTGGGAAAGAAACTTTGCTAAGTCAAGAAAATTAGCTCCCCTTTGAGCACAGATACATAACTTGGATTCTGGACTTAACACAAACCTCCCTGAAAGAATGCGGGAACTTCCCCTTCCCATGGCACAAGAATCAGATGACTAGAAGAGATTTTGGAGTTTGCAACATCTTTTTTTCAGTTTCTGAGAAGGTTCTGAGAAATGTATACCAGAAGACTGCTTGAGTCATCTTATGACAAGTATATCCCTTGCACAAGAAAAAAAAAAATCTGCTAGTTTGTTTAGCCCTTAAAGTGGATTCATGCAAGACATCTAGTATTTAGAACCTGGAATATACCAAGTATAGGGATTAATTTGTATAGGGAGAAGTTTGGCTGGCACCTCCTTATTCTTGCTGGCACCCATTCCTTCAGTAGGATTGTGTGGGTATCAGCAATGCTAGTATTTAATGATTCCAGGGTTCTCAACAATATCCTGACACAAGTGCCCCCCCCCCCCCAGGCAATCTTCCTACCCTTATTATACACAGCAGAGAGAAATTTGCTTGCTCAGTCTCAAAATGCTGGTAAAAGGAATAACTTAAGGACTTACTTAATGGTAGCCCCATTCCACAAATGGTAGAGAATCTGTTTTTAATGCTAAGGAGGAGGGGACAAACACTTTACCTACCAAGCCCTTGAAACACTTATCCTGACAGCTCTGTGAAATAAAATGGGTCTATTTTATGAGTAAGTTAAGGGACTCAGTAAGAAAAAAGCAAATCAATCATTAATAAGTCCCTAGGCTCAAAATTAAACATGATCTGTGTTCCCTTGTCTCCTATAGAAGCTGGTGGCTCTTATCTTTTTGAAAAAAATCACACTGATTCTAACCTGTGTTTTCTGAGCTGCTTTTAAAGTCCTCATCCCACTGACTTAAACATACCAGTTAACTTTTCAGAAAGTCACCTAAAATGGACACAGGAAAGAGAGATAAGAGTCAAGAACAAAGCAACATAAACATCTTGGCTGGAGTGTCCAGTACTTTGTACTTGTCAGAAAATATATTCCCTTGTCCTTTGGAACTTTATGCCTGTCTCAGTTGAGGTACTGCATTAGGACACGTGAAATATTAACCTCTAAGGCAGATGTCAGAGTCCAAGAGGGCAGCAAGCTGCCTTCACCACTATTTCCCAAGTAACCTTTTGAGAATAAGGGATGTTGCCAGAAATGATACAGCGAAATTAAACTGTTTCTGATACTTGGTGTAAAGCTTTTCTCCTTTAAACTGCTTGGAATCTTATGCTTTTAGGGAAGGCTTACTCTATCCAGCAAAGGCCCAGTGCAACAGACAGGAAGATTTTTGCAGCCTGTTTAATTGGGGAAATGAGACCATGTTAATACACCCTGAAAAGGAGTCCTTAGGAGATTTTCTTGTAAGTGTCAGCACTTTCAAGAAAAGGTGGGGGCCTCAGGAACAAAACACACCCGAGTCAAGGAGATCTACACAAGTTATGCATTGACAGAGAGCATTTTTCATTGCTTTGAACCCTTGGAAAGCATGCCCTAGGACCTAGAGGACTGAACCGAGAAGCTTTTCCCTGTCTTTGGAACCAAGTCAGACCAAGAGTGCCCCAAACAGTTAATTTTAGGTATACGTAGGACAGCAGAACTGCTAAGGGTTGAGGCTTGTGTGTGTGTGTGGGGGGGGTCTTACACACTTTCGCCATTTTCTGGCTCTGCACCTCAAGGCAACTTATCTAAGAGTCCCGTATGTAAAATGGGAATACAGTCTGCAGAGTTGTTACCAGAAGCCTCACAGCCTACTGTATAGAAAGGGCTCAAGGAAAGGTAGCTGTGATGAAATCAAAGCCGTGTCTCACACGCTGTGTCCTGTATAGTCTTAGGTTGCAGCCAACATTGTTTTTCCACAGCAACTGTTTAAACAATTTCAGAACAACGAGGACCAACAAGTAAACAGCTAGCAGGGGCATACAGAGAAGGATGTAGTGCTTTAACCAATAAGGCCCAGGTGAAAAAGTGAGAGTGTTTGCCAGTGGTAGAGCCCCTCCTGTTCAACTCTGGCTTCTGAATCTACTCCGAGCCACCCAGAGACTCTGAGTCAAATCCAAGCCTACATCCTTACCATTGGCAGTTTAGAGGGTCTACCTCACATCACCTGGGGAATTTTTTACTGGAGAGCTCCTAAGAAGATGTCCATGCTACACCCAGATCGATTAGATCCAAATCTCTGGAGCAAGAGACACAGACACCAATATATCTTAAAGATTCCCAGGTAATTCTAATGTGCCAACAAGTCTGAGTTCCAACCATCTACTTCCATGGCCCTTTGTCCCCTTAAAGAAATACCAAGTGGTTAGACTTTAAGCTGGAAGAAACCTAGGGAATCATCAGTCACGCCCTTTCATTACTAAAGATTAGGGAAGTGAGGGCAAGAAAGAATGTATAACTTGTCTATCATTAAACGGCTGGTTGGGATGGAGCTGGTGTCAAGAGAAATCTAGATCCTAACAGGAGGCTCTACTGTCCCCCTCCTTGAGATTCTATGTGTCACTTTTTAAAAACCATTTTTTAAGAAGACTGTGCTAAACCCGTTACATACAGACTGAACCAAGAATACATTCCATTTAGTAGACAGAGCAAGCACAGAACAGGAAGATAGCCTAGCAGAACTTCATTTCATAGATATTTTCTGAACCAAAACTGAAAAAGGACTTTATGTGATCTAATCATACATTGTCACTGGATTCTTTTTTACCTAGGAAGCTGGAGTCCTTTTTGGTCAAACTGGCTTATTAATGTTGATTTGGCTGCTTGGAAGAAAGTATTTGGCTAGGCTTGAGCTGCAGTTCACAGATCAAAGAATTCAAATTCATTTTAGTACATTCTCTACTGTTCAGTGTGTGGCCTTTTCTTTCTTTCTTTCTTTCTTTCTTTCTTTCTTTCTTTCTTTCTTTCTTTCTTTCTTTCTTTCTTTCTTTCTTTCTTTCTTTCTTTCTTCTCTCTCTCTCTCTCTCTGTCTCTCTCTCTCTCTCTTTCTTTCTTTCTTTTTAAGCATGACAGGAAGTTTGACTTCTTGGGTTGGCAACTTTCAGTATTTTTGACTCATTATGCCCTCTCTTAATTTTTGTACCCACCACACCCATTTTGTTTTTAAAGTAAGTTTTTATTAGGAATATCTCCTACTGGAGCCTAAAAAATAGACATCATAATAAATAGCGTTTAGGAGAGCTTAAGCTTTAAAAGAGAGCTTAATGCTATCCAGATGAGGGTCCATTCTCTAGACTGGGCAATGCAAGCTGTTCACTAGGAATGTCTGAAATTGTTCACAAGTTGAACTGAAGTATTAAGTTTATGCTCAATTTTACAATCATATTACTCAGTTGTTTCAGTACAATGACTATTGGTTAGAGTACTTAACTCTTTAGAGTCAGAAAAAGAAGAAAGTGTAAATTCACAATCAAAGTATGCTCTTGCCTCTTGGGAAAGCTGGGTACAAGTTAATATGCTGGCATGAACAAAGACATGCTTAGAGCACTGAGTCTAGACCCTTCTTTACCCTTCTTCAGACTCTAAAAGAGACTATAGTGTTGGAATATTCCTGTGGTCTTTTGACCATGTGGAATTCTTGTGCACATGGACAAATGAGGCTTGGAGTTGGGTTAATTGACATTAGAGAGTATGCCTGTCTCAACTGTAACATCCCAGTCAATCCTTCCACCCCAGTTCTTGAGCATCACCCCCTCTAGCTCAGACCGAGCACAGAAGAAAAACTGGAATCTGACTTTATCCTTTAACTCGCTTCTACAAAGGGAAGGAAGTGACATTGAAAGTTCGGAGGTTTGAAAGTCATGTTTCTGTCATTGTTTTACATTGCTGGCATTGGATCATTTGGGTTATACTCTACCATGGTGCCCTTGACCGCAGTAACCATCTGGACATGGCTCAACCAACTATGTTACGTGTGCTCTGTATATCTCAAGTGAGCTGGGCAGGGCAATGGAGCAGACACAACTTGACATGGAAAAGAGAATGGGAGATTTCTGGTCTAGTGTACAGTGTGCTTCAGCCTACATTTATCAGAGCGCTGCCTTTGGGGGTTCCTGGGCCCTGGGTCCCCTAACAATGTTTCCTTTTTTGCTCTTGTCTCATTTGTACTTATACCTCAGGAGCCATGTGGGGGAGAGAGATTGGCAATGTAATGATTGCATCCTTGAGTCAAGTTTATAATATTAAGTACCAACTTGAACCACCTTATTAGCTGTTGCTTTCTCTATTAGAGAGCTATCAAGTCACCTATGGAAGAAGCCATGAGTGATTCCCATTAATTCCGAGGAAAATCCATTTGGAATTCATTGTTCTGGGAGAGAGAATAATATGGCTTTTTGTGGGGGCCATACACCTTGGGCTTTAGGCTCAAAGGTAGCTGGCAATATGGTGGGTAAATCTGTATAGCAAGCCAAGACATTTTTGGGGAATGGCCCATGGACCAAAGTGGTCAACATGGGGCAGATGTGTGTGTTTGGGGGGTAGGGATGAAGGGAAAATTCTTTATGGCTGAGGAATGCGTATTCAGTGAGCAGTCTACACTAAAGACCTGGGCTGAAATGTCAGGGTTCCCACCTAACCCAGCCAAGAAGATACTTCCACACTTTGGGCAGCGTCACTGGTACAGTGGTGAGTGGGTGGTACGCGTGAGCAGGCTGAAGGAGCTGTGTGACGAGAGGGCCTGTGGAGATGTGACAGAATTCTGCCGAGCACTCCTCCCCTCGGGCTGAGACACTACTGCAGGGCCTGTGATGGCAGCGCCTGCTTCCGTCACCAAAGGTCTGCTTCAGTGGAGAAAACACGGCATGTTTTGGTGGTGGCACAGTAGCCTGCCCCAAAGTGCTGTCATAAGGCTGGGGACACCACGCTGAAGTGACAGTGACAGAAAGGGGCCCTTGTGGAGTTTGCTATTTCGAGCTATGAAGTGACAGTAACCAGAAAGTATGCTGAAGGGCGCCTGGGTGGCTCAGTTGGTTGAGCAACTGCATTCGGCTCAGGTCATGATCCTGGAGTCCCGGGATCGAGTCCCGCATCGGGCTCCCTGCTCCATGGGAGCCTGCTTCTCCCTCTGACCCTCTTCCCTCTCGTGCTCTCTGTCTCTCATTCTCTCTCTCTCAAATAAATAAATAAATAAAATCTTTAAAAAAAATAAAAAAAAAGAGATACTATTTAAAAAAAAAAAAAAAAAAAAAGAAAGTATGCTGAAAAAACATGTGGAAGGAATACGATTTTTAAAAGCTGAAGTGTTGATAGAAAATTGGAATGGGCAAATGGAATAAATCGGCTTTAAAATTTGAATTTAGAAGAACTCTGTTGTGTACTATTAAATGGGAAAGTAGGATACTATATTTCAGTCTGCTTTCCTCTCATCCTAAAGCCAAAGGAAGAGGGTATTCTAAAGAATGAACAACTTATATGAACAATTTTAGGGTTTTAAATGTAAAAAAAATACCATTGCTAACATGGAAGCCTCTAGAAATTTTCTATTTCAGGGCCTTTGGGGCAGTGATTTGGGGAAAAGCATTACGGAACTGGTACAAAAACACGGTAAACATATGATTTTTACTTTGAATTTGGCATTTAAATGTATAACAGGTATTATGCTTGACCCTTGCAGGAAAAAAGTAGTCCAAAAGCTAATGAACCCAGGTGAGGGAAAAGGACTGTCATTGTACCATTTGATTCCTAGGCCAATACACTGACACTATTCGTATCTTTTTCAACAGTCTTCCCTCACATATACGTATACTTACCCAAGCTGACCAGCAAGTATTTCATTTTTTTCATGTCTAGTCTTCCTGAGTTAGGTTAGCTACTGAAATGAAAGCCAGTTTTAAAATAAACCATAGAAATGAATCTTAGTTTGTGTCCTAGAACACACATCAAGTTGTGCTTTCTTGTTCCCATATGCAATAACCCTGAATTAAGTCAAAATGGGTGTACAGCATATCTAGCACGTGGACGTCAGGATACAATAGTTTTTTTTTTTTTTTTTTATTTGAGCCCTTCACCTATGATACTTACACATATAAATCCTAATTGTTAAACACAGTCCACTTTCTACTCTAATACCGTTACAGCAGTCATCTTGAAAGTCTATGTGGACGTTAGAAGAGCTAAAGAAAGCATGTTATTTAGAACCATCTGCATTTTAAACATAAGTAAGAATGAAGAGCCATGGACTCTAGTAGAATTATTTTATGATCTACTACAGCAGAGCACTTTAAAAGCAAGCAGGTAATCTTAAACTTTTCCTCTTCCAAGGCAAGAAACATTGCCTGATATTTGGTTTCTTCTTTAATAGCCTGGCTGAATTATATTAAATCCCAATGTGGTTTTCCTTTTCAGGCAGAGGCCCACATTTATATAATCCGCAAAGCCAGTGCTTGAGTGTTTCTGTACCTTTCCACAACTCATGTTTCAGAGACAAGCTGTGTTTTGAAGAGCTTAAAGGAATGAGAATCCAGCTGCCTTGTACCATCAGCACAGAAGAGTCAAACTGTGGTGTGTGTCGTAATTGTATATGGACAGGCGGGACTTCTTTTTCTCTCTGTGTCTGTACATAGACCAAAACTATGAAAAAAAGTTCATATAGCTATGTAGACACAACACAAGATCAATTTAAGTTATCTTACCCTAATATGTCATCTCTGGGTTCTAGGTGGCCTTTCCGGTAGAATATGTCCTTTGTTTTAGTGTCCAACACCCCCTTAAAGTTGGCATTAACCTTCCACGAGAAACTTGCCATTGGCTCACATTTCCACGCCTGATAGGATCTTTTCTAGTTGGGCCAGATATCCACCTCCAACAGGGCATTTGCGCTTCATCTCTAAGAATGATGGTGGCCTTGCTAACCTCCATGGTTAAGAATATATATGTTTTTAAAACTACTTTTTGTTATCTGTGTGCTTGATATATCAATTATCACTTTATGGGTGGTTCTTCATAACTTAGCTGATTTCCCTTAGAAAAGACTTGGTTGCTTTTAAATAAGATGAAGACAAAAAGAGTCATTTACAAAATAAAAAGAGACTTTCTATTTATTTGTCAAATTTCAGGTCTGCATAGAACCAGCAACCTGATAACCAGCCCTGTCCCCTCTGGATACCAGGGCTCTCCCACACTGAAGTTTACAAAGTTCCAGAATGCTATCTAAAAGGCCAGGGAACTCTTCTGGGAGAAATAAGAATACGGGCTCATTTGCTTATTTCTTGGTTGCTGACCAAATCAGATAGGTTAACAGATAAGAAATCCCTAGGTAATTTCAGTTTCTGGTAGACAAGGAGAAAGGTGAATCTGCCAACTTGTTTTCTCGCTTTCTGAGGTGATATACTAAAACTACTCAAGTGTGGAAAATTTAGGTGGCAGGATCCAAAAAAGGTCCTGAAATAGCTAGACTACCTGCTTGGAAACTGTGTATATCTACAAATACTCCAAGAAGCCGCTACAGAGTAAGCACAAGATGGCAAAAATGCACAAGTACTGTTGAGCTAAAGTTCACACTCTGTCATTATTCTTTCATCTTTTCGGAAATGGTAATGGACCAAGTAAGTAGTGAGAATAAATAAGTGCATTTTAAGGTAGCACATTAACCCATGCCAAAGGAGGCAGATTTGGGATTTTAGTCGCTGCACAGTTGAAGCAACTACAACAAACAATAAATGATTCCACTGTATTGAAATATCTGCATAAGGTCCTTGCGCAGCACAGATAGATGAGCGTAGGAAGTTCAATTGCAATTAGAAAGCCTACCGCTTAATGTCAGACTTCTGCTTATAAAGTCTAAGCATGTGAGACAGGTTTTGTTTCATGAACTCTCTATAAATCCAAGTAAATGTAACCAAAATTATGCCTGTTAGAATCATGTAAGTCATCACCTCCCTTCCACAAACACAGCTAGATATCTACCTTAGGAATCATGAAGCACCATCAGCAAGTTTGGAAAAGTAATTCAAGCCTTGTATCTACTAGAGCCTTCGGGGGAAAAAGCCACCCCTGTGTGGTCCCAAACATTAAACAATGTTCCCAATCCAAGAAACTTTCAGACAGTCAATTTCCATACCACCTTTGGCAAGTCATTGAAGTGACTTCTACCAAAAAGCTTAAAATGGAGGGTGGTGTTTCAGAGAATTAAGTGTACTTACAAAATGAAGATACAACTTACTCATCTTCTTCCTTAGTTATAGTAATCAAAGAACACAAGGAAAAGACCTCGAATATCACCTTAATCTGTATAGATTTAAAAAAAAGTTTATTCTAGGAATTAAAAAGTGACTTTGAAGATTTTCTAGCTTACATATTCTACTGGGTTGTTTTCTTACATCATCTTTTCTGACATTTAAAACAGTACAGGGCTGGGGGAAGGGACAAAAAAATCAAGTTGTTTTGATTTGCTGCATAAAAACAGGATAGCTAAGAAAATTATCCTGGTTATGTCATTAGACAACATTTCCAAAGGCTTGAGTCTTGAATATTTAATTTACTTTTTTTTTTTCTTTTTAAGATAAGCTCCTGAGGTGGCATTAACCTCTGACTTCGAGGAGCCTTAGAAAAGTGCTATTTTTTTCCCCAAACACAGTATGATTTTGTTTGTTTGTTTTACTTTTGATCTAGTTATTATTTGATCTAGTTACTATTCTAGATACTATTGATCTAGTTATTGATCTAGTTATTGTATTGAAATACAAGATTAAAGAAGTAATTAGTGTCTTAACTTTATATTTATGTGAAGTAATAGTCAATGTAATATGCTGTTTCTTATAAACCTATACTGCTAGCCTGATAAACAACTCAGTTTGGATATTTTAAAAGGCAATAAATAGTCATCAATTCATATAATGCCAAAGGAATTGCTACTTCCCCAAAGGGACTTAACTTATTTGAGATGATAAATTTATATACTAGGACAATCTAGTTTTTCTGGTTTTCTAGACTATAAAGTCTCATTTATTGGATCTATCTCTGTGTCCTTTAAAATGTGTTATTCAAAATCATTTCCAGCTGCAGATAGCTTCCGTGTGAATCTAATGCTGGTTAACCCTCTACTCCTGCTATGTTAAATGAATATGATTTAAGTTCAGAGCGAGATTACTACTATCTAATAGTTATGCTAAAAACTTTTGAAGTATATTGTTTTTAATTTATCAGAGCTTTGACTAGACATTGTGTCAAGTATTTTTCCTTTGCATTAAGTTATTACTCATATACCTGCCTAGCACTCAGAGACCCAAGGATCCTTTAAACCTTTTTTTTTTAAAGCAAGAGGTTGGTAGAAACAAAACAAAACAAAACAAAACACACACAAAAATCTGATTTACCACAGGAGACTTTCCCAGAATAAGCAGATGGAATGAGAGTTCTTCCTTCTCCCAGGCCTCTTAAATGCACACCATCATACTGGGCATTTTTTAAGATGATAAAACATGGGGGTGCTACTTGGGTCTACAGTTCTAGCATAAGATGAACTAGTAGCAATGATTGCTTATCACACGCCACTTTGCTGGGCTTTCACCGAGACCTCCCAGTCCGTTATGAGATATTCCTATTTTTACTGAACTACAAAAAGGCTTCTGGTTAGCCTACACAGGAATGTCAACATCAATGACTCACTGTAAAGGAAGTTTCCCTGGTTCATAAGATATGTAATATTTAAGCAACATGTTTCATTAACTTTTAGAGCAATCTCGTCTAGTCTCTGAAGTAGTAATGACCTGTTGCAAAATTCTGTGCCTGCTAAGTAATTGACACTTAAATACTACGGCAACCGTGGGATGGATATAAGTGATTAGACTGGTGCTCCATGTGTAGCCTCTCTTTATTATCCCTATTATAGTCATTAAATAAATGTAACTCAAGCCGGTCCTAGAAGCTTTGGACAGATTCATGGTGGCATCTGCTATTTTCTGGTCTTAGAATAGTAGGCATTTTTAGCATCAGAGAATGTAATTAGATCATTCATTTCCTCAGCTGAACTCTATAGCCCCGTGCAAAGACAAGTCTTCTTTGAAAGCCACTATTAAGTTCCTAATCCAATCTTTATTAAAAAGACTCAATATTGTAGACAAGGAGGTTAAAACAAATCCTCAAAAAACTAATGATCAAGCCCTTCTATACCCCACAGATGCCTTCTAGTGCAGAAAAGTCTGAAATTAGGAATGTTTATAGTTGTAACGTTTTTGTTTTGTTTTTTTTTAAACTAGGATGCACTCGTTAACGAACTATAGAAGCATGTAGATAATGAATTCCACCAAAGAAAATAGTGAGAGAAACACTAAGGGACTAAATTTTCTTAGTCCCACTAACATAAGCAAAGTTCTACTTTTAGGGCTATCAGAAGTGGATGTGATTAATATTTCTGAGGATCAATCTCCCCAGTGTTGAGGTTCCCTTCCCTAAGTTCCATTCTACATTTGCACCTTCATCTAAGAAAGTCCCTTTTTTAAAAGGGTAAAAACAAATGCTTTTCCTTTTGACTGTGAAAAGCCTGTCATCTCACACTGTGCCTAGCCAGAGTGATTACACAAAGGGGAAGTCATTGGCTACCCTAGATTTTGCCCTGAAATCATGCTATTAGAAGATTAAGAAGGCTTTTGAATACTGATAGCATTTTTGAAAATTTCTTCTCCTTCTCCTTCTTCTTATTTTATTCAGAGCATATGGGGTTTGGTGATTAATCTCTGTTCAAAACCACTGTAATTTAGAGACCGAAAACGAAGTTTACCCCCGAATATGCAAGCTAATTCATGTAATAAATCTATGTCCCTACCATGCGCCAGGCATTCTTCTAGAGCTTGTCAGTGAGCAAAATAAAGATCTATTCCTTTGTAGGGTTTGCCCTCTAGCAGGGAAACACATAAATGGATTACAGTCTTTCAGAAGGTGATAAATGTCCTGGATAAAAAGAGAGCAGAATGGATTGAAAGTGAAGTGTTGGTGATGGCTTAAACAGGTTTCTTAGGAACACAGAAGGAATACCATATTTTTATGAGTTAAATTTATTGGATGTTTATTATATGCCAGGTGTGATGTGTGATGTATGATGCTCAACCTCTCTCATTTAATTCTCTGGGGGAAGTGTCATCATCCCTACCTGACGGGAGAGAAGGTGAAGTACTAAAGTCAACCAACCCACTAAAAATCCCACAAGTCTAATACATGTGCCTTTATTAAGAATTATATAAGCAAAAAGAGAGAATTAAACTCAGTTCTTCAGATTGGAAGAATGTGGATTAGCCAGAAAACACTTTCAGGAAAGAGGAATTGATAATAGCAGTGAGTAAAGGATATTTATGTCAGCTTGGCTAGAATACAGGACCGTGCTGGGTGATCTGAGGGGAAAAGGTGGAAATTTGGGTCAAACTGGATTAGAGTGAATTTTCAGAGCTATATTTTGTCTAGACAGTACTGGGCAGACTTTGAGGTTTTGAGCAATGGTGTGGAGGCTGGGGTGGTGACAAATCTGAGTATGGACCATGGCATCAAAGAGTCACATCACTTTGTAGTATGATCATTGCATGAACTTGCCACTTGGAGTGATTCAACACTGCCGGGTTTTTCATTTAAATACTTGGCTAATCTTTTGGAAACAAAGCCTTTTAATTGAAAGGTTAAGGTCTAACAATCTCAAATGTCAGATCCAAGGTTATCTAATCTTGTGAAACTATGATGCCCGGTGACCCTCAAACTTCAAATAAACCAAGTGTCCTAAAGGTGGCTTAAAAAAAAAAAAAAAATCAAAGGCCATTGTGTCTTATAACCTTCATTCTAAGAAGATCCATTTTATCCTAAAAATAGAATTTCCATAATGTCAGTTTTCTAAAAGCTGATATAAGTGAATTGGTATTTTGAAATATGACCACCTAAAGGAATATCCTTTATAAAAGGCAGCTACTGACTAAAATAGTCACATCGTTATAGCTCCTTGTTTGAAGCAGAATATATAGCATTTCCCCATTTTATATATGTTCTCCATACAACTTGAAAGACTAGGAAGGTCAGTACCAAGGAAATGCTGGTTAAGAAGGGAGCGAGCAGGGTGAGAGAGAGATTTCTGCTTCTTATGCATTTAGAATAGTGATATTAGGGTGACACGTGCCTTTCTGCATTTTTAAAATTAAATTCCTTAGAGACAAGCTAACTTGCCAGATAGCAATATTTAAAATGTAGGTAAATCTACAGTCTACCTTGGGCTAGAGATAGAATCATGAGGGTGCTTTAGAATTCAGTCATGTGAAATTAAACTCAAAAGCTAGGAGAACTCACAAAGTGAACATGCACACGTCTAAAACATATAGAATGCTGTTCACGGTAAACTTTGAGCTATTGACTTGGACATCATTCACCGATACTTACCTCTCCAAAGTTATTGAGAAAAACTCCTGATATATTAAAAAATGAACGGTAAGTTTGGATCAAATGGTCACTAGGATTTGATAAAAATCTTTAACGCTGGTTTTTTAAAACTTGGTCAGTGTATGGTCTATTGTTGGTTTTTAGGCTGTTTTCCTTGAACCCAATGGGGTCTGTGGAACACTAATGAATTGGCAACCCAATTTAGGCATTTAAAAAGCCTAATGGATATCACATCCTTACCCATATTACAGTGGCATTATGCTAATTAAAAAAAAACAGGTTTCTTTTGATTTTGGCAGAAATTGTGTTAAGTCAAAGGGATAACCTTAATTATCCAGTGCTTGAGCCAAAGTTTCATCTATTTCTTCCATTTTTATTAGTTTTTTTTTTTTTTTTTTTTTTTAGGAAACAGTTTAGTGGCAACTTTAAAAAAAAAAAGAAAGAGAAGGAGAATAAGAAGTTGTCCTTGGGTGAAGTATCAGGATGAAAACTATTCACTACTACGATAATCACTAGCCAGGTGATTATACCCATCGGGTTAGATCGATGTATGAGCTATGATGAATACTCCATTACTCCATAACTTCTACCCAATACTCCACGGGTAGAAGTTAACCCAGGGACTTGAAAAGACCACACCATCTGGAGAGTTTCAGTAACAGCTTGCCCTGAGCAGATATAAACTAGAGGAACATACAGATGTTACTCATTATAAATAACCTAAAATTAAAAAAAAGGACTCAGAACTGTTTTACTTATATCAATGGATGATAAGGTGAACTGAAGCTTCCCATTTTGCCCACTCTATAATAAATTACAATCAGTGTTGCCAATGAGAGCAGCTTGTCACTCATTCACTTGGCCATCTGGTTATTGGTTCTTGAACACCTACTGTGTGCCAAGTGCCGTGCATTGCTATATATACAGTGCTGAAAGAGATGGCCTCTGTTCTTAAGGGGCTTATGATACAGGCAGGGGAGAGAGAACAAGCACGTAATAGTCACAGTCGGTGCGAAGTTGTTTAGAGGAAATGTTTCTGATTAGGGTAGAAAGCCTCATTGCCATTAATAACGTTTAATAAGAGCAAAATTAGTACTACTTCAAGGAATCCTATGTAAATTGCTTTCTTATTTATATCAACCATGAAAAGATTCAAATTTTGTCTTAAGGGCTTAATTACCCTCTTCAACAGACAGTTTTAAAATTATGACATTTACTTAAATCACTAATTAGATGAAGGATATTTACATTCAATGTTTGGGAGTCTCCATATTACAATCTGGAAGAGCATCTTGTGATACATTCGGTTATTAAAGAACATCAATGATGACTCCTGAAAAGTTACCCAAATTTCTGAATCAACGTTATATCATAAACCCCAGAAAGAAATGCTATGCTCACTTGGCATTCAGTTTTATCACTTCAGAAGGGCAAGCAATTGAGAGATGACATGAACCTCAGTATTCTAGAACCAAACACGTTCTGTGGCACTCTTACTTATCAGATCTTCTGAGTACAATAGTGCCACTTTCAGATCAGGCAAAACTACTGAATCACAGATTTTAATGAAGCAATATTACAAAAATGTAACCAGGGTCACTCTCCAGAATGGCACTGGTATTTAAGTAACATGTCCTACTTACAAGAGCATTAGAAAGGGAGTATCCAATAGCACCTGGTTAATGTCAGTCTTTAAAAAACTGGACTTTAGGGGCACCTTGGGTGGCTCAGTCATTGGGCGTCTGCCTTCGGCTCAGGTCACGATCCCAGGGTCCTGGGATCGAGCCCCGCAACGGGCTCCCTGCTCGGCGGGAAGCCTGCTTCTTCCTCTCCCACTCCCCCTGCTTGTGTTCCTGCTCTCACTATCTCTCTCTGTCAAATAAAAAACAAACAAACAAACAAACAAAAAAACTGGACTTTATTATCACTGCAAATAGGAAGCCCTTAAACAAGTGTTGGCTGCATGAAGTATAAAGAGTCCAGATCCTAAAACAGAACAGGGTTGCCTCCATTGTTACAAAGTTGAACATTTGTATCTCCATACACTATCTGGAAACAGAACTACAGAATGTTTTTGGTACATGGATATGTCTAAAAGATCAATAACAGTACTGTCTGTAGTTTAACATAAAACTAAGATTTTATCGTAGACTGTTCACGTGTCTACCGAATCTGGCAAACCTGTGACCCTCTATTTTCTAGAACTATCCTTTATGTCCACACCTCTCTCTCTACCAAAAATTTTTAAAAATTATTTTTAGTATTCCTCCCTAATCTTGCCTCATTGTCACCCCAAGTTCCCGTTTCCAAAAAAGTGATACTTTCTTGTATCATGTATCTTGTCCTTCATGATTCGCCAACTCATATTACAGTGTTATTTTGGTATTTTCTGTACACATAACATAAGTACTTTTTAAGATATTTAGAATACTTGAAGTAAAGAAACTTTGCAGGATGAATTTTTCCTTCACCTTCTCAAAAAGGTCCAATGAGAATCTGAGTTGTAAGAAACCAGTTGTAACTGACCTACTTTTATGGTTGAATACTTGTGGGAGTGCCCTATCAGACTTCATGGCCTTCCTGATTTTATATTAATCAGGTATCTCTATCTATCTATCTACCTATCTATGTATATTTAGACAGAGAGAGAGAGAGAGACAGAAACCCTTTCCCTAGAGAGGCTAACCTTTTCCATTTGCCCTGGACACACACACACACACACATACACTGTGCCTTCTTGTGTTGCGTCCCTAGGCTCTAATACTTACTGCCTTCACCTACGTGAATTCCGTCCTGTCATTCAAAGTCCACTCAAGGTGTGTTGCCTTAGGGGAGTCTTCACTGACCTCTCACCAGCCTACCATTTTTCTACCCTTGCCACGACCTATTGTTGCCCTCTGATTCATATAGAACTCTTTCCCCAACTCAATGAAATTTTGAGGTCAGGTCCTACTTTTTGATACCCACATAGTTTGGTAAAGAGTAGTGCACTTACAGCATTAGGGGTAACACATATTTTCCATTTGCTCTGTAATATTGGCTTAGGCAAATCTGTTCTCTACGTTGCTGATTTGTCATGGAATACAGATTTTTCTTCAACTGTTAAACGATCTCTGCTCAAATTCATCCTGCCAATAGAGCTAGGCGAATTTATCTGAGTCAGTATTTTGTTTTCCTGATTTAACAAAGATCTACTGCATAACAAATACAGATTAAAGTTCTCGTCTTTATATCCAAGTCTCGGTGCAATCCATCTCTCCCTTCCAAATCCATGTCTTCCCTCTCTGCCATCTGTAGTTTCTCTTGGTCAAACTGGCCAGTCTGTATCTTTGGACATGCACCTCCATAATTTGCTTATGTGCTTCTGCCTAAGGATGCATTTTTCTTCTATCTGACTTCTGCCAGTCTTTTAAAAGCTAAGTCCATTATCACACTGGTGTCCTTTTCTGGACCCTACCCACACTACTTCATTATAATAAAACCTTATGTTAGTTGAGTAGATGTCATTTTCTCTAAATTTCTTATAGGCAGTGATGGTTGGCATTTACGTGTCTGCTAGCAGATGTCAGGTCACTATTACCATCCAACTTTCAATTACAGCCAACTTTCGTCATTGAGAATTTTAGACAAGCTGAATAAATCAGAAATCCCCAAAGAACAAGTTAACAGGCAGTTAAACAAGCATCTATGTAACAAGAGACCCTTCCGAAGATAGCTTCAACATTGAATAAAATCAGCTTTTCAGTTGTTTGTCAATTGCCAATATGATGTTTCTGAAAAGCTTCAGTTATAGCTGAACCTTGGTCCAAGCAGAAATCGATATTAAATCTCCTTATTATCAACCAGCTGTGGATGGAAGAACCTATTGGATCAGTTATATATTTGTTTTCTACTTCAAAAATGGGATTTCACTTACGATGTTTACCTTCAGAAGCAAAGGTTTAAAAGAAAAAAACCCAAACACAAAAATAAAAAATACCACCACTACCACCCAGTGTTAACGTAATTAAAGCGCAGCTGAGACTTTCTTCCAAAGGACAAATATTTGAGCAACTACTCAGAAGCATACCATTCCCACTTCCAATCCTCTGATCTAGAGGTCAGTTGTATGTTTCCCACCTGGGTTAACACTGTGCCCCAAAGCCAGACTGGCTCAGCATTCTTCTTATAATCTTGCTAGCCCTCTGACAGGTATTGGAGCATATGACAACTAAATGATAATGGAAAGCACTTTAGCATCTGCATTGCATATCATAGAAGATCAAAACAGGTTTGGACCCCTAATAGGACACTTAAAATATGGAAAATAAGTGAGGTCAATTGTGTGAAATGTTTAGAACAAGGAGGGTAGCTATATCCAATGTGGACACATTTAGTGAAGCTTTCATCACTTTCCAGTTCTTTGAGTAGGGATTAACTCTAGATCTTAGGAGGACTGAATTGTCCTGCCCAGATGAGATTTAAGTGGTACTTTAAGAGTTAATATTTGTGGGCCTGTACTGGTTTATGAAGCATTGCCACATTCTCCTGCTTGACCCTCACATTTAATAGTTTCAAGGTGTGCAAGAAAGAAGGCCTTCTAATTTTTCAGCTGAAATGTGTTCCTCTCTAGATTTCAGTTTGCTTACAGCTCACAAACAATTAAAGCAAGAGCCTTTTCCAAATATCAGACTAATTGTTACACTGAGAATTGTAGTTCTAGAGCAGGTGCATTTCTGAAGGAGCGGCTCTGAGAAAGCATTTTTTTTTCTGGTTTCACCCTTTAACTTGGAGGCAACTCATTTTACTGATGGAGAAAATGAAGCTCAGACACAATATCTCTTGTCTTAAATGGCAAAGTGAGTTGTGGACACAGTCATTTGCAGGTAAGAGTCTAAGCTCTTAACCACTAACCTATGTCATCTCCTCGAAACCAGAATTCCAATTCTCTAATTCTGGATCACACCCTTGTATTTTTCAGTCTAAGGTGTGATCTCTGCTAAACATCAGTCTCTGATTAACATCAGCCATTCTTAGGACTGTTTTGCAAGGTGCGTGAGGCAATTAAGGGTCAGGGACATTGAGCAGTATGCCTAAGAAATGGCACAGCTGTTATCCCAGTGCAGGTCCAGAGTCTACATTCTTTGTTTCACGTGATGTAGACTTTCTTCTAGATTTCCACTCACTAGGCATTCTTCCATTGCCAGGCTAGCAACATAATCCACATAATAGGTACTTACTAAATATTCAGATAAACACCAAAATTCAAATCATAAAGATTCATGCTTGAATCCTGGCTCTCCCATCTAATGATATGACCTTGAGCAAGCTGATATGTAGTGATCATATTTGAGCCAGGAAATGGAGATATTTTTCCATCTTCAGTTATTTAAAGTTAAAGATAAATGGGAGAATGGAATATTACTTTATAAAACCATAAAGCTCTATAAGAACCAAGTGTAGTAGATTCATTTACCAATAAAGAGAAGCCTTCATCTGCACTCTGGGCATTGCATGAAAAACAAAATAAAAAGTTTTATAGGTTAGAGAAAACCATCTGGTGCATGGGTTCTAGTTTACTAGAATCTTTTTTAAAAGAAGTAACCGGGACAGTCTCCAGTGGAGATTAATTATGCTCCTAAAAAACCCAAAAGAGGAGAAAGGATTTGGAAATAAGGTGATAATACAAAATAAGGAGTATATCGGTTTTCCTTGGATCAAGAAAACAATACTTGAGATACTATGAAAAATGTCAAGGTCTGTGCTTTTTCATCTTTTGCATCCTAAGATCCAGTTAAACTGAGCTATGTTTAAATGCTTTGCTTTATTATTTCCATGACTGTAGGAATGCACATATTTTGTTATGCTTTCCACTGAACAACTGAATTATAAAACAAATGAATTGTGAAAGTTACTCTTAGATCATGTGGAGGGCTTGTTGAAATACAGCTGGATGAGCCCCACTGCTGGAGTTTGGCTCAGTGGATCTGGGATGGGGACCAAGAATTTGCATTTCTAACAAGTTCCCAGATGATGCTGGTGTTGCTAGTCTGGGGACCACACTCTGAGAACAACTATTTTAGATGAATTCTCTCTAGCCGAGAAATACACCTGAAGGTAACTAAGTGTCCAGTCTTGAAAGACTGAATGAATTTGATTGTGAAATGAGAGTTTGTGTGTTTCATCTGTCACATGAAGATCTCAGTCTATTTCAGAGAAACACTGTGCATCAGAGAGAAATAGGGTAGCTTTTTACCCAGAGAAAATGTGAAACCACATATCCCTCCCCCAAATTTATTCCAGGTTGAATAGTATTTTTTTTAAAGATTTTATTTATTTACTTGACAGAGAGAGACACAGAGAAAGAGGAAACACAAGCAGGGGGAGCGGGAGAGGGAGAAGTAGGCTTCCCGCCAAGCCAGGGAGCCCAATGTGGGGCTCGATCCCAGGACCCCGGGATCATGACCTGAGCTGAAAGCAGACGCCACCCAGGCGCCCCTGAATAGTGTTTTAAATCTCACTTTTCCAGGACCGTTCTATTCTACCTGCTCCCTTACTCTGTGGTTACCTGAAAATTTAAGTGACAGCCCTCCTGCATTCTGCCTTCTGGTAACTTCCTTACAGCTGAACACTCAGCCTGCTGGGTTCACTCAGAATTCTTACTGGTTTAAGGCAGTTAAAGGTCACTTGCCTCTAGCTAGCTGGTATAAGTTACAGTAGCAGAGAAAATCTGCCAGTCTTCTTTAATATTGAGGCAATAGCTCCTGTGTTCCTGAAATTTCATAAGCCTTCATGTTCTAAGAATTAGCAAGAGTTAGACAATTAAGTGTTAAGATTAAAATAAGTTGAGAAGAGGAAAAGGATGAGGTAGGTAGACAGGAGATTCTACCTCAATAAAAAAGTAACTTCCATTTTTAGATCAGGAAGCAATTTGTTCAGATTTTGCTCACCCTAGAGTGGCAGGCTTCCTTCCAGTGTAGAAGGATGCGGGAAGGGGAGTAGCCATGGCAACCTGCCCAGCTACATGGGCAAGCATAGGACGGGGCCGCACGCACTTGGAAGACTTTACTTCTAGCCCAGTCACTCAGTTTAGTATGGGTGGTCCCTCCTTTCCCACTTCCTTCTACTATAATGCTGACTTGGGGAAGAATGGCACCCACTCCATAGAGTGGCGGAGAGGGGGTGGAAACTTCAGTGAGACCAGAGGAGATCAGCTTGACCAAAGCAAACTACAGGCTTTCAGGCGGAGAACACAGAGTAACTCCCTGTCTGTTCTAGTGTGAGTACAGCAGACACCCTGGCTTTGTCAACATTCAGTGCTTGAATGATTAGCAGTTTTCAGGTAGGTGAGCAGTGCCCAATTTTGATGAAGAAATTCACTCTGCCTTCAGTTTTCACAAAGACAGATAATTCAGTTGCTCAGGGGGCAAAAATAAAACAAAACACCTACATTTCTAGGTCAGAGAGAACAGAGTATTCTAAGCATATTAGATTAACAATCTCCCCAACAAACTTGGGCTAGGTACTCTTATTCTCTCCAGATAAGGAAGCTTAACTACAGAGGGGTTATGTAATTTGCCCGAGGTCATGTAAGCAGCAGTGGTCGAGCTGGGATTTGAATCAAGGCGGTAGGACTCACGCCACTACCTGGTTGTCCCAGGTGGGAGGCAGAAACTGGCATGAATGCTAGCCCTTTGTGTCCATCCTTAGCATCACCTGTTCCCTTCATTAAAAATGAGCATGGTTTTTGTAGAAGAGGAGACTGATGGCCCCCTCCCTCTCTTTCTGATTCACACAATGCAGTCAGGCTACGTCACTGTGAGTTAGGTTTCCACGAAGCACACCGAACTGCTGTTGCAGCTAGCTCACCTACAGGTGACTTTGGCCCACCTCTGTGCAATTCAGTGGCACGGCTTCAACTTTAGAAGTACATGCAGCACCAGGGAGAATTTTAAAATACCGCATCCTATTACTCAGGTGTTTCTTATTGCCAGTGTTGGTCTCGTCTTGATTCCTTGAGGAGGTCAGAAAACCTGACATGTTCGGTCTGTTAAGGGACACTCCCCCGCCGATCTGCTCTCAAGTCTTTCCATGTGGGGAGGCATGTTCTGATGCCCATGAGGGCAACTGGACACATGGGAGAGCTCAGTCTTCAGCAGCCTGCTCGAGCGTTTCAGCATCTTCACTTGTCTTTGAGAAAAGCATCAATTAAATCTCCAAGGCAGGAGAGATTGAGGGAGAGAAACACATGATGCCTTCAAAACCATCCAGATAAAAAATATCAATGGTAGCAAGTTTAGGCTTACGGTAGAATTAGAAATGAAGCAGCATATACTTGCTGTGCCACCCAGAGCCCATGTATCCACAAAGCCTCCTGCTGGCCAGGAGACACCCAGCAAGGCATATGTCTTCCTGCTCTCTTCAGTCTTCAGATAATTGAGGCATGGCCAAGCAGGCCAATAAATATCACCTCCAACCATCTGGTCAGAAGTTTCTAGAAGTCCCTGTACCACCTTCATGCCAACAAGTGTCTTAAAAGCAATTCCCTCAACCCAAACAAGGTGACTGAGATCCAGTCAACCTTTTGAATAAGACAAGAGGAATGCACAGGAATTTGGACTTTTAGTTGAATCTAAAACTGTCAAAAGTCTTGAGTGGAAATGCAGACTCTCCCTCAAAAGATTAGATAAGGCTTTTAACAAGTGCCATGCATGGCTCCCTTTCCTCTCCTAACATCCTCAGGTGAAGATCCAATTGTGTCCAAGACCAGAAGGCCAACAAGATAGGTGTCATGGGGGCGCCTGGGTGGCTCAGTCGGTTAAGCATCTGCCTTCGGCTCAGGTCATGATCCCAGGCTCCTGGGATCAAGCCTGCTTCTCCCTCTCCCTCTGCCTCTCTCCCTGCTCATGCTCTCTCTTTCTCTCTCTCTCTATCTCCGTGTCTCAAATGAATAAATAAAATCTTTAAAAAAAAAAAAAAGATAGGTGTCATGATTCAAAGGTGGAGGACATTCCACTAAGATCAATTGGTTCTGGCCATCCAGTAAAAACATGTAGGAGGGTATAACTTAAAGAAGAACTGGTTTCCAGGGCAGTTGTTTGGATAAGAGGGATAGAGCTAAGAGTGGGCAGGGAAAGGGAAAGTTAAGTTATTCACCAACAGGAAAAAGAATCCAGTCTGCCTTAGGGCGAGACCGATGAGGAATTTAGAAGAAGTAATCCGTCCCGGAAATACACATTGGAAAAGGCTACTAGAGCTCCTCCGTGCTTTCTCCAGGACACTGTCCACATCGCACACTCCGTGTTGTATGAAGTGTGGCACTGTTTATTGCCACACACCAGCGCTTCACCAAAAAGGTCCTTCCCCCAAAGATTAAAGAGAGCTCAGTCCCAAATGCTTCTGAATTCTCAAGGCAATAAACTTTTCTATGGTGTCATTGAGGCCTGTTTCCCTTCAAGGAAGGAGAGACAGAACCTGGGGTGGGAGGGGCACCAGGCCGGGAGA
This sequence comes from Zalophus californianus, assembly GCF_009762305.2. Classification (NCBI taxonomy): domain Eukaryota; kingdom Metazoa; phylum Chordata; class Mammalia; order Carnivora; family Otariidae; genus Zalophus; species Zalophus californianus. The sequence goes on along the minus strand of NC_045599.1, from coordinate 123,162,110 downwards.
AAAGCAGCCTAATCATGGTCTGACTGTGGGTGTAAGAAGCAAGCATGGAGATGTCACAGACCAGGGAGACAAGCCATTTGGTAGCTGCAATGCTCCCCCATTCCCAGCTAGTTCCTCCCTCCCCAACAGCCAGTAGATGCTCCTGTGCAGGGAGCTAACCTCAAGCCTGTAAGGAAGATCAATTCTATACCCCATCAAAGCCATTCCGAGAGCCTTATCAGACATTTTGAAGGCATTTTTGTAGCTGCCTTCTTTCTTCAACCATTACTTCTGTTTAAGTCAGTTCTGTCTTACCTCCTTCTCTCCCACTCCCCTGCTTTGCCTGATTAGGGCCAGAAATTTTTTCATTAAGTCACTTTAGAGTGTAATAACAACATTTACTATTCATGAAGTCTCCCCTCCACAATTTTTAAGTCTTTCCATGTGTCTGGAAGCTTATTGCTGCTCTTCTCATTTTACAAGAGTGCCTGTCTTCCTTCCAAACACAAACTAAAAAGAAAGAGGAAAAGGTGGGGTGGGGGGAGGGTGGTAAGGGCGTGGAGATAACATCCAGATTCTTTAAGTGCTTTTAATCCAGTTAAATTTCCCTTTGGACTCAAACAGCTCCCTGCTGACACTGACGGCGGACCGAATTCCAGGCTAGGAATTGAGTCAAGCAAGAGGAAAGGAAGCAGAAACGAATAACAGAGTCAGCTCTATGCTATGAAAACCGCTATGCTGACTGGGGCTCCATAGTTTAACCCATTCATTTTTTCCCCCTTTTCTAGAATTCTCACTTAATCTTTCCACCCAGTTTACAGCAAGCAGGCCAACACCTTTTAAAAGCTCCAGGGATTTAAAACAAGTTTGTTCAGTCTCTTGGGCAGATACTTTCTTAAGAATGCGGGTGTAAGACAAAGTTCACATTTTCATGCCACATGTTGTCAGTCACCAGGAAAAAAGCTTCTCAGGGGCACAAACCGGGTCCCCAGCCTTTGTCACACGGCAAAAATAAACACCCCTGGAGGAGTTAATTAGGCAGTCAGCAGCCACACCAGCGTCCTACCAGGGTCGCCCGCAGAGCTTTTAAACAAGCGTGCGCGCGCACACACACACACACACACACACACACACACACACACACAAAGGGAGGCGCTTGTGAAATGTCACAAGCTGGACATCTGCCGCCCGATCCCAAAGGTAAATGCAGTCCCTGGAAGCATTCCTCGGATGTCAGGCCACAAAACCGCGGTTTCCCCAAGTACAGTCTCCTTTCTAAGATTCGCGCCCCCCTCCACCCCGGTCCCAGCGCTGCACCCCAAGGCGGGGAAAGCCAAGAGAGGAGGAGATGGCAAAAAATGGAGCCAAGGGGCGGAAGGACGGGAAAGCGACTCACGGCTAGCTAGCGCCTCCGCGAAGCGAGCATGACTTCCCGCTGCCGAGCCTCCAGGCTGCCGTGCAGCCGACACGGCGGGCCGCGCTTAAATAGCCGCCGGCCGGGGAGCCTCGGAGCCGCGCGGCCACTCCCGGCGAGATATGGTTCTAATCAGATGCTGGCAGCCGAGGACTCCCCAGGAATGCGCCGGGATGTTTTTGCTGCCTGGGCTTGGTAACTCCCCCTCAACGTGTCTGCTGAGTCTTCCAAACTTAACTGTTTATTAACCCGAGCCGCAGCCACGCTGAGCGCCCGGCTCCCCTCGCTCGCGAGCCCCGCCAGCGGGGGGCGATCGCAGGGCCGGCCGCCCCCCCACCCCCCGCCGGCCCCGCGGAGGAGGGACGAGGGAGGGTGCCGGTCGGAGTCCCGGCCGCCGCGAGCTGGGGACGCGGGACAGGGGAGGGAGCAAATAAGGACAGGAAAGGGAAACTCCGCAGGAAAGGGGTGGGATCCACCCGACCTTCATTTCACAAATTCCTTCGCTGGATTGCCACTTCAGTGATGTGGCACACGAAAGTCATCCTAACCCGTTGCGGCCCTCGGAACAAAGGGCTGCCTTTACTCCTGACTTTCCTGGCAAGAGGCAACGGATCCCAGCTCGGATCTGCTCTTTCTCCAGTGGAAAGTGGGATTGCCCCTTTGCAGGCATTGCTGATGCGGGTACACTTAACTTGGTGGGAACTCTGTGCGTGTACATGTAAAACGTACTGTATTTATGGACGAAATAAAATCCTGATAGATATAAAACAATACTCTGAAATCGATGTAAACAAAAACGTTCACCCCTATATAACCTATCTAAATAAGCTGTGCCTCTGATACAAAGATAATGTACTGACTTCTCTTCCCGTGTGTACATCCGTGTGTAGACACATAACGTGACTATGTGCACTAATTTCCACAGTGTTCCCTCCACCTCTAAGAGAAATAGGCAACACGAGAAATAAAATATTTGAAAATGTTGACACGCAGGGCTCAGCAGAAGGCACTCCATAGCATAGCTTCATGAACCTTCACAAACTGGGAATTCATTTTCTCTATATTTTAAAATCATGAACGATTGTACAATATCCCCAGAAACTCTGTCACTTTTAAAGAATTTTGGAATTATTTTGTGAAAAGCATGTCTATGTTCCTTTTATTTTTTTGAAGTTGGAGACAGTGTGTACTAAATGTGAACATGCCAAATTATGACTTGGATGAGAAGAGGTTATTGATTTTATTGAGTAAGCAACACACAGCAGATTTGCATTTTACCTCTGGAAACGGAGGGTTCAAATCAGGCTCATGGGACACCAAGGATGCATTTTGTGGTCCCAAGCCTAGCCCAACTGCAAAGCCGCTGTGTAATTTGGGGCAGCTCAGTGTGAGTGGCAGTCCCCGCTCTCAAGTAGGTCAGGCTTGGGACTGCCAGGGAGCCAGGGGTGCAGAGTAGCACAACCCCGTGACAGGGAGAGTGCCACCTCTCCTGGCCTCTCCGATTTCTGCCACCTGTCTCATCCCCTCACACCTGAAGGTGTGGGGGTGAGGACAGTGGTGCTGACAGTTTTCAGTGTTCCTCTGAGATAATTTGCTATTATTAAAAAAAAAAATGACTTCCTGTGAATGATAAGAGGTATGTAGACTTTAATCTTAGGACAGTATTTATAACATTTATGCAGAGAACTTTAATTCTGGTACATTTTAGGACACACTGCTTTATTTCTAAGACCCAGGGGTCCAGAAGGATGGTTTCACTTCCAAAGGCTGAGCAGCTGGACAAATGACAGCTGATTTCAGGCAAATAGAGGCATTGGCAATTTGGGGGGAAAAGGGGGTTTCTCTTTTAACCTCAATAGGTAATATTTTCTCCACTCAGAAGTGACCACCCAAACCTTTTTTTTTTTTTAATCAAAAGACTGTTACTAGAAATGTTAACATATGTTTGCTCTACCACATGGAAGGGATATATTTAAGGAGCCAGAGGAAGAAAATGATTTCATCTGCAATGAGCTGGAGTTTCAAGAGAAGACTTTGATGAAAACAGTCCATTTATGAGCAGTAGTCTCACACATACAGCTTAAAATTATCAGCTCTGTCATTTTACACAGAAATCTTAAGAGTCGACAGTGGAAAACTCCGATTTGAAGAGTATTTTTATATCTCTAGGGTGCTGATATTGCTTCTGGCAGTAATTCAGTGTCCTGCTCATAGTAAGGAAAAAAAAAAAAGAAGCATGAAAAGAAATTTAACTCTTTTTATCTCTGATGGAACAGTTTCCTGTCCCATAGAAGTCGTTCACTTTTCAGGAGGTCTAAAGTGAACATCGTTGCAGCTGGAGAATCACACCCAAGCCCACCCAGACATTAACCCTGCCTAAGCGGTCTTTTCTTATCACCACTGAAATTAATGTTTAGCACATTAAGGTGAGGAAAATTCAATGCAATGTTTGAAAAACTATGGTCTTTGCATGACTTTCTCTTGCACAAAACCCGCCTGTGAGGAAGGAAAAAAAAAAAAACAAAAAAACAAAAAAAAAAAACTGACGACCGTGTTCCCAGCCTAGGAAAAGGGTAGTTAATCCCGTGATGGTTTGCTGAAGAATGCATGGTTTATTATTAAAGTAATCTCTTAAGATTTTCCTGGAATGTGCTTCCACAGCAACTCTGCCTGTGTGAGCTATCCTATGTGTGTGTCTTTTCTTCCATAATTAAGCTGGTTTTCCCCCCTTTAGCTCACAGACCTAAAGTGTTCTCTTTCCCTTCTCCAGCCCTTCTTCTGTCCCCCTCCCTATGGCTCTTGTCTCCCTTAAACATCCCATTCTGAATCCTGCCATTTCCCATGAACTGTAAATGGCACTTCGGATGTGGTCCTAGGGGAACTCTCTGTGCACCTTGATGCCTTGCTGGACACTTCCAGATGTTCTTATCAAACGAGGACCGGTTCAAGTTTGTGGATCTAGCAAGGTCACAGCTTTTCTTCTTCTTCCTCAGTGTCATAAAAATAAATGAAAAAATAGCTCTTGTTCCCAGAAAATGTTCTTTGATCTCGACTTATCACATTTACAGACACAGAAAAACTGACCCTATTGGATTTGGCTGTTGGCAAGGCATGACAAATATTGGAAGTTTTTCCTATCTATCTATCGATCTATCTAAAATATTTGGAGGGTAGTCTTATTGAAGGCAGCCTGGTTTTCTTTTGTTTTGTTGGTTGCACCTGCAAAGCACCTCAGAACTCAATACTTACTATTTGTTAGTGATGTGTATTAGTAAAACTCAAACGGTACTTCAAAAATTGGGATATTTAAAGTGAAGGACGTTTAAAAATTCAATATGAAAAATTTATATAAGTAATTGCATTTTGCTACCAATACAAACTTTTATAATGAGAAGTTGTAAAGGGGAAAAAGAATACTCATACGAACTACTGGTTAAAACATCTTATTTGGAAAGCAATTTGAAAAGAGTGGTTAAAAATAAAAATACATATAAACCTACAATAGCAATATTAATTATTATTGTAGCCAATACTTACATAGTTCTATATCCTATGAATAAGAATCTATCCCTAGAAATAAAGCAAAGATGCTAATCACTGCATTGTCTGTAGAGTAGGAACCTGGGAACAAATTTTGTCTGTCAATAGGAGAATGATTGAATAAGTTATGATTCATCTGCACTGTGAAATCATATGCAATCATTTAAAAGAATAAATTAGAGTTAAGCCTCGTAATATGGAAAGATTTCTAGGGATAGATTCTTTTTTTAAAAATTTATTTATTTATTTATTTGAGAGAGAGAATGAGATAGAGAGAGCATGAGAGGGGGGAGGGTCAGAGGGAGACCTGCTCAGCAGGGAGCCTGATGTGGAACTCGATCCTGGGACTCCAGGATCATGACCTGAGCCGAAGGCAGTCGCTTAACCAACTGAGCCACCCAGGCACCCTAGGGATAGATTCTTGAGAAAAACAAGATACAGAAAAAAATGTAAAATATGGTTCTGTTTTGGTAATACGAAAAGCAACACCTATCCATATAAGTTTGAGTGTGTGTGTGTGTGTGTGTGTGTGTGAATGTGTGAGTGTGTGTGCATAATTATAAGGGAGACTAGAGATTACTGGGAACCTCATGGAGATGAGAATAGATAGGGGAGGGAAGGGGGTAAGAGCTGTACAAAAAAGGAATAAAAATTAAAATATTCCTTATGCAGATATATAGAGATCACATTTGTATATCTAATTGAAATTGTATATGCACAGGGTTGCATAATTTTTAAAAAATACACCAATTGATTTGAAGATAAGGGAAGAGAAGAGTTATAAAAGAAATCCATAAAATAGCTTTCACTGAGGTGTTTTCCTCAAGATCATTCAAAAGTGAGTATTCATCAGTGTTCTCATGATCTAATTCGGCCACTAGAACAATAGTTCTCAAACATTCATGCTCACAGCAGACATTCTGGGAGCTTGCTACAAAAGGCGAATTCCTACCCCAGCCTGAGACCCGGACTGGGAAGGTGTGTAGGTGGGGGAGGGGGGTGTGAAGTGCCTGGGAATCTATGTGCTTAACAGCACTTCTGGGTGATTCAGATGTTGTAGTCCTGGGGACCACAGTCAAAAGCATACTCACTCTGTTTTTCTCTGAGTGAGGAGAGCTCAGTGGGGAGGGAGCAGCACAAGGATGATAGGAGGCAAGTGCCATTGGTCTTTAGACATTGGCTTTTCTCTCTCCCATTGGCTCTCTGCAGCTTCAGACAGTCCTGGCTTTGGTGGTGACTCTCTCCCTACCCTCTCCCCTGTCAAGACTTGTTTTCAGAGAAAGATCTGATATCAGCCATTTGCACTGACCTATACACAGATATTTGCATTTCCAATCCTGTGTCTTACTGTGGCATGAAAGGCACCGGTCATTGTTAAAGACATCTCAGTCATCAGTAAGAATAGGGACATGATCAGTTGGAGGCAATTGTCAACTCCACCATGCACCCAGCTTAAGGTTACCCAGAAAGAGAAAAGAATTATGTGACTTCCAGCTCCTGGGATGACCCTCTATTATCCCTGAAGTCATACTAGACCCTGGCTTCAAAGGGGTCACGGTAAAACTGAAATTGGATATTATGTACATGTTTGCTTTTATGATATAGCAAAGGAAAGTGGGATTTAGGATCAGATCTGGGTGAAAGTGCTGGCTCCATCTCTTACTAACTGCAAGATTTAGGGCAAGTGGCCTAACTCCTCAATGGCTCAGTTTCCTCATCTATCAAATGGGCATTTCCTGTCTTCGACTTTTGTTTTGGTTTTTGGTAGAAAACAAAGGAAATCATATTCAATGAGAAGAGTTTGAAGAATTTGAGACTATATGAATACTGTAAATTATGTTAAAGTTATGGAAAAAATACATTACTAGAAAGGTGTTCTTGTCCTAAATTATTTCTATCACCAGGAGAAGAAATACTGTCTAGTAAATCATGTGTTAGGTAACAATGCTCCTGTGGCTGGGGTGGACTTCCCATGTGGAACAGTCCTGGATGCTGATTTTCTAGCAGATTCATGCGGATAACTGTAATGGATCAATTTCATCCTTTCAAAGACAACTGAGTCAATTTCTGCTGAAATGGGGATATTAAAAGGGGGGAAAGACAGAAAATTGGAAAAGGGGGACTGAAACCCAACCTCTTGTACTTTGGAGCTCTGTTGCTACTACTGAGAAGGTGCCTTGCTGTCCACAGACACTGAATTCAATCCAAAAATATTTCTACTCTGCTCCAACTATGGCCACGTGCTGGGCTGAAGCTGGCCAAACAGCCTCAGTTCTAAACCAGGACGGCCATCTGGGAATCAGGAAGGAATACTATTTTCCGTAGTCGCTTAGCGCTCAGGCTCAAAATCACTTCTTAATTAGAGAAGGGGGAAAATCCGTGTCTGGACTCCAGGGTAATTTAACTCCCCAGTTATTTGGAAGCTTATATGTGGTGTGCCCATGCTTACGTGCTTTTTCAGAGGCAGGGAACTGTAGATTTCACTGGATTATTAAAGGACCCCACACCATAAAACAAGGTTACATTCCACTGTGCTATGGGTGCACAGCCACATTCTTCCCATCCATTTTTATCTGAGGATTTTATCTGAGTCTTTTGTACCAATCTGATATTTGTCCTCACAACATTATTGTCAAACAGGTTAGGGCAAGTATTACTTTTCCTAAAGGTTAAGAAATGTAAGTGTAGAAACTTTGATTTGCTTCTGTTTATAGAGCTAGGGACAGAGCTAGAACTATTACTCAGCTCTCCTGAATGATCTAGAAGGTATGGCTCATGCAGTCAGGGCCCAAACAGTATTAGAGGGGTTACTGGCAACTCTTAGGGTTCACTGTATGCTGTCTGGATCTGTCCACACCTGGAAAAGAGTATCCATTGTTGAGTTGTGGATGCTCCTTCATCTGCAGGAGACACTGGCTAATGGAAGGGCACCCAGAGCAGGGTCCCTTTGACAGTGAGAGAATTTCCTGGGAACTGAGAACTACCGGGGGCTCTGCCAGTGTGACCTGACTGAACTGAGCATGTGTGGCGAAGGGAAGAGACTCCTTGGGCATATGAGGTGGGATAGGGAGAGAGATCTATGAGTAGCAGAGCTCTTTCCAAACATCCAAAGACTTGTCCTGTGGGAAGTAGAGTAGCCTCCTCTCTCGGGCCACAGATGTAGAAGGGGATCCTGTTCTGGGTTGAACAGTGTCTCTCTTCCCCAAGATTCCTGTCCTCATGGAACCTCAGATTAGGCCTTATTTGGAAATAAGGTCTATCTATGCACATGTAATTAGTTAAGATGAGGAAATGCTGGATTTAATGAGACCTTACCTCCTTCAATGAGGTATTTGCCTTGTGATGCTTTTTGGTCAGAATATTTTTCACTTTTTATTATATCCTACTTTGCAGTTAGCACGACTCTGCAACAAGTATGTCTCCAAGTGTGAATTTGAGCTCCATAGCTTACCAACTGTGTGATCTGAGGAAAGCTACTGAATTTCTCTTCTATAAAGTGAGGGAAATAATAGAATTTCCTTCATAGTGCCGTTCTGAGAATTGAATAAGTTGATCTGTCTAAAGGACTTCAAACAGCATTTAGCACATAGTAGAGCACTGATGATAATGTGAATTTGTCTGAATATCTTAAAAGAATAATTTTTAAAATATTAAGTAAATTTGAAAGTAAGCTTACCCTAAACCTCAGAGATTTCACTTCCAAGTCAGCTTAGAGGAACTCCCATGCATTTCCCAAGAAATATGCCTCAGAATGCTTACGATGGCAAAAAGTAGAAACAACTTAAGTGTCCATCAACAGAAGAACAGACAAATAAATTGTGGTGCATGTATTCACTGGGAATACTCTAACAATAACAGGAATGACATGAATGTATGACCCAGAACTGCTTATATCAACACAGATGAATTGAGTAAGAAGAACAAATTACAGATGAATACAGCAAGCATGATGCCATTTATATATGGCTTAAAATATGAAAAATAAAATTACTCTATACTGAGAGATACAACTATTCATACAAATGAATATAAAGATGTGCAAGAATGATAAATCACAGGGGCACCTGTGTGGTTCAGTCAACTGAGCATCCGATTCTTGATTTCAGCTCTGGTCATGATCTCAGGGCCCTGGGATTGAGCCCTGCGTCAGGCTCCATGCTCAGCAGGGAGTCTGCTTGAGATTCTGTCTGTCTGTCTGTCTCTCTCTCCCCCTCTGCACCCCCCTGCTCTCTCTCTCTCTCTTTCAAATAAATAAATAAATCTTTGAGAAAAAAAAGAATGACAAATCACAAATTCAAGATGGTGGTTTCCTCTGAGAGAAGGAAGAAGAATAAATACATTTATTTTATTTTTTACCAGTAAAACTGGTAATTTTTTTCCTTAAGGCTTAGGCAAATATTGTTTTGTTTAACATCTTTTTATACAGATGTTCTTCTAAGCACTTTATAGATATTAACTTATTTAACCCTCACAACAGTGCTGTGAGTTAAAACCTATTATTATCTCCATTTTACAGACGAAGAAACTATGGAAACTGATTAAAGTCACAGAATTAGTAAAGGACAGAGCCAGGCTTCAAACCCAGGTAGCCTGATTCCAGGGTTTGTGACTTTACCCCTGTGCAATGCTGACTCTGATTAGAATTTTATAAAGAAACGAAAAGGCTGTAGGTGACATTAACTCTCCAACACAGCTTTGGAATGCCTGCTGATCACATTCTGCCTGCTTGTTCCTGTGACGGCCCTGCCTCCCGACCCCTTGTCCTTCTCTGTCCTACTTTGGCCTTGTACATCGGCTCCTGATGTTCTCCTGCCCTCCCGCGATCAATGGACTCATTTGGACTCATTTTTCTGGCTTTGATCATGACCTCAACACCCTTTCCAGGATGTCTGTCCCTGGTGTCTAGACTTTGACCATAAGGAGAAAGTTCTGTCCTGACCTGGGTCTGGCCCTGACAGAGAGAAAATGGGAAGTCTACACTACAGCTGAGCACAACAGTGCAGAGCCGCTGGAAAAAAAAAATGTTTCTCTGAGGAAGGTTTTAAGAGAGATTGGGTCAGAGCCCCTGGGTGGTGCCATCAGTTAAGCATCCGACTCTTGGTTTCCACTTGGGTCTTGATATCAGGGTCTTGAGATCGAGTTCTGTGTCAGGTGAAGAGTTCACTAAAGTTTCTCTCTTCCTCTCCCTCTGCCCCTCCCCACTCTCTCTCTCTCTCTCTCCCAAATAAATAAATAAATCTTAAAAAAAAGAGAGAGGAAGATTGGGTAGAAGTAGAGGTGATCGCAGATGTATGTGAGTTTATGTGTTTGTGTGTGTGGGTGTGCACCTGTGTGTGTTGGTTCAATAGATAAGCTACTATTTTTTTTAGGAGAAATACTAGTGAAAGATACAAATTGTGGGGATGATCCCAAATAACCAATAATCCTTGAAACAATTTCTACCTGGCTTTCAGCATCCTCACTCCCTTTAAATGGAGCTACCCTGATCCCCCACCCCCACCTCTGCCCCATGACAGGGAAAGCATAGTTATTCTGGTTAATATTGAGATGGATTCTCCTCCTCAATCTATCTTTGGTAAAAGAACATTTCTCCAGGCCAGCTCAGGGAAAGAAACCTCATCACCAACTTCTGTTGGGAGAGAAGCCAAAGCTCCTGTAACCCATCAGTGGGCCTCTCCCCAGATTGCTGTCGCTTCAGTCTTCCATGGAAGAACTGAGCTCACCAAAAGTGTGTTTGCTGAAGAAACACCACCTGGGAAGGCTAGGTTGGGTGTGGGTTTGGATGGATGAAAAACCGGTCCAGAACAGTGCAGTTGTTGCTGAAAATGCTTAAGTCCTGAAGTCCTGTTGCCGAGACCAACCAGGAAATGTGTAATCATAAACTTTAAATGTGTTTATCTGTCCAGTGGACACATTCGTTATTTTGGTTTATAATGAGGCAGTTTTTAAACTAATGTTAGACATTAACTACACTCAGTAATTTGATAACACTGTCTCGTCTCCCTCTTTCCCTTCTCTCTCTCTCTCTTTCTCCCTCCCTCTCTCTCTCTCACCTCTGTCTCTCTCTCTCTCTCTCTCTCTCTCACACACACACACACACACACACACACACACACACACACACAACACACACCCCTTTATATTTTGTTGTGATTGCATTTGAGTTATAGGCAATAGTTTTTTGGTAAACCAGGTCTCTGAATAAAAAAGCTCTGATTTACTGTGCTTGCTGATTTCCATGGAATAACTACCCCGGCTTGGCTTATTTCAAGGCGTCACGTGATGTCATTGAATGTGGAGATGGAAAGAGATTTGCACATTCAGCTCCATGATAAGGTATAGACTGCCATGTTCTTTCCTAATATGTTGACTATGGAAGGGTCTCTTTTCACAATATTCCTGGTCAATAGTAATCAGTCAAATTGATTAATCAACTACCTACAAATGAAGAACACCAAGTAAAGTCTCTCTGGAACATTGGTGTTTAAAGATCTGGACCACAATGTTTAGATACTTAAATAGAATACTTGCTTTGTTTTCCTGATTCACCCTGTAGTACAGTGAAAATCACATGGGATCGAGATTCAGCAAACATAAATTAGAATCCCCGTCTGTCCTTAACTATTCATATGATTGAACAAACTGCTTAACTTCTCTAAACTTTCCATTTCTTACGTGTGAAATGGAAAACAAGGCATGTAGTGCAGGCTTATTTCAAGGATTAAACGATACAGGAATGGATATAAAATAACAAATTCTTGGTACATAGCAGGCCCTATGGTAGCTATCAATGTGAACTGCAGGAAAAAGGAAATGCTCAATTCTTCTCATTTTAAGATTTTCTCATAAAGCCAATTCTTAATCTTCTGGTGCTTGCCTCCATCCTCTGGGAATGAATACGAACAGGTGACAAAACACTTGATAATAAAAGAGATAAGTATTAATAGGGAAAAATCTGGACCATTTTTATGTGTTATTCTTATTATCTGATAGCTTCTAACTACTTCCACTGCTACTAGTGTAGTCCAAACCATCATCAAATTTCTCCCATGGGTCATTGAAATAACCTCTAAGTGCTTCTACCCTTATCTCTCTCACAGTCTGGTCAATATAGCAGCTAGCGGTTCTCATGAAAATGTCCAATAATATCGCACTTTTGTTTAGAAGCCTTCAATAATTCCTATTTCCAACAGAGTCAAAGCCATCGTCCTTAGAAATGGCTTTCAAGGCTGCGCTGCTCTACCCTCCACCCATTACCTTTGTCACTGTTGCTGTTACTGATCTTCCCCTCACCCCCACTTCACACATCAGGTCCGTTCACATCTCAGACTTTCACATTTGGCTACTCTTTGCCTGGACAGTCTTTCTCCAGATTCATGGCTGTTTAGCTCTCTAACCTCTTCAGTTGCTCAAATATCACCTTCTCATGGAGAAGTTTTTGACCATTGTATCGGGTTGGGTAGGGTCCTTCAAAAATTCATGTCCACTGGGACATTGTGAACGTGACTTTATTTGGAAATAGGGTTTTTACAGATGTAATCAAGTTAATATGAAGTCCTATTGGGTTAGGATGGACCCTAAATCCAACAGTTGGTATCCTTATAAGAAAAGGGAAATTGGACACAGACACACAGGGAAGAAGATGACATAAAGATGGAGGCAAAGATCTGAATGATGCAGCTTACAAGCCAAGGTACACTGAGGACTGAGGTTGTTAACAGAAGTGAGGAGAGAAACATGGAATGGATTCTTCTCTGGAGTCTTTGGAAGAAGCAGGGCCCTGACACCTCCTTGATTTCAAACTTCTAACCTCCAGAACTGTAAGAGAATAAATTTCTCTTGTTTTAAACCACTTAGGTTTTCTTGTTTTGGGGGGGTGTTTTTGAGAGAGACAGAGAGAGCTAGAGTACGCACACATACTAGTGAAAGAGGAGAGGCAGAGGCAGAGAGAGAGAGAAAATCTTAAGTAGTTTCCACACCCAGCACGGAGCCCGATGCAGGGCTTGATCTCATGACCCTGAGATCATGACCTGAGCTGAAATCTAGAGTTGAACACCTAACCGACTGAGCGCTCCTCAAACCACCTAGGTCTTGGGAGTTTGTTAAGCAGCCTTAGAAAGCTAATGAAACCAATCAATTTTAAGTTGCTGCCCTACTACCTTATCCTTATTCCCTCTTCTCAGATTCATATTTTCCCTGTAGCACCTATCCCAATGGAGCCTGATGATTTCTAACTTCCCTTAAGCAATATGTTTCATTGATAGTAACTATCAGCAAATCATTGTAATCTCCAAGCATGATTTAGCTTTCCCTTCTCACCTTCCCTTGCAAACTGGAAATATTTATTCTTACCTGTAGGACATCCTTTCTTCGGTGAGGGGAATGCCCACTAAACTGGTCTGACTTCTACTGTTCCTCTTGTTCAAGGTTCAAGGAAATAGCTGCATGTAGTTAGTTACTGCATGCATACAGATCCATCAACACAAGTAAAACCAAAAAGAGAGGGTATATATTGTTTAATTTGAGGATGTGATTTCTATTAGGTCCAGAATATGAACCTATTATGTTCTATATTTGGCATGTAAGCAGGCCAAATAGATTCCCACTGTTTGGTGCTTTTTAAGGATCACTTCTGTGAGACACTGTAGGAAGTACACAGCTAACAGTGAAGTAGGCTGAATCCAATTAAGCCTCTAGATATATCTACCAGTTTAGGGGAAATATAGATAAAAGATCGAATTAAATGACACCCCGAGGCATGTCAACCAAATCCATAATGTGGTACATTATACTGGATAAATGGCCTGCTTTCTCTTACAAGTCAACGGTGTTAACGAAATAGAGTGGCGTGGAGTGGGAAGAACCACTATTATAGACACTTTAAAAGACAAGCTATGCAATTTTATGAGTCTTGTTTGGATTATGAGTCCAACAAATAATACACTAAAAGAGATTTTTGAGGCAGAGAAATTGGGATTTTTACAAGGTATTAAGAAATTATTGTTAATTTTGTCAAGTGTGTAAACACATTATCCTTGTATGTTAGAGATGTAGAGTACCTATGGATGAAATGACAGTATCTTGGATTTCCTTCAAAATAACCCACTCCATTCCTCAAATTGAGGGGGGATAGACAAAACAAAACTGTTTTTTGTTTTTTAGAGAGAGAGAGAGTATGCACAAGTGGGATGCAGGGAGGGGTGAAGGGAGAGGGAGAGAGAGAATCATAAGCAGGCTCTACGCCCAGCATGGAGCCCAATGCAGGGCTCGATCTTACGACCCTGAAACCACGACTGGAGCAGAAATCGAGAGTCAGACGCTTAACCTACTGAGCTACTCAGGTGCCCCAAAACACAATTGTTGAAGCAGAGTGATGGGTATATAATTCTCTATATTTTTGTTTACATTCAAAAATTTCTGCAATACAAAAAATTAAAGACCACCGTTACCATTAGGTATTTCATGGAGTTCATTTGTTCATCATTCCTTCACTCATTCATTCACCCAACATTTTCCATAAGCTAGTTGCTGCTCGTTCACCAGTTGGGTCCTGTAGATAAACAAGCCATGGCTTCACTCCCTAGGATTCGATGCTTCAGCGTAGAGAGCTTCCCACATGGAGCTATTTTATAGGAAAACCAATACGCTTTCAGCATTGAGAAGCCCAGAATTCAGATTCCGGATATCATGGTGCCCTCTGACTGAGAAAATGGCTTGGTTTCCCTAGCTCCCCGCCCCCCAAGCAGACGTAGACATCTGTGCGTGCTGGAGGAGCGCCTCCAGGGTCAAGGGCCAATGCAGTCCTATTAGCCACTCTCCACTCAACGTTACGCCGTATCAGAAGGCCCGGGCCTGGCCCCCTCTTTGATATCCCTATGCTCCCAAGTGCTTTTTCTCTGGGTTACTGATTTCAGGCTGGAGTCAGATGATTTGCAAAATGACCTGCCTTTCCCGTCTGCTTCACACCACAGGGGCGAGGAGAACAAATAGGTACAAAGTCTGGCTTCCCAGCCCTAGAAAGAGGCCTATATTGCTGTCATGTGCTTGTCTGCTGAGATGTTCCAGAGTTTGTTTTTTCTTTTTCTTGGCTTGATAAAGTTTGGGAATTAATCTACAAAGTTTTATGCAGATTTTCTTTTGGGGGTGTCTTTGGTAGTCAGAATATAGCAGCAAGAGGCAATTCTTTCTTGTGAAGGTACTGCTGATCTCTTGAGGGTGGGGGGAGGGGGACATCACTTCTCTTCCTTATTCTTCTGTTGCTCAAGCATGAGTGGCACCTCTAACCAGAGAGCAGAAAAGAAATGGGATAGGACTTTGACCATGAAGACGATGGTGAGTATGCATTTTTGCGTGCAACTTTAAAAAAACTTGCAAAAATATTCTCATTTGATCCTCATATCCTTGTTGTAAGTTAGAGCAGTATGATTGTCCCCACTTTAAGGGTGATAAAAATGGGTCTCAGAGAATCAGGCAACTCCTTCAAGTGCTTGTGAAGGTGCCAAGATTCAAACCAGTTCTTCTTATTACCCTGCTCAGTGACCTTTCAACTGCTCTGAATGAGCTCTTAATTTGATGAAGGAGAAGGAAGAAGGATATAGATATTTGAGTTTTAAATTATCCCCAATGTTTCTCTTAGCACAGATACTATGACTTTACCTATGTTTTTATTTTATTTTGCTAGATGCATACACTTTTTTTTTTAAAGATTTTATTTACTTATTTGAGAGAGAGGGAAAGCACAAGCAGGCAGAGGGGCAGAGAGAGAGGGAGAAGCCGACTTCCGGATGAGCTGGGAGCCTGGACTCTGGGCTCCATCCCAGGACCCTGAGATCAGGACCTGAGCCAAAAGCAGACGCTCAACCGAGATACCCAGACAACCCTAGATGCATACACTTTTTAATCTCCAAGTATCTTTGAACATTATAATGTAAAATCATAATGCCTTTTATTTCTCTTTTGCCTAAAATATTTTAGTTTAATCAGAAAATTCTTTTGGTACTATTGTATATATAATAAATGGCACTATATATATAATATGTAGGACAACTCAGGGCTTTCTCCAAACAGGTTGTTTTCCAAAACAGTTGATTTTTTGCTCCATACAGGTAGGATTCTTCTGCCTTGTGTCTGCCATCAAGATAGGACAACTGTCCTTTGTTATTTGGATTAGTGTAAGTCTCAGAGCAGTGGTAAGTCAGCACACCTGTCCCCTGCGAAGAAGGATTGCCCAGAGGACATGTGAGGGAAACATTAACATCTCCTGGCCATCTGGTTCTTTTTAGCTGAGGAATGCTCACTGGTTAGGGCAGTCCTGAGGAAAGCTCATAGGGAGAGATAGAACCTTCAATCTAAGCAAAGGAAACGATGTGAGGGAATAGAGGGAGAATAGAGGTAGAGTTGGCAACAAAGTGCTACTCACAAAAAAACTAAAACCTGAAATGAATCAGGTGAGAAACTTATTCTTTGGATTGGGAAACGTCCGAGGCTGAAATCATCTCCTTGAAGAATTATTCACTATTCAAAAATGATTCATTGTTATTGAATAGTCCCCACACTGAACTGTCACTAAGTCTGGACTCAACAAAAAGATTTTTTTAAAACCATAAAAGTATTATGTTGATTAAAGAAGTAAGTAAAGGTATTTATCTGAATGGATCTTCTTAAAATATAATGGAAGATAGTCATTTCAAAGAATACAAATGTTAATGAGGACATAAAAATCATAAGATAATTTATTTAAAGTAAGGAAGCCTCAAGTTTGAGATTCCTCAGTAGAAAAGGTCCTTTTTCCACTCCAACAGAGGGTGTACTGGGCCAGGGTATTAGTTGACCTTGTGGCCAATATTGGCACAGCCACTACTTTCTGTCCTGTGTCAAATAACTACTCTCTGTGTGCAGCATTCTTCAATTTGAAAATTACCTGCCCTGCATATTATGGTAAAAGAGATAAAATCGATCATGATAGAAATGTTATATAAAATACTATCATTATGCATTTTTGATACAAAAAAGAAAATTAAACATAAACATTTTGCTTTCAATTGATTTATGTAAATCCTAATATATTTTATGTTGCAAATAATTTGACCTTGCTCTGAGTTGGAGATCATCTTACTTTTTTAGGGGAGCCTCAACCTGCTTAGTTAGTAAGATTCGTGTTTATTAACCCTTCTCCAAATTACAAATAAAAACCAGGCAGAGGGTGCCTGGGTGGCTCAGATGGTTAAGCGTCTGCCTTCGGCTCAGGTCATGATCCCAGGGTTCTGGGATCGAGTCCTGCATCGGGCTCCCTGCTCCTTGGGAGCCTGCTTCTCCCTCTGCTTCTCTCTCTCTCTCTCTCCCTCTCTCTCTCCCCTCCTCTGTCTCTCATGAATAAATAAATTTAAAAAAATCTTTAAAAAAAAAAACCGGGCAGAAAAAGATGTTGTTATTTGCACTGAGTATATAATATATCTACAGAGTCTGAATAAATACACATCCAAAAGCAATTGTTATTGTGAAATTAAAAGTGGATTATAACCTATTTAATAATAATATTAGATGCTTCATATGTGTCTCCCAGCAACTAAATAATATGGATAGGTAAAGAAATTTTTTGAACACGCCTCCAATCATTATTATAATAACATATATAAATTGAGTATTTAAAAAATATATCCAAATATATAATCTTTTAGTTATAACGTAAATATTATGCAGATCCAGCTACTGAATTATATAGCGATGACACCAATATTCCAATTAAACCTTCTAAGAAGCAATTAAATGGAATAAATTTTTTTCTCTCATTAAGTCTACAGGTGATATTGAATACAGAATAGATTTCTTAAGTCTTCTGATAGTTGAAGAATTTCTTACAAAAAATTTATTCTGGCATGAGTCCCAATTTTACTCTTTCATATCGCCTTCTCTCAGTGTCAATAGAAGTTGAATTTTCTAATATCAAAATACAGAGTTTCTCCTAAAATTGTTAGATTTTATCTTACAACATTAGACACAACTGATTTAATAGAATAAAAAACATTCTGCTTCTTGGGAATACTTTTTGGAACTTACTAAATGCTAAGCAGTCTGTCCCAAATTTTTGATCTAAAAATACTAGGATTTACTTTCTCTTCAGCTTAATTTAATTTTACTTTTTGGAAGGTAGGGTGGGGAAAGAATATCCCTTTAAGAGTTCCTATACCACTCCAACTTGCTATTGAAACCTGTAAACGTTAATGAAAATTTGGAAGGTGACACTGCAAAAATATTTCAGTCATTCTGAATAAGACTTGAAACAACATTTCTACATTGAACTCCAGGTAAAAGCTGGAGGCCTGGGCACCCAAACAATGTTGCTTTTATCAGAAAGCAAGCCAAACATGAAATCCTATTTTCTTTCATTTCCCTCCCTCGACACTAGAAAGAAAGAGAGAAAGAAAGAAAGAAGAAAGAAAGAAAGAAGAAAGAAAGAAGAAAGAAGAAAGAAAGAAGAAAGAAAGAAAGAAGAGAAAGAAAGAAAGAGGGAAAGGGAAGGAAGAAAGGAAGGAAAACGAGATGGAAAGGAAGGAAGGAAAGCTCTCCAGCATACTTTAGGAATGCTGCATGCCTATGTGTGTGTGTTGATGATTGTGAGGGTATGTGTATGTTGGATTTCAGCTAGAGAGGATTTTCTACATCTCTACAATTTCTACACCAGCTTGAAACCAAATAATATTTAATCACTTCCATAAAAAAAATGCCAAAATAAGAAAAACATGCATGAAAAAGACAGCAATACGAAGAAGGCAGCTATATATGTTAGAGCTGACCACAAATATCATTCACAAAGCAAGCAGGCGGCCTAACCAGGGATTTTCCAGATGCTTGTTTTGGGAGAAGTTAACTCCCAGACACAGAGAGCTTTAAAATAGAAGAGGAAAATGACAGGTTAGTGCCGACCCTTTTTACTGATTTATCCCTAAAATAAAGCAGCATCTTGAATTAAAATGCAAGTCTCTGGAGGGAGCTTATGAGAAAGCATCACATATACAAATAATAATTTAGCATGCCGACCCCTTTCTCAGACACAAAAACCCGGTCCAGACCGGGAGGAGACCTCTGGGTAAGAGGCTGATCCTGCTCTTCCAAGCTGGCCCACCTCCTCCTGGTTTTGGAAGCTTTTCCATTTTCGACTCTGTTCATTTCTCCTTTTGGTGTTTTTAGAGGACGACAGAACCTATCCAACAGGAAATACTGGAACGGTTTTTGCAAGACCTCCATTTCCCCACCAGCGGCTTGAACAAGAATAAGGACTACCATGTGGTGTGGCTGAACTTTACTAAGAGAGCTTTGAGGCATATACATGACATCAGTTTGACTTTAGTTACATTTGGGGAAAATTGGAATGGTCTGAGTCTGCTTAGCTCCTAGAACCATAGACTCTCAGGATCTTAAAGAACCTTGGGGGCCATCCAGCCCGATCTCCCACCTGATACATTCCTTCCACCTTACCACTTCTCCCTGCCCCAATTTACTCCAGGGACACTTTCAGCAAAGGGGATTTCCTGAGCCATTCTATTGTGTCCTTACTTAGGTTAAGTACTTTTTCCATTTGGTCCTCCTCAAAAGCAGATAGAGTATTAAGACGCAGCATCCTTCAGCAAGCTACATGCTTACCTTTTTTTAGGCTCTGAGAAACTAACCCAGATGTCAGCTGATGTATTATGAATTTAGAGTGGGAACCTTGAGTTCCTTCCTGTCTCTCCGTGGATTTTCGGGGGGAGATGATTTACAGTTTTCCAGGCCACTGCTAGTTTGGAGCTCTTGTGTCTGCTACTTTTTTTTCCCTTCAGTTCCTGGTTTACTCTGCTGTTCCTCATCTGCCACCTCTATTTTGTACCATGCCAAACTCAACATTCTTCCTTGCTCAGTTCACTCTAACCCCCTTAGGAAACCCACCTAAATCAAGGCATTTGCGTGTCTTTTCTGAAGGTGTTTGGAAATGAATGGGATTTATTTTGACATATATATTAATTAAATATACATTGTATTACATATGTTAATAAATATTAAAAATACATATTTATTGTGACATGTACATATACACATATTTGAATATTAGACACCCCTATAATTAAAAGTCTTATTCTTAAAAAAAAAGTCTTATTCTTTGCTCCTTTGCAAAGCCATATTCTTTCCTATCCTCGAATTCCTATGCGGAGTGATTTAGAAATCCCCTTTGTGTGCTCCCTCCTGTCTTTGCAAGCTTCTAAATTCTTGTTGGCAACATGCTGAGATATCTTTATTTCTTTGGTGCCAGCCTTTTTCATGCCCTCAGGTTCTTATCCACACCAAAGGTTTATCAAGACATTTTAAATAAAATGGCTTCCCTCCTTAAGGAGGATACCTACGTATATATTTTTAAAGGCTTAGTGTTTGAGAATCTCTCCAGGTCTTGTCTGGTGGAGAATGTATTTGTTGAGAAGGTTACAAGGAAAAAGGAAGGAATCAAACAATCAAGCGGGAGAATACAAGTATCCGATTAACCAACTGAACCTACTGCAAAGTGCAGAATTTTAAAAAATCTTAGTTGCCGGTTCAGTTGTGCTGTGCCAAATGTACAAAAGTAATAAAGATATGTTCTCTGACCTGAGAGTGGAAACGTTGACCTTCATCTAGATTAAAAATCTGCCAAAGTTTGCAGTTCTGTGTGTAAATTCCCTAAAGTATTGGTGAAAGTATCTGAGGGATCATAAGTGAGAAAGTTGGGATCGCAAGAGAGAGATGCCTGGGGTCAAGTTTTCCTGACATCTTATTATTCCATCTTGGCTTAGGACTTTAGAAAATTTAAATGAGGTCAAAAACAGTATAAAAATAGAAGAAAGCAGAGAGTAGGTGTTAACTAGGAACTATGACCACGGACTTTAATTTTTCAGGATAGCTCTGACTTCAAATGTCTCACATAATGTTCATATCACGCTCATTGATTTATGGTCCAGAAACTATGTTTATTTCATACATGAGCCTAAGGAATTATTTGAGCTAAAACATTGCAAATACAGTATTCAGTTAAAGAAGGCAGATTGAACTCACATGTTTATCCCCTCTTTCTCTCAAGCCCCCACTAAATTTACATGAATAAAAGGCTATACACCTAAAAGGACAAAGAAAAGAGAAGAGGGCTTCAGCAGGCAAGCTATTTAAACAAATCACTGAGGGATAGAAAGTAGATGAAGGTGTGGACATTGACTTATTAAGGCAGAGGAATCCAGACCTCATGCCCATGCAGGTAGCTTAGTAACTGTGGTAAAAGCAGTTCACACTGAGAGCCCCCAAGAGGCTTACCTCCCAGAAGTAGCCATTGTGGTAGATGGAGGGTTGAGGAATGGGGATGGACTGAGGAGTGGGTGGTAAAGTTATCTAAGTTGGTCCTCTCCCCAAGGAATGGAACCCTAACAGGTTCTTCCGATTCCCCAGGGCCTGCCATGAACAGAACATTCGTGCCTACAACACCTCCCACTGTTTGCCCATTATTACCGCAAGAGACCAGAGCTTCATTTATTAACTAGAGAAACTGCACGAGAGTGGCTGGTGATTTGAAGACACCAGGCATAGTGACGGATGAGTGAAGGTGACGGATGAGTGATGACACCGGGCGCGGTGATGGATGGCTCAACAGAAGGGAACTAATAAAATTCTGTTCTTATTAGAAACTTCTAGAATGGTTTGATCCCACAGTCCCTTTTTCCCCATACAACTAGGATGCTGCCCAAAGACAAAAGATTGGAAGATTACTTTTCCAGAAAAACTGAGTCACCAGAAGAAAGACCCCTATAGACCAGAGGTTGGGAAGCCCTGACAAAATGGCCAGCTCTCTATAAGACCTCCCCGAAGGGGAGTCCGCTAACCTTGCATGTGTGCACTGAGCTGCCACTCAGATTTGAAAGTTCCACTCTTAACTGAAAAAAACCTTGGGTCACCAGAAATTTAAGGGGAATACTCATCATGGAGAAAGGAACCAAAGTAAATAAGGTGGAAACAGGGAAAAAGAAGAAAATAGAGATAATGCCAGGATCATGTAAATGCTTAACTGTTTATTAATATTCTTTGGGAGGCCTATTCTTGGGAAGCTATTAAGTCCATAAACAATAACAGATTGCTGTAAAGAAAAAAAACACAATAGAGTTCTTAGAAATTCAAAATATGATAGTGCTGTTCCTCCCATAAAAATATGAGTAGTAGGGTTGAAAGATAAATTCTAGGAATGTTCCCAGAAGTAGAACCATAAGATGAGGAGATGGAAATTTTGAAGAAGATAAAAATCATAGAAGATGAGTCTAAGAATATCTAACTGGTGAAACTTTCAGAAAGAGATATTAGAGGGAAAAAATTATAAAGTACTAAAGAAAATGAATCAAAACAGATAGATAGGCATCTCCAGAAGGAAAAGGCAAAAGTGGTTATCCAGTGCAATCATGGTGCAACTTCAGAAGCCAAGGCAGAGGGAAGATCCAGGTTATTATTCCTCATTAATTTGATCCTCACAAAATGAAGGTAAGACAAGTTAAAAGAAAGAGTTTCACTGATCTTGCCCCTTTAAACTTAAGCCTTTTGCTGGTTGACCATGTCCTCAGAACCAATTTCTATCTCCTCTGCACAGTAGACAAGGCCATTCAGGGGGTTGCTCTTAGCTCACCTCACTGCTTCCTGTCCTGCAGTCTTCTGGAACACTTTGCATTTGCCAGAACGCAATGCTGACCTCTCTCTTGCTGCCTAGGGTGTTTTCTTCACCTGAGTATCTCTCCTTTCTTCACCTGAATATCTCTCTTTTCCTCATCTGCTTTGTCCCTTTGAATGGCCAAATGTTCTTGTTTGTTTTTGAGATCTTGGCTCAGATGCTGCCTTTCTGGAGTGCTCTCCATCACCTATGCTGGACTGGGTCAGGTCCCCCTTCGCTGCTCCTGTCGGGTTCTGTGCTCTGTCTAGTAGAGTGACAGTCACTCTATTGTAATTCTTATCAGCTTTTTGTATCCATGCACCAAACCAAAAGCATCTTGAGCACAAAGACCGTCTCTTGTTTACTCAGTGGCCCTAACACCAACCGTAGGACCTGCACATAGTAGGCCTTTTTTTGTTGGTTAATAAAGAAATCAAGAGAAGGAACAGATAGGCAGGACTATAGATAATCAGGAAACCAAAATGAGAGAAAGCTGGCAGTTCTATTAATGCCCTTATAAGGATATTTAAAGCTCTTCTCTTTTCTTTTTGCCTTACATTACCATAGTTCATCAATTCAAAGATAAATTTTTTTTTTCACAGCTCAATATTTCTGAAGTTA
Organism: Zalophus californianus; assembly: GCF_009762305.2. NCBI lineage: Eukaryota > Metazoa > Chordata > Mammalia > Carnivora > Otariidae > Zalophus > Zalophus californianus. Next base: position 123,138,876 of record NC_045599.1, on the reverse strand, counting down.
GAATGTATCATATACATGACGGTGCACGTAGATTTTTAAATTGGCAGCATTTTCATTCTTTTAGGTGGTAGATAAAATAATGGTGTGTCTTGCAATCAAAGGAGTTGAAGAGTTAATGAATTATGGCTCATGTAAATTAAACATAGATACAACACGTACACCAAGTCTGTGAAGGAATAAAATGGAATTGGAGTCTTGAGATAGACCTACAGAGCATGAGGGGCAAGGACTGAAAGAACTTCGAGCTACAAGGTTTCTTGGCGTGGAGAGAAAAGAGGGAACAGAGCCATGGAAGAAGAATGAGAGTGGTGTAGGAACATTGTGGGTTCTTTTTTTCTCCTCCCAAATAAAGAAGATAGGCTGCAGGTGGTTAGAACTCCTTATCCCCCTCTGCTTGCCCAGGTCTCTGACAGAGTAAGTGGAAAGGTGGCTGGTGAGTCTTCAGGTCTTCTTGTTTGGCAGTGTGGAAATAACAGGTTTTAATTAAGTCTCACAGGCCACCCTGCCGGAAGGTGGTGGTAGTGGTGGGAGGGGGGCAATTCTTGAAAAACAGCGATTCTTGTTTCAGGAGGCGTCACCAGTCAGTTAGGAAAACTTGGAAAAGTGGCAACCCTCTATGTTCTTATAGGCCACGACGCCAACACCAAACCCCAAATTAGCCATTGTTGGGTAACACCCCTGATGTTGCAAAACCCAGTCTCAAACCAGCTCTCACTGGGTACAATCAAGTGAGAGACAATATTTGGAAAATATTTCTTAGAAGAACAGCAGAACGTTCAGTCCAAGAGGAGAAAACCCAATCCTTGAGCCCGTAGTGAAATTAGTAAGGGCAGGTTACAATGATCTTGGCGACACGATTGTGCTAAAATAGATGTTTTGGCAATTTGTGAGCAAACGAAGTGTGCATACCTCCAGATAAATAGGACTTCCATCAGCTACTGACTGTAGTGTTCTGTGGGAGGCTCTAAATAGAATTTAGTGGATATCCTGATGCATGTACTCCCTCTTTTCACCACGACTTTACTAAGGTATCTAATCTTTTACATTCTTTCTGGGTTTTATTTTGTTCTAAACATTACAGCTATGAGTAATGCTACAAAAATCATTGCTAAGGGAAAAACAAGGAAGGAACCCACAAACCATTTTTGAAATGTGAATTCTAGAAAGAGCTAAGTAATAGTGCCTCTTTTTAATGCTGAGTAAACTTACCTTTGGCAATAAACTGCTCACCCCGCCAGGAACCGAATCACCTATTTCCTGGTAAGAACATCTTATTGGAGCACAGCAGAAGAAACCCATGACTCTGTGTTGCTTATCCAGACAGCTGCATCATTAATGTGCTCACCGATGGCCTCGCCATTAGTTTTTACCACAAGTCAGCCACAAATATTATTGGAAAGGTAGGATTTTTATATTTTAAGTGATACTTTTTTTTTTCTGGGAGGTTATCACTTCAAGGCCTTAATTATGATGGGGAGATTCTTTAAATTATAGAAGTAATGAAGAAGGACGCCTGAGTGGCTCTGTCAGTTAAGCATCTGCCTTTGGCTCAGGTCATGATCCCAGGGTCCTGGAATCGAGTCCCCCATCGGGCTCCCTGCTCAGCGGGGAGCCTGCTTCTCCTTCTGCCCCTCCCCCTCCTCGTGTTTTCTCTCTCTCTCTCTCTCTCTCTGGCAAATCAATAAATAAAATCTTAAAAAAAAAGAAGTAATGAAGAAGTGCTATCCTTTACAATCAATGAAGGAAAGAGGGTAAATTTAGACACTCACTTTTCTGAGTTACCTCCCTGCACAACTGGGTGGCCAAATGACTTTGATGCTGAGCTCCATGTCTTATTAGAACTTCCTCTTAGTATCTTAGGTTTGATTTTCTGGCAGTTGCTGACAGTCCCAGTGACTCAGGATTGCCCTTTCCTGCAGCACCTCTGGGAACTCTGGAGATATTTCATATTTCCAAAGAAGCATCATTGTGGTTTTTGTGTGAATTGATACCCCAAGCAAACAGTGTGTATCTACAAATTGAGCGAGTATTTCTTAGACAAAGATGGCCATTGTAGCCTCAAACGAGCCTATTTATTTGGGTGAAGGGAGTATTTTGTGAAGGAATGACAAGCTGACATAAATTATTAACGTCTCTCAGAGTGTGTGACAAAATCTGGCAGAGTAACTGTGAATGGAACAATTTGTCACAATTTTGTGGAATCCCTTCATACGCAGAATCCATGCCTTGTCCAAGCTGCCTAAAGCATTTAAGTTTTTGAAGAGATTTCTTGGCAAAATTCCCACAAAATCCCCCCTATTATTTTCAAAGCTTTTAGCTCTTTCTTATGTACATGGACTTGCTTTCTTTCTTTTCCCCATTCTCCCCAGGAGGATATATCTCTTTAGGAACATCCCGGTAAAAAGACTCGAGTTTTCAAAGAAAAGTTGTTGAATTTATATTTCTATTGGGTATTTTCTTATAAAAATGTTAATCAAATTACATGATGAGCATTTTCGGCTGGGAGATGTATTTGCAAGAATCGGTATCAGTGAGAATATGGCCACCTAATTGTTTTTTCAATAGCTGATGGCTATTTCTCAATGCCTTTGCTTTCATGTCGGCTTCTGCTGGCCGCACTACTTTTCCTTTATCTAATTATTGGTTCTATAATTTTGATTTTTGCTATTTACCTCTAAGAAATTGGGTTATAATTGCCACTCAGGTAAGACATGGAATAGAGCCCAAAGATGTCCCCAGACCTTTTGGTAGCTTAAATGAATACAAATCTATTTTTCATATATTTAAAAATATATTTTAGGATGTTTTATAAAATATATGCTTACACATAGATATGGTATGTATAATTTAAAATTTAAAATATTAAATATATATGCAATTTTGCAAAGCTTAGATGGCTGACCAAAGACACAATGGTGAAAATTTTAGGGAGGCAGAATATGGCTCAGTGTCTGCTTTTTAACCATCAAGAATATCCTGGCACAGGAAGGGCTGCCCTGAGGAGCAGGGGGTTCATCCTTCCTACAGACGTTCAGGCAGAGACTGGCCTTTTGCTGAAGATATGGTCAAACACGGCAGGCATATACAAAAAGATCTCTAAAGGCCCTTTCGTTTCTGGGACTCTATGAAATAAAAATACCATTTGAGAGAAATTGAGTTTTTTACTTCATGCTTGTTTCAACTGAAAGGAAGTCTGAGGGAGAGAAACATCATTAAAATTAACTGAATGCTGAATGTTGAGATTTGGACAATCCGTTTATACAGCATGGTATTTGTTGTCTAAATGTTTATCTTAGAAGGGATCAGGACCATAATAGCACTTAATCATGCCTGCATCACTTAACTAGTAGTCTTATTAACCAATTTTTGGGTTTTTCTCTAAGCTCTGATGGCCATATCCTTCTGTTATGAATTGAATTTGTCTCCCCAAAAAGCTACGTTGGAGTCATAACCCCAGTACCTCAGAATGTGACCTGATTTGGAAATAAGGCTGTTGCAGATGAAATTCATTAAGATGGGATCTTACTGGAGTTGCATGGGACCTACTCCAGTATGACTATTGTCTTTAAAAGAAGCAGGCCATGTGAAAACCTAGAGATGTGTCATGAGAAGTTAGCGACAGGATCGGAAGAGATGCATCTACCAGCCAAGGAATAGCAAGGATTGATGGCCAGCCTTCCCTGGATTCTAGAGAAAGGCATGGAACCAATTCTCCTTCACTGCCCTCAGAAGGAATAAGCTGGCCACCATTTTGATTTCTGATTTCTTGACTCCAGAACGGTGAGAGAATAAATTTCTGTTACGTTAAGCCACTCATTTTGTGGTACTTTGTTATAGCAGCCCTAGGAAACTAATACATCTTCCTTATAGTCAAGGACATTTAAAAGTGTGCTTATATTCTTCCAGAAATCTTCTGTGCATATGCACACACACATATATATATATGTATATATATATATATATATCTTGTTTTTTTTCCGGTAGATATTGGGAGTATATCATAAAGCTGCTCTGTGTTTGGCTTATTTATTTTTTAATTACTGTAATTGAAGCTTTTTATATATCAATACACAAATGACTACTTTGTTCTTTTGAATCGATGTATGCTAAGCCACTATATAGATTTAATAACATACTTAACTTGTCCTCTACTGATGGCCATTCCAATTTTTTAAATGCGAACAATACTTAGTGGACATTCTTGGATAAATTCCTGTTTGAACACATTCAAATATGTATATGTGATAAATTCTTGATAGTGCAAATATCAAGTCCACAGATATATGCATTTTAAAACATGATAGTTTTTGACAAATTGTCTTCAAAACAGTAGTTCTAGCTTACCTTTTTACCGACTTTTGGGAATGCCTGTGTCTCAGTGCTTCTACTGACATTGTATAGGACCACACTTTTGATTTTTTTCCCCTATCTTTAACTATGAATGAGGTTAAGTATGTTTTCATATATGGTTTTGGTTGTTTATATTTCATTTCCTTAGAAATTAGCCGATTTTTCTAATGGGTTATTCTTATTTATGTGTAGGAGCTCCTTTTAAAAATTTTATTTCTTAGCCCTAATGAATTATTGTGAGGAGGGGCTAATACGGGTGGCAATTCTTAAATGTGAATATTTTTGTCCTAAAAGTGGCTTTTGTTTGTGGAAGAGACTATTCAGAGGTTTACTTTTGCTTAAAAATTCAGCACTCAATTGATTAAAGTTAAAAATCTGAAACCCTACTAAAGTTTTTAAATTCAGTTTATAGGTTTACTAATCTATTTGTAAATTTTGGGTAATTTTAATAACCATTTTTTGGGGAGTTTGAATGTGTATGATCACATTTATAGACTTAGTTAACTCAATTTCTATGTATATTTAGATTAATTTTGTAAATTTAATCTTGACCTCCTCTTTAAGCATGCCCATTATCTATCTGAAAAACTTTTTTTAAAATCTTAAAAAAATGCACAGAAACATAGTAATGTTTAATCCTCTTTCATATTCAAAGCTTTTATACCCATTGTATATGAGTAAACAATAGTTAAAATCAGCTACTGCATTATGCATTTTATTTTATTTTTATTTATTTTTTTAAACTTTATTTTTCTTTTTTTAAGATTTTATTGATTTATTTGACAGAGAGAGACACGGCGAGAGAGGGAGAGAGGGAACACAAGCAGGGGGAGCGGGAGAGGGAGAAGCAGGCTTCCCACTGAGCAGGGAGCCCGATGCGGGGCTCGATCCCAGGACCCTGGGATCATGACCTGAGCCGAAGGCAGACACTTAACGACTGAGCCACCCAGGCGCCCCTGCATTATGCATTTTAAATTGGAATTACCTTATCTCTCATTTTAATACATCAAGTTCCCTTAAACATTAGTAATATTTTATATAGATGTATCATCTAACCAAAAACATTAGTTAGATTGTTTTGATTCTCTTAAACACACTTCTATACTTAATTTTAAATTTTTCTATGGTCGAAGAATGCTTAACTAAAGAATTATGCCATCTAATATCATTTTAGGGGTTACATTCTGAGCTCGCTTGAAGTTACATAACAACAGAAATTTAGGTCAAGACAGTCACTGAATTCTGATAGAACATACTGAGTCCTATAATTTATGTTTGTAACAGGCACTTCATCATTTGAAGACTGGTATTTTAGTCTTCTCAGCTCTTTTAGGTGGAGACCCATGGTCTGTTCAAAGCACCTCTTATCTTCCATCTAATTGATTACCTGAGAGATTTGGCCTTTTGGGGGGGAGAAGGGAGGGAGTTTTAAAGATAGAAATTATTTTTTGATCTAACTCCATAGGTGGTAAAAGTTGATGGGAACCTGCATTCTTTAAATAGGCTTCCAAATATAACTCTTGTAGATATTAAAATAGCATCAACTGAACCTACTTATTTTCTCATGACTTTCTCTTACTATTCAGCTGCAACTTCAAAGGACATTGTATTGACAAAAAGAATGGCGGGGCATTGGTTGCAATTCATCTGTAGCTCAACTACTTTTGGTTATCCACTTGTGTAGAAGTCCTACATCTTGATAATATGGTCACCAAATTGATAATATGTATCCTATATACACATTCAAATGTGTTCACAAAGATATTTATCCAGAGATTTCCTTGGCAGCATTATTTATACTGAAATAAGGGGATTAATACTAAAAATAGGGGACGGGTTATATCACTTATTAAAAGGTATTTAAGATTCTGCTTCACATTTCATAGGGCTGAAGATGACCTAGTTTTTAGCTCTAATGCTGTAGTTTCTGGCAAGCTCAGCTCTGAATCCCCCTGACTCCTCACATCATGATACCGGGCTTGCTGGGGAACAATCTGAAATGCTGTTGCCATAAAACAGAGAAGGTAGGGAATGTGTTTTGATGCAGTCATCCTGATAATTCATCACACCATTACCAGGATCTGCTCTATTTCTCTGTAGTGTGATGTTTGTGATGAAAGAATGTTCGGCATTTGGAAAGGAGTAGATTCGAACATCCTTTTCTCACAAGTAATGTTTGGAACTACAGTCACTAGAATCTGTTTGACTATATATGTATATACTTAAAAAAGAGGGACCACAGAGGCATTAGGCACAGCTTTTGTTTTCAGAAATTTGTGATCAGAAGGAGAAATATTCATCTATTCTGATGGTACTTTATATTATGGGGAATAAAATGTTAGAACCAGAAGGAATCTGAAAGTTAATTGTTGACCTTCCTTATTGCATAAATAAAGAGAATGGGCCAAGGAACCACATTTCCCAAGATTTTAAAATTGCATACAATGTAGCACACAATACAGGATCCTTAGTTATAGGGGAGCAAAGAATGCCCTGAGATTTTATGCAGACTCCTGCATTTAAGTGAGTATCTTTCATCTGGATAGAAGATCCACAGTTTAAAAAAGGTTTTCAAAAGTCCATGCAACCAGAAACAGGCATCAGTAATTGTTTCCTCCTAGGCACTCTGACTAAAATTCTCTGCCTGGGGAAGAATGTGCCAGCAAAAAGTAACTGTTTCTAAGATGTAAAGGCTGAGTTCCCCCAATATTTCATCCACAAACCCGTGAATGCTTTATTCTTTCCCCTATAGAGATTGCAACTCTTTAATAAAAAAAAAAAGTAAGGATTTCAAAGAGGTAATTATGAATTACTGTTTTTTGCAAGCTATAAATATACAGATATGATACCAGATGTGAAAACACCTGCATTGGGAATTAAGTAATTTCTCCCAAAGAACTTAAGTATTGTTAATCAATGCTTCTGGAATCCGAATGTCAAGGGGGTCCTCTCTTTAAGATTTAAATAAAAAGTGGTTCTATTCTCATTCCACATTCTTACTGTTTCTCCCAATATATCTAGAAATCGGTAGTGTGGTGGGAGACAGGCTTTATGCTCCCCAACCCCAAATCAACTAAAGCTCCTGTTTTGTATCTGCTCCAGGCCGTTCTAAACTTGAATAAAGCCTGTTACTTTGTTATTTTTCTAAAACCCTTGGCTGACTTTAGGGAAGGTTTAGGGCCATGCAGGGCATTTCTATTGCAGCACTACAGATAACTTTAAATTGAGTATTGAAAACTCTGTTTATAAATGAACCCCAACTCCCACCCCTGGGCTTTCTCATAGAACCCTGCTTTTTTGTTTTCTTTCTTTTTAATTTTTTAAAAGACTTATTTATTTATTTTTAGAGAGAGAGTGTGTGCTTGAGTGAGGGCCGGGTGGGGGGAGGGACAGAGGCGGAGGGGCAGAGGAGAGACAGAGGGAAGAGGAAGAGAATCTCAAGCCGACTCTACCCTGAGCAGAGCGCATGCAGGGCTCCAGCTCCCGACCCTGAGATCATTACCTGAGCCAAAACCAAGACTTGGGCGTTCAACTGACTGAGCCACCCAGGCACCCTTCCTTTTCTTTTTTTAAGTGGAAGTGTAGTTGACACACAATGTTACCTTAGATTCAGGTGTAAAACACAGTGATTCCGCAACCCTATAGTTATGCTATGCTCACCACCAGTGTAGCTACCGTCTGTCGCCACACAACCCGGTTACAATACCACTGACTAGATTCTCTAGGATGTGTCCTGGAGCCATGCTTCTACAGGCTCTGCAGGCTGCCATGCTTCTTAGCCCTTGTTTTCCTCTTAACTTTCTTCCCTCTTTTCTCTTCTTCCTTTCCCCAGTCATTGCATAGCTGTTAGGTCTTTGTGAAGAACAGCTTATCCAATCTGTTAAAAAAATTGCCATTTTACACAACATGTTTTTGCAGGGGGCTCATTTTTTCCACCCAAAGCAACGTCTCAAGGTATTTTCCCAGACAAAGATAGTTTTTCTCTTTAAGGGACATTCAGGTGCCCACTATTAAAATTATATATGTGTATATAATTGTAATAATTAAAATTATAAGTGTACATACTACTTTAAAAATTAATATGAAAATAATAAAATTATTTGTTTTTCATCATGCTGCACTTTAACTTTCCTTTCCAGGACTTTCTCATTTCTTTTCACCTGTGTGTACCCAGCTGCACTGTATGAGGTGTAAACATTTCCTCGCTTTTATCTGCTGTTATTTGAGACCTCTTTATGATTTTCTCCTATTTCTCAGTTCTCAACATTTATATTTCTCTCTCAGAAATAATTTTCCTATGATCTTTAGGAAGGCTTATGTTTATGGCTTCTCCACACTTAGAATGCCTTTCCTTTTTCTTCTCATGATCAGAAAAATAGGGGGGAAGAAATCCCACTCTCTATATTGCTAAAGCCATCCTCCAACCCCGAGATGCCTTCTTTCCAATGAAGAGAAGGCAACCAGTAAACACAGGACTGACTCACACAGTTTACTTTCCCTTTCTCTACACTACCACTACTCAATTTGTAATTCAATTTTTACAATTCTAAATCTTTAAAATAAACAATAGTCTTTATTTGGGAACTACGTCTTTCATTCTCTGAATGCTTAAGGACACATTTGAACAAAGTGCAGCAAACCTATTTTATACTAAATGATCTGGGGTCCTATCAGCATAAGTAGCTAGTGATGTTTTGAAGATGTCAGGGAGGTTGGGCTTACAGGCAAGGCCATGTGGACGCTCTTTTGGACTAAACACATAGATGTAATTAGGAACGAGTAGGAAGCCATTCTAGGATATCCAGGTAGTAGGACAACATGGTACTTGGGGAATGGCAGTGAGAGCATACTTGAAGGGGTGATGGGAAGGGCTGCCCAGAAGGAGGAAGGTGGTCCAGGTGAGAGCAGATGAGAACCACAAGATTAGGAGTGTAGCAGTAAGACTAAAGAACAGCAGATGAGCCATATGGGGTAAGTGTTCTATTTGGTCAACTGACTGCACATGGAATGTCAAAGACAGTAAAAAGCTAAAGATTTCTCAGTGTAGATCCACAAGGGTATCTGAAAGACATAATACTTGCTCTGGTAGGGATGGAGGAAATGAAAGATAAACTGTTAAATCTTTGTAATGTTCAAGGTCAGTTGATATTTATACACCCATTTTAGACAGTGCATCAAATATGATTTATTTCCTGGGAAAATTTTTGTCTTTGAAGGAAAAGAGTTCCTAATTAGCATCTGCTTCACTTAGACCATGTAAATGGCAAACACCATTCAGGCAATGTCATGGGTCCTATATTGTTTGAAAAGCTGTCTACATTAACCAAACTAATTGTGTAGCACTAGCCTTCAGATTCTCAGATTAATTTTTTAACACATGTACAAAATGTTTCTACTGGTGCTTTAGAAAGTCTATTTTTTTAAAAATAGCTATGTCTAATGACTTTTTCCTTCAAAATCCCATGTTTAGAATAATCACTGATGGCTTGCAATAAATTGCTTCCAATTTCATTCTCATCTTAGGCAATGTTATCCAGATCTGTGGTTTTAAAAACCATTCACATGCCAACAATTCCTAAATTTCTGTCTCCACCTCTAACCTCTCCCCTTAACTCTAGACTCATATACCCACTGTCTCTTATACATCTCTACTTGGAGGTCTAAGAGGCACTTCAATCTAACAGGACCCAAACCGAACTCTTCTGTTTCCCTTCCTTCAAACTTCTTCTTCCTCTTTCTTTCTCTTAGTTGAGAATACCAACGTCCACTTGGTTGTTCTAGTTCAAAATTTAACAAAGCCATCCCTGGTTCACTTTCTCTTGTCCTTTATGACAACACCACTAGCATGTTGGGTCTTGTTTATAAAACTCTTTATGAACCTGCCAACTTTTCTCCATCTCCTCAGCTACTACTCTGGAGTGTCTTCCCTTCTAACATTGGGTGCATTATCCACAAGGTAGGCAGAGTAATCTTTCAAAAATTCATATCAAAGCATTTCTGTCCATCTTCCTCATATTTAGAACTGGGAACTATTCGATACTATATCCATTTACCTCTCTGGCTTCAACTGATCACTTTCCCTTCTCACATGATGGCACAGCCACACTGGCTTACTTTATGCTCCTTGAAGAGCCCAAGATTATCCATGCTTTGTGGATTTTCATGTTTATCAGCCTGGACCTTCTCCTTCTAGAGCATCAGATATCTGGATTCTTTTAGCTCTCTAGTTCCTATTGTAAATCTCACTTCTTCAGTTTTGCCTTAAACTGGGGAGTCAGAGTCCATCCAGGAAAATGAAACCACTCCTACATATTTAAAATAGGAAATTTAACACCAGCAGTATTGGTTACCTATGTGGTGGAAATACTGAGAAGCCAAATAGGAGATAATAAAACAACCCAGAGATTAGCAACAGCAGAAAGCCACAGTCAACCTTTGGCAGGAGTGACAAAAAGAGAAGGTAGGTTTCCTGAAGTCTGAGACCACAGCAGAAGCTAGAACCACGTCAGGCATGACAGGAGAGAGCCAGGGAGCAGATGTATCCTCTGCTGGAGACACCACCCAAAGCAGGGGGTGGGGGGTGGGGGGTGGGGGGATGCACTGATTTCTCCCTTCTTCCAGCGCCCCAGTCTCATGTCAGTGATTTCATTGGTTAAGCCCAGCCATAAGTTAGCGAACATAAAAGCCTGTGGATTGTGACCTGCCAAGGTCAGCTCCACTGTGGTATAGAACAGAGCAGGACACTGAGGAGAAATTAATCTGAATGGAATCAGATCGAGGATGGGCATATTACCCAACTTAAAGTGGTCCCCCTTGCCCAGACAAGTCCTATCCCACCGTTCTGTTCTTACCATAGCACATTATCACATAGTTGCTTATCTGTTTACTTTTTATTGTCTCTCTCTAGGTCATGTCCAACACAGCATTTGGCATATTTTGTGGGCTCAATAAATGATTGTCAAATGAATATAAAGGGGAAATGATTTTCTCTATAATGTCATAGTAGAAAAGATACATAAAGGATTACTTAATGATTTTCGAAGTTTGTGCACAGTGTAACTAGAAATCAAAGCTGGGTTATTCAGTAAGTCAGTGGCAGATCCACGTTTCTTCTGGCTTCTCTACCTTGGGGGGAGGGCAGTGTCTCTACTGTTATACTTTACCGAAGAGATGATTATGTACTTTTTAAAATAAATACCTATTGATTCAGTCTTAAGAATTTAGTTTTTGTTTCCTTAGCCATTCTTCTTTAGGGAAAACTTACTGAAATAGCTATACCATGTTTTTAGAATATTATAGAATGTTTTTGTTTACAGGTGAATGTTTCTAAAATCAAGAAACGCCAAGGAAGACTTAAATATCTAAAGATTACAGAGTGCCTCTTTTTTCTTCAAGTCACCAATTTCTCCAATGAGTGATAAATCTGTTGTATCCAGGCTGTTTATAACATCTTTAGCACGAAGATCTCAGAACACTGTAGACACAGTTTAGCATTGCCTTTCTCCTGTTTTTAGTTGAAAAACATGAGGTTTAGGAATACCAAGAAGTTCCTCCCAGAATTATAGCTTCAGAGGTCCAAAGGAACCTTAACAAGATAATCAAATCCACTCCCTTTGCTGCCAAGGCATGCACTGAATTATTGAGCTAAAACAGGATTACATCTAAATCCACATTTGTTAAAGGGCTCTTGGGGAAGGAGTTTGTAATGACCCCATTCTAATAGCATTTACTGTTCATAAATGTTTCCTGATATTTATTCTATATCCCTCACACTACAGTTTCTTATTTGATCATTTGATCTCACTCTTTCCTCACCTCCCATAATACCCTCAATTTTGTATTGCTTTTTAATTTTTTCAAATACAAAAATCTCATCTCTATAACAAGATCATCAATAAGAATTACATTGTTTTACATTGTTTCAGTTCACCCTGGAGCCTAGGCTCAGGGATGTGTCAACTAGCTGATGGACTCCTTGATGGGCCTTCTGTAAATTTAGAAGTTTTGGAAAGGCATAGCAGCAAAAGCACTTAAGAATATCAGATTTCATTCACTTTGGAAATGGCACTTTTGTCAATTGCATCAGGTGCTAAAAGACTTCTATCGTTTCTCAGTTCTCAGTAAAAATTTGTCCCCAGTAGAAAGGTTAAAACTGAACGGTAATGTAGTATTCTCTCAGGCTCGGTATCGTCGTTCATACTGACACATAGAAATAAATATGCCGGTCTGCCTGGGTGGCTCAGTCGGTTAAGCGCCTGCCTTCGGCTCAGGTCATGATCCCGGGGTCCTGGGATTGAGCCCCACATCGGGCTCCCTGATGGGTGGGGAGCCTGCTTCTTCCTCTCCCACTCCCCCTGCTTGTGTTCCCTCTCTGGCTATCTCTCTCTGTCAAATAAATAAATACAATCTTTAAAAAAAAATGGAAATAAATATGCATAGAAATACTCAACTACCTAGTTAAATGATAATGATAAAGATTATAATTTTAGAATCTATTTTAAGTGGAGAAACTTAATGAGCGAATGAGTGAGATGCCATGCAATCTACATGATATCGGGGCAAAAGAGATTTAATAATAAGCAGAAGAATAATACGAAACAGCAGCAGACGACCTTTATCGAGTACCTGTTATGTGCCAGATAGTCTTCTAAATCCCTTTACATGTATTAACTTAGTTAATTTTCACGATCACTCTATGGGTTGGCACTATTATTACCCTATTCTAAAAAAAGGAAAGCTGATGTACAGAAATGTTAAATGCCCAAGAGTATGCAGTTGGTAAGTTGCAATGCTGATGTTCAAACCCAAGAACCCATTGCTCCTAACCACTAAACTACAGCTTCCGTGGGTGAGGGGAAGGGAACTTTCATAGGAAGTGTCCAGGAAATGGCCTATGGTGGTTCTGGTTTCAGTTCTCACTACAAGAAGAAGTGACTGTTGCTTGCCGCAGCAGACCGAAGACCATGGTTCTCCCAGAGGAAACACAGCTGCCCGAGAGAAGGCACAGACAGACTCAGAAGCTAGTGCAGCAAAGCCATGGTCAGAATTTGAGGAACCTATTGGAGGGAAGCAGAACTTTATGAAGAACTCAATCAATAAAGATGAAATAAAGGTGAGACTTAGAGGCAGCTGCAACATGGGTAGTGACCTAGACTTAGAAATAAGGACAAGGAAGCAAGAGGTGGACATTCCAGGCCAAACACTGCAGACACACAGACGGTCAGACAGGATCAGATGTGTTATCATAGCCCCTGAGCCACACAGATGAGGTCTTACGACTAGCTGCTTAGTAGAACACATGGGTGGTCTTCTACAGGTGATTGTTTATAATTAGAAAATTGAAGTGCATAAAATTTCTATATGAGAATGTAAATCCCGGGTGTAAATCTCAGTAAAGCCTTTCACCATATTACAAAAGTTCCCAGTCAAAAGAGTCCTTCAATATATGAGTTCCTAGATAGAAGAGTAGAGTGCACACCCACTCTGACTCCAGAATTCTTTGAGTGTTGACAAAATTTGGTATGGATACAGAGTATATGTGTCAGCATTATTACCTGGTGTTACATTGAAAATGCAAGTTTCAATAATTTTTCTAGCTATTAAATAAATACACATATACAGGCACATATATCGCTATCTGCACACTCGCATCCATTCCTCTAATGCATTGCCCTCTCCCATTCCAGTCTCCTCAACTGATTGTCAAAATCTTCCCATGATACTGCCCCACCACACTGAATGGTTATATTTTTTAAATTTTCCGTTATTTTCTGCAGACACAAAATCATGCCATGTCCCTTCACCACCCCCACCCTAAACTTGTTCTTGCTACTTCTGCCAGTAATGGATTTCCAACTTCTAGCTTTATCCAAATTCATTTACTTTTCAAGGCACAAATCAAGTGCTATTTCCTCGGATGATATTTTCTACTGACCCTGATCATTCTCATCTTCATTCTCCTTTGGTACCTCCCTCTTTGGTAATCAATCACATGTTGTGTTGTGTTTCATGTGTGTATGACTTGTCCGAAAAATCAATCATATACTTCTTGGGGCTAGGACCTGACTTAAACTTCTTGCCCTTGCACAACTCTCCGGACAATGGCAGGCATATAGCTGATTCTCAATGCACAATTGTTTGTGATAAAACGAATTGAAAGCACTTAATTGTTTTACTTCAGACTTACTGACGTCAATAAGTAAATTATTTTTGAAGGCCTTTCATCCCCCTTGGATTCCAGAAGGACCTGTGGGACACACTCTCTGTCGGAATGACCCAGAGCTCCCTTTAAATCTATTGTATATTCAATGAGATAGACTGGGTATATCCTCTTCTCCCCATGTGTTTTTTAAAAAAGATTTATTTATTTATTTTAGAAAGAGGGGAGAGGGACAGAGGGAGAGAGAAAATCACAAGCAGACTCCGCACAGAGTGCAGAGCCTGACGTGGGGCTCGATCTCACAACCCTGAGATCATGACCTGAGCCAAAACCAAGAGTCGGACACTTAACTGAATGAACCACCCAGCCACCCCTCTCCATGTGCTTTTTAATTTGGGTAATTTATGCTTCTCTAATGTTGGACACAAAAGCATTTCATTGAAAGAGAAATGGAAGGGAAGGTTCTGTTATTATAGAAGCATGCAATTATGTGGGCACAAACATATTGTTATGATAGTCCTCAAGTTGACTTTCTCAAATGGAGTTGATGCCTTTGTCAGCTTAAGTCCTCTATGTCCAGAAATCGGTACACTTCAGTTTTACTCGCATTGATATTTGGGCAGGGAGCTGTTGAATGGACTATTGAGAAGCAATGGACATAAAATATAAAATTTACCTGACAGGTTAAACTCAGTAATCATACACCATAGTGATATGCCTCAGTTTCAAACATTCTAATCCGCCTTGATAATTGTAATACATGAGGATCCATCAGCTATATGAAATTACCTAAAAACTTCACATTATTTGTGCTTTCAGTCTGAACCACCTCCTAGAATTCTGACTTTAACAATACCAGTAATACTAGCAGTTAACATTTAGGAAATACTTGTTATAAGCTCACAATTATCACAATTAATTCTCTCGATAACCCTGTTATAAAGGTACTATTTTTACTCTCTACTAGAGGCGAAGAAATTGAGGCTTAGTGAGGTCGAGTTACCGTACCAGGGGCACACGGTTAATGGAACCAGGACTCAGTGTTCTTCTGACCTCGTTAAGCTCTGCTAGTCTAAACCCTTGCTGTGCTCAGCACCAGCATCACCTGGGAGCTTGTTAGGGATACACAATGTTAGGCTCCACCTAGACCTACTGAACTCTCATTGGAATTTTAACAATTTCCCAACCGATTCCAATGCACATTAAAGTTGGAGAAATGTCTGTTCATGTCTTCTGCCCATTTTTAACTGGATTGTTTGGGTTTGTGTGTGTGTGTGTGTGTGTGTGTGTGTGTGTGTGTGTGTGTGTTGAGTTGTATAAGTTTTTTATATATTTTGGATACTAACCCTTTCCTGGATATGTCATTTGCAAATCTCTTCTCCCATTCTGTCGGTTGTCTTTTAGTTTTGTTGATAGTTTTCTTTGCCGTGCAGAAGCTCTTTATTTTGATTAGCCCACTAATATATTTTTGCTTTTGTTTCCCTTTCCTCAGGAGACCTATCTAGAAAAATGCTGCTATGCCCAATGTCAGAGAAGTTACTGCCTGTGCTCTGTTCTAGGGTTTTTATGGCTTCAGTTCTCACGTTTAGGTCCTGAATTGAGTTTAGTTTTGTGTATGGTGTAAGAGGTCAGTTTCTTTCTTTTTTTTTTTTTTTGCGTGTAGCTACCTGGTTTTCCCAGCACCGTTTGTTGAAGGGACTGTCTTTTTCCCATTGTCTATTCTTGCCTCTTTTGTGGAATGGGAATGAGAGAAATAGGTGAAGGGGATTAAGAGTACGCTTATCTTGATGAGCATTGTGTAATATATAGAAGTGTCGAATCATTATTTGTACACCTGAAACTAATATAACACTGCACGTTAACCATACTGTAATTAAAAATAAAAAAGTTTGAGAAGCACTGCTCAAATGCAGCTGGTTATAACACATCCATTCTCCACCCCTTCTCTGCCCGTCTCTATGAAGATAGAGTTTTGTCTCTTATGTGTTGTAAATTTCTCTCTCCAGACTTCAGGGGGTGTCACAGACTAATTTATAAATGTATCTTTGATTATTCCTTGGACTTGACTTTTCCTTTCCTCAGTTTTCAGTATTTTACATAAACCTTTAGGAGATTTGTTCTAACTCTCAGCAAATTTCAGTTGCATTTCTATCGTCATTTTCCAGTTCTTTATGGGGTTCTTAAACATGAACAATGCTAAAAGGAGAAAGATGCTAAAAATACTATGTCAAGATAGAAATATAGTTTTACTTTGTGCGGGGAAGGCACAATGACTCCTAAAACCATTTCTCAACATGCCCAGCACTGTGTTGACTTCCCCACTCCCAGTTTTATTGAGATTGGATTGACATATAACTTTGTATTAAAGGATACAGTGTAACGATTTGATATATGTATATATTGGAAAATGATCAATGAAATAAATGTAGTTAATATCCATTGCCACACATAGTTACAAATATTTATTTTCTTGTGGCTTTTTTTTTTTTTTTTTAAATTCAGGGACACACACAGACCAGTATCCATCGGGAGCAATGACTACCACAATCTTGGCCGAAAATAGGTGCTCACTAGGACATGAGGAAGAATGAGGCAAATGAGTATTTTCTGATTCTCTTTCCTGAACCCTAATTACTCACTCAGAACCATTCATTCCATATGTTCCACCCAATCCATGAGTCCCTGTGCCACCTGGGCCTCACACTGCTTCCTAACTCAGGGAGTGACCATACCATCCTTTCAGTTATGCAAGCCAAGAATCCAAGAGTCTTTCTGGATATCTCCATCGCTCTGTCCTTTTATGTATGATGTCATCTTCTAGATTTCTCTTGAATGTGCCCACCCTTCGGTGACTACAATAATCCAAGTCACCATCATCTCATTATTGCAGCGGCTTCCCAGGTAGTACTCTCATCTCCTTTTGCTCTTCCCTCCCCACCCCAATTCAATAAGCAAAATAACAATTTTAAGTGCAAATCTGATTACGTTACCCTTCCTTCTGGCTTAAAGTACTCAGCACTTTCACTTTGACCTTAAGATAAAAGCAGAACTCCCTAATTGGTCTTCGAGGACCTGTCTCCTGATGCTTCGATCCTTGTCCCATCTTGCACAAATGACTCCCTTCCTTCTTCATGACAACCACAGTCAATTGTCCTGCCTTTCCTCCCAACTGTCGTGCCACGCTTCCTCTCTTGCACATGTATTTCCTGGCGTAGTCTTCCCTCCCTCCTCTACTTGATGAGCATCCTTCAGAAGTCAGGGACTTCATTTAGGGACTCTCTTCTCTGACAACTCTATCTCATGTCCTTCTACTGTACACAGCCCTTCATTCATTCACTTATTCATTTATCCAACTAATTCAACGAGTATCTATGGAGCAACTCCTCTGTGCCAGGCTCTGTGCCTGGTGCTGGGGACACAACAGTGCATAAAGCATGTGTGGTTCCCCTCCTTTTGTCCAAATTAGAAATCAGAGCATAAATCTCTCCTTTCACAGGACTTATTGCAGACACAACTTCCTACTTTCATGATTTTTACTTTATGCCCATTTCCTATATAGACTATAAGCTCCATGCAAGCAAAGATTTTGCCCCATTGTTTTATTCCTAGTACCCAGCATGCTACCTGGCATATAACAGGTACGTAGTAAATATGTATTGATTAAATGAATTTTGAATATTTAGACCTAGATACTCACTTTAAAATTTACCTGCCACAAACAGACGTTTTAGATCTTAAAATATTTTTCTTCTTAGTCCTATCATTTCATGAATCATAGTTTAATGTCAGTCACAAACATAGATTTTTTTATTAATTTATTCCAGAATATTTATTTATTGCTTACTCATCAGTGCTTGCTCATTCCTCTCTATTATCTCCCCAGATATTAAATAACTCCTGTTTGGGTAAAGACTCCTGAAGTATCTGGGAACATTATTTCCTGTATAGTAGTGTCCATTTATTAACCACGTTGAGCTTGCTATTTTTAAGCCTTATTCAGTCTCTGATTCACGTCTAAACACTGCACCCAACTTCACAGTGACTAAAGTTCAAAAACAGATTTTATAATGACTTTCAAAAATCTAAACATACTACACACACTTATTACTCCCTTCCCTTTCTTGAAAAAAATAGCATTTCTCAATTTGTGTTCAAAGGGTTCCCTGGTCGAATACTATTGGGAAATAAAGGCTTAAACCAAGCAAAACAAGCTTCTTGCTGCAGCATTTTTTCAGAGCCCTTAACCTGTTGTTTCACATTGAGAATCTCCAAGTGTGTGTTGTTGAGGGGCGGTGAGGTATATTACATATTCAGAAGGCCAGTTTTTTCAAACACATCTGATAGGGGGCTCCTTTCTCCAAGACCACTTGTTGAGCTCTTTGGGAAATAGTCACTTTTAAACTAGCCTGATTCTAGCTAGGGAATAAAATGTCGGTAGTTCACTGTTACTACTTAAAAATGAACTGTTTCAGTTTTCTCTGGAAGTCAACCGACTCCTAAAAATCCATATGCCTAAATCAACTTCAAATGGTTCAAATGATTACTGAACATCTGTTATCTGACTATCTAGTGCTTGGCAACCCTCTTGACCAAGAAAATGACAGCCACCTCTCTGCTCCTAAGCGGTGGGAGGAAAAGATAGTTGGGACCGAGTTCTTATTATGTGCCAGGCCTACTGCAAATGCCAACACACAGTGTCTCTAAATGTAGAAATTATTATTCTTGATGATAAGACAAGGGGTGTTCAGAGTCACTGAGCCGTGGGAGATCTGGGAATCAAGGCAAGGGCTCTTCGCTTCTAAAACCTATCCCCCTTTTCCTGGCCATATCATCCCTGATTTACATATACTCTTCTGGAGGAACTCACTAAAAAATAATGTGAATATTGTATAAGTAAATGACTAAAGTCCTATGGAAACCATTGGAACTGTTTTGCTGTTTCCTAAAGATGGTATTCTTCTTCCCTACACTGGCTTTTCACCCAGAACCCAGCTTGGAGAGTATGTTCCTGGAGAAATATGTAGCTGGCAAATCCTCTGCCTCCACCACTCAGTCTTCTTTAAGTAAATTGTGAAATTTCCATTAATGCAGAAGTAGAACTACTGCTCAGCAGAAATGTATAACTTGTGTTTGTGGTTTACATTGGTGGCAGATGTGATTTCCTTCATAAAATCTTAGAACTGGAAGGAAGTGAAGAGACTGTCATAAGGTCCCACTCATGCATAACCAGGGCAGTTGAAGCCTGAAAAAAACTTAATGATTTGTCCAGAATCATATCAGAAATAATAATACAAGTAAATATTAATGATGATGTTAAAACAGTAACTCCTGTGTATTGAGAATCTACCAGATAACATGGCCTTTGCAATATACTTGTTGTGTATTATCTATTATCTCTATTTTCAAATGGGATGTCTGAGGCTCACACAGGTTAGGCAATTCACACAAAGCCACCCAGTTAATAGGTAGCAGATCCTAGGTTCAAATAGTTTGACTCCAAGGTTTAGTCCCTTTCCACCACGTTGCTCCCTGTCTCTATAGCATGGGCTCATCAAGATAAGCAGAAATGAAGTGATTCAGTCTAATTTTCTTCAAACCTAAATCAGATAGAAAAGGGGGGGGGCAAGAAAACCTCGACATCACATCATTTACACGAGGTATGATTGAAGAAAAATGGGCCCAGATTTAAAAAAACATATGTCAAATGTCATTGCTCCAAAGTGAGGGGTATTCCCTTCACACACTCATTGGGGATGGATCTATTTCAGTGGTGATGTCACAACCTGAAACCATTGTCGAATTCCTTTCTATGCGGTAACTTGCAATATGTTTTGTTTTGTTTTTTAGTTGTAAAATTTTCACATAATTTTTTTTATTATTGAAGTATTGTTGACATCAATGTTATATTAATTTAAGGTGTATAACATAGTGACTAGGCAATTCTATACATTACACAATGCCTACCACAGTAAGTGTAACTATCATCTGTCACCATACAACATTAGTACAATATTATTCACTATATTCCCTATGATGTACTTCTGTAGTTTGGGTTTGTTTGTTTGTTTTTAAAAACATCATTAGTGGTAAAATTCTTTTCTTGAGAGCATATTAAATTTTCCCCATTGTTTGGAATCTGGATTGGTGAATAAGTGGGGATCAGGCTGGATGATAATGGTGAGTATCATGTAATGGGACCAGTGTCCTTGAGTGACTTTATTTACAGACTCAGAAGCTCTTATCTAGAGTTAAGTTTGGTCCTTTGGATTAAAAGTGGTGTCAGTGAAATTCAAGACTCTTTCAAATCTGCATGGAATTTGAGAGAGCTTCTAGACTTGAACCTATATGTGCTATATAAAGTAATTCAAAACAGCTTCATATGAATATACATCTTCTTTATTATTCTTTATTTCAAGTGAGTGTGAGATTATGATAGTTATAAACATTTAATTATTTTTCATGGTGTAACTAGTTTGTTATTTTGAAATCTTACCTATCATTTCATTAAAGGCTCAGCTATATCACACTTGGTTCAAGACAATGCCCTCCCAAAAAGAGTCTCTGAACCATTATAACATTGCTATCTGCTCTAATTTCTTAGAATCTAATCAAGTACTACACTATTTTTATTTTACCTTTCATGATGTTTGTCTTGTAAAGACTGTAATATTTTTTAATTTAATTTCATTATGTTATGTTAATCACCATACATCATTAGTTTTTGATGTAGTGTTCATGATTTATTGTTTGCATATAACACCCAGTGCTCCATTCAATATGTGCCCCCTCTTTAATACCTGTCACCTGGCTAACCCATCCCCTCACCCCCCTCCCCTCTAGAACCCTCAGTTTGTTTCTCAGAGTCCATAGTCTCTCATGGTTTGTCTCCCCCTCCAACTTCCCCTTCATTTAATATTTTTAAGAAAATAAGAAAAATAATTCTAAAGTTCCTCAGTATTCCTTTTTTGTTTTGTTTAGCCCTGTGATGGATGCATTATAAAATGAATGCTTTTAAGATGCAATTCTTCCCTCAATCACTTCCTCATTTTTGTATATCTGCTCTCTATGAGTACAAACTGAGTTCCTAGAAAATTGCCAGTATTCAGTATCTTCTTCCATTTGATGTTACTCACCCTGATCTTTATTTTTCCTGCAAGGTTCCATTTACCAACATTTCTTCTTTGTTATTTGGAAACTGCATTTACCATAATTATATTCAGTTGTTGATTCAAGTGCAAAGTTGAGCTGTTTTCAAGTGTTTTAGGTCAATGTAGGCAACCTTCATCACTAATTTAGGTTCAATCTTCTATAGAAAGTTTGGATATTCAGAACTAGAGAAGTTTTCTGGGATAAATAAAATTTCTGTTCTCCTGGGTTAAGAGAGAAGCCTTTCTTGAATTTATCGCCTAAGAATTGTCTGCCACAAACATCTGTTGTTGCTGTTTGATAAAACTGAGGTCAAGTCAAAGTTATTTATTGAAGTGAGTTTATACAACACCTTCTCTCTGCCCAGCTCGTGCAGATTTCCTACTTTCAGCAGTGGGAGGTTGACTCATAGCTGTAATTCCATTCTGAGACAGCCTCAGAACAAAATGAAGCAGTATGGGTCAGCACCCAAATTCTAGCATTTAAAATCCATCCACTGCAAGCAGAGGAAGTCAGTGGTGAGTAAGAAGTAGATTTTTCTGCCAGTGGATAAGCCTCATCCCTGAAAAGGAAATGTTCTTGGTCTCAGAAGGACTGGCGAAAAATGCAGAGGGTGCCTTTCTACTTTTTCCATCATAGAGGAAGAATGAATTGAGAGGCCTACAAAACCACACAGGATAAAATACTGCTGGCCAATGGAAATAGACACATTTGGAAGTCAAGAAGTTGACCTGCTCCAGAAGTGGTGTCAATGAATGGAACTCCAGCATTGGAGGTGTCTTGGGAGAGGAGGGTAGTCTTTAATGCTTACTAATGAGAATCTTCAGAAGAATTAGTCCGTGAGGATAGACTAGAAAGTGGGGTGATAAACTGTGGTAGGGCTTGAGAATTCCATCCGTAATGGAGCTCAGTTTTTAAAAACCTGATAATTTTGTATTCTTCTTGGTTCACAGTAACAAATGGCATGAGCATTTGCAGATCTTATCTAGT
Organism: Zalophus californianus; assembly: GCF_009762305.2. Lineage (NCBI taxonomy): Eukaryota > Metazoa > Chordata > Mammalia > Carnivora > Otariidae > Zalophus > Zalophus californianus. Next base: position 123,116,231 of record NC_045599.1, on the reverse strand, counting down.
AGGGAATTCCAAAACCTTAACACAGCTTTATCAAAGCAGTCTCATTATCTTGTGAATTTGACAGAGAAAATCCATATGTAAAACAAATTTGAATTGCTTTGCATCAAGTAAAATTGAAGAAATATTCTCAATAAGAAGGAAAACAATCTGAACTAAATACTATGACCTAGTAGATGACTCATTTTAATAAGGCAGAACATGACATCAGAACTGTTCCTAGGAGTTTGGGTAGTCAAATGAAGTGGTTTCCCATAAAGTTCTCTTAAAATACAGATTTCTGTTCCTTATCACCACATCACCACCACCACCAATCCCATCCTCCACCTGCTCCCATCCCTAAAGATTCTGATTCAGTCCCTCCATGCTTAGGAATCCTATTTTCAACAAATATTTAAACACCCATGTTTGGGAACTTCCAGTCAAGGAAACCAATGAATTAGAATAATTTCAGCCATTGGTTTTCCATTCTGACTGCATATTGAATCACTTGGGGAGCTTTTAAAAATAACCAGTGTTGGGGTGGGGAGTTCCTCTCCCAGACATTCTGACTGTTGACCTTCCTTAGGGAATTGCTTGGCTAGAGTAGCAGCAGGAGTGGGAGAGTCTGTGACAGACAGCTCTTTTCCCCCAAATGTTTGAATTTCTTTTGCAAATTTCTTATTTTTTTTAAAGAGTGTACTCGCCAAAAGATAGAGATTGTGAGGGGAACTCTTCAGAATAGATAGAAGATCCCCTTACCCCAAAAGGCAGCCCAAGAATGAGACTGAGCCAAGATCCTCAGTTGTCCTAAGAGAAAAGGTATTAGAAAACTTCCGGAAGCTGCAGTACAATTCTTGTCTGAAGCTATTCTTCTGCTCTGCATTTTGACTCATTTGGCTGAAATCTGCCCGTTTGCCCTATAGACTCTCCAGACACCACAATCCCAACTAAATTTGCATTTAAATTTAATGTGCTATTTTATTTTGCCATTAAAATATTTGCATCTTCTGTATTACATCTGAATCCTCAAGATGCCGGGTTCTGCCAGTGTGTTGACCTCCCAATCCCTTATCATTCTATTTAACTCATCAGAGTACATGTTGATAATTTGAAGAGTGTAATACCTGCCTATACCACTGGCCAGTAGACCAAGACCCAACAAAATAACTTGACTGTCCCTAGATGGTTATGGCATTCTCTTTAGATGCCTTTTACATGTCTTGTCTGGACCTTAGTAATAAATAGATGGGAACTTGAAAATAATAACCATTTTGGTTAGCCTTTTTGGTAAGAGTTCTAGGACACAATTATCTTAGAGTCCAAGAGGAATTTCTTGTTGTCAAAAGCTTGTAGAACGCATGTTGTGAATGAAGTAGTAAGAATAGATTTCTTTTCACAAACAAAACCTTCACAAGTGTTTTGGGAAAGGGAGGGTATGGGAAGGGAAGGCGATATTCAACCATCCCAAAATAGCTGGTTTATTACTACAGGAAAAAGATAAGACGAAGACAGATTAGTCACATTTCCTTATTTGTTATTGTACCAAAATTATCCTGTGAATTGCAGTGTCATTTTGTATTGCCATTGAGACTTCTTAAATGCATCAAATCACTGAGACTGGAGTAGAAAAAAAAATTACTTAAATCAAAGCACAAGTCTTTATAACAGTGAGTGACTAGGGTCATTAATTTGTATTTGCTTTTCTTCTTCTTCTTTTTTTTTTTTTTTTCTTTTGGCAACAAGTCCAGCATTGTTCCTTTAAGCTATCTGGTTCACTCCAGGGGTGCATAGCTGATAATAAAACCGTATTAGCTTACTTCAACCTTCTTTGCCATTCATATACACATGCAGATTTGCTTTAGATCTTCTTGACCTGCAATTAGGATTCTCACTTACTAATATACTCATTCAACATATATTATTAATCATCTATCTTGTGCCATGCACCACTCTCTGATTTATCACCTTGGCTTATGTCACTTCATGTCATAGGAGTGACTCATATATAATAGTAATGTCTCCAGCTTCCATTTTGTTTCTCTATTTGTCTATAATAATAAAAAATAACGACAGTCGCTAATACTATATGGCATTTACCTTTTGCAAGTCACTGTTCCAAGTGCTTTATATATGTTTTTTATATATTTTTGATCCACATGAGAACCCCATGAAGAAGTCTTCATTTTAATGTTCATTTTTTGGAAAAGAAAACTGAGGTACAGTTTAGACATTAATTAATGAAATAATTTCTCTGAAGACAGCACAGTTAGTAAGTGGTTGGACTTGGTTTTGAACCTGGGCCATCTGGCACCAGAGGCTGTGTTCATAATCACTATGGAATTTCTTGTTGTGTCTCTAAACACACCATTAGTGGGCAAATATCTGGCCTTTGCTTTGAATTAGCCCTCCATGATAATGCTTCTACCTGACTTATTCCACTCTTAAACAGAACTCAGAAACTGAAGACCTGTCCACTGCATACTTTTAGCCTTAGTTATAAAGACAATTCCTTTTGATAAAGTCAATTTTTTTCTAAGCTGGTATTTTTTTCAACAGTGTTAGAACATTTGCTTTTTCCCAAATGAAGGCTATATTTTCTTTATTATAAAGATATCATATGTTCTCATCCCAGTTAATTCTAAGATTATTTGTTTCTCTAGTGTCAAGTGTTTTATAAATATGAGGTCTTTCTGTGTACTTGATTTTTCTTGGCTAATGTTTAGCATAATCATTTACACATTAAAAGAAGTAAAAGTTTTAAGTCAAGGTCAAAGCCTTTGGCTACACAATACAGTTAGACAGTTCCCTTTGTGGCCAAAGTCATGTTGTTCAGCTCATAATCCAAAGATGGCATATGAGCCAGTATCAAGTGACACATGAGCCATTTGTCACCACCACTCACTTCTTTCCTGACACCTTCTTGATTTTTCATAGACCTTCTCTTAGATTCACCGAGATTCCTCATCTTCCACTCATGAAATTATACTGATTTTGTCTGTTTCCTATCTTTTGACTTGAGAGATCTACTGGGATTTAATCAAATGAATGGTTAAAAGTTCTACATAGTTTTTTTTCCCCAGAATCTTAAAGCAAGAAATAGTTTCACAATATCCAGAAAATGGTCACATAGACCATGTCTAAAGAGGAAGAAAATGAAGACTTTACACTGAATGAAGGTAACAATGATTGCTGTTGTGATGCATGTTTTGGTAGAGAATGTTTTTGAAGACAATAAGAATTCCTGAGACCTTGTTGGGAAATAGTAGAATGGGAGGAACCAGGATCCTTCCAATACCACCTCCATGTACTCCTCTTACACACACTCAGTCTTGATCTGCCACGAGTTGCCAGGGAAATCGTATACACACATACAACACCATACCACACCTTGTATGTATGCCTCAATTGTCTTTTCCTTTCTCTTCAGCAAGGTCTGCCACCTCCTTCCCTTTCCAAAATAGGCAAAGGAATAGGCATTTAATTTCAGATGACAGACTTATGAAACACTTCTCTTGATGTGTTAATTTGACAAAATGCCTTCACTCAGAAATAAACAGGAAGTCAGGAGGTGACATTGTGGGCGCAGCTTCAGTTCATTGATCTCTGGAGAAAGATAAGTTGAATAATTGGAAAAAAAAAATCACTGAGTTATCCAGTTTGTATATCTCTCATTGATCCAATTAACTGGACAGACAGCAAATGCCCATTTTATGTTATGCTGTGAATGGCATTATTGTAAAAGTACTTTGTGGTTCCTGGGGAAAGTCACTCTGTGGTACTATCAGCAGTTTTTCTCCTTCTCACTTGTTATGATAATAACTTTTGTTTTTATAGTCAACACTCAGAAATTCAGGATAATGTGAAACATTCTAAGCTTATGACTCAATTTTTCTAGAACCATCCTGGTTTAAAATATTTCATCTTACCATCCCCATAAACCACTGTTGTAGAGAAGTGAAGCTGTACCAAATGCTATCTTTTGGATTTGGATGAACGAAAATTTGGATCCCTGCCACCCACTAGGCTGTGTGACCTTAGGGAAGATGTTTTACACTTTGAGGTCTCATTTTTTTTTTTTCAATATGTTCCTTCTTCTTAGGGTTTAAGAGAGGATAAGATTATGAATGCAAAGCTGTAACATAACGGTGGCTGTCTATAAAATGTATAAATATTAGTCATTATTATTAGTTAATTTAAATATTTTTGTGTCATACCACTTATTCTAGACAGCTTTTCATAGCCAGAAAACTCCCCCAAATTGTTTTTGAAATCCGATATATTTTATTTGTAAAATACAATGGCTTGATCTAAAGAGAATGCAGACTATATTAAAAAGAAAATCTCCATGTGTATTTTAAGTTAATACTTGGAACTTTTTTCTCAGTTACAAAGAAATGAATAAATAACAAAATGGACTTATTTGAAATTTACTTTTATTCTTTCTTTGGCTATTGATGTTTTGTGAAATTGCTAAGTGAAATAATGTGGGGAAAGAAAAGGAGAGGCACGTAACACAAACAACAAATTGCATAATTATTTCCTGAATATTTAGATAAGACAGAACATCTCTTCCAAGGTGTTAAACACCTATTTGTTCTAATTGCAATCTTGTGACCTGGTGAAAGGGAAGAATGATTAGCCTGTATTACAGAGTGGGGAGACTGAATGTGGAAGTGTAGGGAGTACATTCCCAGAAAACCTTGGCCCAATTATTAATTGCTTACTAATGCTGCTTCCTCCAATCACTGAATCATACTGTCTATCGGCTGAGTCATTAACTGATTTCTATTAAGCAAATATCTACTGAGTGTCAGCTATGTGCGATCTAGGTGTTGGGAATAAACAAGTGAGCAAAGCAGACCAAAATCCCTGATCATGTGGAGTTGGCAACATAAACTGCATATTATGTTATGTGGTGATACAAACTACAGAACATCAGGAACACAAGATGGGGAGTAGTGTTCTTACAATCTTAACAAGTGGGGATTAGCAAGGTGCACGCTGAAAAGGTTGCATTTGAGCCAAGACTTGAACGAGGCAAGGGAGGGAGCCATGTGGGGATCTGGGGGATTTGCAGTCCATGAGCAGGATACATGAAGGTTGAGGAAGAAGGAGGCCTGGGGCGAGTGGACAAAGGAAGGAGTAATGGAGGCAGGGGCCTGTCAGGGAGTGTAGGGTCTTGCAGGCCATTCTGATGACTTTGGCACTGGCTGGGACTAAGTTGTAAGCATACTTAGAGGTTTCCAAACAGAGGAATGACATGATCCAGCTTAAGTTTTATTGGGATCACTCTGTGCTGTGTGGAGAATAGATAAGGATCAAGGATCGAAGTGGGGAAATCAGCTAGGAAGCTATTGGAATGATCGGCGCAGGCTCCAGCAGAGGAGGTGGTAAGAAGTGGTCATTGCTGAAACAAGAGCCAAGCATTGGCTGAACATAACTGGATGAGGTTTGTGAGAGAAAGGGAACTGAGAATGACTCCAGGCTTTTTGGCCTGAGAAACTGGAAGGGTTGAGTGGACACCATTATGGGGTTATCTGAGAAATGCAATGTCTTGGTTCCAGAAAAATAGTAAAATCATTTTATTTGCACTGTACTTATTTAAAATGTGTACATTCAATTTGAGCAGGGACTGAGATGACATCTACCACTGCTTTTCCTGGAGGTAATAAATTGCCTAAAGATATAAATCATATAAACAAGACTCCATCCAGAAAAGGTTCTTTGGACAGGAGGATGTATCAAAACGTACTAAACAGATTTTTAAGCAAGCATTCTCTCCTGGCTCCACTGCAGACTTAAGCAAAGATAATGGGCAGGGTGGGTCCCAGGTTTAGCTATTTAAAAAAAATCTCCCTAGATGATTCCGATGCACAGGTCCTCAACCCTCAGCCTAAGCTTTCTCACTGCCACCCCTTCCCCTCAGACCGCTGAGAACTACCGTGTTTTATGGAGCTAGCTGATGTTTTAAGTACGGGTGAAGCAACTTGGAAATGGTTTGTATATTATAAACCACACACTGGTTACATTTTTGCATTCCTCAGAGTGAGTTCTTCCAGGATCTATCAGCATATCGGAATTACAATGCTCCAAGAAGCTTTGAAATCATCTAGACCCACGAACAGACTTAGTAGAGTGGGCTAAGGCTCTAGACGGATGAATGCTTATTGGAGTTCTGTGTTAAGAAACATTCTGAGGCTGTTTCTTTGGTTAACAGAGAGTTTACAGGTTAGCAAAGCTGGCCATGGAAGCAGGAGGGAAAGTGACTCTGCACATACCACATACCTGCCATTCTGTTCTGGTCCCAACCTCTCATCTCAGGGGAATTTTGCACACAGCCCCACAGACTGACAGTGCTCCGGGTGCTGCTTCCAGAACATTCCACACACTAAGCCATCTGTGATACCCTAGAATATAAATGCCCCCCTACAGACAAGTGCACATACTTATACATATGATAAGAACTTGAATATTGGAACTCCATAACTCACAATCCGGACTTTTTACTAATCTGGACAGATCTGAATTATGGAGATTTTACTGTATACGAAGGGCAATTTCCTTAAACTTAACAAAGCCTTTCTGTTGTTTTTATTTGTTTTTCCTTTCATTTTATTTTGTTTTTTTTTTTTTAATTTTATGAGTTGGCCTAAAGTGGAAACAATGAAATAAAAATTGTATTTTATAGACTGCAGTGGAGTGGATTTATTACTAACACCATGACCTACAAAAACTGGCATAAGGAATTTTTTCCTTCTGTCTCCAGGGCCGTGGAATGTGAAGGAAGTGGCTGAGCAGCAGCTGCAAACAATTCCTAAGCATTTTCAATGGTCTTGTGAAATGCCGCGAATTCAGAGCCTCACTTCAGAAGCCCGGATTTGCACCCCTCTGAAGAAGTGCATCATTATTGGCCAAACCCATTTTCTGCCCCTCCTTGGCAGAGTTGATGGATCAGACTTTTATTGAGGTTCTGTCTTCTGACACCCTGACATAAAGAGCCTCTCTAGCTTTCTCTTCTCGACCTCTCCGTCCTTGCTTTGCTTTCGTTCCATCTTCTAGAATGTATTTCTTAGGATTCCTTTAGTTTTAGCACATTGCAATTCATCAATGCAGGAACTGGCTGGTAGAGAACAACTCCTTTCTGCGCATGCAGGAGGGAATTTTCCTTTAGTCCTGTCCAACACAAGTGAGCTAATCATGAAATGCTGCCTGTGTGAACGTTCCTATTCTTGCACTGGGAATTTCTTTCTGAGTTTTAGTGGGCTAGAAGAGAGGCTTTTCTGAAGAAACTTAAATCCTTAGACTAACATGTGAAATCTGCCACATAAAATGCAACTGAAATGTGCATAGTAAACTATGGTTGCCATCGTCAGCTTTAACTTGTGTTCAGCGAGAACGTGTTCCACAGGGGATTGGTAGGAGTGACAGGAGCCCGGAAAAAACCTCAGTGATGTAACCCAAGATTGGATGGACTGATGACATTCCCGGCCTGTTTGTAACTGTCACACCAGGCTCTTGATTACACGGGGGCCCCAAGTCACATCATGGAGACTGGAGAGGGTCAGCAATAATTATGGACTCATCTAGTCTTTGGTTAATGATTTACCTTTCTGTCATTGCCACAGTGAAAGAATAACTTTGCGCTGTAATGATTCAACCAAGCTAGGTCAGGATCTGAATGAGCAGAAAGCTGGCAGGGGCTTTAGAAAAGACCCTTTGATCTTTCTCCTTCCGTATTTTAAAGGAGTAAATAATTGGATGAAATTGAAACATGCACTCAGGTATCCTATGTGTAAGAAATACGTCAGATAAGGACTGACTTTGTTGGTTCCCAGAAGGAAAGGACTGATTTTCTGGCAGGCTATAGTAACAGTGTCCCCCTCCAAAGTTACAACAGGAGGAGTGGGAGAAGGAAGCAAGCAGACCCCACCCCCACCTCTCTGACCCGACATCTTACACACTTGGCAGAGACACTCTTATCCAACATCAGCAACAGGTTGTAGCTCTGGAAGCCTTGTCACTTCAATGCTGGGTGGTTTTCAGATCTCAGGGTGAATTCCATGTTAAGGAAAATGATCCTTGTGCATTTCCTTTTTTTTGTGAGTCCAGTGCAAAATAAAATTTTCTGACAGTCTGTCCTCAAATATGGAAAATATTTATGAGAATGTCACAAGCTTGAGCAAAAGCGTGCTTGATTGTGAAGTATCAAAGCTGAAGTTTGGGATACAACCAGGAAAAGGAAATAAAAGTATTCAGATCAGATAATGAAAAGCATGTAGTTAGAGGTCTAGAGTTAGCATTAGAAAAAAAGTATCCCTATAACTTTGGGATGAATTATTAGGAAACAAACATTTTAAATTGTGACCATCTGAAGCAAAGTTTTAGTTGTTGTTTGTCCCCTCTTCTCACCCCTCCCCCCAATATTTTTACTAAGAAAAGATGTGTTTATCTACATGTGGTGTTACTTTCCAGTGCACCACAGTACAGGGTCGTCACCTTCATATGCTGGGGGACCAGCAGTCTGCACTAAAAGACAAAAACATTCTCACATCAGGATTTTTGATAATGAATGACCTCTGGGTTTACTTATTTATTTTTTTGAGTAGTTTACATGTGTATATATTTTTAAAGATTTTTTATTTATTTGACAGAGAGAGAGAGAGAGACACACACGGCGAGAGAGGGAACACAAGCAGGGGCAGAGGGAGAGGGAGAAGCAGGCTTCCCGGAGAGCAGGGAGCCTGATGTGGGGCTTGATCCTAGGACCCTGGGATCGTGACCTGAGCGAAGGCAGACGCTTAACAACTGAGCCACCCAGGCGCCCCCTGAGTAGTTTATATTTTTAAATTTAATAGGCAATCCTTGTAAGGAGAAAACAAACATCTGCCTTATGGTTTATGGATATTATAAAGGCTGGCAGGAAATGAACAAAAACAACAACAACAACAAAAAATGGAGAAATCCAAGAAGTCTTAAAACTGCTGAGATTCACAGAGAACCTGCCCCAAACTGGAGCCGTTTCAGCTCAAGTAGCTAAGGCTGAAGATTCTGCATTATTACTGAAAGATCTGAAGTTATACATGTATCTAAATCTCGTCCACTTCCGTCCTGTATGGAGATAAGCTAGATTAAATCAAAACAGTGGATACAAATGTAGGGATCCGAAGGGGTACGTGCACCCCAATGTTTATAGCAGCAATGTCCACAATAGCCAAACTGTGGAAAGAGCCAAGATGTCCATCGACAGATGAATGGATAAAGAAGATGTGGTATATATACACAATGGAATAATATGCAGCCATCAAAAGGAATGAGAGCTTGCCATTTGCAACGACGTGGATGGAACTGGAGGGTGTTATGCTGAGTGAAATAAGTCAATCAAAGAAAGACATGTACCATATGACCTCACTGATGTGAGGAATTCTTAATCTCAGGAAACAAACTGAGGGTTGCTGGAGTGGTGGGGGTGGGAGGGATGGGGTGGCTGGGTGATAGACATGGGGTAGGGTATGTGCTATGGTGAGCGCTGTGAATTGTGCAAGACTGTTGAATCACAGATCTGTACCTCTGAAACAAATAATGCAACATATGTTAAGAAAAAAGAAAAAGAAGAAGATAGCAGGAGGGGAAGAATGAAGGGGAGTAAGTCGGAGGGGGAGACGAACCATGAGAGACGATGGACTCTGAAAAACAAACTGAGGGTTCTAGAGGGGAGGGGCGTGGGGGGATGGGTTAGTCTGGTGATGGGTATTAAAGACGGCACATTCTGCATGGAGCACTGGGTGTTATGCACAAAGAATCAATCATGGAACACTACATCAAGAACTAATGATGTAATGTATGGCGATTAACATAACAATAAAAAATTAAAAAAAAATCAAAACAGTGGAATTAGGTAAACTCTACAAAACTATGCAATAGATTGCAGAGCAAATAAGGAAAAAAAGAAATAATGAGCTGAGGATGTAGGTGAATATTTAGATGGGTTCATTGGATGTAGGGATTGAAGAGAGAGTTGTTCTCTTTCCAAAGAGCCGTTCAGTTGATTGTCTAGCTTCCTTTGCTACTGGCTTTATAGACATTTTCAGATAAGTTACTTATTATGTTAATATTTATAATATGTTTAACTATTTTAATCAAGATGACTGGTTAATATAGTTTTACTTGTAGAGCTGGTTTGGATCTCTGAATTCCTTTCCAAAGAAAGTAAAAGTAAAGCAACATGAAAGGAACATTTTTGGCTCATGGTTTGCCTAGTTCTGGGAAATCAGTATGCTCCTAATCTTAATAATAATTTTCTAAACTTTGAAATTTTTCTACATCAGATCTTTGACTCCCAGAGGTCTTTCATTCCCACTCGATTACCAAAGGTTTGATTCTTCAATATAGATTCTAATTTTCACACATCAACCTGCTAGTCTTTTTTAAAAATTTAAAATTTTAAAATTGTGAAGCATAATGTCCACTGAAAAAAGAACAAAACATCTAAAACTATCATTTGACAAAGTGGTTTGAAGAGAACATCCATGTCACTGTCACCCAGATAAGAAGTGTAAAACACAACCCACCCAAGAAACCCCCTTCCTCTGCTCTTGCTTTGTTTCAATATACATTTTCCCCTACTGTCAGGACCTAGATGATACTCATTTCCTTGCTTTTCTTTATAGTTTTATGACAGTTGTATGCACCCTCAAATGATATAGCTTTGTTTGCTCTATTGAACTTTATACCAAAGGAACCATACTATAAATATTCCTTTGTGTCTGGCTTCTCTTACTGAATATTGTGGCTCATTCATGCTGTTAATTAGCTGTAATTTCTTTTTATTCCCCTTGCTGTATGATATTCCAGTGCTACTGTTGGTTAACATTTGTGTTGTTACCAGATTGGGCTATTATGAGCATGCTATGAAAGCATTCTTGTTCATGTGCCCTGGAACATGCCCTGCTTTTCTCTAAGATATATCCCTTGGAGTGTAAGTGTTACATTATAGGCTTCAACTTTACTATACGATGTTGAACTATTTTCCAGAGTTGCACAAATTTATATTCCTACCTACACTGTGTGAATATTTCTCCTGCTCCACATCCTCACCATCACTTGACATTGCAATACTTTTTAGCTTTACTCATCTATGTATTACCTCATCATGGTTGTAATTTGCATTTTCTGATTACCAAAGATGTTGAGTCTATTTTCATATGTTTATTGGACTTTTAGTTGTCCATTTTTGTGATATGCTTCTTCAAGTCTTTTGACCATTTTTACATAAGATTGTCTTTTTTTCCTTATTAATTTGTAGAAGTTCTTTACCTATTTTGAAATCTAGTGCTTTGTTGGCTATACATATAAATGTATATATCCCATATCTATCTATCAATACATATGTGATTATACATAAATTATAGACTATTAGAGAGATAGTACATATAATAAATATACAATATTATGTTTATTAATAAATACAATAAATATAATATATAATATATAATGAATATATAATTAAAAATAAATAAATATAATCTCTAGTCTTTTCTTTAGAGAAACTTAAGAATAGGAGAATAGGTATTCTGGTACATTCTGTACCAATGTAATGATTGATATAGATTTAGAAGACAAGAGAGTATTATGATCTACACTGCCTCAATATTAATAATGCACTGCCTTCTTATTTACTCTTGCATTGTCAAATTCAGAGCAAGTAAAATCATTAGTAGAGTAGTACAGAAGAACAAAAGAAGATTCTAAACCTAGAAGGGACCTTAAAGGTAAATATATCTCATTAAAAAATTCATGTTGCTCAGGGACGCCTAGGTGGCTCAGTCAGTTAAGCATCTGCCTTTGACTTGGGTCCTGATCCCAGAGTCCTGGGATCAAACCCAGGGACGGGCTCCCTGCTCAGAGGAGAGTCTGCTTCTCCCTCTCCCTCTGCCCCTCCCCCTGCTTGTGTGCTCTCCCCCCCCTCTCTATAATAAATAAAAAATCTTTAAAAAAAAAACACAACAACATGTTGCTGGAGTGCCTGGGAGACTCATGATCTTAGTGTGATGAAATTGAGCCCCACGCCCTCTGTGCAGTGTCTACTTGCGATTCTCTCTCTCCCTCTGCCCCTACTCCACTCTCTCTCTCTAAAAAATAAAATGAAACTAAATCTTTAAAAAAAAAAAATCATGTGACTCTGCCTGAGGACCTGAGTAATAAAACCTAGGTCTTGACGACTCCAGTACTCTTTAAGAGTTACGTGTTAGGAAGAAATCTTCCCCTGACAATTTCAGTTAGCATAGGTCACCTCTTTGAGACTTACTCCATAGACACTTTTTAATCTATTAGGAAAAAAAGTCGGAGATTCGAGGAGATGGCAGCAAGTTTCATTGCTGTTATATTCGGAGGGGAAAATGTCCCTTATTAATTTCCTACAGAATGCTGGTTTTTCAAGTTTTCCGGATCGGGCTTCCTGCCTGGAGGGTTGGGATCTTAATTCCAGAAATCCGCATTGTTGCTCAGATCCAGAATCCATCTGTGGTCTTGGGCTGCTGGGAGGCCCAGAGGCCCTGACCTATACAAGCATCTTCCCTTCTTGGCTCCCAGGGCTCCAGGCAGTATGTTTACTCAGGGCTTTGGCATTTATGTTTGCTCGGCACATTTAGTCACATGGAATCTTTAATGGCCACTCTGACTGCTCAGTGCCAATTTCAAAGCTGGGCCCCAAAGGAGAGCAATAGGAAAAGGGAATAGAACTTGGCAGGGAGGAAGGAAGCTTAGAGAAACTGCAGTTTTCAGTTTTTGTTTTCATTTTATTCTTTCTGGCCTGTCTCTGCTTTCATGAGGGCATTGATAGAAGCATTTGTTGTCTTATGCTTGAGGTGTTATAAACTATATTTTATATGACATTGAAAATGAAATAGAGTAATAAAATTAATTTGGAACTGGCTGTATCTCCCAAGAGCAGAAAAAGGATCTGGTGAAGTGTAAGTGAAGTCCAAACTGACCATGACAAAATAATAAAACAGTGTCATTTTAAAAAGCAGGCTTGCTATTGGGACATATAAATAGACATAAATTGGCAGCTCTCTAAGTGTGGTCTGATGAGCATTGGTGGGCCCGAAGGATCCTCCAGGTGGCCTCTGAGCTGGTCTCTTATAATTTCAGCATTTAAATACTACCACATTTATACTTTCTTTGTAGTCTAGAATAAATCAGTTTATAGCCCTCATTAATGTCTCTTTAAAAACAACATGTCTCAATAATTTTGGTCAGGATATGTGGTCTATGATGTCCTGTGCCATATGGAAATGATACGTGGGCCAGAAATACATAAGAAGCCCTAGAATCACATAGATAAACCCTCTAAGTATAAGTTAACATTTAAGACATGCACAGTATGTGCCGGGACTTGCACCAGGTAGTCTTAGAAAAGGATTTAGTACCCCCAACTACTTATTGCCCCATCCCAATTTATGCCAGAAGGGAATGAGTTGTAGAAGAATTAGAAATGGGACTTTAATTCTTTTATTTTATAACCTCCTGAGTGTTTCACATTTTTTTTCAGAAAGCATGCATTTTTTTATTACTTACAAAAAATAACATGCTATCCCAAATTAACTGTTTAGTTAGCATCAAGCACCATTCTAAAGTTTACATACTTTAGCTCATTTATTTTAATTAAAAAAAAATACTAATTTGGGGGCTATTACTCCCCCCCCAATTTTGTAGCTAAGGAACCTGAGGCACATGGACATTTCTTAGGGTTGCACCATTGGTAAGTAATGGAGTCAGGATTTAATCTCAAAGGTCTCACTCCAGAGCCCCACACTCAGCTGAGACTTTGTACTGACTTGGTTCCCTGAGGATTTTATATTTTGGGGGAAAATCAGCAATACAGAAATTTAAAAAAAAACAACAAAAGTAAATGTGAAAGTCTACCATAATCATCACTGGGTTTATCCCAACGATGGTGGTTATATAGAAGCTTTGTGTAGACTCTAGTTGGTAATAGAGAACAACTGATTTTACATGCTCACAGGTCCACTTGGACACAAAACTATGTGTCCAAAAGCTTACATCAAAATGTCACCCTAATATGGTGACATAAAAATGTCTTACTTGGGGGAGCAAGTATGACTCCATTTAACTGCCTGGCACCAAGCATTTTTGTACCTCTGGGAGGGCTTGGATTCATGCTACCAGTACAGAAGGCAGTGAATAGCAGGAGCAGCAGAAATGTGAGCAGAACCCCAGAGAAAACAGGTGGCCACCCCGGGTAGAAGGCAGGCCAGTCAAGGGCTGCGCCTGATGCAAAGGTCCATGAGACAGGAAGGCCTCCAGTCAAGCACTGTGGCTTCACCATGGAAGGCTGCTGTCTTGCAGAGATTTCAAGGGGCCTGAGTGTTCCTTGGGATTCTCCTCTCTCCTGCCACTTCTTAGATGGCTAGTAAGCCACATACGTCAGCCCTAAAGCTTAATAGCTGAGAAAAGATTTCTAAGAGTAACCTAGAAACCTAGAAGCATCTACCCATCCTGATTAGAGGAATTCCCCAATGTTCACTTTCTCACCCATAACGCAAATCACCAAACAAAACCGCATGGTGGAGGGGGTCCATTAAAAGTTTTCATAACATGGAGCAGAACATTTAAACAAAGGTGTGATGGCAACTACAAGCATTTGCAGAAATGAGCATTAATTTACAAGTACCATCTTTGAATCTTTATGAAAATCAAGAGCGTATGGATGCTGAGAGCTAAGAGATTAGGTATGAGATGGTATGAGAGCAGACAAGGATTTAAATACAAAACAAAACTTTTGTGGCTGGGAGGCTGGTAGAAAGAAACAGGGAACTGTAAATGTGATAAGTAGAGAATAAGAAAAAACCAAACTCTGACCCTGGGATTGCCTTTACCTTAGAAGCACTAGCACAGTGGAAACTGTCGGAAATAAATGGAGTGAGTTGGAGACACAGTTGAGCATGTGTTCCACAATCCGAAAGGGCAAAGAGACAAAAATGATCTCAGAAGAGATCAGATACGAAAGAGATAGATGGAGTCTCAAACTACGAATAATGTATGTTCCAGAGGAAGAGATCAGAATAAACGCGGCGGAACAGTGACAAATATCAGAAAAGAAAATATGTGCTGAAGATGAATCTGACCCCGTAAGTTGATTCTTACCCTGTTTCTGGTAAAAACACCATTCAGATACCCCACACTTTAAAAGGTTTCTCCTATTTCTGCTGCCCAGGATCCATTCTCTTCCTTGAATTCTGAAACTGGAAGGACGTCTTAGTAGGACTAAGGGAGTGGAAATCAGAGAAAAATTAAGAAAAATGGAAGTGAGCTCTCAGGCATGGACTGTGTACCCCCAGGAAACTAAAGAGGGGTACAATTAGGGGTTTACGTTAAGGATCTAAAGTACCTGGAACCCCATATGTGTAGGTATATTAATAATCGAAGCCCCAAAACTAATCAGAATCTTTCATTTAGCGGTAAGAAGGGCCCAGGCTACACACTGAGAAGTCCTGAGCCCACCGCTGACCAAACACACACCCACGCGTTTCTATGCATCCTTGCTTTGCCTCACTGTCCTCCCCTGTGAAACAGGAGAACAGCTGGTAACTGTCTAGCCCACTGCAGAATGGTGTTACAGACCTATGAAGAAAACCACACACACAAAAGTTTCCCACAAATGTCGATGTTATTAGGAGCCCAGGGACCATTACGCCAAGCTGGGTGACTGGACTGCACCCCTTAGGTTGAAGGAGCCACTCCACACCAGCTGATTTTTTAAGAGTAACCTAAATTTTTTTTTTCCAAGTCACAAAGATTTTATTTTGTTTTTTCTTCTAGGAATTTTACAGATTTGGGTTTTACATTTAAGTCTGTGATACATTTTAATTTTTTCAGATGATGACATATATGGGGCACTTTTTTGGGGTTTATGGATATCTAATTGATACAGCGTCATTTGCTAAAGTGCCTATATTGTTTTTTTAAATTATTTTTTATTTTTTTCATTTTATTATGTTACGTTAATCACCATACAGTACATCATTAATTTCTGATGTAGTGTTCCATGATTCATTGTTTGCATAACCTAAATTTAAAAGCAAGGTCTTTGCTTTGTGGCTAAGCAAGCTTCACTTATTAAGAAAGAAGCATACACTAACCTAAGTAATTGCATTTCCACAGTTCCCAGACACATCAGCTAAAAAAAATCATTACACATACGTCAATCGTATAGAATAACAGAAACAGTCACAATAGCAGAAATTTGTTAGAGGATCCATATCTCCTGCTTTGAAAATAAACTTGTCAGCTTTGCTTTATCATTTCGTTTCCACAGTGTTTTCAATTTACTGGCTCAGTATTCACATACCAGCAGGAGACTATTATCTCAGAATAAGTAATAATATGTCCCTCAAGACATTCTCTTCATTGTACTTTATAATTTTATATTTATTATTGGAGCACCTCACTGTAAAACTCAATACAAGAACAAAGAAATAATGTTATAGAGAATGTGTCTTTAGGCAATACTCAAATCTTTTCTAGAACATTCCTAGAAGAAATGCATAGAAACATAGCTGTCAGAGGAGAGCTAAGCATGCTGTTTTCTTTCTGGGTTCCTGTACTACTGACTCTCATACAAAGGAGTTTATTATCGGAACCCCATGTCTTCACTGATATATTAATACTTTCAAAGAGCTTTGATTCTTGGGGCCGTGACCGAAGGAGGACAGTGTTTAGTCCAATCTTTAAAAGTATAACTCTGTGTGTTAACTTTACTGGAATTAAAATAAAAACTTACTTTAAAATTTTTTTGAAGTTAGAAAAAAATTACGTTGCCTATCAGGGCTAAGATAGGGCAAGGTCAGGGAGCCACTTGCCTCAGGAGGAAATTTATGTGCAAAAAATCTCAGTCCATGAGGAGATGATATTTGAATGCAACATTTAAAAATATAAAAATTAGGGCCACCTGGGTGGTGCAGTCGGTTGGGCATCTGACTCTTGAGTTAGGCTCAGGTCAGGATCTCAGGGTCCTGGGATGGAGCCCATGCCGGGCTCAGCGCTCAGCAGGGAGTCTGCTTGAGATTCTCTTCCCCTCTGCCCTTCCGCCCCGCCCTCCCCCCTTACTCTCTCTTTGTCCCACTCTCTCTCGAATAAATAAATAAATTTTAAAAAATAATAATAAAAAATAGAAATTAATGCAAAAAACCCATGATGAACAAAATCTGGAGGGAACCACTGCATCACATTTTCACATAATGGCAGGATGAAAACATGATTTATGGTGCTGAAATCAGATGACGATAAACACAAAGTCTGTCTTGAAGGGGGAATAAAGGTGCGAAGGGGGCAGACCAAGGAGTATGTGCTGAAGAAATCACTCCTGATTGAGTGACAGTGAAGGGAAGGGGCTTTCTGATTGTTTATCGGCATGTGCACCTCAGAAATTCGTTTTACCCTTGGCTAGACAGAAATTCATTTGATCTCCCGCCCACTTGCCAACCAGTGTCTCTTAAGGCCTAGAATTTAGGAAGAGGTAGACGGGACACCTAGCTTCCTCTGCCTTCAAAGGAATTTATACAGATTTATTTGGAACCAGCAACGTGCCCTCATGTCTGAGGGGACTGGGGTGGATATTTAAGTGGATGTTCGCCCCAGAAGATAAGAAACTGCTGTTAGCCACATTCCCCTCCCCCCACCCCCCCAATCCCTGATACACAGACACTGGCCAGTGAGAGTGGGTGGAGCAATGTTCCTCTCAAGAGGGTACAGTGTGCTCTTCTGGGGGTGGCTCCACTGCCCTCCTGTGTGGTTGCTGGCTGTGCTGCAGGCCATTTGGATAATGTATGCGTGGCGTGCTGCCAGAGCCCAACAGGTTAGCTGCCAGGTCATGGCGGGGGAGGGGAGCTGTACTACCACCCATTCCCAGCCTACAACAGTTATGGTCGCTCTGGGCATTCATTCCATCTCCTTCCCTCAGTAAAGAGGAGGGAGACTGAGAGGAACACGATTAACAACAGCAACAGCAAAAAAATAAATGCATTTCAAGCTGAGAAGCGAACAGATGATTCAACAGTCTTCCACATTCCTTTTAGTGTCCTGCTCAAAGTAACTGGCAGTGGTTTATTTTTCTCCTGTTAAATTCGAGCATGGGTTATATGGCTTTCTGGGTGGGCAGTTAATTCTTTGGCCCAGGTTCAGCTTTAGTTCATATCTTAGTAGTGGAATGTATCTATGCGCTCGTAAATTAACCTCTACTCTAAATATCTGCCCAGACCAGAAGGCTTAGGTTCAAGCTCAGTGACAAAAGCCATGGTGATATGCAAATCACTTGTTCGGCAGGTGAAGGATGAGTGGTGGGATCCGAGCAGGGCCATTAGCCAGAGGGAGGTCTGCTGGCTCTGCCATGGGCTGCAGGCCCCCCTCGCTGCCGCCAA
Source organism: Zalophus californianus (assembly GCF_009762305.2). NCBI lineage: Eukaryota > Metazoa > Chordata > Mammalia > Carnivora > Otariidae > Zalophus > Zalophus californianus. The sequence continues at coordinate 123,097,815 of NC_045599.1, read as the reverse complement.
GCTTCTGATGAGGTGGCAACCTGGCCCAAAGTCGTGGGGGCTCATTTTGTTACTCTTTCTTTTCCTTCAGCGTGGTGGGATAGATCTGTGAGAACTGAATAACCCTCTGAAGTTGGTGGGGAGAAAGAATTTACAATTTTAAGCTAAGAAGGGCTGCTGTCTTCCCTTCTTCACTGTACATCTGGGACATTTTTAAGGGTTAACCTGGGATTCTTCTCTTCCAAGAAGCTTTCCCTGCCATGGGTGATGGATATTTCATGTGGCATTTTTATAGCCTTATGTTCGAATTACTCGTGAATATACCAACTGTACAAATCATGTATATGAGTTTCTAGTGGGAATTACCACTGCATCCAACTCATCCTGAAATTCCTTGCATAGTATCTTGAATGTAAGTGAAGGTTTGTTGAAAGTATGTAAATGAATGAATGAATGAATAAAACCATAAAGTTGTATAAATCCAAGTTGGTCGACAACTTGGCAACCATTAGGTTGTTATTAGGCAAGTACGTTTTTTAAAAAATGTGGGTATGTGGCTCCCTGATGATTCTCTATAGCCTGATGCTAGGCTGGCACCTGTGACCTTTGCCAGAGCCTTCCTGATGATTCTGATTTGGGGATAGTTGTAGGAACAGTCAAGATTCTGCATTTTCAAAAGGATAACCAAGTGTCTGATATGCAGTTATGTTTGTGATTCACTGGTTTAGGATATCTGACCTGGTATTAGAAACATTATAAGTAAAATAATAATCATAATAACTGTTACTTATGGGTTACTATATGTCAGATACTGTTCTTAATGCTTCACATATTTTAAGGCATTAATCTTCACAATCATCTAAGGAGGTGAATACCATTATTGTTCCCATTCTATAGGTAAAGAAACAGAGCCACAAAATGTAATTTGCTTAGTGGAGCTGGGATTTGAACTCAGTCTGGCTCCAGAGCAATTCTCACCTATTATACTTCCCTCCTTCTCACTTCAGCTTCTGGAGATAGTGGTTTAAGCCTGAATTTTTGCCTTTCCTTTCATCCCATATCCTATTGAAATGACAAAAAATATAAAAAATAAGAATAAATAAAGAAATGTCCACATGGCAGTGAGAGGAGCTCTGTTGATTTGCTGCCCAGGGAAACACCCATAATGGGTAAAAATTATAAAAGAAAAATCATTTAAAATGTCTGGAAATTGTCCTAAGGGCATAGAGCAAATGAAAGACTTTTTTTTTTTTTTCAAGAAACTCTACTGCATCTCAGTAAGAACAGTGAGTCTGTGGCACTTGAGCTGTCAACAGATTAAAGGACAAAACCAAACTGATTATCTCCATGGATGCAGAAGAAGAATTCGACAAAATCTAACACTCCTTCATGAGAAAAATACTCAGCAAACTAAGAGCAAAAGGAAACTTCTTTAGACTGATAAAAGGCATCTATGAAAAACCCACAGCTAACACTGTACTTAATGATGAAAGACTGAGTATTGTCTGTTAAGGTCAAGAGCAAAACAAGGAAGTCTTCTCTTACCTTATATATTTAACGTTGTACTGGAGCTCCTGGCCAGGTCAGTTAGGCAAAAAAAAAAAAGGAAATAAAAGGCATTCAGATAGGAAAGGAAGAACTAAAACAATCTGTGGTTGACTTATTCTTACATTTAGAAAATCCTCAGGAATCCACTAAAAATCTCTTAGAATTTGATAATCAAACCCAACAAGGTTGGAGGGTACCTCTAATATACAATATACAAAAAGAAATTATACTTCTATATACTCGCAATGAGCAATCCAAAAAGGATATTAAGAAAAAAAATTTCCTTTACAATAGCATTAAAAGTACTTAGGTAGGAGCGCCTGGGTGACTCAGTTAGTTAAGCATCTGCCTTGGGCTCAGGTCATGATCTTGGAGTCCCAAAGATCTAGTCCTATGTTTGGCTTCCTGCTTGGTGGGGGCTCTCCCTCTCCTTCTGCTCCTCCCCCCACTCATGCTCTCTCTTTCTCTAATAAATAATAAAATCTTCAAAAAAAGTACTTAGGTATAAATTTACAAAACAAGTGCAAAACTTACATGTAGAGAAAAAGAAAAAAAAACCTTACACTCTAAAAACTATAAAGCTTTGTTGAAAAAATAATTTAAAAAGATCTAAATAAACAGAAAGACATCCCATGTTCATAGATCAGAGAATATTAAAATTAATATTACTAAGATTGTAATACACACCAAATTGGTTTACGTATGCAATACGATCCTTATCAAAATCCCAGACGACTTTTGCAGAAATTGACAAAATGGTCAAAAAATTCATATCAGAACACAAGGGAGCGGGATAACTAAAATAATCCTGAAAAGAAACAGAGTTAAAGGACTCACACTTCCCAATTTTCCTCCCATTCAATGGTGAAAAGAATAGTGTTTTCAACAAATGGAGTTCGGACAATTGGTATCCACTTGCGTAAGAATGAAATTGTTCTCCTTCCTCACACCATATACAAAGTTACAAAATGAATCAAAGACCTAAACGGAAGAGCCAAAACTATACGATTCTTAGGAGAAAACATAGGAGTAAATCTTTTTGACCGTGGAGTAGGCAATGTTTTCTTAGATATGACACCAAAGACATAAACAAAAAAAGAAAAAAGATAAATTAGACTTTTTCAAAATAAAACTTTTATGCTTAATGTGCTTCACCATCAAGAAAGTGAAAAGACAGACCACAGAATGATTTTTGAAATCCTTTAGCCAAGAAATGAATCTCAAAGCAAAACACCCCTTTCCAACTAGACCAAAAGTGTTTCAGCCGTGGTACAATTCAGCTTTGGTGACAGTGCGGGGGTATAGGAGCCCTCATGCTCTACTGTGTATTAATGAGTACTTTGGCAGTGCCTACCACTCTATATGTTTTTTCCTTTTTCTTCAGAAAGTCTAGGTCTATGGATTCACTCTACTAACATGCTCACAAAAATACACAAAAATTAATGTGCAGGGATAGCTTTTAAAGGATTATTTACAATAGCAAATAAAAGGAAACAATCTGAAACTTATCAATAGAGAAGACATTTAACAAATCATGGTACAGTCACCATTTATAGGATTTATAAGATATTTTCTTATTTCCATAGGAGTGAAGTAAATCCTTTTTTTTTTAAAGATTTTATTTATTCATGAGAGACAGAGAGAGAGAGAGAGAGAGAGAGAGAGAGAGAGAGAGGCAGAGGGAGAAGCAGGCTCCCAAGGAGCAGGGAGCCCGATGTGGGACTCGATCCCAGGACCCTGGGATCATGACCTGAGCCAAAGGCAGACGCTTAACCATCTGAGCCACCCAGGTGCCCAGGAGTGAAGTAAATGTATAAACTAACAAGCAAAGCTGTTCACAATAGACAGAAATAATTGAAAAAAGTCCATCATATGTGACAATATGTACAATGATTTTTTTATACTAAACATAAAACAAGACTATTGTGTCCATTATTTCTCAGGAGACATCGAAATATTATTAAATACCTGCTCAACTTATCTTGGTGCAGACGGCAGATCAGTGCCCATATGAGAAGAAGCTCAATACCAAATAAAAATGCATGGAATTTGAATATTTGCCCTTTTAATGTTTGATTCTGAGGCATATATTTGAAGCTACTCTTTGTTTATTCTCAGATGTCTTCAAATATGTACTCCAAATTTGGTGAATATTCATTCGGCAAATTTTATGTGATACAATGACAGAATAAGCAGAAATATGATTCAAATTTATAGATTTGAATATATATATAACGCATATATAATATGCACATATAATAACCTGGAAATATGTATACCAAAGAATGTTCCGTGGCTACCTTTTAGGGTAAGGGTAGAAAAAATAAAAAAGTGAATGGCAAGGATGTTGTATTTTACCTTGTACTCTCTACTCTATTTGAATTAATACTGGCATTTAATACTTTCATAATTAAAAAATAAAGAAAATGTGGTAAATTAAACATAAAAAACTGAAGGTAAAAAAGCAACTACGTTCAGAAGGTAATACATTTTTTTCAAAAGTAGCTTTGTTTGCTTTTAAAAAAAAATGTTACTCTTTTTATTCCTTTCTAGTCCTGGAGCCCTCAAAAATTGACCACTTCCTTGAAATTATTTTTGCTCTCTATAGATTTCTTTCTTTCTAGTTCAACAGTATTGAGACAGACTAGTTTAAACTTCTTCTATTTAAAGGCCCCCCATGTTGAAGTCTCTCATGTGCCTCGTATTCACTCTTTCTGTCAGGATAGCATCTCAGTTGTGTTCCACTTTCGGAACTCACTTTTTATTATTCTGTTGGCTGGACTGACTTCATTTAAGATTACATAAAAAGATGTGCCAAATGGCATGACCCATTATTAAGAATCTAGAGTGTTCCAAGTTTTGAGACTTGCACCAAGTGTTTTCAGTATCACTTACTGTTTTATGTGTATGCTTGTCAAAAGCAATTACTCCCGATTCAGCAAAATTCAATGCTTTCTAACAAATGATGGGAGGGTAAACAACTCATTTACATGGGGAGGTTTATATTTTCAGAAATGCCTCAAGGGAGCCTTTCCAAGAGGCTAGAAAGGAATTCAGCGAAAAGGAAACAGCAGGAGGATCCTGTATTTCTCTGCAATTCAGCGGTACTGCTTGCCAATACCAACATCATAACATTTCAGAGCTCAGTTTTCCATATTTTGAAACTTCATACAGAGATTCCATCAAGGAAGTCAATCTCCTATCAGACCCAACTTTCTCTGTTAGTGGCTGAATTTTCTACTTCATGACATGAGTTAAGCTGCAAAAGTTTTTACATCCTGAGAATAGATCAGAAATGATGGGGACTTGCATTAACTTAGTGGTTCTCAAACTTTGGTTTGCATCAGAATTGCCTAGAAGTCTGTTAAAACCAGCAGATTGCTGGGCCCAACCACAGAGCTGCTGACCCAGTGAGTCGCAGGGCGGGGGGGGGGGGGGGGGGGGGGGAGAGGGGGCGGGGGGCGGGGAGCCTGAGAATTTGCATTTCTAGTGGGTTTTTAAGGGATGTTGCTGCTATTCTGGGTACCACTCTTAGAGAACCACCATCTTAACTCTTCAGCAACTAGGACTCCAATTAATAACTAGATGCTTTAGCTCACTACGAGTATCTTCTTGGCTCTCAAATATTAAGGAAGCCAGGTATTAGTGGCGTGGTCTCTGAATATGATTATTCTAAGAGAAAAGAATGATATTTACGGCTGCTGTTTTTCTAAAGGGATTCATCTGGGCGCTGGTGGAAAGTGATTCAGTGGTGCTGGGAGGGGTTTACAGGGGTGCTGATTATTTCAGTGTGACAACTTCTCTGACCTTTATTTCACACCATGGAATCAACTGGGAAGAGTGGAGACTTGGGGGTTAAATGTAGGCACCATGCTTTAAGATTTTATGGTTCTAACATTCTAAAATTCGTGGCCCCTAACCTTGTGTCAGTCCTTACTGGACTTGTCCGTGGCCCTCAGGGAAAGCGTGAGTGGAGGCAAATGTTTCTAAATCACGTCGTTAGAACTGATCATATAGATAGTTTTTGGTCTTTAAAGCAATATCTTTCTAGTTCTGACTTATAATTCAGCAAAATTACGATATTCCAGATTGGTTTGGCAACTCTGCTAGTTAATTAATAATCTTATTATTAATTAAAAGTGAAAGCTATTATTATTACAACAACTGGAGCTCTGCCGGGAACACTGGAACCATATAAATATCCAATTTAGTCAGCAAAACCAATGTGCCAGATGCTGTGTTAATTGTTTTATATATGCTTCAGTGTTTTCTTTTTACTATGTTTTATTGAAATGGGCAGAACTTTTATTTTATTACCAATTTAGTCAAATTGATTTGCAACTGATTCATACTCATTGGCACAGTTTTCCAGAGAGCTGTGGTTTGTCTATGAGAAGCCAAAGGCAACTCCAGTTTTCACTTAAAACATCACTTAGAGTGGGAGAAGGCTGTATGGGCCTTCTCTTCATACACTTTTGGGTTACAAGAGGAACACTTACTCATCCTAACTGAGAATTTTGGAGAATTATAAAATTGGAGCACAATATTAAATTAACGCTGATTTTTAGTATTCATAAAAGTTTTCATAGCATTTTAATAGCTTTATGATCTTTTAAACATTCCTGTAAAAGTGTGGTTATCATTTCATTTCACAGTTAAGATAGATGAAACATAAAGAGGTAAAGGGTTTTTTTTAGGCCCCCAAACAGCTACTTTGTGTGTGTGAGAGAGAGAATATGAAGGCTAGACCCACCCTGGAGGTTCCTTCATTCTTACTTTTTAGGTAGTAATATGATGGAAAGAACAGACTTTCTAGTCAAATACAGCTGGTTTGGATTTCCGCTCTGGTCCATACTAGCCACATGTCAGTGAATTAATGACTTAATCTCTCTGAGCCTCAGTTTAGTTAGCTGCAAAATGGAGCTATTGTCACTCCTTACTTCATACAATTGCAGTAAAGATTAGAATTCATTTATGTAAAGCATTGAGCACGTAAGTACTCAAAAAACATGGTTGTTACTCGTGCACACTGGGGATTGGGATTGTAAACGGTAGGTTCCGTGAAGCCAGGAAATATGTCTCTCTTTCCCATCGTGTTCCCAGAATTTAGCACAGTGCCTTGCACAGAGAAGACATTCATTAAATGTGTATTGAGTGAATTAATGTACCACAAATAGTGGCTACTTATCATTTAATCAATCACAGGCTTGATTTAGATTTCAAAGTGCATGCCAGGCCATTCCTGTGGGCTAATCACATCTGCTTAGAAATCATACCAGGAGATCATGAAATAAATCGTTTGTCACTTGTGATAGTCTCTCCCAAACAAAAAGAATAATAGATTTCATTTTTCACCCGGAAACCTTATTGAAGATGGAGGCACAAACACATGCGGGGGATACAGTACTGAGCTATTACAAAAAACTCAGATAGATCCCCAATTCTGGCCCAGGGTTAACTGATATGGAATGGGTCCTGTGTCAAGATTTCTCAAGCCCAGTCCAGTAAGCGTAAGTCACGTCTTCAGCTTACACACAAACGCATGAATTAACTAACACAAAGAAGCACAAGGAATATTCAGACTAGGGTGTGAGGAGGAACCACTCCCTAGGAAAGATTTTGGAACGGGCCCAGTGCCCACCACCCTGAACTGGCAGCCAAAATTAATCAAGTATGAGGAAGTGTATGGGCTTACTATCAGACAAGTCTGCATTTAAAACCCAACTCTTCTGTGCGAGTTACTGAACCTTCCTGAGACTCAATGTACTCATCCATGAAATGGGGATAATAACAGACCCTAGGCACCTGATGGGGTTGTGGGTGTTAAATGTGATAATGCATGTAAAATGCCTGGCACAGATGAAGCCCTTGATGGGTATTGGTGTATTATAATTATTATTAGTAGTAGTATGTAGGAAGCTGGAGATGATCCTGAGCATGATACAGTGGTCAGGGAGACCTGGGTAGAGCTCAGGATATAGGGTCTTCAGGTAGGTGAACAAAAAGGAACTGGTGGGTGTCAAAAGCAAGACAAGGGCCGTCCAAACCCATTTTCACCCATGAAACAATTTTACCTGAGGATAACTCTGAAGGTGGTGAATATGAACGGAAACTGCTATACTTATTCAAACTGATAGGTTGGTATAATCTATTTTTCACCGTTGTACCTAATCAGGTTTGGTTTGAAATGTGTGTTGCTTTGCATACCTTTGCAATGACAACATAAGAAAAATGCCAGAACATGTCCAGAAATAATCCTCCTCCCGGGTTCTTGCAGACCAAGCTTACCATCACTGTCTGCCTCACTGATGATGTTGCAACTTCGTGTTTTTCACTCTCTCTGTCTTGCACACAGACACACTTGGAGCTTATCAGTGCTGACCCCTCACTTCCAGGCATCCAGTGATTCCAAAGTGACGTTCTTTCCCCTCGTCCAATGAACAGGAAAAGTGGGCTGATAGCCTTACCCACACAAAGCTGTTAGTGATGTGTTTATTATTTCTTTCAAAATAGTTACCATCTGAAAAAGAAAAATGCCTGGAGAGGCTAATCCTTGTCTCAAAGGGATTGATTTTTTTTTCAAAGGGATTGATTTTTAATGATGGAATTTCAGGCTTTGTAGTACATGGGGATAAGCATGAGCTAAGTAGGAACAGAAAATCAGTTTTGGGGAGGGCACCTGGGGTGGTTTCCTCTCACCCCTGTGATACTCCTCCTTCTCTCTATGTCTCTGTCATCCCCTATTTTAGATGTCACATTCAACTATTGGAGGAAAAAATCACAAAGATACAGGGTTTGGAATGGTTGTGCGGGCAAACGCATTTGAGAAATACTGACTTACATAATTGCTCAACGCAATGTATTAAAATCAAAGGATGAGAATAGAGCACAGGCAGGATAATTTTATCTGGTTGTGATGAATTTCTGTGCAGATTCTAATAAGTAAATGACAACACACTTAACTCCAAAATAGACACGATGAATGAAGATCCAGAAATTGTCATTTTCTTAACCATTAGAAGAGGGCGATGTGCCTTTAGCCTAGGAGACCCTCAATTCTCAGGCAGTATTTTCAAGGGAATTACTAGACTGTACAATCTATTCTATGAAGGCAGAGACCTTGCTTGTTTCCTATAGAATCTGCAACACTGGGCATGGTGCCTGACACATAGTAAAGACTTAATAAAGATTTGTTCAACAAATGAATGAACCAACGCATTCCTCAGGCTTTGGTTATGCTGAGGCTTGTGTTGATACAGAGTGGGAACATTGAAATGGGCTGCTCATGTCAGCTGTTGCAGGGATAAACGACTGAGGTCTCAGGTGCTGTCTTTCTGGCTCCATCACTGGCTGTGCTGCGTCTTGCACCTTAAGAGCTGCTCTTAGCTGATGATTGAGCTTAGGGTGCGGGTGGGGCGGCGGGGAACTAATGCAGGCCAATTGCTGTGAGATCCAGGTCTTTCCACCAACACTGAGTTCCCATCAGCCTGGCCAAAACTTTCTTGGAACTGCATTGCCATCTGCAACTTTTCAACCCAATCCCCCTTCCCTCCCTCCCTCCTTCCACTGACGGCAGACCTGCATTTTCCATCTTAAGTATCCCCTTGCCTTTTCTTGTCCCTCCTCCAGTAAATCTCTTGCAAATCCAGTGCTACCTTGGTATCTACTTCTAAGTGATCCTGAACTAGCACAGACATATATATAGTAGCTAAGTCACAGAGAAACGTGAATAGTTTAAATTTAACCTGTATAAATCCAGACCTGCAATTTATTTGTAAAAATTGAATAAGTAAGTACATTTTCATCGTATCAAAATGATCCTCTCACCCAAGGGGCAACCTCTTTTCTTAGAAACATCCTCTCCCCACTACTGCTATCACAAGGTCACCCAGAATATATGAAATAAGAAAACTATTGGTCTGGATATGCCTTGGGAAACAACAAATGCATTTATAGCACCCCCACAATTTCAGATTTAAATGACATTTAAAATTCAAAATTTAATTCATCCACCGTAGGTTAAAAAAGGTAGGGACAGCAGAGTGGCTCTCATTAAGCCTGTTGCCTAGTAACCCTACACAGAATCCAGGATCATCTGACATCCTCGGCGAGCATGTGAACCAAAGCTCGGTTTTACAGCTGGACTCAAGACCCCCACTTTGGGTAATTTCTGAGTGATGCCTCAGGTGCCCAAATACAGAATGAAAAAGAGAAAATTGTTTGGAATTTGAACATCTACCTAATGTTGACACTTAATTGTTTGGAATTTGAACGTCTACCTAATTTTGACACTTAATCCCATATCTAAGCTCACATGAACCAAGAATTCTTGGCTGTGTATGGGTCTTATATTTCCTATAGAATGCTTATGTCCAGATAATGATTATGCAGTGTAGAGCACAAGGTAGGTATTCAATGTCCACTTGTGGCTGAATATATGAAAATATCGATTGCGAAGACTTAGAAACAGATCCAAATGAGCAGGATTTAGGATTTAGGTTGAAGGGTCTTCAGCAGACAGTTGGTTAATAAAACCAACAACCAAAATGCAAAAGATGCTATTTGTTCTTTAACTGAAAAATGATTCTTTCCAGCAGGCAGAGAAGGCCATTACCCCGAGGACCCATCTTGCCAGGTCCAAGTTGTTCCCAGGGACCTCGCAGCAGCCAGCAAGCACAGTCATGAACTGGAATAACATTTACTGGAATGGGATGGAGAGGCCTCCTTTTGGATGACTTGAGGGTGATTCAGAGGAATACTTCATAAAATTTTCACAGGGTCTCAAATTCTTCCTTGTTTTCAAAAATATATACATTTTTATGCACAGGGCAAAAGAAGAGAAAGAGGGGAACATGGACGATTCTGGCTCATTTTCTCTGATGATTTCAGTGTAGACTCTGCGGTTGCTCTTTTTTTTTTTTTTTTTTTAATGTAGTCCAAAAGGCTAATGGAAACACGATCCATCAGCTGTGAAAAATGACTAAGTGCTAGCTGTTTGCAAAGGTATTAACCATGTGACTCTTACACTATGATGGTTAAAAAAAAAACAACAATGTGGATTGCTTTTTCATGTCTGTGTGTGTGTGCACGCACATGTGAGCGTGTGTGTGTGGGTGTGCATGTGTGCATGTGTCAGGCTTGCCAGGTTTGCTCTTGGCCTAGGTCTGCACAGCTCTGGTTTCAGTTGGCGGCAGCCCGGGACAATTTGCCTTTTTCTTCTGCTTGGAAGCTCTGCTGATAATGCTGTTTAAAGGGCTCAGGTGCTGACAAGCTGGGCACTGCCAGGATCTAGGGTCACAGGAAGTCCATCAAATTACAGAGCTTCTTTCACACCACATACTGGAGCAAGGAAATGAATCATGCGCCTCTTTCCCTGTCTCCCTGTCACAGGCAGTCCAGACCTCTTCTTCAACTTCGGATTCAGTATTAATTCTTCATACTAGTGGCTTAGCAAATACTTAATTTGTTACTGTAAATGACAACAGTAATCCCTTGACTGTGTTTTTCCTTTAACTTGTACAAATTTTAAGGTCATCCTTTAAAAGTCATCTATCCCTTCCCCCCACCCCCAATCCCTGACCCCAGCACAAACATGTGCTCACACATGGGTTACGAAAGGCTGGGACATAAACCGAGTCTTTATGATATTCACATCAATAACGAGTGTCGCATTTTGGTCTACATCAGAAGCATGGGGGAAGAGGGTGTTGGGAAAAACACAGACTCTTGGTCACTACTCCAAAGACCCTAATTCTTTAGGACTGGCTATCTGTATCTTTTACACCAAAGTCTGAGAACAACTGGTATATTAATTCCCTGATGTGGTCTCTATGCAGGATCAGAAGACTCTTGCCTTTTGTAAAGCGCTTTCTCCTATCACTCTACCCTCTGCCACAAGCTATTTATTCACCAGCACCGTCTGCTTAGCTGCCCATCTTGGCTTTCCTGAGGCTTGGTGCCATTTCTCCTGTTTCCCTCAGCCCCCATGTGCTGGCTCTTCAAATAGCCAGCTTTGCAGTTCTGGAATTGCTGATCTGTGTCCCTATCTGTATAATGAGAGTTGTATTAGATACATTTCTGAAATTCCTTCTTCCTCTAAAATGCTGTCCTTCTCTAGATAGCTAGTCATTTTCTGTACTTGTGCTATGTTAGGTTATCGAACGATCCCACAGCAGCTGTTTTGGCTCATGTGACTTCCCAATCTGTCTGTGGGCCGCCTGTTTGGGAGGTGTCCTGTCCCATCAGACAGACTTAGCAGAAGTCGTGTCTGGGGGTGTGGCTCATCAGGAAGTCGAAGGGAAGGACACACCAACTGGAGACGGGAGGACGGAGCCCAGGAAGGAGCCCAAACGGCAAGTGGGGTAATGCTGAACACAGGGTGAACATTTAGGTAGTCTAGGCTGGTGGCAGGTATACACAGTGCTAAATTCAAAAAGCAAAATCCATTTAAGAACCAAAGGGAATTCAAGTACTACAAACAAATATTGGGGGTGATGTTTGCAAGAGGGATGTTTGGGGGGAACCTAGGCTACTGGTAGGTATGCTCAGATCCAAATCTCAAAAGCCCAACCTGTTTAAGAGCCAAAGGGATGGTGGGTATCATACACAAAATTTGGGGGATGGCTGCAGGAGGGTATCAGGAAAAGAACCACAAACTCAGAGTTGGCTGGCAATGACTTCTGAGTCCTCCTTCTCTGTAAAATACCAACTGTGTTTGCCACCTTTCCCTACGGGCAAAGGGATTTCAGCCTGTGTTCTCAGCCCCCTCAGGCTTTGGACTAGTCTGGCCGGAGCCCTCAGTGCAATGGGAGGTTTGGGTAGTGTGTGAGATCGGGCTTGCTCTGTTTCCAGGATCTGAGATTTGTGGGATGGGGACTAAGAAAGCTTGGACAAGCTGCAGCTGTCGCCCACGTGTGTCTGCCACACCCGCCTCGTCCCCACGACTGCCTTTAGTCCTTGGTGTCCTGATTTTTAGCCCAGTTTCCTGGAGCTTTGCCAGTTGACTTGAGGGAAGTTTGTATTAGTTCCTTAGGGCTGCCCTAACAATGTGCCATAAAACCAGTGGCTTCAACAACAGAAATTTACTGCCTCACAGTTGTCAAGGCTGGAAATCTGAGATCGAGGTGTCCGTGGCGTCAGTTCCTTCTGCGGACCGAGAGGGAGAAATCTGTCCCATGACTTTTTCCTAGATTCTGGTGGTTTACTGACACTATTTGGTATTTCTTGGCTTCTGTTATATTATCCCAATCTCTGCCTTTATCTTTACATAGCGTTCTCCGTGTGTGTGTGTGTGTGTGTGTGTGTGTGTGTGTGTGTGTGTGTGTGTGCATGTGTGTCTGTGTCCAAATTTCCCTTTTTCATAAGGAGACCGGTCATACTGGATTAGGGGCCCACCCCTACTCAGTATGTCCTCATTTTAACTAATTAATTCTGCAAAGACTCTATTTCCAAATAAGGTCATAGTCTCAGATCCTGGGGCTAAGACTTCAATATAACGATTGAGGGAGAGGCCCAATTCAACCTCTAATAGGGCTCTTGCCTAGTTTTTCCAACCTATTTTTCTCATACCTGCAACTCTCTACCTGTGTCCTTAGCTACTGACAGGAGTTTAGCTTTCAACCAGATAGACCACTTGGAATCACAATACTGATTGCTAGTCACCTGACTTCACAATGCACGCAGCCTAGAATCCTCCTGGCATACTCTGTATACCAGATCAGACTCTCCTGGATAGCAAGGTTGTTCCAGCAGAACATCGAGTGTGTCTGGAAACTTGGAGTCAGTGCTTTGACCTGTTTCCTTTCCCCTATTTTGAGGCCCATGCTATAGACAGGCTATCTCTCTCTACCTTCCTCTATTAACACCTCCTCTACTTACTCATATACTCCTTCTTGGGACAGCTCTGTGAAGGCACTATCTTGGAAGCATCACAGCTGACCTCCCAAAGCAATAATAGTGCTTCCTACAGGCTATATGCTTTATTAATTAAACTAATAAATCATGTAGGTTAAAGCAACACTTCTGTGCTTTAGAATTCACAAAGTACCACCAAGAATATTACCAAGACGTCACACATGGACCATTGGTACTTGAAGTATGGGTAACCTACAGGAAATTTATAGGCAATGTGACTTCAACGATGGGTTGAATTATCAGAAAGTTAACAGGTATCTATATATCTACTTTACCTTTACGTTTAACTCACTGGATTATTCCTGAAAACTCATCAGTCATTCATTTGGCAGGCCTTCTGCTTTGAGCATTAGCTCTGCACCAAGTACGATGCTAGATTGGGGGAGAATGGACGAATGAGAGCTAGTTTCCGATGTAGAGGTCATCAGCTCCCCCATTCCCCTTTCATGGGATTATTCAGAAGACAAAGAATTTGACTAGATGATAGAAATGACTGAACTCGTCAAGTTCACAAGAAGAATGTGAAAAGATTGATTTCTTATAACTGGGTGTGAAATGAGCAGTAGAGGTGGGGGGTTTTGGCCTGTGACTTTTGTTTAAATATCAAGACCATCACATTCTCTGGAGATAGCTTTTTGTCAGAAGCTAATTAGTTCTCTTGCAGTGAACTTGGATAATGTCCTTCCTCTGACATAACTGTGAACCTTCTCCAGTGGCCCCATAAGCCTCTAGCACATCAAGGCCAATTACTATGGCTGTTTGACATGTAGAAGAACATCTCCAAGAAAAATAACAAGAGTCCAGAGAAGGAGCAGAGGTGGGGATGGGTGGCAGGGGTGTGAGGGTGGAAAGCTGTGGGGGGGGGGGTGCTAAAAAAAGAGAGATTGGGAAGCTGCTAAATTTTCGTAAAAATACAGTAGTAACAGATTCTGCCAACACAGCTGCTCTGAGCTTTCTCCTGTTTACGGTAAAATGGCAATGAAGGGAAATTGTAGATGGATACTACCCAAGGAACAAATTTTCTTGGAAGCCTGAATTCATGCAGATAAATTGGTCTTTAGGCAAGTTAAGAAACAAGGAAAAGAGAAAAGTTCCTATATGGAACACAAGGCAGTTTTCTGTTAGGTCAGGCCGTACATCTTGGCCCCACCTCGGCTGCCTGGATGGACTGCTCCTCAACATCTGCTCCATTACCTGCAGGCTTGGGTGGCCCATGGCTACAAGCTCCCCATCCAGCACTATAGAGATTGGCTTGCAGCAAATCATTAGGCCGCCAACATGATCTCAGCATGGCCATGTTAAGTAGGCTGGAGTCAGAGACTATGAATCATTGTGGCCAATCTAGCTCCACAGGCTAGACTTCGATTTTAGAAGTCACTCCGATTGAATTACCTTGTTCTGGGTAGCTCTGGGTATTGTACTCTACTCTTGACCCTCACTCTACAGCTGAGACTTCTCTAGTGTTTTCATTTGAGCTGAGCTGGTCCTCCCTCAGCTTCACAAAGAGTTCTAGTCTTCTGAACCAATATGTTTTCCTCTTTCTCTTCTTCATCTTCTTCCTCTTCCACTTTCCTTCACTTTCCACTTTCATTCCTCATCTGTTTTTACTCTCATACTGGTTCTTTCCTCTGTGCTCCTTAAGTTCTTTATACGAGCACTATTATTACATATCTTGCCTTTAGGAGAGTTATATCTATGCAAGTCTTCTCCCTGATTATCTCTCCTCCTCCCCCCGCCCCATCTGGATTTCCTGGTGGCAGAGGCTGGGTCTCAGTCACCCGAGCCTCTTGCATGATACCTGGCGAGGATGGCCATTTATGCTAATCTGGAGGTGAGAGGGGGCAATCTCAATTTCCCAGCATGTCATGGTGACAACACAGGCATTTTACACCAAATCAAACTTTATTTCTGATTCGAGTGTTTATAGAGTGAAAGCCACAGTATGCAGGAGAGTATACAAAGAACATTGTCATAGCTCCTGACCTCCGGCAAGTGAGCTTGCCATCCAGTTAAAGTGGCAGGACACAGATAAATGAATGGTTCTATGATAACTTATAGGCAAGTTAGGTAGATGATGTGGGTAGATGCACGGAGCTCAAGGTCAAGAAACCCAAAGACTACTCTCAATTTTTTCAGGAGCAAGTTATAAACCCATTTTCTCTGAAGCTCAATTCTTGAGCAAAGTGAAGGAAATGAACTCCATCAGTTTTTTCCCCAAAGTATAATACATAATTTTTTAGGTGATATATTGAACTCAGAATTAAACAAGAAAAAAAAAATCATATGATGGGAAAGTTATTTCCTTTTAAATTCTCTTTTTGGTCACAAAAAAAATGGGGCAAGAAGCAGTCTCAGACTCAAAATCTTTACCTATTATAGCAGTTAGGACTATTATAGGAACAATATAGGAACATTTTGTTTTCATTTTATTTATTTTCAGGCAATTTTTTTGCAAGTCTTTGTCCACTTATGCTAATAAGATGTACTTCTAAAATAACATGTTTTAAAATGTTATTTATTTATTTATTTATTTGACAGATAGTGGGAGAGAGAGAGAGAGAGCGTGCGTGCGCAAGCAAGGGGAGCAGCAGAGGGAGAGGGAGAAGCAGGCTCCCCACTGAGCAGGCAGCCCGCCGCAGTGCTCAATCCCAGGACCCCGGGATCATGGCCTGAGCCGAAGGCAGATGCTTAACTGACTGAGCCACCCAGGCACCCCTAAAAAACATGTTTAAAAAAAAATAAATGAGTTGATTTCAATATCAAAAAAATAATAGACCATTTCATATGAGTGTGACAAAGTTGTAAATGTGGGGCTGGAATATTCAAAGTTTAGGAGATGCCAAATAAACAACTCCGAGATTCTTTTCAGCCCTATACTTTTTTTGATTTTGCAATTATTTCCAAAGGAATGGTGTGGCTAATAAGAGATAATAAGTGCATCAAGGTGATTTGCTGACAACACAATATGGCAAAGGATCCATTAAAGAAAAGTAAGATAAAAACAGAAAGAGAGGCAAACCATGAAAGACTCTTAACTCTAGGGAACAAACTGAGGGTTGTGGGAGGGGAGGGAGAGGGTGGGGTGGGGTAAATAATTAGGTGATGAGCATTAAGGAGGGCACTTGATTTAATGAGCACTGGGTGTTATGTGCAACTGATGAATCGCTAAACTCTACCCTGAAGCTAATAATGCACTATATGTTAACTGACTTGAATTTAAATAAAAAAAAAAGAAATAACCTATGATATGCTATAGATAATAGAGATGTAGATTTAGATTTAGATTGTTATATAAAGAGATATAGATAATAGATATGTAGATGTATACACAGATGTAGATAAGTAGATAGCAATAAATCCATAATTATGAATAATTATCTGTGATACAGAAAAAAGTGACCGATAGGTTTCCATCTTCCTCTCAAGGGGAGAGAGAAGTCTTTCAATTCTTCAGTTTGGATTTCTCTTAACTCAGGGGAAATGTTACTTTTTCTTTATTTTTTCAAGTTTTAACCTGCAGAGGTGTTTAATCTGCCTTGTCTGAAATGGACAGGATTCCTGAGAGCTTAAAGGGAAGTGGCTTCACATCAAGAAAGTGGTTGGATGGTGGGAACCAGAGAAAGAGAGGGTTGCAAGTCTCTTCTTCTCAAAGGCGGCAGACTCTCAGATGAGGTGGTGGGTACTTAAAAGCTGGGGTGAAGAGCTGGGCTTCCCATGATCCCTGTGGGCCCTCGCTCCAGCCCCCGCCTCATCCAAGTGTGGCCTAGGCAGGCAGCTGAGCCAGTGACCAGGTGTGAGACCAGTGAAAAAGAATCGTGCCCAACCAGCTCCGGTGTTGTGGAAGAAGACATGGAAAGATGGTGATGGAGAGATCTCTTCTGGGGACATCTATGAGCTTTCAGATCCCAAGGAAAACTTCTCATCAACCTTGGTGAGTGAAGCACTGAAATTAGATTTTTAGGAAAAAATATAATGTGACCTTTTCACTTTAATTTGTGGAGAATTGCATTCACTTTATTGAGGAAGGAGGAATGGAAGAATCTGGAAAGGCACGGGCTTTCTTTTCACACTCTCTTCCCTTTCTTCCTTTCCTCTTCCTCTTTTTCTACCTACCAATCAATCACACAGATATGCATACAAATTAAATGTGATTTCATATAATATATACAATATATTATTATAACAATATAATAAGCCACATACCAATTTTTGCATACATAAAAGATAGAAAAATAATTATAACTGAGACACAACCTCGTAGATGTAAAATAGACAGCTTATTCCACATCCAGCACTTGGAAATGACATGGCCTCAGCACACTGATGAAATGCAGGAGCATATGCTCTCAGGGCTCTCATTCTCATCTTATGAGCGCACATTTAATTAAACCCAGTCCGGTGCTGTGTTCCCACAGTTTACATCATTTCTGTGTTCCTCTCCAGAAGCATTGTGCACCTCCACTTGGATGTGTCACAGAAGTATAATTTGCAGTGGTACACAATTACTTTTCAAAAAGTTTCCCCATAACACCTAGCAGAATGCCACGTAGATAATAACTATTTGTGAAATAGATGGATGGATGGATACCAAATAAATTATTTTTTAGTCTAATTTTCTCTACAGTCAAAATTTCCCAAATCTTGACGAGGCCTTTCCTCTGACTTTTAGCTTCCAGCTTGGCAAAGTGGAAAACCATGATGAGCATGGCAGTTTATTGCACCATATTATGCAATTAGTCCTCCTCCAAAAACTGTGGCATTTAGAAACATGGTGTCATTTTCAGACACAACCAGTTACAGTGAGTCTGAGTAGAGACTGCAGAAAGAGAAAGACCCCAGGAAAAATGTCTGGCCAGGAGAAAAAGGGAAAATGGGCTCTTTTATCACACAATCTCATCTGGTCATTGAGCTTTGTAGCTGGACAGCACGTTAGCCTGTCTTTATTTTTGAGGATAAAACAGGAATATTTAGAGTTGCCAAGGGGAAGAATCTATAATTTTTTTCCATGAGAATTGTGACCAGGGGGACATTTTGATAAAATGAGTTCATAGATCCCAGTTGGTGCCTGGTTTCTATTAAATATTCTCATCTTGCCAGTGAAAAATGGGAAGCAATTTCACGCTCTCATTATTCAACCTGATCTGGTTTCACCAGACACTCCATGGTTGTAGTCAGTTCAGAAAGATGAAATACGTTTCCTCAATTTTAGATTCAGTTAAGAGGGAAGCCTGCTGGCTATTGGACCCACCGTGGTGGCCGTTCTTGATGGCAGAAACACGTGACAGCAGAAGCCCAGAGATTATTTGTCTCTACTGGGAATATTCAACTTTACCTAATACTGTCCATTTAGTCTGAATGAGTTTTAATCAACTGAGACTACTTCCTTAGAAGGCCTCAGATTCAGTTTCCCTGGTGTCCCCACAACATCTACAGTGATATTATAAGGAGTTATTTATATTAAGAATTAACAATGTCATCAGCATTCTAATTTTTCTGCCCCATTTCCACCCAGTGGCGCCTGGAACCTCATGTCCTAGACCATTCCCTGCCACCTCCTCGTTATTCATTCCCTCATTGGCTCTCTGGCTGACTTCCCTCAGATTTACTGAACACTGATTATTAGTGCATTCTGACTGAAAGCTAGAATTAAGAATAGAGCAAGGTGACGAACTATTCCAGAGTGAGAGATTCTGGGTTCTTCCTGAGGAAAACAACATTAACCCAATATCCTTAGATCATGTGTGGAATGAGCTGAGCTAAGCCACAGTTTCTCCGTCTTTAAAATATAAATCATAGTACCATTCTCAGGAGGCTGTTTGAGAATTGAAGAGCTATATGCCCAGCACCCAGCACCCAGTATGTGCATACTGTGTCCCTAACAAGTGAGGGTTAGCACTAGTTTTTGTTGAGAACAACAGTTACTCTCTATGTATCCTGCTCAACCTACCCTCCTGTGTACTTCTTAACTAAGACACATTTGAAGACTCTGGTGAAAAAGAAGCAAAAAAAAAAAAAAATCAAAAATATTTCTTCACAGATGCTGAGAGCGAGATGGAGGCATCATAAGGAAATGTATCTGAGGAAGAGAGAGGCCAGTGGCTAAGGGCAGGAGAAGGAGATTCTAATGCAGGTTTTATGACTTCTCCTGGGTCGACTTTAATGCCCCCAAACAAGTTTGTGCAGCCAGCTTGTCTCCTGCCCCGGACCTTCCTAGATGTTCCTGCTGGGTGAACGTGGTTTTGCCAGATTAGGACAGTTCTTCGCTCAGAAACCTTCAATGACTTCCTGTACTATACAGAATTGTACCCCAAGCCACTTGATCAGTTTTGAAATTCCTTTAAAACTTCATCAGTCCTTTTCATACACTCCAGCCAGATCGGACATGTTTTCTTCTGATGGCATGCTCTATTCTTTCCTGCCTAGCACTTTTTATATGTGGTTTCCTTCTCTAGAAATTTCACAAGGAGATTACTTCAAAATATGATTTTCTTCCTGATATTCTTCCCTGATCCTACCAGTAAGAAGTCTCTCGGACTTTTGAATTTCTAAGTACTTTTTATGTACATCTGTAATGCATGTTAAAACATTCAGTACTGTATTGTGGTTATTTTTCTAAGTTTTATCTCACAGATTGGATGAATAACCACTTAAGGCACCAGTGACGTTTTAATTCTCTTCCATGCAATACCTAACACAGCTGGTGCTCAATACATGTTTGCTGGATAAATGAGTGAGTGGCAGTGATTGTATTAAAATTTCTCAGCATGGTTCAAATTTCCCAGTATTTAGTGTTATCTGAACTTCTGTCTTATTTTTATATTCCATATTTGTTTACTTTCCATCCATTGCTCTCAGGCTCCTCATGGAACAGGGCTCTTGGGCCATGTTGTAGATGCCTGGCCTATAGTAGGCCATGAATTAATATTTTAGTAACAATGATATTAATCATAATGATAAAGGTAAAAATTTCTGGGCACCTACCACATGTCAGACTCTATATAGATTCTCTCTCTCTAAATCTCAAATCAGCTCTATGAAGTAGATCTTCCTTCTAACAGATGAGGAAAAAAGGCTTAAGAGGTTAGAGAAGATAACAGGTTCAAGGTCTCAGTGTTCTAAAGAGTGTAACTGAGACTTTAATTTAGCCATCTGACTGCATTCCTCGCTATACGACCTCCATAAGCAGTCCATATTTAATAAATCAAGTAAAACACGTCCACTGCCTTCTATGAGCAGAAACTATTGGATTGCATTACTCTTCGTGAGCAACAATTCTTAACATTTTATCTTCAAGTTCTCTGCACCCCCTTCCCTAATGAACCCCGTTTCTGTAAGGAACTATGTGACCATGATGTATCATTTCTTACCATAAATAATAATTAAAAATTTTATTTATCACTTTGGACACCCCGATCACCTGTAGATGATATTTTCTTCAAAGAGACATGCTATGGACGAAATATTTGTGTCCCTCCAGAATTCGTATGTTGAAGCTTATTCCCTCAATGCGATGTATTAGTAGATGGGGCCTTTGGGAGGTGAGTGGGTCATGAGGATGCAGTCCTCATGAATGGCCAGTAGTGCTTTTATAAAAGAAACCCCAGAGGTCACCCTTGTCTCTTTTGCCATCTGAGGTCATGTGTCCAAGGCACAGGCCATGAACCACAGAGAGTAGCTAGCCCAGACACCGAATCTGCTGGTGCCTTGATCTTGGACTTTCCAGCCTCCAGAACCGTGAGAAATAAATTTCTGTTGTTGATAAGCCTCCCACCTATAGCATTTTTGTTGCAAGACAGATGTTGGAACAATGTGAAAGGTCAAATGCAGAAATCAGATTTTAACAAAAGGATAGATTGCATGACAGTAATTCAGAAGCCAATAAATTAAAAGAAAAAACAATTAGGAATAGCAGATTGGTGGGTGTACACAGATATAGTCTTGATTTTTGGCTTTTAAAGCGTTTCCTAAAATTTCCTAAAGGTTTCCTACTGGGTTCTAAGAAAGACTTGAGGTGATTCTTAAAAATAGAAATTCCAGGACCCAACCCCAGATCAACTGATTCAGAATCCCGGGGTGGGAATGGGGAAAGAAGGAAGAGGTGTCCCAGAAGAATATTAGATTTAAGCAAATCTGGGAAGACACTCAAAGAATGCTTATTCATGTGAGGAATACAGGATGCACAGAGATGATAATATGAGGCAAGCAAGAAGGCTTTATGAAATTCTTTACCTGGAGAAAAAAACATTAAAACCTACTGCATACTTATTATTGTATTTTTTGGTCTCTTTCCATTGTTTCTCATATATTTAAGTTCCAAATTCAATAGTTACCTTAGATGAAAGATTTAAAAGTTCAAGTTTTTTTGTTCATTTCTTGACTCTAAGGGCCTGTTCCTTTCTTTTACTTGTAATGTACACACACACACACACACACACACACACACACAGTTCCATGGCAGTAATGAAATCCTCACATTCCAGATATGTCTTAGTGAAGCATGATGGCTAAGAATTCTCAATATTTTCACGTTACTTAGAGCACCAGTAGGTAGGTTACCCTGGCCCTGTTCCCAGAATTTAACAGTAGGGGTCTTGTGAAATGCTAAACGATGTGTATAACAGTATTCAGGTCCTCCAAGAGCCAATCCGTCAAAACATTTGCTGCTTTGAAAATGTGTTCTTCAAAAAAAAATGGGCATATGGAACTTATTACTCTGCTTGGTGGAGTTCAGGCAGCAGGATCCAAAATAAGCAGAAAACCCTTTTGAGGGCACAATCCTACCTCAAGGTAATAGGGTCTCTAAAACTGTCCTTCCCAGACCTAAGAGGTATAGAATGCACAGGAAATAACAGAGTTCCAAAGATTTTCCTGGGATCCAAATGTTGGACTGGCACAAAAGTAGGCAGAAGCTCTGAAAAGACCAAAGAAGTAATATTTAAATAAAGAATCTGAAAATATTTTGGCCTATTTCAGTAGTGATCTCTCAGTTGGTATCTCTTTATCTATTACTCCTTTCTGGCTCAGTCATTGGCCCATAATTGCTGCTTAATAAATATCTGTGAACAAATAAATCTGGCATTTTACGGCTATCTACTCAAGTGGAGACTAGAATGCATAATTATACACTTGTGGAAATTTGATGGATGAAAGAGAAAGCAAATTCTTTAATCCCCAAGGAAATAAAAGAGACATTTCAACAAAGAAGAAAACAGTCAAAAGAAGGACCATGATTAGCCTACTGTTATTTATCAGCCCCCCACTGCTGATACCTATGTCACTTGGATTTAAGAGGGTCAGATTTTTTTTTTAATTTACATGTCCTTATTTAATTGAAATATTAAAATATCAAAGGAAGCTAATTGGTAGAAGTTATGAAGGATTAACTTACTTTTCTTTGAACCTGCATAACACGTGCTGTCCTTGGTTGAAAAGAACACCCGTGTTTCATTTTCATTAGCAGCAAGGACAGAAAATGCTGTTATCAGTCATTGTGGACAGCAAGAACAGAATTTAGGCTTCAAAGCTGAAAAGCCTCAAACTCCTTGCTGTGTTTTATTATGCATAACTGAAATTCTTCACAGTTACAAAAGTGTAAACTCCTCTTGATTGCATCAATATGTACTTGGAACAGGGAACTATGTAGACCACTCATTGTGAAGGAACTCTGTAGCTACATTTAGATTTGTTTTGAAGGGATAAAAGCAAATCTAGAAAGTGTGGCTTTTTGTAAATTGCACAGGCATTTCATTTCTAATTTCTTGAAGATCGTAAGACAAATTTGTTGCCTGGCTGTAGAATCTCCCTCACTTGAAATTTCCTGACAGAGAGATTTTTTTCTAGCATGTTTGATCCCCCCCCCTCAACCAAATAGCACTACATGGGCCACTCTTTGATGGTTTATATTCTCTCAATGCAATGCTCACTTGTGCTTGTTACCTTATTTTTCACTATTTCATGATTTGCCTTTTGTATTTTGTGAGTGCTTCCTTTGGGATTTTTTTTTTCCCCTAGAAAAATGACAAGAATGACCCACATAAGTCTATAACAGAGGTTGTAAAATAAACATTATACCATGTGTGGGGTAAAAAAAAAAAAAAAAACTGCAAATGGCTGTTCTCACTTTCTGGCATTTACACACATGGCCATCTGTTTGAGGGCTGTTTTACTTGGCTCTTTCCCAATCTTTATGTAACTGGCCGATTGAAAGGAAATGACATCACCAAGTTGCCTGAAGACTATCACTGGAACCACAAAAAAGTTGGGAGACAAATTGCTTAGTAAAGAGAAAGATGTTTTCAAACGTCTCTTTTTCTTTCCACTCCTTTCATTCTTTTCTAGCATTTCTAACCGTCTCTTTTCCCTATTCTGTACCTTCTATGTTAAAATACTTGTCAACATTTTCACTATCTGCTTTGGGGCTCTTTTTGTTTGATCTGTGAGGAAGTTAGAGAGAAAAACATGCTCTTTTGGGGGGTCTACACGACCAGATTATAAGGTGTTGAAAAGGAAGGAGTTTTGGGACCTCTCTAACAGCCAGTAATAGATTTGACTGACTTCTTCGTTCAGGTGACAGCAGATTTTGAACCAGCAGACCCAGCCTTGAGAAGATCTGAGGTCATCCTCACAAGACCCAAATTGTTCTGCAACAGAGGGATACCTCAGCTATCCCCCCTGCCCAGCTCAGCTCACAGAGCATGAGGGAATGAAGAGGAACATTTGGAAAGTATATTGTATTTGTTGGCAGCACCAAGACATCAAAGCTAGCGACGGTGGAGGTTTTTTATAGCAGAGTTTATAGACCCTCTTCTTCCAGTGTCCCAGTAATTTGCACCACTGGACAAAGGAGCCCTTTCATCCGATTCCAAAATAAAGCCATCTCTAGGGGAACTCTAGCACCTGTTTATAAAGCTCACGGTTGTATGGAAAAAGTATTAGTGTTAGAGGAAATTAAATATACCTGCTTTTCAAACTTTCTCAGGATCTTCGAGTAATAGAGGGCCTCATTTAAGCAGGAATTTCTTTAGGCTCCTATGTTAAAACTTTTGGGGGATTTTTAAATGCCTTCATATGATCCAATCTGCTTGTGGTCTACGATAATAATGCATCTGCATTCTTCCAATAGGGACGGGAGCATCACTTTAAAAGCATGTCCTTTTTGACTGTACCTGATTCATTTAAAACTGCCCCCCGACAATTTGCTTCTCCTCTTTTCCAAAATTACCATGGGCAGTAGATTCTTTTGGTGCCCTACCAGATTTCCTTTGCCAGTTGGCGCATCCTCCTAAGGTGTTCTGAGTTCTTTCTGGAGAATTGCCATTAGTTGATGAGAGCCACCTGCTGGGGAGGTAAAAGCGTCGCCATTCCCCCCACCCTCCAGAGTGGCCTATGACTGCCAGGTTTAGGGATACAAGAGCCTGGTCACATAGCAGAGCCGCAAGGTGAGACATCCGAGGTGTGACTTACGCTCCGGACTCCTGTTCACCAGTCAAGGCTACGCTTCACCTGACTCCCCATCCTTCCTTGGCTCTTTCCCCTTCACTGTCCTGCTTACTCTACTTCCTTTCTGGTTTATCCTAAAGGTCTCCCCCTCAAATCACATCTTTCTGAAGTCCTTTCTTAGGCTCTGTTTTCAGGACCTCCTACCCAAGATGTGCTGATTATCGACTATGATATCTGAGCGAGGAAGTTACAAAGAGCTAATACACAGGTGTCTAAAGCATAAGGAGGGCCCCTATCAGAGTTTCTACAGAAGCAAGGCAAAAGGGGAAGTTGGGGAACTGAGTCAGCAGCAGTATCTACAGAAAAAAAATCAAGGTAAGAATGTTAGAAAGAAGGAAACATCAGTGCTAGTCACATTACTTAAAAGAGTTTAATAAAGTTGATGAAGATTACCGAGGTAGACAGCAAAATGTTGCTTGGATTTAAAAGAGTTTTTACACATGTGAGTTATGAAAATCTAGAGAACACAGAAAAGCAGAAAAATAATATCAAAATCATTTATAATCCTACAATCCAAATATAGCCACTATTTTGGTATATTTCATTCCAATTTCCTTCTGTCTATCTGTATTTGTGTTTTATTCATATGTACCTATTTACATATATTTATACATTGAGAACTGCTACAGATGCAATTTAATATCCTGAAATTTCTTCTTGAATATTGCATACACTTTTATGTCATGTGGTACTCTTTGAAAACCTGATTTCCGATGTCTACCTTGTATTAATTCCTATAAAGTGACTATACTTTAAATATATACCTATCATCCGAATGTTGGTTACCACCAGGCTTTTGTTGTTTGTAACACTGATGTAAGGAATAATAACCTTCTACATAAATCTTGGTGTTCATTTCAGATTTTTGT
This sequence comes from Zalophus californianus, assembly GCF_009762305.2. Classification (NCBI taxonomy): domain Eukaryota; kingdom Metazoa; phylum Chordata; class Mammalia; order Carnivora; family Otariidae; genus Zalophus; species Zalophus californianus. The sequence goes on along the minus strand of NC_045599.1, from coordinate 123,072,007 downwards.
TTATAGCCTACATTTATAGTAGTAGAATTACTGGTCAAGCGCCTGAAAATTTTAAGTAGACTGCCAACTTATGTTTAAAATTTGCCTGCACTGTAGGAGTTATTTTCCAAGAATGATGTGTCGATGTATAATTACTCCAATAAGAATGCCATTTTATGGCACCATTACCAACATTCTATATTATCACTTCAGCAGATTAAATGAAAGCAGATTCAGCACATTAAAACTAATTTTCTAGTTAACATTGTATTTGTTGTGTGTGTGTGTGTTGCTTGGACCTTGTTTCCTCTTACTTGAAGATGAAAGTTGTTTTTGTTAACTTTAAAAATCAGCCTGTTCTTGATTGCCTTTCCCCTTTTTCATATGCCTTATTCAAGTCTAGAGAAAGAACCCCTAGAGAAACCCTAGGTTCAAAACCATGAAAACGAACTGAGTTGCTGGAGATAGAGGGAAGAAAAAGGTCAGTCAACTCCTTATTTTGGAGGCAGGAGGCCCAAACAATCAGTTGAATTCTTTCACTCCGCTAGAGTAAATTGATTCTTCCCCCCAGTTGAAATGTCTTGATATATTGACATATTACATCACAAAGGCCAACTACTGTATGCTTTGTCTTAGGGACATTTCATCCCCCAAATGAACTTTAGCACATACCTGAGTGATTGAGGAATTTTGAGCAATATCAACGGGACTTTGTAACAGTGAGACCATGCAAGTCAGTATGGTATAGGAGAATTTAAACGAATGTGAAACTGCATGGCAAGAAGAAGCCTGCCAACGACCTAATGGTGGCTGGCAGGCTGGAAGAAGAAACTCGGAAGGTGAGGAGTCTGGAGATAAATGCACAGGAGCTACGCAGGCCATGGGGAAAGGGAGTGAACCATCCTCAGGCTTCTCCCTTATTTCCTAAAGTGTCTCTTAAGGAATTGGGTCTGGCGTGTTCCTTAATTTAGAAGGCACTGAGGGACATGCTAGGTCATCCTTCACTTACTCATCTGATAAGAATGCTCTTACAAATAGCCCCCGAATGCTTTACTTGATTTACAATTGTGAGCAAATTGTTAATGTGTGTGTTTGCTATGTGTATGGATTTGGATTTGTGGGCATCTGATTTCAATGACACAACGTCGTTGTTAATTTTCTAACAAACGGTAGGTTTTGTCAACAGCGTGGAGACTAGAAGGGAACACAGAACAGAAAGGAGACGTGTGAGAAAAACAAATAGGGTAGGGGCGGGGAGGGTTCCTGGAATAACTGGGGAGGGGTGGAAAAGCAGAGGAAGGGGTCAGGGCACGTGCCTGGCAAAAGTGCAGCAGTGAACACTTTGATACGAGACAAATTTAAATTCCCTAGGACTGAACAGGCCATTTTCCATTCGCTGCTTCTTTGACGCTCAAATTCATAATGGCGGTCTTCCCCACAAGGTGCTTTCCCAAAACCCCCATTCTGGTTCCCTTGCTTTGTTTTTTGTTTTGTTTTTTTTTCTTTTAGGTATGGTGCTGCCATTTTGTGACCCTGATGCTCATAAATTCCACACAAAAATACATTTTGCCACATAACTTGAATGAAATAATGTTTTAAAAGCAAAACACAGTTTGAGGAGTTGCAGGCTTTGCTTGCCTATCAAAAATAATTTGCTGAAATTTAATCCTTAAAAACCTGTTCGATTCAGTCAAGTAATGCTGGCTTTTAACTAAATTGTGTCCCTGAAACGAGTTGCTCTGGAATTGGGCACAGCTTTATTTACCTCTGCCCTTTGTTCTTGCCCTTTCCCTGTCTACCTGTGAGTTAAAATATGAACCCCACAAAGCTTAGCTCCCCGAAGAGTCACGGCTCTGTCAGATTGAATGGTGTCCGCTTTCACATTCTCTAACTGGTGATTCAGAAATTTTATATGCCTTAAATATGAATTTGAAGCTGATGTTTGGCAAGTGTGCACCATACTTTATCAATTCCCTAAGATTGGTTTTCTACAGAGAAAAGATTTGATGTCAAAGGGTTATCTTTAGGTGGCAATTCTTCAGGGCACTTCTGACTTGTATGTGAACTCTTTAAAGCCCTTGGGTCCCTGAATTGCTTAGTGTGTGAAGTGCTGATGCAAAGATGGTGTCTGAGATAGGCTTCATGGTTCCCAAAGTGTCTGATTTTGCACCTCTTCCTCTCAAGGTGGGTCATGGGTATGACTGCTCTAAATGACCGGTGGGATAGGAATTAAGCTGATGGTTACTTGAAACACCCTTGTAGAAAGATTTTTAACGAGCTGACCGGGAGACCTTTCAGCTGAGGTAATTTTATATTACGTGGCACGGATGATTTAAAAATCTAAATCCAATAAACACATAGAAGACACACCCAGCTTTGGTTATGTGTGATTATGTGTGTGTGTGTGTGTGTGTGTATACCTTGACATTTACATACAGTATCTGTGTGTATGTGTATAATTTAGAAACCCTGCTTTAGCTAAGTGTTAGTTTTTTCCCTCTGACCATATAATTCTATTTTCAACATGAAGTAAGATGGCTTAAAAAATATTAATTATAGAAGCCAAGCTTCTCTGAGTCATGCAGTGACCTTCCTCCACCCCCACCCCCACCCTGCCACCTCCCCTGTTACTTTTGTGCATTTGGCATAACCAGTTTTCTTTAATGAGACAGAGATTTCCTTTCCAAGAAATGAGTGCAAGCTCCAGACTGAAAAGATGAAAATGCTAACGGGTGGCATCTGGCTCACCCAAACTGATTTCTCCAGGTGCATGTTACGTACGTGCTGTTATTTTGCTGGTAGCTTAAGAGTCTGTGTTTTTCAGCAGCATTGTCTATATCTGAGGCAATAAGAAGGACCTCTAAGAAAAAAAACACAATGAAATTACACTGAGGAGAGTTTTTATACTTTCTTTTTCCTTTTGGTGGTGGGAGGACCTTGGTCTTGCAAACGCCGAAACTAGCAAGAACTTTATACCTTTGGCTTAAACATTAAACAGAAATATATTCATTCAAAATGTTTGCCTTGAATGAGTAGACAGATGAGTTCAGCCTCAGGAAAAGTTGGAATGGGTTTCCTCCAAGTATGAAGTGGGCAGAAGACACTGTTTTATTTTTTTTTCATGGCGGAGCCTGGATCTAGAGGAAGAGGCTTTTTGCCTGAGTCTAAATAATTAAAGGAGGAGGAAAACGGGATTGCAGTATCTGATACTGGACCTGTTATTGTTTGTGTCACAATTTAAATCATTTGTTCACAGTTGGTCACAAGACCTCAGTCTCTATTCCGTGCTAAGGGAGTATTCTTTCAAAAAAACAGGAAGCAACACTTTAAGTAATTGCAGATTTGCAGTGACTTCCAGGCTGATCCCTGCTCTTTGTCGCTGCTTTCCGGTTTCAGTCTGGGGGAAGGGGCAGAGAGGAGAGAGGGTGGGGGAGGCGACTCTTATGTGCTGGCTAAACGGAGCCTGGCCTCACCTTACTGGATGAGTGATGAAAACACTTTAAACAGTTGCCAAAGAGTTCAGTAGAAAATATTTGACATCTCACCTACATCAACAAGCAAGAGTTAAAGGTTAAATCACACACACTCAAGTGCTGGGAAAAAGGATATGTTTATGTCATCAACTTTCTTTGTTCTAGGACCGCCCTATGTCAACAAGGAGATAGACACGTTCCCTGCTTGGAGCCACCAGGACAATAGAGGCTGATCCGCAATTTGTGCATGGTGACAAATCCACTTCTAAGCATTTGCAGTTTGTTTCTAGTGACATGAGCTTCTTCACAGGTCTTTACGTGCTTCCAGAGAGCTCTGTGTTTAGAACAAGGTGGTGGTGGCCTTTGCTCTTTCTCCAACCAGATTCTTGAGATCCCAAGCATGAAGCTCAGGGCAGAAGGAGGAGAAGCTGGGAAGGGGAAGTTTTGTTTTGGTTTTTTTTTTTTTCTTTTTTCTTTTCGTACATTTCCTGTGTTGAAATGCACCCCTTAGCATTCAACTCAAAATATGCTGGGTGGTGGGGCCAGGGAGAGGTACTTTACAAAACGGGTGCTCACACATTAGAAGGGCTTTGCTGAAGAGACATTTAGTGCCTTTCTCAAGGAAAAAGGTAAAAGATTGGGCAGGAGATTTCTTGACCAAATCAATAAAGTTTTAATTGAAATTTGTGAGGAAAAGAAAATATACGCAGATGACTAAGATAAAACTATTGCCATGAAAACCCACAGGTGTGTCATGGAAGGAAAAAAAAATCGTCTAGAAAAACGCTTCTTATCTTTTGGTGGATCGAGTTCCCTTTTGAGAATCTGGTGCAAAGTATAGATTATCTGCTTACACTACAGTTTATACCCACGTTCAGGAGGATCAGAGACTCCTTGATGACCGTCTACAGAAGTCTTGGCAGTCAGGGGGCCGCTGGGTGGTACAGTTGGTTAAGTGTCTGACTCTGGGTTTCGGCTTAGGTCATGATCTTATGGCTCCTGTGTACCTGTGACCAACAGAGCCTATGGAAGAATTTGACAGTTTTGGGCAGCCGAATTGACTTATGTCAGTTTGCCCTCATTTTTTTTTTTTTTTTTTTTTAATTTGTCTTAGCAGTAGGCAGGGCAGTGTTTTCCATGGGCAACTTTTTTGGCTTTTACTTTCTGACACTGTAAATCTTACAACTGTTTTCTTTCATGTTGGCTGTTTGGCATTCAGGAGTTAAAACCGTTGGCTGCCTCTAGCAAGTATATAAAATTTCATGGCATAACTTTTGTACTTCTATTTCATTCTTAGGGGGCAGCATGATGAGTGATTAAGAGCGTGAACTCTAGAGACAGACCATTTGGGTTCAGATCTACTAGTTTACTAACAAAGTGACGTTGGACATGCTAATCTTTCAGTTTCCTTATCAATCCTCATAGGGGTGGGGCGCCTGGGTGGCTCAGTCGTTAAGCGTCTGCCTTCAGCTCAGGTCATGATCCCAGGGTCCTGGGATCGAGCCCCACATCGGGCTCCCTGCTCAGCGGGAAGCCTGCTTCTCCCTCTCCCACTCCCCCTGCTTGTGTTCCCTCTCTTGCTGTGTCTCTCTCGGTCAAATAAATAAATAAAATCTTAAAAAAAAAAAACCCTCATAAGGGTGTCTGTGATTGGGTGGGATAACACATGCCAAGCACTCAGAGCAACATCAGGGTTCCAGTAAGAACGAAGAATTGTTAGATATTTTCCCCGGCTTCAAATTCTTTTCCTAGATTATTTTTTCTCTGCCTCATGTTTTATTACTTCCTTTGTGCATTGAAATCTTGTTACTATACCAAATACATGTTTTATAAACCTCCTCCCTTCTTTCAGGCATCCTGACAGCAATGTGAAAGATGGATTTGTGTAGAATGGGATTAGAAGTATGGAAGTCAGTTAGAATAATATAAGAATAATCCATTTGACAGACGATAACTAAACTTGTAGCAGTAGGAATGTGGAGGAAGAGGGGTATTTGGGATATTTACAGGATTGAATTGACAGGACCTGGTGAGCCATTTTAGGTGAAAGATAAATAATAGGGAATCTGGGATAACTTCCAGTTTGCTACTTTAGATGACTGGGCAAATGATGGTACCATCAATCAGGATCAGGAATAGAGTAGTGTCCTAGAGATGGTTAGGGGTAGTGATAAACAATGAGTTAAGTTTTGGCCAGGTTGAATTTGAAGATTTTTGTGGGATTATGAATTGAAGCCCAATAAACCATTGAAAATAAGCATCTACAGGTCAAGAGAGCTTATAAGGCTGGGTACATTGGTTTAGGATTTAGCACAGTATACATTTTTAACAGTGTTTAGAAGTAAAATTCCCTGGTAATAAGTGAAAGCTATGGGGCTTTTGGGAAACAGGCTTGAGGACAAAGGCCGCGACTTACTCATCTTCATATTTCTGGTCCAGACACTAGCCCAGTCTCTGGCACAGAGGAGATCCCCAACCATCTCTTTCATCAGTTACCAGATGAATGAATTGATGACTAAAAAGAAGAAAGCCTCACAGGCGACTGAGAAGGAGCAATAAGAAAGATGACCATGAATTAGAAGAGAGTGATTTCTTAGAAGATGAGGGACCGGAGTTCAAAAATGAAGGTACAGTTAACATTTGGGGGTCTTGGATGACATAAAACTGAGACAACGAGTTAGTGCACTGTATGAGGGAACCAGGACTTAAAAAGATCTCAAGTATGGAAATCAGAGTTAAATCTCATGGTTACTTACTAAGGACAAATGTAAAATCCTAACTTAGGTTTAGAAAATCCAATGCCTAAGTACTGGAAGTATATGACCTGGCTTAATCACGTTCCTGGGGTTTAATAGTATGCTGAAAGGTCAATATAAATTAATTCTAGAGTCTGACTGCCAAAGTATATCATTGGGCAATGCTAATAAAAATATCCAGTATAGGAATGTGGAATAACTTACTATATGTCACAGATACAGTTTAGGACAATGCATTTCAAGAGGAAAAGTTATGAAACTACTGTATATGCAGGGAACAACAAGCGGAATGAGAAAGCATCTGGAAGTCATGCCATTCACTTGAAGACTGGTTGAAGGAAGACATAGGAGGGACATGGTATGTCCCAGCTTCATGCTGCAGAGACACTAATCTTATTCTGTGTAGTCAGGCTTTGATCAAAGGGTGGAACTATAAAAGTGATAAAGTGAGAGAATCCAACTCACTTTGAGAAATTTCGTATAAGTAAGCCTGACTCTTAATGGAATTAGCTCTTAGTGGGGGAAAAAAACAGTGAGCCCTCTCCTCTGTTTACTTATTGAACTAATATTTTGGGGACATCTACTAATGTTCCTAAGATAGAGGTCCCTAGGTAGTAGAGACCTAACAGGAAACTAGTTTGATTCCTGCCCTACTGGATCTTACATTTAGATTCCTTTATTTATCAAGTGTTTATGAGGCTCATGCTGGATATTAAACTAGTCCTAGTCTGCAGGGATATAGTGAAAAAGGTTTCTATTTGCATGGCCTTTACAGTCTGGCAGGGAAGAAGATATTAAGCAAATAAATATAAAAGTCTACATAAAGTTACAGACTAGGTGATCATTTGTACTATGCAGCAGGATGAATTCTAAAAGGGAGAAATTAATCAAGAGAACTAATGTGGTTGGGTGAGTTGTGGAATGGTCTCTCTAAGGATGGACCAATTGCAGGTAAATACAGAGGGAACAGTACATGAAGGGTATGTTCAAGGAATGGAGAGAAGGCAGGAGTCACTGGAGCAAAGTAAACAGGGGAGATAAGTTTGGTGAGGGCAAAGTCTCGTAGGTCTTTGTAGGAATTGGCTTTATTCTAAGTGCAAAGGGAAAGCACTGAACAATTTTAGTGAGTATGGTGATAATAAAATACAATACATTAAGAAAAAAGGAGTCCTCCGAATTCTGTGTGGAATCACAAAAGGGAAAACTGGATATGGAGAAAATAAGAACTCCATTGCCTAAGATTGTTGAGAAGTAATGGTGCTTTGTAGGAGAGTGGAGGCGGTAGATGGATTCAAAACATATTCTAGAGTAGGCTTAATAAGTAATTGGGGACCTGATTTGAATTATACTGATTTGACATGGGGAGTTAGGCCGAGGAGGAGGATTTGGAGAATAACCCTTCAGAATCTAGCTCCTGTGACTGACTGCACTGTGAGATGTGTCCTTGGAGGAGCTCAGCTCCATGTTGGGGGTGGGAGATTGACGATGAACATGAGTTCCTTTTGGACAGATGAGGTTTGCTGGGATGACTGTAGACATGCAAGTGATATCAGTTACAATCAAATAAAGGCCAGAGAGTCCATGACATGTCCCCTAGGGACAGGTCGATATTTCTTGGTGCTCAGACGTGCCTTTGATCTGTCTCCCTTACATTTCCCTCTTTATCTCCGAGATGGAGGGAGAATTTGAAGCTCAAATATTTTGCCCTCATTTTGTTAACAGAAAAATGTGTGATAGTGACTCTTCAAGATTTTTTTTTTAAGAAGGAATTCAAACAGAAGCCTTGTTACCTGTGTTGATTCAAATCAGAGCTATAAAAATGCTGTTTTTCAGATTATCTGTGGTCTTTTACTTGAGGTATTTATATTCCTCATTCTTTGTTAGTACTGAGGATGACCTCAGAGGTCTCTTTTTATAATGAAGATGTTCTCTAGAGGTTTGATTGTTTGTTAGCAATCTCAGAGAATTCAGTGGAATATATGTTGCAGATATTTCTTTCATTGGAAGTATATCATAGAAGAATCTTATGTGAGAAATTGAAAAGTTGCCCAGAAATTGTTAAACATCAGTGTTTTTTGATAAGATCGGTGGTGGGTATGAGAGATATGATCATTAAGTCAGGGAAGATAAGCATTCCTATGAATTAAAATATCGCTCAGCAACTATGATTAAATGCCAAAAGGTCTTTCAAATAAACACTTAAATAATAATAAGAGTTTATTATTATTATAAACTCTTACAGCCGTCGAGTAAGATGATGTGGAGTCTCATTATTCTCCTCCAACCCCCAAAACAAGTCATTTTTCTTTATACAATCTCTTGATCCACTGCTTCTACACTTAATGCAGCAATTTAGACTACTGCCTTATTTCAATCCATCATCTGATATGTGGGCTATTGAAATGGGGTCGGTCCTGCTTTCTGGTTCTTCCTTCTGCCCTCCTGCACACTGCCATCAAAACAAATTTTCTAAAATGCTTCTTTTGTCATGCTTCTTCTGCATTCAAAATCCTTCAGCCGTTTCACATGTTAGGACAGTAAAAGGTCCCACCTCCTGCAGCTGGGAGAAGCTTGGTAGGACCCAGCCAATCCTACGGAGTGTATTTTCCCCATTCATTGTCCTGCAAACACACTGGAGTGTTTCCACCTCTGTGTTTGTTTATGTTGTTTCTTCATCCTGGCATACCTAACTCCTGGAGCTGCCCTCTTCTCTTAAGGCCAAGACTGAGCTCCACCTCCGGGAATGCTCCCAGGGCACTGGGTCCTTACAGATTTTGCGTTGCTTGTCACTTGCTTCCTTATATCATTACATATTTTGTCCACTTACATGTCCCAGATTTCGCATCTGTGTTATTCTCTTCTACCGGGAGAGAACACTTCTGATGAGGCTTCCCTACCCTGTTTCTCAGCAACCCTCTCCACAGTGCCTGGATGCCTGGCCTGAGGTCAGTGGGATCCTTGAGATCATCTGTATCCAGATTCAAGGCACTTTCCACTGAGGAAAGAGCACAGGCTAATTGGAAAGCCTAGTTTTGGAAGTAAGAATGAAGAAAGATAACTTTTGCCAAAGGCTACAGTGCAATAAAATGCACTGCATGTTTCTCTTTCTCTGACTCGTGTCTCTGGCTCAATGTTAAAGCTTATTTCCCCCTTTCTTGTACTGAATCATATTTTTCTATTTCCTTCCAGAATCTGTTTTCTCCTTCAGTCTTTCATCACCCCTAAGCATGTGTCCCTTCTCATCTAAGATTCTTTTTCTCTCCCAAATCGTCTGAACGGAGTTGTTAATTTCATTGTCTAATTTTTTTTCTCTTTTCAATTATAACACTCAATTTCCTTTTTAGTTATTTATTTATTCCTTAAACTTCATTTTTATTCATTCTTATTTTCTTTCTGGGTCGAGAGACTTTGACTTCTTCTTCTCCTCCCTCCTCCCCCGCCCAACCCTAAATAGTTCCCTGTTAAAGGAATGGACATTTCTATATAAAACACAGTGTACGTTCAGGTTAAATGGAGAGATAGCTTCTTCTTATTCTTCTTGTTCCTGGCCAGTCGGTTATAATTTTGTGTTCTTTTTTAATATTGTCTGAAGGTTTATTTGAAATTCAAGATAAGGTTTTATAATAGATTACTTTAGAGTACCCAGGTCTGCTCATACTCTGTATTACCTACTACATTACCTGCTATTTACACACTAGCTTGATTTCTGTTATTTTTTTTTTTTTGAAGATTTTATTTATTTGACAGAGAGAGACCCAGCGAGAGGGAACACAAGCGGGGGGAGTGGGGGAGGGGGAAGCAGGCTTCCCGTGGAGCAGGGAGCCTGATGTGCGTCTCCATGTGGAGTTCGGTCTTAGGACCCTGGGACCATGACCTGAGCCAAAGGCAGACGCTTAACGACTGAGCCACCCAGGCGCCCCTTGATTTCTGTTATTAATGACTTGGAGCTATCTGATAATCAATGACTGTTTTGTTTGCTTTTGCCTTTACAATCCTGCCATTTAAATCTCTTATATCTGGAGGAAAACATTGGAGTGGCTTCTTCACATAGTATGCAGTAAACAATACTGTCAGTTACAGACAGAAGATGAGGGCTGTTGTCTTTTTTAAAATAAATGAATGCCTTTCTTAGCCATGTAATCACATCAACCCTCTTAGATGAAGTGATGATTTCCTTCCTTCTGATTAAAAGGAGTTCTTGTTGAAATAGTGCTAATCTCATGGACTCTATTACTCAGCATTATAATAGGGAGGGATAAACTCAGAATAGTTGCTCAACTGTGAGATCTATTCGTCCTGAGAGAGTAGGTTGGAAATGAAATGCATAAAAAATTTAGGTGAATATTTTTCATGTCAGCACAGTGGGTTCTTCTCCATGCCTGACTGAGACCAGAAAGTGAAATCCCTTCTACCCTGAAAGATTCCCAGACTGCAAATAAAAAATTCACCAAGGTGAAAATGCTACCTTTGTTCTTTAAGGCATGGTTTGAAACTATGCTTCTATTTCAATTAATTTATTTTTTGCCTTTCCCGCCCCGTATTCACTCCACTCAGACTTCGCATGTATATGGCTGCCCTTGACAGGGACCTTGGCTTTCTTTAGCTGAGAAGCCTGGACTGTTACTTGAAACATGAGAGGTTTCCATGTATTTTGACATTCCATAGTATACCTTGTCTTAGCTTGTTGTCTCTTCAGGAATTGAGTAAGATAAAAATAATAACAATGCTAAAAATAGCTTATATTTATAAAGCACTTAATGTATACAAGGTACAGTTCCACCCATTTTATATAAACTGCCTTGATTCATCTTCACAATAATCCTAATGATGTTGGTATCATTGTTATAATATCTGTTTTCAGATGAGGAAGCTGAGACACAAAACTAGTAAGCAGTTGGCTCCAGGGAGCCCAGACCACCACCGCAACAGCCGCCCCCCCTCCCGGTTGCTGGGGAAAAACGACAACAACAACAACAACAACTGGATTCCATTTCCCACTATTTTACTCACTACTTCATAATAAACTATAGTGATAGAAAAGATAAGAATACTTATATTTGGTGGCAAGGATTGCTTGGCTACGTAGAGGAGAAGATTGATCTTCCAAAGTTAGTAAATAAGATTTCTGGAGTCCCCAAAATGCTGGGTGAGGTCAGGGAAAAGGATATTTATTCACTGCTAAAATTCCATGCCCCCACTTTATCCAAGAACATCAGGGCTTAATGTAGGTAGTGTGCAGGTACTACAGAGAGGCGTCAATCTTTTGCTTCAGTGAATATGTAGTACCCACCAGGGAATCTAGTAGTGAGATATTCTGGGAGTCAAGAGGAAGGTGTGTTGTGAGAAGGGCAGTTTAGGAAAGGGAACAATGAAGGGCTTTATACCAAGCCCATGGATCACACTGATGCCAGTGTAGTTGGTTGTCATTATCCAGTTGAAATCATTCTTGAAACACATAAGTCATCTTACTATTTGCTTGTGATATGTGCCATAATTTCATACATTTGAAAATGCAAATCCTGGATGACCCATATTTCTTTTTAGGGTCATATGCATTTTAATGACAGCTGCATGAAGTGGGTAATGATGTCTGTTAATGGAAGCCTAAGTCCAAGGACAGTCATCCCTGTGTGTGCCTAATGGGGAGAAACAAGAATATATAATAAGAATAGCACTTGGGTTTTTAACAAAATAGTCTTCCTCTTAAAAAACAAACAAACAAAACAAAACAAATAAAAAAACTTGTAGTCAATGCTCTAAATTATGCAAGAAATATGACTTTACTCCAGAACCAAAAGAACGAGGCATATAGAACAATATTTGAAACCAATATTTAAAAACTCTTAGGTGTCTTTCAATTCTCATAATTCCTGCTTAATATAATTCTGATATTTTCCTTCAACTGGGTCATCCTACTCTCTTCTTATGGATGGAAACCTCCAGATGACGCTCATTCCCTGAGAAAATTTGTTCAACGGCTCTTCAGTGATGTGTAAAATAGTTGCTCCTTCTTATGTCTTTACATTTATTATGTTATTCAATCCTCACAGCAACCCTACATTAACACTGAGGCATAGAGAAATTAAGTAATTGTTCCTGGGCCACATAGCTAGTGAAGGGATTTGGACTCCAGCAGTTACACAAGGAACACAGGTGTGAATTGCTATCAATCTGCAACTTTAATTCTATTAACTAGTTCTGGAGCGGAGCTCCAATGAGCTGAGTATGGGAGTGTCAGGGACAAACTCCCATTACTCCACAGAACAAGACAAAGGTAATGTACCATCTTGTAATAAGATTGCACTAAGAAGATCACTTGTACATTCCAGATAATAAGTCAGGTGGCTTGTAAGTCAGTTGAGTTACACCCTCCAGCTATGTCCTTTGGTTTTATCAATATTAAATCACACAGGTAGATTTCTTTTACAACCTGTTCTTAAGGGGAGGGGACACATTTCAAACATACTTGAGCAGAGGAATTTTCAAGCAAGTATGATTGCCCTATGTGATAGGAAAGAATGAGGAAAATTAAATGTTTTAAGGGTCTCCTGAAAGTATCAGAATGCCACTAGGAACTGGCATATAATTTATTTCAGTTCATCTGTCCAAAGAAAATATGAGGTAATAATTACTATCCCCACTTGGTAGATGAGAAAACTGAGATCAAGAAGGCTTACCGACCGAAAAAGGCAGAGCCAGAATATAAACCCAGGTGTTTTGGTATTCAGAATCCACATCTATCATTTTAGGGTGCCCAAAGATTGCTGTGTTGGATGCAGAGTGTGGTTTCCAATTTTAAGGATATATTTGCATTAAGCCATGCAAATTCCTGTATTCAAAGTTGCAGACTATGGTCTGGGGAAAGATGCCTTCTCCTAAAGATCCTGCAAGGAAATTAATGTGTCAGAGAGGTAAGGACTTGGAGATTTCTAGGATGGTGTCTCCATGGATGGTAGTGCATTCATAGGAGGATATGATTTGCTTAAAATATTGACTGCAAATGAATTTAGTGATTCCACTTTGGGACATGTTAAATTTGAAGTGACATTGCAACATATCGACAGAGCTGACTAGTAGGCAACTGAGAACAGAGCTCAGGAATGAAGTCTGGGCTAAATTATACACAGTGTATAGATGGAGATTTGAATCAAGGAGTGGATGGGATTTCCCAGGTTGAATACGGAGGAGGAGCCAGGGGCTAAAGAGAGTTCTGCAAATCACCTAAGGGCTGGGAGCTCAAGAAGGAGAGCCTGGGGGGCATTCGTGGAGGTGGCAGACCTGCAGAGCCCCCAGTGTCTGCGAAGACAAAGCAGACACACTTCCAAGTAGAAGGGGACTGTCAATCACATGCAGTAATAAAGAGAATTTAAGAGGATGAAAACTGAAAAGGAGTCACGTGACAAAAATATATAGTAAATCACTGGGGCTGCGTTAAAAAGAAAAATAAATCAATGTGTTTTATTAATGGAGTTTTTAGACAATGTTCTCAAACCACAGGCAAAGCTAATTTTTCACTGCAGACTAACCTATTACAAGCAATGGAAATCATACTGAAAAGAGAAAACTTGCTACTAGTGAATTAGGCATATGTCACATGATCATTTGAGATGGGCCACATCTCCTGGTAAGCTCAAGGAATGACCAGGAAGCAGCGCGGTTGGGAATAGGGTTGGGGAGGAAACTCTGAGGATAGAGAGCCTTTTATGGACTCTGATCCCACTTGGGATGAGATGGGAAACGTTGGGGGCTGAGCAGAGGAATGATACGATCTGACCTGTGCTTCCACAGGATACATACAGATGCTATGTTGGGATTAAAGTGTGCGGAGGTGCAGACAAAGCAGCAAGACCAGTTCAGAGGCTACTGGACTCCAGGAGAGGAGAGAGATGGTAGTGGCGTGGGCCAGGGTGGTAGAGGTATGTGTCAGATAGCAGATGCATTTTGAAGGTGAAGCCCACAGAGAAAATACTGGAATAGGAACCGGACACTGCGTACACAAAACTTTTTTCCCTAGTGTAATTATTTTTTTTTTTCTGGTTGGGGGTAGAAGCGGTGTTAAGATGAATTGTTTCCAGACTGGGGGAAATCACAGCAGACGTGGACGGTAGCGAGAACTGTCGTAGTAAGGAAAAAGTTAACACGGAGGTGAGTGGCCAGAGTGATGTCCTTGAATAGAGCCAGAGGGGAAGGGAGCTCTGCCAAGTGAAAAGAATGGCCTGTTCCTCCTCATTGGTCTGTACTCTGACCTGGTAGTTCCCACACTTTTCAGGTATGGCTCTCTCTTTAATGTTAACAACTTTCACGGACTTTCTATGTTAGCAGTTGTACTTTGAGTACTCACAGGTGAAGAGAACGGAATTATAACCATATTACTAATTACAACAGCAGCAAAGTTATATTTCAGGAAAAGTACAGTTATATGTGAGACATATTTGTTGTTGTTGCTGCTCTATGTGTGGTGCATCTTTAGACTGAGGTCTCCTCTGAAACCCCGAAGATTTCATGCCTACAGCCCACTGTTCGGAAAACCTGCTTTAGCAAAACTGCACAACCAACCCCTTGCTTTCTGAATATGCCCAGGGGGGTTGCTATTTCGTCTGAGATTGTGTCTTCTGCATCCCTCAGGGCAGGGTGCGACTCCTCCACAAATTTTTTCCAATCATACACTTCACTTCTTTGTGTTCCAGTAATTGTTCTTGTCCTTTACACTGCTCATATTATTTGTATGGTAATTGAATGCACAGCACATACCTCTGGATACCTAAACACTTCAAATATATGACACGTGCAGGTATACAGCTATATACAGAGCTTCTCTCCTCTATTACCTGAGATTATTTCAGCCTGAAATTATGTTTCGTTCATCTCTGTTTCTCAGCAGTGGACTTTTCACTATTGAGTGGAACAGAAATACTTGAAAAACTGGTTTCATTTTGTGGTATTCCAGAGGACAGAATAATTATCAGTTGACAGATTAAGAATAAGATAGATTTTTGGCTTAATGAAAGGAAAGACAGTATACTCTTTTGAGACCTTAAGAATTGGAAAGACTATTATTTAAAGTAATGAGTTCCAGGTAAGTGAATATATCCAAGTCATTCTTTTCTCCTAACTGCCATTGAAGCTCTGTGCTATACAGATATACCAAGTGTAACAGATAGCATCACATTTCATCTTTATAATAGGCCCACAGAGAAGGCATTTTAATCATCCCCATTTTACCGGAAGGGGTCAAGCAGCTTGCCTTGGTGTACAGCTTATAAGAGACAGTATTGGTATTGAAACTCGAGTCTGTGTGATGATCCAGTCTAGATATTTGACTTGAATGCCTCACTGTGCAGGAGGGATGAAGGAGTAGATAAATCTCCAAGGTTATAAAAGAAGAAGATACAACTCTAGGAAGATGCGAGTTATCTAAGTAACACCCTATGCTTTTATTATAGTTTAGCAGGCTTGCTTTCCAAAAGAGAGCCATGAAATGGAATGCTGAAAAGGAGAAGCCATCCATAGTGAGGTACCTGAGATAATCTTTCACTTTGTTCATCCCCATTTACTCTTAGATCCAAATAATCCTTGATCCAGAATAAAAACAAGTCCAAGGTCATTGACAACCATATTATGATGAGATAACCATTAAGTGGGCCTGGGGAGTCTGGGAGACCTCTCCAAATGTTGAGGACACCTCGCTTTTGAGTAATGGACACAACTCTCAGACTATATCACTAATAATACCATAGTTCTCAATATGCATCTGAAGTATCTAGGTCCTTAATTAATCTTATCTCCCTTCTCCTTCATTCTCTTTGAGTCCACATATATTCTGAGACTTTCTTAAATTCTGTTATTTCTGAGTTCTGTTATTTCTTGAGTAACAAATAAAAGAATCAATCATTTGATAATGTGTCACTTATGAATATAAGAAAAACTCCTGCAAATTAAATGGTAAGCCATTGGTCCAATTCTTCACCAAAGGAGAATGCCATACTTTTGAAAACCTTTTATTCTTGATGTTTTGTTCAAGAAAATGTGTATTTACTTGCATAGAATGGGACCAGGATATTGAATAGGGAAATATCCTACACGCACTTTCTTATCACATTTCAGTATGTTCGCTCTTTCAGCAAATAATCTAATTTGACATTTAGAAGCTTGGAGCACAGAGGGAGACATTACCACCCCATCCTTCTGTGTTTCTGCTGGTTATTTTGACAGTCTACTTCAGTATAACTGAAAAAAGCTTTATTCAAGTGAACATCAACTTCACTTTCCATAGAACTATGACCTTAAAAAAACCAATCTTTTAACTTCCTTTGGGGAGCCATGTGACTGACTGCCTTGTCAGCAAGCTACTTTTCCTGAATCTAAGTTATTTCCTTTCCTACAGAGAAAAATTGCTGTTATCACTTCCAACCCTTCAGTAATGGCCTTTTTCATGTATAGTATATGCTTTAAAAAAAAAAAAAAATGAATGTCTCTTCCTTTTGCTTATTTGCTCAAAAACTGTTTATCCTAAAGAAAAATGTAAGGATATAAGCACATTTCATGTACTGTGAAGAAGAAAAAAGTCAGCATCTGCAGAGATTTCTGATCCAATAGACAGCTAAAATTCTCTAAAACAGCTATTTTAAGACATTCATTTCAAATACCTAAAACCAAAAAAAACATGGTCTGGTTAAAGCCAGCATCACCCAAGTACTTCCTGATTTCCTTATAACTTTTTCTTCAGTTTTTATCCCACATAACTTTTCTGAAACATTTAACACTGGAACTACTGTCCTGTGTGAGATTCCTCCCGCCTTACTTTTGAGTCCCTGGTCCCATCCTGATTTCTTCTCTTGATGACTTTTTCTCACCCTTCTTCACTAGCTCCTTTCCTATCTGGCACAGCCCTTGCAACGCTCTAGTCATAGCATCCTGCTTTCTTTCTACATATTCTAACTGGACATTCTCACATCAACTCGCCTAGCTTCAAGCCTCATCTACTCACTGATTTTTCCCACATTCAGCCTAGAGTTCTCTCCTGAACTCTCACCCAGTTGCCCCCTGGGCAGCTTCTCTTAGATGTCCCACGGTCACTTCAAACTTAACATGTCCCAAACTGCACTCAGTATCTTCTCAGCCAGCCCTTCCTGTGTTCCCATCTCACTGAGAATGTTTTTATACACCCAGCACTAAGCTTAAAATCACCAACTCATCCTCAATTTAATTCTATTAAAGATTCTCCTAGCTGCTCCTTCTCTTCCTTCCCCATTGCCATATGCTGCGTTCATGCACTCACAGCTCTCCTCCAGATGATCACAGCTGTGATCTCCTAAAAATGCCCTAGTTTCTTATCTCTCTTGTGCTGAAGTCAGACATTCTGCATATCATCCTTTCTTTAAGACCTTTGATAATTCCCCATTTCATATACAGAAAAATCCCAGGCTCCTCAACAGATACTACAAAGCCATTTACAGTTTAGCCTCAATGGCTCCGCCGGCCATCTTTCCGCACACTCTCCCCACCCGCCCCAAAGGCATATGCACTAGTCACCACCATCTCTATATCTTTTGTCCTTGCACATGCCATTTTTATCTTTGCCTAAAATGCATTCCCCCCACCTCCGCTTTTTGCCTGCCTGATTGTGCCATTCGTTTTTCAACAGCCGACTCAAATACCATCTCTTCTTTGAAGTCTACCTGACTTCTCCAGGCGCACGTTCTCCCTCTGTTTCTATTGCCCTTAGAGAGAGGTTATGGCAGAGCCTGTTAGCACGACCCTCTTCCCTTTTCTGGCCCTACCTCTCAGCTTAAAACCTTGGGAGTGATCCTAGAATGGGAATACGAGGTGGTGGTTCCTTGAGATAGACCTCCAAGCAGGTAGGGTGCCAGTTTATACTTGTACTGGGTAAAGTGGAGGAGGGTAAAAGGGAGGGATAAACTCATGCCTGATGACTCACTGGACCCAGGCTTCCTATCTGAAAGCAACTGGAAAATGATGGGGCCGCCTCGGATATCCTGAAGAGAATTAATTCTCGGTATAGTACAATCGGGAAGAATGATTTAGAAACATAAAAATTTCATACTTCTTATTGAGTTAACACTGCTTAGTAAACTAGGTACTTATGTAAACCCATTTAAATGCGCAGAAACTCGGCAAGGAAAGAACAAATTTTAATCCCAAACCACTATCAAAGCAAATTTCCCATTACTGACTTATCCTTGATTCCAAGGAGTAACACCATCGTTATACCTCTAGTGAACCCTCTGGAGATCAAAGCATGGTCAGAAGGTCCCCGTGAAAGACACGTAGGAATGCACAATCGTGTTCTGATCCAAAGTATGATTCTGACTCACAGTGTAAGGATAAAGCAAAGACAGAGGGCAGCTCCTACTCAGATCAGAGTTTAGAATGAGTACCTAACCAGTTGCCAAATGATCAGGAACTCGCTGGAATCACGGAGGACCCTGTTGATTAGGAGGTATATTACTGTAAACCAGCCATGTTTGGAAGTAGCTGATATGTTTGTTCATCTTCTCTCAAGGGCAGAAACGCAAGATATTTTATTATGTTATACAATATTAACAGTAATTTCTCCCAAAAGTATTCTGAGGGAACACTAGGCCATTCTTGAGCAACTAGTGTCTGATTCTTTCTCTGTACTCTCAGTTCTTCTGCCTCCACTGCCTACCCATATATTCCATTCTATATCACTTGTCAACTCTGTTCCTGCCAGCCCTGTATTAATTTCATGAAAGTCTATTTTCTGAACGATATCTTGCTTTCTCGGATCATTTTCCCATAATCTGTCTGAAAACCTGAGGCACTCCACTATAATGGAATTCCTTGGACTCTATAATATCAGCCTTTAAGGTGATCATATTGCCCATACACTCGGCCAGAGAGACCTATGATTTTCAACTTCCTCCTGGAAAGATGCCTCTTCTCTGGAATTTCCTATGCTCCAGCTATTCCCCATTACCTCCCTCTTCTCCTGGACTCTGGTTTCCTGACTCTCCCTGGAAACAAACATTTACTACCCTTGGGGGTCATCCTTGACAATAATGTAGAAGAAATAGTCACAGAAATGTATATGAGAGATACCAATAATGTCAAATATAGCTCCAGCAAGTTCTGAATTTAAGGGTTCTGCCAACACTAGAAGGAACCAAGTAATCAGAGGTAGGTGAGCATAAAGATTGCCTAAAGTATTAGTAGTCTTTTAATTCTTAACAGTGTGTGATTTCACGTAGGACTTCAAACAACCCAACACGAAGGAGAACGGAGACTATTTCTAATGATAAAAAGTGAGGTTGGCTTCCTTACCTTCCTCCCCCTCAATTTTTAAATGGGCTCAAGTAATCTAAAAACCAGAATTACTGCACAAATAACTACTCTGGGCGCATCAAAATACCTTTATGTTAAGAGTAGGTAAATTTTGGCGAGGTTGTTATAACGGCTTTTTTATATACCCTGGGAATTGTATCTTAAACATCTACCTCCACCAGAGACTCTGGGATTGCAATACACTGTCTGAGATAGGCTTCATTACGTGGTGATGAAAGTAATTGTGGGATGCTGTTACGCTTTGCAGGCTGCCGGCAACTTGTACAAATACCTAAGACTCTTTTTTTTTTTCCCCTTCTGATTTAAACTATCACATATAAGGCTTTGCAGTGAAATCAGAGGTATAGAAGCTGCTGGTGTCTGTAAATATTTCATCCCATAGGTACTCCCCGGTCTGGAAAACAACCTGCTGGGCATGTTGACTGGGTATCAGAGATCACCTTGGTAGAGGAGGATCCACCCATTTCTTTATCATAACAGCTCCCCCTGCTGCTTCCAAGTGAAGACTTCAGGATTGTTTGCCATTTTCCTTTCAACTTTTGAGGGACTCTGGAAACATGGCTGGAAAACATTATCTTCAACTGAACCGTGGCCAGGAAAGTCTCAGGAGGGAATTCTTTCCTGACATAAAATTAAACCTGGCTTCAGCGTATCTTAGGGGGAAAAAGGAGGAAAACTTACTGTTGATGTTTCTTGGCTTGGTTTTCTCTCTGTTCTTAAAGCAACATTATTTTAAAAATCTGTAACAAAACCTGTCATCTGCCAAGTCAGTCCAAGTGTCCCAGCGGCTCACAGCTCAGGTTTCTCTGTCTTGCCCTGTTCTATCGCCTTACTCCACACACACTTTGCAAACTTTATTCATACACAGATGCTTTTTCACTTACCTGCGGTAGGAGCAGTGCCCCCCCCCCCCCCCGCCCCGGTTGTAGAAGGGATCCTGGTGCCCAAAGTCCCACAGAGTCCCAGACGGTGTGGCACCAATGTGGTGGTGGGACTTCCAAGTCACAGTAACTAGGCCTCCAGGTGACTTATCCAGCCAAGCTTCACATGACTTCAGAAGTGGCTCTGGAGTAGTTGACCCCAGACTATGTATGTTCAGGTCTAACAAGATGTACTACTTACTTCGAAAAGAAAATCTGGAAGCTGTGGTTGGCGGCCTCTGCCTCTCTGTACGTGAAGTAGATGGTTATTATGTGACCTGATGTCCTGGGTAAGAAGATGGGAGGTTATTTATTCTCCCAACGGTCAGATGTTAGAATTGAGTCAGAAGGAAATAAAAAAAGAAGAAGAAGAAGAAGAAGAAGAAGAAGAAGAAGAAGAAGAAGAAGAAGAAGAAGAAGAAGAAGAAGAAGAAGAAGAAGAAAGAACTAGAATTGCCCGCACCAGAGCACTGATGACTCTGCTGGTGAAAGACATCTTGCGTCTCAAGAGGAGACCAGACCCACTTGCCAAATCAGTGCTGGTTTGGGGTCACCCCCCCCTTTTCTGACACGACCTTCTTTTTTGAATCCCATGAAAAACAGGGACTTAGAAACAGTTTGTCCATGGGTGTGGAAGAAGTAGAGCAAGTGAATTGACACTGCTGAGAATTTCTCTAGGGTGGAGAATGGTCCTTATAGGCCCTTGGATGTTGACATTGGTCTCTGGCTCTGAATCTACTACTCACATTAAAATGCACTTACAGGATTAAAGAATGCTGTGTGGGTCTATCTGGTCAATCTGCACCCTGTGCGGACCAAGACACCATGTGGGATGCACTCCACAGGCCCTGCTGGGGAGTGGCTGAGCTGGGCCATAAACACACGGAGCACTCGCCTATTGATCTGGTTGAAGATCTGCTCCTAAATGGCCCTTGTTTAAGATTATCTCTTCCCACTGGCTGATATGATAAATTGCTTTTTTGGAGGTTAAGGTATTCTCTCTCTAAGGCATACGTTTACAATCTAAGTATTTCACGATAGGAGAGTAAAGTAACATTTTACAGCGAATGCATTTTTAAAGGCAACAGCTAGCCAGTTACATCGCCAGGCCATGGAGATGGGGGTCACAGTCGTGATGGCAAGGGTGGTTCTTTGAGGAAGGTGGGTTGAAGCAGAAGGATCAGGCCAGAGGCAGCGGGTGTTGCCTGGGAGAGTCTGGGAAGGCCAGTTCAGAGTCACAGGTGGGGAGACCTGGCCACCTTGGGGGACAAAATGAGAGCACTGTGGGCTGGGGCTTGGTTGATGGGGATGGAAACTGTAGAATGCTAGAAGCATAGAGGTAGAGGGAGGAGAGTGGGCTCTGAAGCAAAATTCAACTTCTCTCTCCTAGTTTTCTGAGGCTTTATCTGAGAATTGGCCCTGCCTTCTCTAATATCCAGATACTTGGAGAGTAATTTGATTGTTCCTCGTCCTGACAAGTGATTTTCTTCTTCGTCCACCTGCTTGTGGAGGTCTCAGAATAAAGACTAGGGAGCTGGGTCCTGGAGCAGAGGGCCCGAGCCAATTCGGCTGTCACCACTGGAGCCTGCCTGGCATTTTCTCCCACGTGCACCTGTGCAGTGTTCTTCTCTTCACACTCCCATTCCTTTTTTTTTTTTTTAAGATTTTATTTATTTATTAGAGAGAGAGCAAGAGAGTGACCACAAGCTGGGAGAGTGGCAGGCAGAGGGGGAAGCAGGACCCCCGCAGAGCTGGGAGCCCAATGCGGGACTCGATCCCAGGACCCTGGGATCATGACCTGAGCCGAGCCACCCAGGTGCCCCTCCACACTCCCATTCCACTTGCACCTCCGTACATGAAGACGACCCTGATGATATCATTGGCCAACTAAAAGAAAACATTATATGTTTAAATTTGGTCAACTGATTAATTTCTTTCCTGTGGCAGATTGATTTATTGGTACCAACTATTCAGCCCCCCTTGCAGTGAGAGGATCACACATCCACATCCAGTGCAATGTGACATTTAGCGTCTCCTGTGTTGGAGGCGTGTTTTTTGCCCAATTGATACGGGGCTTGGCCATATGACTTGTTTCAGCCACTGGAATATGAGCAGGCATGACATATATCTGGCCTCTGGCAGAAGCTGCAAAAGCCCTTGTATGTTTCAGTCAGTCATTTTCCTTGAGAAGCCATGGTTCCCCAGTAGGGTCTGCTCCTTCAGCCCGCGACTCTGAATAAGACAAGAAGATGCAAGAAATAGAGCCATAGCAGCTGATCCCCAGCCACCAACGTGTGACATAAATGAGAAACCAATGTCTGTTGTAAGCCACTGAAATTGGGGTTTGCTTGTTACAACAGGCAAAATTGACTAATATAAATCCCTCCCACAGTTTAGCCCCAACCTACTTGACTGGACTCACGGCACCACAACTGCACATGCACCCTACGTTCTGCCAATCTAGAAGCAACTCCACTTCTCTGTCTCTGTGTTCAGCTTTTATCATTCTCCTAGCTCAAACTGTCTTTCCCCAGTCTTAGCGAACCTTACTGTAAAGATTCTTCCAGCTAGCTCAAAATCTTTCTCCTATATAAAATTTTTTTCTGAATGTCTTGGTTTGAAGTGACTTGCCCTTCCTCTGAGTTGCAGCAGGCAGTCCATGTTTATGTTATCCATCACTCCCTTTAATAATGAGAAGTGATGTTTATTGAGCACGTACTATATACTAGATGCTGGTCTTTAATCAACTGTGTTAGTTTGGGTACATTAAGATGAGATGCAATGTAAGGTTAATTGTGAGTGAAAAGCTTGTGAAGGATAGAAGGGGAGGGAGTAGCAGAAAGTGGCAGGAGCCTTCCTACTACAATGATGGTCTGACACTGTGGAAGGAGAGAAGGAGGAAGGAGGATTGGTCTCACGCTGCAGTATAATTCCAAGAAATGTTCTGCCAACCCAATGAGAGTCTTCAAGTCCAAGTCATTTTTCGAGAGTCCCCCATCTCATAGAAATGACCTGCATTGGTACCCCCACCGTGGTTGGTCATTGGCTGGGAGCAGCCCTGTGGGAATATGACAGTAGATCCAAAAGGAGAGTAGCTGGGCTTGTTCATCAGTTACACTCCCACAGACATGAAACCTGGGCAATTCTTTCTCATGGCCACGAGGTCAACATTAGTTCATCGAATCTTCACAAAAATCTGATGAGGTCAAGATTGCTGTCATTCCTGTTTGAAAGTAGGAAAACTGAGGCCCAGTGTTAGCATCACTCAGCTAGCAATAGGATGGAGCCTGACTGGTCCTCCAAACTATGATGTGACTCTAACTCCAGGCATTTATTGTGTGAATGAGCAAATGCCCCATGAAGTCCCCTGTGAGAAGGTGAAACTCGAAGATGATGGTCATCAAAGCCACTCTGTTTTTATTGGACCCAGAAATGCACAGTCTTTCCTCCTTTCCTTGTGTGTCATGACACACAAGCTTTTCCCTCATCTGTGGGTCAAGGAACGGAACTGGTTGTGTTTTCAGAAGACTACTATTTGCTGTTCTGATAGAATATTCAGAAATATTTTACAAATAAAACAGCTCATTAGAAATGCTTCCTAAAACCCCAAGGAAACAAGACTCTTCTTCCTGTCATTCTCGAGCCATCCATTCCAGTCCACTTCCTGCTGAGTCTAATAGACGATGTGTTGTTAATCTTACAGTCTGTTACATCGTGCCTGTTTTTTTGGTCCTATGAATGCAAACTTCATTTTCTCCTAGGAAATCATTTTCTTTCTTGTTCTGTGACTATGTTTCCCTTTGGTGAGAAGTTGTGAATGATCTTGCTGAGAGAAGCAAAGACAGATTCAGATAGATAGTTTATATTTTGACAGGAGACCTAAACTACTTCCTCCCCACCTCAAAAAAAACAAAATAAAAACCAAAAACAAACAAACAAAGAAAAGAAAACAGAAGAACTTTTAGGGTTGGGGTAAGTAAACCATTGTGTCCTATCTCCCTATAAACCAAGTACTTTCCCTTTCCCTTTCTCATGAGTCCACTTTAAGAAAACAAAAACAAGAAAACCCAAACGTATATAAATAGATATATTCATAGAGATATACAGATAGATATGAATGTATCTTTATATGATATGATATATATGCACATATATGTATCTGAGATAGTCTTCTTTCTACTGCAGTGTGGGGTCATAGAGAATGCTGGTCTGTAGCTGAACGTATCTGTAAGAATCTTTTTCAAGGAAAAACTAGAAGACACCAGACAACCTCCCAAATCCTCCAAAAATTTCCATTTATTGCTGTTGCCCTGACCACAGTGTACGGGGGATTTTACTTGTAAGGTCAGGGTCAAGCCCTGCCCTGGACAGCACAGTGGCAGGGGTGTCAGCTCTCTTACAAACACCTTTAACTGGTGCAATAAACAAGTCTACGTGTCAGGCCTATAATGAAAAGGCATTTTACCCCACTGTCACTTTAAGATTAATTCACTGGGGAATGTTTTTGGTTTTTTGTTTTGTTTTCGTTTTTTGCTTTTTGTCTTTTTCTGCCTTTGGAAGAAAACTATCAGGCACCATGACATTTCCGGTCACTTCTTATTTTATAAAAAGAAGTCCCAAATCGCTTAAGTTACGAAACACGGTCTTATTTCAGAAAGTAGGATCTTCAGTCATACATTAATTAACACTGCGATCTGCATTCAAAAATACGACTTGTCCTCCAGTTGCCAGAGCCGGCACCGGGCAAGTCTGTCTGATGAAAGGGGTGTCATGAGCTTCTAGCTTCCCTGCAGACCTTTCCTGCCACACGGCAGCTGTTCTTTCTGCCGCTGGGGCTGAAGAAGGGAGAAGACAGATAAAGGGGAGAGGAAGAGCTTAACTTGTCATGCCTGTCCGTGGCTCCTCGTTCTCAGAGCCTCACAGATACTCGGCTAGGACCCCCGACCCGCTTGGCTCACTGGATAGTATCCAACAACTCTCTTCACCTTTGGCCTATTGTTCACCCCCCCCCCCACCCTGGCCTTCAAATTTCTGGTGCTTTATTTTGTACAGATCCTCTCAGTAAGGATTCCCTTGTCCTCAGGCAAAAATTCTTTTAGGCCTTTTATTAAGATCCCGTATAAAAAGGCCCCAGGCTAGCATTCCTCCATCTGGCCCTAGGCATTATGTATCTTGGCTTGCAGTTGGAGGGAATACCGTTCTGTCCTTGCTGCAGCTCCCTCTGCTCCCGTGGAGAAGCAGAGGGTCTTTCGCTCTGGCACTTGTTGGAGAAATTTCCCAAACTCAGGCAACAAAGGCCGATCTACAATGTCATCTCCTCTGAAATCCCTCTCGCTAGTGAGGAGCCAGGTCTCAACCCTGCCTCCCCCTGTGGTGGCGGCGGGAGCTCGAAGTACAACTCTCCCTATCTCAAGCTATTCTCCTCCATCTTCCTCTTAATTTCCCATCTGGGGACCCTTTACACCCTGGAAGTGGATGACAGGCCCAAGATCCCGTAACTGGTTCCTAGGGATTTCCTTGGAAGGTTGCACCTTGACTGAAGGCCTCTCCACTCAATATGTGACATTACTTTACGTGGCATTTCGGTTGAATCTTTCATTACTATTATGTATCAACTCCTTTCAGTGTTCTCTGTCTCTTTTAGTTTCTTCCTTGGAAATTTCCATGTTCTTCTACTGCACACTCTCCCAAGTACCTAAAATATGTCACCTTCCTGGGGCTTAGACTTCCTTCGTCCTCCCCATCACCTCGCCCCATCACATTGGAGCTTTGGGGCTTCCATCCTTAGAGCCCTGGTCTTTGCTGAGCAAGTCGTGAATGCACTGCTCTTACCCTCTTGCTCCACACTGCACAGGGGCATTTTAATACACAGCCAACTGAAAGTGGCACCTTGACTCAGTAGTTTTTAAATTTGTGGGTGGTTTGTTCTTCTTGTTGTTGTTCTTACTTTTTTAGCAGAACCCCTTTTACGAAACTAAATATTTCAATCCGTTTGTTGGTAAAGTTTCAAACAGACTGAAAATGAGTAATGGGGATAAAGCTAGAGTGGGGTCCCCGAGACTGACCACCTGGCTTCCTCCACAGCCCTGAATGCTTTGAGAAACACACTTGGAAGAAAATCTCTGCTTTAAAACATGAAGCCACGTTTGAAATGGGAGCAAAGCGTGGAGGGTTGATTTGAAGAAGGGATTTGTCCTCCAAAATCCTTCAGAAGCCACCTCTCTATAAATGGTCCCAGCCCCCATGCTTACTTCCAGCATGATCAGCTTCTAAATGCCACCTCTTGGTGAGACCTCAATGTGCCTTGGAATTTGGTTTATTTATTTCTCTAAAACCCGAGCTTCTGAAACGAAATCCCCGTGAAGGAACTCATAAAGGAAAAAGGCCTCTTTTCTTTAAAAGACCAGAAAACAAAAACAAAATCCAATAGTTCTCAAAACTTGATTCTGTGGATTATGATGTTTATGGCATTTTAATGCCATTCCTTAAATCCCTAAACCATACTAACCACTGAGATTTTAACAGACTAATCAGGCTTCAGGTCTTTTGAACTTGCCAGCCCCTGTTATTGGTTTGAGTTTCCCCAAGGAGAGCCAAAATTTCACTTTACCCCTCCCACGTTGGTTTCTTCCTGTAAATGTACTAACACTGTGGTATCGACATCATCTGGCCCATAAAGAGGAATGGCCCCTACACTTTCACTGTCCTGCTCCCCAGCCTAGAGGGTGTTTAGATCTTCTGGTCAGGCATGTGGGGAGAATCAAGTGGTAGCTAGTTGGGGAAATGATTGGCAGGATGACTACTTCTTTTTGGGTGAGCAGAAGGGTTTATGAAGAGTAGAGGGGAAATGATTCAGAAGTAACACTAGAAAAGAACATAATCTTCTTTTCTTCCCCACAATATTTCCTCCTTGGTGACCCTGTAAGAGCTTGGGTTTGCAATACAGGGCTCCAAGGGCCCCGCTGCAGTGAATAAAACATGCTAGCGTGATCTTGACAGGCCACACGCTGAGCATAATTAGAGACTGGAAGTCATGGACCCACAATAATTTTGGACTGATTATTTTGCATTGCCTGCACATTATCCATGGGAGGGACTATACCTGGAGTTGAGCAGGGGGCCAAGGAGGAGGCCTTGTGGGGACATCTGGTGTGCTTTCCTTGCAGCCTAAGGCCCTCGATTATTGAGATTCTAAAGAGAGCTGAGATTCTAGGAGCTTAATTGGAGGAATGACACATGCCCCACACCAGCTGTGGAAAATCCACTCAGGACCTATTCCTATTAACCTCCTTTGGACATCGAAAGGGGCAAGAACCCTCTGTACCAACTGAAAATGTTGAAAACAATTGTTACCTTTAGTACTAATTGTGGCCATTTTTGCTTAAAACAATTATTTCAGAAGAATGTTGAACTAAAGGATGGAAGCCAGAAGGGAGTCATCAAAACTCCAACTCTATCATCTTACCTCATCCATGAACACCTCTGGACCACTCTGACCTTTTTTCTTCTTTGATATCTGTAGTTCACACATGCAATTTGACACAGAAGTATGTATTATCTTACGTAGTGAATGACTGTTTTATACCTCTGCTTTGATCGAATGAAAATGTGTTAAAATTTTAAAGCCCCATGCAAAGTTTTCTGGGCTCAGAAACTGGGCACAGGACAGATTCTCAGAAAATCTCGGTGTGTTGATTAGTGGTTAGCAAATCACAGTGACCGTCAAAAGCTTTCAAGAGCCTAATGGCTAAAACTTGGCCTGCTTCTACTTATTGGCGATACTGACCACAGAAGCAAACCAGCGTGCATTGCACACAGACATTTGTAAAATTGTCAGTTTCATGGCATTCCTGGCAAAGAAGTATAATCTGTTGAAAATGCTTAAACCTAACTTATATATTAAATGTGACTAATTTTTCCTTCCGTGTCAATGAGAAAAAAATCCCAAACATTTGTGTGCCTACAGCATTCTCACTGCCATATAACATAAAAATTAACGCATGCTCTGGAGCACTCACATCCCAGTTCTGCCACTTACTGGTGGTGACACTGAAGAATTATTTAAATTCTAATTTTCTCTTTCTTAGTTCTTTCTTTCCTCCTGTCCTCTGCAACCATAAAATTGTTGCAGGATGACTAGTTAGCTTGGAGGTTAAATCTCACACCCTATCCTCTTCTAGAGACTGATGTAATGCAAAACACATCCATAGTTATACATACATACATACCCAGATAGAGAATGACAGGTGATAGATAGATAGATAGATAGATAGATAGATAGATAGATAGATAGATGGTTTTAACTGCTTTCTTAAGAAGTTAGATTATGCCAAGGGGAAGACTCACCCACAATCCCAATCCGGATGGGTTTAGGTATACAGTTTGGGGTACATACTTGGGATAGAACATTGATATTTGTAAAAATGGGAGGAGCACAGAAATGTTGGGGCAGGAAGGGGACCTGGGGTAGAGGGGAGCCGATGATCAGAGTGGAGCACAGCAAAGGTGGAGGAGAATTGAGCCCTCACAGGTAGAAGGGACCAGAAGGAACTTGGAAGACAAAAATTACTGGGAAATTCTGAACTTGTTTGCCGTGGGATATGTCGGCGTCTGTCTCCCTGTGTGTCACCCTTGTATCTTTTATAAAAACCAGATTGCTCACTGAGGCTTTCCTGTGGAAGTTCTTTTTGAGGGAAGTGTTGGGGAGGGGTATACTTATCAGAGGATAAGCCTCACTTTTAAAATCTCTAGTGGTGAACATAACGGGGTTAGCGTAAGCATCAAATGAGCTAATGCTTATGAAACGCTATTCTGTAATACGCAATTATTTTTAAAATTATTTTAAATACATTGTGAATTGATTTATTTATAATTTCATAATTGCTTGTGATTTTGTAATTACTGTTGATTAGAATTGCTTTTGCATGGCAATATAGTAAAATGGTTGAGAGTACAGGCGTTGGAGTTAGACAAACCTGGGTTTAAATCCTCACTGCCCCTTTTTGGTGTGCATTCAGGCAAATGACCTCTTTTTTATTTGTAAACTGGGGATTATAACTGTATCATACTGACATGGTGGAGGGGCGACGGCTAATAAGATAACACGCTAACACTGCATTACTCAGAGTTCTCAAGGGAAAGGGATGACGTAATCAAATGGGGGTAATTTGAAGAGAGTTTAAGAATGGGACAATTTATAAAGTTGTAGGTAGGCTCTAAGGCAAGTGGCATAATGGTTAGTTGTGTACCCTTAGGCTAGCAATAGAGGAACACACTCCTCCCCCACTCACCCCTCTAAGACCAGAAGGTCAGGATAAGGACTGAATTTATTGTGTGGAACAGAGGCTAAGGGAACCGCTTGATAGGACCCATAAGATCGGTATTTCTGAGCCACCGTGGAGGTGGAGGGCAGGATGGAGAGAAGACACGGAAAGGCATGGGAAGCATCCAGCATAGAAATGATTAGCAAAGTGCCTGATATAGTAACACTCAATAAATGATTCTACACATTAGACAGAATGTGATACGTAGTGTTTATGATCTTGGAACTACAGCTTTTTATCTGTACCCCCAGAAATCAAGAGTGTTTGGTTTTATATGCCTAGTGGAATCAGTGTGTTCAAAATACTGGTTCTTGCCAATTCACTGGGTTCATTAGAGTCCTCCTGTAGAGTCCCCATCCTCAGGAGGCACCAGCAGTGTTTTCAGATCCCCTGCTGAACTGCCTGTCTCATGACTGGGGTATAAACATGCCACATGATGAGGAACTGCACGGGCTCTGAGAGAGCACCCTGATTTGCTCACTTGCCAGCCGTACTGCCCGAGCCAAGCCACTATGCCACTCCGAACCTCATGTACAAAATGGTCTTTTAAATATTGGTAAGCCCCAAGACTCAGTCTCCTGTCCTTTATTTTCACAGCTTTAAGTACCATGAATAAGCAGATGACACCGAGCCCAGAGTCTGCCCTGACCACCATATTAGCATATCCTACTGCCAACTAACCATCTCTGATTGGATGTTAAAAGGCATCTTGGACTGAATCTGTCCCAAACCGTATCTTTGATTCTCCCTTCTCCACCTACCTACCACCTCCTGCCAAAACAGAGAGAGACAGAGACACAGAGAGAGACAGAGAGAGACAGAGAGAGAGAGAGAGAGCAGAAAAAATCCTTGCTCCCGCCCAGTCATTCCATCTCATCTAACAGACCTTCATCCTTTTAGATGCTTCAGTCTAAGTGCACATTTACCCTTCACTCCTCTCTTTCTCTCATCCCTCACATGCTCTCTGTCAGGCAACCCTGTCGGCTGTGTCTTCAGAACACATTCCCACTCCTCCCCATCGCTACAGCTGTAGCCCTGGTCTGAGCCACTGTCATCACTCAGAGCAATTTGGATCCACAGCCTCTGACTGGTCTTCCTACTTGCACAGTTTTCTCCTTGCCCACACCATAGTCATATCCTCCACATAGATGACATTTATAAATAAAAGTCATATCATACCAGTCCTCTGCTTAAAACCCTAAGTAACTCCTCAACTCACTCCATGGAAAGGTCAAAGTCTTACCATGTCCTGTGAAGCCCCACACGACCTGTGTCCTCACTCTCACTCTCCACGCTCTGACCTCATCTCTTACTTCTCTACTGCTTAATTACTCCGCTCCAGCCACACTGGGCTTCCTCGCTGTTCCTTGCTGGAACGTCGCAGGCTGGCTGCTTGCATTTGCTGCCTCCTCCACGGCGCTCTCTCTTCTCCCTCCTCAGGTGTCCTGACGAGTCCTGCATTTCCATCAGGTTCTGCTCAAAGCCCCTCGCCCAGCAAGGCCCTCCCCGACAGAGCATATGAAACTACAGACTCACCTCGCAATTCCAGCTCTCGGCTTAATTTTTCTCCACAGTGTTGTCATCACCTTCTGTATGTTTATACTCATTTCTCTCCTTGTGCTTGCTCTCTTTCCTCTAAATACAAGCTCCAGGAGGCCAGCGACTATGTCTGTCACAGTCACGGCTATATTCTCACAGCCAAGACATATGAATGAATTGGCTCATAGCTCTGAATTGTTAGGACAGTTAACAGTTGATGGTCCAGTGAGATGTAAGTCCTGACTGGCTCTTTCTAATGTAAAAATAGATGTGCAATTCTGGACTAGACTCTTAAGTGCTTACTTATTTTATGTTCTATTGCCACTAAAAGTGCTAATAAATAATGTGATTTTAAGTCTTTTTTTAATTAAAGGAAATATATGTTCATACCTAAATATCTTTTTCAGATGTAGGTTTTAGGATGCAAACATTAAGACCACAAAGATTCCTTGAAATGAATCTGCCAGTCATGGGACCCAGAATGCAGAGGAGTCTTAGCAAATGTCGGTTTCCTTCCTGCCATCTTTCTGGAAGCAGAGGTACTTCTGTTGTTCCTGGACTGGCAGTGGGGGATGGGGCATACATTTTATAAAACCTGTCACTCCGGTTATACAGCTCTTCCAGCTCCAATCAAAGTAGCCACTTGGATGACAAGGAAAAGCAGCAACACCACCAGATGATTTCTGCGGAGTTCCCAAGAGTTCTCCATTTCGTCTTACGTCAACAATTCCCGAGTGTGTAACCTCAAAAGATGGAGTGTCCTACGGTGGCCTAGTGCAGTGTTTCCCAAACTTGCTCCCGAGGCAGACAAGCATTGTCAAGATATTAACTGGAGTTCATCAAAGGCAATATTTCATGGTCAAGTAAATTTGGGGGAGACAGTTAAATAAGACTAAGCAGATTCCAAGTTACCAGTCTTCCTTTTGCCTTTTATATATAATAGCCTGTGTTGTGAGTTTTCTGGAGAACAGTCATAAATGTAGGATTTTTCCAACTTGCTTCTCCCTAGAACCCATCTTTATAGACCCTCAAGTTCCTCTGAACACGTTCTGAAGTACTCAGTATAGTTTCAAAAAATTGAGTATTTCAAAACATTTGATTCAGTTTTCATATAATCCTCACAGTTGGCAGGAGAAATATTATTTTTCCATCTTCCAGTTTTCCATTTTATAGGTAAGACAAATAAAACTCTCAACATGATAAACTGGCCTTCGGCGTGGCTTGTAAAAGGGTAGACTGAGCCAAAGTCGTTTACTTAGAATTTCCATTTTCATTCCATTGCACCACGTTGCCATCTCTCTTCATCTTCTAGGGCTGTTGGAACACATTACCACAAACTGGACTGCTTCAACAAGAGAACCGTCTTCCTCTCACAGTTCTGGAAGGTCGGAGGGAGATCTGCCCCACGCGGCGCTCCTACCTGCTGGTGGGAGCCAGCTGTTCCTGGAGTTCCTTGCCCTGTAGCTGCATCCCTCCACCTCTGCCTTCATCTTCACAAGAGTTTTTTCCCCCTGTGTGTGTCTCTCTCGCCATACGGCACTAGTCACTGGTCTTTCTACTTCAGTGACTTAATATTTTTGAATTTATTGTGTGTAAGCTTAAAGCCCTTGTTTTCCTAAGCTGGAATCTAATCTTTGTTTTATGACCCAATCTGGAGTCCTCTTCTCACCTTTAGTACAAGTAGTGGCCTTTGTGTGAACATCTGCCAGCTTGGTCTTTCTCCTTATTTGAATCTGCCTGAGTTCCACGCAGTATTCGAGGCACAGTGCGTCAATTTGATACAAAGAGGTTGTGATAATAACTTTCTAATGATTCTCAGGACTTCCACGACTTTTAGGTCATGCTAGCCTTTTGGGACATTGTTGAAGGTATTGGAAAGAAGTGTTCTTCCTTTTTAAGATTGCTCAGCTGGTAAAGTTTAAGTCTAGCGCTGGCAACTGTTCTTGTCCCTTCTGGAAAAAAGCCTCCGGAGAATCTAGCTAACATCAAGCGCGGATGAGGAGGGAAGGAGGAAAGGAATGAGGAGGAGGGGTCGGGGAAGGAGAAGGGGAAGGGGAATTTAGTAGACCTGATCAAACTGAGGCCCTGGATCCAGTCACTTCTGAAATTCCTCATTCCAAACGCCCAAAGGAAAAAATTCTTTCGCATTTAATGTAGTTTGAGGTAGACTTCCATCATTTGTCTGACACTATCCAGAAAATTACAGTATAAAATTCCTTATGCCCATTTCTAATCTGCTAGAGGTGAGGACGGTGGATCTAGGAGCAAGTTTCTGCTTTGGGTTAAGCCGTGTTAGACATACTCTATGTCATGTCATTTAAGCCTTAGGACACCTCTGTCAGGTATTGCTACCCTGTGAATACACAATTCGTAATATTAGAAGACTATTTTCCTTTAAGTTGTAAGAATAAAGTTTAAAAATGAAATGAATGTATATGTGTATATATTCATGAATATATAGATACATATAGATCTCTCTACGTATAAATATATGTACATATGTACATCTATATTTGTCAGGATGAAGCAAACAAGATTGACCGGTTAGTGGCAGAGAGACTTCAGCTTGCTGTCTAGAATTGGTGCCCGGGTTTCCAAGGTTGCCAGCTTGCATCAGGAAAGTCAACTCTCAAACGAAACCTTGAATTGCCTATTTAAATGCTGAGAAATACAGTTTCATTGTCCCACGGGCAGGCAGTCTGAATCAAAGAAACAATTGAGAAATTCTAAATTACTGGAAATCAGATGGAAGAAGAAATATAGCAGCAGGAGAGTAGGAAAGAAGCATCCAACTCTATGTTCAGTACCTTGGAGGGGAACGTGTGAGGTTTTTAACCAGAAGTTCTTCGTTCCTTTTAATGCCCCCCCACAGCCGCATGGCTGCCCCTGAGATGGTCATAACTGTTTAATGGCAAAATTAAACAGTTATGACTGTTTTATTAACTGTCTATAATGACTGTCTATTAACCCTTGCTACGACAACCCAATTGTGTCACCACCATCCTCACACACACACACTGAATGACTAGAACCTATTAGTGACTCAACATCATTCGTAGGATAAAACATCTAAACCTCTAAAGCTCCGGGAATACATTCTACCGAAGCCCCCCTGGATCAGAGATGATTCTTGTCTACCTGGCCAGCTTCATTTCATCACCTGTGGCTTATCCTCCAGCTACACCAGTCTGGCTCCAGTTACACAAACATGTCATACTCTTCTGCCTGCACCCCCCTTCCCAATCCTATTGCCTGACAAATGTCTCATTCATTTTCTTAATCTCTTGCAGATATCGCCTTGATATGGTGTCTAAACCCAGAGTTAATGACCTAGTCCTTAGACCTTTAGTTCTGTAACATGTAAATTTTTTTTTTTTTCTGTCTGAGATAGTGATGATAAGATTTCCATTAGGTATCTATTGATACAATGGGGGATTTTGCTTTGAGAAATAGTTGATTATAGTAGATACAGCCAGAGGCTTTGGGTCAAACTACTTCAGGTAAAATCCTAACTCCACCTCTTATTACCTGTGAAACCTTGGAAATTTCTCTTGCTTGGGCTCAATTCTCTCGTCTGTAAAATGGAGGTAGTTAATATTAACACTCCATTGGATCACTATGAAGATTGAGATAATCTGTGTCAAGTGACTGTTACAGGTATGTTCTCAACACATAGTATATTATTTCGTCTATTGGCTTAAGGAAGACAGATGTTCATCATCAGGAACTGGCCAAAGTTATGCCCAGAGCATAATCAGGCCATTGTCAGGACATCTGCTCTGTTTTCCACTCTTGCTTACACATCAGCGGTACACAAAGCTGACTGGAGGAAAGAACACCATGCTTACCAATCACCCAAGAAGACATCTTTCTCTTGCTGTTCCCAGACTCCTCCAAAGGTTCCAATCAAGTTGTCAGTGTATGGTACTGCTAATTTCGGGACATAGATAGCCACAAATTCGGCTTTCTCCCAAATTCTATGCCTATTTTACTGGCAGAGCCTTAAAAATTTTACCTTTAAAAAAATTTTTTTTTTTTTTTTTTTTTTTGCCTTTTTAACTGTTAAGTAGCTCCTTGTGACCCTGTTTGAAATATCTTCTTTGGGAAGAATGAATGAAACACAGTTCTGACAGGTGCTAGCACCCCTCCTATGATCAAAAGACCTCAGACAGAGCCACCAGTCCATCCCCTGCTTCCCAAGAAAAGGCACATCAGTGGACAACCCCAGGGGGAGTTCTGGGAGCAGTGCTTCCTAGGCCTGCCAGACAAAAATGCTCATTTAAACCAGCCACATTGTTGTGGCTTCCTAACTAGTGTTGTTACACGGGAATGATTCCATGTTCTGGGGAAGTCCAGGATGCAGACCCGTGGAAAGGTCTATGGCCAACCTTTGTGCTGGTGAAACCTGGTACACCAGATGTATACCAGGAGGGACTCATTCCTGCCTATAGGTCAGTGTACATCGCAGAAGTTGCTTCTTCAACAAAATCAAATATTATTTATTTGGTTAAATAACCCAAAAGCATACTTTCATTGACCTGAGTCATTACATCTTTTCCTCCAAAATGAAAGATGCATTTAAATTCTCCGGGTGTCTCTTCAGTGTTTGATGAAGGCAGTTTTTAAAACTAATTTAGAAGAATTCCCCTTGGATTCATTCTTCTACCTTCCTTACAGGGCAGTATGAAAGATGAACCAGCATCATGCTGAACTGAGCAAGGCACCAGATTATACTTTAATAAAGTGAATGTGAACTTTGACCTTTAACCCTTGAATAGTGGTCACACAGAGCAATTTCATCTTATCTGTTAGCATCTATAATAGAGTTTCAGGCATTTACTTTTAGAGAAAATAACCTGCTCATTTCAGTGGAACAAGATGGACAGCCAAGGTCAATGAAGCATCACAAGTAAGTTTTCCAGCCCATCCTGGAGGCGGAATTGGGGGTGGCTTTTTTTTAAATGGCATGTAAAAAATAGCATCTGAGTGGAATTTTTAATCAAAACCCGAGACGATAACTCTTGGCAGAAGAACTCTGGTTTTTTTTTTTTTTTTAGCACATTTCTCCCCCTGACATCTGTTCTTTCCACTTTCTGAAATAAACACTTTGCTTTGCTAATGCTGTGAGGTGTAGGGCTGGGAAGTTACTCATTCTTTCCCTCACCCACAGAAACAATTTCTTAAGGTGTAAGTGAGATTTTTTTTGCCCACCTCTTTCAATTTTTTTTGCCCACCTCTTTCAAAGGCTTGAAAAGCAATCAAAATTCAGATAGAAAAGTCCCAGAGTCACCTGATGGAACCCTCACTTCCTTTTCTCAGGCAGAGGAAATATGTCACGTTCCCCATCTAGTGGTATGACTTGGAATCGTCCACAAAGTTGGTCTAACATGAATTCTGGGAGAAGAAGATATTTACTGAATTTGAAACGCCAACTGATCACCATGATAAAGAGAGAGCAGATAAGAGAGAATTAAAAGATAAAGTTTCTATTCTCAAAGAACTTATAATGTATGGGGGGGAAGGAAAACTACTTAACAATCAATCTAATACAGCAGAACCCCTTTCTCAGGCCGGGCTATGTTCCAAGACCCCCAGAGGATGCCTGAAATAGTACCAAACCCTATACATGCTGTGTTTTTTTCCTATACATACACACCCATGATAAAAATTTGATTTTTAAATTAAGTAACAATAAAAGTAAAAGATGAACAACAATAACTAATAATAAGATAGAACAGTTACAACAATATCCGGTAATAAAAGTCATGTGACTGTGGTCTCTCTCATGTCTTAGTGTCCTGTCTTCACCCTCCTTGCGACGCTGTTAGATGATAGCATGCCTACGTGAGGAGGTACGGTGAGGGACTGACATAGGTGTCCTGACACAGAGTCAGGCTACTAATTACCTTCTGACGGTATGTCAGAGGGAGAATCATGTTTCCAGGCCACAGCTGATTGCAGGTAACTGAAACGGGAAAGTGAAACCATGGACAAGGGGGGAGGGGGAAACATCTATAAACAGTTTTCCATATATTTCGAGAACATGTAGGCTCAGGACAGGTGCTCAAGTCCCTTCTCCTCTCAAGGTTCTCACTGGGCTCTT
This sequence comes from Zalophus californianus, assembly GCF_009762305.2. NCBI lineage: Eukaryota > Metazoa > Chordata > Mammalia > Carnivora > Otariidae > Zalophus > Zalophus californianus. The sequence goes on along the minus strand of NC_045599.1, from coordinate 123,034,588 downwards.
GGGTAGTTGGTTTGTAGAAGTATGGGGAAGGGGGAGGGAGGGAAATATTAGCCAATGGTAGTCAGGAAGGGGAGGGTGACCCACTTGCAAAGCAAAGACTGAGTGCTTCTGGAGACAGCCCGGGGACAACCAAGTGACTTTCCTTGTAAGGCTCCAGGACAGGGGACCTGAAAAACCCTCCACCTGAGCAGAGACTAACTGATTTGGGGGAGCCTGGTGCAAAACCCTGTACACTGCAGATGTTGGAGAAGTTCAGCTAGCTCCCAGGCCTGTCACCTCAGTGACCCTAGAAAGGGCTGCCACGGTCCACAGTTGTCCAGAGGAGGCCTGATTTGCTGAGCCAGACTGTTCCCCTCAGGTGCTGACTGTCTTCGCCTCGAGATCAGGGAAAAGCCCAGGAACCTAGTGGCTTCTCTCCCCATCCATTCATTCCAGGATCACAGTTTGTGGGCCTGTTGACACTGGCCTCTAGGAGTAGTAAAGCATATTTTCTTCCTCTGTCTGCTAAGCAATAGATGGGCCTGTTCTGAAGAATCTTCCTCCTAATAACATGCGGGCTGTGGGTCTGCAAGGGTGGTCATAAACTTGAAGAGGCTATTGGAATACTGTACTTTGTTTCTTTTCTAAAGGAACATAGAAGCATACTGTAGTAAAAATTACTTAAAGACTGAAAAAAATATATTGATGTGTATGAGACTCTTCTGGAAGGTTATTAGGGCATACTCTCTGCATGGGACGCGTGTTTCCAGACAACACTTGATGGGTGGTCTAGATCTGGATCTTCTCCTGGCAAACCTTCTTTTACTGCTACCTCTGCTTCAAACTCTTGGCATTCTCTTTCCTCCTCTGCTTCCTGGGCCAGCTGCTAGCAGGACGTGTGCATCTGCAGATGCCTGCTGCACTCCTAGGCGGAACCTCAGCGTCTTGCAAAATTCTCCTGTTCGCTGTTAAGCTCTTTAAGACCTTCATTTATATGATCCTACTCCATAGCACATTCTTCCTGTTTTTTTGCTTTTCTTTGCAACCTTTCTTGAACTTGAACTTTTCTTATACACATGACCCCATTTACAAGTTGTCTCTTCGCTTTCTTTTCAGGTCTCAGCTCCCTGTCTTTCTCAGCCAACTTCTTTCCTTCTCTTCCTCTATTACTTGGTCCAACTTTTTCTCCTGAGTTTTCTCCTCCTCATGTTGCTGTGCCATTACTCATGGGATATCTTCTGTTTTCTTCTCATATCTTCTCTTTTGTGCTTCTTCTTTTCTTTAATCACCCTCTTCCTCTAAGCCTTGAAGGGCTCTTTGATGAGCTTTGTGTTCAAATCCTGCTCTGTTCTATATTCCTGCTGAATATGTTCTACCTTCTCTTGGAGGGCTTTTTGCAAAGGGTCCCAATTTCCTGCTTTATCTACTGTTTCTTTAGCTTATTCTGTTTATTCTCAAGTTTAGCCTTGTACTGTCCATTTACCACAAGGTGCACCTCCTTTTCCCTCAGCTTCTGCACTGCCTGCCTTTGTACCTTGACGTTGGTGACCTGGGCTTCCAGCCCCGGGTGTCTTCTCCAACAATTTCTGCCTCCTTGTTTCTTGAGCTTGTCATTTCTCCTTGGCCCATCGATCTTCTTCCCAGAGTTCTTTATTTTTTTTTAAAGATTTATTTATTTATTTGAGAGAGCGAGAGTGAGAGAGAGAGAGAGTACATGGAGGGGGGGAGGGTTAGAGGGAGAAGCAGGCTCCTTGCTGAGCAGGGAGTCCGATGTGGAACTCGATCCAGGGACCCCAGGATCATGACCTGAGCCAAAGGTAGTCGCTTAACCAACTGAGCCACCCAGGCACCCCTCTTCCCAGAGTTCTAAGAGCATCTTTTCCTCCATAATCTCTGCCTCTTCACTTCCTCATGAAACTGGCTTGTGCTTTCTGCCCCTCACCCCTTGTGAGGGACACAGAGCACTCGACATGGAGCTCTTCCCTGTGCTCCCTGAATAGCTGTTCTGCTTTTCAGCCACAAAATTCTACCTTTATTTTTCTTTCTTCTCCTTTAGTAATCTGGTGTCCCTCCCATTCTATTTTTTTTCTTTTTCCTCCTCAATTGTTTCTTCTTTTGACTGCATTTCAGTAAAATACTCATTTTCTTCTGAGTCTAACAGTTCACATAGCTTATTTCATCTTGAGTCAGTGTTGAGGGACTACTGTACTTTTAATAAGTGTTGGTAGATGGACAGAGAGCCATTCCTCTGAAAAATTAGGGTAGGTGAACTTCATCAAGTTGGATTTTGGACTCAATGGTAAAAGTGGGGGCAACTTAAAAGATAAAAATAATAGCCTGGTGATGGGTATTAAAGAGGGCACATTCTGCATGGAGCACTGGGTGTTATACGCAAACAATGAATCATAGAACACTACATCAAAAACTAATGATGTAATGTATGGTGATTAACATAACATAATAAAAAAGGAAAAATAATAAAATAATAAAATAAATTTGAAGCAAAAAATGTGTATATAATTAAAAAGAAAGCTTGTGAACACCACCATAAACACTGCTGGTTATTGAGTTGGCAATGACCCAAAATGTTAGCTTAAAGAAGCACATCAGGATCCAGAAAAAGAAAATAAAAGAAATGGAAATTAGGAACAAAAAAGAGGCAGGTAGGATAAACCAATGAAATAAATTATTCTAAATAATAAGACTTTCAGTAGGAGAGAAAGGAAAAGAGGAATAACAGAAACCAAAGACTTAATGGAAGAAATCCCCTTGAGTTGGATGAAGACTTCAGTTTTTAGATAATAAAGACCATCTGAGTGCTGGAAGATTTTATTGAAAAAAGAAACACTCCTGGCCATGTCCTGGACAAATGAATAAACTTGTGGGATTAACAGCACTCCTTATTAAGCTTTCAGACATAGAAACAGGGTTACAAAGTGATTGATAACACTAATGGTCTTCTTATTTGCAACACACTAAGACAGAAGACAGTGAAACACTATGGACTTTTTTTTTTTTAAAGATTTTATTTATTTATTTGAGAGAGAGAGAATGAGGGATAGAGAGCACGAGAGGGAAGAGGGTCAGAGGGAGAAGCAGACTCCCTGCTGAGCAGGGAGCCCCATGTGGGACTCGATCCCGGGACTCCAGGATCATGACCTGAGCCGAAGGCAGTCGCCCAACCGACTGAGCCACCCAGGCGTCCCAACACTGTGGACTTTGGAGTGAAAAGTGCTGTGATCATAGAATCTTGTTCTCAAGATCCTATTTATGACTTGAGGTGGGGGCGGGGTGTGCAGCATTTTTAGAAATATAAGAACTTAACAAGCAAACTGTCCCTATATCACCTCTGGAAGTGTTACTATAAAAATTTCAACAAAAATTGGATCAGAGTATTGATTTTAAGTTGAGGAAGGATAAAATACACCACAGAAAGAAATAAGTAATGAAACACGTATAGTGATTATTAATTCCTAGAGATTTCTGATAATTCATAAGAAAACACTCCTATCTCTAAATAAAATCTAGGACAGGCTTCATACTGGTCATTCTCAGATAATAACATTCTCTAGTCACTTTTTTTTTTTTTTTACCAGAATAGATTCATTCAGTAATTAAAATATCAATCCCATGGAAGAGTTAAACTTCTGAATTCCATTCTGAATTAAAGCTTCTTTCCTTCTTCTGCTTGGAATCACCCGACAAAGACTTTAAAATACCTATTATAGAAAATGCTTAAATGAGCAATTGTGAACATTTTTGAAACAAATATTAAAATTGAAAGTATCAAGAAAGAAATAGAAAACATGAAGAAGAACCAAATGGAAATTTTAGATGTAGGATACAGTGTCCAAAATTAAAAAGGAAAACTCACTGAGTAAACTCAACAGTGGAATACAGATGACAGAAGAGCCATAAACTTGAATAGAGAGAAATATAAAGAAATTATTCAACCTCAATAACAGAGAGAAAAAAAAATTTCAAAAAAGAAAAAAGAGCCTCAGGGAATAACCACACTACGTGAAGGTCTAATGTTCATGTAATTGGGGTTACAGAAGGGAAGGAAAATGTATGGTTGTGGAAAAAACTTGAAAAATAATGACTGAAAACTTCCCCAATATAATAAAAATATAAACCTACAGATTTAAGAAGCTGAGTGAACTCCACTTGTCAAAATTCATCAAATTGTCCTGTCCGAATTGATGAATTTTACTGTATGTAAATTATACTTCAAAAAATTGAAATCATTTTTAAAATAGCTAATAAAAATTTGTCATTTAATAATACTCATTGTAAACGTGCTGTAGGTGGGACTCACTGCTACCTGCTGGGGTTATTATGTGACGAAAATTCATATCTCTAACAATCTGATTGATACTAGCTAATAATTGTTAGGTGCTTCCTATATAGCAGGTCCCGCTTTGCATGATTTTGGAGTTTTTGCTAATTTAATCTTCCTAACGACCCTGTGAAGGAAATATTGTCGTCTCTACTTGACAGAGGAGGAAGTTGATTACGAAAATATTAATTAGTAGCTAGTAAGTGGCAAATTCACATTTTGAAACATGCAGTTTGACTTTAGAGACCAGATTCTTAATCACTACTGAGTATGGAGAGACAAACCCAGGCCATGTTTCATGCCAATACAATGCAATATGTTTAGTTTCCCAAATAATGGGCTTATATTATTATTATAAGCCAATAATAAGATACATAAAATCAGGGACAATAAGAGTAGGCTTGGGAATGCTTCACTGGAAAAGGTAATTCCAGTTCTGAGTCTCAAAGGTTGTGACAATTGTGAATTCTTACGTCGAATCAGAAAATATGATTTTCTGGAAGTCACCTGATATTAGATAAGATGCTTTATTTCTCCATAAAGACAATCACTTTCACTCTTGGGCTCACTAGGTTACTCTCAGTAATAAAGGGTAAATGCTCATGGTCTGATATACGCAAAGGTCATGCTAATTTAATTGTAATTTTTGTGCTTTAAATAGAAGCTAATTCTTGGGGCGCCTGGGTGGCTCAGTCGATTAAGCATCCAACTCTTGATTTTGGCTCAGGTCGAGATTGAGGCCTATATCTGACTCCGCACTGGGCATGGAACCTGCTTAACATTCTCTCTCTCTCCCTCTCCCCTTGCTCCTCTTTCCCCCCATTCTAGAAAAAAAAAAAAAGCGAATTTATATGAAACTCAAATTAGACATTAAAAGCTGTATTTAGAGATAATGTTTGAAAACTGAAGTCAAGGCTTTCATACTTGAAAAAAAAATTGTTTCAAATGTGCTCTAACAATTCCAGCAGATGGCAATGCAATCATTGTTAAAAATTTGTTTCACCATCCAGCTGAAAAAAAAAAAAGACAAATAAAAACAATATTCTTTCTGTTTTTGCTTTGTTTCCCCCTTCTCTGTGTTGAATCCCTTAGGTTTCTAGAACAGTACATTCTACACAAGAATTTGTAAGCTTAAAGCTGGCTAACACTAACTATGAAGGACTGCAAATGATAAACTAGACATTGATCTTTACTGTGTAGAAAACAGAGTAAGCATAGATGGCTTTTGAGTCAGGAGTGACATGGTCAGAATTGTGCATTGAGAAAATCACTGACGGGGAAAGGATGAGTGGAAGGACGTGGGAAGGCAGGGTGAATGTTCGAGTGGTCTAGAACAGAGATAATGGGACGTAGGCCTTGAGTGTGGTAGTAAAAACAAAATTTTGATGAGGAATCACTGCAGACACAGAGGTGAGAAAACTGAGTGAATGATTGGATGTCAGAAATTCAAAAGAAGAGCCAAAGATAACTCTTGTGTTTTAACCCTGGTTAGGGGGGAAGCTGACTAGAAGGAGAAGGAACAGGTTTGGACAAAAGGGAGTTTGTTGAAGTTCCACGATGATGATTCAACTTAGCAGTTGACCAGTGGGTCTGCTGCTTAGATGAGAAGTAAGGATTAAGAGATAGAAACAGAAGTGGTGAGTATTTACAGCCACAGGAGTGGATGAGACAGTCTGAGAGAGAAAAAGCCTGAGGTTCTAGGAACCTTTTGGCGAATGCTTGCATTTGGGAGAAAATGATGATATGATTAAGTTTAGCAGGATTTTCAGGTGAACATGATATCTTCAGAACCCATCAACAAAGATGAATGGAACAAGAGTAACATGTATCAAAAAGTTTGACGAGATTATTTGAAAGGAGGCCAATGGACTTTGAGAAACAGTTAAATTGTTCTATTAAAATGTTCTATTAAAACAAACTGATAGGGGCAGAAAGATTATTATGAGAAAGGAGTGGACATAATATGGAAAAGTGTACAATCTCTTTTGAGAAGTTTGACCATAACGAGAAGGAAAGAAATGGTTGCATAGGTTGACTGGACATTGAGAACAAGTGGAAATTTTTATACAAGAAATACTTCAGCATGGTTGTGTCTGACGTGAAGGAGACATTTGAAATTATACTAAAGTTGTTTTCTTTTTTTTTTCTTAAATGACATCTAGGTAATTTAATGAAACAGCTTAACTTCATTTTACTAGAAATTTGTGGATGTAAGAAAAAATTGAAAATACAATTTGAAAGTGAATGTTGCAACATGTTTCTCATTATTTATTATTTATCCAGTGTCTGCTTGGCTCTTCTCTGTTGCTGATGTCTGAAGCTTTGAGACTATGAAAGTTAGTCATACTAATCAAGTCTGTCCCCAGTGCCCAGAGATCTGACACTGTGGCAAGTGATAGCTCTGTAGGGTCTGCTATAGCGTCAACCAAGCATTTAGCATCAGAGAAAACTCTGAAGCCCATCTCTCTGTTACAATATGTGAGTATGTCTCCTTGTCCCCGTTTTTTATTCTATCCTTTCCGTTTTTTTTTCTCTAAGGAAAAGGAAAGATCAGTTGGCAATGCTTAATCTTGCTTGCAGAATTGCTGAGTTTGCTTCTTGCCACTAGAAATTTGGTGTCACTGTTTGTGCAAAGGAATCTTCAGAAGCTGCCAGTTGAATTTGTCTGAGAAAAAAAATAATATGACCTTGAATTGCAAACAACCGAGTCTGCCATTGAATATGATAAACATACTGGTTTCATTAAAAACTCATAGCAAGATAGAATTTTCAAACACAGAGGCAATGGAAAGTGGGATAAAGGCAGGAAGAAGATGGGAGAAAATTGTCCAGGAAAGTTGTCTGTTCTTTAGAGCACAGTTAAACAATTTGCTTATCAAATCCTAAACCCTTCTCTCTGCTCTTAATTCTTTGGAACCCTGTACCATTTCTGTCAACAGTCCCATCAAGTGAAAGATGAAATCACTCCCTACTGCTAGGTATCCCATCCCCCATGCAGACATGTTTGGAGGGCTGGCAGATGAGCGTCCCCCACAGGAGCTGTATAACATAAACTTTCATGCACTTCAGAACCCAATCACGGAGAAAGTGAAGAAATGGACTTTTACTTAGATCCGTAATCTTAGATCTGTAACAATCAGGGATGGTATTTTAACTCTGAGTTTTACAAACCAAAATTTAGTTTTAATAGGGAAGACTCCTATTTTGCTCATTCACTCCTGTTTATATTTTTGCAGAAGCAATTGATTAGGTAAACACTTTATACATTTGTTGTCCTGATCATTGCTCTGAAAATAGTGGGAATCCAAATTCGCAGGGAAAACAGATTTTCAGAATAAATCCTCCCTCTTTCAATAAAGCTTGTTTCTTTAAGTTGGATTTTAAGATCCTTAAGGACAGGAACTTGTTCCTTTTTTGGTCATAAGGTTTGTTTATTTATTATTTGTTTATTTATTTATTTTTCATTCATTTATTCATTTAAATTCCAGTGTCGTTAACACACAGTGTTATATTAGTTTCAGGTATACCATACAGTGATTCAATAACTCCATCTATTACCCAGTACTCATCAAGATATGCTCACAAGATATAAAGTGTATTTTAAAAGTACTATCTGTTTAACACTTAAATTCTGACAGTCACTTTTGGTTTCCTAGACAACAGCCATTCCCCACTTTTGTGCCAACAAAACCCTAATTCCATTCACCTCTCTGGTAGCAAGAACTCTAGGAAGAAAGGGGAGGTCTTACCCCAGCCCAAGCAATGAATAGTGATTATTTTAAACCAATCTGGGCCCTTCTACCTCCTCACTTACGATTGGCTTGGAGTGGGGTGTGGGAGCCAGTTCCGACCAACGAGATATGAAGGGAAGTCTGTTGGGACTTTCAGGGAGATTTTTCTTCCTAGTATAAAGAGGGAAACACAGGAGCAGAGGCCCTTCCCTCCTCCTAATTTCCAGTACAGTTGTGTGAGGACACGATGTTTGTAACCTTCCCAAACTCGTGCGGAATCCAGCGGAACTAGAGAAAGCTGAAGTAGAACAATAATATCGTTTAGTTCTGAAATCACCAATGCTGGCAATTAGTTCTTGGCCTCTGGTCCTAAGAGATAATAAATGCACTCATAATATTCGCCACATTTAGTTAGATATTTTGTACCCAGTAGTCAAAAACATTCCAACTGAGGTAGCAATTAAAAAAAAATCTCTCACATTATCTCACTGATTCTGCTAATGATCTTGTGAGGCAGGTGTTATCTGGAGTCCACAGAAGACACCAAGACTCAGAATGTTGAAGGGAAGTGACGAACATCAGAGAACTAGTAGGGAGCTGACCTAACATTGAAATCATAACTTTGGATGACCACTCACGTGCTCTTTGTAATGCGCTTTTTTGTTGAACTTGGGCCAAATAAGGTCTGGTAAAGTTTGCTGTAGTGAATGAGGCTGAAATCTTGGGAACATTTCCTTATCTCCAGTTAGGTTCTCCTAAACTTTCAGGTCTGCTGAAGCCTGGACTCTTCCTGAAACCTTGGGAGGGGGGACCCATTGTCAGTGTGCCCCAACATAAAGATTTGGAAGGAAATTTTTTTTCCACATTTGTTCTATTATCTGCCTCCCTTCTACTGATTTATACTGAAAACCCAGTCTGTTCTTATTTCTAATGAAACGCCCCTGTTCAGAAAACCTCAGAGTGATTTGAGAAGTTAGGTGGAGTGCAACCTCACAGAACCTTGCCCTTTCTCTCTCTGATCTCTCATCTTAGTTCGACACGGAAACATATGGTTCCCATTTCCACTTACATTTCCATGGGAGGGACTGGTTTTCTCTACTTCATCCTGGCTATGGCTTAGACCCGTCACCATCCCTGGATCCTACCATGCCCATTTCTGCACACTTTAAACTACAAATGCCTAGCACTAAAGCCCTGTCACCCCTGCCTAATAAACTACTTCTGAGAGCAGATATGACTATTATCACTCTGTCTTAACATGGACTCCTCAGAAAATGACACCGGAGGCAAAAACTTACAAACTAATGCTTTATTGGGGGTTCAGTCCCAGGAAAACCAGAGTGAAGGACAGTGGGTGCATTACTGATCTGGCTATAGCTTTGTAAAAAAACACAACGGGTTGCTCACCTTGCAGAACATCTTTAGAAAAGTTGTATAGACCTACTGTGTATCAGAACTGCCCATAGAGGAAGAAGGGTGAATAATGTATCCACTGGATTTTCTTCATCTTCTGTTGTACATTGGTCTGAGTTCACCCTTCATGGGAATAACTCCTTTTCACTTCCAGTTTGTATTACCAGGCCTATCCAGGCAGGCTTAGGGGGACCAGAGCCTCTATAAATCCAATAAGGCTGGCTTAGGTTAATGTCCTACATGGGGTCTATGCTAGTGATTCTGTTGGCATTTGGCAGTCTCTGGGGCCACTCTTACTAGACAGAAATCAATGCAAGTGGTCAAATGTGGACATGGGAGTCTGGTAAGTGAGGCTCACTGGGTGATAGAGAAAGAAACTTGGTCCAAACCCAATCTGTGTTCCCAAAAAACTGAAAAGAGATCTCTTTCTTTTTTCTTCAGATTTCCTCACTTCGAAGGGGTTGGATCTCTGCCAGGGGTTGGTATCCTTACTCCTATTTCATCATGTTTACCTGTTCCTCCAGAGCTGTAGGTAGATGGACCAGTGCTTATTTTCATGGGTGAATAAAGTCAGCAATCCCGATCCACCCCAAGAATATGAAAATTATAACATCTTATTTTGTGTGTCTTTACTGTTTTGAACATTCTTTAACTGTAAGAGAATGAATTCATTTTTACAATCTGAGATCCTCTTAATTTCAGCTAATTTGTGTTACTACAATTATTAACACTTTATCAGAACAAAACATAAATTTAAACGTGTTTTGGCTTGTACAGTGTTTTGTTGGGTGGGTTGAAATTTTTATTTTCTTTATTGCTTTCATTAGACATACACAAACTGATGAGTTTGAATTATACACTTCCAACAGGGACAGGAAGTACTAGATTAGTTCAAAGGGAAGGAGATGAGGTAGAAGAAGATGTAATTCAGATAATTAGAAAATGGTTGTTTTAGTTCTGGGACAGATTTTTGAATTATATTTTTTCTTCTTGACTAAATTTTCCTATGTTTGTAGACACTTCTAACAAAAGATTTGTCTTCTTTCAAAAATAAGCCAATGCCTCCACCAATGGGATTTCTTCTGTGTAAAAATCTCTCAGCAATGTGTTTGGAAACTCGTGTCTGTAAGGGCAGATTTGAGGACATAAGCCTGACCTCCAAATGTCAGCAGCAATACTCAAGCTGCATTCCTGCTAGTGTTGTCACCAACAAATGCCATTTAACCAATGCTTCTTGGTGAAAAGTATCACAGGTGACACAGGAAGCCTGGGAAGCCCAGTCTCTGTGGTGAAGACAAGGTCTCAGGCTCATTGGGCTATATCTGCATTTCAACTGCATACTGCGATGTATCAGCCAGGACCTGCTTCTCATGGCATGTCTGTGATGGAGCTGGAGCATTTCAGCCGCCCCCATAACCACAGCCCTGGAGTGACTTATGATTCTGGTGAAGCACTCTGAGTTTTGGTCAACACTGCTAAGATAAAACAGCATTTGAAGAAGAGTGGCTGCTAGGGGAAAAAGTCAGCTACAGATGATCTAATGGGCCTGATAGTTCATTAAAAAATACTAGAAAGAGGGGAGGAGCAAGATGGCAGAGGAGTGGGAGACCTAAATTTCGTCTGGTCCCAGGAATTCAGCTAGATAGTTATCAAACCATTCTGAACACCTACGACCTCAACAGGAGATCGAAGAAAAGAATAGCAGCAACTCTCTGAACAGAAAAGCGACCACTTTCTGGAAGGTAGGAAATGCGGAGGAGTGAATCTGAGGCGATATTCGGGAGGATAGATGGCGGGGGAGGGCGCCTCTGTTGGCCGCTTCTGGCAAGTGATAGAGCCGCGAGCACAAAATCGGAACTTTTAGAAGTCGGCTCCGCTGAGGGTCGTCACTCGAGTGGCTAAGCGGGGGTTGGAACCCTGGCGAGACAGTGTGGTCTCAGGACCCTCGGGGTCACAGAAAGACTGGTGCAGAGCTCCCAGGTATCAGAGCAGGGAAGCCGGCTGCAGAGACGGAGCCAAGGAGTGGGCTCTCAGCTCGGGGTTGCCATAAACTGTGATCCGCAGCCCAGTCGGGCCACTGCTCCTCCAGCAGGGACCCAACAAGCAGCAGAGCCGGGGAGACTCCCCTTCCTCCCCCGGGAGGAGCGGCGCGGGAGCGCACCGCAGGGATCTGCAGGGTTTGGAGACTCCAAACGGGGTCGTGTGCCAGAGACAGAAACGCGCAGTCACAGGCCGGGTGAGCACGGAGTGCGGTGGGAGACCGGGGAGTGATTGACTGCTTTTCTCTGGGGGTGCACTGAGAAGTGGAGCCCTGAGTTCTCGGCTCCCCCAGGGCAGAGATTGGGAGGCTACCATTTTCACTCTTGTCCTCCAAAGCACGGAAAGCTTGCCGGGAACAAAAGCTTCCCAGAGCAAACCTGAGCAGATTACTTAGCCTGGACAGGCAAGGGCGGGGCAATTCTGCCTCCCGCAAAGACATTTGGGAACCATGGCAACAGGCCCTTCCCCCAGAAGATCAGCAAGAATAGCCAGCCAAGACCAAGTTTACCGATCAATGAGAACGGCAGAACTCCAGCGCTAGGGGAATACTGCACATAAAATCCATGGCTTCTTTTCCCCCCGATTCTTTAGTCTTTCAAAGTTAATTTTTTTAATTTTCTTTTTCTTTTTTTTTGAATTTTTCTTTTTCCCTTTTTCAACCAACATCTTATCACCCCCTTTTTTAAAAACTTTTTTATTTTTCATTTTTAGAGGCATATTCTATCCCTTTATAGTAGTTAACCTTATTTTTGGTATATATATATGTTGTTCTCTCTTTAAAATTTTGGGATACAGTTTCTTCTAACAGACCAAAATATACCCTAAATCTCTAGTGTATGGCTTTGTTCTAGTCTCCTGCCTGATCACATTCTCTTCCTTTTTTTTTTTTTTTAATTTCTCTTCTTTCTTTTTTCAACCAAATTCTTATCTTATCAATTCCTTTTATAAAATCTTTTTTATAATTTTCATCTTTACAATCATATTCCATCCCTTCATCATATTTACACTTATTTTTGTACATATATAAGCTTTTCTTTCTTTAAAATTTTGGGAGACACTTTCTTCTAACAGACGAAAATATGCCCAAAATCTAGTGTGTGGCACTGATCTATCCACCAGCCTGATCATATTTGATCACATTCTTTGTTTTTTTAAAATCTTTTTCTTTCTTTCTTTTTTTCATTTTTCTTTCTTTCCTCTTCTTTTCCCCAGTTTCAGATCTCTTCTAATCTGTTTAGTGTATATTTTTCTGGGGTCATTGTTACCCTGTTAGCATTTTGTTCTCTCATTCATCTATTCTCTGGACAAAATGACAAGACAGAAAAAAAATCACCTCAAAAAAAAGAACGAGAGGCAGTACCGACTGCCAGGGCCCTAATCAATATGGACATTAGTAAGATGTCGGAACTAGAGTTCAGAATGATGATTATAAAGAGACTAGCTGGGCTTGAAAAAAGCATGGAAGATATTAGAGAAACCCTTTCTGGAGAAATAAAAGAACTAAAATCCAACCAAGTCGAAATCAAAAAGGCTATTAATGAGGTGGTATAAAAAATGGAGGCTCTAATTGCTAGGATAAATGAGGCAGAAGAGAGAATTAGTGATACAGAAGACCGAATGATGGAAAATAAAGAAGCTGAGAAAAAGACAGATAAACAACTACTGGGTCCCAAGGGCAGAATTTGAGAGATAAGTGATACCATAAGACGAAACAATATTAGAATAACTGGGATCCCAGAAGAAGAAGAAAGAGAGAGAGGGGCAGAAGGTATATTGGAGCAAATTATAGCAGAGAACTTCCCTAAATTGGGGAAGGAAACAAGCATCAAAATCCAGGAGGCACAGAGAACTCCCCTCAAAATCAATAAAAAGAAGTCAACACCCTGACATCTAATAGTAAAACTTACGAGTCTCAGAGACAAAGAGAAAATCCTGAAAGCAGCTCGGGACAAGAGATCTGTAACCTACAACAGTAGAAACATTAGATTGGCAACAGACCTATCCCCAAAGACCTGGCAGGCCAGAAAGAACTGGCATGATATCTTCAGAGCACTAAATGAGAAAAATATGCAGCCAAGAATACTATATCCAGCTAGGCTGTCATTGAAAATAGAAGGAGAGATAAAAAGCTTCCAGGACAAACAAAAACTAAAGGAATTTGCAAACATGAAACCAGCCCTACAAGAAATACTGAAAAGGGTCCTCTAAGCAAAGAGAGAGCCTAAAAGCAACATAGATCAGAAAGGAACACCGACAATATACAGTAACTGTCACCTTACAGGCAATACAATGGCACTAAATTCATATCTTTCAATAGTTAACCTGAATGTAAATGGACTAAATGCCCCAGTGAAAAGACACAGGGTAACAGATTGTATAAAAAAAACAAAACCCATTGATACGCTGTCTGCAAGAGACTCATTTTAGACCCAAAGACACTCCCAGATTGAAAGTGAGGGGGTGGAAAACCATTTACCATGCTAATGGATACCAAAAGAAAGTTGGGGTGGCAATCCTTATATCAGACAAATTAGATTTTAAACCAAAGACTGTAATAAGAGATGAGGAAGGACACTATATCCTACTTAAAGGGTCTAACCAACAGGAAGATGTAACAATTGTAAATATCCATGCCGTTAACATGGGAGCAGTCAATTATACAAGGCAATTAAGAACAAAAGCAAAGAAACACATCGACAACAATACAATAATAGTAGGGGACTTTAACACCCCCCCCTTGCTGAAATGGACTGATCATCTAAGCAAAAGATCAACAAGGAAATAAAGACTTTAAATGACACACTGGATCAAATGGACTTCACAGATATATTCAGAACATTCCATCCCAAAGCAACAGAATACACATTCTTCTCTAGTGCCCATGGAACATTCTCCAGAATAGATCATATCCTAGGTCACAAATCAGGTCTCAACCAGTATCGAAAGATTGGGATCATTCCCTGCGTATTTTTGGACCACAGTGCTTTGAAACTAGAACTCAATCACAAGAGGAAAGTCGGAAAGAACTCAAATACATGGAGGCTAAAGAGCATCCTACCAAAGAATGAATGGGTCAACCAGGAAATTAAAGAATTAAAAAAATTCATGGAAACAAATGAAAATGAAAACACAAATGTTCAAAATCTTTGGGATGCGGCAAAGGCAGTCCTAAGAGGAAAGTATATAGCAATACAAGCCTTTCTCAAGAAACAAGGTCTCAAATACCCAACCTAACCCTACACCTAAAGGAGCTGGAGAAAGAACAACAAATAAAGCCTAAACCCAGCAGGAGAAGAAAAATTATAAAGATCAGAGCAGAAATCAATGAAATAGAAGCCAAAAGAACAGTAGAACAGATCAACGAAACGAGGAGCTGGTTCTTTGAAAGAATTAATAAGATTGATAAACCCTTGGCCAGATTTACCAAAAAGAAAACAGAGAGGACCCAAATAAATAAAATCGTGAATGAAAGAGGAGAGATCACAACCAACACCAAAGACATACAAACAATTATAAGAACATATTATGAGCAACTATATGCCAGCAAATTAGATAATCTGGAAGAAATGGTTGCATTCCTAGAGATATATAAACTACCAAAACTGAACCAGGAAGAAATAGAAAACCTGAACAGACCTATAACCACTAAGGAAATTGAAGCAGTCATCAAAAATCTCCCAACAAACAAGAGTCCAGGGCCAGATGGCTTCCCAGGGGAATTCTACCAAACATTTAAAGAAGAATTAATACCTATTCTTCTGAAACTGTTTGAAAAACAGAAATGGAAGGAAAACTTCCAAACTCATTTTATGAGGCCACCATTACCTTGATCCCAAAACCAGACAAAGACCCCATCAAAAAGGAGAATTACAGACCAATATCCCTGATGAACATGGATGCAAAAATTCTCACCAAAATACTAGCCAATAGGATCCAACAGTACATTAAAAGGCTTATTCACCATGACCAAGTGGAATTTATCCCTGGGCTGCAAGGTTGGTTCAGCATCTGCAAATCAATCAATATGATACAGTACGTTAATAAAAGAAAGAACAAGAATCACATGATCCTCTCAATAGATGCAGAAAAAGCATTTGACAAAGTAGAGCATTCTTTCTTGATCAAAACTCTTCAGAGTATAGGGATAGAAGGTGCATACCTCAATATCATAAAAGCCCACAGTGAATATCATTCTCAATGGGGAAAAATTGAGAGCATTCCCCCTAAGGTCAGGAACACAGCAGGGATGTCCATTGTCACCACTGCTATTCAACATAGTATTAGAAGTCCTAGCCACAGCAATCAGACAACAAGAAGAAATCAAAGGCATCTGAATCGGCAAAGAAGAAGTCAAACTCTTACTCTTTGCAGATGATATGATACTTTATGTGCAAAACCCAAAAGACTCCACCCCAAAACTGCTAGAACTCATACAGGAATTCAGAAAGTGACAGGATATAAATTCAATGCACAGAAATCAGTGGCATTCCTATACACCAACAACAAGACAGAAGAAAGAGAAATTAAGGAGTCGATCCCATTTACGATTGCACCAAAACCCATAAGATACCTAGGAATAAATCTAACCTAAGAGGCAAAGAATCTGTACTCAGAAAACTATAAAATACTCATGAAAGAAATGGAGGAAGACACAAAGAAATGGAAAAACGTTCCATGCTCATGGATTGGAAGAACAAATATTGTGAAGATGTCAATGCTACCTAGAGCAATCTACACATTTAATGCAATCCCTATCAAAATACCATCCACTTTTTTCAAAGAAATGGAACAAATAATCCTAAAATTTGTATGGAACCAGAAAAGACCCCAAATAGCCAAAGAAATGTTGAAAAAGAAAAGCAAAGCTGGTGGCATCACAAATCCGGACTTCAAGCACTATTACAATGCTGTCGTCATCAAGACAGTATGGTGCTGGCACAAAAACAGACACATAGATCAATGGAACAGAATAGAGAGCCCAGAAATGGACCCTCAACTCTATGGTCAATTAATCTTTGACAAAGCAGGAAAGAATGTTCAATGGAAAAAAGACAGTCTCTTCAACAAATGGTGTTGGAAAAATTGGACAGCCACATGCAGAAGAATGAAACTGGACCATTTCCTTACACCACACACAAAAGTAGACTCAAAATTGAAAGACCTAAATGTGAGACAGGAGTCCATCAAAATCTTAAAGGAGAACACAGGCAGCAACCTCTTCAACCTCGGCTGCAGCAACTTCTTTCTAGAAACATTGCCAAAGGCAAGGGAAGCAAGGGCAAAAATGATCTATTGAGATTTCATCAAGATAAAAAGCTTTTGCACAGTAAAAGAAACAGTCCACAAAACCAAAAGACAACCGACAGAATGGGAGAAAATATTTGCAAATGACATATCAGATAAAGGGCTAGTATCCAAAATCTGTAAAGAACTTATCAAACTCAACACCCAAAGAACAAATGATCCAATCAAGAAATGGGCAGAAGACAAGAACAGACATTTTTCCAAAGAAGACATCCAAATGGCCAACAGACACATGAAAAAGTGCTCAACATTGCTCGGCATCAGGGAAATCCAAATCAAAATCTCAATGAGATACCACCTCACACCAGTCAGAATGGCTAAAATTAACAAGTCAGGAAACGACAGATGTTGGTGGGGATGCGGAGAAAGGGGAACCCTCCTACACTGTTGGTGGGAATGTAAGTTGGTGCAGACACTCTGAAAAACAGTATGGAGGTTCCTCAAAAAGTTGAAAATAGAGCTACCATATGATCCAGCAATTGCACTACTGGGTATTTACCCCAAAGATACAAATGGAGGGATCTGAAGGCATACGTGCACCCTGATGTTTATAGCAGCAATGTCCCCAATAACCAAACTCTGGAAAGAGCCAAGATATCCATTGACAGATGAATGAATAAAGAAGATGTGGTATATATACACAATGAAATATTATGCAGCCATCAAAAGGAATGAAATCTTGCCATTTGCAACGACGTGGATGGAACTGGAGGGTATTTATGCTGAGCAAAATAAGTCAATCTGAGAAGGACATGTATCATATGATCTCATTGATATGAGGAATTCTTAATCTCAGGAAACAAACTGAGGGTTGCTGGAGTGGTGGGGGGTGGGAGGCATGGTGGCTGGGTGATAGACATTGGGGAGGGTATGTGCTATGGTGAGTGCTGTGAATTGTGTAAGACTGTTGAATCACAGACCTGTACCTCTGAAACAAGTAATACATTATATGTTAAAAGAAAGAAGAAGATAGTAGGAAGGGAAAAATGAAGGGGGTGGAATTGGAGGAGGAGACGAACCATGAGAGACTATGGACTCTTGAGAAACAAACTGAGGGTTCTAGAGGGAGGGGGTGGGGGGATGGGTTAGCCTGGTGATGGGTATTAAAGAGGGCACGTATTGAATGGAGCACCGGGTTTTATATGCAAACAATGAATCATGGAACACTGCATCAAAAACTAATGATGTAATGTATGGTGATTAACATAATATAATAAAATTTAAAAAATGCAAAAAAAGAAGTACTAGAAAGATCACACTGTCTGGATTTAAGTTAAGTTTCATTTCTGTCCTCCCCACTTATTAACTCTGTACTAGAGTGTTTTTTTAATTTTTTCTGAGTCTCAGTCTTCTCTGCAAAATGGCAATACTAAGACTTTCTCAAGAGAACTACTGCTAAGATGAAATGAGAAAGTGTGAGGAACTCTCAGGCTCTCTGCCTGACTCCTGGCAGGCACTCAGTAAGAGTCCCACCTCTCTGCTTCTCTTTCCTCCTCTGCCCAGTACACCCTCCCTCCAACATTTCTACAGACCAGGTATCTTATAAACCCTGTTGGCTGGCTTACACAACAGTCATCCCTGATCTCCTATCTGGATGCCTTCTACTATCCACTCTAGAAAAGCTATATTTTTCTTTTTGAAGCCTCCCTGGTATCTCATGATGGAGGATATACTTCTAGCCAATAGAACATAAAGGGAATTCTCCTGAGAGGTTTTGGTTTACTGATAGACAGAAGCTGCTGGAAACATTCTCTCTTCTTCCTACCTCTAATGCCTGGGTCTTGGTCAGCGATTTTGTGGCCATGAGGAAAAATCATGCTAGAAGACTCAAAAGAACCACAGGACTTCTCAAAGATACAGATCCTGACCTGAGTGAGCCCCTCAACAAGAGCCGGCAGCTGCCTACACCATTCTTCCAAGTAGGTAAGAAAAAAAATATTTGGCCAAGCCACTTGACTTACATGTAGTTCAGCAAATGGGACAAGGTTTGGAGAAAGGGGAGAAAGGAAGAGAGGGAGGGAAGGAGGGAGAGGAGAGAGAGATTAAGAGACAGAGAGAGAAAGAGAGAAGGAGAACTACTTCCATAGTATTCAGCTGGGGAAGCAAATCCTTTAATTTTTGAAGTATTAAATGTTAATTGGTAGGCTACGTCCCCCAAAAGGTACCCAAGTCCTAGTCTCTAGAACCTGTGAAGGTTACCTTGCAAGCCAAAAAAGGAAGGCAGATATGATTATGTTTAAGAATCTTAAAAGTGAAGCGATTATCAGAGTGGGCCCTCAGTCCAATTGTGTGCATCCTTACAAGAGGGAGGCAGAGAGATTCACCAAAACACACCAAAGAACAGGAGACAAGAGGAGGACAGAGACAAGACATGGGACATAGTCACCGTAGCCAAGGAACACCAGCAGCCTCTAGAAAGTAGAAAAGGCAAGGAACAGATGGGATTCTCCACCAGAGCTTCTGAGGGACAGTGGCCCTGCCAACAGTGATCCTGACGTTGGCCCACTGGTACTGATTTTGGACTTTTGGGCTCCAGAACAGTGACAGAATGGATTTCTGTTGTTTTATGCCACCAAATTTGTGATGCTTTGTTTTAGCAGCCACAGGACATTAATACTCTTAGCTATCAGCGGACTTTCTGATTTCATTTTAGGGTATGAATAAGAGTGATAACTGGTATTTATTGAATGCCCTTCGTGGACCAGGCAACCACAATCACCACTCTGCATGGGCTGCCTCATTAGTCCTCACTCCCACAGTCCTCTGAGGCAGCTGCTCTTCTTCTCTCTGTCTCCTAGCAAGGAGAGCTACTCCAAGGAGGATACAAACCTGCCACGAGTCACACAGTGGGGGAGCACTGAAGATGGAATTTGCACTCAAGCCACCATTCTAGCCCTGCTGTTGAAGAAATGATGGTAGACTTGCTGTGTATGTTCCCAGCCACATTCCTAAGTTACTAAGTAAAACAATTGTGTAGAATTGACATCCACAATTGGGGATACCAGGTCCTTTAACTCAGGTCCTCAAGAACATCCCTTCACAGATTAAAAAATGAATACCTACTAGGTGTCAGATGCTGGGCTGAGCATGGAGAGTAAGGCACACAGCCTGCTTCCAGAGGCTTCCATGCTTCCTACTCTCCCAACCCTCATTATTGCTTTATGACTGCATGGCAATATCGCCCTCACACCAAAAATTATGTATCAAAATGTAACTTCTAAAGGCTTTCACTAAACCAAATATAAATTAAGGTAAATTAATTATAACTTTGAATGATCTACATTGTTATTCTTCCCCATATGTCTAAACAATGAAAAATAAATAGAAACGTTGAAATTACTATTTCTAGTAACCTCCACAACATGGTTACAACTTACTTCCTACCTCTGCTGTAAATATCCTTGGTTATTCTTTCTAACTGGCATATCAATATTCTTCATTTGATAGTCTCATAGCCTGATGCTAAAGCAAGTGGCTGGCACAAAACCATTTTTTTAAGGCTAAAATTTCCTTGCACTTATTAAGCTTTTTATTTTTAATTAGCTTTTGTTGTTTCCTCTCCTGTCTAAAAAGTGAATAGCTGAAGAGAAGCTCTCTGTTACTTTCCAGTGTTCCACAGGGTGGCTCTATGATAGGCTAAGTCATTGAGACCCTGATTTGTGCATTTTATTTTTCTTTAGTTTTTTTGCCCCACTTCCCATCATGTCTAATGAGGTAGGTTTTGCAGTGTTTTATCTTAGGGATTTTGCTAAGGAAAAGTAGAAATGTCTTCATGTCGACAGTCTTCCTACGTTTTGTAAAGGCTACATTATGTGTCCATGAACCCAACTTAGATCCCTTGCATTAACACTTTCTACTAAGAGTGAAAAAAGGGGCCAGTATTGAAAGGTATTTAATCAACTAATATGTCAGTATAACATCAGTTCACATAGATGTTATGTATAGTTCTCATAGATATTAATGCATTTGCAGTGAAAGGGTATTTATACCATGTAATCAAACAGACAATTATTAATGCAACTATTACATTTTACAGCTGGCTCAAAGATTTCTTCTTAAATAATACAGTTGACAATACTTCATGAAAATAGAGTTTATTGAAACTGAGGTTTTTAACAAATGTTTATTTAGAGCCTTAGAGCTTAATTCTCTTAAGCTTTTTTATTTTTATGAATTTAAGTCAACTGTTTTTCCTTTTTTTAAGTTTTGTAATTGATTTTTAAAATAGCAAGATAAAAGGAATTACCTTCTGTAAACTACTTATTTGTTTAAGTGGGCAAATAATTAGTCATTGGTCTATTTAAAAAATATCTTCCAAATGTTGCTCTAGGAAACAAAGCCTGGATTTAATTTGTGAGAAGTGCACACACAAATACAAAAAACAATGGAATTCTGTCTTCTGCATTCTTTTTGCACTTTAAAAAACTGCTGACACTTTGCAACTCACCACTAAAAAGTGTTTTTGATCTACATTCATAATCTACGAGACTGTGTTAAATAATCTTGATATTATCTCCATGAAAGCGGTTGTGATAGACCATCTTATTCTGTTCCCTGAAGTCTTGAACAACAAAGATGCTTATAAAATGGATTAAACTAAAAACAGCTTTTCTTGGTGATTAGACTTGGAAGATTTCACATCTCTGTACCATATTGACATTCTTTTATTGAATTCTCTAAAATATTACAAAACAACCATTTAATAAAGAAAAACCAAATAGATTAGAAGTCACTGCAGTGAGTTAGACTACCACCTTGACAGATCTCAACAATATGTCACAAGAGGGAAGTCTTAATGTATGGTTATAGGGTGTTGGGGTCTGGGCAAATGTTTCAAGGTGGATAGATGATAGAAATTGGGCAAAATTTGTGACAAGATAAAATTTGTTTAGGATTGGTGGACAAAGTAAGGTGAGGGTCTTAAGGGAAGATTTGATGGATAAACTATTAGTTGATAAGACATCTCTTTGCCCAAATAATCAAACTATTGTCTCAGATAAATTAACTTACATGAATATCTTGAGGAAAATAATATTTATTGGTTTATAGTCTTATCTTTCCTGGGCAAAGTTTTATTGAACAACTAAGTCATGTTGCTACAGGTAGTCTCCATTCTCACTTTTCATTTTGATATATATTTCTAATTTATTCTTTTCACAAAGACTCAGAGTTGTGGGTCCGGGAGATGCCTTTTAGAGGTAAGCCCATGAGCTTTGGAGTTATTAACATACTGCTATTTTTACTCTACCAATCAAAAGGGTTGTAGAAGGGTTGTAGTTGGTGGAAAATCAGAATGAGAGAAAGAGAGAAGCATACTGGTAAATTGCTGGCAATGAACAATCTTGCCTGTATTTGAGGAGGAATAATTTTTACTGTTGAGAGTCATCTTCAGGGTATGACACACCAAAACTATTGACTTTGGCTCTACTTTTTACAAGCTTTCATGCTGAAGTGAGGCCAGGGAACTTACTCAGAAAAGGAGACAACATTTTCCAGCAAGACTTTTAATGCTCTTAGAAGAGGTGTTGATCACAAAATCTTTATATAAGGAAGGGACATGGTAGTTGTTGATAATATATCTGCTTGGCAAAGATGATGTTCACATTCATTTGCTCTCAGTTAATAAATGCTTTTGGCTGTTCAACAATAATGCATATTAGTTAGTTTTTATTTTTTAATAGCTGGACACTTTGCTTCACATCTTTTATGTTAGCTAATGATTCTAATAACAGATTTGGTATATTTTGGATAGTAAAATTGATTCTGTTTGAATTATAAAAGTTAAGTCCTTGTCCAAATTCATAATTATATTTTTAATCACCTTAGTACAATTTCTATTTGTAATTGGTCTGTGACTCTGGTGGTTTGACTTCTATTGCTCATTATTTGGTTTTTCTTCCAGGGAATAGGTGGCTGCAAGTCTGGCCATTCTTCAATATCCAGTAATAAGGCTGAAAGGAAGTCATTTCTATTCTTCCTGCTAAGGGGAGAGATGTGGCTGCTCAGGGGTATTGAATTAGAAGCGATAGCATGAATTACACAAGACAATCGATAGACGCTTATTGATAGTATGACCTTGGACAAGACACATAAGCTCACTTAATCTTAAATTCTTTATCTGTCAATGGAGATAAACACAATGCTCATTTCTTAAGATTGTTATGAGGATTAAAAGAAAAATATGCACATAAAACATTGAGCTGAGTACTTGGAATAGTTAACAGTGAATGACTGCTGTTATTGTACTTACTAAAGATGTATTAAAATATGTCATGTATTCATGATATATATAATAATACATAAGATGGAATAAAATAATTAGTATTTTATCTCTAATTAGATGGATTAGTAGCCTCTTCGTTAGAAAATCATGAGGAAAAAAAAGTGCCAATACAGGGAAATGACTGGGATATGGTGTTTGTTTATAGTTACTGGCAGTTGAATACCTACAATATATGCATTAGTATTTTTTTTAAAGATTTATTTATTATTTATTTTGAGAGAGTGAGAATGAGAGAGAGAGAGAGTACATGAGAGGGGGAAGGGTCAGAGGGAGAAGCAGACTCCCTGCTGAGCAGGGAGCCCGATGTGGGACTTGATCCCGGGACTCCAGGATCATGACCTGAGCCGAAGGCAGTCGCTTAACCAAGTGAGCCACCCAGGCGCCCTATCCGTTAGTATTTTTATCTTATACCTTTATTTTTTTCACTGAATACTAATGGCATTCTAAGTATGTTGGCAAATATATTTTCCTCAGTGAAGTGTTAGTTTTCAACCAGAGTCTGAATAAAACCCTAAGTATTCAATAAATGCATTAGGGCTTCTTTGAAGAACATTTTGATCATAGTGATAATGCTTGAGTACTATTTGATCAAATCTTACCCAATGAATCTATTCTAATACCCCTCAGACTCAAATGATAGGGTATGGAAATTGAGGATAATAGACCTCCATAACTTCACCATTAGAAATATAGTCAAGTGGGAAGCCCATGAATCTATGTCTTCTCTTATTAAGATTTACCCCATAAAAAATGATTTTCTTCTCATGAAACATGGTGTTCAGTCTTTTACTTATGGACAGAGGCCTATTTGTTGATATACATGATGGTGTTGTGCGGCAACTTCCTGCCACAGCATCATAGACAACTGGCAATGGTAGCTCTGGAAATTGATGGAGAAAAGGTCGTTTATTAAGTGACAAGTAAACCTCAGGTAAAATGACAATCCCTGTGCCACAGGATGCCTATGGTCTCTGGGAGAAATACATAAATACATAAAACTATTGCATTTAGGATTTAGCTTACTACTCCGTACCTGTAGTTAAACTTTGCAATCAACTCTTCTCATGCCTTTGTTAAACCTTCTTTAAATAGAACTGAAAACTAAACTGAAATTGGAATTCTTTATAATGAAAACACTACAAAAGTCAAAGTCAAAAATATCTTTATAGTAATCTAACTGTAAAGATAGAAAAAATGCTATTTTTAAATACCACAGCTCAGAGTTTGTTTTGATCATATTAGATTTCTTTAAAAAAAACATGCAAAGTTAATTTATTGTCAAAATCTTTAGTGCCACTCCATTTTCATTGTCTTACTTCCCACCAGTTTCAATGAAGTGATCTACTTTAGTGTTTTAGGTCAGGTTTTTATTATTTGGTGGAAGGCTATCAAAGTAAGGAGAAAGTTGTTTTTCCTTCCTTGTTAAGTATACAGCCAGAAAGAACAACAATATTTTCAAGTTAAAAAGTCATTGCAACCTAATTGAAAACTTCAGGCCAAATGCTGGGAACACTGTGGCTGACCATTCTAAAACAAAAATTGAAAACAGATTCTAGTTGGATTTAAAAAATGATCTGGCTAAAAATCAAGATAGATAATGAGTAAACACATAAAGTACAAAATTAAAGAAGAAAATATTCTGAAATGAACAGAAAGAAGAAATAGGTTAAATAAATAAGGTCTAACAA
Source organism: Zalophus californianus (assembly GCF_009762305.2). Lineage (NCBI taxonomy): Eukaryota > Metazoa > Chordata > Mammalia > Carnivora > Otariidae > Zalophus > Zalophus californianus. The sequence continues at coordinate 123,009,811 of NC_045599.1, read as the reverse complement.
ATCCATTCACTTGGCAAAAGCATTAAGATTTTCATTTGTGTGGTTAATATAGAGCAACTTGATTTCCAAAGATAACACTGAATGTCTGGAGAGAACTCTGATGCATCTGGATTTTGCCCAGTTCTAAACAGGGATTAACACCAACCATGCATATATCTGCTATGAACCCAAACTATCTCTTAAAGCTGTTGCATCTTTCTTCCTATTCTTTGAGGACCAAAAAAAACAAATAAAAAATTTATGCCTTACAACCAAGAGATTGTGTACAACTCATGAGATGGCATCTTCTGTAAAATTTAAGCTACTGATCCACCATTAGTAGAACACATGTTTTGAATTATTTTCTTAGTTTGCAAATGAATTTAGATCATACCTTTTTTGTTCACTGAAGATGAACAGTGAGTGTGATATATATGTATAAGCATATATGTTTTATATATATAAGCATATATAAAACACATATGTATGATTTATAGTAGGCCACATGTATGTGTATATATAGAACACATGTAACACACACATATATATTTATTGAATATTGAATATATATATTTCAATTAACCAAAAAAAAGAACCCCAGTAGAGGTGTGACCTAAATTCATTCACAAACTGGGAAAATAACTCAAAACATATGTTCTTCTAATGGTGACTTACATTATATATATATATAGTAGCTTATATAGAGAGGACATATATACATCTGATATATATATATATATATCCATTGAAAAACTACATATATAAACATAGATATGTTATATGTAATATATATAATGTCTAAACATATATATGTGTATACACACATAACTAGATATAGATATATGTAGAAGTTAGAAATCCTGAGATTGAATATTGAATTCTGGCTCTATCACTTCCTAGCTGTATGCCCTTGGATAAATTACTTAACTTCTCTAATCCTGCAATAATATTTGTAAAATGAGGATAATGCTGTGCTAGTTTCTTAAGAAACAGCTTTATGCCTTGGAAGAGAGATCAAGGAAAGACAGTGGCTACGTCATTTTAGATGCACCTCTACCTCTGAGTTAACATTGAGTGTACATGTTCTGCTGGTGGAAGGTCCAGGATATCATCTGTGTTACTGACAAGCATCATCTTACAAATAAAGAACAACTTTCTCATCACCTCTAATTGGGTTTCTTCTTCCCTACCCTTTGTATATAACTTTCTCCAAATAATAAGAAAAATAATGATATAAGTTGAGAAAGGAAAATAATTGACTACCAAGTTGAACTACAGCTATAGAATATTAACCCAAATCTTAAATGCAGTAGTTTCATGTATTCAAGCATTATTAGGAGACCATTAAACACCTCCGGTGACAATATTCCACTTTCATATTATGGATACCTACCTTGTGACACACATGTTGCAAATATCTCCCAGTGCATTATTTTTCTTTTAACTTAGTTCATTTTTAAAATATTCTACCTCAAAGCTTTTCATTTTGACTCATGCAAATCCAGTGCATTTTTTATTTCCAGCTTTTTCCCTTAGTGTCATAGCTAATTTCCAGGTCATCATAACCTATATTTTCATCTATGATTCTCCTTCAATATTTTCTTATGAAATATTTCAAACTTAGAAAACCTTACCATCTAGATTCTACTATTAACATTGCATTCTACTTACTTTTTAACATATATCTCTCCATATTTCCATCACTTTATCCGTTATATCAATCTATTTTTATGCGTTTCAAAGTAATCTGCAGGCAGATGACTTGTCCCAAATACTTCAGTATGCACACCATATGTATTTGATATATATTTTGTCTTTTTGCTTTTACATACGGTTTTTGTTTTTTTATGGCTGCTGGAACAAATTGCCACAAACTGGGTGGCTTAAAACAACATATTTATTCTCTTCCAGTTCTGGAGGCCGAAAATAAGAAATCAGTTTCACTGGGTTCAAAGTGGTGGCAGGGCTGCTTCCTTCTGGAGGCTCTGGGGAGAATCCTATTCCATAATTTTCTAGCTTCTGGACTGTGTTCTTGGCTTGTGAGCCCTTTCTCACACCACTCCAACTTCTTTCTTCCTTTGTCACTTCTCTTATGCAGTCAGATTTCCCTCCGCCTTCCCCTTTCTTATAAGCTCAAGGGAGATTACATTGAGGATAGTCCAGATATTCCAGGATAATCTTTCCATCTCAAGATCCTTAATCCATATTAAAGGATCCAAAATCCCTTTTGCCGTATAAGGTAACATTCACAGGTTCTAAAGATTAGGACCTGGGTATCTTTGGGGCTGTTACTCAGCCTACTGTGCATGCAAACATTTATTTCATCATCTTTTTTTAACAGCATCAAGTAAGACACTGATTGAATTTTTTCCAAATGCCCAAATTATTGAAAAATATAAATATAAATGATTTTAAAGTTAAGAATTCTCAAATCTAATTGAGATGATACTTTTATCATATATGATGTTCCTCATATTTTCTCCATACACTAAATTCTTCTCAAGTTACTAATGACAAAATATGATAATGATTTGGTTAATGAATCTAATTATAGGTGTTTTTTAAAATTTCTTCACAGTTGGGGAAAAAAGTGAAAAATTGAAGAATATAACTTAGTTGCTGCAGGAAAATGGCCATCAAATTCCCATGCACTGATTTATTCTCTGCCAGAATGTTTAGTCGATAATTATCAGGCTATTTGAATTCATATGTGAAATATAAGAAAGAACAAAATAACACCCACTCAACTCTGTCAGATATTAAATGATGAGGAGCTAAGACAAACAGCCCAATCAGAAAACAAGCCAGAAGGGCTAAAAGAGATTTACATCAGAATTTTCATATTAATTCTAAAATATTTAGAGCATTAAAATTTGAGTTATCTATCATCGTTCCAGTAAGGGCAGCACCTGTTCTTAATAAACATAATTTTTCCCAATTGTCTGATTTCTGAACGAGTTATGGAATCACTAGCATTAAAACATTTTAATTGAAACAAAACCTTTGGCATTGTATATAGTCTTTAATCTTTGGTAAACATATGACTTTGCAAGGGAACACATTACTGGATAAATGTTCCATGCTGAATTGATCAGGCCCATTTCTAGAGAATGTGTTGCCAATTAATTGGTTATAAGAAGCATGCTTTTTACAAAACAATGGATGATGCATCGATTCCCATGACCTCACCCTAAATAAGTACATTGCCATTTTAAGGTTTATTTGTAATTATTATTCTAAACTATGAAATTATTGATTGACGTGCTTATTTGCCATCCATATATCTTCTTTGCTAAGGTATCTGTTCAGTTCTTTGCCCATTTTTTTAATCAAGTTGTTCATTTACTTATTGTTGAGCTTTAAGAGTTCTTTGTATATTTTGAATAACAATCCTTTATCAGATATGTTTTTTGCAAATATTTTCATCTACTTTGTGACTTATCTTCTTTTTCTCTTGAGTGTCCATACATATACATATTTTGTTATTCTTGTTATGTTTGACATTATTTAAATATCTTTCTTTGTCCATTATAATGTTTGTTTGTTTAATGTTGACTATAATGATTGTTTAATTAATGTTGACTTTTAGAAGAATTCGAAAGAACTTCCTGAGAAATTCAGATACTCCTTAATGCAGAAGCAATATAAAATCTTTCCCATAAATTGTGTAGGTGACAAGGAGTTCACTGTAACAGAATCACACTGTGATAGATGTTGGGTCAGACAAGGCTTACTTATTAGCCAGTGACTCACTTGGGTATACCAGCCTCAAAGCAAAATTCAAATGGTTGCCTCTGCAAAATGACAAAGTACCTATTGCATGCCAAGAAACTTCTAGGTTACTTATACGTGGCTGAAATATGGAATGTTAAATACACAAATGATGAAAAACCTCTACATTTCAAGTAAAGAAATATACACATACTTAAATCACATTTGTTAGTGTTTGATTTTCTTCCTAAAGTTCTATAACCTGGATTTCATGGACTCTTAGAAGATACATAGATGCGTTACTAGTATTTCTCAAACTATCTGTTGTGAAAGACTATTTTTTTTCCAATTTATTGTAGACTGATACATTTGCCCCATATATACCACTCCTTTATTTACATGCTTGTGTGTGTGTGTGTCTGTGTGTGTGTGTGTCTGTGTGTGTGTGATAGTGATATAGGTCAGTGGAACATTTGCAGCTTTGAAAAGCATTTCATTAGCAATTTTCTGTTGTTTATAAATACTGACAGAGACAGTGTTATTGAAATCAGTTCCCACATTTCAGTAGAAATGAGAGAATCTCAGGCAAAGACCAATGGCAGTTCTAAACTCCCAGAACTTCTAGACAGCAGATGGGCTATGTTTATCAAAGCAGAGAGAGAGTGTGTAATAATAATTAGAAGGATCTGAACACAGCAGAAATATATGTGTGACCCACTAGTGTTACACTTCATTTGTGTAACTAGAAGGACTCTAGGTCTGGGCACGAGAGGCCTGATTTGAGCCACCATGATATAAAATAAACATCTCTCACCCAAGATTCAGATCTAGCATCCCTTGAATTAAAAAGAAGTTGGGTAACTTTGAGACAGGATAGATCAATCACTTCACAAGTACTTTCTGCAAATTTTCTCCTTATTCTCCTCTAATATACCTATGTTCACTTATCAGAGCAAACGTGCACTGGGCAAAAGAAAATAAGCAGAACTTTCAGGTTTCATTAAGCCAAGACTGTGAGTCAGATCTGGTTTCTGAGACCTCAAGCACCACAGCCAATCAGGAAGAGTGGAGCCTTGCATAATGAGCTGATGAATGTAGTTTTAATCTGATTCCATCTCATAGGAGGCCCAGTAGTATCATAAGTACATCTTCCTTTCTAAGTGTATGCTTGAAATATATATTCTCAGCAACTAGATGTATCCTAGCTTAAGTTTCTGTCACTGTGGAGTGGCCAACCAAACTGGACAGGATATCTCCAGACCCTTGAATATGGGTTGCTAACTTGCTTAAGTCACTGTTATTTTGATTTTTTTTTCCTCTTACACTCAAAACTAATATTAATCAATACACTACTTAATATCCTTTCAATTATTTTTCTAAGTTAAATTCTTTTTTGTTTATAATCAAGAAGCAGAAATAAGATGCATCTACATGATCTCAGTCCTCAAAAGCACCACGAGTTTGGCATTAATATTTTCATTTCATTTTTATGTGTTAAGAATTTGGGGCTCAGAAAGGTTAAAGATAATGAAAAATACTACAGGGGTGGAGGTATAACGAGTTGGAAACCTTAGCTTTTTAATGCTAATAGCCATTCTTTTTTTTTTTTGAAGATTTTATTTATTTTTTTAGAGAGAAAGAGAAAGTGAGCAAGTGGGGGGAGGGGCAGAGGCAGAGAATCCTGAAGCAGATTCCCTGCTGAACAGGGTGCCCCATATTGGGATCCCAGGATCATGACCTGAGTTGAAATCAAGATCTGGCCACTTAACTGACTGAACCATCCAGGCGCCCACCATTCTTTTGGTGCTCATACAATATTACCTCTTAAGTTAAGGGTTCACAACCTTATGAAGTCCATTTTCTCTGTAATATAGAGAATGAGGTGATTTCCTGAGAGTGATAGGGATGGTGCTAAGCTAGTGGAGAGTGATGACAAATATTTGAAAAGGAGAAGGGAATAGAGTCTTGTAAAACCAAGTGTAGCAACCAATCAGGTGGCTTTGGCGCAGCCCCTAGTAGCTTGATAGAAATGCAGGTTTCAGGACACTACCCACTGAATCAAATCTGCATTTCTAAAAATCCCCAGGTAATTTGTGTGGACATTAAAGTTTGAGAAGCACCAGCACAAGGAGACATTATCAAGCAATACTGAAGGGCCAGCTGAAATGGAAACTATGCATTTATAAGCAACAATATTAATGTCTAGAAAACCCTGATTGTTGCCTATCCAGAAACTACTCAAGGCTTGGTAACAAATCCAAACTCCTACTAAAATGCCAGATCCTCACTTTGCCTTTTGCACTTACGTCAATGGCTTATGGCCAAAATCTGACCAATGAAAGCTTAGGGGAAACACAGGGAGGATTTTCAGAGAGGGTTTCATCTTATTCAAATAAATGAATAGGGATAAACTCCTGTCTTCTTGGTCTGAATATTGTTCTATGTGTGATGCATGGAACTGTAGCAGTCATTTTACAATCTTGGGGGCATAAACCCAAAGACTAAACCAAGATAACAATCTAATGAATCAACATCAGAAACACAATTCCTTTGGATTTTTCTTGTACATGAGACAATAAACACCCATATTGTTTAAAGGATTTTCATCTAATTTTTCCACTACTTGCAGCTAAGAGTATCCTAAGCGAAAGGGAAGGAAGGAAGGAGGGAGGGAGGGAGGGAGGGAGGGAGGGAGGGAGGGAGGGAAGGAAGGAAGGAAGGAAGGAAGGAAGGAAGGAAGGAAGGAAGGAAGAAAGAAAGAAAGAAAGAAAGAAAGAAAGAAAGAAAGAAAGAAAGAAAGAAAGAAAGAGAAAGAAAGAAAGAAAGAAAGAAAGAAAGACCTATGCTGCTAGAGCAGAAAGAAATATAGGTTGGAGCCAGCTTATGGAATCTTACATGTTACAACAGGGAGTTTGGATATATTCTGGTTAACAGCTGTTAATTCCTTTCTAAGCTTAAGGAATTGAAAGCTTTATTTTTTGTAAAAGGGAACATTCTCCATAATGCAGATAATACAGATACTCCATCTTCTTTCTTTTTGTACTTGATGCATTACTTGCGGCAGTTAGGAGGCAAGTAGACCTGACTTAATTACAGTCCTATCTCCTTTGTTTTATGAACCATTCATTTGGTAATGAAGAGATGTAGTTTACATCCCCAGGATGAATGAAGAGGAGGAAGGATGAGATGAATAAGCATCTTCTCAGACAATGAGTCCACGGTATATCAGTCAGCTTTGCCACAGCAGTAAAGAATTTCAATGTTGGTGGCTTACGGGAAAGAGCATTATTTCTTGCTGTGATTATCTGCCACTCTTTTGGTCTCCACTGGGCTCTGTTGGGCTTCTTTAGGACTTTTAGAACTCTGTTGGATGCCATTTAGATCTACTAGTAGGATTTTCTGAGCTCTATCGGATTCTGCTGGGCTTAATTTAGTTTCATGTATCTTTTGTTAGCTACTTTTGGGGATATACCATTATCATTTCATAACTAGGCCTCCATTTTATTCTATAAAAACATCAGCTTCTCAGCACAAATGATTTTGCACTCCTCCCCTCCCCCCCCCACCTAGGAAACTTGAACAAGCACAAGCTTAGTTTGTCATAGCTCAAGTTCCCACCCTAGGATGACCCCAGCTTCTCCTAAAATGCCTGCCTGAGAAAACTCAATCTTGCCAGGAAAATTTACAGTTTGTTCCAGCCCAAACCTGGTGATAAGTAGGCTCCTGAACCCCTCTGAGAGCAGTTTCTTGAGAAAGCTTGCAATTATAAATCCTATACATCCTTTGAGATGTAACTCTTCCACCAACAAGAACCTTCTCCTTAAGGACCTGAGAGTTGTCTCTTTGTAATACAAACATTTAGAGAGATAACTTCAGCTCCCAGTCCCTGTGGGAAGGTAAGGGCCTAACTTCTTACACAGCTGACTCCTGTCATAAAGATACAGAATTTTTTTTCTCCTCCAGTTAAGCACCAATGAACAAACCCAGAGGCCTGGTCACGTTACCCAACTCGCCTTCCCACATTTTGTAAGTTTCCACCAGCCTGGCTGCTAACGTCTCTGCCATCCTCCCTCGCTGCTCCCACATTCTCCCTTTAAAAAGCGCAGGCATCCAGAAGAGGAAGAAAAGGGGAGTATGTCAGAGGGGGAGACGAACCATGAGAGATGATGGACTCTGAAAAAGAAACTGAGGGTTCTAGAGGGGAGGGGGGGAGGGGGATGGGTTAGCCTGGTGATGGGTATTGAGGAGGGCACGTTCTGCATGGAGCACTGGGTGTTATGAACAAACAATGAAACATGGAACACTGCACCAAAAACTAATGATGTAATATATGGTGATTAACATAACAATAAAAATTAAAAAAAAAAAAAAGAAAAAAAGAAAAAAAAAAAAAAAAAGCGCAGGCATCTCTGCACAAAGTAGAGTTCAGTTCGCATTGGACCCTTTTCCCTATTGCAAGGATTCAGTACAAAGTAAAATCTATCTTCACCACTTTAGTGTCTGGCTTTGTTTATCTTTGACAGTGGCAAGTGTCACATCTTCGCATATGCCAAAGCACATCAAATGATCAAGCCCAAAGTCAATGAAGCTCAGGAAGCATGACAAGGGCAGAGAACAAGCAAATAGACAAACAAATGGTAACACATACAGCTTTTTAAATAAAAACGAGTACTAGATATCCTAGAAAGTAGTTTTCCTATCAGATTTTCATAAAAGAAATGCTAAAAACAGTATTTTTGTATATTTTTACAAAGTACTTTGTCAAAGTATATTTTCAACAAAGCAAATATAAATAGGAAAAGTTACAGCAATGTTGCTCTCTGAATTGGCAAACATAAAATTTCCTCAAGGGAACTAAAGCCATAAATTTAAAAAAGTGTATAAACTTTAATATCAGGAATATGTTATTCATTTTTATTCTTAACTGATGAGTAATGTTCCAACGTTCTTGAAATGGAAGTCAATTAGTTGTACTGCCTTGTTATTATTAAAAATGTGTATTTGATAGTGAAAAATAGGAAAAGCCATAAAAATTACAGACAAATCAGAAGTCTGGAAAGCATCTAAGATCCCTGCTTCCTGTAAATCTTGTTAAAATCTTTCCACCAGACTTTATTTCCAGTTAACTTAAGAAAATCAAGAAACACTGTGTGATTGCCACTTGATGTGTCTTATCACATCTTTTACAGTCATGGAGGGGGGGGCTACTAGGAAAGATAACACCAATTATTTAAGACAGTAGCATATTGAGTGAGATTGTTCAACCTTTTAAATTTCAGTCTCACTATTTTCCAATGGACAGGACAGAATGTCCTATTTGGATGACATTCACAGCCCAGCGTCAACAAACAGTCTCAGAAAATTAAATTCCAGGCTAGTATGTGTGTCCTCATGTTCTGTGAAATTTGACTTGAAGGCAAAATAACTTTGCAATGTAGTGACAAATTTGAAGTGACAGAGGTAATATATCTTTTTTGAAGATTTATTTATTTATTTGAGAGAGAGAGAGTGTGTGTGTATGTGTGCATGTGAGTAGGGCAGGGGCAGAGGGAGAAGGAGAGAGAGAATCTCAAGCAGGCTCTATGCCCAGGGCTTGATCCCACGACCCGAGGTAATCTGCCTTAACTTCAAATTCAATATCCTTAACGTCTTCATCAATTAGTGGGAGGAGAAGGGCAATAGATCACAATAATAAATGGATAATTATATTGATGATGGGTAGTTAGTGGTGAAACATTCTAAATTACTTTGTTCAGTGCATTAAGTAATCATCTCTTAGGTGGAAAGTTTACTTGCATTTCATGGATGGGGGAATGGAAAGGAAAAGAAAAAAATTAATTAAGTATGGTCCTTGCCCTTCATGAATTTGTTGGGTAGTGAAGAGTTCCAGGAATTGATATTAAACATTTATGTGTTTGTTGTCGATCATGACATAACCTGTGTTCATAACAATATCACACTGAGGAGAAAATAGGGAAAGAAAGAAGAGGGTGGCTTCCTTCAGAATTATTAAAACAAATTGGAGACATGAGTGAATACTGCCAGAATAACATTTAAAGGAAAACAAATTTATTTAAAAATAAATGGTACTTGTAGTAAATTACGAAAGATTGTTTTATGTAAGTATGATTAAAATTCACACAGTTTATTTATTTGAAAGAGAGAGAATGAGAGACAGAGAGCACAAGAGGGAAGAGGGTCAGAGGGAGAGGCAGACTCCCCGCTGAGCAAGGAGCCCGATGTGGGACTCGATCCCGGGACTCCAGGATCATGACCTGAGCCGAAGGCAGTCGCTCAACCAACTGAGCCACCCAGGCGCCCTAAAATTCACACAGTTATGGCAAATTGTATAGAAGCCAAATAATCTAAAAAATTAGGTTAGATTTAAAATAGAACTAATGACAGAAATAACAATATTAACAACTGTAAAAACTACACATTCCCTCAATATTTGTTCTGGTGCCAGTTATTATGCTAGGCCATGTATATACATTATTCTTCTAATTCTTTTTTTTTAAACAAGCAATGACTAATAATTAATGTTTCTTTTAAAAGTTACCCATTTTTTAAAAATTCTGGTATAGTTAACATACAGTGTATTATTAGTTTCAGGTATACAGTATTGTGAGTCAACAATTCTATACATTACTCAGTGCTCATCATGGTAAGTGCACTCTTCATCCCCCTCACCTATGTTACCCATCCCTCCAGCCACCTCCCCTCTGGTAACCATCAGTTTGTTCTCTGTAGTTAAAAGTCTTGGTTTGCCTCTCTTCCCCACCACCCCTCCAAGTTTATTTGTTTTGTTTCTTAAATTCCAAAGATGAGTGAAATCCTATAGTATTTGTCTTTCTCTGACTGATTTATTTTGCTTGGCATTACCCTCTAGATCCATCTGTGTTGTTGCAAATGGCAAGATTTCATAGGTTTTTATGGCTGAGTAATAGTCCATTGTATGTATATACCACATCATCTTTATCCATTCATCTATTGATGAACATTTTGTTTGCATCTATAATCTGGCTCTTGTAAATAATTCTTCAGTAAACACAGGGGTGCATATTTCTTTTCAAATTAGTATTTTTGTACTTTTTGGCTAAATACCCACTAGTGGAATTACTGGATCAGATGGTAGCTCTAATTTTAATATTTTGGGTAACCTCCATACTGTTTTCCATAGTGGCTGTACCAGCTTGCATTCCCACCAACAGTGCACGAGGGTTCTTTTTTCTCCTCATCCTCACCAACACTTGTTTCTTGTATTTTTGATTTTCGCCACTCTGACAGATAAGAGGTGGTATCTCATTGTGGTTTTGATTTGCATTTCCCTGATGATGAGTGATGTTGAGTATCTTTTCATGTGTCTGTTGGCCATCGGTATGTCTTCTTTGGAGAAATATCTGTTCATGTCTTCTGCCGATTTTTTAATTGAATTACTTGGTTTTTGGTGTTGAGTTGTGTAAGTTCTTTATATATTTTAAACATTAACCCTTTTTCAAATATATCATTTGCAAGTATCTTCTCCCCATTCAATTCAGTAGATTGTCTTTTAGTTTTGTTGATTGTCTCCTTCACTGTGCAAAAGCTTTTCATTTTGATGTAGTCCCAAAAATTTATTCTTGCTTGTTTCCCTTGCCTCAGTAGACAGATCTAGAAAAATGTTGCTATGGTTGATGTCAGAGAAATTACAGTCTGTTTCTCTTCTGGATTTTTATTGTTTCAGGTCTTAGATCTAGGCTGTAACCCATTTTGAGTTTATTTTTGTGTATGGTGTAAGAAAGTGGTCCATTTTATTCTTTTGCATGTAGCTGTCCAATTTTCCCAACACCATGTGCTGAAGAAACTATGTTTCCCATTGCAAATTCTTGCCTTTTGGTCAAAGATTAATTGACCATATAATTGTGGATTTACTTCAAGCCTTTCTATTTGGTTCCACTGATCTCTGTGTCTGTTTTTCTGCCAGAACCACCTTGCTTTGATTACTACAGCTTTGTAGTATCTCTTGATATCCACGATTGTGATACCTCCAGTTTTGTTTATCTTTTCCAAGATTGCTTTGGTTATTTGGAATCTTTTGTGGTTCCATACAAATTTTAGGATGATTCATTCTAGTTCTATAAAAAATGCTGTTGGTATTTTGATAAGAATTGCGTTAAATCTGTAGATTGCTTTGAGTAATATGACCATTTTCACAATATTTGTTCTTCCAATCCATGAGTATGGAATATCTTTCCCTTTGTGTCATCTTCAATTTCTTTCATCAATGTTTTATAGTTTTTAGAGTACAGGTCTTTCACCTGCTTGTTTAAGTTTATTCCTAAGTATTTTGTTATTTTTGGTGAAATTGTAAAATGGGTTTGGTGTCTTAGTTTTTCTTTCTGCTACATCATTATTACTATACAGAAATTCAATGGATTTCTGTATGCTGATTTTGTATCTTGTGAACTTACTAATTCATTTATCAATTTTAGTAGTGTTTTTGGTGGCGTTTTGAGGGTTTTCTTTATATAGTATCATGTCATATGCAAATAGTGAAAGTTTTACTTCTTCCCTACCGATTTGGATTCCTTTTTTTTTTTTTAATTGTTGTTGTTGTTGCCTGATTGCTATGGTTAGGACTTCTGGTACTATGTTGAATAAAAGGGGTGAGAGTGGACATCCCTTGCCTTGTTCCTGATCTTAGAGGAAAAGCTCCCAATTTTTCACCATTGAGTATAATGTTAGCTGTGGGTTTTTCATATATGGCCTTTATTACATTGAGGTATGTTCCCTCTAAACCTACTTTTTTGAGGCTTTTATCATGAATTGATGTTGTACTTGTCAAATGCTTTTTTTTTTTGCATCTATTGAAATGATCATATAGTTTTTATCCTTTCTCTTGTTGATGTGATGTATCACATTGATTGATTTGTGAATATTGAACCACACTTGCATCTCAAAAATAAGTCTCACTTGATTGTGATAAATGATTTTTTAAATATATTGTTGGATTCATTTGCTAATAATTTGTTGGGGATTTTTGCATCTGTGTTCATCAGAGATATTGGCCTGTAGTTCTCTCTTTCTCTTTCTCTCTCTTTCTCTCTCTCTCTCTCTCTTTTTTTTTTTTTTTTTTTGTAGTGTCTTTACCTGGTTTCGGTATCAGGTTAATACTGGCCTCATACAAAGAGTTTGGAAGCTTTTCTTTCTCTTCCATTTGAAATAGTTTGAGAGGAATAGGTATTAACTCTTCTTTAATTGTTTGGTAGAATTCACCTGTGAAGCTATCTGGTCTTGGGAATTTGTTAGGATTTTTTTTGATTACTGATTCAATTTTATAATGGTAACTGGTTTGTTCAACTTTCTATTTCTTTTTGGTTCAGTTTTGGGAGGTTATAGGTTTCTAGGAATTTATTCCTTTCCTCTAGGTTGTCCAGTTTGATAGCATATAATTTTTAAAAAATCCTCTTATAATCCATTGTATTTTTGTGGTGTTGGTTGTTATTTCTCCTCTTTTATTTCTGATTTTGTTTGAGTCCTCTCTCTCTTTCTCTTTGTCTGGCTAAAGTTTTTTTTTTTTTTAATTTTATTATGTTATGTTAGTCACCATAAAATACATCCTTAGTTTTTGATGTGGTGATCCACAATCCATTGTTTTCGTATAACACCCAGTGTTCCATGCAGTACATGCCCTCCTTAATACCCATCACCAGGCTAACCCATCCCCCCTCCCCCCTTCCCTCTAAAACCCTCTTTGTTTCTCAGAGTCCATAGTCTCTCATGGTTCATCTCTCCCTCCGATTCCCCCCCTTCATTTTTCCCTTCCTTCTCCTAATGTCCTCCATGCTATTCCTTCTGCTCCACAAATAAGTGAAACCATATGATAATTGACTTTCTCTGCTTGACTTATTTCACTTAGCATCATCTCCTCCAGTCCCATCCATGTTGATGTAAAAGTTGGGTATTCATCCTTTCTGATGGCTGAGTGATATTCCATTGTATGTATGGACCACATCTTCTTTATCCATTCATCTGTCGAAGGGCATCTCCACAGTTTGTCTATTGTGGACGTTGCTGCTATGAACATTGGGGTGCATATGGCCCTTCTTTTCACTACATCTGTGTCTTTGGGGTAAATACCCAGGAGTGCAATTGCTGAGTCATAGGGTAGCTCTATTTTTACATTTTTGAGGCACCTCCACACTGTTTTCCAAAATGGCTGTACCCACTTGCATTCCCACCAACAGTGTAAGAGGGTTCCCCTTTCTCCACAACCTCTCCAACATGTGTTGTTCCTTTCCCTGTCCATTTTTGCCATTCTAACTGGTGTAAGGTGGTATCTCAATGTGGTTTTGATTTGAATTTCCCTGATGGCTAATGATGATGAACATCTTTTCATGTGACTGTTAGCCATTTGTGTCTTCTTCAGAGAAGTGTCTTTTCATATCTTCTGCCCACTTTTTGACTTGATTATTTGTTTTTTGGGTGTTGAGTTTGAGAAGTTCTTTATAGATCTTGGATACTAGCCCTTTATCTGTAGTGCCATTTGCAAATATCTTCCCCCATTCTGTGGGTTGCCTCTTTGTTTTGTTGACTGTTTCCTTTGCTGTGCAGAAGCTTTTTATCTTGATGAAGTCCCAAAAGTTCATTTTTGCTTTTGTTTCACTAGCTTTTGGAGATGTATCTTCAAAGAAGTTGCTGTGGGTGATGTCAAAGAGGTTACTGCCTATGTTCTCCTCTAGGATTTTGATGGATTCCTGTCTCACATTGAGGTCTTTCATCCACTTTGAGTTTATCTTTGTGAATGGTGTTAGAGAATGGTCGAGTTTCATTCTTCTGCATGTGGCTGTCCAATTTTCCCAGCACCATTTATTGAAGAGACTTTTTCCCATTGCATGTTTTTTCCTGCTTTGTCAAAGATTATTTGACCATAGAGTTGAGGGTCCATATCTGGGTTCTCTGTTCTGTTCCATTGGTCTATATGTCTGTTTTTGTGCCAGTACCATGCTGTCTTGGTGATCACAGCTTCGTAATATAGCTTGAAATCGGGCAACGTGATGCCCCCAGCTATGTTTTTCTTTTTCAACATTTCCTTGGTGATTCGGGGTCTTTTCTGATTCCATACAAACTTTAGGATTGTTTGTTCCAGCACTTTGAAAAATGTCATTGGAATTTTGATCAGGTTGGCATTAAAAGTATGGATTGCTCTGGGTAGCATAAACATTTTTACAATGTTTATTCTTCCGATCCATGAGCATGGAATATTTTTCCATCTTTTTGTGTCTTCTTCAATTTCTTTCATGAGTGTTTTGTAGTTCCTAGAGTATAGATCTTTTACCTCTTTGGTTAGGTTTATTTTGAGGTATCTTATGGTTTTTGGTGCTATTGTAAATGCAATAATTTCTCTAATTTCTCTTTCTACAGTTGCGTTGTTAGTGTATAAGAAAGCAACTGATTTCTGTGCATTGATTTTGTATCCTGCCACATTACTTACTGAATTGCCGTATGAGTTCTAGTAATTTGGGGGTGGAGTCTTTTGGGTTTTCCACATAAAATATCATGTCGTCTGTGAAAAGAGAGAGTTTGACTTCTTTGCCAATTTGAATACCTTTTATTTCTTTTTGTTGTCTGATTGCTGTTGCTAGGACTTCTAGTACTATGTTGAACAATAGTGGCGAGTGTGGGCATCCTTGATGTGTTCCTGATCTTAAGGGAAGGCTCTCAGCTTTTCCCCATTGAGGATGATATTCACTGTGGGTTTTTCATAGATGGATTTTGTGAACTTGAGGAATGTTCCCTCTATCCCTATACTCTGAAGAGTTTTAATCAGGAAAGGATGTTGTATTTTGTCAAATGCTTTTTCTGCATCAATTAAGAGGACCATATGGTTCTTCTCCCTCTTCTTATTAATGTGTTCTATCACATTGATTGATTTGAGAATGCTGAACCGCCCTTGCATCCCGGGGATAAATCCCACTTGGTCATGGTGGATGATCCTTTTAATGTATTGTTGGGTCCTATTAGCTAGGATTTGATTGAGGATTTTGGAATCCATATTCATCAGGGATATTGGTCTGAAATTCTCCTTTTTGATGGGGTCTTTACCTGGATTGGGGATTAAGGTAATGCTGGCCTCATAGAATGAGTTTGGAAGTTTTCCTTCTGTTTCTATTTTTTGAAACAGCTTCAGTAGAATAGGTATTATTTCTTCTTTGAATGTGTGGTAGAATTCCCCAGGGAATCCATCAGGCCCTGGACTCTTGTTTTTTGGGAGGTTTTTGATCACTGCTTCAATCTCGTTACTGGTTATTGGCCTATTCAGGTTGTCAATTTCTTCCTGTTTCAGTCTTGGCAGCTTATAGGTTTCCAGGAAGGCCTCCATTTCAACCAGATTGCTCAGTTTATTGGCATATAGTTGTTGATAATAATTTCTAATAATTGTTTCTATTTCCTTGGTGTTAGTTGTGATCTCTCCCCTTTCATTCATAATTTTATTAATTTGGGTCCTTTCTCTTTTGGATAAATCTGGCCAGTGGTTTATCGATCTTATTAATTCTTTCAAAGAACCAACTTTTAGTTTCGTTGATCTGATCTACTGTGTTTCTGGTTTCTAATTCATTGATCTCTGCTCTAATCTTAATTATTTCTCTTCTAATGTGTGGCTTAGGCATTGTTTGTTGCTTTTTCTCTAGTTCTTTAAGGTGTAGAGTTAGTTGGTGAATTCAGGATTTTTCTACTTTTTTGAGTGAGGCTTGGATGGCTATGTATTTCCCCCTTAGGACCGCCTTTGCAGTATCCCATAGGTTTTGGACCGATGTGTTTTCGTTCTCATTGATTTCCATGAATTGTTTAAGTTCTTCTTTGATTTCTGGTTGACCCAAACATTCTTGAGCAGAGTGGTCTTTAGCTTCTAAGTGTTTGAATTTCTGCCAAATTTTTTCTTGTGATTGAGTTCCAGTTTTAAAGCACTATGGTCTGAGAATATGCAGGGAATAATCTCAATCTTTTGGTATCAGTTGAGACCTGATTTGTGACCCAGAATGTGGTCTATTCTGGAGAAAGTTCCATGTGTGCTCAAGAAGAATGAGTATTCTGTTGTTTTAGTGTGGAATGTTCTGTAAATATCTATGAGGTCCATCTGGTCCAGTGTATCATTCAAAGCTCTTGTTTCCTTGTTGATTCTCTGCTTAGATGATCTGTCCATTGCTGAGAGTTGGAGTATTGAGGTCTCCTACAATTAATGTATTGTTATCAATATGACTCTTTATTTTGGTTAACTTATTTGGTTGGCTTATGTAGATGGCTGTTCCCATGTTGGGGGCATAGATATTTACAATTGTTAGATCTTCTTGTTGGATAGACCCTTTAAGAATGATATAGTGTCCTTCTGTGTCTCTAATTACAGACTTTAGTTTAAAATCTAATTTGTCTGCTATAAGAATTGCTACCCCAGCTTTCTTTTGAGGTCCGCTGGCATGGAAGATGGATCTCCATCCCTTCACTTTCAGTCTGGATGTATCTTTAGGTTCAAAATGAGTCTCTTGTAGCTAGCATATGGTTGGGTCCTGTCTTTTTATCCAATCTGCAAGCCTGTGCCATTTTATGGGAGCATTTAGGCCATTCACGTTGAGAGTGATTATTGAAAGATATGAATTAATTGTCATCATGTTGCCTGTGATGGCATGATGCCATGGCAACATGTTGCCATGTTGCCCGTTGTTTTTATAGATTGTCCCTGTAAATTTCTGTTGTCTATCACTCTTGGGGTCTTTCTCCTTTTATAGAACCCCCCTTAATATTTCTTGCAGGGCCAGCTTAGTGGTCACATATTCTTTCAGTTTCTGCCGGTCGTGGAAGATCTGCATCTCTACATCCATTCTAAATGAAAGCCTTGCCAGATAAAGTATTCTTGGCTGCATGTTCTTCTCATTTAGTACCCTGAATATGTCTTGTCAGGCCTTTCTGGCTTGCCAGGTCTTTGTGGATAGGTCTGACGTTATTCTGATGTTCCTCCTTCTGTATGTAAGGAATCTCCTCCCCCTAACTGCCCTTAAGATGGTTTCCTTGGTTCTAAGATTTGCAAGTTTTACTATTACATGTCGGAGTGTTGGCCTGTTTTCCTTGATCTTGGGAGAGGTCCTCTCTTCCTCTAGGACGCGAATGTTTGTTTCATTCCCCAGATTAGGGAAGTTCTCAGCTACAATTTGCTCAAATACATCTTCTAGTCCTCTCTCTCTCTCCACTCCCTCCGGGATTCCAATAATTCTGACATTGGAATGCTTCATGGTGTCACTTATTTCTCTGATTCTATTTTCATGGATTCTGAGTTGTTTTTCCCTGGCCTCCTCTTTTCCCTTTTATCTATTATATTGTCTTCTGGGTCACTTATTTGTTCTGCCTCAGTTACCCTAGCTGTTAGATTATCTAGATTGGATTGGATCTCATTGATAGCATTTTTAAGTTCTGCCAATTCAGCTTTCATTTCTGCCCTTAGAGACTCTATGTTGCCATTAATTGATTTCTCCATTCTAGCCATTGTCTTCACGATTGCTAGCCTGAATTCCATCTCTGACATCTTGGTTATATCTGCATCCATTTGTAAATCTGCAGCATAAGTCATGATCTCTGAGTCTTTTCTCTTTTGGGGGCTCCTCCTCCTAGTCATTCTGTTGATGGGTGTTTGAGGGAATGTATAGAGTACAAAGTATTGACCAGAACCCAAGCAGGATGCATCTGTTTCCTTGGGACCTTAGGGTTCCTGGCCTCTTGTTTTCCCAGCCTGTCTTCTGCGGGAGGGACCTGCCGCGCTGTTACTCAGGCAACCCTGTTTGGGTCGAGTTGCCCTGCCCCCCTGTGGCGGGGGATGGGCTCAGTGGGAATCAGTTTTTGGGGCTTTTGTTCTCTGGCGGCTTTCCCTGGTGGCTTTCCGTGTCTCTTCCACGAGTCAGAGCAGAAGAGACCGTTTCCAACCCTCTGCCTCAGAGCAGAGAGACCGCAGTCTGTTCTTCAGTGAGCTCTCCAAGGCCACACTGTTTCCGTTTCTGTCCATGTTCCTATAAACTGCAGCGTCCTGGGTTGTGCACTCCTCCACAGCAGCCCCAGTCCTGCCTCCAGGTCGGGGCACGTCTCTGCCCTTTGTGCTTCTAAAACTGCCAGCCGCCCCCAGATCACACGCACGACCCTGCAGCTCTGGGTTTCCGCCCCGGGGACTGCCCTAAAGTCCTTTCCCAGCCACTACCGGTCTGCGAGTCTGTGCCCCGTCCCCAGCACGCCAGGCTGTCGGCTCACCGGCGGTGTAGGATCCCCACAGCCAGGCTCCCTCCTGCTGCCATTTATCCTCCGGTATCTGCCCGCAGAATCACGGCTCCCCGCTTCGTACCTCAAAACCAACTGCCTGCAATATTCTGTTTGTAGAAATCCAGATCTTCTTACATCTCAGGCTGGTTTCGTGGGTGCTCAGAGTGGTCTGGTAGATATCCAGCTCAATTCTGGGGACCAGTTGAAATAGGGTCCCCTACTCCTCTGCCATGTTTCCTTCCGCCCTGTCTAGCTAAAGTTTTATCAGTTTTTTAGATCTTTTCAAAGTTCTAGCTCCTGGTTTCATTAATCTGTTCTTTTTTTTTTCTTAGTTTCAATTTCATTTATTTCTGGTCTATTCTTTATTATTTCATTTTTTCTACTGGTTTGGGGTTCTGTTTGCTCTTCTTTTTCTGGGTCCTTTAGGTGTAAGGTTAGGTTGTTTATTTGAGATTTTTGTTGCTTCTTGAGGTAGGTCTGTTTTGCTGTACACTTTCCTTTTAGAACAGCTTTTGTTGCATCCCAAAGATTTTGAACCATTGCGGTTTTTTTTAAGAGTTTATTTATTTGTCAGAGAGAGAGAGAGAGAGAGAGAGCACAAGCAGGGAGAGTGGCAGGCAGAGGGAGAAGCATGCTCCCCGCTGAGCAAGGAGCCTGATGCCGGTCTTGATCCCAGGGTGCTGGCAGACATTTAACCGACTGAGACACCCAGGTGTCCCTGAACCATTGTGTTTTCATTTTCATTTGTCTCCATGTATTTTTTTTTATTTCTTCTTTGACTTCTTGGTTGACCCTTTCATTGTTTAGTAGCATGTTATTTAATCTCCATGTATTTGTGTTCTTTCCAGATTTTTTCTTGTGGTTGATTTGTAGTTTCACAGCATTGTGGTCAGAAAGGATGCATGGTATGACTACAGTCTTTTTGAATTTTGTAAGACATGTTTTGTGGCCTAATATGTGATAGTTTCTGGAGAATGTTCCATATGCACTTGAAAAGAATGTGTATTCTGCTGTTTTAGGTTGGAATATTCTGAATATATCTGCTAGATCCATCTGGTCCAAAGTGTCATTCAAAGCCACTGTTTGTTGATTTTCTGTTTGCATGATCTATCCATTGATTTAAGTGGGGTGTTAACGTTCCTTACTATTATTATATTACTATCAATTACTTCCTTTATGTTTGTTATTAACTCCCTTATGTATTTGGGTGCTCCCATGTTGGGTGCATAATGAATTTATAATTGTTATATCTTCTTGTCGGGTTGTTCCCTTTATAATTATAGAATGTCCTTCTTTGTCTCTTGTTACAGCTTTTGTTTGAAAGTTTACTTTGTCCAATGGAGGTATTGCTACTCTGGCTTTCTTTTCACTCCCATTTGCATGATAAATGCTTTTCCATCCCTTTACTTTCAATCTGCATGTGTCCTTAGGTCTGAAGTGACTCTCTAGTAGGCAGCATATAGAGGTCTTGCTTATTACCCATTCCATCACCCTATATCTTTTGATTGGAGTATTTAGTCCATTTCTATTCAAAGTAATTACTGATAGATATGTACTTATTGCCATTTTTTACTTGTTTTATGGTTGGTTTTGTAGTTCTTCTCTGTCCCTTTCTTCTCTTGCTCTATTCTCTCATGGTTTGCTGGCTTTCTTTAGTGATATACTTGGACTCTTTCTCTTTGTTTTTTTTTACATATCATTACTGGTTTTTGATTTGTGATTACCTTTAGGTTTATATATAACATCTTATGCATATAGCAGCCTATAGTAAGTTGATGGCCACTTAAGTTTGATCGCATTCTTTATTCCTCCCTCCCCCCACCCAAGTTTCAGATATATGGTGTCATGCTTTACATAATTTTTATTTTGTGAATCCCTTGACTGATTTTTATTTTTATTTATTTATTTTTTTAAAGATTTATTTATTTATATTGAGAGAGTGAGAATGAGAGAGAGAGAGAGAGAGCACATGAGAGGGGGGAGGGCCAGAGGGAGAAGCAGGTTCCTCGCTGAGCAGGGAGCCCGATGCGGGACTCGATCCTGGGACTCCAGGATCATGACCTGAGCCGAAGGCAGTCGCTTAACCAACTGAGCCACACAGGCGCCCTTGACTGATTTTTATAGATACACTTAATTTTACTGCTTTTGTCCTTCCTATTTTTCTCCCTCCTGCATATGGTCTTTCCACTCAAGGAGTCCCCTTTAATATTCTTTGAAGGGCTGGTTTAATGGTGATAAATCCCTTTAACTTTTGGTTGTCTGAGAAACTTTATCTCTCCTTCTATTCTGAATGATAGCATTGCTGGATAGAGTATGCTTGGTTGCAAGTTTTTTACTTTCAGCACTTTGAGTATATCATGCCACTCTCTTCTGGCCTGCCAAGATTCTGCTGAAAAATCAGCTGATGGCCTTATGGTGTTTCCCTTGTATATAACTGTTTTCTTTTCTCTTGCTGCCTTTAAAATTATGTTTATCACTACTTTTGCCATTTTAATTACTATCTGTCTTGGTGTGGACCTCCTTGGGTTGATTTTACTGGGGGCTCCCTGGGCCTCCTGGATCTAGATTTCTGTTTCCTTTCTCAGACTTGGGAAGTTTTCAGCATATTATTTCTTCAAATGCATTTTCTGCCCCCTTTTTTCTCCCGTCTCCTTCTGGAATCTCTATAATACAAATGTTATTACACTTGATGGTGTTACTGAGTTCCCTAAGTCTATTTTTATTTCTTCTCATTAGTTTTTCTTTCTCCTGTTCAGCTTGATTGCTTTCCATGACCCTGTCTTCCAGGTACTGATCCTTTCTTCTGTTTCCTTTACTCTACTATTTATTCCATCTAGTGTATTTTTAATTACAGTTATGGAGTTCTTCATTTCTGATTGGTTCTTTTTTATGTTTTCTATCTCATTGTTAAGGGCATCATTAACACCATCCACTCTTTTCTCAAGTCCAGTGAGTATCTTTATGACCATTACTTTAAATTCTCTATCAGGCATATTCCTTATCTCCATTTAATTTAGCTCTCTTGCTGTGATTTTGTCATGTTCTTTCATTTGGGACCTATTCCTCTGTTGCTTCATTTTGTCTAACTCTCTGTATCTGTTTTTATGTGTTAGGAAAGTCAGCTACATCTCCTGCTCTTGAAAGTAGTGGCCTCATGAAGAAGGCGACCTGTAGTGCCCTGTAGTGCAATGTCCCCTGTTCATCAGAATCTGGCGCTTTTAGGGCGTCTCCTATGTGTGTTGTGTGCACCCTACTGTTGTGGCTGAGCTGTGTTTGCCTTCAGTCCAGTAATCTGCAATGGCTCTCTTTGCCTGTTGTGGGATGAGTTTGATTTCTGTGTTGTTAGTTGGCCAGACTAGGGCAGCCTTGGGCTTGAGTTGAGTCAGATTAGGTGTTTGCCACAGGCAGTAACATGGAACTGCAAGGCACTTTCCCTGTGTTGTCTCCTGAGAAGCTTTTCTTGGTGGGTGGGGCCTGCAGTCTAACCAGATGTTTGCCGCTAGCCCACTGCTGGGGCTGCGGTGGAACTGGTGTGTATGGTTATCTTCCTTTCTCTCTGGGGAAAAAGTCACTTTGGAGTGGTCCTGGCTCTTATCTAGCTGCTTGCATGCTGCCGGGCTTATGGCATGACTTTGGATAGGCTCTAGCCAATGGCATTTTGGATGGGGCAGATCTGTAGGAGAACATGGGAACAGAATGTGTGGTGCCAGCAAGGTCCATGCTGTTCTGCTGCAGGAGACCTGCAGCTGCCTGGGAAAATTACTTCCAAGGCCTACCAGTTTGGTGGGGGTGGATCCACAGGAAACTTGGGGGGGGGTGTTGTATGGTGCCTTCAAGGTCTATGCTGGTCCACTCCAGGAGGGTACCTTCAGCTGCCTGGGAAAATTCAATTCAAGGTTGGCCAGGTTGTTGGAGCTGGATCTGCAGAAATGTGCAGGCTCAGGGCTATTAGTAAGCTAGGTGGAGAGTGTTGGCACTGAGCTGATTCCCATAGATGTTCAAGTATCTAGGCAGGGGGGAGGCAGGGGAGGGAAATGGCACCTCCCAGCTCTTTTGTTCTTGGAGAAGTCTCCCAAGGATCCCTGCCCATCCAACCCATGCTCTAAGATTAGTAAATTAGTTTCCTTGCCATATACCCTAGGTGTTTTTCAAACTGCTGTTTCTGTGTTGTATCTCAGCATGGCTGTTTGTTATGTTGTTTCTTTCAGGGTGGGAGTTCAATTACCTATGGCCCTCAAGCTTTCACAGAACTGAAACCACTCATTTTTAAAGTTCCAATTGCTAAGCTTCTCTGATTGTAAGAACTCGTAAAGCCAAGCCAAATGTTATGGGGATTTGTTTTCCTTGTGTGGGTCCCTCATGCCTGGGGTGCCTCATGTGGGGGTCTGCTTCTCCCCTTCTCCACATCTGTTGTGTCTCTCCCTCCTGTGGACAGTCCAGTGAGTTCATTTAGCTCCTGACTGTGTCTCTACCCTTCCTACCCTCTTTGATATGGCCTCTTTCTCTATATTTAGCTTTGGAGAGTCTGTTCTGCCAGTCTTTGAGTTCATTTTCTGGTTTATTTACACTGATGTGGGTGTTAACTAGTTGTATCTGTGGGACAAAGTGAACTTAGTTTCCTCCTACTCTGCCATCTTCCCTTTTGATTCTTAAATTAAATTAAACTTCCTATGGATTTAGTGCTATTATTATTATTACCATTTCACTGGTAGTAAAATCTAAGGTTTTGCATGATCTGGTAACTTTCCCAAGTTTATAAGTATTAAGTTAGTGGGACAAAATTTTGAGTCTGATTCTGGAGTTTGTGTTAAATACCTGAATAATTAGCTGGGACACTTTTCACTAGTAAGAAGTAAAAGGTCTCTATTTTAATGTGATCATAACAATATAATACTTCACAGACAACCAAATAGAATACTATGGGGTTTTGTTTTCTCTATGTAAACAAAACAAAACACAAAAACAAACCAAAAAAATAAAAAAATAAAAATTTAACTGGTCCCAGGACAGTAATTCTTTATGATGGTCCTGTCATCTTAGGACAAATTAAGTGAAGGAGATGAGATTTTCTTTAGATGATTAATGGGGGTGAAGAAGATGAGATTCTCTTTAGATAATTCAGTAAAAGGGACATGTTTTATTTTTAAAAAGGTGAAACAATCTTGTTCTGTGATCTTTCTCGCTAAGAAGCAGCTATTTACAAGTGTTACTTTGCTCCACTGGGATTCTGCCATCTAAGGGTGAAGTTTGATTTCTCCCTGATATTGTGTGGAGTTTTTGAGGGGGCAAACAATCTTGAGCCTAGGCATTTGGGAAATAAATGTGAGATTATACAAGCTGTGTGCTATGACATTACTGCCACTCTAAATTCCCTGAGTGGGTATAATGTCTTGGTCCCAACTAGAGTGATGCTTCCTTTTATCATCTGCTCAAGAGAACTACCGTGTGAAGTCAACTCAGTCAAGGAAAAATATTGACAAAATAGATAAAGTCTGGTTTGTGTAGAGAAATTCTAGACTGAGAGCTTCTGCTTTCTAGTGAGACACTTCTACCCAGGGAATGATTTCACTGTGCTTTACTGCTAATGCCCCTTCCCTGATAGATCTATCTCCAAACCTAGAGAATGTTCTAGCTTTCACAGAGATTTTCCCAGGATAAGCTCAGTTCTTGGTACAGCTTCCTGGATGTTGTCTTCTATAACCGTAAATAAACTGGCCCTGTCAGGACACAGAGGAGCCTCAACAAACTCAAGAAGGTCTCCAGAGGCTCTCTGGGGGCAACTATTATAGTAATTTCAGTAACATTATGGTTTTAAAATGGTTAGATTAAATGATTTTTTTAAGTTCCACTAGCTCTAACATTCTGTGAATAAATAGAGTTTGTGGGCAGGCCTGGAAATATGCTCATCACATTTCTCTGGGAAAATGCATTACAAATCCAAATAGACTCAATTAATGGACTTCTGGAACACAGTTCATTAAGTTGGGAACAGACTAAGTGGGAAAGAAATATATAGGCTTTGGAGGAGAATATATTGTGTTCATGTTTGGCAGAGCCCAGAGTCACTTTGCTATTTCAAATGCTGAAATAAGCATGGGGCCCATTTGTTGGGGCTGAGAGATCTCCTGAATGTTTTGACTGACTTTGATGATGATTTATTTTTTCTCTAACTTGATCTTCTTAGCTGGCTATCTTAATTGTTGCAATGATAATATTCACTCACAAGGAGAGTTGTAAAAATAACAGAAACTGGAAAATTGGCTTCATGAAGAAGGACTTAAATAATTTCTCTTATTAAGTATATGATGCTATAAAGGAACTTCAAAATATTCTTAATGAATTTGAAAGGATGTTTTATAGGTAGATACATAGATAAAACATATTTTGTACAAAACGTGAGGACCCACAATCAGCTAAACATGAATCTTCTCAAAGGCAAACTAGCAAATAATTTTTACTATCCTTGAAATTCTGAGAATCATATGAGTGTGGAATTTATGAGCTACCCTTGTATTTATTTCCTAAGCTTGGGAAATGAGAGTGTGAGATCAGTGGTCTAAAAGCTAAGAATGACACCAAATCTGGTTATGAAAAACAAGAGGTTTAAATGATGAACAACTGCAGACTCTCCTTTTAAACTTTTTGGGAATAAACCCCACTCCCCTCTTCTTCCTCTTCCTTCTCAAATATTATAAATCACTAAGAGGTGAGGAGGTGAGGCCTGATGCCACAAGTGAAGACAGATAGTATGTGTCATGAGATAGTCGTGTTCTGGAACCTAAGAATCATTAATGTTGTTAGTAAAATTTTTGAACTGAGATGGAGAGAGCACCCAGCGTGGCCAGAAGTTTAACCAACCCCAGAGATAGACTATGATACCGGTAAAGTGATGAGCTAATGGTAAGAATGCAACTGAGAAGCCCAGCCATCATACAATGTAAGGTCAATACCCATTAAATATCCAGCAAATGAAAGATCCTTTACATCAGGGATTCTCAACTGGGATTGCAAGAAGATGGGTCATACACCCTGGGGAATAGATTATTCAGAATCATGAATCATGGATCATTTGGGGGATTATTTTTACACCACTTACTGAACTTCAGAAATTCTAATATTTACCTAGGGTTGTGTTTTGATTTTTCTATCCTCCTTCTCTCCTGCCTCCACAGTAATCATCCTGCGTGTTGGGATGGGAAAAAGAAATCCTGACAACTAGTGACTTACATGGAGAAAGAATGTATTTGAGAATAGTTGCTGGAAACAAACTGGTTGGAAAAATTTCCTTTTCTAGATCTAAAACTTCGGTCACTCTATTATCTCTAAAGCCTAGTTTCTACACACGTACTCACATCCTAATTTCTTTTTGTTTGTTTGTTTCTTTCTTGTTTGTTTTGTTTGTTGTTGTTGCTTTGAGTATGTAACCAAGGTAACAGTTGAATTCTCTGAGTCCTGGGATCATAATATGACCCTTGATGAGATTTTTATTAATTATCAGAATTTTTTCTCTCTTGAGGCTGTTTAGATCTGTCCACTGGTGCGATTTGGAGTAGATCATTTTTTCAGTAAAACTCTCCTTCTACAAGACAAAACATTTTCAGTACTAACCATGAAGCTCAGTAAACAATACTAGTGACCAGAAAAGATAATGGCAATTCTTGGTTATTGTACTTCATATATATATATATATATATATGTATGTATATATATATATATTAAGTATATTTAATTATGCTAGCAAAAATAGATAAAAAATAAATATAACCATACAGAAAGGGAAAATAATGGGCTAATATTTTTAATTATACTGATACGCTTTTTGCAATAAGAAATAAAAACTTTTAACCACATTTGGCCTGTCACAATAATGAATAATAATATTACAATATCTGGTTTCAATCCCTAACTTCTGAAAAATTGAAATGACTTCATAGATATTATTTTTCTTTGTGCATTTATGTTCAATAGACAGCATAGTCTAATTTTTCATGGATACTTGCTCATAATTGATCAAAAAACAATTTTTTATTAATTTTAATTTAAAATATTTCTTTCACATGCAGCAACAGTCATATAAATTGTTAGAAAATTGCTAAGAGGGCGCCTGGGTGGCTCAGATGGTTAAGCGTCTGCCTTCGGCTCAGGTCATGATCCCAGGGTCCTGGGATCGAGTCCCGCATCGGGCTCCCTGCTCCTTGGGAGCCTGCTTCTCCCTCTGCTTCTCTATCTCTCTCTCTCTCCCTCTCTCTCTCCCTCTGTCTCTCATGAATAAATAAATAAAATCTTTAAAAAAAAAAAAAAAAAAAAAAAAATTGCTAAGAGTTTTCAAAACTTTATTTTTTAGAACAATTTTAGATTTACAGAAAAATTATGAACGTGGCACAAAGAATTCCCTTGTACACACACCTAGTTTTCCCTATTAACATTATACATTGGAATGGTACATTTATTACAACTAATGAACTGATATATGCATTATTATTAACTAAAGCTCATACTTTATTCAAATTTCATTAGTTTTTTACCTAATATCCTTTTTCTGTTAGGAAAAAATCATAAACATAAGAATGTTAGGAAGAGATCCAAAAAAATCCCATTTCGTAATACATTCAGGAAATTGCAAAACTATCATGTCTGTTTGGACCAATTCTAGCAATTTTCAAGTGATATATTCACAAAAAAGTTAAATTTCTATGTATTTTGTGGGGAAGCTTGAGATCACTTTTGACATAATGCATTTGTACTTTTGAACAGTCAATTTGAAATAAAAAAATGATAGCCCAGGGAATATCAAATTAAAGAAATAGAAATTGAGTTCTTAGTCTTGAGACAACCACATGACCCCGAGTCTGTGTGTGTTGAGGGCTGCTGGTTTAACTGGGATTTCTCCAAATTAACTCCTGTGTAGAGCACAATGCTTATTTGAAGATAAGTATTAGACATGTGCTAATTTGTAGCTTATTTATATATTATTAAATTTCAACAGTACTAAGGACAGTTAGCACTTAGACCAACAACAAAAAGAGTTTTTTTCAAAGATGAGTATGGTGTCCTTTATGTTGTTTAAAATTGCTCATCAAAGCAGACATTTCGTTGATTTATTAATGTCTTTAAATCTTTTGCAGAAAATCCCTCGTCCCCTTAGTGACTGCACCCACCACTCTGCACTTAGTAACTCACTGGGTACCTCGGTTCCCACAGCACAGAGATGCCAATCTCGGCTTCCTTCAACTGTTTTCGTAAGAAATCTGTTTACTCTAATCTAAGCAAGTATTTTGCAGAGTTTTTTTTTTTTTCCAGCTTCATTAAAGTATAATTGACAAATAAAATTGTAAGATATTTAAAGTATATAATGTGATGGTCCGATGCAGGTAAACAGTGTGAAAGAATTCCCCCCATCAAGTTTAAGAACACATCCATCATCTCACATATTTACCTTTTTTTGAGAACATTTTAGTTCTACTCCATTAGCAGATTTCAATTATCAGATAACAGTGTCGACTATAGTCACCATGTTTTACATTAGACCTCAGACCTTACTCATCTTAGAGCTGAAAGTTTGTAGCCTTTTACAAACTTCTTATCTACCAAACTCCAGTCCCTGGCAAATGCTTCTCTTCTGTTTCTCTGACGTGGCTTTGTTTTTTTTTTTTTTTTTTTCTAGATACCACATATAAGTGATACTCTGTTGGCTTATTTCACTTAGCATAATGCCTTTCAGGTTTATCTATATTTTTGCAAATAACAGGATTTCCTTCTTTTTCAAGGTGTTGATATTCCATTGTCAAGTTTTTAAAAATGTGCTGATGAGGAGGTGGGTTAAGGTCAGGCTCCCACGGTTTAGTCTTTTGGTGTCATGGCTGACACCCCCCATGCTCCCACCCTCATCCACCTTTCTCTTTACCTCAGAAGCAGCACACAAACCACTCCTGCCCCCGTCACTGCATGCACTCCTAGGTGCCTTACCATCTGCTTTTTTCTCCCCCACGGCCAAGATTATTAATGACTTTTTAAATATCATTTCTCCCATCAAAGGAATTCTCATAGGGACTGCCAACAGAATGGCACTTATCTATTTCTTTGTATAAATGATCAGGCCAAATGTAATTTTTTTTCAAAGAGTAATTAATCTTTTCCCATAGGATTTTAGTTTCTAGAATATCGTGTATCAGTAGTTGTTATCTGTCAAGTTTGTGATTTTTTTTTAAGTTTGTGATTTTCACCTAGAAAAACATCAATACTAAGAAGTGAAATGGTTTCTCCTTACTTTCAAAACTGATTGTAAATTCTCCTTACTTTCGAAACTGATTGTAAAACTAATTTTACAGCTTGTCTCAGGTGCTTAAAAATCATCATACTTAAAACATTGTCATTGGTTAAGCCCCTTTATTCACATTTTAGGAAAAGCAAAGGAAAAGCAGACATTCTTTTAGAAACTCTTTACATATTTATAAGCAATTATTAATAAATAGTTGACTGTTTTTTTCCTTTTGACCAAATTACATAACTTTCATGTGTCAAATTTCCCCTCCTACTTACCATTTTCCAAAACTTTAATCACTCCTCTTGTTCTTTCCTTAGCCTTTCTGCATTTACCTTTATTTGTATTTATTTGATTAACTGTGATTAAATAGTAATAATATACACAAATATTTTAATATTTTGGCTGCTTGTAATGTTCTATAAATGCCACTTGATCCTGATCTCATTGAATTAGTGTGTTCTAATTTGATATAAGTACTTTAAGTGTCTTCCATGCTCCCATTTTGGTTATTTCCTTTATACAACCCATTTCCTGCTTTTGCTGGATACAGAGCAGGGTGTTTCTATTTTTGTTTTTAATTTTACTGTTCCCCAAGGCTTCCTTAACTGTGTTTTTCTTGGGTAGACAACATCTTGCCTGTGAATATTTAAGGCATGACTAAAGTATACCCACACAGCACTTGATTTGTTAAATGAAGGTTTTTTTTTTAATGAAATATTTGGTTAATAGGTAACAAAGACAATTTATAATATATCATTCCACAGCCTACTATCTAGAATTTTCTCAGTGGAATAAATTCCAGAAATAATCTCTTTTCATATTTGTTATTTATCACATTGTGGATCTTGAAGTTTGGTGATGATAGCCAGTAAAAGGCAACGCTCAAGGAAGGAGGTAAATAATGTTATTTGAATGCATTTGATAGCTTTCTGATTTACATACAATACTTTACTATATTCTCCCAACTGTCATAATATAATAATTTCAATTTAGAGATGAGGAAGTTAGGGTTTATCGATGATCAAAACTTGGTCTTGGCCATGGTCGTATGACCACCTTCTGCTCAAGTTAATTTTTTCCTGATTTTTGCAGAGCCCATAAATTCAGAGACTGTAATTTGTTGATATATTTTGGCCCCCAGTTTTTAAAATAATAATGTGTCAAATATTGTTATCAAAAAACTTTTCATATGAAACCAGCTCCATAGAAAATTTTTGCCCCTTTCCCTTACTCACTCTTGTGATAGGGATGACTGCAACAATATGTTCTTTCTACATGGTCTTCTTACAACTTCACTTTGACACTGCCTCTATCAAGAAGGAGGGTCTATATTCTCTGCACTGGAATCTGGTTGTCAGTAAAAGTAACACTTCATGATTTTTCTGTGCTAAATCATAAAAGGTGATTTTTTTGCCTTGTTCTTTTGGGACATTCACTCAATCCAGTCACTATACTGTTAGGAAGCCCAAGCAGCTTGCAGAGAGGTCCATATGAAGAGAATCCAAAGCTCAAGTCATAGCTACACATGACTGAACTCCCAGCCAACAGCCAGCCCCAACTTGTCAGCCATGGAAGAGAGTCATCTTGGAAGCGACCCTGTAGTCCGCAGTTGAGCTGATGCCACATGGAGCAGAGGGGAGTCTTCCACACAGACCCTTGCTGGAATTGAAGATAGGAAAGTTAAATAACTACTGCTGTATTTCTAAGTCACTAAGTTGCTTGACGATTTGTTGTTCAACAGTAAAGAAGTAGAACAAGTGTCAATCATTCTTTTTGATTCATGGAAAACTTACTTTTAAACGTCATTTTCATTGCACTATAGTTCTGAAAGTTTCCTTCTATTAGATGAACTTAGACCTAATCTGATAAAAAAGAAACCAACCCCCCAAATTTCCCAACTCCAGGAAGGCTTGCATAAATCCCAAATCATTTTTTTTTTGTAGTTTCATGCTTATCCTGCTCTATTATACAACCTGGATTGTTTTGAGAAGAAACATTCAGAAAAAAAGAAATTAGTTATTTTTTGCAGGACTTGCTGCAGTGGTATGAATAGGGAAAGTAAGCTTTGCACTAGTTAACATTTTAATAAGAATCTATTTGAACCTCAAACTATTCCATCAGTACACATTATTTAACTTCTAT
This sequence comes from Zalophus californianus, assembly GCF_009762305.2. NCBI lineage: Eukaryota > Metazoa > Chordata > Mammalia > Carnivora > Otariidae > Zalophus > Zalophus californianus. The sequence continues at coordinate 122,978,439 of NC_045599.1, read as the reverse complement.
TAATTCTGTAATTGAATAGGTGTATTATTAACTTGTGGATTGTTCCTTCTACCAAACCTATTTTCTTTCACTCAGAGTGTATCTCCTTTCAGTCCACTTTTTTATATCATATTCACAAATTTCTTAAAATTTGACTTTTTGATTTTTTTTATTTCCTTTTTTTTTAGTCTTACCATGATAATTGTTCATGGTCATGATTATCCAGACATAGACATCCATTTGACAGGCTTGTAAAATCATCAGTTATATTGTTCATCTGCATATTTTATCATAGCATAAGTAGACCATATTCTGCAATGGTGTTGAATAATAAATATATGACTCATATTAATTATTCAAAAGGAGTAGGTGGAAAGGAACTCAGGAAAGTCACACAGGTGGCCTCACTTTATTATTACTTTCTGGGGTCTGTATTCTGGGAACACTGAACCTTAGTGTCTAGTGTCACAACTGCCTTAATATTCATTTCCCTTCCTTGGAAAACAAAAGTTTAAGTGGGGACTTGAGCATAGGTAATTTACCTAGGAAGTATCTCTAGGTAATGGGTATGGGGACTGAAGGAGTATAACCTGGAAGGAGGGAAAGGAACAATAGGAGCAATTTATTGATTTGGTATTGCTGTAGCCATAGGAGCTCAATTCTTCTGAGAGCTTCTGATGAGCTGTTTAGAAGGTACACACTCCATTGGCCCATCAGAAATGCAAACTGAAAGATAGAATGATTAAGAATTTCAAGGCAGTTAACCGGGGCACTAAACTCAGAACCCTGTGTGACTGCACTGGTTACACAGCCATGTAACTGGCCCTGCTTATGATCTTGGAGTTGTGGCACTAAAGCCTGGGGATGCTTGGTTTTCTTAAGGCAAAGCAGAGACTGAAGGTGTGAACGCAGGAGCTGGGAGGCCAAGGGGGTCATAAGAACTTGAGCTCATGAACTTTAGGACCACACACAATCTCAGGGAAGCATTTAGATGCAAGCAACTTAGAAAGCAGCAGTTCAACGTACACTCACCTAACTCTAATGAAAAGGCAGGTGCCAACTGACATTTCAGTTATACCTGGATTAGAACAACTTGGCCACATTCCTTTTTGGAACAGCTTTAACATATTTCAATTCATGTGGAGTTTTTGATAAGAAGTTCTTGAGTCTAAACACTTTGCTATTTATCTTATTTCTTCATCCTGTATTAATATTGCATTAGCCAGATAAGGCTGCCATAACAAAATACCATAGTCCAGGTTGCTTAAACAACAGAAATTTGCTTCTGACAGTTCTGGAGACCAGGAAATCCAAGATCAAAGGGTCAGCTGACTTGGTTCTGTTGAGAGCAGTCTTCCTCATTTACAGGTGGGCTATTTTTTTTTTGCTATATCCTCACATGGCTTCTCTTCGGTGCATGCACACGGGGAGTGAGACAGAGAGAAAGGCATCTTTTCCTTTTTTTCCCCCTGAACATCTGTTTATTTATGTTATATATAGTGAGAGCATGAGTAGGAGGAGCAGAGGGAGAGGGAGAGAGAATCTCAAGCAGACTCACCGCTGAGTATGGATCCCAACTTGGGGCTTGATCCCAGGACCATGAGATCATGACCTGTGATGAAACCAAGAGTTGGACACTCAACTGACTGCACCACCCAGGAGCCCCCCTTTTCCTTTTTTCTAAGACCATTAATCCTATACTATGAAGATCCATTATTATGACCTCATTTAACCTTAATTACCTCCTAGAAGCCCTATCTCCAAATACAACCACCCTGGGGGATCAGGGGACTATGGCTTTAACATACAAACTTGGAGGGGACACTATTTAGTCCATAGAAAATATGTATTTTAAAATCCTAAGTGATGAAGGGCGCCTGGGTGGCTCAGCCATTTAAGCATTTGACTCTTGATTTCAGCTCAAGTTGTGATTCTGGGGTCCTGGGATCGAGCCCCAGGTTGGCCTCCGTGCTCAGCAGTGAGCCTGCTTGAGATTCCCTCTCTCCCTCTGCCCCTCCTCCTTCCCTCTCTTAAAAAATAAAATAAAATAAAATCCTAAGTGTTGAATTATTTATTCACATTCAATTTGAAGTTTTATTTGGCTCATTTTTCAAACTTGCTGCAATACTTGGGGTTCTTATTCTACAGAGTTGATACCTACTCAGTTTTATTGCCATCCCATGCTCTTGTATTTTTTTAGATTCTTCTATCTTCACATGGAAAAAGTGATGGACTCTAAAATTTGCCCTAACCCCAACTACATCAATATGCTAATCAGATGAGATCAGGCATGTTCAGGGTAGTATGGCCATGACAATATGTTAATCTGAATAAACGGTTCTTCCTTTTGTTAAGATTTACTTCATTGAGAGACCGTTTGGGCTATAATAGTAACAGTTTTCTGTTTCAGAAGAGGTGTATAGAGAGCAAACAAGCTGGCTCTGTTTTCATCTCTTCTAAGCAGCTATGCTGGAAATTTGGCATTCAGTTCTGGGTGCTGCCCTTAGAGGGACACGGATTCACTGACATCTGTCCAGTAGGGATAACGAATGGTTTCGGAGCATGATCTATGAGGAACATTTGAAATTCTCAGAAGAAAAGAGAATGTGGGGTTATCTCTCTGATTTTAAGTGTTTAAAGTCTTGTGATATGAAAGAGAAATTAGACAATCCTAAGTACCTTCAAAAAGCAGAACTTGTATTAACGGATGGATGTGGGTGGAAGGCCAATTAGTTTGAGGAAGAAATTTCAAACAGACAGAGTTGTGCAAAAGGAGGAGTTCTTTGAAGCATGATTTTGGAAGCTTTTCCTTACTGGCAGTATTCACACAGGGGAAGAATATTTTATACCATCGTCACTGGCCAAGATTGAATTTGTCCAACGCAGTGGAATTGAGTTGGAATAGCAAGGAAAGGTTCTTATATTGTGAGACGCCATTTGGTGCTCTGAGAAAGCTTATTTTCTGTTATAAAGTCTTGTGTTAAGGACTGCATAGTGTCTGTGTTCATTTTCTAGGTATGTCATAACACGGTACCACAAACTAGGCGGCATCGCACAACAGAAATTCATTATCTCAGAGTTCTAGAGGCTAGAATCCTCATCCTCATCCTCCAAAAGCAAGATGTTGGATCACGTTCCCTCCGAAGTGTGTAGGGGAGAGTGTTTCCTTGCCTCCTCCAGCTTCCGATGGTTCCCATCACCCCCTGGCATTCATTGGCTTGCTAACTATCTTTGTCTCTGTTGTCACATGGCATTTCTCTTCTTACAATGACATCAGTCATATTTAATTAGAGCTCACTCTAATGAACTCGACTTGACTACATCTAGAAAGACCCTATTCCTAAATAAGTTCACATTCATAGGCGCCAGGAGTTAGGACTTCAACATATCTTTTTGGAGGACACAATTCAACCTGTAACAGTGACCCAAGGAGGCTGACAAACTGCACTTTGATCCTGGCTCTGTCCCTGCCATGCCTCTTTATGTAAGCAAGTCATTTTACCTCTTGGAACTACAGTTTCTGCTTCTGTAAAATGAAAGCAGTAACTTTCTCTGGCCATCTGACAGGGTCTGATGTGACTATATAAAGAGTTGGCATGTAGACATATGATCTCAAAAGCTTCATATATGGATAACTTTACTGCAACTCTCTCAATATAAGTGTGTCTCTAAACAATAACTTATTTTTTCTTCTGAGCGTAATCAGAGCATGGACTGCTTACTTTCCAGCCGGTATAAAAAAAAAAATCTCATGAACATTAGCTACAAAAGGCCAAAAGGCAAGATCTGCAAAGAGCACATGAGAAACAGCACAGCTTTATTTCATTTTGCAGGAGTCTGAGAAAGTGAGCTAACTTAGTCAACACCATCTGCCCAGTCCACATGAGGAAAAGAAAAACACAAGGAAACCGTTTTAAGAATTTATTCTAAAAAAATAAATAAAAAAAGAATTTATTCTAAGATTTATGGTCCAACATTTCACTATGACAGTCACTTTGTTCCCACAACATCCTATTCAAAGACTTGCTGGCGACCTAAGTCTGTCGTTTTCTCTGAACAGGCCCTTGTTTCCCATCCTGTCCGTGATTTCCAGCTGCTTTTTGTGCTCACTGTTGACTACTGTCCGTGATAACTTGGGGAGGCACGCGGCATGTTTCCAAACCAAGGGATGAATAGTCTGGCATTTGAGGAAGGACTGAAAAAGGACACTTCGGTCTGGAACCATATAAGCTGGGAGGATGTGTTCTCAAAGGCTTAAAGTAATGGATATAGACTGAGAATGGCAAAAACAATCTTGAAAAAGAAGAACCAAGTTGAAGGACTCATACTTCCTGGCATTAAAACTTATTACAAGGCTATAGCAATCAAGATGGTATGGTACTAGAATAGGCATATAGACCAACGGAACAGAATCAGAGTCCAGAAATAAACTTCCACTGTGGTAAATATATTTTCAACAAGGGCGCTAAGACAATTCAGTGGGAGAAAGAATGGTCTTTTTTTTTTTTTTAACTTTTCTTTTCTAAGCATGCACTGCCTAGAACCTCCAGTACAACGTTGAAAAAAAAAATATGTGAGAGGATATTCTTGCCCTGTTCTCAGTCTTATCAGGATCGAGTTCAGTCTCTCACTCTCAAGTACAATAGCATGGTAAGTATTTTATACTGTCCTTTACAGATAGAAGTTTCCTTCTGTTCTTAGTGTGCTTATTTTATCATGAATGATGGTTCAATTTTGTCAGATGTTTTTACCTGCATCTCTAGAAATGATATAATTTTTCTATTTTAATTATTATGATATTATTTTAAACAATGTGTTTTTTTAAAGATTTTATTTATTTATTCATGAGAGAGAGAGAGAGAAGCAGAGGGAGAAGCAGGCTTCCCCACTGAGCAGGGAGCCTGATGCGGGACTCAATCCCAGGACCCTGGGATCATGACCTGAGCCGAAGGCAGACGCCTAACCATCTGAGCCACCCAGGCGCCCTCTATTTTAATTATTAATGTGGCAAATTGCATTTGGTTTCATAAAAATGTTAAATTTTATATTTCTGCAATAAGCCCCGTTTAATCATGATGCACCATTCTTTATATATTGTTGAATTTGATTTGATATTTTCTTTAGAATTTTGCATCTATTTTCATGAGAAATATTGTTCTACAATTTTGTTTTTTTCTTTTTTTTAAGTTTCTATTTATTCATTTGAGACACAGAGATACAGAGAGAGAGAGAGAGAGAGAGAGAGCATGAGCAGGGAGAGAGGCAGAGGGAGAAGGAGAAGCGGGCTCTCTGCTGAGCCAGGAGCCCGATGTGGGGCTCGATCCCAGGACCCTGGGATTACGACCTGAGCTGAAGGCAGATGCTTAACCATCTGAGCTACCCAGGTGCCCCTAATTTTCTTTTTTTCTAATGCATAGTTGGTTTTGGTATCAGGGTAGTTCTGGCCCCCTAAATGCATTGAGAAGTGTTCCTCTATTTTCTGAAAGTTTATGTCAAATTGATTTTTTAAAATTTTAAATATTTGGTAAAATCCACCTGTAAACCCTCCGCCCCCCCCAAGGAAAAGGACAGTAACAAATGTTGACAAACATGTGGTGAAGTTGAAACCTTCCATACATAGCTGATGGTAGTGTGAAATGGTAGAGCTACTTTGGAGAATGGTTTGACAGTTTATCAAAATAGAATTACCTTATGACTCAGGCATTCCACTCCTAGAGATATATCCCAGGAGAATTGAAAACATATGTCCAGACAAAAACTTGTGCATGAACATTCACAACAGCATTAGTCATAGTAACCTCAAGTTGGAAACAACTCAAAAGGCTACAACTGATGGATAAATAAACAAAATGTGGTATATCTATACAACTGAATGTTACTTGAATTGAATTTAGTAAATAAGAATGAAGTGCTGATAACATGCTACAACATGAATGAACCTTGAAAACATCACGCTAACTGAAAAAAGTCAGTCATCAAGGCCACATATTTTGTATGATTCAACTTGTATGAAGTGGGCGACGGTATAGAGACAAAAAGTGGATTCATGTTTGACTAGAGCTGGTGGCAGAGAGGGATGGGTAATGGCTGCTGATGGGTATAGAATTTCCTTTGGGGATAATGAAAATATTCTAAAATTAGATGATGATTACACAACTCCATGCCATCGCATACTTTAAATAGGTAAACTGTATAATATGTGAATTTCATCTCAATGAAGCTTTTGAAATATGCTATGGCAAAAAATAAAAGCATGTAGTATTTATAGGATAGTCCAGAAAGGAAAATGAAGAAATAATATGCAAACTGAACTCTGAAAAATGTTTAGGAATTAACTAGGTGAAGAGCAAAAGGAAGAGTCTAATAGACTGAAGCAACAGTGTAGACAAATCTTGACATAGGAAAGATTGTATTGAAGGCTGTAGTAGGCGGAATGCTATAATGGCCCCCAGAGCCCCAGAGTCCCCACCCTGATGTTTACGCCCTGTGCAGTCTCCTCCCTGTTAATGTGGTGGAGACCCATGGCTTACTTCCAGACAATAGAATATGACAAAAGTGAAGAGATTTTCTAGATGCTGTTGAAGTTCCAAATCAGTTAATTTGAGTTAATCAAAGTGAAATTATCCTGAATAGGTCTGACTTAATTAGATGAAAACTCATAAGAGAGGGCCTGGGGACTCTCTGAGGAGAGAGACTCTCTCTCTGTTGCTGTTTTTGAGGAAGCAATGTGGCCTGTTGTGAGAAGGCCTCCTGAGAGAGCAATGTGGCACAGAGATGCGGCCTCTAGGAAGCTTCCTAGTGTGGCCTCTAGGAACTGAGAGTGTTTCTCAGACGAAAGCCAGCAAGAAAACAGGGACCATACTCTAGATGCAAGAAAATAAATTTTGCCAACAACACAAATGAGATTAGAAGTTGCTTCTTCCCCAACTGATTCTGTAGATGAAAATGCAGCCCTGCTGCCCCCTTGACTGCAGCCTGGTGAGACCTGAAGGCAGAGGGCCAAGCTCAGGTGTGACTGCAGTCCTGGCCCACAGGAACTTTGACAGAATATATGTGTGTGTGGTTGCAAGCCTCTAAATTTCTGGTAATTTTAATACAGCAAATAAAACAGAACAGTGTTGCTAGAGCTTTAGGAATGGGGTGATAGGAAGTAGGGAGTATGGGAGTGTGGGAGAATGGAACAAGACACACCAGAGAGGGGGCATGGTCAGATCAAGTAATTTCTCCTTTTACAGGTGAATGAGAAACCATGGCTGGTTTCTGAGCAGGTGATAGGATACGATTCAAGGAAAAATTTAAAAAGATCTCTCTGGCAGTTTTCTAGAGAATGGATTGGAGATGGGCAAGACAGAAGTCATGGATGGTTAGAATACTTACAATTCTAGGGAGGGATTTAATTAAGTGGTAACTTCTAAGGTAGGACAATGAGCTGAGAAGGAGGAAAGCTTGTGTGAACTGAATGAATCCAGGGTGAGGTGGACATTCCAAGTTGGGACTATTTGGGATTCATTTCACTGATTGGAGCAACATCATACAAGACAACTATATTTTCTATTATCAAGAATTGTGAGTCTATATCTCTCAAGTGAAATGTCTCTTTCCAAAGGCATCCAGGACCTCTTGAAAAGAATCTTCTCTGGCACCATCCCAGGCCCCATCCTCCCCAGTGTGTCTCTATCAACCATCTTTCTCTCTTGAAATGGCTCCTTTTCCTTATACATGATCCACAATGTGGCTTTTCCACTTCTTTCTCTTCTTCTTCATGTCCCTGGCTTTTTCTGACCCCTCTTCCTCTTTCTGCCCCCTAGCTGTGGACAAGCATCAACATTTTCCAAACCACCATGGTAGAATTGTGAGGCATCTTTAACTTTTCCATGTCCCTTAGTTTTCTTGTCTTGTCTTGTCTTGTCTTGTCTTTTTTAAGATTTATTTATTTAATTATTTGACAGAAAGAGAGAGAGAGAGGGAGAGAGAGTGAGCTCGTGCAAAGAGGGGGAGCAGCAGGCAGAGGGAGACAAAGAGGCAGGCTCCCTGCAAAGCAGAGAGCCCGATGTGGGGCTTGATCCCAGGGTCCTGGGATCATGACCTGAGCTGAAGGTGGATGTTTAACCGACTGAGCCACCCAGGCGCCCGCCTGTCCCTCAGTTCTGATATCGACATTTCTTGATGATACTTAGACTCAAATATTTTGCAGTCACAGTTTGGAAAGGTATGAGAGATCATAACTCTAGTTCAACAATCCTTATTTTACAGATAAGGATTCTGAGCCTAGTGAGGGCAAACCAAGCTTTTATATCCTTTCTTCTTCTTTCTTCTTTCTTTTCTCCTCCTCCTCCTCCTCCTCCTCCTCCTCCTCCTCCTCCTCCTCCTCCTCCTCCTCCTTCTTCTTCTTCTTCTTCTTCTTCTTCTCCTCCTTCTCCTTCTCCTTCTCCTTCTCCTTCTCCTTCTCCTTCTCCTTCTCCTTCTCCTTCTCCTTCTTCTTCTTCATCTCCATGGTGGTCATTTCAGGTTAATCTATTACCTTTTATTTAGATTACTGTAATAGATTCCCATTTATATGCTAATCTGCCTGAAATTCTTCTTTAGTTATTTGTTAGTTAGTTATTCTATTAAGATGTTATTAATTCATTTAATAAATACTTCTTGAACATTCCTTTCTACCCATTTTCTAAGCTCTGGAGTAAACATGACAGAGTCAGGATACTCATGCTGCATTAAATTTATTTTTCAACTTCTTATACAATAGGAGACAAATGACAAATAAACAACAACAACAAAAATGTATGTGTCCCTGAGTGACAAAGAGATATGTTAGGATGCTATGAAGAAAACCTAAGCAGTGTATACAAGTATAGAATGATAGAATCCTTATTTGAGGAACATGCTGAACAGTGCGAGAATGAAGTGTGGGACCCAGCTAAACAAAGATCTGGAGGAAAAGCATGGCAGTAGTAATGCACTAATCAGCAAGTACAAAGGCCCTAAGGCAGGTAAGTCTTGATGCCTTTGACAAAGAGCAAGAAAGTCGTTATGGCTGGAGTAGAGGAAGCAAGGTGATGGTTGGTAGGAGGTCAGGTCAGAGAAGGTACAAAATGGCCAGGTCATTAGAGGCTACCCAACCTGTTCAAACATGTTTCCTCATGCTTCAATGAATAAAATTCAGTCTCCTTGAACAGGTAACCAAGGCTCTCTGTTGGTTATTTTATTTGAATTTGTCCAACTTTATCTTTCACAGCTCTCTTACATGAATTCTATATATCAGTCCAACTAGTCTATTCATTAGACACTAAGTTACTTTGCATGGCCATGCTATGAGAATGTTCTCCCTTCCCTATGCAATCTCTGACTATTGAAATTGGCAGGATCTATAGGGTCTAGTTCAAGTCTCTTCAAAGAATCCTCCTGATTGGAAAGTTCTGCTTGTCAGTGTCATTATAAAGTTATATCTTCTTTACATTAGAGTGTGTGTGTGGGTGTGTTGTCTTCTCTATGATGCATTTCAAGCTTCTAGAGACTTGCTAATCATAGTTTTGTATCCCCTTTGTATCTTGGGTAAAGCCTTATAGAAATTTAAATATGATTTAAAAGTGACTCGATTAAAGAATCACATGTAATAGCTTTGAAAGAAAAATGATTGCAAAGTTTCATCCTTTCATTTCTGCAGGATACAATGGGATACTGATATAAACATACAATGTAATTTATTTTTATTTTTTTATTTTTTGTTTATTTATTTTTTACTTTCCAGTAACATTGTCCAATAACATTGGGATGTTCATTCATTCACATTTTATTTATTTGACAAATATTTATTGCATGTCATGGTAAGAGTTGAGGAAACAAAACAAAAAGGTCAAAATGGCTATTGCTCCAAACTTCATGGAACTTGCAAGTACATAGGATGGTTTATTTTAATGGGAGTTGTATATGTATTCAGTGATTTTAAAATCAGAGGCTGTGTAATATAGTGGAAAGAGGGAAACAAACAAACATTTAATGAGTACCTCCTAATAAAGGCATATGTCATCTCATTTCTCACTTTTCGCTATAGTACACCATCTTATGTCATGAATGCATAGATGCACATGTTTACCATTTTTAAACAATTATTTATAAATTTTATCTGGTAGGAAAATGTCAGTATGTCTCCTAATTATAAACTCTATTCATAAACTTACTCAACAACAAACATTTGTTGAAGGACTTTACTGCCAGATGTGGTGAGGTGGGTAGTCTAGTAAATAAGATAGGCAATTTTCCTGCTTTCAAGGAGATTGTCTTTGAGTAGTTGTAGCAATTTTAAATTAGCACTATAAATATACTATTTTAGTATTAATTAAAATTAATCTTCGTGGCAAAGAAGAGACATTCTTTCTTCTGTGGATATAGGATTCTTGAATCTGTATTCCATAAATCAGTGAGGCCAGCTCTGCAGTACCAGGAAGGTTAGTGGGCAGAGGAAGAGGGACAGCCATGTCCACCTGTGCCAGGGTCTCCAAGAGAGCTGCACAATATGGGTCTTATGCCCAAGATAAAATTTGTTTTCCACCCCATTTCATAATAAATGTAATATTAAAACAGAGGACAGGATTTATATAAAGAAATAGATATTTGCCCACTCCTTTCTTTAAGTGTTGGAAAATTATATTTTTTAAAATGTTTTTGTGGGGGGTGGATGGGGTGGTATACAAACCGAAATCTGTTTTTATTTATTTATTTTAACTTAAATTTTAGGTAGTTAACATAATTTAGATTGTTAGCTGATATTCAATAAATACTGGTTATATTAATGAAAGAATTTATAAAATATTGGGAAGAATGGTTTAGTTTTTTTCCAAGCGTGATAAATTCTTATATCCTTAAACAAGAAACATTCTTATATCACTTTTCATTCGCGGGACTAGACTGTGTAAACAATCTATTATTTATGAATCTTCCTTTGTAAATAATGAAACTATAAAAACTGAGGACACCTAACAATAATACACATTTCTTCTAAGAGTTCTAATACTCTCAGAAGGTTTTATCAGTGTTAGTGTTGACGAGGAGATTGCACAGCTTGCTACAAACACTCTACGGAAATTGAAATCGATCTTTCCTCAAGGCTTCTACGAAGTCATCTTTCAAGACCTGCCATAATCTCGATGTTCCCAAAGCAATCCACAGAAGTTTTTGCAGTCTCTTTTTCTGTTTTTCTTGTTCTTATTCCTTTCTCTTTTCTCCCGAATTGTGAGTTTTCGTGCTTGTCGTTTTGTTAAAAGTATGCATACTAACTTTAAAGATCAAACATTATGGAGTAAAGAAATATAACCAAAAGTATCATTTGCACAAAAACATTATTAGCATTCTGGTGTAATATTCCGTAATCTGTATCTCTGTATTTCAGTTACTATTATTTCATGACTATCAATAAACAAAGATCTATGTCATAATTGTAATTACCACACAGTTATTCTTTGTATATTTGTGCATACTTAATCAGTTCCCACTTACCACTGAGGACCATATTTCTGGTTTCAGAAGGAACTTGTGATCTTCCACTGAAATAATGGGAGAATTATTATGAAATATTGCTTCCATGACATATTTTCAAAGAACGCTGAACAAATAATGCTTTGATATTTTTAGAGACATACATTTTCCAGTAAAAAATATTTGGCTAGGTGTGACATACACAACATATACTGGGGTTGGGTGAATTTCTAGAGGTCAGTTAAATGCTACGTAATAAAGTTATTTTTACCCTGGGTCACTGGTTCTTAATCCTGGCTGCAAATGACACACATCCCTTGAACTTTGAAAAAAATAACCATACTCAGATTGCACCCTGAACCAATAAGAATGAATCTTTGAATGAAACCAAGGCTTCTGCTGGATTTAAAATCTCCTAGGTCGGGACGCCTGGGTGGCTTAGTTGATTGAGCATCTGCCTTCGGCTCAGGTCATGACCCCAGGGTCCTGGGATTGAGTCCCACATCAGGCTCCTTGCTCAGCAGGGGGCCTACTTCTCCCTCTGCCTGCCACTCCCCCTGCTTGTGCTCTCTCTCTCTCTTTCTCTCAGTCTGACAAATAAATAAATAAAATCTTATAAAAAAATAAAAATAAATAAAAGCTCCTAAGTGGGGGCACCTGGGTAGTGCAGTGAGTTAAGCACTGACTCTTGGTTTTGGCTCAGGTCATGATCTCAGGGTCATGATCTCAGGGTTGTAAGATCGAACCCTGAATGGGGCTTTGCGCTCAGCACAGAGTCTGCTTGGGTTTCTCTCTCCCTCTCCCTCTGCCCTTCTCCCCTGCTCTCTCTCTAAGATAAATAAATAAATCTTTTTTTAAAAAATTAAAAGCTCCTAAATGAATGTGTAAAGTGAAGGTTGAGAATCACTGAGTATGATTCCAAAGTAATTTGGATCTGTAGTATGCAGAATTCATACTACAAAGGTTGATAAATAAAAGCATCTTTTCTTTTGGGGAGAATGGAAGTTCATCTTAAAATAGGGGAAATATTCATATGTATAGTGCATACACAGAGTTTGTTCATCCTAGCTTGTAGAATCTCTTTTTGTGTATGCCACTTACCCGTAAGCATTCTCTGAGAACCCAGTTTAATGCTAACGGATGGTTTGAAAAGAACAACTTATGGCTATTTCTCCTTTTACCTGAGGACAAACCACCATGGTTTTCCTTGTAGGCTCAAGGCTAGACTTGTGGATTATTTATCCCAAGTGGAACATTTTGATAATGTAGCATTTTGGATTAGCTGAATTAAAATTATGATATGGGCTTTCTTTGAGAGACACCAAAGTGTAGTGTAAGAAGGGGAGGAAAACAGGAAAGATGAAGGGAAGTTTACTGTCATTTGAAGTGACTGAACTAGACCTTGATAGGAATGGTGCCTCAGAGCTATAGGGACAATATCATATTTTTCATTTTACCAAGGTATAGAAAGAAATGGAAATATGTCTACTTGCACAAACCTCAAAGCATACAAATCTAAAAGCATCCAAAAAAGGTGACTTTCACTGAAATAAAATCTATAGAAAGCAATGTTTCCATGGGACACTGAAAAGTTACAGGCAAAAATGTCTCACAAGCATACCGATATTTTTTGGTATTTCTTTTCTTGTATTTTTTTAATCACAGATAAAATGATTGTAGGTTAAAGGCTAAAGGGCAACTTTGAACTAAATGGAAAACTTTTGTCTTTGAATTAGTATTTCCTTAATTCTCTAATGCCAGGAACATTTGCATTTTGAATAGAATTTTAAAACATACTGTAATTTTTAAAAAGCAATAAAAACACATTTACTGTAGTTAAGAATATGTGAAATAGGTTAAGGTACAAGAAATAATCAATATAATTGGATATTTTCAGCCAATTATTACTGTACAGGCATGATTGTTTTTTGAATCTAGTTTAAGAGTATTATAGAATACATCTCACACAAAATAATTCAATGATGTTTTTCGTTCTTTTTTAAATTTCATAGGCAGTTATAACAAATTGGAAAAAATTATTTCATGACATTTAATGATGATGAAAATGTTCTTTGCATATTTTGTTTTTTAATTGTTTGTGTTTAAGTTAATAAAGAACCCACATTGCTGCTATAGCATAATTTATGGTTGTAACAAATATTCCCTGGTCAAGACATTGACTATATAACATCAGGCAGACCTATAATTTTATGCAAAAGTTTTATGAGAAAAATGAATAGGATAACCCAAACAACTGTGGAAGTTGTCAATATCTAGAAATTTGACAGTATGTAGACATTATCTACAAATTTGACGGATATAGATGGTATATAAATCTTCAAATGATTATTTCAATGTTTTTAATTGTTGAGATAATCCTCAGGTATAAAGTTATATTTCCTATTCTTCACAAAGGATAAGATCTTTTATGTACAGGGTTTGCTTTAGATAGTAGCACGTCACAGTTATAAGGGGCTTGCTTGCAAGAGCTCTTGAGATTCAGACAATTAAACGTTCCTAGAGCACTGGGCTCACAAAATGATTCAGAAAACCATCAAAAATAGAAGAGGTAAATGAAAAGATTAAAATAAGCAGAATTTCCAAATTCATTAATCAGAGTTTTTGTCATTTTTCCTGGGAATGGTTTAGGACAGAGTTATGAGGCACTGGGACTGGACCAAAAATTGTTCTTTCTCAATCCTAAGAACACATACTTAAAGCAGTTAAAGAATTGAGTTATGAACATGTGTTTTTTTTTTTACATCACTGTTTTTTGTTCCAGTTTTATTCTAGCCTGAACTCAGAATTGTACTGTTTTGGGGGGTGCCTGGGTGGCTTGGTCGGTTAAACGTCTGCCTTCAACTCAGGTCATGATCCCAGGGTCCTGGGATGGAGCCCTGAATCGGGCTCCCTGCTCCGTGGGAAGCCTGCTTCTCCCTCTCCCTCTGCTGCTCCCCCTGCTTGTGCTCTCTCTCTCTCTCTCAAATACATAAATAAAATCTTTAAAAAAATTAAAATAAAATAAAAGAATTGTACTGTTTTGAAGCAGTTTTAATTTTAGTTTATGTGAAAGTTTTGTGTTAGAGTTAAGTATTGTTTTTATTTTGTATTACATATGATAGTGGGTGGAGGGATGCTAGGAAAAAAATGCATCAGGCAAGCCTAATTGAATTTGGTGATGAGACCATGTGAATAATAGCCAGGAGCCCTCAGTTCTAGCTTAAAGTTTGCTTCATTCTCTTTGTGTGGCCGTGGTGAATCATTCACTTGTTCTCGTGTCTCTTACCTCATCTATCAGAGAGAAAAATATTTACCCATTCATATACAGATTACCTATTTCTTGAGGGTAGAGACCTTGTCATCTTTAAGAATTTTTCCCTAACATTTTTTATAGTGCTGATCATTGGCAGTTACTTGAAAACAATTGGTCTAATATTTAATACATGAATGAAATGAATTGAGATGCTAGGTGCATAAATTATTAAATTATAAGTATTAAATAATTATACAATGGTATTATTAAAGAATACATGTAGATGGATTATGGAGACAGCTGTCCATCCATTTTGATTACTTTGATCAAATCTGAGAAAGTAACTGTATGATTTCGCAGAAATATCACTGAACTGCAGATCAGGAGCCATAGGGTCTAAGAATGGCCTAGAGTCTCACCAAAGTCACGGAGTCTTAGAGTTGAACAGATGGAGATGTTCTCCAAGGTCTTCTTCTTTCTCTCATTTTATGAATGAGAAAAGCAGTGGTCACTTATCCATAGTCTTACAGTTACTAATACCCAGTTCTTCTTGTTTCCTCTTCAGAGACCTTCCTTCCAGAACTTGGCCAAGTCCTTGACCATACTAGCCAAATGTCTTCTTCTCTAGGAGGTTGCATTAGGTGATCATTGGAGTTTCTTAGTATTACAAATCTGGATCGTTTAAAGGGGAAAATCTCTTTTTTTGTTGGTTTCTATTTTCTATTTGTATCCCCAATAAATTAAAACAGTAAAGGATTCTTCAGTAATGCTTATTGTCACTTTGCTGACATTTTATTTCTAAATGGAATAATGAACTACAAAAGAACAACAACAACAAAAACTCTATAACACATTTAAAGTGAGAAATAAAAGAGTTTGATTCTGAGACTTCTTTGCCAAGGAATTTGTGTGGCCTTTTCCCAATCCAACTAGTAAAAGGCTTAATCCTGTTTCCAGGCAAAACACTTCCAAAGTTGCCAGTGAATGTGGAGGATAGAGTTGGAATCACTCCTGGTAACTTGAACGAATTATTCAGCAAATTTTCAATGCTGTAGGGAGAGAAGACCACAGTAACAAGAATGCCTTTCTTGCCAAATGGGTAAAGTGGGGGAGGGAGGGGCAGAATGTGATGTTGAGAAGGAGAAGAAGCTATCCCAAAGAATCGCCTGAATTCCTTGGGAGAGTGCAGAAGACTCCAACAGTTGTTTTACTCTGGTAATGATTAAGGGTACTTTAGATTTGTTGTGCTTAGAAAGTTAGGGGTTCAAACAGACTGACTCTCCATTAACATTTTAAAATAGTATATATTTTTCCTGTCTTTCTCTTTTTAAAGAAAATCCCTTCCAAGAGATTTATTGGTTTTTCAAGGTTCAGACCCAACCTGATCTTTCTGTGAGGGCCCCAACTCTCTGAGGAATCCATATTGTTTACTGGTGTGTATTTAGTGAGGGAGTAGGAGACTAACCCATTATTTCCTGGTTTCTTACGCATTCAGGCAGTAGGCAAGGCAATAAATAGAAAGATGAGTCTGAACACCTGGGTCTTACTATTAAATCTTACTTGGTGAGATTGAGCAAGAGCCTCCTCTAGGTTGGTTTCTACACCTATGTGATTCTCAAACTGGGGGCTCCAAACTCCCCTGAGTCCTTTAGGATGTCAAGGGAATCCAAAAACCTTAATGTATTTTAAATAAAGCTTAGTTGAAATCCATTATGTCCTCCTCAATTAGGGCACAGTGTCTGCATAAAACTGTCTCTTTATTTTTTATGGCAATAACAATAGCAGCTTAATGTGGCCCCACCAGTTGTCCTGTGCTGAGCAGCTATTCTGATAGAAAGTCATTATGTGCATTAAATTATTTAATTAACAAGTTTTTTTGGTAGATACAATCTTTTAAGACAAAAGGCACTGGGGGGGAAGAAGTATATTTTTTGAAGGATCAAAGATGGGAACCCATGCACTGGGTCATTTCTGAAGTGTTTCCTGGTCCAAGACTGGAAGTCAGGGATTGGTGAACCTGTCCTGTAAAATGGCCACATAGAAGTATTTCAGGTTTTGTGGGCCAAACGATCTCTGTCACTACTCAGTTTTGCTATTACAGAATGAAAACAGCCATGGACAATATATAGGTGAATAAATTTGTCTGTGCTCTCAAAAAACTTTATTTCTAAAAATAAGCAGTGGGTTAAATTTGGCCAGCCGACAATAGTTTGCTGATCCCTCCCTTTGGTGATCCCTGAAACTCTGAGACTGCTTACTCATCAAGAGAAGAGATACAGAGACAGAAGGAAAGGTAAGCAGGAAGGAATACGTCTCATGTCTATTAAAGCCTTATGCTTAAGTTTTTTATACCAGGTGCATTGATAAAATGACATCATAGGAATTAAGTTTTTAATAAAAATTTTCAACTTTTTTCTTGTCAGTTCAGATGGAAGAATAAATAACGGGGAGGTGGGGGTCGTATCAACCCCAGGCACAACCAGACTGGCCAAGAAACACACCGGCCTAGGCTCAAGGGATAGGAATGTTTGCTTACCATTCAAATAAACCTGTAGGACAAGTAGCTAACCAGTACTACCCTAGAGATATAATCACCAGATGTACCTAATGGAGTCTCTAACATAAATAATAAAGACATCTATTTTTTTTTCAGATTCTAAGTCTCTTGGGATGGAGAAGACTTCCTGGGGTACCAGATGAAGTGGCACGAGAACACCTGCTAGCATGACTCATGGTCTTCCAATCAATGGTGTTTACCTTCTCAGGAGATTTCTGCCCCAAATTTTGCCCTTAAAAACCTTCACTTGCAAGCCATCAGGGAGTCTGAGACTTACAGCATTAGTTCCCCATTCCCATGGACGATGCTCAACCAATAAATAGCCTATCTTTCTTCACTGCAAAAGCCCGGTGTCAGTTTTTATTGAGTTGCTGTTGAATCGGGCAGACAAACTCTCCTTTGGTTTGGTTACAATAAGCAATGCCCTCAAGTTGTTGTATTTGTCTTCATAGTGTCAAGCCTACATTCATACTAGCCCACATTGAGCTGGATGCAGTATAAGCAGTAGCAGTTTTACCCCAAAGAGCATGCTGCAGGGCTCCAAGCTCAGCTCTCCTTTTGAGATTCCTAACTGGGGCAAGTAGAAGACTCAGTACTGTGGACAGAAAGTCCCAGAAGATGGTTTTGTTCTGTATAGCAGAAGCCCTAGTTCAGACCAAATATCTGTGTTCTGTTCCTTCATTTTCACTAGAACTTCTCGTTTGTAGCTGCAATCATGGCTGCCTGGATTAAATATTTTTTGGCCTTTTGAGGCTGGTTTGGTTTCATGACTAAGGTTTGGCTAATGGGAAATAAGCAGAGGTGTTGTGTATGACTTAATGGAAATATTCTGGGAGGGAGGTGGTGTGCTTTTCTTATTCCCTTTTTCCTATTGGCTAAAATGCAGACACAATGGCTGGAGTTCCAGCAGGTATATGGATTAGGAGGAGAAAGTCACATGCTGAGAATGACAGAGTTGCAAGTTGAAAGGAACCTGGATCCCTGATGATTTTGTGAGAGAGAAATCAATGTCTAGTTTCTAAAGAACATCATTAATTTAGATTTTCTTGCTTTGGAACAAAATTCTAACTGAAACATCCACTTGCTCTCAGAAAAGAGGGCAGTCCTGGCCTCAATTTAGAAATTTATATTCATCTAGACTTGGGAAAATCCCTACTTCTATTTTGATTTGAATAGTCCTAGGATTTGCCCTGCACTTCTAAATCATTCATTGGTCAGGGGACTTTCCAGAAATTGGTTCTTTGACTGGGGGTGGAGGATGAGGGAGTTGTGGTCCCTCTGGCATGTTATCTCAGATACATTCCTCTATCTCATGAGATCCACAGGGTTATATTTGGATTTGTATTAAAATATGTTGTAAGCCTTTGCTGCTTTCTTGTACTACTTACTGTTCATCCAGCTGTAGAGTTTCAAAGGAAAAGGTCAAGCTCTTCCTTTCCATTGGTTCTGTGAGATTTCTTACCCCATTTGTCTGACCTACTAGTTTTTTCTAGTAAGCCTCATTTTTTTATATGCAAGTATTGGCATTGTCTTCCTGTTGGGGAAAGCCAGGTAAGCATGAGAGTTGTGACTACATAACTCACAAACAAGAAGGTCTAGTTCTCTGGAATACAAGAAGACCTACCCCTATAGACTCTGGAATGAACCACAACTTACTGTACCATTTCCAAAACGTGAAGGCAAGTGGGGAGAGAGTGAGTTCAGAGTGAGACAGACTTAGATTTAAGGCTATTGTCCATAGATGTGTTATCAATTCATCCCAACATTTGTGTTTTCATTAAGTATTGATTGAGTACTTCTTATATTCCAGGAACTCTTAGAGAGGCTAGGGGACTGGTGGCAAACAAGATATGCAAATTCACTATTCTCACTGAGGTTATATTCTAATGGGGGTAGACAGAAAACGAAACCACAAACTCAAAAAAAGATGATTTTAAGTAATGTATGCAAAGAATAACACAGGGAGTTGTTTGGGAGGGTGAAAAATCTAGATTGGGTGCTCTAGACAGCTTTTATGAATAGGTGATATTCCAGCAGAGAATTGAATGGCAAGAAGCACCCTGCCATCTTGAACTTCCAATGCACAGGCTCTAAAGAAAGAGAGATCTTGGAGGGTTGGAGGAGTAGAAAACAGATCAGAATGGCTGTGGAGCAGTGAGGGAGGAGATAATGGTGGGAAGGAAGCTGGAAGGGGAGAGGACACCCAGGATATATATACCTTGAAGACCATGGAAAGGAATTTGAATTTTATTCAAAGAACAATGAAAGCTATTAGAACTTTTTTAGTAGACGATTGACACAATGTATTATAAAATATAATTCTGATGGTCATGTAGAAAATAGAATATAAATGAAATGACTTGAACACTTAAATGTAAAATTAGACATTTTTGAGGTACTGATATAAGTCTGTTCATATTAGCCAAGCTAAAGGAAGTTTGACTTGTTCACAAAATGGTGTTCTTCATGTTAATTCAACTTGAAAATAAAATAATATAAATAAAATAATGAACCTCTTAACTCTGAGTAGACAAGAGTCTTTATTAATCTAGAAATTAAGATGCATCAGGAAGTACAGGCCTATTTAGACCAGTCACTTCCAGCTCAGGAAAAGTTTACAAGGCTGTTTCTGAATTTGAAGGCCATTCAAATGCTTTGGACGACTTGCTATCAAGGAAATTAAAATATTTTCTGCAACAAACAGGATGCAATAAATGGTAATAGTAATAAAAATAAATTAAGGAAAAGGTTTTGGTGTGTGTTTGGTTTTTGAAAGAAATGGTCCATGATAGGAAACTATGTGATATATTTCCTTCGTTGGGAAAGAGGTGTCTACCTTGCTCCAAGTAACAAAATATGACCAGGTAGCATAAAGGAGAGAGTCCCTAAAACACTGCCCACATTCTCAGAGCAAAATGGAAGGATCAAAGACAAACAAAATTATTGAATGTCAGATGATTTCAGGCATTTGTGTGCCATGCACTTTTACCGGTTATTTAATTTCACTGAATCTCAACTGTATTAATTAGAAATAATGTTGCCTGCTCAAACATACCTCATAAAACTCTTTTATGTATGTATGTATGATGAGGTAAAAACATTCTAAAAACCATGTAGCCTAAAAAACGTAGCATATTGCTATTATTACATGTAGTAACAGTGATCAGCTTCTTGGAATTAAAGATCCACATTGACATGAAATTTGTTTTATGACATGTTAATCCTATACATTTTAAACATAATACTTAAAAAGTGTTTCCCAGAGAATGGTAGAAATTATACTAACTTGCATATATCGAGCATTTTCCCTGTGCCCAGCACTAGGACAGTTTTCATGATTGTAAGGGCACATTCTCACAAAACTAGCTACTGTTGTCCTTCATTATGATGAAATTGAAACTTAAAGAGGTTACACAGCTTGCCAGGGTGAAAGTTAAGTGGTGGTAGTAAGTAGTGACTCTCGAAGTTAAACCCAAAGTGGTCTAACTCCAGAATTCAAGGCTTTAACCAAACTGCCTTCTTGCTTCTCCATATTTTAATCTTTAATTTAATTATTAGAAAATCATGGGATTGGTCAGTGGTGATACTTAGAAAAATAACTGTTAGTTCAATATAACAAAACATTCAGAAATGTTGTTGCCTGTGACAATCGTGCCTCAAATCTGGTCCAGGCCTGCATGAGCCAGGTCATCCTGGGTGGGGACCAGGCAAGGACATAGGGTGGGATGGGCTGCATGGAGGTTATGGCCAGGGGCCTTGCTTTTTGTTTGGGTGTGGTGGGCCCATCAGGCTTAGTACATTATTAAAAATTATTAATTCAAAAACTTAACTAACTAAAAGCAGACCTTGCCTTAAATGCAACAGCGATAACTATGTCATGAAGTAGGATTATGACTAACCCAAAATTTGAATCTCTGTACTTGATGTCAGCAAAATAAATGAAAATAAAAGAAAGAGAGAGGATTAAATATGAGTGTTCTCAGTTTGAGAACATTCCTTTAAATACCATTTTAGAAGCATCTGAGGAACCAAACTCTCTTTCCCCAAAGGGTGGCACTGTTCTTCTAGCTAAGCCATCTGACTCTCTGCCCTCAGGAAATGCTTGCTTCAGGACTTAAACAAGGTCCTCTCTTGCTTTTCAGTTTCACCTGATGACTCATCTTGGCTGGAGTCTAGTTAGAGGTTGGAGTTGAGTTTTTTCATTAAATAGAAAACTTTAAGCAAATTATTTAATTGAAGAATCTTGAAGAGAATTTAGGAAACTGGCCATGTGGGGAAATTTTGGATGATCCAGTTTTAAACTTGGTTGCGAGAGGGGGAGTGGAATTAGGAGAAAAGGAGACCTGCCCGATGGCCATGGATCAACAATTTTGGAGCAGGACCAAAGCTTCTAGTGAATTGACTGAATGTAGGGCATGGTTGCTGATGCGTGGTCTTTTCCACCTGGGAACCAGAACTCCTCATTTCTAACTAGCTCTGTGAGTTAGAAAATGATAAATAATCTGGGCTTAGATTTTTTTTTTTTTTCTTTGAAATTAAGAGGCTTGGGACACCTGGGTGGCTCAGCCAGTTAAGTATCTGCCTTTGGCTCAGGTCATGATCCCAGGGCCATGGGATCAAGTCCCATATTGGGCTCCTTGTTTGGCCGAGAGCCTGCTTCTCCCTCTGCCTGCCACTCCCCCTGCTTGTGGTCTCTGTCTCTCTGACAAATAAATAAATAAAATCTTAAAAAGAATAAAATAACTTTTAAAAAAATAAAATTAAGAGGCTTGAGCAGATAATATTTAAGCTTCTCTTTTCAGATACATACATACGTATATATGGAGAGAGAGAGATCCCTGAAGTACTTTGGCATACTGAATTACGAGCCAGATTTATATAAAACTATTATTACTTTGCAAATTTTTTATTGAACGTTGAATACTCTTCAGTATAACTGAATGTCATAAGAAGATAAAGTTTTTGCTTTGGAAGTTTATACTGCACACATATTCTCTAAGTAGCTTGCTACATATATGAATTGAATGCATGTTTACAAATCACTTTTTTTCAGACTGGGTTCCCTAGACTCTGATATACTTTACCCCTTTCTTTCTGTTTCTGCTCTGTTTGTTCACCTAACTCTTCCCTAACAAATTTGTATCCCTCTTTAGGATATTGCAAATGTGAATTCTTGTTCGGTCAGCTTGCTTAAAGGAAGATGGATGATTGAACATAAATCATTGTCCATTTGTTTCACTCTTTAGTCTCATCCTGTGAGATTCTTCCGCCTTAGTTGGGGGTTAGGGAGGCTGAAAGTGAGGGTAAGGGTACGGGATACTTCCATTTAAACACAGGAAATGTTTTTGTTTTAAATTTTGCAGCTGGTTTGGCTTTTGGTGGTCATAGGTTAATGGGAAATACATATCTATAAAACTCAAAATGAGCAACATAAATTTAAGATCAGTGCCTAGCACTCATTACTTCTTATTTTCCCAATAACGCCACAAGATAGACTATGAGTATCTTTATTTTACAAATGAGTAAACTAAGGCTTACTGAGTTACATAAATTGCCTCTGATTGCACCATCAGCGATTGGCTAAGCTGGAGTTGTGGCTGGGTCTACTGGCTGTAGGGTGGGCACACCATGGATATGCCCTCCTGAAGTTTATCCACAAATGCCCTGTCCATTAGGTCAATGATCAGAGAGAGAAGGCATCATCTAATTATTGTCATCAGTGGAACTTCAGCTTCCAAACCATCATATCAAGGAATTTTGGAAAGAAATACTTAAATTTTTTCCTGAATTATAAGAAGGCAATGATTTATATCACTTATTTGACTAATAATATTCTCACTTGGTTTCCCCACACAATTAATGATATTGTTTCTTCAAGTGTTTGGTTGAATTTAGTGGTATGATTATGGAAAAGAATCACTTCTCATATCTCACTGATATTAACATGGGAATGAATTCACTTTAACCATGAAACATTCTGAGGCAAAAGGGCATATTAAGAGAATTAAATTCAACCCTGGCTTGACCTCTTGTTACTTTTGGCTGTTAGTGACAATTTATCTAGGAGTAAAAACACAGATGCCTTACTTATTTCAAGTAGTAAAGAGTCAAATTAATGGTGCTACAAAATGCCCCAGAAGCTTTTTTTTTTTTTTTTAGTTCTAAGATAATTTCTAAAATTTGATTCTGGCCCTAATCACCAGTTATTAATTGCTTTTAACTTTCCTTTCTGATTTGTATTCTTTCCTCATTTTGAAGTCTAGTTTCTTAAGGAATGAACTTAAATATACATCCTCAGTGTCCAACGACTTTCTTGATATTTAATGATAAGACTCATCTGCCATTTAACACAGGAAAAATCTATGCATTTTGGGCTTCTTACTAAGAAATATAAGTACTCCTTAATAGAATATGACTAGCAGAGCCCATTTAAAAATGCCATTCAATATGTGCTCAGTAGCAAATCAAAATCAAATGATTCCAGTGTCAAGGATGTCCCTTTTCATACTCTATTATGTGGTTGATGATTTGAAAGTGAACAATTTGTTTTTCTCAGTCAACGACTGTTACATTTACTTTGAGCTCTTAGTGCTTTATGAAAGCAGACAAAATAAATGACTGGGTTTTGTCTACTAGGGTACTTTCCAGGTAAATTAACTACAGACTAATTTTTAAAAGTGAATTGTCCTCTATGGAGCACTGGGTGTTATGCACAAACAATGAATCATGGAACACTACATCAAAAACTAAGGATGTAATGTATGGTGATTAACATAACAATAAAAAAGTGAATTGTCCTCTAGACAGTTTTTCTTATAACTTTTAGTACACAAAGTAACTTTTCTGGGCAGTATCCCCCAGGAAAAAATGAGAAAGATGTGTGAAAAGGTTGTCCCTTACATGATATGATGTGCATAAATAGGAACAGACAGATGAAAAGTAGCAAAGGGGCACATTTTGCCCTGAGCACCACTTCTATTTTTAAACCTCTCATCCACATCAGTTGAAACATCAGCCATCACAGGCCTTCCCTGGGTAACAGGACCACTTGGCTTGTTCTGATCAGGTGTCAGCCGTAGGCAGTGTCACATGCTCCGAGTGAGACTGTCATTCATCCTCACCTTCCCTTCTCCTTGCACCCCTGTGTTGGTGCTCTTTACGACCTTCTCTTTGCTAACTTCCAGGGCAGTTTGCCCTGGATAAACTTTTCCATATGAGATCATTTTTGGCTACTAGACTGAAAACAGGGTTCTTCGTTTTAAATTTCATCTGATGCGATGGTGCCTTGTAGAAGCAATGCCTTAGTAGTGGAATTTTAAATATCCTGGAGAGGAAGGAGGAGAGACGAATTTAAAATGCAAAGCCTTCCCGTTTCCTCTACTCAAATTATATCGGAAATCACCATAGCAAGCTGATCAATTCCAATAATTTTAATCTCCCATGTGGTTTGCATTTTAATTAATTCATGCATTCAACAAATATCTGCTGAATGCTAACAAAAGGCCAGGCATTGTCCTGGGTGTTGGGCCAACAACAATGAACAACAATGGGTGAGGTCTTTGCCTTTGTGGAATTTATAATCTGACAATGTAGACATTGATGCATGTGCCAAGTAAGATATATCTGATGCATACAATGAAATGTGAAGGACAGTTTGCTATGGGAACACATGACAGGGAGAGCTAACCTACCTGGGGAGGCAGAGAAAGACTCTGGGATGAATAAGTCAAAAACAAGGACTGATAGGTAAGTTAGCCACCCGACAATGCCCCACATGCCTGCCATCTCATTACCCAAAGATACTTCTCTGCTTTCTGTCAGCCTGTTTCTGTCATTCCCAACCTAATGATGGTTGGCACAGGAATGAGAAAAGTCATACACTTTGCTAAGGACTAACATTTATTCTCACTCTTTATTCTTGATTTGGTGTGTGCTTTATTAAAAGGTAGCATCTTAGGGCATACACCCCCATAAATTCTTTCAGTGGCTGTGTGTTTCTCAGAAGGTTAGAAGAGTGCTTTAGTAACAGGACTGTGTAGAACATTGTGCTGTTCGATTTTTGTTTTGTAACAAAGTCAATATTTATTAAACAGACACTTTCTGGATGGTCAGTTTCTAGGCACCTTGCCACACACTAAAAACAAAGAAGGACCCGAGACAAAAGCAGTTCTGCTTCTGGGCTGCTTGCGATACATTTTTATTGTTTCCCTCACACTCAGAGTGTTTTCAGTGCTCTAAAAGCTACTAGATATGCTATTTTATTGCAGAGGTCCTTCAAAACATAATTTGAAAAATATAGCATATAAAATTTTGTCATCTACTTCATCTTAAGTGTGCCATAAAATTCCCTCAAGTTCAACTGGGTATGGTTTTTGCTTGACCAATCCAGCCAGCAAGCACTCCACTGCCTTGACATCACGTGGAAGACATGCATTGTTTTATAAATATTGCCATTGAGAAGTGAGAAGTAGGAACTGTTGAAAAGAATTGTATCATCCTCAGCATTTATTTAAGTTGTTCAATAATTGAAATTGAGCAAACATTAATGTGTGAGTGTTTTTAGTAATCATACAGATTTTGAAGTGTTATCTGTTTAAACAAATATGTTATGTGTCTCTTCACATTGATATACTTAGTAAAACATTTGTTAAGTCTAAGAAGTATACAGATAACCAACCCATGAGAAAGACCACTGAGAAACCACAGAAGCGCCCTTGAAACAGAAGCTAGGTTGACCAGGAAATGAAAAAGAAACTATGACAGTAAAGATGAACAGAAAACGCTGAAGAAAACAAAGATTGAGAATGAGAAGAACAAATGCCCTCTGATTAAGGAAACAGAAGCACTAGATACAAATCATCAGAAAGCTCGAATCGGCTTGGAAGGGTAGAAGACAAGAGTAGGTGTTTAGCTTCTGCGCACTGCAAAACAATATATCAGAATTTGAGATAAACATTAAACACAAGTGTGAATATAGTACCATTTAATAAAAACTACTAAGATAAGCCAAGACTGTGAGTGGTACACTGGAAAAGTTAGTTTTTCCATCAAGCACATATGGATATGGTAGTCTACCAAATTGGAAAAACACAAACAAGACAAGACTTTGTTATACAAGCTAAAGCTTTAAAAGTCAGGTTTTATGACTATGATGTTTATAAGGAAGTCAAAACGTGTAATTCAAACCTGCATGTAAGAAACACAAAACTTTTTTATTCTGGGGAAGTGCATTTATGTATCCATTTCTTTAAGTTCAAAGCCTACTCATCATAGTTATTTGTATTGTTAAAAGGACCTCCTCTGAAAAGCACTTAATGAGAGGATGATAGTATCTATTGTTGCGCTCAGTCCTTGTACATTCTGAGCTGAATGCCAAGCTCACGTCAGTTGTCAATTACTAAAGTTTTACTCAATATCTAGAGAGAGGGGCCAAAGAGATAAATGTGAAATCGGAGTGATAGCTTATTCCCAGGAGAGAACACTATTTTTGCAAAATATAAAAGATCCCCAATGGATGAATATTATTTGAAAGATGCTGAACAGTCTTGGTGTATTAGGATGTTTACATCCTAGGACAAGTTATAAAAATTGAAAATAAGATGAATTTTAAAAATTAATTTTTATATTAAAAGCAAATTTTGAACATGTTAATATTGAACACAATATGAAAATATGGTAAGCTAATGTGAGCTAAATGTCGGATTTATTTGAATATTTATAAGAAAGTATGCTTAGAAAAAAATAGGGTGAAGATCTAGATGCCTTCTTTGATAAAAAGATTTCTAAATGTGATAAATAAAAGGGATTATTAAAAATAAAATAGAGACATTATGTGTATCTGAAATTATGTATGTTACTTTATGTTGGAGGAGGTAATCAAACAGGCATGACCACATCTTGACCCAAGAGCTAGACCCAGGCAGCCAGAAGCCCCTCACCCCCTACCTCCCATCCTTGAAATACACATTTTGCCCACGGTTCCCACAGTGGGAGCTGTTCCAAGGATGCTGCCTTGAGAGAGTATGGTGTTGTTGAGACCACCGGGACTGAATACATGGCAAAACCCAGTTAAGGCCTCTATATAAAATTTTACGATTCTGGTGGGCAGGTCCAGATCTCTCATGAGCCAGGCCCTCTCCAAAGTCTGTATCTTTTGTTTGTTTGTTTGTTTCTTTCTTTCTTTTTAATTT
Source organism: Zalophus californianus (assembly GCF_009762305.2). Lineage (NCBI taxonomy): Eukaryota > Metazoa > Chordata > Mammalia > Carnivora > Otariidae > Zalophus > Zalophus californianus. The sequence goes on along the minus strand of NC_045599.1, from coordinate 122,950,988 downwards.
TTAGATTAAATTAAAATTTTAAATTTAAATTTTGATAGTTAACATATAGTTCAATATTAGTTTCTGGAATAGAATTCAGTGATTCATCCCTTACATACAGCACCCAGTGCTCATCACAAGTACCTTCTTTAATCCCCATCACCCATCCAACCCATCACCCACCCACCTCCCTCCATCAACCCTCAGTTTGTGCTCTGTTGTTAAGAGTCACTTATGGCTTGTTTTCCTCTCTCCTTTTCTTCTTTTCCGCTTCCCATACATTCAACTGTTTTCTTTCTTAAATTCCACGTATGAGTGAGATCATATGGTATTTGTCTTTCTCTGACTGACTTATTTCACTTAGCATAATAAAATCTAGCTCTGTTGATGTCGTTGTAAATGGCAAGATTTCATTCTTTTTGATATCTTTTGTTTCTGTCTGGACTATTTTTTTCTGAGTTTGAACTCTAAGAAGAAAAGCATCATCACTTTTTACTCCACTCAGCACAATGCTTTGTAGGTTAAAGCCAATTACTCTGAGAAGAAAGCTAACTCAAGTTAGGAATTGTGAGGAAGTATTGTGAGGAAGAAGCTACATACCTCCTTTTAAGAAATATTCAATAAGTATAGGAAGTATAGATGTGTGAGGCACTAGTTAAAATAGGAAGAAGTTAGTTTTAGAATGAAAACGGTGCTAATTTTTATTTTAGAATAAGCCAAATAAAACAATCTATAAAACTCATTAATTTAATGCCTGGTATAGGCCTCAAGCGTTCTCTAGATCAGGGTTGGCAAACTTGTCTTGCCGGTCAAATCTGGTCCACGGTGTCTCTTTCTAAATAAAGTTTTATTGGTACACAGCCTTGCCCATTTGTTTGTATATTGTCTACGGCTGTTTTTACACGAAAATGTCAGAATTTGAGTAGTTGCAGCAAAAACTGAATGACCCAGAAATTTGAAAATATTTACTATCTGACACTTTAGAGAAAAAGGCCTACTCTAAAAAAATATACTCTATTTCTCCTTCTATGGTCATCATTAGGCCAATTTCTGTTATTCCAAGACAGTGGTCCAATAGAAGCTCTTCAGAATTATATAAAATTGTGCAAGAGAATCAGATTTATAAGCTGATCATGGGTTATATTGCTTTTTACTACCAGCAGTGAGTTATGTGATATATGACCTCCACAAAATTCTGCAAAATTCTTGGAACCCAGACCCAGGGAACCAAATGTTTGTAAAAATACAAAATTCAGGGAAATTACGTCACTCATTATGAAGCTAAATATTTCAGAGAAATGCCTTTGTGACTTGTTTCACGAACTCAGCTAGATATAATGATGACAGCCTAGGGCAGCAATTTGCTTTAAAAACAACCCATGAGTACATCTGCTTTGAATTGTGAATGATTTTCTAGGTGAGCGTTTATATAACAAATGACCTGATACTTGCAAATATCAATTTCATCTAGGACTCAAGTAGAAAAAAAAAATAGCTGTGCTACAATTGCAGGATGCACATCTCATAGATTTGTACCTGATTTGGGCTTAATCCATCAAAAATCATCTTTTCTAAATTATCTGCCTTTCCAACCTATGCTTTTTTTTTATTGTGCATGCTAATCTTCATATTCTTATTCTTTGTGTGTCTTTCTATTCTTTCTATTTCTACAACCTCACGTCTGAGCTTGGTATATAGGTTATAAGATAAAATAACAACACGATCCCATATCAAATTATATCAAATATAAATTAGTATAGCTCATACGGGACATGTAAATATTATCTGATACCCTCACCAGCCCCTTGAGATAGAGCAGATAGCTTCAATTTGCATGTGGAGAAACTGAAGCGGAAAAAAGGTAAATGGTTTGTCTACAGTTAGATAATAAAAAAGTAGAATCAGTACAAAAAGGAGGTCCTTTTAATCTAAATCCAGGCTCAGGTCGCTGAAGTGATAGCCTTCTCAGAGAACCAGGTTATTTTTAATCTGTGAAATAACACGACATGTAATCATTATGTTTATTACTATTATTGTCATTTATAAGGCAATGGTTGGTTTTCACATGGTGGACAGGGGCTAAAACTTGAGGATTGATAGGATTGCAATAACTATGTTAAAAATATTTGTATAACTTGTAACCAGTTTAATTAGGCACCATACTTGATTTTCACAGAAATTGTTTAGGGTTTCTTGGAAAGAATCAGTGGGTTGGATGAGAACATTATAGGAATTTCATTTGTATACTATTTCATTATCTCTATAAGGCGTATTGGATAAATTTACAAGATAGAAGCAGTTGAAGCAAGATTTTTCGGGGCAAGGGTGAGACACAGAGACCAATGATATGTATATTGTAAGCTCATTTTATACATAAGTTGGTATACCCTTCTTTGTAGCCTTATATTGTACCTCTAAAATTTTTATTATGCTCCTTTATCAGGAAAAAATACTCGAGCATGTACCTGTTGTGCATGTTTTTAAAATCAACATATATATTCGTTTAGTTTATAATTTGTGTATGTATTTTTATCCTAATACACTGGAAATTTTAAATAAAAATGAGATGGAAACTAAAAATAATATGAAGAAATGATTTTAAATTAATTTTTAATTTTAGCTATTTGTAGTCCACCCTTTTCCCCCCACCAAAATAAAAACAAAACTGAGTTCACACAGGCTGGTGGACTGGGTTTTTTTTTGGGGGGGTTAGGAATGTGACTAAATGTAAGTCAGTACTTTTTCCCTTGATTTCTGTGTAATTCCTTGTGACACTTACTACTCCTGGCTATTATGGTGGCCAAATGTATGCAAACCCAAATAAAACAAATGCATGATTGGCTATGTTTATGAACTCAAGATACTATTTTTAAATATCAGTCACAAACTAAATAAAAGGGTTATTTGGTAATTTAATTAGTAAATTTGTATAGTCCTCAAGGTCAACTGGTTATTCATACAAAACAATTGGATTTTGTACAATTTTAATAATGAGTCCAAAATTCACTCAAACCCCTCATTTGAAAAAATTTTAAATGAGTCAGAAGATTTTAGATCCAGGTGATTTTTTCCAAAGTTTTTAAGCATTGCATACGTAATAGCTTTCTGCATCAAAATCATATAATGATGGAAACCTCTCCAAACGTCCATTTTCAAAATACTCTTTCCACAGCAGAGATTTCTTTAGAAAAGTGTTACTTTTTCAATCATTTAAAAATTGTCTTCTTTACAATAAAGAAATCAAAGAATATCTTTTAATTTTTTTCCCCAGGTACATCCTAAGTGACATCAGCTTATGAGATCATTACCCTCTACCCCCTCCATCCCATGTGGGCTAACAAAGACAGGAGCAGTCAGCTCTGCCACTTTAGGATGGATCACTTGGGCTTATAGGTGCAATATTATGTTCAATTCCCAGTTTCTTAGAAGGGTATTTTATAGACTTTTCCCATTTTTAAAATAAGGATTATTTGAATTAAAATCACATAGTGTAGTCCACTTAACTGCCTTCCTTGAAGACTCTGTGACTTCCACTTTTTCCTTCAGGATAGTTCTCCCTTTCTGTTACAGAGGTCTGAGAAAGCCTGAGAGCAAGAAGCTTTACATTAATATTAGCTGAGCTTAATTTTATTATTTTTTTCATAACAATGAAAAATATACATGGTGGCTCCCAAATTTGCTTCTTTTGTTCCAGTCTAGCGGATGAGCATGTCTATCAGTGCTTGCCTACCGTCCACTGTGGGGCAAATGGGGATGCCGTGAGACATCGCAATTGACGATCAAGCATTTCAAATGCAGAAGTCTCCCAAACTGGATTATCCAAGGGTTGGAACACCACTTCAATTATGGTATGAGTCTGGGGCTTATGAAACATCAGGGTCCCAGGGCAACATTTTATGCCCCCACTCTGCTACCCTTTGAGTCATGGCAGGAGCTTTGGTAGCATTGGAGTTTGTCATACCTCGGCGCTTAGAGTATTTTACTGCCCTGTTTTACCCTAGGATCTCTGTGTGACAGCTAGAGAAAATAAGCCCTGACTTTTCAAAAATACTTACAGCAAGATAATGTCCAAAAGGCGCTAACGAACAGGACCGCTGACTTCACTTAATGCTCTATTAGACCAGGCTAATGAACACATAAAGTCATCACAGCTTTCTGTCAAAGTGAACTTTATGTGAACCTGTTTCAAAGCCAACACACCAGGGGCTGACATGGACGCATAAAATTTTGATAATTTAGACATTAAAATGAGCCAGATGCCCTTTTATTAAATACATACTTCATATTCTGAGTGTAATCAGCATTAAAAGAGGTGAGCAGGGGTGGGGAGCACTCAAAACAACAACAGTAACAGTGTGGTTGGTGGTGCAGCAGTTTTAGTTCTTGGATTTGACCACGGCCTGTCTTTGATTCTGGAAATTGAAATTATTTTATAGCAAATTTTATTAAATATATATGTCTCAGAAGGCATAGAGTCATAAGATGGAGGAAGCCTGTGTCCCTGAGTCACCCACTGGGAGATTCCCCAGGAAACCCCCCATCACACTCTGAGGGACCTCATATGGATGTCCAGGGGATTGTGCTAAGCCACTGAGAATTGTCTGGTTAAGCAGCAAGACAATGCTAGCTGGTCTGATATACCTTGTCCTGCTTCCCTTCTCCTCCATGAAATGGTACCATGGCGGTATCACGTACAAGAGAGGAAATGGTCTATTCTACTTAAAGAGATGGAAGATACTATTCCTGAGTGGTAGCTTGAAAAGTCATAAAGTGGAGAGCAGCCCTGTGTACATTAGGACAATTCCTCTAAAGAGAGATTTGGCTTTTTTTCTAAGTTATAAAACAACTTTCAATTTATAAAATTGATGTTTTATGTAAAGTAATGTGAAGGACAATAAAAGCCCTTCCCTTCCCTTTCCAAAAATGCCCTCTCATCTTTGGTTTGCTATGGTATACAAAGGCCCATTTGGCTAAAGAGATTATCTTCAGAAATCTGGTACTAAAGTATCTATTTTAACTAAAAGGGAACAAAGCTATGTGGACTTACCTTTTTCTCTAAAATGGTACTGCGCCTGTTCACTTACACCATGCGAACGTGGCACTTTGGGAAACCATAGTAGGATCCTAAATGTATCTAAATGCTCCAGTGGGATTTCTCTTCATTAACATCCACATAAAAAGCCCGACCTTTCAGTCTACACTTTGTGAGGGGTCTCCACTTCTCTCAAATCTCTGGAATTTCACGGGATTATATTTACTCCTCACTCCATATTTCGGATAACGCTGAGTTACGGGGCCGACTGTTGCCCCATTTCCTTGGTTGTCTTCCTAACACCACTCTCAATGCCATTCTTCCCCCTTCTCTTTCTTAATTCCTCAAAATGATAATGTAAAGGTTTTGAGTGGATCAGACTGTGAAAGCAACAGAGATACCTTGGCCTTGCAGCCTTATGGGTGAGAACCTCACTTTGCATCCTTACAGAAGTCCAAACAACAAAACAAAACAAAGAACAACAGCAGCAGCAACAAAGCAGACCTCTGAACTCTAATCTTCCAAAGAAATGAAAAGTCTAACATTTCTTTGAAATTGCTGACTCTCTACCACGAACAGTTTCGTTCCTGTATTTTACAGTGCAGTCCCCGATGATAGGAAGACATTCGTGGCTATGACGTTCCTGGAAGAAAATTGTTGTTTTCCATTATGAGTAGAGGAAGTCTAAACGTGCTAATATGGTTAAACTTTGGAAGTTTTATCAGGAAGTACTGGTTTATTTTTTATTTGGTGAGTCAGTCTTCCGAAGTCTAGACCCCTTGTCAACCTTCTTTGCAAATAACTGTCTTTTCCAAATGCTTTATCTCTGAGTATTAGAGAACAGAGAAAGCTTTTCACACATTTAAGTTAAGAGAAATGAAGGAGCATTTTTTTTTTTTTCTCCTCTCTGACCGGGAGTATATGTTTTCTAAAATACATATGGTGGCCAAGCCTACAAACATTAACTTGAAAGGTATTTGTGGAACCATTTTATGTGAATAAATTTATGCTAAGTAAAATCAGAAAATAATTTTCTTTCTTAAAAGTTAGAGTTCAATCCAGCGCTGTCACTTGCTATAGTAGCAGAAACTTTAATACAAGATGATTATTATATACAAGACAATAAGATAAAACAACCACTCAGAAATTCTTATATTATGTCTCTCAGTGTAATTTGGCCTAAAGCCCTAGGAATATGGGCAAATTTTCTCATGATCTTAAATGTGATTGCTGCAGAAATAGGCCATATGGTACTCTACTAATGAAGAAACAGGAAACCGGGCTGTGATCGCAAGCTCATGAACATGAAGACAGTTCCTGGCAGCTTAATTTTTGTTGTAGCCCTGGTTGGGCTCCCCGGTTATACGTGAACAGAAACAGAATTTTCCAAATGAAGACAAGTGCACACTGCTGGATTGTTGGGTCCTGTCATCTGTTGTGCATTTGTTTTTCATTATTTTAGAGTCTCCATTTTAGACAGGCTGCCTTAATTCAATTTTCATTTGCAAGGATTACTACATTAAAAGCAGCAGCTCTATTAAGTCAAATGTGCAATAACAAAGTTATCTGCTTTCACAGGGAAGGGGCTGTAGGAAGTGGTCCTATACCTCTAAAAAACAAACCAGTAGATCTTGATTTTATCTCAGAATGAAAAAAAAATAGCAAGAACACAAGGGAAACAACTGGCAAGTGGACCTGCTCCCCATTTGAACAACCTAGACCCTTACAGACATGGAAATCTGGCTCCACTGGGCCTTTCCCTGAATCCCTCCAGTACAAGGAAGGGATTCAGGATTTGGATAGAGAACTCTCAATGAGACCAGTGTTTGACCAACTTCTAATAAGATATTTTTACGTTTCCTCTATGATATTCAGTTCTGAATAGATCCCAGTATTATAAGTTAGGAAGCAGGGAAATGGTCATTGGATTATGGTTTGTTTGTTTGTTTCCCTATTACCCAACTCTTTGAAAGGGGTCCTGAAAGTAGAAATGTACCTTTTCATTTGTCTCTGATGAAGCGGAAATGGATTCTAAGTTTTTGGAAAACTTGGTTCCTTCTAGAAAAGAAGCAGTGATGCCACAACAAGAAAATGAGGAATTGCTATGTGGTAATGGGAACAAACAAACTGGTACCAGGTTCCTTGTGGGATGATTTACTCATTTGACGGTTGTCTTCACCCTTCATGCTCTTCCTACCCATCCAAAGGAAGACACCACCAACCTTATGTCTTCCCTTTCTGGCTTAGTTCCAGTGATGGCAAAAAAGTTGCTCAATTTAGTAAACTCGGGGAGACATATTACTAAAACGATTTTGATATATTATTAGATATTCAGTTGATTGAGTATTTATGTTTCAGTTTTCACCTGGGTTCAACAGTGTGTTTTCTCACATGGAGAGAGTATTACTGAGAAGTAAATTGATTTGATTTCAAATGCCAGATTTGTGACCTGAAAGCAATGTGGAGGTCAGTAGAAGAAACAAATCTCTGATCCCAATGCCTCCTCTTTTTACAGTCAGCTCACTGTTCTTTTTTGTTTTTTCCTCACCTCCACCCAAAGGTACAAAATGCTTTCCTAATGCTTCTGGTTAACCCAAGCATGCTGTTTGAGCTGGCCTCCCTATAGGGGTGCTGAGCCCCTGTGCTAGTCCGGTGCCCCTTATTCTTCTACAATCTACTCTTGATGTACATACTTAGAAAGAAATTGATGTACTTAACATGTTATTCACTTAAGGAGTGTTTAAAGTTAAAAGACATATTAATCTTATAATCAAATGAAGCTCTAACAGTGAAATGTTGGCACCTAAAAATCTAAGGAGAGCTAATTTATAAAGGGATTGTCTCATTGAACCTTAAAATCCCAAACATGGGTGGTTTTCTTTACCTCCTACAAGGTCATCACAAGACAACACCCAGATCGATTCTTAACATAGTTTATTTATCTCCCCTCACCCAGACCTGAGTGCCTAGTCATAAGGTATGTGTATAAACATTCAATGCTTATTAAAGTCCAGCAGAAACCAGTGTAATTGGTGAATTAAAGACCCACTGCCTTCTAAATTTTAATTGGCAACAAAATTCAATGATCTTGGGTATTTGGTCCCAAGAATGGTAAGAACTACAAAAACTATTCTGAGCTTGGGTAGGTCATGTATGAGCCTTGCTGTCTGCACACTTACATGTCACATTTACAAGAGTTTTGTTTTCCTAGCATTCTCCTTTGATTTCCATAACTCTTTTTTTCCCAGTTTTATTGAAAAATAGTTAACATACATCACTGTATAATTTAAAACCTAACGGCATGATTATTTGATTTACATAAACTGTGAAATGATTGTTGCACTAGGTTCGGCTAATATCCCACCTCTCATACAGATCTGATATAAGGAGAAGAAAAAAGCAAAAATAAAAATTTTCTCCCTGTGATGAGAACTCTTGGGATCTACTCTCTTAACAACCTTCCCGTATTTCGTACAGCAGTGTTAACTCTAGTCATCATGTTGTACTTTACATCCCTGGTACTTATCTTAAACTGGAAGTCTGGTTTTCATTACTCTAAGAAAAAATGATCTTATGATATAACTTATATACTCTTGTTAGCAAATCAAAGGCAAGCCAGTTCAGCTCTTTGCTAGGTATAAAGGCACAGAAAAAAACTCCCAAGCAGTCATATTTTGAAGTGAATCAAGGCTACGCTTTTAAAATTTGTAAAAAGCAATCCAGTCCAATTTTACAACTGAATGTCATTTAGGATTGAAGTCATTTTCATTTCATGATCCTGAGTCATGCGTTTTCCCACCAATGTGCTATTACAGAAAAAAAAAATCAGTTACAGTTTAGCAATAGCTCTCCATTCTTAGTACTCTGATAAGAGATCATGTTGGTATAAAATTGGCATTTTCAGGGACTCCTGATAAATGTAAGTTCTCTGACTCAAGGCTGGAAATCTATAACAACAAAGAAGTATTTCTAATTTCCAATCTACCACCAGGGGAAAAGAATCGTGAGGATGAATGGTGGTACTGGTAGTGGACTTCTTCGGTTTTTATTTTGTGTGTGTGTACATAGAAAGTTCATATCATTGCATTAATTGAGATTAGGTTCGGTTGCAAGTTACAGAAAACCCCAATAACAGTGGCTTAAATAGAGTGGAAAATTATTTTTTCATTCAGGTAAAAGCTCAGAGGCAAGTGTCTAAGGTGTTCCAGTATCAAGGACTCAAGAGTCTTATGGCATATTGCATTAGAAGGCTGTTTCCAATGTCATCTTGAGAGCCCAACTGGCTGCTGAAGATCCAACCATTACATCTGCATTACAGCACTCAGGAAAGAAGGCAAGAAAGACTATAGTCTTTCCCTATAGGGCAATTTTCCTCCACTTCTACTTTTACATCAGTGGTCACAATATAGCCAAATGGAGGTACCTACTTGCAAGGAAGGATAGGAATGTAGTCACTGTTATTGTGAATAATTCTTCAGCTAAGACTTGGGGTTTAGCATCAGGAGAGAATGGATATAAGAAGACAACTGGAAGTCTCGATTCCATGTATGTGTGACCTTGGGCAAGTTACTTTTCTCAAGCTCAGTTTTTCACCTATCTAAAGAGGCTGATAGTTCCTACTTTTTGGAGTCATGGGTAGGATTATTATATAAGATAATATATGTAAACACCTTTGCAAAGCATCTGATGTGACCAATTCACAACAAGTCCTGTTACTGCAATATACAGCATTTTGGGACATTTTTAGCAATGGTTCTTTACATCTTAGAGATCCAATAATGATAGTTAACTAAGAACGGCTCTGCCACGTAAATTAAACAGGCTCCAGGCTAGCCTAGCTACCCACACCATACCTCTAACTACACTCCTAGATTTCCCTGTGATCCTTTCATACCAATATGACCTCAGGAATAAGAAGAATAATTTTCACATTCTAAATCATGATATTATTTTTCAAAGACATAGGAAGCAGTCTTAAAGAGGATGAGAAGCAATGAAGCATTTAGTAGTAAATCATTTATAATAATGTTAGTTCCTCACAAGTATTAGTGTTAGCTATTATCATTATTATTGTTAGTAGTATCATTATTATCATCATAAATTTAGTGGAGAAATTCTGTGTCAGAATGTGTTTGGAAATGTCTCATCCGAGAGGGTTGAAATTAGAGATCATAGCTCCAAAACAATAGGAATGAATCTGTCAGGGTTAAGCCAGGAAAGCAGAGCCACTCTGAGTATTTGGGAAATAAGAGATTTATTATAGACATTGGATCTTACAGAAATGGAGGAGGAGCTCGGGAAGGGAAGATCTGGAGCAGAGAGTAGGGATCGGGCACAGAGTCACTAAGTTCATCTGTCAAAACCACGGGCACGATTGGTGAAGTCAGAGCTTGAAGGTTAATAGAGAAGCTAAGCATACCCAGGCTACACAATAGGTGCAGAGGGGGATGCCATGGAGATGTCTACAAGAAGCTCTCAACCCCCGTGTGGTCATTGCCAAGCATCTGGAACAGTGGTGTGCAGCCCGGTGCTTGGTTGGGAAGGCAAGCTGATCAGAGAGCAGGGAGGAGGAGGCACAACCTGGGATCTGCTAGGCACCTCTGCACATGAACATCGCTATCACTTATCCCAGAGTCCTTCGACAAGTCGCAGCCACTAATTACCTTTACCCTTCCAAGTCACATCTAGAACCGCACAGAGAAGGAGAGTCAGAAAAATGTAAATTCCAGCTTAATCAAACAGATGTAGCTCAATCCAGCACAGGGATTAAATACATAAAAACTTTTTTTTTTTTTTAACTAGAAGGTCACTTATGTGGCAAAATTTGCTCCCCTTCATGTATTTATTTAGCAATTTTAATTTTTTATATACTTCAATATTTGTTAAGGATGTTACAGAGAATTGTTCTCAGCTTGAAAATAAATAAGCACGATGATTGTGTACCATTTTAACGTGAGGCCAAAGTATTATCCAACACACCTGACTCCCTTGGAAAATGGAACTTTCACTGTGGTAATCACAACTGACTAGGACTCAGGCATTGTATAGCTCTGAAATATAGAATTTAAGTTGTAGAAAACTGGTAAGGCACAACGATTTAGTTTTCTTCTGTCAGAGTTGATGACTTCCACAGTCACAGTTTTGTTGTCCCATAGAACATAGTCTAATCGGCGTTGAATTCAGGAGTCTGATCTCAGCGCCATTCTTCACTGCCCATATACGATTCCTGTTTTTTATTCTACTGGTTCCCTCATTAATGAGTCAAACAAAATTGTTGTGTATGCTCACTATCTCTGTGTATGGCAATTATGTTTCTAATATTTTGAAAATTATGCTTCAACAATCACCATAAGGCTATTATTAACTCAACAAACAAGAGTTTTCAAAGGCATCTTAATAAACAAGAGTTTTCAAAGGCTGATAACACACAAGGTAGGTAGGACTAAATGTGGGGAATCTGAGAATATCAGCACGGAGGGTCTCACTGGAACAGTGCAATGCAGAAAGGACGCAGCTGCAGAGACCTTTAGCAGGAATCAGGAAAACAGGAGTGTTTGGAGGAAATCTAAGCCCTAGAGAATGAAGGGGCAACAAAGCAGTCACCTGATTCAAAGAGAGCCTTGTTCCAATGTGCTGCTATAATTTTGGAAAAGTGGGGACTCATGGGATATAATTAGAAAAGTCTTTTCTCCATTTCTCATATGATCTTGCCCATCCCTGAGCCTTGGGTGAAGTCAGGGACAAACTTTACAACTCCTAGCTAACAAAATATCCTTTGGCCAGTCAGTCCTCAATCCGTTCGGCAGCTAACCTATCCAGGTCAGCCTGGCACTGGTTTGGGTTGGACCCCCGCAGTTGGAAGAAGGGGCCGTGGACTACTTCATCTCTATTGTTCTGCCTTTATTCCGAAGCTAGAACTACATTCCTCCCCCCCACTCCACTAAATTTCCCCACTGGACCCTCCAGAATTGAAGAAGGAGAGGCGAGGAAAGCAAAACCAGGTTCCCACTGCTGCTGCAACAAAAGACTACAAAGCTAGTTAAAACAACACATATTTCACAAATTTGTTTTCTTAAAGTTTTAGAGGTCAGAAGTCTAAAATCAGGGTGTTGTTAGGGCTGTGTTCCTTCCGGAGGCTTCAGGGGAAGATGTGTTTCCTTGTCATCTCCAGCTTCTGGTGGTCACCTCCCTTTACTGGCTCACAGCCCCTCCTCCATCTTCAAAGTGCGGCATCCCAACCTCGGCTTCCATTGCTCCCATCTTCTCCTGCCTGTGACCCTCTGGCCTCCCTCTTATAAGGACCCTTGTGATTATTCTGGGCCCATTTGGATAATCTAGGATAATCTTTCTATCTCAAGATCCTTAACTTGGTCCCGTCAGCAAAGTCCCTTTTGCCATGTAGGGTAACATTTCACAGGTTTGGGGGATCAGGACAGGGACGTCTCTGGGGGGAGATGGGGCACGATTCTCCCTGCCACAGAGGGGAAAACCTTATTTGTGTTTTGTAAGTTATCTAGCACTGGTGTTCTCTGGGTTTGGTAGGTGTTTAGAATTGATTTTCTCTTTTGGAAACTTCCCATGAGTTCTTTGAAGACCACCAAGCCTCAGCCCCATTACTGGGAATCTGGTATTCACAGGTCCATCCTTGAGAGAAGCAAATACATCTCTGCATCTAGCAGAATCCCTAGTTTTGTGTTTATGTGTTTGTTTACTGCTGAGATCACATTCCCTCAGGAAGCCCTCTTGGGTAGACTCTAAATCCGTTCTAGCTGGCTGTCTTACCTGAATGGCTTATATCTGCATCGTGGGATACATCCTTTGCCCTTAGAGCATGTTTTAGAAGTCACAGAATAGGGTTTAGAAACAATGGAGTATGACATAATAGGGAACAAAATGGCTTTGAGGGATTAGAATGTAACTGAAGTTTTGTTGTATCATGTAATAATGGTGTAATCTTGGGCAAGTTATTTCACCTTTATGAAGCTATTTACTCACATTTTAAAATGATAAGATAATAATATTTATGAAAGCACCTGGCACATTTTTGGCTCACGGTTGTCCAGAAAAAAAATGTATTTGCTATTATATTCATTCATATGGACAATGCTTTGCCTACAGCTGGCTTAATTTAAGGGCTCCTTCACTTCCTTCCTGACTGAGCATTTCCCTAAGTAAAGGCAAGATTCTTCATACCTGTCAGGTATTCAGTGTATATTTCCAGTTATACATTCTTTTGGTTACCGGGCCTTTTAGTGATGATTATCAAATATTTGGGAAGGATTCTGATAAAAGAGATCAACATTTTCACTTCAAATAGTTATCTCAAACTTCAGTAACAAACATTAAAATACTGAGTAATGACATACTCCATACATGACAGGGTCAGCTGTAGAAATTAATTCTTATGAGGTTTGAATTATAATCAATTCCAAGAAGATAATCCAGGGGTTGGAGAAACACACATATTCTCAACAGGGACTCAATTGCAAGTCTGTGGAATGGAATGCGAACAAGGCGATCCAAGAAAGGGTACAACATATCTCAAGAAGAGCATAACTATTAAAAAATTAAAAGAGACATTTAGTACATATACTCTTGCACAGTGAAATAAAGCCTAATAAAATAAATCAGCAGAAATAGAGAGCCATGCAATCTAATCTTTCACATTTCCAGTTGGAAGTCTAACCTTCTGTGTTCGTACAAAACGCTTAAGAGATTAAGAGTTTCTGTTCTTAATTCATTGTCATATTTCTTATATATTATAATGCTTTTTGTATTTTTTATTTTATTTATTTATTTGAGAGAGAGAGAGAGAGAGCACACAAGCAGGGAGGAGGGGCAGGGGGAGAGGGAGAAGCAGGCTCCCTGCTGAGCAGGGAGACTGATGCAGGATTTGATCCCAGGACCCTGGGATCATGACCTGAGCCGAAGGCAGACGCTTAACTGACTGAGTCACTCTGGTGCCCCTTCTTGTATATTTTGTATTATACAGGACAATATCTTTATAGTAAGAAACACATTTCAGTGGAAGATTTTAACAATGTATTCAATTTCTCCTACAATGGAGTCAAAGGTCACTACCAAAGTCACATTTAATTCTTACTCCCTCATCATGGAATCCATCACCTGGTACTTGGCAAAAAAATATAGATATATAGTTATATAGAACAATGAGATTAGTAATCTTTATCCTCATTTGGTCCCAGTACTTAATTCCTTAGTATCTTCTATTTCTTAGTATCTTCGATTAATTCAAAGTAGAAAACACTTAAAATTTTATTATCTGTTCAGGTTTTCATAAGATAGGTATTCAGGGCGATACAACATGCAAGTTTGTTACCCTGACTTGTTCAGGTAATGAACAGGAAAAGCACATTTTTTAATTTTCTTCATTATGTGCTTATTATTATTATTGTTATTATTATTATTATTCAGATATCATGGTAATTATGGAACATATACAAGAAAAAGGACTGGCATAATCCAAAATCCTTTAGCTAATTTTTCAGCATGAATTTCTAGTCACAGACTTTACTCAATCCCAATTCATTCCCCACCTGAAAGATCTGCCTTATATCACTGGAGCCCAAACCTTCAAACCCTGTAAAATTCTCCCTTCAACTTTCCATTCTAAGACACAGTTCAAACTCTATCCAGCTGTTATTTTCTCTGGTTGTTTATCTGTAGTTGAGTCTGGTTAACTTAAGTTCATTTGATTACCAGTTTTTTCTGGTGGTCTTTTGGGGAGTTGAGAGTAGAACTGAGGAAGTCATAATGTCATTAGCAGTGGTTAGCTGTGGGTCAGCATGTTCAAAATCTATACTGTCTTTTCCCAGAAGGATCTATGAGCTATATACTATTACTACTTTTTACAATAGATAAACATCTCCTGAGTTCCATGTATGTGCATTTACATGTATTATCTTTTAAAATCTTTACAAAACCCTCATCAGGTTTACAGTATGGTTATCTCTAGTTTTCCGAAAGAAAACTGCGGCAAAAAGAAGTTGATTAGTGGGGCGCCTGGGTGGCTCAGTAGGTTAAGTGTCTGCCTTTGGCTCAGGTCATGATCCCAGGGTCCTGGGATCGAGTCATGCATAGGGCTCCTCAATCAGAGGGGAGCCTGCTTCTCCCTCTGCCTGCCACTCGCCCTGCTTGTGCTCTCTCTCTCTCTGGCAAATAAATTAAAAAAAATCTTTAAAAAAAAAAAGTTAATTAGCTTTCCCAAAGTTATCCAGATGATATGCATCAGAATCACTTACAAAGTTCTGTCCAGACACAAAGGGCCCAGGTTTCTAAATATAGCTTTGTGAGAAAAATGGGACTACGGGGCTCCAGCTGGACTCAGATTTCCCTGGGTCCCACATCACTCACCCCAGCCTTGGACAGTGTTCCACTTAAGATTGCTGGTACTGAACAGACAGGAAGACAAGCAGGTTCACATACTGGCCCCATCCTCACTCACCATATAGCCATTCCCTTTCTGTGCTTACTGCCTGCAGACTTGTCCCTCAAAAACTGGTGGGACTTGTCTTCCAGGGAATAGTCTTAGTGACAATTCAAACCAAACTATCTCCCCAGAAAACTTAAAATTTTATCATTTTTGTTCAGGTTTTCATAATATAGATGTTCAAAGGGAAACAATACACAAATCTTGTTTCCCAGAATTATTTAGATAACAGGAAAACCAGATTATTTAAAAAATTAAACTTATCAACATTGGTGTCTTTATGGTGTAGAGTTGTCAACCTGCCCATCATTTCCTAAGACTGGATTTGCAACAGGGGCTCCCACTCAATCTACTCAGCTAGTGATTTTATTGGCAACAAAGTCTTCAAGGGACAAAACAGTTGATACTTTTACAAAGTTTTTGTTGCTATCAATTTTCTATTTATAAATTCACTGCTTGTATAAATATTTTCTTGTGATTTTTGCCCCAAGATTTATTCCTATAATTATTCATGTCTACTGGGGTCAGAGAGAAAGAAAGAGAGATTAAAATGCTCAGATTTTAGCCCTTGGTGGTTCCTCAAAAGATTTAAAATACAAGTGCCAAATGATCCAACAATTCCATTTATGCATGTATACACAAAAGAACTAAAATCAAGATCTAGAAGAGATACTTATACACCCATATTCACAGCAGCATTATTTGCAGTAGCCAAAAAGTGGAAGCAGCCAAATTGCCCATCAGTGGATGAATGGATAAACAAAATGTGATATATTATTTACAAAGGAATATCACTTAGCCTAAACAAGGAAGAAAATGGACACGTATTACAATGTGGACCAACCTTGAGGACATTATGATAAGTGAAATAATCTTGTCACAAAAAGATAAATACGTGATTCTCCTTACATGAGGTATTTAGAGTAATCAAAATCACGGAGACAGAAAATAGACCAGTGGTTGCCAGGGGCTGATGGGAGTGGGGAATGGGATGTTGTTTAGTGGATATGATAGTTTTGCAAAATAAAAAGTGTCTGTTTTGCCACAATTTAAAATTTTAAAAAACTATTATCACTAAAAAAAAAAAAAGAAATCAACCATGATGCCAGGCTCCTGGTAAGTGATACAAAAATTCGCTATTATAATTTGAAAGTAGTCATAACATAGTAGTCATAGTAAATAATTAATACAGCAAGGGTGAGGAAAGGCAGAAATTTTGCTTATTTTTCCAAGTGAATAAACTGAGGAGGGAAGTGGGATAGCTGAGTTCACACAGAACCAATCCTAAATATCAGATGAAGTGTGGCGTAGTGAGAAAAAGGCTGGAGATGCCGTTTAAGAAGACATTTGTTCTAGTCTTGATGTTCTCAGTAACCGACTGGGTGATCTGAAGCAATTCCCTTTACCTCTCTGAAACTGAGTTTCTTCATCTAAAATCTGGTTTTAAAATGGCTCCTATCTAGATTTCCTTGCCCACAAAGATACACATTCAGAAATCATGATTTAACTCCACTGCTTCTCCATTCCATACATACATGTGTTCGTTGTCAACAAGTTTATAGGCAAGAAACCAGCCAATTACTACTATTATGGGCACAATGTTGACTGTATGTGTCCATGGTGTATGGAATTTTATTTCCTAGTAACTAGATGATCTTACAGTATTTCCTTATAAAATAATTCCAGATCCATGAGAAGTGGTATGAGTATAAAGGGCACACAATATAAAATGCAGGACCGAGCTTGAATGTTGGATTGGACTAGCTGTCTAGTTCATTTAGTAGAGAACAGATGGAATAATCCTCCAAAGAATAAACAACCCAAGGGAACTATACTTGTGGAAAAAAAGTTGCAACATTGAAATAAGAGTGTGTGAGTACAGATTTTTATATATCAGTCTGTTAATCATTTTCATCCCTTGAGAATACAATACTTAATAGTAGTACTTACAGTAATATCAGCCAAACGTGTCATCCAACGGTTCATGAAAATCCAAGCATATTAAATGAGTTTCAAATGACTTGAATACATAGTCTTCTATGTACCAAGACTCTAAAAGAAGATGTGATTTGCATTTGTAAAACCTCATGGAAAAAGGGGATGATTACACAAGTGGCAGCAAATGGTAAAATATGCATACACTTTCACCTGATAATTTCATATGAAAACTCATCTCATAGAAATAATGCTTCTAATGCATAAGCTAAATGTTGAAGGATGTTTATTGCAACACTGTTTATAGCGGTAAAAAGCTATAGCCAGTTTCTTTATCAGTTAAGGAATGGAGAGATAAACCCACACAATATAATGTCATGCAGTTAATTAAAAATGATGCATTAGTGCGGCACATTTGTTACAATTGATGAGCCGATATTGGTACATTGTTATTAACTAAAGTCCATAGTTTACATTAGTAGCCATCAATGTGAGATGTTAATAACAGGGAAAACTGTGTGTGCATGTGTGTGAGGGACTGGGTGGGGAGTTAGGTGTATACTTTCTGGAAAAAGATCTTTTGTTTTTTTCTGGTCCATGTTTTATTTTTTTAATTATTATGTTCAATTAGCCAGATCTTTAATGTATTGTTAGGTAAGAAAACTGGTCAAAGGTCAGCATATATCGGTTGACTTGTAAAAACAAACATCAATGAAACATCCTAAATATTGTTATTACGATTATATGAAAATAGACAAATGAGTGAAATAATACACACTAGGATACTGACCTGCTTATTTGAATGTAAATATGTGTTGAGAGGATGGAGATGAGAAAATGGTACTATAAAAGTGGAAAAAAAAAGTGCTATCATGTTAAATAAAAGCAAAGATTTTTTCTATTTTATTATTAAAATAAATGGTAACAAATACAACAAATATGAAACTGAATATTTACCATCTTCCATAACTATGGTAAACCTCTAAGCTCAGGCTTTTAATAAGACTTATTCTTAATATGTAAAGGAAAGCTTTTGTAATATAGAGAAAAAGTCTATATTTCAAAAGAAAAGCTTTCAGGACCATAATGTCATTACAGACTCAAAAATATATTTTTAAATTTGAAGTTACCATTCACTTTTTTGTTCTGCATGATATCCACGGTCTGTGGGAAGCTACAGGGAAACTTGATCTATGGAAAAGTAATTTAATATACCTGTTTAATATTTTTCAGTGATATTATTTTTGTTATGCAAGACAAATCATTATGAAGCCACGTTTTGCCCTCCCCAATAGAAGTGAAGTAAAATAGTAAGAAAATACATTCTTCATTATGGTTAGTGTGCCAATAATCTTGTTTATGCAGAGCAAACATTTCTCAATCTAAATCTTAGAATGACAGGTAAGTGGGTGGTAATGACTAACTGTCCTCACAGAGACCTTCCTCACCTTAACAGAGAAGGAGTTGCCTGCTAGGGTTGGTTGCCTGCCCTCCAGGTTATAGGTAGAAGCAAGTACAGTGGATTAGGGAGGATAATGCTTCCTGATTCTGTCTACATCCCTCGGCCCTAAATTTCTATACAATGATCGTCAAGTAAATACTTAAGTAGACTCTGCCACACAGGCTCTGTGTGGTGAAGGGGGTCAGGGGATGAGTTGAGTGCAAAGCGAGAGTGGGCTCTGATAAATAGGAAAAGAAGTCGTCACCAGTGGGGGAGTCAGCTGGAGTTTGGGGTTTAATTGCACTCCTCTCCCCATCTGAGATATTTGCACATAAAATTTCAACTGATGGACAATAAAATATCACTACTATGTTTGGTAGAGTTGGTTTTGGAGAATATGACTTGGATTAAGAGCCAAATAGACTTCCTAAAAACTTGTTCATAGTCCCTCAAATTGGAATAATTACCCAAATAGTCCTAGACCTCACCATAGGGGCAGACCTCTTATAAAATGGGCCGAAATAAGTGTGCTTGCTGCTGGCCAGTCATTCCAAAATAGAGAAGAGATTGCGCTCCACATACAACTTCTCCCAACCTCACAAGTCAAGGGAGGTGAAAAGAGTGGCTGTAAGTATAGATTTAATGGATATTTCCTCAAGGAAATAGGATTGGGGATGGGATTCCTTCAACAGGAGGAGTGCCGTATGAGGTGATGGGTAATTATCTCACACTTCACTCTCTGAGAGCAAGTAAGTAAGTAGAAACAAGTAAGGGTGACTAATTATAAAAGGGACAACTATTGACTGTAAATATTGTTCCAGCATTTTGTGAAGCCAGCAGCTGCTGGGTGGTATGATTAGTGGATTCCATGGCATGGGCCCACTCCCACTCCCATATTTTTTGTGGTAAAGTGGGCTGCCTGGTCTGTTGTGATGGTATGTGAGATTTTATGTCAATAGATCAAACATTTTATAAGCCCTTGGATAGTGATGCTGGTTGCAACTCTGTAGGTAGGAAAGAAAAACCCATACTAAGAATACATAACTATTCCTATCAAAGCAAATAGGGGGCTTGTGCATCATATGGCCAGTTGGTCTCTTTGAGAAATGGGGCCATATTTTGTGTATGTGTGTTTCTTTTTAATTTATTTTACTGTGATAAAAAACTTAAATACATCCTCTTAACAATTGTTAAGTGTACAATACATTATTGTTACTATAGGTAGAGTGTTGTATAGCAAATCTCTAGAACTTATTCAGCTTATTTAACTGAAACTTTATGCCTATTAACAACTCCCCATTTCCCCCTCCCCCCACCCCTGGTAACCATCATTCCAGTCTTTGGTTTTATGAATTTGACTACTTTACATATCTCCTATAATCTGTATAATGCAGCCTTCCTTAGGCTAAAGAGTATTCCATTGTGTGTGTGTGTGTGTGTGTGTGTGTGTGTGTGTGTGATGTTTTCTTTATCCATTCATCTGTTGATGAACATTTAGGTTGTTTCCACATCTTAGCTATTGTGAATATCTCTTTGAGATCCTGACTTCAATTCTTTTGGATATATACCCAAAGTGAATAATGAGATTACTGAATCAGATGGTAGCTCTATCTTTAACCTATTGAGAAACCACCATACTGCTTTCCACAGTGGCTGTAGGAATGGCACCATATTGGGGTTCAGTGTTATTCTCTGTTGAGAACACTGTCAGTTCTCTGTTCTTGCTGGCAGTTTGAACATTCAGTGGTGGCAGTAGTTATTTCAGCATTGGTCCATTTTTGCCACTGTGGCCACTTTCGTCATGTGCCTGTTTTGCCAGCATTGGAGTGGCCAACGAAGAAGCCAACATCAGCTTCTGTACTTGGTGGTTTGGTACCTTTAGAGTAATAGTTGATTTCTTGTGCATGATGACATATGACACAAAAATCCTCATATTTAGTCTCCTCTGATAGGTCTAGACACCTACCTCAATCTTAGTTATCTTGTTCCTGGATCTTCCAATCTTTCTTCCAGGCCTTTGACTAGCTAACTAAATCATTTGATAATGCCCATGAGTCCTTTTCTTGGAAATGACAATGTTTTTAATTTGGTACCTTGGTCAGGAGTAGGAGGGATAGTTTTCTAGGCTTTCCCATGGCTTTTCCCACTGTGATACCTCTTGCCTCACAGGCCAAGGATCCAAATTGGGGGTTCTTTCAACTCTCAAGTATGTCTGTGGCAATTACCACCCAGTCCTTAAAAGGGAATCTGCGTCCATCACACATTAGTAGTACAATGTTTTGAATTCAATGGATATTGAATTCAATTGTGTTGAGGAATTACATTTTAATTTATGATTATAATTATATTTTAATTTGTTAAGGAATTATATTTTATCACACATTTACTATGGCCCTAGTAAAAGGAATGAACTAAGTTTTTGGTAAGTCTGTGTTACCATTGACTTCTGATTTAACTGTTTTCTTCTTTTTTCTTCATCAGTGGGGTTGAAATGGTCTTAGCAAAATTGGCTATTTATGATCCAGACCCTAAATTATCAACAATACTGTTTTTTTAAAGAATAAGCATAATCACATAGTCCCTCTGTTCTGAATCTTCCAATAACTCCATACAGTTTCCAGAATAATCAAACAAACAATTCATTGAAATAAACCAAATGAGGAAGTTTAAGTTTATGAATTAATACATTGGTAGTGAAAAGAAGGGAAACAATCAGAAACATTCTGAAAATAAATCATGTAGATCTTATAACCAATGTTGTATGATATGAGGGAAAAGAGAAAGTTGAGGGTGATGTAAAGATTTCTAGCTTGAGCTAAATCAATGGGAACTGCATTCTCCATGGAAGAGAATAAAGCATGTATAAAGTTATTTGTGTGTAGGTGTTAATCTCTTCTATCAGACTCTGATCCCTTTGATAAATACACTAATTCAGCTTTGTACTCCCCACAGGATTTACTATAATATATTGTGTATAATGTTAGTCTCAAATTAGTCTTTGATTTACGAGTGGGTAAATGTGGACTACCAAAATCTTATCCACAGCAGGTTATTGGAGAAATCAGTCAGAGCAAAAAAGCTGTTTTTAAAATCCTAACATTCAGATATACATGTAGACAAGCCATATCGTATCAATAACGCCAAGGCGAAAATGAGGAAATATTTCTCCTCCCTTATGACCCCACATTGACCAGAATAGGATTTTTATTTTGTTTAAAGACTATTCTTAATGTTTATATGAATAAGCAGGAAACCCTGGGGGCAAGGTTGTGTGTGAAAAGGAGACTTGTTCATCAACCACATCAGCTGTGCTAGAAAAAAGTACAAATCCCACAATCATGGGCTTGTGAGTTAAAATGCAACTTCAAGGTCTTCTTCCCTCAGACATCAGCTAAATATAACTACTTTGTCCACTCACAGGCAAGGTCAGTCTTTTACATTTCATGTTTTGGGGAAGAAGAACAAATGATAAAGGAAGAGTGACAAAAATCTAGCTAGAAATGGTGGCAGGGACAAGAGTGGTGGCTTTGAAAACTAAAGTGGAAAACAAAACAAAACCCATTTGTACTGTTTGGACCCCAAAGGGCATCCAAAGCCTAAGGATATGTCACATTAACAACCTGTGGATAAGGCAATTGCCATCCTTGGAATAGGTCTAACCCAGACTCTAGGCAGCCTGGCTCTTTGTTAATGGGAACTGACAAGATATTTGGCACTGAACAGACATCATAGAAAAAGAACAAAACCCAGCCCTGGGCAATGGCATCACCGAGGAGCACTAATTCACTTAGCCTGGGACTGCTAGATCTTTCTTTTGTTCATACCAGCATATGGGGAGTATTCTTGGAATAGCTGTTTGGCTCCGCTGATTCTGTTGCTAACAGCAATAAAGCTTCTCTGGTCACCTTATTTATACCTTCTGCTCACATGACAAAGATAATGATTTTCAGTTCTGCCGTGGCATATTTCATAGCAACACAAGGGTGTTGTTATAAATAGGCTAGTTTAACTCTCTTGCCTCCCCCAAATGTGAGGAACAGTTCATGGCCTGTGCAGGCAGAGCTACAGGTTTGGATAGAGATTCCAGAAGCTAAATGCATTATAACAGAGGGGATTGGGGATCAATTGCCAATGAGAGAAAAAAATTACAAATGAGGAAGGATGAGTCCTAAGGAGGTCCATTATATCAAAACACTTCCACAAACAGGACAAAGCAGTACAGAAGAAATAGGTTTAGCTGGAAATGGATTATTAAATCACTATGTGGTTTGGTAACAAAACAAATAAGGAACCAGTGTGGAAATACTAGATTTTGGATTTATATATAGAAAATAAACTGCTCATTGAGGAATATTAGATTCTTTCTAGGGCTGAGTCAAGTTTTTGTTTTTGTTTTTGTTTTTTAATATATTTTGCCCACCATGCTTTCCACAAGCCAATTCCAGCCCTTAAAATAAAAGTCAAGCCAAATAAACTAAAATATCAACAATAAAAGTTGAAATAGTTTCATCATTTCATTATGCCTGCACTGTTCATTCCTCTGTATGTTTTCATCAAGAATATGTGAACAGTGCATGTGTTGTAGTATTTGCTTATACGAAGATTACCAAGCTCATTTCACCATTGGGCCCATTGAGTAATATCAGAGTCTCAGAACCCATAGAAAAGATCATCAGTGTGTAATTTAACATCTTGGAAGATGAGGCACTTACCTTTTCTGTAAAGATCTACTGGATTTCCAGAAGAGGCAACAATATGAAAAATCATCTCCACTACCATTTGCTTGACTGGGAGTTGAGTGGAAGAAGCAGCGCCATTCCCGTGAAGCAGAATCATCCAAAAGCACTAAACTACCCCCCACCTTTTTTTTTTTTTTTAACCAGGCACAAAGCATCAAGCAGGAAGGTGTGGAAAGAAAAATCAGCAGGACACCTAACTGTCGCTCATCCTACTGCCTCATTATTCTCCTTTTATTTATTCCATGTTTTTCTCCTTCTCCTGCTTTCCCAAACCTCGTCTCTCGATTTTATTCATTCTGCCGTCTTTTCTTTTTGCCTGTCTCCCATTTCCCTTCTGTGTTTCCAGGAATTTGAAAACAGAAGCTATGTGGTACAATGACTACATGTGTTTGTAACACCCATTTCAGAGGATTTTTACATTATTATTGTTATTAGAAAGAGAGAGAGAGAGAGAGCACAGCAGAGGGAGAGGGAAAGGCAGACTCTCCACTGAGTGGGGAGCCCGATGTGGGACTCGATTCCAGGACCCTGGAATCATGACCTAAGTTGAAGGCAGATGCTTAACCAACTGAGCCATCCAGGTGCCCCACATTATTTTTAATTAATAACATTTTTACATGAATTTGAATCCATGGTGGTCAGATAGTCCACTTTAATCTGCACTGTACTTTTTACTTATTTTTTGCACGTGATACCTCATGTTTAGATTAGTTTTTATCTCAGCAATTTTGAGTTTGACTGAAAATATGAGTATGAGATAAATTACAAACTTGATCGTTATCTAAGTCCTATGAAAAATATATGCATTCCATATCAACAGGAAAATAATAATTCAAAATCATATGTTCATATTAAAATAATTTTGTACATATATGTATATATATATGAAGAGAGAAAAAGGATAATTAAATAAAAAATCTTGATTTAATTTTTAATGCTTTTTAAATAGAATATGACGTTTTTCTTTGTTAGAACATTTGACCACTAAACTTCCAGTTCAGAGGATAACCTTTTGATTAACTGGCATAGGTAAGAGACAGGCTTTCTAGCCAATACCACATGGCAAGGCTAGACTAAACCTGGAACCCAAACACTTTTCTCACTGACAATTACACTTCCTTTGAGTTGCCAATGTTTACCAATGAAACTAAAAATGTAATTAATTGAATCGCTGTTAGTTTGAGGGAGAATCCGTGGAAAAACAAAGTGTAAAAAAACCTGTAATTACTCAAAGTTACTCAAGTGAATTTGTGGGAAAATAAAAAAGCACAAAATCTCCAGAGAAATTTTCCAATACAATTTTAATTCACCTAACCTGGCAAAATTTACATCTACTAAAGACAAATGTCTTTAAATCCATGACTTGTTAGAGCTATATTTCTTTAATATCACAAAGTTCAGAGTTGTTTTCTTTTCAGTTAGGGAGTTCTGATTTTCCCAACATGCTGTGTCAAAGTGTGTACATTCCTTTTGGAGCCTGATAAACAGAGAAGCCATCTGTCATCTCTGATATCATCTATGATAACAGAAGTCTGGGCAAATATTTAAAGAAATACCCATGAGCAACACTGAGATTATGAGCTATAGAAGGTATTTATAATTATCCTTTGGAATTTTCCAAGAGACAAAGGTGCTTTCCCACCCTTATCTCATATAATTTTCAAAACACTCTGGAGTTTGGGGACCAAACTAAAGCAAAAATTCCCAGAGGTCATTCAAAGAGTTTGCAGTAAAGCTAGCAACTGAATCTGGGCCCATCCACCTTCCCTTCTACCTAAAGGCTATGTGTGTTGGTCCTTGATAGCTCCTTCCAGCTTTCTGTCACTGTCCCTTTTTGGTCTGTAGCTTCTCCTATCCTGGAGCTGGTCTCTCAGAAGATGTTCATGGAATTCCAATTCCAGAAGGTGAAAGACCTTGGGGTCATCTAGGTCATGTCCTATACCTTTCATTTTTTTATGGAAAAAGAAATTTATCCCCAGAGAAGTGGAAGATTCCATCAGAGTTAATAAATTCTAAATCCAGGAATAGCATTTTCACTTTTTGCTTTGAGATCGCTGCTTTATTTTCAACTGGACAGAACAATTCTGGTCATTTAATTTTCCAGTAGATCGTTCCAATAGATCTTTGCCTCTGGTCAAAATTTAATCTATGGATTTTCAGATAAACATACCTGTCATTTTAATTGGTTAATTGTTAGTCATTTTTATCTTTAAGTCAGTTGTGTGATGGAGTGGCAATTTGAATTTAACAGTTGTCATTTTGCTGAAGTGTAGCCTTTATTTCCTTTTTTGACTCAAAGGTTTTCCCATGATTGAACACCAGGCGTTTGTTCAAGCAGATAGCAAAATGATAGAGTCAGGAAGGGCCATGGTAGTAAGGCCAAGGTAGATTTTTTCATAAGTATCACGCCTGGGATATCAAAATTTAATTAAGAATGTTGAACAAAATTCTCTATGGATGTTTCCCCCTTAATTACAGTAAATTGCATGACAACCAATGTTGAATATTATTTTCTTATCATTGAAAAAAAGAGTAACACAGTAACATAACCTTTCAAAGATCAAATATTATTGCACAAAACCTTTTTTCTGTAGTAGAAGTTGTCATTTTCACTTATTTTTTGGCCTATGCTTGGGATAAAACTCCAACTAGTCTTTACAGGATTTTAATAATGTAGGCAATCTGTATAGATGGTGACTGGAGTATAATTATAATATTTTATGGTTTATATAAAACTTTTCATTGTGTGATCTCAGTTGAGGTTCATTATAGTCCTCTAATTTATAGGCCTATTATTGTTATATTATGAAATTAGCATTTAGTGATGTTAAATAATTTACTCAGCCACAAAATGAGTTCATGGTGTAGTGTGAGATTTAGCCATGTTGTCCAAGTACAACTGAACCAACATGAGTTTGCTACTTGGTGAATCACAGAAAATATACCAGGTGAGTATAAGAAACTATACCAGTTTCTTATGCAAAGAAAACTTTATTTGCTGTAAATAAAAAGATCATGGTGGGGGGAGGGGATAGCTTCCAAAGCTGTGACTCCAGTAGAGGGTGAATGAGTACCTTTTGTTTAGGGTTGGAGCGAATATTTAGATAGGGAAGGCTTGTCGTCCTGTCTATCCAGGGCACAAGGTCATGCATGCACCGTGAGGAAACATGCCTATACATACATTGTATGTTATGTAAATGAGGCTGAGGCTTCTCCTTGGGCAGGGATTTTAGTATTATAATGAGGTAAAGGTAAGTGCGGGTCATTTCAGGGGTCACTCCATGTTCCATCTCCACAGGCACAAGGTGAGTCAGGGTTTTAGCTCAACTGGTCTGGATGGTCTAGGCCAGTGGGACGTCTTGTCAGGGCAAGTGCTATCCTAGGGGTGGTGGATCCAGGTTTCATTTGCCTGAGTTGAGAGGTAATGGAAAGAAAAACAAAACCAACAGAGAGGGAGATAAACCATAAGAAACTCTTAACTCTAGGATACAGACAGGGTTGCTAGAGGGGAGGGGAATGGGGGGATGGGGTAACTGGGTGATGGGCATTAAGGAGGGCACGTGATGTAATGAGCACTAGGCATTATATGCAACTGATACCTCACTAAAGTCTACCTCTGAAACGAATAATACACTATATGTTAATTAACTTGAATATAAATTTAAAAAAGAGATAAGCTGGAAAGAAGAGCTTAAGGAAAAATGTAAGACAAATTAGGGAGTACAACAAGCAGGTGGGCAGTAAAGGTCAGTCTTGGGGTCTAACAGGTGACACAATTCCAAATTAGTCAGAAAACAAACATTTCTTCAGCATCTACTATGTGTCAGATACTGTTCTAGGTACTAGATATGGAATAGCAAATAAGATGATCTTGCCCACAAGTTTACAGTCTTCTAGGTAAAGACAGATAAAGATATTAACCAAAAGCAAACAAACAAACATAAAAGAAACAAATTTCACGTACTACTTATGTGTAGAAAATCCTGGAAAATACATCAGTGCTCGGAGGCAGGGACAAGCTAATTGCTCTGGAAAGGGTGAACATGGAAGGCCTGAACTGGTATCATTTAAGACTCCTAGTTCCATTAGGAAAGGATGGAAAACAGAATTTGTGTTTGTGGAGTTGGTGGTAGTTTGAGAAAATTCATAGCAGGAAAATGTGATTAGCTTTTTTTTTGTTGAGATTTTATTCTTTTCAATGAGGAAGTTGTTGAAAACTGTATGTGGGAGGCAACTGAGCTTTAGAGATTTAAGGAGAACAAGGTGTTAACTAGTTGTCTGTTAATTAATTGTCTCAGAGAGGAAAGTGGATTTACTAGAGCAGTGTCAGATGCCCATTAGCATAAACACAAATTTATAGTGAGTGCACTCAGTAAGTATGTGGAATTTGTCCAAGGTTTTTAGCTACTAAGACACAGCTATATCAAGTAAGCAGATGGTTGAGTTTAACTAGGGTTAGGGTTTTCCAGGTCCAGTATGATGAAAGGATTTTTGTAAAGGAGTCATTATAGTTTTGGACAATGGAAACTGTGCTTGACAGGGAAGAAAGTAGGGACCTAGAAAGGGGATTATAGACAATAAAAAAAAGAAAAAAGTAGCAGAACCAATAGATTAGAACTAGCTTAGGGAAATAGGAGAGAAGAGTATAAGTAACTATCAAAGAATGGAGATTTGGGAGGATAATTGAGGTAAGGAGGAGGAAAAGTCCGTTGGGTCCTAAAAGGTCCAAGTATTGAGAAGCCAAGATGTTAGATGGCTATCTGTGGATGTTGAATTCACAATGACTGATGAATGGAGTAGCAGGGTCCCTCGATGAGATAGAGTTTGAAAGTTTGCTAGCTGACATATCATGATATAGTGAGAGTGGTAAGCACTCTGACATGTGCTTCAAAAAAAGAAGCCGTTTTGAAAGAAGTAGAACAGTTTGGGGGCGACAGTGAGGGAACTATGAGAAGACTCATTCAGTTTCTGGAATGTAAGGACCACGGGGAACAGAGAATAATTTATGCTTGTATTTGAGAGAGAAGCAGGAAGAAATGTATGCAGGCAAGAGCCAAATTTCATTTAGAGCAAGAAGGGGTAGGAAATTTTCAAAGAAGAGATTGTGGGATGTGGGAACGACAGACTAGGAGTTCCAGAAGTCACAGGAAGCATTTGGGAGGATAGAGAAGGGTGGGACATGAAGTTAGAATAACAGCATTACAGAAGAGGAGGGGACTGGCATCCATGTGACGATCCATGAGACTTAGACCGGACTCATGATGTTGCCTGAAGGGAACGGTATTGTGCTGTGAGCCATGCTGCATTTGGTCCAGAGCATGTGGCAACTGGAGATTTCTGATGGCTGGCTCAGTCCATAGTTGGAAGTACGAGGCAACGGAGTCACATGAGGTAAAAGCCTTGGGTTATTAATATCACCGACTTATTCCAAATTTAATATTTTCCTTTCCTCTTAGCTCGGTCTCTTATACCAAAATATTTTTTCAAAGCTCCTATTTGATATGTGAGTATATTATATGCTATACGGAATATGAGAAAAGAAAATTTTGCTCCCAGTTGTGAAATGCACAGAACAAGAAAAGGAAAACAACTGGACAAAATAAATGATGGTTGCTTTATACAGTACAAACCACATTTATATTAGGATGAGATATAAAGGATAGGCAAAAAGAATGCTGCTTGGAGAATGTAAATTTTGATTTTGAATAATGCCTGGAAGAGATTTTTCTTTGATGGAAAATAGAATATAGGGTTTTTTGGTCTGCTTCTCATAGCTGCAACAAACGGAAAAAATTCAAGCTAATTCAATTTATTATGAGGCTGCCCTTGGGAAAATAAATGGCTTCTCATGGAAATTTGGGAAGAGACATTACACCAAGGTCTCACTTAACCTAGAGCTTGATAGGGAGGGTTTGGATTTCTCAGGAATCCTTGAAAGCCTAGAATTGGTAGTTAATAGAGTTTATCTTCTAAGACTTTTCAATTATGACTTGGCCATATTGTAGGAGTTTTGGTCCTAGTGTCTCTCAGCTTTCCAATTGTGAATGCTTTACTTCCACCTGTAGTCAACAGAGAGAATCTGATTAACTTTCTTGTCAGACCAAAGGATTCAACATCCCATGGATTCAACATCCTATGGATTAACTGCCTCTATTCAAGGACTAGTCCTGCTTCAATTGGCCAAGCTTGGGAATGAGAGGGGTTTGAACATGTGGCTGCAGGTGTTGTGGGCGGGCAGAATCCCTTAGGGGGATATACGAGCAAACAGGTGATGGCTACCATCACTAACTACTAAATTATTCCAGGCCAGAGAAGAACATGATCAAATGCCTGAAATTATTTTTATTTTTGGATGGAGGAGTGGTCATCGGCATCCTGAATTCATGTATATTTCGTCTTCCAATTGTAATTTTTATTGCATAATGCTATGTTCCATTTTGGCTTATACTCTAGAACCCTTTATAAACTTGTACATGAACCAAAGGAAGGGAAATGAGTTAATAAGATAGTTCTCAGAGGATTGTCTTATTACTTTTTCTACAGCCTGCTGACTACTTGGTGTGGGCACATACAGGAAGCATAGAGTTAAGAAATTTATAACTTACTACTAAAATATGCTTCTGTTCTAGAATTATGCCAAGTGAATGGATCAGATGGTCTTTTACTAACATAATGAACGTATTCCTTAGTTTAGCTATGAAAATGAGGAGAAGATAATTTGAGGAAGAGAGGTTTTGGGATACTCATCGTTGGCTCTAAGCTTTGTTTTCCTTCTCCTTAGAAAACTAAATTAAATGTCTTTTACTGAACAGCCTGGCACTTCTCACTTGTATAAACTCTTAATCCAATATTATAGAAATAAAAGTTTCCATAAACTTTGCAAATAAAATTAAAACTGTTAAGAAATATCAACTAATGTTTTTCATTGCTAAAATCTTTTCTAAAGTCATGCAAAACCAGGCCAGGCACCCATGGCCTTCTTTTTTCTTTTCAGTAGGTCCCAAAGGACTCACATGCTTTCTTCTTCTTTTGTAAATGCTACCTTATCTTCAAGCCCCTTGGGGTTCCCTTCTGTCCTCCAAAATTGAGCTCATAAATGTGATACAGTGACCCCAGTTCCTTTGGTATTTTTTGTTCTCAAGGATAAGCAGGAAAGCTGCTAAATAACAACAAAAAGTCACCATACCTACTACAAAATTGCAAACACAGGGAATCACAAACCTTGCAAATTTCTTAGAATGGTAGTTCCTAACCTGAATCTAAAGTGGTAACTGAAACTCCCGTGGACTGCTATTTTTAGATTTTTAATCTTTGGGATAGGATTTACCAAAACTCTCTTTTCTCACATTACATCCTTCCCTGCTGACAGAACAGAACAGGTGGAACACTATCATCTTGGCTCAAGGGGACAAGTCCGAATTTTCAAAGGCCACCCGACTAACTGACGACTACTGCACGAGACACTGGCCTTGCTCAAGAAAAGTCTTCAGTGCCTTTCCCCCTAAGGTTCACAAAGATTGTTTCCTGTTGATTAAGAATAAAACGACTCAATCAATGCAAAGGTCCTTATGGCCTTCCCTGTTCGCCCTGTTCGCCTATGCCGTGAGCTCAGCTCCTTGTCCTCCCTAAGTCTGAGATCTTCTATTAGTCTCCTCCACTGGGGTTTCTTTCTTAGTCAGTCTAATGCCATTCTTTTGCAGGTTGGGTTTAGCTAGAAAAAAAATCTCCCATTCTATTTTATATTATAGAACAGAGAAATCTAGAAAGCTGGTAAAGAAGAAAAATACGACATAAATTTTGTTTTCTCTCTTCCACTTCTGCTCACCAGCATTGGCCACAAACGTTGCTGCCGTTCTTTACACTTCAAGTTTGCATTCTTAGGGCCATGTTTACTGTTCTTTCTGTAGAGTATCTGAGTGTGAGTTGGGGTAGGGGGTGGGAATACAGACTTTTTTTCTTTCTTGGGAGTTATTTGTTCTAAAAGAGGCTCATAAATCAGATCAAGGATAAGTTAAAGAGAAACAAATCACTGCAATCTCTATGGGCTACACAACTGACTTCACCGGTTGTAGCTTTCAAGGAAATATATGAAATATTGTTGCTATCTAAAAGCAAAGTAAGAAATTGTATGTTACTATTTACAAAATAAATGGGATCATTTTTCACAACCTGACCTTTATACCGGGTACTTTTTCATCAGAAAATGTATCAATAGTAGAGAAAGAGAGAGAATGAACAGTGGAGATTAGTATGATAAATATGAAACTAAATCTACTTTCAAGACAACAGGTTTGAAATCCTTGAACACTGGCTGGAGTTTCTTGTTTTCCACATTAATCAAATGGTTTATCTAAGACAGTGCACCCTACTTTTGACTACATCTTATACAGAACAGAAGTGGGTTTTGAATTTATAGTTAATGGGTTCCTTTCCCACTTGTAATGCAGATAATTTCAGGTTCCAATAAGAAAGCAACTGAATTTTATCTCATCTGATAGTTTGAGGATAACATTCAAAATGGAAAAACTGGACTATACTAATATCATTTTAGCAAATAGTAAAACGTTTAAATTAAAAATAATCTGTGGCAAAATAGTTGATGTTATTTCTATTACTTCAAAATCTAGAGAAGCTATTCAGTATAAATGCCGTGTCGTTTAAAAGGTACACATGCCTACCCTAGAGGTGCAAATAAATTACTGTGTGTGTTTTTTAAAGATTTTATTTATTTGAGAGAGAGAGAAAGAGCACGAGCGGAGGTGTTGGGGTTAATGTAGAGCATGAAATTAGCCGTAATACCTGGCTCGCTAAAATGTAACACGCTGAGGGCAGGGGAGGTTTCTGAGAAGGGCGTAGGCCTTTGGAAAGCTGGGGGCCTGTCTGACCCCTCTGCCGTTGGAATGCGGCGGGGAGTTGCCTTCCCCGAAGCTCTCTTAGCCCAAACAGCTGTCCTGTGATCTAAGAGATGTATGCATTGTCCCCTAGGCTATGTTTAGCAGAACACACAGATTAGTGCATTGTATCTTTCCCATAAACAGATCCTCCTGGTTTCAGTAAGACCCCTTGTCACACATCACATGCTTGAGAAACAGTAATAAGGATTTGTGATTATCCTGAAGGACCAATAAAAGCGGGAGCAAAGAAGAGCAAAGGGTCTTCGTCTCTGAGCATTGACCCCCTTGCCTTCTCTCTTTCACGGCAAGGTTTGAGTCATCTTTCATCCGTCGGTACAGGGATGGCTGGCCATTCCAGGCATGGAGGGAGAGGGAGAAGCAGACTCTCTACCGAGCAGGGAGCCCAGTGGTGCAGGGGGCTACATCCAAGGACTCTGGGATCATGACCTGAGCCAAAGGCAGACACTTAACCAACTGAGCCACCCAGCTGCCCACATTACTGTTCTTTTCATTATCTTTTTTCTCATATTACTGAAAAAAGTAAAACAGCCTCAACCACACCATTTTACAATTATATAAAGGTTGAAAAAATTACCAAATATTTCCTCTGGAAACATTTCCAGCATAACCACTGTTAGGATGTCAGCACATCTCCTCCTTGATTTTCCCTGTGCTTTTTCTCACTCTTTTTCTCACACTTTTACCTTACATAGTTCCATACTGTTTTATTTAATACTTTCAGGTATTTACTTTTAATCAAAAAAGATACAAAGTGTATAGATTATCTCTTACTGCTTATGCAAACAATGATATCACAAGCAAAAAGTCAGAAACATTGACAAATCTGAGAGTTTTAAAAGTACATGCCTACATAGCTGGCTAACTACTCTTTGGTCTATGAATTGCAACATTTTATTTAGTTAAAACATAAAAAGTTGAAAGGGGGTGAAAAACAGAGCTACCAACTTCATTTCTTGGGAATGAATATATGCTAAAGGTATATTTATTTGAAATTTATCTGGGGTGGATAAGAGCTTTCACTCCTATATCTTGTAAGAGTTTGTAAATATCTTATCTCTCTGAATCTACTAATGGGCAGAGAGGTTGACTTCCTGGGGTTGAGGAAAGAGACTGGAAGCCATGTTAATATACTAAACAATGATACAGAAGTGTATTTGATCAATTTGAATGCCCCAACAATGCACAGATCACAGAAAAAGACAACAGAACCCCAGATGGAAGGAAGAATCTGGAAATGTGAGTCCACGTTTAGCAAAAAGTTCTGTTGGTATAAGGACCATAAGGTATAGCTGATTTTGAAACTCATTCCAGTTGGGGACTGTGGGGGTATTTGCATGACCTGGGACCAGTGATGAAATATGTGAGCCCAGAAAAAGCTACATGTGGGGACTCCTGCACCTTTGCTGTGGAGTATTCCCTGATAGAGCACAATAAATGAACATAAGAGTTGGCAAATATTCATCTCACCATATATAATATTGATTCCTGGGTAAATCAGGAGGTATTCCGTGGCAGAGGGGACGGTGGCAGTGGTGACACTTAAGGTCAAGGAAACTGGTGGCTGCATGGAGCTGCCCCTCTCAGTGGGTGCCTGGGCCATGAGACCCTGCCTTGGCCATGTACTCATGCAGCAAATGGGAGAGTTCTATCATTAACTACTAGAAGATTTTAAAGCAGGTGTGCCCTTGCTAGAAGGCCTTTCTCCAAACTGAGCATCCCGCAGAAAGCATGGTGATATGGTAATGGATCAGGAGTAGGGCTTTAGCTCCAAGGTGGCAACTTGGCTAAGAAGTCAAACCACACTGGGGAGCAGCACCAGTAGCAGAAGGAGGCAAAAGGCCAGAACTGATGAGACACAGTTTGTAAGCACCCTTGAGACTCCTCAAAGACATTTAAAAAGGTGCTTTCCATTAATAGGCAAATAGGGATTTGGAGCTCAAGATTTTAGTATTAACAGATATTAATGTTAATGTTCCTAGATTGCATTTGCTCTGTTGCGAGTGTGTTGGTGGAGGGGATGTCTCCACATTACCTAAGACAAATCTTGAACAAGTGTTTCATAAGTGATAAATTAGAAATTATTTTTCCAAGTCACTGTAGCTATTCTTCATTTATGTATGTCATCAGATTATGATTTGTGGCTTTTAATGGTCTTAGATAACTACAGCTTATTTACTAAAATCACAAAACGTTATTTTCAACAAGTGAAGTTACTATTGCATTAACATTTTCTTTAGTTTCTTCCTTTAAAAAATAATGTCAGAGTTTGTGTTTGCTTGCTTGTTTTAATTTTTGCTGTAGAAGTGATACTTGCTTGGCTTACAAAAATGTAAAGATAAAGAAAGCATGAAAAAGAAAATAAGTATTACTTATAATTCTACCACTAATTCCTTCTAAAACTCTCACATGGCTAGTGATCAGGATGTGTCAAACCTCAGAACTCTTTTATTACTCTGTTTTTGACCCATCTAAGAAAGCAATGAATGCCCCCAATTCCTTTTATCTCAGATTCTTTAAATCGGAAGTTAAACTGACTATTCATAATCTCTCAAAATAAGATGTCCTCCCTGTGAGAATTATCTATCCTTCCTACTTCTTGACTTGGTAAGTTGGTTGAGTGATTTCATGGTAAGAGTAATAATGAACAAAAGGATGTCACCCAAATGTACAGAATTTGGTAGCAATGATATTGGTAGCTAACACATTTTGAACTTAGTGTCAAGCTCCATGAGTTTCACAGGTATTGTCTTATTTGGTCTTCACAAGAACCCTGTGAGTGGATGCTATTATTATCTCTACAAATGAGGAAATGAAGGCACATAAAATTTGAGTAACTTGTCTACGGCTACATAACTCCAGCCAGTGGTCACATAGGCAAACTACCTTAATGTATTAACTATGGGAGATTAATGGATAAGCTGGCATTTACTAGTACACTTTTCATTTGGTATTGGCTATTGATATACAATTCCTCGCAATTTTTAAAGTGGAGAGCTTCTAAATTACAATAGGGCATATATGAAGGGCTGCATTTCAAAATGCCAGATTGGCAAACATCATAAAGGAATATAACTCACTTTGGAAGATGCCAATCATTGATGTCTCTTCTGTGGAGGATAAGTTGCATCATCGTGCTTTAGTTACAGATCACATTTCCAAATCACTCTGAATAAGGAAGGGACATATTTGTTGTATTTTAAATGTTATCCTTAGGCAATGTGAAATTGTGAAATTGGCCATATTCAGGTCAAAGGAAAGAGGTATAGAATTGAATATTATAGTAAATTCATGTTGGGTCATACAGCTTTTTTTTTTCCAAGAATCTAAATTTAACTGTATGGTTGTAGTAAATCTAATAAATTGTATGAGAACAGATAGATCAAGTTATTCCAGATGAACACAAGTGAACCATTTCCAGCAAATGGAAAGCATTATTATACCACACCAGCCTGTTACTCATTCAAGGTACAAAAATGTTAAGCAATGAACTTTATACCTGGGAAGTTTATTCATGTTACCTTTATCAGAAATCACACCTGCTATGATCCGAATTTTGCCAACGTTGTTTATCTGGGGCCATGAAGTATAGGAAGTAGAAGGATGAAGATATACTAGGGGAATTTAATCACACAGAAATCCAATTTAGATAACTTGCACACTGTGTAAAAGGGACTTTTCCACTTAAAGCAGCACTTGCCTACCAAGTATCAAAACTAAATGCTATTTTTTATCACAACTCTTTGAAACTGATGACCATGAACTTTGAGAGGCCATCTGCTGAAGGTGATAAATGACAAAGTATTTCGAGAGATATCAGTACTCTACACTCTCACCAGATCTAAGCGAAGATTCTTTCCTGAACAAGGAACAACAGGACTCATTTTAACCAGTTAAATACAAACTTAGGAACCCATTCTGTCCTATCCCGAATATGATTTTCAGTTCTTAGTTAGCATTACCCTAATTTCCAGCATGTTAAAACCCTTTGATTTTTTCCACAAAGGTAATCCACTAGGATAAAGACATTCCACTAAGGTAATGATAAGTTGCTTGGCAAGGAAATAAACTTACTGATCACATTATTAATTACTGAAGTAGTCCTTGTCTTTTCTGTAGCATTTTCTTCTGTTCTTCTTCCATATGTTAATATGCTACATTCATTGTTTAATGCTTAAACTTTCACTTTTTCATTGAAAATCCAGATAGAAATTTATGCCAAAAATATCATTTTAATGCATTTAATTCTTATAACTAAAATATTCTAAAATTTTTTCACCTTGAAAGGAGACTTTGTCACCTTTTGCTGGAAAGTTGTGTGGTGGAGTTACTGCATAGATTATAAGTGTTGTTGGCAACATCAAAATTACGTTCCAAGGGCGTAGGCCTGCCATCCTCACCTCATTAGATTCTCTTCATACTGTAGTTCTCATGTTGATGCCTTATCTATGTCATCTAGGCTTTTCAACCTAGAGAACTTCTTCATCTATCTAAAACATTAAGGCTTGTTCTTTCAAACTAGAAAGAATCTGATTCTATTAATTCAGTCAGACCTTTTTCTTCCATTAAGAGTTGATTTTTTAAACTTGATTTTTTTTAAATTTCACTTTTTTCACCTTTTTTTTTTTTACCATTTTGTCCCAAGTGTAATCAACATACAGTGTTATGTTAGTTTCAGGTGTACAATATAATGATTCAACAACTCTATACATCACTCAGTGCTCCCTGAGATAAGTGTACTCTTTTTTTAATTTTATTTTAATTCTGGTAGAGTTAACCTACAGTGTTAGATTAGTTTCAGGTGTACAATATAGTGATTCAACAATTCCATACATGACTCAGTGCTCCTTATTCCCCATCACCTATTTCACCTATCCCTTCAACCGCCTCCCCTCAGGGAACCACCAGTTTGTTCTTTATATCTAAGCATTTGTTTGGTTTTGTTTTTCCCATTAAGATCTGATTTAAAGCTCATTTCCAGCAAATTTTCTCTGATCAACCCCATTACTCTTTGATTCTGCCTCATCTTTGTTATTGGCATACTTAGATATATTGGTTTTAGTGTTTTGCTTAGTAATTGTATTTTACCTGTGGTTTAACTCACAAGACTATTCCAAGCTTCTCATTGTTGTTCACAACATCCCCTCCATCTTTTGTAATCTCTTGCATCATCTTCATCGCCTTTGGCAATGGTTATAGTATTTCATCGCCTTTGGCAAGCTTCGAGAACTGATTGATTCAACCATTTATCAATTGTCAGAACTTTCTTTTTTTTTGGAGGTGATAAATATCAGTCCCTCTAGCTTTTAGAAGATCCTTCATAGCCTCTTTATAAGGTGGAATACTGTAGTTAAAGCAAGTTTAAGCCAATATCTGTCAAATATCAAATAATTATTAGAAATAAAGCACAAAACAGTCATAAGTCCTGGCGTGTTTTCTGTTTGTTTGTTTGTTAATCTCAGGGAATCTTTGAACTCCATCTTCAGCCACTTTGGACAATTGCCTTACAGGAACAAAATATAAGAATACAGGATTTGTGGCATTATAATCCCAAAGCTCTGTTTTGTCTGGTGTCTCCACTCCTATCACAGAGTAATTTGTTGCCATATCTGATAAAAAGGTGGATTTATCCTGCTATTAAATACAACTTCAAGATAACTCCTTCCTTCACACAAGGACCCAGGGGTAGTGAATATTCCCAACTAACGTGGAAAATCCCTGCTAGTAGAAAACCATTCTGCAAGTCAAAGCATCAGCCAAAAGGTATTGAGGGACACTGTTTAGATGTTACAAAACACATTTTGGATATACATGGGAATTGGAAATGGACCAGGTGATGATATATTCAGGAATAACTTTTATTTGTATTAGGCATTATTTTGTTATTTTGTTTAACAAGAGCTAATGTTATTCTGACAACATAAAAAGACACTTTTATCTTTTGGAGTGTGACTTTAAATTGTCTGTGTAATGTGTTTGGTAATGTTATGAATCTCCCATACTACCACTCCATCCCATTTCACAGAAGAGTCATTTTGTGGACTGCCTAGAGTGCTGGATGATTCTGCCAAAGGACTGACATTGCACTTTGCTCAGGAGAGTCCATGAGGACTGGGTGGGCATGCTCCTGGCTCGCCTGACTAGGTAAGGTGATTTCTTGCTTGCTAATAAATGAGTATTTGTCAGAAGATAGTTTAAGACTTGTTTCTATTATAGCAAGCCACCTGTTAGTGAGAAGTGCTAGCTGAAGGCTTTCTACAAATGACAAAAAGAACTCTGAAATTTCTGAAATGCAAAATTGGCTTGTGTTGGTTAGCAACAATAGGATTTTATCATTGACTGGGCATTTGAATGATATGTTCTCTAAATCTTCCCCTAATCAGATACTAAACCATCTAAGAAAAACTATACTGACCTATTAGTAATGAGATTTTTCTCCCAGACCTTGTCTTTGAAATAGTAGCTGCGTCACAAGTATCTTCTTATCTGAGTTTTAAAAAAAAAAAATTTAAGATTTTATTTATTTATTTGACAGAGAGAGACACAGCGAGTGAGGGAACACAAGCAGGGGGAGTGGGAGAGGGAGAAGCAGGCTTCCCGCGGAGCAGGGAGCCCGATGCAGGGCTCTGTCCCAGGACCCAGGGATCATGACCTGAGGCGAAGGCAGATGCTTAACAACTGAGCCACCCAGGCACCCCTGAGTTTTTTTTTTTTAATCACCACATTCTCTCTAAAAGTATGAGGGTGTTCTAGCGGCACTAACAATCTAATCCAAGGTCTTATTTTGTAATATCAGTCAGTATTTCATTTTTACAGAAAGAATGGCTGGTGTGGGTTAATACAGCACATCAGGTAAGTGTAGGTCAAATAGGTTTCTGTGACAGTTCTTTTCCCCTCACCCTTCCGTGCAGCAGAGGGCAGTAGTGAACTGTGCATGTTTCCTCTAGGAACAAACCAAACAAATATAATTACATAATTTAAAAATCATATTGAAAATGATGCACATTCAATAGTATTTTTGGTCCCCTGAACACATAGTAATTTACCTGGGTTACAATTTAGTATATGGTAGCTAATTTCATATCTCAGACTTACGGTCCCATTCAGACAAATTAGGATTTCAGTGTAACATTGTATTGCATCGTCATTCACAAATCAGATGTGGGCTGAAATTAAATATTTTTTTCCTAAGAAAAATATAATAGCCTAAAGGAAATTTTATAGCATAGAGGTATTTAGCTATTTCTAGACTTAAAACATTGTCTTCTTCAAGATAAATATAATATTGTAATGAAATTTTGTCTTCCTGAAAACGTTTTTTAATAAATTAATTTAAAATATTTTTTTACCAAATAATCACATTTATGGAATTTTTATTAACTTTTTTTATTTATGCAATTGAACTGAAGTATTAAATTTCAACTTTTAGACATTATTTACCTACATATTTTCATACTTATCCATATTTTCCCTTAAATGTCATCTATTGTCTTCCTAGTAAAGAAGATGAAAAGTTAGTGCCCTTACCACCCTCTGGTATTCACCATATTCCTCCAAAATACCACTTTATATTATTCAGTTTTATGCCCTATGCCTTACTCATAGAGGGCAATTATTAAACATATGTCTACTGAGTATTCAAAAGAAATTTCCAATTAAGGAAAGGCTACTCACATTTACTCAGTCCTGACCCTGTGCATAGGGTTTCCAGTTGCTGTTAAACCACCATCACACAGAAAACCATTTCTGTTTATCTTTTCAGATTGTAGCATCTGAATAGATCTTTTCAAAGTAGAAAAAAGTTCATGTGGTTCTTGGGGAAAAGCTTGTTAGAAGAGAAAATATCTTAGAGTTTAGTTACACAGCTCATGTTTAAATCCTGGCTCCACTCGTCAGTTGCCAGACTTCACCACTTTTGCTGCCAATCTAAGTCTTCTCAGAGATGTGCAGCAGTGGCAATGAACATTTTCATATTCTGCTTATCTTGTTTGCTTCCATTCTTACTTGGAGGAACCTGCCACTCCCTTGAGGAGGCCCAGTATTTAAACTCAGATATCTTAGTAATTACATTACATATAAATGGAAAATATTCCAATTAAAAGACAAAGTTTGCTGACTGAATAAAAAAAGAAAATTGAACTATATGCTATTTGTAAGAGGCACACATTAATCACATTAATTAGAAAAATAGGATGAGGAGCACCTACCTGGGTAGCTCAGTCAGTTAAAGGTCTGACTCTTGGCTTTGGCTCAGGTCATGATATCTGGGTCATGAGACAGAGCTCTGCACTGGCTCCATGGTCAGCAGGCAGTTTGCTTGAGATTCTCTGCCTCTGCCCCTTCTCTCTTTCACTCTCTCTCTCAAATAAATAAATAAATAAATAAATAAATAAATAAAATATTTAGAAAAATAAAGAGGATGAAAGTACAAGAAAGAAAAAGATTTCCCATGCAAACACTATTTAAAAAAAAAAAAGCTGGTGTAAGTATATCAATATCAAAGTAGATTATAAGATAGTAGATATAAGTGAGACATTTCATATCGAACAGGGCCAATTCAAGAGAAAGATGTAACTATTTAATATTTATATTCACTTAAATATATATTTTAAAATGTAAAAAGGAGAGCTGACAAAATTGAATGAAGAATAAAAGCAAAGTCAATATTGGAGATTTTAACACACTTTTCTCTGTAACTCATGGGAAAAAATTGCTAAAATCAATAAAGATTTAGAAGATTTGAGCAACACAATTGACTTTATTGACATATATTGATTATGACTCCTAAAACCATAAAATATATGTACTTTTCCATCTCACAGGGAACATTTACCAAAATCATACAAGTCTTGGACCACAGAGTGAATATCAACAAATTGTAAAGAATTGAAATCATGCAGAGATCTCTAGACAACAGAACTAAACTAGAAATCACCAAGAGTAAAATAACTACAAAATCTGTAAATGTTTGGAACCAATCAGCACACTTTTAAATAAACCACTAGTCAAAGAAGAATTTACAAAGGAAGTTAGGAGATATTTTAAATTGAATGATAATTTAATATATCAAAACCTGTGGAATGCTGCTAACACTGCATTTAAGGAAAATTTTGATTTGTCTCTCTGGTTTCATCTTGTTTCATTTTTCCCTCCCTTCCCCTATGATCCTCTGTCTTGTTTCTCAAATTCCTTGTATCAGTGAGATCATATCATACTTGTCTTTCTCTGATTGACTTATTTCGCTTAACATAATACCCTCTAGTTCCATCCAACGTGATATTTTTAAAAGCCAATTTTCTTAAAATTTATCTACAGATGCTATATCATCTCAATGAAAATTCTACTTTA
Source organism: Zalophus californianus (assembly GCF_009762305.2). Classification (NCBI taxonomy): domain Eukaryota; kingdom Metazoa; phylum Chordata; class Mammalia; order Carnivora; family Otariidae; genus Zalophus; species Zalophus californianus. Next base: position 122,909,152 of record NC_045599.1, on the reverse strand, counting down.
TGTGTGTGTGAAATTGACACATTTTCTATGGGAATGCAGAAGACCTAATAAAGTAAAGCAATTTTGGTACAGAAAAACAAATAAAGTATGTTCAGTACCAGATACAAAGATTAGCTATAAAGCTGTAATAACTAAAATACTGTAGGATTAGCATAAACACAGACAAACAGACCAATGAACTATAATAGAGAGCCCAGAAACAGTTCTGCACATGATGTTCAGTATGTTATATGACAAAAGCACCACTGCAGTTGAGTAGGGTAAATAGTGCTGGGTTCATTGGATATCTATATGGAAAAATGAACTTTGATCGTTTACATATTTGATTAATTAATGAATTAGTTAATTAACTTGAGATGGATCATAGACCCAATATAAAAAAGGAAACAATAAAGCTACCCGAAGGAAACAGTAGAAAATCTTCAAGACCTTGGTATAAACAAAGATTTCTTAAAAAGAGTGCAAAAGAATAACTGGCAAGATGGTGGAGGAGTAGGAGACCTGGATTTCATCTGGTTTCAGGAATTCAGCTGAATAGGGACCAAACCATTTTGAACACCTACGAACTCAACAGGAGATCGAAGAGAAGAATAACAACAACTCTCTGAACAGAAAAGCGACCACTTACTGGAAGGTAGGACGTGCAGAGAAGTGAATCCGAGGCGATAATCGGGAGGATAGACGGCGGGGGAGGGGACCACCATCAGCCGCTTAGAGCCACAGAGCACAAAATCGGAACTTTTAGAAGTCGGCTCCGCTGAGGGACGTCGCTCCACTGGCTAAACTGAGGGTGGAAACTTTGTGGGACAGTGTGGTCTCAGGACCCTTGGGGTCACAGAAAGACCGGGGGTGCCTGAGTGCGGCAGAGCTCCCAGGTATCGGAGCAGGGAAGCCGGCTGCAGAGACGCAGCCGAGGCGCCGGATCTCAGCTCGGGGTGGCCATAAACTGTGATCCGTGGCCCAGTCGGGCCACTGCTCCTCCAGCAGGGACCCAAAAAGCGGCAGATCCGGGGAGACGCCCCTTCCTCCCCTGGGAGGAGCGGTGCGGGAGCGCACCGCAGTGATCTGCTGGGTTTGGAGACTCCACACGGGGTCGGGTCGGGTGCCAGAGATAGAAACGCTCGGTCACAGGCCGGGTGAGCACGGGTGAGCACGGAGTGCGGTGGGAGACCGGGGACACGGGGTGACTGACAGCTTTTCTCTGGGGGTGCACTGAGGAGCGGGGCCCCGAGTTCTCAGCTCCTCTGGGTGGAGATTGGGAGGCCACCATTTTCACTCTAGTCCTCCAAAGCTGTACCAAGAGCTTGCCGGGAACAAAAGCTCCTGAGAGCAAACCCGAGCAGCTTGCTTAGCCCAGACAAACAAGGGCGGGGCAATTCCGCCTCCGGCAAAGACATTTGGGAACCACGGCAACAGGTCCCTCCCCCAGAAGATCACCACGAACAGCCAGCAAGCCAAGACCAAGTTTACCAAACAAGGAGAACGGGAGAACTCCAGCACTAGGGGAATACTGCACAGAGAATTCATTGCTTTTTTACCATGATTCATTAGTTTTTCAAAGTTAATATTTTTTTAGCTGTTTTTTTTTTAATTTTTCTTTTTCCCTTTTTCAACCAACATCTTATCAATCCCTTTTAAAAAAATATTTTTTATTTTTCATTTTTAGAGTCATACTTTATCCCTTCATAGTAGTTACCCTTATTTTTGGCATATATATATATATAAGTTGTTCTGTCTTTAAAATTTTGAGATACAGTTTCTTCTAATGGATCAAAATATACCCTAAATCACTAGTGTACGGCTTTGTTCTAGTCTCCTGCCTGATCACAATTTCTCCCTTTTTTTTCTTTTCTTTTTTTTTAAATCTTCTTTCTTTTTTCAAACAACTTCTTGTCTTATCAATTCCTTTTATAAAATCTTTTATAATTTTCATCTTTACAGTTATCTTCCATCCCTTCATTGTATCAACCCTTATTTTGTACATATATAAGTCTTTCTTCCTTTAAAATTTTAGGAGGTACATTCTTCTAACAGACCAAAATATGCCCCAAATCTAGTGTGTGGCACTGATCTATGCACTAGCCTGATCACATTTGATCACATTCTGTTTTTTTTGTTTTGTTCTGTTTTTGTTTGTTTTTATCTTTTTCTTTTCCTTTTTTTTTTCTCTTTCTTTTTTCTTTCTTTCTCTTTCTTTTCCCCTGGTTTCAGGTCTTTTCTGATTTGTATAGAGTATATTTGCTGGGGACGTTGTTAACCTGTTAGCATTTTGTTCTCTCATTCATCTATTCTCCTCTGGACAAAATGATAAGATGAAAAAAATCACCTCAGCAAAAAGAACAAGAGGTAGTACCCTCTGCCAGGGACCTACTCAATACAGACATTAGTACGATGTCGGACCTAGAGTTCAGAATCATGACTTTAAAGATACTAGCTGGGCTTGAAAAAAGCGTGGAAGTTATTAGAGAAACCCTTTCTAGAGAAATAAAAGAACTAAAATCTAACCAAGTTGAAATCATAAAGGCTATAAATGAGGTGCAATCAAAAATGGGGGCACTAACTGCTGGGATAAATGAGGCAGAAGAGAGAATCAGCGATATAGAAGACCAAACGATGGAAAATAAAGAGACTGAGAAAAAGAGAGAAACAACTACAGGATCACGAGGGCAGAATTCGAGAGATAAGCGATATGATAAGATGAAACAACATTAGAATAATTGGGATCCCAGAAGAAGAAGAAAGAGAGAGAGGGGCAGAAGGTATATTGGAGCAAATAATAGCAGAGAACTTCCCTAATGTGGGGAAGGAAACAGGCATCAAAATCCAGGAGGCACAGAGAACACATCCCAAAAATCAATAAAAATAGGTCAACAGCCTGACATCTAATAGTAAAACTTATGAGTCTCAGAGACAAAGAGAAAATCCTGAAAGCCGCTCGGAAAAAGAGATATGTAACCTACAATAGTAGAAACATTAGATTGGCAACAGACCTATCCACAGAGACCTGGCAGGCCAGAAAGGACTGGCATGATATCTTCAGAGAACTAAACGAGAAAAATATGCAGCCAAGAATACTATATCCAGCTAGGCTCTCATTGAAAATTGAAGGAGAGATAAAAAGCTTCCAGGATGAACAAAAACTAAAGGAATTTGCAAACATGAAGCCAGCCCTCCAAGAAATATTGAAAGGGGTCTTCTAAGCAAAGAGAGACCCTAAAAGCAGCATAGATCAGAAAGGAACACAGACAATATACGGTAATAGTCACCTACAGGCAATACAATGGCACTAAATTCATATCTTTCAATAGTTACCCTGAATGTAAATGGGCTCAATGCCCCAATCAAAAGACACAGGCTATCAGATTGGATTAAAAAACAAGACCCATCAATATGTTGTCTGCAAGAGACTCATTTTAGACCCAAAGACACCCCCAGATTGAAAGTGAGGGGGTGGAAAACCATTTACCATGCTAATGGACACCAAAAGAAAGCTGGGGTGGCAATCCTTATATCAGACAAATTAGATTTTAAAACAAAGACTGTAATAAGAGATGAAGAAGGACACTATATCCTACTTAAAGGGTCTATCCAACAAGAAGATCTAACAATTGAAAATATCTATGCCCCTAACATGGGAGCAGCCAATTATATAAGGCAATTAATAACAAAAGCAAAGAAACACATTGACAACAATATAATAATAGTGGGAGACTTTAACACCCCCCTGACTGAAATGGACAGATCATCTAAGCAAAAGATCAACAAGGAAATAAAGACTTTAAATGACACACTGGACCAAATGGACTTCACGGACATATTCAGAACATTCCATCCCAAAGCAACAGAATACACATTCTTCTCTAGTGCCCATGGAACATTCTCCAGAATAGATCACATCCTAGTCACAAATCAGGTCTCAACCGGTACCAAAAGATTGGGATTTTTCCCTGCATATTTTCAGACCACAATGCCTGAAACTAGAACTCAATCACAAGAGGAAAGTCGGAAAGAACTCAAATACATGGAGGATAAAGACCATCCTACTAAAGAATGAATGGGTCAACCAGGAAATTAAAGAACAATTAAAAAAATTCATGGAAACCAATGAAAATGAAAACACAACTGTTCAAAATCTTTGGGATACAGCAAAGGCAGTCCTGAGAGGAAAGTATATAGCAATACAAGCCTTTCTCAAGAAACAAGAAAGGTCTCAAATACACAACCTAACCCTACACCTAAAGGAGCTGGAGAAAGAACAGCAAATAAAGCCTAAACCCAGCAGGAGAAGAGAAATAATAAAGATCAGAGCAGAAATCAATGAAATAGAAACCAAAAGAACAGTAGAACAGATCAACGAAACTAGGAGCTGGTTCTTTGAAAGAGTTAACAAGATTGATAAACCCCTGGCCAGACTGATCAAAAAGAAAAGAGAAATGACCCCAATTAACAAAATCATGAATGAAAGAGGAGAGATCACAACCAACACCAAAGACATACAAACAATTATAAGAACATATTATGAACAACTCTATGCCAGCAAATTAGATAACCTGGAAGAAATGGGTGCATTCCTAGAGATGTATCAACTACCAAAATTGAACCAGGAAGAAATAGAAAACCTGAACAGACCTATAACCCCTAAGGAAATTGAAGCAGTCATCAAAAATCTCCCAACAAACAAGAGTCCAGGGCCAGATGGCTTCCCAGTGGAATTCTACCAAACATTTAAAGAAGAATTCATACCTATTCTCCTGAAACTGTTCCAAAAAATAGAAATGGAAGGAAAACTTCCAAACTCATTTTATGAGGCCACCATTACCTTGATCCCAAACAAAGACCCCATCAAAAAGGAGAATTACAGACCAATATCCTTGATGAACATGGATGCAAAAATTCTCACCAAAATACTAGCCAATAGGATCCAACAGCACATTAAAAGGATTATTCACCACGACCAAGTTGGATTTATCCCTGGGCTACAAGGTAGGTTCAACATCCGCAAATCAATCAACGTGATACAATATATTAACAAAAGAAAGAACAAGAATCATATGATCCTCTCAATAGATGCAGAAAAAGCATTTGACAAAGTACAGCATCCTTTCTTGATCAAAACTCTTCAGAGTATAGCGATAGAGGGTACATACCTCAATGTCATAAAAGCCATCTATGAAAAACCTACAGCGAATATCATTCTCAATGGGGAAAAGCTGAGAGCTTTCCCCCTAAGGTCAGGAACGCGGCAGGGATGTCCACTCTCACCACTGCTATTCAACATAGTATTAGAAGTCCTAGCCACAGCAATCAGACAACAAAAAGAAATCAAAGGCATCCAAATTGGCAAGGAGGAAGTCAAACTCTCACTCTTTGCAGATGATATGATACTGTATGTGGAAAACCCAAAAGACTCCACCCCAAAACTGCTAGAACTCATACAGGAATTCAGTAAAGTGGCAGGATATAAAATCAATGCACAGAAATCAGTGGCATTCCTATACACCAACAAGACAGAAGAGAGACAAATCAAGGATTCGATCCCATTTACAATTGCACCCAAAACCATAAGATACCTAGGAATAAATTTAACCTAAGAGGCAAGAGATCTGTACTCAGAAAACTATAAAATACTCATGAAAGAAATTGAAGAAGACACAAAGAAATGGAAAAACGTTCCATGCTCATGGATTGGAAGAACAAATATTGTGAAGATGTCAATGCTACCTAGAGCAATCTACACATTCAATGAAATCCCCATCAAAATGCCATCCACTTTTTTCAAAGAAATGGAACAAATAATCCTAAAATTTGTATGGAAACAGAAGAGACCCCAACTAGCCAGAGGAATATTGAAAAAGAAAAGCAAAGCTGGTGGCATCACAATTCCGGACTTCCAGCTCTATTACAAAGCTGTCATCATCAAGACAGTATGGTACTGGCACAAAAACAGACACATAGATCAATGGAACAGAATAGAGAACCCAGAAATGGACCCTCAACTCTATGGTCAACTAATCTTTGACAAAGCAGGAAAGAATGTCCAATGGAAAAAAGACAGTCTCTTCAACAAATGGTGTTGGGAAAATTGGACAGCCACATGCAGAAGAATGAAACCGGACCATTTCCTTACACCACACACAAAAATAGACCCCAAATGGTTGAAAGACCTAAAGGTGAGACAGGAGTCCATCAAAATCCTAAAGGAGAACACAGGCAGCAATCTTTTCAACCTCAGCCACAGCAACTTCTTCCTAGAAACATCACCAAAGGCAAGGGAAGCAAGGGCAAAAATGAACTATTGGGATTTCATCAAGAGAAAAAGCTTTTGCACAGCAAAAGAAACAGTCCACAAAACCAAAAGACAATCGACAGAATGGGAGAAAATATTTGCAAATGACATATCAGATAAAGGGCTAGTATCCAAGATCTCTAAAGAACTTATCAAACCCAACACCCAAAGAACAAATAATCCAATCAAGAAATGGGCAGAAGACAAGAACAGACATTTTTCCAAAGAAGACGTCCAAATGGCCAACAGACACATGAAAAAGTGCTCAACATCGCTCAGCATCAGGGAAATCCAAATCAAAACCTTAATGAGATACCACCTCACACCAGTCAGAATGGCTAAAATTAACAAGTCAGGAAATGACAGATGTTGGCGGGGATGCGGAGAAAGGGGAACACTCCTACACTGTTGGTGGGAATGCAAGCTGGTGCAACCCCTCTGGAAAACAGTATGGAGGTTCCTGAAACAGTTGAAAATAGAGCTACCATACGATCCAGCAATTGCACTACTGGGTATTTACCCCAAAGATACAAATGTAGGGATCCGAAGGGGTACGTGCACCCCAATGTTTATAGCAGCAATGTCCACAATAGCGAAACTGTGGAAAGAGCCAAGATGTCCTTCAACAGATGAATGGATAAAGAAGAAGTGGTATATATACACAATGGAATATTATGCAGCCATCAAAAGGAATGAGATCTTACCATTTGCAATGACGTGGATGCACCTGGAGGGTGTTATGCTGAGTGAAATAAGTCAATTAGAGAAAGACATGTATCATATGACCTCACTGATATGAGGAATTCTTAATCTCAGGAAACAAACTGAGGGTTGCTGGAGTGGTGGGGGGGGGAGGGATGGGGTGGCTGGGTGATAGACGCTGGGGAGGGTATGTGCTATGGTGAGCGCTGTGAATTGTGCAAGACTGTTGAATCACAGATTTGTACTTCTGAAACAAATAATGCAATATATGTTAAAAAAAAAAGAAGAAGAAGATAGCAGGAGGGGAAGAATGAAGGGGAGTAAGTCGAAGGGGGAGACGAACCATGAGAGATGATGGACTCTGAAAAACAAACTGAGCGTTCTAGAGGGGAGGGGGGTGGGGGGATGGGTTAGCCTGGTGATGGGTATTAAAGAGGGCACATTCTGCGTGGAGCACTGGGTGTTATGCACAAACAATGAATCATGGAACACTACATCCAAAACTAATGATGTAATGTATGGTGATTAACATAATAAAAAAATTTAAAAAAAGTTTTCCAATAACTGAAAAAAAAAAAGAGTGCAAAAACCCAATCCATAATAGAAAACATTAACAAGTGGACTGCATTAAAATTAAAAATGTACACTTATTGAAAGACATTTTTAACATTAAAACTGCTAAAGGCAAATAACAGAGTGGATATTTGTGACACATACATTTCATAAAGGACTTATATTCATAACAAAGAGCTGCTACAAAATAAAACAGACAAAAAAGAATGACATGATGTTTAAAAATGGCCAAAGACTTAAACAGACCTGTCATAAAAGGATGTATCCAAATGATTGCTAAGATATTAAAATACACATTTCACAAAGAAAGATGCCCAAATAGCCAAGCGATCAGGGAATTGCAAATGAAGGCACAATGAGATAGAGATACACATCTACAACAAGAGCTAAAGTTAAAAAGATTGTCAATTCCAGCAAGGATACAGAGCAGATAGGGAAAGTAAGTGGTGGAGACCAGGGAACCATAGACACCCTTAGTCTGTGAGAGCTCAAATATCGAACTTAGAAGAAGCCCAGGGGAAGAGAAACCCAGGCAGGGACTGCCAAGTTAGGCTCACCATGGAGGGAGCCCTCTCTTCCAGTATGCTGGTGCCTCCATTGGCCAAACCTAAGTTGGAAGCCAGATAGCACTGGATGTGGTGATGTGGTTTATAAAAGTCAGGTGTCCCATTGATCTATCTCTCTATTTTTGTTCCAGTACCATACTGTCTTGATGATTACAGCTTTGTGATATAGCTTGAAGCTTTGCTTTACTTTTTCAACATTCCTCTGGCTACTCGGGGTCTTTTCTAGTTCCATACAAATTATAGGATTATTTGTTCCAGCTCTGTGAAAAAAGCTGGTGGTATTTTGATAGGGATTGCAATGAATGTGTAGATTGGTCTGGGTAACATAGACATTTTAACAATATTTTTTCTTCTACTCCATGAGCATGGAATGTTTTTCCATTTCTTTGTGTCTTCCTCAATTTCTTTCATAAGTGTTCTGTAGTTTTTAGAGTACAGATCCTTTACATCCTTGGTTAGGTTTATTCCTAGGTATCTTACAGTTTTTTGGTGCAACTGTAAGTGGGATCAATTCCTTAATTTCTCTCTCTTCTGTCTTATTGTTAGTGTATAGAAATGCAACTGATTTCTGTGCACTGATTTTATATCCTGCCACATTGCTGAATTCCTGTATGAGTTCTAGCAATTTTGGGGTGGAGTCTTTTGGGTTTTCCACATGAAGTAGCATGTCATCTGTGAAGAGTGAGAGTTTGACTTCTTCTTTGCCGATTTGAATGCGTTTTATTTCTTTTTGTTGTCTGATTACTGAGGCTAGGACTTCTAGTACATTGTTGAAAAACTGGTGAGAATAGGCATCCCTATCCTGTTCCTGATCTTCGGGGAAAAGCTCTCAGGTTTTCCCCATTGAGGATGATATTCACTGTGGGTTTTTCATAGATGGCTTTTATGATAATTGAGGTATGTTCCCTCTGTCCCTACACTGTGGAGAGTTTGGGACCCTCAACTCTATGGTCATCTAATCTTTGAAAAGCAGGAAAGAATATCCAATGGAAAAAGGACAGTCTCTTCAATAAATGGTCCTGGGAAAATTAGCCACATGCAGAAGAATGAAACTGGACCATTTTCTTACACCTTACACAAACATAAACTCAAAATAGATGAAAGACCTAAATGTGAGACAGGAATCTATCAAAATCCTAGAAGAGAACACAGGCAGCAACTTCTGTGACCTTGGCCACAGCAACTTCTTCCTGACATGTCTCTGAAGGCAAGGGAAACAAAAGCAAAAATAAACTATTGGGACCTCATTAAGATAAAAAGCTTCTTCACAGCAAAGGAAACAGTCAACAAAACTAAGGGGCAACCCACGGAATGGGAGAAAATATTTGCAAATGACATATTAGATAAAGGGCTAGTATCTAAGATCTATAAAGAACTTATCAAACTCAACACCCAAAACCCAAATAATCCAATCAAGAAATGGGCAGAAGACATAAACAGGCCCTTATCCCAAGAAGACATATGAAATGGCCAACAGACATATGAAAAAATGCCCCACATCCCTTTGCATCAGGGAAACACAAATTAAGATCACAATGAGATACCACCTCACACCAGTCAGAATGGCTAAAATTAACAAGATAGGAAACAATAAATGTTGGCAAGGATGCAGAGAAAGGGGAACCCTCTTAACCTGTTGATGGGAATGCAAGAGGGTACAGCCACTCTGGAAAACAGTGTGAAGATTCCTCAAGAAGTTAAAAATAGAGCTACCTTATGACCCAGCAATTGCACTACTATGTATTTACCCCAAAGATACAAATGTAGTGATCCAAAGGGCCACGTGCACACCATTGTTCATAGCAGCAATGTCCACAATAGCCAAACTGTGGAAAGAGCTGAGATGTCCATCAATAGATGAATGGATAAAGAAGATGTGGTATATATATACAATGGAATATTACTCAGCCATCAGAAAGGATGACTACTTAACCATTTACATTGATGTGGATGGAACTGAAGGGTAATATGCTGAGCAAAATAAGTCAGTCAGTGAAAGACAATTATCATATGGTTTCACTCATATATGGAATATAAGAAACAGTGCAGAGGATCATAGAGAAAGGGAGGAAAAACTGAATGGGAAGTCACCAGAGAGGGAGAAAAACCGTGAGACTCTTAACTATAGGTTAAGGTTATATATATATATATATATATATATATATATATATAAGGTTCCCCTCCTGCAGGTGGCTGGAGGGGAAGTGGGTGGGAGGATGGGCTAACTGGGTGATGGGCATTAAGGAAGGCACGTGATGTGATGAACACCAGGTATTGTACGCAACTGATAAATTGACTGCTACATCTGAAACTAATGAGGTACTATATATTGGCTAATTGAATTTAAATAATAAGAAATAAATAAATAATTTAAAAAAAAAGGTGGATCTGAAGGGGCAAAGATCCAGTACCATTTATTTATTTATGTATTTGTCATATCTATCAATACATCAATTTATCTATTTATCTACCTAATCTATTTATTTTTGAATTAGCTTGAGTGTGTGTGTGTGTGTGTGTGTGAAAGTTGTTGCATGTGTAAAATGAAATCAAATGGCCAAAGAGATTGAGAATCACAAACAACTAATATTTATCTACTTACTACATGCTAAGCATATTGACAGAAACTTCCAGGCTTCTTGCTTAAGATACAGAATGATTAGTTTTTTTTCAGTATGATTAAATTTTGGCAGTGGGAAAAGGAGATTAACTAAAAACAGTAACATAAGCTGCAGCAGAATTTTTTTAATGTTTCAAGGGAAAAATGGTCTCATAGCATATTTTATTAAAGTTCCATAATCAAAATTTATGGGAAAAGAGAATCAAGCATTGCCTATGATAGCTAGTAGCTATAATTAATTTGATTAATGCTATGGGAATTTAATATAACAATAATTAATATTATTTATAATTTGAATGACATTATTTGGGTATCTTATTCTCCTAAAGAAAGTATAGAAGGAGTGTTAAAACAACTACTACATTTTGCAACTTAGGGTTTTTCACATTAAGTACCTGGTTTTTCCTTGGTATGTAAGACATGTTTGTTGTAGAAAATGGAATATGTGCACAAAAAATACTTGTCATGTTCTAACCATCAAAAACAAAATTACATTTTGATATGTTCTGTAGTCTCTTTCAACAAATTTCTGAACATATAAACTTTAAAATAAAAGATCCTATTTTATGTATAGCTGAGTGTCTTCAACTTTCACCTATATCACAGACATTTCCCTATCTGAATAGTAATGCATATATTTTTATTGTTCATATCAGTAATAATTTCCTAATGAGAGATTTCTAGAAGTAACAGTATTTCATTAAGTTCACATAAATTATCTTAAAAATCTTGATACATAATAGCAAATCATTTTCCTGAAAAGATTCATCAATTTACATTCTTAGCAACATCTAATTAGAATGCAGATTCATAGTTCCTTCACTATTTTTTGACAACTTGATAAGTAAAAAAAATGGTATGTCATTATTTTATTCATTTTTTTAAAGACTCATTTACTGAACAAGTGTTGGGGGGGCGAGGGAGAATCTAAAGACTCCCCAGTGAACACAGAGCCTGACACAGGTCTTGATCTCATGACCCATGCGATCATGACCTGAGCCAAAACCAACAGTTGGATGCTTAACCAACTGAGCGACCCAGGTGCCCCATGGTGTGTCATTATTTTAATATGGATTTGCTTAATTGTGAGATTAAATGTGTTTCTTGTTTCTTGACTACTCATATTTCTCCTTTCACTGAAATCCATTTAACTGACTCCACATCTTCTGTTCTTTTGGCTAATGAATATTTTTAAAAATTATTTTTTAACAAAGAGTAGAGATACCCACATTTGTTATATAAGTGCCAAACAGTGTTATAATTTTTAACACTAAGGCAATTTTGGCTTTTTCTGTAGTCAAATGTATGATTATTTGTTTTATCTTTAGTATTTTGGGGTTTCACTTTGTTTTACATTTTAATATTTAACCCATGTAAAATTTATTTTAATGTATTTGCGAGGGGAGAATCTAATTTATCATATATATTAAAATTTTTTTGCAGATAGAAAAGCTTTCAAACAGTGTTTAAAAGTAACCTATACCTTCTTCACTGGATTGTTTTGTTCTTTACAAAAGCTATACTTTTGATTTTTGTTTCATGCTTTACAGCAATTGCCAGAACCTCTAATATAATATTAATAATGCTATTTACGTAAATCCTTATTTCTTCTTGATTTTCATAGAAATCCTTTTGCTATTTGTTATGCAAAACTTATTATTCTATCATAGTCTACATTTTGATTTACAATTATCTTTTAGATGTACTAGTTAATATACAGTATTTTAAGTTTTTTAATTGTGTGTATATACCATGATGAATGAGATTTAGAATTTATGTTTTTCTTATTTCCTTTTAACTGAACTGTATTGTGGTAGAATAATTGATATCTAAAATTTCTGCACTTTATAATTTATTGAGGGAGACTTTCTGATCCAGTGTATATTTTCTCTCCAATCTTCAATGAATACTTGAAAATGTAGATTGTAAAGTTAAATTTGTAGCTGTAACATTTTAAATTATTTTTTATTTACTTTTTGTCTACTCGATTGATTAAGAAATGTGTATTATGGTTGTAAGAGCAGAAATCCTCATGGTAGAACATACCAATACAAAATAGCCCTTAATTTAATTCCTTTTATCTCAGATTCTGCACTGATATGAATAGCACTTCAATGTTTCAGAATTTTTCAACTGTATCTTAGTCCATCTCTTTATTTTAACCTTTTATTGCTATTTTGTTTTAAATGTAATTCTTATAAGTCAAATTCTTTTAAGTTTAATTATTAATTTTTTTTAACTTTTCATATGTAATTTTATTTTTGTCTTTACTTCTACTCTGTATAAACAGTGGGCCATATTTGAGGTGCTTCTCCCCTCTATTTGGAAAAAAGGCTCTGCTGGATTGGCGTGCCCATGCCAACTTTTTTTTAAGTTTTTATTTAAATTCTAGTTAGTTAACATACAGTATAATATTAGTTTCAGGTGTATGATATAGTGATTCAACACTTCCATTAAACACCCAGTGCTCAACACAAGTGCCCTCCTTAATCCCCATCACCTATTTAACCCATCTCCCCACCCACTTTCCCTCTGATAACATTCAATTTGTCCTCTATAATTAAGAGTCTGTTTCTTGGTTTGCCTCTTTCTCTCTCTCTTTTTTCCCCCTTTGCTCATTTGTTTCGTTTCTTAAGTTCCACATATGAGTGAAATCATACAGCATTTGTCTTTCTCTGACTGACCTATTTCACTTAGCATAATACTGTCTAGCTCCATCCATGTCATTGCAAATGGCAAGATTTCCATTCCTTTTCATGGCTGAGTAATATTCCATTATATATATTGGTTTTTTATACATATATATATATATTCCATTATATATACCACCTTTTCTTTATCCATTAATCTGTTGATAGACATTTGGGCTGTTTCCATAATTTGATTATCACAGATAATGCTACCCTAAACATTGGGGTGCATGTATCCCTTAACGCAATCCCTATCAAAATACCAACAGCATTTTTCACAGAGCTAGAACAAACAATCCTAAATTTGTATGGAATTATAAAAGAACTTAAATAGCCAAAGCAACCTTGAAAAAGAAAAGCAAAGCCGGAGGCATCGCAATTCTGGACTTCAAGTTGTATTACAAAGCAGTAGTGATCAAAACAGTATGGTACTGGCACAAAAATGGACACATAGATCAATGGAACAGAATAGAAAACCCAGAAATGAGCCCACAACTATATGGTCAATTAACATTTGACAAAGCAGGAAAGAATATATCCAATGGGAAAAAGACAGTCTTTTCAATAAATGGTGCTAGGAAAATTGGACAGCCACATGCAAAAGAATGAAACTGGACCACTTTATTACACCAAACACAAAAATAAATTCAAAATGGATGAAAGACCTAAATGGGAGACGTGAAACCATAAAATTCCTAGAGGAGAACACAGGCAGTAATTTCTTTGACATTGGCCATAGCAACTTCCTTCTAGATGTATCTCCAGAATCAAGAGAAACAAAAGCAAACAGAAACTATTGGAACTTCATCAAAATAAATAGCTTCTGCACAGTGAAGGAACAATCAACAAAATTAAAAGGCAACCTATGGAATGGGAGAAGATATTTGGAAATGACATATTTGATAAAGGGTTAGTATCCAAAATATGTAAAGAACTTATGAAACTCAATATCCAAAAAACAAAAAATGGGCAGAAGACATGAATAGACATTTTTCCAGAGAAGACATACAGATGGCCAATAGACACATGAAAAGATGCTCAACATCACTCATCCTCAGGGAAACACAAATCAAAACTACAATGAGATATCACTCACATCTGTCAGAAAGGCTAAGATTAACAACTCAGGAAACAACAGATGTTGGCGAAGATGTGGAGAAAAAGGAACTCTCTTGCACTGTTGGTGGGAATACAAACTGGTGTAGCCACTGTGGACAACAGTATGGAAGTTTCTCAAAAAGTTAAAAATTGAACTATCCTACAATCAAGCAGTTGCACTACTAGATATTTCCTCAAAGAATACAAAAAATATATTATTAATTTAATATGAGAATTTTTAATAGGAAAATTTAATCTATTTCTATTCATTTCATAACAAATTAGCATGTCCAAAATAGAATTCCTCCCTACGCATTGTTATTCTCCAACAGGTCTCATCTCAATAAATGATACTGACATCCATCCAAATCCCAGGGTACCAGTCACAATTTCTCCCTCTTGCATACTTTGGAAATTCAATCCATCAGCAAATCCTGTTGGCTATACCTCCAAAGTGAATTTCAGTTCTACCTCTCCCTATCTTCCTTACCATTCTTTCTCACTTGGATTCTCACAATATTCCTTCTATTGCCTCCTTTAGTGGATTTTCCATCTAGGAGTCAGAGTTATATCTTTAAAATGTAATAGGGTTATGAATTCTTATGCTTAAAACCTTTCTATGGATTCTCATTGCATTTCAACTTAAACGCAAACTTTTTACTTTTTCTCACATGGGACTTACACTGTTTTACTTCTGTACCCTTTTCCAACCTCCATGTCAAGCTCTCTCAATTTCTCCAGCTCCTTCACACTGGCCTGTTATATCTTTGAACCAGTCAAGTTCATCCTTACTTTAAGACTTTTGTGTATGCGTTTCCTTTGCTTCAAATCATCTTCAACCCACATTTAGTATCGTGGCTCTTTTTCATATATAATGCCTCAGTTCACATATACCTCAGTCATGAGGCTTTCTTCTACGACTGTTCTATCTAAATAAGTTACTCCATCTTAACCCAGTAGAGTTACCACAGTGGCATTCAGACAGGAGAAGACATTCCCATGGATATTTGAGCAAGAACAAATTTAAGGGATTCTATGAATTGACTTAACTTCCAGATATTTTATTTTCCCAGGGTTTATGAAAATCTCCCAGTTGCCAAGCAAAGGAGCAAAGAAAGCTTACTGTAATGTTTAATCAGGACCATAAACCATAAACCTTTAAGGCCACTTCTCTTTCCCTGTGTTATAAACATTTCTCTTAATAGTGAAATGTGGCACTGGCAGCAGGGTATTTTGGCTCTGTTAGGGTGTTTTGAATGTAGATATATGGTGGAGTGTACAGGTAGGAATAACTCATTTAATAAATTCATATGAACAAAGTCAAAGACTGCATCACTCTTTTTTTTTTCTTACAAGGGAATATTAGCCATAAAAAAGAATGAAATCTTGTCATTTGCAATGACATGGATAGAGCTACAGAGTATCATGCTAAGCAAAATAAGTCAGTTAGAGAAAGACAAATACCATATGATTTCATTTATATGTGGAATTTAAGAAACAAAACAGATGAACATGGGAGAAAAAAAGAGAAACAAAGCAGGAAACAGACTCTTAACTATAGAGAAAAAAGTGAGGGTTACTGGAGGGGAGGTAGGCAGAGGGTGAGCTAAAATAGGTGATGGGCATTAAGGAGGGCACTTGCTGTGATGAGCACTGGGTGCTGTATGTAAGTGATGAATCACTAAATTCTACACCGAAACTAATATTATGCTGTATATGTTAACTAACTGGAATTTAAATAAAAACTTGAAAATAAAAGACTGCACCACTCTTTTATAAAATATTTATTTATTTATTTTTAGAGAGAGGGAGAGAGTGGGGAGAGGGGCAGAAGGAGAGAATCCTCAAGAAGACTCCCTACTGGGGTGCTTAGGTGTCTCAGTTGATTAAGCGTCTGCCTTCGGCTCAGGTCATGAACCCAGGGTCCTGGGATTGAGCCCCGCAGGGAGACTGCTTCTCCCTTTCCTCCCCACTTTTGCTCACTCTCGCTATCTCTGTGTCTCTCTCTCAAATAAATAAAAATAAATAAATAAATAAATAAATAAATAAATAAATAAATAAATAAAATCCAAAAAAAAAAAAAGAAGACTCCCTGCTGAGTGTGGAGCCTGGTGCTGGTCTTGGTCCTAGGACCCTGAGATCATGATCTGAGTTGAAATCAAGAGTCAGCTGCTTAACCAACTGAGCCACCCAGGTGCCCCAAGACAATCACTCTTAAGAGAGGGTACAATGAGAGCAAAGCTAAGAAAGCATAAGAAAGAAATGTTGAATGCAAGAAAAAAAATTTTAAAAACATATTTAAATTCAAGCAATTATTTTCAGAAATTTTAATGTTCATCTCTAAAATGCTTTATCTTCTCTTAAAAACAATCCCTTTCAAAGTGTCAAAGCTGCATCAATGCTAATGCTAATCCTCATAGTTACTTGCTAACTAGATGTTCTTTAACACTATCAAAATTTTCAATATACATTTGATAAAAATATATGGACAAAACTCATATATAAGTTTATAGCTTTAAGTGAACATTAGCCAATAAGGTAAACAAACTCAAATCACATCTTGACCTATTTTTCTAATTTTAATAAATTCTCATTATTTTATCTCATAAATTATTTAATATTTTCTACCTCCTACTAACAAAAAAAGAGAAATTACATAATACTTGTTGCAATTTCTGTTATGTTTCATTACTGTGTACTAACATTAATACATAGAAAAAATTTTATCATGATGTTTAACGAGATTAGTGACATTATTACAAATTTTTATTATCAATTCTTCTTTTTCCCCAAAAGCCAACCATTAGAATTTGTCTTTGTGCTCACGTACATTTAAGTCTGTATCAAATCTTTTATCATGCTCTACCATAAATAATTTTAGTTACTGATATGGTATCATTAAAAATTAAGCAGAAAAAACTATAATGATATATTATCTCATTTTTATAGTGTATAAAGGTTGATTAGATAATTTCTATATCTTTTTAACATTCACTGATTTTACTGAACTATCTTTCACAGTGTATACTATGATTGACTTCTTAGTGATTTTTATGATACTTATTGTGATACTTATTGAAATGCTTTATTAACACTTGTCTGATTAAAAATCAACTGTTCTTCTAAAATAAAATAGGACTAATCTGTATATTTGAAATGACAGTGAAGATTTGATTTACCAACTTAAATTTAACAAGGCAAATATTTTCCACAATTTGAATATGCTAATGCTGCAGCTTCAAGATTTTAATAAAAATAGATTTTGTGCACATAGTAAGCTAAAAACCTCTTATTAGGAATATTGTATTGGTAACTGTGTGATACATAATAACATTTTGATTTTGCAAAGTTTTCTGAGCTTACTGAATTAAATGTGAAAATGTAACCAATGTAATCAATAGTTATTGGATAGTTCTTGGAAAGGGCACTTGGGTATCTATTGAAACAAAAAAATGTATGTCATTGTGGTCTATCATCAACACTATTTTTAACAATATATTATTTGAGAAGTCAATTAGGACATCCTGATGTCATTTTTGACATATAACTTATAAGACGTTCAAAGAAATAAAATTGCTCTAATACAGTTCTTTCAATTACCATCTCATTATGTATGTTAAGAAGTATTCTCAAAGCTTACAAATATTAAAATGAAAAATAACAATGGAACTGACTTACTCTAGCAAAGTATTATATTTAACCAGTGACATATAAACTAATTGAAGTGTTAAAAAAACAAACTCTATTCATCTCATTAAGAAGTGCATTTTCTGGTGTGCCTGGGTGGCTCAGTCGGTTAAGTGTCTGCCTTTGGCTCAGGTCATGATCCCAGGGTCCTGGGATCGAGCCCCACATCGGGATCCCTGCTCAGCGGGGAGCCTGCTTCTCCCTCTTCCTCTCCCTCTGTCCCTCCCCCCTGCTTGTGCACTCTCTCTCTGTCAAATAAATAAAATCTTTTAAAAAAAGAGGTGCATTTCCAAACATATACATTTGCATAGGACACATTTAAAAGTATTGCAACTATTTTATTTTAAAATGTCAATATATGCCATATTACAGAAATTACATTCTCTATTAGTATTTAGGCTCCTATGAAGAAATTGGATGTCACTTAAAAACATGCTGGAGGTCCATACCAACTTAAAATTTCTTAAGGGGGTTTGGGGACCACTGCTTTTTCTTACCAACCGGTTTGTTTTCTTCACAGTAGTTAGCATTTTACAGTAGATTACTTTATTGCTCAGAGGTTCTCAGGTGTAAATAACAAAATAACAGGCTGCTTTCTGACTGGTATGAGAGGGCATGGAAATTATTAACTATTATAGACAACTTTCAGAATTCCCAGGAGGGCTCAAGTATGGACCCCAAGGCTGTGCTAAACTGGTAACAATTCTCAACCATGCTGTGTGGTCATCTCTGGCAATAGCACCCTGCCACTATCACTCAGTCATTTGACACTTTGAACTGGAGGTCCAGCCCTGTCACCCTGGGATTCACCTGCATCTGCCCCATCTGCCAAGTGACTGGTTCTCCCCACACATTTGTCTCTTCTATTTGCTCATTTGTTTGGATGCAAATGATGGGTGAGACCTAGACTGTATACCTTAGCTACAGAAATTGGATATGTGAGTTTTTTGTTCTATATTTATTTATTTACTTTTAAAGATTTATTTATTTGAAAGAGAGAGAGAGCGGGGGCAGGGAGGAGCAGACAGGGTGGAGAACAAGGGACAAGCAGACTCCGAGCTGATAGTGGAACCCACCATGGGGCTTGATCACATAACTCCAAGATCATGACCTGAGCCAAAATCAAGAGTCCGCCCCTTAACAGACCAAGCCACCCAGCAACCCCCCCCCAACCACGTTCTATATTTGGAAGCCAGAACTCATAATATGGAAAATTACTAAAAATCAAGAAGGCAGGTAATGATTCTGGACAAGTACAAAGGAAAAATATCTACTATAGAGATATCACTGTCTTTTCCAAAGGGGAGTGAACTCCTTGAAAGCTGTGCCTCTGTCTTTTACACTCCATCTACCACACTGAGGAGACCATACCTTCAAGGATAGATTGTGTCACTTCCCTTGGTGGATTTAGACAATAGAATTGGGATGAGGAGAGATTTTCTCTGGCAATATCAGTGAGCAGCATGTTTGCAAGAGAAGGTCAACTGCTTCATATTTTCATTGATACAGCTCGGGCCTCTGAGCTATGAGACATAGAAGGAAAGAAAAAAAATATATTCTTTACCTTTCTTCATGTGGATGCTACTGGTTTTTCACGAGAGAAGCATAAAAAGGCCCAAACTGGCAATTCACACTCAGTTTTAGGGACAATGCATTGTTCACCAGTTTTTATTTATTTTTTTAATTTAAATTTTTAATTATTTTATTTTATTTTTAAGATTTGATTTATTTATTTGACAGGGAGAGAGAGGGAGAGAGGGAACACAAGCAGGGGGAGTGGGAGAGGGAGAAGCGGGCTTCCCGCGGAGCAGGGAGCCCGATGCGGGGCTTGATCCCAGGACCCTGGGATCATGACTTGAGCCAAAGGCAGATGCTTAACGACTGAGCCACTCAGGCACCCCCAGTTTTTAAATTAAGCATTGGTTCAAGGCTCTTTAGATTATGCCGGGCTGAGCACTGTATAAACGTGTGTGTTTTATGTCTTCCCTGTACTCACTCAATTTATTCTAATTTCTCATATCTGGGCATTATCAACCTATTTATCACACCATTTTATTAGCCCAAGATACATGAAAATTGATCTTGCTTTCTTTTAACTTCCAAAAACATGTATTATTACCAAAAACACACTTGCAACCACTAATAAATGTTCTTAACGTTTATAGCACATTATGAAGCCAGCTTCCTATACTTACTGGTATTAAGGTTACATTGTCCTTTGTTACGAATTGAGTTGTGTTTCCCCCACTCCCAAATTCATATGTTGACGTTCTAACCTCCAGTACTTCAGGATGTGGGCTATTTGGAGATAGGTAAGGTCTTTACAGAGGTAATCACATTAAAGTGAGGTAATTGGGATGGGTCCTCATCCAATATGACCTGTGTCTTTATGAAAAGGGGAAACTTGAATACAGACACGGGTTCCAAATGCCACATGAACATGAAGGCAGAGATTGGGGTGATGCATGGGGTGAAGACAAGGCATGCTACTGGTGCCAGCAAACCACTAGAAACTAGGAGAGAGGCATGGAACAGATCTTTCTTATAGCCCTCAAAAGGAACCAACCCTGCTGACTCTCCAGAATTGTGAAAAAATACATTTCTGTTTAAGCCACTCGGTTTGTTGTACTTTGTTACAGCAGCCCTAGTGAATGAATAAAACCTTGTCTGACATCAGCTTTCTTCAGATTTTCTTTTGTACATGTGTCTCTGTCACCTTGAACTTTTTTTAAATCTCTAGAACATTTAAGTTTATTTTTACATCATACTTCATTTTCAGGAGAGATGCTTTCAGATGCATCATGTCTAAGACCATTTGTGGGACCACTGTGCTAGATGTCAGCTTTTCTAGGGAACTAAGGAAAAAGGATAAAGCTCTGGGGGCGCCTGGGTGGCTCAGTCGGTTAAGTGGCTGACTCTTGGTTTTGGCTCAGGTCATGATCTCAGGGTTGTGAGATCTAGCGCCATGACCAGCTCTACACTCAGCACGGAGTCCGCTTGAGATTCTCTCCCTTTCACTCCCCCTCTGCCCCTCCCCTCATGCCCCTGCCCCTTCCCCTCTCTCTCTCTCAAACAATAATTAAAAAAAAAAGGATAAAGCTTTGGAAGTCAAAGAATTCTAGTCTTCTTGGGGGCTCAGCATTTACTGGGATGCAACTTTTTTTTGAGTTATTTGTCTGCCATGCAGCTGGTGGGAGATGAGCCTCTTCCTATGTCTGAGGGGCTCTATTCCAGGCAGCCTGGAAATGCTTTGAGAACAGCTTTTCTTTTACTTTGTCTTATCTTTCTAATCTTTCTTTGGATTTAATTTTCTCACTCCTTTGCAATGAAATAGTAACATGAAAATAGCTGAGACTCTGGTAGGAGCCTGGAAGGACCAAGGAAGCAGCTCCTTCTTTATTGGCTTGGATGCTTGCTTGCAGCTCCATATTGTCCATCTTCACTTAACCAGGACACCAGACTGAATTTATAGATGAAGTTAGGAAGAGTTAACATCTTGATGACACTGATATTCCAACCATAAATATACTATATCTCTCCATTTATTTACATCTTTGATTGTTTTCCTTAGAGTTTTGTAATTTTCTAATTATAGATCCTGTGCATATTTTGTTAAACTTGTAACAAAGTACTTCTTTTCTTGTGTTTTTTTTTTGTACTATTGTAAATGGTATGTTTCTAATTTAAAATTCCAATTGTTTATTACTAGTACCTAGGAGAGCAAAAATAACTATTACATATTAACCTTTTACTCCATGATGTCACTATTTCTGCTTATTAGTTCCAGAAAGTTTTTTGTTGATTCTTTGGCATTTCCTGCATAGGCAATTATGTCATCTGTGAACAAAGACAGGTTCTTTTCTTCCTTTCCAATACGTATACATTTTATTTCCTTTTATTACCTTATTGCAGTAGCTAGGACTTCCAGGATGTTACTTAATAGGAGTAGTAAGAGAGGACATACTTGTCTTCATCCTAATGTTAGGGGGAAAGCATCCTGTTTCTTACCATTAAGTATGATGTTAGCTCTAATTCTTTTGTAGGTGTTCCTCATAAGGTTGAGAAAGTTCTCTGTTCTTAGTTTTCTGAGAGATTTTATCATTTATAGGTGTTGAATTTTGTCAGCTTCTTTTTCTGCATCAGTTGCTACAATCACATGATTCTTTTAAGACTATTTAGGTAGCAGATTACATTAACTTTTTTAGATATTGAGCTGGTCTTGCATACCTGGAATAGCTTGGTTTGGTGTACAATTTTTTCATTTACTGTTTGATTGATTTGCTAATGTTTTTGTGAGGATTTTGCATCTAACATTTTTGAGAGACATTGGTCTGTAGTTTCCTTTATTGTAATGTTTTTATCTGACTTTGACATAAAAATAATGCTGATCTCTTGGAGCACCTGGGTGGCTCAGTTGGTTAAGTACCTGACTCTTGGTTTTGGCTCAGGTCATGATCTCAGGGTCGTGAGATTGAGCCCCACATCGGGCTTCATGCTGAGCATGGAGTCGGCTTAAGATTCTCTCTCTCCTTCTCTCTCTGCCCCTCTCCCCACTCTCTCTCTCTCTCAAAAATAAATAAATAAAAAAAAAAAAATAATAATAATGCTGGTCTCATAGAATGAGTTGGGAAGCATTCCCTCTGCTTCTATCTATTGAAAAGGATTATAGGGAGTTGGTATGTAATCTTCTTTAAATATCTGGTAGAATTTAGCAGTAAACCCATCTGGGCCTGCTTCTTTCAGCTTTGGTAGGTTATTAGTTTCTTTAATAAATTTCTTTAATAAATATAAGCCTATTCAGATTGTCAGCTTCTCCTTGTATGGGTTTTAGGTAGATTGTGTCTTTTGAGGAATTGGTCCATTTCATCTAGGTTATAAAGTATGTGGGCATAGAGTTGTTCATAATATTCTCGTGTTATCCTTTTAATGTCATAGGATCAGTAGTGAAAGGCCCTCTTTCTTCTTATTTTTTTCTTCTTGAGAGAGAGAGAGTGCAAGCAGGGAAGGACAGGGGGAGGAGAGAGAGAATCATAAGCAGGTTCCACGCTTAGCACAGAGCCCCACATGGCTCCATCTTATGACCCTGAGATCATGACCTGAGCCAAAATCAAGAGTCAAAGCTTAACCGACTGAGCCACCCAGGAGACTTGGCCCTCTTTCTTATATTAGTAATTTGTATCTCTTCTATTTTTTATTAATCTGTCTAAAGGTTTATCAATTTTATTGATCTTTTAAAGAACCATCTTTCAATTTTGTTGAGTTTATCATTTTGTTTTTAATTTTATTGATTTCTGCTTCAATTTTTATTTTCTTCTGCTTTCTTTACACCTAAATTCATCTTCTGTTCTTCTTTTGTAAGATGGAAACTTAGGTTATTTACTTAGATCTTTCTTCTTTTCTAATTGACATGCTTAATGTTGTAAACTTCCCTCTTGGCACTGTTTTTGCTGCATCTCACAAATTTTGATGTTATGTTTTTATTTTCATTCAGTTCAAAAAATTTATAAATTCTTTTAAGACTTCTTATTTGACCTGTGTTATTTATAAGAGTGTTGCTTAATTAAAAATATTTGTGGATATTTTCCATCTACCTTTCCATAATTGATTTCTAATTTAATCCCTGTGGTCTGAGAACATACTTTATGTGATTTCTTTTAAGTTTGTTAAAGCTGTGTTTGATGGCTATGAACGTGGTCTCTTGGTGAATGTTCCATGTGAGCTTGAGAAGAATATATACTTTGCTGTTGTTGGACAGAATAGTTTATAAATATCAATTATATCAAGCTGTTCATGTCAACTATATCCTTACTGATTTTATGCCTGTTTGATTTATCAATTAATGGAAGAAGTCTCCAAAAGTAATAGTGGACTTGTCCATCATCTATTTCTCTTTTCAGTTCTATCTGTTTTCAGTTCTCTATCAGTCTTTGCTTCATGTATTTAATGCTTTGTTGTTAGATACATTCATATTTAGGTTTTTTTAGGTCTTCTTGGAGAATTATTCCTCTTAAGATTATTTAATCTGAATAATAAATAATACTAGGATTATTTAATCCATGGTAATTTTTGTTTTTCTGAATTCTGCTTTGCTTGAAATTAATATAGCTACTCCAGTTTTCTTTTGATTAATGTTACCATGGTATATTTTTCTCCATGCCTTTACTTTTAAGTTATCTGAATTTTATTTATTTTTTTATTTTATTTTTTTAAAAAGATTTTATTTATTTATTTATTTGACAGAGACAGAGACAGTGAGAGAGGGAATACAAGCAGGGTGAGTGGGAGAGGGAGAAGCAGGTTTCCCACCAAGGAGGAAGCCCAATGCGGGGCTCAATCCTAGGACCCTAGGATCATGACCTGAGCTGAAGGCAGACACTTAACGACTTAGCCCCCTGGGCACCCCAAGTTACCTGAATTTTATATTTAAAATTGGTTTCCTTGTGAAGAAAATATAGTGGGGTCTTATGTTTTAGGCCACTCTGATGATCTCTGTCTTTCTGCTGGCATATGTAACCATTTACATTTATTGATATATCTTTGGATGGATGAATATCTTTATTATTATTAGTCCAAAAAATAATTAAAAAGAGAAAAATCTTTGAAAACCAATTTGAGAAGTTTCTACTGACATATCTTCAAATTCACTGATTCTTTCCTTGGCATTATCCATTTTACAGATCAAAAAGCATTTTTCATTTCTGTTATATTTTTTTATTTCTATTATTCCCTTTGATTATTTCTGAGATATTTCATATTTCTGCTTATATTATCTGTTTGTTCATGCATTTTGTTTACTTTTTTCTTTTGGAACTCTTAACAATCTTTTATAGATATTTAAGTAGTCATTATGAGAATTCCAATATCAGTCTCATATATGAGAATATGGTTCTGGTGCTTGCTTTGTCTGTTCAGGCTCTGAAATTTTTTTCTTTTTGGCTTGTCTTGTAGTTTTTATGAAAACCGAACATGTTGCATTAATAACAGAAAGTACAGTAAATCAGCCTTTAGTGTGAGAATTTGTTAATCTGGCTAAGAGTCGGGATGTATTTAACACTGCCATAATGCCAGAGGCTTCACTTTCCTCGATTGTCTTTTTTTTTCGTGTCCCCTCTTGACTCTGGGCTTCTTTCAAGTATTCCTCCTCTGAGGGAGTCTGTGTCTTGTAGTTCTTTTAGCTGTTATGCACTGTTATTACGCCAGAGCCCTGTTGACATGGTGGTCAGTTGTGGAAGAATGGAAGTGTTCTATAATCTAGGATTAAATCTTCATTGTTTAGTTGTGTTATGTATTTCACAAGTATTTCTCAAGTGATACAGCTTTTCTCCTCCTTACATAAGAAAGGAAATCTAGAAGGGGCTGGAATGGCAGAAATAGTCTTGAGCTGGGGTCAAGCTCTGGCAAAATCTTTCCCTTAGAGAATAGACTTTTTAAATGGAGAATTATCTAGATTGTGTCACAATGATTGCTCTTCCCTTCTTCCTGCCAGAGCCTAGAAGGTGTCTTTCTAGGATCTCCATCATGAGAATATAGTGAGGTTACTAAAGGTAAACCAGTGAAAGTGTAGGAGACTCACCAAGACTGCAGCCCCTAGAGATTCCTTATTTTAAAGCTACTCCATAGTCTGCCTTCAGAAAATTATCAAAATTACCACTGAAGTGTTTCTACCAGTTTATGCCTCTAAAAGCTTCTGTTCTTTAATAAAAATAATGACAATAAGAAATAGTAAGAGCAGCAACGGTATTAATTCTAAAGGCACAGTTGCTTTAGATTTATATACATATTAAACAATGTCTTTGCTTGCCATTCATTCCTGCATTTCAGAAAACTTTCTTATTCCTTCCGGGACAATTACTTTTTTTCTTAAAGTATATCCTTCTGTAGTAGTGGCTAATTCTCTCATTTATGTGTTTATCTGAAAACAAATCTTAATTATATCATTTCTTTCTTCCTTTCTTCAGAGAGTATGAATAGGGGGGTGGTGGGAGGGGCAGAGGGAGAGGGAAAGAATCTTAAGCAGGCTCCACACTCAGTGCAGCATCCCACATGGGGCTCGATCTCACAAACCTGAGACTGACCTGAGCCGAAATTGAGAGCTGGACACTTAACTGACTGAGCCACCCAGGAGCCCCTTAATTATATTTTAATTCTAGGATGATAGTTCTTTGTAGGCCACAATTTCAGATTAACATATACTTTGCAGCAAAATGTTGAAGTTTTTTTTTTTTTTTTTTTTTGGCTTCCCTCAATGCCATTGACGATATTTTTGTCAGCCTAAAGTCATTCCTTTGTAAGGCATCTCCTTCTCCTTTTCTGTTTCTCTTCCTTCTTCCCTTTCAGCTCCTTCTCCTCTTTTTTCATCATTTTCTTCTCTGCTTTTAGATATTTTCCTTTCTTCTTATAAGCTCAGAAATTCTTTATAGAGGACACCTCTTATAGTTTATACAGTATCTAATTGTACTATAGTCAAAGGGCCCCTTTTATTGTTTTGCCTGCAATGTGTCACACTTCTTTTGCAACCTTAGCCTCTACTCATCCTTTTACTGAAACGTTTATGAAATTATTCCCATGTGCCAGCATTCTACATTAAGTTTCCCCACCTAATCCTCTCAGCAATATTATAAAGTTAAGGATTGTTATTGTCTCCATTTTACAGGTGAAAAAAAAAATAATGAGCTGAGACATGCTAAGTAAGGGAAAAGCTTGGACTTTGAGCCCAGATCTGTCTGGTCCCAGAGTCATCTCTCTTAATATCACCACCATATGACCTTTCAACATAAATTCTCTGCCTGGCTTGTCTACTGACTCCTCTTCATTTGAATTTCCCCAATTATTACTAGCTAAATTATGAAGTTGACTGATAATAATTGCTTAGTTACTTTCATTTTAACTGGCATATATTTTTTTCTTTCCAAATGTGGTTTTGGACTCTCAGGAGAATAAAATGTATTATTTGCCATGCTCCATAGTACCATCTAATACAGTGTTATGAAAAAATTAAGTGTAAATAGTAAATACTATTTCAGTCATGAAAAAGTCCAATTTTGTTTCAAATCTTAAAAGGAACTGGCAATTTTTATTTTCTGAATAAACATGTCGATCAGAATCATATAATAATTGTTTTGAATTAAAATGCATGTATGTATGGGCACCTGGGTGGCTCAATCAGTTAAGTACCTGACTCTTGATTGCAGCTCAGGTCATGATCTCCGTGTCATGAGTCATGAGTCACGTTGGGGTCCATGCTGAGTGTGGAGCCTGCTTATGATTCTCTCTCTCCCTCTGCCCCTCTCACGGCCCCCCACTCAACTCACTCTCTCTCTCTAAAAATAAATAAATAAATAATAAAATAAAATAAAACGCATGTATGTAACCATTAACCAAAAATTTAAAAAAATGATCTATGTCCACTAAGGAGAGTGCCACAAAAGGAAGAGTGATGTTTGGGTTAATAACATGTCATTTAAATGACTAAAATGATGATTGTCTATTTTGTCCCTTGTTAATATATGTCAATATATCAGGTTATGTTCTACATTTCTGAGATTTTGTTTAACTGAATTGTCAATTTTTAAACACACCTAAGGTTTCCACATTTCTCCATGCACCCTGGATGATAATTTTCAAAGCAGGCATCAGAAATTAGCCTGTGACCAGGACCAGTCAGTGTGGACAAAAAATGTGTTGTTAGCATTACCGTAATAGGCTGACTTCTTTGACATCAACAACATGCTTTTCTTACCACAATTTGTTCTGCGATATTGTTTCATCATTAAGAGTGCTTGTTTAAAACCCATTTACAAAGCTGATTGCCAAGTATTGTCTAGAACTATTGCAAGACATTTTGATGTGTGAAATTTACACTTGGTTATTGGACTTCTAACTGCTTTTTGCTTGCCAAGCACAGTTAATACTTGAAAACACTATAACCAAGATGATGAAAGTTCAAGTTCCCGATGGCTGTCTTTACTTGCCTATCCTCCCCATTCACCTTTGATTATAGTTCCAGAAAATATACTGCCTCTCAGTAAATTCTTACATTCTTGGAACCGATTCCAGTAAGGCTAATTATGTGGTGGTCTAATCCCGTCTTGCTGTGCTCCAAGTTGGCTTTTGATTGTTATTTCAAATAAAATTCTTTTACTGCCTTCCAAATTTGTCCATGTAGTAAAAGTCCCAGAATAGTCTCAATGCCTCTTTTTTTTTTTTTTTGAGGTGAATAAATTCTGCCTTGGGGAAAGTGTGGTGAGATTTGGGTGGTTATAGATATCATGCAAAACAGCTTATGATGAGTCTGTGATTCAGAAGCAACTAGCCATGAGTGTGTGACCGCACACATACTTACCAGCCCTGCGACCAGAGGTGTTGGCAAGAATGGGTGGCAGTCTGGTGACAGTGAAGCAGGGATCTGGGCAACGGGGCCAGAGGGCTGCTGGACTGCAGGCTCCCCTGAGTTCTCAACCACTTGGAACCTCTGTGACGCAAATGTGCTATCAAACTAAAATCAGGAACACAAAAGAATTGACAGAATGATAGCCAAATATCGGGAGGAGGACACATGAAGGAAGACTGGAAAAGAACAAAGAAAATTAGAGGTCAGTGTGGGGACTACATTTCTCGGCCATCATCAACACTATTAGCTGTGTGTAACAAGGTTCCCAAGAATCTAAACAGCCAGCCCCTTACCCGTGGTGAGAATCACTTCATTTGTGTCATTCAGTTAGAGATGCTGAGAAAAATATTGATTTGTTCTTACGGGACACAGACTAGGTTGTGGTTTGCAGGCCAGTAATATGTTTAGTGTGAATTCAAAGCTTCATTGTGATTTGACTCACTAATAAAATGATCCGTGAGACTGTGCAGGACTGCTGTATCAGGCAAATGTGTTTCTTGCTTGGTGCAGGCAGCTCTCTCCTTTCTTCTCCCTGTTCATCTAGCCCACAACGACACTTGCTATTCACCAGACAGCTCCTTTGAAAGCATTAAGAGACATAAATAACTATATATTAGTTTCGTCCCTCAAAACCAGAAAAATTTACTTAAGTCTTCAAATAAGTACTTCTTTCATATTTAAAAAATAACTTTGGTTATTTTCTGGGTTATAGGATTTAGGAATTGATATAAGAGTAAACACACACACACACACACATTATAATGCTGAGGGTTTTTTCCCCAAAATGTTTAGGGTAAGAGCAATCTGATGATACTTATTTAATTTAACCAAATTTAAAGCAAATAGCCATAATATTTGTGGGACTATATTATAAGTATTAGGTCACTTTAGTGTAATGTGTTGACATTTTCCTGCTGCTGATTTGTAAAATTGGTGATTTTTTTTAAAAAGATAGGATAGACATAATTAGAGTCTCAAAATTAAACAAAAAAATTGTTAATTTTAAAATTCTCTCTTTAAAATTTGGCATCCTGTAAATATATTTTCTTGTTGATTTTAATAGATAATTTTAAATGTTTCAGAAAAAATAAACTAATAAATTTATAAAAATGATTTCAATAATTTCCTTTTACTTCCACTATAGCTTACATTTCCAATGAAACTATGTCCAAACTTGTTATACTTTAACTACATTCACGTGTTATTTTTAATCCTTTAGATCGCCACTGACATTGGAACACTAATTATGTGAAAATTTTAATTACAACAATATATAGTGATTAGAATTCTTCTAAGTATCACTGAAACATCAACAGAATGATAGATGTGCCAAAATAATTTAATAGCCTGTCTTGTATATGTCATTTACTCTTAGTTAAATAAAATCCACAGCCTTACACATATTTTTCATTTTATTGTTTTGAATGTGCATTAATCGGTGTAGGAGGATGGGGCATATATTATTAAATAGTTTGTGGTTTGTTTCATACCTTCTAAATATACAGACATATGGTACATGAGCCTTCCTTTTTACTTTTGCCCCAGGCCCTGGAAATGTTGAGGCGGTCTAAGTTTTGACAGCCTCCATATAATACAAATTTTACCTTTGCCAGATGTGTGAAAAGAGCTGTTTCTCCATGGATGTTTTGTTAAGGTGAAAGTCCTAAAAAGACTGTACTTCCTAATTTATTTTGAATAATAAAATATAGAAATCAATTCATACAACATTTTAAAGTTGTAAGATAAGTGACTTAAAAGTTTTTTTGAAGTTATTTTTTAAGTATGAGAGATTATTTACAATTTCAGCAAAGATCCTGGATATTGAATTTGGAATTATCTAGTAATAGACCACGAATAAAGCAGATCGCATGAACAATCTTTATTTAACTGATTATTCATTGTTTTTTGGTTGTACATTATGTCTTTTTATGGGGCAGTTCCATGTGATGTATTTCTTCCATCTGAAGAATGAAGACTGAGACCATCCACAGAGGACCATGGTGATGAATCTGTCTCATCAGTCACCTTTTCTCTCTTCCACCCAGTTGTCTGGCCTTCTTGACTCAAGCTTCATGATTCAAGATGTGAGATTCTCTAATGCTACAAGAGACACGTGGTGGGATCACTGTGTTTCAGTGGTTATCTTTGGTCACTGACTCAGTTGAAATCCCCCCTCCTTTTGATATTAACTCCACAGCTTTCACTGAAATATTCTATAGTTAGTTTCTTTTTCTAATTTAAGCCCTTAAATTTCCTGCTTTTAAATTGCTTCAATCTTTACTTTCAAAGAAATCATAATCTGTAATCTTTTATCTAGCTTCCACTTCTCCTGGGCCTGGAGTCAGTGCATTAAGGTAAGACATCTTGTCATTAGCTAAAGGACGTGGTGACTAGTCTTACTCAGCCTTTAACAAGTTCTCTGTGTGATATCTTTACCTCTCTGGGCCTCTTACACTGGGAAAGTCTATAAAAGTAGTGACTGAATGGGCTTTTATGTCTCTTGAAATGCGCACCTTTTCTGTATCATCACTATTCTTTCAGATACTTTGGTATTCATTTGATCAGTTAAAGAATAATGGGTAGATTAGTTATACCATTGAGTAAGTTGATACATATAAGAAAAAAGTAAAAAAAAAAAACCACTTTGTTTTCTTCAACTGCCTCTTTCTAATTTCAAGAAATACTGCACAGTTTTAGAATTCTATAATAATGTAATGTTCTTTTCCATTTGTGTGATTGCATAAGCATAGATATTTTCAATCTACTTCTTAATCTTCATGAATTAGAAGAGCTCTTGTGTATAGATTTCCCTGTATTAGTGGTCCTTACTCTACTGAGAGGTTATTCATTCTAATATACTTCCTTTTTATTATTAGAGTTTTATTGATATGTAATCATATATCATACAAGTCACCTATTTAAAGTGTACAATTTAATAGTTTTTAAGAATAACCAAAGATAAGCTATATCCATAGTCAATGTGAGACTGAATCATAGTTTTATACAGGGATAAGCTAATGCAACAAGTCAGAAGTGTATCTTCTACTTACAAATGTTTTGTAATGACACTTCTCCCAAGCTTTGCAACACATGCACACGCACACGCACACACACATGCACGCACACACACACATGCGCGCACACACACCCATTTTGTTGAATTGGAGAAGATAGCAGGGATGAGATGGAAGCATAATATTTTGTGTAGCCATGTATTATGTTTGTATCTAAGAAAAGAATGTTGTACTACATCTGGTGTGACATAATAAAATACAGGCCAGATACTAAGTATGGGTAGAATATACTGAGCAATTACAAAATAAAAGAGATTGGTTGGGTGCTAAGATACCGTGGTTTAAGTTGGGATGTTCAAGAGCAACTTTGCACATCTGTATGTAAACAAACAAACAAATAAACTATAATTTCCATACAATGTATTTTATTCACACTCCAAATTCCAAGCCTTATTTTTAGGGACTCTCGTCCTACTCTAAATAATCATCACTATTTTGAGATTTTCAAAAACAGCATTCTTCAAACTAGGGTATATGTGTCCCTAGAGTATGTAAGAAGGGAAGAATAATGTGGTAAGAAGGGAAGAATAATAAATTTAAGAGATTAATTTTAAGGAAATCAATTACTAGATCTTTAACATTGACTCCTAAATTTTAACTCCTAAAGTAAATCTTCTTGAGAACTCATCTGTGATCTAAGGATCCCCTTCCAAGTCACTCTTCTCTCACTTTTACACAACAAAGGCATACTGTTCACTAATATTCAATCTTACCTTGGCATATACTCCTGGGTATTAAAATTTTTGTGGCACCAAAGAGATAATTTCAAATATAGGTGATAGTGAAGAGAAAATGAGTAACTAAAAAATAGGTAAAAAAATCCTTTTTGCAGGTCTGGTGGTTTTCAATTCTTCATTTTTAAAAACATGGAAGGAAAACATAATAAAAATGCTAGCCAATACATCATTAAAAATAATTCTGATGAAAGATTACTATGTGGCTTTTGCCAGAAAACTAGGATGGAACTTAAAGAATTGAGTGACACTGCACCAGGAAAACTCTTCACATTTTTATTTCCTTACTATGTAAGCATAGTTTCTCAGCATTTACATCTATAAAAGCAAAAAATAGGAATTGAATTTATGTTGTCTAATCTAGCAAAAAATATACTATTCATAATCATATTAACTCATTGCTGAATAAACCAGTACAAGTCAACAACAGATGCAATTCCAAAAATACTTTTTATGATTAATAGTTTTTTTAAAATGTATAATATTTGCATCATTTTGATCAATTGTGGACTAATAATCATTGTAATGACTTTTCAACACAAAACTTTCTATCACTTAGAGACTTATGGGTCAGAGAATTTAACAATTTTAACTTTAATATGTACATATTTTTCTTAAATAGAAGTATGAGTGATTAGCATAAGACTTTCAAGCGTGAAATTATATTACATTGGGATAAAATGCTATGTGGAAACTAGAATGAAAATTATAGCTCATGGGGAAAAAAAAGACAGATATAAATTTTAAGACTATCGAAAAGATTGTTTATGCACTTGTAAATGGATGATGTTGAGTATCAAATCATCATGGTATACAGACTATAGTGGATACATTTATAATAGTTTTTCTTGTCATTATAATCTACTAATTTGTCTTTTCAGCTAATTAAACTTGTTGAAAACCTATTGATATCAACTTGCAAATAAAAGCATTGGGGTATTTTCTTCAATATTCCTTTATTAGTAAAAGAAAAAACATTTTGGAGACTCTACTCTTTAGTTATTGATGAAATCAACACATAGCCTTTAGTCCCTTTTAAAGATAAGAAGTGAATGAGACTGGGTTAGCTAAACTACCCAGAAAACCTCCAGACATCATGATTTCATGAAATTATTAAATATTTTCTTTAACATAGCCTAAATATCAAATGTTTTCTCTTAAATGACATATTTCATGTTTGGTTTTGGAAATTAACTTCGTTGTTATTCTAGAGTTACTCAGGAAAACTGTACTTTCAAATAAATATGTCTTTGGTATCCTCACCTCTAATTAATGGCACTCACTGTTGCCAACCCCTGCCATAATATCAAGGCCATGATTTTTTTGTGATGCTTCTCTGGTTCTCTAGAACTCCAAATTCATCTTGGCCTTGCTGGGCAGTTCTATACTGCCCAGCAAGTATACAGGGTAATACTTCTATACCCTTTAGTCTACTGAAATCACT
Source organism: Zalophus californianus (assembly GCF_009762305.2). Taxonomy (NCBI): domain Eukaryota; kingdom Metazoa; phylum Chordata; class Mammalia; order Carnivora; family Otariidae; genus Zalophus; species Zalophus californianus. The sequence goes on along the minus strand of NC_045599.1, from coordinate 122,875,288 downwards.
GTGGGTTTTTACAAAATTATTATTATTTATTTCACCTATTTGCTTTTAAAGAGCTCTTGTTATTTCCCAGAAGCCCATAGTTTTAATTATCATTTGGTTAACATTGGATAGAAAGGATTATCAGTATTTTCTAACTTGCTTAAGAGTCCTAAAAAGATAATAACAAAAATAATGATAGTAATAACACCAATAATATCACAAACAACAGTAAGAAATTTACCCAAGGCTACATGGCAACTAAGTGGCAAGGTAGTTTGATACCAAACCCAAACTCTTAACTGTTTTATCAAAGTAGTAGTTGAGGTTATTAGTTCATGTGTAGATTTGTGTAGCTATGTGTAAAGTTACACAGATAATTGGCCTTCCAACTTTCTAATTTTTTTGTCTAAATTTATTAATCCAACTTTTAAGTAGCTAGGTCGTAAAAATAAATATTAGGAATAAATGATCAGATTCCATAGATCCTGGATGGAAAATCACAGAGCTTTGCCTTGATATAGTCCGTTTGTCCTCAAAATGATGCCATTGGTTATACTGGGGACCAGTGTGGCTGAGGTTGAATCACCACTCCTAAAAGGTTTAGAGTTCAAATTTTACTGACTGACACTATTTAGAAAGTTGTCTTTATTAATATATTATTGGAAAGGCAGAAAAGTTAAAGGTTCATTTCTGTTGGAGAGTTTATTTCCTCTTTGTAAGCCTGCGTTCCAAAATCAGTCTGAAATCAGATTTTGTTGCTAACATAAGTCTTAAATAAAAAAAAAAAGTCATAGTGTGTTTCTTAAAGTTGATTTATGCCAGTCCCAGCCATGTTAAGGGAGAAAAAAGACAATCAAATGTTATAGTTGGAGGACATTAACACCTTTTATGTAAACCACCACTCTGAAATATTTTTTAAAAAATAGTCATGGGAATTGCAAATATTACTTTATGCTCTGAATCAGATATGAAGGAATCAAGTGATTTTTGGTAGCTTTTTTCTTTTAATGAGAAAGTGTTTACCAGGTTTTATATACATTGCATATCACTGTAGGTTCTCTTGAGTTATCCTTCATAGAAAATATTATTAAGCATTGTTCTGAAACTATCACAATAGAAAAATGATCTGTAGATATGGCAACCACAAAACAATATGAGTTAGAGATACAATATTCAGGACCATAGTAAGGGAATGAAAACCAGCCTAAATTAGATGAAATTCAAAGAAGAAAGAATGTAGAAGAAGTTGACTTGCTCAAAATAAGTCCCAGAAATGGGGAAGAAAATTAAAATTACATATTGTGCTAAAATAAGACAAAAAGCAATGGACAGATAGTTTTGGAATTGAATGCTTCCTTCCAAGGTTTTAAGATCATGGAGAGAACATTAATGATCCTGTACAAAATGGAAGACCAGAAAATCACCTTCTGTAAAATTTTCATTGAAATTATTTTTAGACAAATATCATATGATTTCACTCATATGTGGAATTTAAGAACTAAAACAGATGAACATGGGGGGAGGGAAGGAAAAAAAAATAAGATGAAAACAGAGAAGGAGACAAACCATAAGAGACTCTTAACTCTAAGGAACAAACTGAGGGTTGATAGAGGGAAGAGGGGTGGGGGGAGAGGGTAACTGGGTGCTGAACATTAAGGAGGGCCCTTGGTGTAATGAGCACTGGATGTATATGCAACTCATGAATCACTAAATTCTACCTCCGAAACTAATAATACACTATATGTTAATTAAATTGAATTTAAAAAAATTTTTAAAAAGAAAATATTTTTAACTTTAGTATGACTTGTTCTTCATTTTAATTTGATATCTTTGTAGAAGGAAATCAATATACACACTGGATTTTATAAATGGGAATTTATGAAGGATTGTGGAGTTGAAGGGAAACTTCAAAGTAAAGTGCAGCCATCATTCATTCATCCATTCATCCAATATTCTTTTATTCACTCAACAAATACATTCTTCAATAACTGGGGACGGAGCCATGAATAAGCAGATGAGCCTTATTTATTCCCATGAGGAGATATAAACAACAAACAAGTGAATATGTGAAATGGCAACAAAGGCTCTGCATAAAGAAAATAGTGAGGAGAAGTGATCCAGAGAATGGAGATCATCACGTTCATACACAAGATGATGGAGGGAAGGTTTACTGGGAGGATGACTCCTGAGTAAGGCTGAAGATGGTGAGGGGCAACCCCTGTAGGTATCTGGGGTAAGAGTTACTCGGGAACAGCAAATGCAAATAGCTTAAGACTGTGGTGTGTCTGGTATCAGGGCAAGTACTGATAGTATAGAGCATGCCAAAGGCACATTCTGGGTAGGAAAATCATTAAAAGATGTTTTATTTTATGAACTGATGCGGGATTTCAGTCAGGGCCACCCATAGGTTGTATGGAGTCCTAGGCAAATAATTTTTGTGGACCCCTTTTTATAAACAATTTGAACTATATTACATTTTAACGGGCGCATACATGAAGATTTAGAATAATGGGTAGATAAGAGGTATTTATGTTTATAGTTACCAGTGATCCTAGGTGCAGATGAGACAAGGATTATTATTCAACCTTTCTGTTCCCAGTCCCCAGTACCCAGATCCTTCTATAAGGCACTTTTTGCCATCCTTTTAATTCCATTGTTTTGTTTCATTTGCCCTTCTACCTAATCACTAATTCAATCTCTAGCCCGGGGCAAGATTCTGTACGATTGCTTTGCATTCTTTCTAACCAAATAGTGTGTTTGAAACAGAGACATCAGTTAGGAGACTATTGGAATAATCCAGGAAATAGATGATTGTGATTAGCTATGTCAAATACTGCTGATACATCAAAAATGATGAAGGCTGAGAAGTCATCATTGAATCATCCATCAGTCTTTCCTGATGTTCATGTTGGCTAATGACTGAATACCACCACAGATAGGAAATTTCTTGCTAAAGTACTCATTCCATACTTCTACACCTCTGTTATTTTTCTGCTTAAGGTATACAATGTCTAAAAATTAATGTTTAATTCCCTGGTGTCTATGCACTAGTTTAGTTTTTATCTTCGGATAACACCAAAAAGAACAGATATGCATGGCAAATCTTCCTCCTTCATCAACCCTGTTAATAATGCAGAGGTCCAACTGAAAATGTAGAGACTAGTCCAAATAAACCTTAAATTCTTGTCCACTTTCTTAGTCTCCAAAGAAACTAATCCTTCACTGCTTTTTTTGCTGAGGGCTAGAGACCAAATTGGTGATTTAGGCAATGGGGCAATTAAATAGGCAGTAGAATTAACAGGGTGGTAGAAAATGGCTCCATAAGGACCTGAGGACCAGGGGTTGGAAATGAAGGGGACTGTACCAAGCTCCTGCCCCATACTACAGCCAAGGTGATTCCTGATACTGAACGACATACCCAGTTAGGCAAGAGGTACCTACATGCGTTTTGCCTTGGGTCATAGCTCGTCTCAGGATGTGGGTTAATTCAAACTCATAGGTAGAGGTCAATAGGGACATTTGTCAGGCGGTTTCTGACATCAGAAAATAGTTAAGAGAGGCTGTAACTGGAATGACCCCCAAGAATAGCAACTTCCAGCCTTCTGACAGTAAAAGTATATTCTACATGCAAAACGTGGCCATTACACGTTCACATGAACTGATGTGTGTGACATATTTTACTATATAAATATAAAATAGTATTATGATAGTTAAGGGACCATTTTCTTTTATAACTGTCATGTATTTTATGGCATTTTCCAGCCTCACTTGAAATATTTCTGTTAAATAAGGTACAGAACTCAAATTATCAACTGAAGCTGCAGACAGTAGATTTTTCTCTTTCTGTTTTATTTTCTTAAAATTCTGTTAAAGAAATAACTTGAGGCTTTGGTTCAAGTTATAAATAAGAAGCATCCAAGGATAAGACCCATCCATGAGTCAGCATGAGTCAGTAATTCAGTAAGCCTGGGAACTGGAAATGAGTTGGAATGTAAGAACTTGCTAGCACTTACATGAACAAAGCTTTGAACGCCTGAAATTTCAAATGTCTGTGGTTGTCTGTTTGAAGATGATTTTGTAATACAAAGTAATTCAGGGAAAGGTCTTTCAGACAAGACAAAAAGTTGCCACCCTGTCGTATTAAAAGAATTACGTTACTTGAGTAACTCAAACATGATGAAATAAGTTAATATCCTGTGAAATCCTGCAGCATCCACTACTAGTGAAAGCTTGGACTGCTTACAGTGAAACTCAAAATAAATCGTTTCTGGGACAGATTTAAACAAGCATAATATTATAAAACAAATGGAACTTTCAAATCTTCAAACATTGTAGTCATATAAAGAGGGGTTTCCACCTATTGAAGGAAGTAGTTACATTTGGTTTTATTAATATCTTCAGATCTATGGCGGGTGGTGATGATATAGACATCTAAATAAATTGTTTGTGAATTCCTGTTATAGAAAAGCAAAGAATCAAATAAATAGGCAGATAATTACCCACAATCAACTATTGAGCTAATTAACTTAGAGATGCAAACAGGGACATTGAGAAGTTGTAAATGATAAATAGTAATGACATCCCAAGTGATTAAAACACCCAAGTAACACAATCACAGTCCAGTCAGAATGGGGGGTACAATTATTCAGAAAGAATACCAGTAGTGCCTTACTGGTAAGTATCTGCTGACTATTAGTCCAGGTTATGAGTAAATTCACCTAGCAAGTTAATGATACAGGAGAGACTTTGATTTCAACTAAGTTTACGCAGTAAACTTTTACATACCATAATCTTGTTCATCTTCATATGTTGGAATTTGATCACTACTTCATAAGCTGTTTGAAAAGTATACAAATTGTTTAGGTTGCTGAGAAATAATTATTTTTTTCAAACAGTAAGTAAATTAACTTGGGTAAGTGTAGATAATAATGGACTTGCAATTATTTCTCAAGGTCCTTGTAATAGTGTGATAGTTAATGTGACTTCAAAAAAAAAAAAGAAACTGGCTCAGTGTGTAGAATATATTGAATCTTAGCTAGAGTATATGCTTTCCTATGACTTTGAGTAATATTCTGTGGTTTACATTGAATGCTTGGTTAGAGAGATAAGATCAGCGTTGCTGGTTTCTTATTTATGGTTCTGTAACTCTAAAAGCAGCAACTTGGAATTACTGATGTGGCAGCTGATATCTTACCCCACTTCTAAATCATAATGTTGGCTGTAAATTAGAGCTTGATGATCCTGGATGTATTCCCAAACTCCTTCAGACCCACTTGTGTTGTAGGTCAGTGCTAAGTTACCAAAAGCTTCATGATAAACTGTTCATCTGAACAGGGAATTGCTAAGTAAATGCTGCAGAGAAAGAAGTTTAAGAGAGAGAAGGAGTCCACTCCCTGCCCCCCACACCCCCATTTTAAACTATTATGTTCAATCTGATTATATTATATTTGATAATACCAAAAGGCTTTTGATTTTTACATATTATTGCATACTTACAAACTACCCAAGATCTATCCCATTTTTTTTTCATTCTTCTAGAGTATCTGGAAATATAATGTATACAAAATAGGAAAAACTCTTTTGCAAGGTGAAAAGAATTCTGGAGATTGGTTGCACAGCCGTGTGAATGTACTTACTACTGAAATGTATGCTTAAGAGTGGTTAAGATGGTAAATTTATGCTATGTTGTGTGTTTTACTATAATTTTTTAAATGCTGAAAAAAATGGACCAAAGACAAGCAAAAAGTGAGGACATGTACTGGGGAAACATTTAAGTCACTTCACTTATGGAAGGTCCACAAGTAACTTAGACTATCTTTAGTCATGTAGCTAATCAATTGGTCTTTTTAAAGCACCATAGTAACTTACTTCCTAGAGGTTGGATACATGAGGGTAGAGGATGTTGTCTACTTTGTTCACTGCTATATCCTCATTATCTAGAACAGTGCCTGGCGTAGAGTACACAATAAATACAACAAATGGGAGACCACTTTCTTATTTTCTATGTTACATTATCTGTTAAAAGTAAAAAAAAAAAAAAAGGTCAATTCGTGAGGATATTTTTATGACTCTCAATTCTAGAAGAAATGTATTTTAAAGCCCTGTTTTCAAGCATCATATTCAGGCCACTTCAAAATATTGTTTCTGCAACCACGTTTTTCATTCCCACGGCAGTATCTCCCAAACTGATGTCCCACACAATGCTTTCTGTAAATTTAGCAGATGTGTTGAGCACAAAAGAATTTTAGATTACAGAAGACTGGGAAGCTGTAGGTTACATCTTCCCACTTTTCTTTACAGTAAGAATACTCATCACTTTTATAAGCCAATGAGCATTAGGAACCCTCAAGAGGAGATTGACAATACACTTAGCTTCCCAAACACTTTTAAGCATAGAGCACTGTGAGTGTGTGTATGTACATAGTACTTGTTATATATTTCCTGGAGGAATGTTCTCTAGCCCAGCCTTCCACAGAACAGAGCTGGAAAATGCTGTGCCAGCTACAAATCAGCATGTTGACCTCCTCTGTTAGACGGACCCATATTAAGTTTCTACTTCGTGGGTTAGTGTGGTCCAGGTGTCCTTTTGGGTGATCTAATCAGGTTTGAAATATACTGAATCTCGAAGAAATCCATAAATCTCCTTTCAGTACTAATTTAGCTTTTGAACTAAGATATGCTTGGAGAAACCATGTTCTCAGGATGATTCATTTCAAGCACACACACGCTCCGAGCAGATTCTTCCTTCCCAATATTTTTATCATAGCTCTCCACTCTTCATCTCCAAAGATCAACACAGTGGTTCTGATATAAAGCAATCCACCTGAATTTCATTTCTGCAACAGGAGAGTACTGTTTTTCTGTTCAGGAATCTGGTAGAAAAACATTTTATTTTGGAGTCATGTTTTTGTATTATATTTAAAACCACAAAGATTTAAATATATATATATTTTTCTAGTTGACATGTATGCCATAAATTCTGTTTAAACTGATGTTTTATTATAGGGTATTGTTGTTGAAACATATGATTAACATGATTTATATGGAGCAACCCAGGAGCAAATTCTTTTGGTAAGGATATGAATCCTTTCTGCCTTCATTTTAAAGAATATATGTATTTGATTATTTTCATAAAGTAGGATACAACTGCAACCATGAAATTTTGGTTGTGGTGGTGTTGGTAAAAACACTATCAATAATTTGGAATTTCCAAAGAGATTCTGTCTATCTATTCCCATTTAATTTTTGTAAATAAGAAAGATAGATACCATTAGAAACTACAAAATGATACTGAGAATCAAAGTTTAAGTGCTTGCTCAAGTTTCTGTAGTTAATAAGATGAGCTGAAACTTAAACTTAGGTTTACCAAAACCAGTCTTGATTCTTCTTTCATTAGGCTACAGCTACTTGCATTCTTGCTAAAAATATGATGTAATTCAAAGAATTCAGCAAGTGCATTTATATGATGAATTCTTAGGAAAGGAATTGATGGGTCAAAAGATACATGCACAAAAAACTTGATATATATTGTCAAAATCTTTCTAAAGGCTGAGTCAATTACATTTTCACACAGGAGTTTCTGGTTACTCATGTCCTAGACAGCTGTGTATATTATAAAATATTAAACATTTTAATAAATTGTTCTTCCAGTAATTTTGATTTCTTAAGTGGTGAGCTATTTTGAGGGACTTTTAATGTGTTTTTAGTCATGTATAGCTCTATTTCTATAAAATACCCTTGCTTTTCTTTTGCTCTTTTTAGAAAAACTGTTAGTTTTCGCCACTAATTAATAGAAACCTGTTGTACCTTAAGAAGATTAGCCTTAATTTATTGGCACGTAAATTAGTGTGGAACCAAATTTATCCTTATAATTAACACTTTTCTCGGTCATTCTGATACATTTTTTCTTTAGAGGGTGAGAAGGGTTAGAGTGCTGGCTAATACACTAAGAATTCACTGTAACCCGTGGCCTGTTTCATCTGTGATTTGGTCTGTCTGCAGCACCATTTATTTTATTTCCCACCAGATTTTCTTGTATGTCAAAATATAGACATGCTCATGGGAAAGTGTCACATATGTGAAAATCATCTGCTATGAATGTCACAGAAGAAAAGAGTTTGAGAAGTATTTATTGGGTGCATCATTCCCTTTTACTAGCTCGGGCCTGGGGTTGGAGTGAAGAGGTGAGAGGCAGAAGAGCCCAGAGGCACGGAGGTCAGGTGACTCACCAACAGTCATGGGATCAGTGAGAACCAAAGCCAAAGACTACGAGTCTCTTAGAAGCCTCACATTTCTATCCCTACTCCCCAACAAATAAATTCTACTGCCCTGGCATTCCATTTCTTTTTCAGATCCAAGCAAGGAAAAACAGCATCCTAGGAAGCTCTGCAACATTCTTGATATGGTTTCCCAAAAAATCCCCTTGACAATTAGCTAATATGAAGCATTCACATGAGTTTATTTGGGAATTGGCCGCCGCTGTGTTTTTGCTGTTATTGCTGCTGCTGAAATAGTTTGATTCTGAAGTCATTATAGCTGTGGTTACATTTCTTTGGCCAGAGGATATTGTGAAAGCCTACATCACCACAGAAACAGATGAATAGTCCTCCTCTCATCTTGGAAAAAAGCGATGACAGTCGCTCCAGCAGCTTCATGGGAGGCCCTGAGTGGTGACTCAGGCTCGTGAGTTGATGTCCCCAAACATGATGACCCATTTCCTCCCCTGCTGGTCCTTGATGTGGCTCACAGGACCCTTGGTCTTCTTTGAACAGTCTCTGAAAAGTTACTTTTCTCCCAATTATTTTCTGGATTTTGAATAGTTTTTGTAAAGAAAGGATGGCCTCATTATCCTATCTGGAGAAAGAGACTTCTTTCATGAAGCTTAAGGATGAAAATGGCTAGGTTCTTAAAAAAAATAAAAGCTGAGGTTCTGATTCTTGAAATTTTCCTTTACTCTTCCAAAATAATAAATGTAATTATAGAAAATTTACAAGATTCAAACAAACAAAACCCAAGGAAATCACTGGCTATGCCAGCCCCGGATATTAATTCTGTTGGCTGTTACCAACAAGGAGTTTCTTTTCTATGAATTTTTGTCTTATAGCCTTTTGAAGCTTTGGTTTAATTACAGGTAACCTAAAAGAACACAAGGATAATTATTTTTATATACTCAGATAATAAAATATAATATTTTTATTTGGCAAAACATTCATCTCCATTGTATGAAAAAAATCAAATATGCAATGCGGCAGTGTGGCTAAATTCGGCTGATTTTAGAAGACACGTCTAGATCTGGTCTCTCAGTTCACTTAGTTGTGAATCTTTCAGTGAAAATCACTAAGGTCTTCAGGCTTTTCTTTCCCCCATCTCTGAAATGGGATTTGATGACCCCTAAATTTTTTTGAAACCCATACTTTTATGATTCCACTCAAAAGCAAACATAGGGAAATCCTCCAACCCAAGCTCCTGATTCTATAAGCTTGTGGGAGGCCTCATGGACTAGCTAGAAATTCTTACTTAGTTTACCATCTCAGAAACATGAACAACATCAGACCAAGTCGTTATTTTTAGTTACAGATATTATGGTTTTCAGAGAAACAAAGAAAATGACTCTTTCATTGCAACAATGCTATCCGTTGCATCGTTTAATATTTTCTTTTAAAATGTGGTCAACTACCCAAAGGCTTCTGGCATGTATCAAGATGGTATCTTGCCTTTTTTTTTTTTTCCGTGTATGCAATGATCTCATTATTTTTATTTAAAAAAACGTGAGTTCTTTATGGAAAATACAAGCAATTCCAAAAAAAGTTTAAAGAAGCTGTAAAAATGACTCCAAACACCACCACCATAAAATAACCAGAATCGGCATTTGGTGAGCATCAGTACAAATATTGTCTGTGCATGGACAAACAGACTAACATGAAGATGTAGAGGAAGTGTAACAAATATATGTAGTACATATATTCCAGCCCTACATATAGCATTAATTTTATAATACTTCGATAGTTTTACGTGTACCATTTTAATAACACTTTAAAGTTTAAATGTACTTGAACCTAATGGGAAAAAATAAGGAAACTGCATTTGAAGTGAAGGGAATGCTGAATATCATTCTGATCAATGGTTCTTCAACTCAAGGGATGGGGGAAACAATTATGTAAATATAAAAATGTTATAACCCATTTTTTCCTTAATTTCTTTTTTCAATTTTCTGAAAAATTGACTCCCTGATATAAAAGGTAAAGAACTTAGGAATCTTACATCCTCTCTACCCTTTCTTCTCCCATCTCACTTTATTAGCTTTATTATTACTATTGCTTTCCAAGACTTTTACGATTTCTGTAGACCTAAGCATTCTTACATTTAATATTTGTCATATGTTCAAATAGTCAATAATTATCATCATTTATTTTCCCAAAGCTTCTCCATTTCTGAGTATGTTACTTTAATTCATCTCTTGATTATTCTGATTTTATCCACAACATAATTGTTCAAGATGGGCTGTGGTATCACATTCTTCAACCTCTCTTATTTAAAATTGTTGAACTCTTGCCTTATATTTGAATTATTATTTTTCTGGATAAAATTATGGAATAATAGTTTTTCTTCCCTGATTTTTATGGTTAATAGTCACGATTCCATTGTATTGTTAAACTAAATACCATCGTGATAGCGGTTTTAAAACACTTAGAACAGTGCCTGGAAAGCACTGCAAAGTCCCTTGTAAATAAAAATCTGAGACCAGGCTTCTTTTTAATCTCTTTACAGGTGGATTGCTTAGTTTTTTTAGATGCTTGAAGATTTTTTTATCTTTATATTTTAATACATGATCAGGATGTGCCACAATATTGATCATTCTGCATCAATATTTCTTGGAATATAATGAGTCATTTCACATTGGAAATTAAATTTTCTCTTCATTTTAGGGAATTTTCTTCTCTTATATCTCTGAGTACATTTTCCCACTCTATTTATTTATGTCTCTATATCAGGAATACCAGTTTTGCTTCCATTGTTTCAACTCTGCTTCACTTCCATATTGATAAACATCTCTCATCTTTTAAATTTCCTCGGATTTTTCCTCCTGTCTTTACTGCAAGTATCCTAAATCTTTCCACATAATAATATTTTTAGTCATAAATGTCTTTCTTCTTCCTGTTCTTTTTAGTTCACTTATTAAATATGCAAGAGTGTAACTCTTGTTAAGATATTTCCATAGCTTATTCTATTATTTTATTACCTTTACTTTGATTTCATTTTTTTCTGGCTTTATTGAGATAAAGTAAAATTATGCAAGTTTAAAGTGCTCAACATGATTATTTGATACATGTATATATTGTGAAATTGTTATCACAATCATGTCAGTTAATCCATCTATCACTTCATATAATTTTTTGTGTGCCTATGGTAAGAATATTTAGGATCTACTCTCTTAGCAACATTAAAATATACAATATTGTTAACTATAGTCACCATACTGTATATTAGATCCCCAGAACTTATTCATATTGTAATTGGAAGTTTGGACTCCTTTGATCAACAGCTCCCTACTTCTCCCAACCCTTGCCAACCACCATTCTATTCTGTTTCTATGAGTTCAGCTTTATTAGATTCCACACAAAAGTGAGATCATATAATATGGGTTCTATTCTGTCTGATTTATTTCACTTAGCTTAATGCCCTCAAGTTTCATCCATGCTGTCAGAAATGGAAAGATTTTCCTCTTTTTCATGGTTGAATAATATTCAGTATAGACACACACACACACACACACACACACACACACACATCCATCACTAAACCTCCATTTATAAACATTTAAGTTATTTCTGTTACTTGGCTATCATGAATAATGCTGCAAGGAACATGGGAGTGCAGCAATTTCTTCAAGATAGTGATTTCATTTTCTTATATGCCTGTGTTTTCTTTTCACTGAATTTCTTTAAGAGGATTATTCTGAATTCTTTGTCAGACAGTCCATAGATCTTCATTACTTCAGGGTCAGCTACTGAAGTTTTACTAGTGTCCTTTGGCAGTGTCGTATTTGCCTGCTTCTTTGTGGTCCTTGCATTGGTATCTGAGCATTTGAGAAAGTGATCTTTTCCAGCCTTCTTGAGGACTTGGGTGGGGCTGCTGATTTGCTCCCTCGCCCTGGTGGGCCACTCGCTGCCTGGCATCTCCAACCATGATCCCCGCTTTAATGAGGCTGGAGGCTGGGCTCAGCATCCTCTGTCCGGCTGCAGCTCTCGCACGGGCTCCATGGCTGTGAGGGCCTGCTGACTGGGAACCCAAACTGGACAGAACTACCGACCAAACCCCCTGTATTTTCAAACACAAAGATGCAAATGTGAATTCTCAATAATTTGTTGAATGAATCTCTCTTTTTCGAAGTACTTTTAGGAAATTTAGGAACAGGGGCCCCTGGCTGGCACAGGTGGTTAACTGTCTGACTCTTGGTTTCAGCTCAGGTCGTGATCTCAGGGTTGTGAGATCAAGCCCCGTGTCAGGCTCCATGCTGAGCACAGAGTCTGCTTTGGATTCTCTCTTCCCCTCCCTCTGCACCTCCTGTTCTTGTTCTCTCTCTCTCCCTCAAGTAAACAGATCTTAAAGAAGAAAAGAAGAAGAAAATTTAGGAACAGAATTGTACTGTAACAGAATCTTGTGTTCTTTTCCTCAATAACCATTTTTTCAAGCAGCATCAGGTCCTACCTAGTCCTTCTGGTGAATTTTTATTGAGATTTTACAATTTGTTTCACTTAGTTGGGTGCTGGGAGAAAAATTTCTATAATCTGGCTTTATTCTGCCAATTATATCTACAAAAGCAAATGGATTGATTTTTCTTTCCTTTTTATTATTTGTCCCTTTATCCCTTTCCCTTTTCACATTATTATGGTTTCTTTTAATTTAATTTCTTTGTAAATGTAATACACTAGCATGATTTCAAAACTAACAAGTTTATTTAAAAGGTCTCATTCCTATTCCCACCCTTTTAGTTCCCATGCATCTCTCATAAATAGTAACTTCTAGTACTCTCATACATGCAATTCCAAAGTTTTTTATGTATCTAAAAGCACAAATGGGGCACCTGGGTGGCTCCGTCGGTTAAGCGTCTGCCTTCGGCTCGGGTCATGATCCTAGGGTCCTGGGATCGAGCCCCGCATCGGGCTCCCTGCTCCGCGGGGAGCCTGCTTCTCCCACTGCCTGCCACTGCCCCTGCTTGTGCTCTCTCTCTCTCTCTCTGATAGATAAATAAAATTTTTTAAAAAATGTAAAAAAATGATTGTATATAAAAAAGCACAAATGATTATTGCATCTAATTTTTCCCATTTTACACAATACATGCCATATTACATACCCTGTTTTGCATATATTTTTTCAGTGCTTTGGAGATTTTTCCATGCCAGAACATAGAAATCTCCCTCAGTTTTTATAGCTGCCTCAAACTCCACTGCATGCCTATATCACAACTTTATGTAACCAGTTTACTATGGATAGACATTTAGGCTGGCTTCAAAATTTGATGTTATAAATAATACTAAACATTGTTACATGTAATTTTACATTTGATGTTTTAATAGTTTACACTGCCCATAAACTATGTATGTGTTTTCCTACAGCTTTGTTAACAGTTTGTTATCAAAATTCTGAACTTTTGCTCATAAGATCAGTAAGAAGCAAGATAATAGTGTAGTTTTAATTCATGCATATCTTGCTTTGAGTGCATTTGGTCATGTTTTCATATGTTTAAAGGTCATTTATATTTTCTTATTCTTTGTTCATTTATCTATTGTGTGTGTTTTTTTTTAATTTCAAATAGATCTTTACATATTATGGAGATACTTACAGCTCATTCTCAGCTCATTGGTTTGGGTGTTATGTCATTGAGGCAGATCCATATCTACAGTGGGCGTTAAGTTTAAGGACCATTAAGTTAGGACGTATGCATAAATGCATGTGGGTTTAAGGTACACACTAATATAACTACCACATACAATGGTGATCTTTCCATCTTGAGACTGCAAAAAGGATTATGGTTCTTATTTATCTCTTATGATATTATTTCTTCCCCTTCTCATTGCCGTAAATTGGTTTCCCACCCCAAAGTACATGGCCCATTGTGAACGTGCTGACTCCCATGTACTATAGAACTAGACAAGTGCTTTAAAAAAGATATTATACAAAATGGTTGTAGTAGAGTAAAGGCAAATTCTGGCCAAGGTAATTTCAGTCATTATCCTAGAAGGTAGAAATTGACCCCAATCTTATAAATGATACTATTTCTCTAAAATATATATTTGGATTTTACAAAGGAAGTCTGATGCACACACAAACACAAACATGTGTGCACACACACGTGCACACACACACACAGAACACACACACACACACACACACATACACATCTGATGACTAGAAAATGTTGCCACTTACATAAAAGTCGAGGAAAAGTCACTGGTCTACAGTGACAGCAGTAGTCGTCACTTGGGGAGCAGGCTGGGGGCAGTGGGGGAAGGGACTGAAAGGGGAAGTGTTGGCAATGATGAATATTCCTTCTTGTGGTGATGGTTTCATGGGGGTATTCGTATGTCAAAACTTATCAAATTGTACACTTTAGATATATACAGTTAATTACATACAAATTATACCTCAATAAAGCCTTTTCTAAAAGGCAAAAAAAAAAGAGCTTATTGGAAGATGTTGGAAAAACTAGATATTCACATGCAAAAGAATGCAATTAGACTCTTAAGTTACACCAATCAATTCAAAATGGATTAATGGCTTAAATGTAAGACCTGAAACCGTAAATCGCCTTATAGAAAACATAGCAACAAAACTGCTTAACATGAATCTTGGCAGTATGTGTGTGTATATATATATATGTATATATATATACACACACACATATATATATATTTTATATGACAGCAAAAGCACAGGCAACAAATGCAAAAATATACAAGTGTTATTATATCAAACTAAAAACTTTCTGTACAGAAAAAGAAAAATTAACAAAATGTAAAAGCAACCTATAAAATGGGATAAAATCTGCAAAACATATATCTGGTAAGAGGTTAATATTTAAATTATTTATAAGGAATTTTTACAACTCAATAACAAAAATCAAATATATCAGTTAAAAAATGGGCAAAGGACCAGAACAAACAATTGCCAAAGAAGACATATAAATGGCCAACAGGTATATGAAAAGGTACTCAACATCACTAATCATCAGGAAAAGGCAAAGCAAAACCACAATCGAATACTACTTCACACGTATTAAGATAGCTATTATCCAAAAAAAAATCCCACAAAAACCAAAAGAGTATGGAGAAAAGGGTACCCTTTTGCACAGTTGGTGGGAATTTAAATAGTACAGCCACTATGGAAAACAGTATGGAGGTTCCTCCAAAAATTAAAACTGGCATATGACTCAGAAGTTCTATTTCTGGGTATATATCCAAAAAAAAAAAAAAAAAAGACTAGGAGAAAAGTTATGTAAATATTACTTTACTCAACTATGGGAAAGATCATTCTCTGAATAAAAGCACAAAAGACAGGTTGTTAAATTATACTGCATGAAAATTAATGCCATAAAATTGAGAGTCAATCTGACAAAAAGTATTTTCAAATAAATGCATAGATAGATGCCTCTCAAAATACTTTTGAAAATAAAATCTCAACAGAAAATTGCATTTGTAGTCATGCTTAGAAAATGGTTAATGATACAGGGAAATGCTCATGATCTATTATCAGCTAAAATTGCATAGAGAACTGATTGACAAAAATATGCTAAAAATGTCCATGGTGGTTAGCTCTGTGTGGATGAGATTATGGAAACTTGTAAAATATTTTCATACTTTTCTGAATTGTCTCAGTTTTCTTTTATATTCAGAAAAGAGTATTTTATTTAAAAATGCAAAAGTCTAAAATAAACACAATTATTGATCACTAAATCAGTTTCAGGGGAATGGTGTGGGGAGATATTTGAATAATGTATGTGTTCTCCCTTTGTGAAAAGGTTACTGTTAGAAATGTTTGTCCTATTGAAATGTGATGGAAATTACTCATTTCAAAAAGGTTTTCTTTGAAAAGCTTGTTTGAATGTCTAAAACTCTATCCTATTATCATTTTATAAGGTTATGAAAATGTCATAAGTGAGAAAAATAACACAATAGGTTAAGTGTTATCTAAACTTCATCACTGTGTGTGTCCTTGGGTGAATCATTTTACCTTTCTGCCTTTTAGTTCATTTATTATAAAGGTTTGAGCTTTAAGCTTAAGCAACATTTGTGTATGTCAGGGAGCACCTTGATGTGAGCAGCTAGAAATCTATTTGCATGGAGGGCAGAGGACCAATTAGGCCATAATATTCCAATGTGAGTAGGGAGTCAGGTGGGGCAAGAATACTTTTTTTTAAGATTTATTTATTTATTTGGAGGGGGGTGGGGCAGAGGGAGAGAAGCAGACTCCCTGCTGAGCACAGAGTATGATGTGGGGCCCCGTCTCTCTCTCTTTTTTTTAAGATTTTGTTTATTTATTTGACACAGAGAGAGACACAGCGAGAGCAGGAACACAAGCAGGGGGAGTGGTAGAGGGAGAAGCAGGCTTCCCGCGGAGCAGGGAGCCCGATGTGGGACTCGATCCCAGGACCCTGGGATCATGACCTGAGCCGAAGGCAGATGCTTAACGACCGAGCCACCCAGGCGCCCAGGGCTCCATCTCTTGATGCTGAGATCAGGACCCTGAGATCACGACCTGAGCCAAAATCAAGAGTCGGATGCTTAACCGAGACACTCAGGTGCCCTGAATGCTTCTTAACCAAGTTTTAGCCATGAACACAGAGGAGTGAGTCTAAGTACACACAATTTCTCTTACTTGAATTTGTTTCTGGCTCATTCCCCATAGAATTGTGACTTAAGGAAATAGCATGTATGTAAACACCAAAAAAATTTTTTTCAGTAAAAATTTCATAAGGTAATAGAGCATAAACTGCCTTACTCAGAAACCTAGCTATTTCTCATGTCACCAGAGGGAAGATTTCATGGTGCTCCACAGCATCAAGCTGAGGGATGCTGCCTGACAGGAGAAGACAGAATAGCCACAATACCCAAGACCCCCATTGGTTAGACTCACTAATGGGCTCTCCCAGAGAAGCTTTGTAGAGAAGGGACTTTCAGAAAAATGCACCAACAGTTGGAGCAAGAAAAAGCACAAAAGTCATCATTTTACTTGTGGCACAGATGAGATATGTGGAAGATCTTTGGGAAATGTGGATCATTATATAAGTGTTCACAATGTGTATTTGCTCGGTTCAGACCCAATGTGAGCAACCGAAAGGAAGAACAAAGTTCAGCCCTTGGAGTGGCTGTTCTTTTACTGTTCTTTCTCTCTGAGGCCCCACTTTTCACTGTTACTTATCTGCGAGGCAGTGTCTACATTAGTAATTGTAAAAAAAGATTAGAAATCAACCAGAAAGAATTAAAAAAATTAGAACAAATTCAAACTGTTAAAGTTCCTTATAGTATTTCTATATGTATACACAAACATATATAATTTATATAAAGTGGATTATATTATGCATAATATTTGGCAACGTAATGTTTTCACCTAGAGCTATTCACTGACAGCTTCATTCTATTTAGAGGCTTCACAGATCCCATTGTATGGACAGATCATATTTATTTAACCAATCACATATTGATGAAGAGTCATTCATTGAAGAAGTCTTTATTGAGCACAGACTATGTGACAGGCAACTGCACTGTTCGTTGAGGGACTACAGTGAACAAAGTGGAGATGATTCTGCAGAGCTTCCAGACAGATGTGCAGAGACACAAAATGAAGAGCCAGGAGATCCTGATCTCTTCTGCCCTAACAGTCACTGGGCAGTGTCTGACAGAGTAGGGAAGAATTTGGTTTGGTAGTCTCTGACTGGGAGCAGCCCAGTTTGGTGCTGCTTGGAGCGGGGTTGTGATTAGCCTTGTAGGCTGTGAACACAGTGAGCGCACCAAGCACATGCTGTTTCATCATGACACAGTGAAAACGTCAAGGAGGTCCTCTCCTACTTGGATGTCTACATCTGCAGCCAGCTGCAGAGCCCACCACTGCTGTGGAGCTGTTGAAGGAGTCTGTATTCCAGGTGTCAAGGAGCCTGCTGAAGAGACCAACGTGTGGCCAGATGTGGTGGAGGGAAAGGAAGCGAGATGGGGCACCGGGCAATGGCAGTTCCTCCATTTCTGTCTCCATGTCTCAGAAAATCTGTTCTCTTTTTTCCTCATAAAATATATTTAATTAATGTTACAGAGTCCAATGAAAACAGGAGTACAAATGGAACAACACAATCCTCTGAGTTTTGTTTTTCGTTTTTTTCTTTGTGTTTGAAAGTGTTCTCTCTTTTTAATTCAGAATATAGTTGACATACAATGTTACATCAGTTTCAGGTGTACAAGTTGGTGATTTGACAAGTTTATATATTATGCTATATTCACCACCACTGTAGCTCCGCTCAGTCCCATTACATCCCTGTTACAATATCATTGATAGTATTCCTTATGATGTGCCTCAGGGCATTGCAACAGGACTGCTCTGACAATGTATGATCATTCTGAAAATTAGAGTATCCTGGATACTTTGAAATACTTGACATGAGAACAGTCTATTTGGATTAAAAATCCATTAGCACTCTCAAACAAAAAATGTCAAGGTCTTATTTGTTGAGGGAAGGAAAAGAACACTTGTTAGATTCCTTAAATATAAATTCAACTTTTATGTCCTGACGCAAAGAATCACCTTCATAGAAACAAGTTCAGATTTCTCATTTTAAAAATATTGGAAAATATTTTATGTGGCTCAATAATGAATTTCTTCCCTGTTTTGAACTATGCTTTTCTTATCATAAATATGTGGTATAAGTATATATATATTTTTCATCCAAACCCAGTTAGGAAGCAAGTGAATGCCCTTGGCTTTACCCCAGGGCCCCATACAAATATCAACTTTTTAAAAATCTGTACTATGGAGTGATATAGGCTAGGAAGCACTGGTCCAATCACTGCTTCTGAAAGTATCTGTGGTAGAGGACCAATTTTTTAAAAATTTCCAATCTGTAGTGGGTCATTACTTTTGTGACAAATTAAATGGCAATAAAAATGAATGACTAAGAAAAGAAAATGATAAAAAGGTATGAAATGTAAGTTTATGGCTCAGTTGATTAAGCATCTGCCTTCAGCTCAGGTTATGATCCCGGATTCCAGGGATGGAGCCCGCATGGGCGCCCTGCTCAGCAGGGAGTCTGCTTCTCCCTCTCCCTCTGCTGCTCCCCCAACTCATGCTCTCTCTCTCTCTCTCACTCACTCTCCTTCTCAAATAATAAATAAAATCTTTAAAAGTATATATAAGCTTCTATTTTTTTAAATTATGAAGTTCAACAGATATGAAATTACCTTGCCAAACTGTTATAAATTATAAGTTTAATGCTTATTCTCAGTTCTTTACCCTATCCTGTCATAGACTCACTAAAAACCAGTTTGCAGGCCAACAATAAAAAGCAGACCACACTTGTGTAATTCTGATCTGTTAGAGTTTGACTCAAAATTTGGGCTATTAGAAGCCGCTGTTAGGGATTTCTATATTATTAGGCATACAACTTAATAGAGTTTTCTGATTATTTCCTTGCAATAAATTCTTAGAAATGGAATAATAGGGGCGCTTGGCTGGCTCAGTCGGTTGGGCAGCTGCCTTCAGCTCCGGTCGTGATTTCACGGTCCTGGGATCGGGTCCCACATCAGGCTCCCTGCTCCGTAGGAGTCTGCTTCTCCCTTTCCCTCTGCTTCTCCCCCCAGCTTGTGCGTGCTCTCTCTCTCTCTCTCTCATTCTCTCACTCTCTCAAATAAATGAATAAAATCTTTAAAAAAAAGAAATGGAATAATAGTCTTTTAAAACTTCTTTAGATAATATACATCAACTTTTTTTTACTGATATCATGATTTTTTCTGTTACTGTACATAAGGCTGCTAGACTTGACTTTTCTCTTATTTGTTTTATTGTCTTTAGAAGTGATGCATCCTAGCATAGCAAAAACAATTTTGAAAAAGAAGCATAAAGTGAATCAGTCTTCCTGATGTTAAGACTGTAGTCATCAAGATAGTGTAGAACTAGTGGAGGGACAGACTCACAGATCAACTGAACAGAGAAGCCAGAAACATCCATCCACACATATATGTCCAATTACTTTTTGACAAAAGAGCAAAAACAATTCAATGGAGAAGGGATAGCCTTTTTGATAAATGGTGCTGGGGCAATTGGACATCCATGGAGAAAATATGAATCTCAACCAAAACTCACATTTCATACAAAAATTGTCTCAAAAATGGATCAGGGACTTAAATATTAAGCAGAAAACTATAAAACTTCTAGGGAAAATATGAGAGAAAATCTTTGGGACCTAGGGTTAGGCAAAGAGTTCTCAGATTTTTTTTTAAAGATTTTATTTATTTATTTGAGAGAGAGAGAATGAGAGATAGAGAGCGTGAATGGGAAGAGGGTCAGAGGGAGAAGCAGACTCCCTGCCGAGCAGGGAGCCTGATGTGGGACTCGATCCCGGGAGTCCAGGATCATGACCTGAGCCGAAGGCAGTCGCTTAACCAACTGAGCCACCCAGGCACCCAAGAGTTCTTAGATTTAACACCAAAACATAAAGGAAAAACTGTTAGATTGGACTTCATCAAAGTTAAAAATTTTGTTTTGTGAAAGACTCTTTCAATAGGATGAAGAGACAATTATAGACTTGGGGAAATAATTGCAAATCACACATACAAAAAAGGATTTGTATTTGGAATGTATAAAGAACTCAAAATTCAACATTAATAAATAAACAACCCAATTAAAAGTGGGCAGAAGGCACATGTAGACATTTAACAAAGAGAACATACAGATGAAAAATAAGCACAGAAAAGAGGTTCAACATCATCTGGGGGTCAAGGAAAGGCAGTCTTCTAGCTATACTCAAAAAAGGAGCTGTGAAAAAGACTAGCATCATCATCATTGTTGCCATTATTATTTGTCACTAGAGAAATGCAAGTAAAAACCAAAAGGAGGTATCACAACACAACTTCAAAATAGCTAAATTAAAAAAAAAAATAGCGATTACCCTAAATGCTGGAGAGGGTGCAGAGAAACTAGATCATACATTTATTGCCTCTGGAATTGTACAATAGTATGGCTACTCTGGAAAATAGTTTGGTAGTTGCTTTTAATGCTAACAATAGACTTACTACATATATTACAGAAGACATATATTACAGAGAAATTTTACAAATTATGCAGAAATGTGTACATGAATGTTATGGCACCTTTTTTTTCTTTCTAATAGTCAAGAACAGGAAACAACCCAGATGGTCTTTCAGTAGGTACATTCATGTCATGGAATACTACTCAGCACTAACAAAGAAAGAGCTACTGAAACAGACAATAACTTGGATGAACCTCAAGGAAATTATGTTAAGTGCAAAAAGCTAATCTCAAAAGGATACATACTTTGGATTCATTCATGAGTCCACTTATATAACATGTCTGTGAAGTGACTAATTATAGATATGGAGAATAGATGAGTCATTGCAAGGGGTTAGGCAGATGTGGCTATGAAGGGGTAGGACAAGGGAATCCTGTGGTGATGGCCCAGGTAAGTATCTTAATTGTGGCGATGGTCACACAGAGCTACACATGTGATGAAATTGCAGAGAGCTACACACACACACACACACACACACACACACACACACACAAATGCATATATGACTCGTGATATGTGAATAAGCTCTATGGTTGTATCAATGCCAATTTCCTGGTTTAAAGGTTGTGCTATAGTTAGATTAGATTTTAATGATGGGGAAGCATTAAAACTTATATATACACACACACACACACATATATATAATCAATTTAACAATTTAACATTCTATTTCTAATGACTCAACATTAAAGCATTTGGAGAAAAAAAAGTGTCACACAATGATGTGAGGAAGGAGCCTGGGAAAACTTTCAAAACGGAAGAGAGATAACATAGCATTTGCTAGTATAAATTATATGCATATTGACATCTCAGTTTTATGCCCTTATTTTGTGGTAAAGAAAAATTGGAGGAAATGGGCAAGGGCCTACTAGCAGGAATTCCAGGCAGGCTGGTGAGTTGGCACTTGGTTATTGAAAGCACTTAGCATTCCTTGGTATAAGGGCACTGTCCAAGTTCACAGCATTATTATGCCTATGACTTCAAAAGCCTTATTGGGTAAAAGCAAGGGGACTTTCTATAAACATACTGTTTTTATCCAGATGATTTCCTAGAATAATAATGAAAAATGATAGTGAAATATTAAAGGAATGGGCACCAAGAAAGGAGGTTGCTTTTGAAATGATGCTTGGGGATACTCATACTTTACCCACCACTTGAAAGATTTCTCTCTGCCCATCAGTGATAGCAGTATTGTTATCATGGAATCACCAGCCTACCAAATAGTACCCTTTCTGCTATACTTTTCCTTGGGTTGGTTCGAAAGTCTAGAACTTTCCATCCCTGATATGTATTGGGAAAATGGGTAAAGAGATCCCAAAGGAAACTTGAGAGACAAAGAAAAGGCATTGAAGGGGAGGGAGGAAGATATGGTTCAAGTGAGAAAACCAACCAACCAACCAACAAAAACAAGCAAATCCTGTCTGAGTTTGTCAGAGAAAGCCAGGCATCCAGGATGCAGCTCATCGCTGTAACTCTCTGTCCCACATGATCTCAAAGGCAGAAGACAGAGAATAGGAAGCAGGCCCCACATTAGGAAAACCCATATGGAAGATCTCCATCTGTAGGCATCCTGAGTGTGGCAATTCACCCTGAGTAGCAGATATGAAATGTCATTTGTGGTGTGTAAGAAAGGGGATAGAGAATGGAGACCTACCAGTATTTTCCTTGGGCCCCGAAGTAAGTCTAACATTAGAATTTTTGCTGATTAACCTATGTAATGACATAATAGATATTTAGTCATAATTTTTACTAAATAAACTGGATTTGTCATATTTTAAATAAAAACTCTTCAGAGGTCAGATAAAAATTATACCTGGACAAAAGCATAGATGGATCCTTAGAAAATATAGTTGGCAATTTATTTGCATTATTACTTACTTTTTAAAGGATTATGAGGCAGAGGTCCATTCAAGCCACCTCAACCAGTAAATAATAAAAGAAAATTCATGTTCTATAAAGAAATTTGTTTCTTTATAGAATCTGAGGGCCAAGGAAGGATAGGGTTTACCAGCTGTGCTGCTCAAAGAAAGAGTAATAAAAAATATCATCATCATCATCATCATCATCATCAACAGGCTTAGATGGCTTCACTGGTCAATTCTACCAAGCATTTAAGGAAGAAATAATACCAAACTCAACACAAACTCCTTTTTTTTTTTTTTGAAAGAAGAGGTTAAAATAAAGAAAATAGAATGAGCTCCCAAATCACCCTCTGAGGTTAGTTTTACTGTATTAGAGCGGAACAAAGACATCACAAGAAAAGAATACTACAGACAACACTACATGAACAAAACAAAAAACTCATGAACAAAAACTCAAAAAAAATGAACAAAAAGCAAACTGAATCCAGAAATATATAAATATAAATATAAATATAAATATCTGACTATGCACTATCCAAAGGGATATTTCTGCAATGTATCAAGGACTCAAGAAGGCCACTCTGTGGGATTAATTATTTAAGAAATTAATTCTCTGTAAGGAAATATTATGTCTCATTCTTCATGTGCTCACACTTGTTTCTCAGTCTCTCTAATGCTTGCTATGAGGTGAGACAGAGTACAATGATCGGAGGGAAAAATGCAAAGGGAACAAAGAAAAATCTAGTTATTCAGGTCTGGTGCTGGCTTAAGTATAGTAGTAGAAACTTGGTGTGCATCCCCCAGTGACAAAGAGATCCCTCAAGCACTGTCTCTATCCACTACCAGTCTTAAGAAACACATCCATTACACTGATTTAGGCAAGTGCTAGACAGAAATCTCTCATGTTTCCATAACCAATCATACATCCTCTCTGGATAGTATGGAAGGCTGATTGATGGAGCAATTTCCCTTCCTCTGTCCCCTTCCCCCCATTCTGCGATACTTTGTTTCTCTTATGACATGTATAACCCATTTACAAGAAAATGTTTATGAATATAACTACCTAAAATCTTTATTTGTTTAGAGTTTTTAGACTAACCAGTGTGAATGGACACTAAATTGAAAACACAAATCTTTTCCATGCCTTGGCAAAAAGCAAGTCCAACATTTGGTTGAGAACTAAAGGTCAAAGGAGATAGGCAGATCACTAGAAAAACAAATTACGAAAACTGATTCCCATAATAGTTTTCTAAGATTTTTCCTATACATGCTAACACTTTCTTGTTTGGAATGCAGTGCTGTTTTTTAAGTAGTTACAAAAGAATGATAACGCATTTTCTCACATTGGAGATTATCTTTGGTATCAATGATATGCTCAGATTGCTATGTCCTTAAAAATTAAGCATTATAATAGAATGCTTAAAAACCTTTGTCTGGGAACTGTAGTCTGGTAGAATGTCTATGGAGGGAAAACTGCTTCTGCCTTCCAAGGGAAGTCTAGTTTCCTCAATATTCCAAGTCAGCGAGACTCTTCCTTTAGGGGAAGTGGCTGGTTCCAGTGTGAGCTCACACCGCCGGGGGTGGGCAACACTCCGAGGGGCTTTGGCAGCTGCTTCCACCAAACCAGGTGCTTCTCTTCTGAACCCTGAGGTCAGCACTGAAATACTTCCTGTTGTTTTCTGTCTCCTTCAGAGAGATCTCCTTGCACTGGGCAAAATCTTGCCCGGAAATATGTGGCTTTGAATCTTAATAACAGTTTGTGCTGCTGGTCAGTGGGTGAATGTGAATATAATTTGGCAACGTTTTACCTGACTCCGACAGCTGTTGTTGAAGTTTAGCTAAACTAGGAACTCATAAAAAGGGCTCCAAACATTCCACATGCTTTCTTTAATTGTATTTCCCTGAATCTGCTTGGGGGAAGTCTTTTAGCAGATGTCCTAACCATATGGAACTGTCCTAGCAATTAATTTTTGTAACTTGTGGGCTGAGAATATATTGAATGGAAATATGCCTGCTGGATACATATGTATTGTTGACACTTTGTACAGAAACAGCTTGAAATACATTGTGGCAAATACATTTCATTTATGGGAAGTTCATCCTTCCTTCTCCAGAGCATTGCTCAGATATTCTTCCTTCATTGTGCCAGGCAGCTTGTCGAGATGCAAGATATTTTTTGCTCTGAGCACTTCAGTCTTCTCATTAGGGTCTCTGACACTATTTTTTTTCTATCTGAATAGACACATAGGTTTTTTTCTTCCTGTCCTGCACCTCTGACTACTTCATTAAATTCCTCAAAGTCTTACTCTTTATCTATCTCAATGATTTTGAGTATGGACTTTGAGATTTTGAAAGCCCTAATTAATTATCTTTGTTTAAGTTCCACACTGATGGACTTGACTTCTGTAGTATGTAATTTCCTCTCCCACCAAGCATGCACACCTTCTTTAGTGATTATAGGCAAGTTGTCTTTTAGACTTCTATCCAATGCATGCCAGAAATGTACCAGAGAAATTTACAAGAGAAGGCCAGAGAAGAGTTTTAAGAAATTTTTGTTGGCTTCTTACATATTCATATATATATTGGTTATATAAAGGATTTATATTAATTAATTGTATTATATAATAAATATGCATTTTTAAACTGCTATTATTACTGTTGTTGTTATTTTAATCTACTTGCCCTCCTTATTCCCTGGGCATCTTTAGGAATGCAGTGTCCCCACATTTAAGGAAGGCTAAGAGTTAAGTTTGTCGTCTACGTTGCAGAGATCTGGAAGTACACCTTTCCCACCACATAAAGAGCCCCTTGCTGTCAACTCTCCCAGATCCCATATTCTCTCTCTGTTTACTCCTTTACCTAGCTTTTCGTGGAAGTGTTTAAGTTCTGTCGTTTTCAGTCAGCTCCTCTCACCTTAACAATGTGGGAGCGTGCCCTGAGAAAAGGAGTGGCCAATGAAGTAGGAGGAAAAGTAAGAGAGGGTGGGGGTGCCCTGGGAGCTGAGTGGTAAGAAGCAGGGATTCCCAGTGTCCAACCTGAGGAAAGCCAGCGAGAGGTGAGAACTGGGAAGCTGCCCTTAGTAACATGGAGGCCATTTTAGTGGAGTGGTTGTGACTGGGTAACTGGCAGGGATCAAGGAAGAAGAAGGAGAAAACAGGAAGCATGTATTAATCATTTAAGAAATTTCGTAGTAAGGAGAAACAGAGACACTAAGCAATGAGTGCAGGGGTGAAAGCAAGCCAAGGTTTATTTGTTTTGGTGTTCCCTTTAATGGAAAATCTGGATGCCTTTTTTTTTTTTTAATCGAAGAGTAATGATTCAAGAGAGAGGGAAGCGCAGTAGAGTGGGTGGAAAAGAATGGATAGAAAGGGGTAGGTTTGTCCTGTATGCGAGCACAGACAGTTCCTCGATGTCCTGAGAGGGAAGGCAGGGTGTGTGCTCACACAAGCCTGTGAGTGGGTAGATTGTTGGTGGGAGAAGGATTTCAAAGGAAATCTGCTGATTGCTTCTGTTACCTCCATGAAATAAGAAGCAATGTTTTTAGCTAATTCATGCAAAGCCTTTGCAGAGAATGTAAATTTCATTCCAGGGCAACTACTGAAGAGTACGTGCATCCAAACACTTTTCCGTGCATTTATTTCACTTTGTGTTTATAAAAACATCTCCTTCAACTCATTCCTTCCTCTTCTTTAGAATTATAGACCCAAACTCAAGTTGGTACTCCCACAATAAGGGAAAGCTTGCAGCGGGTACTTGTAAGTAAGGACTTGATGTGTGTGTGCGTTTGTGCAGGTGTGTGCCTGAATTGTTTTTTCTCCAAACCAGGAAGTGCTGTACCAAAAGGCACACACATGATATGACTGAGCAGACGCCCCTGGGGCCCTGTGTGGGTCTCCTCGGCCTACCTGAGTTCAGCAGCAGGGCGGAGTCAGACTTACCTGGCACGTGGAGTATCCTGCCTCAAGGCTAAGATGCCTCCTCTGAAGCCTTGGCCACAGCAAAATAACCCAGGAGGCTCCATCAGTGTGGATAGGAGCTAGTGTATTACCTAAGTGATAAGTCTACTTTACCTGTGAGTTTCTTTCATGGGATAAAGGTGCCAATCTCATCCTCCAGTGCACTTCGGGGAGCATGTTCTATACTCCTAAGGGTGTGAATAAACTGAGCCCCACTGCCCACCACGGTGATGCTGTGAAGGCTCCGACTATTCATCACCCTCTCCTCTTGGCCGTGTTCCCTCCCTCTTCCTTCCGGGAATGACTCCCTAACAGATGCCTGAGCCTAAGTACTGGACTCAGGCTCTGCTTTTGTGACCATTAAAATGGAGAGGACATTTAAAACCAAAAAGGGAACTATAAAATACAATAATAGGATAAATCTGAACTGATAGATAGGGCATATTCGGAAGCTGAATTTTATTCTGAAATTTCCTGGTACCCAAAGCTCAAAGAAGAAATGATGGTCGGTCAAATAATGATTATTGTCTTAGAAAAAGAAGCATAATGATTGATTTGGCAAAACTCATTTATCTCTTGGAAAAGATTATAAAGAAAACTCAAACTTGGGTAAGATATAATAATGCCTTAAAATGAAATATTGTGATGTGGCAGCCATATTCTTCACATCTCCCCATCTGGAAAGCTGAGCCCCTAATGCTGTTCATGCACAGCTCAGGCATTCTGGCAGGTGATCAGGCACATAGAATGCATCATGCATTGATCATCTGCAATGTTTCAGGTTATTCCAAAATCTAAAATTTGATAATATACCATGATACTGCTGATGAAAATTTTGAGAGCTTTTTTAAGAAGTAGAGTACAAAAATCTGATGAAATATTTTCTCTTGTTGCAGACTCTACAATAAACTAATAAGGGCTTTGATTTGCCTTGTAATTAAGCAGGCAAACTCCTCTCCCCTTGGGAAAAGGTACAGACTCTAGATTTGTCAAGCTATGAAAAGGCGGAGTATGTCACAGCGGTTACAGTGCTGTCTTTCAGGTTTAAATGGAAACGTTTGCTGCCCTCGAATGCCTAGACCAGTTCCAAAAGATTGCCCTTGTTCTCTTGTTTGCCTCCAGCCTTACACGGTCAGAAGGGAGCAAGTCAGTGCCTGATATTTCTGTGTAGCTGTTCAGTCTATAAATAGCAGTTTTGTGAACTATTAATAACAGAAACTTCTCACAATGCAGCGCTCCCAGCATGTAGAGTGAGGTTTTTCTGAGGAGCCTAAGATCTAGTCCAAACGCTGGCACGGGCCTTCCTGGGTATGTTACCCCTTGTACCAATTGGAGTTCAAGGAGAGAAGCAGAACCAGGAGGAGATGTATATTAAGAAATGTATTGTGGAGACCAACTAGATGAGCCCAAAATCCATAGGGCAGATCATTAGGAAGGGTGGCCTGGAACATTTGGGCACAGAGGAAATTTGCTGCCCACAAGAGGAAATTGCTTCTTCAGGGAAGCCTCAGTTCCACTCAAGGCTTTTCAACTCATTGAATCGGGTCCACCAAGATTATCTAGGATAATCTCCCTTCCTAAACTCAATTGATTATAGTTACATCCCATGTACAAAATATTTCCATAGCAACACCTCTATTAGTGTTTGCTTGAATCCCTGGGAACGGTAGCCTAGCCCAGTTGACACAGCACACTGACCATCACACCCGTAAAGAAGAATTATGAATTTTGCAGACCTTAGCAACACAAGAAGCAGTCTGGTAAAACTTGTTTGGATGAAAGTGAGCAAGAAAAAAAAGAATGGTAAAAAGCTCTCTTCTTGGTAATATCTTTCTGCAAAGTACTTTGTACTTAATATAGTCATTCTTCAAGTACAGTAGTAATCTATCTTATACTTTGAATACCTTTTAGCAAAGGGTCTCAGGGTTTCCAGGGATTCATGACTGAACAAGACACATTCCCCAAAGAACCTCATTGACACCCTTCTGATTTTCCAGAAGATCTTTGGTGAATTGACTGAGGATCTTTGAGTGGCTAACAGCAGATAGATTAAAAATTTCTCCATCAGGGAAATCCCAGGAACATGACCATGGTCTCAGAAGATGTTTACATTAAACAGATTTCTAGAGCACACACTAGAACATCTCTCATTCTACATAATACCTGTACTAATAACATTGGGACACCTGTGCCCAGGACTGGTGGCTTAGGGTGTGGCACTAGCCCTCTTTAAAGATGGGCTGGCATCCTGGGAGGTCACTAGCAAGGATTTCTAAAGCAACATCTTACCTTATTAAATCCTCATGCCTGAGGTTCTTTATATAAATTTAAAAAACCTGACTTGAGGCACCTGGGTGGCTCAGTCAGTTGAGCATCTGACTTTTGATTTCAGCTCAGGTCATGATCTCCGGATCAGATCATGAGATCGAACTCTGCAGAAGGCTCCCCGTCAGCAGGGAGTCTGCTTGAGATTCTCTCTCTCTCCCTCTTCCTTCCTCCCTCTCCCTCTGCCCCTCACCCTGCTCATACACTCTCTCTAAAATAAATAAATAAATCTTAGAGAAAGAAACACAACACAAGACTTGCCTTCCTAAAATAATTTATTCTCCTGGAAGGGTTACCTGGTCCAGCAATGACAAATAATTTTGAGAGAAAATGAGAATGGCCAGACTGTGCTACATTAATGTGATGTTAGCTTGTGTGGGTTCTTGATTGTCATTAGAATGAGTGGCATTTTGTTGTTGTTGTTGTTAGTTACAGTAACTTAATCTGAGAGCACACCTCTGAAGAATAAAATGAGAGTGGGATAGAAGTTCAAAGTTGATACTACACAGGTGGTCTTGAAAATCCCTCAGGGGTATGGAAAATCTGAAGTAAATGTGAGGGTTAACAGGAATTACAAATTGCCTGTGAGTAATGTAGGCCAAGAAGGCAGTCTATTACTTCCTTATATACTCATCATCTGCCTTTAGCTAGTCTTCCTGTGTTAGAAAAACTCAACTGGTGATAATGTGAAGTAATTAGTTTTCACGGTTTGTGTTCCTTCCACATCACTTTTTTTTGTGACGAGGAGTGTGCCTTTCAAAACTTTTATATTTAATCCCTGGCTTTTCCTGTAGCTTTGTTTTTATTACAAATATTAGAGAAATACAAAACTGCTGCCCATGCAGAATAAAAGAATATGCAGTGCCAATCAGCTTGGCTTCTGTACAGGGGTTTTAAATTGTGCTGATTTCCTAAATACCCTCCTGCACTCTTCTTAAATAAGTGCAGTTATGAAGTTAAGAACATAAAGAAAGTTCTAAATAAAAAATTGGAACTGACATTATACTTTCAAACATATTATCCCTTCAAGTAGGCATTCAGAGCAACCCACTGCACATTCTGTGATTAAGTTAACGCGTTTCTAAGAATATACTCGCGTGAATTTTCTTGAGAGACTGCATTAAATAGTTTGCATATTTTTGAAGAACTAAATGAAATACACCACACATGTAAATAAAATTCGGAGTTAAGCCTCAAACATAGGCAAGTTATGAAGTAAATCATTCTATCTTTGATCAAGAAGCTATGAAGTTAAAACCGTAGATGGGTATGTATTACTTGACTGAATCCACACACACTTTTCAAGAAGGAATTATCAAAACCTATCCCAAGGTGTAATATACATGCATTCCCTTGCAGGGGCATAACCAACTTGGATATATATTATTGGATACATTTGCATTGCAAAGTGATTTAATATGTGCAACACTTTGCTGCTTTAAAATTGTTTCTATGTAGTTTAAAATGACCAATTCATTTTCCATCTACTAGGTAGTACTAATAGGAATTATTGTTAGAAAGGTTTGTTGTTTACCCATATGCAGTTCTTCTCTCCTTCTAGCTACGTGGCTGGATTTCACTTTTCCACCTGCTTGTAAGTGGGCAGGGCTCTGACTAATTCCAGACAATAGGTTTTGAGGCAAAGTGATATATGTAATTTACTGGCAGAGATGACATTAAGTCCATGTGTAATTTCAGTCTCTGTTCTCCAGCCATGAAGACCACCTGATACATCGGATGCAGATAAAAGGTTGTGAAACATACATCTACAGTCTTTTTTTTTAAAAGATTTTGTTTATTTATTTATTTACTTATTTATTTATTTGGGAGAGACAGAGACAGAGAGCACAAGCAGGGAGAGGGGCAGAGAGAGAGGGAAAGAGAAAAATCCTAAGCAGCCTCCCCGCTGAGCACGAAACCCAACACAGGACTCCATCCCAGGACCCTGAGATCACGACCTGAGCTGAAGTCACATGCTTAACTGACTGAGCCACCCAGGCGCCCCCAGTTATAGTTTTTAAATGGCCAGATTAGGAACACCTTGAACCTAATAAATCCGTGAATATTTTCCATTATTTCATCAGTGGTTACGTTAACCTTCTCCCTCTAGTTGGAGAGAGATATTAAGTTTCATGAAACTGTCTTAATGTATTTAAAGAGCTTTTAAAAATCAAACAAATACTAGCTGTATAATGACCTAAACAAAAGAAGCTAGAGATATTAAAAGGACACCAGAAAATATGTTCACAAGATAGTCAAGGAAAGCATTGCTTCTATTTTTGCAGAGACACATTTGAGGTAATGTGAAAATTTTATTGTCTCTGTGATGCTGTTTTTATTTTAACAGAAATGATCTTCATACGTTTACGCTGTTGGCTATATAAATGGAGCAATTAAAGAATGTACCAAAGCATCAATGTTAAAATAATTAAGTAGCTATGATCATAGTCAGTGAGAAGGAGTCAAAAACTTCAGCAAAGGTTGCATACCTAATGAATATTTTATTCCTTAAAATATACACATAAGTTTACTCGGATAAATAAAAGCGAGTTCCTGGGTATTGTAGAGACATGAGTAGCACGTTTGGGAAATTCAGACTGAGCTAATATCTTTGGCTGTCTAAACATAATGAGAGGGCAGCATTCTGAATTCAGACATGTTAGAAACAAAGTGAGAGAGAAAATGAAGCAATTTCCAGTACTTTTATTTTCAGTCTTGGTTTCAAGGCCATCTTTTGGAAATCTACAGTGCTATATGTGTGAAGGTTGCATAGCATTCACGAGTAATGGATTGAAAAATCTCTTTGAAAACCTCTAATTTGTTTCAAAGTCCCTGAAAGTCACTGTTAAACTCAGGGTTAGGCTAGGTTATACTATAGTTAAGAAATGATGAGATAGGGCGCCTGGGTGGCTCAGTTGGTTAAGCGACTGCCTTCGGCTCAGGTCATGATCCTGGAGTCCCTGGATTGAGTCCCGCATCGGGCTCCCTGCTCGGCAGGGAGTCTGCCTTCTCCCTCTGACCCTCCCCCCTTCATGTGCTCTTTCTCTCATTCCCTCTCTCTCTCAAATAAATAAAATCTTAAAAAAAAAAAAAAGAAATGATGAGATAATCCCCCTTTGCATTGGTCTGTGAGGGCTTCCATAACAAAATACCACAGACTGGCTGGCTTAACCAACAGAAGTTTATTTTCTCATAGTTCTAGCAGCTGGAAGTCCAAAATCAAGGTGTTAGAAGGTTTGGTTTCTCCTGGGGCCCTCTCTCCTTGTCATGTTAGATGGCTGTCTTCTCCTTGTGTCCTCACATGGTCTTTTCTCTGGGTTCTCACCTCCCTGGCGTTTTTTTCCTCTTTCCATAAGAACATTAGGCATACTGTATTGGGCTGAGGCCCACCGATATAACCCCACTGAACCTTGATTATTACTTCTTTAAAAACATGTCTCCAAATATAGTCACACACGGGTTTAAGGCTTCAACATATGAATTTGTGAGGAGGAACACAATTCAGTCCATAACACCCTTCAAATAAAATATTAAGAAATCAGCTCTGATCTTCAAAATCAGAAGAGATGTAAAAGCAAATTCTACTTCTCCATGTTATGTTTTAACATACTTCACATGTTCACCAAGAAGCACACATACAATCATAAGAATGGTATATAAATACATTTGATATTTAAGAAATAATGGTTATAATTGTAATGATAAAGAGGCAAAGTCATTTTGAAACATAAGATTCTGGATTCCCAAGAAAGTTTTTCCTACAGGCCCTTACCATGGGTAGCAGATGCCGTCAGCGCTCTGGCCACAACTCCTGGATCCTTCAGTGTGCTCCAATGGACTTGCAGTCGCTGGTATCTGCACATGTATTCCTGAGGGCTTTTGTTATCAGAATGGAGGAAAGCTCTATCCAAGCAGACAAAAAGTTCTGGAAAATTAGCTGTCTTGTTCTACCTCCCCCGCATTTCTCACATAGGCTCTCGGGAGCTGGAATAGTTCTTAGATATGTGCTTAGCAGTTTCCTGAGTTCCCCGTGGGATTAAACTCCAGGTGTTTTCTGTAGTAGATCGTTTAATAGTGTACCCTTTGTTGATTGACATGCCTATATCTCTCTCCAGTGTCTCCTGTATCCCACAGGTACTTGCACTCAAATCCTTGTAGCAGAGTCTTCTCCTGGGAAAACTCAATATAAGACCTTCTGGTGAACCAAAAGATCAAGTTTTCTACCAGGACAGATGCATGTATTACATGAGATGTTCTTGCTGGTGGGCCTTTTAATTTAGGAGTGTCAGTCATTTTTTTTTTTTTTTTTATTTTCTAGACACTGATGGCATGTGAACATAAGGTGAACATTTTCTGATTAGAGTGGATAGAGTTGCCACTTCTCTGTACTTTCTGGAAGAATTGATTATTTATTTAGGTTTCTCTGAATTGCTAACCTGGGAGAACCAAAGGCATATCAATGGAGCTGTCAGTAAAGATGAAGAAGATTAAAAGGGGAAGATCCAAGGTAGAGACAGCTCTTAAGGAGAATGGAGTAAGAAGATATAAGCCAGGGAAGGATGATTTAAAAGGGTCATAAACAACAGTACACTGGAGTGGGCTCCTACCAGCTAGCAAGACCCAGTTGCAAAACTTTCAGGAATTTTGCAAGGTTGTTGTTTAAAACAGCCAATACTAAAAATTAAGTTATATAAAGATAATTAAATCTCACATGCAAAACAAAGTTAATAATCATTACTCCCCTATTATTGTTATTTTCGGTGTTCTTGAGGTTTTATGTCTATTGTATTTAGAGAGTGGAAATACTATAATGGTGTGTATGGCTGCAACTCTTTTCAACTTTGCATTCAGGGATAGCTTGTTGGTAGTCTGAAATGGGATATGCTGGGATATTGCTGTCAATCAGGACTGCTTTTGTTTTTTGGGTTTTTTGTTGTTGTTGTTGTTGGAGAACCAGTTATTAAACATTTACCAGCATACTACTGATGACAAGGCAAAATATTTATGTAACTGAGTATTCTGAACACCCCAGAAGAGGTAAATTTGGAATGGACACATGAGACTTCTCTGACAGACTGATCACTTGAGCTCAGAACACTCTGTCAGACTTACTAAACTTGTACAGAACTTCTGTCATCTAAGACCTTTCTGCCTAACCTTTACTCCTTCCCACTCTCCTTCGCACAGATCAGACCAACACTATGATCTTACAGCTCTCTCAGCCTCCTCCAGCTCTGTTTTCCATCAGAGGCATTTTCCCTAATAAATCTCTAACATGCTGGATTCTGTCTCGGTGCCTGCTTCTCAGATGATCTAGATTAACACTTGTGGGTCCAAGGGTGGTCCCAGAAAACAGTTGGTAAGATTGACATTCAAGACTTTATCCGCCATCCTGCAGGTGAAAAGGACACCATTGTGGTTGGTAGGTGGGCATGGGAAATCCCTGGAACATGACAGCAGCTTAACCACTAAAGACTTTGAAAAAATATCTTAGTAGAGAAAAATGACGTTATGGGCAAAATAATGAAAGAATTTAAAACATATAGGGGAGAGGGAAGTCCAGAAATACAGTGGATTTTGCTGGTTATTGAAAAGTTGTACTAATCACATGAAGAGGGAAAATGAGAGATTAAGGGCCTTTGAAAAGTAGGCTTGATTTTGATGGCTATTCATGAGAACCAAAGACCCTAACAAAAAGTCCTTATCCTCTGCAATGGAAGAGGAGCTTGCTGAGCAGTAGGCTGAGGATCTTACTGTTAAAGTTGTAGAGCTGTAGAGGCATTATGTGCATGGCCAAGGCAATTTTACTATGTGGACATAAAGGCTCTGATGGGAAAGCCCGGAGCCTGTAATATAAGATGTTAACATCTGGCTGGGTGCTTCTATAGAGGTTGGGTCTGCAGCTCTTCTGAACTCCCTAGGCTTGTTGAGGTGATCCACCCTTCCAAAGTTAAGAACTAGCACTTTTACTGTGCTAGAATATCCTACAGAGACCTCCTCATTGCAAAGCAACAGGTATCTGCTTCAGAAACTGCCTCCATGTTCTGTCCTGACTGCCAGGCCAAAAACTAGGATTAAATTTCGGCATGATGTGAATGGGATTTGTGCTAAGCTTGATATAAGGAAAAGATATTATACATCAAACGATCTTCAAAAGTTAACTCATATGTAGCAGCAGGAGTGAGAATACCTGTTATAAATTTTGAGAGTGCTTAGTAAGGCTAGATAACCAAGAATTCTGTGACATGGGTTCACTTTCTCAAGACACAGGATCTAGGTCCTTGGCAAGGACTCCAGAGGACAAACTTGCTGCTGGGATGACTTAGAAGTCTGGACAAACTGATGGCTGAAATTCAGAAAAGTATAAATGCCTGAGTTTCCTTGGTAGACCGCAGAAGTAATAAAGAGGCTGAAGGAAATAAGCATGCTGGAAGAGATATATTATGTGGGGCCAGAAGACCCTGCAGAAAATACGTTCCATGAGAAAGCCAGAGGAACACATTATTCACCAAATCCATGAAGAATGTGCTCATAAAATTTGCACCAGCATTACTAAGAGGTTCAGTAGTAGCTTTTCTATGCAGGTCAGGGGTGAGGTTAGGGGAGACCATCGTAGAGCTGAGTTATCACTATCCATGGAGATGTAGCCACAAAGTAATAGAAGCCAAGTGGGGGCACCAAAATATCAGAATCCAGGAGGCAGCAACCACTGTAATGACCAATAAGATTGGATGAACAACCAAGAAGACTCAAACCAAAGGTAAGTTGTAGAGATGGTTGACTATTGTCCTCTAGGTGCAAAATAAATGGATACATACATTGATGCTGCTTAACACCTGCTGATAACCCAAAAAAGGCAATAATGAAGGAGTAAGACAGAAACACCAGGAAAACATCAAAATTCCTTGCCCTTTGCCAGACTTGAGCAAGTTTTGGTTATAAGATCTAGTATTGATGGAAGAGGGGGCCAGGTCCCTAGGAGAAAGGGGACTGTTGTAGGCAGCTTGTAAACAAGTGGCTGGTTCATCCACTCAAGGTGTAGCTCTGTATCAGAAGCTCGGTGTCAGTTCTGTTGCTGAAAATTTGGACATTTAGATGTAGCAGCACCTGGATTAGCCTTGGCAAGTAAAATCCATATCAGCCACTGTGGTCTTCTCATTCATATGACCACCATGCCTGTTCTGGGTGTTCAATGATGGAGAATGGCTAAAGTCAACTGGCGAGTCATCTGTCTATTTCTTCCATGGTGAATTCCTTCAGGTGGTCATTAACAGACGAGACAAATATTTCACACTTCAGGGGCTCTTTCGCATGTACATGAACTTGTCTCTACCCTAGACTTCCTTGTATCTCATCTTTCTGGCCTTTTCCTTCCAGTTCCTTGTTCAGATGGCCAGACCTTTGGCTATTGCTCAGAAATGTATCTATATTCTTATTTCACTCCACTCACATACAAAATAGATAATGAGGCTCATTAGATACATGGCTCAAAGCTCTCCCCATTGGTAAGTTTTCCCTTGCTATTATCTTTCAAGGGCACACCTGAATGAGGTGTAATTTAGCCACTACCTAAACAGACCAGCCCATCAGTAAACCAAGCTTAGGCTTGCTGTTAAAAAATATTTCATGGTCTTATAAGTATTATAAATACTCATCTATTCTTCTAGTTCATCCAAGAAGCATATTCTAAGATGGGATTAAAGGTGTGAAGATGGTATTACACAAGAAATGCCTGAGTCAGAGAAAAAAAATCCCTCATGTGTCTTCCTCCTGCCGCCCCATGCTGCACACAAATGCACGCACATCCGACACCCGGTACTGGTGTTGGTGCTTTTAGCCCACTCCAGTCCTTTAACTTCTGGCATCTCCTCTGTACAGCTTCCCTGCCACCCTGAAATTAGCTGGAGTGTGGAAAGTATGGAAGGGAATACCTCAAACATTATCCGAAAGGAGAATTCCCACTCAACTCTGACCAATTTCTGAGTGTTCTCATCCTGCCCTGCTGC
Source organism: Zalophus californianus (assembly GCF_009762305.2). Lineage (NCBI taxonomy): Eukaryota > Metazoa > Chordata > Mammalia > Carnivora > Otariidae > Zalophus > Zalophus californianus. The sequence goes on along the minus strand of NC_045599.1, from coordinate 122,837,871 downwards.
TCTAGCACCTTGCACAGAGCTTGGCATAAGGTGGCTGGAAGGATCTGGAAATTGAGTTCCCCAAAGGTGGGTCTCTTCAAAACTACTGTTGTATAAGAATTACCAGAAATTATTGAGGAGGGAGCAGAAAGGGCCCAGGGAATGAATTATGTCCTCAGCTTTGTGCCAGGAGCTCAAGCTTCAGTGTGGGGAGCTCATTCAGCTAGGGCAGTTTCAGATGCATTTCAGAAGCTATTCTGCTTCTGAAAAATGGCTCACAACCACAGCATGCTAGGCTGTGGGGTTTCCTTCACTGGCCCTCAGAATCTACACATATCCCAAGTCTTCTTTCACTTAGTATAAGGCATTTAGATTATTTTCATTTGAGGGTATTAAAAGGCTGCTATAAACATCCATATACATTTCATTTTATATTGGACATATACCTAGGAGTGGGGTTAAAAAGTCACATGGTAAGTGTGTGCTTAACTTTTTTTTTAAAAAACAATGGTTTTCAAGTAAACATTGTTTGGAAGCTGCTGCAAATACTTCCTGAAGTACTCTCAGTCTATGCTTCTTAAAAGATTGCAGATGGATCCCCTTCATAATATTTTAAGTACAAGGAAACCTCAATTCCTTGTTTGCACTTATCATATTTTTACCTTTTGACTGGCTTTACCCATTTATTCTGCCCCAAACCCCTGCCTCTGGTAACCACCAACCTGTTCTCTGTATCTGTGAGCTTATTTGTCTATTTGTTTAGATGCCACATATGAGAGAGACCATAGGGTGTTTGACTTATGTCATTTAGCATAATGCCCTAGAGGTCCATCCATGTTGTTGCAAATGGCAAGATTTCATTCCTTTTTTATGGCTAAGTAATATTTCATCGTATATATACATCATGGTTTCTTTATCTATTCATCCATCCATGGGCACTTATGTTCTTTTGTAATTTGGCTATTGTAAATAATGCTTCAGTGAACATGGGGATGCATCTATCTTTCAGAATTAGTGATTTCTTTTTCTTTAGATGAATAGCCATGAGTGAAATTTCTGGATCATATGGTAGTTCTATTTTTAATTTTTTGAGGAACCTCCATACTGTTTCCACAGTGGCTGCACCAGTTTGCATTCCCACCAACAATCAACACTTGTTATTTCCTGTCTTTTTGATAATTGCTACCTAACACATGTGAGGTGATATCTCACTGTGGTTGTGATTTTCATTTCCATTATAATTAGTGTTGTTGAGCATTTGCTCATGTACCTGTTGGCCATCTGTACGTCTTCTTTGGGGAAATGTCTATTCAGATCTTCTGCTCATTTTTCAATTGGATTGTTAGCATTTTTTTTTTTTTTTGCTATTAAGTTGTATGAGTTCTTTTTTTTAAGATTTTATTTATTTGACAGAGAGAGACACAGCAAGAGAGGGAACACAAGCAGGGGGCATGGGAGAGGGGGAAGCAGACTTCCCGCAGAGCAGGGAGCCTGATGTGGGGCTCAATCCCAGGACCCTGAGATCATGACCTGAGCCGAAGGCAGACGCTTAATGGCTGAGCCACCCAGGCACTCCGAGTTCTTTATATATTTTAAATATCAGCCTCTTATCAGATATATGATTTGCAAATGTTTTCTCCCATTCAGTAGTAGGTTGCCTTTTCACTTTTTTGATGGTTTCTTTCACTTTTTTCTTTTAGTATTCTATAGTCTATGTTATTTATTTAAGTATTCTATAGTCTATATTATTTATTTTTGCTTTTGTTGCTTTTCCTTTTGGTGTTAGATTTAAAAAATAATAATCTCTAAGGCCTGTGTCAAGGAGTTTACTGCTTGTGTTTTCTTCTAGGAGCTTTATGGTTTCAGGGCTATGTTCCAGTATTTACTCTATTTAAAGATAATTTTTGTGTACAGTGTAAGATGGTGATCAAGTGATCAAGTTTCATTCTTTTGCATGTGGCTGTTCAGTTTCCCAACACCACTTATTGAAGAGACTGTCCTTTCCTTATTGTATATTCTTGGTTCCTTTGTCATAAATTAATTGATTATATATGTATGGCTTTATTTCTGGGCTCTCTATTCTGTTCCATTGATCTATATGTCTGTTTTTAATGCCAATATAATAGCCAATATAATACTGTTTTAATAAGCTCCATGCCCAGCATGGAGCCCAAGGTGGGGCTTGAATTCATGACTCTGAAATCAAGACCTGATCTGACATCAAGAGTCAGATGCTTAACCAATTATGTTACCCACGTGCCCCATAATACTGTCTTAATAACCATAGCTTTGTAATATAGTTTGAAATCAGGGAGTGTGAGTCCTCCAACTTTGTTCTTCTTTCTCAAGATTTTTTGACTATTCATGGTTTTTTGTGGCTCCTTACACATTTCAGGATTATTTGTTCTATTTCTTTGGAAAATGACACTGGAATTTTGATAGGGATTGCACTGAATCTGTAGATTGCTTTGGGTAGTATGAACATTTCAATAATATTAATTATTCCAATCCACGAGCACAGAATGTCTTTCCATTTATTTGTGTCTTTTTTGATTTCTTTTATTAATGTCTTATAATCGTCAATACATAGCTCTTTTACCTCTTTGTTTAATTTTATTCTTAGGTATTATATTCTTTTTGATGTATTTAACTTTTTAAAAGGAAATGGCCCCTCTACACCCAGAATCCTTGTATAGTAGAACTCCAGGCCTTTCTGGGCTAACAGTATATGTGAAGGAATTCTAATCTAGGATATTGGGATGATAACAAAGCTACTGGAGTGAAAGAAGTTGCAGATATAAAGGATGAATAATGGATAATTCTTTTACAGGTGAAATTGAGAACAAAAATGGATGGGGTTCATTGTAAAATGAAAAGTTTAACTTGTCTTATCTCTTGAGTGACAGAAATAAGGATAGCTAACTATAGCTATTTTTGGAGGTGAGAGAGGAAAAAAAGAGGGTTTTTTCATAGCTTCTCACACTGCATCCACTAAAGATGAATGATGCAGCTGAGATTAACAAAGTACCTTGCATAGAATACTGAAGGCATAGAATATTTCTTGCTGTGGGGAGTAAGGACAAGGATTGATTATGGATAAATCAAAGAGTAGAAGGTGTTATAAGACCCTAAAATATTTAGACATCAAACATTTTTTAATGGGAAAAATCAAAAAAGATATAGAGGAAAGCAAACAAAACAGACAGCAAGAGTCCTGGTAAGTAATCAGTGGCCAAGAGATCTTCAGGAGTTCAAGGCTGCACAAAAACTCCTAATACTACTAATTTGGATACCAATTAGGATTCATGCCACCTTTCTCAGACCTAGAATATGTTTTCTGACTGCTGTTGAGGTTTACCTAACCCAAACATTGAAACAAAGTGATGCAGCAACTAATGATAGCCAATATTGCCTTTGTGTATGTAGATGATAGAGCAGGAGCTCTGTCCTACATGCAGAGGTGTGCATGCTTCAAATCTTAGTCCTGCCACTCTTAGCTCTATGGCTTGGATCTTGTTACTTCAATTATCTCATTCTGTGTTTACTTATCTGTAAAACTGGAATAGTGTTATCTACCTCAAAGTATTAATGCAATAACTAGGTGAAATAACATAAGCAGAACCATTTTTCAATAAATATCACTTCCTTAAGTTATCTCAAAATATTAAGATGATTGAAATACTAATTTTCAGAATTTCCAGTACTAAAATCCAGAATTTCTATTTGGAGTATTTGTAGACCCCAGCCTGGATGGAAGCTTGGAGGTGAGGAAACTTCTCCAGGGGCTGTGTTTCTATAGCAAGCATACTGTTTTTTCATAGATGTTATATTTATTTGGGTTCTCTTTGATGGGTTGCATAGCTAGAAATAAGAGGGAGTGCTAAAGCATCACTCAGTCTGCAAGCCTCCCGTTGGCATTGCTATTGATGGTAAAGTCTGTTGCTTGGTGAAATGCGTCATATCTTACTATTTTTATAGACCCTAGCTGGTAGTAAATGACCATAGCAGTCAAAGTTGATGGTTATAGTCATACCACATGGTTGCTGAGAGCCCAGGCTGGTGACAACTATTCAATCATCCTGTAGACAAAGATTCCAAGGGGAAGATGGTAGGTCAGAGGGCTGCTTATTAAATCTCTGAGATCATGGTTTTCTGTGTCTCACTGGAATTCACAAGCCTCAATGACTATAGTTAATAGGCCTGAATTTTCTCCACAACCCTTTCTAGGAGCATACAGAAGAGTGACTGAGCAATCTCTGACTGGGATTCTGTTTTAGGAGCAGTCCTTGGGTTTTTGTATATATACTCATAAGGTAAGAAACTCCCCCTCTGAAAGCCAATCACAGGCTCTACAGTATATGGTCAAAGTTTAACTTCAAAATGAGATAAAAACTGTCTTGTAAAACGTATGTGTAGAATTTGAATGGCTCAGACATTTGGGAAAATCTGAGTAGCAAGGAACAGTTCATCAGTCCTGCCCCAGGAAGAAAACAACTTGTGATAATACAGAATCTGAATTTTATCACTATCTGCAAGGTTGGTTTTTTAATAAGGATTGTGTTTTATAAAAGAAAACTGGGTGGCTCAGTTGGTTGGGTGTCCGACTCTTGATTTCAGCTCAGGTCTCTATCTCAGGGTGGTGAGTTCAAGCCCTGCATTGGGCTTCACACTGGGTGTGGAGTCAGCTTAAAAAAAAAAAAAAGGAAAGAAAAAAAAAGGAAATACTCATATACACATACATTCATGCCATTTAAGGCTTTGTAATAGGGGCATCACAGGGTAATTGAGCAGGAACTAGGAGTTGTGTGCTTAACATCTAGTTGTCTATAGGAAACAAAAGAAAATACCTAATGTTTCAGGGATTTTGTTCTACTTTTATTGTTGCCTTGGGGCAACTGACCAATTCTGGTGCTTTCATAAATAGATTGTAGACATTTTTTACCTTTCTCCTTTGCCCCTTTTCCTCTTCCTTATCTTTCTGATATGAAATTCTTTTTTATGATACTACCTGATTTTTTCTAGTTTTCTCAAGCAAGATATTAAAACTCCTTAAAATGAATTGGATTATTAAGTGGATGTGATTCAGAAATTTGTCCTCGTGATGTCTGCCAAACTGTTTAGGCTTATTTAATAGGCTAAGCAGATATCCACTCACTTTTTCCCCTCACTATTTCATGAATCTCCCCCCTGAAACTGAGCTCAGTTATGATGATGAATGATCCCAGGTAAAGGAGTATGGCCAGCTGTATATAATGAACCTCAAAGGAACATTCAAAATACATTGCAATGCATTTAAACTCCTGTTTATATTAGTAATAACTGGGATGTCTGGATAATTTTTCCTAACTTGAGTATATACAGTCTTTCTCTGTTGATAGTTTTCTGCTTGTTCCGATTGATTTTCTCTTTTCCGTTCATTATATTATATTTTTAAAGACCTTTCCAGGGGTGCCTGGGTGGCTCAGTTGTTAAGCATCTGCCTTCAGCTCAGGTCATGATCCCAGGGTCCTGGGATTGAGCCCCACATTGGGCTCCCCACTGAGCGGGAAGCCTGCTTCTCCCTCTCCCACTCCCCCTGCTTGTGTTCCCTCTCTCACTGTGTCTCTCTCTGTCAAATAAATAAATAAAATCTTTTAAAAAAATAAATAAAGACCTTTTCACTTTACAATATACCTTTTTTTCTTAATCTACAACTAAATTTTTGGATTTCTTGCATGTAGCCAAAATATTACTTATCTTTGAATCCTAAGAACTCATCAGTTCCTAACCCATTAAGTATACACAACTGATTTTTGACTAGCATTTGAATCAATTAACAAAATAATTTGATATTTTATCCAAGGTAAACGCAAATTCAAAGCAATAATAATAACAACTCATCAAGGTTTCATTCAAAGTAATATTCAACTATAGTTTGGTCAATTATTTCTCAATTAAATTATGACACTGAACCTTGTTAATTGATGACAGCCCACCGAGCAAAGTTGAGAGTGTTGAAAGGAGAGGTTTGCATTGGTGAGAAATTAGAGTATTATCTTTTGCATAGTACAGTGATGAGCAGTTAATGAGGAATAGGGCTGTTTTCAGAAGTACAAACAGAAATCTGACTAATGTACTTGCTTATTTTCTTCCTTTCTATTACATCTGGTACCAAGATGATGTTCATGGTGCACTATCAATGTCACAGTTGCTGGGTCTTGTTGCTGTTACTGTTATTTTGTAGTAGCCGTAACAATGGACTCAAACCAGTTCATCTATATTCTCTTCCTCGGTATGGTTTGTGACCAGAGGAGATGGTGTATGAGATTGACTATATAGACTTTGCCCACAGACAGAACAGATCTAAATGTTCAAAATAGCATTCAAATAGTGACCTCACTCTTATCTTGTAAAACCAAGACAATGATTTTGACTCTGTATCAATTCTCTTTGAAAATAGTGCTCAAAATGTTATGGCTTTAGAAGACAATAAGCAAATGAAAAATAAATTTCAGTACAATTCCTAAAATGCCGTAAGAAACATTGAAGACATGATCTATTAGGAAAATATTTGGAATACTTATACAGGCAATGGATGAATTGTTTGAGTTCACAGAGTCTACCTAAACCCAATCTAATAGAAATCTAATAGACATATTATATATATTATGTATAATAGATATTACATTGCACATAGGAAGAGCAGAATAGAAATATTATATGTATATATGTAATATGTATATAATAACACAATAGAAAAATAATAGAAATATGATTTGAATAAGTCTCAGAAAATATACAAATGCACAAACAAATAAATAAGCAGTAAATTCTACTTAAAACTAAAGGACTACAAAACAAATCAGAAAAGTGATTTTTTAAATCTGTAAATATGTTGTCAAAAATACGTTTGGTATTATTTCTTATAGGAAAGAAATACTTTCATACTCTGTTGGTAGGAGAATAAACTGGTGTCATATGTTTGGAGAGTAATCTGATATTTAACAAAACCAAAGTCCACACAGATTTTGACATATTTTTAGTGATTCATTTTATAGTCATTCTTACAAAAGAACACCAAGATACAATAAACTTTATGTCAGCATTTTTAGTTGTTGGCAAAACCTGAAAATATCTTCAATTTCCACCAATTAACCCAGTTAGGTCCTAGGTTTTGCCTGTCCCCTTGCTGGTTTTCTGTTAGCTTAGCACTTGTCACTCTTAAAAATATCCTGGTTAGGTGATAAATTGTATGGTCACTCCTCCAATATGGAAATGGTTAATTTAATTATGAAAGAGAATGCGGCACTCAAGGATGTAACTTTCCATTTTATACCTTTCTATACTATTTGAATTTTTGCCATGTGTATTTACTACTCTTTTTCTTAGCAGCTTTTTTGTAAAATGTGTGAAACTTACTCTCTGAAACTCAATGAATGGAAATAAACTTTTTTTTAAGATTTTATTTAGAGAGAGAAAGCACGTGCATGCAAGCAGGGGTAGGGGCAAAGGCAGAGAGGGAGAGAGAGGGAATCTCAAGCAGACTCCCTGCTGAGCAAGGAACCCGACATGACACCGGGCTCGATCCCATGACCCTGAGATCATGACCTGAGCAGAAATCAAGAGACGGACATTTAGCTGACTGAGCTACCCAGGCACCCCAGGGAATAAACTTTTTTATATTCCTACACAAACTATTGAGAATCACTGTTTTTATGGTTACTTTCAGTGGAGATAAAAATCCCTGGTGAACCTTGAGATACTAATCCTCTGATTTTGTTGCAGACAAAATTCTAGTGAATTAGGTTTTAACTGTTTTATGAGGAACTGTGGCTTATTCTGTATAAGACAATATCAAAATCTCTTAGTTTGGTGCTAGTATAATGTTTGTGGATTTCATAAGCAGGATGTTAATATTTGCTGAATGAAGAAATTTTATGCCTGAAACAATATTCTTAATTTGAGCTTAGGTCATTTAGTGCTAAGTACTATGCTGAAAATCAGAAGACATAATTAAAAAGAAAGTCTCAGCAACCCTTTAATGTGAAACAGACTAGAACTGAAAAGGATAAAATGGCAGGGAGGCTCCTTCACAAGCCTACATATTGTTAAATGTGAAGGTGCCAGAATTGGGTTGCTAGTGCTCAAATCCTGACTCTTACCACTTGGAAGTTATGTGACTTTGGGCAAATTAGTTAACTTCTCTGTATCTGATATTCTTCATCTATAAAATCAGGATAGTAACTATTATGAACTTCATATATGTGTCCATCCCAAAATTCATACATTGAAATTCTAATCCCTGGTGTGACAGTATTTGGAGATGAGGCCTTTGGGAGTTCATTAGTTGTATTAATGCCCTTATAAGAAAATGCCAGAGAGCTAGCTAACTTGCTCTTTCTCTCTCCATCCTCAATCTTCTGAAAACCAAGAAGAGGGTTCTCACCAGGAATCTAATCATCTGGCACCTTAAACTTGGACTTCCCAGGCTCCAGAACTGTAAGAAATAAATGTTTGCTGTTTTAAGCCACTCAGTCAATTGGAACAGCCCAAACTAAAACAGTAACTGTATTTAATTCATAGGTGTAGTTGTTTTCTATGACTGCTACAACAAATTACCACAAATTAGTGACTTAAAGCATCAAAAATTTATTCTTTTTTTTAAGATTTTATTTATTTATTTGACAGAGAGAGAGAGACACAGCAAGAGCAGGAACACAAGCAGGGGGAGTGGGAGAGGGAGAAGCAGGCTTCCCACTGAGCAGGGAGCCCGATGAGGGGCTCGATCCCAGGACCCTGGGATCATGACCTGAGCCGAAGGCAGACGCTTAACGACTGAGCCACCCAGGCGCCCCCAAAATTTATTCTCTTATAATCTGGAATCAGAGTCAGAAGTGGTTTCACTGAGCCAAATATCAAGGTGTTAGCAGAGCTATGCTTCCTCTAGAGGTATTAAGGGAGAATCTGTTTCCTTGCCTTTTCTAGCTTCTAGAGCTCCATTTTTTGGCTCATGGCCCCTTCATCCATCTTCAAAGCCAGCAGTATAGCATCTTCTCTCTCTGACCCTGCTTCCGTCTGTTTCCATCCATGGCCTTCTTCTTCTCTATGTAATAAAATCTCCCTTTGCCTCCCTTTTCTATGAACATTTATGAGTGTGCTTAGGGTCCACCCATATAATCCAGGATGATACCCTCATCTCAATATCCTTAATTTAATCACATCTGCAAAGTCTCTTTTCCACCAGTAAGGGAACATTCACAGTTTCCAAAGAGTAGGACATGAAAATCTTTAGGGGACATTATTTAGCCTACAGCAATAGTGTTACTATGAGCACTAAAGGAGATAATAAATGTAAATTTCTTGGCATATGAACTGTTGTCCAACAAATGTTAAATAGTATTGTAATGTTACAAAGTTCTAAGTGGGAAAACAAAAGTAAAAGCTACTCATTTTATATCTGGTCAAAGTGTCCTTTAAGTATAATGACAACCCAGAACATGAAACAAACAAGAAATCAGGGAATAGCACCCAGGAAGACTGCCTTTAAACAAACAAACAAACAAATAAGATTACAGTAAAACCTAAGGAACCAATATATGCATTTTTTAAAAGAGGAAGAAGTAATTATGGTAACAGACCACTAGTGAATACTGAATTCTTTAAAATATAAAAGTTATCTGGGGGCGCCTGGGTGGCTCGGCCGCTTGAGTGTCTGACTCTTGGTTTCAGCTCAGGTCATGATCTCAGGGTTATGAGATGGAGCCCCCTGCAGGAGTCTGCTTCAGATTCTCTCCCTTTCCCCCTGCCCTTCCCCTGCTCACAGTATCTCTAAAATAAATAAATCTTTAAAAATTAAAAAAAAAGAACATAAAAGTTAGCTGAAAATTGTGCCCATTGTGATTATGGAACAGCATATAATGTAATAAATCTCAACAATGTAAAATATATATATAATTTCCTGTAGTCTTATTTTTCCTAAACTATATAGATACATTTGGAGGAAATAATACATTTTTCTATTTACCTAAGCTATGGGAGATCTGGATTTTTTTTAAACTTTTGTTATTATTCTTGTTGTTATTTTAAGTATTCTCCACACCCAACACGGGGCTTGAACTCACAACCCTGAGATCAAGATCTGAGCTGAGTTCAAGAGACTCTTAACTGACTGAGCCACCCATGTGCCCCAAGATCTTGTTTTTTAATCTACTGATAAAGTCAATGTTAATATTTAAATTATAGAAGTGTTATCTTATATTGATAAAATTAGTTCATCTATTTAGCTACGATGATTCTATCTTCTAACCAAAGAAAAAGGATCATCCTGAATGAAAGAAAAAAATCTTGATGCTAGTTATTTTAGTGTAGCAGAATTTGAGGTTTTATGTACTTTTTGACTTTGCATTCTCCTTTATTATTAATAAGGATTGATTCATAATCATTTCCATGAGCACTATAGAGTTATTGTTTCTTCATTAATGAAAATAACAACTCTCCCAGTACCCAAAATAAAACCTCTTAAGACCACTGTGGGTCTCCCAGTTAGAATCTAATGTCATTAGTCCGGCCTCATGTTTTCTACATTCTCTAAAGCATTTGATAATACTTATTACCTTTTACTCTCTCTTTCACTTAACTTACAAAATACAAAAACCCATCTAGTTTTCCTCCCATCTCTCTAGTTGCTTTTTTTCCTTATGTTCTGACTTTTCCCTACACCTTTCTTAATACGGTTTCTTTTATTTTTCACTCTTTCAAACTACCACCTTGACAAGGTTCTCAAACCTTGCAGCATGTTAGAATTGCCTTGGGATTTAAAATGCAGTGCCCAAGCTGCTCTTTAATCAACATAGTTAGATTTTCCGGGGCTGGGAACCAGGCATCAGTTTTGTTTGTTTGTTTTAAAATTTATTTGAGATTCCAATGAGTAGTGACATTTGAGGAAAAAAAAATGATGTACTTTACTATCCAAAGTGTGGTCACCAGACCAGTAAATTGGGCAATACCTGGATACATGATAGAAATACAGAATCTTGGGCCCCACTTGAGATATGCTAGGACAAAAAGTGAATTTCTGAAGTCCTAGATGATTCATATCCATATGAGAACTTCAAAAGTACTGCTGCAGATTACCAGATTGTAGCACTTGGGCTAACTTTTGTCCTCTGCTCTTTTTCTATGTTTCTGCTGTCATTTGCTTGTGGAATATCTTTGCCTTTATCATCCTATGAGGATTTCACCCTCAACTTAAACTTAAAATTGAACAAATATTCTTTGCTTTTCCAGTTATGAATTCAGCATTTTTTTCTGAGTCTCTATCCACAAATAATATCTCTGTTCACCCTGCCTTTATACGTTCAATATTATACAAATATTGTCCTTTTTTAAAAGATTTTATTTATTTATTTATTGATAGAGAGACAGATAGTGACAGAGATAGCAAGAGAAAGCGCAAGCATGGAGAAGAGGGAGAGCAGGCTTCCCGCGGAGCAGGGAGCCGGATCTGGGGCTCGATCCCAGGACCCTGAGATCATGACCTGAGCCGAAGGCAGATGCTGAACCAACTGAGCCACCCAGGCGCCCCCAAATATTGTCTTTTAAAAAATTTTTTCTTTCACACAGTCTCAATGTTCTTTTATAATAGCTCTTCCATATCTCTCCCTCATTCCTTTCCACTTGCACCAGTAATTCACACATAATTATCTTTGACTTGAACTTTTCAGATTGCTTCTTTATATATATTTTATTTAAGTACAGTTGACACAAAATGTTACATTACTTTCAGGTGTACAATTTCATGATTTGGACAAGTTTATACATTATGCCTGTTCACCAGATGCATGTAGCTACCATCTGTCCCCTCACATTGCTGTTACAGTATCATTGACCATAGTTCTCATGCTCTGCTCTTTATTCCCATGATTTACTCATTCCATAACTGGAGGCCTGTACTGAGATCTCGCCTCGGGGGGGCGGTGCCTGGGTGGCTCCGTCGTTAAGCGTCTGCCTTCGGCTCAGGTCATGATTCCAGGGTCCTGGGATTGAGCCCCACATCGGGCTCCCTGCTCAGTGGGGAGCCTGCTTCTCCCTCTCCCACTCCCCTGCCTGTGTTCCTTCTCTCACTGTGTCTCTCCCTGTAAAATAAATAAATAAAATCTTTAAAATAAGATATATTTATTTATTTTAGAAAGAGAGCATGCAAGCAGAGGGAGAGGGAGAAAGAATCTTCAAGCAGACTCCCCACTGAGCAAGGAGCCCAATGCAGGGCTTGATCCCAGGACCTGAGATCATGACCTGAGCCGAAATCAAGAGTCGGCTACTTAACCAACTGAGCCACCCAGGCACCCCAAGATAACTTCTTAACCAATCTTGTTGCCTCAGTTGCTCCTTACGTCAATCTGTTGTGAACAGTTGGATTAATTTTCCTAACACACATCAGTATCAACTGGCAAAGAGGAGCACCTAACATTAATAATCTCTAAAAGTGATTTCATATGTTACCTGAGCAACTCACTCAAACTTTAAGGGAATTATAATCTACCATTTTAACAACCAGATTAAAGTAATTTTCCCATTTTCTGATTTCTTTAGAGATGGAAAATTGGTGACCATAAAACAGAATGCATGTTGGCAAAATCTAAAATAGATCAAGAAACCATAAAGTCCTTTGAGAGCAAATGTAACAATAATAAATTATTTTCACTTTTTATTAATTTAAAAAGAGCCCTGCATGTTTGCCATTTGATTTAGTTCTTCTTTCCATCATTTATTATTACAATAAGAAAGAAATTTTTAACATTTCTGATCACAGCTGAGAGGACTTCATGTATTTCCTCAGCAACAAAATGTAATAAAATTAGTTGTTCAGATTATGTCATTTTAATAAGTTTGAAATTTTTGTTCAAACAATAACCATGCCATGCAAGAATAACTAAGTTATATCTGGATTCAAATATTAATCATAATGTAGTTTTCTACTTAGTCATTACTTTTTTAAAAACAGCATGGAATAAACTCAAGCTCAAAAAGAGGATACTTTTACTTCTCTATAATGCTTAGGCTCAATTTAAAGAATGAAGCAAGACAGTCTTAACGAAAAAGGATTCTTAAATTTTTTAATGGGAAATTTAAAAATTTTTTAAAGGAAAGTGTTTGCAGAATTCCAGAAACTCAATTTGTAAGTGAATACCTAGAGGAGGAGTTCGTTGAAGGGTAACTGGAAGGATGGAGGTTGGTTAATACTAAAATAATTCCAATTAAATTTATTTTATCTACACAGTGCCCTTTCATGGTTAGTACTTATATAATCTACTAATCAGAGAATTGTGATAGGAAATTCTTGCGTCCTTGGAACTGCTTTTGAGTCCATGAAGAAACCTGGACAAATTTATCATCCATTTAATTTTGTTTCCTGATGGGCAAGCATGTTTCCTGAATTCTGAAGAAGACTGTGAGGAAACATATTGAGATACCCATGAAAGGAACATTTTAGACATCATTTTTTTAACTTAAGAAAAAATAATTGACTCCAAAAAAATGTTCATCAGCTGTGTATTTTTGTTCATTATTTAAATTATAGGACTAATTCATTTCCATTTGGGGTAGTTATTAAACAGAGACAGATTCTGCTGATTTAACTGACGAATGATAACATGTCATAAACTACTGATGCTACAGACACAGTAGACAGTAGATGTTAAAAAAAACAAAACCACAAATTCTAACCAACAACAATTTAAAGGGTTTGAGTCCTCCTCTGGCAAGAAATTGAGACAGCATTTTCGGAATCTCCCTTGACCCAAACACTGCAAAAAATTTTTAAATACGAAATTTCATAGATACCAAAACAAACAAATAAATCTCTTCTCAATGCTATGGAAACTTCAGTAAAACTTCAAAACTCAGCAGAGTAATGGGCCTATACTTAAGTTAGGGGATCAGAAAAAAAAAGTTAGGGGATCAGGTGGGGAGTTGTAGGGTCTAAACAATAGCAATTTTTCTCACTATTATGTATAGATCACACTGGTTGAATGTAAAGTTGAAGGAAAAAGGTAAGGATGGCTGGAGCCATCCTTCACATCCAAGCCATTGTTATGAAGTGGGGGAGATGGCTGCCTTTGATACCATGTTGACAACAAAGAAGAAGAAAGTTACATCCTGGCTTGGGTTGTTGAGTTTTATTTGGAAATTGCCATTCTGATGCCTCTGGATAATGGAAAAGTTTTACTTCCCAAATAAATGCATAAATTGATGTAACTGGTGGTTTTCGGCCTTTGACCGAAGTATGAAGAGGGGATGTTTTGATTGCTTGTCTTACAGAGCTAGGTTTATTGGGTTTGAAGGTGTGTTACAGAAGTACAAGAGACAGATAATTACAGGAAAGTGACAGCATCGGTATTCTGCTCATCTCCACAAATTCAGAAGTTTTAAACATTGGGACACGGGGGTGGCTCAGTCGGTTACGTGTCAGCCTTTGGCTCAGGTCATGATCTCAGGGTCCTGGGATGAAGCCCTACATTGGGCTCTTTACTCAGCAGGGAGCCTGCTTCTCCCTCTCCCTCTGCCTGCCACTCCCCCTGCTTATGCACTCTCTCTGTCAAATAAATAAATAAAATCTTAAAAAAAAATCTTAAAAAAAAAAGAAGTTTTAACAATCTGAAGCTGAAGGAAGTGTTTTGTTCCGCTCTTCGTGCTGCTTACGGACTCTCCTTTGATTGGAGACCACACAGCACACAGAGAAGGACAGAGATGAATTCTTCACACCGCAGATCTAGAAAATGGTATCATCCCCTCTTGGAAATGTAAAGGAACAAATGAAACAATGGCCACACTGACTTGGCCTGGAAACTAGAAAGGAAGCATTGATTTCCCAGAGGGCTTGAGAAGCCATGACCCCCAAGTGATTTAAGTGTACTGTTGAGTTTAAGGATAGGCAAAAAGCATTCTGTGGACTTACTCTGGGCACATATGTGACCTTATTCTAGAGATCCACTGAAATATTTGGGGAGGGGTACTCCTTAGTAGGTAAGATTACCCACACTCAGGTATATAGAGACTCATACCCATCAGTTTGGAATATAAAAGTAAAAAAAAAAAAATAGGGGCGCCTGGGTGGCTCAGTCATTAAGCGTCTGCCTTCAGCTCAGGTCATGATCCCAGGGTCCTGGGATCGAGCCCCACATCCGGCTCCCTGCTCAGCGGGAAGCTTGCTTCTCCCTCTCCCATTCCCCCGCCTGTGTTCCTGCTCTCACTCTCTCTCTCTCGCTGTCAAATAAATAAATAAATAAATAATCTTTAAAAAAAAAACAAAACAACTTTCTCTATTTACTGATGAAACTCAGATTTACCCATTCTCTAGAGTTAGCAGTTCTCTATCCCTACCTTCTCCCTGTATGGTATATATCAAGGCAAATCCATTGCTGCTCCTCTCAGTAGCCACCATCTACTATACTCCATGTAGAATCCTAACAGTGTTTGCAATTTATCTGAGGAGAGTAGATAAGTGACATTTTCTAAACTTAATTAGGATCACTTTTCTTCAACACATACTGCCTTGACAAAATCGAAAGGGCCAAACAAACAAATAAAACATTTCTTCCAATGTTCAGTTTGATTGGAATTGCCATTCTTCTAAAGGGGAATTTCAGAGGCATCTTTGGTCCCTCTCTTTCCTTGATTTAAACATCTCTTCATTCACCATATCCTATTGACTCTACTTCCTAAGTATTATTGATCCCTTCTCTAAACTCACTGTAACTCTTCAACTCAGGCCCTAAACTCTCTTGTGTTGATTACTCTATTGCTTTTCTAATCAGGCACCATGTTTTCAGCTTTTCTTTCCTATGAATCATATACTTTATTTTATAAAAACCCAAAATGGGTTACTCTTTCTCTGATATGACCAAAACTTTAGTTTTGAACATTCAAAGGCTTCATAATGCCTGGAGAATAAAACCCAGATTTGTCACTTAGGCTAAAGCCATACAAACAGCATTTTGTTCTCTGTGTTCCCAGATTTAGAGTAGAGTTTGAAAGATAACACTTTGCAATTATGGATGAATTCAAAAGATCTGATGTCCTACAAAGTCTACCCACTTATTTCTTTTACTACCTACTTCTTTTTCTATACTGCAGCTCTCTTAATCCCATGTGAAGCCATGTGTTTTAGGTACCTCTCCTTATAAAATAGTCAACACGGAGTTAAAAAATAATTATGTTCCAACATGGAAAGAACTATATAGAGATTATTAAATGGTTAATAGTGTTAACCTTATAAATAAAACTGCCAGTTATTTTACCAGCAAAATAAAACAAAACAATGGGTTTATTTGGGAATAGCAGAGAATTGTAATCTGGGACAAGTAAACTACAGCAAAACCATAGGTAAGCCCAAAGAATAAAAGCCCCTCATAGAGGAAAGAGGGAACTAGGGAAGGCCGTTATAAACAGAAAAGACCATTGGAATAAACTGGGAATTTGAAGCATAGTGGCTTTTTATTGGCTGAGTTATGATAGTCTCTCATTAGCTGTGCTGTTGCCTGTTGCCAAGGAAGAGGAAAAACTTTCTTCCTCCTGCTGGGATAGTAAAACAGTATCTGAAGTAATATGGACTTGCAATGCATGTCTCTCATGCTGGGTCTGTAACTGATGATGAGTGAGTGGTAGGGCATAAAAGCTCCCCTTGCTGGCCTTCCAACTCCTATCTAAATGAGGTTTCCTTTTATTAATTTTCACAATAATATATTCTAACACATTCATAGGTATAGATAGGTAGATAGATGATAGATAGAAGATTATAGATGATATAGATGATAGGTAGATAGATAGATAGACATTGATAGAAGAAAGGAAGGAAAGGAGAAAGAGCACGAAATGCAAGTTGTGCTGACCATTTAATTCTTATTACCACCAATTTGAGTATATTGAACTATTGGGCCCCGTTATGGAATCTTATGTTTATGTGTCATTTTGTCAAGCACATTAGGAAAACATGGAAACAGATTTATGATGTTTTGATGGAACTAACGTATTTAAATTTTTAATTTTTTAAAGATTTTATTTATTTGAGAGAGAGCGAGCATGCAAGCAGTGTGGAGTTGGGTAGGAGCAGAGAGGGAGGGAGGGAGAAGGGGAAAGAATCCCAAGCAGACTCCATGCTGAGCATGGATCCTGATGCAGGGCTCAATCCCTGAGATCATGATCGGAGCCGAAACCAAGAGTCAGATGCTTGATGGATGGAGCTACCGAGGCACCCCTAAACTAATGTATTTTTTAAAAATAAAAAGATTACTTGATGTGATACCACTTTAAGTGATAAATTTAGAAAGAAGTTTCAGTGGAAGGAACACTAGCTTGAAAACATATATTTTAGTCTTGTCTTTGGTACTTATTTACTCTGAGAACTTGACAAATTACTATATGTCTTTTATTATCTGATTTTATTAAGAGCCCTTTACTGTTTTTTAGACTACTATTTGAGCCTCAATTGCTTAGCAGGTGAAATAAATGTATTAACACTCACTCCATCTTCTGATACTTCCTAGTTTGATATAATGAAGATCAAATCAGATAAAGAAAGAAAAATATCCTGAAAACTATAAAATACTATGGAAATTTATTATTCTCTCCACTCATTCGGCCATTTAATAGATAAATTAAAATGTACTTATTTAGCATATTAACAAATAGTGTTCCGCAGAGCTCTCAGAATTTTCTTGTACATCTATGGCAATCTGGAAATGTATTTTTTATAATGCTCTTCTGGGAATTTTATTATGAGGAAACTAATTAGTGAGCACATTTCCTTTCTTAGCCTTCTCTCTAGGAGCAAGATGCAGTAAAGGTTATATTGACGTATATTGAAAGTGAGCATTTTTAAAAATGGAATACTTTGAATCCACGTGAAATGAAAATCCTTTAGAAACTGGTTTGTTTTGTTAAATATTTTATTGCTATGTCCCTATCAAACAATGTATTTCTTCAGATTTAATGTTTTACTTTGCGGAAAGCTCACATTTATGCATTTGAATACATTTGTTTTATTCTAAATATCTTTGAAGAGTATATAAACATAAAACTTGTAAATTCTCCTTCACTTGGAGAATTTGATTTATGGTGAAAAGAGGTGAACCTTATAGCTGTCTGAATGTATTCTCACTGACACTACTTGCTCTACTTTCAAATGTGTTTGTCCCTTGTGGTCACTTGGATTATTGCATTCTGACTGATGCATACTTTATGGGAAATCAAGAGTTAAATTACAGCTGGTAAATCTCGCCTTTTGAAATCCTCTGACCTGAAATGTCTATCTCCTTGATGTAGTACACATAAAATCGAAAATCACAAGTGGTATTTAAGTTTCTCACAGTGTTATGAACAATCCAAAGAGTTGGTATGTTCTGTAAGGTCTTAAATATCAGAGCAGGCATTATTGTGCCCATTTCACAGATGGCTCTTCCTGGTAGTCTAGATGCTTGTCTGACTGGTTCTCAAAATAGCACAAGAGAACTTCAGAGGGCAATGAGTCAGATTTCCCAGTCTTGTTGGTAAACACGCTGCTATTCAAGTGGATTAGAAGATGATTGCTAAGGTCTCTTTCAATTTTAAAATTTTACCTACTAATTTAAGCACAAATCTTAGTCTATATGGTAAGATCAAATATGCTCTCATGGCTGGAAGTGTTTTACTGAAAAATTTGAGTAAAACATCAAACTCAATCCCGTGGCACTCAATATCCTTATAGCACTTTAAAAACAGTTTCTTCATTCATGGTTCTCTCTTCGGCTTGCCATTTAAAAAAAATATCTTCTTGTAAAACAGACAATATATTGAGTCAGACAATTTCAAATTAGAAGCTTATTTAGTATAAGCACCATTAAATTTTATAAAATCAACTTTCATATTTACTTATTCCTTTTATCCCATATTTAATTATAAAAATTTTCAAAAATATAAGAAACTTGACTTAAACACAATCTCGATGCTAAAATAAACATTTTGCCCATGAGCCCGGATAGCTCAGTTGGCAGAGCATCAGACTTTTAAAATAAACAGTGTGCTCTATTTGCTTTATCACATATCTTCCAACTATCCATTTCTCTGAACTTTCATCAATCTGTATCATTATTGATACATTTTTTAAAGATTTTATTTATTTATTCATGAGAGACAGAGGGAGAGAGAGAGAGAGAGAGAAGCAGAGGGAGAAGCAGGCTCCCAAGGAGCAGGGAGCCCGATGCCGGACTTGGTCCCAGGACACTGGGATCATGACCTGAGCTGAAGGCAGATGCTTAACCATCTGAGCCACCCAGGCGCCCTACTGATACATTAGAAAGTAAGTTGCTGATATCTGTACCCTTCACTCCTGAACACTTCAGTATGCATAACATTAACTAGGGTTTAATTTTGTTTATAGTTCTCTCTTTCTTTCTTTAGTTTAAATTGCCATACAGTGAATTGCACAAATCTTAAGTGCACCATGTGATAAATTTTGATAAATATGAATATCTATGTAACCCAAAGATTTGCCAAGATAAAGAATATCATCTCTCCAGAAAGTTTTCTTGTGCCCCTTCCTGATCAATCCTTTTGCATATCTCCCAAAGACAACTGCTGTTTTAATTATTTTTCCCACCAGAGATTAGTTTTACCTATTACAGAACTTCATGTAAATAGAAAAATATAATACGTACATTTCTGGGTAAGGTATCTTTTTCTCATAAACATTTTTTAGGAATATCAATGTTTTATGTATTAGTATCATGTTCCTTCATATTGCTTAAGAGTATTCCATTAGCTGAGTACACCAGAGATTTATTTACTCTTTTTCATGGACACTTGGACTGCTTCCAGTTTTTGTCTAAACATAAATAAAGCTGCTATGAACATTTGTTTTAGGTCTTTATGAACATATGTTTTAATTTCTGTTTGGTGACTACCTAGGAGCAGGGTTGCAGGGTTATAGGGTAAAGTGTATGTCTAGTTTTATGAGAATCTACCAAAAGTTTTCCTAAGATTTTTATACCATTTTACACTCCAACTAACAGGGTTTGAGAATTCTAGTTGGTTAATATACTCAGAAACATTTTATGTTGTGTCTTTATAAATTTTAGACATGCTGGTAGGTATGTAGTGGCCTCTTATTGTGATCTTAATTTTAATTTCTCTGATGACTAATGATGTAAGCGACCTCTCCAGAAATATATAGGCCTTTGTCAGATACATAGTTTGTGAATATCTTCCCCTGGGATTTGGCTTGCCTTTTCATTTTCTTAATTGTGTCTTTCGATGAACAAATGCTTTTAATTCTGCTGAAGAGTAATTTATTCATCATAAAGATAAAATGATTTTTCTTTTATGGTTATTGATTGTTGTGACTTTCTTAAAAACCTTTGCTTTCGGAGCGCTTGGGTGACTCAGGTGTTAAGTGTCCGCCTTCGGCTCAGGTCATGATCCCAGGGTCCTGGGATCGAGTCCCGCATCGGGCTCCCTGCTCCGCGGGAAGCCTGCTTCTCCCTCTCCCACTCCCCCTGCTTGCGTTCCCTCTCTCGCTGTGTCTCTCTCTGTCACATAAATAAATAAAATCTTAAAAAAAAAATAAAAATAAATAAATAAATAAATAACCTTTGCTTTCTTCCAATCCTAAAGACCTTCTGTTTTCTTCTAAAAACATTATTACATTTTTACTTTTTATGTTTATGGTTGCATGTCCAACTCGTGATTTCAGCTCAGGTCATGACCTCGGGGTCGTGGGATCAAGCCCTGCATCAGGCTCCATGCTCTGCAGGGAGTCTGCTTGGGATTCTTTCTCTCCCTCTCCCTCTCCCCCTCCCCACCATTCATGTGCACACTCCCTCTCCCTCTCTTGCTCTAAAATAAATAAACCTTTAAAAAAAAAAGATTGTTTTGCCTATTCTAGGCCCTTTGAATTTCCATGTAAATTTTAGAATCAGATCATCAGTTTCTACTGAAAAAGCCTGATGGGAGTATGACTGGGTTTATTTTAAATCTACAGGTTAATTTGAGGAAAATTGATACTTTAGCAATATTGAATCTTCCCAATTCATGGACATAGTATTTTTTTATTTGTTTCAGAAATTTTCAAAAGAATGAATGGTCATCTATTTTTAGAAATGAATGAGAATAAAAATGAAAGGCACAGTAGGAAAAAGAGCAGGGGAAAATAGGTAGAGAAAGGGAAAGTTAGAAAATGTAGGCATGGCTTCTATGATGTATTTAGACCATACACAATTCTTATGGATCAAAAGGTCAAAGATCTTGAGAAAGCTCTATAATCAGAATGCTTTATTAGATAGAGTGTAAAGCCAAACCAGCAAGGCAGTAACCATTTTGTTATGTAAATGGCATGTCATAGCAACTGTATGTGTATGTGGTTAATATGTAAGATAAAAGAATGATGAGTAAAATAAAATTTCTAGAAACTAATTCTAGTTTTATCCTAAAAAAAAATGCTAAGTTTATGCTTACAATTAGGTTTCTGTTTGGAAGTTAATATAATTATCTCATACCCACTGCTATTACGGCAAAACCAGATCTATTGCCGGCTTGACTAATGAAGAACAATGATGGTCAGTGAAGGTACTGAAATGGATTCCCTTCCTCATATTTCTGTTTCCTACAACATTCTAAGTCATGAGGATACATCATATCATTAATACTATATATCAGTTGAAGTTTTTATTATCTCTGTAAGCCTGGTAATGGAAGTTTATTAAGATAACTTATTATAAAGAAAACCAACATTTTTGAAGGGAAAAATGACTTCATAGTTCTTTCAAATTATCTACAAGATATTATTTGACTAATAAAGTTAAATGAATTAAAGAAGCAACAACTGACGTATCAGTAATGCTTACTGTTCTGAGTTTCCACTACGGATCACATACACACACATTAAAAAAATCAATTTAATAGAATACTAGTGCAGAAAGTTTAAGTAGTTTGCCTGACTCACAAAGTGAATGTAATTTGTATTAGGAATTTCTGACTTTAATAAGACATATTTCCATATAATCTACAGCTTCCCGAGTAATCTTAGCAGGTGGTTAAAAGGAATGCTTGTGAATGCTTGTATCACTCACCCTCTTCTGTATTGCTATGTTAACTTGGTTTTAAAAATTTTACTACTACAGAGACCATCTCTAAACCAGATCCAGAAAAGCTCTATTAGTTTTTTTGGATAAGGTTTTTTTTTAAACTAAAAATTCTAAAATTATAAGTGAGCAGTAGAATGCTAAAGCATTAAAACTTTTTGTAAATTTTTTTGAATCAGCTTCCAGAAATCAAGTGGAACCTACCCTCCTTCACATGAATGCTTCATCCCAACTCTGAAGCAGGGCTATCTCTATCAGTATTCCATTTTAATCCTTTCCATGTGTATAATAGAAGCACAACATACTTTAAATTGTAGAGATATTCTAATGGTATCTGCTTTAATATGCCCTTTAACTTCTCTTTGGTAAATTTGTCTTTTATCGATCATTCCTCACATCACAAAATGACTTGTTCCATTTACCATACTAAAAGAGTGAAAAACACAAGGTTATATGTTCTCTTCTCTAGCCTATACATAAAATGCTATATTTAAAAAAAAAAAACATGAAATCCGTGACTTCTTTTAAATGTTATATTTGCCCACTTTTTTCTTTTATAATAATAATGCTGAAGAAGAACTTTGATATCAGCTGTCTAGCCTCCTCGTTTCACACATAGGAAACTGAAAACCAGAGATATGTAGTAATTCACATAGATAATTAATACTTAGCTCAAATTAGAATTCAGCTGGGTCTTCTGGCTTCTGGCTTCTAAAGCAACATTGCTTCCATGACAGGAGAGAGAGCAACTGCCATTTACTGTCAAAATGGGGTAGGCAGCCATCAAGAGGATCCCAACCATACCATCTGGTACCAAACTCATTCCTCCCTGACCGCTTGTATGACAGCAGCCTTACCAGTATCAAGCACCCAAGCCAAAATAGTAACTCATCTTTTGCCTGCTGGTCCTGCATATCAATAAAGCTTAGCAAGAGTCAACTACCTCAGTAGTCCTTATAGATCCTATCTCTGCTTTATTTCTCAAAAGTCTGGTAATATCATACCAGCTAGTGAATTCTCCTCCACCACTATTGCATCCCAGTTCACCAGTGCAAGGTTTAACAATGACACTGCCACCTTCTACCAGGGGCTATGTTCCACCTGCCACCAGCAATTGGGATCTTACTGCCCGCCAGCTGGTAAATGGTCCAGTCCCCAAATTCCATCCCACCATCTGTGTTCTTGAACTCTTAGTGATATGAACTGCTACAGAATTGGTTGCTCAGGAAGCAGACACGGATACAGCAATTAACATGTAGATGATTCCCCAGGGAATAATCTTGCGATCAACACCCATGGAAGGAAAGATAAAGGAAAGCAGGACTGGACAGCAAGAGTAGTTGATTTCGTTTCAATGAGGGCCTCAGATAATTCTGTGGAGTGTCCTGAAATCAGGATAGGGAACTAGCGTTTATACCCCCACATCAATTACTCATTAGGTGCAGCTACCTAGCAAGGAAGCATGTCTCTTCAGCTGAGGCAATTCTTCTGGGGGTGACCCCTAGAGTTTTGCTCCCAGCAGTTGGTGAACAAATCTTTCACCCCTGAAGGGGATGTGCATGGTGCATCACAGTGGCCACCATACTTCCTTTGAAAATTCACAATTTATCATTTTTATATCCTTACCTATTTATTTATATTACCCTACCTACTAGATGGAAAGCACCTTGAAGATAGGATGGTGGCTTTTTCAATTTGGATCTGCCTCGTAATGTCAGTTGCTCAGTTCTATATTTGTGTTATTATGCTGTTTGAATGCACGGCCTTTTCTCTTTCCTAAAATCCTTATACTAAATCAAGCATTTCTACTGATACAAAGTCAAACTTGCCAACAACTGGTTTATGTGACCCTGTCTTTTTTCTTTTCTTCTGTTTTTAATTTTCTAAAGTAAGGGCTTGAATTCACAAACCTGAGACCAAACCCTGAGCTGAGATCAAGAGTCAGATGCTTAACCGACTGAGCCACCCAGGTGCCCTTCTTTTTTCTTCTTTTGCTGGTTATCTTGTACTCTGTTTTAAAGATACAACTGTGCTATAGAGTTCTTCCATCCTTGCTCAACTCTGGCTATATCCAGAACTCCTTCCCTTGTTTTCTATTCTGCTACCACTTTCCCTGTACTGAGTCTCTTGTAAGAAACTAGTCTTGCTGTGAGTCACATTATCCAAAATATTACAGTTAGCAGAGTCATCCATGTAGAACATGGGTAATAAATACATTTTATAAAGTTTTAAATGTTTCACTTTTAATAGATAGATAGCTCATTTTATCCTTGTGTGTGTGTGTGTGTGTAAATTATGGAAAAGTTAAAATCTAAATTGACACAAGAGAATCACCTCGATTTTATCTTTAACTACTTCTCCAACTCATCATGAAGCTTTGTCTATACTGGATATTCAAAACTTCTGTTTATTGAATCCACATGGTGGAATATCCAATGCACTGGAGACTTTATCCAACATTGATGAATAAAGTAATCAGGTCACCAGGTGATCAGCCCCTTAACAATCAAAAGTACATACTGACCTCATATGAACCCATAATTCCTTCAGAACAATCTACTTAAGGTAGATAAACAATGAAAGGAAAAGTAAACTTTTGCAATGTCAAGTTTATATTTATAAATATGAATCAATTCTAGTTGAACCAGAATGAATTGAACATTTGCCCAAAACTTGAAGGAGAAGAAAGTTGGAAATAAAACTACATGTAAACATGCCATATGGAGTTCTAGCATTCTTTTAGTTTTGACAAAGTAGTAGACAGTGTTCTCATAAGACTGCCCCTCTCTCTTCATACAGAGACATTATTTACTCTATACTGCTTCTTTAAAACTGTGTCCTTTTTCATTTGTATATTCTGCTGGGGGTTAGAAGTCATACTTGGTAAGATGACAGATCCTTAGCAATGTGTTTGCACTCCCTGAGGAAGCCAGCTAATAGTCAATGGGATTATATACTTAGTGAGCTGAAGGCTAACATTATTTCATTTTGCCAACAACAACATTTACAAAAATAAGGCTAAATTAAGTTCAGGTAACAATGTTCCCTTTAAGGAAATTGAGAATATGAACTCTTTTTCTGTGTAGAATCAAAACCTAAGAATATTTAATACTATACTATGATAGAATGTCTATATGCTTGGGCTCCTAAGTTAATAAACATCCTAATAATATTCTTCAAAATTCAAAGTGTATGGAGCTATGGAACTAAAGATGGGGAAGTAAACCTGATTGTTAAAATGAATAAGGATATAGAAGTGGTTAGTGGTTCTCTATTTAGCTGCTTAGTGTCCTATATAAATGGCCATTTCTGTTATTTTGAAAATTGACTTGTTATTGCTTTAATGTTACAAATTCAAAGAAGAAATTGCAGAAATACAGAAAAATAAAAGATTAAAAAATTCCCACATTTCTCCACCTAGAACTAATCATGACAGATATGAGGTGGACATTATTCCAAGCATCTCTAAAAATATGGAGAGAAGGATAGACCCATGAACAAAGAAAGAACTTTTATAAAAATAAAATCACACCTTGCATGCTATTTTTAACAAAAAGTATTAAAATAAAATGTATTTTTAAATTATATTTAACAGAATGAAAGAAACCAAACTGAAAATGAAAGAAATGGTGGTCAGATTTTTTTTTAATTTCAGAAGATGGTAGCTATGAAAGTTTCCCCAAAAAGAATAAAAAATGAAAATTTTAAAAACACAATTTTTTCTTTCTCTTTTTAACTACCAATTGTCTCCCTGCTTTGGAAGTAAAGTAAATTAGTACACTCTACACTTTTTCCACCTCTCTACTATTCTTAGTTTTGTTAATTATACTGTTAAGTTACTATGCTATATAAGCCCCATGGTTATTTATTCTTAAATCTGTATTCAAATGTTCAACATTGGTATTTTAGCAAAGATTATCTATTATCAGATAATTTATGTATTTTTTTATCTTTGCTGTCTAGATTTGGTCATCAATCATTTTTTTTTATCAATCAATTTTTGAAAGAAAGGATTTTGGGTGCTGTATTTCCTCAATTATTTCATGCTTGAGGAAATCTTTAATTTTAATAATAAGTCTGTGACTTAATGAAGAACAATGCTAGGTATAAATTTCTTGTTATACTTTTGATTTCTTAGACTTTCATAAATATAGATACTATATTATTGTTCTCTGGCACAAATGATGGTAGAAAGATGTCTAAGGCCACCCTAATTCCTTCCTTATATAAGCTACTCAAATTTCCACCTATATACTTAACTAAATTATTATTTTCTAAGCTATGACTTATCACAAACATATATTTATCTCTTTTCATATACCTATGTGTGACCTATAAATTCATTTCAAAAAGTTTTTTAGCTATTGTTATCATTGAATGGTTTTAAAGAACACCAATTACACTTATGTTGGGGGTCTTTGTCCTTCATTTCTGTCCTTTTTCTCTTGATGAATTTCATTTGTCTCTATTTCATGCTTTCTTTTTTTTAATTTTATTTTATTGTGTTATGTTAGTCACCATACATCACCAGTTTTTGATGCAGTGATCCACGATTCATTGTTTTCATACAACACCCAGTATTCCATGCAGTATGTGCCCTCCTTAATACCCTTCACCGGGCTAACCCATCCCCCTACCCCCTTCTAAAACCCTCAGTTTGTTTCTCAGAATCCAAAGTCTCTCATGAGTCATCCCTCCTTCCAATTCCTCCCCCTTCATTTATCCCTTCCTTCTCCTTATGTCCTCCATGCTATTCCTTAATTGACTTTCTCTGCTTGACTTATTTCACTTAGCATAATCTCCTCCAGTCCCATCCATGTTGATGTAAAAGTTGGGTATTCATCCTTTCTGATGGCTGAATAATATTCCATCGTATATATGGACCATTTCTTCTTTACCCATCATCTGTTGAAGGGCATCTCAGCTCTTTCCATAGTTTGGCTATTGTGGATATTTCTGCTATGAACATTGGAGTTCATGTGTCCCTTCTTTTCACTACATCTGTGTCTTTAGGGTAAATACCCAGTAGTGCAATTCCTGGGTCATAGGGTAGCTCTATTTTTAATTTTTTGAGGAACCTCCACACTGTTTTCCAAAGTGGCTGTACCAACTTGCATTCCCACCAACAGTGTAAGAGGGTTCCCCTTTCTCCACAACCACTCCAACATTTGTTGTTTCTTGCCTTGTCATTTTTGCCATTCTAACTGGTGTTAAGGTGGTATCTCAATGTGGTCTTGATTTGAATTTCCCTGATGGCTAATGATGATGAACATTTTTTCATGTGTCTGTTAGCCATTTGTATGTCTTCTTTGGAGAAGTGTCTGTTCATGTCTTCTGCCCATTTTTTGACTTGATTAATTGATTTTGGTGTTGAGTTTGAGAAGTGCTTTATAGAACTTGGATACCAGCCCCTTATCTGTAGTGTCATTTGCAAATATCTTCTCCCATTCTGTGGGTTGCCTCTTTGTTTTGTTGACTGTTTCCTTTGCTGTGCAGAAGCTTTTTATCTTGATGAAGTCCCAAAAGTTCATTTTTGCTTCTGTTTCACTAGCCTTTGGAGATGTATCTTGAAAGAAGTTGCTATGGCCAATGTCAAAGAGGTTATTGCCTATGTTATCCTCTAGGATTTTGATGAATTCCTGTCTCACATTGAGGTCTTTCATCAATTTTGAGTTTATCTTTGTGTATGGTGTTAGAGAATGGTTGAGTTTCATTCTTCTGCATGTGGCTGTCCAATTTTCCCAGGACCATTTATGGAAAAGACTGTCTTTTTTCCATTGCATGTTTTTTCCTGCTTTGTTGAAGATTATTTGGCCATAGAGTTGAGGGTCCATATCTGGGTTCTCTATTCTGTTCCATTGGTCTATATGTCTGTTTTTGTGCCAGTACCATGTTGTCTTGGTGATCACAGCTTTGTAATATAGCTTGAAATCAGGCAATGTGATGTCCCCAGCTTTGTTTTTCTTTTTCAATATTTCCTTGGTGATTCGGGGTCTTTTCTGATTCCATACAAATTTTAGGATTATTTGTTCCAGCACTTTGAAAAATGTCATTGGAATTTTGATCAGGATGGCATTGGAGGTATAGATTGCTCTGAGTAGCACAGACATTTTAACAGTGTTTATTCTTCCTATCCATGAGCATGGAATGTTTTTTCCATCTTTTTGTGTCTTCTTCAATTTCTTTCATGAGTGTTCTATAGTTCCTAGAGTATAGATTCTTTACCTCTTCGGTTGGTTTATTCCGAGGTATCATCTGGTTTTTGGTGCTTTTTAAAATGGAATCATTTCTCTAATTTCTCTTTCTACAGTTGCGTTGTTAGTGTGTAAGAAAGCAACTGATTTCTGTGCATTGATTTTTTATCCTGCCACATTACTGAATTGCCGTATGAGTTCTAGTAATTTGGGGGTGGAGTCTTTTGCGTTTTCCACACAAAGTATCATGTCATCTGCAAAAAGAGAGAGTTTGACTTCTTCTTTGCCAATTTGAATACATTTTATTTCTTTTTGTTGTCTGATTGCTGTTGCTAGGACTTCTAGTACTATCTTGAACAATAGTGGCGAGAGTGGACATCCTTGACGTGTTCCTGATCTTAAGGGAAAGGCTCTCAGCTTTTCCCCATTGAGGATGATATTCACTGTGGGTTTTTCATAGATGGATTTTATAAACTTGAGGAATGTTCCCTCTATCCCTATACTCTGAAGAGTTTTAATCAGGAAAGGATGCTGTATTTTGTCAAATGCTTTTTCTGCATCAACTGAGAGGACCATATGGTCCTTCTCTCTCCTCTTATAATGTGTTCTATCACATTGATTGAATTGCAAATGCTGAACCATCCTTGCATCCCAGGGATAAATCCTACTTGGTCGTGGTGGATGACCCTTTTAATGTATTGTTGGATCCTATTAGCTAGGATTTTGTTGAGGATTTTGGAATCCATATTCATCAGGGATATCGGCCTGAAATTCTCCTTTTTGATGGGGTCTTTGCCTGGTTTGGGGATTAAGGTAATGCTGGCCTCATAGAATGAGTCTGGAAGCTTTCTTTCTGTTTCTATTTTTTGAAACAGCTTCAGTAGAATAGGTATTATTTCTTCTTTGAATGTTTGGTAGAATTCCCCAGTGAATCTATCAAGCCCTGGACTCTTGTTTTGGGGAGGTTTTTTATCACGGCTTCAATTTTGTTACTGGTTATTGGCCTATTCAGGTTGTCAATTTCTTCCTGTTTCAGTCTTGGCAGTTTATAGGTTTCCAGGAAGACATCTATTTCATCCAGGTTGCTCAGCTTATTGGCATATAGTTGTTGATAATTTCTAATAATTGTTTCTATTTCCTTGGTGTTAGTCGTGATCTCTCCCCTTTCATTCATATTTTTTTTAATTTGGGACTTCTCTCTTCTTTTGGCTAAGTCTGGACAGTGGTTTATCGATCTTATTAATTCTTTCAAAGAACCAGCTTCTAGCTTCGTTGATCTGATCTACTGTGTATCTGGTTTCTAATTCATTGATCTCTGCTCTAATCTTAATTATTTCTCTTCTAATGCGTGGCTTAGGCATTGTTTGTTGCTTTTTCTCTAGTTCTTTAAAGTGTAGAGTTAGTTGGTGAATTCGGGATTTTTCTACTTTTTTGAGTGAGGCTTGGATGGCTATGTATTTCCCCCTTAGGACTGCCTTTGCAGTATCCCATAGGTTTTGGACCGATGTGTTTTCATTCTCATTGATTTCCATGAATTGTTTAAGTTCTTCTCTGATTTCCTGGTTGACCCAAACATTCTTGAGCAGAGTGGTCTTTAGCTTCCAAGTGTTTGAATTTCTTCCACATTTTTTCTTGTGATTGAGTTCCAGTTTTAAAGTATTAAGTTCTGAGAATATGCAGGGAATCATCTCAATCTTTTGGTATCAGTTGAGACCTGATTTGTGACCCAGTTTGTGGTCTATTCTGGAGAAAGTTCCATATGCGCTCAAGAAGAATGAGTATTCTGTTGTTTTAGGGTGGAATGTTCTCTCTCTCTCTCTATATATATGAGGTCCATCTGGTCCAGCATGTCATTCAAAGCTCTTGTTTCTTTGTTGATTTTCTGCTTAGATGATCTGTCTATTGCTGAGAGTAGAGTATTGAGGTCTCCTACAATTAACGTATTGTTATCAATATGACTCTTTATTTTGGTTAACAGTTGGCTTATTTAGATGGCTGTTCCCATGTTGGGAGTACATATTTACAATTATTAGATCTTCTTGTTGGATAGACCCTTTAAGAATGATATAGTGTCCTTCTGTGTCTCTAACTACAGTCTTTAGTTTAAAATCTAATTTGTCTGATATAAGAATTGCTACCCCAGCTTTCTTTTGAGGTCCGCTGGCATGGAAGATGGATCTCCATCCCTTTACTTTCAGTCTGGATGTATCTTTAGGTTCAAAATGAGTCTCTTGTAGACAGCATATGGATGGGTCCTGTCTTCTTATCCAATCTGCAAGCATCCAAAATGCTCCCATTTAGGCCATTCACGTTGAGTGATTATTGAAAGATATGAATTAATTGTCATCATGTTGCCTGTGAAGACGTTGTTTTTATAGATTGTCCCTGTAAATTTCTGTTGTCTATCACTTTTGGGGTCTTTCTCCTTTTATAGAACCCCCCTTAATAATTCTTGTAGAGCCAGCTTACTGGTCACATATTCTTTCAGTTTCTGCCAGTCTTGGAAGATCTGCATCTCTCTATCCACTCTAAATGACAGCTTTGTGGATAAAGTATTCTTGGTTGCATGTTCTTCCATTTAGTACCCTGAATATGTCTTGCCAGGCCTTTCTGGCTTGCCAGGTCTCTGTGGATAGGTCTGACGTTTCTGATGTTCCTCCCTCTGTACTTAAGGAATCTCTTCTCCCTAACTGCCCTTAAGATGGTTTCCTTTGTTCTAAGATTTGCAAGTTTTACTATTACATGCCGGGGTGTTGGCCTGTTTTCTTCGATCTTGGGAGGGGTCCTCTCTGCCTCTAGGACATGAATGTTTGTTTCATTCCCCAGATTAGGGAAGTTCTCAGCTATGATTTGCTCAAATATATCTTCTAGTCCTCTCTCTCTCTCCACCCACTCAGGGATTCCAATAATTCTGACATTGGAACGCTTCATGGTGTCACTTATTTCTCTGATTCTATTTTCATGGATTCTGAGTTGTTTTTCTCTGGCCTCCCTTTTTCCCTTTTATCTATTAAATGGTCTTCCAGGTCACTGATTTGTTCTTCTGCCTCACTTACCCTAGCTATTAGATTATCTAGATTAGATTGGATCTCATTGATAGCATTTTTAAGTTCTGCAAATTCAACTTTCATTTCTGCACTTCGAGATTCTATGTTGCCATTAATTGATTTCTCCATTCTAGCTATTGTCTTTACAATTGCTAGCCTGAATTCCATCTCCGACACCTTGGTTATATCTGAATCCATTTGTTAATCTGTGATGTAAGTCATAGTCTCTTAGTCTTTCCTATTTTGGGGGTTCCTCCTCCTAGCCATTCTGTTGAGGGGTGGTTGAGGGAATGTAGAGAGTCCAAATTATTGAGAACCCAAGCAAGATGCACCTGTTTTCTAGGGACTTTATGGTTGCTGGCCTCTTGTTTTCCCAGCCATCTTCTGGGGGAGGGGCCAGCCACACTGTTACTCAGGCAACCCTGTTTGGGCAGAGTTGCCCTGTCCCCTGTGGCAGGAGATGGGCTCAGTGAAAACCGGTGTTTTGGGGCTTTTGTTCTCTGGTGGCTTTCCCTGGTGGTTTTACATGTCTCTTCTGAGAGTCAGAGCAGAAGGGACCATTTCCATCCCTCTGCCTCAGAGCAGAGAGATCACTGTCTGTTCTTCAGTGAGCTCTCCAGGCCCCACTATCTCTGTTTCTATCTGTGCTGCTATAAACTGTAGTGTCCTGGGTTGTGCGCACCTCCACAGCGCTCCCAGTCCTGGCCTCCAGGTCGGGGCACGTCTCTGCCCTTTGTGTTTCTGAAACCGCCAGCTGCCCCCAATTCGCAGGCATGGCCCCGCTGCTCTGGGTTTCCATTTGGGGGGCTGCCCTAAAGTCCTTTCCTCACTGCTACCGGTCTGTGAGTCTGTGCCCTGTCCCCAGCATGGGAGGCTATCACTCACTGGGGGTGTAGGATCCCCACGGCCAGGCTCCCTCCTGCTGCCGTTTATCCTCCAGTATCTGCCTGGGGAATCACGATTCCCCACTTTGTACCTCAAAACCAACCGCCTGCAATATTCTGTTAGTGGCGATCCAGATCTATCTTCTTACATCTCAGGCTGATTTCGTGGGTGTTCAGAATGGTCTGGTAGATATCCATCTCATTTCTGGGGACCGGTTGGAATAGGGTCCCCTACTCCTCCACCATCTTTTCCCCTCTCTCCTATTTCGTACTTTCTCTATATTTATTGCACTGATTTTCCTCCCCAGATAATTAAAATTGAGCTCTTCTTTTCTCTTGGATGCTATTCAATTTATTGGTTTATAATAATGCCATTTTAATTCTTGATTTTTTCCTTTAGTAATATTTATTTTAATGTTACTCTGTTATTTTTAATAATCTTATCTTTGAATACTTTTCCCTCAAAATTTATGTCTTCACTAAATTCTCCTTTAATATGGGGCAGTCATGGAGGTTTTCTTATGACGTTTAGGTTAGAATTTCTTCCAGACTGAATTCTTCATCTATCTTTTGCTTAACATGTTACCTATTTTTGCTGTAAAATGTTCATGTTTGCAGTGATAATTCTTTATATATATATAATGTTTGGAGATATATATATATATATATATATATATCTCCAAACATTCCATTTACTTTTATTTCATTTTAATGACTTCTCCTTGACTCTTTTACTCCTTTTCTAAGATCTTGAACATGGAATATAAGGAACAAATATTGCCTCTAAACACTTCACTCAAGCCTGAAGGAGTAGGATTGGGAGATTATCTGGAATTTTGTGGAGTCTTTGTTGAGAACTTGAAATTTTCTTGTTCTTTATTATTTTGTTGAGAGCTCTCAGTTAATGTTATGGGTTGAATTATGTCTTTTAAAAGATGTTGAAGTCCGAACTCTCAGTCCCTGTGAATGTGACCTTAGTTAGAAACCTATTTCAACATGATCAAGTTAAGAGAAGGTCTTTAGAGTGGAGTCTAATCCACTGTGACTGTACCCTTGTAGACAGGGAAATTTGGACATAGTGATAGACAT
Source organism: Zalophus californianus (assembly GCF_009762305.2). Classification (NCBI taxonomy): domain Eukaryota; kingdom Metazoa; phylum Chordata; class Mammalia; order Carnivora; family Otariidae; genus Zalophus; species Zalophus californianus. Next base: position 122,804,587 of record NC_045599.1, on the reverse strand, counting down.
GCACACAGGAATGCCATGTGATGATGAAGGTCGAGATCAGGGCAAAGCACCTACAAGTCAAATACCAGTGATTGCCAAACAACACAAGAAACTAGGAGAGAGTCATGGAACAGATTCTTCCTCATAGTCCTCAGGAGGAACCAGACCTGCTGACACTTGAAGCTCAGATTTCAAGCCGCCAGAGCTGTGAGATAATCAATGTCATTTTTTTAATGCCACCATTTGGGGTACATTGTTATGACAGTTCTAGGAACCTGACAAATCTAGCTGGGAGTGTTTCTTTTTCTCATGGGGAGAAAGGACATTCAGTTTTGGCTTATTGTCCCAATTCAACCTAAAGGTCTGAATTTTTAGGAATTTTTTTTTAAACAGGAATGAGGATAAGAATAATTAAGTCCTTTTGTTGTTGTTCTTTCTTCTTACATGAAGATAGGAAACTTCACCTAGAGCCTTCTCTTTATCTCTTACCTCATTCTTGGGAGTATTATTCCTTCATTTATTCTCAAAAGCTCATTAAGCTTAGACACAAAAATGTACTTAATATAGACTCAACCTAAACCCTTTATCCGGATTCATGGTTTGGCTTCCAATGCTCTTGAAAGAAAAGATGTCTATGTAGTCTTGAATGTAGTAAGTCTTATGCCAAGGATCCTCTGAGCCCTGAGCCTTAATATCGATGGTCCTATAGAGATGTGCTTCTCAATTGCTTTGGTCTCTAGGCTAGTATTAGATCTGTGAACAATGCCTCATCTGGTTAGATAAAAGGGAACATTCTAGGGGCGCCTGGGTGACTCAGTTGGTTAAGCAACAGCCTTCGGCTCAGGTCATGATCCCAGAGTTCTGGGATTGAGTCCCACATCAGGCTCCGGGCTCAGCGGGGAGCCTGCTTTCCCCTCTGACCCTCTCCCCTCTCATGCTGTTTCTCACTCTCTCTCTCTCTCTCTCTCTCTCAAATAAATAAATAAATAAAATCTTTTTTAAAAAAGGGAACATTCTAATAACAGAGTCTACATGTCACTTTATTTGTACAAATAGTGGTAGTTCTAGAAGAATGGTACATTTGTTTGGATAATAATAACTGAATTTCTAATTTCTTTCATATCTCCCCTTTCTACTAAAGTAATAGGACAAATGATGACATTTGTCTCTGTATAAAAGTTATTTTTCTGCAAGGAATCCAAGCTGAAGGGATCAAATCATCTCTTACTTCACTTCTATTCAGGGGGAAAGGAGAGAAATTGGTAAGAGTGGAATATAATAAGAACTGAGGTCCCAGTCTTCTCAAGTAGAGTGTCCTCATTTAAATTTATAATTCAACATCTTTTTTCTAACTGCCAACGTACTTCAGGGTAGTTATTTTTCTTAGCACCCAACAATCAAAGAAGAACTATTACTTAAGCTCAGAACTGTATTGCAGGGAAGACAAATAAGCAAACAAACAAAAGGCTTAATTATTGACAAATAAAATCTTTGTACTGCTTCTTCATCATAATTGGTACAAAACTAATTGATGCTATTTGAATAAAGTAACACTCACTTATTATAGAATACTTTGTTAGGAGAATATTTCTATTCCATCATTAGGCAGTGACAGTTGTTTGTGGCTTCCTTTTGCATATTAGTCTGTGAAGGACAATGATACTTAAGAGCAAACACTGGTCCTGGCAGGACATATCTTGAATATGGTGGTATAGCAGTTTGGATGTGTTTAAATACATACAATAACAGAACCCAGCTGAGAGTGGATCAGACAAATGAACTTAATTTTTTCTTTAATTACAAAAAGTCTGGAGGAAGATTTCCTTTTATTTTTGATGGGCCAAAGGACAGAGTGGTGATGCCACCCACAATTGTCCCTTTCATTAGGAAAGCAAAGGAGGCTGGATAAACAAGTATTTGGCTAATTCTATAAAGAAAGGCATGGAGACAGGATTTGGGAATGCTTATTGAATCAACCATTCATCAGGAAATAATATGAAAATAACATATTTTACATGTTCTTTGTTTTCCTATTAGCTTATTTTCCACATTTGTCAGCAAGCTTCTACTGAGTAATGAATATTCATTTGCTAGATTAAACTCTTTGCATTTAAGGTACTCAAAGATCTGAAGTTTTCTATTTAGAATATAATAAAAACTGACTCAGTGGTCAAATCATTTTAGACTCTTCTACCATTTCCATTTGGAAAGAACTTTCGTAAAAAGTTGCTGACTCTGAAAGTTGGAGGTTTTCTTGCATTAGTCAAAAGAGACTTAGCAATCAAATGAAAAATATGATGGCCACAAATATTCAAACTTCTATGTTGATCCATTTCACATACATATTTGTGAGATAAAACAAAACAAAACAAGTGACAACAGCAAAACCAGGATGGGTAAAACAAGCAAAGTCAGAGTCTAAGAAATGATTCAGGAGCTGCAAACTGATTTTAAAACCGGATAGTGCTCCTGAGGATTTGCCTCAGGGGAGTCAAGTTATTGGTCTCTGGGTTAAACTAACAATGGGAAGCCCTAGATGTAAGGGATTAAAGTTAATATTTATGTGAGCTTTGAACTGTTGGGGCCCCTTAGATGAACTAGTTACATAATATTAATGGGAAAATTTAGTTTTATCACTGTTTCCCATAGGATGGGAATGTACTAAATTTGCTTTTAAATATTTAACAGAAGCATTATAAAGTATCAGATTTACCTAGGGAAAAGTACATCGTGGGAGATACTCAAGGTGCTCAGAACATCAAGCTGTTTAAATAAGAATAAGAGTAATAAAAGAAATTTTAGCAATATCAAGAAAAACTATTAGCTTAACTTAAGAGGCAAGAGCAAGCCTTTTAAAATCTCAAGTCTTAGTGAGCCCAACAGGGGGTTGTCCTCAACATCAACCACAACATAATCAATGTCTTTCTCAGTGGTTGGGATAGGAAAATAGGCTAAGTGCTGACTTTTTAAGATGTTTTTGAAAACCTTAAAGCTTAGGACTAAAGTGTTTGCTAAAGAGAATGGAGTGAGCACTGGGTGTTATATACAACTGATAAATATTGAACATTACATCTGAAACTCATGATGTACTGGCTAATTGAATTTAAATTAAAAATTTTAAAAAATAAGGAGAATGAAGTGGATGTTACAAACCCTGGGTGATTATGCACATATGTGGCTAAAAAAACCCCCAAAAACCTTGTATTTCCAGCAAAGAGGAGCAGGAAGTAGAGGAAAACACAGATGTGTGAAGGAAATAAAAAGCAAAATTTTTTCTAAAAGAAAGAAAACAATAGGTTCTCAAAGATAGGCTATGTTATTGTGACCTAGATCTGCTCTCGCCACTCAACGTTGCTCATTTTTCTTTTCAAAAAGGTACACGAATCAGAGAAAACTTAGCAGTCTGATCTGGAAGTCAGAAGACCTTGCTTCCTGTCCTTAGCTTGGTCGCTCCCTCTCCCACAGCCCTGCTTCCTGATCTACAAATTTCCTTGGAGCACTTTATCTAGGATTCTGTGCAAGCTGAGCAGGGCATAGCAGAGAGTTAAAAGTACTTAAGACTCTCAGCTGAGGTTTATCCTTTTCTATGAGTAAAACAGACTACTACAATGATCTCAATAATTCATGGCCCATTGCCCATATCAAGATGACAGGTTTGCTGTTGTTAATGCTATGGAATTGGTTTTAACCATTTGTGAGATTATTAAAGTACTTTACATTGTACAAAGGCCACATGACTTTGACCAAGCGCAAGCTGGACAGAGAGAAAGAGCAGCAGAGTGCCAGCCCTTAAGGTTGCATATCTTGGGCAGACACCAGGCAAGATTGAGTCACATAGATTGTGCTCAGCATTGGATCACCGCTCTTCTCAGTGTTGCTCTTAGGGCTACACCCCACAGCCCTCCAGGGGTATCTCCTGGTTGTTAAAGAACTCCATCTTGCCTGCTTTCTCTGCTGGGAACCTGGTTCTTGTTTAACCAAACTGGTTCCAGTTTCCTGCCCCAGTAGCTATCCCGACAGATATTTCTTTCTGTAACAAAGGCTAGTGTTTACAGTGGTGATCTGTGGAACTGTGGACTGTCTGCATCAGTGCTATTTTGGGTTCCAGGCCTTTTTGAGTACTTTTAGCATCTTGCTATTTGACCTTGCCAATTTCTGCTTTGTTTTAAGGGCTGTCTTAGCTTTAGATCCCCCAAAAGAGAGCCTGGGAAAAGGCTTGTTTGTAGTAGAAAAGTAGAAAAAAAGCCAGTACAAGAATTTGTTACCTAATTACCCACTGCAGGTGGCTGGAGCTTGATCCAATGTGACTTTAAGAGGAAACATTTGAAATATGCCTCAGAGCTGTCCACCCAGGGGACAAAGAAGAACATCTATATCCATCAGCTCCTGTCCCACTGGTCAAGGATGCGGTCATCGGCACTAACTCTCTAAGCTTCCTTGTTTGTCTGCCCAAGTACCCAGAATATCCCTGCAGCAGAGGAGAAGCCCCGTGGCAGAAGCAGAGCTCTGGGATGAGTCTGTGTAAGGTGCTGTCAGGATGCACTTTTGTGAAACTGAGCGAAGTTTTTGAACTGGTTTTGTAGTAGAGGCTGCAGGAAGAAGTGGGACAAATAGAATCTAAAATAGTATAAGAGAGGTGTCAGATACACCAGACAAGGCACTTTCTGATAGTCCTGGCCTCTGAGGTAGTCTCTGCTCAAGATGTACAACATGAGGCTGGATGAGGAGGGTTAATCAAGTAACCAAATAACAAAATCAGACATTTTCCTCCCACTTGGCTTCATTACTAGAGAGCCCTCATGAATGGGCCTCTTTGGCCATGAGTTATTCTCAAGATGCAAGCATGTTCTGAAATGTCACCAATTCCTCACTAAAATGGATAAGAATAAAAGTATTACATAATCTATAATAGAATCTAAATATCAGGAAGCATTACAGAGTAAAATATGCTGGTTTCTTTCACTTCTTATGCATTTGTTAAAGGGAGCCATGCTGTATGAAACATTTTTTAAAAAGGGAAGAACTGCTTTGAAATAAATCAGGATATTTAAGTGGGCGAACAGAGAATTCAGAAATCTAATTCCATGGAATGTTGGTATCTAAAAAGCAGGCAGTTAGGCTTCCTCAGTACCCAGCAAGCCGTGTAATCCTGGCTTTCCTGCATTTATGGCTTTGCATGGTTTGTTCATAGCTTCCCCTTCACCCTTCTATCCGAACTCAAATTCCATCTTTCCTTCAAGTTGGTACCCTAAGCCCTCTCTCCTACATTAAACTGTCCCTGAGTCTGTCAAGCTGTGTGAAGCTTTACTTTCCTACAACTTTGTTAAAAGCAAAATGGAGTCTGCCAGTATTTCCAAACTGCTGCTTCACACGCTGAGCAGATAGTATATTTAACCACATACATCTGTTTGCTTCATTCTCTTTCACCGATGATGGAATTCCTGGCCCGGTTCTTCTCTTCTCTACTTTATGACTTGATGTATATTTATATGAAGTATTACACAAATTGGAAAACATCAGTTTACCTTCTAAAAATGAGCATTCTTTTATTTAATCATTCATTTAAAAAAAAAGTGTACTAAAACACTTACTCCAAAGCAGTTACTTGGGCTGGAAGCCATATGCATAGTACTAATATGGATCCTGTTTCACAGAGCTTATGTGGGGCAAGGGATGGGGTATACACCAGCATGCTATCTGATTTTTTTAAAGATACAAAAATTGAAAGCTGCATAGTGTGCTGAGAATGAAATAGGTTGTCGAGGTGGAGAATAACAGAGACGGACTTCAAACCCAGTGTTCAAGGAAGTGCTCTCGGGGAAGGAGATACATAAGTGGAGGGATGGGCAAGGCTGCCTCATGCTGGACCTTGTAGCATAGTGAGCATTGTGGCTTTTTTCATGCGTGTAATGAAAATTCCTCGAAGGATCTTATGCAAAAGAATGGCATAATTGAATTTGCTTTAAAATGATTAGTTTACCGTGTGGAGGTTTGTTTGGAGATGGGGATGTGGGGACTAGTTTAAAAGAGGCTGTTCAGCCATAAGATGATTGGTAGCCTCCACTAAGAAAGAAAAGAACAGATTCAAGATGTATTTTAGAGAAGAGATTGTCAGGTGTTGAACAAGAATAAGGAAAAATATGTTTTCTAATATGAATTATTTTGAGTATAATTAAATAAAATTTTTGGTATGCTTGCCTTCTCTCATCTACCAAATTACTAACTCTTCAGAATAGTATCAATTTTTTTATATGTACTCTATATTTTCCTCACATTTCTAAGACCAAGATAGATGTTCAATAAATACTTGTTTTCTTGTTCATTTTTTATTAACTAAGCCACAGAATATTTTGTAGAAATCATATTGGATGGCAGAATAAAATAATGTGAATAATTTCAGGTCTTTCCAATGTTGTTTTTATTACTCTGTTACTTGGTGGATAGATGTTAAAAAACAGAATGTTGACTTTTGTGGGTGTTTCATAAAAATGGGAAATCTCTCTGCTTGATTTAGCATTGATACTGCCAAACTATTCAACGCGGTTTCCAACAGAACACCAACTTGGCACCTAAAATAGGGCACTCTGTGCCCTTGCGGGTGGAGCAGATCGAAGCATTCATAACCCATGTGGATTCTGGACAACTTTAGAAAACAAAGTCAAAATCTTCTCAAGGTAGTCCCAAGCAGAGGGGACACACCAGCCCTCTTGCAGCAGGAACATTTTCTCCAGGCAAGTTTTGAAGAGGAAACTGTCATCTGCACACTTCCCTTTCCCACACTTTCCCTCATAGTGACATCCCTTTTTTCCCCCCAATACCAAAATTTACTCTCAGGGAAAAGACCAATAGATTTATTTACACAATGTTATGAAGTTCTTGAGGGGTTATATTTCCCAGGAATATTTGGTGCCAAAAGTATTTCCATAGATTAATTTTTAGATATTGAGGAGCTAAAGGGACAGTGCTCTTCATAAGGAAGTCCTACTCGAAGGGCAAATGATGACTCTGCCTACTGCTCTGACTGACATGAGGTCTGGGGAGTATCTGAAAACAAAACTCCAGAATGGATCTGTCTGAGGACAAATTGGGAGGATCTTGGTAGCCCACATATCCAGGAACTTCCCTTCAAATTCAGAGCCCCCTGTTTCTCTCTCTGGCATCCCTCAATCTGCAGCTTTTAAGGAATTCGAGAAAAATTATGTTGCTTTAAACCATGGAGGGATTCCACATCCTCTTGTTGGAACCAGAAGACCTAGTTGCAGAAGGGAGTTTTGTCTCTCTTGTCTTTGCTAAGGTTTGTCATTTATGCTGTCTTAACATTTGAAGAGAATAATCAAATGTTTGGAAGTGTCAGATGACTGTCAGCATATTCTTTGGAATTAAAGGCTCAGTTTGGGAAGCAGGGTCCTCGCATTTATTAATGGTCCCACAAGAGCATGAGTCTGTCTACTGGACCCAGCTTGGCCTGCGTGATTCTCTTTTTTGAGCTGCAGAGTGCTACTATGTCTTGTGGTCCCCTGATTTTGACTTGGTTTTTATGTTATGTTCTTGACCTTTATGGAACAGAGTACATGACTCTAGCCTCACACCTTTGTCCACCTCTTACATACTGACAAACTGTCACATATGATCAGTGATCATCTCTCATGAACCTTTCCTACACTCCCTTATGCCTGAACTCTTTGTAGTCCTGTATACTATGTTTGTATACCTTTAACAACATGGAAGTCTTACCTCTAACAGCTCTCTCTAAAGCTCTAGATCATATGACATTTCCCTCTGTGATGAGGATGTTAATCTCTATGCAGACCCATTCATACTAGTTTTAACCTCTGAGCCATATGAAGCAGATATCCCTTTCCCTTAGGAGAACCTTTCAAATATTTGGAGCAATCATATTTCAGCCAAATATTGGAGTCAGTCTTCAATTGTTTGTCTTCCCTAGGTTAATTAGCTCCAATTATTTCCAATTAATTAGCTCCAATTATTTCAACCATTTCTGCTAATAAAGGTTTTAAGACTTTTTACTGTCCTGTGTGCTCTCCCCATCACTACAGCTTTTCAAACATTTCTTCCAATAAGTCATACAAAGAACAGAGTACCATAACTCAAAGTCCATCCTAAAATACACGGAAATGACAATCCTTCCTTCTCCTTCAAACTAAGTCCTATTCAGATGAAGATGACCCTTTCTTATTGCTCTGACCACTTCTTATATGTCAATATTTATTTGCCATAATTCCAATTAAAAACTCTTAAGTAGTCTTCAATGTGTGCCTGCCATGCTCTTAAAATGTTAGGGGAGTAAGTCAGAGGGGGAGACGAACCATGAGAGATGATGGACTCTGAAAAACAAACTGAGGTTTCTAGAGGGGAGGAGGGTGGGGGGATGGGTTAGCCTGGTGATGGGTATTAAAGAGGGCACATTCTGCATGGAGCACTGGGTGTTATGAACAAACGATGAATCATGGAACACTACACCAAAACAAATTATGTAATATATGGTGATTAACATAACAATAAAAAATTTTAAAAAAATGTTATTTGTTTCATGAATGTGTAACTTAATTTATTCTTATCTGATAAACATTCCTCCTTTATATTCATCTGTTTCTTTAAAAAAAATTTTTGAAAATCTGCTAAATGCCAGTCACTCTGCTAGTTAGTGGGGAGACAATGTTGGATTACATATCATGGACACCACCCTGTTCACAGTTATAATCTAAGGTTAACTAAAAGAAGTAACAAGCTAATCAATTACAAATTACTGTAAGTTCTCTAAAGGGGTACTAAGGGTATTACTGGAATATAAGCGAGATAGTTTAGCAAGGTTTTTGAAGCAGGTATGAGACAGGAAAGGAGGAATAGTTCAAGCAGAGAAACTTCTTATCTAAAGAGCCAGACATGAGGCTGAGCATGGCGTTTTCTAAGACTGATAGATAAGAAAAGATAGAGCTTATGCATGATCTATTGATATTAATGGGAGATGACTCTGGGACTATAAGTAGATACCAAATTCTGAAAGACTTGGCACTATAACCTGAAAGAAATTGGTAGCCACTGAAGGGTTTGATGGAAGGGAGTGACACAATCATTCTCATATTTTAGAAAAATTACTCTGCCTGCTATGCGAAATATACACCCAAATCAGGGAAATAAGATAGGAAATTATAGCAGCTCTCTAGGCACAAGATCGTGGTGGCTTAAGTTAAGAAATTGGTTTGTTGGACAAACTGAGCATTGCTGGAGTGGGGGGGGTGGGAGGGATGGGTGGCTGGGTGATGGACACTGGGGAGGGTGTGTGCTGTGGTGAGCACTGTGAGTTGTGCAGGACTGTTGAATCACAGATCTGTACCTCTGAAACAAAGAATGCAATATAATGTTAAGAAACAAAGAAGAAGAAGAAAATAGCAGGAGGGGAAGAATGAAGGGGGGGACATCGGAGGGGGAGATGAACCATGAGGGACGATGGACTCTGAAAAACAAACTGAGGGTTCTACAGGGGAGGAGGGGGGTGGGGGGATGGGTTAGCCTGGTGATGGGTATTAAAGAGGACACGTTCTGCATGGAGCACTGGGTGTTATGCACAAACAATGAATCATGGAACACTGCATCCAAAACTAATGATGTAATGTATGGTGATTAACATAACAATTAAAAATTAAAAAAAAAAAGAAATTGGTTTGTTTGAAAGACCTAAGAGATATAAGGACATACGTTATGAGGATACATTTGTTATATTACGTGACATTTGGCTGATAGAATTGATAGACTTAGGCACTCATGTATGGGTGGATTAACTATGGTCAAGGAAAGTGAAGAATAATAACTAACTTTCTGTTTTGGAAACGTATATTAGTTGTATCACTCACTAAAAGAAGAATCAGGTTCAGAATGCAATAAGAATAAGGGATTAGTTTTAGACAAGTTGGATTTGTATTCCTATGGGTCATTCAAATGTGGATGGTCAATAAGAAGATACATATATGGGTTTGGAAATTAGTTAGCTGACCTGAGATTTAAAAAAAAAATAGATCTGTGAGTAATTAGTATATATGCACTAATTAAAATAAAAGATTGGATGAGTCATGGAGAATGGTAGAATGAGAAGAAAAGCAAGCTCTAGATAGAATGCAAATGAGGGGGAAGATGGGAACCCCAAAAGGAGGATGGAAAGTATGGGCATAAAGATGGTATTTTGAAAAAAGCAGAAACAGCATATTGCGTTACCATGGAAACCAAAGAAAGAGAAGAGAATGTCTCAAAGGAAGCAAGCAGTCAAGACTGTCAAATGTTGCTGAGCACTTATGTCCATTAGATTTAAAACCAAGGCATTTGTTGGACACCATGCTGAGTATAGTTTCAGTGGAGTGGTGAGGAAAAAAGCATTGAGTTGAAGAGTTAAGGGGATGTGAAGTAGAATAATAGTATAATAATGTAAAAGTAATTTCAGACAACAGATACAAAGGGAAGGTGAGATATAGGATAGTAGCAAAACAGGATTTTTTAAGGTAGAAAAGATGAGAGCAAATTTAAATGATAATGGGAAATAGCTGCTTGTAGATAAAGGAGATGGGGAGGATGCAGAATAAAACAAGGTGCCTGTAAAAGCAGAAATTTTCTCTCCGATGCTTCTGAAAATGGTAATGTAGATTTTGCTCATGTCATTCTAGTGATTACATTGTTACCATTTCCATTTTTTGGACACTTTTTGTTTTGTTTTATTTTTATCCTTTTTTTTCCTTTACAGTAGGGGGGCTTGAACTTACAACCCTGAGATCAAGACCTGAGCTGAGATCAAGAGTCAGATGCCACCCAGGTGCCCCTGTTTTGTTTTATTTTTAACTTTAAAAAAGTTTTATTCTGGTACAAAGTGGTAGTTACATAGGATGGATGAGGCTAGAGATCTAATGTATAGCATGGTGACCACAGTGACTACTGTGTTGAATACTGGAAATTTATCAAGAGAGCAGATTTCTGGTGCTCTCACCACACACATAAGGTACCAGGTGAGGAGATGGATATGTTAATCCACTTGACTGTATCAATTATTTCACTATGTATATGTACATCAAATCATCATATTCTATACCTTAAAATATGTACATTTTTAAAAAATAAAAGATGAAAAGATAGCAACAAAATATTCCTCATAGGACCAAAATATTCCTCATGGACAGTTTTAATTGTTAAAATAATGTCTTATGCATAGGAAACTCTCTCTTTCTCTATTCATTTTTTCATTCCCCCAATAATCACAAATGCTGACTAAATATTACAGACACTGGGCTAAGTGTTGGAAACAAGAATAAGACATAGTCCTAGGCTTCAAAGAGACAATAGTATATATAGAAAAGACATTAATAATCACTCTCTTTAGTGCTCATTTTGCCTTCCAATTCCTCACTGAATAAAGTTAATTCACTCTAAAAATTTTAGCTCTTCAATATTTGAAGTTATCTATTATGCTTCCATTTGATCCTTCTGACAACCATGCAAAATTTTTAAGGTATTCAATGCGGAAAACAAATCTTTCATTAGCTAGGTAAATCTTCTGTATAGTGAACTCTTAAAATGCGACAAGAGTGGAAAATACTCCTAATTATAATCTCATAAGAACAGAATAGATAATCTAGACCCAAATGATCTCAGATCATATTAAAATGGATAAGCTTTTTTGGGCAACTGAATCTTGATGTTGGCAAATAATGAGATTATAGTCACCTATCCTTGGATTCTATATACAACTTTTAAGCCAATAGTCTTCAATCTTGGTCATATGCAGTCAATATTTGCAATGAAAATACATGACTTCTTGCTTATTTATTTTACATTTCATCTCAGTTTTTATCATCATTCCAAACTGTGTTGATCTCTAGACTTTCATTCTATTTTTTTTTAAGATTATTTATTTGAGAGAGAGAAAGAGCGTGTGCACACTCACACGAGCGGGGGAGGGGCAGAGGGAGAAGGAGAGAATGTCAAGCAGACTCCGCACTAAGCATGGACCCGGACATGGAGCTTGATCACACAACCCGAAGATCATGACCTGAGCCAAAATCGAGAATTGAATGCTTAACCGACCGAGCCACCCAGGCATCCCTCATTCTATTATTGAAGGCATTGCCAATCACTCTATTCTTTTAAAAATGTAACTTATTCTGATATAAATTAAAATTATCTATTAAGACATCAAATAGCACAGGACTAAACATAAATTTGAGAACTATCCAGACTGATGTCAATAGATAATTTAATGTTGTTTGGTTTGGGTTTTTTTTGGGGAGAGGGGGCAGTTAACTATCCAGAAAGTAGTCAAACAGAACTCATCTAAATTGCATTTTTCACCACTTATACTAAAGACTATCATGAGAGACTTTCTAGGTTCCTGACAAAAATTCCAGAAAGCCTGAGATTTAGAAGGGCTATGCTAGCCCCAGGGAAAGAATCCACCATTTTTTTAGTCAAAGGTTAACTTAATGGTATAAGAAGGTCACTGGGTCACAGCACTTCCATTACCTTAAACAAAGAAACCAAAACCAAATGAAAAGAAACAAAAACACAAAAACCCAAAGACATCGCAAAACAAAATATAAACAATTTTCTTCAGACACATCAAGGCTTATTCTACGCAAATAGTGATTTTCCTGTCTGCTTTGAGATTTTAAATGTCAGCCAACAATCTTCTTGGCTTCAATTTCTGGCACCAACTCCCTTTGGCCATTTCTAAAACCTCATGGAGACTGTTTGCTTATCCATACTACATATAATTAAGATAACCAAAAATTAACAAAGTCTCCATATAATATTCTGATTACATTTTAGAAGTTCTAAGCCATAATCCACCTTTACATTTTAGTCTTATTTCACTGTAATAGATAAATATTGCTCATCTTGGTATTTAAGTTAATTTTAAACAACATGGTAAAATTCTTTTAAAATTACATTTTTGTTTTTATTAAGTAAACATATATTCAATATTGTAGAAAATGTGGAAAATAGAGAAAATATAAAGATAAAATAATGTAATTGTTAACAATTTGGTAAAATACCTAACATTTCAAATACTGTTTATAAAATATGGATCATGTATTACAAACTTACTTTTTTCTCTAGGACATTTATTTTTTTTTCATGGCTGCTTAAACTTTCTCCCACAGAATGATACTAAGGATATAGAATTTAATCATATATAGATATAATATATTTAACCCATGTCCTTATTTATCAGTCTCTATTTTTCACTGTCTTTATAAACATTACATAGTAAATCTTTGTGTGCATTTCTGATTATTTCACAAGACATATTTCTAGAATTAAACTAACTAGGTCAAAGAAATCTACATTTTTAATGCTTTTGATACACACTTCCAAACACCTCTCCAAAGGTACCATTATCACCAACTATATGACAATTTAGCAATTTCATTGATATTTACTCTGCTTATTTTATCATGTACTGTATCTATTCATCTATTCATCCTTCTAACTTTTCCATCAATCTGATGTAGTTTCTGAATATAGGTGAGGTTTGGTGGGGCGAGGTCCAGAGCCTATGGCCAAGAAAGAATTCTTGAGATGTCTTTGGTGCAAAATGGTGGTTTTATTAAAGCTCGGACATAGGAGTCATGGGCAGAAGGAGCTGTCCCCAGATGATGCCCCGAGATGATGGGTAGTAGAGATAATATAATTTGGGGTAGGGGGAAGTAGAGATAAGAGAAGTTCCAAAAGGTTTTCATATGCTCACAGGATACAGGAGGCCTTGCTATTGTCAAACTAAGGTAGTTTTTCCCTCTAGCAAGGCATTAACATGAAGAAAGCTGGGAGTTTCCACAAAGAATGTTATACTTTGCCTGCCTCAAGTATTTGTCAATGGGCTGCAGGTTATATGGACATTTAATTTTATCTGCATTTCCTTCTGCCTTTGTTTCTCACATCAAATCCATCTTATTTTATTAAGTATTTCAAAGTAAATTGCAGACATCAGTACACTTTTTCCTAAATACTTCAGCATACATAATTAATAGTGTTCAAGGTCTATTTACAGTTTTTTCTTTTAATATAAGAATTCATAAGTCATAAGAGTACTTTGGCTGAGTTTTGTCTAATGCATATGCTGTGTAACCCAAACTACCATCAAGATATAGAACATTACAGATGTTCTGATCGCCTATGTTTTTACTGAACCTTTTTAAACTTTCTGTTTTTCTCACCTCCCACATGAAACACAATGACAAGCCTGACCAAGTCTATCTCAAATCAGTTTTCATTTTTTTTCTCTTGTTCCTCTCATTATCCCCTTTGCTTTGCTAGACCTCTACAAAAGCATTGCAAACATTTCCTTTACGTCCAACTGGTACTCCCGTTCAGTGCATTTTTCATATAGCAAATTGAAAGATCTTTCCAAAATATAAATTTGGTTTTGCTATTCTCTTGCATTCAGTTCATTCAGAATTCTCACTGTGGTCTACAAGACCCTGCATGACCTGGTCTTAGCTTTCTCTCCCCCTTCATCCCTTGTTTGGCTCTTTGTGGTCTGGGCATTTTAGCCATACTGGCCTTCTTCCAGCACTTTCTCTCCTCAGGACTTTTTACACCTGTTTATTTTTCCCCTTGCCTGCAGTGCGGTAGCTCCCTCTCCTTGTTGAGCTACCTTCTTGTCTTCACATCTCTTATTCACTGAAGTCTTCCCTGACCACGTAATGTAGCTTCCATTGTTAGTCTCTTGGATTACTCCTTGTTTTCTGTTCTCCAAGCACTTACTGTACTATACAATTAGATAATGTTTTGTCTGCTTTCTTATTTCATGCATTTCTCAGCCACTAGATTGGAAAGTCTACAAGAGCAATGTATGGTTGTGCACCACTTTTCGATGACCTGCATTTGGCCCCATGGCCAAGGGCAGAACACACTTTCAGCAAATTGTATATTTAAACTCGTTAATTTTGTTGCTTGGTTAGAATATTAGACAGCCCTATAAGGTCATAGCAGCTGATACCATCATAAGTTGCTCCATCATGTACAGCAAGAGATTAAAGAAAGTACAAGTATCAACCGGCTAGAGGTAAGGTGTTTTCTAAGCCTCACTCAATATTATGATTTTCAGTATGTGCACTAATTTGACACAATTAAAGTAGAAGCCATAAGAACAGCAAGTTTTCAAGGCTTCGGAGATCAGCTAAGCTGGTCTCATTTTACCAATGAGAAAATAGATTTAATTTAATTAACTAAATAGATTAAGCTACCTGAGTAGGTCCTATATTTGGTTAGTAGAAAAGACAGAACGCCAACTTGATACCCTTACCTCCCATTTAAGCCCTGGCAACATGCAACCCCAACACTGTTCTTCTAGTCTACCAGTTTGGAAGTCATCTTTGAACTTTCTCTGCTATTTCTTATATATTACCTGGCACCAACCCTGGCTCTTATTCCTTTAAAATGTCTATCGGGGTAGTCTATTCCTCACCTTTCATACCTGATTTGCTACAAAAGCCTCCCCGTGGCCTCTTTTCCAATGTTTGTCTTCCTGCACAAATTTGTCCTAACTATAATTACCAATCCTTCTATAATATAACTTCCATCATCACTCTCCAACGTTCAAGAATTCCCAAAGCCTTTCTACCAATTATTTTTGCAAGTGTAAAGTACTCTACCCAAGTCTACATGGCTTTAGAACATGGTACGTCCCAGCCAGTCTTATTTCTGATATTGTTTATATAGAAAGAAATCTTGGCATTCAGTTGTGCTGGTTTCCTCACTATCCCCCACCTATGCCAACTTCATTTCCATTCCCAAGTCTTTTATTTGTACTGTTAACATACGCCATGCCTCTATCTCCATCCCATTCAATTTATCTAAATCTTTCTCATCTTTCAAGGCTCAGTTACATTTTTTTCCCTGATGATATTTCTGACTATAACACACAGGTTTTTTCCTTCTCTGAACATTTTTGGCTTATATATTGGCTGCATACTTTTAAGTTTTGTTTTTCTATTATTTTATTACTGGTGGTATGTCCTTTAATAGTCAAAGGGAAGGTTGGTACAGACTGGTTTGTTTTGTTTTGTTTTTTGTTTTAGAGAGGGAGAGGGGGGTGAGGAGGGGCAGAGAGAGAGGAGAGAGAGAGAGAATCCCAAGCAGGCTCCGTGCCCAGCATGGAGCCCAACGTGGGGCTCAATCTCACACCCCTGAGATCATGACCTGAGCTGAAATCAAGAGTCGGATGCTTCACCAACTGAGCCACCCAGGCGCCCCTGGTATGGACTGTTTTAAACAACTTTATGATTAGATAGTCATATCCAATTCAGAAAAATCTTCAAGACTTTTGCCTCCCTCATATGTCCCAGTCCATACAGAGAGATGGATACCTCCTCCAGTCAACATAATCTCCACTTCGTTCCGGGTTTGAATTCTTCAAACTGGGATTTGGTACCATATCCATGACCATTACTTTGTAGTCATTAACTAACAGCCCTCTGCCTTTGAGACTTTTTCTCCTTCCTCTTTTCTCTTCATGGTTTTTAAGTAACTTGAATATCCCTGCTTGACCCATCAGGTGCCACTTCTTCTCAGCCTCTGGGACAATTGTGAATTAATTATCTCCATCTTGCTTCGCCACAGATAGGCCTGAGGTTAGAGGTAGTAAACTGCTTAGATTTTGTATGTAGAGAATATAAGAAAAACAAACCTTGATACTTCTCTTTATATGGCTCCTGAGTGTTATTCTAAAAGAATATCTTCCCTCCCCATGTTCTAAATATCATTAACTCATATTCCCAGTTGAGGCCTTGGCTCAGAGCATGTCAGGCTCTGGCAAAGGGGATGAGCATGTGCCAGACTGAAGGAAGGGAGGAGAGGACAAAAATCATGTGACTCACAGCCTGTAGTGTTTTTTCTTTTTAATTAGGTTGTAAACTCCTTGAAGGTGGTAATCTTTCCTACGAATTCTTTTGCCTAACATAATGCTTTATATAGTAGACTTTTAATAAATATCTTCTGATAAAAACTGATAGGACTACTTATTAAAAAGAGAACATTGATACATCATTGTATGTGAGAAGTTATAGATTTTTTCATAGACTTTTTGATTACACGTACACACAGAAAAAAACAGAGGCTCACAGAATAGGGAGTAATGTTTTATGCAATATTTCAGGACTTAAAATGCCTTATCAATATTTCTTTGCTGGTTGTACCACCACTTTCCACATTTGTGGCTCTAATTTTATTGTGGCATAAAGATAATGGAAAAAATCTTGAGAATTTCATTAAGTATCAGATCTTGGAGAGAAAAACATTTCCACATAGACACAGAAAATATAGTGTTCAAAAATAGCATTTCTCTAATTGTCACTACAATGGCCATGTTTGCTGTCTGGTAAATACCATGGAAACACATAAAGCTTAGGCAGTGCCTGAAGCATGCTAAATTAACTTAGCCCCTTTCTCTAATTTAAATTTTGTCTCTGTTTTTCGGCTACATACCTAACTTCTTGCCTTTGTGCTTCAGATTCCTCTATTGTTAAGAGATTTTTATAAATGCCTCATTTATTCCTGAGATAGAGCATTTCCCTAAGGATGCAGGGTACCCAGAACATCCAGAACATCCCTCTTTACCATTTTATTTAATCATAATCTCTACAACTAAGCTGCACCACGTTGAGAAGTCTGCTACCTTAGAGACAGTGCCAACCTTAGTGGGTCAGAATATAAATGCAGCTTTCAAAGTTAGTCTAAACCCAGAGTTCAGTTTTGCCAATCACGCATGGTTCTTTTGGTCTGTCCAGTTCTTGTAAGTCAAAGCTGGGCTAGAATGAGGGCCTGGTGGTCAGTAGGAGAGATAGCTTACTCTGAGGAAAGTTTTGTGATTTTTATTAACATTTACTGAAAATGTATAAAGTTAACAGTAAGAGTTTAACATTTATCTCAATCCCCATAATAATCTTTGAAGTAGGTGCTATTATTGTGCCCATTTTATAGGTGAGGAAATGAAGGTTTGTTCAAAGTCACACAGCCACTAAGCACTGGTTAATGGAACTTGATTTCTGATGTGTCTGGCTCCAGAGTTCTTGATCTTCATTTCTCTATTCCACTCCTTCCCTCTGCATGGGAAGGAATAGACTCAGGTTCATTTTTCCTAGTGCCTGTACTTTTCTAGGAGAGACAGGGGAGAGACACTCTGGCATTGCCTGAACTTTACTGTGTTATTCTTTGTTTAATAATGTTAAAGAAAAATTATGTACCAGACACTTGTTAAAAATGTCAAGGAAGACACTGCTCAAGACAATGACAAGAAAGCTCAAAACTTGTAATAAAGGATAGGGATTTAATTAAACTCTGAATATAGCAGGGACAAGTGCAGATTCATAACCAGGGGGCAGGGTGAAAGAGAAGATGGGAAATCAGTAAAAGGAACTTGATTAGGTATCAAGGATGGAGGAAGAGGAGCTTGACAAGGAATCCTTGTCAAAGAGCAACTTACAATACAAGGCTCCTTAACTTCTTTATCAGTTGACTATTCATCTCTGTGAGAAGAATAAAATGTAGTAAGATATTAACACTGACTTAAAACAAGAGAAGGGACATAGAAATGGGATTCCATACAATAACTCATCTGGACTTGAATACAAGGTCCAAACCATATTCACTGTGATTAAACTCAACTCTCTGAGCTTCACTTTCCTTCAAAAGAGACACCAATATAGATTAAGAAAAAAAAAAAAAGAAGAAGGTAGCAGGAGGGGAAGAATGAAGGGGAGTAAATCAGAGGGGGAGACAAACCATGAAAGACAATGGACTCTGAGAAACAAACTGAGGGTTCTAGAGGGGAGGGGTGGGGGGATGGGTTGGCCTGGTGATGGGTATTAAAGAGGGCACATTCTGCATGGAGCACTGGGTGTTATACACATACAATGAATCATGGAACACTACATCAAAAACTAATGATGTAATGTATGGTGATTAACATAACAATAAAAATTTAAAGATTAAAAAATAAAAGAAGATAACTTCCTAGCCCCACTTCCAGTCCTTCCTTAAACTTAACAGAAACTCAAAGGGGTAAAGGATCCCAAAGTTTATCTTCCAACCTTCTTGTTTTATACAATAGAAAACAAGGACCTTGAGAAGTGAAATAATTTACGTAAAAATAGCTAATAAAGAGGTGTTTTGATTTCCCTTTCACCCTATCTGTCCTAGATACTGCTTGGTCCCAGAGTCAGGCTCAATGCACCATTTCTCCTCTAGTAGGAAATATTTGGAGACAAAAGATTTTTCCCTCTATCATGTTTTATTCTCAGCATTATTTAAATAACATTAATGACATTTATGAACACTTTCTTGGATAAAAATCAGAATCAGGGGCGCCTGGGTGGCTCAGTCAGTTAAGTGTCTGCCTTCAGCTTCAGGTCATGATCCCAGGGTCCTGGGATCGAGTTCTGCATTGGGTTCCCTGCTCAGCGGGGAGCCTGCTTCTCCCTCTGCCTGCCACTCCCCTTGCTTGTGCTCTCTCTCTCTGACAAATAAATAAATAAAATCTTTAAAAAAAATCAGAATCATTTTTATTGTAATTTTTTTTTAAAGATTTTGTTTATTTATTTGACAGAGAGAGATAGTGAGAGAGGAACACAAGCGGGGGGAATGGGAGAGGGAGGAGCAGGCTCCCCCCACCCAGCAGGGAGCCCAATGCAGGGCTCCATCTCAGGACCCTGAGATCATGACCTGGGCGGAAGGCAGACACTTAATGACTGAGCCACCCAGGTGCCCTGTAATATTTTTTTAATAATATCATATTTCTGTTCCTTAAATTTTAGTTTAATTTTGCTTCTCATTATTAGTACTGCTAAAGGCTCCTTTGGCTGCTTTATGCAGCACAAATCTAAAATAATTTGTGTTTCCAAGTCTGCAATGTAACTTTACTTTGGAGCACCTGAACTTTGGGAAACCTAAAGGAAATAAACATCTTAAGAGTAACTTGAGTTTACCTTGGCCTAATTTTCCAAGGAAGTTGTAGGTATATTAGCATATCTAACGATTAATTAGATTTCATGAGTTTTATGTTTGTTTTTTTATATTGTTACTAAATTCCAAAGAAAAGATGTGATTAAATTTTATTATCTCAGTGGTATAATCTATAATTTGAGGGTTAATAGTCAATCTATAACAAAAAAGGAAAACAAGTCTTACTATATACAGAAGAGAATACAAGTAAAATATTCCTCAATGTCAAAAAAAAAAAAAAGTGTCTCTTCAGAGGAACAACTCTTAACTAAATTTTTTTTCCAAATGCCCCAAACTTGAGAAAACATTTTAATATTTGACTTTGACCCTATTACTGCACCCCTATACAACCTCAACCTATAAGTCTTTGTCACTTTTTATTTTTGCATTATTCATTGTGACTCTCCTTTCCAAATCCTGACGTACCTAGGATCAGCCAGAGATCTGGGAAGCACCTTGAAGGGTAGGTAAGTCTTTCATACACAAATACTTGGCAAATAGATGTGTATATTTATATGGTTACCCACTTTCCATTAGGTTCAAATGGCTGCCTTAAGAAGACTGGGATGGATGAAGTGGCTTGAAGAGGCATGTTGTTTCTTTCTGGAAAATTTTAACTTACTTCTGTGCAGATGATACACATTTATTGTTTCTTCACTTTTCCCCCCATCCTATTGTTTCCTGTCTCTTGCTTTCAACTTTCTGCCTTCATCTTTACCTCTCCTCCTTGATTAAAGAATGTATGGAGAGGGGTGAGACTTTCAGCTGTGAACTTTGGCCCCTTCCTCTTCCCTGTGCTGGCCTAGGCTTATGCATGGAGGGTGGGGCCAGAATCCCAGGCAGAGGCCCAGGGATTAAAACATGGACCTGCCTCTCTTGGAACCTGCTAATAGTGCTGTGGTGCAATCACTATGTTTGGATTCCTTTGACTCTAGTGGTGCTTGGACCTCATGAACTTCTATAATTATAAATTGCACTAAAGAAGGGTCCAAGGACAGTTTGAGACTTCAATAAAGCCCCATTATTTAAAATCAGTTTATCCTGCACTTTGTTCTATTGCCAACACTCAGGGCTAGGCTGGTTGGTTTGCTTAAAACAGAGAAGAAAGCTTAGACTCTGGCTCAGGCCCTGGGCATGGTTCTGGAATTCATGGTTGTAAACTGAGTCAAGTAGTAGAGTTAGAAAGAATTCAATTCCTTTAAAAATTCTACTTCAGTCTGACTAGAGTTTCTGAAATTCTACTTCAGTCTGACTAGATCTACATCATAGTAAGATCTGTGGTCCCAAATCTTTAAGTCAAAATTTCTAAAGGTAGAAAAGTATGTTTTCTTATGGCACAATTTTTTTTTTTTTCTGGAGCATCTTTCTCCATTGGTACATCAACATTAAATACTTCACTTAATTTTAAGATCTAACCCAACCACATAATCATAGGGAAAAAGATATGCAACATTCCTACAAATATCAAAATGTAGACCAAATTTGATTTCAAAATAGCATTTTTGGGATTGAATTTTTATTCTTTGTCGCATTGCCCAACCTATTCATGAGGGACAGTTTAAGAAGTTCTCATTTTTATGAGAGTTGACATTTTTTTCCAAATTCTTTTCTACAGTGTTATCATATATTTTCTAATTTATAATTTTAATGCTACACATGTACCAAGAGACTAAAATAGGAGATTGGTGACTTTTATTTAAGGCTATTATTTTACTAACTGCACTACTTCAGCATGAGATTTATCATGTCGTAATATATTGGTATGTCTTAACCACACCTGACACCTGGAAGCACAGTGTAATAGATGCAAAATTGTATAAGTTGTTTCATTCCTCCAAAGCAAGTGTCCTTATGGCAAGTTCCACAAAAGAACAATTTAGTTAAAGAACAAGATATTATTCAGAGGGCTTACATGAGAGGGCTGTCCTCTTTCTCAGGCTTAATAGCCCATTAATATGTGGAAATGAAAGAAGTTCTCCACTAAATTTTTTTGGTTATTGTGTTTATGAGTATCTGTGTATGAAATCTTGCATATAATTTATATTTTCCGTCTTAGATGGCTAATTTAAATGCTTCTAAATATTTCCATCAAATATACACATCTAGAAATTTGATATTGAATTTCATTCATAAATGCTAGTATCAAATCTTCATGAATAGTTATCATTTATCCAACATATCTACATGATATGACAATATATCTATGTGTCAGCACAATACTCCTAGCAGTTGAAATCCATCTCCAAAGAAAACCAATGACATCTTCCTTATGGAACTCATATTCTGGTGGGCAGAAATCATAAATAAGCAATGAACATGATACACAAAAAGTATGTTAGAAGTCAATGAGTTCTATAAAGCTAGAGCAAGTTAAGAGTGTGAAGAATGTTGAAAAGCATGAAAATGTAATTTGAATAACATGGTCAAGGAAGGTCTCACTGAGAAGAGGACATTTGCAAAACACTTGAAGAAGGTGAGAGAGTGAGCCCTGTGCTTATATGAAGGAAGGTTGGTCTGGACAGAGGGCAAAGCACATACAAAGCCCTAATGTTGGAGTGTTCCTCTAGTATTCCAGAAACAAAAAGAAAGAAAGGGTGGCTGGAGAGGAGTGAGCAAAGGAGAAAGATAGTGGGGTGACTTGTAATAGGGGCTCAGAGAATACAGTAGTTTGTGGACCATTATAATTGGTTTTAATCTGAGTAGAATGGGGAACCATTGAAAGGATCTGAGCAGGAGAGTTCCATGATCTGACTTATGTATTGAAAGTATTAGTTTGTAATGAGACCAGATAAGTGTAGCAGGCAAGGGTAAAAGCAGGGAGATGAGGGAGGTCAGGCTAGAATCCATACAATGATGATGGCTCGGATAACTGATGATGGCAGCAAGGGAGTTGGTGAGAAGTAGCTTTAGGTAGGCTTAGGGATAGTCTATCGAAGGGAAGGCTGAGCCTGTGGGAGCAGACGGCAGTTAGAGGGTAGATATGATTTGCTTCAATTTTCTCAGTTAGGTAAGAAGATAATCAGCTGAGAGTAAGAATAGGGGATGAGGTCTTGGGAGTTTCTAGAGAAATGAGAAGATACGAAATAGTCCCTGAAGAGAATAAGACACTGTAAAGATCAGAGGACACTAAAATGATTTCCTGAAAATATTAAGGGCCCACTGTGAGTTTCATGCTCGTGAATATGAAGTGAAACAAGCTCAGCATGGTTGTGAATTTCTCCACAAGGTCAAGCTACACAGGGGTTAGGAGTTGGATTGAACCAGGGTTGTGGTGTTGCCAAGTAAGGCAAAGGAAAAGAGTTACCCTGGAGTCAAAAGTATGTGCAAGAGAAAAATTATGATGATTGACCATGGAACTGAAGCTTGCTAAAGAAAGCGAAGAGAGTGTATCAAGTGGATGAAGAATATTGAAGCAGTGATAATATCAATGAAGTATGTGAAGGGCTGACAGTTTGAGGTCATAAGTTGAAAATTTAGGAGGTACTTGTCAAAATTGAAATTATAATGTGTGGCACTCACTGGTCATGACTAGGCTTAGAGTACAGCGGAGGGAATGGCTAAAATAGAATGTAAGACAATATTACAGGACTGAGAGGAATTTAGTCTAATTCCTAAAGAGATTCAAGCTGCATTTTTGGTTGGTGGGTTTTATATTTTTTTGTTTTGTATTTGCTTTCACGGATACTGTGAAAATGAAGGGAGAATAGCCAAAAAATGCTTATGAGGAGCAAAGGGGATACTGAGCCCTCCTCCATGTACAGTGCTATACCCTGGGGAAGGCATGCTCTAAGTCTTAAAGGTGCCTTGCTTTTGACCCTTGTTGGTAGAGGGATAAGTGGATTATCTTTTGACATCTGTCAATAGAGACAACATTTATGGGGAAGGAGGACCTGGATCTCTAATGCCACACCCAATGCTCTGTTCTTTATAGAGCCTATCAGATGACTCCAGTTTTTCTATGGGAAATGATAATACAATGTTTAAAACAGCCTTTCAGATCCTTAAAAAAGTAGAAACCAAACAAAATATTGTCAAACCACTATTTTAAAAGAGCATGAATTTAATGCTAAATTAATGTCTATTTAATCTGTTGGGCTGGCATTATTACAGCCAAAAATGTGCTTCTAGTTTAATTAATTTTGTTGAATGTCAATGTGGATAAAATATGTTTTTCTCAAGATTCTGGTTTAAACTCTTTTCACAGCAAATGTGATAGCAATTTAGGGAGGCTAAAATCAGGACAGGAACAGATGAGGGTCTGGAAATCACTTACAAAATAGAAGTCACTAAGTAAGACCCACAGAAACATTCAAGAAGGAACACAAGTGCCATGTCCAAACTTGATTCCTTTTCCTAATTGTAGAGGGAACTAGCTTGCTTAAATGACTGATGCAAAAAGGTGAACTGTGTTTTTTGTTTTGTTCTGTTTTGGTTTTTTCAGCAGAACTGTGATAATTTGAATTAAGAAGTGGAGTATTAAAATGGCCATTTAGCATTCAGGATACAGGTTTTTGTTTTGTTTTGTTTCCATAAACAAAAATACTTGGACATCAGGAAAGTTTTTTCCTCTTAGAGGAATTAGAATTTTCTAAGTTTCACCTGTGAACTGCTTCTCTTTTAGCCCCATAAGTTTAACAACTTATTTTTTTAGTGCTAACCACAGCTAATTCACTGCACTCTATGTCAAAGTTTTCTTTCACCTACTGATTATAAATTGTGTTTTGAGACCTCCCTGGAGCCAACACACATACAGACACACAGGCAAACATACTCCTTCTACTTGCAAGGAAAAACCCCCAAAACTTTAAGTTTTAGTGCATTTGAGGTTAAAGGCTAAATGAAAAAGTAATAGTGATGTGGGAAACAAAGGCAGAAAGAAATGTAGATAATATTAAATGTCCTTATAACCTGCAGCCCATTGACAAATACTTGAGGCCGGCAGAGCATAACCTTCCTCCAGGAAACTCCCAACTGTCTTCATGTTAATGCCCTGCTAGAGGGAAAAACTACCTTAGCTTGACAGTAGCCTGGTCTCCAGTACCCTGTGAGTCTTCTTGAGCATACAAAAGTCCTTTTGGAACGTCCCTTCCTCTTTACTTCCCCCAACCCCAAAGTATGTAATCGGTTCCTCCTCAGGATCTGGAGGCAGCAGCTCTTTCTGCCCTGGGGTCCTATCCCTGTGCTTTAATAAAACTTTTTTGCACCTAAGATGTCTCAAGAATTCCTTCTTGGCCATCAGCTCTGGACCCCAACAACACTACTCCAAAAACACATCCCAATTGTAGAAAAGAGAGAGAAAGATAAGAAAAGAAAAAATTGAGAAAATCAGATCCATTAGCAAGTATGGTTTGCTTACAGGTTTACAGACATAGCGTTTATGTTTTTATTATTAAAAACCAGGTGGGAATAAAAGATACTAAAGAGAAAGACAAGACTGGAACTAGAGGGAAAATAAAATATAGCACAATCTGTTTTTCTCTTTTTTAATTCTAATTCTTTTTTAAAAAATAATTATTTATTTATTTGAGAGAGAGCTCCTCAGCAGTGGAGGGGCAGAGGGAGGAGAAGAAGGCTCCCCGCTGAGCAGGGAGCCCAATGAGGGGCTTGATCTCAGAACCCTGGGATCATGACCTGAGCTGAAGGCAGATGGCTAACTGACTAAACCACCCAGGCATCCGTATTTCTAATTCTTTTGGAATAGTCTCCTCTCCTCTACCTTTCACAACCAGGGCCTAATTAATCCATCTCTTGGGAAAGCATATGTAAATTATTAAAGTAGATTTTCTCTTAGATTTTTTTTAGTTCATTTATTCTAAAAATAAGATTATACTCCAATATTAAGTGATTTTTTTATTACAGAATTCACACATTGATTCTTAATCAGTGTAAGAATATAACACTTTAAAAAATAGGAAAGTCCGTATTAGCCAGTATAATAACCTGAAGAGATTTTTTAATGGCTTCATTAAGAGTTTAGTAATCAGAAATTTGGATGAAGAAGAACATAGTGATGACCTGTTCTATTTTGGAGCCCTTGAACTGAAGATAAATAACTGATAAATTAATTTACTATAAATTTATTTAATTAGTAATTATAGTGTCTACCATATAGCAGGCATTATTTTAGAAATATTAACTAATTTAAACCTTGTAACAACCCTATTAGATAGGGTCTAGTATTTTTACCTAATTTAAAAGAAGACAATATTGAGGCATCTAAGAGTTAAGAAACTTACTCACCATCAGAAAGCCTGTGTGCTGACAGTCTTACTCCAGAGGCCATGCTCTTGATCCCTGTGCTATTCTTCCTCGAGATAAGTATAAAATAAGTTTCATGTGCTTTCAAAAATCTTGAAACCCCCTGAATTTGTACAAAGAATCTTGGACAACTCTACCTATAAATATTTGATTGGAGTGAGGTTGGGATTTTATAGTGATGAGCCATAGCTTTGATCAGTTTTATAGAAAAATCTAGAACAATAAAATTTATAGTCCCTAATAAAGAGTTCACTTATCTTCAATCAGGTAAACAATATAATAACCAACTCTACTTTGTGCTTTTTATCCCAGAAAATGGAAACCTAAACTATTTTGTAACTGTTGTTTTCTCAGCTCATTTATTTTAATCCAGAGAATGGCCAACTCTGGGATTGACCACCCACATGCATTTTTAGCAATTACATGCAGCATGTCACTGACCAAAAGAGTTATCCTGTAGGAAATAGTTGAGAAATCAGACTTGACCACATAGAAGCCCAGGGAATTATTCCAAAGTCTCCTACCGAGGCAATCTTGAACCTTTGTGTGTTTATTCAAATTGGCTGCTGTTCTTTATAGGGAGGAGAGGCAAGGTCTTAAGAAAATGCTTTCACTACCTGATTTGTCCGAGTGGATGAACTGATATTAGATATAAAATATAAAGCAATACAAAAAAATTAAGAGGCATGAGAGTTTGAAGAATCTGGTGAAGATTGAAACCTATGTTAAGGTGAGCAATGGTAGGAGAAAGAAGAGAAGGAAAGGCAACTTTGTTGGAGTTACAAGATAGGCATGAAGCAGTTGGAGCAATGGAACAGTTCAGCCTTCTGAATTTAAAGAAAGCAGAAACCTAACATTCTATGGGGCGATACTGGGGAGAGAGATAAGAAGGAAAGCTAGATACTTTGTATGATATGTTATAGGCTATGTCATGGAGGAGGGATCCATGTAATCCACACATCTGAAACCACCTCATGGGCAAGAGCCTCTCTCCACTCATATGAGGAGAATGCAGAATTTCTGGGGAAAAATCATGGAGAACTAAGGAAGATCCTGATGGTGAGTAGTGGATATGGAAGGGAAGGTATGAGAGATAACAGAGCCAATCAAGAAATACGCTATGGCTATAATGTAGTTAGAGATCTGTCCATGTTCCTGCTCTCACTTCCACAGTGTGGAGTCACTGGCAAGCAGCTGTCCATCCACAGACTCTATTTCTCAGTACTTTATCTGTGGTCTTAGGACCAGTCCATACCAACAGAAACTGATTAGAAATTAAATGCGTTGCTCCTAGGCCAGATTCATTAAAAACTCCCATGTATCATATCACCAGTTTCCTCTGTTGTTGCTTTCTACGGACGACTTCAGGGCCTTATAGACTGACAGACCTCCATGGGGAAGGAATGTGAAAGGAATGTGAGTCCCTGAATTACCAAATGGAGAAAAGTTATTTGCCAATCAGCAACAATCACACTGGATTATCTGCTGGTGAGATATAAAATTCTAATATTGAGACAATAAAATTTTGAGGGTTATTTATTACAAAAGTTAGTATTATACACCCCCTCCCCATACAAACATACATACAGAATCCACTCGGAAGGAAAAAATAGAACATGACAGTAAGTAGATTGTCAGTTAACTAAAACTTGTCCCATTACTTCTTATTTGTAGACTCATGACTGACACCTACCAAAAATAAATCATTTAATCATGAAGTTATTAAGAGCTTCCAAACTCTTGAAAAAGAAATGGAAAAAGGCAAGGAATAATAAGGATGTTATTTTTATTTTTCACTAACCATTAGCAGTTTAACAAGAAAGGAGAATGGATCACAAGAGAAATAAATGGATGGCCAAATGCAAGACTGAAGCCCAGGGCCCTTCTTAGGACTGAGATCTCTCAAGCTCTGGGAGCAAGTCATTTGTCCAAAGGATGCTTAAATGCAAGGGAGAGAGAAGATTCCAAACAATGTTGGGCAGCAAGTGACCATGAAGAACATGTTGTGACAGGAACAAAGGGCCAACAGTGAGGGAGATGTCCAGGGTTTCTAATAAGAATTTTGTTAGGTAAAAACAAAACAAAAAAATAAACAAAAAATTAATACCAGTATGGTAGGCAAAATAATTGACTCCCAAAGATGTCCCTGTTCTAATTTCCAGAACCTATGTTTAAGTTATGTTATATGGCAAGAAAGAATTAAAGTTGCAGATGAAATTAAGATTGCTAATCAGCTGACCTTAAGATAAAGACATTATCCTGAAGTATCCAGTGGGCCCAATGTAATCAAAGGGTCCTTTGAATGTGGATGAGGGAGGCAAAAGAGCAGAGTCAAAGAGAGATCTGAAGATGCTACCCTGTTGGCTTTAAAGACAGAGGAAGAGAATGTGAACCATGAATTACAGATGGCCTGTAGAAGCTAGAAGAGACAAGGAAAAGAATTCTCTAAAGACTTTAGGAAGGAAAACAGCCCTGCAGAAACCTTGATTTTGACCCAGTGAGACCCATTTCAGACTTTTAACCTCCAGAACTAAAAGATTACAAATGTGTATTGTTTTAAGCCACTCAGTTTGTGGTAATTTATTACAACAGCAATAAGAAACTAAAACAACTGGTTTTCTGAATATCTCCATACACTAATAAACAGAGTAGGAATAATAAACAAGGGACATTTGAGATTAGAACACACTTTGGTAACTCTAACTCTATGGATATGATGCAAACCTGAAGAGATAAGACTAATAACAGAGATAAAGTGATGGAAGAGTTCTGGATCAAGGAAACAGACATATTAAGAGGCAATTGTGCATTATTTCATGTAGATATGCACTTGTGTGGATCAAGACACTGAACATGGAAGTGTTTTGAAGAGCATCTGAGAAAAGTGCAAAGAAAAAGAGTATTATAACTGACAGTGTACCTTCACAATGCCTCACATTTGCTTAGGTTTCAAGAAAGAAAGTTGCCATACTTCCCTCCACCCCAATGTTGTTGAGGTTGTCAGGGAAACAAATTAGGAACCAAGAACTTTGAAAATCACAGGCCAAGAGACAGAGATGGGGCCAGAATGAGTATCTTTGGTCCAGCTCACTTTCCTACAACATTGACTGCAGAGGAAGAAAGCCAATACAGTCACAAAACTATAAAAACAACAATCCTTCAAGTAATGAAGGATTTAAACCACATAGTATCTTCAAAGGCCTGTATAAAAAATTAAGTACCAGCATCTCCCCCCTCAAAGATGACTTTTCTCTCATTTCACCAGGCAAATTTTACCTGTCTTCTAATACTTCTTTCTTCTTGCCCTCCTGTATCTCATATATATATATATATATATATATATATGCAAGCAAAATAGTATCTATAATCTTTAAACATAGCTATTTACAGATTTGCCTCTTGTTAAGGCCACTGAAGGCAGAAATTATGACTTATTTATTTAACCAACAAGTTTAGGAATTTTTCTAGACTTTGTTAGATACTCACAAATGCTTTTTGAACTTAAAATTAATGACATAAAATGCCCCTAAGCAGAGTTCAAAACTGAAACAAAATTTAGATACAATATGAAGAACAATTATTAAGGGGGATAGGTTTTAAATGTTGTATTTAGACAAAGAGGAACAAATATCCTTGTTATTAAGCAGAAAAATTTTATTTTCTATTTTTTTCAACTTCTCTAGTGAAAGGAATGGTGTTTACACAAACACAAAGCCCAGTATAGTTTAAAAGCTTGTAAAAACCACAATAAGATACCACTTTAGAAAAGGTCTGGCAGTTCACTGCAAAAGTAAACTTACATTGTTCCTATGAACCAGTAATTCTACTTCTAGAAAGTTACTCAAAAAATTAAAATAAATGTCCACAAAAAGATGTGGGCAAGAATAAAGCAGCTGCTTTATTAATAAGTCAAAAATTGAAACAGTCTACATGTCTATCAAAAAAATAGATACATAAATGGTATATTAATACAATGGAATACATCAATAAAAAGGAACAGACTACTAATGCACAACAAATGGATAAATCTGAAGCCATCCCAAGTGAAAAAGAGCCTGATCCACAGAGGACATGCGGCATGACTCCAACTAAAATAGAGAAAATACTTTAAAAAAAAAAATCAGAACAGTGGTTGCCTCTGAGTGGTGTAGGTAAAAATTCACTGGAAAGGGGCATGGAAGAATTTTCTGAGACAATCAAATATTCTGTTTATTTATCAGAATATAAATATCTATCAAATTTATCTAATGTTATACTTAAAAGTCACATTTCATTGTATATAGATTTTACACCAACAGAAAAAAGTAACCATAAAAAAGTTTTTACTGGGGGCGCCTGGGTGGCTCAGTCGTTAAGCGTCTGACTTCGGCTCAGGTCATGATCCCAGGGTCCTGGGATCAAGCCCCACATCGGGCTCCCTGCTCAGCGGGAAGCCTGCTTCTCCCTCTCCCACTCCCCCTGCTTGTGCTCCTGCTCTCGCTGTCTCTCTCTCTGTGTCAAATAAATAAATAAAAATCTTTAATAAAAAAAAAGTTTTTACTCAAGTTAATAGTATGGTGCTAAAGTATTTAAAGGAGAATATACTAATATATATAAATATACTAATATATATTTTTTAAAGCATCAAAAATAATATAGATTGATGGAGAGGTGGGGGAAAGAATAGAGCATAAAGCAAATATAAGATGTTAATTGTAGAATCTAGGTAGTGAATATATGGGTGTTCACTGTGCAACCCTTTCAACTATTCTTTCAACTATTCTCATAACAAGCTTTTTTTAAGCATATAGGAAAGAATCTTGCCTGCTCCAAGTAAGTTTGAATTTCCTAGGAAATTTTAACTATCAAGATAGAGTTATTTTTGGTAAACTTTAAAGAATTTTAGAGAATGGAAGAAGTATTAGAAGACTGGAGGTGGGTAAACACAGTTTTGGAATCAACAAGTGGTGAGAAATACGAGTGGTTTCAGGCTTGATTCTAGAATGCTTGGTGCAAATTTCAAATTTCACAGGTCATAGATTAATAAAATTGGATGTGTAAAAATATCTATAAGTGTCCTCAACCATAAAAATGGATGAGATCTTGCCATTTGTGACAACAATATGGATGGACCTATAGGGTATTATGCTAAGTGAAATAAAGAGAGAAAGAAATAAAATAAATAGAGAAAGACAAATACCATATGATTTCTCTTATATGTGGAATATAAAAAAGTAAAACAAATAAACAGTCAAACAGCAGAAACAGACCCATAAATACAGAGAACAAACTTATGGTTGCCAAAGGGTGGGGAGGAGATAAACAAAATAGGTGAAGGGGAATGGGAGATACGGGCTCCAGTTACAGAATGAATAAGTCATGGGAATAAAAGGTACAACATAGGGGATATAGTCAATAATATTGTTATAGCATTGTCTGGTGACAGACGGGAGCTACACTGGCTGTGAGCATAGCATAACATACAGACTTGTCAAATCATTATGTTGTACACCTGAAATGAATGTAACATTGTGTGTCAACTATATTTCAATTAAAAAATAAAAACACAGTAGTCCAAAAATAAGTGACAAATTTTATTTCAATCTTTATCCTTGATAATTCCAGAATTTTCCTATTGATAATTTGCTTCATTCCCATTTTTCACTAAGGTGACATCCAAGTTCAGGGTACCTGTTTTTACAGAAGTAGGGCATCAATGAAAAAAATTCATCTGGTTCTATATCATAAAGATTTACCCAAATTTGCAAACTCTGAAATATTTCCATTATCATGTTTCTCTGCATGTTCTAGGTCCCAAAGAAAAGAATCCATCACCACCACCACCTCCACTTTATCAGCTCTATCCAAAGATAATATGGCATCTGTGTCTCCATGTACTATTTTGTCGCCTTGTGTCTACTTTTAAGATCTGTATCTAGTTATGACCATTTCAGAACGGTCCTTGCTATCCTTAAACCCTCAAACCATTCTAGGATTTGTCTTATAAATGTGCTTTAGCCACATATTTTGAAAATCAAAGCAAAAATTAACTTCCTTGCCTTTTCTTTTAATTCCTGCACAACCGAGTACTAAGGCATTGGATTTCTTAGCTTCAAGGTCCGGTTTTAAATGAAGAACATGTCCTAGGGTAAAAAGTAATTTCCAGATAGATATAAAAGTGCTAATATTTCAAAATATTATCTGCTACAGAACACATAGATGGTTGGTAAGCAGCAAAGAGAAAAGACGTTATTCTGACTCCTAATGTCTACTAAGAGCCAGGAATCTTTCAACTTAAGAGCAAACACATCTTTATTAATAATATTAGATTAATAATTCACGAAAATTTCGTTCACATAGAGAACATAGACTTTAGTGAGGCATTTGGAAAGAGCTCTCAATGTATTATTATAGCCCCATATGATAATAAGTTGCAGAGGATGTTAGTAGAATTATGTGTATTAGCACCTTGCTAAATGATTACTTTTAAACATAAAGAAATCCTCTTACAAGCCTGAAGAGAGGTTTCAAGTGTTATATCACAGTATTCAGTTCTTAATCTTTCGAAGTTCAACAAATCCACTAATGACTTAGAAGAATAGAAGACATCTTTAAGAATGAAGGGGTATGAAGCTTGGCGGGATCTCAAGAGCTGGGATGACAGACTCAGAATTTCACAATTCTTAACAGGGTGCAGTAATGAGCTAAATTTGACCTTTATTGAGCACCAAATCAGTACCTGCCAATAAGGAAAAAATGATAATTAGAAAAGCCCCAGCCTTCAAGTCACTTTTTAGTCACATTTACTACCTCCAAAAGGAGTTCAGAAATATGGAATATCTGGAATACTGTAATCAATTTTTAAGTTATTTTTTGCCTTCTTATATAAAAGTCTAAACCTAGACCAAAAGATTTAAGATAACTTAATTAAACCATGATGAAAAATGTGAGAAAAATTAAAACTTTCAAAAGAGTAATTTTCTGCTAAAAGACATTGCTTTTTCTCTTTAAAAAATGTAGAAGTCCTGTTGTGAGTAGGGAAATTATTTACAAATAAAGTTTGGAATATTTGCCTGATGAAGGGGTCAGTTGTCAAATAATTCATGGCAAAATATGTGTACATATGTGTATGTGAGTGTATGTGTGTGTGTGTGTGTGTGTGTGTGTGTATGTCTGATAGGAAGGGAAGCAGAAATCCAAAGAAATAACCTAAATACTAATTCTAGACTAATTTTAGTACAATTAAAGTAACAGAAAATTAGTTCTTTATTTTTCTATTGAAAAGTTACAATTAAATTTATACAGAATTTGAGTGAAATTAATCATATCAGCACATACGCTTTATTTTAAAAGTCAAGTCCATTCTCTTTGTAAGCTAATTAGGGTTAAAACCTTGGGGAAGCCTTTATAAAACACAATCACAATAGAAACTTAAAAAGAAAAGGACATTTCTACTTGTATATACAAGTTGTATATACAAGTCAAAAAGCACACATTTATGCAGATGTCCTTGGCCTCTCTGTTGGCCTACTATGAGTCTATAGGAATTGACTTTGTGGGCTTTTCTGGCAGACATAGTAAATCTATGACTTGGGAAATTTCCTTTGCACAACGTGCCCCGCCAACCCAGGTCATAGTAGTATGGAAAGTCCTGAAGAATTTCTGTCCCAGATCTCTGTTGTTGTTGACTTGGTGAAAGTCACAGAATTAAAGCATAGATTTTGCTGAGTCACCTCAGCCTGGTTCCTTTATTCATAGATGTGGTGCATTTGGAGAAGTCCTGATGACTTAGAAACAAAGAAACAAACAAAGAATTAAAAAGTTATTCAGGAAAATATTTGACATTGCACAGCTAGAAGTCGTCTTTTCAACTTAAAGCCTTGATCCCTATTTAATTGGTAATTTCACCTTTTCTTGGGAGACATGGAAATATTCAGCAACCGTATTACTAGTCAATTGTACTTTGACATGAATTAAGACTTTAAGAAGAGATTTTTGAAAGGGAGGCAGATAAAAGGCATCCATTCTTCTTACTTTGTTCACTTTTGCTCTTCATTCCAGCTAACTGGGGCTCCCACCATCTCTCACCTGTACTCCTTGGATAGCTTCCGAACGAGTCTAATTTCCTTGACATTTTTCTCTTTGTCTTCCACTTTGCAGTGTCAGTTATCCCAAACATAAATATGTCCATATCTTTCCTTTTGCAAGGATCTCTCATGTCCTCCTGACCCAAAGGATTAAGGTCAATTTAAATATAGCTTGGTAGGTTTGCCATGTTCTGACCTCTGTCAAATCTCTAGGCACACCCTTTTTTCCCACAATTTTGCCATCCATTCATAACACCCATCTGCTTATAATTTTTACAGATTTTTACTTCAGTTCATATTATCTCAATTTAAAATTCAGTCCTTACTTCCCATTCCCCCATCTCATATTCTAATTCTTGGCAGTGAAAGCTGTACTCACCCCAGGAAGCTTTCTATGACTTTCTGGGCTGGGTTAGGTACCCCTCCATTTGCTGCCATAAACAGTTATTTACTTAATCCTCATTATGTCTGTGAGATTATTCATGTTGTTGTAAGTACTTGGAGTTTGCTCATTCTTGTTTCTATATATCAATTATAAAAATATACCACAATTTATCTTATTGTTGTTGAGTAATTTCTCCTATTTTGGCTAATATGAGTGCTCCTTCTATTAACATTCTTATGTGTGTATTTTGGTGAACTTATATATGCATTTCTGTTGGGTATTATCTAGGACAGGAATGGCTCAGTCATGGGAGGAGGTAGGCAGAATACTAAAAATGGCCTCCTGGATCCAATGCCTAATGAAAGGGAGATATCCAGATGGGTTTTATCACAGACAGATCTCCAGATGGGCCTAATCTAATCACACCAGCCACTTTAAAAGCAAGAGATTTTTCTCTTGCTGGGAACAGAAGATGAAGTCAGAGAAATCTGAAGCACAGGGCAGACTTGCTGCATCATGGCTGGCTTGATAATATAGGGGTCCACACGCAAGGACTGAAGAGTGGCTTGTAATAGCTGATGGTGGCCTCCAGCTGACAGCAAGGAAACAGGACCTTAGTCCTACAGCCTCGACAACTGAAGTTTTGCCCTCAACCTGAATAATCTAGGATGTGGATTTCTCTCCAGCGCCTCCAGATGAGGACTCGGTCCTCCCAACAGCTTGATTTCAGCCTTGTGAAACCCTGAGCAGATAACCCAGCCATACTGTGTGGGGCTTCTGACCCACAGAACTATTAGCTAATGATGGTTTTGTTTTAAGCCACTAAATTTGGGGTAATGTGTTACTCAGCAATAAAAAACTAATGCATAGAGTTTGCATGTATTTGTTTTAGTAGATGCTGCTAACAGTTCTTCAGAATACCAGTTTATATTCTCACCAGCAGTGTATGAGAGTTCTAGGTGCTCTATAAAATCAACACATGTTGGGGCGCCTGGGTGGCTCAGTCGGTTAAGTGTCTGCTTTCAGTTTGGGTCATGATCTCAGGGTCCTGGGATCAAGCCTTTTGTTGGGCTCTCTGCTCAGTCGGGAGTCTGCTTCTCCCTCACACTCCTTCTCTCTCTCTCTCTCTCAAATACGTAAATTAAAAAAAAAAAAAATCAATACATGTTGCTTTTAGTGTAGTCACAGAATATAAAGCACCCAGTAGAAATTTGCCTATTTAATGTCTATTAATCATTAATGAAATAAAACTAAAAGTGAAATGTAGCATTTCTCATGTAAAACAAAGATGATTTTAATAAATTATCCACTTCTCAAATTAGGCCAAAAACATGTGCAGCTCAAATTTTAGCAATTGGTCATTCAATGGAACTAGTAATGATTATTTATTATTTAATGTGACTGATTGATGGCAAAATGATAGCAGTTGTCTTTTTTCATAAATTAAATGCCGTAATAGAAAAATTTTTAAAAATTCTACAGCTATTTCATTCAACTGGTTTCACTGCTCTTTGCTGTGTGTGTGTGTGTGTGTGTGTGTGTGTGTATGTATGTGTTCAACACAACATATCCCTAAAGATATATTGGATAACCTCTTGTTTTTGTTTTTTTTTTTTAGATTTTATTCATTTATTTGACAGAGAGAGAGCATGAGCAGGGGGAGCTGCAGGCGGAGGGAGAAGCAGGGTCCCTGCTCAGCAGGAATCCCGTTGTGGGACTCGATCCCAAGACTTTGGGATCATGACCTGAGCCAAAGGCGGACACTTAACCAACTGAGCCACCCAGGAGTCCCGGATAACCTCTTTTTAAATATCAAGGATATATTATGGAAAACTTCCACAGGGACTCTGAAGAAAGACTATACTTTTTTCTAAATTTAACATCATTTGGCCATTGGTGTTTTTATCTTTTCTTTTGATACTTTTCTTATTCAGTGTTCTAAATACCTCCTAGTCCTTTTGACTATATATAATTACTCTAGGAATTACAAAATACATACTGATTTTTCCCAGTTTGTTTAGAATCAGTATTTTACCACCTAATTGGAATGTGGAAATGTTACCACTATAACTTCTCTCCTTTATGTGTCAGCTTTTTTATTTCCTCTATGTACACGAAAACTCCCATCAAAGAATGTTCTATTTTGTGCTTTCAACCACTGAACATGTTTTCAAAATTCAAGAGGAGAAAAAGTATTATATACACCTAGATATTTTCCCTTTGTTCCCCTTTCTTCACTCCCGGTGTTCCAAGTTTCCTTCTGGTATCATTTCCCTTCAATCTGAAGAACTTCCTTTAGCAATTCTTTTAAAGCAGGTCTGCTGCCAACAACTACTCCTAGCTTCCTTTCATCTGAGAATGTCTCTCATTCCCCTCAAGTGCTGAAGGACATTGTCACCTCTACCAGATTCCGAGGGGACAGCTCATTTCTTCAGCACTTTAAAGATGGCATGCCACTTCCTTCTGGTATAGGACAGATTGGGGATGAGCCCAGGATTTCATAAACAGCTTTACAGCAAGGCCTTCCTGAATGCCTCCTCTTTATTATCTGCCAAGAACTTTCCAGTTCCACAGGCTGCCCTTTCCAGACTTCCAACCAGAAACTGCCCCTTCCCACCCAGTTCAGGGTTATACACAGCAGGAAGGGAGAGAATGAAAACATAAACATAGCAGGTCCAGTGACACATTCTTGAAGCTGCAGCTGGATTGAAGGAGGAGACGCTTCACGACCTTCTAGGTTTTGGCTGGTTTCTGACTTGCCAGTTGTACTTTCTGGAGCTAATTTTATGATTTAAAATAGCATACTGTATATAGGAGTATGTTACCTTCTTATTTGTATGTTTACCACATACTTTGATATTTAAAGTGTTATGTATTGGAAAGGCCACTTATATTTCTAGAACAAAGTAGATTTTTTTAAAACTTTTTTTATTGTTATGTTAATCACCATATATTACATAATTTGTTTTGGTGTAGTGTTCCATGATTCATTGTTTGTTCATAACACCCAGTGCTCCATGCAGAATGTGCCCTCTTTAATACCCATCACCAGGCTAACCCATCCCCCTACCCTCCTCCCCTCTAGAAACCTCAGTTTGTTTTTCAGTCCATCATCTCTCCTGGTTCATCTCCCCCTCTGACTTACTCCCCTTCATTCTTCCTCTCCTGCTATCTTCTTCTTTTTCTTTTTTCTTAAAATATGTTGCGTTATTTAGAACAAAGTAGATTTTAGGCAACCTTTTTTTTTCCTTCAAGGAAAGAATGTTTTTCTCCAAAGAAAAATTAATAGCAATAAAAAAATAGGGGGTGAAAAAGCTCTTGCTACTGCCATTCCTCCCAAGATAATGGAGGGGAAAAAAGGGGGAAAAAATCCAAGAAATCTCCCCAACTGTTTCTGAGTTTTAGGAGTTTCCTTTTCAATTTCTTGAGCTAGAACTAGAGAGATCTTTGTCTTCTTCACAGTGCTTATTCTGGATTGTGCAATGTGCTGAGTTCCAGCTAGGGCATACCAGGGCATACCAATGGCAAACGCACAGCTGGCTCAGTGGTCCTTTGAATGCTGGTGTTCTTCCCCAATCTGCCTTCTTATATTTACTTCTTAGAGTTCTCAAATAGCTGGCCATGCATTCTGTCCAGGTTTTATAATTGAGTTCAATGGAAGATAAAGGGGCACTGACTCCATCTTGTCCAGAACCAAAAGTCTATAACTTGTATTTTCTACTTATGGTATCTTTCTGTATAAAAACTATCTTTTGTTTTTAAATTTTAAGTAAGTAAGTCTTAAGCAAGTAATTCCATCTTCTTCTTTATGTCTTCAGAATATAGTATTAGTGTATGTTTTCCATCACAATTTTTAAGCACCTTCTCTTTTCTTTTTTTCTCCTAATTCACTCATAAATTTAAAAAATACAGATCTTGGGGTGCCTGGGTGGCTCAGTCGGTTAAGCATCTGCCTTTGGCTCAGGTCATGATCCTGGGGTCCTGGGATCAAGCCCCACATTGGGCTCCTGGCTCAGCAGGGAGCCTGCTTCTTTCTCTCCCCATGCTCATGCTCTCTCTCTCTCTCTCTCTTTCTGTATCTCTGTGTCTCAAATGAATAAATAAAATCTTTAAAAATAAAAAAATAAAAATAAATAAATACAGATCTTTAATCTACCCAGACTGTATTATATCAATTTTTTTTCTGTCATAAGTTAGTAAGTTGCAGTAATAGATTTTCTAATGTTGAACCATGCTTGCATTTTTGGGATGAACTCACTGTGTCCATGATAAATTTTTCATTCAATACATTATTGTTTAATTATACATATAAATATATATATTGAATGAGGTAGATTTATAATTTCCCTTTTGTTTATACTATTACCTTGTTTTTGTATCAGAATTATGCTAGACTGTTAGAATGGCTTAGAAAAACAGACCCTTTTTTTGTTATCATTTTTAAGAATTCTGAGCAGTTTAAACATTGGATGCATCCTTATTGATCTTTCTCCTCTAACATAAAATACAATATCTGGCATAGAGTAAATATTCAAGAAATGTATGTTCATGGATAAAAGAATGGACGAGTGAACGAATAAATGAATCTATCCATTTTTAATTATTTTTTTAAATTTTTTTTATTATGTTATATTAATCACCATACATTACATCATTAGTTTTTGATGTAGTGTTCCATGATTCATTGTTTGTGTGTAATACCCAGTGCTCCATGCAGAACGTGCCCTCTTTAATACCCATGACGGGGCCAACCCATCTCCCCACTCCCTCCCCTCTAGAACCCTCAGCCACTCTGGAAAACAGTATGGAGGTTCCTCAAAAAGTTGAAAATAGAGCTACCATACGATCCAGCAATTGCACTACTGGGTATTTACCCCAAAGATATAAATGTAAGGATCTGAAGGGGTATGTGCACCCCAATGTTTATAGCAGCAATGTCCACAATACCCAAACTGTGGAAAGAGCCCAGATGTCCATCGACAGATGAATAAAGAAGATGTGGTATATATATATATATACACACACACACACACACACACACACACACACACACACACACACACACACAATGGAATATTATGCAGCCATCAAAAGGAATGAAATCTTGCCATTTGCAATGACGTGGATGGAACTGGAGGGTATTATGCTGAGTGAAATAAGTCAATCAGAGAAAGACATGTATCATATGACTTCACTGATATGAGGAATTCTTAATCTCAGGAAACAAGCTGAGGGTTGCTGGAGTGGTGGGGGGTGGGAGGGACGGGGTGGCTGGGTGATAGACATTGGGGAGGGTATGTGCTATGGTGAGCACTGTGAATTGTGTAAGACTGATGAATCACAGACCTGTACCTCTGAAACAAATAATACATTATATGTTAAAAAAAAAAGAAAAGGAAGAAGATAGCAGGAGGGGAAGAATGAAGGGGTGGAAATCAGAGGGGGAGAGGAACCATGAGAGACTGTGGACTCTGAATCTATTTATTTTTAAATTACCTTGGCAATTATATCCATTGGAAATACAGCCATCTTACTAGGTTCATATAATCTATCAAGTACTATACTTGGTATTGGATTCCAGAGAAATAAAAGGCATTTCTC
Organism: Zalophus californianus; assembly: GCF_009762305.2. Classification (NCBI taxonomy): domain Eukaryota; kingdom Metazoa; phylum Chordata; class Mammalia; order Carnivora; family Otariidae; genus Zalophus; species Zalophus californianus. Next base: position 122,764,300 of record NC_045599.1, on the reverse strand, counting down.
AGCCTTCAAAGAGTTTGAGTTGCTTGTTGAAAATCCTAGAGGGGTACCTAAGTGGCTCAGTCGGTTAAGCATCTACCTTCAGATCAGATCATGATCCCAGGGTCCTGGAATTGCTGGGATCGGCTGCAATGAGCCCCTGCATCAGGCTCCCTGCTCAGGCTCCCTACTTTTATTATGTAAGCAAAACTGTGTTATTTTAGACAATAAACTTGGTTCTCAAATATACTATTATAAAAATTAGGAATATAGAATATTCTCTTGAGAAAATATAAAAGGAAAATAATTGTCTATTAAAATATTAATTATACCATTCTAATTGTCACCAAATATGAATTTAAATAGGTAAAAAATTTTCTTTAATCCTGTAAACCATATTACCCAAATGGGAAATAAATAAGAATAACATGAAAATAATTTGAGAACTAGTAATTGATGCACTTTTCATATGAGAATAATTTTATAGCTATGATTAAGGTAATAATATCAAGTAAAATCATTATAAGCACTCTCCAAAATTCATATTAAACCTGAAAAGTTTTGGAAGTTTACTAAAATCTCCAGTATTTTTATAAAAGCTAATAGCTTAAGATTTTTCTTCTGTTTGTTCTTTTCATAAACTCTTTGATTTCTTCCTCAAAAATGAATTTCTGATAGGGAAAAATGGAGCACCATATTCATATCCAGACAAACAGAAACAAATTAACTAAATTGAGTCAGTGACACAGAAGTTAACTTTACAATGTCCTGTGATAGCTACCAAAACTACCAAATAGTGCATGAATGTGCAATTCTTTCTTTAATCTCTGAACTTCCCTTGCAAAAGAGATGGGCAGGATACAATTTGTGTGGCGTGACAGAAGCTTATTGCCTCAAAGTAGTTTTCAATGTAACTTCCTTTAGTGGTATGTCTCAAAAAGAATGGTGTACCATCAGTGCTGCCAAAACAAAGTTGAACAGCTCCTCTGATAAAAGCTGTTAATTGAGATGATCGAAACAGACTCATACAGCTATCCAGCTGCCAAGGCCCCAAAGTCCTATGGGAAAAATAAATACCAGAAACTTCAGAGAGGCGATGCTGGAAATGATTGTTCATGAGCCTCCCTTAGGAGCAGCAGGTGGTAGTCTGGCCAAAGAGCCATTATTGCTTAGAATTCTCTGGCTCTCTCTGTTGTAGGAGAATGAATCATCTTTGACATCTTGGGCAAGGGTACAGATTGTAGATATTCCTTCTGGTAGTCACTGAAATAACTATTCAGGATTAGAGACACGGTTCTGGAAGCTATGAAAGTTTAAAGCTCACACCTTTTAAATATGCTCTGGTCTTCATGTTTCTAGATAATGTCCCCCTTCTCCACTAAGGAGAATGATGGGAGCATCAGAACTTCTGCAGCCTCATATTGCCCAACTGATCCTAAGAGGTTCATCCTAGACCCTCCCCTATTTAGTTTGTGTGTGCGTGTGCGCGCGCGCGTGTGTGTGTGTATGTGTTTTATGGTATTTCTGGACAAAGTTGACTGAAAGTGCTACTGTGGAACCTGGAAAAATTGTGTTTAGTTTTAAATATACACCCCAAATACGGCATCTGCTAGAGACAGTTCTGACTCTAACAAGAATATTATGACCACCACATACTTGATTCTTAACTTACACAGTGTCCTGTGATGTTCTTGTATTTTCGTCTTAAATGCACTTTATGAAAAAGCCATTTTGGAGAATGCAATCTTTGAGATTAGTAAGATTTAACTAAATAAATATCAATAGTTAAACAATTTTCAATTAAAATCCATTCAAATAAATTCATACATAGAGGATGTATTAGATCTTTTCTTGATAATTCCAGTCATTGTTACTCCCACACATTTCTGGACTGTGCTCTAAAACATTGATTTTGTGTAGCCTAGGGGAGGCTGAGAGGGCATTCTCGATGTGACTCCTGTGAGCATTTAAGTCTTTAGTTATTCTGCTTATTATCTCATTGATAAGTAGTCTACTTTCATTCCTTCATATCCTTAAAGTCCTTGCATGTAGATGGCCCTCCACTTTCTTACAGTTGGAGTAAGATATGACCAAAGTTGTTCAGGTTGTATGTAAACTAAGAACTAGTTTCTGAGTGAAAATCTGAGGAGGTATCTAAGACACAAAATATGTGTGTTTAAGTACTTAATAGCTGGCATTTAATTTGGCTTTTTTTTTTCTTGTTTATTCTTAGCAAGACAGCAATCTTACCTACCCAGATAAGAAAATTTCCAGGAACTGTAAAGTATCACTGAATTAGATTATTCTATTGGTATTTGATTTTCATGTATATTTTTCTAATCTACCAATTATGTTTAGATCCCTAGACCTGGAAATTTTTTCCCTGCATCTCTAATAGTTTATTCCCAATAGTCAAACTCCTAATAAGCTCTGTAAGTTCAGTGAATATGTGAAAATAAAAAAAAACAAAAACAAAAAAACTGAGTTCCATCTCTAGAAAATAAAGCTTTGTTTTAAACATTCATGATGCAGAATGACTACTTAAATGTTATCATAGTGATTAATCAGCAGTGTGTCCAGAAGCAAACTCATCTGAGGTTCATTCTTGTCTCAGGCAGAAGTGAAAATGTCTTGTACCAGTGGTGAGTCAGCTTGACATATCACTCTTCTCTTTATTAGCAAACATGAGCTCACACACTCACATATGAGCAGGTGCTGATTAAGTCATTCTCTAAAGCTTTGAAAGAATAAAATCAATTACTAATATTGTCAATTTGAGATTATAAGTTATAACTTGGTTTTTAAGTCCTTTGCTAATTGCCCACCTAAGATTCACAAACCATTTTTAAGAAAGTTTTGTCATGCTACTGATTTCAAATGTGCCCTTTTTAAATAGTGAAGCTCTACAGCTCTAAAATTTAATGTCAAATTTCTAGGTCTCTTCATTTTCTTTTTCTTTTTTTTTTAAAGATTTTATTTATTTACTTGACAGAGCGAGAGCACAAGCAGGGGGAGTGGCAGGTAGAGGGAGAGGGAGAAGCAGGCTTCCCTGATGAGCCGGGAGCCCGATGTGGGACTCAATCCCAGGACCCTGGGATCATGACCTGAGCCAAAGGCAGACACTTAACTGACTGAGCCACCCAGGCGCCCCATTTTCTTTTTCTTCTAAGACAAACCAGTTAGTTGTCTTAGGCCATCTCTTCCTCCTTAGGTTGTGTTTCCTTATCCCCTAAACAGTCAGGGGGAGAGTGAGAAATTCAGTTCATCTTGTGAGCCAGAAACTTATACATGTGGAATCAAATCATAACTTACATTTCTTTCAAAGCAGACATTTTCTTTTGAAATGTTACTGTGAGTTTTCAGAAAAACAAAATGTCTAGATGGAGGCCAGAATTTTTTACTTCTTTGGCTTTTTGATTCAACTGCCTCCATAACACAGGCCCAAATATTCCCTCATTTTCATCATCCAGGGAATTCCTAGAGCAAGAAGTAAACTAAAGATGGAAATCTTTAGATTCAGAACACCCCTCTGGCTTCCATCTAGACATTTTGTTTTTCTGAAGACTCACATTAATATAATATCTATACATAAGGAGATAAAATATATATTAGGAAATCAAATCAATATTAGTAATTTGCATTTATATATTTTTTTAATCTGATACTGTGTAAGATAGATAATTAGGTAAAATCAAGACTCATATAAGTTGTAAATAATTAATGCCAAAATAAAATATATTCTTTTTTTTTATTCTTTAGAGTATTTAAAAGCTACTGAGATAGTTATCTATTAGACTTTTTCCCTTTATAAAATACTACCCTAGAGATACTTTCTAAAACCAACTTTCTTAAAAAACAAAACAAAAACAAAAAACAAAAAGTTGTTTAAATCCCTTTTCGCATATGATATTCATTTATTTGAAAGTCACTATAACCAGGGCCCAAACTGGTGAATTGATACATCAAGTGCAACTCAAAACCACTGACACACTAAAATGAAAGGCTTCAAAGTACCACTGAGCTTCTTATTTTTAGTGAGAAAATTGAGACCAAAAAGATTAAGAGACTTGTTCAAGTTCGGATAGTTAACTTGTCGGAACAGCATGTGACAATTGACTTTGGAGACAGGCCAGGAAAATAGATTCACAGGACAAAAATTAGGAAGCTAGAGGGTCCTTAGATTAGGCAAGCACTCAAAATTCAGAAATACTCAGGAGAATAGGGAGAAACAATTGGGTCAGAAAGGGGAAAAGAAATCCAAATAGCCATAGGGACATAAGTGACAAGGGGAACTTGAAATTGGAGCAACCCTGACTCAGCTAGAAAGCTCTAAAGCTGGTTGGAGTGAGTTGTTGTCCATGGGAAGGACAAATCCTGACAGAGGTAGACACTACAGGGAAATGGGGAAGGAGTTCAAGGTAGGATCGGTGGCTGAATAACTGAACAATAGCCTGTAACTGTAGGTATTTGTCTGGAAAATTCTTGGGGTGATATATCAATATTTGGAAATTTGGGGGGAAATTGTTTTGCATGAAGACTATTATTCACAACTGCACTAGCTCTTTCTCTTACCAACTTCTCACACAACAAATGTAACTACCTGTTTACCCATTTAAATATAATTTAGACTACCAGGGATATAATAGTAACTTCTTTCTTATAGAGGTCCATGTGAGAAGAGAGGTGTTAATTCCAATATAACATATTAGAATACAGTAAGCTAAAATTTCTCTTTACAGAGAGTGTTTGTCAGAAGTCAAAGGACTCAAGAGACTTAACCAGAATCTCCAACAGCTCTAATACATGCCCAAATAAGAGCAATAAAACAGGATATTCTTTGTTGGGTCTTTAGAGATGAACTCTTGAACTCTCAGTACTTATTCTTGACAAGGATTTTTAACTCAATGCTTAGATCAGCCTACAGTGCAATGGAAAAGAGAAAAACCACAAGAGCTTTCCTTTTTTCATGAGGCACATGATGTACCCTTCAGGCTATCACAGGGCAGTGGGCTATCACTAACACTCAAGGCTAGGATAAGAACTGTACTAACCCTAACCTTTCCAATTTTAGTGGACTTTAATGGGCTATTTGTACAATAATTTACTGCTGAAGATAATTCACAGCCCACACAATTCTACTTAAAGCCCATCCTTCAGTGTCTGAGGAATTATGACTTTGTTTTTTAGCTTTAATTAGCTGGCAAGGTAGGAGGGTTAATGACATTGGTACACAGCCTTTGCAGCTATAACAAGTTTGTCCTGACAGAAGATATACAAAAAGAGAATTCATCGGATCTCAATTAAAAAACGATTGGCCAAAAGCATGGAGGACGTGTTTTCTAAATGTTAGATAGGTTGGGGATTTGATCAAAATAGTTAATGCAATGAATTACCCTTGATCCTTTGTTGTAGTTTTCTGAGACACTGTCATAACTTTGTCTAATCCCACAATTATAACCCTTAACAGTAAGAATCCCAGTTTTTCAATCCATGAGTAGAAAGTTTATGCATAACACCTGAACCTGTGTGGCTGTATTAGTGGATGGAGAATTTGAGTATTCCCCACTCTTGCCTGCTGGGTACAGCCTGATACAAGGTCCCTACTCTTGCATTCTCTAGTTGGTACTTCTTAGGCCAAGACCCAGGGACATTATGTTCTTCTCAAATGACTAGTCCTACAAATTGCCTATTTCTGTGAAAAAGAGATTGAAAAGTGCCAGAATCTACAGCCATGGGAAAGAATGCAGAAAATGGCAAAGAAAATCTTCTCTCTTTTTGAACTTGCAGAGAGTGTGTACTCGGTATATAAAGAAGACAGAAGTATAGAATACCACTAAATATATTTCGATTTAGCATCCTGGAAATTATGGAAGTCAACCCACTAAAGTGTTGCCAAATTCTGGAGGCTTACTGAGCCTTTTTTGCAACTGTTTTGGTAGTATGTAGCCTTGATAAGACTAGCATTATGAAAATTATGTCAAAATTGCTATACTATATATTGTGTGCAAAAGGAATAATATGTTTTTTTGATTTCTGTATCTCTAATCCTTAGCAAGTACCTAGAACATAGTCAGTACCAATGTGTGTGTGTGTACACATACACAAATATAAATATACATATATAAAAATTGTAGCTTATTTATTTATAACATTCAAAGTGGAGGACTGACATAGTACTTTACATTTTACAAAGTGCTTTTCATACATACTCAAATTTACACTTCATTGAAAAATTGCTATAGAGCATGCCTATTCCCTGAAACTTCAAGAGACCCAATAATACAATAAGAAATAGAACTTGGAAGTATGAATTGTGGCTCAGCAAGAATTTCCTTGGAAATTCCTTGGAAATAGGGTGGATCTTTGAATAATGAAGTTTTACACCTCCATCCTTCTCATCCATCCCCATGATCTTCAGTTCCAAAAGAGTGTAGGTAAACTACAGTTGGGAATCCTCTGAACTCAGAAATTTTCAGTCTACCTGATAAGCTCACCAAACTTTGGGCATGTTTTTGGTAGGAATAAAAGGAGGTGACAGAGAACTATGTTCATTCATTTGTAGCCTTGATTTGGCATATATCTTTAATTGTATGTTTCTGGTTTGGTTGTAAACCAAAGAGGAAATGACCCTATATCTGAGTGATCATTCCATCCAGTCCTCAAACCTAAATTAGCTTTTGTGGTCTGGCCTGGTTCAAATGCCCAAAGTATTCTAATGTGGATGGCTTCTGTTTTAACTTATAAAACTATATATTTATGGTATCTTTAGGACAACAAAGTTTTATTTTGCATATTTGATGCAAAGAGTCCTTGAATTATCGTTAGTGAATATTTATGGAGCATCTCATACAACCAAGTCAATTCCTGCTAGGAATTGTGAAGAGAAATAAGGAATGTAGTTCTTATTGGCTGAGTTGTGTCCCCTCACCTCCAGAAATAATATGTTAAGGTCTTAACTGAGCCCCTATACCTCAGAATGTGATTATGGTTTGGAAATAGGGTCTTTGCAGAGGTTAAGTAAGTTAAAACGAGACCACTAGCGTGGGCTCTAATTCAGTATGACCGGTGTTCTCATAAGATTTGGACACAGAAGATTTGGACATAGACACATACAGAGGGAAGATAATATGAAAACATAGGGGAAAAATGTCCATCTACAAGTTTAAAAAGGAGGCCTAGAATAGATCCACCTTTCATGACTTTCAGAAGAAGCCAAACTTGCTGACATCTTGATCTTGGATGTCTAGCTTTCAGAACTGTGAGAAAATAAATTTCTGTTGTTTAAGCCACGCAGTCTGTGGTACTTCGTTATGGCAGCCCTAGCAAAGTAATACCACTTCACTCATGATTCTCATTCACTAAGATCTTACATTTATTTCTATATCCATGGATATGAAATGAAAATAAATAAAATTTAGGCTACTTAGCATTTTAAATACACATATAATGAAACAGCTTGTATTTCTTATAGCATCCTTCTGGTAGCATGAGAGGATTGGGTTGTTTTGTTTTGTTGTTTGTTGTTTTTTCTGTTACCGATCAGAAGACGATTTACAGAATGATTTTATTTTTACGTGCAAAACATACTTAACACAATTTTTGAAACACATAGTTCAAGTGCTCTGTTTCTCTACTACATGGTTTCCGAAAACATCAATGCATAGGTAGAACCTGGGAAAAATCAAGTAGCTAATATAATTTATCTTAAAGATCTTGTTAATTTTTCCTTTCAGTGACCCTGTTCGTCATTTTGGTAAGCTCTTTCCAAATAACTAATGTTCTTTGACTTAGTTACCAAGCCATGAATCTAGCCACTGAGATGCTCAGTTCCAAGCCACATTGTTCTTGACCTTTCACTTCTCTGGCAAAAGTTACATGTCCTAGTGTCCATTTTTTCAGGGATTATGCTCTCCTATCTTATGTGGTAAATCAGCCAACCTATAAAAGGTATGTTTGGTCCTGCATGTTCATTACTTCATTCCCTAGATAATTATAACTTAATGCATATTGTAATTTTCATGTATTGCAAAAAAAATGACTTATTCTATCCATAATGGTAAAAAAGAATATTTTGTAGTTAACTGATCCTTTGTTATTTATAACATCACATTCATATTTAGGTTAACATTTTTCTGAACACCCCTTATGTATCAGACATAGAATTTTCATGCCCATTCCACATATGTATTGCAATCCTCATTTTACAAGAGGGGAAAAAAAAGCTTTGAAGAGAGGTAATAATCTGCCCTACACCACACAGTTGATAAATAGTGAAACTGATATTCAAATCCAAATCCTGACCCAGGTCCATTTTTGTTATTATTATTATTATTATTTGCTACTGTCTCCCATTTTGATATCCCAATGTGTTTATAAATGTTAGTGGAAGGAAGTCAAGGGAAAGAAAGGAGAAAATATTGAAACCAAGTATTTATTTTCTTTTCTATATTCCATTCCCTGTTCTGTACTTGCATCTCTGGGGAGAAACACAAAAATTGGTTGGAAGCCTAAGAATGTGGCAAGAAATAGCAGGCATCAGAATGGCCTAGTTATAAACAAGAGGTCCTCAGTGCTCCCCTAGGATAAATGCTGTTTAAAGTACACATCAATGTAATATCTGGAAAGGATTCTAAAAACAGACACCTATTTAAATCCTTCAGTCAAACAAATATTTCATCTCAACACTTTGCTTACTTGAAAGAATAAGCAAACTTACTTAAACAGGCTATGTGTTCTAAAAAATAAAAGAAAACTTATACACAGAATTTCCCTCTGAGCACAACTTACTGATTTTTCTAGATGTCATCCTGAAGGAAGCAAAAATATTACAACTCAAGAGCAAAAGCATACTTTACAAATGTGAACTTCTAGTTTTAGGTTGGAAAAAATCTATCTTATCACATCTGAGCTGCATAAAAGAACAAGTCAGCAAGACTTACACCAACAGTTATCTTTTTTTTAAATTTATATGAAAAAAAAACCTCTTCTAGAAAAAACTATTCAGAAATCCTCTGAAAGGATTTCGATTTTATAATCTAAACTTCCAAGCACAATTCCACAGAGAGGAATGTGTCCCCCCCAAAAAGAAGAAAAAAAGAGTATCTTTGCAGTTCAAACTAAATTAAGTGTTTAGGGAAATGATAAACTTCAACCAATAAAATTTCATAAAACATTTTCACAAATAACAATCTAGGGAAGAGCAGGATTTTAAAAATGTGTATTCTGGTTTAGGTTTAGTAGCTGTGTGTCTGGAGCATCAGAGTGATCATCTGAATTTTCAGTGGGATGGACAAAAATAACCAATTTACTGCTAAAACCATTTTTTAAATAAAATCCTACAGGGATGTCTATAAATATTTAAAATGTATTATATAGATATCTTTTAAAATTTCATATATATGTATGTTTTTCATTTTCTATTTTTATATAGATGCAGAATTGCTTTGTCTAAAGCTGAGTTGCAGGTGTTAAGCCTACCTGCTCCTCTTTCCTCTCAAGCTCCCAACAGATTACTGATGACCACAGTTTGGAAACCTCTCAACCTTGAGCACTCTTCAGTATCTTCTAGGTATGGAAATTACCTTTGCATGGCTCAAATGCATTAGCCAATATATTAGCAAATAAATGAACTTTAGTAAGAAGACCACACATACATCAGGCATGGCAAGAACTTTTAATTCAAGTGCTAAGGGAGGCCTGGGTGACTCAGTCAGTTAAGCATGGGACTCTTGATTTTCACTCAGGTCATGATCTCAGGATCTTGAGATCAAGTCCAGTGTTGGGCTCTGTGCTGAGCATGGAACCTACTTAAGGTTCTCTCTCTCCTTTCCCTCTGCCCCTCCCCTGCTCATCCCCCCCCTGCAAAAAAAAATAAATAATAAATAATTCAAGTGCTAATTCTTTCTATTACTAGTTAGTACATGATACCACTGGGCAAAAAGTAATGAAAACACTATGATAAATTTATTGAATCTTCTATGCATCTACAAGTTGAAGTTATTACATCTGTGCACACAATTACACATTTGTAATCCCAGCATAGTCACTTGTACATATAATATTTAAAAATTCCCATAAATAGGAAAATGTGGTGACAATAATATTGCAAAATTATAACTGAATACTTTTCTATTCTGTTCTATTAGCAAAAGTATAGTTATGAAAACTCATGACTTTGGATGATGAAGTTCTAATTGTTCTCATTTTCCCTGAAAGGAGAAAACAGTTCTGCTTAATGAAATCTGATTAGGGGCACCTGGGTGGCTCAGTCTGCTAAGCATCTGCCTTCAGCTCAGGTCATGATCCTAGGGTTCTGGGATGGAGCCCTCGTGGAGGGCGCACTGCTCAGTGGGGAGTCTGCCTCTCCCTCTCCCTCTGCCCCTCCCCCGGCTGTGCTCTCTCGTGCTCTCTCTCTCTCTCAAATAAATAAATGAAATCTGTAAAAAAAAAGAAATCTGATTAAATGGTAGGAGAAAGAAGTCCAATATTAGAGACCAAAGGGATGGTCTAGAGACCAGAAGAAGAAAAAAAAGTGGGGTTTAGAGCATCAGCTGTGTAACTCAGTCCCAGTAACTGGATAATTCATTGATGACTGCACTTCTCTCAGGGAGAATATTTTCAGTGATATACCTTGAACGAGACAACAAATCATTATAGAAAGATGACAGACTTTGGGATTAAATTCTCTGGGTTGAAATTCCAACTCAGTTATTTACTACAAACGTACTCATTCTTGATTCCTTCATAATAAAATGATGAGTGTATCAACTATCTAGTTGGGTTGTTGAGAATATAAAAAATACCACAAGAAAAATTCCTGCCATCCGAATCGGCAAAGAAGAAGTGAAACTCTCACTTTTTGCAGATGATATGATACTTTATGTGGAAAACCCAAAAGACTCCACCCCAAAACTGCTAGAACTCACACAGGAATTCAGTAAAGTGGCAGGATATAAAATCAATGCACAGAAATCAGTGGCATTCTTATACACTAACAACAAGACAGAAGAAAGAGAAATTAAGGAGTCGATCCCATTTACAATTGCACCCAAAACCATAAGATACCTAGGAATAAATCTAACCAAAGAGACAAAGAATCTGTACTCAGAAAACTATAGAATATTCATGAAAGAAATTGAGGAAGACACAAAGAAATAGAAAAATGTTTCATGCTCATGGATTGGAAGAAGAACAAATATTGTGAAAATGTCTATGCTACCTAGAGCAATCTACACATTTAATGCAATCCCTATCAACAACAACTTTTTTCAAAGGAACGGAACAAATAATCCTAAAATTTGTATGGAACCAGAAAAGACCCCGAATAGCCAGAGGAATGTTGAAAAAGAAAAGCAAAGCTGGCAGCATCACAATTCCAGACTTCAAGCTCTATTACAAAGCTGTCATCATCAAGACAGTATGATACTGGCACAAAAACAGACACATAGATCAATGGAACAGAATAGAGAGCCCAGAAATGGACCCTCAACTCTATGGTCAACTAATCTTTGACAAAGCAGGAAAGAATGTCCAATGGAAAAAAGACAGTCTCTTCAATAAATGGTATTGGGAAATTGGACAGCCACATGCAGAAGAATGAAACTGGACCATTTCCCTATACCACACACAAAAATAGACTCAAAATGGATGAAAGATCTCAACGTGAGATAGGAATCTATCAAAATCCTTGAGAACACAGGCAGCAACCTCTTCAACCTCAGCCGTAGCAAATCCTTCCTAGAAACATCACCAAAGGCAAGGGAAGCAAGGGTAAAAATGAACTATTGGGACTTCATCAAGATAAAAAGCTTTTGCACAGTAAAGGAAACAGCAACAAAACCAAAAGACAACTGACAGAATGGGAGAAGATATTTGCAAATGACATATCAGATAAAGGGCTAGTATCCAAGATCTATAAAGAACTTATCAAACTCAACACCCAAAGAACAAATAATCCAATCAAGAAATGGGCAGAAGACAGGAACAGACATTTCTACAAAGAAGACATCCAAATGGCCAACAGCCACATGAAAAAGTGCTCAACATCACTCAGCATCAGGGAAATCCAAATCAAAACCTCAATGAGATACCACCTCACACCAGTCAGAATGGCTAAAATTAACAAGTCAGGAAATGAGAGATGTTGGCAGGGATGTGGAGAAAGGGGAAACCTCCTACACTGTTGGTGAGAAGGCAAACTTGTACAGCCACTCTGGAAAACAGGATGGAAGTTCCTCAAAAAATTGAAAATAGAGGGTGCCTGGGTGGCTCAGTCATTAAGCATCTGCCTTTGGCTCAGGTCATGATCCCAGGGTCCTAGGATCGAGTCCCACATCAGGCTCCCTGCTCAGTGGGAAGCCTGCTTCTCCCTCTCCCACTCCCTCTGCTTGTGTTCCTGCTCCTGCTATCTCTGTCTCTGTCAAATAAATAAATAAAATCTTAAAAAAAAAAAGGTTGAAAATAGAGCTACCATATGACCCAACAATTGCACTACTAGGTATTTACTCCAAAAATACAAATGTAGTGATCCAAAGGGGCACATGCACCCCAATGTTTATAGCAAAATGTCCACAATAGCCAAACTATGTAAAGAGCCTAGATGTCCACCAACAGATGAATGGATAAAGAAGATGTGGTATATATACAATGGAATATTATGCAGCCATCAAAAAAAGAAATTTGCCATTTTCAACGACATGGATGGAACTAGAAGGTATTATGTTAAGCGAAATAAGTCAATCAGAGAAAGATAAGTATCATATGATCTCACTGTTATGAAGAATTTGAGAATCAAGACAGAGGATCATAGAGGAAGGGAGGGAAAAATGAAACAAGAGAAACCAGAGAGGGAGACAAACCACAAGAGATGCTTAATCTCAGGAAACAAACTGAGGGTTGCTGGAGTGGAGGGGGGTGGGAGGGATGGGGTGGCTGGGTGATAGACATTGGGGAGGGTATGTGCTATGGTGAGAGCTGTGAATTGTGTAAGACTGATGAACCCCTGAAACAAATAATACATTATATGTTAATAAAAACAAAAATAATAACAATAAAATGCCTGCCACATGGTAGACAAATGGTACCTAATATCGTTGGTCTTACTTAACATGGTCCTGGAAAATGTTGAACAGAAATCTACTTCAATTGAGTAATGGTAAATTTGAAAATGAGAGTGAAAGGATACAAACATATCCTGTGTAATAATCATTGCCTATTTAGCATTGACTACTGTGTCTCCCCCCATACCTGCTAGTGATCTAAACCTCCCCATTCCCAGACAAGAAGGATTTTGGAAAAAAGAGGGTTTAGCAAACAAAAGAAAACAGTTTTTTTTTTTTTTCCTTTCCAAATAGACCAGGCCCTGTGAATTAAACTACTGAGAAATATCAACCTTATGCTCTACCTTATTACTTACACCATACTTTAAAAAGTAATAAGTTGTTTATTGTGAAATTTGTTTCCTGGCTGAAAGAGAAGGATCTCTACTCTCAACATGCATAAATTTAGGATTGGGAACTAGATGTGAAATCTTTAATCTTCTTGTGAAATAGTTCATCATGATACTTTGACAATTAAAAGGTTACTTCAGCCAGGGGGCAAGTAGGGGAGCAATACAATCCTTTTCATCAGTTATCAGTGCTACTTAAATAGTCGTTTTTATCAATCCCACATTTAGATAATTGATTTGAGTCAAACTTCTCAGATGTACAATTTAGCGTTATTTCTGAAATCTCATGGAGGGAGGGGAGGGTGATAGACATTTATGAACAAAATAAAACTGAAACTGTCCTTTAATTTTCCTGAACAGAGCTGAGAAATGTAGGGTACTCTCAAGTTTGTAGAAGAGTATCCTTCCCCAGAGAAGTGCTTCTGCTCTTCCAGGATGTGTCCCCATAGAAGTCCTAGGGCTCACTTCACACACCCTAGGCCCTAAATGGAACAAGATCACAGTAGGCATCCATTCCTCTCCCCTGTTTCTGGTTAGGAACACCTTTCTGATCCCTTAATTCTTTTGATTACATTCTATCTCTTACAAATTCCACCTTTCTGCTCAAAATATTCAGCAGAAAATTGGGAAGAGTCCCTTTATAATACATGAATCCATAGTCTAGAAATATCCTTTCACATGGGATTTTCATGCATTTGGTGTTGTCCTTTGAGTATATGAAGGGGCACTACTTACGGCTATCAGTATGGATGCAAGGTCACAGAATGTGTGGGTCCAGCCACTGCTGGGAGATCCCACAGGTGCATACTACTGAGCCCTCATTTCACACAAAGCACACACCTATTTCCAGTTGCTGAGAAAAAACTGTTACCACCACTCGTCATTGCCTACTTGTTTGCTGTGACCTAAATTGGAATTTCAGAGAAATCTTCCAAAAAAAAAAAAATACTGCAAAACTGTTCTCCAATAAAAGTTTTCAATTGACTATCCAGGAACTGGGTGGTTTCATCAGTTCTGCTAAGAGTCTTGCCACCTCTCTGATTTTTGAAAACTCTTTCTTAAAAAGAGGGGTATTGGGAAACAATGCAAATTTGCCAGTTTATCTTAGAGTTTGGGGTTTAGCTATTGCTTTTTTTTTTAAGCTTGGCAAAAATGAGTGACTTTTTATTTGCCATTGCATGTATCTAGATTACAATAAAAATACTAGTGATACCATCTGAACAAAAGCAATGATTTATTGGTAGTAACAATGAACGGAATATTGACAGTCTCTGAAGAGAATCAAGCAATTATCCAGGAGCTATAAACCTGATTTCAGTGTGGTTTTCTGGTGTCTTTTGTGGCTTTCTCCTTTTTTGCCAACTACTGACTTAAAGTCATTCATATTTGTTGCTTGGACTGCAGTACCAATAACGGTAACATATGAAATTATGATTTCCTCACCTTGATTAGACCAAACAACTATAGTTACACTGTTAAGATTAATAATAATGAAGTGGGACAATGCCACCTTCTTTAATATTATCCTCCATTATTTCCAGAGGTTGAGTTGGTCACTTCTTTCTGCTTCTTCAAAACCCATAGACTGGGGTAGATTGGTAAGATTTTTTACATATTTAGGCGCCTATTAGCTGTCCCTTGCAATCTCATTGAATAGAGCTTAGCAGTTGATGAAGTGCTACAGTAATAAGTAGCTGTTCATCACAATCATTCCAAGGTCATGCTTTTTTGGAATCAGTTGTCAAACCCATGCTCTTTGCTTTCATTAAGACATGAGCAGCATGTTAATAGGAGACATTAAATCCACACAGCCCTTTGGAATGTCTGTGTCCCTACAGCTTCCAGGGTCATTTTCTAAGCACTGCTTAACGTTTTCTGTCTTCTAATCCCACAGCATCGCTCCTTGATATTGGTCAAGTCTCACTTTGTTTTGAAAAAACAAATATTAGTGTTGCTGATAGACTGTTGGTAGCAGCTGTTCCCTGACACTAAGGCACATCTACTTCCAAGAAAACTGCCTGTGGATACTTGTTTACTTGTAGAACTGAATGCTGCCCCCTCACATGGTGAACTGGACCAGGGTGAGTCTGGAGCCCACGCTGCCCAGCTCAGGCTGCTAGGTAGCTGCTGACTGGCTTCTCTGCCACATTTCTCAGAGAGCCTGCCAGGGCAGCCACCATGCCACCAACTTCAAAACTGAAGGACAGGAAGACCCAGGAGAGAAAGGGAGCAGGCTCCTGACGGTCAAGGCCTGAACAGAGGAGGTGACAACCAGCGAGTCTTTCTCTGGACTCTGTGCAGAGTTCACCAGAAAGCAGAACTGCTGAAGCGGGGGGGGGGGGGGGGGGGGGGGAGCAGTAGAGGGGAGGGGAGAAGGGAGGGAAGGAAAGGCATGTGGTACCCAGCTGGGTTTACCTATTGCTTTTAGCATCTCCTTTGCAAAGTCTGATTGTCACTATCCCAATGCTTCAGGGGGTGGTAGGCAGAATAATGGTCCCCAGAAGATGGCCACATCCTAATCCCTGAAACCTCTGCATATGTCACCTTACATAGCAAGAGACTTTGCAGATGTGATTAAGTTGAGGTTTTTTGAAACGGAGAGATTATTCTGGATTATTCGGATGGGCCCCCTATAATCATAAGGGTCCTTAAAAGTAAAAGAGGAAAGGGGCAGGGAAAGTCAGAGTCAGAGAAGCAGAGGTCTTGGAGTGATAAAATTGAATTGGATTTGAAGATGGAAGGGAGTTATAAGCCAAGGAATGCAGGCAGCTTCTAGAAGCTGAAAAAGGCAAAGAATGGACTCTCTCCTAGAGCCTCTAGAAGGAATGCAGTCCCCCTGCATCTTGTATGTTCCTAGTCTTGCCTAGTACCTCATCCTAGCGCCTAGCAAAGACCCTGCTATTTGGTTAGAGCCTATAATTATCTGTGGATGAATAAAGAAATTCTATCCCGAAGTTTTGTCAAATCAGAGGCTCCAATACTCCTCACTAGTATCTTCATTCAGCAAGGTCCATATGTTGAGTCATCTATGAACTCAGAAGTCCAATATGTATGTCAGCATTTCTGCCTTCCTTCTTACCATTTCCACTACTCGGGCCTAGTCTTACCCCTTATACTATCTACAGCACTGATCACTGTGCCCTGCAGATAGCAATACACACATTTCATTGTCAATGATGATTACAATAATAACAGAGATTTGTGAGCGTGATTTTAGGAATCATCAGATAAAGAAAGAAGAAATGGAATGAATCAATCAAGAACCAACCAGAAAAAGATAATCATTCCAAGTATTTAAAATAGGAGTGACATTGGTTTAATAGACAGACCTGAGACTCCAAGTGAGAGGAAAAATGTGGTAACCCTGAGATTAGAAAGAGCAGAAGCTGCCACTACACCTAGGCTGGGACAAAGGAATTGATGGGGTTATTGGAAACCAAAAGAGCTTGGCTCACCTGGAGGAAGCTAGGAGGGCCTGTTATGTGGGAGCTGGAAGCAGGGAGTGCACAGGTGCAGATGGATATGTTGTCTGATGCAAAGAAAGGGGTGAAGAAATGTCTTGGATAACATTGTATGTCAACTATACTTTAATAACAAAAATTAAAAACATATACATACACACACAAAAATAATACTGAAAAAAGACAGATGGACAGGAAGGAAGGAGGGAGGGAGGGAGGGAGGGAAGGAAGGAGGGAGGGAGGGAGGGAGGGACGGAAGGAAGGAAGGAAGGAAGGAAGGAAGGAAGGAAGGAAGGAAGGAAGGAAGGGAAGAAGAGCGGGCCTTGGACTCTCCCTTCTCTCATCTCCAATCTCCTGATAGTGCCCACTGCTAGCCAAATCCACTCAGAAGCTATCTGATACATGATTGAGGAAGATCATTTTGGACCCCCCCTAAAATACATGGAGTTCAGCATAGGGTTGGGGGGATCAGAGAGGAGGTAGAATAAGGAATGACTCTGAGTTCAAACACTCCAAGGAACAGCATGCAGAAGAAAGGGATTTCAACTCCTTATATAAAAGCATACAGTAAATTCCTAGAATCTAATTGTCTCTTAATTGGTTTGTAATACACCTTTAGTAAAACATTTAAAATAATCTTAATTATTATATCTATAACAAAGGTTGAAAAAACTATAATAAATGAATGTAAAACCTGAGTTCCAAGGAATACCTCATACACTATTTGAAGCAATCATAATAATCTGTTATTGAATAATGTCAAACGGAAACTAGTTTAGAACGCTCTGTACTCCTAATTTGCATTCCATGCTAGGACATATATCTCCTAAAATAAACATGAGAGAAGTGTAAACCACGCCAGGTCAGGAAAAAAAAAAAGAAAGAAAGGAACTCAGCCAACATCAATGGACAGACACGTATTTTCCAAGAGATATACCTAAAGTGTGGGCTGATTTTTCTGTTGAAGACAATATAAACTGTCATTTGACCATGAAGATTTGGAAACAACACCTAGAGCTAAATAGATAAGAAAAAAATTAAGTAATGCCATGGCATGTGTATAGGATAAAGTGACATAAAGTACTTGCCAATTGTTATGTTTTAAAGCGAACAGGAATTTTCCTATGAGCTGAGAGTAGTAGATTACTGACATCCAAACATCTTATGGGTTTTTCTATATTTTCTTTTTCTTCCCTGCTTATGATTGGGGTGGGGGGAACCCATCACCTCGCGATTCATGACCTAAATCTCAGAACTTTAACTCCATTGCCAGCTAGACAGAAGGATAAGTCATTTTGTTATGACTAATTAGCTATTTATCCTTTGAAAACATTAAGCTTATGCCGGGTAGACTTAATTTATGTTATGATTGAAATGGTCATGACAGTTCATTGTTCAGAGTTGAAAGAACATTTTTAAAAAGGCAATATGTTAGTCAATAAAATAATTACAAGATTTGTGCTATGAAAACTATGCTGGTTTTTCTTTTTCAACTGCCTCCTGATAATTTCACCATCCCTGATTTCCAAATTCTGGAACCAAGCACAATTTAAATTGTGCTGCTTTCCCCCCTTTATCCTTAAAAGTCCAACTCTAACCTACTGTCCTCAATGCAGTCACAACTTTTGCTCACCAAAACCCACAGCCATTTTTTTAGACCACAATGGAATTTGGTCTCTGTTAATACTGCAGCGCTTGCTAACTCCTACCCACTGATACAATTTTGTCCATATTTTATTCCTACGGATTCCTAAGCATTTGAATATATTTGTTTCTAAGTTAGTTATGAGTCCTTTGAAGGTATAAACAATGGCTTATTTTATCTGATATGGGAACCAGCCTCTCCCAATATATATTTATCCTTTCATGTTCTCTTATTATTTCTTTCCTTGTGTTATTTTTCTGCTGCCACTCATTTTAAATAGGATATTACACTCCTCACCTATCTCTGAATATATGGCCTAGATCTGGGAATTTCTTTATAAGAGTAATTTAGGGGGCACCTGGGTGGCTCAGTCAGTTAAGCCTCTGCCTTCGGCTCAGGTCATGATCCCAGGGTCCTGGGATTGAGCCCTGCGCTGGGCTCCCTGCTCAGTGGGGAATCTGTTTCTCCCTCTGCCCCCACCCCCTGCCCGTGCTCTCGCTGTCAAATAAATAAATAAAATCTTTTTTTTTAAAGAGTAATTTAGTTGCAGCTAAGTCCCTTGGACACCTCTCATTCCCAACCAAATATGTCAGGACCAGATAAAACTTCTTTAAAAGCCATACAACAGGGGTGCCTAGGTGGCTCAGATGGTTAAGCATCTGCCTTCAGCTCAGGTCATGATCTCCAGGTCCTGGGATCGAGCCCCAAGTCGGGCTCCCAGGTCAGCAGGGAGTCTGCTTCTCCCTCTCCCTCTGTCTCTCCCCTTGCTTGTGCGCTCTCTCTCTTTCTCTCAAATGAATAAATAAAATCTTTTTTAAAAAAGCCACAAAACATCATAGTTATATTTGTGAGCTTGTTCAGTTCTGTAAATATTTTTTAATCAAAAATGATGGATATAAGGAACACAAAGATAAGTATGTCATGACTCCTGCCTTCAAGTGGTTCATTTTTAGTGAGAGAGAGATCAAGTGACCAAATGCAATATGCCTGGTGTTATGGGCTGAATTGTGTGCCCCAGCCCAAATTCATATATTGAAGTCCTAACCCCTAATACCTCAGACTATGACTGTATTTGGAGATTGGGTCTTTAAAAAGTGATTAAGCTAAAATAAGGTTGTTAGGGTGAGCCCTGGTCCAACCTGATTTGTATCATTATAAAAGGAGAAAATCTGGACACACAGAGAAGAGGCTATGTGAGGACACAGCAAGATGGCCATTGACAAGCTAAGGGAAGAACGGAAACCAAACCTCCTAACACCTTGATCTTGGTCTTCCAGTCTCCGGAACTGTTAGCAAATAAATTTCTGTTGTTTAGACACCACATCTATGGTATTTGGTCAAGCAGCCCTAGGAAACACATACATTTGGTGAGCTCCACATGGATGTCAGCATAAGATGCCATAAGAGCAAACAGAAGGGGGTCTATACATAGTTTGCAGCCACGAAGAAAACTTCCTCCACATTGTACTCCATATTATCTGCGCACTCTCTGAGAATATTACTGGATGTCAGTGGAAATTTATCTCTATGTATGTGTACAAATACACAAATATACAGTAATTCAGACTGGTGATTTCCAATGTAATGAGCTAAAGATAGCCAGGAGGCAGAAAACCCAAATGACTATTAAGTTTGGCTAATGGCATTTAGAGTCTGAATGTATGGCCAGGATTGCCAATGGAGAGACTAGATTAGTAACTGTAAGGTCTTAATAAAAGTTACACACACACACAGAGGTACAACAATCATTTTGAGGTTTTTTTGTTGATCAGTTCTATACCAAACAGGGTAGTTCTTACAACAGCTGCTGCTGGAGGGGTATTTTTCTGGCTGCTGCCCGATGTGCATTCTAATTCCTCTGACACTTAACCCTCAATTTACCCCCAGTGAAATAAGGAGGCCCCGCTATTGGTACAGAAGGCAAATGAGGAGGACCTTCTGGCTCAGGGTAGTTTCTCTTAGCCCTAGAACTCAATTTTAGAGAGACCCTCAGTCCCACAAGTAATTGTGCCCTCACGGGAAAGGGGCAAGGAAATGACAGAGACCTCATGCTGCCTAGTAGTAGTGTAAAGCCTTTAGGGCAAGTGCCCAGCACCATTAGAAAGAAAGTGAAACACACCATCAGCACCCTCTGTTCTCTCCCTTGGTCTGGCTCCTGAATTCTTTGGCATCTGTTCCCCAGGTGCCCAAGCCATCTTCCCTGCTGTCTAACTTTGCAGAAGTCCCTCACCTGTCACTACTCGCCGGGTGCTAGAAAATAATGTCTACTAAAAAGTATTTTGCTTTACTAGAAAATAGTTAATCTGGTAAAACTAATGTGTAATGAGGTGTTTATGGTAAATCTTTGTAAGGCACCACTGTAGCAGAAACATGGAAATTCAATGATGCGTTACAGCACTGTGAGTTTTGAGACCAGCGATCCCTAACTCAGAGGAGAGGCAAGGGGTATAAATGAGTAAGGCAGCTGGATGGGGAGCAGTGAAGGAACGACGATGTTCCAATGAAATGGACACAGTAGTTACTCATCCCTGTGTAATTACTGTCAGGCTAGACTATTGCCTATAGCTGCCAAGTGTTCCCGTCTGAATTTTTTTTTTTATCTCTCACTTTTAGTAATAGAAATCATGTAAACTATCAACTCTTAAGTGAACTAAACACATGTATGTACAGGCCAAATCAGCCTTATGGACCAAGACTAATCTATAATTGGAGATATTTTAAGACAACTATTTCTTTGAATGAAAGTAACATCAGTCTTTCTTCTCAGAAGTCAATGAGCATTTTGCACAAGGAGGATTAATTATGTGGGGTAGAGAAGTGAGAAGTCTGGAGAATTGGTTTATAGTTTTCTATATTCCATTCACCAAATGTGTGGCAGCACGTAGGTTCCTTGTCCTTTCTGAATTTGAACTTTATTTTTTTATAGAATGAAAAATTTCTTGTGACCTTATGTGATCTTACGATTCTAACTAATATGTCATTGTAAAATTTCTGCTCAAGATGGCTCGTGAATTTTTGTTTCAGTTTATGAAATATAATCTAATAGGTGAAATCTTTAAAAAATATTAAATATATTTTTCTCTTGTTTAGATTTTTGAAAGATATAGTCAGACTCAAAATCAAAATCACTATCTCAGCAGACCATTGTTAGAAGAAGAGATGGAGAAGGATATGGTGGGGGAGGAAACAAAGATTCACAACCAAACCACCCACCTAACACCTGCGCCTGAAGGTAGCCAAGTAGAAACACCTGAAAATTCAGTAGATCTGGAGAAACAGGTACAGAAAAAAGGGTTAAAAAGAAAGACCTGGAACAATCTTACAAACTAAAATTCCATACTACATGAGGAAAATCAAGGTCATGAAAAATCACTTACATATTTTATAAATAAGAAATTTACTCCTGAGAAATTAGAAACACCATGGCAGTCTAAAAACTATACATACGTGATGTATTAGCAGAGATTTAAAAATGTACCATATCCATATTTACAAAAAGAAGAAGAAGAAGAAGAAGAAGAAGAAGAAGAAGAAGAAGAAGAAGAAAAGTTTTCAGGGAAAAAAGCAGGTGGCTATGAATAATAATAATAACAACAATAATAATAAAAGGACCAATTTGAAATCCCAGGAATAAAAAAATATTTTGACAGAAATAAAAAAAGTCAATGGACAAAAAGAGATAAATAGATAATTAGTAAACTGAATGGTAGCAATGAAAGTAATACAGAGGGATAAAAATGCTTGTTTAATACTTGAAAGCAGAGTTAAGAGAGAGACATAGAGGCCAGAATGAGAAGTGAAAAAAAAGATGAGTTGATAAGAAGGCCATATTAAGGGGTACCTGGGTGGCTCAGTTGGTTAAGCGTCCAATTCTTGGTTTCGGCTCAGGTCATGATCTCAGGGTCATGAGATGGAATTCCCGAGTCAGGCTCTGTGCTGGGCATGGAGTCTGCTTGTGGTTCAATCTCTCTCTCTCCCTCTGCCGCTCCTTGCCAAAAAAAGAATGAAGGCAGTATTAAAAGAGACATTTATTTAGTGTTTTTCAGAATTTTAAAAATTTGTTTCCTCAGATAGAACATGAAAATCAAATGCCAAGAAGCATAAATAGAATAAATTTACCTCTAAACACATTATAGTGAAATTTCAGAACATCAAAGAAAAAACAGTAAAAGTTACCTCTGGAGTCGTATTTCCTAACGAAGACATTTTACCTTTAAAGAAAAGCACTTAGATTGACAACAGACTTCTCAAAAGCAACAGTAAATGTTGAGGGAAAATAGCTGTCACTCCAGAATTCTACAACCCATCCAAATTCTCATGACAAAATCAAGACATAATCAGACATAAAGAGACTGAAGAGTTTTGATGCCCACAGAGCCCCACTAAAAAGAACCAAGAAAGGAAGTATTTCAGCTACAACCATGAACCCAGAGCAATGCCTGAAGCAAAGGTTAAGTGAAATAGTATTTTTTTATTTAATTTTATTATGTTATGTTAATCATCATACATTACATCATTAGTTTTTGATGTAGTCTTCCATGATTCATTGTTTGTGTATAACACCCAGTGCTCCATTCAATACGTGCCCTCCTTAATACCCATCACCAGGCTAACCAATCCCCCTCCCCCGCTCCCCTCTAAAACCCTCAGTTTGTTTCTCAGAGTCCATAGTCTCTCATGGTTCATCTCCCCCTCCAATTTCCCCCCCTTCATTTTTCCCTTCCTGCTATCTTTTTTTTTTTTAACATATAATGTATTATTTGTTTCAGAGGTACAGGTCTGTGATTCATCAGTCTTACAAAATTCACAGCGCTCACCATAGCACATACCCTCCCCAATGTCTATCACCCAGCCACCTCATCCCTCCCACCTCCCACCCCCCACCACTCCAGCAACCCTCAGTTTCCTGAGATTAAGAATTCCTCATATCAGTGAGATCATATGATACATGTCTTTCTCTGATTGACTTATTTCGCTTAGCATAATACCCTCTAGTTCCATCCACGTTGTTACAAATGGCAAGATTTTGTTTTTTGATGGCTGCATAATATTCCATTGTATATATATACCATATCTTCTTTATCCATTTATTTATTGATGGACATCTAGGCTCTTTCTGTAGTTTGGCTATAAACGTTGGGGTGCACATACCCCTTCGGATCCCTACATTTGTATCTTTGGGGTAAATACCCAGTAGTGCAATTCCTGGATCGTATGGTAGCTCTATTTCCAACTTTTTGAGGAACCTCCATACTGTTTTCCAGAGTGGCTGCACCACTTGCATTCCCACCAACAGTGTAGGAGGGTTCCACTTTCTCCGCATCCCTGCCAACATCTGTCATTTCCTCACTTGTTAATAGTGTTTTAAAAGCAATAATTAATTACCATGATGCTAAAATTCTTTTTGCTTTTATAAAATTAGAATTAGTTTTCTAGACATGGCAGATGGGATGGGAAGAGTTCAGATGGTAGTTCCTAAGTTCCATGTCTCTGGCAGAGGTCAAAGCTACAGATTATTTTAGATTTAAAACCAAAACATTGAAAGAATAAGAAAACTTTTTTTTTGTATTGGGCTAAACTAGTTTTTAAAGATTCTTCTAAATTTAACTTTTATGTATCTGTAAATACAGACAGCTTAATATACTTTAGTTGAATTATAAATTTTCCAAAGAGGACAATGATATAACTGAAATTAACAGTATTTTATTATATCAACAGTCAAAGTGGCATAAGGACATGAGCATTAGTAGAGCAAGATCCTTCTATCATCTATTCAGAAAATATTCAAGAATAGACAGGCTTTGTATTCAAACAAAGCTATGCTCTTCCACAACCCAAGCACCTGAGTGTCCACAGGCAGGTTTCTTAATCGTTCTGATGTTCAATTCACTTATCTGTTATAAGGAGTAGCAACATCTACCTTACATGGTTGTGGGGTGAAGTTTTGAGGTAAAGTTTGTAAAGTGCCTGACACATGGTAAGCATTCAATAAATGGAAGCAAATATTTGTTAATAAAAATCATAGGAACCAAATTACACTGGTGAATATATGGGACCGGAGTGCAATTTTAACATCCACGTACTTAGTGGACTACAGAGAGAGAGAAAGGATGAGAATTAAATGCAAAGTGAGCGAACAATGCAAAAAGAGTTCCTAATATGTATCTCAATTCTAGAATGAGCACATATTTGCAAGAAAAGTAATTAATTGAGAAAGAGTAAAATACTTTACTTTTGTCCTTTTTCTTAAGTTCTCTGCCCAAATGGATTGGCAAATGTAATTTAAAAGATCGCAATTTTTTTTTTTTTTTAAGTTAGAGTGGGACCCATGGTAACCACATCAGCAGAGCTGTAAATCTTTCAGAAATGGGTTTTAAATGAAATTTTGCCTATGGTCGCATAACCTGATGTCCTTGCATTTGGCTCTAAGATGTTCTTTTACCTCATAAGCAATCCCTAGTTCTTGTCACAGAGACTTTTTTTTCCTAAATTTTTTTGCTGATGTAAAAGATTATTGAGAGAATTTTAGCAAGGCCTCTGAGGCAGTATATGGAGGGCAGGCATTTTTCACTATCTTCATTATGTGGACAGGAAACGTAAATCAGGCTGGTAAATACTATTTGGAGCGAAGTTGAGGGCCAATGAAGTGTTAAAACAAATTGAGTCTATAATGAAAAGAAAAATTTTACCGTGCAGAGCTGTTAATATTTTAAGATGAAAGGTGTGTTCACTTTCTAATGCTTGCCTCAGAACCCTCAACTGTGTCTGCAATTTATCACATGTATTCAAAGTTACTAGTTGTGATTTTATGGTGTCAAAAGCGATTAATACCAGAGCCTTGCTTTTTCATTAACCTGATGGATTTGGTATGTCAATGTGTCATGTAGATGCTAGAGAATTCAGCAGCAGCATGGAAGTTAGAGAAAGTTTTCATATGGCACAGATGTTCATATGAGAGCACAAATACATTTTTTATTCTTAATATAATCATAGAAGAGTGTGTTTAATCTAGTCAGGAACATTGTGATGAGATTTCAATGATAACTAGATTTTTTATATAAGCAAAATGTGGTTCAAGATGAGATTGAATAACATTCAAATACTGAAAGTAATGTTTAGATGAAATGATGTAGGAGTTGGAGCGGGGTGGGTAGGAATAGTTTTGGATGAATTATTAGCTACTTTGATACTGCATAACAGATACATGGAGTTCACTGTACTACTCTATTTTTGTGTATATTTGAAATGTTTAGTACAAAAATTTTAATATGATGTTTAAAATGTTTTCAGTAACATTAGAACATGTTTATGATATGGTAAACAAAAATACAAAGCAGGCCACAAAATGGCCAGTGCAGTGTAAACAATGTAGAAAATGTGTAGAAGAAAGGTCATAAAGAGTTGAATATATAAATAACAACCTACTCTTGAAAGTGAAATAATGGGTGATTATTTTTCTACATAATTATTTCTAAATTTTATAAAATTAAGCTAAAAAAGTACAAGATATAATTGAAAGCACTAAAAAAAAAGTGTGTCTCTTACTCAAGAAGGAACTGGAAGAAAGTACCCACATATTAATAGGAAAAATCAATATTAAAACATACACACAGCAGAGTAAGACCAAGAAGTAGCGGGTGTCAGTGGACCTGGGTCCAGGTCCTGCTTTAGAGTAAGGAGCTTCGCAGCTTTGGTAGGCAGCCATGGCCATGACGGCACAGGGGAGCCTGGTGGCCAACCGAGGCCGGTGCTTCAGGTGGGCCATTGAGCTGAGCGGGCCTGGAGGAGGCAGCAGAAGCCGAAGTGACCAGGGCAGTGGCCAGGGAGACTCACTGTGCCCTGTCAGTTACTTGGACAAGCAAGTGCCTGATGCCAGCATGCAAGAGACAGAGCTGATCCTGGTGGAGAAGCGCTGCTGGGACATTGCCTTAGGTCCCCTCAAGCAGATTCCCATGAGCCTCTTCTTCATGTACATGGCAGGCAATACGATCTCCATCTTCCCTACTACGATGGTGTGTATGATGGCTTGGCGGCCCATTCAAGCACCTATGGCCATTTCAGCCACTTTCAAGATGCTAGAAAGTTCAAGCCAGAAGTTTCTTCAGGGTTTGATGTATCTCATTGGAAACCTCATGGTTTGGCATTGGCTGTTTATAAGTGCCAGTCAATGGGACTGGTGCCTACACATGCATCAGACTGGTTAGCCTTCATTGAGCCCCCTGAGAGGATGGATTTTAGCGGTGGAGGATTGCTTCTGTGAACAGGAGAAAGAATCACCTGGTGCCTATGTATTGGGATCTCATTTACAACCTTCTTTTTGTGCCCAGTGGCTCCTTCTCAGCATACTAATTCTTAACGTTATCACTCATGCTGAAAAGAACCCAAAGCTCTCTTTACTCCATGGTGAGGAGATGAATCCCAGAAAGACAATGTATGTATCACTCCAAACACACAAAGAAACTATACCACAACGCTTGATTGAAAATAATGTAGAAAACTTTATTTATGTTTCCAGTACAGAGCAAAACAACAAATAAAACTGTAACTCTATGTAAACAAAAGAATGGTTGGTGCTAAGTCAAGAACCAGAGCAGCATCTCCTTTCAATAAATTAAATGGTTGAGAACAATGATTAAAACACACACACACACACACACACACACACACACAAAGCAGAAACTTCCTTAATCTTGTTACTACCATAAGGGAGAGTGTACAAGACAATCCTTGTTCAACACAGAGCTGTGAGTATCCAGGTTTTGCCTTGTGGTTTAGTCCCAGAATCCTGGATTGAATTCAGCCATTTTTGATCTTTTGACTTTGGGCAATTTACTTAATTCAAGTTATCATTTCCCCACAATTATAAATATACAATTGTACAATTATGCAACTGTCCAAACAATACTAGAACATACCTCATTGGGTTTTATGAAGAATAAGTGAGACAATCTGGACAAAACACTTATTACAGTGTCTTACACATAGTTCTTAAAAAGGTTAACTAACAGTGAGATGGCTCTAAGAGTGGTTCCCTTATGTTTCATTCATATAATTTTATGTTTTTGTATTTTACTTTCTTCTTCTGGTATAATCACTTTAACTGTTGCTAAGATTATTTAATGTCTATGGTACTTTTATGTTGTGAAGAGGCATACTAACCATTGCTTGCAATGTAATTAATAATCAGTCTGTTAAATTTTGCTACAGAAAATAGTTTTCATGTAGAAAAATAATTTGTTAAGACATTTAAAATTTTTAGAAAGAATCTCTGGGGGAAAAATTTCATATAGTTAATGTGGTAGATTAAAGATGGTTGCAAATTCTTTACTATTTATTCCATTGAGGCAGAGTATAATCTCTTTAGAAAGCTGACAGTGTCTACTAACCATGTCCCTAAAAAAATAAAGAAAAGAAAAAAGAAATAGAAACAAAAAAGAAACCCACAAAACCTAAAAATTTAGTTTTCTTAAACACTTAAAATAGCAGGCAAAACATACATAAATACAATAATTTAAAATGCATTACTTTTTAAAACTATCAGTCTGTGGGCTTATCTCTTCATTATTTCTAGCCTTATAATTTTTAGGCTACTTACAATAATAAGTATTTTATTTTATTTTATTTTATTTTATTTTTCTAAAGACCTTATTTATTCATTTGAGAGAAAGAGTGACAGAGAGAGCACAAGCAGAGGGAGAGGCAGAGGGAGAGGGAGAAGCAGACTCCCCACTGAGCTGGGAGCCTGACGTGGGGCTCAATCCCAGGACCTGGAGATCATGACCTGAGCCAAAGGCAGACGCTTAACCATCTGAGCCACCCAGGTGCCCCACAATAATAAATATTTTAATACCGTTCTGGATTATAGCAATGTTACAAGACTTCCCCCAGCCCCCAATACACACACAATTGTATTATCTCAAACATGCCAAGGGTATTCGATTTGTGTTATCAACCAATCAATTGGAAGTCACCACATGGGGTCACAATGATGCAAACCTTGAGTGACTAATAAGGAGTCTGTACCCTGGTATCTTTCTTTAAAATGACATTTTCAAAGTTTTATTTGGTCAGGGTTATGAAACTCATTCTCTTGCTATTTCCTTATATTGTCCCAGTGCATTAGCATTATGGGAAACATGTCTAACTGGATATTAAAAATGAAATTGTGTCTGAGACCCAAAAACAATAGATTTCAGATCCCAAAATGATGTGGGAGAGAGATTAGCATTCAGATATTTCAAAAAGGATGGCGAAGAACAAGTTAAAGACCTTGTCCTGACTGAGGACAGAAACATTATTCAGACTGAGGCCAGAAAACAGATTGGTGAGCTGTGCGAGAGGGAGCTCCTGAGGAACAGCTGTGCTCTGAGTTCTATCTAAACCGGTAAAGAAGGGGGTTGAGTGTGCTCTCCCCCTTCGTTGCAAGTCAAAAGACCAGGGTTTCAATGGGAGTTCTCACAGAAGCTGCCATATGCCATCTGCAGTTAAGGAGTGTTGTAGCTTTTGTTAAACCTGTCATAAAAGTGACAAGAGAACAATTGGTGGCTATAAGCTCTAGCAGCAGAAGCAAAGAAGTATCTACATTGGGCAGTTTGTACTCCCAAAGTTTTTAAAGGAAGGCTGAATAACTATTTCCCATAAACCAGATGTGGAGCCACATAGGTGAGGATAAACAGATCTGGAGCCATTTTAAATGCTGCCTAAGAGGGCACCTGTAGTAAAAATGGGACCTCAAAGGAGAGAGTCTCTGCATATTGGACCATCAGAAATGCAGGACTAAGGATAAGGAAAGTAGCCAGCTAGAGGAAGATGAGTAACCAACATCACACACACACACACACACACACACACACACACACACACACACACACAGCTTAATGTTCTCACCATGGGCACTGAAGAAACTCACAAAAGTGTTAATGAAGGAAAACAAAACAAAACAGCTTTAAATACCGGGCATTCTCAGGAATTCTACAGCCATTTTATACAGTACCTGAGAAGTAAAACTTTTCACAATCCTATTTACACAGCTAGAGATTCAAGCTACATGTTGTAAGTTGGCATACACTTAATAAAAGATACAAAATAGGTCTATATGTTAAAACTCTTTTGCTCACTAAAAATAAATTTTACATTAAGCATATCCTACTATAGTTACCCTTCCTTTATATTACAACAAGCCTGCAACATGCTCTATAAATTTTTCTCTTTGAAGCAACATTATGATTCATATAATAACCTCAACCTTCCATTTAATTATAATTATTATTATTATCTTATTTGGGGTATTTGATCATCACAAATTGACCTGGGAATGCTTTATGCTGACTGTGTTACCTTTTTGTACTCTTTGAGATTTTCTGAATGAAAAATTTGTAGCAAAAACAAGATTTTCAAACCCAGATTGATTTTTTCCTACGCTAAGACATGAAATTAGCTACTCTCCAAAGATACTTGTTTCTTATAAAGGATGAATAGTATTAGAGATCAAATATGAAAAAAAGGGATCAAATATATAGGCCAAAGAATCTATATGTGATTGTTCCCAATGAATACCAGTGATGATCAGGATGCTACTGTAAGTAGCCACAGGGTCATAACACTGAAAAAAATAGTTTATTTTTTATGGGGCGCCTGGATGGCTCAGTCTTTAAGAGTCTGCCTTTGGCTCAGGTCATGATCTCAGGGTCCTGGGATCGAGCCCCGCATCGGGCTCCCTGCTCAGCGGGAAGCCTGCTTCTCCCTCTCCCACTCCTCCTGCTTGTGTTCCCTTTCTCGCTGTGTCTCTCTGTCAAATAAATAAATAAAATCTTTAAAAAAAAGTTTATTTTTTAAATCATGAATTAACACTAACATTCAACACTAACATTATTATGTCTTTTTCAATTGTTTTCCAATATAAAAACTTGAAACTTATTTTCTTTAACATTTTCTTTTATTCATTTTCTTAAAATTTTCCTTAAAACATTTTTACGTTTTTAATCTCTACCCCAAACTTCAGTTCTCAGTTACAGTCCATTTATATTTCACTGATCACCATCCTATGATCACTTTATTGATACAACCACATGGGATTGTTATAATTTCTGGGACTGGAACCTGACTCTTCAACTCTGGAGCCTGACCTCTGATGTTATATCTGGTAGAGATTAAAGTCTTCTACCACAGGGAGCTTAAAATGAATGAGGAGAACAAAACAAATATTTCAAAACAATCTCCAAGTAACAAAATGCTAAAAAATGTGCTGTACAATGTAACACAATATGTGAGTTGGCTGTACCTACTAGTGAACACAAATGGGTCTCATTTCCCAACCCCAGACTTGATCATTTTTGCCCCCACAATGATTAGGGGCGATTTCAGTTGCTTTCTGAGACTCTTCTGTCCAAATCCTTTCCTTTGGCAATCTGGCAGGAGTTATACATGTGATCAGAGTTGCTCCTCAAAGGTCTCCTATCTACTACCCTTGAGTCTTCTGTTGGGAAAGCAGACAAAGAATCTGGTAGATACAATAAAATAACAAAGAGAAGCACAAAGTATTGTGGGTGCAGAGAGGAGGGCCAGCCAAGGCATTTATAGATTACTAGTCAAGGTTTCTTCCCTGAAGGTAGGACTCTGAAGCTGAACCTACACAACAAGTGGAGGTTATCCCAGGGAAGAGGGATAAACAATGTGTTATAAACCAGGGAATAGCATGGCCAAAGGCCTGGTGAAAATGATTGGAAATAACAGGTTTGATGATAACTTTGATGGATAGGAGGGGATAGTGAGATGCTGGGTAGATAGAAACTTCTCACTGAGAAGTGAGAACAGGCCAGTTCAAGAAGGCCTCCATGAAGACTGCAGAAGCATGATTCTGGGCAGCGTGGACATGCGCTTGGGGAGTGACAAAACTCAAGGCAGGGAATCTGGAGCTAGGTGACTGTTCTAGTAATCTGAGAAACAATAAAAGCAAAATTAAGGTGGTGGTATGGTAACTGCAAAAAGCAGAGCAATTTGAGAGCTTAAGAAGGGGCACAATGGACAGAATTTGATGGAATGATTCAGGACAGAATTCAGCATAGCTTTCAGATTCTTGGTTTGGGAAAGTGGGCGTAGGAATTGTGTCATTTACTATAATGGAAGAATTCAGAGGAGGAGCCCTTTGGGATTGAATGTGGGTATTTGCAACACATCCAGGGGAAGACTTTTTGTATGTAGTTGCAGAGAGATGCATCTAGGGAGCAGATTCGGAGCTAGAGATATGGATTAGGTAGTCATGAGCATATAGCCCATGAGAGTAAGATTGCCAAGAGAGAGGGTACAGGACAGGGAAATCTGGGGAGTGATGGAGAGGAAAGGGCAGGAGAGGAGAGTCTGAAGATAAAATTCTGAATAATGCTATTATCTAAGGAAGTCTCACATACAAAACAACCAAGTTTAACCCAGGAAGTCAAAGGAAAACTAATAGTATGAAGTAATCAGAAGCAATAAAAAATTGCCTTTGTTGAAGGAAGAAGTGACCCACAATGTCTAATATTTTTACAAATTACATTTGAGAAAACCCCACTGGGTGCCTTGTCAGAGGCAATTCTGGGGTTTTTATACTTAGTAGTGATGAGAGAAAGAGTATTAATATATGTGGTATATATTCTAAATGTAACATTCAATGTCTAGGCACAATTACCACTTTCTTATTGTTAAAGGAGGTAAAGCTTTTAACATAAATGGTTTAAAATGCAACAATGTATTTTGTAATCTTTGGAAAGCCTCCTGTTTGGCATGCTGATTGGTAAGTGATACAGCACATCCCAAAGGAAGACAGAGTTCATTTTATTGCTAAGACTTTCCACAGTGCCTGGAACCATTTTATTAAACAGGAGTTAGGTTTCCTTGACTGCGTCTAAGGTTAAGCACCCTTTAAGCCTTTCTTATGAATTCTCACAAGCCTACAGGCAACAGTGTTCCTCTGTATATAAAATTTATATATAAATTGTATATAAAATTTAAATGGAAAGAATCATTTAGAGTTAAAATTTCTAATACTTTTGCCATTATCCCCCATTTAAGCATGTCTGTTCCTAATTTCTGTGAAAAATGACACATTTGGACCATGTTGCTCACCTGTGTAGAGTGAGTCTGTGGTAGTGGCAGGTGATAATAATCAATGTTAAAAAGGAATGAAAGTGAGGGCGTCAATTGCAACATAAATAAGAAGGTGCCAAATGCATCTACCCATATTTTTTACACCACCTTATTGCCACATTGCTTATTCCAAAGGTGATTCATCTAACAGCAAGGTCATTTCAAGACAAAAATGTCAAAGAACAAGTAACTAATACAACAAAAAGTTATGGAAATGCTGGTGGCTTTACTACTTCACAGCTTATTAAACAGTTATCCAATAATGTTTTCTAAAATCGCCATTAAAATTAGTCACTCAGAACCCCAAGAAACAAAATCATCAAACTCCTGAAAGGATGATTTTCAACAGTTGAGTGTCCAAGTGGAAAGGTAACACAGATAATTCTTTGTAAAATTTGTATTTTCATGGAAATATATAATCATCTTTTGTTGGAATGTAGGGTATACAAGGCCCACGGTAAATTCTTCTTAAGAAGATACACTTAGTATTTTCTGAAAACTTGTTTTGCTTATCCAGTAAACTTGGTGGATACCATTGATAGCACTTAGAACAAAGAAACCCTGAGATTAATCATGAGCACCATTTAGCTGCTAGTGCTGTGGAATGGGCAGCTTTCCTAAATTTAATGAACAAAGCAGGCACACAAATTCAGATGCTTGCAGAGAAACAGGAAGTTAGTTATCAATAATAAAGAGGATCAAGTGCTTCAATGCAAACAGATGACCAATAATAACAGAATTCAGTACCAAGGATCTATATTATGAGGGGTGGAGATGAAGTAAATGAAAGTTATCTCCTAAACAATAGAAATAATATTTTAATGCAATGTACTTTTTTTAAAAAATCAAAATACATGCAAAATAAGCCATGGTGAACAAAATATCAAAAGGCTAAATAAAGACTGAATCAGTAATCATGACCTGCCGAGTCAAACTGAAGCCTAAGGCAAAAAGAAAAATCAGTAACACTGATCCTATCACCAAGAATATTTGCTACCCATAAATGATTATAGCAAAACCAATTGTGTATGTTTATATGTGTGTGCATATTTACAGAGCTATACTGATTTTATATATGTATATACATATTTATCTTGCATTTCAATGTCTTTTTTTATGTCATGAGGGTTGCTAATTTTCAAAGAAGAGCTAAAATGATATTTTCATTGCTGTCATCAAGTATAGGGAGTCCAAAAGGAGAATCAATTCAACAAGTGCTCTTTGAAGTTGTTTAATTATGTAATAGGGTTCTTGTTTATTAAGATACATCATCTGGGACTCATTTTGAAGATTTGCATCTAAGAAATAATTAAATAAATTTACTGTTTTGTGCTATAGAATCACGTGATATTTCTTCCCAAATAGGAAAAAGGTAGTCATAAAACTTAATATTTTAATAACACAATTTAATAATACAATTTAATTTTAATAATACAAATTTAATAATTGAAACAGAGCTTTCCTTTTAGCTTAAGAGTATATCTTTGGTCTTTGGTCAAATAAGGTTGGAAACTGGTAAATAATGGTGTTTAGAAAAGTCTGAACCAATTTATTTGTAGCTATAATGCTTAAAATAAATGTTCATAACCCAGCAAACATTTACCCTAAATTTTGAAAATTCTGATTTTATTAAATTGTACTCAAGTTCAAATTCAGCTGTAAGCAAAATCTTAGTCTTTCAAAATATCTCCAATGATATCCCTATAATACCAAAATATGAATTAATTGGAATTCTTTTGTTAACCACGCATTTTTAGTTCACATAAACAAATATTTAATTGACTTGAATAATTTTTTAAATAGTGCTATAGAGATTAAAACCCTTTCTTAGCTCCAAAACTCAGTATCTCAATGATTCTTCCCATAAATGAATTTTATACCTCAACTGCCTTCAGGGACATAAAATATAATGAGGTAGATAAAACCAATACACATTAAACATTTAAATAATTATAAACTATAACATAATAAATTTGATATAATCCATTGCCAGGTCATACAGGATAGTTAACAAATCCGGTGTTGATAACTAAAGTTTTTGTTGACTATATGTTAAGCTGCCTCCATATATTAACTCACTTTATCCTTATAATTACATAATAAAAAAGTATGCCCTTTTCTTGTTGTTCAGTGAGGAAAACTAAATTCTGGAAGTGTAAGTGATTTGCCCAAGGCTGCTTGACTGCTAAGACCTAGGGGTTGTAAAACAAGAATCCAAGCACGCAGGGTGTGTGTGTGTGTGTGTGTGTGTGTGTGTGTGTGTGTGTGTGTGTGTGTGTGTGTGTGTGTGTGTGGCTATGTATTATGTATAATGTGTGAGTACATGTTGGTACATAAGAGTGATAGGGACACAATCACAAGTAGATGGAATATAAAAATATCACACACAGGTGACAATGACCATCTCTGGATTAAATACCACTCTAATAATTCTACCTCTCTTTCAAGCACTTGATATGTCTTCTTAACTGACATTAATTTCACAAACTGATCCCAGAAAACCAAGCTACAGATAGCTTTAGGAGTTGTCATTTTAGAAGAAAAATTTGGGAGAAGTAAAGTGAAATTTGAAGCACAACCTTTAAGTCCAGCTGAGTTTAACATTAGTAACATTTTAAAAGACAGTATTAGGCACCTGTCAAAGCCCGTCACCAACACTAATGTAGGATCAGACTGTAAAAGACTATAAAATCAAACAATTTTTACATTCACTATTGCAACCTTTAAAGAAAAGTCATCACTGTTCTACAGCTGAAGATGTTCAAGGAAAAGGGGATTTTCTTCTGTTAATGTAAGATTAGAAAATTTAATAAATAACTTTTGAGTGAATTTCTGCTATTCCATATAATATCATTTCTTATTTTTAGCCAATTTCCTGATTGAAGAAAATCTTATATGCAAACTCAACTAGAAATATAATTTCTGATTTTGATTTTACTTATCATTCATAAAGCTCTACAAACCTCCTGCACGATTATAAGAAGCTTGTTTAGGAAGGAAACTGATGTCTTGAAAAGTTGAGGAAGAGACTAAGTTGTGCTTGATGCTTACGAGGGGCCACCATATGCAATCTCCAGGAGCTGCCATTTACATTGCTTTATTTGTTTGCCCCAGATGTTATCTATTATTAAATACACTGATCAAGCAAGTAACTTAATTTCTCTATGAATTTGCTGTTATTTGAGATTAAAGGTAACTATCAGGGTTGCCTGAGAAGTAAATGAAATAACATATAAAATAGTTATCATGGCACTTGACACGAACAATGTACCTCAAAACTATCTCCTTTCCTCTCCCCTCAGTCCTATGCATTGCCTGCATCTGTGGAGCAAATCTTATGACTTTTGCCATCAGATGCAATTCAAATAACTTGGAATCTTTGGTTTGTTTCAGCCATTGGAGCTCAGCCAGTCACTGGACTATTTTTGATTAAAATTAGTGAGAAAGAAATTCTGTTCACTCATAGTAGAGGAAACCAACAAAGGTTGTCTTTCCATGAAAAAGATAATATGCATTTAGGTAATCATATCACTCTTACTTAAAGCAGCATATCTATTCAAACATCCTTTATTTTCTTGATTTATCACATTAGAAATCTGCTCTATCTGCAGGGTAACTGTGCCCGACAATGGGAAACTATCTAGAATGTGGTGTCTTTGTTACTTTGGACATGAATAAATATTGGACTGGTTAGAACATATGTTTATATCAGAATCCCAAATACTTCCTTAAACATCATTAAAACTATATTATAAACCTTCATTTTATGTGTATATATTTTTCCCACTGTAATTATATGAAGAATAAACATAGTAAAAAGCATTTTTAGAAATATTGCCTACCTGAGAAAATTACCTCTTTGTATTTACATTTTTATTGTATATTTATTTTAGCTCTCACAGTGATTTGAGCATTTCACTTCTATAAGGATATAAGTAGATAATGCCAAATAATAGATGACTTTAGTCAATTCAGTGGGGGTAAAAGTCACATGTTCATTAAAATCATTTACTGGTTGATGGACTGAATTTTTCTCTCTTTTAAAGTATTGCTGCAGTGTAATATAAAAACATCCTGAAGAAATAAAATGAATAAAATAAGGATACATACTACCAATTCCTACAGGGTTCTACTTCTAAATAAGAGTATGCAAATCAGAGCACATTATGCTAAGCCGATAATTTCTTACATTGGTATGAATTAAAATTAAATAGTATATATTAAACACCCAGGATGTCAAGTTTCATCTGACAATGACTTTCATATAAGAATAATACATAATAGAGAAGCTAAGGTTGAGATCATTGCTTAGGAAGACAAAAGCTTCACTGAGATTAAAGTACCAAAGTAAATTGGAAGTGACTCCTTGGACAGAGAAACAAAAACAACAGAAAGAGGAAATTTGGGGTGACTATAAGCAAACAAAAAGATCAAAGATCTCTCTTCTTCCTTTTGCTCTCTCCTCCTATTTCCTTCCTGAATAATTCAGTCCTAATGCTCCGGAGCCAGGCAGGGCAAGCTAGGAATCTAGGTGGAGGCAGAGCCTGGTGTGGAATGCTGAGGACCAAGCGGGTGAGGAAGGCAGCTACGCGTCATGAGTGAGCAGTGTAGGCTATCAAAGCCCAACAGGGGGAGAAAGGGAAAGTTTGGAGTGGGGAGTCAGAGTCTAAACAAGGTGAGAGGGAAATAATCCATGTGAAGAGGTGACCTGGCTTAGGGTTTTAGAGGCTGAGCAGGATGAGGAGGGTATCTTTGTAAAGGGACAGCTTGTCATTAGGCGTCAGAGTCCAGTGGGAGTGATGAGGCTAACCACACATGGGGAAAGTTTGATGTGGGGTGACAGAGCCCACATAGTAAGGGAGGTATCCCATGCGGAGAGGAAGCCAACTGTGAGGGTCAGAGGACAACTGTGTAGAGAAGATATGAGTAGTGCAGATGAAACAGTGAGAAAGTGGGTGCTCTTATGGAGGTAGCCTGGACTGGGGAGGAGTTAGAGCCTGAGCCCAGTAAAGAGAAAGTCCACAGGGGGAAGGAGGGCAAGTGTAAGAATTCAGGCAAAGCAGTGTTAATAGGGAATGGGGTGCAAGCAGTAATGGAAAACTGGTTACATACAGGGGTACTGAGCAAATTAAATATATTAAGGATAATGGAGACCAGATTGGTATTGCCAGAGAAAAGAATTACAAGTATTAAACTAGAGAAAGGTAGGATGAATCTTGCGGCTTGGGTGGAAGTGAAGATGATAAGAAATGTGTGGTTTTCAATATATGTTGACAGATTCGAATATAAGATATAAAATGTGCATGGGTATATATATATAAGCTTTTTGTTTTCCTAGTGTGTATTTCTTACGAAGAGTTTCTCTCACATAATTATAACACAACCATCAATATAGAGGACATATACTCTAAGTTCTATCCTCCAGAATGGCCTGCAAGCAACAACAGCCCAGTAACAAGAGGACACCTTCCACTTAAATCTGTTCTAACTATCATTCTCTACTTGCAAGAACTAGGGTTCCTTGGAGAAATGGCTAAGCCCAGGGCTTGGGCAAGGAGAATAGAAGGTGTACCTGGAACATCATTTTATGCCAGACAACAAGTACTCAAAGAATGATAGGGATATTCAAGAATTTACAGAAGCTAGTTTGAAGCATCTTCAGTGGACAAATCTGAGACAAACCGAGAATCAAAATAAATAATGATAGTAATGTCTTATGACCCATTGAATAAAATAGGAAACCATGAGTTCATATTGATATATGTAAAGTAACAAATGAAAACTATCATAAGGAATTGGATGTTTACAAAGTTAAAAATATCTCTCCATGAGGAGTGCCTAGGTGGCACAGGTTAAGTGGCTGACTCTTGGTTTCAGCTCGGGTTGTAATCTCAGGGTCCTGAGATCAAGCCCCACATTGGGCTCTACACTCAGGGTAGAGTCGGCTTGAGATTCTCTCTCCCCCTGCCCCTCCTGCTCGTGCTCTCTCTCTCTCAAATAAATAAATAAATCTGAAAAATAATCTCCCCATGATACGCTTACTAAAGAGAGAAAACGAATAACTTTATAGTGAAAAAGCTTGGCAGATACCATCCTTAATCAAGTGATCTAAGTATATACCAATAATGTTAGGGAACATTAAAATCATGTGACACATAATAGAATGCAATGAGTAGAACACGGCATCACTTCTGTGATATTCCTCCCAAAGATGCATAACTTGAATTAAATCATGAGGAAACATCAGACAAACCTGAATTTATGGGCAGTTTGCAAAGTAATAGAACTATAATCTTTGAAAGTATCATAGAGACTAAAGAGACGCAAAAACAAAGTATAGCACATAATTCTGAACCAAAACCTTTGTTATAAAGGACAATATTGAGACACTTGGCAAAGCTGGAATGGGGTCTAAGATTTAAATGGTAGAAATGTATTAGCGTTAATTTCCTAAGATTGATGGTTGTGTTATAATTATGTGAGAGAAACTCTGTAAGAAATACACACTAGGAAGATAAAAAGCTTCTGCACAGCGAAGGCAACAATCAACAAAACTAAAAGACAACCTATAGAATGTGAGAAGATATTTGCAATGGGACAAAGGGTTAGTATCCAAAAATCTATTATAAAGACCTTATCAAACTCAACACCCCAAAAACAAATAATGCAGGGGCACCTGGGTGGCTCAGTCGTTAAGCATCTGCCTTCGGCTCAGGTCATGATCCCAGGGTCCTGGGATTGAGCCCTCATCGGGCTCCCGGCTCAGCGGGAAGCCTGCTTCTCCCTCTCCACTCCCCCTTCTTGTGTTCCTTCTCTCGCTTTGTCTCTCTCTGTCAAATAAATAAATAAAATCTTTTTTAAAAAAAAATGCAGTTAAGACATGGGCAGAAGACATGAGTAGAGATTTTTCCAAAGAAGACATCCAGATAGCTAACAGGCATGAAAAGATGCTCAACATCACTCATCATCAGAGAAATACAAATCAAAACCATGATGAGTTACCACCTCACACCAGTCAGAATGGCTAAAATTAACAACACAGGAAACAACAGGAATTGGCTAGGATGCAGAGAAAGGGGAACCTTCTTACACTGTTGGTGGGAATGCAAACTGGTGCAGCCACTCTGGAAAATAGTATGGAGGTTCCTCAAATAGTTAAAAATAGAACTACCCTATGATCCACCAATTGTGCTACTATGTATTTACCCAAAGTATACAGAAACACCAATTCGAAGGGGTGATTGCCCTCCAATGTTTATAGCAGCATTATCAACCATAGCCAAAGTATAGAAAGAGCCCAAATGTCCATCAACTGATGAACAGATAAAGAAGATGTGATATGTATACACACACACACACACACACACACACACACACACACACACACACACAGACAACGGAATATTACTCAGCCATCAGCAAGAATGAAATGTTGCCATTTGCAACAAGGTGGACGGAGCTAGAGTGTATTATGCTAAGTGAAATATGTCAGTCATGGAGAAAGACAAACACCATATGATTTCACTCATACATGGAATTTAAGAAACAAAACAGATGGGCGCCTGGGTGGCTCAGTCGTTAAGTGTCTGCCTTCGGCTCAGGTCATGATCCCAGGGTCCTGGGATCGAGTCCCACATCGGGGTCCCTGCTCAGCGGGGAGCCTGCTTCTCCCTCTCCCTCTGCCCCTGTTCGTGTTCCCTCTCTCGCTGTCTCTCTCTGTCAAGTAAATAAATAAAATCTTAAAAAAAAAAAGAAAAGAAACAAAACAGATGAACATATGGGAAGGAAAAAAAGAGAGAGAGAGAGAGAGAGGGAGGCATACCATAAGTGATTCTTAACAATAGAGAACAAACTGAGGGGTGATGGAGGGAGATGAATGGGGGATGGGCTAGATGGGTGATGGGTATTAAGGAGAGCACTCATTGTGATGAGCACTGGGTGTTACATGTAAGTGATGAATTACTAAATTAAAAA
The DNA here is from genome assembly GCF_009762305.2 of Zalophus californianus. Taxonomy (NCBI): domain Eukaryota; kingdom Metazoa; phylum Chordata; class Mammalia; order Carnivora; family Otariidae; genus Zalophus; species Zalophus californianus. The sequence goes on along the minus strand of NC_045599.1, from coordinate 122,723,673 downwards.
AAAAAGGAATAACTCTACTGAAAAAGGGCAATCCTTCATAGAAAGATGCATATAAATTTATGGAATGTCACTAGAGAAAATCTAAATAAATGGAAATATACATAGACTTACCTCACATAGCATCAATAGTGTTAACAACTCTGTCCTAATGGTTCTTGAAATTATGTAAATGGTGGATTAGTGGTTATATGTAACATGGGCAATATATACAATAGACCATCAAGAAGAAAGTGACCTGAGTGACCTGGAAAAGGCTCCAGATGAGAACATCAGTGCGGGCAGGATTACAGGGCTGGCCGTAAACACAGGTGCAGCAGGGGGTAGTCAGGACACTAACCTGACAAAGAGCAGAAGGCTTGTAATGGAAAGTAGTAGGAGATACAGCAAAGGGAGACGCAACATGAGGATCCTTGCAAGTGACATTAAGGTGTAATGATGAGGTAGTTAACTTGTTACTCTAAGCAAAAGACCCAGTTTAGCAGATAAAATCAATTGAGACAAAAGTCTATAATCATTTTCCTCTTGACTAGCTATAAACTAAGGTAATGGTTTTCAAGTGTAATTATTTCTTTCCTCAAATGTAATCCTATTTAGAAGTTCAGTGTTTTGGGTAAATAAAAATGAATCTGCTCCCATTCAATACAGAGTGGAAAGCCTAGGGCCCCGCTTCTTGTCCTGTGTTTGCAACTGATAATCCAGTGAGGAAGCTGTAGTACTCAAAGATCATAGATGGAAAATCACGACTATAGCGCAGTCTGAAGATGTTCTCAGAGAACATCGAATTTTTAAGTGGAAAGGCTCACAATAATGGCATATATGCTGGTTCTCTTTTTCTATTTCTTGGCATTAATGTATCAATCTCATTATTTTTTCTGTCCAGAATTTCTAGCCCAAACGGGGTGGTTTTAATCAAACAATGTATTTTTTGATTTTCCCATAAAATGATCATCTAGAACCACTCTGTAGAAACACATATAGGGATTATATGTTTGGCATTCAGCTGCAATACTTTTTGAATCAAATTAAAAATATATTAAATTATTTTCTTTATCAGGTAGACAGAGTTTATGAAAATCAGGTCATATAGTCATTACCTTCAGGGATCTTAGAAAACTAAGTTTTTTTTCAAATTTGATATAATTAAAATCATTTCAGAATATTGATAATAGGATATTGAGAGAATATACTCAGAAATAAAATGACATTTAACTATAATTTCCTTTTCATTTTAGGAGATACTGATAAAAGTATAATTAAAGTTATCAAATAGATTATTATGTTTAAGTTTCCATTTATTTGATAAGCTCTTAAAGCAATCACAAAGCCAAAGCAAGCCACAGACTACCAACTCTGCCTTCCACCAGTGACTGGGCTCTCATTGCCATCCAGCCACCAAGTTATCTAACTCCCGAGTTCCATCTTTACAGTCAAGAAATCTCAGGAGAAAGGGAATAAGGGAAGCAGTAGAAAGTAGAAAACAAACAAACACAAACAGGGATGTGGTCTCAGCTAGAGACTAGTTTTAGTCTGATTCAATGCAGAGTTGGAATCATAGAGTTGGTCCTACCTTGAGCAAGGGAGTAACCTGGCTTCATTAGTCGGTTTTCAGACTCTGGCTGCTTGGGGGTGGAGTCTAGGAAAGTGGAGCATAACCTCCCCATGATGTTAAACCTGATTCAGCTGAGGTCATTTCTCTCTGGTCCTGGGAAGGACCAGCTGTGAGTTTTCAGCAAGCAGCCCTTATGAACACTGTGGGGTAGGCACCCCAACCCAGTGAAGGAGATCCAATCCACTCCATCATTCAAACAAGGATAATCTTGAAATTAAAGAGACAGCTACAGATAATTATGCCAACAACAATAACAACAACAACAACTCCCCCCCCCCAACAACTATAAACTAAGACCATCCCAGGCAAACAGGAATGTGTGCTCATCCTGCCTCCATCCCAAGACTTCCTTGGTATATAGAACTGTTAGAAGACTGAGGGACTGATTTTTCTTTTACTTCTGATCACAATCCCTCAGGACCAGAGAGAGAATTGTTTACTTTATCCTGAAGTATTAAAAAGTTTCAATCAAAGAAATGATTATTTTTTAGTTAAAGATAACATAACTTTAAGCCCATCGTGTGAACTTTACTTTGCTAATTGAATGTTTTTAAATTAAATGTCCCACAACAAAAGGCAAAAGTGTGAAAAATCTTTTTAAAAATGGCATTAGAAGTGCTAAGGTTACAACAAATGTTTAAGATGAAGAAAATTGAGATGAAGTTTCTTTTAAAAAAACTACATACAAGAAACCAAAGGACTCGAAAGACTTGTGAAATATTAAAACACGTTTTAAAAATTGCAAATGTGAAGTCATTTTTCAGTGTTTCCAATATATAATTTTGTTAAGACATCTGCTTCTGGGAAAATTTTATTAGAAAACAAAACATTGTAAAAAAAATCTATTTTCCAAATCCATGAAAAACAGATCTTTACAAAGAGACCAAAAAAAATATATTTAATATCATTTCCTGGAATTTTATTTAGAAACTAGGGAGAGGTATTTTCTGTTGAATGCAGTGATTCCAACTTAGTGTGTGAAAGTTCAAGGCAAAAGGGGACACATTTTGCAACTTGTTACCACATTCTCTGGGCTTCATTATCAGTTCTCAGAGTTCTCACATTCTGAGTGAAAAACTACTGAACAAATTCATGAAACTGATGATACCTTGATTTGGAGCAAATTATCTGATCAAATCACAAGAACAAGCAGGAATTTTTTTTCATTTGAGTTGGTATATTTGTGATGTTGGAGTGTAGAAATAATATTTACAACCTTGTTGGGGTTTAATCAACAAACAATAAACTGCACATGTACAATTTTGACCCAAAATACACCCATGAAAACATCACCACAATCAAGATAATGAACATATTCAGTCATCCCCCAAAATTTCCTCATGCCTCTTGTAATTATTCTCCCCCCATCCAGTTGGATATCAAAGTTGTATTAAAATAACTTGTTACTTTTTATTGGTGGGTAATACTCCATTGCATGGATATGCCACAATTTATTTATTCAACTGTTGATGGATATTTGGGTTATTTCCAGTTTTGATTATTACAAATAAAGTTGTTATGAATATTTATGTGTAAGTCTTTGTGCAGACGTATACTTTCATTTCTCTTAGGTAAACACCTAGAATTGGAATGGCTAGAGCATATGGTAGATGTGTTTAAATTTTAAAGACATTGCCAAATTAGTTTTCCAAAGTAATTGTACCATTTTACATTATCGCTAACAAGATAGGCAAATATTTCTTAGATACATGACCAAAACAATAATCTGTACAGTTTAAAAAATAATAAATTGCATTTCATTAAAATTTAAAATTCTGTTCTTCAAAAGACATTAAGAATGTAAATAGATAACCCACAGACTAGAAGAAGATATTTTCATATCATATAAATAACCTATATATTGAATATATAAAGAACTCCCAAGATTCAATAATAAGCAGCACCCAAAAGTAAAATGGGTGAAATCTTCAGACACTTCATCAAAGAAAATATAAAGATGGTAAAAATGCGTGTGAAAAGATAGCCAATATCATTAGTCATTAGGGAAATGCAAATTAAAACCATGAGCTACTACTAGATATCTATAAGAATGGCTTAACTTAGAGACTGACCATATCAAGTGTTAAGAAAAAAACTGAAACTCTTGGGGCACCTGGGTGGCTCAGTTGATTAAGCCTCTTCATTCAGCTCAGGTCATGATCTCAGGGTCTTGGGATCAAGCTCTGCATCGGACTCCCTGCTCAGTGGGGAGTCACCTTCTCGCTCTGCCCCACTGCCCTGCTTGTGTGTTCTCTCTCTCTCAAATAAATAAATAAAATCTAAAAAAAAAAAAAAGAAAAAGAAAAAACTGAATTCTCATACACTGCTTGTAGGAATAATATTCTAAATATCTATTGATTAGATAATATTGTGTTAGGTTCTGCATGAATTTTATACTTTCTACACTCCTGAAACTGAATAGTACTATTGGACTTCATTAACAGTGCTTTCTCCATAAGGAAGAAAAATAGAACTGATATATACTCTTGGAATAATTTTACTTATTTTATTACAACATATGGTTTTATCCATGCCTTTATTCTTTTTTTTTACATTTTTAAAAATTTTATTATGTTATGTTAATCATCATACCTTACATCATTAGTTTTTTTTTTAAGATTTTATTTATTTATTTGAGAGAGAGAATGAGATAGAGAGAGAGAGAGCATGAGACAGGGGAGGGTCAGCGGGAGAAGCAGACTCCCCGCTGAGCAGGGAGCCCAATGCGGGACTCGATCCTGGGACTCCAGGATCATGACCTGAGCCAAAGGCAGTCGCTTAACCAACTGAGCCACCCAGGTGCCCCTACATCATTAGTTTTTGATGTAGTGTTCCACAATTCATTCTTTGCATATAATACCCAGTGCTCCATGCAGAATGTGCCCTCTTTAATACCCATCACCAGGCTAACCCATCTTGAAACAATTTATTCCTTCCCTTCACTGAGACTTTCATCTTCCTTCTTGACTGTCCCATCCATCCCAAATTATCTTTTCATTTTGTTTTTTCCAAATTATCTTTATTATTTTTCCTCTTTATACCCACTAAATATTGGTGTTCCTTGGTGCTCTGTTCCTAGTTTTTCTCTTACTCCACAAAGCATGAGGCACCTCACCTCATCCAGTCTCTATATTTCAGTTGGCATGTGCTTTGGCTGTTTGAAAGTGTGTATCTTCACCACTGAGATATCGCTTGAGATTCTGATCCACTAACTGCACTAACATGTCACACTGGCAACTACAATTCAGGATTCTCAAATCTGTTTTCATACATTTCTATGCCCTCCAAATATGCTTTCTCAGTGTTCTCTATCAATGTTAATAAATTTTCCATTCATTCAGTTTCCTGAGACAAAAATCTGGGTATTATCTTTGACTTCTTCCTCTTTCTTATTCACTTATCTTATTGAAACTACTCCTTATTTCTTTAAATATTACTCTTACATTGCTCTTCTCGCCTTTCCACTGCCCTAACTCCAGCTTCCATTCATTTTTTGCCTGGACTTCTCTGATAGTCTGATCACCTTACGTCTGGTAATGACTCCTCCCATCACTTCACACATTTCAGACTTGACTATTATTTCTAAAACTTAAATAGCTTTTATCAGTCTACTGCTTAAAACTTTTTAATGATTTCTCCTAGCCCTTAGGATACACCTCTTTAAAATGGCAAACAAAAATAAATAAATAAATAAATAAATAAAATGGCAAACTATATATAAGTGGTAAAAAGTAAAAATAAAAACAATAACAAATTAATTAATTAACCTTAGCCTTAGCTTTACCTCACCTATTTTTCTTAAGATCTTCCCTCATGAGCTTTATTCCCAACTCTATCAAATTCCGTCTTCAAACCTGCCATATTCTCTGATTTCACAGCCTTCCCATAGGTTGTTCCAACTACTTAGAACATCTCTTAGTTTTTCCTGACCCATTTTGCCTTGTAAACATATATAACTTCTACTTACTTTTCTATAGACTTGTGCTGGTGATCATCTCCAATAGGAAGCCTTCTTGGATCTTCCTAGGCTGGGTTAGATGTTTGTCCTATGTGCATTCGCATCATTGCATTAACAGAATCTAAAATTTATAGTTATATTGAGCTGTCTGATTCAGAAGCAGTGCAGGGGCAAGGACCATATCTGTTTTTCCACCACTATACCCTATGCTTACAACATAATATGTGCTCAATTAATAGTCATTTCTTTGAATTAATGGATATATTAATACATAATATATCAATAAATAGAATAATTAATAAATAATTAAGGTATTAATAATAAATTAATTTTATTAATTAAAAAGCTACTACCTGGCCACAATAAATAAATACAGAAATGAGAACCTTTGTGCTCACAGAAAGGAAGGCTCACAGAAAAGTGAGAAAACAAAAGAGGAGTTAAAGTTAGGAATGAATGTGAGCAGAAACAAAGATGAAAAATTGTTTGGAAGTTGGGAAAGAGTTGCCCTAATCAGCTCTCACAAATAAACATAAAAGCCTTTGCTGCCCCCATTTCAAGGTAGTCTGACATAACTCTATTCACATTTGAGGATGTACACTATGCTTTCGGAGTAACAAATTTAACCAGGAAGCAAAACATAGGCAAGAAATTCTAAATAATTGCCTCTCATGACATTGGTAAACACCACAGAAAGAATAGATGGCCAGGGAGAAGAAGATGAGGGAAACTGTCTAACTGGAACGTGACAATCTTAAATGAACCAGAACATGGTATGTGTCTTAGACAAAAGATATTCACCAGCACTAAGGAAATGTAACTTCTTGAATAATTCATTAAAAAAAGAAAAATATACCAGATCTATTTGTAGTACAACAGAAAAAAACTTAGCATTACCTTATTCACTACGACCCAGAAAGTTAAACTATTCAGTGTGTTAGTGTCTTTTCCCTCACCTTTTATTCAAACTTTTTATTGTTATTGAACTTAAAAGTTTTGCCAATGTTTTCAGAGTCCACTGCTTCATAATTGTTCTTCAGACAAAGCTATTTTGTTAAACATTGTTCTGCACATGAAATTATATGTTTGATACCTGAGTTTTATTATTTATCGGGAATAACTTAAAACTGCATTACATGTAGGATAATTCATAATAAGATGAAGAATTATATAGATTTGGAAAACAAGAAATGGAAGATTGACACCTTTTCCAAGGAATTAATCAGTGAAGAGTAAATGATTTAAAAATTATGTGACAAGGGGGTAGACTAGAGGTACTCAGCAGAAAAAAGACATATATCAGTCTTTGTTTAGTTGAATCACTAAATACTACTGAATTTCCTTCATAGAAAGAATAAGTCCTAGAAATGTTTGCCTACAGATATTGGGGAAACCAATTCAAAACTTCTCTATTTTGTATACAGACACAAATCCCTGCCTAGATTTCAGGCTGATAGAAACATTTTTTTTTTGTTTCAAAAGGCTTCTCAGCCTTTTGGCTAAGTTCAAATGTGAAGATGTGTCTGTTCAATACATAACTACTCTATGAATACCATTATTTTTCCTAAATCTCCTTTGCTCATTGACATAATTCTCTTTTGATAGTGTAATCTAAATGCAATATATACAGAAAATTTCCTTAGAATCCACATATAGATCTATGCTCTAATATATATGTATAGATTGATGCCATGATAAGAAAAAAAACCACCAGTGATTCAGGTAGTGTCAAATCACTTTTATAGTGTTTCATATATAAAGAATAGCCATTTGATTGAGTGTTTCGTGTTTTATTGGTATTGTTGTATGATGAAGGTGAGGGAAGGGAAAAGAAGATGAAGTCTATGTGCAGGAGGTTAAAGATTCGGCCTGGAGTCTATCACCAATGAAATCAGTGAAATCATATTACTAAGCTAATGATAAAATATCTAAAATATCCATTTTAACAAGTTCATAAATTGTTGGTCATATTTGAGACTAGTCTGTAATCTCACCAGTAGTATTAATGCTACTGTCCAGAGTCACTCTCCAACCTTCTCTTAACTGTTATTTTATAACATATGTTTCCCCAGACCATGATAACTAGGGTTCTAAATAAGTACATATTAATAGTTTAATTGCATCTTGTTTGTTAGTTTTTTTAATGTCTTGGCAAAATAAGGAGTTGGCAATAAAATCAAATCTTTTTCTTTTGTATTAAATTACATTTTATGGTCCATGAAATCCAAAAGTCTGAAAAAAACTATATTAAATTACTTTCAAAACTTCTTTTACAAAAATCTATGCAGCTTGAAATATGTTTTCTAGACGACTACTCAAGAAATGAAGACTTACTTTAAATAAGACCAATCTGAAAAGAATATTTTTCTCTCCAGTTTGATAAATTTGCTATCTTAGTAGTGAATATATGTCTCTTGTCTTCAGAACAGTAAACCAAAAATCAGGCAAACTTCATACCTGTTGTTGTCCTTCAGGGGGAAAAAATATCATTTAATACTTTAGCTCCTATGCGTGTAGGGATGCTGTTAAATATCATTCAGTATTTGCATATAAGTTAGTCAATAAAAGACCATAAGGATGAGCTAGTTTCCTGGAATGATTAAATTATCTGATATTAGATGCCATCTGATAATTATCAAATACTCTATGCTTATCTAACCATTAAATAAGATACTAGACAATGGAAACTTTTCATAACCTATTCAACATGGAGCTCATATTTAGTCTCCATGGAAAAGGAAAATGGAATTTAGCTATATTCACACCCATATATCTAAGCACTAAAAGATCTTAAAAAGACATAATCACACATTTTATTCCAGTTCTTTCCTGTTTATTCTCGGCATAATATATTGAATTCTCTGTATTTCCCATATTCTTCAAGAAAAATATTCTTTATGCAGTAGCTGTCTCAGATATTATTAGAATACATGAATACTAATAGATGTTGGGCTTGCTGTGTCTATTCTATGTGAAATGAGTCCTTCATGTAAAAATCATGAGTTATTTGATTGTGAGGAATGAAACCCAAGATGTCAGAGACATGTTCTACTAGGCTTCCTAAACCTACTGACACCTCTTATTTTCATTTTCTTAGTAAATGCAAAGAGAACAGAGAACATAGATGAGCCAAACATAAAACTTTGCCAACAGTTTCATTTTCTTTATACAATGAAGCCAATTGTCCCAGAATACTCGTCCTTGAAGTGTGGTCCACAAACACTTAAGGGTCCCCAAGCCCTTACAGGGGTTCTCTTATTATCATCATCAACATATTATTTACCCTTTTCTCATACACTCTCACACAAGTATACAGTGGAGTTTTCCAGAGGCCACATGACAAATAATGATATTGAATCATGAAATGTGTCCACGTTTGGTACATCTTCATAACTCAGTAAACAATATTTTCCAAATAACCAATGCATTATGTGACTGAAACTTCATGGATAAAAGATCCACTCAAAATGCAAGATAAAATATTTTTTATTTATTTATTTGACAGAGAGAGTGAGAGAGCACAAGCAGGGGGAATAGCAGAGGGAGAGAGAGAAGCAGGCTCCCCACTGAACAGGAAGCCTGACGCAGGACTCCATGCCAGGACCCTGGGATCACGACCTGAGTGGAAGGCAGACGCTTAACTGGCTGAGCCACCTAAGTGCCCCTCAAAATGCAAGATAAACCAATAGATTTTAAAGTAACAGAATATAGAAGGTATAGCGCTACATATTCAGATTCTACATTGTAACCAATCTTCAAGAAACTACTTGTCAAGTTTTGGTGTTGTATGAAAGCATATACACAGTTATCTAAAAAGTCTGTTAAAATGCATCACGCTTTTTCAACTACATATCTGTGTAAAGCCAGATTTTTCCCCTGTACTTCAATGAAACACATATTGCAACAGATTGAATGCAGAAGCAGATATGAAAATCCAGTTTATTACCCAGTCAAACATTTAAGATGTACACCGCAAAAATGTAAAACATATAAAGAGGTCTGGAGCCAAAAAGCTTGAGAACTGCTGCTCTAGGAAATAAATCTGCATTACAAAAGAAAATTTGTGCCAGAAGAGCATTTAACCCCAATTTAGAATGAAACTCTGTTTAAAGGCTATATAAAAATTAGAACAAGACTATTTGTCAGGCTGTTTTGGGAATTCTGGAAGGCGAAGGAAATTACTGGGTCCTAATTCACAATGTGAAGTGTATGTATGTTTGTATGAAATGTATATATCTTAGCGCCACCTGGGCTTAAAACAATGAGAAACACTACCATGTAAGCCTAACTAAGTCAATAGCATCTAGATCTAAATCTAGATTATAAAATTGAAAAGAATCGGTGACTAAAAGAAAATATCATGCACCCTCATAGCATTTCCAGACAATCACTTTATAGAGTATGGTTTTTTTGAATTCTTTTTGTTCCAATATGGCTAATGTTAACCCAGAGCCACTTCTAAATATACCTGTATTAAACAAATATTAATAAATATAAGTATTACAACCAAAAGTGTCACCATGATGTTAATGGAAACAAAGATGATGAAAAAAGCGATAATAAATAGCTTATACCAAGAAGAATGATATCTAGTTCAGGATTAATATTCCCTCTGAAAATCAGTGAGAACAATGATATGATTTGCGTTTAGTTATCTAGTAATGGGAAACCCAAAGATTAAAAGTGCCAATCATTCATCTACGTTGTAAAACAAACAAAAAAAAATAGTGAAACGTTTCACAGCAAAGTTTGAAGAAAGTGAAGTAAGCATTCACCATGAAGAGACTATTTTACGCCAAGCTAGAAACCTCAGAGTATTGTACACAAATGTCTTCCACCCATCACTACACTGGGTCAGACAACATTGGTTCTAGGTTTTCTCCTCCATCATGTTCCTGCTCCATTCCCACTGCTTTAGTCGCTAAGCTCTGTGACTATAACCTCTCCATCCTTCAGTGTGTCTTCACACAGATGCCATCATCAACATCAGAAAGACTCGTACCTGTTCAAGTCCCCTCATGTTTAAATAGTCGATGCCTACAAGATCAAGTCCAAACTCCTTGGCTTCACATGAGTCCTTTTTTAATCTGTCCCCACGTGCCTTCCCAGACCTTCAAAACCAATCAAGTCCATCTGTTTCAGAAATGTCCTCTATTCTTAACCCAGCTCTGTCTATTCATCTCTTTCTCACTCTATCAGACACTTAATCAGGAGAACATGCTTTAATTGCATAATTCACACATGGAGTTTTATGGACTCTGATTTTGGAAGAAACAAGAATTTTTACATCCCAATCTTTTTCTCCAATCCCAAGGTGATGTTAAATTCTAACTAATAATAATTATAGTCGCCATTACTTGAATATTTACAATGTGCTAAAAGTTTTTACTAAGTAGTGGGAGCAATTAAGTTGCTCAAAAAATTCAGAGGCACTGAAAAATAAAAGTTGTATGTTTTACCTATAATTTGATCTTTTCATGAACTTATCTAAACTCAATCCTATCAAATAATTCAAACCCTATGTTTAGGCACTGTTCAGTCTTTGATGGTAGTATCATTTTCTTCTGTCTCTGTCCCCCTCTCTTAAACGTGGCATTAATTAGACTTACATGGATGTCCCACATGCAACCCAAATTCAATATGCCCAAGGCCATGTGCTTACTTATCATATTCCCCCCTTCATCTACCACCCGTTTTTTCCTCCTATGTTAATGGTTACAAAACCAAAAATCTGTAGGTCTTCTCTACTATTTTTTGAAAAGCAAGCAATTAAACAAAATTGCTGATTTGATTTTCCAAAAAATTCTGTTCCTTATTTCCTCCTTCCCCCCTATTACTTCTACTCTGCCCTAGGTCCTAGCTCTAATAATCTCTATGAAAGAGCCTGCTTCTAGTCCTGCCACCTTCAAATACATTCTCCATGTTGTACCAGGGTTGCTCTACTGAAAATGTAAATCTAGTTTGTTTAAACTAGTTTGTTTGTTTAAAACTAGTTTGTTTAAAAATCCTTACTAGTAATGGAATAAATCCTAAGATTCCTAGCTCAACACAAAACATGACACAAATACCATTTTTCCAGTGACATTTGCCACTATTCCCTAGCTCACAATTAATGCTTTCATAATATGGAGATGCCTGTAATGTCTCCTCACCCCCATGATTTTTTTATATCCTTTCACCTTTGGTCATGGTGTTCTCTCTACAGTTTCTTTTTCACCTTTATTTATCTGGCTAACTCTGACTCATGTTCAAATACTTAATATCTATGATATTATCCCACTTAGTGCATGTATTGCCCCTAAAACTTATTAAAACTCTTTAGAACAATCACAGGCCTGTACCTCTGAAACAAATAATACATTATATGTTAAAAAAAAAAAAAGATAGTAGGAAGGGAAAAATGAAGGGGGGGGGATCAGAGGGGGAGAGGAACCATGAGAGACGATGGACTCTGAAAAACAAACTGAGGGTTCTAGAGGGGAGGGGGTGGGGGGATGGGTTAGCCTGGTGATGGGTATTAAAGAGGGCGCGTATTGAATGGAGCACTGGGTGTTATACGCAAACAATGAATCATGGAACACTACATCAAAAACTAATGATGTCATGTATGGTGACTAACATAACATAATAAAATAAAAAATATATAAAAAACAAAACAAAACGAAAACTCTTCAGGACAGGATTTGTGCTTGGGTTGAAAACTGCATTCATTCATTAATCTCAAGTGACCTTCCCACTCTAAAATTCTAAACCTTGTGATTTCCCTTACTAGTCATACCCACCCCAATCCTCTCAAACCCAGCCTCTTCTCTCTTTCAAAATTCTATATAAGGCTTTGCTAACTCAGAAAAAAAAAATAATTTAAGGAAAACATTTCTATCAGTTATCAGAAGATAGCTCACATATTAGGTGCCAAATTTAGATAAGCATCTACACAAACAAGACGCATTTCCTCATTAAACTTCCTTGAGGGAGATTTGACTGATTTTCATCATTCTGCCAATTCCAAAATTTCTCAATCTTTCTTCCAAAACATTTTTATATACAAGTAAAACTGGCTGAGTATACAGACTCATAGAATTTTAGACCTATAAGAAGCATTACATTTAATTGGCCTAAATCCCTTCTTTTTACAGAAAAGAAAATGAAGCCCAAAGATTTTCTGAAGGACACATTGCTCATGAGTTCATGTGTTTCTGATACACATGTGTTTGTCACCATACTCCCAAATATATTTACACACACATTTGTACCACACAGTATGTAGCTATACCCCTGTCGTATCCCTGGTTTTAGGGGGATGGAAATCACAGCTTCTCCTTGTTCATTGCTTTCTTAAAAGAAAAAAATCAACACTATCTAATTCCGATTTTACACTCTAAATGAAGGAAAATGTTGACTGAATGAATGACTGACTCCCCTACTACTCTGCTAACTGGTGTTAAGGCATCTCTCTGTGCCCGACTTTGTTTCTTCTGGCATGAATCTCATTCACTCACGTCAATGGCAGCCATATCCAGGGACCTGTGGTCAGAACAGAGTCTAGTGTGCTGCTTCCCTCTAATTATTCTACTTGACATTGCTCTGGCTTTCTTCCCCTCCAGTGTGTGACTGGAAGTCTCTTTAATAGCTGAAATAGTGGTTATGTATGCTCACTGGAGAAATGGACAATATTCACTAAGATCTGTCATTTGTAAGGCACTGTGAGTGACTAATCCTTGCTCTCTCCTTTCCTAGCTTCGATATATGCATTATGATCAATGTTAATTTCTATGATTACTCTAAAGGCAATAAAAGGTAATACTTTCCTCAAGTGGTGCAGGGTCAGGATGGATTGTCCTGCTTTCTGGTCTTTAATGAAAGGTGTCTAAGTTACACATGATTTGGACCTATAATAAGTAAAGGGAGAACATTCTTATCAACTATCCTCTATAAAAAACTGGAGTTCAGAAGCCTTGCCCCTGGTTTCCTTAAAAGGAAATTGGAGCAATTCAAAAAGAGTAGATTCCAGGTATAGATATCAGATTCTTTAGAGCTATTACCTGAACCCCACAGTTTGAGCTACTTGTTACTCACATACCACGTCAATACTGGTCCAGTGCCCAGACTGGTTCTGACTGAGGCGGGAGGCATTGAAGAAGCTCTTCTCCATACGATGATAAGCCTTACTCAGCCAATCTCGGTTTAGTTTCCTTGATCTTTGCTTTGTTCCCATGTAAGACTTACAGTAACATACGTGGAAAACCAGATTTTTTTTTCCCAATAGAGGTATATGCAAACTGTGTGTTTAGATCAAATTATTATAAGCATTTAATATTAGTAGAATAACAATGAAAAATTTTTAAACATCCCTATGAGAAGTGAATATTTAAAGGAAATGCATCATTATTTTTTCTGCTATTCAAATAATTATTTTTTAGAAAGTTGTATTTCCACATAACAAATTTTAAAAATTATGCTATAAATCTTTACGTTAGCCATAGTCAAAATCATGTGATAAACTGACTTAGGTATTACAAATAAAAGACACCTGATTCCTTTAATATTATAATTGAGACTTAGAAAAATAAATTTAATACCCAGTCTAGAATTGAATGCTTATTTTAGGGCAATAAGGATAATTTTTTTTTCAACTTCCTTTTCCAAAGAGTCTTGATTCACATGATTAGTGACCAGCAGAGGGCACTACCTACACAGCTGAGGGTCTACATCCTTGATGACTAACTTCTTCCACTCCCATCCCCACCCACTGGCACCCACACTACCACCATCACTATAAGGTACAACCCAGATTCAGTCAAGTGAAAAGAAAGAAATCTGTGCTTGTTTGTTCCTATCACATCAGAAGTTAACCTTTAGTTGGAAACTAAATTTACACCAACGCACTAAGCTTAGATAATTGTTCTGATATAAATATAGCCTTAAGCTAGAACTTCTTATATATTCAATGAAGATAAGTAGATTCCTTTGTACTTTGTTTCAACTATCAGTTGTGGTTAAAAACTCAAATTACGTTTTGCTGAAACTGCTTCGTCCTATCATACATCAATTCCCACATATATAAAGTGAAATTTAACCTACATGTTTCCACTATTACTTTTTTACATGTTTCCACTATTATTTAAACTGTACCTCTGCAGGGGCGCTTGGGTGGCTCCGTTGTTAGACGTCTGCCTTCGGCTCTGGTCATGGTCCCAGGGTCCTGGGATCGAGCCCTGCATCGGGCTCCCTGCTCAGCAGGAAGCCTGCTTCTCCCTCTCCACTCCCCCTGCTTGTGTTCCCTCTCTCACTGTGTCTCTCTCTGTCAAATAAATAAATAAATAAATAAATAAAATCTTTAAAAATAATAATAATAAAAACAAATAGACTGTACCTCTGCGAACTCTACTACTTCTGGAAAAATGTAGAAGGCTTTTGATAGTTTGCTTATGCTCTCTCCTTTCAACAGGAGAGTGATTTTATAACTTTCAAAATGTTTTTGTTTGTTTAAATCAAGAAACTGCTAGGGTAAATTCAAAGGTTTATTTCATGTGAGAAATTTCATAAATTTTCATAAATGTAATGCCTTACTGAAAAATTCTTCACTGAAAATTGTATAATACTGGAGAAAAATGAGAAAAGTAAAATAGACGGCAGCGTCAGTTTATCAAACAGAATCCTTCTAAAAATGAAAGCAAGACCCTCCCTTTCTATATTTAATAGCATGTAACATTGGGAAAATTACTTAAACTTATCGTGCCTCAAATTCCTTCTCTGTAAAGGAGGGATGATAATATTATTCTAGTTTCTCAGTTTACAGATGAAAAACTGAAGCCAGCCATGATTCTGAAACTTTCTGAGATATATCTTATTTTAACAGCTAAGAATAGAACACAGGCTCCTGAATTCTCATCCTGTTCATTCTACCTCTTTTCCCATATTCTTGTCTAAATACAATCAGAATCTCTAACCAAGGCTAAACTTAGTATATAATTTATCTCTACTCCACTTATATGACTATATAAGCAGCTGTGAATAAGCAAGATGTTTTTCTTCAAAAATAACTTATTTTGATCCAGAAAAAAAATGTTAAGTGATGATTTAATATTTACCATATTCATTTGGATCCAAAATGAAAGTCCATGCAAAAATCCTTACCAATGATGGTGAAATCCTAGAAAGTTAACATTTTTAGAAAGGGATATAATTTAGAAAAGGATATACATTATTTCCCTATTCACATTGCTTTCAAAAAGTTATTAAAATTTAATTTCTTGCAAAGATATTTTCACACAGAGAGGAGCCAATGGCAAGGCAAAATAGAATCAAAGTTTCTAAGTATTCAGTTACAGGATTGAGGGTTTCGTTGAAAAATACAGGCTTGGCTCCTGGAAAATCTCAAATATGGGGTTGGATTAGGGAAGGCTATTTAAAAATTCAAGATAATGGGGGGGCGGAGCAAGATGGCAGAAGAGTAGGAGACCTGGATTTCATCTGGTCTCAGGAATTCAGCTGAATAGGGATCAAACCATTCTGAACACCTATGAACTCAAGAGGAGATCGAAGAAGAGAGTAGCAACAACTCTCTGAACAGAAAAGCGACCACTTACTGGAAGGTAGGACGTGAGGAGAAGTGAGTCCGAGGTGATATTCGGGAGGATAGACGGCTGGGGAGGGGGCCTCCGTCGGCCGCTTCTGGAAAGTGCTGGAGCAGCGGAGCACAAAATCAGAACATTTAGAAGTTGGCTTTGCTGAGGGACATCACTCCAGTGGCTAAGCGGGGGGTGGAACCTCGCGGGAGAGTGTGGTCTCAAGACCCTCGGAGTCACAGAAAGACCGGGGATGCCTGAGTGAGGCAGAGCTCCCGGATATGGGAGCGGGAAGCCGGCTGCAGAGATGGAGCCGAGGTGCAGGCTCTCTGCTCGGGGTGGCCATAAACTGTGATCAGCGACACAGTCAGGCCACTACTCCTCCAGCAGGGACCCAACAAGCGGCAGATCCGGGGAGATTCCCCTTCGTCCCCCAGGAGGAGTGGCGTGGGAGCGTACCGCAGGGATCTGCTGCATTTGGAGACTCCACACCGAGTGGGGTGCCAGAGATAGAAACGCTCCCTCACAGGCCGGGTGGGCATGGAGTGTGGCCAGAGGACGGGTGGGGGGGGGTGGAACGGGAGTGATTGACTGCTTTTCTCTGGGGGCTCACTGAGAAGTGGGGCCCCCAAGTTCTCGGCTCCTCCGGGGCAGAGATTGGGAGGCCACCATTTTCACTCTCGTCCTCCAAAGCTGTACAGAAAGCTTGCAGGGAACAAAAGCTCCCGAGAGCAAACCCGAGCAGATTGCTTTGCCTGACCAACAAGGGTGGGACAATTCCGCCTCCGGCAAAGATATTTGGGAACCACGGCAACAGGCCCCTCCCCCAGAAGATCAGCAAGAACAGCCAGCCAAGACCAAGTTTACCGATCGATGAGAACGGGAGAACTCCAGAGCTAGGGGAATACTGCTCATAGAATTCATGGCTTTTTTAACATGATTCATTAGTTTTTCAAAGTTAATTTTTTTTAACTGTTTTTTTTTTTCTGAATTTTTCATTTTCCCTTTTTCAACCAACATCTTATCAATCCCTTTTGGAAAAAAAAATTTTTGTTTTTCATTTTTAGAGTCATATTCTATCCCTTCATGGTAGATACCCTTATTTTTGGCATATATATATAAGTTGTTCTCTCTTTAAAATTTTGAGATACAGTTTCTTCTACAGGTCAAAATATACCCTAAATCACTAGTGTATGGCTTTGTTCTAGTTTCCTGCCTGATCACATTCTCTCCCTTTTAAAAAAAAAAAAAAACCTTCTTTGTTTTTTCAAACAACTTCTTATCTTATCAATTCCTTTTATAAAATCTTTTATAATTTTCATCTTTACAGTCATCTTCCATCCCTTCATTGTATCAACCCTTATTTTGTACATATATAAGTCTTTCCTTCTTTAAAATTTTAGGAGGCACTTTCTTCTAACAGACCAAAATACACCCAAAATCTAGTGTGTGCCACTGATCTATGCACTAGCCTGATCATATTTGATCATATTCAGTTCAGTTTTGTTTTCTTCTGTTTTTGTTTGTTTTTATCTTCTCCTTTTTTTTTTCTTTCTTTTTTCTTTCTTTCCCTTTCTTGTCCCCTGGTTTTAGGTCTTTTCTGATTTGCGTAGAGTATATTTGCTGGGGACGTTGTTAACCTGTTAGCATTTTGTTCTCTCATTCATCTATTCTCCTCTGGACAAAATGACAAGACGAAAAAAATCACTTCAGCAAAAAGAACAAGAGGTAGTACCGTCTGCCAGGGACCTACTTAATATGGACATTAGTAAGATGTCGGACCTAGAGTTCACAATCATGATTTTAAAGATACTAGCTGGGCTTCAAAAAAGCATGGAAGTTATTAGAGACACCCTTTCTGGAGAAATAAAAAAACTAAAATCTAACCAATCGAAATCAAAAAGGCTATTAATGAGGTGCAATCAAAAATGGGGGCACTCACTGCTAGGATAAATGAGGCAGAAGAGAGAATCAGCGATATAGAAGACCAAATGATGGAAAATAAAGAAGCTGAGAAAAAGATAAACAACTACTGGATCACAAGGGCAGAATTCAAGAGATAAGCGGTACGATAAGATGAAACAACATTAGAATAATTGGGATCCCAGAAGAAGAAGAAAGAGAGAGAGGGGCAGAAGGTATATTGGAGCAAATTATAGCAGAGAACTTTCCTAATGTGGGGAAGGAAAGAGGCATCAAAATCCAGGAGGCACAGAGAACCCCTCTCAAAATCAATAAAGATAGGTCAACACCCCGACATCTAATAGTAAAACTTACGAGTCTCAGAGACAATGAAAAAATCTTGAAAACAGCTCGGGAGAAGATATCTGTAACCTATAATGGTAGAAACATTAGATTGGCAACAGACCTATCCCCAGAGACCTGGCAGGCCAGAAAGGACTGGCATGATATCTTAAGAGCACATGAGAAAAATATGCAGCCAAGAATACTATATCCAGCTAGGCTGTCATTGAAAATTGAAGGAGAGATAAAAAGCTTCCAGGACAAACAAAAACTAAAGGAATTTGCAAACACAAAACCAGCCCTCCAAGAAATATTGAAAGGGGACCTCTAAGCAAAGAGAAGGCCTAAAAGCAGCATAGACCAGAAAGGAATACAGACAATATACAGTAACAGTCACCTTGCAGGCAATAAAATGGCACTAAATTCATACCTTTCAATAGTTACCTTGAATGTAAATGGGCTCAATGCCCCAATCAAAAGACACAGGCTATCAGATTGGATAAAAAAAAAAAAAAAGACCCATCAATATGCTATCTGCAAGAGACTCATTTTAGACCCAAAGACACTCCCAGATTGAAAGTGAGAGGGTGGAAAACCATTTACCATGCTAATGGACACCAAAAGAAAGCTGGGGTGGCAATCCTTATATCAGACAAATTAGATTTTAAAACAAAGACTGTAATAAGAGATGAAGAAGGACACTATATCCTAAACGGTCTATCCAACAAGAAGATCTAACAATTGTAAATATCTATGCCTGTAACATGGGAGCAGCCAATTATATAAGGCAATTAATAACAAAAGCAAAGAAACACATTGACAACAATACAATAATAGTGGGGGACTTTAACACCCCCCTACTGAAATGGACAGATCATCTAAGCAAAAGATCAACAAGGAAATAAAGACTTTAAATGACACACTGGACCAAATGGACTTCACGGACATATTCAGAACATTCCATCCCAAAGCAACAGAATACACATTCTTCTCTAGTGCCCATGGAACATTCTCCAGAATAGATCACATCCTAGGTCACAAATCAGGTCTCAACCGGTACCAAAAGATTGGGATTATTCCCTGCATATTTTCAGACCACAGTGCTTTGAAACTAGAACTCAATCACAAGCAGAAAGTCGGAAAGAACTCAAATACATGGAGGCTAAAGACCATCCTACTAAAGAATGAATGGGTCAACCAGGAAATTAAAGAAGAATTTAAAAAGTTCATGGAAACCAATGAAAATGAAAACACAACTGTTCAAAATCTTTGGGATGCAGCAAAGGCAGTCCTGAGAGGAAAGTATATAGCAATACAAGCCTTTCTCAAGAAAAAAGAAAGGTCTCAAATACACAACCTAACCCTACACCTAAAGGAGCTAGAGAAAAAACCGCAAATAAAGCCTAAATCCTGCAGGGGAAGAGAAATAATAAAGATCAGAGCAGAAATCAATGAAATAGAAACGAAAAGAACGGCAGAACAGATCAACGAAACTAGGAGATTGTTCTTTGAAAGAATTAACAAGGTTGATAAACCCCTGGCCAGACTTATCAAAAAGAAAAGAGAAATGACCCAAATCAACAAAATCATGAATGAAAGAGGAGAGATCACAACCAACACCAAAGACATACAAACAATTATAAGAACATATTATGAGCAACTCTATGCCAGGAAATTAGATAACCTGGAAGAAATGGATGCATTCCTAGAGATTATCAACTACCAAAATTGAACCAGGAAGAAATAGAAAACCTGAACAGACCTATAACCACTAAGGAAATTGAAGCAGTCATCAAAAATCTCCCAACAAACAAAAGCCTAGGGCCAGATGGCTTCCCAGGGGAATTCTACCAAACATTTAAAGAAGAATTCATACCTATTCTCCTGAAACTGTTCCAAAAAATAGAAATGGAAGGAAAACTTCCAAACTCGTTTTATGAGACCACCATTAATTTGATCCCCAAACCAGAGAAAGACCCCATCAAAAAGGAGAATTATAGACCAATAGCCTTGATGAACATGCATGCAAAAATTCTCACCAAAATACTAGCCAATAGGATCCAACAGTATATTAAAAGGATTATTCACCATGACCAAGTGGGATTTATCCCTGGGCTGCAAGGTTGGTTCAACATCCACAAATCAATCAACATGATACAATATATTAACAAAAGAAAGAACAAGAATCATATGATCCTCTCAATAGATGCAGAAAAAGCATTTGACAAAGTATAGCACCCTTTCTTGATCAAAACTCTTCAGAGTATAGGGATAGAGGGTATATACCTCAATATCATAAAGCCACTATGAAAAACCTACAGCGAATATCATTCTCAATGGGGAAAAGCTGAGAGCTTTTCCCCTAAGGTCAGGAACGCGGCAGGGATGTCCACTATCACCACTGCTATTCAACATAGTATTAGAAGTCCTAGCCACAGCAATCAAACAACAAAAAGAAATCAAAGGCATCCAAATCAGCAAAGAGGAAGTCAAACTCTCATTCTTTGCAGATGATATGATACTGTATGTCGAAAACCCAAAAGACTCCACCCCAAAACTGCTAGAACTCATACAGGAATTCAGTAAAGTGGCAGGATATAAAATCAATGCACAGAAATCAGTGGCATTCCTATACACCAACAACAAGACAGAAGAGAGAGAAATTAAAGAGTCAATCCCATTTATAATTGCACCCAAAACCATAAGATACCTAGGAATAAATCTAACCAAAAGACAAAGAATCTATACTCAGAAAACTATAAAATACTCATGAAAAAAATTGAGGAAGACACAAAGAAATGGAAAAACGTTCCATGCTCATGGATTGGAAGAACAAACATTGTGAAGATGTCAATGCTACCTAGAGCAATCTACACATTCAATGCAATCCCCATCAAAATACCATCCACTTTTTTCAAAGAAATGGAACAAATTATCCTAAAATTTGTATGGAACCAGAAGAGACCCTGAATAGCCAGAGGAATGTTGAAAAAGAAAAGCAAAGCTGGCAGCATCACAATTCCGGACTTCCAGCTCTATTACAAAGCTGTCATCATCAAGACAGTATGGTACTGGCACAAAAACAGACACATAGATCAATGGAACAGAAGAGAGAGCCCAGAAATGGACCCTCAACTCTATGGTCAACTCATCTTCGACAAAGCAGGAAAGAATGTCCAATGGAAAAAAGACAGTCTCTTCAACAAATGGTGTTGGGAAAATTGGACAGCCACATGCAGAAGAATGAAATTGGACCATTTCCTTACACTACACACAAAAATAGACTCCAAATGGTTGAAAGACCTAAACGTGAGATGGGAGTCCATCAAAATCCTAAAGGAGAACACAGGCAGCAACCTCTTCAACCTCAGCCGCAGCAGCTTCTTCCTAGAAACATCGCCAAAGGCAAGGGAAGCAAGGGCAAAAATGCACTATTGGGATTTCATCAAGATAAAAAGCTTTTGCACAGCAAAAGAAACAGTCCACAAAACCAAAAGACAACCGACAGAATGGGAGAAAATATTTGCAAATGACATATCAGATAAAAGGCTAGTATCCAAGATCTATAAAGAACTTATCAAACTCAACACCCAAAGAACAAATAATCCAATCAAGAAATGGGCAGAAGACATGAACAGACATTTTTCCAAAGAAGACATCCAAATGGCCAACAGCCACATGAAAAAGTGCTCAACATTGCTCAGCATCAGGGAAATCCAAATCAAAACCTCAATGAGATACCACCTCACACCAGTCAGAATGGCTAAAGTTAACAAGTCAGGAAACAACAGATGTTGGCGGGGATGCAGAGAAAGGGGAACCCTCCTAAACTGTTGGTGGGAATACAAGTTGGTGCAACCACTCTGGAAAACAGTATGGAGGTTCCTCAAACAGTTGAAAATAGAGCTACCATACAATCCAGCAATTGCACTACTGGGTATTTACCACAAAGATACAAATGTAGGTATTCGAAGGGGTATATGCACCCCAAGGTTTATAGCAGCAATGTCCACAATAGCCAAACTGTGGAAAGAGCCAAGATGTCCATCGACAGATGAATGGATAAAGAAGAAGTGGTATATATACACAATGGAATATTATGCAGCCATCAAAATGAATGAGATCTTGCCATTTGCAACAACGTGGATGGAACTGGAGGGTGTTATGCTGAGTGAAATAAGTCAATCAGAGAAGGACATGTATCATATGACCTCACTGATATGAGGAATTCTTAATCTCAGGAAACAAACTGAGGGTTGCTGGAGTGGTGGGGGGTGGGAGGGATGGGGTGGCTGGGTGATAGACATTGGGGAGGGTATGTGCTATGGTGAGCGCTGTGAATTGTGCAAAACTGTTGAATCACAGATCTGTACCTCTGAAACAAATAATGCAATATATGTTAAGAAAAAAAAAAGAAGAAGAAGATAGCAGGAAGGGAAGAATGAAGGGGGGGAAATCGGAGGGGGAGACAAACCATGAAAGACGATGGACTCTGAAAAACAAACTGAGGGTTCTAGAGGGGAGGGGGTGGGGGGATGGGTTAGCCTGGTGATGGGTATTAAAGAGGGCATGTTCTGCATGGAGCACTGGATGTTAGGCACAAACAATGAATCATGGAACGCTACATCCAAAACTAATGATGTAATGTATGGTGATTAACATAACAATAAAAAATTAATTAAAAATTCAAGATAATGACTGTCTGACAAACACAATTTAATATTCGCAGTATATTACACTATTATCATCTCTACAAATAAGAACTCAATTTAATTCTCACAACAAACCTACATACTTTATTGAGATTTTCACCTATATTGTATAATGAGGAAACTGAGGCACAGAGAAGTAAAATAACTTACCCATATCACATAGCTGGGAAATAGCAGAGTTTGGATCTGCACCCAGGCTGGTAGACTCCAGAGGCCATGTATTTAACACCAGCTCTATGCTGCCACATCCCCAGTAAAAGCCTTCAATAGTTTCTTGTCATGCTCAGAATAAGTTCCTTGCTGTGGCCCTCACATAGTGTGACCCTGCAGATCTTCCCAAGTTCATCTCTTCTGCTTCCCTTTTGCCGACAATGTTGCAACCACATTGGCCTTTCTTTTCCTTTGACAAGCCAAATTATTTTCCCAGGATCTTGAAACTGGTTATTCCCTCTGCCCTAATACCCATCCCTTTGATCATCATATGGCTGTCTTCTCTCTGGCCTTCAGATCCCACTTTACGTGTCACCTCCTAACAGAGATCTTTATGATCACATGCTGAAAGAAGCCACCCGGTTACTGCCTAATAAAACAACCTATTATATATTTCTTTGTAACAGTTATAACTTACTGATATTTTTCTTGTTTAAGCATTTATTTTCTTTTCCTTCATTAAGAATGAAAGCTTTAAGAAAACAGGGACTTCATCTCATTCACTGCTCTCGCTCCAATAACATTGCTTTCCAATCTCTTGACATTGTAGGACACATGGAAATAATAAAAAAAAATAATAAAAAATAATTTGGGTAAATTGAAGGAGATTTAGCATCTTGATATGGGGCTTAACAAAAAAATATTATCTTCAGTATATAATTATAATAAGACAAATAGGATACAAATACTAGGGATCACATTAAATATTAAACTTGTATAACATTTTCAAATAAAACCTTTACAAAATTTTAATATGAAATATGAGCTGGCATTTATGAATATACTATCTTCTATTAAGCTTTGGGCTTAAGAGCAAAATGTCTGATGAGTTTTTAATGATGATATTTTCAATTTCTTTTTATTTTTTTTTAAGATTTTATTTTTTTATTTGACAGAGAGAGAGCAAGAGCAGGAACACAAGCAGGGGGAGTGGGAAAGGGAGAAGCAGGCTTCCCGCTGAGCAGGGAGCCCAATGTGGGGCTTGATCCCAGGACCCTGGGATCGTGACGTGAGCTGAAGGCAGACGCTTAATGACTTAGCCACTCAGGCACCCTGATATTTTCAAATTCTTAATAGCATCAATGAGTAACTTTTTTACAAAAAAAAGATAAAAATTTTGTAACAAAAGAAATATATTTATAGTAGCTATCAGATTGTTCTTATTTTCATCAATAAACATAATGTTGTAATATCTTGTTATAATGGGAATGTTCAAACTTTCCAGCTTCAGAATAACAAAGAAGCTCTAATTTGCAGTATATATATGTATATATATATATTTATCTTTGAAGCAGTCATCATTCAGCTAACCAGGTTACTGTGGCAAGAGCGTATCTGCTGCAAATGAGCTTAAGAATCTTCCATATGTGAGGACAGCACTCAATGGTGCCACTTGGTGCTCTATTCCTTTGGTGTCCTCATTGGGTTTCTTTGCTTCCTCTTCCTTAATGGGAAGCTGCCCATTTTTCTCCATGGATATCAGGAACACATATTCATCAGTTCAATAAGTCCCATATTCATGATGAGTAGAGAAGAGCTCTTAGCTAACTGTTTAAATAGATTTTCTCTTTGGCTAGCCTCAGTGAGTTGGGACAAATTCATGACTGCTGGACATGAGATGACCATGTGGTGCCTCCCTTTGAGGTTCTTCTGATGGGGCACCCAGGTAGTGGCTACTGTCTCCAGTGAGCTCTGACCTCTCAAACCAATGGCCACCAATGGTGACCTGAGAGGTTTTACTTAAAACCTTGCTACTCAAAGCTTTGCTTTGGGTTTAAGTGTGGTCCATACCAGTGTGGTTTTAAGGGTGGTCCATACCAGTTTCATTGATATCACTTTGATCTTTGTTAGAAATGCAGAATCTTAGTCCATTGGTTATGAATCTGCGTTTATTTGTTTTGTTTTGTTTATTTGTTTATTTTTTAAGTAAGCTCCACGCCCCACATGGAGCCCAATGTGGGACTTGAACTCACAACCCTGGGGCCCCTGAATTTGCATTTTAACAAGAATTCCCTCCTAATTATTATGCACATTAAATTTTAAGGATTGCTTTAGAACACTACTTTGTACAGAATAAGTTGGCAACCAATAGTTTTGGAATAATACTGTGTGAATTATATAATGGAAACGCAGAGAACTGAAAGGATATTGCAGTGTTTTATGTTATTTTTAAGGACCTTGCCATGATTTACACTTATACAAGCACACACAGCTTATCTGAAAAAAAAAAAAAAACATGCAAAATGTAGATGCCTGCAAGTAAGGCAAAACTTGTCATAATGGTGCTACTTAGAGGTTTAGGATGAATTGTCTGAATAACTGAAATCTTACTTTTTTTTGTTCAGCCATCTTTCTGAAAGCAATAATTTTCATAAAACACATGCCAACTTGCCTCTTTTGCTTTCTGTCATGTTTCTGCATATAACATGTATATGTATTAAATGCATATAATACATACATGTATAATGGTAAGCATGTCTCCATGCGCTCAAAATAAGACCAATAATTTTTTTAATCCCTGTTCAGTTTATTCACTCAGTCAGCCAACTCTATAAAACATCCATCTTTCCAGCTTTTCCTTTCTTTTTCTTTTCTTACCTCCTCCCCATTTCCTAACTGGCCTTAGAAATGAATATTCCAGGAATTGAGACATCAAATATTTGCAACTTCAGGCTGTTCCGGACTTTGTCAGTACTTCTGAGGTCAATCAGGGTTAAGGGAATTTGTTAAGCTTTATTTTTTATGTCAGTACAAAAATCTCCTTTTTGCTGTTTTTATTTTCTCATTGGTATCCCTGGTTATGCTTACTGGTTGTCACTGGGATTTTCCAAAATTAATTACAAGTTACAGTATCTAGTTGGCTGTCTAGTTTGATTCTTTTCATTCTTCACACCACAGATTTTTTTTTTTTAGATTTATTTATATTAAAGAGAGAGAACAGTCAGGAGGGGAAGAGGGAGAAGGAGAGAGAAACTCAAGCATACTCCTCGCTGAGCGTGAAGCCAGATGCAGGGCTTGATCTCACAAGCCCGGGATCATACTTGAGCCAAAACCAAGGGTTGGAGGCCCAACCAAGTACACCAGCCAGGTACCCCCACAGCATAACTATTTATTGGACATCCACTCTAGGTATGACACTTACCTAGGATGCTTAATCAGATAGGATGTCATAGGTTATGCTGCAGAAACAAAGAATGCACAAATCTTAGTGCCATGTTAAAAGGACTATTTATTTCTCACTCAGAGTACATTTTCATCATAGATCAACAGTAAACTCTACCATCATAGCCATTCAAGGGTCCAAGCTGATGCAGATTCTATCTTCATATCTGCTGCCATGGTATCATGGCAGGGGTTGGGAATAAGGTGAACCATACACTGGCTCTTAAAACTTACACCAAGAAGTGACATACATTGCTTCTCTCACATTCTGTTTTCCAAAGGACGTCATAAGGTTGTGCCTAACTTTAAAGGGATTGAGGAAGTATAATCCTACCATGTGCCCAAAAGGGGAAGGGCCATCTGAATAGTCCTAACATCACAGCTCTATCTAAGGAGAAATCAAAAAACACACAAGCACAAGCCTGTTTTCGAAGACTTTAGAAACTAGGTGTAAACAGAGTTGAGTATCAGATATAAAATGTTCTAAGTCTCAGAGTGCAGTGCTAAGAAAAAAAGTGGTTAAGAATTTCAGAGTTAGAAGAAATAAACATGGATTAGTGAGTCAGGGAAGCATATAGACAAGGTGAGACCATGTATAAATTGCTGGATTCAAGTGTGAAATGAAATGAGTAAGGATATTCATGGTTGTAACCATAATGGATGAAGCAGAGGTGGAAGCACGCTACTGAAAAGTATGTATGAACTGACCAGAGAAAATACTGAAAATATTTATTCCAATAGGAGCAAAGAGTCCCTTATAGCTAATAGAAGGCAAACCTGGATAGACCCAGTAGGAATAGGTTATTAAGAACCTCGAATGCCAATTAAGATGTGTGCACATTACCTTTAATATGGACTCCTTTGGATTTGCTCACCTTTGACCTTCTCTTTAGCCTTTTGATGATGGTCCACCACATTGCAGTGATGGACCACTATATTACAGACTGACAAAACATAAACCAGGGGAAAATGTGGGACTTTGTTAGAGAACAGGGTTACAAAGACATTTACACCTTTCTTCGTGGAATATAGGTGCACTAATAATAAGAAAGAAATGCCCAAGAAGCCTATCTGGCTCTAAGCATTTGGGGGTCATTAGAAACAATGCAAAGTCCAAATGAAACAAAAACTCTAGTTTCAAAGTAACATATAGCTGGTAATGTTTTATCAGAGCTACAGGAAATAGGCTTCTTAGGGGAAGAAGAGGAGTGATGATGGAAAAAGTGTGGGCCTGGACTCCAGTAGCCCTATAGCCTCATGGCAGAGAGCCCTCTTACTAGCAGTATGATTTTGGACCTAACATCTTTCTGGATGTCAGTTTCTCCACTTGTGAAAATAAATGTGTTGAGCTTATACAATCCTCAAAACTACATGTTTAAATATTTTTCTTCTTGGTTTATCAATAAACAAATATTAAGGATAAAATATATGGCATTAAATCAATAGAGATATACTAAAAGTCTTTTTGATAGGAAAACTTATGTAAAAGATGAGAGACTATGTAACAAAATAACTAGCAATGCAGGAAACCTAGTGACGTCAAACTCTTACATATCACGTTTCAAAGCAATGTTAATGATAGTTTAGTGGGCAGAACCTTTTTGTGGGACTTAGAACAATCTGTTCCCATCGTCACCATGGTCTTACTTTATGACTTCAGCAAGTTACTACAAGTAAACCACCTCAAGCACAATTGGATGGGAGTCAGTTTTTAGTTATCCAACAGAAAGATGTTGTAATATAAGTACACATTTAAAGGTATAATTGAATTTTCTCTGCTGCTGTTATTTTTGCCAACTTCACCTTATCATCACATACATCCTGTGACTGTGTCTTCAACCCCTTCAGTTACATTTCCATGTAACTATTATACTTCTGTGACATTCTGGCTATAATATAATGCTCTGTAATTTTCTGTGAGAATATAATATTAATGTCCATTTTGGAGGCAAAAGCAAACTCAGATAAGATAACGGATATGGGAGGCTTCCTCTATAGTTTAAAAATAAATTCAGTGATCTTCCATTCTTCTGCTTTGATAAATGGATTAAAAGAAAGAATTTTACCAAGTCATGAATTAAAATCTGCTCAGAATAGACCAAGAAATTCCCTAGTGAGATGTACTGATCTTAGATGGTCTGTCAGTTGTTGGTAATTCTTAACCCTTTATTTTTCTCAGTGAAAACTGCAGTCTCCTTAGGGGAGAGCCACATGTTATGGTATTCTTTACACCTGGAGTTTTAGGTAAACCCAGATAGAAAAACTTTGATGAGGATTTTAATGTTATGCAAGTCATTAGATCAACCATATTTTTTTACAATAGAAATTCTGATCTTCAAAGCAGGGAAATTCATTCTTCCCCCAGATTTTTATAATTAGCTGAAGACAATTTTAAAAATAACTTAGTTTCACCATCTACTTAGCTTCACTACCATTGTGTTCTGTATGTGATCCATCTTCCTGGGACTTTTATAAAGACAGATATGGAACTGGATCAGCTTATAGAACTGAATTATTTTAATTCATTCTAATTAGGGCTCTATAAGGAACTTGAAGCCATGACAGAGCTCAGCATCCTTGGAGCCAGTTTTGTAAGTGAAAATGAATGAATCAAATGGATTTGGAGTCATGTTCTGCATGGCAACCTAAGAGTCACCTTGCTCCTCCCTAACCTGCTTGTCACTGTTCCCATCCCATGTCCCAGTCACCAAGGACTTGTGAATGGAACCTTACCTTTCCATTCCCTTTTCCAGTTCAGTCATTCCTCATTTCTCTTCTAGATTACCACAGCAGCCTCCTAACTATTCTCCCCCTCTCCAATTTGCTTCTCTCCCACCTCTCACACTCCTTCCCCACCATTCCTCCCAACTTGTTTGGGGTTATCCTCACCTCCTCTGAAAAGACTTTCTTGAGTCCCCTAGTCTAAACTGAGTTAATTTCTGAGTATAACCCTCGTGCTTCCTGCAGTCTAGCCCTTTCTATGTGGCTTGGTAGGTGCATATTTCTCTGCTCCTCTCTGAAGTGGAAGTTACTAGAGGAAGCTACTAGTGGAAGCTACTAAAGGATGTTATCTTCATTGGATCTTTAAAACCTAGCACACAATGTTGGCACAAAACAGTCCCTTCATAAATATTTGTTGGATGACTATATGAATAAGTAAGTTATTAATAAATTAGTAAACAATCAAACAAGAAATAGAAACACAAAGAATTAGTCATGCAAGTGTAATTTCAAATCAAGGAATTTTGCTAAATTCTACTCCTGAAACTAATAGTACTCTATATGTTAACTAACTAGAATTTAAAATAAAAACTTGAAACAAAATAAAACAAACAACAACAAAAACAAATCAAGGAAATGTGAGTGATTTCTGTCTACTGCTTGTCCAGATTCCTAGTAATTTAAGATGCAGTTCCAAGTCATGGCTGGAGAAAAATAAGTGTGCTATTATGAAGCATGCTAAGCAGTTCAACTCTGCTATTTGTACAATAGTGGTCAACAGCACATTAGCTAATGTAAAAAGCTCTGCAGTAGGCATTGCTTGGAAGCTGACCCCAAATGCGCAGAAGATGGGAAATGGAAGCAATAAAGCTCCCATACTCTTTTATAAGACCATAAATCAGTTCTTAGAATAGAAAAACAATCATATAAATTTCCTTCTTTTCTGCACCAAAATAGCAAGCTTTTCACTGCTTGTTCTTTTCCTTATCCATGAAATTTTGATTGATATGATAACCCTGAAATAGATTACCCAGACAACTGATAAACCTTTCCTATGGTGGCCAGTCAGATGAAATTTTTCTACATCCTTTCTCTTGAAAACAAAATCTCTTTTTCTAGGGTCTTATATTGTGAATACTTGATTCCAACTTCACCTTCAGCAGATTTCTTTAATATCCAAGCATAATTATGTACATGACCTTGCACATGAAAAAGGGATGACATCTGTTATGCTGTCACTATCAGAAATGTGAAAGTACTCTGATCTTTTCCTTATTTATACTCAAATAGTACTCAGAACCTGTCTTAGTCTGTTTAGGCTGCTATAATAGAATATCATAGACTAGGAGGCTTATAAACAACATAAATTTATTTCTCATTGTTGTGGGGACTGGGAAGTCCAAAATCAAGACACCAGTAGATCTCATGTTAGGTGAGGAACTGCTTTCTGGTTCATAAATGGCCATATTCTAGCTGTATCTTCATAGGGCAGAAGGGGCAAGGGAGCTCACTGTGGTCTATTTTATAGGCACTAATCCCTTTCATGAAGCCTCTGCCCTTATGACTAATCACCTCCCAAAAACCCACCTCGTCATAACATCACATTGGGGGATAGGACTTCAACATATGAATTTTAGGGAGACACATTCAGTCTATAATAGAATCCTTCAGGGCAATGAGGTTATATAAAATATGATTTGTGTCCAAAATGATTTGTCTCAGTCTTTTTGAGATCTTTGTTTTCTTTCCAATAGATTAGAGATAGGTATAATGTTTAGTTCCATTTAAGACATTTGAATCATCCCCTTGGATTTAATATATTGAAGTTGGATCAACTTAACAATCAAACCAACTTACCTATATTCATACCCAGGATGTAGTCATCTACTTTAAGATGCGGCTTTTTATTCCTTAAAAGCCATATCAAAATCACAGTCAGAAAGTAAGAAGACATCAAAAGACACATGCTCCCTGCTGCATTAATGAGTATTTGAATCCTAGTGTATTTCTCTTGAAATGACTATATTGAACATAATAGTTGACTCAAATGATACTTCCTATGAATTAAAAAAAAAAAGGATTTTTGCAAAAGAACATTATGATCAGTTCATTTTGAAGAAATGAGAAGCAGCTCAAGTTCTCATTTATATTGAGGACAACCACCTGGGTTCTCAGTGATAAGTGCCATAAATGTGCAGAAAGTCAGTTACTCTATGATGCCAAGTTAAACAACTCACTTGTGCAATATTCCTACCCTGGTGTTTGAGCATTAGGCATGAGCTGGGCCTCTTCCATGTGGCAGTTCAGAAAAAACAGCAGTAAAATGATTTTTAAACAAACTGAGTCATACAAGTGATGGAAGGATGATGGAAACCAAGAACACATTGATTGCATTTGCATATCTAATCACTCCCTGCAACAGGTGGTCCATTACGCATACCTCTCCCCTACGAGGACCAGAAGCCAGTGGGGGACAGGCCTTCTGTTAATTCCTATTTCACTACTTACACACACATAATTCACTGCACATAGTAGAGTATCATTTGAAAGCTGTGCTCTGGGAAATGTTGGTAAGTATAACTAAACCAAAAATGAAATACTCTGTGTTTGTTGGATTAAGTAAAATTAAATGTGATTCTTTACCAAAGGATCCCTTTAATATTTCTTGAATTTAAAAATGTACATTAAGTCTCTCTAAATAGAGTATGCAATGTACTCATGCTTACTTGATCACAGAGCTTTTCCTTTGAGAGAGACTTTCAGAAAACACTTGAATGGAATCAGAAAACACTGACATAAATGTAGCCACAAATTACGAATAAGGGCCTACGTTTTTCTGGTACCCCTGAAACTGACTTACCAAGTTGTCAAAAGAAAGATTTTGATTTCTCTTCACATTAACTCCAGATCTTAAATTTTTCCCACTTAAAAAAGAAAAGATGAGTGAAATAATGCAGGTATAATCTGGATGCACAATCCATTAAGATGGGCAATATAAGTATACTTTGTGGGTGTGTTTGTTTTTTTAATGAGAACCCTTCTCTTTAGGAGAGTATCACTTCAAATCTATATATCTTTTCAAATTTTAGATTGCTGGTAGTGTACATTCAAGCCCTCTCAATGGGTTGTTCCTCAGTTTCCCTCGTAATTTGGAGTGGATTATAAATAATCACTTCATTCAGGGAAGATGGGACGCACATGACAATCAATACCACTAACCACCACAAAACTGGTCTGCTTTTCTGCTCAAAATCAGTTGACCTGCTACAATAAAGACACAAATTTGACTGGATAAGTTCAAGTTGATGCCATTCCAACTGCCTCTTATTTTTAAATTACTGCTGCTACTGACTGACAAAATGTCTTTGAATTGGAGAGACCAGTGGAGAGCTAAGTGACAGAAAAAACATTTATCAACGTCTTTGACAACTGCTAGCACCAGTTTGCATCATTCTTTGAAACTTGGTACCTGTGCTGTTATTGACCAACAGATTAATCAGTAAGATGTGGGTGAAACCAGCAGGATGGCTGCACCTGCCTCAGCTCCCAGGAACTTTTTTTTTTTAACAGACAAGGAGTTAAATCTATTTTATTAAAAATTAGTTTTGATAAATAAAAAGCCCCAACTCTTTCAAATATCTATAAAAAATAAGCTATTGAATATATTGTGAGTTATGACAGAGATGACAATTAGCAAAACAGTATAATTTGAGGAAATATGTCCCCCATTTGTAGAAAATTACATCTATTTGCACTGGCCTTTCCCAGCATACAACATCTAAGAATTAACAAGGCCCCTGACATTTGGAAGAACACCAAGATCCTTATGTTGATGGATTGAATGTGCTTGGCATATATTCCATACTTCATCACATAAAGGTATACAAATTAAACACAAAAACTAGGACCAGTAAACTTAACTTTAATAAAATACAAAAGATACAGAACTGATTAAAAAATGCTGGCAGGTTTTATTAATCCGATCAGTTTTAAATAAAGAAATAACCAGAGGAAATTAATAATTACACTATTCTTTACTTCTCTGACCATCTTTTATAGATGAAATAATTTAGAAGGGTTTCAAATTGAGACTGTTCCAATTCATTGATTTCTAAGTCTTCCATTTGCTATGCCATGTATGTAAACAATATAGACAGTCAATATCAGGAATGACAGCTCCAGAAGACTGTGGGCTCAGTTAGAGGGAGATTTTAAATTCCTCACATAAGGTCCTGTGGTAGAGACATTTACTCTTCACTGAATATCCATGTGTTCTCCCATACTTCCTGCCCTTGAAAGGTTAGGCAATGTGTGCAAGCTCTAGCGTATAGACCATGAAAAAAAAAAAGTGGCATGGGTCATGCATATTAAAACATTGAAAAGAAGCTTCTTAAGTAACCTCTGATGCTTTATGTTGAGATGTCAGATCATCTGTCTGCCTGGGTTTTTGAGTAGCTGCATGTGCCAAAGCCCTGAAGCAATCTGCACTGTCTAGGTAATAGGAAAAAAAAATTAACTTTTACTGAGTTAAGCCCCTGAGATTTGGAAGCCAAATAGTTACCTTGGCATAATCTAGCCTACTTAGACTATGGCCAGTGTTCCTTTGCTGTAATTCTCTAAGCATAT
The DNA here is from genome assembly GCF_009762305.2 of Zalophus californianus. NCBI lineage: Eukaryota > Metazoa > Chordata > Mammalia > Carnivora > Otariidae > Zalophus > Zalophus californianus. The sequence continues at coordinate 122,689,863 of NC_045599.1, read as the reverse complement.
AAGGACATAATGCATTATGATGAGATACAGGCAAGTATCTCATCAGCAAGCCTTGAGCACCATTCTGAGAAGATAGATCTTTACACTGAATGCAATGATTTATTTTAAGCCATAAGAATGAAATAGGTGTCTTGGGAGAGAAACTGTTCTAGTTATTCCTTGGACAAGGAATCTTACAATATTTCTCAAAGTATGGGTCAAAATTACCTGGGGAGATTCTTAAAAGGCAAACAAGCCAACAGATTCCCAAGAAGCATCCAACATGAACTGAATCACAGTCTAACTGGTACCTGGAGCCTAGAAATCCATGTTTTTAAAAAGCACCCCATGTGCTATTTAAGTATGAAAACTACTAGGGCAAAAGGGATCAAGTCTGGAAATGCAGAGTCCAGCTCACAGTTAAGAAAGCTGAGGACCTAAACCAAAGAAGAGCCAGGAAGAATGGAAGGAAGGCATGTATTCTGGAGGGACTAGGAGAGAATGTTTAGATGGATGAAAGGCAAGTGTGGAGACCAGACTTCTGGGTGCTACTCTGGTATGTTAGAGAACAACGAGTAAGAATGTTATGAAAGAGGAAGTGAGAACCGTTTGACTATTTGGGGTCTGAGCAAAGGTCATTTAAGGCCATACATCAATACTAGACAGTCTTACTTTTGGAAATCATATCCCACATTACAACAAAAAGTCTTAAATGTATTCATTTCACATTAAACACAATTTGCTTAAAACAAGGTGGTATCTGGTTTGTGGCTATTGGAATAGTTGACATCATGCCATATATTGTTTTGATATTGAAGTTTTCTTTTTCGTATCTTGGTGACATGTTTTTCCAGGCTCAAAGTTTCCCAAAGCTCAGGAAAAGTTCTAAGTTCCCAGGCCTATGCCTGAAGGATAAAGAAACATTCAAGTGAAGACATCTAGAGTGAACTAAATATATGGTGTAGAACAGGAAGGAGTGGACATCCTAAGGTGATGGTCATCATCATAGAGACGGTGATGCAGGTTGGGAGAGGTTGAGCCTTTCCAAAATAGGGTGTTCTCATCTTGGTTACTATCAAGTCTATTTGCACAATAAAAAAGTACCCTAAATTTATATAGCACTAGATCTTTCTAATCCATCAATAATATTTCATATAAATTTATCTGTTCTCAAGTTAGAAGAAAGCTAATATTTTTATATGGAAAATAACTCCCAAACAGATTAAAAGCTCAATAGCTCATTACATTAAATTTTCTAATTCTGTAGAAAAATGATTAACCACAGCTTTATTCTCTATAGGTACATTTTAATCATATGTTTGCACAATTAATTTTATTAGTCATTTCTCATGAGTATATTATTTAAGCTTTATATGTATGAAGTAATAAAACAACAGGAGCTTAGGTAGGTGGCTTGCAAAAATTAACCAATAGTTTTTCATACCCTCAATCAAATTTTGAATAAATGAGATAATTTTTAAATGATTTTTTTTGCACTTTTCTTAAGAGTTAAGCTTAAATTGTTAACTCTGGGAATATCACTTGATGAAGACTTTCTGTTCTCTAGTTTACATTTTAGCCTCAGAAAGAGATCCTGTGAGCTCAGATAACCACTGTCAAGATATCAAGATGTTTTCTATGATATTTCTATGATAACAACCAATGGCATTCTGTTAGTACTAGTCCCTAAAAGCAAAACAAGATAGATGAAAAAATGTGTCAAATGACAATTCGCAACTCCTGCCTGAAGGAGCCACATAGAACTTTTTCAGTCATACGTTTTATTGAAAGCTCCTAAAATGTTTTATTAACCTTCATTAATGTTCATAGTTTCCAAGTACTTGCTAAAGTGGTCATTCTGTTATTTCCAGAGCACCAAAAAGGAAACTGATGCTAGCAAGGGAAGATGTAAACTCTGGATGGCAACAGAATGGTAACTCACTTAGCTCATCACTTCCCTGTAACAGCTGAGATACTCAGATGTGATATAAAGACACAGGTGTTGGGGCCAAGAGACAGGTCCCTCATCTCTGCACACCTATTATCTGGCCTAGTTTCTTTAGTTCCAACCTCTTGGAAACTTGGAATAGATTTGTAACTACCTAAAAATTGTAGAAAGAGAAACAAATACACTAGTTTTTCCATTCACTTATATATATATGGGAACATTTATATTAGGGAAAATCTTTATCATTAGATGAATTCTGAAATGAGATGGTTAAATCAATTAGTTGGTTAGACAGAGGAAAAGAAAGTTACAAAGAATCTGTAGAATTTTATATGTCCAACTGTATACAAAAATTAAAGCCTAACCCTTTATTACTGTTTTAAAAAGCATTTAAGTGTATGTGGAAAATATGGTGAAGGAGAAAACAGTAAGATTCAACACTATTGGGTATAGCATTAAAAAGAAAAAAGATAAATCAGACTATGCATGTGTGTGTTGAATGGAATAAGTATCTCTAATGTAAATAGGCTAGAAAAAGAAAGCATTTGCGTAAAAAATGTTTTTCAGTAGAAAAAATTAAGTCAGATTGAGTGACTTTTCACAATTTGATTTTTCTTTTTCTCAGGAAAAAGAGATGGCATGGCTATGTTAGCTTTTACTCAATTTGCTATGTAGCCTATTTGATTTCTGCCAGATTTATTGGTTTAGTCAATGATAAGTAATGGTTAATTTTAGTGACAAACAGCATGTTTGATTTAGGAAAACAAAGCCAAATAGCTAAAAAGAGTTTTTTAGATTCACTGTCCAGGGAAAAGCTTGTCTTGGATTTTTCCATGGAAAAAAATGATTTGTTTTCATTTCGATCCAAAGAGAGGGAAGTGTGATTCTTTCAGATTGCTAAGATAATTTCTCCTGAATTCAAATGAAAACAATGAAAATCTAAACCAGACAAGGGTGATACATCAGGATTTAAAAATTGCCAGGGTACAGGCGCCTGGGTGGCTCAGTCGGTAAGCAGCTGCCTTCGGCCGAGGTCATGGTCCCAGAGTCCTGGGATCGAGCCCCACATCGGGCTCCCTGCTCGGCGGGAAGCCTGCTTCTCCCTCTCCTGCTCCCCCTGCTTGTGTTCCCTCTCTCGGTGTGTGTGTGTCTCTCTCTGTCAAATAAATAAATAAAATCTTTAAAAACATAATAAAATAAAAATTGCCAGGGTATTCAGATTATATGATTTAAAAGTTCACCTGTGGAGAGCTTTCTTATTCTGCATTAACGTTAAGAATTTAGAAGTGTGTGTCTGAGGCACATTTTAAACTCCTTCAAGTTCTTTGGGCACAAAAGGCAAATTGCATTTCCATGCAGAAAAACCACTGTTGACTTGGAAAGTAAAATGTGACTAAGTTGTGACTATCTCAAAAAAAAATACATGCAGCAGGACATGCATTTGAGAACTGTAATCATAAAGGTGAGAAGCTCTGACTTGAGAAGCCATTTCCTTCCTTGAGCTGTAATGATTAAACCTAAATATTCAGATGGTCTTGCATGCCCACTTTTAAAAACAGCTTTTTACACCTTTTGATAAATCCAGAATCTTCAGAAGATGTAGATGGGCAAGTCACCTAATGTCAAATACCATTTCAGTTCTCTGGCCCTTGGCTTATACTTTTAATGCTCATTCTGTTACATTGTATTATGTTTATTGCTTTCCAAAGAACGCATGTAATAATGACCATACAAGGAGTGACTCCTCTGGAATCCTCTTCAGAAACTGTGTCTGATTCAGCTGATACTTTCTTTCCTCACCTTAAAACCCTATTAACATTCAAAGTGACCACCAGAGTTTATCATCCCTGCGATGCTGACATACTCAGAAAATCCTTGGTTTATCGATTTGTCCCAAATACCATGCCTTGACCCCAAAGTAAGAAAGTTAGCATTTTCTATCTTCTTTCTCTGCCTGTTGCAGGGGCTTTATGTGTTTCTCAAATAGGCACTTTATCTTCTCATAAAAGTATGCTGCTTATGTTTTCCTTTAAGTGTGCCACTTGGTTTGCCTTTTCCTCCCCTCATGCTGTCCAACTTCTCTATGTTTTTAAAGACCAAGTTCAAAAATAACCACCACTGTGAAATCCTCCTCAGTCATCCCAGCAAGAATTAATTAATGCTGTTGGCATAGAACAAGGAGTCTTAGGGGCAGATGTGTGGTATTTTCCTCTTTACACAATGTAGTCCTGTCTCCAAAAGCTAAACTGTCATAGCACCACTACTACTCTCAGAGACTAAAGTGATGGGTCAAGGTCTCTCATTTTTTGGCTTCTGCGTTTCAGTTTGCTTAAGTTTCCAGGACCAAGGTAACCACTAGGGAAGGTTTAATGATCTCAGTGGTTGTTCCTACTGATTTACTTTGATGTTGAATCCAATGAGACTCTACTTATTTCATTGTAGTTACAAATCCTGATGCTGCTTCTTGCCACGGACCCAAGTTAGGCTACTGATTTGTACTCACTTTTATGTCTTTATTTTTACAGCTTGGAGTTTTTCATTCCAAGCACAATGTTTGAGAATTCAGAAGCATTTGTGTTCAGAAATCTCCCATCTTTCAAGATTCTCATGAACTTGGATAGAATTCCAGAATGTCTTTACGAATACATCCCTTTAGAGATATGCCCTCATGCAAGCTATTTTGGGATGGCTCTGTGAAAGGAGTGGAGAAGTAGGCACCAGCTATAGTCATTCCCATGTTTATAATGTTTTTTTCCAACACTTGCCCACAAATAGCATTTTGTTATGATTTTTCTTATTTTCATCTGTCCTGCATAAATTAGAAGATGCATGCAAATTCTGGGTTGGAAAATAGCAGAAGAAATAAAAAGCATATTCAGGGAAGTGTTTTAGAACTTGCCCTTCCTTAGTGGAGAAGACTCCTGCTATATGCAACCGGAAGGGATTTGGTGCTTAAAAACCTAAGTGGACATTGGGGAGGGTATGTGTTGTAATGAACACTGGGTATTATATAAGACTGATGAAGAATAGACCTGTACCTCTGAAACAAATAATACATTATATGTTAATTAATTGACTTTAAATTAAAAATAAATAAATAAAATTCCAAATGAATAAAAAAACTTAAGTGGAATTAGATTTTAAAAATAGTCTGAAGTAGAGTGCTGGATGGATTATTCAAAAATAGGGACAATCATTTATAAAATTTCATGCTGTCAGTGCCTCTAGAGGGTGGTCATTCACAAATCATTGATTCTTGTCTTGAAGTGGTACATTTCTTATGGTCAAATTTTGAAACCTACTTTTTATAATGCCCTCCAACTTTAATTTGATAAAATAATACTTTTAAGCGTAGAGATCCAATTTAGGAAGCGTTAAAACATCTTTCAGTCATTTTACTCATCTTTCTGCTAAAAAAAAAATTCATGGAAATGAAAATAAGCATTCTGTGAAAGACGTTCCATTTGAATTTTTGAAAACTCAACCTGATACTGTAGGGACTAGCACCAACGAACACAACCAATGTACATACATAGTATGCACGGGTTTCTTATTTCCTAGAAATTTTACCATACTTAAAGAACAAGGTGACACTGCGAAGGCTGCATCCACAGAGTACTCTCGAGTTTCTAGTTTTGCTCCAAAATTCCTCTTCTCGGGTGCAGAGAGATGGCCTCCCCTCTCAGATGGGCAAAGTCGTGCTGCAAAAACCCCCTCCTAACCAGAACAAGAAATCATAGTGGCAGTATATGCATCTAGTAAGTAAAACAAAAACACCCCAAGTAGTTCCAGAACATGACTTTAACACAGAGAACTGGAAGAGCAAGATAAACGAAAAGAAGTACTGAAATCTGAAGCAAGAAGTTTCACTTCTACCTTCTCCCACTAGTGCCTCTTATTGGCAGAACCTAATAGGAATCAAGTGGTCATAGGAGGCTGATAAATGCAGTCTGTAGACTTGTTTCACAAAATGACATAGCAGAGTCCAGAAGGGAGAATGGGATCTGAGAGTATCCAGATGCATGTCCAGCACAGGAGGCATTATGCTCTTCTGCCCACAATGAGTTGTGGGTTTTTCTGCATACTAAAAGTAGCTGCCTGGTCATCCACCCATACCCTTTCAACTGGTCCCTTTTGTTTCCTGCAGCCAATAGCAGTGGGTTACGTGAGTAATCTATCCCTCAAACTGACTTGATCTAGTGGGCCCACAGAGAAGAGAAAGAGATCCTGGATGTTTACCACTTCTACCCTACTATCGACTTGCATAAAGGAAAGGTGAAGGAGGGGTTAATTAGGGAGGAAGCACCAGCTGCTAGACAGCTCTTTGAAATCGAAAACACCTCATCAGGGAACTAGTCATCTCAGGGGAAGACAATTCAATTCCCCTTCTCCTGATCTCTAATTGAAGTTCCTGGAGTAGCAGAACATCACCTTAAAATATAGAAATGCAGAGGCTAGGAGACCACAACATCCATTAGGGAAATATTTATTTATCCTCGAGAATAGTTAGCTCAGATTGAATGGCTGGAATCACCACAAGCCCCAAATGGAGGATCTTAAGACTCAACATAACATAAATGTGAGTATATTTTGAAGTGGCTGCCCTATCCCACCCTCTCTTCTCAGAATCTCGTTCCAGACCTCAGCCCCTGTGGGATGCACATTGTGTCTTGTCCCATCACTTTCATTCTGGCCATCGCTAGCTGGATGAATGGGAGGCAACTGACTCCAAGTCAGTCAAAATGATCATCACTCAGTAACGAGAAAGTGAGGGTTCTAGAGGGTGGGGGGATGGGTTAGCCCGGTGATGGGTATTAAACAGGGCGCGTACTGCATGGAGCACTGGGTGTTATATGCAAACAATGAATCATGGAACACTACATCAAAAACTAATGATGTAATGTATGGTGACTAACATAATAAATAAATTAAATAAATAAATAAATAAATAAATAAATAAACAAACTCAAATCTTAGGGAAAAAAAGATTCTGTTTCCTTAGAAATATACTAAGAAACAGAGGGGCTGTGGACAGCTGGAGTAGGCGCACTTGAGAATTAGCATGTAATGATGTGGACTGAGTCACTGCACTGAGACAGAAAACTGCAGATAACAGAGGAAGTTGGTGTTGGTGGGGAAGTGACAAATCCAAGAGCTCCCACAGGAGAGAATATGCAGCAGAGAAGGAGGAAGAAAAACGAAGTGCGAGAGGAAGATCTGCTTCTATCCCTCGTGTGTTATATCCTGGTTCTAGGCCCCATAAAGCCTGTCTGGGCATAACATGCATTAAACATTGGTACTTTTAGGATGTATCCCACCTCTTTTTTTGAGTTAGCCGAATTGGTTTCCAAGGTAGCCCAAACTAAAGCAACAAACTTACTGAGCCAAGATGTACATCTAAAACAATGTTTTTTCCCAATGCTGAATTCCTAAAATGTTCAACCGGGTTTCTGAAAATTTATTTTTGTTAAATACTAAATAACTACAAGGTAATATTTATAAATTATATATGAGGTATAAAGTAAAAATACAATAAGCACCTGCATATCCACCACCTTGATGTGTTTTGTTCTATTCCTTCCCTCCCTTCCTCCACTATTCTAAATTTTGTATTCATCTCCCTCTTGCTTATTGTTAGAGCATTACCAGGAATGTCTGTATCCTTAAACAAGACACTTCTTCATTTTGCATATTTTTAATATTCATGTAAATGTATTATATGCTGTATCATCTTGTGAAATTAACATTTTTGCTCTAAAATATGCCTTGATATTAATCTTTAATCTTGTATGCAGGTATGCTGCATTCATTTCTATTGCTGTGTAGTATTTCTATTTCAACTATTACAGATCAAAATTTCATGTTTCATTTATTCTTTCAACTCTTTATGGACTTTGTTATTTGTTTCAGTTTCTTTTCATATTAAAACAGTATGCTACAGAATCTTTGTCATCATAGCCTGTGCAAATAAGCAGTTATGAGTGTATCCTTAGAATTTCTGAATAATAGGAAATACATATTTTCAATTTTGTTTAATAATTAAAAATTATTTTCTGAAATGGATGAACAAATTTAAAATCCTTCTGGTTGCTTCACCTTCTCATCAATACTTAAAATTTTCCCACTTTAAAATTTTTTTTCCAATGAGGCTTCTGTATGCGTTGTCTTCAGAACAGTAACACATTCACCAGAATATCTGTTACCATAGGTTTATGACCAAATGCTGTGGCCATGGGAACCTTTTGAAAATCCATAAGGTTGCTAATTGTCATTAATTTGCAAGAATATATGTCCTGAGAGTGCTTTGGCACTCTGATAAATTCAATGCATAGAAAATAATAGCTGCAATATGTCTCAAAAAGAAACTTCCAAAATTATAAATGATTGAAACACAAATATTATCGTTCATTAAACAACTCCAAAGGCCAGATTTTTGTACAGGAAATATTTATGTATAAAAGATGATGAAATTGTAATGTTTAATTTGTTTTAAAAGGTTCTCAGCTGTCATGTCCAATTATGTGGCCAAGCAAATAAACTGTCAAATTTATTAAGTATAAAAAATGGATCACAAGCTTCACAGATGGTTATTGTGAGCTTTCAGTTTGCTAAGAAAAACTGTATTGGGACTAATGCCTTACAGAGTTATTGAAAAATTCATTAAACACACTAAACAGGTCCATGTAGTCTGTAAGTTGACAGATACAATTATGAATTATGCATTGAAGCACACTGAAATAAAATATCAACTTAAGCTAATTTTGACTGTATTTTTACTTAGCTTCTTGAGAAATTATAACACCAAAAAATATTTACATGCACATTGCGTCCATGCTACTGGATGGAGAATAAATTAGTTGTGCTTGTTCAAGAAAATAATTTATAAATTTCTAAATTTGTAAACTTAGGGGATATGTTGAAAAATACAAGTAGATATGAGCCTGGACATATATGAGACTTTCTTGGGTTTGTGCTATTATTTTCAGAAATGTATAAAAAAAAGGAAAACAAATCTGCGAACCTCACTTACTATGTTTTCCCCCCAAGTTATTATATTATAATCACCAATACAATAACATTTGAAGTAAATCAAGGCATTTTAATTTGAATCCTTCCTAATTTTAGTTTAATTTCTGTTAAAAAAACTTTTTAAGTCCACTCCAAAATCATAGTTTTTTTTCCACACTATGAGATAAAACGTTTTCATTAGCCTTTTCAATATCTCAGGATTGTGGTGGAAATAGCTTTTTTTGGTGAAAATATACATTCGTATAATCTGTTTTGAAGGCAGACTTGCACAATTTATTAAAGTTTTATATTTATATAAGTTTGGCTCAATCATCTCACTTCTGAATTAGAGCCGTGAAAAGGAGAATGGAAGGTGCAAAATAAAAAAGCTTCTGAAGATAACTCTTGTAGGAAATTTCCTGTTAAAGGTTGCACAGAAATTGCTGTTAGCTGAAGGTGCAGAACAAGAAGAGATATTAGGAGTTGTTTGTCCATAGAACTAATTCTGTAGAGAAGGAGAGACTGACTGTGTAGAAGAGGTTGGGGGTGGGGTAAGGCAATTAGAGGAACAAAGTCAATAAGTAGGTGAGAAGCGATGGGATCCAGGTCCCAGGTGGATGCGAGGTCTCTGTGAGGAGCAAGGACCCTTTGCCTATTATATATGTAATATAATATGGGCTCCATAATGCTACTATCTATCTACCTACCTATCATATATGTACATATATAAAAATATAAATAAATTTTATATATTTATAAGATATATATATATATATTTGAAAGAGAGGGAGAGAGAGAGAGCAGAAGCAGTAAGCATGCAAGTAGGTTATAGATTTTACAGAGGGAAGATGAGTAGTAGTTCTTGTCTGGTATGTCACAATGACTGAGATATCAGCTGAGCTAATCACCTGGGAACGGAAAGAGAGGAGATATTAGAGATAGACAAAAGATTGAGAAGTGTAAAATAATGATCTGGGTAGGTGGGAGGAAGGAAATATAAATGTGTTTTCTATTCAGGCAAATATAGGAAGAAGAAAGATCTGTTGTTGTACAGCAGTGTAAATTCCTGTGGTCGCTGAAAACCTTTAGCTTCGTATCTAAGCTGTACTACATAAATTTCTCTTTCACCGAGTGACTCTGAAAATAAAGCCAATTACTCAGCATGGCTCATTTTTCATCTTGTTCTGAATTTGGCATAACTTTGCAAAATTTAGCACTCCTGTTGAAATCTCAAGGGCACTTCAGCCTTGGCTCAGATGCATGAGCAAGATGGGAAATAGCCCTTCTGTCCTCTGAGCATACAAATCCAAACAAAATAAACCAGCCTGGAACAGACTGGATGTGCAAACTTCAAAAGTGAGACCACAACATGCGTATAGAAATAACATTTCAGCATTTCCTCTATTCCTCAAAAGTAGGAGGACTGACGAATCAGTGGTAACTTCTTTTTTTTTTTTTTAAAGATTTTATTTATTTACTTGAGAGAGAGAGAGAGCAGGGTCAGAGGGAGAAGCAGACTCCCCGCTGAGCAGGGAGTCCGATGTGGGACTCGATCCCAGGACTCCAGGATCATGACCTGAGCCGAAGGCAGTCGCTTAACCAACTGAGCCACCCAGGCGCCCTCAGTGGTAACTTCTATTCAGCAGAAGCCATGCCTTTTTCATGCAACCATTTTACTCTCTAATTAATAAGAAACGTTTGGAGATTTAGATCTTAGAGTGATATTTTAGAAACGATGAGGTCATTGTAAAGCATCAAACCAAAAAACCATGCTTTTAATGCGGAGCTACTTATTTTAAGGTGAGGATTGTTGAAACTCATTTTATTGTTCCAAAGTTGTGTGAAATTGGATCTAAGTGATGGATGATTCCTCCCTCTAGTATTGATCTCCACCTCATCTCCCTACCACGTATTTAATATGGTATTGTTAGGTCTGTATTCTTTAATATCTTATTTTGCTACCACCACCTACTCCTCCTCACATTTAAAAACTTTTGGTAGCTTTCATTGTTGCAGAAAATAATACACAATCCTTTTAGCCTGGTATTGAACATTGATCCATTGATTCAATATCTATAAAACATTTACAATGTGCATGTACTGTTCCAAGAAGTGGAATGGTGGAGATATTGCCATTTGTGACAACATGGATGGACCCAGAGGGTATTACGCTCAGTGAAATAAGCCAGACAGAGAAAGACAAATAGTATATGATTTCACATACACGTGGAATCTAAAACACAAAACAAACAAATAAACAAACAAACAGAAAGCAGAAACAGACTGATAAATACAGAGAACAAACTGATGGTTGCCAGAGGGGTGGCAGATGGGGGATGGGCAAAAGAGATGAAGGGGAAGGTGAGATTCAGGCTTCCAGCATGGAATGAATAAATCACAAGAATAAGAGGCACAGCATAAGAAATATAAATGGTATTATAATAGCTTTGTATGGTGACAGATGGTAGCTACATTTGTGGTGAGCACAACATAATGTATAATCTACTGAATCACTATGTTGTACACCTGAAACTAATGTAACATTGTGTGTCAACTACCGTTCAACAAAAAAATTTTTAAAAAGTAAGTAACACAATGGTGAACAGGATAGGTAAAGTCTCTGTGTTTAAGAGTTTACATTCTAAGAGGGACAGGAGTGAAGCAGATCATTCCAATAGCATTAAAGTCCTATAGATCCATTAATACAAGGTGATGCATGTCATCTGATTTAAATCCTTTAAACAACCTCATAAAGAAAGGACAATATCTCCACTTTACAGTTAAGAAACTTGCCCACTTTTATTCAATCAACAAGAAATGGGGCCAAGCTATGAATCAATCTCTACCTGAGTCCACAGCTCTTAACCACCAAGTTTATTCCTTCCAGTCCTTCCAATTTTACAAAGAGTATGCAGCTGTCTGCAAAATTTTAACCTTTGCTATTCTGTAAAGCCAAACAGATACATGTTCAGAATTAAAAAAAAAAATTGTTAATGTATCACATGGCTTATATTTGCCCCTCAAATTAGAATAATTGAATATAAAGCACTGTTTAGAAATAGTTTTCATTTTCTTGGTGATTTTCACATTCTTATATATACTGTGTATTCCTCATAAATATTGTGATTTCTCCTGCTTTGCTTGTTTTGGTGATTCACTGACTGTTCTAAATCCTGGGAATACTGAGAAACAGTGCATTTTCCATTTTAAACTAAAATAAAAACCACAATATGTTAAACTTACTAAAGCAGTTGGTGAAGACCTTGTACTAAATATAACTTTTGAAATTCATACATAATTCTGTCACCACATTTATGATGTTTATTCAAGAGTCAAATATCAAATCAAAGTTGCAACTAACTTTAGATTTATAGGGAGGATGAAAACTTCAGTCTACCAAAGAAATAACCAAATAAGAACTTGATATGGGTTGTTTCAGTTTTGAAAATTCTCAATTTGGAAAATGATTCATAACTAACTAGATGCTTTGGAGAGAAAAACAATGCACGTTGTTATTTTGTTGAGCACTAATAAAAAGACAAGTGTACATGTAAAGCATATATTTTTTAAATCAATGTGTTATTTTTTTAATTGTTTTTTTAATATTTTGTTTACTTATTTGACAGAGAGAAACACAGCGAGAGAGGGAACACAAGCAGGGGGAGTGGGAAAGGGAGAAGCAGGCTTCCTATGGAGCAGGGAGCCCAATGCGGGGCTTGATCCCAGGACCCTGGGATCATGACCTGAGCCGAAGGCAAACACTTAACGACTGAGCCACCCAGGCACCCCTGTAAGGCATATTTTTTAATTTCTCTATCTCCTCTTCATAAAAACCAACTCAAAGCATGGTGTTACAAGGTTAAGAGGTGACCGTCTTTCCAACCTGACAGATTATATTATTATTTGTAACTAAAATAGTAATTCATAAGGACAGATTAATCCAATTAGAAAATAATATGCAAAAGCACCTTTCAATATCTTTCTTTACACATCCAACACACTTGGCCCATCCTAAATGTACATCTCCACCAGTACAACCTGCCACAAATATTTCTAGGTGTTTTTGTTAGAAATGTTATTAAGAAAACATGAGAAAAGGAATCTTGTCTTGGAAAGGAAGGAATTTTTTGGTTCAGTTTGGTTTGGTTAGGGTTAATTTAGACACCTGAAATAGATTTTATCTTATATGATAAACTAAGGAAAGAGACACATTAAGCTATCAGCTTCACCGCCTATGACTTAAGTCAACCTAATAGTATGCTTTGCATTAAAATTCAGTGTACTGGGGCGCCTGGGTGGCTCAGATGGTTAAGCGTCTGCCTTCGGCTCGGGTCATGATCCCAGGGTCCTGGGATTGAGTCCTGCATCCGGCTCCCTGCTCCTTCGGAGCCTGCTTCTCCCTCTGCTTCTCTCTCTCTCTCCCTCTGCCTCTCATGAATAAATAAAATCTTAAAAAAAATAAAATAAAATAAAATTCAGTGTACTAAATCAAGGCATTGATAATAATTAACATGATAATAATAATGCATAATAATATATGATTATATAATAATCATCAGAAGAAGAAGGAGGGGGAGGAGGAAGAGAAGAAGGAAAAGTTAGGGCCATAGTTTCCTTCATACATTCTCTTTCTCTCCTGTCCCTTGGCTTCCTATCTTCATATATGCATTCTTTCTAGCACAGATTGCTAGGAGGGACCTCCTAGGTCATCTAGATCAGAGGTTTTTATTTTGGGATTCATTAGCAGACTTTAGGAAAGATCCAGGATCCCCTCTGAAATTGAGTGAGCATACGTAGGTATGTTCATATTTCTGGAAATGGAGACACATTCTCAAAGAGCTCTCTATGCTCCAATAGGTAAGAACAAAAGTCTAGACCTATGTATACTTATTTTATAAAAGAGGAGACTGAGATCTAGAGAAGTGAACTAAAATTAAGGTCGGGCATCCCATTACATTGATCTGAAGGTTTTCACCTACATCCTTTCAATTCAGGCTTAGTATTTTTAAAAAAAAATGTGTTTTTACCCCAAACATCACATTTGGTTGAGGTGTACTTTACATAAAAAGAAGGATCTAATTGAATTTTAATGTGCAGGAAGGATCACCAATGTCCCTGGGAGTGGATGGGTGAAGTAAGGAGTTGCTCAGATTTTTTAATCTGATACCCGGTGATACTTGTTTTCTGGGAAATTGCTCTAAGACACAAGACCTGCTGAAAGCTTTAGGCACTAAGCCAATTATGCAGATGAGAAAATCAGGGGGGAAAAAAGTTCCTGAAGGATGTTAAGGAACAGGTTGTTATTTTGCTCTGAATTGTCCAAGCCTGAAATCTGTGACTCGTCTTTTATCCTATGTTCTTCCTCACATGCCAGTTGGTTCCACCTCTCTCTCTCTCTCTTTCTCTCATTCTGCCACTTGGTTCCACCTCATCTGCCACCACTTTAGTTTATGTCATCATCATTTTCACCTGGATCGCAGCAACATCTTCATCGGGTCTTTGTTTTGTTTTGTTTTGTTTTGTTGTTTTACTTCTGCCCATGCTCCTCCCCTCTCTTCATTCATTCACCTCCAAATCACCCTGCCAAAGGTCGGCCTTCAAGACAGAGCCCACATCCTTCATTCATTCACCTCCAAATCACCCTGCCAAAGGTCGGCCTTCAAGACAGAGCCCACATCCTTCATTCATTCACCTCCAAATCACCCTGCCAAAGGTCGGCCTTCAAGACAGAGCCCACATCCTTTACTGTGTCTCTTTTCCTGGACAGTCCATGCTCTCACCACATTCCCAAAGCAGTAATTCCTACAAGACATTCTGACACCTACTCATATTGATGAACTTGCCAGACTTTTCCAGGCCGCTGCATCTTGGCCAATCCTGTTTCTCTGCCTAGAAATTATCTCCTTACCTTTGCGACCAATGAGACTCAGCTTAACCGTCTTCTCATCTAAGAAGTCTCTCTGGACATAGAACTCCTATCCCTGCCTCATGATGGAGCTGAGTCAGATGCAAGTGTCTCTTCTCTGAAATTCCATGACAGCTCCATCAGATCACTAGTTGTACTAGAAAGTCACTGGTCATACTGTGTCCCCAAGCACATGAACTTTTTCATACAATGACTATACCATCTCTGTAATCCTGAAGCATAGTGTTAAACAGAATGAAGAGAATTGATAAATATTCCATTTAAATATTTATCAATTTCCTTTATCTTTGTGCTAAAGCGATCATGCTGATTATGTATTTATTCAATTGTATTCAGCTGGCCCAATTTTTGAAAGCTTAGCAGAAAACTGTCTTCTAAATAATAACAAGTATTAATAGCTTACATTAATACTGTGCTTTCTATGAGCCAGGAACTATACTAAATAGTTGACATGCATATGTCTTCTTAACTTTGAGACATAACCCCATTGTATGGTTACGCAGACTGAGGCCAAAAGTACCAAGATGACTTTCTCAAGATCACCCAACCACAAAATGTGAAGTCAGAATGTAACCATGATTTAGTTGTCCTCAAATATTATCTCATATATGTAATACTTAGTGTACCATTTTATGAAAGATTTTATTTATAAATATCTGATCTCTTTCCTTTTGCAGTAAAATTCCTACTTTACATGTCCATTCAGTTATTTTCATGTATGAAGAACAAGCACAGGATGCATGTACTCAAGTTCAATAGTTAGCTCATGCATTATCTCATTTTGGCAACAATTTAAAATCAAGTAAATTCCAAAATGCATTTCAAAATATATATAACAATGGAAGCAAGTAGATACTTGTAGAGAATATGATGGTGTTTCTAAAGCTTTCCAGAGAACCATCAGAGTGACAAAGCTTCAGTTTTATCTCAGTTTACTCTTTACAATTTTTGAACTATAAGTATGGTAGGAAAAATTACTATACTCATTTGTACATGGCAACAAACACGAAGGCCCAGAAAGGTGGAGTGTTCACATCATTTGTAAAAGAGCAAAGACTACAACTCATGTCTCATTAGTTCCAGTCCACTATTACTTGGCATTGAGAGAAACAGGAGATAAAGCCTCTTGATTTCATCATAATGATCCTTTAGGATCACAAAGTATTTTTCTCCCCAAAAATAAGAGTGCTCCTTCTTTGCACCCCAGCCTCTTTGGCTTATAGGAACCAACTCCATTCCTTTTAAATCACACACTTCCAACCCTTGCCCCCAGCTCTCACTCTACCTCCCTACCCTGGAGCCTCAGGAATTCATTCCTTAAATTGCACGTGTGAAGCTTTGGAAAGCTATATGGGTAGAACACAGAGTTTCCAGTGGGGCACATTAATATTTTCAAGTTCAACCAGATTTATTTGAAACCTGGCTCATGTTTACAAATCTAGCTGGCATCTGGCATTTGTTATGAAAGTAACTCAGCTTTAAAAATGCCTGCCAGCCCCGTGGCAAGTCATGTTGTACCCACTTAATGAGAAGTATAGCTGCTAGCTTCTCTCCAAGCTAACCAGATGCCCAGACTGTCAACTCAGGTACCACCAGAATATTAACAGTGTTGACACTTCCATGATTTGCATTTGGATCCAGATTACAAAATAGGGTTGTGATATCAGCAAATTGAAGGATGATTCCTAAACCAGAAACATCTGTTTATGTTTCACCTGACATTTTGAATAATTGTGTGTGTGTGTGCGTGTGTGTGTGTGCGTGTGTGTGTGTGCGTGTGTGTGCGCGCGCGCGCGCGCGTGTGTGTGTGTGCGTTTGTGTGTGTGTGTGTGTGCGCGCGTGTTTGTGTGTGTGCGCGCGTGTTTGTGTGTGTGCGTGTGTGTGTGTGCGCGTGTTTGTGTGTGTGCGTGTGTGTGCGCGCACGCGCGCGTGTGTGTGTTTGTGTGTGTGTTTGTGTGTGTGTGCGTGTGTGTGTGCGCGTTTGTGTGTGCGCGCGTGTTTGTGTGTGTGCGCGTTTGTGTGTGTGTGCGCGCGCGCGCGCGCGCGTGTGTGTGTGTGTGTGTGTGTGTGTGTGTGTAGTATCTATATCCCACACCTGTGCTTTTGTGAGGTATGTAAGATCCTGTTACAATGTCCTATGAAAAGCTGACTCACAAGACACATTGTTTGGGCTCCAAAACAATTTTATACATGCTTCAGTATTAAAGCAAAAGGCATGAAATAAAAGCTATATGAGCGGAAACTGTGTATATTTTCTTCCTGCCACTATTGCTTTCCATGTTTTTTGTTGCTTGAAGTATAAAAACAAGTATTCCAAAAACTAGCCTAGGGGCACCTGGGTGGCTCAGTCGTTAAGCGTCCACCTTCGGCTCAGGTCCTGATCCCAGGGTCCTGGGATCAAGCCCCGCATCGGGCTCCCTGCTCGGCGGGAAGCCTGCTTCTCCCTCTCCCACTCCCCCGGCTTGTGTTCCCTCTCTCGCTGTGTCTCTGTCACATAAATAAATAAAATCTTTAACAAAAAAAAAAACTAGCCTAGATTGGCAAAGAAGGTCCAGATATATGCACTTTAATTTTTACCAATCATGGGATCTCAGTGCACTGAGTCTCCGCATATTTTGTCAGATCTCAAACTCTTAACAAGGTGTTTTCAAAACCGTTAAGTACCTTCATATCTCTTAATATCCCCCCAAAACAGCTGTCTAGCAGCTGTAATTTTCCCTAAGAATAAGCAGATACCTCCTTGGGGTGGTTGGTCTGATGATACATTCAAGTATTTTTATAGCAGAGATAGGATGCTGACAAAACACAAAAGGCATATTTTCCATTTTTAATTACATTTTTAACATAGCTGAAGATTCCCAAGGCGGGGAGGATGTTTAATTCTAATCTGATATGTTTTGACCAATAGCATGGGGCTTGGAAGAAAGAGCAAAATGAAGGTTAAAACTGAGGAAATTATTTCTCTAGGATTATGTTTGATTCGCTCACTTCTCTGCTGGGATATCCTTAATTTTATGATATCTTCTGAATACCCTGTTCCCAAACTGGGTAAGAGTCAAGAAATTTGAGATTGAGCAAATTTACATTCTTAGAGCCTCAGAGAATTAAAAAAAAAAAATCTTTAGAAATAAATATACCCTTTTCCAAAGTATCCAGTCTGTACTTAACACAATAATTTATCTTATTTTATTTATAAGTGTGCTACAGAGACAGTGTCAATGAGTCCTGTGAAAATGGGCTCCCTCATTTGTCTGCAGAAGTAGCAGATTTCCCAGAGAGATGGCCCAAGCCTGGAGTCCCAGTTCTTTTCACTGTAACTGGAAGTAGGATCAGTCATTCTCCTTCCTCACTTGGTCACAGAAATTTTTCCTTGTACTATATGGTGCTTGCCTACATTTAGTTTAATATCTTCCCATTTACCTATGGCTCTTTGCGTCACGTGAGTAAATCTCAATTCCTCCAAAATATTGTTAAGGGATCATATCACATACTGCTTTTGCTTCCCCAACAGGGGACACCCAAAGAAATATTAGCGACCTTGACATTTAATAAATTCAGGTTAAATAAAATTGTCCCTTAGTAGTCACAGATTATATATGGTTCTTTTAAGTACAGAAGGGCTTCTTTTTCCTCAAGGAGGGAGGCAGAGGAAAGAAGATGGAAGGAGAAAGGGAGGGAAGAAGGTAAGTAGCAGAACAGAAGGAAGGGAGGAAGGAAAGGAAAGATCACATGTCAAGCCACTAGGCTGGGTACTTACATATTTAAGTACCTTGACAAAGCTCATCATTATTATTATCTGCATTTTAGAGATGAGGCGATTGAGTTTCCAAGGGGTTAGGTAACCAGCTGAGCCAGAATTTGACTTTAAATACCATACACACTCTATCAAATGAGCCCCTGTCCCTTCCTGAAAAACATGAAACCAAGAAAGTAACTTAATATTGCCTTGCCTTGCATATTGGTGGAGAGTTCATATAGAGAATAGAACACCTCCGTATATATATATATATATATATATATATATATATATATATATATCACACACACATATATACACATATATATACACACATATATATGCACACACACATTATATATATATATATATATATATATATATATATGCATACACACACACAGACACACATTTGGGAAACCATTTTTTTAGAATTCTGCATGTGCCCCTCTCTAGGTTGTCTTCATATCTTTAGTCTGTTTTCTCTGTTTAAACATCTTGTCTCAGAAATGGTCTCCTCTAATTTTTTCTATTGCCAATTATGATATGGACATGTCCTCATATGTTCTACCTCCTTTAAGAATCCTTTGCTGCCTGAGGCTACAGAGTAGAGTTTTGCTCCTTTTCTCTATAAAACTTGAATTCTCGCTGTTCTTTTCTCTGTGTTCTCCTCACTCCATCTCCCAACTGCCTGGACATCAAAAAAGAAACTCCAAGAAAGGGCTTTTTCCTACACATCTCCCAGTATCATTTATAAAGTTGTTGATACACAATAGATTTTAATCTATCAACCACATTCCTTCTAAATACACATAAATGACTTTTAGTAATAGTAACTTGTTTGAGTTCCCATTATAAAAGCATTTATTCAATAAATATCCATTGAACCCTAATATATGCTAGGTCATATGCTAGGTAGTGTAGATTTAACAGTATAGAGAGTTCAGAGAGATCCTCTTTTATTAAACAAAGTAAACAAAAAGGAAACCTCTTAAAGATTACATGAAGTCATAGCAATGGCATCTCCCATAGTTTACCGAGACCTGACATGACTTTGCTATATTCAGGGAGCCTAGGGAGTTAGTGTGTTTATGCTTGCAACTAAAAATCACATATGTCCCTCAAAATTCATTCCTTTTTTAGCTGCAAGTGGATAACTAGAAGCAATTATGGTATGAAAGATATACTTAACCACTGTAAAAATGATTGATCTTTTACTTTGTACACGAACAGATCTGGGTACAGAGACAAGAATATACAATCTAGAGTGGAGAAAATCCAGAGGGCTTATCAGAGCGCTTCAGAAATATTATATTAAAACTTTCTATTTCTTAGAGTTGTTTATTTGACCTTGGATGACTAAGAAACCAAGGCTTTGGTTTACTCACCTATGAAAGGACAGCTTTGGACCAGGTAATAACCCAAATCTATAGAACACTTCACTCATTACAGAACATCTTCACATTCATTATCTTCTTGGATTCTCACAATAAATTGTGAGATTAGAAAGGCAAGGATTGAATATCCATTGTAAAAATATAGAAAATGAAGCTCACAGAAAATATACTAAAGATCACATTGATAGGGGGTGAAAGGATGGGCAAAATGGGTAAAGGGCAGTGGGAGATATAGGCTTCCAGCTATGGAATGAATAAGTCATGGAGATAAAAGGCACAGCAAAGGGACTATAGTAAGTGGTACTGTAACAGTGTCGTATGGTGACTTGTGAACATAGCATAACACATAGCGATGTTGAACAACTCTGTTGTACATTTGAAATTAATGTAGCATTGTGTGTCAACTATAGTTCAATTAAAAAAAGAGAGAGAGAGGGGTGCCTAGGTGGCACAATTGGTTAAGCATCTGACTCTTGGTTTCAGCTCAAGTTAAGATCTCTGGTGAGATTGAGCCCACCACCCTTAGGCTCTGCGCCTCAGCACAGGGTCTGCTTGAGATTCTCTCTCTCCCTCTGCCCCTCCCTTGTGCTCTCTCTCTCTCTCTCTAAAATAAATAAATAAATCTTAAAAGAAAAGGAGAGAAAAATTTCAAATGACAACAACAGATCACAGTGATAGGAATTGGTGAAACCAGGACACAAAGCCAGACCTTCTAACTTATCATCCAGGACTCATTTCACTACAACTGTGAACTCTAAATTATCTTGGAGCCATAAAACATAATAACTTATAAGTTTTATGCATTCAAAATTTTCTAGAAACATACTCTTGTTAAGCTTAAAAACTGATGAAAGACCTACCAAATATGACACGTATCCTAATTGTCACATTTTATTCACACTTGTATGAAGATCATCAAAAATTACAAGTTGATGAGACTAAATCTGGAAAAACTTCAGGGAGTATAAAAATGTTATTTTAGGTGGGGTGGTGGAGAGCAAGAGTGACCTTTCCTACTTACCAAAACTACGGAGATATTTATAGTGAAAGATAGAAGACAATGCACCGGATCAATGCTAATACTTGAAACTTACTCTGCGACAGATTTCATAATGGCTTTGAAATCTAAAATACCAGTACAGTTTTCTCTTTTCATAATACAGCATTCAATTATCAGATGGAGAAAGGTAGCCATCGGAGATAGAAGCCCTAGGGAAAACACTGTCTAGAGCTTCCTATTGGGCATTCTATAATTGTTTAGCCAACTTTTTTTGCTGTTTGATAAGATGTTTTTTAAATATTTTATTTATTTATTTGAGAGAGCGAGAATGAGAGAGAGAGAGAGAGAGCACATGAGAGGGTGGAGGGTAAGAGGGAGAAGCAGACTCCCCGCTGAGCAGGGAGCCCGATGTGGGACTCGATCCCGGGACTCCAGGATCATGACCTGAGCCGAAGGCAGTCGCTTAACCAACTGAGCCACCCAGGCGCCCCTGTTTGATAAGATTTTTCAAAACCAAGAAAGAAGCATCTCAAAGTGGTGACAAGAAGCATGACAAAGTTGTATATATTGATTGACAGACTTAGCTTCTGCAGAGATTAGGTTCTGAACCGAGTATCTAAAACATTCTCTTCTGCCTAGGCCTTACAAGCCTTTGTCAAAAATAAAAGTAATATTTCCAACTACCTGTCACTTGAAACAAAGAAGTTTTCACACTTATAAAGAAAACAATACCTGTTGTAACAGAGATACTCTATGCATTACCAAAACTGGATCCCAGTTTACAGGGGTCTAGGGTTTCACCTTTCAATATCCCAGTCCATTTGTTGTTTGAATAGCTGTGGATGGTCATACATGAATTCCCACACTTGTATTCATTGAGAAGGAATAAATGGATACATAATCCTTCACTTTGTTTGCACCAAGGGTTTCTTTTATCATTTCTGTAGAACTGTAAGACTTTGAATCAATGGCCAGTGACTACTTACTCATTAGTTAGTCCAAGCATGTGTAACCATCTGGCAATTTTAGAAAATATAAACCATAAACTCATATGTTCAAAAAATTTAAATCTCTTTACTTTTCTTAAATCAATTTAAATCTGACCTTTATTTCTTATATTAGGCCAATTGTTTCAATTACAAAAAAAGACTTTTGAGTCTCTTCTCCATACTGACCTAAGCCTTCATAGTTCATCTAAACCAATGACTACTGTTTCCATGTCCCACTAAGAAGTATAGGATGGAAGATTTTGCAGGATTGGCAATCAGCTAAGTTTTGGAGTCCCTAGGTAAACTTCAAAGCCGTAGGTGCTGAAGGTGGTGTCTCTTTTTCAACCCCTACTGTCCTCTGTTTAGTCCATCCTCCTATACCCTAGCTCACTCTCTTCAACTATATGATTCAGGCTTTCACAAAATATTGGCAAGTAGTTAGGCTTCCATCAACTTCTGTTTCCTGCCTTCAAGATTTCCTGAGGCCAGGAAATAAAACCCAGAGAGTGGAGTGGCCTCTGCTTCCCATGGGAAGATGGGATTGGCTTGTTTGAATAATTTGACATTGGCAGGCTGGGGCCCTAATACAATAAGACTGGTGTCTTACAAGAGGAGGAAGAGACAACATCTCTCTCTCTCTCCCTCCCTTTCTCTCTCTCTCTCCCTCTCTCTTTCTCCTCCCGCCCTCCCCCCCAGACATGTGCACAAAGGAAAGGCCATGTGAGGACACAGAAAGAGCATGACTGGCTATACACCAAGAAGTGAGGTATCACTGAAAACCAAACCTGCCAGTACCTTGATGTTGGTCTTTGAGCTTCCAGAATTGGGAGAAAATACACTTCTGTTGTTTAAGCCACCCAGCCTGTGGTGTTCTGTTATGGCAGCTGAGTAACACAGGCATACCTATGAATAGAATGATTTAATACTGTTAATATGTCAGTTTCTCCCAAACTGATGTAAAGATTCAACACAATCCCAATTGACATCTCAGCAGGGCTTTTGGAGAAATTGATGGGCTAATTCTAAATTTATATAGACACACAAAAGATCTAGAATTGTCAAAGCAATTTTGAAAAGAATAACAGAGCTGAAGGATTTATACTAAATGACTTTAGTCATTTATACTAAATGACTACACTTTAGCATTTATACTAAAAGCATGATTTTAAGACATTATAAATCTATAGTAGTCAAGTATAATATTAGTATAATATTATCAAGTATAATAATATCATAACCATATATTGATAAATAGATCAGAAAAGGGAGTCCAGAAAGAGACTAACACATATATAGACATGTAGTTGTCAACAAAGATGCAAAGGTAATTTTGTGGTGAAAGGACAGTCTTTTCAGCATATTATACAGAAACATTTGGATATCTATATGGAAAAAAACAAAACAGAGCAAGCAAACAAAAACTCACCCCTAACTTTATATATACACAACTTAAGTCAAAATAGATTATAGACCTAACTCTATGAGCTGAACCTATTTAACTACTGTATACTAGAAGAAAAACTGAAGAATATTTTTGTGACACTGAATTTGTTAAAGATTTCTTAGAACATATATATATATATGTTCTATATATATATATATATAGAATAAAAACGTATAACATAAAGAAACAATCACATAATGAAAAAAATTGACAAAATAAATCTCATCGATATTTAAAGAGAAAAAAACTTTTGCTTTTTGTAAGACATGTTAAGAAATTGAAAAGGAAAAACACAGACTGGGAGAAGACATTTTTCAAGACATAGCTCCAATAAAATACTTGAAGCCAAACTATGTATAGAACACTTACAATGTAATTCAAAGATAACCCAGTAAAAGAAGATTTGAACAGACCTTTAATGAAGAATTTATTACAAATAGCAAATATGCACATGAAAAGATGCTTGACATCATCAGTCATTAGTCACAACGAGAGGACACTATATACCCTCTCCAATGGCTTAAATTAAAATGACTGAAAATGTCGTGTTAGTATGGATATGGAGTGGCTGGAACTCTCACATATTACTTGTGGAAATTTAAAATTAAACAGCCACTTGAAAAACAGTTTGGTCGTTCCTTAAGAAGTTAAATACCAGTTGCCATAAAACCCAGTAATCCTATTCTAATAGTCACCCAAGAGAAATGAAAACATCTCTCCACACAAAAATTTAAACTTGAATATTCAGAGTAGCTTTATTTACAATCGCCACAACTGGAAACAGCCCAAGCACTCATCAAATTGTGATATATCCATTAATGAAATACTACACGGCATAAAAAAGGAAACAACTGATACATGCGACACATGAATAGATTTCCAAAGCATTATACTATCTGAAATCAACCAGACAAAAAAGACTTCAGAAAGTACAGTTCCATTTACATAAAATTCTAGAAAAAGTCAAACTATAGTAAAAGAAAGCTGATCAATGGTTGTCAGGGGCTGTGAGTGTTGACTGCAAAGGAGCATAAGGAAATGTTCTGGGGTGATGGAAATGTTTTACATCATGTTTGTAGTGGTAGTTCCACAGCTCTATATAGTTGTCCAAAGTCAATGGATTCTACAATTAAAATAGATGAATTTTCGATTCTATAAGTTAGGCCAGTAAAACTAATATAATAATAATAATAAAGCTTCAGGAAGGTTATTCACCCAAAAAAGAATAAATATATTCAGATGCATAGATACATTTCCAATCAAATGTGATACAGTAAGTTTATCAAAAGGCCAGTGTGCATTAATTAATGACAAGTAGAACTTCACTACTTTCATTTAAAATTTAAGTTTTGGGGGTGCCTGGCTGGCTCAGTCAGTAGAGTGTGTGACTCTTGATCTCATGGTTTTAAGTTCAAGCCCCACATAAGGGGTAGAGATTACTTAAAAATAAAATTTTTAAAAATAATAAAATAAAATAAAGTTTAAGTTTTGAAATTTGAAATTTGATATCTTAATAAATAATTATAGACATTCAAGTTATAATAATAATTGAAGAAAGGTCAATGAGTTAAATTACTGAATAACGTCAATATGTTTTCTCTTTTGATTTTTTTGTACCAACCTTTTTTTAGTCAGTCAGAGGCATTCATTTACTTTAAGGATGATAAATGTTGTTATAGCAGGAATTCAAAGACAAAGAGCTAATACTCAGATTTGACTTTCAAAAGAGAAATTTTAAATTTAAAGCAAAGAAGAGACTTGAAGACTTGGTATTACTGAAGAAAATAAACCAGTTTTCTAGATTTTATCTATAATTAACTCTCAGGATGCAGGTCTGATTGACTGAAGACACAGGTAGAAAGATCTACCAGGCTATAGCACAAGGGAAACATACAGAAGCCTAGGGAGTAAATGGAAAAGGGGGGCTGGAGGGGAAGAAAGAGAAACACTGAAAGATTCAGGGAGATAATAAGAGTTAGAGCACAAAGGACAAATACTACAATGGTCACTTTGCTCCTTTTGAAATCTGTAGGGGTTTGGGGGCCCATGGAAAGTTCTCAATAGGGAAAGGGGCACCTGAAGACAATGGGCCTATATTGTGAGGGGGTTGTCCCCTATACAGCTTGGTGCCTATATACAGCACCACCAGTACCGTGAGTCCAGCATTCGAAGAGGGAAATGGCTAGATACGTAAGGACATGGCAACACTTCCTTTTCTCCAAGGCCTGTATAAGGAATATGGGAGACCCAGAAAATGTCAAGTGCCCTGGTAGTGGGACCCAGAGACTCAGAGAATGAAGGATCTGCAGAGACCCAGGGTTGAGAAAACAAGACTGCAGGATGCAAGAGCTTTGATATTGGAGGGAACACATCACAAGGTTATTTTAAGAATGAGGGAACTCTAGGTTGAAGAAATAAGATGGCTTGCCTGAAGTCACTACAGTTAGTAGGTAGTGGAATCAAGACTCTGTCAGGTAGTTTGTGTCTGAGCACACACCCCTTCAGGTACACCCCTTACTGCATACTTACAGCCATTTCTTGGTGCATAATCAATTGTAAAGATGGGAAAAATACCCGAAAAATCACTTTTATCTCACACAATTAGGTGTTGTTTTTTTTTTTTCAGTCATCCACCATAAGAATCTTAGAAGGCTGGAGATGAATTCTAGTCCATATCTAAGAATGAATCTAAATCAGTAGCAGAAAGGCTGGGTTCATCATGCTAACTAAAACTTGCCATCAAGTATAGTGAAGCAGCCTATTTATAAAGAGATAAAGCCATCTGAGGCAAATATTTTATCTCTTTCAAATACAGTATAATGTGGGAGAGAACACAAAGCTACTGGCTTTACCAAGAAACCTCTTGGTGACATCCCTCTTTGCCTCATCTACTCAGGGGGTACTATTATTAAAATATTGCCCAGCCTCTAAAGCCAGTGGCTCCCTATTCTGCTTATATTTACATGAAGACACAACTATGCCAGGAAGTTTTAACTTTACATAGAAAAGAGACAAATCCACAGGCTTTTGTTATGGCTAAGAACATGATCCACCGAAGTGTACCCAGGTCTGGCAACACTGGGGCTCAAAGCAGGGAGGCAGAAAGATTTCTGATTTTTACCTACTCGTAAGTTACAGAAATGCTTTGCCCTCACTGAACATAAGAAATTCATTACTATATCTTGACTGGAGGAGAGACAAATGTAAGACAAATCCTAGGCAGGATTTAGAAGCAAGCAGCCAACAAATATTTATTAAGTGCCTTCCATATTCTAGGCAATCCACAGACATTTACCCTTGGTATCCTTCGATTTTCATGTTCCCATCCTTTATTGTGGGGCTTCAGATGCCTATTGCCCACTTGCTGACCTAAGGATTCCCTGGGACTCCTACTATTTTACTTCTTTGATAAATATTTTAACTACATTAAGGAATTCCACAAAAATCAGCACATTTAAACATGACTCTCTTTAACAAATGGGAAAACGTATTTGCAAAAAAATATTAAAGTGAAGAAAGAAATCCCTGATATATATAACACTTATAAACAGATTTTAAAATACTGAGTCTCAATAAATAGTCAAAATAAACAGTTTTTACACATGCATATGCACACGCACATGCACACATACATATAATGTTAAAAGCTCACAGTATTTGAATAGGCGAAAAAATTAATAAAAAATAAAGCAACAATGTGATGCTGATATTTTGTTTTTCACCATGTTAAGTTAGCAGGTTTCTTTCTTGCTTTTGTCCATTTGTTTTAATGTGAGTGTTCAGTGTAGAAGAAGGTGAGCAGCTATTCTGATATACATTGGCATAGTTCTCCTGAGAGGAGAAGCCACATTACGAATGGCTTAAAACAAACATAACTGTTGTAACAATAACATTTTTGAGACTCTATTATAGGTAATAAACAAAAATTTAATTAAGATTGTACACAAAAATATTTCAGATTATGCCGATTTCTTTAAAAAATAATGGCAAATTGAAGTGAATCAAATTGTCCAAAATTAAAGAAATGGTATATTTATGTAAGACTATTCTGCACATATTTAAATAGCTGTTTATAAAAATTATTTTTTAACATGAGGATATACTTATATTAAGTATAAAATGGTTTTAAAAATTGTACTTAAAATAATAGCTCTGTAAAGTATACTTTGAGTAGTCTAAAAGGATATACATTAAAGTCTTAGTATCCTTTGCCCTCTAGGGTTATGGGAATTTTTTCTGCTTCTTTATACTTTTTAAATCTCCCAAGCCGATCATTTCTGCCATAAAACTGCTCCTTACACCAACTCTCATTTCTCTTTTTGGCAGCACCTTCCTCCCAGGCAACAGATGCAATAACTTAAAATTGACATTGGTAACATCTCTTACAGGCAGTAAATTAACTGCCAAAACTTCTTGGAAAATACTCAGTTGCAACTTCTACTATTTCCTCTTTTCTACATTTCACATTTTACTTCCTTTTTTCATGGATTAATGCAAAGACTTCCCAATTTGTCTCAGCACCCAATTTCACTTTTTTTTCAACTGATCTTCCTACTACTTCCTCATTAATAATTTTAAATTATAGTTCTCTCCTGGCATCATAAAATGAAGAAATGCACACACACATGGTTATATATTACATACATACTGAAATTGCACATAAGATAAAATATACCTATTTTTACATTTAAATATTAATGGTTAAATTTATACAAAAAGTTCAAAATATGGAAAAATATGAACATTTTAATAAAATAAAATGTGAACATTATAAATAAGAATTTATAATTAAAAACACATATATTATACATTTATAATTAAAAAACACATACATTATAAATAAGAAATTTATAATTAAAAACACATACATATAATATATCCATATACACATTCAGTGGTCCACAAACATTTTGAAAATTAAAAGTTCACTTTATACATTCCAGAGGAAATTCATAAAGCAATATGGTATTTCTCCTACCCCCTGACAAAACTGAGGGGAAAAAAAACTTCTAATAAAATAGGCTGTGATCATGAAATCAGTGTTGTTCAATGAGACCTGAGTAAACTCCTTCATTTATGTTGGTTCATTCATAGCCCCCAACCAGATTCAGGGAAGAGATCAGAAGATCTTGGTAAAAAGAGAAATGTGGGGAAAAATCTAATTTTCAGAAATAAGTGAGTTGTTTCTCATGGGAAAGTTATAACTGAAAAGTCTGATGAATCAAGAAAAGAATGTAACATCTCAGGATTAGCCTTTAGTTCTTTCTGCCCGAGGAGAATTAGTATTAAAATTTAGACAGGTTAAAAGCAACAGAAATTCAGAACTCTGAATTGGTGATTTCTTTTTAGAGAATAATGGATAACTATTCCTTGGTGAAAATTCCCTCCAGTTTTAAGTGTTTATATGGGTATATGTTTACACTGAGAGATGATGTAAAATACATTTCTTACACTTGAGTTATGGCAAAAAAAATGTTCAAGAGCTACTGTCTAAGAGAAATTCTTGCACATGGACACTGAGAGACTTATAAAAGAATGTCTATAACAGCTCAATTGTAATAAAGGAAAGCAATTTGAATGTTCATCAACGTATCATGGTATAGCAGAGAATATGTCATGTGTTTATTTTCATACTGGGCATACTGCCATCTGGGTGGGACTACATATTTGAGTTCTGTCTAAAATGTGGGGAAATGTGTGTACATAAGTTTTAGTAGTGGTCATAAATGCCTCATGCAGTGACCTTCTCCCCCAACCCCACTCCCTGTTCTTCTTCATCTTGGTCTCTGTTTCTCTCTCTCCCTCTATCACAAGCATACATAACATTCATGGTGGAGACTACCTTTGAGTGACCATAATAGAATAAATTACAATGCAAGGGCATCCCCACAGGGAATTTTGGTTTAATTTTTTGCTTCTAAAATAGGTAGTGGATCATGGACTTTTTTTTTTACATCTTCCTTCTTTATACCTTAAATATATTTTATATTTAAAAATTTTTATGTCTACTTAGTACTTCATATTTTTAGAGAAAAGTAACTGAAAATCAGTCCAATTATTGCAAAATAGGAAAAAAGAGTTTCCAGTCAGCAATTTCTCCAAAAGAATTTGGCAAGAGGGAAGATCACCAGGCAGACTTTCTGCAGAACCATACTATGCAGCCAGTAGAAATTGCAACAGAGTTATTCCAGAGAAACAAAAGAATATTAATCAAAGGCCCATTGAAATAATTAATTTAACTTATAGGTCACCTAAAATTGAGGAATCCAGAATCATCTGCTTAACTGAGATATGGTTCTTAAAAGGAGGAATATAAGTTTGCTGAATTCAAAAGTTCTTATAAAACACATCTGGATGTACATGGCTGGAGAATATTTTTCCTTAGAAGTTTTTAAAGGGGCACCTGGACAGCTCATTCGGTTAAGTGTCTGACTCTCAATCTCAGTTCGGGTCTTGATCTCAGAGTTGTGAGTTCAGGCCCTGCATTGGGCTCCACACTGGGTGCAGAACCTACTTAAAAAAAAAAAAAAGTTTTTAAAATAGCAGATGGAATAATAACACATTAGAACTGAATGAGCCCTTAGAGGCCCTAAATGAAGATTTTCAATCTTGTCTTCGTATGAGAATCACCTAGGCAGTTTTTCTTTTGTTCGTTTGTTTTTGTTTTTTTAATTCCAATGCTTGGGTTGCACTAGAGACAAATTAAATCAGAATATCTGAAGGCGGGACCTAAGCATTAGCGTTTCTAAAGATCACTGCTGATTTCACTGTTCAGCCAACATTAGTTCCATCATTTCACAGTTGAAGGGTCTGAGGTTGTAAGAGATGGACTGCATTCTATAAGGTTCACTCAGCTGGTTAATTGTTCTCTGTCTTGTTCCCGGTCTTCTGTCTCTCCCCTACCCTTTTTTAATGTTGTTATTTCCCTGTATTTTAAACATTTATTGACACCTCTTCAAGTTCCCTTGGTCTCAGCTGTTTCTTACTCTGGCCACCTGGACCTTCACACCAGAGCAATGTGATGGCGCCTCACCTCAGATCTGCACAACACATTACTTACTTTCTGCCCAGGAGCTTTTTAAATGACATTGTCATAGTAAACCCCATTGGAATCCTCTTTTTTTTTTTTAAGATTTTATTTATTTGAGAGAGAGAGAATGAGAGAGAGAGCACATGAGAGGGGGGAGGGGCAGAGGGAGAAGCAAACTCCCTGCCGAGCAGGGAGCCTGATGTGGGACTCCATCCAGGGACTCCAGGATCATGACCTGAGCTGAAGGCAGTTGCTTAACCAACTGAGCCACCCAGGCACCCCACTGGAATCCTCTTGACATTCACAAATGCACAACTTGAAAATGCTGAAAAATTATCATCCCATGGGTGATCCTATGACTAAGGGGGAATGTAAGCTGATCGATTTGCTTTCCCTTTTATTTCCCTATATGGATAATCTTGAGATTCATTTCATATGCCTCTTTAGGCAGACCTGGAAGCTCAAACAACTAGTCACCCATAGCTCTGATCAACTTCATAATGCATCTTTGTTCTGCTCTCCTTTCTTTCCCGTTTACCTGACCCTCTCTTCACCTCCTTGGATGTCATTCCCCCCAATGAAATATGACAACTTCAGTTTTTGGTTCAGGCTCTACTTCCTGGAGAATCCAAGTAGAGACATCACATTTCTTCCATTAGATATAATCATAATTTCATAGTCAATGCTCAATTTTCATCTTCTGGAGGCTTTGATGTTTTAATGATGCTTCATTAAACATGAAAATATCAGCATCACTAACACCATCAATTTATGGTCCTTAATGTATATGCTCTTCTTCAAAAATCTCAATAGAATGAGTGAGATATACTTGCGGCCTTCAGACCCTTCCATACTGATTTTCTGGAGAAGGTGAAGACAGTAGAGAAATGTCAATAAAAAGTAACATACTGAAAAAAAAATAGGAGAGCAATAGAGAAAAATAAAGTGATTAGAAGATGAAAGTTGGGGCGCCTGTGTGGCTCCATCAGTTAAGTGTTTGACTCTTGGTTTGGCTCAGGTCATGATTTGTGGGCTGTGGGATTGCCCCACATTGGGCTCTGCACTCAGTGGGGACTCTGCTTGAAGAGTCTCTCCTTCTGCTCCTCCCCACACTCGCATGAACACTCTTTCTCTCTCTCTCTTTCTCAAATAAGTAAATAAATCTGAAAAAAAGAGAAGAAGATGATGATGAAAGGCACCTGAAGAAGAGAACAAGACCATGAAGGACTTGGAATAAGAGAAAGATTGGTGGACAATGAGCGCTTGCTATTCAAACTACTCTTAGAGCAACATTTCATTTTCAGTTCAATTATCATCAGTATATCAAAGCATCTTCTTTATCCTTCTCTCTATTAACTATATTCACATACAAGGTGTTTACTCACTCATTCTATACTCATCCAGCATTAATTGCATACCAATAATGTTCTAAAAATGCAGATAATAAAATTACTACATTCATGAGATTGAGGGTAATTATTGAATTGCTACCAAAATCCCAAAACAACAAGGGCTAGGACCTTACACTAAATATATGACTAACAAGTAGATAAAAGATGGATTATCTGTTCTTCCAAAGACTATCATATTCATATCTGGGCACTGTATCCTTACTTGTTCCTATTCCTGGATATATCCACACTTATACCTGGCTTACTGGTCCTCATGAACACATCATCTTTCTGGTTAACATTTGTCTGGAACTTATCTCTATTTTCTCAGTCTTCTGTCCCCAGATCCCTGCCTCTGAAATTCAAGGACTTATTCCTCTCCTGGTAATTCATGGCCCATATTTTTCGTTTATCCAACAAATACTCTTTACTATATGAAATATATCTGGTAATAAAGCAGATAATATGACCACACATTTTATCCATTCATTGAGTCTTTTTTCTACTGGGGGTGTCAAAGAGAGATGAAAAAAGGAATAAGTAAGCTCAATATGGATTACAATAAATAGGACAAGATAAATAGTAAATGCAGGAGCTGATTTTATAAAGATGAACTAGGGAAAGCTTATCTGGGGAAGAAAATTGACCAAAAGCTCTCAGAGGAATCTGGGAAAGAAGCTGAGATCTAAGCAATGACACTGAGTCAACCAGGCAAATGTCTAAGATAAAACATGGCAGAGATAAACAAGTGCAAAGGTCCTGAGATGGAAAAAGTTTTGATAAATTTCAGGAACAGAAATGGAGCCAGTGTAGCTAAAGCCTGGTGAAAAATCAGGGGAAGGACATAAGAGTAGGTTGGAGAGATTATAAATTCCAGATCCTTTAGGGTTTTGTAAACCATGCTATGGAGTTTAGATTTTATTATAAGAACAATAAGAAGCCTTTGGAAATTTTTCAGCTGAGAAGCAAGATGGCCTGGTCTATTTTTGAATAGATCACTCAATTTTGCTCTATGGAGAAATATCTGAAGGAGAACAGAGAGAAAATAATCAAACAAGTTAGAAGACTGATATAATCCAGGGAAGAATTGAAAATGGTATTCAAGAACAATGTTTAAGATAAAACCATGACTCACATACAAACAAAATGAACATGTGTCAAAAATGGTATTAATTCATTAATTAATGAAGAAACCAGTAAGATGTTACAACTAATGCAAAAGAGAAGTCAAAGAATGTATTACAATCTGTACATGTATTACATGTATTATCAATCTGCAATGCTGAAATTAATTTCAAAGGCAACAGATGCAAAACTGGCCAATATCCACAGGGCAACAATTGCATTTGTCTTAAGAGTCATATGCATTACTATCAGTTTTCTACAATTTAAAAGAGTTGTAAAATAGCTCAAAAACTATAAGAAACACAGATGACCAGGAAAAAATGTACTAGACTAAACATCTGGTAATCTTTTTTGCTCATTTCTAAGTCTTTCACAATTGTTCCCGACAGGAGCTTGGGCAAGGACAGTTATAGTGGACAGAGAAAGCTGTGCTGAATTACAGATGTGTTTTGAAGTCTTCGTTGATTGAACTTGCTGATGGATTAGAAGGGCATGTGTGTATGAGCATGTGAGGTGGGCAGGTAAGAGAAAGGGAGAAGTTGACTCCTAGATTTGTTGGCTAAACTTTGTTCCTGTGGCACAGTCTCACTGGATACCAGACACCAGCTAAACTTCTTCACTGGACTGGGACATAGAGAAGATATCTTCATAAGCAAGTTCTAAATTAAAGGCTTAGTTAACTCTAAAAGGGAAAGAAATCGGGGTGCCTGCCTTAAGTGCCTGCCTTTGGCTCAGGTCATGACCCCAGGGTCCTGGGATCGAGCCCCGTGTTGGGCTTCCTGCTCAGCAGAGAGCTTGCTTCTCCCTCCCCCTGCTTCTGTGCTTGATAACTCACTCGCTCTCTCTATCAGATAAATAAATAAAATCTTAAAAAAATTAAAAAATAAAAGGGAAAGAGGGAGGGGGCCCCTCTCTGAAGCACCAATGTTGTGAACATTTTGTAATCATTCCATATGGAGTTCCAGCTAAGGACATTAAATACAACAGAGTAGGATTTGGGGACCTCTCAATCTACCCCAGTCATCAGTGAATCAGATGTGCAAGTTTTGATGTCAAGGGGTTCTGGGTATTTTAAAAATCCTTATTTGAATATGTTACTGAAGATTGGGGCTGGAGTATGGATTGGGGGGTGGGGGTTATCTACAAAAGTACAATAGGCCAAATGGAGGCACAGTAGCTTATGTGATGTAATGGGAAGGGTGGACAAAAGCACCACCATATGAGGCACTTAGAGTAGGAAAGTCAGGAGGGTAAAGCTGAAAATATTAGAGACAGCAGAGACAAGTTTGGTCTACTTTAAAAATCACTAAGAATCAGTGGCGCCTGGGTGGCTCAGTCGTTAAGCGTCTGCCTTCGGCTTAGGTCATGATCCCAGGGTCCTGGGATCAAGCCCCGCATCGGGCTCCCTGCTCAGCGGGGAGCCTGCTTTTCCCTCTCCCTCTGCCACTCCCCCTGCTTGTGTTCCCTCTCACGCTGTGTCTCTCTCTGTCAAAATAAATAAATAAAATCTTTAAAAAATAAAAAAATAAAAATCACTAAGAATCAGCACTGGCTTATTACAGCCCTCTTTAACAAGGGGAAATAAGGATCATGCCCATTTTAAAATATAAAAAATTTGTTAATAATATGTTTTATGATTTGTAGAGCCAAAGAAAACAACTACAAAGCAATGTCTCCAAATGTTACTAGCAATGGCCTCTTGTGTGAAACTACTGGTAATATGATTTTTAAATTGTATTCTGTACTTTTCACAATCTAAGAAGCATAATTATAAGGAAAAAGAAACAACAGAAATATGATAATGGATAACATGGCAAAGTAAGTCAATAATATGCCTACTCAGTTGACTTTTGTATCTCTTCCCTAAACTGTGCAGTACAAGATTGAACACATAAGCCAAATCCGAATAAGGCCTATCCTTGAAATAATGGTTTGTCCCCAAACAGTCATACCAGATTAAAGCTAATTATATTGTCCATTGGCATCATGAATATAAAGAGATGAAAGAAAAATAATACTGCTTCCCTTTTTTCTCTCCTTCATAGGTTTCAATGAAAAGAATTTTGCCCGGAGACATGTTCCAGTCAAACATTTATGAAGACACAATATAATGTATGATCCCAAAGGAACTCATATCCTCTCCCTATATAGCAAAACTCATTTCTTATTAGTTTCTGGGGTAGAATTTAGTGATTCATAACACCCAGTGCTCATTACATCAAGTGCCCTCCTTAATGCCCATCACCCAATTATCCCTTCCCCCCACCTACCTCCCCTCCAGCAACCCTGTTTGTTCCCTATAGTTAAGAGTCTCTTACAGTTTGTTTCCCTCTCAATTTTCATCTTATTTTATTTTTCCTTCCCTCCCCTATGTTCATCTGTTTTATTTCTTAAATTCCATATATGAGTGAAATCATATGGTAGTTTGTCTTTGACTGACTTATTTCATTTAGCGTAATACCTTCTAGTTCCAACCACATCATTGCAAATGGCACAATTTCATTCTTTTTGATGGCTGCGTAATAGTCCTTTGTGTATATCTTAACTATATATCTATATCCACACCACTCTTCTCTATCAATTCATCTGGGCCCTTTCCATATTGGGGTTATTATTGTGGACATTGCTGCTATAAACATTGGGGTGCATGTGTCCCTTTGAATCACTATGTTTGTATCCTTTGGGGTAAATACCTAGTAATGCAATTGCTGGGCCACAGGGTAGGTAAGTATATTTAACTTTTGGAGAAACCTCCATACTGTATAGTGAAACTCATTTTAAACCTCTTAGGTGTCTGTCTTAAGCAATTTAGTATGAATTCCAGCAAGAGCTCCTTTCTGGGACTCTAACTGAGGAAGATATGATTGTGACACCATCTCCACCCTGTTGGCCCTACCAACTTTCTGGCCTTAGCTCACCAGCGTAAAAGGCAGTTTGCCTCCTGGACTGGGTCTTCAGATCCCCAGGCTTCATATGACCTGACTTTTACACACTCCTGGAGGGACAATCAATGGGCAACATCCTGATTTTCTACCACACCCCCCGGACCCAGGCACTTCCCAGCCATGACAGAGAAGCTACAGTTTTGCTAGCTCATCTTTGTGTTAGAACTTCCACACAGTTCCACCTTTTCCATGCTCTCCCAACATCCATCCACTTATTCTTATTGACAAGCTGTGCACTTGAACCTGTTTCTCTAATGGAATTACTGAGTTGTAAGAGACACATCCAAAGCTCTTCAAAATTCTTCATATTTGAATAAAGGTTTATCTTCATGTTTTAAAGGCCTCCAAAATGTTGAACCAATCTGCTAGTAATTTTAGAGAAAAGAAACGTGCTTATTACAAAAAGTCTGTGAGTTCTTACAAAAGGAATCAAATTTTTTTCTGTCCCGTTGTCAAAACTCAAGTAGACCTGGACACAATATAGCTTGATTACCTCGTGCTGAAGATGAGGAAGCCATGACAGGCACAGTGAGAACTGAAGGCATGTGCTTTTATTTATTTTCTTCTCTCTTGCATCAGGGACACCCACAGAGAAGATCACAGCAGATCTGAGAAGAATCTTATGAAGTCCATTGTTCTGAATATTCCAATACTACTTGTCAAGGATGCCTGGAAAGAGGCACTGAAGGGAATAGCAATGAATATGAAAACTTAGAGAAGAGAGAACAACTTCCTTACTAAGATCGAAATCATCCTAAGTTTGATATAACTACCACAAAGTAGGGGTGGAAAGGCATTTAATCTATGCAAGAATGACTCCAGACGAACTAAGTGATGTCAATCCTTTGAGAGAGCAGGTCGTGGTTATTTTTCTCACCTTTGATGTCAGCTTTCTGGAGCAGTGTGTGTTTTGGTGGTGGTGGGGGAACCCACAGTGCTATCTGCTCGGACTTCACAGGGCAGTCCAGGCAGAGTCATATGACTGCTGTATCACTGAGGTCAGTTGGGACTGTTCTTGTTTCTGCATACATGGCCAGGCCTCTGCTCCCTAGGCTGCTTAGATTGATGACTCCCTGCCCCCACCAAGATCCTGAATGCTGAATGAGGTGGTAGCCCACTGATTGTCCAGCTCTGCTTCTCCACGGCCGAAGAGCTGTTTGAAACACATACGGGCCTTCATCAGTATTCCCAACTTTGCAAAGCTTAATAAAAGCAGCGTGCATAGCTGTCCTTTTCTGAAATCTTTTTTGAACTATTTTTTCCCAAATGTTCTTAATTAATTTTGTAGTCTAGACTCTGAAATCTCAGTACTCTCCAATCTGCTGCATCTCTTTTCAAGATGCCTAGGCGCATTTACAAAAAACATCAGTCATCGGTTGATTAGATTTGTGTTAAGGTAACAAGTTCCCTCAGTTAACCGCATTCTCTGTTTCTTACTTCCTAGGTACTCCCCATCCCTGGGCATTTCTTCCCTGTTTATCTCCTTGTTCTTTCTTATCTACTCTCTCCACACTTCCTCCTAATTGCGGTCACTAACTAACTTCTTATTCTCTGCATTCTGAAATAATAAACACTCTGTAAATTTTGAAATTCTGTAGCAAAGATATCACTATGATAATTATAACTTACCCTTTTCCAAGGTGGTTTTGTGACTGGGTATGTGTGTGTGGTTTATGTGTACCTGAGAGAGAAGCCCAGCTGTCATGAATGATCCTCTGTCCTGAACTGAGTTCTCCATTACCCCTTCTGCCTGGAGAGGGCCTGAACCTATACACATAGGCAAGACCCAGATCCATCTAACGGATTACAGGTTTCAGATGTGAGTTTTTGAAGATACGCAGCCATAGAGGGCCTATCCTTGTTAAGCTAAGAT
The DNA here is from genome assembly GCF_009762305.2 of Zalophus californianus. NCBI lineage: Eukaryota > Metazoa > Chordata > Mammalia > Carnivora > Otariidae > Zalophus > Zalophus californianus. The sequence goes on along the minus strand of NC_045599.1, from coordinate 122,652,072 downwards.
GCACAAAAGATTTGTTTGCACTCTCCCATCTTGCTGTCTCCTGACATTTATTTCTCTCCATCCAGGTACCCTGCTGTTCTCTGCTGTTCTCCAGCAAGTCCAAATCTCCCCTCTTGGTCAATGTGCCCAGCACCACACTAAACAACATTTGGTACTTTCCAATGAGCCTTTTCCCAAAATCAAATGCCCACACATTTAGGCTACAGAAGAAAAATGTCCCATTCATCTGGTCCACATGGGAGTGTGACAAAATAATAACATCCACTTGGGCAATTGTATGTTTGCTAATTTGGTAATTGTTCCAAATGGATGATGGTTTCAAAAGGTCTCTAGAAAAATATTTCAAAAAATACTTTCTGGAGATCCCTTAATTTTGGAGGCAGCTACCTCTTCTGACTGCCCGAGGCATTCTCTAACATCAAAAAATACAGAACAGTGAAATGAGGTGGTGAGTACTCTTTAAAAAGCAGATGGAGTAGTGGTTGGTCAAATGCTGCAGTGGCCAGAGGTGATGCATGGCAGCTGTCAGAGCTCCAAGACACCCATTAAAGCTTGGCATCGATTACTTTTAATATTGATCAGACTGTTTCTACCAGGGCTATTTACTCACAGAAAACATTAATCTAGGGACCACCTTTTTTTTAAGTTGATTCATTTTTTTCTAGAAATAAATCTAAGTCGCCCTGTATTTGAATGTTAAGAATAGAGACCGTAAAAATATATCACCAAATTAACTAAAAAATTGTAAAAGCAATTTAGTCTCTTGATCATAACAGAATGCGACAAACAGGCAAGAAGCCAAGAGGCAAAGATGAAAGAAAGAAAAGATAGTCAGAGAAAAGGAAAAAACAAAAAAACAAATAAAAAAAAAAGGCCCAAAAGACAGAAACAAAGAGATATACACCAAGGAGACAACAACAACACGTTCAAAACATGTACCCAATAAGGAGGGAGAAAGACAAGAAAAGCTATATACATACATATACATACATATACATATATATACACACACCTGATAACACTGTTATGGAGGACAGATTGAAACAAAAGACACACATGAAGAGACACAATAGTGGCTTTGTATTGCTTCCACTTGGCTAGGTTGAACTACATTTCCCTGACTTCCCTTCCCTGTATCTTTCCATTGATGGTGAGCTGCAGAGCCACTCTGATTTGGAGGGTGGAAGTAAAGCAGCAACATCGGTGTGGGTCATACAAATTGTCACTCATCCTCTGGTTCACCTTGTTGGTGTAAGTCAGGGGCAGGGTCTACAACAGCTCCACCTTCTCCTGAATTCTCCTCTTGCTTTTCCAACTTGTGTGTGTGTGTGTGTGTGTGTGTGTGTGTATATTGCTCCAGGATGAAGGGAAGGGCCTGGCTTCTGCAGGAAACCTTTGCCATCAAAGTAAAAGGCAGTAAGAACTGATGCTTATGGGTGCCAGATTGTTCTGCTCTCCTCCACTTCACACCATCTTCCCTTTTCCATGTAAACTTCAATCTTTAGCATCAGACACAAGGACAGTGGCCTCACAATGCCTGTTAATCAGCTTCTGCTATTTCATATGGTCAAACCTCTATAATAAAGCCTTTAATATAAATACATGGATGAATGAATGAATATAGCTCCTAGCAGTTCTGCTTTTCTGATTGTATCCTGAGGTACACAGGCTTAGTATAAACAACCAAAAATCAAGTTTCTAAAAGTTGATAGAATGATACTCCTACTGTTTAACGTTTAAGAACTAAACCTGCTAGTATACACCTCCCTATGTCTAATAGAATTCAGTTCAGAACCGGATTCCTATGCATGTAAGTTCCCCCACCCTTAATTTGACAATGTAATTATTTTATCAATCAGAATACGAAGAGGGATTAACTAGAAAGAAATAGCCTCAGCTAATTAGAATCCTCCTAAGACTTGCTTAGATCACATCACTACTAACTTTACTTCTGATTAAACAGAAAAGTATATGACAGGAGTATTTTAAAAATGCATGTTCTGACAGTTAATATTGAAATGGTGTATCTCATCATTTCTAATTTGCAGTCCTTAAGGTTTACTGAGTCACCCAAGTCATCTTTCTTGTTTGAGTCATTCTTATGTAAACGGATGTCATTTGAAATTTACAGAATTTAATTATAATTTATACAGTGCCAGGTAACATTGACCATAAATGTTTCTTCTTTATGATATGGTTAATAATAATAAAGCTCCTATTGTCAGATATGGTAGTCAAGAGTCTTTACACAATTTATCTTGCATTGGCAAATTACATTATATTTTCTGAAAATAACACCTGCCTACTTGGAATTGTCTTCAGCTTTACTGGGAGATAAACTAGCCACATTTGAAAAGCTCAGTAGCACATGTGGCTAGTGGCTAGTATATTGGACAGTGCAGTTCTAGTGAGTTTGTTGGAGTGAAGGGAGTAGTAATATGCAGTAGTAATATGCAGTCCCCTAAGCAACTGAGGTGAAATCCACCCCACCTCATTAGAGAACAGGCAAGAAAGGAACCCATTGGGAGCCAAATTGGGTTTGTGAGGCCTTGCCCAGGCCCATTGTAAAGTTGCCTGCACAGGCCTGCTTTGGGATGTCTCTGACCGCAGACCTCTAGGAGGTGGTCAGGGGCTGACCAAGCCAACCTGAGATCCCTTCCTGTCACAAGCAGGCCCAACTGACACCTGCAGAGAATCATATATATGGCTTGCACTGAGCGTGTTTAATACCTCTGGGCAGGAGTTGTTGGAAAGCAGGAAGGAGAAAAACTGCAGAAATCAGGCTCCAAGGACACGTGAAGATCCAGAAAGGCTCATCCCGCCCAAATCCAATATGTTATACAGCAAATGTGCCCAGAGTACCGGAGAATTGTGTGAGGAACAACAAGGTGGAAGTACAGTAAAGTGAGGGTCCTTCTTAGGATCTCATTCCTCTGGTAATCCAGATCTCAGGTTGACTCCAACAACAATAGCATTGGCAGTACCTTCTCATCAGTGAGTGTCCCTTGCCATTACAACGAACAAAGCTTATAAACAACTACAACTACAATAGGACACATTTACTAGATGCTTAGCGTATGTCAGGCACAGTTCCAAGTGCTTCTACAGACATTTTATTTTACAAGATAAGTATTTTAATGCTCATTTAAAAGATAAGGCGACTGGGACTCCAGAGTAACTTGTTCAAAGTCACATGGCTGGAGTAGAGAATTGAAGTAGGAGCTCTGTACATATGATCCCAAAAGATTACATTAGAGATTAAAAGCAATATAGAAGTTGCAGTGGCCTAAGAGTAAAAGGAGATTCTATTTCGGTGAAGAAGTTGAAAGAGACCCTTTTTCTTCCAATACATTGTAGGTGTTGTAGAGCCTCATAGTAATAGAGTTGAAGCTGAACACTTGGTTACCTAGTTGGAGACTACATGTCCCAGCCCCCCTGTAGGCAGATGTGGCCAAGTTCTCAATAGTGATATGTGAACAGAAGTGGTATGTGTCACTTCCTGGCTAGAGCCTTAAGCCCATAGAGATGCTTCTGCTCTCTCTTCTCTCTTCCACTGGCTAAAACCTGAGCATGCCAGGCATTTAGTTTTAACCATAGATATGATGACAGTGCCCTATTTGAGGGCAGAGTATATCTTAGAAAGTACTTGATTGTCACAGTGACCACGAGGATTAGAGTTGTTCTTCCTTCCAAGACCGCTCACTTCAAAACCATTACATGAGAGAGAAATAAGCATCTATATTCTTAAACCTTCTACTTTGGGGTCTTTCTTATAGTAGCTTATTTCAGCCCTTTATTACACAGAAAAAGCTGACATTGTCAACTTATGGGTATGCATGCAAGCACTGCAGTTGATGGAGAGCCCACCCTCTCATCCCTACCCCCATGTTTCAGCAACACAACCAAACCAATACGCTGAATATCTACCAATGAAAGGAGACTTTTAGAGGACTTTCAGTGCCTAGAATATTTGACAGTCTTTTCTTTTCTTATGTCAGCAGGTGTGACTTCAGAGCACAACTATGTCTGTCACAGGTAATTTAATCAATACTATCAGAGATGAACTATGTATAAAATCAATTTGTATTCCATACTTATAAACAAATATAGTGAAATATACCAAGCTATATGGTAAACATACATAAAAACAATTATGCTAGGGTGCCTAGCCTAATGTTAAGAGATGTTTTGCTTCTGGGGCACCTGGGTGGCTCAGTCATTAAGCGTCTGCCTTCAGCTCAGGTCATGGTCCCAGGGTCCTGGGATCGAGCCCCACATCGGGCTCCCTCCTCGGCGGGAAGCCTGCTTCTCCCTCTCCCACTCCCCCTGCTTGTGTTCCCTCTCTCGCTGTCTCTCTCTATCAAATAAATAAAATCTTAAAAAAAAAAGAGATGTTTTGCTTCTTAGTCCATAGATCTCCATAAGTGTAAAATATTATAGCCACTATCGACATGTGGAGAGATTAAATTTAAAGCCATCTGAACAGCTTTGGAAAAAAGTAAATTCTGCATTCCAAGTAATTGAAAAGGGCCATAGAGTAGTCAACTAGTGCTAATATAGTGCCAGGTAACAAACAACTCTAAAGTTCTCACTTGACACTTCCACTAACACTCCACTGGTCAAAGCAAATTCCCATGGCCAAAACCCACATCAACAGGCAAGGAAAATTTATTCATACAGCAGGAAACACTGCCAAGTTACATGGCAAAAGACATGGATATATAATGATATAACACTGGAAGTAAAATGTTGGAACCAACAATAACCCAGTTTCTCACTAGGTGAGTATAAATGTAGGTTTATCTAATCATTCGTGTACTTTCCCTTGAGTCACATTGCCCTGCAATGTTATTTTATGTTTTCATGCATGTGTCCTCACTTAATCTTAACGATATTATTATGAAGTAGGTATCACTAATTCCATTCTAGAAATGAGATGTTCATTAAGGTTGAATAAGTTAGCCAATGACAGAAGTTAAGCCATGGCAGAACTGAAGTTCAAATCAGTTCTCTTTGAAAAAGTGCTCTTTAAAATGTGAAGGAATCAAACTATTTCATAACACTTTTCAGTGTGTCTCCAAAGACATTCATTTCATGAACTACTCAGAAAGCCTTTCTGCAGCACTTACTGTGTAGGGACACCACACAAAGCATGAACATCACAGCAAGGCCTTAGCATAAAAAAATCAATGAATACATAACCTTTAATTTGAGCTCTATGTCCATGTCAAGTAAATAACATCCTCAGTCAATTAAAATCATTCATGTCTTGCTTGATGAACAATAATCTATTTGACAGCATTGTAATAACTCCCAGTTAAACAAAACCTACTTCCTTTTAGTAAATGGTTCTGTTTGGCTTCAAGTTCATGGCCCACTTCAAGACACATTCATTCTCCAAGAATCAATTATTCATTTATTTCTGCTCATATAGATGCACACATATAATGTCAGAAAGGTATCCTTGTTACAAATATTTACTAGTTAGCTTGTCCTTTAGAAAACTTTTCTCCCTTTTTGTGAGTTTGAATTCTAGATTTGATTTGGCATACTCTATTTGGTCATAATTTTGATTAAAAATCACCAGTTAGAATTTTTGTTCTGTTGTACATAAACCAAATCTTAGCTGAATTCATGCAATTAATGCAATGAAAGCTGGGTGAATAGAACCAAATATTTTCTGAAAAGAGCTATCATAATTTTGGTTAATGGAAAACATGAGTAGTCTTTCGTGTCTGTGAAAATTTTGGACAAATGAGATGTTCTGGATAAGACAGATAAAGAGACTAATATGATGCTTGTTTTGAATTAAGTAAAAAATGTTAGAAATCAATAAAAGTATCCTTTTGATAAGCATAAAATTGATCTGAACCATTTTTTAATCATTTCCAAATGGAATACAAGAAGTTCCCACGTGTGTTTATTAATGTAGGTTACTTCAAACCTCATTTTACGTGTTCTACCAACAAAATGGTGCCACCAGTTGATGTAACACATTTTATTTCTCCCAAACTAGTTTTCCCTTATTTTTTATAATTTTATTTTAAAGAAATTTTTACAGTATGTTTTCCTCTCATTAAAAACATATTGGGGCACCTGAGTGGCTCAGTCAGTTAGGTGTCTGACTCGATTTCAGCTCAGGTCATGATCTCTGGGTTGTGAGATCAAGCCCCATGTTAGGATCCCAGCCTGCTTAAGATTCTCTCTCCCTCTGCCCCTCCCCACCCAACTCTCTCTCTCCACCTCTCCCTCTCAAAACAAAACAAAACAAAAAAACCCCAATGTATAGAGAGAAGACTGTAGCAGGTGCCTTCCATTTATCAGAACCACACACAAATCTACTCAATGATCCCTGCTTTTAATAAAGTACCAGACTTATGAGTTTCTATTAATATCACAATTTTAAAAGAGACATAAGCAACTATGAAAAGTCAATTGCTTTATACATAACTCAATATTTTAAGCTCCTAAGAGATTAAAAGGAAAAGTACAAATAACAAATGTAACTTCAAATCAGACATTTCATATTCAATTTTGATTTGTCTGCCTGGTATATTTCACAACTATCAAAGTAATTTATAAAAAACCCTTCAGAAAAGTTTACTTTTAAATGGTAATTACTAATTTTAATTGCAGAATTTTAATTACTTTTTGCTTATTTATTATAATTTTATATTTGCTTTTTGTTACTTTATTTTTTATAATTTATTTACTTATTTACTTATTTGATTAATTTACTAATAAATTATTTAGTCACTGCTATCCTCAACTGGCAAATAAAAGCATATATTTTTTTAAATTTTTTTAGTATTATGTCATGTTAATCACCATATATTACATCATTAGTTTTTGATGTAGTGTTCCATGATTCATTGTTTGCGTATAACACCCAGTGCTCCATGCAGAACATGCCCTACTTAATACCCATCACCAGGCCAACCCAACCCCCCACCACCCTCCCCTCTAGAACCCTAAGTTTGTTTTTCAGAGTCCATAGTCTCTCATGGTTGGTCTCCCCCTCCGATTTCCCCCCCTTCATTCTTCCCCTCCTGCTAACTTCTTTTTTTTTTTTACATAAAATGTATTGTTTGTTTCAGAGGTACAGATCTGTGATTCAACAGTATTGCACAATTCAAAGGGTTCACCATAGCACATACCCTCCCCAATATTTATCACCCAGCCACCCTCCACCCCCACTACTCCAGCAATGCTCAGTTTGTTTCCTGAGATTAAGAATTCCTCATATCAGTGAGGTCATATGATACATGTCTTTCTCTGATTGACTTATTTCGCTCAGCATAATACCCTCCAGTTCCAACCATGACATTGCAAATGGCAAGATCTCATTCCTTTTGATGGCTGCATAATATTCCAGTGTGTGTGTGTGTGTGTGTGTGTGTGTGTGTGTGTGTGTGTGTGTATTAAGTTATTTATTATATATATATATTATATATATATATATTAATTATTTGTTCTTTGGGTGTTGAGTTTGATAAGTTCTTTATAGATTTTGGATACTAGCCTTTTATCTGATATGTCATTTGCAAATATCTTCTCCCATTCTGTCAGTTGTCTTTTGGTTTTGTGGACTGTTTCTTTCGCTGTGCAAAGCTTTTTATTAGATGAGGTCTCAATAGTTCATTTTTGCCCTTGTTTCCCTTGCCTTTGGCGATGTTTCTAGGAAGAAGTTGCTAGGGCTGAGGTTGAAGAAGTTGCTGCCTATGTTCTCCTTGAGGATTTTGATGGACTCCTGTCTCACATTTAGGTCTTTCAACCATTTTGAGTCTATTTTTGTGTGTGGTGTAAGGAAATGGTCCAGTTTCATTCTTCTGCATGTGGCTGTCCAATTTTCCCAACACCATTTGTTGAAGAGACTGTCTTTTTTCCACTGGATATTCTTTCCTGCTTTGTCAAAGATGAGTTGACCATACAGTTGAGGGTCCATTTTTGGGCTCTCTATTCTGTGCCATTGATCTATGTGTGTTTTTGTGCTAGTACTACACTATCTTGATGATTACAGCTTTATAATAGAGCTTGAAGTCTGGAATTGTGATGCCACCAGCTTTGCTTTTCTTTTTCAACATTCCTCTGGCTATTCGGGGTCTCTTCTGGTTCCATACAAATTTTAGGATTATTTGTTCCATTTCTTTGAAAAAAGTGGATGGTATTTTGATGGGGATTGCATTGAATGTGTAGATTGCTCTAGGTAGCATTGACATCTTCACAATATTTGTTCTTCCAATCCATGAGCATGGAACGTTTTTCCATTTCTTTGTGTCTTCCTCAATTTTTTTCATGAGTATTTTATAGTTTTCTGAGTACAGATTCTTTGTCTTTTGGTTAGATTTATTCCTAGGTATCTTATGGTTTTGGGTGCAATTGTAAATGGGATCGACTCCTTAATTTCTCTCTCTTCTGTCTTGTTGTTGGTGTATAGGAATGCCACTGATTTCTGTGCATTGAATTTATATCCTGTCACTTTACTGAATTCCTGTATGAGTTCTAGCACTTTTTGGGTGGAGTCTTTTGGGTTTTCCACATAAAGTATCATATGATCTGCAAACAGTGAGAGTTTGACTTCTTCCTTGCTGATTTGGATGCCTTTGATTTCTTTTTGTTGTCTGATTGCTGTGGCTAGGACTTCTAATACTATGTTGAATAGCAGTGGTGAGAGTGGACATCCCTGCCGCGTTCCTGACCTTAGGGGGAAAGCTCTCAGTTTTCCCCCATTGAGAATGATATTCGCTGTATGTTTTTCATAGATGGTTTTTATGATATTGAGGTATGTACCCTCTATCCCTATATCTGAAGAGTTTTGATCAAGAAAGGCTGTACTTTGTCAAATGCTTTTTCTGCATCTATTGAGAGGATCATATGGTTCTTGTTCTTTCTTTTATTAATGTATTATATCACATTGATTGATTTGCAGATGTTGAACCAAACTTGCAGCCCAGGGACAAATCCCACTTGGTCATGGTGAATAATCCTTTTAATGTATTGTTGGATCCTATTGGCTAGTATTTTGATGAGAATTTTTGCATCCATGTTCATCAATGATATTGGTCTGTAACTCTCCTTTTTGATGGGGTCTTTGTCTGGTTTTGGGATCAAGGTAATGGTGGCCTCATAAAACGAGTTTGGAAGTTTTCCTTCCATTTCTATTTTTTGGAACAGATTCAGAAGAATTGGTATTAATTCTTCTTTAAATGTTTGGTAGAATTCCCCTGGGAAGCCATCTGGCCCTGGACTCTTGTTTGTTGGGAGATTTTTGATGACTGCTTCAATTTCCTTAGTGGTTATAGGTCTGTTCAGGTTTTCTGTTTCTTCCTCATTCAGTTTTGGTAGTTGATAGATGCTTTAAGTAGGATACATCTCTAGGAATGCATCCATTTCTTCCAGGTTATCTAATTTGCTGGCATATAGTTGCTCATAATATGTTCTTATAATTGTTGGCATTTCTTTGGTGTTGGTTGTGATCTCTCCTCTTCCATTCATGATTTTATTTATTTGGGTCATTTCTCTATTCTTTTTGATAAGTCTGGCCAGGGGTTATCAATCTTGTTAAATCTTTCAATGAACCAGCTCCTAGTTTTGTTGATATGTTCCACTGTTCTTTTGGTTTCCGTTTCATTGATTTCTGCTCTGATCTTTATTATTTCTCTTCTCCTGCAGGGTTTAGGCTTTATTTGCTGTTCTTTCTCCAGCTCCTTTAGGGGTAGGGTTAGGTTGTGTATTTGAGACCTTTCTTGTTTCTTGAGAAAGGCTTGTATTGCTATATACTTTCCTCTTAGGACCGCCTTTGCTGCATCCCAAAGATTTTGAACAGTTGTGTTTTCATTTTCATTGGTTTCCATGAACTTTTTTAATTCCTCTTTAATTTCCTGGTTGACCCATTCATTCTTTAGTAGGATGCTCTTTAGCCTCCATGTACTTAAGTTCTTTCTGACATTCCTCTTGTGATTGAGTTCTAGTTTCAAAGCATTATGGTCTGAAAATATGCAGGGAATTATCCTAATCTTTTGGTACCAGTTGAGACCTGATTTGTGACCTAGGATGTGATCTTTTCTGGAGAATGTTCCATGGGCACTAGAGAATAATATGTATTCCGTTGCTTTGGGATGGAATGTTCTGAATATATCTGTGAAGTCCATTTGGTCCAGTGTGTCGTTTAAAGTCTTTATTTCCTTGTTGATCTTTTGCTTAGATGATCTTTCTATTTCAGTCAGGGGGGTGTTAAAGTCCCCCACTATTACTGTATTGTTGTCGATGTGTTTCTTTGCTTTTGTTATTAATTGGCTTATATAATGGGCTGCTCCCATGTTAGGGGCATAGATATTTACAATTGTTAGATCTTCTTGTTGGATAGACCCTTTAAGTAGGGTATAGTGTCCTTCCTCATCTCTTATTATAGTCTTTGGTTTAAAATCTAATTTGTCTGATATAAGGATTGCCACCCCAGCTTTCTTTTGGTGTCCATTAGTATGGTAAATCGTTTCCCACCCCCTCACTTTCAATGTGGGGGGTGTCTTTGGGTCTAAAATGAGTCTCTTGCCGACAGCATGTCGATGGGTCTTGTTTTATCATCCAATCTGATATTCTGTGTCTTTTGATTGGGGCATTGAGCCCATTTACATTCAGGGTAACTATTGAAAGGTATGAATTTAGTGCCATTTTATTGCCTGTTAGGTGAATGTTACTGGATATTGTCTCTGTTCCTTTCTGGTTTATGTTACTTTTAGGCTCTCTCTTTGCTTAGAGGACCCCTTTCAATATTTCTTGGAGGGCTGGTTTCGTGTTTGCAAATTCCTTTAGTTTTTGTTTGTCCTGGAAGCTTTTTATCTCTCCTTCAATTTTCAATGACAGCCTAGCTGGATATAGTATTCTTGGCTGCATATTTTTCTCATTTAGTGCTCTGAAGATATCATGCCAGTCCTTTCTGGCCTGCCAGGTCTCTGGGGATAGGTCTGTTGCCAATCTAATATTTCTACCATTGTAGGTTACAGATCTCTTATCCCAAGCTGGTTTCAGGATTTTCTCTTTGTCTCTGAGATCTGTAAGTTTTACTATTAGATGTCGGGGTGTTGACCTATTTGTATTGATTTTGAGAGGGGTTCTCTGTGCCTCCTGGATTTTGATGCCTGTTTCCTTCCCCACATTAGGGATGTTCTCTGCTATAATTTGCTCCAATATACCTTCTGCCCCTCTCTCTTTCTTCTTCTTCTGGGATCCCAATTATTCTAATGTTTCGTCTTATGGTATCATTTATTCTCGAATTCTGCCCTCGTGATCCAGTAGTTGTTTATCTCTCTTTTTCTCAGCTTCTTTATTTTCCATCATTTGGTCTTCTATATCACTAATTCTCTCTTCTGCCTCACTTTTGTAGCAGTTAGAGCCTCCATTTTTTATTGCACCTCATTAATAGCCTTTTTGATTTCGACTTGGTTAGATTTTAGTTCTTTATTTCTCCAGAAAGTGTTTCTCTAATAACTTCCATGCCTTTTTCAAGCCCAGCTAGTATCTTTAACATCCTCATTCTGAACTCTAGTTCCGACATCTTACTAATGTCCATATTGATTAGGTCCCTGGCAGTCAGTACTGCGTCTTCTTCTTTTTGTTGAGGTGATTTTTCCATCTTGTCATTTTGTCCTGAGGAGAATAGATGAATGAGAGAACAAAATGCTAACAGGTTAACAACATCTTCTGGAAATATACACTAAACAAATCAGAAAAGACCTGAAACAGGGGGAAAAGAAAGGGAAAGGAAGAAAAAAGAAAAAAGAAAAATATAAAAACAAACAAAAACAAAACAAAACAGAATATGATCAAATACAATCAGGCTGGTGCATAGATCAGTGCCACACACTAGATTTTGGGCATATTTTGGTCTGTTAGAAGAAAGTGCCTCCCAAAATTTTAAAGAAAGAAAAACTTAAATATGTACAAAAATAAGAATACGATGAAGGGATGGAATATGACTGTAAAGATGAAAAGTATAAAAGATTTCACAAAAGGAATTGATAAGAAGTTGGTTGAAAAAAGAAAGAAGCGGCTTTAAGAAAAAAACAAAACAGAATGTGATCAGGCAGGAGACTAGCACAAAGCCATACACTAGAGATTTAGGGTACATTTTGATCTGCTAGAAGAAACTGTGTCCCAAAATTTTAAAGAGAGAACAACTTATACATATATACCAAAAATAAGGGTAATTACTATGAAGGGATAGACTATGACTCTAAAAGTGAAAAATAAAAAAGATTTTTTTAAAAAGGGACTGATAAGATGTTGATTGAAAAAGGGAAAAAGAAAAATTAAAAAAAAAAAGAAAAAAGACAGTTAAAAAAATTAACTTTGAAAGACTAAAGAATCATGGGAAAAAAGCCATGAATTCTATCTGCAGTATTCCCCTAGTGCTGGAGTTCTGCCGTTCTCATTGATCGGTAAACTTGGTCTTGGGTGCCAGTTCTTGCTGATCTTCTGGGGGAGGGGCCTGTTGCCGTGGTTCCCAAATATCTTTGCCAGAGGCAGAATTGCCCTGCCCTTGCCAGTCCAGGCTAAGTAATCTGCTTGGGTTTGCTCTCAGGAGCATTTGTTCCCTGCAAGCTTTCCATACAGCTTTGGAGGACAAGAGTGAAAATGGCGGCCTCCCAATCTCTACCCTGGAGGAGCCGAGAACTCAGGGTCCTGCTCCTCAGTGCGCCCCCAGAGAAAAGCAGTCAATCACTCCTGTCTCACCTGGCTCTGGCCGCACTCCGTGCTCACCTGGCCTGTGACCGAACGTTTCTATCTCTGGCACCCGACCTGGTGTGGAGTCTCCAAACCAGTAGATCCATGCAGTGCACTCCCCTGCTGCTCCTCCCAGGGGAGGAAGGGGCATCTCCCCAGATCTGCCACTTGTTGAGTCCCTGCTGGAGGAGCAGTGGCCTGACTGGGCCACGGATCACAGTTTATGGCAACCCCGAGCTGAGAGCCCGCACCTCGGCTCTGTCTCTGCAGCTGGCTTCCCTGCTCTGATACCTGGGAGCTCTGCTGCACTCAGGCACCCCCAGGCTTTCTGTGACCCCGAGGGTCCTGAGACCACACTGTCTCCCGAGGGTTCCAACCCCAGCTTAGCCACTGGAGCGACGTCCTTCAGTGCAGCTGACTTCTTAAAGTTCAGATTTGGTGCTCAGCTACTCTAGCACTTGCCAGAAGCAGCCGACGAGGCCCTCTCCCCTGCCATCTATCCTCCCGAATATCGCCTCAGATTCACTTCTCGCACATCCTACCTTCCAGAAAATGGTCGCTTTTTTGTTCAGAGTTGCTGCTATTCTTTTCTTCGATCTCCTGTTGAGTTCATAGGTGTTCAGAATGGTTTGATCCCTATCCAGCTGAATTCCTGGGACCGGACAAAATCCAGTCTCCTACTCCTCCGCCATCTTGCCTCCACTAAAGCATATATTTTCACAGCAGTAATCATTTCATCAAAAATTCAGGTAGCTTGCTTTGCCTTAAATATCATCTACTTGTTTAGTTTTTATATAGGTTAGCTAAAATTTGCCAAATGAAAGCCAATTATTTGTGAGTTAGTCAGCCCTCTAAAAATAACAAGCATATTCTTCACTTTACCAATGAAAAGCTATTTGGACATGATCCCTTCCGACTAAAGCTAATCCTAATTCTTGTTCTTGTCAGCATCATTGGCACCTCACAGCTGTTAAATAAATTCTAAGGACGATCTAGTAGAAGATTTCTGCCAGAGCAGGAGAGAAAAGCACTGGCTTGTGGGATGAGTCCCTTGAGCAGAGCAGAGAGGAATGGAGGCTTTCATAAAGGCACTTTCCATTTCATTCTTTACACTGAGTTCTGTTGATAGGGAAATGGACTCAGGTTTTCGTTTCCAAAACCACCATGGGGGGCACCTGGGTGGCTCAGATGGTTAAGCGTCTGCCTTCAGCTCAGGTCATCATCCCAGGGTCCTGGGATCGAGTTCCGCATTGTGCTCTCTGCTCCTTGGGAGCCTGCTTCTCCCTCTGCCTCTCTCTCTCTGTCTCTCATGAATAAATAAATAAAATCTTTAAAAAAAAAAGACCACCATGGACGTGTTTATCTTAGGCAATGTGGTGCCATTGCTAAAAATGAATATGTTCATTTAAAAAATAACTTAGAATCTATGAAGTTATCTGGCATATATAACACTGCACAGCCTCACTAGATAGTTATTGTCAGTTGCAGGAACAATAAAGGGGAGTATTTCAATTTTAGTAAATCAGTATAGCCACACTCTCACTTCAAAAAACAGCATAATATACAAGTGAGTTTATGTTAATTCATAACAACACATATTGCTCAAAGGCAGAGAAGTAAAAATATAAATACATATATATTATTTCTAAGGACTAGTAAAATAGAATAGATAACTTCCACTAGGGGCGATAGAAAATTTTTAAATTTTCATAAGCAGATGAGTTTTGGAAACTAAAATGATTTTGGTTTTATCCCACACACTATTATTTTAGTGCCAATGTTTAGTAAGTACTGTATTATGATACTTATGGAAAGAACTATGAAAAAATGTAAGGAATCAGAGTCATGGCATTGACCAATTCAGTTTTGCTAATCTTCACTGATGCATTTGAAAATTAAAATTTTGATTAAGGCAAAAACACTAAGCCTAAAAATCATTTAATCTAAAAATTATGAAAAGGATCCAGATAAAGTATGATAGGTTAAATATAGATATGAAGTAAGAGAACTCCCCACAGCTCACATGTCCCTTAAAATCCAATTTCATTCTGAATGCATGTTTACACATTACACAGAATTTCAGCAATATTTACTATTGCCCTTAATCTACCCTGGCATAGAATGGCAATGATGTCAAATGAAAAAGCAGGAGTGAGACATTATATGATCATAATTGGTGAAACGTTTGTGTGTGCGTGGTGTGTGCACACATAAGCGTACATGTGGGTGTGTGTGTAGAAATACAGTGGGCAGGGGTGGGGGGGTGGGAAGGAGGCATGGGAAAATGCTGATAGAAAATATTTAAGGGGTGCCCAGGTGGCTCAGTCAGTTAAGTGTATGACTTTGGCTCATGTCATGATCTCCGTGTCCTGGGATCCAGTCTCTCCTTGGGCTCTGTGCTCAGCAGGGAGTTGTGCTTCTCCTTCTGCCTCTCCCTCTGCCCCTCCCCCCACTTGGGCTTGCACTCTCTCTCTCTCAAATAAATAAATAAATAAAATCTTTTTTTTAAAAAACGAAAATATTCCAAAATTTACCTTTGTTTTCTTTGTAAACTGATTATGGGTGAAATTTTTCCTTTTTCCCTTCATTTTCCTCTTTTTTTTGTTTTGTTTTTGCAAATAACATACTTTTATAATCAGAATTTTTAATCATTTCATCAATTTTCAAAATTTTCTGACCAAATACAAAACAAATTTCTAAAAGACATAATTAAGCAATTCCCTAATTCCTCTATTCTATTCTAAACAAAATAAAGTAAATGGAATTAACTCATGGAATTAAAATTGCTTTGTTAAAATATCTATATTTGTGCAAGTGTGCATGCCCCTGTATACATAAATTAGGGAAACCTCAACTTGTTTCAAAGTTAATGATTAATAGTAAGTCTATCTATTTTAGACTCACTTTGATACAAAATGATTCACAAAGAAAAATAATTTTTCTTCAGCTGTGTTGGGGTGCCAGCAAGTTTGGAGTTAAAAGGGGCTGAGCAGATTGAATTCTAGCTTGTCTCATACTTGCACAATACAAAGTTGCCATACAGAGTTCTTTTGAAAATGTAGAAATGTAACCAGTGTTTAGAATTCCAACCACAAAAACATGTGTATGCTGTGTTTTTTTTTTCCAAACCAAAGCATTTTCTCTTGATATGTTTCAGTGGTTGGAATTAATTTTGGAAGCACATGCTACAAAGTGGAAAGAATTACCCCCATTTTTGTTGTTGTTGATGTTCTATAATATGGGAGTTGGCTATAATTGACATTGTTTTATAGAAAAGAATTGTTCATCTAACATGTGCTCTTGAAACCCACTTTACCTTCAGCCCAACATAGATGTACTTGCTGTAGACTATCAGTAAGCATGTTTTCTTCAGAAGATAAAGCTCTAGGAATAAAACAAGAAAATCATTACTGAAAAAATGTCATTATACAAGGGAGTATAGAACTAAATTCCAAAATTGTTTTCTAATTTATATATCGTTTTAAAGAGAGGTAAATATTTATGAACTGGAAATGTCAGGTAAGAATTCATAAAGAAAATAGGATTTGTTTGGTCCTGGAAAGATAATGATAATGATGATGATGGTTATATAGGTATGAATTGACCACATACTTATACCAAGAACTTTGCTTTGCATAGGTTATCTTATTTAGTCTTTCCAGAACCTTATAAAGTAGAAGTATGATTATCTTTATTTTGCAAATGAGGAAACTGAGATAAGAAAGATCAAGTTACTTGCCAAGTGGAGGTAGGATTCCAACCCTGCCAGACTATTTTCCAATTTCTGTTCTGATTTCCTGTCCTGATTCAAATAATCAGATAAGTTTGACAAGCATCATCCAAGATTATCATCACATACATGGCTTCCTAGATTTCTTAGAATCCTCTTCCCTAATGGCCTGCACTATTTTCTATCCACTTGCTGGTTCCTAGCTAGTCCATCTTGGGCACTCTGATACTAAATTTTTGTTGAATCATGAAATAAGAATGCTAAAAGTTTCAGAATGCCAAGAGGAAATCTGACTGCATATCAGAATAACCTGGAGATTGTTAAAACTACAAATTCATAGATCCCTACTTCTTGAAATCTGTAATTTAAAAAAAGAATTCCCACATTAATCTAGGGTTGCTAAAAGAGCATTTGAGATCAGTAGCTTGTGCTTTATCTGTGAATCTTAGTTGTCCCAAGACTTAACTAACTCTAGTGCAAAATCTCAAGTCACAGTGTCTGGGAGACCATTCTATTATTCAGTTAACAAGCAAACATTTAATTAAGACTAACTATGAGTCAGCCAGATTCTGGGGAAGGGGGGAAAAAAAAGACAGTGCATTCCTTTAAGAAGCTCATTGTTTGTTGACATAGAGAAATAAGCCAAAAATCACGGACAGTAGATAAGTTTCAGAATGGGTTCATGCATAGGATTCAGTGAGAGCATATAAAACGGCATTATAATCTCCTGGTTTCTTCCACTTTCTCTGCCTCTTTTTTGGCTCTCCTTTTGCTCCTTCCCATGTAGTCTACTAGAGGTTTTATTTATATCATTTCACTGAATCTTCACAATGCTCAGAAGGCTAATTAGTGATTTCAAAGATAAGGAATTTAGGACTCAAGAAGGACTTAAAAATCTGTCTAAGGGTATATACCTAAACAACAGAAAGAGAATTCAAAACCACAGTTATGTATTCCAAAGTCCAAAAGTACACCCTTCACATTTTGCAAACTGCCAACAATTTTAAGGATGTTTATCTCAGAAAATGAATAGTACAGTCAATCCTTTGCACATGGAAATAGCTTGAATTTTAAGCTCTTCGCTTAGTTCCAATAAGTAACACATCCAGTCAATTTGAATAGTTTACGTCTTGCTTGGTGAACAATGAGTTATTTTACAAAGACTATAACAACAATTCAAAGTCAGACACAGCCCTCTTCATTTTGTGGGCTCATATTTGCTTTGGCCCCTGATATGAGTCAAGCCACAACTCATGTTCCGTTCCCAGGAAGCCATTTTGTTTTTCTCTCATTAGAACCTGTACCAACATTGTTTGCAAGCTGCTGTTTATAAAGCATTTTGTGGTGGCCCAAGAAAATAAAACTGCAGATTAAAAGACTCAAACTAATCCTTCCTCTAGAGTGTAACATGTTACATGTGGTACTACTGAATCTTGTTCATCAATGTTAAGATTAGAACTATTATGATCTGATTTAATCTTTTAGAAAGGTCCACTTTGAAAGGAATTAGGAATTCAGTGGTTTAAACAGATCAACACATATTTAAAAGTAGAATAACAGTAAGATTATATGGCTTTACCAGAAAAAATTTAAAATAAAAAACTAACTTTCAGTGCTATCATTTCATCATTAGGATTTGGGTGAAGGTTGTAAATAGATGATACTGAAGATTAGATTCAGAATTTGAACATTTACTACCCCTTCCTAATGAGGAGTAAAGGTAAGACAGTTCTAAGAATGAAATATAAGTCTTGAGATATATGGGAACCATATATTGTGTGTGTGTGTGTGTGTGTGTGTGTGTGTGTATTTCAATTCTCTGTCAACTCATTTTTGTCTCCCTATAATAATTTTTCCCTTTTCATATTTCTCCCAGGAATCCAGGAGTAAAAATACAAACAGTTGGCATCTAATACCTGAATCATATAAGAAACACATATGAATATGTAGATAATTAGAAAATTTAAATTTTTTCATTTGCTTTATGGTGTATGTTTTCTTTTTAAAAATTCTATTCTCAACATAGAAAATTTTCTAAAGGTTTGAAGCATTCTGTAGTCTTACCAAATATCCCAAAAGAAATGCTAAAATACCTTTTAAAATGCTAAGAATACCTAAAATACTTGTATCCAATAAATTCTAACAAACTATTTCTCAGAATTAATTTAATGGGTCATATTAAAAGAGTTTTAATAATTCAAATATCAAACAATAACATTTTTCTTCTCATTTTCCTGGTAGATTCAGTCTGACCTCACTACTAAGAAATTCTGCTTCAGTTAGGTATTGTTTTCCTTTCTTCCAGAAGCTTAGCATGAATTTTCTCCACTAGTTACATTCAATTTTTTGTCCCTGTGAGAGTGGTCAAAAATTGAAACTTGATTTTATCATCTTCATATCTCTATAATCTAGCATAAATCTTAGTATACAGAAAGTTACTGTTTTTCATAAAATTGCTTTTCATGTTCCTAAGGCACTTGTTATGGAGAGTACAAAAAAAAGGGGGGGGAAGGAAATGTACATAGTTTGGGATAATTGGAGAACCACCATTTACTAAATGCTTTTCATTGCCAGTCTGAAAACCTAACCTTCTCACCCACCTTGCAAGGTAGGTAGTATCTCATTTTACAGATGAAGAAACTGACGTTCAAAAAGGAGAAGTAATTTTTTCAAGCTTTACATGGCTGGTAAATGGCTAAATTCATGTTTGATTCTCTAACTACACTGTACTGTTAAGGTAGTACAGATGTATCTCAAAGAGCTACAGAAAAGTACCTAAGATGTTTCATTTGGAATAGGAATTAGCTTGGTAAGGTTTTATAAGGGCCCAGGGCAAGCTACTCCAAAGTGTATCACAATGGCATATTAATTATTCTGAATTAAAGCTGGTGCAAGGACCCTCAGACCCTCCTCTGTCCCCCTGAAAGCAAGAAACAAATCCCTCACTAATAGAATAAACTACCCTCACTGTACCAAGAAGTAAAAAGACATCTTTATGGCTAGAGATAGGAACTTTAAAGTCAAGAAAACTGTAGAAACAAATTTATTTATTTTTTTTACTAATCTACTACCTCAGCTCAAATTCTGCTTAGAATTCCTTACTAATTAAAGTTACCAAACGTCTACTTTTTCTATATCCTGTAAATTCCTCACAAATTATCTCTTTGTCTAAAATGTATAAAAATAGCCTGCCTTGGTCTTTTCTCTGGGTCTCAATTTCATTATCAGGCCTCCATGCACACATAATAACACTTTTCTTTTCTTCCCATTAATTTGTCTCATGTCAATTTTAAGTCCTAAACCAGCTGGAAGAACCTTAGAGGAAACAATAAAATTTCTTCCTCCCCTACAGTTTCATGAGGAAAGAGTCAAGATATTTCTGTAAATACCCTTCCACACCCCGAGTCACTCCCTCTCCAAATTGCTTCTCGCTCTAACAATTATCACCCCCTGACACTAATCCCTGCCCTTATGGAAAATAGGTTAAAATCCACTGCAAACACCTCCAGGCACCTTATCACATAGAATGACTCTCTGGACTCCTGACTCCTCTACCTTATCTTACTATTAGCTCCCTCAGAAGATGTAGTCTGCCACCGTTTCCAAAATCCCCAGCCACAAAAACCTTGCTGTAGTAAGCAGCACATACCTATACTGCTGTGTGTACACAAAGTATGCCCATCTCATCTAACACACTGTTGCTACAAGGACCAGATATTCATGGCAATGAATAAGGCATGAAGGATAGGAAGGAAACAACAATAATAACAACAAAAACCAGTTGTTACTTATCTCTCTACATCTAAGCTCTTCAGGATTGTTTGGATTAAAAAGAAATAATGACATCATAATGTATGTGCAAGACTGGCAAAGTGCCTGGCACATAGTAGGTGCTCAAAAATAATATCCATTAATACCCACAGGAGCACACCTTCAGGCAGGGAGGTTAAGACATGTACAAACTGGGTGTACAGTTAAAAGCATTATATAATCAGCACAAAGTTTCTATAATAGCCAAAGACTGGGAGCAAGCTTTTGTCACAGAGCCCTTATCATGTGAAACACTCTCTTAGTTCCTATCAGAAACCCACAGCTTGGCAAGGAAATGATAAATGGTTTATCATTATTTGCTCCTATTTAACTTGAATTTAACTTGAATTTTTGATATTTGACCCCCTGTGATAGATTTAGTCTGTTTCAGTTTATATCTGTCCTGTCCTAAATCTCTTGACACTGATCTTCCCCACTTACTTGTTATCTTAACCTTCCAGTTCAGCATGAATCTAAATTTTGCCATCTCCTGCAGGATATATGGTGTTTACACACTTCTTTCCAAACCAGCTCCTCCTTGTGACTTCTTGTCTGAGTGCTATATGGTCCATTTTGTTCCTTTGGCCAAGTCAAACCTCCATTCCTGGATCTTCTTGTTCCACCCTGCACATGGCCTGCACATGACCCAGTGCCCATGTTGATAACCTGACTTGTGTTGTGACATTTAGGATGCCTGCCTTTCTTCCCAACCCTGTTCATGGTAATCCACAGATTCCTTGATTTTAGCAGAGGGGCTCTCAATCCTGGATCCTATTCAATCCCTGGTAGCCTATAGCAGATCATTCTGGACATCTGACACAGAATGTGCACATTCTTTGGATTGTATGGTCTTCCAACACCTTCAACTTTCCCTCCTCCAAGCGAAGGAAACTTAACATGGTTTGGAAATCACCAAAACCATTTCTGTTTGGCTATCCCCTAGGTCACAGGTTTTAGCAAAGTAGTAATAATCATCTTGAAGTAGTACTGACCTTCAAGATGAGGAGAATTCCTCCTGAAATTGGAATGAAAAAGTGTATGTGGTCAATTAGCATAAACTCTTTGGATAGTATTTTTCATTGGATCACCTACTATTTTATATTGTTTAATGAACTTGATTGGAAGACAGTGGAGTGAGCATAGGTCTTGGAGTCAGGTCATATTTTAAAATTTGTTCAAAAGAGACAATGACACTTGACCTTGAAGTGTTAATATGAATTGTATCAGTTTCCTGGGGCAGATATAACAAATTATCACAAACTCGTGGCTTAAAAAACCTAAAATTTATTTTCTCAAAGTTCTGGAGGCCAGATGTCTGAAATCAAGGTGTCAGCAGGGTTGGTTCCTTCTGAAGGCTATGAGGAAGAAACTATCTCATGCATCTTTCTTAGCTTCTGGTAGCTACTGGCAATCCTTGGTGTTTTTTGGCTTGTAGATGCCATCACTCCAATCTCTGCCTCTTTCATCACATGATATTCTTCCTGTGTTTATACGTGTATCTCTGTGTTTCTCTTTCCTTTTCATATAAAGGCACCAGTCATTGGATTAGGACCCATCCTATTCCAGTATGACCTCATCTTAACTAACATCTTCCATCTGCAAAAACCCTATTCCCAAATAAGATCACATTCTGACGGTCACATGCATTCTGGGGGAGACACTATTCAACCCAACGCACAAATATTAGTGAGAAGAATTGTAAAGTACCTAGCATTAATGCCTAGCACACAATTACTGCCCAATAAATAGTAATTTTTGGTATTTGTAGTTGACTAAACTGGCTAGTTAGCATTGAGTAATGTCAGAGAGTGCTGAGCATGTAGCAAAGGCCCACAGCAACTTACCACAACTATGTCCATGAATCTTTTCCCCTGTGTTTTTCTCCCAATCCCTGGCAATTAAAGCTCAGTGCTCAAGGCAATTAAATTCAACCCTGAAATCAATCAGTTTGTTCTAGTTTCTTGAAAGCCACATTAGTACCTCTAAAATATAAGCAGGGAATTGGCAGACCTGCCTGATACCTTGAGTTAAATTTTGTGCCAAGCCATGCTGTGCACTAATAATGGATTGCCCGTTGTTCATTAGTAAAGGGAGGGTTTGCTGGTACTTCAAATTAAGTGGTGAGCATTCTGTTTGTTTTAATTGTATACTTTTCTCTGTTTAGTTTTTATGGATCCCAGGGCAGCTACTTCTCCGTTCTTTTTATAAAATTTTTCTGAGTGCTAAAATAAATATTGTGGCATTTCTTAGGCACTACATAGGGATTTTAAGGAAAAAAAGATAACCTTTTTTCACAGAAAGCTAACTGTGATTGTACCGAGAAACAGGAAACTACTCAAGGAGCCTGGAGAATCTCTCTAGCAAGGCCCTCTGTGTCTCCTCTTGGACTTGCTATCATTCTCTCTTCTGAGCCAATTCCTACTTTGTTCCCCAGTTCTTTCAAGTCAGCCATTACCTTCAAACTTGTAAAATCATCTTATTGTATATACCAGTTCAAAATCTAGCCCCCACTATTTCAACATCCAATGAATTATTCAGCCTTAAAAAAGGAAGGAAATCCTAGCATATGGAATAACAGAGGGTAAACCTGGAGGACATTATGCTAAGTAAATAAGCCAGACAGAGAAAGACAAGTATGGCATCATTCTACTTATATGAGGTATCTAAAAGAGTCAAACTCATAGAAACAGAGTGGAATGGCAGTCTCCAGGGGTGAAGGAAGGGGAAATGAGGCACTGAAGTTCAATGGGCACAAAGTTTCAGTTATGGAAGATGAGAAAGCTCTAGAGATCTGCTGTGAGACTGTGCCTACAGTTAACAATATTGTATTGTGCACTTAAACATTTGTTAGGAGAGTATAACTAAGGTATTTTTAACACACACACACACACACAGACACACACACACACACAACAACCTCTACTATTTCAATGTCCAACAATATAAAATTGATTATATAAAACATAAATTATAGTATATCCCCACAATGCAGTCAGTAAAAGCATAGATTACATAATAACAATAACAATAATAATAATAATAAACATTTTTGACTGGTCTATAGGGCCAGCCACTTTATAAATGTCTTATACATATTGCCTCATTTAATCCTTATCACACTCCTATAAATTAAATACTATTACTAGTCCCACTTCTCAAATGGAAAATGAAATGCACAATGATTAAATAATTGCCCAAGTCATACAGCTGATAAATTGTACAGCTTCAGGAAAGACACGGATAAGCCAGGAAAGCACAGAAGTCCAGAATATAGTGTTAGCTTTAAAAAAACATAAAACAAAAATATGTTATTATTCCACTTTATTAAAAATTAAACAGAGATAAATAGATTATACTTTTAGAAAATGCTCTGAAAAGATAGAACTGAAGTAGTTAAGAGGGTTAACTCTGGAAAGTGAGAATACTGGTGGAGAGATTACAACTTTTTATTTTGTACAATCCTGTATTATTTTTAATTTTTCAAAACCCAATATTCTTTAAAGTAAACAGATAATTAAAAATTACACTCACTACTTCCTTTGATGTTAGGAATGTCCATATGATGTAATTGTACAGCACTGTATGACATGCCATGAGATGTTTTGAGGTCAGGTGGTAACTATATGGATAAATTTCTCTCTACACTATTCTTTCCATGAATCAAGCCAGACTCTAAGAAAACTGCATGTTGTTTTACCAACCTCTAGTCTTTTTCTTTTTTCTTTTTTGACCTGAATTATTCTATGATCTGATGCCTCTAATCTACTTTTAGGGATATTGTAAGAAACAGCTTCCTCAAATATACTTTTGTATTTACTAAAAGAATGTTGTGGAAAACAGTTTTTAACGCACTTCCCATAGTTTCTTTCTGAGAACATAGTGCAAAAATATTTCTCTAGATTCAATGTGGAGGACAGTTTTACTCTTCTGAGTAACTACTTTGTTCTTTTTATATGGACACTCAGATATTTCACCAACACATGATTCTGCATTACAAGGTCTGCCAGAAAGTTCAAGAGGTATTTGCTTTCTGTTGCTAGAGTATGCATCATCCTTGCAGCTCAGCTGACTGATCACACTCTTAGTTTCATCCCATTTTTCTCACTTTTGTTCTCCCAGATTTATTAGTCTACTTTTTAATCCCTCCTCCTCCCTGCCTTTTTGGTCTCATTTGTATTTTTTTTTTATGCCTTAAATCATCTTGAACAAGTCTACATAAAAGGAATAATATTTAAATTAATGAAATGTAATTGACTCATGTATTAGTTTAAGTTAGGCTTAGTTGAATTTAAATTACCCATTATTCCTAAGATGGCCATGAGAAAGAGAGTTTAATCATGCACTTTTCCCATATGCTTATGAGATCTTCTCAAAATGTAGTATGGGCATCTTATAACTTAAAAGAAGAAATGCAACTAAAAATATAAATCATTGTCATTTAAGAAATTACTAAGACCTAATTTTGCAAGGCCTTGAGGCACTCTGGAAAAATGGACCTAGCATCTGCTCCTAAGATTTTAATATGAATCTTAGATACATTATATCCAAATCTAGCACTTTGGGATCTAATAATATTCAAACTATATTTATAGCATTCTAAGAACATGAGGGGTATATTCAGTACTGGCTGAAAAAAATGCTGTAAAGCATTTTCACAAAGGGGCTTATCTTGAGGAAAGCAAAAGATTTCCAGGAGTCACCAGGGTGTAAATAACTTCTGAATTAATTCAGATGCTATAAGAGGAACATTTCGAGAATAATCTTACAAAAAAGCTTTCTATATGGCTCATTAATTTCCTCAGACTTCAGTTCACTAGGAGAAAGTAATAACCTCTAAAAATAAAGCAAAAATGGGTAATAAGGACTCAACTTTAAATTTAAATATTACAAGTAAACATATCTAAGTTGCAAAAGTATTAAAATATTCCCTGTTCTTGCCTTATTAGAAATGAAACTTCCTAGGCTAAAGCCCAGTGGGAGTGGAATGATGCTCCATAATTCATTTTTCCCCATCCTTAATGACAAAAAAATTCTTCTTTTTCATATAATAAAAATAAGTAATCATCTCAAATTTTCAGCCTATGTAATGTCATGTAATTGCCATGACATGCCACAGAATGTAGGCAAATATGCCTCTGAATTATTATTTTCTAGCTGCCAGGCCTATTACCACTTGACCACACAAGCTGTTGGTACCATATTGCCATTCTGTCTGTTATGTTAGTATTATTAATCATCATGTCAGAGCCAGCAAGCTTTGGTCACTATCATCATCAAGGCAAAGAGGTAGTTATGTTAGCCTTTTGGATTGTCAATGACAGATACTATAATCAACTTCAAATTTAGAAATGTAAGGAAACTAATTACATGTTAACACATAATCAGTTCCACAGAGGAGGCAATTAAACATTGTTCATTTCATTGAAACAGTGTGGATCCATTCTGGCTGACAAATATGACTAAAATTCATTAAATTTCATTTCCATTAACTTCCACATGATTTTAGGTCAAGCAGATATATTTTGAAATGGTTACCTCCCACTTTCAAGTGATTCCAACTACTGAAATAACTCAATAATATCCTTGCAAAATGAATTTGACATCTAAATCTTCAATAATTCAAACAAGTGGGGTGCCTGCGTGGCTCAGTTGTTAAGCCTTCAGCTCAGGTCATGATCCCACGGTCCTGGGATCAAGCCCACATCGGGCTCCCTGCTTGGCGGGAAGCCTGCTTCTCCCTCTCCCATTCCTCCTGCTTGTGTTCCCTCTCTCACTGTGTCTCTCTCTCTGTCAAATAAATAAATAAAATATTTTTTTAAAAATAATAATAATTCAAACAAGTATTAAAAAGGCATTTGGCCTTAATTTGGGGAAACTGAATTTCATATCCTGATGAGAATTCCTACTTAATTTTTTTTGACTAATCAACATTTAAAGAGTGATACCTTTGTTTCTAAATAAGATGCTTTGTTCTTAAAGTAAATGAAAAATATCCAATAAAATGTAATCTCATCAAGTGGATTTACCCAGCCAAAGCCAAAATACTATATCAAGGAAAAAAAGATTTAAATTAAATGCCCACTCTTCCATAGAATATAACTCTAAGCTAAAACTATTTACACTTGAAACCACCTGAACATTCTCATTTCGGAAAACTGTACTTGGAGAAATTTTTGATTGATTCATTGATTAACTGATTTGCTTTTACCTAATTAGAGATGTCTAGAACTAAGGCTAACAACTGCATGGATATTCACTCAAAAGTAAACACTAGATATTGTAAGATTACCTAAGCATTTTAAAATAAATTAATTTTTTTCAAAAGGTATTGTCAAACTGCACACTATACCACACCATTAAAATAATTAGTGCACTGGATGATTTGGTGGCCAACGATATTCATACATCCCCACTTGAATGACTCCAGATTTCACTAATTCATGATCAGTTTTTCCCTCAGCAGAAATTTTCTCCCTTTATTTATTGCGTTGGATTGGTGTTGACTTTCAAGGGCTTCATGACAGATGTGATTAGTTATGTTCCTTAAAGAGTCTCAAATTAGAACTTAAAGGAACCAGAACCTAAGTGGTTTCCCTGTGGTCTACAAATTCTTTCAACAGCTTTTCTTCAGCAGCTCCTGGTTTTCATAACATGAAGAAAGGTCTATTGGTTCAACATGTTTAGTTTATTTTTAAGTAATTAGTATTGTATTACTCTTTACTGCTGTTTTATAATTTAAAATACAGCCATTTGAATATAAAGAAATAATTCTGAAAAACAAATATATTTTAGATATATAGTTCCGAAGTTGCATTTTAGTTTTCATGTCCTATAAATAACATTTAATTATTTGTATGTACTCAATAGGCATTTACTCCTAAGGAATATGCTATAGGTTACCTTTTGTTTCCATTTACAAAGAGAAAGTATAAATCAGTATCAAAAAAAGTAATCAGAAAAGTAAAGGTTTCTTGTGATTTTTGAAGGAAAATGTAATTTGGGAGGTCCATAATAAAGTTGATTTTATTAAAAAATATTTAACCTTTTAAAATCTTTCATCTGCATCTATTGAATTCAAATCAGTTTTGCAACCATTACATCACATTATTAACTATATCTTTTTTTAAAATTCAAAAAGTTATAACATGTTCTCTAGTAGAATTTCAGTTCATTTCAGCTAGCACTGGTTCTTACTATGAACCAGGCATCATGACACAGGATGGAAACAAAGACATGGTAGAAAATGTCCTGTCTTCTAAGAACTTCCATATGTGAACCACAAGACCACACATCTCAGCAAGGTATCTATAGAACACTGGCTAGAGGCAGGCCTAAAGAATAAGAAGTATTCCAGAGATAAGAGTAACTTCAAAAATGAAATCAGAGTGAGGCAGCATTGTTGAGCCCTCTAAGCACCATGCTGGATACCAACATGGAGAAGACAGGTTCTTTGTTGTGAAGAGGAACACAGGGAGGGGTCTGATAACAGATGAGTACACAAGAAACCATGGAAATCCCAGGGAAAGTGTTTCTCACAGCTGAAGATATGAGCCTTGAAGGAGTTGGCAATCCAACATGAGAGGGCAAATCTCATTCTCCTTCCTTCTCCAAATGACAAATATGAACTAATTTAAATAAACCCATCTTTCTTGAAGTAAGCATTTAGAAAAACAGGTAGAATGGAACCAATTCTTTTTAGATTTGACTCTCTTTAAGCCTATAACTTAAATTTCAGTAAGTACCAGCTAAGCTTTATTTTATCTTGGGAAATTAATGCTTATTTTTATGGTAAATGCATACACTGGAACATTTTAAATCTTTGGATTATTTTCTACATTCAGCAAATGCCAGTATAAAAATATCAAATATCTTGAAGGGTTGATCAACTTCCAAAATGAAAATGATTGCAAATTCCATGTTGAAGAGGTAGAAAAAGAATGTTTTGAGCTAAAGCTTTAAATATATTGAAAATATTAAAATACATTTATAAAGAAATTTGTTTCTAATGAGTTCTAAAATAGTTGTTCCCAAACTTATGCATCTAAATTAACTGAGGAACTTTTATAAATATAGATTTTGAAGGCCACCTCAGACTTCTTATATTGAATCTCTATAGATGGGACTGGGAACTTATGTTTTACAAATTCTTTAGATGGTGCAGAATCACAGCTAGGTATGGAAACTCCAATCTAAATAATGCTGCCTGTCAGTGCTAAAGTATAAGTTTCAAAAGAGATTGTTTTGTAGGATCTATTTCTTATTGAAGATATAGCAAGTGACAAAAGATGATTTTACTATAAGACAATAAATGGAAGATTTAAATAAAAAATAGATTTTCCCCAACTAGAGCTTTGGATATAATAGCTGCTATTAAAAATATAATTAGATGAAAATGGAATGTAAAGAAATCATAGAAAACAATAAAAGAGGAAGAACTGATATTGAGGAAAGTTCAAGTTGTAAAAGATAGAAGAGAAAATGCCCTTTCAATAGTGGATGTTTATATTCTTCATCTACCTGTTATCTAAATGAAAAATGAAATCATCCTTTATATTCCATTCTGCATTACTTTTACTTAAGAATATGGCATAACCATGTTTTTATTTTATTCATATAATTTCCCATCCTCCTCAATACTAAAATACTATTACTTCATTATACCAAAGTACCATAATTCAACTAATTCTAACAGCCAATATAAAAACAGGAAAACTGTAAAAGCAAGTAAAGCACCCATAGAGTGCTTATGGCCAATAAGCACACGAAGAAAGATTCAGCCTCCTTGGGAATTTCTAATAAAACAACAATTAAATATGATTTCTCATCAAGCAGAATGATCAAATATCAAAATTACTTATAATACTAAGTTTGGGCTACGGTTTGGAACATTGGGGATACTCAAATGATGTTGGTTGAAATACGAATTGAAACAAACCTTTTTATTTTTTTAAGAGAATTATGGAGTTGCTATACATACTAAAAATTTCAGTTCTAGGAATTCATCCTATCTGCACATGTGTGTAAAGATGTCCATAAATATTCACTGTAGCAGTGAATCAAGCTAGATGAACAGCTTTATTATAAACATGTATGCACATGTCTGAAAAATATTAAAAAGAACTATTTAAATTAAGTCTCTCACCTATCCTATGTCTCACTCCTTAGAGAAAATCTCTTTCTAACATTTCTGAATATAGTTCTTATGAAGGTTATAATCATAATACAAATAATAGGCTTTATCTCCATTCCTTGATTTATGATCTTTAGATATCCATTGGCTTCATTGATCTCTTTCATGGTTTGTTGGCTTTCTTTAGTGATATACTTGGATCCCTTTCTCTTTATTCCTTGCGTATCTGTTATTGGTTTTTGATTTGTGGTTACCATTAAGTTGGTATATAACCTCTAGGGCATATAGCAGTTTATATATTAAGTTGATGATTGCTTAAGTTTAAATTCATTCTTTACTCCTCTCCCTCTCACGTTTTAGGTAAATGGTTTTATATTTTACAACATTTTATTTTATGAATACCCTGACTGATTTTTACAGAAATATTTATATTTACTGCTTTTGTTTTTTTGTTTTTGTGTGTGTGTGTTTTTGTGTGTTTGTTTGTTTTTACTTTTCATATTCTCACTTATGGTCTTCCTTTCCACTCAAAGAGTCCCCTTTAATATTTCTTGTAAGGCTAGTTTAGTGGTCATGAACTTCTTTAGTTGTTGTTTGTCTGAGAAATTATTTATCTTTATCTTTCTTTTATTCGGGATGATAGCCTTGCTGGATAGAATATTCGTGGCTGCAGATTTTTCCCTTTCAGCATTTTGAGGATATCATGACACTCTCTTCTAGCCTGCAAAGTTTCCACTGAAAACTCCACTAATAGCCTTAAGAGGTTTCCCTTGTATGTAACTGTCTTGTTTTCACTTGCTGCTTTTAAATTTTTTTCTTTATCGCTGCCTTTTGTCATTTTAATTATTAAGTGGCTTGGTGTGAACCTCCTTGGGCTGAATTTTTGGGGGCATCTCTGTGCCTCCTGGACCTAGATATCTGTTTCCTACCCCAGATTAGGGAAGTTTTCAGCTACTATTTCTTCAAATAAATTTTCTGCTCCCTTATCTCTCTTCTTCTTCTGAGATCCCTATAATGTGGATATTACTATGGTTGATGGAGTCACTGAGTTCCCTAAACTATTCTCAATTTGTATAATTTTCTTTCCTTTCCTTTGATCAGCTTGGTTATTTTCTTTTACTCTGTCTTCTAGGTCATTAATTTGTTCCTCTGCTTCATCTAGACTCCTGTTTATTCCACCAAATGTATTTTGGATTTCATTTATTGTGTTCTTGATGTCTGATAGGTTATTTTTTATCTGTGTAAGGGTCTCGCTGATATCCTCCACTCTTTTCTCCTGTCCAGTGAGTATCTTTATGATCATTACTTTAAGTTCTCTATCAGGTATGTTACTTATATCCATTTTGCTTTGATCTCTTGCTGTGGGTTGGTCCTCTTCTTTCATTTAGGTCCTCTTCTTTCATTTCTCTGTCTCCTCATTTTATCTGACTTTCTGTGTCTGTTTCTGTGTGTTAAGAAGTTAGCTACCTCTCTTGCTCTTAACAATAATAACCTTATGAAGTAGAGGTCTTATAGTGCCCTGCAGTACAGTCCCCTATTCCCCAGGGCCTGGCACTTCAGGGGTGTCTCCTATGTTGTGTGTGCTCTGATGTTGAGTCTTAGCCTCTCTTTCCTTCAGTCTAGTTGTCTGCAAAGGTTCCCTTTGCCTATTGTGGGCAATGTTTGGTCTCCAGCAGAGGTGGAGCACATCATAAAAAGGAGTGCAGTAGTCTGCTTGCAAAATAAGATCTCCTCCCACCACCACCAGAACTGAGGTCCTGCACAATGTGCAGGTGAGGAGATGTGGTACTGGCAGGGTTTACCCAGGTCTTCTGGAGGAGGAGCTGGCAGCACAAGAAGCTTGACTTCCCACTTGAAGGATGAGAATTTTAGTCCCTTAGAAACTTCCCACCTCCTCTTGCAAGTTCCATTAAAACATACTTTCTTCTATTGGTTATCTTAATAACTCTAAAAACTATACTGAAACCCCTGTTTCTTATTCAACCTTAACAGTATCTCTTAACTTCCTATTATGAAAGATTAGAAAACTTGGGCCTTTTTTGATGACAGATGATAGCCACACTTGCCATGAGCATAGCATAATGTACAAACTTGTGGAATCTCTATGTTAGACACCTGAAACTAATGTAACATTGTGTGTCAACTATACTTCAATTTAAAAAAGAAGAGAAGAAAAGGCAAGAAAACTTGGGCTCATGAGTTATTCTGAACCTCCTCTCCTTGCTATTATACGCTGGGGTAGAAGGATACATTCTAATAGTTCTTACAGACTTTTAAATACATTTTATGTTCATGAAGTTTACAATATTTACATTCTACTCTTTAAGTATAATTAAGTCTTCTATGTTTAATCTAAGTTGATCCTAGATATCAATTACAAGTAAAAAGTACTTATATCTTATTGTATACTGAAATTATTTAATACAGTGGGAAGGTAGAAAGACAAGAGAATCTGTTCAAAAAAGTCATAGTCCAAACATAGAGCAATCTGAAGTAATGAAGAGATTTTGAGCAATTTTTGTTGTATAAAAAAAATGAAAGCATTTGAACTCGACAGTTCGCAGATTTTAACAACATGCATGGTTTAGTATCATATGATTGCATTTATTTCTCTACTGGATTAACTATATTATGTGATTTTTATTATATAAATAAATAATAGAAACAAAAACAAAAATGAACTATTGGGACTTCATCAAGATAAAAAAACTTCTGCACAGCAAAGGAAATAGTCAACAAAACTAAAATGCAACCTACAGAATGGGAGAAGATATTTGCAAATGACATATCAGGTAAAGGGCTAATATCCAAGATCTATAAAGAACTTATCAAACTCAACACCAAAAAAACAAATAATCTAGTCAAGAAATGGGCAGAAGACATGAACAAACATTTCTCCAAAGAAGACATACAAATGGCCAGCAGACACATGAAAAAATGTTCACTATCACTTGTCATAAGAGAAATACAAATCAAAACCACAATGAGATACCACCTTACACTAGTCAGAATACCTGAAATTAACAAAACAGGAAACAACAAACGTTGGCAAGGATGTAGAGAAAGGGGAACCCTCTTACACTGTTGGTAGGAATGAAAGCTGGTGCAGCCACTCTGGAAAAGAGTATGGAGATTCCTCAAAGTTAAAAATAGAGCTCCCCTATGACCCAGCAATTGCACTACTAGGTACTTACCCCAAAGATACAGATGTAGTGTAACAAAGGGGCACCTGAACCCCAATGTTCATAACAGCAATGTCCACAATAGCCAAACTGTGGAAGGAGCCAAGATATCCTTCGACAGATGAATAAATAAAGAAGACGTGGTATATACATATACAATGGAATATTACTCAGCCATCAGAAAGGATGAATACTTTCCATTTGCATTGACATGGATGGAACAGAGGGTATTACTCTAAGTGAAATAAGTCAATTGGAGAAAGACAATTATCATATGGTTTCACTCATATTTGGAATATAAGAAACAGTGCAGAGGACCATAAGGGAAGGGAGGGAAAACTGAATGGGAAGTCATCAGAGAGGGAGACAAACCATGAGAGACTCTTAAGTATGAGAAACAAATTGAGGATTGCTGAAGGGGAGGTGGGTAGGGGAATGGGGTAACTGGAATGGGCATTAAGGAGGGCACATGATGTGATGAGCACAGGGTGTTGTACCAACTGGTGAATTGTTGAACACTACATCTGAAACTAATGATGTACTATGTGTTGGCTAAATGAATTTAAATTAAAAAATGGAAAAAAATAAATGATTGCAAAACATTTAAAAACACAAGTTAAATTGAAAACCTTCAGCAATATTTTATGCCAAGAATCTCTTTTGTCACCATGGTCAGCAAGGCTTCTCTCACTAGGCCTGCAACAATATGTATTAATTCATTAGGTGAAAAATAATCACTGAATTGAGAGCATTTTCTAAATATTTTTTTAATCCTATAAGCAAAGGCCATATTTTGTTGACATTTAAAAAATGATTAGGCCACTAGGAGTTCAAAGTGTCACTGAGTCTTTGTTTTTTATTTTAATTCTTAAAGCACTCATTCATGGAAAGATTTAGGCATTTGGAGGTAGCAGGTACTGGTTTATCTATCCACTGAAAGGATTGGCTAGGTTGCCATATATCCATGAGAATGCCTGGGGGAGAACAAAGTAGAGCTGTAGGTATAGCTTTACGGCAGAACCCTACCTGATGTGCACACCAGAGTCTAACCTTTCATGTGTAATGAGACAGTAGAGCTTCTTCTGAAGCCAGGAAAAAGTTCTGCACCAACCTTCCACACTGTGTCAGCATCAGGTGTCTCACTGCTGGTGGGACAAAGGAAGCTAATCTCTGCAATACAGAAAAAAGAAGAATCTAGCCTTAAATTCAAATCCCCTGCTTATCTAGACCCCATGTAAAAAGACACCACCAACTCAAGCCAGACCTCAAGGGCCACACTCCTTACTTAACTTATATTGTAGTCATGACATAAAATAGCACAAAGTGGTTTTGTTAATCACAACATAGTACTTACTTATGTATTGTCTACTTAAATCTTAATGGTTCCCCATATATACACACATGTATGCAACTGCCTTACCCTGGTGTAGAGAGCACTGCATAACCCGACCTATTTTTCTTTCTTCAGTCTCCTCTCTTGTACTCACCACATTACTCTGTTCCAGCCATTTTGGCCTTCTTTGTTTCCTCCAAACCACCAAGTCTGAGAGCCTTTGTGCTAGCCACACTCTCTGACGGTAATGTCATGTCCTGAGTTTTTGCCTGGCTGGCTCTTGCTTGTCAGTCAGATCTCAAGTAACCATCACCTCCACAGCAAGATTCTCCCAACCAACCAATCAGCATAGACATCTTGACATTCATTATCACTTGGCCTAATTTTATTATTTGCATTGCATACATTAGCATATTGTTGCATTGCAAACAAATATTTTTGTTGTCTGGTTATTTTTTTATCTATTAATTATCCATCTGTCAATTCTCCCCCACAAAGAAGCAACATACAAATTCTATGAAAACAGAGACCTATCACAGTCACCAATATAACCCAGTGTTTGTACTGGGTAGTACAGTGTATATGTAACAGGTAATAAATATATATTTGTTGAATAAAAGAATGACTACATGAATGCTCTAGTCCAACCTTCCTGACAACATGGCCTAGAAAGCCAGCATATCTTATCTTCTGCTGGCCATACCCACAGTGGTCTTTCTTTCACCATTCCTACTACCCTCCACTGGAGCTTTGACAACTCCAAGTTCAGGTTGATCTTGAGAGGCCTCTCAGTCTAACCAGGTCGCTTGTATCCTTCTCTTCTTCAGACAGTCCATAATGCAAAAGAACAGTCCAATTCAGCTCTAAATATAAGGACTCCACTTTATGTTCTCACCCCAAGTATCCCAGAAAGGAGGTAGCATGAAATCCAGAGGGCAAAGGGTAGTTTGGCTATGGAATATATTCCCTTGTCTGGGGCCCAATTTTAGATCACTGAAAGAAAGAAATGATTCAGTTACTGGGGACCTGACACATTCGCATCCTACAAGAGAAAAAACTGAAAAGCCACCTGTTGCATCTTCCGAATAATCCAAGAAATTATCACCTAGCTAAATTAATACATATCTAGAGTCACAGACATTCTTCCACATTGATTAAGCTGCTCTGAGTTCTTGATGGATTTTCAGAACGAAGGAGAAACTACATGGGAACTGCCATAGGAATATATCTGTGATGGGCCACCCAAATCAAGCCCTGGGTTGTGATAACATTTAAACAGGTCTTTCTAAACAGAAATACTGTTGAAGAGACAACTATGAATCATGTTGCATGAAAAGTTAATTCCTTTGGCAATAAATATATAATTTATTGCAGTTTCATTGGCTTACCAACTATTGCACAATATTAATGTAGATGACTCTTGAGCAAAGTCTTCCAGGAAACAAACTGGACTGAACTTAAATGCATCTATATTTCTTATTCTACTTAGATAAGATGATATTAATTTATAAGTGGCTGTATCCATGACAAGTAGCCTGTTTCACATTGCCCTGTGGTCACTTATGTACAGGATACGTGATGTAAACTCTTGGATAGACACACAAATTTAATATTCAAAGACCAAATCGAGAATCTAGGAAGCATGGAAGACTGAAAGACAAGCTGAAATGTTAGGGCTATTAAATATTAATATCAATCCTTTCTCAAACATAAATTTTACTACATTTTATAGTTTACAAAAGTAATTCACATTTTCATACTATTTCACTTAACCTTCACTAAACTTTATGAAGCTTAAATGAGGATTTTATTCTGTACATTTTATAGATCATCAAAGAACTGACTCTCATAAGGGTTTTCCATGCAAGTTCTAAGCTCCATATTTTGGTTTATACACTTCCTAGGTGTCCCCAATGCGCAGCTAGATGCTGTAGAATCAAAGATGAACATGACTGGATTCCTGCTTAGATCTCTTGAAAGAGACAGAGAGTTAAACAATTTCAACTGAATGTAATAAGAACTCTAGTGGAGGTTATCATACCTATTACCTGGCAATACAAGGAACTGAGCACATATCTCTGTACAAGTTCTATGTCATTATGTGGGCACATAACTGTATTGTATACTCTTTAGCCAACTGTTTTGGTTGAAAGTCTGATATAATCCATATTCTGAAAAACAAATGCACTAATATGACAAAGATATTCTTGCCAAAGTATGATCTCATATTAATAATAAGAGAAGGTTAAAAGTTCCTGTTTAGGATTCTTACAATCAGAAAGTCAAGGTGACTAGGGTCATTGTGGTTTGCCCAGAACTGAGGGTTTTGCCAGGACACTGGACTTGCAGTGCTAAAACCCGGAGAACCCCAGACAAAAAAAGGATAATCAACTTAAGTCAAAGTTAGGAAATCATTAAGCAAGTTTATTATCTCAAAAACCAATTTCACGGGTCTCAGGAACTCATCTGAATAGGGATCAAACCATTCTGAACACCTACGAAATCAACAGGAGATCGAAGAAGAGAGTAGCAACAACTCTCTGAACAGAGAAGCGACCACTTACTGGAAGGTAGGACTTGCGGAGAAGTGAATCCGAGGCAATATTCGGGAGGATAGACGGCTGGGGAGGGGGCCTCCGTCGGCTGCTTCTGGAAAGTGCTAGAGCAGTGGAGCACAAAATCGAAGCTTTTAGAAGTCGGCTCCGCTGAGGGACGTCGCTCCAGTGGCTAAGCTGAGGTTGGAACCCTCATGGGACAGTGGGGTCTCAGGACCCTTGGGGTCACAGAAAGACTGGGGGTGCCTGAGTGTGGCAGAGCTCCCAGGTATCAGAGCGGGGAAGCCGGCTACAGAGACGGAGCTGAGGCGCGGCCTCTCAGGTCGGGGTTGCCATAAACTGTGATCCACGGCCCAGTCGGGCCACTGCTCCTCCAGTAGGGACCCAACAAGCAGCAGAGCAGGAGACCTTCCCCTTCCTCCCCTGGGAGGAGCGGTGCGGGAGCGCACCTGCAGGGATCTGCTGGGTTTGGAGACTACACACAGGGTCGAGTGCCAGAGATAGAAATGCTTCACAGGGCAGGTGAGCACGGAGTGTGGCCGGAGACCAGGGAGATGGGAGTGGCTGACTGCTTTTCTCTGGGGGCACACTGAGGAGTGGGGCTCCTCCGGGCGGAGATTGGGAGGCCACCATTTTCACTCTCGTCCTCCAAAGCTGTACAGAAAGCTTGCAGGGAACAAAAGCTCCCGAGAACAAACCCGAGCAGATTGCTTAGCTTGGACCGACAAGGGCAGGGCAGTTCCAGCTCCGGCAAAGACATTTGGGAACCACGGCAACAGGCCCCTCCCCCAGAAGATCAGCACAAACAGCCAGCCAAGACCAAGTTTACCCATCAATGAGAACGGGAGAACTCCAGTGCTAGGGGAATACTGCACATAGAATTCATGGCTTTTTTACCATGATTCATTAGTTTTTCAAAGTTAATTTTTTAACTTTTTTTTCGAATTTTTCTTTTTCCATTTTTCGACCAACATCTGAACAATCCCTTTTTAAAAAAAAAAAAAGCATTTTTATTTTTCATTTTTAGAGTCATATTCTATCCCTTCATAGTAGTCACCCTTATTTTTAGCATATATATATATAAGTTGTTCTCTCTTTAAAATTTTGAGATACAGTTTCTTCTAACAGATCAAAATATACCCTAAATCACTAGTGTATGGCTTTGTTCTAGTCTCCTGCCTGATCACATTCTCTCCCCTTTTTTTTTAAATCTTTTCTTTTTTCAAACAATGTCTTATCAATTCCTTTTATAAAATCTTTTATAATTTTCATCTTTACAGTCATCTTCCATCCCTTCAATGTATCAACCCTTATTTTGTACATACATAAGTCTTTCTTTAAAATTTTAGGAGGCACTTTCTTCTAACAGACAAAATACACCCAAAATCTAGTGTGTAGCCCTGATCTATGCACTAGCCTGATCATATTTGATCATATTTTGTTTTTGTTTGGTTTATTCTGGGTTTTTTTTTTGTTGTTGTTTTTATCTTTTTCTTTTTCTTTTTTTTTTTTTCTCTTTCTTTTTTCTTTCTTTCCCTTTCCTTTCCCCGGGATTCAGGTCTTTTCTGATATGTTTAGAGTATATTTGCTGGGGATGTTGTTAACCTGTTAGCATTTTGTTCTCTCATTCATCTATTCTCCTCTGGACAAAATGACAAGATGAAAAAAATCACCTCAGCAAAAAGAACAAGACGTAGTACCGTCTGCCAGGGACCTACTCAATACGGATATTAGGACGATGTCAGACCTAGAGTTCAGAATCATGATCTTAAAGATACTAGCTGGGCTTGAAAAAAGCATGGAAGTTATTAGAGACACACTTCCTGGAGAAATAAAAGAACTAAAATCTAACCAAATCGAAATCAAAAAGGCTATTAATGAGGTGCAATAAAAAATGGGGGCACTCACTGCTAGGATAAATGAGGCAGAAGAGAGAATCAGTGATATAGAAGACCAATGATGGAAAATACAGAAGCTGAGAAAGAGATAAACAACTACTGATCACGAGGGCAGAATTCGAGAGATAAGCAATACGATAAGACAAAACAACATTAGAATAATTGGGATCCCAGAAGAAGAAGAAAGAGAGAGAGGGGCAGAAGGTATATTGAAGCAAATTATAGCAGAGAACTTCCCTAATGTGGGGAAGGAAACAGGCATCAAAATCCAGGAGGCACAGAGAACCCCTCTCAAAATCAATAAAAATAGGTCAACACCCCGACATCTAATAGTAAAACTTACAGGTCTCAGAGACAAAGAGAAAATCTTGAAAGCAGCTCAGGAGAAGAGATCTGTAACCTATAATGGTAGAAACATTAGACTGGCAACAGACCTATCCCCAGAGACCTGGCAGGCCAGAAAGGACTGGCATGAAACCTTCAGAGCACTAAACGAGAAAAATATGCAGCCAAGAATACTATATCCAGCTAGGCTGTCATTGAAAATTGAAGGAGAGATAAAAAGCTTCCAGGACAAACAAAAACTAAAGGAATTTGCAAACACGAAACCAGCCCACCAAGAAATATTGAAAGGGGTCCTCTAAGCAAAGAGAGAGCCTAAAAGCAGCATAGACCAGAAAGGAATACAAACAATATACAGTAACAGTCACCTTACAGGCAATACAATGGCACCAAATTGATATCTTTCAATAGTTACCCTGAATGTAAATGGGTTCAATGCCCCAATCAAAAGACACAGGCGATCAGATTGGATTAAAAAACAAGACTCATCAATATGCTATCTGCAAGAGACTCATTTTAGACCCAAAGACACCCCCACATTGAAAGTGAGGGGGTGGGAAACGATTTACCATACTAATGGACACCAAAAGAAAGCTGGGGTGGCAATCCTTATATCAGACAAATTAGATTTTAAAACAAAGACTGTAATTAGAGATGAGGAAGGACACTCTATCCTACTTAAAGGGTCTATCCAACAAGAAGATCTAACAATTGTAAATATCTATGCCCCTAACATGGGAGCAGCCACTTATATAAGCCAATTAATAACAAAAGCAAAGAAACACATTGACAACAATACAATAATAGTGGGGGACTTTAACACCCCCCTGACTGAAATGGACAGATCACCTAAGCAAAAGATCAACAAGGAAATAAAGACTTTAAACGACACACTGGACCAAATGGACTTCACAGACATATTCAGAACATTCCATCCCAAAGCAACGGAATACACATTCTTCTCTAGTGCCCATGGAACATTCTCCAGAATAGATCACATCCTAGTCACAAATCAGGTCTCAACCGGTACCAAAAGATTGGGATTATTCCCTGCATATTTTCAGACCACAATGCCTGAAACTAGAACTCAATCACAAGAGGAAAGTCAGAAAGAACTCAAATACATGGAGGCTAAAGACCATCCTACTAAAGAATGAATGGGTCAACCAGGAAATTAAAGAAGAATTTAAAAAGTTCATGGAAACCAATGAAAATGAAAACACAACTGTTCAAAATCTTTGGGATGCAGCAAAGGCAGTCCTGAGAGGAAAGTATATAGCAATACAAGTCTTTCTCAAGAAACAAGAAAGGTCTCAAATATACAACTTAACCCTACACCTAAAGGAGCTAGAGAAAAAACAGCAAATAAAGCCTAACCCTGCAGGAGAAGAGAAATAATAAAGATCAGAGCAGAAACCAATGAAATAGAAACCAAAAGAACAGTAGAACAGATCAACGAAACTAGGAGATGGTTCTTTGAAAGAATTAACAAGGTTGATAAACCCCTGGCCAGATTTATCAAAAAGAAAAGAGAAATGACCCAAATCAATAAAATCATGAATGAAAGAGGAGAGATCACAACCAACACCAAAGACATACAAACAATTATAAGAACATACTATGAGCAACTCTATGCCAGGAAATTAGATAACCTGGAAGAAATGGATGCATTCCTAGAGATGTATCAACTACCAAAATTGAACCAGGAAGAAATAGAAAACCTGAACAGACCTATAACCACTAAGGAAATTGAAGCAGTCATCAAAAATCTCCCAACAAACAAAAGCCCAGGGCCAGATGGCTTCCCAGGGGAATTCTACCAAACATTTAAAGAAGAATTCATACCTATTCTCCTGAAACTGTTCCAAAAAATAGAAATGGAAGGAAAACTTCCAAACTCGTTTTATGAGACCACCATTAATTTGATCCCCAAACCAGACAAAGACCCCATCAAAAAGGAGAATTAGAGACCAATAGCCTTGATGAACATGGACGCAAAAATTCTCACCAAAATACTAGCCAACAGGATCCAACAGTACACTAAAAGGATTATTCACCATGACCAAGTGGGATTTATCCCTGGGCTGCAAGTTTGGTTCAACATCCGCAAATCAATTAATGTGATACAATACATTAACAAAAGATAGAAAAAAACCATATGATCCTCTCAATAGATGCAGAAAAAGCATTTGACAAAGTATAGCACCCTTTCTTGATCAAAACTCTTCAGAGTATAGGGATAGAGGGTACATACCTCAATATCATAAAGCCACTATGAAAAACCTACAGCGAATATCATTCTCAATGGGGAAAAGCTGAGAGCTTTCCCCCTAAGGTGAGGAACGCGGCAGGGATGTCCACTATCACCACTGCTATTCAACATAGTATTAGAAGTCCTAGCGACAGCAAACAGACAACAAAAAGAAATCAACGGCATCCAAATTGGCAAAGAGGAAGTCAAACTCTCACTCTTTGCAGATGATATGATACTTTATGTGGAAAACCCAAAAGACTCGACCCAAAAAGTACTAGAACTCATACAGGAATTCAGTAAAGTGGCAGGATATAAAATCAATGCACAGAAATCAGTGGCATTCCTATACACCAACAACAAGACAGAAGAGAGAGACATTAAGGAGTCGATCCCATTTACAATTGCACCCAAAACCATAAGATACCTAGGAATAAATCTAACCAAAAGACAAACAATCTGTACTCAGAAAACTATAAAATACTCATGAAAAAAATTGAGGAAGACACAAAGAAATGGAAAAACGTTCCGTGCTCATGGATTGGAAGAACAAACATTGTGAAGATGT
This sequence comes from Zalophus californianus, assembly GCF_009762305.2. Lineage (NCBI taxonomy): Eukaryota > Metazoa > Chordata > Mammalia > Carnivora > Otariidae > Zalophus > Zalophus californianus. The sequence continues at coordinate 122,610,550 of NC_045599.1, read as the reverse complement.
CAATACTATACCTAGAGCAATCTACACATTCAGTGCAATCCCCATCAAAATACCATCCACTTTTTTCGAAGAAATGGAACAAATAATCCTAAAATTTGTATGGAACCAGAAGAGACCCCGAATAGCCAGAGGAATGCTGAAAAAGAAAAGCAAAGCTGGTGGCATCACAATTCCGGACTTCAAGCTCTATTACAAAGCCGTCATCATCAAGACAGTATGGTACTGGCACAAAAACAGACACATCGATCAATGGAACAGAATAGAGAGCCCAGAAATTGACCCTCAACTCTATGGTCAACTCATCTTCGACAAAGCAGGAAAGAATGTCCAATGGAAAAAAGACAGTCTCTTCAACAAATGGTGTTGGGAAAATTGGACAGCCACATGCAGAAGAATGAAACTGGACCATTTCCTTACACCACACACAAAAATAGACTCAAAATGGTTGAAAGACCTAAATGTGAGACAGGAGTCCATCAAAATCCTCAAGGAGAACACAGGCAGCAACCTCTTCAACCTCAGCCGCAGCAACTTCTTCCTAGAAATACCGCCAAAGGCAAGGGAAGCAAGGGCAAAAATGAACTATTGGGATTTCATCAAGATAAAAAGCTTTTGCACAGCAAAAGAAATAGTCAACAAAACCAAAAGACAACCGACAGAATGGGAGAAAATATTTGCAAATGACATATCAGATAAAGGGCTAGTATCCAAGATCTATAAAGAACTTATCAAACCCAACACCCAAAGAACAAATAATCCAATCAAGAAATGGGCAGAAGACATGAACAGACATTTTTCCAAAGAAGACATTCAAATGGCCAACAGACACATGAAAAAGTGCTCATCATCACTCGGCATCAGGGAAATCCAAATCAAAACCTTAATGAGATACCACCTCACACCAGTCAGAATGGCTAAAATTAACAAGTCAGGAAACGACAGATGTTGGCGGGGATGTGGAGAAAGAGGAACCCTCCTACACTGTTGTTGGGAATGCAAGCTGGTGCAACCCCTCTGGAAAACAGTATGGAGGTTCCTCAAACAGTGGAAAATAGAGCTACCATACGATCCAGCAATTGCATTACTGGGTATTTACCACAAAGATACAAATGTAGGGATCCAAAGGGGTATGTGCATCCCAATGTTTATAGCAGCAATGTCCACAATAGCTAAACTGTGGAAAGAGCCAAGATGTCCATCGACAGATGAATGGATAAAGAAGAAGTGGTATATATACACAATGGAATATTATGCAGCCATCAAAAGGAATGAGATCTTGCCATTTGCAATGACGTGGATGGAACTGGAGGGTGTTATGCTGAGTGAAATAAGTCAATCAGAGAAAGACATGTATCATATTACCTTACTGGTATGAGGAATTCTTAATCTCAGGAAACAAACTGAGGGCTGCTGGAGTGGTGGGGGCGTGGGAGGGATGGGGTGGCTGGGTGATAGACATTGGGGAGGGTATGTGCTATGGTGAGCGCTGTGATTTGTGCAAGACTGTTGAATCACAGATCTGTACCTCTGAAACAAATAATGCAATATATATTAAGAAAGAAAAAAGAAGAAGATAGCAGGAGGGGAAGAATGAAGGGGAGTAAATCGGAGGGGAAGACGAACCATGAGAGACAATGGACTCTGAAAAACAAACTGAGGGTTCTAGACGGGAAGGGGGTGGGGGGATGGGTTAGCCTGATGATGGGTATTAAAGAGGGCACGTTCTGTGTGGAGCACTGAGTGTTATGCACAAACAGTGAATCATGGAGAACTATATCAAAAACTAATGATGTAATGTATGGTGATTAACATAACAATTAAAAAGACATCAGTAGCAAAAAGATAAATAAAAACAACTATATGTTTAGAAATTAAAAAACAAAAAACAATTTCACTTAGCCTCAACCTCATCAGTTAGTTGGGTTTAGACCTATTTATCTCTGGCTTGGCCTGGATTATAAAAACCAACCAGGAAAAGGAAGACAAATAATAACATTGCTTTATATTTGTAAAACATTTAAGATTTATAAGAATTAGTCTCAAACTTTGTAAAATACTCCATGCTCATTACATGACACTGATAAGGGCAAGTATCTTTATCTCTATTTTACAGATAAAGAAGCAGCCCCAAAGAGATAAGAAATTTGATCAAGGTCATAAAACTTGTTAAGTGCCAGAAAAAATCCTAGGACACAAGACTATGCAAGTGCTCCAGATTTACTTCAACCTATGGTGGTGAAAAGCAGTCCAATTAGACAAAAGTCCAGCTCACCCAGTCAAAAATACTATTCATGACTATTAGTATATTAGGGTGTACTTAAAGTACAATCAGTAGAAGAACAAGAAGTGACACAAAGTCAAGTGGAAGTTTACAAGTGCTAGGAACATTCTTAACCGCTGAAGGGCAATTTAACCAAAGGATTTGTGCATACCTAACTTCTCTGAATAGCTTAACTTTATAACTGTCTCTTTATTGCTGTGTTGCAATGATGATAAATATCAACCCCAGATGGTCTTTTGAAAGTCACAAAGCACTATACAGATATAATATTTTGCAGTCATTTCTAATTTATGTACTTCAGGTCAGGATCTCAGCACCTGGTGCTTTATCACTCTTAGACTGAAGTAAGAATTCCCGTCACTTTTCCACCCTTGAACAGATGAGTCAGATAGTAGTCCTGGTCTCAATGTTTCTGGGTCTACAGTCACATTTGCCATTCACTCCAGTGCTAGAGTGGCACAAAGTGCAATAATTTCTTCTGCATGTGTAGTTCTCCCACCTTCTTATCTGATCTAAATTTCCTTTTACTGAACACACGCACTTCTGTGGTATTTCCCATTATAAATTTTGACCATAAAAATCTTTCACATTATAAATTTTACCATAAGAAAGTTCACATGAACCAATGAGTTTTTAAGAATGATAAAAATAGAATACCTCAAACTGAAACTTTCGTACATTCAAATTGTTTAATTTCCTGTTACAACTGAATAGAGGTTTACAGTTAGAAAAGAAACCATACATGCTTATTTAAGAATGCTCTCAGTACTCACTTCCATTAGATTTAGGGTCCATCCATGTAATTAGTCACTCAAGTCTTGGGAGAAATTATGAAAGACCATGTCTCCAGTAATACAAGCAAACCTAACTAATTTCTCTCCCCCTGCCAGGGAATGTTTTCCTCTTATATCAAGTATCATAAAAATATCTGTAATCAGAAAGACCTACATACCTCATTCCAAAATGCCAAAGCATATATCTATTTTTTCAATTAAAAATCAATATGTTGTTTTGAAACTTTCACATAATTGCCTAGAGAGTGATAAAATTCAAGGTTGGGATTACATTTAAATAACCAATCAGTAGTTAGCTGGTCACACACACACAGAGAAAAAAATCTTCCCTTTCCCCCTTTTAGAATATGACAGGTGTTGCTCAGAGGCATGTTCCCAAGAAATGAGTACATTTCCTAGCACCCTGCTTGCATTTTATACCTTGCATAAAGGTATAATCGCATGATTAATTCACACCAATAAACTATAAGCAAAATGATGTGTGTTACTTCTGGGCTTGGATTTAAAAAAAAAAAAAAAGCAGTTGTGCCTTCTTTACTGTGTCTCCCTTCTCCTGCTGGATACTAGTGGATGGTGGAGCCTCAAGATGGAAGGATCCTGAGTCCCTGAGACACTAGGTGAAAGGCCACAATCAAACAATAACACCCTCAGTGGACTGTTCCATGATTGAGAAAGAAAATTCTATTATGTTAGACCACTGAAATTTTCAGTTTGATTTTTTATAGCTGTCATTATCCTAATCGAATAACATAAACAAATGAGTTTCCATTGCTAGCATCTACTTTTTGTTCTGTCCAGAAAGATATATTTGAAAAAGCCAGATCAACCCTCAAGTTCTTAATTAGGTTAAGTTCTTAATTCAGTTGTTTTTAATTAGGTTAATGAACTATCTCTACCCTTCTGATTTTAGCTATTATTACTTTTCTTTCAGATTCAAATATTACTTCTTTAGAGAAGTCTTCCTTACCTCCTACCTAAGTCAATTCCCCTTATTAGTCACCACCATAGTACCATGCATCTGTCCTTAACAATTATTACAAATGTAATTTTACATTTACTTTTTGTAATTATTTGATTTATGACTTTTTACTAGACTATAAGCTTTTTAATTTCAGAAATAATGTCTTTTGGTTTTGCTCAGCGTTGTGTCCACCATGTCTAGCACATGACCCAACACATAGTAGTCCCCAAATATACATTTGTTAAATGGATATAATGAATAAAAACCTCAGTGTGGTATTGTGACAGATGAAGACCAGAGAATGTACAGAACTTGATCAAAGTACTTTTATGGAGTTCACAATTTTCTCTGTTCCTTCAAGTTCATTACTAGTCTCCTAGTGAATTTACCACAGATAAATTGGCATTAAATAGATGACAGATCAACTCACAAGTGTAACATTTTACTCCTGACAAAGGACCATGTCCATAATCTTATCACCAAACACTTCATTTTTCACCCTGCTAAGCATCATAATCACTGGTGCCCAAAATATCGTAGTAATGTTTGCTGGTTTTATGACCTGCAAGTTTCCCCCAGGATGTTGATGATTGTAACATGTGGAAAAACATAACTTCACTAAGACCTGATTCTGGTCCATTTTTGGAATGGTGTCCTTATCTGTCCCCTCTGAAGAGAGGGTATGATTCTCCTGAGGATGAGACTGAGAGAAGTTGAGCATAAAAAATTCAGCCTTTTTCTCTCTCTTTAGACTCTTCCTGCCAAAAAGCTGGATTCATTGTGTACTTCCTGCTTCCAAAAAGAAAGCACATCAGAGTCAGTGCCTAGGTCATCATTCCAAAGACATTTTTGGCTCACCTAGCTTTTTCTTTCCACCTATCTTATGGAAGTTTCCTAGTTGTGAGGCAGGAATTCCGGGACAGCACATCCTGTTCCTTAGGCTGGGGCACCTCTTACCTTTTCTCACCTTTCCTACTTCATCTAGTTAGCTGTAAGTCTCTTTATTTTCTTTAAAGATTTTATTTATTTATTTGACAGAGAGAGACACAGTGACAGAGGGAACACAACCATAGGGAGTGGGAGAGGGAGAAGCAGGCTTCCCGCAGAGCAGGGAGCCCGATGTGGGCTCGATCCCAGGACCCTGGGATCATGACCTGAGCGGAAGGCAGGCGCTTAACGACTGAGCCACCCAGGTGCCCCCTAAGTCTCTTTAAAATCTCAGTTAATTATTACTTCCTTCCTTCAAGGTCTCCCATAAGATTCTAGTCAAGATATTGGTAAGGCCTGCAGTCATCTGCAGGCTTGACTTGGCCTGGAGGTTATCGGGAGCTCAAATAAGCTGGAAAGAAATACTGCTGAGCTGTCAAGGGTTAGAGTAGTCAATTAATGCAATAAGCCATAAGTGGAAGAGCTGAGCCTTTGATCAGTTGTGGAGATAGTATAAGCCAAGGGCTAAAACTGAAGAAAGCACTGACTCTCCTTGTTCCATTCCACCCCCACCCCACAGAATGGCACAGGAGTCAAGGGTCAGGTGGACCAGTATAGAAGTGGGGGTCATCTCACTATTGAGAGAGTCCCAAATAAAAGACTCCAGTAGTTTTATGAACCCTGTAGTCAGAGGGAAAGTGAGGGGGAGAGTTAGGAGTGGAACACTACTAAGTATTCAGTCAGATTAGAGAAAAGTGTCTTTGAGGTTTGCTCCTCTTCCCTCCAATAAGGCACCTAAAAAAGACCACCGCCTAAGGCCTCAGATAAGAAGACCTTGAAATGAAGGTGCCTACCAGAGCTAGGAGTGCAAATATGTGAAAAGTATGGCCAGGGAGACTGAATCCTTGGCTGTAACTCCCTTCAGAGACTGCAATGTATTGACTATACATCAGGTCTAGACTGGAGACGGCAGCTTTCTCCCATGAGGCCTGCCAGGTAAGGTTTTCATAATTATCTATAATCAGGCCCAAAAAATCACACATGCACTTTTAAACAGGAGTCAGATACCTCAAAATTTCTGCTTCCAAGCTGACTTCCTTACATAGCTGTTGAGAGGAAGACTCAATTCCTTACTACAGATCTCACTACAGACTGAGGGTCTTTGTGACATGATGGCTACCCTCCCCAAAAATGAATGGCCTAAGAGAAAGAACAAGGTGAGAGTGACAATGCCATTTATGATTAAGTGTCAGAGGGAATGCATCTTCACTTCTGCCATATTTTCCTTTTTAGAAGCAAGTCACTGAATCCATACTCAAGGGCAAGGGAATTGGATTCCACTTTTTGAAGGGAGGGATGTCAAAGAATTTGTGCACCTATTTTAAAACAATCATACTTGAGTAGACCATCTTAAGGTTTAGATTAAGATCAAGGTAGGAGGAATTCTGCTTTTGGTCATACTTTAAGTCATGTAGCTTAGTTGCTACTTTGACCTCCATTTGAATGACTCTGACTCTAAACTTAGGATAGGAAAGAAGATATCATTCCATATCATCCTTAAGTCTAATAAACCAAATTTTAAATACAAATTTTTTACACTATTAACCGATTTCATTTAATTTGAAAATTTACATAATCTACAAATTCAATGGTATAAAAGAAATCAAATTATTCATTTTTCAGTTAATGGATTATCTAAGATTATGGCAGAATCAAAAGTTTATTATAATGATTTTAAATGGGATCATCTTCTCTTTAAAACAACCAGTATGAAATACCCACCACAGTTAATGTAATTCTAACAAAGACAGAAAGACTACCATCTGAAATATCAACCTAAGAAAATATGTTGAACATTGGCATCTTTTTCAACCATGTTTTTGAATGTCAAGATTTAAAACGTGAAATGTTAGAAGCTACCCTTCTCACTGGAATGCTAGCAAACAAGTGAACTGAGGTTAATTTATTTCTTACTGAAGGAAAAATGGCAACAACCTTTGGGGATTTGGAATTTTGTTTTATTTAATGTTAGGAAATGCTAGGGAACTATCACTTCCTCTCTACTTACAACTACAGTTGCAGTGTATTTACTGGAACAAAAATTCAGTTTATAAACTCTGTGAAGGAAATAAAAGCAACTTTACATTGGTGGTGGCATTACTTTTTACGTAGGATTTCCTGACTAACATTGTGCAACACATTGTTGCTTGAGATTCTCTTCCTGTATTCTTAAGTAACTAATCCAAACAGAATGCACCAAATCCCCTACAGATTTAAGGAAAATTACTGGCCTATGGACATCTCAACATTATTCTTCCAACATGCTTTTTTCTTAACTCTGTTGTTGTTAGAGAAATAATTTTTCTCTGTTTCTTTTAGTTGTGTAAAAATTAGAAATGTTAGAAACTAAAACCAATTCTCAAGTAAGAAAGCTCATAGCTGTTGGTCTTCATGGTTTCTCAATGCAGAAAATCTGTATTTCCCAACTCTACGTTACATCAAAGGACCGTGGTCCACCTTGTTCACCACTGTCTCTCCAGGGTCTTGCTCCATGCCTGATCTGATTGGAGTAAATAATTGTGGAAGAAAGTAGTGAATGTTACTCTTTAGCACTAAGTTATTGACCTTCCATGAAAAAAGAAAGAGATACATTTACTATGAAGTCCTCCTTGTAGGTGGGAGGAATTTCTTCAGACCGAGCCTTGAGAAGAGGACAACTGCATCTTAAGTACTATGTAATTTTTAATTCTTTTTAACTGTCAAGACTGTTTGATAATTAACAATTAATGACTGCAAAGCTTTCTGAAAATGGAAAATTCCAGATACATGCTGAATTTTAAAATTTAAGAAATGAAAAAATTTTAAGTGTTCAGATACATAAAATGGGAGCAATGATGAACAAGATAGATCCAGGACCTAAGAGTTTGCATTCGAGCAATGGATAGAGATACTAAACAATCAATTATGCAATCATTTGTTTAATTATAATTGTAATGAATGAACACAGGGGAGAAACAGAGTGGCTATGACACTGTATAACAAGAGGATCTGATCTGGTATGAGGAGTCAGAGAAGACCTCATTGATGATGAAATGATATTTGAGCTGAGTTCTAAAAGATGAATAGGAATTAACAGATAATCAAGGGGGTCCTGAGAATAGAAGGTGAGGGATTGTGAATTGAGAAGAAAAACGATCCTGAGCAGAGAGAAGAGCAACAGAAAGTATCTAGGTAGAAATGGAATATAGCATATTCAAGAATCTGAAAAAAGACCAAGTCACTGGAACGCAGAAAGCCTATCAATGGCCTATAAATGCTAATAAAGGGGTAGAGCAACCAAAACAGATTTACTTTCTTGAAAGATTATCCTGTCCTGTTTTGGAAAAAGAAGGTGTAGAATAATAAATTCTCCTGTGCTCCTCTATAAATGCAACGAAATACCCAGAAACGTGTCCATTGGACGATGATAAAAAAGACTCCGAAAGTAAGCTGAAAGAGTGCCACTAGCACTAAGAAGGGAGGCTGGGAAGGATGGAAGAAGGCAGACCGTTAGAAACCTCAGGACATGAGGAATGCCTACATGGCGATATTTTCTAGGTTTTCTTTTTATCTTCCAAATGCTCTCAGACTGGATACAGGAGAGGTGTAAAACCCAGAACCACCAATAGGCATAGGCAAAACAAAACAAACAAAAAGACAAGCTTGTCTTCCTGGTCAAGGACTGGGAAAAGGAAAGCATAACGAGACCTAGGGGGAGAGTCCCAGCCCTTGCTCTGCAATCCGGACCTGGCAGTGATCTGATCCACTGGCAGCAGGAATAGCAGGAAGCCTCAACCATCCCAGTCCTCACTGTATACCCAGTTTCCAGTGGCAGTTCTGTCCTCGGAAGGGGCAGGATCAGCAGAAGCCTGTGTCTCCCTGTCCTGCACCCAGGATCATAGGAGGGCCAGGCCACTGGCTTCTGCTCTTCTGTCTCCTAGAAGAACCTGGACCAGTGATATCAGGTGGCCCAGAAAGGTACCCTCTCTACCTGTAGGTGACACCAGCAGGGATTGAGTAGGGAGCCTGTATTAGTTTGATCAGGTTGCTATAACAAAATACCATAGACTGAGTGGTTTAAACAATAGACATTTGTTCCTCACAGTGCTAAAGGATAGAAATCCAAGATCAAGGTGCTGGCAAGGTTCTGTGGAGAACATGTTAGTGGTTCTTAGGGATTAGATACAGAGGAGGGGATGGGTAGGGTTATAAGGAGGTAATGTGAGGTGGTCTTGTGATTGTGCAGCCTAGTATTTTTATTGTGGTGGTGGTTACATAAAGCTACATAGGTGATAAAATTGCATAGAGCTACATACACACATGCATGCAAATGCATGAATAATGGTGAAATCTGAATTAATTTTATGGATTATATCAATGTCAATTTCTTTTTAAAAAGATTTTATTTATTTGAGAGAGAGAGAGAGAGCAAGAGCACAAGTGGGGTGAGGGGCAGAGGGAAAAGCAGGCTCTCCACTGAGCAGGGAGCCCAACATGGAGCTCAATCCCTGGACTCCAGGATCATGACCTGAGTGGAAGGTAGAAGTTTAACTGACTGAGTCACCCAGGCACCCCTCAATGTCAATTTCTTGTTGGTAATATTATGCTGTAGCTGTATAAGGTGTTAGCCTTGGTAGAGGCTGAGGGAAGGAGGCACAGGACTTATTCTGTACCTTTCTTTACAAGTTCCTGTGAAACAATAATTACTTAAAAATAAGAAGTTAAAAAAAAAAAAGATGTCTGGTTGCTATGTGAAAGTTGGGCCAAAAAGGGTGAGAACACATAGGAGGAGACCACAAGTGGGTTGTTAAGGAAAGATGATGGTAACTTCGACCAGCATGATGGCAGTAGAGAAGGAAGTAGATGAACTGATAAAATATTTGGGAAGTATCAGTATAATGTCAATAAGATGTCATGATTATTTAGATAGCAGAGTAACGAGAATAAAACAATGAGTTTTCTGACTTGTAGAGTCAGTGAGATAAGAAATAATGAAAAAAACATTTAGAGTTGGTAAGATAACAAATATCATTTAGGGCTTGTTCATTTTGAAATACCTAGAAAGTATACTAATGTAAATGTTATTAGTGGAATATATAAGCCAGAGTTCAGAAGTTGGGTTACAATATACAAACTCGAGTTGTCCATGCAGAGGTGACTATGGTGTGGCTACCTTAGATCAGCTGGAGAAAGAAAACATGGAGTGGTAAGTGACGAAGGCTTAGGAGAGAACCTTAGGAAACTACATTATTCAAATTTCAGGAAGTCAGGAAAAGGGGGTTGAAATTATAAAAGAGATGAGGAAAGAGAGGCCGGTAGGGTAAGATGTCAGAAAATGTGAACTTAAGTCAGATTGGACTTGGAAAATGTAAGATCTTTGGGTAAGATCTTCAAATCAGATAGAATTTGAGAAGCATTAAGGAGAAGGTGGGAAATATATCTTTAATTGGAAAGAAACTGCCAATTTTCTTGAATTTTACTATAAGGCCACTTAGTGAAGAGGCTCCTTATGACTGAATGTGACTGTCTTGCATTGTATTACACCCAGAAGAACGCTGTGAATATACAAGGGAGGGTCTGTGTTGCACTGAGAGGTTGGTTTGAACCTTTTGAGTAGCACTGCACTGGCTCTATTGTTTTCCAGGTCCTTCAGTAGATTCCTATTTGACTTAAGAAAAACAAGAGAAATAGGATCTTATTTGGTTATAATCTTTTTTCTGAAAGGGTCGTAAGTATTCTGTGGATGTCCTTATATAAACAAGATAAGTACATAAAAACTCATATATAGAAATATGCTGATAATTATATGCCAGTTCTGCAAAGAACTTAAAATATACCAGGTCATACCTAACTATTTTTAATCTTATTAGACTCTGTTATATGGGCATCACCATAACCACCACCATCATCATCATGATCATCACGATCATCATCATGATTGTCATCATCATAGTTTACATGTCTTAAGTGTTTACTATGTTCCAATATTTCAGGTACTACTCTAAATTACTCATGTAACATTTGATTTAATCCTTAAAAATGCCTCTTAGGTATTGTAAATCTTTTCATTTCTATTTTAAAGATGACAGAATGAAGATTTAGTGATTTGAAGAAACTTATATAAGTTCTCAGAACTAGTTAAAGAGCAAAGTAGGAATCCAAATCCACATGCTCAAGTTCTTAACCATTAGACAACATTGCCTTTCCAAGTATAAGTAGTGTTTTATTTCATTACTCTTGCCTGATACACATTATTACAACTTTGAAGGAAAAATCATCATATAAAGTACGTGTCAACTGTGTAGAGAGATAGGGCACATCTCAAGCCTGTTCCTGTTCACCTCTTTTTCAGAGAACATATTAATTACAATATGAAGTTCAAGGACTACAGGAATAAAATGTGTAAATAAAGTCTTTCCGATGTGTGGCTAAAGACAGAGATGTGACCTTGAGTATATGATCTTGAACTGAAGTTCTCATCTTTCCAAGTGGAGAAAAGGAGAGCTGAGAGCCAGGATGGTAATCAGTGAGAATCCGAGACCCTTCATAGATTTGCATGGTACACACAGACACAGAACTAAAGGTCTTGCCTAAGCTGGCCTCTGCTTTTTTTTTTTTTTTCCCCACATACCGCTGGAAAGTGTCATCTCTATTTCAAATATAATAAATCACGTCCACAGCACCAATGACATCTTTAGAAAGAAGACTATGGTTTTGCTTTCACAAAGCAGTTCTACTTATTCAGAATCATGTTAAGTATAATTACTATGACCACACTGAGTCCCTGAGAAAGTATTCCTTTACAGTTTGATTTTTATTATAGAAGATGGTCTTTAAAATTTAAAAAAAATACAATAAATCAAATCTCATTTCTCCCTCATCATAACAGCAAATCATATTTTTTTACAGCAAATCATATTTCAAACTAAATAACTGATAACTGACTTTTAATGTTGAGTTCCAAACAGGAAAAATGAGACTAATTACTCATAATGGAAGATATTTAAGACAGGGGATTGGTTACACAGGTAAAGGAAGACTGAGGTTACCCAGAAATTAACAACAGAAGGAAGCCATCAAAATCCCTAGGCTGGAGGCTTCATGTGAAAAAATGACGTTATTTGAACCCTAGAGCCACAATCACTCAGTGGAATCTGGAACCCAGTGGCCCTGATCCAAAGAAGCTGGAGCCAGAGCTACACAGCAAAATGCTGCCCAGGTGAAACACGAGGGAAAAGAGTATCCTGATTTTTTCCTTTGTTCACCCTCAAATATTCTATGGGTGCCTCCTCCTTTAGGCCAATCCCAGGGAAAAGCCAGCCATTATGTGAGCCTGGGAATTACAGCCTGAAGGTTCAGTTTTCCTGCCATACAGAAGAGAACCAAAGAAGGAAAGATCTAAGGGCAAACAGGCTCAGGATAAGCACACGCGGGGGGAGCAAGCACGCTAGTTAACCAACCACATGGTTCCATGTCGTGGTATATGTGATCAGAAATTAAGTCCTCGAGAGGCGCCTGGGTGGCTCAGTCGTTAAGCATCTGCCTTCGACTCAGATCATGATCCCAGGGTCCTGGGATCGAGCCCCACATCAGGCTCCCTGCTCAGGGGAAGCCTGCTTCTCCCTCTCCGACTCCCCCTGCTTGTGTTCCCTCTCTCGCTGTGTCTCTCTGTCAAATAAATAAATAAAATCTTTAAAAAAATAAAAGAAGAAAGAAATTAAGTCATCGAATTCAGAAGTAGGTGTTTGAGAAGATTTTGATAAGTATAAAGAAAGAAATACAAGCTTTAGAAAAAGTCAGATCAGTAATTCATCCAACAAGTGTTTTATTGAGTAACTTTTGTCATCCTAATTTTAGAATTTGGGAGTATAGTAAGTAAAGAATAAAAAGAAAACAAGTAAACAATAAACAATAAAGAGGAAATAAGAGAATTTTGCTCTTTTGTGGATAGTAAAGCCTTTGAAGGATATTTATTTTGTTACACTCTGATTTAAATCCTTAATTACCCCAGAGCTGATTTTTAGCTTCAACATTCAGTTTATTGACCTTTAGGCTCATGTTTAAAGATGTATTGCACCCAAATTGCATCTACAGCTTATATTCACAAAAACAGTGAGTAGGAGAAGAAGAAAGAGCACTGACAACTAACAGCCTAGCTCTTCTGTACCTTCCCTATGTTGTTCAAAAGGTAAAGCTAACAGCACAGCATCTATCTTATTCTACGTATGCCCATAAGTTTTCCCAACACAATTCTATGACTTCTCTTCTCTTTTTGGCCTGTCTTTGATGATTCCACTCCTATAAATATTTTTTGCAACTCAGTATATATGCTTTTGATGAATACCGTTTTGCTTAAATAGAATCATTCATGATATATCCTTTTACAAGCTCATTTTTTACTTAGCAATGTATTGTAGATAGCCTTCCATGATAATACTATGCAGATACAGGTATAGATATGTATATATATGATTATAAAAACGTATATATGTATATGCAAATATATATCACCAAGTTTTAATGACTGCATAGTTTTCCATCATATGGATATGCCATTATTTAATTGAAATCACTGCTGATGTGCTTTGCTTCTAATTTTTTTGTATTTTTACAACAATGTGATGAACATCTCTAATCCTGCATGTTTATTTACTTGTAAAGTCATCGCTGAGAACACACTCTCAGAGATGTAATTGCTAAGTCAAAAGGGTTTTATTAATCAGTTTAGTCTGCAGTTTTCTAAAGTAACAAACAACTCGAAGTATGTCACTGCCTTATAACAGTTTATCTCTTGCTCACACAGACTGAAGATAGCCTCTATCTAGGATCTTGTAGGGGGAAAAGAGCATGACAAGTACGAGCTGAATCAGAAAACTTTTGGTCAGAAATATCCCACATCAGTTCTACTCACAATTTACTGTCCAGAGCAAGCATGAATTCAAGAGGACAGAAAAATAAAATCCTCCTGCAAAGAAGAACCCTAAAATATAATGCTTCTAGGGAAGAGAGGCAAGTTTTTTGAAAAGCAAAACTACCAAAGGTGCTGATAACAATATGTACTGCTATGATTGCTACTATTACTGTGTTAAAAAAAAAAAAAAAAAAAAAAGGACATGGCTAAAATGCTACCCTAGAGAAAAAAACAGATTCTGAAATAGAGAAAAAATATCATGTCCCAATCAATTCCTAGGAGATCATTTAAAGCACCTTACGGAATGGAGAAGTAAAATGGATGAGAGACCTCGTAGATACAGCTAACACAGGATAATCATGTCCATTTCCATTTGGCAAACAAACTCTAGCAGAAACATTACCACCATCGATTTTCATTCCCAATCATTGGATGACTACAAGCCATAGATTCTACCCCTAAATTGTCACTGCCTTCTAATTTGTTCAGAAGAGCTTTGATTGTGTGCAAAAGAATTTAACCATGAAGTAAGAGGCTTTGCATCAAACAGATCGAACTAATAGCTTATTGCTATGTCTGGATTTATAGCTTAAAGTCACTTTTTTCTCTTGAAAAGATATGGAGATAATGTCAGAATAAACCAGGTAAGATTGTTAAGAACATTGACAATTGATAGCTACACCTAAATGAATTGTAGAGACATCTGGTCAGTAAAAGATAATTAAATAGTCTAAGGTTTAAAGCTAACCACTCTGGGAAAAGAAATTTTCTTATTTACATTTAAAAAGCAAACACTGACATGCACAGAGAAAGCAAGAATGAAAAATAAGGAAGACATGGATGTTTTACCAGTATATTAACAACTTGGTTGAATTGCCACAGTTGTAGCTGACAACAGAAGGTGGCATACATTTTGATCAACGGGAGACTACATATTTTCACATTAAAATAAACAAGGGGAAATCTCTCCTCCAGTCTATGAAGCTTTATACTGAGAAAGAAGTGCTTATCCACAAACAGCTGTATGGATGATATACTCAGGGACATTCTTTTGATCGATTGATTTTTGTTTATAAACCAAATATATTTACCAAACCTGCCTCTACCAGGCAGATTAATACACAGCTCCTGAATCATTCTTCAGGCAGCCACTTCCAAGTGTACTACTTCTGTAGACTGGAGGTTAGAGAAACCTAATATTTCACCCGTTACCTCCTAGAGTTTCAACTACTGAAAGATACACCCAAGGATCTAAACAAGGAATCAAACTGTAACAGCAACCATGTTTTCTTATAATGCTGGAGTAGAAAATAAGTTCTACCTCCCAACCCATTTTCAACTTACTCCCCAGTGGCAGCCATAGAAGTTTGAGATAACCACAAACCTTCCAGACAGAAGGGTTCAAATAGGTTAGGACTTATCCAAATGTGGTTTCCTGTTTGATAACTGGAAATAGACAAAAACAGCACATTCTGCTTGAGAACATGCTCGTGTGGTGTGGTGGTGTGGGGAGGGGAGGGAGAGAGAGAGGGAAGGAGAAAGAGATAAAAATAAAAATAGAAAGGAAGCTGGAGACATTAAGGAAGGGGGAAAAGGTTTTTCATTCCTGAATGAATGGCAAGGATGGAGAGGGAGACTAGAATTTTAGCCAGGCTAGATCCTTATGGGATTGGAGAGGAAGTTTCATAATAGACATCAGGGAATAGGATTTTCCAAAGTAAAAGTTCCAAAATCCAGACCATTTTATTCTTGAAAGAGGGTAGGCATTGTTCTAGAAAAATATTCAGTGAGAATTTAGTAGTAACACTTGTGGAACAGTTACTTACATTGCAGTAATATATATTAATGACACCAGATCACACTTTCATTTCTATATCTCATTGAAAGGGAATTCCTTTCACAGATGCAAGAAATCAGAATTCCAGCCAGCCCTCCCTGTCAGACCACATGAAACAAGGTGCTGAAAGCTCTTTGAGAGTAGCACAGACTGGAAATCTGAAAACATAATTTGAAGAAGGGAGTTGTAACTGAGTTATTTACTATTTCCAATCACAATTAAAATACTTAGCGAGGTAAACGCAACACCCTGTGCTCCCCGATGATTAGCCAAATTGCATAGTTGTTAGTTCTTTGACATTTTTATTAGGAGATCCACAAAATATTGTTACTCCGGATATGACAACTTCAAGTAGAACCAGCTGAGAAAACAAAAAGTTACCACCATAGCATCATCCAAGCTGATGCTTCCAATGTGCAAACTGTCACTGGAGGCTGGAATGAGTTAAGAAAGGGGGCCCCACCACTAACTGTGTCCCTCCTAAAATGCATACTTGGCCCAGGGTTGAGTAAAACCACAGTGAAGAGTTAATAGTTGCTGCTAGCACCAAGGAACCATTTTCTTGACTGTTACTACAATCTACCCCTTAGTGACGTTACTAATCCATTTGGAGGTGTATTGGGAAATTCCTTTACAACAAATCCACCATCTTTTCTTTTGTCATCTGATACTTGCTAAAACTATTTGATGAACGATCAATACAATTTGGTGGATAGAAAGAGATACAAAGGATATTCTCTGTTATAACAAGTGTCTGTAGAAGAAAAGACCTCTCATGGTATCAGTTATCTAAAGAAAATTCAGCTATTATTTAGGCAGGTGGATCAAGCTTGTGAAAATGAGAATTGAAGGTTTACCCTCTCAGATGCCGAAGACAGCACTCTCCTAAATGTTCTCTTGGAACCTGTAGGACAAACCATGTGGGAATCCATGTGTTATTACCAACTATGCAGGAGTTTCCTTATGATTGGTGCATCTGTAGGCTACATTTATAAAAGTATGATTTCTTACCATCTCTGTTAATCAATTTTTACATCAAAATTAAAGGGAAATACAGAAAGGTATGTCTAGTAGGATGCTGTGCCTCCAAACTCTTTTTTATCTTAGTTCCTGGATGAAGGCAAACTCATATAATCCAAGTCACAACAGAACTTTCACAAACCCTAACACCCAAGAGGCAAACATCAGAAAAGACCAAGCCACATAGAAAAGTCTGAGCATACCTAGAAGAAAATAATTGTATCGCACTTAGAAAAGGAAAATGTTCACTCAAAAAAACACCATTATAAAATAATTCTATCAATAATCAATGTGGTATAAGCAGTGTTTGATAGCTTGAGCTTGAAAATCAGAATGCTAGAGTTTAAACCCAAGATCTACCTCTTATTATGTGCGTAGTCTTCAGCTAATATCTGTTTTTGGTCCTCTTCTCTCTAAAATGGGAATAAACAATATGAAACTAAAAGAGTGGTAGTATGGATTACAAGACAGAATCCATGACCTAGCTATAGACGTATACAGTCGCACTTGGAAGCTGAATGAACTGATGATACAACGATCTTCTTGTCTAGATTACAGGCTAATCATTAGAAAGAACCATACCTTATTTAATTCTGCATCCCAGGGACAAGCATCATGTCTATAGAGCATAGTCAGTGTTCTATAGATGTTTTCTAAAATGAATGAATGATGTATTTATACAATTATATGCAAATATAGGTGACAAAGTACAATGAACTCAGTGAAAATGTAAAGAAACCAAACTTATTTCATTTTTCCATATTAATATCATAGGCTCAATCCAGGTTTTTACCTTTTATGAAATATGGTTAATTTCACCTACACAGAAATTTGAAGAGAACTATAGTCACTCAAACTCTCTAGGTGAGCCATCTGATCCTGAGTGTGGTAAGCTGAAAAACCCGTTTCTCAAAGAAATATTTACTTCCTAATCCCTGGAACCTATGAATATTATGTGACAAAATAGTAAATATTACTTTATATGGCAAGAGATGTGATTAAGGATCTTGAGATAAGGAACTTACCCTGGATTATCCACGTGGGCCCTTAAGGCCAAAACAAGTATCCTGATAAGAGAGGCACAGAGGCAGATTAAATACAGCAGAGAAGGCAACATAAAGATGGAGTTGAGATTGTAGTGATACATCTACAAGCCAGGAAATGGTGAGCATCCACTAGAAGCTAGAAAAGGCAGGACTGGGTTCTTCCCCAGAGACCCTATATGCGGTAAGGCTCTGACAACACCTTGATTTCTGACTTTTGGCTTCCAGAACTATTAGAGAATAGATTTCTGTAGTTTTAAGCCACCAAGCTGGTTATATTTTGCTGTGCCAGCCCCAAGAAACTAACACACCCACACACACACACACACACACACACACACACACACACACCCCAAAGTCCCTGGACTTGTGATTATAGAAATGGCTTTAAAAATACTTCCTATATATCTGATATATGGATAAAAGGGATTCTGCAGGACTTGAGTGTTCCTGAAATGCTAAGAACTGAGAAGTCCTAGAAAATAAAGACTATCATTCATCCCCATCCTGTTCAACTCTAGGGAAACTAGTGTGGAGATTTGTCCATGGTCTACATGGAGAGCTCAGGAATAAAGGGAAGAAAAAAAACCACAATGAGTTTTTAAGGAATTGAAAATTATTTTTTTTAGGATTTTACAGAGGCATGGAAAAGAAATCTGGAACTGATTTTCTTAGAATGGTTCTTACCACTTAACGCAATCACTAGTAGAGATTTTTTAAATTATAAATTTATTGAATTTGACTCTGGGAAATGGAGCCTAGACTTTTGTGCTTCCAGACGCAAGAATAGGAGCTCTTCCTCTGACTTTTAAAAATAACTATCTTTATGTATACTTTGCTATAGAAAGTCAACTCCAAAAGTAAGTGCCCTCGAGAAATAGAATGGAAAAAGGAAAACTGTATCATTAAATTTCAGTAACATGTCATCTGCTTTTACTTGAAAACCAGGTTCAAGTATAGAATATTCTATTAGTCATCTCAAAGCTGTGTGTCTCATTAATTCCCCTTTTAGTCCTCTATAATATAACTTTCTAACCAGAGAACTAAGAAATCTTTTATGGTTAAATAAGAAAAATAGAAGTGTCCTTAATTTATTACAAAGCCTCCTATCTGTGACCAAACTGAATAAAAACCTCATTTTCCTTTTATTGGTGATTACAAATGTGAGTGAAAAGTTCTTTTGTTCATTGCCATGTTCTATTTTGAATCAACGGATATGCCATTGAGATTCCTTGTCTTTGTTGGTATTAAACTGATAAAAAAAATGTATTCTCACTGTTCAGCTCTAGCAATGAATTGAACAATTTACAAGTATCTTGAGAAAATTTTCATTTACTAAACACCTGCCTTATGCACAGTAATCTTGCCCCATAACTATGAGCTTGGGCTTTGGTATCAGATAGAACTGGGTTCGGATCCTGGCCTATTTTTTTTTTCCTGGCCTATTTGATAGCCATGGGATATTTGGCAAGTTGCTAAGATATTTAAACCTTAGTTTCTTCTCCAAAATATAAGATTATTAAGTCTCTTTTATTAAAGTATCATGGGTATAAAGTATCTAATACAGAGTAAGCACTCAATTTACATTCATATTCTTGCTATAATTTAAAGAAACAGAAGTCTAGTTATCCACCCAAGAAGCTAGTGGTAAAATCTAGCAGCCACCAGATGACTATTAGATATGTGCTGCAATATCAGTATTAGTGTCCAAGACAGGCCTGTTTAAAGAAAGAGGTCACAGAATTACCCAGAATGCAAGGGAGGTTAGGAATCAGACCCCATAGGATACAAAATTAGTGCCCAGTTCTTCTGCCTTCTGGAGACCCAGCAAGACCATCTCAAAATGAAACAGTGGCTTTGAGCATAACTGTCTACTTGAGATAAACAAACCCATATTGTTTATAGAATGAATCACCATTTGGAACTAGTTGATCTTTTAATCTGTAAGCAGGAATCATAAAAGTCATTTGTAACAATAGTGAAATCAAGAAAGGATTAAAACTCAAGAAGCTCTCTCTCTCTCTCTCCCTCTCTCTCTCTCTCACACACACACACACACGTACATTCTTTCTTAAAAATAAAAACAACCTTTCCTAACTTGAAAATATCCATTTCCATTTCAGAGAAGAAAATGTCATTACCCATCAGGTATTAACATGAATACATCTTTGGGAATTTCCCTGAACTGCACTACAACTTTCCTTTCCCTGTAAATCTTTTTTTCCTCAGGATCATCTCCTTTTAATTGAAATCTAAACTGTGTTAGCTAGTGTGATGATGTTAGAGAGTACACAGTTCAAATTCCAGATTCATGCTCCTCTGTAAAATGTAAAATCTTCTAAATAACAAACACCTTGTAGGAGGACGTAGCAGAATGTGTTATGGGCTTCATTTGCCAAGGCAGAGGATTTGGCTAGCTGCTGTTTACCACTTTCTTCCGTCTTCCTCCAGACACCACTCACTTCCCTTTTCTTATATGCCTATATGGCCCATTCTCCTTCACTGGAGTCCAGGACAAAGGCCACCATGGTCCATATATCCTGTGTGAAGATGACCATAGTCAACTGTAGTGAAGTCGCAGAACTCTTCTTCTACTGGACTTCTCAAATCACTCTGAGAAAAAGATGATTTCAAATCCAGCCATAGGAGCCTTGCCTGACACAGAATTTTTCTCTTGATTATCATGTAAATTCTAAAAAAAAAAAAAGGAAATATACTGGTGCTAGATTATATACAATCTGTGCCATTGAGAGTTTAGTTCTCTGGGTGGGTGTCTATTTTGTAAATTTGTTGAAAATCATAGAAGATCAATGAAGAAGACCAAGAAGAAAAGTGGTCAAGGACCAAAAATGTTGAAAAAGAGCCCAGTGTTTCAGAGACAAACAAAAATCATAACTAGAAAAGGCATTTTACAATACGAAACATGAAAAATTTAACTGAATTTAGAAGGGAGTTCTAATTATGCTTTTTATTAACATAAGTAACATAAGGATTGGTAAGTTTTTATTAACTCTGTACCTACACAACATCTTTAGACTTTAAAATAGACAATTAGCTATATATATATATATATATATATATATATATATATATATATACACACACACATATATATATATATAGGTTAAATTATAGCATCTCCTAAATTTTTATCATATCAGTTATTTACCTGTGGGTATGTCTCAAAATAAAAGATAAGCTATGCTATTCCATCGCCCTCATTAGTGATAAATACACCTATTATAAGTAAGCATGAATTTTTTGCTTAATAATCAAGCTGATAAAAGGCAAAATCTTTCCAAAGCTGGGAGCAGACACCATGGCTCCACGCTTACCTCTCTGCTGTCACCTCCTATTGTTCTACTACTACTGCTCACTTCACTCCACACACATTAGCTTCTTGGTTGCTCCTCAAATACACTAAACACTCTGTTATTTCAGTGCTGCCATACTTGCTCTTCCCTCCCCTTGAGCCAGTTTCCCCCCAGATGTCTGTGTGCCTTGGTCCTTCACCTCCCCCAGGTCTTGACCCAAACATTTTCTTGTTGGTGACCTGATTACCCAACATAAAACTGCAACATACCTTCCCAATATTTCCCATTCCCTCTGCTCCGATTCATCTCTCTGACCCTAATGGTCTGTAAGTACAGTGACATCAGAGATTTTTATCTTCAGAGATTTTTATGTTTTGCTTACTAGTATATCCTCAGTGCTCAGAACAATTTTGGCACATTGGTAGGCATCAAAAACTACTTCCTGAATGAAGCAGGTTGCCTAGTTGTATTCTTAAATCCAATCGTTACCATAAAATATGTGAGTTACTCTTGCTCTTAAATGACATGTAGGTTCAGTATTGAAACTCAAGAACTGCATTCCAAGAATGCAGAGCAGAGCATTTCAGGCCTTTACAAGTAGAGGTTAGATCTAAGAACAAATTCCAGGAGGCTCTGCTGTTCCAATAAAGATGAGGGTTAAGTGAATCAGAAGCAACACCAGAATGGGCCTGCAGAGTGACAATCCAGGGTCTGATGGTCAAAATATAACACATTTGCACTGTATTCCTGTAGGTCAATAATCTGGGGTGGTGGAAAGCAGGTTGGACTGGGAGGGAGGGGACCTGAGTTCTTCCTCTGATAAGATGTGAGATTTGGGGCCAATTGCTTCAACTCTCCAGCCCTCAGCTCCCTTTGTAAGAAAACAGGTCAACTAGATAAGTGATTTTCAAACTGTCTCCAAAAATAGCTAACTATACTCCCCCCATCCCACCCCAACCCCAAGTGAAATATAAAGTACTATCGCACTATTGAAAATGGAGTGAAGTGAAGCTGTTTAAGGGAATTGTGGGCAAAATGAACTGATGCCCTGACTTTCCCTCCTCCCCTCCCTTTATCACCAGGGCCACTCAGACACTTTCATGAAGCCCCTGGAGAATATGGGAACATAGTTGGGAAATC
This sequence comes from Zalophus californianus, assembly GCF_009762305.2. Taxonomy (NCBI): domain Eukaryota; kingdom Metazoa; phylum Chordata; class Mammalia; order Carnivora; family Otariidae; genus Zalophus; species Zalophus californianus. The sequence goes on along the minus strand of NC_045599.1, from coordinate 122,588,283 downwards.
CTGGCTTGGAAGTCACCTCATCATTTTAAATGTCTTCTTATAAGTACAGATAGTATTAATTGGACAGGGAAAGAAAATAAGCTTACTATAAAGTAAGCTTAGGCAAAGGTCAGAAATACTCATCTGTCACTTTTTAAGCTGCATTATGTTACCTCCTACAAGATACAACTAGCACACTACTGTACCGGTACGTTTTCTTTCGACTTAGAAGCTTAAGTTGGTGAAAGATGGCACCATGAACTTGAAGAGTAAAACTCCATTCTAGGGTGCTGTCACTTACTATGTGTCATTGTCTAGCATTCTTAACATTCCTATGCTTTAGTTTTTTCATGTGCACAGTCAGACAATATCTACCTCATATAGTTGCTTTGAAAATTCAATGAGATGTTTTATGAGAGTTTAGAGCAGGACCTGACACATAGTAAGTGCTCAAAAACTTATTATTTTCATTGGCATTGTTACTAATAAAAATATGTTATGCTATTATGGGAAATATCACAACAGTTTTTATTCCCACATGGCATTGAAGAAGCTAGAAATAGTTACTTACTGAACTCAGTTTGGCTAATTATGGCTCCAAAATAAGGTAAGACTTTTCTTAAAATAGCAAAGAAGAACAAAAGTCATATAAGGATTTCCACTGCCAATATGTAATTCTGAATGCCCCTTCTTAAAAATATCTTTATTAATGGGCGCCTGGGTGGCTCAGTTGGTTAAGCGACTGCCTTCGGCTCAGGTCATGATCCTGGAGTCCCGGGATCGAGTCCCACATCGGGCTCCCTGCTCAGCAGGGAGTCTGCTTCTCCCTCTGACCCTCTTCCCTCTCGTGCTCTCTATCTCTCATTCTGTCTCTCTCAAATAAATAAATAAAATCTTTAAAAAAATCTTTATTAATATACTAGATTCAGATAGCTATTTGGATTATTATTTTCAAATTTTATTAAAGATTAAATATCTTTTGAAATATAGGACAATAGAATTTCATAATTGCAACTCACAAAATCCTCCCAAGTTTGCTCTGTAGATAAAATAGACTATAAAGCTAAGAATGATATACACAGAAAATTTTTGTCTTGCCTACTAAAGTCTAAAGCTTTGAAGTCAAGCTATATTAAATCATTCTGTATATACAATGCTACTTCAATTCTCGTTATTTAAATCAACAAAGCTATAGGCATTTATTGCACCATTGAAATTACTTCTGAGTATCAAAAAGATATATTAAAATTATCAGGTATCAACTACTTGAAGGTAAACTCCTATAGGGTAAACCCTCTGCTATATTCATTTTTGTAATTCTTCAAGATTCAGTTTACCAACTGACTTGAAATTTGAACAGGCCCTGACAGGAGATTGGTGGTTTCCAGGAAGGGCCTCTAAGTAGCCTCATAATGTGATATTTGTTTTGTAATTTCCGACACTCCAAAGTCCTTGGCTTCGTGATTCAGAAATCTGATTTTGTCAGTATAATAAGAAAGGTTTATCTATTAAGCCATCTTAGATGAATCAGGCTCACAGGAGATAAATGTATAAAACTAGGGTGCTTAAGTGTTAATCCACTGTATTATAGCAATCATGGATCCAGACAACCAGGTCATCATGGCTAGCATATTGTTTCTCTCTAGTCAGATTGGAAAATTAGATAGAAACCTAAATTCTAATCAGAGGGTTGCTTTGAATGCATAGAAATTAGTTGTATAATCCAAATATGTGCCGTGTAGAGGTTACTCTACATGGAAAGACTGAATGGTTGTACAAGTTTACCCAGTGTTTGGGTGATAGAACTCTGAATAGAGTCCATATCTGTTTGTCTCCAAAGACTATGCTCTGTGTTAATGAATGTGAGACTGTATTTGATGTCATGAGAGATAAAAAAAGAAGTATGTTGTCCCCAGAGTGATTGTAATCTCACTGCGAAGCCAATGTTAATATTTATTTTAACTGTCAGAAAGTAACATAAAGCAATATGTAATTGATGCCTAAGGCCCAGATGGGTAACGATGGTAAGAGAAAGTACAGGGAATCCAGAGAAAATGGAAGTACCCACACTCCTAAACAAAATTGTTTACATGATGATTATCTGGAAGATGTGGTTTTTATATCTCATTTCACACGCATATGGTCAGTAGTCATGGAATAATTACATTCCTTTATTTTTCAGCTCTTTGCCTGGAAGAAAATATGGCCATTTTTTTCCAGTTATAAATTAAGTTCCTTTTTATCCCTGTGATTGAAGCACTTCTTAATTCATCTTGTTTTATTCCTCTTTATTCCAGTTTCAGAAGTACTGGGTGGCTTAGTTGGTTAAACATCTGCCTTCAGCTCAGGTCATGATCCCAGATCCCTGGGATGGAGCTCTGTGTCAGGCTCCCTGCTCAATGGGGAAACTGCTTTTGCCCCTCCCCCCAGCTCATGCTCTCTATCTCTGCACTCTCTCTCTCAAATAAAAAATCTTTAAAAAAAAAAACAGTTTCAGGACTCTTCATAGAAATCTCCTGATTTAGGTATTTCACTGTTGTTTTGATGGATCCGAAAATAAGTAATGTCCTCTTAGGATTATGTAGAGGATGGACCAAGATCTCAAATGGCCAGAATGCCAGCAAGAGGGTAATTAATGCCAAGGAAGAGTTACCTAAAAAGAGCAATGTGTATGAAATCTTTAACATATTCCAAGTTCATATATGTATTATATATAGGTGATTTCATTTAATCTTCATATTAAAAGAAAATATTATCTCCATTTTACAGATTAAAAATGAAAACACAAGGCTCAGAGAAGATATGCAATCTGATCAAAGTCATAACGGCAGTAATAGGCAGAATTATGGTTTGAATTTAGGTCTATCTGAACTAATAACTGTAAAGCCTCTCCAAGGGATATCTTAGAGGGTGACAGGAGTACAGATGCAGAGGTGGTGACCACAGAGACATCATAAATCAAATGTGATTTGATACAGGCCTTGCAGAAAGTGTCAAAAGGTCATAGAAAAGGATAATGCAAGAGCATCATCACTAAGGCATTTTCTGGGAAAAGCCATGAGTTCATTTCACTGGTGTCAGCAAATGGAAAGAGAAGAGATCAGAAAGCTAAGCTCTGGCTAACTGATGCTTTCATTATCAGGTTAAGACATTGTTATTTGCTATTTTTAATGCAGGAAGAATTACATGCTCATAGTGACATTTTTGGACAGTTACTGTAACAGTGGTGCAGTACAGGCTATTTTGAAGGCAGGAGAGATGGAAGCAGGCAGGTAGTTGAGTTCACAATATTTCTGGCAAGAGAAGGTGAAAGTCTAAATTATGGTGATGACAGGGACTGTAAGTGACAGCACAGATACAAGAGGGTTCCTGTGTGGAGAGGCACTCAGCTGGACTGGCATGGATTGAATGGGATGAGCAAAAGGAGGCAAATATTCCTGAAGATTCTAAGCATGGTTTGATTGAGATAAAGGTGATTCGGTCATGTGGCATAAGGAAGCAGAGCAAGAGGACCTGCCTGGGTTAGGGGATGGCAGGGCTAAAGACTATCTGTCTGGTTTTATAATATCATCCTGTTACGGGAACAATGCTAGGCTGGAAAAGACATTACGTATTTTATTGGGATCAAAAGAATGATCTCGAGTATCTAACCACAGCCTAGGTAGGCCTCTTAAAAGCTAAAATTACTCTGTAAAAGATACTTGGAGAGGCATACAGTCCAAGTATATAAGTAATTGATGAGCATGTATTTTTCTTCAGGTTAAAAACAAAAAGAAGAAGAAGAACCGGAAGATCCCTGGGAAATTGCTGTCCGGCTTTCTAGTTCCACTGATGCTGGAGTAACTTGTTAGCAAGAGTTTCTCGTGCAGAACTTGACTTGTTAAGTGGATGCCTCGCAGGGAATAAAGTACAAGAATTTAACTTTCACAGACAGGAAAGGGTAAGGAAGGAAAAGGCCAACACACCTGAAAAACAGTAGAAGGAGAACTAAGTTTACCTAAAATATGGTTTGGGAAACAAGAGCCCATTCAAGATAAAGAAAATCAAAAGAGGTAAGTTAGTGAGACGTCCGAAGAAAACTTTTTCCCAAGACCCTGTGACTCAGTAGTTTCTCAGCCCTGGTGCCTCACTGTAAGTAGAACCAGAAAATGGCAACGATTAGTGGTAATTATTTCTGGTTCTAGAAACAGGAAATGTTGCCAGCAATGAGGTTCCATGATAAGGAACCACGGGCCAGTGCCTGGGATAGGAATTGAAATGACATAATTATATCACCATCTGAACTTTGCATGGAGAAGAAAGAAAAACAGTGAGAGATGAGATGCATTTTAAAATATATGCACATTACTTGGAGGAAATAAGTTGAAGTCTATGTAGTAAAAAATCACTCAAAAGGGTAAACACTGAATTAAATTTTACAAATTAAAAAAAAAAGCAAATTTTTAGTTGGCCTTTCTAGAGGCTTCCTTTTCTTTGTATCAAATTGAATTTAATCAGAGCATTTATATTGATGTTTATAAGTCCAAAACAAGGCCAGCATTAGAAATATGTGGTACAAATTCAAGAGCTTTGCAAAAATCTTGCCCCAAAGACAATCCCCTATCTGCCTGCCATTGATTTGGGAATTCCATTACTATAAATGCAGTCATTTATCTTTTATTTATTTATTTATTTATTAAAGATTTTATTTATTCATTTGAGACACAGAGATACAGAGAGAGAGAGAGAGAGCATGAGCAGGGGGAGAGGCAGAGGGAGAGGGAGAAGCAGACTCCCCACTGAGCCAGGAGCCCAAAGTGGGGCTCGATCCCAGGACCCCGGGATCATGACCTGAGCTGAAGGCGGGATCTTAACCATCTGAGCCACCCAGGTGCCCCTATCTTTTATTTTTTTTTAATTTTATTTATTTATTTGACAGAGAGAGAGAGTACAAGCAAGGGGAGCGGCAGGGAGAGGGAGAAGCAGGCTCCCGCTGAGCAGAGCCCGATGTGGGGCTTGATCCCAGGACCCTGGGATTACGACCTGAGCCGAAGGCAGATGCTTAACTGACTAAGCTACCCAGGCACACCTGTAGTCATTCATCTTAACAAAATCTCTCAAAGATTTTCTGTTGAAATGGGAACTTTCCTGAGAGTGTGCTTACATATTACTTTTCTATCAGTCATTCACACCACAGAGAGAAAAAGATCCTCAAGGAACAGCTACACAAAGGAAATGAGGCTTAGCAAATGTTTAATAATTTAGGGACAGTACACATGGAAAAGGAGAAGAGTCATGGATGCAACAAGCTGGGGAAAATCCAGTGGATTCTAACCAGGATACATGATCTCATTATTACTTCCTTAAAGTCAATTCCCACTTATTATTTTCTTCTGGAGTCTCTTGGAATTAGCTTCCTATTTATTCATCATTTACTACCACAAAACTTTCTTCCCTGGGATTCCATATTCTTAAAGGAATGAGGTACTAAAACATGACTTTTCTCAAGTCCTTCATATCCTGTGATGAACCGACAAATCCTATTTGATTTGTTAAGATTTTTTACCTCAAATAGCTACAAAAGAAAAGATCAGTTCACACAATATACCTTGAGAAAGTTACAGGGCATAAGAGCTGTATTAGTCACAAGTGGTCTTATCTTCATCAGAGTATGACTGGGACTTGACCACATTGTTTTTTTTTTTTAATTTTATTTACTTTTGAGAGAGAGAGAATGAGAGGGGGGAGGGGCAGAGGGAGAAGCAGACTCCCCACTGAGCAGGGAGCCCGATGCGGGACTCGATCCCGGGACTCCAGGATCATGACCTGAGCCGAAGGCAGTCACTTAACCAACTGAGCCACCCAGGCGTCCCGACCACCTTGTTTTTTAAAGATTGACAGTCTGTCCTACCCAGATCTTTGAGTGATCTGGGTAAACCCCCAGCAATTTTCTTCTCAACTTTGTACCAACACCATCTTTAAAACTTTCCATGAAGATAACCCATTATCAAGTGTAGAATCAAGGGGAAATTCCAAATCAGTGCCAGGCCTCTGCTTTTCTAAACAGAAGTTCATTTTTTTGCCACATACTGCCATCTTCTAGTTTGCATAAAATAAATATGAAACACAATCAAAGTTCTTTGAATTAAAATGACTGCAAACTTTCTAGACAAAATTGTTCTCATTCCCCGCCCCCCCCAATAAACTGTATTTTAAAATAATTTAAAGCTGTTCTGGTCTGTTTTTCACTTCAGGAAAAAATTAGGGCACACTGACTGTGTGTACTGAATGTACACACTGTACTGAAGACCTGGAATTTGTGAGTGGGATATTATTTCAGCGTTCTTTGGGCTTAGTTCTCTGATCTGATAAATAATCAAGAAAGCATACCTGCTGTTTGAATAATGGGACAGCAAGCAGGCCTGAAAGCATTTATCAAGCTCCCCATCCTTTGGCACACATTTGCCTTTTGTTTCCCTGATCAAGGACACATGGTTGGGAAAGAAATGGTCACCACTGCCAATTCTCATTGACTTTAGTTTTCCTTATTTCCCTGTCTCTTTGGGGAGATTTCTATTTATCTATTTAATCAATACAGGGAGGAGGAGAATAAAGATAGACGGTACACAGGAAGGGAAATTCCACAGGCAGGGTGAGACTACCTGGGTTTCACCTGTGTCCATCCCCACTGCTCTGTCAATAAGAAATGTCCATATTTATATCAATCAGTGGTGTGCTGAATCTGTCTCCAACCTGCTTCCAAGAGACATGAATGTATGCCTCTCTTCCCAATGTCTTGCTCACTGATGTCCCATTTGTAGTGTGAAAAAAACAATGGTTAGAGTAGTCACACCATGGAAATCAGCAAATGCTTCAAATGAGGCCATTTCAATTTTGGACAGCCAAATTACCTACACGCTGACAATGATAATTTATATTAGAAAAAAGGAAATGCAATTGAAGTCCTATCCAACATACATACAGTGCTCTCTTTGAATGGAGATCTGTTGAAAATCATTTTTCTTATTTCTAATTATGTCTTAATGTGCCTCATTCCATGGTGACTCCTTGACTGGCAGCATCACCATCACCTAAGAACTTGTGAATCAGAAATTCTGGGTTGGGACCCAATATTTAAGGCCTCCAGGGGATTCTGACACTTGTTAAAGGCTAAACTTCACCCTTGTGCATTGGCATCTAGGAAATTTCCTCAGTTGGGTGTGTGTTTAGGGAACTGCAGATGTTAAGGTGTATTATTTATGTTCAATTTTAATATAGAAGAGATGTGAACAGATATCAAGGTTTATTTGTTGTCCGTTTTTAAGATAGAAAATATGTAAGCAAATGAGAAACAGTAATTGGGGAAAAAGAGAAGATACAGGAGAGAACAAGAGTAATTCAACAAAATTCCTTGAGAGGCAGCAGATGGGACCTAAACTACAGATAATGAATTTAACATTGGACAAAAACAAGGATACATTTTCCACCAAGACATTGAGTCTCACCGTTTAGAGCCTTGCCCCATCCCCACCCCCAAGCCCACCCATCTTTTTAAGGATGGGATGCCTACAACATCATCTCTTTAAAGTAAAATAGGCTCTTTTTTTAAGCAGATGCAGTATCTGAAATGCCTATGAACAACCAGTCTGTTGAATACTCAGATGAACACAAAAAGTTTGTTGAGTTTGCGAGAAAGCTAAATTAAAGATTTCTGTCACAGACATTACTAAGCAAATTAGTTTGATGAATCATCTCTTTGATATTAGAGAAACAAAATTTATAATGGGAAAATATGATGCTTGAATAAGGGCTGTCTTACTGAATACATACTGAGAGCTAGGAATATTATGTGCAATATTTTGCTTCCTCATATTTGTACAAGGCAGGTGTTAGTAGCTATATTTTCTGGATTAACTAGGGTTCAGAGATAGCTAAGTCAGTTAATTGTCTAAGATGCCTAAGTTAATCATTGCTTATGATTGTGTCACAAATATTCCTTAGTGTAATGTATGTCAAAGCTTATACACTCCATTTACTTATTTTATTGATATTACGGGCAATCTTAAATAATATAAATAAGATAAAATTGGCAATCTTAAGGAAATGGTTCAAAGTAAATTTTATAAATTCATAGAATAGAGTTAATATAGAAAAAAACTCAAGGAAGACTCATACACAATAATATTCCATGGAAATAATTACAAAAAACTTGATCCTTCTTTGGACATTACAAAGAATAACTTTAAATAATATTTAATTAAAATCTTTTCATGTTCACATTGTTCAGGAGAAAAAAGCAATAGAAATGAATATCTTACCAGGAATTCTATAGTCTTTTGGTTTGGGGATCAGCATTTAGCACTATAAAATCATCAGGGATTTTAGCAGGCTTTATGCTAAATTCAACCCCTTAATATGGGCACAGATCAGTTATCTCAATAATCCTCAAGCAAAATATTTTCATCAATCTTAGGTTTAATTGCTTAGCTAATTTTTCTTCCTGCCCATTGGACTTGCATGAAATTGTGAGGAAGAACCATTAATGATCACAAGGCAAAGACAAGGCCACTGGCTCAGCCACCTCAGTGTGGCACTGACCATAATAAACACAGAGAATTGTCCTCACTTTTCCCACGTCCAGCATATGGTTTACACTGGAGAAACACCAGGCTCACCAGACAATATATCTTCTCTGGATCACAGCCCTACCAACCACCCAGGAGGCATATTTTTTGCCTTTTGGGAAGCTGATTTTCTACCCTCCAATCATACTTGGTTTTAAAGGAATTATATTCTAGTCCAGAGACCAGGACCTTGGCACTATGGATATACTCTCTATTCAATAGAGTAGAACCAAGTAGAACCACCCCATTGCATTATTATTTAAAATGTATTATTTTATCTTTATAGGTTCAATGCATGAAGAGTAAAAGTTTTTTCATCTACCTGTGATTTATCTTTAACCATATGAATTAAACATGAACTACTACTCTGGGGCTCAATGAATCTTACAGAGAATTTCAAATTATTACAAGACATTCACTTACTCCTTCCTCTATTACTGGGATACAGCCTCCAGCAGTTTTCCCTTGGTTAAAATGTCTCCTTCAATTAATCACTTCTGAGGAATAAGGAAGGGACAAATACTCAATATTACAAGAATAAATTCTACGTCTTTCCCTTCCTTAGTTTGAAATTACTTGAATTTTTCTAGCATCCTGAAAAAGCAATGCTGTATTTTCTTTACTGTGCACAAGAAAAATTGCATATTAAAAAATACATTTGTGTATGTATATGCATGTGTATGCATATACGTGTGTGTATGTGTCTGTACAGATAGTAGATGGCAACTCAGAAGAACTAAAGCCACAAACATTGTGTAGCCTTGGCTAATTAATTGTATACAAGGAAGGGAGTTTTTTGTTTAGCATTATAACTTTCTAGTATTTTAGTACTATATTTAGTATTTTAGTATTATAATTTCCTGGTATGGTTTTCTTAAGATGACATTGTGTGTTTAGTATTTTCAAGTGGGTTTTACAAAAGGAATGTTCTTTTTAATATATGAAAACATGTACAAATGGAATGTTTTCTAAAAATTAACATGGAGAGCACCTGAGAGGCTCAGTCTGTTAAGTGCTGCCTTAGGCTCAGGTCATGATCCCAGGATCCTGGGATCGCGCCCCGCATTGGGCTCCCTGCTCAGCGGGGAGTCTGCTTCTCCCTCTCCCCCTGCCCCTCCCCCCACTCGTAGGCACTTGCTCGCTCTCTCTCTTGCAAAAATAAATAAATAAAATCTTTAACAAAATTAACATGGAGAAACTAAGTCAACTCTCATAGGTCATAAAGTTCCCTTCCTGGCTTGTATCGGTATTCATAGGTGGTATATGTGGGCTTTTTAAAAAGTGGGTCCTGTGTACTCCTTCCTAGAAAAGCACAGTGGAATTGAATTGTCATTGGAAGTATGAATTCACCTAGCGAATTTTATCTTTCAGCAGTGTTTTGCTTTCAGAAAGAAAATTAAAATAGGAGGATTCTATGTTCCAAAGTAGATGTGTGTTTGGGCACAACACGCTAGAAATGTTAGCCTATAATTTTAAATATCTTGATGGGTAGTGCAAGCAGCCTTCTACATCCTAAATGGTAAGCTTTTCATAGTCTCTGTAGAAAATCTCGTTCTTTTGTTTTGGAGAACCTCTTGGATGTGGGCCTTCAACTACAATGCATAGAGGAAAAAACTCTTCCCTGTACTTTTTATAAACTGCAAAATCACCATCAACTTGAATGCAGAATATTCAGCATGGAAGTGTTTTGTTTGCTAATTTAAATTGTAGCGGATAGTTGAAACAAAATGCTTGCCTTTTAGGCATTCTAGCTTTCAACTATTAAGGATTTTTATCTGTTTATTTGTTATATGGGTAGAAAGAAGGCTGCGGGTGTTGGAAAAATGGTCAGATGTGTTCCTGGGCTTTATACAAATTCAGAATGCCTGCTGTTGTGGAACTGTGGGTGTTTTTTTGTTTTTTGTTTTTGTTTTTGTTTTTTGTTTTTTGAGTAATTGTTCAAAAGAGGTAAGTTGAGATTAAAGGAATAGTACAGATAACAGCTTCTTGTCTTTGGAAGGAAAACTGTGAAATCTATGAAAAAAGACAGCGAGATGGTGATAGGCTGGTGATAAATCACAAAGACTCGAAATTTTGGAAAGGTACACATTACAGATAGTGTGTTCTCCAAGAATATCCTCATTGAGACAGATGGTGAGAGCTACAAGAGAGAGTTTTTCTAAGAGTGGACATTGTGGAAAGAAAAATCCTGCAACAGAAAATAAGGTATCAGAAGGGTAAACTTGAGTACCTGTACACTTGGGAAAGAAGATATTTTATTTCTCGAAATGGAGGCTCAGGCACACTCAGAATCTCCCTGGTGACTATTTATTACTGTAGTATAGCCTCTCATAGCCTGACAATTTCATGTCACTCTGGAAATTTCTTAAATTTTTCCTATATAATGAATTCTGATTATATAAGCAAAAGTTGCCCTATTATTCTGTGTTCTTAAGGATTCAGTAGGAAAGTAACCAAACTGTCTGAAAAAATTATTACGCAAAACAAAACAGACTTTAGACAAAGAATTTAGTAACATACATTATTGATGATTCTTTTATGGTGGTAAGAAGACAACATAAGATTAACCCTCTTAATATTATGTTTAAGTGCACAATACAATATTGTTAACTACAGACACCATGTTGTATGGCAGTTCGCTAGAACTTACTCATCTTGCATAACTGAAACTTTCTACCTATTGAACTACAGCTCCCCATTTCCCTCCTCCCTAGCCCCTGGCAACTACTGTTCTACTCTTTGCTTCTATAAGTTTGACTATTTTCAATACCTCATATGAGTGGAATCATATAGTATTTGTCCTTCTGTGACTGGCTTATTTCACTTAGTACAATGTCCTTCAGGTTCATCCATGTTGTCATATAGGGCAGGATTTTCTTGGTTTTTTTAAGGCTGAATCATATCCCATTGCATGTATATACCATATTTTCTTTATCCGTTCATCCACCAATGGACATTTAACTTGTTTCCATATCTTGGCTATTGTGAATAATGCTTCAATGAACACCTGAGTGAAGATATCTCTCCAAGATCCTGATTTTAATTCTTTCAGATATATACTCAGAAGTGGGACTGCTGAATCATTGGTAATTTGGTAATTCTATTTAATGTTTTACTAAGTATTCAAATCAAAATATCAAGTGAAAATGCTAATAATGTATGCATTAGACATTATCTAATATACTGTCTTTGCTAAAATAAAGGTGTTTGAGGTTGCAAGAATATGAAGTCTTACTCTTCTTCCAGGGCATTAAGTCTGTATCATAAATACCTACCTCCAGTAATATTCAGAATTTGAATAATGATTAGTTTAACTTGCATGCTCCAGAAAGGATTAAGAAATAAGGGAACACACCCAATACTGACTTGGAAACAAATTTCTTTAAATGAAAGCTATTCTACTTTTAAACCCAGAATTTGCCAGGTATGTCAACAATTTAAGTGGCCCCTAGCGGGTACTTTACTTAAAGAGTTGAATCTTCTGCCATCCAGACAGATATATTTTGGATTTTGTTCATTGGACTCCTTTTTCTATAACAGGTTCTGAGCTACTTTTATAAAGGCATCTGAGACAAAATTTCTTCTGGTCTGAATTTAACTATTTGCCAATGAAATAAAAGAATTATACCTTCTAAGTATTTTGAAATCATTGACAATATAAAATGGGACTTATATAGATTTTTTTCATATTTATAATACATGCATTCTCCAAAGAAAGATTTGCAAATTTGGGATGGCTTGAGTGGCTCACTCATTAAGCGTCTGCCTTCAGGTCAGGTTATGATCTCAGGGTCCTAGGATAGAGCCCCGCATCGGGCTCCCTGCTCGGGTGGGGAGTCTGCTTCTCCCTCTCCCACTCCCCCTGCTTGGGTTCCCTCTCTCACTGTGTCTCTCTCTGTCAAATAAATAAATAAAATCTTAAAAAAAGAGAGAAAGATTTGTAAATTAAGTCAAAGTTAATATAGGTTCATATTTTTCAGATCATCGCACAGTTTTTTCAGGCACTAGGTCTCTGTTATTTGATAAGTCAGGCATCCACAAACTATGACCTGCCTGCCAGTCTCCTGTCTTTGAAGTAATGTTTTACTGGAATACAGCTCTGTTCATTTTTGTATTGTCTACGGCTGCTTTCATGCAACAATAACAGAGGTTGTAGTTTCTACAGAGACTATATAGACCATAAGCCCAAAATATTTACTATCTGGACCTTTACAAAGTTTGCCGAGCCCTGCAATAGACTGTGGATTGAAATGTCCTTAACCAGACATGCAAACAAAATTTAAAAGTGATGCCTATGCTAGTATTTCTCAGAACTCTTGGCATGCTGATGATTTTGGATTCAAGTGGATGGTGATTTCGTAGTTGATTACAAGTGCAAGTACAGCCACTCACCTGCCCTTTCATACTCTGCCCTGAACAGCTGGGGTGGAAAGGCTGAATCTCCATTTCGCAGGCCCCTCTCTTTGTCTGGCTTCCTGTTTAGGGCCTGCTAATGGGCAGCACTGCCCGAAGAGAAGACGAGAGGAAGAGGGATTGTAGACACCACCACGAAGGGCAGTTGTTGGCGGCTGTTGCAGCAGCACGGAGTGACCGAGGTGACCAGGGCGACCCGGGTGACCGGGGTGACAGAGAATCCCAGAGCCCTGCAGTGACAGCCACCTCTGTGGGGCCACAGGGACAGCTCCATGAGCTCTGGCCTAGGGGTGTGAGGGGTTTCTGCATCTCGGAGTATCGCCCTTCCTCCTTTCTGCTCCTCCAGTTTCCCTCTTTTCCTCTCTTTTCATTCCTCCAGCCCTTCCAGAAGTTTGCCACAAAGTTCCTATACAAAGTACACCCTGCCATTTTGAAATACCTAGCTCCCTATTTCCTTAACTCTGCCCTCGCTGATAGGGAGCCCAGGGTGCCCTGTTTCCTTCCTCCCTTTTGATGACTACATATTTATCCACCCACCACACACATCCATTTATCTACCTGAGGCTCTCAAAAGCCTTACTGCCGCTCCTGCAATTACCATAAATTTTGAGAAGTTCATTGCCACTCAGGCTTCAAGCTGATATCGTGAATAGAGAGAAAATAGGTACTCAGAGGCAGTAAGGGGTACAGGTGATGATGCTGCAGCGATTTGTGAAATTGGAAAAATGTGCTCTTTTGCTTTTCCTTTCGGCTATACTGGAATCTTACCTGATTCTAAATTTAGAAAAGAACGCTCTGGAAATGTATAAGAACGGCACAAAAAAACAAATAAACAAAACAACAATAATAAAGCAAGAAAATAAACAAAAACGCAGCTTTGTGACCGTAACCACAAAACGAAGCAGTCTGTGATGCTAATTTAGTATTAGCTGGAAAAGACTGCTGTCTGCTGTCTGCTTAATGGCCCCCATGCTCAACATGAGACTCCCTCTCAGCTTTTTAGTCATCATAAAGAATTAAGGAACCTAGATGTTTTGGCCCCCTACATTTCCTACATTACTTGGATATTCTGAGCACATTTCCTGTTTCTAATGACACATACAAGCTTGAACTTTAGAAAATCATTTCTCACATTCCCCATCTATGTACAAAATTGTTCCATATATATCGTTTTCCCCAAAAGGGATTTGAGGATGAAGAAAATTAGTATTAACATTAAAAGTTACTGTGACATTTGTAAAGTCAAAAAAGTATACTTTATTACGTGCCATTTTAGATAATTAGGCTAAAAATGATGTGCATTTATTCCTTTGTGATATTTTCTTCCTTCTGTATAAGCTGTTCTTCATACACTCTTCAACCATGTTTTAAAAATTTGCTTGGCTACTCTTTCGGGCAATTTAGTTCTGAAGTTTAAAGGTCACAGCTCCTCTTAGAGTCAGTACAATTTGTACTTTAAAAGAACTCATCAGTATTTCCCTCTCAAAAGATGGGGATTTTTTTTTTTTTTTTACCACTCCCAGTGCCATTCAAACAAAGCGAGGGACTCTAAACAATGTGGTAAACTACTCTTAATAAAAGGCTAACAATTCCAGGGTTATAAGTCATAATAGGATCTGTTGTTTTTTATTTTTTATTGCATGATTCTATTTCCCCTGGGAAATTCTAGACCACAGCATTTTTCATTTAAAAACATATTTACATCTATGTATCATTTCATGTCCCCTTTTTGCTGGATTTGATTACACTCTGCACATTTATGTAATGCTGGACATTTACTTTCTAAAGCCGGGTGGACACCAATGCCCTGAAACCCTCGCTGTGTACCACACTTCCCATCTGTGTGACCCTGGGCAGGTAAGTGAACATCTCATTGCTCACTGTCTGGTCAGGGCAATAGACAGAAGAATACACTTAATACCTTCAGTGCCTGGAAGGCTCTAAGCTTTCTGTAAGCGGTCACTATATGTTTATTATTTGAAAAAGGAATCTCTCAAAAACAAAGAATAAGAAAATCAAGGAAAGTCTGCAGTACAGTAGATAGAACATTAGGCTAAACAGGGGAGTCTGGTTCCAGTCCGCTCACTAGGACATCGATCTAAGCCCTTGCTACTGAGGCCCGTAAGGTAAACGTTGGGTAAAATAATCACAAAGGCCTCTTCCGGGCTAATTTAAAATGACAGAAACATGACTTTATTTTCCTGTTGGCCATTAAATTACTGACTCTTCTGACACTGATATCATTTCTGCCTCTTCCCTGATTTCCCAGCCTGAAGAAGTCCCAAAGAATCCATTCTTGACCAAATTCCCCAATGATCAATGTGTGCTTTTCTCATCTCAGTATTTTACCCTTTTTTAAAAATCTAATAACCAAAACAGAGTATTTAATATTTACAGCATGCACTACCTCTGGTCAAATTACCCATCTCACTAATGGATTTACCATAAGCACATGCATTTATTTCCAAGAAAGCATTCATTTCCATCTTCAGAGCAGAATGTTTTTAAGGTGTGTTAAAGAGACATCACTTATTATATGGTTCAGTATACAGCTCTGGCCTGAACTAGTGCCAGTATTAGTGATCCAAAGGCCTACATGGAGATAAAAATGTTGCAGGGAAACCTAAAAGCATGTAAACTTACCATACCTAGGGAACCCTGACACCATGACCTTTTTAAAATCTATCAGTAAGTAAATCCCACTACTGGAAACTGAAATAATACTGGCTGTCACCAAACAGCTGAATTCAATTTAGTGTCCGTCTCCTCACCCTTTAATGAGTTTGAAAGCTCCCATGTATTTTATTTAAGGCATGAGACTGGGGCTTGAGACACTGCTAACCTTACTCTGCCAGGACATGTGAAGTCTACCGAGAATCGGCGTTCGGTTTCTCTGAAACCAGCTCCTAACCAAGTCTTCAGATTGTTTTTCCCCGACACACCTGCACATTGACCTTGCCTACGTACAGAGTAATCCAATTATGCCCTCCAGGTCTCAAGAGCCATGACTGACTGACCTAAGTTAAGATTCAACAGGACTTTTTGCCTGGCTCGGTTCTCTCTGATTTAATTGGATTAGGTATTTAATAAAGCCTGTAGAGAGTAAGCCAACTTTTGTGACTCTAGCTTGACAGCACTGGTAGTTTTGTTGGGGTTTTTATGATCTGAAACATTGCCAGTGTAAATCAGGTACACCTCATCACCACCAGCCTCAGCCTCCACCAGTCACCTCTCACTTTGGACCTCTCAGGCCCATGTAGAGTTGTAGAATTTATACTATAATAGATTTTAATTTGCTTTTTGGTAGGCCCCAATACAGGCCCTTTAAACGTGAATGGAGTACGGCCAGCTACTGTTCTAAATATGGCAGTATTAGCTGATGCCTGAAGTGAAATTGGCTAAGACCACTCTGCTTGCCTGGCCCCGAATCCTGAGTACCCACTTGCACTTGTCCTTGGTGGGTTTTACAAATCCTTATGTCTGTGTCACTGTCTAGTCTCACACTTAACCCATAAGACTCTGCCTCTGCTCTGTTTAATGGCCCAGCTTGTGCATAATTTATGCAAATACTAGTAATAGGTTATATTTGTCATGAGTCATAAACTCAGATCACCAAAAAATGTGACCCTTCTTATTTTTCTTTTCTATCTTGTAAATCCATTTCTACCTAAGCACAAAAAGGTTTATCTAGAACTTCCCAGGTAAACTCAGAAACTTAAGATATTTTTTTTAGGCATTTCAGGTTAAACTCAGTCAAAAATTAGAATTTCCTTCCTGACCCCTCTTATCTCTATATTAGAACCCGTAACTCTGGGGCTTTTACAAGACTGAAGCAGTGATAGGACTGTTCACTTTACAGTCTCTACATACTGCGTGCCAGAGCTGCTGAGATGTAGAATTCTGTCATGAACTCTGCTTAATGGCATGTCTAGACCAGTGCTATTCAATAGGAATATAAGCCACAGCTGCCATTTTAAATTTTCTAGGCGACACACTAGAAAAGTTACTAAGTTTTTAAAATATGGTGTATATTTTACATATCAGCATAAACTCAATGCAGACTTGCCACATTTCAGATGTGCTAGTGGCTAAAATATTGGAGAGCATGGTTCTAGAGTGAAGCCTCTCCTCCAGGTGGTATCTGCTGGCACATTCATTCATAATGTTTGCTGAAACTACCATCCAAGACTAGAGAAACAGTCCAGTCACAGTGCTTGAAGGGCCGGGGAGATCCAGTCATAGTCCAAGCAACATGGGGCAACTGCATTTCTAGTTAGGGAGACAACATACCAGTATCAGGACTCAGATTTTGAGATAATTATTATGGGAAATCTTTCTGTGGTTTTCAGAACTTCAACTATCAGGCAAAAAAATCCATGAGACGGTAGGTATATCTTTCTGCCAGCTTCTATGGGAGCCCTGAAGCTGTCACTGGGCCTTCTCTGTCCTTGTTCTTTGGTTTCTATGTGGTTGCACCACAGAGCAGATGCTATGCCTCTTCTAAAACTATATACAGAGTATTACATGTATCTCCTCTACATTTAAAGGTTGGTATTTGGCCTCCAGCCTCTACTAGAAAACCCAGACCTGAGTAGAGATGGGCACCACTCATTCTACCCCACTCAGGTTCTTTTTATCCTGCTTCCAAGCTCATAGATTTCCATGTAGGGGGATAGAGAGGGGCAATATGTGGATGACTGACTCTACATGATCAAATGTTCTTCTACTCTTTCCTTCTTTATACCTGGATCACTGTGTTTGTGGTTAAAACCCAAGACATTTGAAGTTCCTCTTCTGGATGCCTCTATGATTCTCCCCCCTGAGGAGTTTCTAGTATCTATGTTTCCAGGCCCATGTGTATAATATGTGTGTGGGTGGAGGGAGTTCTGGAGGCGGAATACATACCCATTACTACCTCACATACAACCCTGCCACATGCATGTCACACAGGTTTCTCTCTCCAGGCTATGCTCCATCTTTTCTCAAGGTGAGTCCTTTACCAAGACTAGGAGAGCCCCTGCTCCCACCTGATTTCTGGTATCTCCCAGTACACTGCAGGAACCCATTTCCGGGTCATCTGATTCAGACCCTCTGTTACCATCAGCTAGAAGTCGATGGTATAGTGTTCTTACTCACCATAGGCTTAACTCTTCCAGTGAGAATGATTCACTGGGCTTGACACTTCCATGGGCCTCTGGTATGCTTACACTCTCTTCCTCACTCAATGCTATACTCCTCAGTTAATAGCTATCAGATAACAAGACTGAAATGAGGCTTCATGGTAAGCCTGTGGCCATTCACTGAAAATAGGGAGAGGGACACTGAAATGAATGAATATTTTGAAGGGCACAGAAGGTCAAGTACTATGCTAGTAGATACTGAGATGGTTGAGGTATTAGATATTTACCAAGGATCAAGGCCTGTGAGAGGATGGAGGAGGAAGCAAGACTGGCCAGAAGAAGTTGTGATGCAGACCCAACAATCTTCAATACATCACATGAGGAGGGGGAGGGGCAGAGGGAGAGGTTAAGAAGCAGACTCCCTGCTGAGCACAGAGCCCCAAGCAGCCCAATCCTAGGATTCTGAGATCATGACCTGAGTGGAAGTCAGATGTTTAGCTTAACCGACTGAGCCACCCAGGCGCCCCAGTATATAGACTTTTTACTAAAATGAGTTTTATCAACTATTTAACCAAGACTTGGATTTTTCCTAGCAATCTCTCAGTAAGTAGACATGCTGTCTCTCAATATATACATGTGATTTATCAATATTTTCA
This sequence comes from Zalophus californianus, assembly GCF_009762305.2. Lineage (NCBI taxonomy): Eukaryota > Metazoa > Chordata > Mammalia > Carnivora > Otariidae > Zalophus > Zalophus californianus. The sequence continues at coordinate 122,569,512 of NC_045599.1, read as the reverse complement.
CATTTTATCAAAGTGCTTTAAATGGCCCAGGAATACTTCAATCTTTCAAAGCACCAAAATTAATACTTTGGAGAAAAAGTACAGGTCCTATTGCTTTAACATAAAATAATTTTAAGAACCATGGCTTAGGGCGCCTGGGTGGCTCAGATGGTTAAGCGTCTGCCTTCGGCTCAGGTCATGATCCCACGGTCCTGGGATCGAGTCCCGCGTCGGGCTCCCTGCTCCTTGGGAGCCTGCTTCTCCCTCTGCCTCTCTCTCTCTCTGCCTCTCTGTCTCTCATGAATAAATAAAATCTTTAAAAAAAAAAAAAAAAAAAAAGAACCATGGCTTAATTTCCAAGATAGCAAAATTGGTTCTGGTTAGGAAATATAACCAGGCATACTTAGATTGTGTTGGTTTGGTCAGTCATACGGAGGCAAAAACAACATCCTGACAATTTAGTTAAAATGCTTATTTCCACACTCACATTTTTAAAAAAAAATTTTTTTCAATTTTAGGAAAAATTGAACTGATTTTTTTTTTAGAGATCTGTTCATGTATGTAAAAAAGAGAGAAAGAAAGAGATTAGCCACAGAGACTGCTGCTCGTTATGGCCACATGAAGGAGGAGAATAATAAGATTTTTCTCTGCAGAGAGTACTGAAGAGATCATAGCTCTCCTGAGATAAGCAAACAGATGCTACTTTTTCACAAGAAAACCTCATTTGATTTTCCTTTTTGTTCACCCAGATACTTATGTATTCATCTTTTAGGGAAAAAAATGTTATAGTAGGCTCTTTAAAAATATGCATCAAACATCTTTTCTTTTTGTTAAATGAACATTTTTCTCATGCCTAAGAATGCTATTATGGAAAGCTATTAAAGCAAAAGCAAGGTGTAAACATCACTAGATGATTAGAAAATAAGGACATTAATGTTTTGAGGATTAAGTGGCTTAAGAAATCTTGATTTTATGGATGGATGATGGACTGTCTATGACAATGACTATTTGTTTAAAGTAATAAGACTTATTGGTTGATGGATTTATTATGAGATAAATTACTTCATACCTATTAGTAAGATGTCTTTAGAGATGATGAGACCAGATATGAATTTCATATATATATTTATTTTAGCCTGCTTATATAGATATGTATATGTGTCTATAGGGTGTGGGTGTGTGTAAAAGTACAATAAAAATTTACCTGGAATTCTTTCAGCTGGAAATCTACTGTATTGGATGTTTTCCCATATTTACTATACAAGAAAAAATAACATCCTCGGCAATATCAAAAAAACTGGTAAGAGAGCAACGTATTGTCTGAAGAATTAAAATTGATTAATTCATGTTTAGTTGATTGGTAGTATTCTGAGTGTGTTCTTACATAAAAAATTTAATTCCTTAAATCAGTAATACATAAATTATATGCATATTTATTATAATCTTTATTAATATCCCATCTTCTAACCCTCATATATGTTTATTCTTTGGAAAGTAGAATTCATAAGTTAACTCACTTAATATTCCAATAACATAAGGCAAGAGAAATTTTGAAAACTGTATTAGTCCATCTGAGGTTAGATTTCCAGAAGTCCCATGGGGTCAATCGAAAATATTTACACAACCCAGGCTGAAGTCCACACATTCAGATTTGATTTTCAAAAACATATACCTTGGACTGGGGGTAAAAAATCCCTTGCCATAAGCTGTAAATACAGATCTTTAGGGAAAATGGAAAATTTCTATCAGTTCTTCTTTTATTAAATTGGATGAGAGTATAAGAAAGATCTGGGTGCACGTGGACAGCTCAGTCAGATTTCAGCTCAGGTCATGATCTCAGGGTCATGAAATCAGACCAGGCTCCACCCTCACCAGGGAGTCTGCTTGAGATTCTCTCGCTCCCTCTCCCTCTGCCCTCCCCACCACTCATGCACATGTGTGTGCACTGTCTCTCTCTCAAGTAAATAAATAAATCTTAAAAAAAAAAGAACAGATCTGAGTTTATAGGTAAAGATGAAATATACAACTTCAGATGAAAAGAATGGAATATTTATTGAATGCAAAAAGGGCCAGACAATGTGTTGATTATTTTTGCTACCTGACTACAATTAATGGACAACTGAATTCAGTTTGAAATTCGTAATTATGGTGCTGTGGTCATCCTATCATTTTGCAATATTATTACTAGTTCCGTTTAACACTTATTCTTAGCAATAAATTCTAATTTTAATCGTCAAATCCTATTTCCAGACTACATTTCTACACGTTATCATAGAAGAATCAAAATAGATCCTTGTCTTTCCCATCTTAGCCTCAGAATCTAGCTTCAGAATAACACTTAAGGGACCTTACAAGTTACAGTTCTCTCAGAAAATTATCTTTATAGAAAAACAGCTTTATCTTTTGCTTGCCCTTTTTATGATATGTTATAAAATCTAAACTCACTCACTAGATGTTCCTGTAAAAATGACAAAAAATAATGATTGAAAGTATCAATTCCTACCACCATCACTTGCATGATCTATGTGAGGCTGATCAAAGGATGCACTTGACTCAGGCAATGGTGACTAATGATTCTAACAGGATGTAATAAAGCTAAGTCTCATCACTTCATGACTAAAGCCCTTGACTTACTAATGTATACTATTGGGCTATAAGAAAATAGTGGTTTCCCCTTACCTGGACTTTAAAAAAATTAGTTGGTTATACTTATTGGTCTATTTTTTCTTTTAAGAAATATACTTCTTTTCAGTGAATCATTTTTATATAAACAACCTGAAAAAAATACATTATTTCATTTATTGCAACTTTTTTTCCATCTGCTATAAATGTATTCTGAAAATGTGGGGTAGTAGTCTGCAAGTATTATGTAAAATGGATTTCAAATAAATGAGGTAGCAAACATCAGAAAATGAGATAGATAACAATCGTCTCACAATTACGGTAAAGATTCAGCATCTTCAACATGTTAAATGAGACAGAATAATTAAGATTCCTTAAAGCAGAATTTTTTTCTCACTGTGACTTTTCTTCACACTTTTGTGGCTTCTATTTAGTATCTGTTGGTCTGGACTAAAGAAAAATGAACAAAACTGACTGTTAATAAAGTCTTAATTATAGGATGAGATTTATATAGTTTCAATAGCTCCTTAGAAAATTTCAATTCAAAAGTCCCAAGATCAATACCTAATCTGCCCAGACATTTTGTAGATATAGTCTTACCCAAGTACTTGTCAGAGTGGAGTTCCATGTCAGGGAGGTAAATTACTACTGGTTATAAATGTGACTAGGAAAGAATGGGGATGACTCATTACAACTTATCACCTCCCTAAGGGAAAAAACACTCAAATGTCTTTTAAAAATAGCCTAGACAAGAGAGATTGCATTGTGGGCTTTGGATGAGGAACTTCTGAGGCAGAGGCAGGAAGTGTGATCTTCAACTGCTAGCCCTTCCCCACCTCCCAATAGAGGCTTAATTTGAATAAGGGGATAGAGGGAGTGGCTAAAGATTATCACTTAAAACATATGTGGGCTCCAGAAGGCCCTGCCTGTTGGTCAAAATAGGGTTCTTGGCAGGTTGCAATCTATTTGTTTATTCAATAAGCATTTAGAGGCACCTGGGTGGCTCAGTCAGTTGAGCGTCTGACTCTTTGTTTCAGCTCAGGGTGTGATCTCAAGGTCGTGAGATCAAGCCCCACGCCGGATTCCACATTCAGCAGAGTGTCTGCTAAAGTTTCTCTCTTTCTCTCTCTCTCTCTCTATCTCTCTCTCTCCCCCCCCCGCCCCTCCCCTGCCCCTCCTCTCCACTGGCTCTCTCACACTCTCTAAAACAAATAAGTAAATAAATCTTTAAACAAAATAAATAAACATTTATTGGGTGGCCTATAGTGCCAGTTACTGTGCCAAGTAAGGGAACTACAAAGATGGGTAAGACTGAGTTCTTATCCTTAAGGAGCCTTGATTCAAGTCAGGGAACCAGGTAAGAAAGACAATGACAGGAGCACCTGGGTGGCTCCCTTGGTTAAGCATCCAACTCTTCAGCTCAGGTCATGATCTCAGGGCTGTGGGATAGAGTCCCATGGGGGCCTCCATGCTCAGCGGGGAGTCTGCTTGAGGAGTCTGTGTCTCCTCTCCCTCTGCCTCTCCCCCTGCTCTCGTGCTCTCTCTCCCTCAAATAAATAAATCTTTAAAAAAAAAGAGAGAAAAAGACAAGGACAACACAATGAAATGAGTGCTCTGATTCACTCGAAGGGAAAAGTCAAGGAAGGCTTCCTATGTACCATAGCAGCCAAACTTTGGGAGACAGAAGGAAAAAAGTACATATGAGGAATGTGCTCCAGATGAATGAAAAAGATACCCAAAATGTGTAAAGAAAGTATACCACTGGGACACCTGGGTGGCTCCATCAGTTAAGCATCTGCCTTCAGCTCAGGTCATGATCCCAGGGTCCTGGGATGGAGTCCCATGCCAGGTGCCCTGCTCCGCGGGGAGCCGACTTCTCCCTCTGCCTGCCCCTCCCCCTGCTTGTACTCTCTCTCTTTCTCTGACAAATAAACAAATAAAATCTTTTAAAAAAAAGGGGGGGGAAGTATAGCACTGAGGAGATATCACCCAGTTCACGACTGGACTGTGGAACTGATCAAGAGCCATATCTTGAGAGTCCTTTATGCCACACTAGGTCAGAGGAGGACTTTCAGGAACAATTGAAGGATCTTAAACAGGAAATGTTTTTAGAAAGTTCATTCTATATTAGCGTGGGGCCAACCATAAAAGGAAAACCTCTTAGGAGATACAGCAAAAGTCCAGATAAGTATGATAGGGAAAAAACGTGTTGGGTATGAAAAATATTAATGATGTTGAGCTAAAATCCTGCTGCAGATGGGTATCCTATATTTCTGTCTGAGTTTCCAGAAGTGAAGCAGCTCTTACTATTTATTACTTCTTAAAACTTCCTAAAATGACTCTTTTTTCCTGCTTGTTTGGTAGTGTTCCCAGAGTATGAGTAAGCCCTGAGTGCAAGTGATACTTCTCTCTTAAGCCTTAATGAACCATAATTAATCTAAACATGCAAATTATGTCAAATAACAGATTTATCTTCAGCAATATGTGTCCCACGTGAATATTTTATTAGATACATCATTCACATCAGGTTGTAAACTCAGAATTATAAATATTTTCCTCAGAATATCAACGTTAAAAATAACAGCTTTGACGATAGAGGATTTTTTCCTTCCTCATTCCTCAACCCTCTCTTCAATATCTTAGTAAACAAGCATATCTTTAAATGCTCTGATTTATAATTATGTCTTATACTATTTTTTCCTTCCCTGTCAAACCTTAATATGACATTGTTTTGTCCTGATTCTTTGTCAGTTTTTGTTCATTTATCTTTTGCCTATTGTTGAACCAAAGCTCCATACCTGTCCTCTTTCCTCCAACTCATCTCCTCAACCATATTCCCCTTTCCAAGGCTGTATAAAATCTAAATCATGATATGCATGTGTATGTGTGAAGCTAGCCTTGGTTGTCCAATCAATGTCCAATCTCTAGCATCTCAGATATAAGGCTACTCATTTGCTAACACAGTCTGGGACCATTACGTGGCCTTGATATTAAATTAAATATTAAAATCTTCATCCGAGACATTAAAGACTTTATTCATAGAGAGAAACTTGATATTCCACCACATCTGGCCACGGTCTGAAAGAGAAAAATCAGACTCAAAAGTTACCACACAAAGAACAAAAGACTTATCTCCAAAGGATGCCCTACAACCATCTTCAACACTGTCATCAGTAAAGATTCAACCATTGCCTGACATCTGAACATCTTTTAAGAATCACCTATATATATAGGGTAAGGGGATGGGTTAGCCTGGTGATGGGTATTAAAGAGGGCACGTTCTGCATGGGGCACTGGGTGTTATACGCAAACAATGAATCATGGAACACTACATCAAAAACTAATGATGTCATGTATTGGTGATTCACATAACATAATAAAAAAAAAAAAAAGAATCGCCTATATAGTCCTGGTCCCTAGGCTTTGTACCTGGTTACTTTCACTTTTACCTCATCATCACTATATCCAGTCCCTTAGAGTCCCTCAATACCAAGTTTGTTTTACCTGATTTTCCTTCAGCTGCTCTGTTAAGCTATCAGATTTCATTCACTGAGTTATTCTATTCATTCTGTCTGGTTAAACCTGGTGATGTATTCATTCTTTTTTCTGAGAATAAAACTAACTTCTTCCTCACAGCCTTGTGTTATGCCTCAGAAACTGAAGGACCTTGGCAACCCAACAATTTTTATGTGTACACACACAGCAAAAATCAGTATGAGTTAATGTAATTCCTCACCTCATAAGTGGGGAATAACCTCAAAGCATTGGTCATGGTGATGATTTACAGAAGTTAGAGATTTTTGTTTTGTTTTGTTTGAATTGCTTTGGCTTGTTTTTTTATCACAGTCTTTAAGATCTTTAACTTCTGCTGTTTGTCAACTATATAATTAATTTTAGTTTGCGTCAAGCTCTTAAGTTAATGTTAGAAAATCATTTCCATAAATGTAATTCATTATTTATCTAATAAATTAGACACTACATAATGAAGATTGCTCATCTCAATAACTGTATTCCACAAAAGGAAATTTTCTACTCAGATGCAATATTTTATCATCCCAATATTCCTGGAAGATAATTTAATATCTTTTTCAAGCCAAAGGACAAAAGACATTATAATGCCTGAGTTCAAGCAGATGAGCTGGTTGTTTTTGTAGTGGATTGTGCCCCCAGTGCAGTTAACAGTTTTAGTCATGGTGCACATTCACACACTGAATGCATTTCCACATCTCAACCTTGGTTTGGTTAGTACATGTGTGCTTGTGTTGTACAAGTTTCTCTTTTCCCCTCAGGAAGGCAAATTGAACTATGATTATTATCTGGTGGCAACTGCGATGAAGGCATAGGAGAATTAATCTGAGAATAATTACGTTAGGGAATTTATATTTAAATAGAGAAATAAATTCTCATTTCCTTTTTCTTCTAGAGCAATCTGGTAATTGTTCCATCTGCTTAAAATAGCCACCTATCCCAATATTATCAGTACAGAGGAGAAATTACTAATTTTACATTATAAATTGTACGCAATTCGAAGTAGCTATGCCTATAAGAAGTTATTTTAATTCTTTTATTGTCTCAATCCAAGCACTTAGAGAGCGCTACCCTTAAACCTCAGCCTGCTCTATCAGTTTCTGAATTACAAAGACTAGCTTATATCAATTAGTCGAGCAAATGACACCAAGCAAATTTATCTTAAATATGTTGAAAAAAATGTATTCACTAAGATTATTTTAAGAATAATTATTTTACTTTTAAAAAGGTAGAATTAAGATTTAACTGACATTCAGCTAGCATCCTATATAACAGCCTCTCCTAACTTCCCATTTAATACTTAGGATAAAATGGGGAAAATGCAGTCATGGTCAACTACGTATACAAGAAAGTGATATAGCCAGCAAAATATTCAATAAGTAGAGATGAACCATCCATATACTCCTTCTGTTGATAATCCCCAATTCTAGAAAGGTGTATCTTCACATATGGATAAGTAAAGTAATTTTGTTATCTAATCGTTTTTTGCTATAATATAGAAATACAATTGATACTTGTACATTGAACTTGTATTTTGAAACGTTGCTAAATTCACTTACCAGATCTATTAGTTTTTTGTGGATTGTTTGAGATTTTCTACATATATGATTATGTATGCTGTGAAGACAGTTTTACTACTTCTTTTCCAATTAATATCTTATTTTTCTTATGCAATTTCACTGACTAGGTCCTGCACAATAGTGTCAAATGGAAGTGATGAGAGTACATCTTTGCCTTGCTCTCCACTTTAGAGACAAAGCATTCAATATTTCAAAAATAGATGTCTTTATTAAATTAAAGAAATTCCCTTCTATTCCTAATTTGGAAAGCTTTTATTATGAATGAACATTGAATATCATGAGAAAATTTTTCTGTATCTATTGACATAATCACATGGGTTTGTTTTTTTAGTCTGTTACTATGGTAAATGACATTGATTGACTTCTTTTCAATATTAAATGAAACTTAACATTCCTGAAATAAACTTTAATTGGTCAAATGTTAAATCAATCTTGCGTTCCCAAGATAAACCTCACTAAGTAATGATATATTATGCTTTTCATATATTGTTGAACTTGACTTATTATTTATTTAATGATTTTTGTGTTTGTGTTCATGAGGGACATTGATCTGTAGTTTTCTTTTCTTGTAATGTCTTTGTCTGGTTTTTGTATTGGAATAATCTGGTCTTATGAAATAAATTGTGAAGGATCCCTCCTCCCACATATTTTGAAAGAGTTTATGTAGGATTAATTGTTTCTTCTTTAAGTATTTGGTAGATTTTACTAATAAAGCTACACAGACCTAGAGTAGGTTCTGTTGTGGTTTTTCAATTTATGAATTCAATTTTTGAAAAAGACATAGGTCTATTCATATATATATGAATATATATCAATATATAAAGTGAATATTATATATGTGAATATATATAATTTATGTATATGTGAATATATATTATGTATGTATATGTATGTATATATACGTATATTACCTATGTATGAATACATATGTGAATATATATAAACTATGCTAGGTTTGGCCACTTGAGTCAATAAATTTCTCCATTTCATCCAAGTGGTCAAATTTATTGGCATAAAGTTTATATTCATTTTCTATTACTACAAAACAAATTACCCAAAATTAGCATCTTAAAACAACACAGTTATTATCTCACAGATTCTGTGGGCAGGAGACCAAGTAAGCATTAATTGTATTGTCTGCTCCAGGTCTCACAAGGCTGAAATCGGTATTCACAGAGCAGCATTCCTTTTTGGATTTTGTGGTCACATGACTGTTGGCAGGGTTTAGTTCCTGAGTTCCTCATTTTCTTGCTGTCAGCCAGCATTCTCTCAGCTCTTGGAGGCCACGTGTTGTTCCTTGCCATGTGGCTCTCTCACAGGCCTTTTGAAACATGGCAGTTTACTTCTTCCAGGCCAGCAGGAGATTGTCTTCCTCTAGTTTGATGGCCAGAGTCTTAAATAATGTAATCATGGGAGTGATTCTCCCATCATATTCATAGGTCCCAGCCACCTATGAGGAGAGAGGTGCAGGTACCTCAGGGGATGGGAATCTTGGTGCCATCTTAGAATTTAACCTATCACAAAGTTGTTCCTAAATTCTCTTATTACCCTTTTAATTTCTGTATGCTCTGTAAATATGTCTCTTCTTTCATTTCTGATATTGGTAATTTGTGCTTTTCTTTTCCTTTTTTTTTTTTTTTTGGTCTTGATTGTTCTAGTTAGAAATTTATCAGTTGTTTAATCTCTTGGCTGCATCAATGTCAATGATGTTTGTTTATTGATTTGGACTCATGTTTATTATTTCCTTCTTTTAATGTATTTTGGGTTTCATTTGCCCTTCTCTTTCTAGCTCCTTAAGACTGGCTTTGGTAATTTGTTTTAGATCTTTTCTTTTTTCTAAGTATTTAAAACTATTGTTTACCTCTAATTACTGCTTTAGTCACACTCTATACATTTTGATTAGCATGCTTTCATTTGAAGGTCAAAATATTTACTAATTTCTCTTGTGATTTCTTCTTTTACCCACAGGTTATTTCCTTTCCAAATATTTGAGCATTTTCAAAATATCATTCCACTATTCGTTTTTAATTTAATTCAATTTTGATCAAAGAACGTACCTTGTAGTCTTACAGAGTATTTTAAAATGTAGTAATTTTATACTGATTTGAAGGAGCACATGTACCCCTTTATAGCAGCATTATCTCCATATATAAGGAATACTATTTAGCCATCAAAAAGAATGAAATCTTGCCATTTGCAACAAGGTGGATGGAACTAGAGTGTATTATGCTAAGTGAAACAAGTCAGTCAGAGAAAGACAAATACCATATGATTTCACTCATATGTGGAATTTAGGAAACAAAACAGATGAACATAGGGAAAAGGGGAAAAAAGAGAGGGCGGCAGGCCATAAGAGACTCTTAACTATAGAGAACAAACTGTGGGCAGGGCATGGGCTAAATGGGTGATGGAAGGCACTTGTGATAAGCACTGGGTGTTATATGTAAGTGATGAATCATTAAATTCTACTTCTGAAACCAATATTACACTATATGGTAACTAACTAGAATTTAAATAAAAACTTAAAATACATATATATGTTAAAAAACTAATACTGTTTTGCTGAGAAATATCTAACCATGAAAAGTTGGGGATGCTTAAAGGAAAGATAATATGAAAAATTATTCTTATTGTTATATTTTTATTGTCTATTACACAATCCAAGTTCCTAGTAGTCTTGAGTATGGCAAGCCTGGAAAGCAGACTGCAGCCAATATAAACTCCATTAAAACATTGTGTTAACCAGAACCTAGTCCTGAGCACATAGCACCACTACCTGAAAAGATACTGGAGGGCAATGACAAATTCAGCTTATGTTGATTAACTATCTTGAGAAATATAATTTTTTCTAAACTTTGAATTATTCTGAAATTAGGTTTTATAATAATTGTATATGTATATGGATAGTATATTTGTGGGTACAGAAGAATTAAAGGTAGCTTTGCTGTTTTGCAAGTCAAATTTTTATGACAGTGTCACAAAGCAGAAACACTTTTTCCCCCTTTCCAACATTGGCTACATTTTTCCATTAAACTAAAAAACTAAATTTGATTTAAAAAAATGAAAAATAAATAAATAAAATGTAGTAATTTTAATCCTTTAAAATTACTTTAGACTCATTGTTTTCTAGCCCAGAATGTGGCCTAACATGATTGTTCCATGTGCACTTGAAAAGCATGAGGATTCTGCTGTTGTTGGGTAGGATGTTCTAAAAATGTCAGTTAGGACAAGTTGGTAGATAATTTTTGTTCAAGTCTTCTATATACTTTCTTAGTTTCTGATTACTTGATCTATTAATTACCAAGAGAGGAGTATTGAAATTGCAACACCTACAACTATTTATTTGGATTTATCTTTTTCTCCTTTTAGTGCTATCAGTTTTTGTTTCATGTTTTAAAGCTCTGTTAGATACATACACCTTTAGAATCATGATATCTTCCAATGAATTGACTCTTTATCATTATGGATCATCCCTCTTTATGTCTTATACTATTCCTTGTCCTGATGTTTTCAATTGCTTGGTATTAACACTACCATTCTAGGTTTCCTATAATTCATATTTGCAAAGTATTTCCTTTTTCATCATTTTGTCTTTGTACTTATCTGTGCCTTCATATTTATATTTCTTATAGACTATATATAGGTGGATCATGCTTTTCTCACCAACCTGACATTCTCTATTCATTGGATTATTTGGAACACTAAACGTTTGATGTAATTTGTTATCAGTACATTTGAGTTTGAATCTATCATCTTACTATTTGTTTTCTATTTTCCCATACTTTCCTTTTTTCCTGCCTTCTTGTAAATTTAGTTTTTGTTTTCTTTTCTTAGCTGTTTATTATGGATAACTCTTTGTTTTATACTTTTAGTGGATGTTGTAAGACGTTCCTGTCCAAGAGATATATAATGCAAGTCATGTATATAATTTAAATTATCTAGAAACCATAGAGAATTTGGAAAAGAGACAGGTAAAGTTAACACTAGCAATGTATTTTTAATTCAATACATCCAAAATATTATGTACCAACATGTAATTCATATTATCAATAATAAGATAAATTAGCATCAGATTTGTCCTGTTGTGATGCATGAAAAAGATGACATCATTCCTGTGATTTTCCACCAAAAATGAATAATTTGAATGTAATCACAGGAAGTATTCAAATAAAAGTTAGGGGCTAGTCCACAAAATAACAGGTCTGTACTCCTCAAAAATTCCATTGTCATAAAAGACAAAGAAAGGGTAAGAGGCTGTTCCAAGTCAGAAAAGACTAAGGAGACATTACATCTAGACACAGTGTGTGATCCTTGATTGGATCTGGGATCAGAAAAAATAAAATTTATCAGGAAAAATAAAATAAAAAGAACATGATAGGGATAACTGGTGAAATTTGATAATACACTGAAGATTAGATAATAGTATTGTATGAAAATTAAATTTAGTGAACTTTATTATTTTACTCTTTTTATGTAAGAAAATATCCTCATTTTTAAGAGATAAACACAGGACTATTTGGTAGATGTTCCTGATGTCTGTGGTTTATTCTTAAGTAATTCAACAACAGCAATAATAACTGATGTTAAATAGTAAGAGGCATTATTTTATATACAGAAAAAAATGATAAAACAAATGTGGCCACTGACCTCTACCTCTGAAACTAGTAATACATTATATGTCAACTAACTGAATTTAAATTAAAAAAAATTTTTTTAAATCCCTGAAAAAAAAATGTGGCAAAATAACAATATTAACAAATGGTGGCTATTTAAGAGTACTTCATAATATTTTTTTTTAAGATTTTTTTATTGGGGTGCCTGGGTGGCTCAGTCAGTTAAGCATCTGCCTTTGGCTCAGATCTTGTTCTCAGGGTCTTGGGATGGAGCCCCACATCAGGATCCTCACTCCGCAGGGAGTCTGTTTGTCCTTTTGCCCCTCCCCCCACCTGTACTCTCTCGCTCTCTTTCTTTTTCTCAAATTAATAAATAAAATCTTTTACAGAGAGAGAGAGAGTGCAGGGGGGTGGAGAAGCAGAGGGAGAGGAACAAGCAGACTCCACGATGAGCACAGAGCCCAATGTGGGGCTCAATCCCATGACCCTGAGATCATGACCTGAATCAGAATCAAGAGTTGGACACTTAACCACCTGAGCCACCCAGGTGCCCCTACTTCATACTATTCTTGAAAATTCCCTGTAAGTCTATGGGATGCCTGGGTGGCTCAGTCAGTTAAGCGTCTGCCTTCAGCTGGGTCATGAGCCCGGGGTGCTGGGATTGAGTCCCACATAGGGCTCCTTGCTCAGCGGGGAGCCTGCTTCTCCCTCTGCCTGCTGCTCCCCCTGTTTGTGTGCTCTCTTTCTGACAAATAAATTTAAAAAATTCCCTGTAAGTTTTTTCCAAATAAAAATTTTAAAATAGTAAATTTAGTAAGTTTACTGGCTACATGATCAATCAAGATACCCCAAATGCATTTCATTTCTACATATTAGCCACAACCATATATAATATTAAGTTTAAGACATGATGCCATTAGCAATAGCATTAAAATGTCAAATACATGGGAACGTATTTAAATAAAAATATACAAAATCTCTACATGGAAAATTATGAAACTACATAATACTAAAGAGAAAAATGAAAGAAAACCAAAATAAATAAGGGATATATAATTTCATGGGTTACAAAACTCAATTCTGGAAAAAAAAATGACAATTCTTCCTAAATTAATCAATACTTTCAACGCAATCCTAATAAATATCACAGCTATTTTTTGTTTGGTTGGGGTTTTTTTTAAATCCATGAGCTGATTCAACAAGTCATATGTTAGAGTAAAGGCTGAGAATGGCCATGGCATTTTGGAAGAACAATGCTGAAAGTCTTATTGAGCAGATATCAAGACCTGTGATAAGCTAGAATGAGTAAGTAATAAGTAACATAGTAAATATGACACTATTGTTTGGGTCCAAGTTAGAACAAAGTAACCAATGGAAGAGAAGAGTTCTAAAACAATTCTAAACTGAAAACAAATGTAAATGTATATTTATGAAAAATTAATAAAAATTTTTTTAAAAATGTAACAGTGTATTGAAGTGAGACCATTACAATAGTCTTATAAATAAATGTTGCTGTTATCAGTTGGGTAGGCACATGGCGAAAAATAAACTGTTTCCACTAACTCACATCATAGAGTTGCATGTAGATTACAGGTTTAAATGTGAACACTAAAACAAAACACTTGGCAGAGAAAAAGGTAGAACATTTTCATAACCTTGAGTCAGTAAAGATATGTTGAAATGCAAAAATCATAAAGATCCAGTAATTTCACTTCCAGGATGTTCTTCACAGTATTACATATAATTGCAAAAGAAATGGAATAATCTGAAATGTACTATATATAAGGGTATAATGAAACAAATTATGATAAGGTTTTGATAGAATATTAGACAACTATTAATAAGTCTTATAGAGAAACCACTGATATTTTATAATATCATAAATATTAAGCCAAAAGCAGAATACATAATAATAAAAATACTTATGTATTCATGTACTAATATTCACACATGAATTCATTCTTGTAATTATACAAAATACCAGATGGAAATGGATTAAGATATTAGCAATTTATTTCTTATAAAAGTGATATATTATTATTTTCTTTATCTTTTCCTGGGTTATCTACATTTCCTACAATGAGAATATTAATTTTGTAATGTGCAAAATAACTGTATTTTATATGATCAATGCTTCATCTGAAAAATACAGTTTTCAGATTTATCTTTAGGCTACACATGAGCTGATCTGCTTCCTTCTGACTTTAAGTAATCATAAGGATATGAAATCAGTACCTTGTAGATTTAGATAAGAGCTGAGCAAAATCAGAATGACTAGCCCTATCTAAGAGCATAAAAACGAAAAGATTTAGCAAGCCTTGTTTGTGGTACTATGGGATGAATCTCTAGGCAGATAATTATTTCTTTACACTTCATCTTCCAGAGCTACCTTAGGTCCTAGATAGCATTCCAGGATGGCTGTATGTTGGTCAATAGTAATTCGCAAGATGTGATTTGAAGCTTGCCAAGATATAACTGAACAAAATATCTACCCTATTCTTGTCTAAAATGTAACAGTTGGTCATTTGTTTCTGTAGGTTCCTCAAAGTCAAGGACCATTTTTAATAACCTCTGAATTCTCAACACTAGCACATATTTTGGTGAAATAAATGGATGAATGAAATACTAGCAAACCCTTAGTACTCATTGATTCTCTAAAATACAAATGCTTTTCTAAGGAATAACACTTTATTCCCTAATAACTAAGGATAAAAATGTATCAGATTAACTTCTTCTTCAGTGAAAGACCATGAAAATGGTGTTGGGAAAATTGGACAGGCACATGCAGAAGAATGAAACTGGACCATTTCCTTACACCACACACAAAAATAGACTCAAAATGGTTGAAAGACCTAAATGTGAGACAGGAGTCCATCCAAATCCTAAAGGAGAACACAGGCAGCAACCTCCTCAACCTCAGCCGCAGCAACTTCCTAGAAACATCGCCAAAGGCAAGGGAAACAAGGGCAAAAATGAACTATTGGGACTTCATCAAGATAAAAAGCTCTTGCACAGCAAAAGAAACAGTCCACAAAACCAAAAGACAACCGACAGAATGGGAAAAGATATTTGCAAATGACATGTCAGATAAAGGGCTAGTATCCAAAATCTATAAAGAAGTTATCAAACTCAACACCCAAAGAACAAGTAATCCAATCAAGAAATGGGCAGAAGACATGAACAGACATTTTTCCAAAGAAGACATGAACAGACATTTTTCCAAAGAAGACATCCAAATGGCCAACAGACACATGAAAAAGTGCTCAACATCGCTCGGCATCAGGGAAATCCAAATCAAAACCTCAATGAGATACCACCTCACACCAGTCAGAATGGCTAAAGTTAACAAGTCAGGAAATGACAGATGTTGGTGGGGATGCGGAGAAAGGAGAACCCTCCTACACCGTTGGTGGGAATGCAAGCTGGTGCAGCCACTCTGGAAAACAGTACGGAGGTTCCTCAAAAAGTTGAAAATAGAGCTACTATACGATCCAGCAATTGCACTACTGGGTATTTACCCCAAAGATACAAAGGTAGGGATCCGAAGGGGTACGTGCACCCCGATGTTTATAGCAGCAATGTCCACAATAGCCAAACTGTGGAAAGAGCCAGGATGTCCATCGACAGATGAACAGATAAAGAAGATGTATCATATGACCTCACTGATATGAGGAATTCTTAATCTCAGGAAACAAACTGAGGGTTGCTGGAGTGGGGGTGGGGTGGGAGGGATGGGGTGACTGGGTGATAGACATTCGGGAGGGTATGTGCTATGGTGAGCGCTGTGAATTGTGCAAGACTGTTGAATCACAGATCTGTACCTCTGAAACCAATAATGCAATATATGTTAAGAAAAAAAAGAAGAAGAAGAAGATAGCAGGAGGGGAAGAATGAAGGGGGGGTTAATCGGAGGGGGAGACAGACCATGAGAGACGATGGACTCTGAAAAACAAACTGAGGGTTCTAGAGGGGAGGGGTGTGGGGGGATGGGTTAGCCTGGTGACGGGTATTAAAGAGGGCATGTTCTGCGTGGAGCACTGGGTGTTATGCACAAACAATGAATCATGGAACACTACATCAAAAACTAATGATGTAATGTATGGTGATTAACATAACAATAAAAAATTTAAAGAAAAGGGATGCCTGGGTGGCTCAGTCGGTTAAGCGTCTGCCTTCGGCTCGGGTCATGATCCCAGGGTCCTGGGATCGAGTCCCACATCGGGCTCCTTGCTCAGCAGGGAGCCTGCTTCTCCTTCTGCTGCTTTTCCTGCTTGTGCTCTCTCTCGCTATGTCAAATAAATAAATACAATAAAATAAAAAATTTAAATAAAAAAAAAAGTCCATGAAAATGTCCACTATGATTACTCCAGATTCAAACCTGGTATCTACTCCAGAATCTTGATACATATTCCTCAGAAAGCCCCAGAAAGGATAAAAGGGCTTCTAGATTTAGGGAGTAGGAGGGAGGGCCAGGTCTATAAGACTATGGGATTTGATACTGACTTTATTTCAGCTAGAAATACGGGCAGTGTGCAGAAAACTAGAGAAAATCTACCACCTTAATAGGAATGGTCTTCTCACTCCAGATCCTCCATCATGACTGCCAAATGTTTCATGTGCTCCAAAGTCTGGGAGGTCACATTTTTACATCTGTGGTTAAGTTTTCATAACACCAAAACTAATTAACAAAACCACTGCACTGCTCATCCAATGAAAGCAAAGCATCAGTCAGCTATGGCTGACTATAATTTGGTAGTTCTCTATATTCACTTATTCACCCATATGCTTAAATAATTAACTGAGTACCTGCTATTAGCTAAATCCTTCAAAGGATCTAAATGTGTATAAGACATGATCTCTGCTTTTCAGTGTCTCCATGGTCCTCCCATAAAGAAGATCATTTCTTCTTCTCGCCCCCCTTTTCTCCTCCTCTTCTTCTTCTTCCTTCTTCTTCTTGTACTTGATATTAAATATTTATTGACTGCCCATGATTCAACTGTACTGTTCAAACATTTTATGTGTATGAACTTAGAGAGGAGCAATTGCCACCTCAAAATATGCCTCTTATATTGTTTATTTTAAGCCGGTTATTTATAAGAAACTGCAAACACAGGAAAAGTTCTAAAAACCTAGTCCAAGTCATCCTTTTGTAAGAAACATTTAGATTTATAATGGAAATCTCCATTTGTAAGGGTGTCTCCCTCTCAATACCAGAGAGAGGAAGATGACTCTAAATCTCTAGAACTGTTTCAATGGCAAGGGCACGGACTTAACTGTGCATAACAATCTTACCCTTATTTACTCTGCTTTGCCAGGCAACCTCCCTCCCATAACTGACTCACTATTACCCAACATCTTTTTTTGCTTTAGCTGAAGATGATATTTAAGGTGATGGCTTTGGCCATTTTGGTGAGCTGTTCAATTTTCTTGAGTCTCTCCCATGTATACAGAATATATACATGTTACTAAGCTTTTGTTTGATTTTCTCCTGTTAATCTGTCTCATGTGAATTTGATGCTTAAACAGCTAGAAGAACCTTAAAGGGTAGAATAATATTTTTCTTCCCCAGCAAACTCGTATGTTCTTCACTATCCCCCATCTTATAGATGGGAAAACTGAGTCACACAGAGATTGAAGGACTTGACAAAAATTAACAGCCCAATAGTACAGTCTTTGAACCCAAGAAAGAGATCCTCAGAGCTTGAGCTTCTTATTATATATCTGTATACTACACTAAATACACACAAACACATATACATACAAATATATAAATGAATATGAATATTCATTCTATTTATCTAAAATTAAGGGCCTTCCAAATTTATTAATGTGCTCTTGATAACCTCACTATATTATAAAAACAATAAGATAAAAATTACAGGACACTGAGAGACAGAAACTAGTCAAAGGGCTTCACATCCCATTTACTCCTTATAACTATCCTATTATTCACATTCTTTTCAGCCCACAGCCTGAAGGTGATGTCGCTTTTTAGAAGGGTCCAGGCCCCCACCCCTACCCCACCACATGACATTGCTCACATCCATGACTATGGATCAAAGATAATGATGAAGAGTGGGGCGTGGTAAAGATGGTACCTGGGCGATTACAAAAAACATGGAAGACCTAACCCATCTTCCACCCCAGGAAGGGAGAAGAGAGTTCTTACCTACTTACAGAAACTTCCCTCCAAAAGTGTCTACAGATGAAATCTGAGTACAATCTCCCAAGGCTAATCTCAGAAGAAACTGCACAGGGAAATTCCCATTCCTTGCCCAGAGAAATCCCATTAGACTTTGAACAAATGGAACAACTCCTCTCTCATTAAAGAAGCATGAATTCAAGGGAAGTATTTGCATACATTATTCACAGCATCCCTCTCTGTGGCTGCCTTACTTTACATAGAACAATGACTGCAATTTGCCTTTATCCAAGGTTTTTTCTGAGTTTTCCCAAGCACTTCCTATAACATCAAACTGTATGGGGGGAAACTGGGATAATGAAAGCTAAGCATTAAAGAGTCCAGAGGCAAGGAAATAGCACATCTTGATTCAGTAAGTCAGAAAAGTCTCCCAGCTTGAGAAGCATTTACGTTACGAAGAGTGAGAAACTGGAGGTAAGGGACTAGGCAGGCTGGGCGATGGTTCCCACCAACTCCTCCCAGCTAGGGGGGAGCTGTGATGATGTGGTCTTAGATAGAAGTGGTAGAGATTAAAAGAAAGCATAAGATCCACATATACTGGTAACACACAGTCAAATGACTAGACAACTGATAGGCTACAGAGGCTCAGAGAGAGATGAAAATATAAAGATTCTGCCCAAGTGTCTGGCCTAAGTAGGTAGAAGAACTGATGATGCCTAAAGGAAACTGTGAAATCCACCCTCCTTTTTTGGGAGGGAAAAAAGTGTCAGGCTTGTTAACTTCAGTCACTGATCCTGATGTAGGAAAGAACGTTAGGGTTCGAAGCCGATGGCCAAGAAAGAACTCTTGAGATGTCTTTGGTGCAAAAAGTGGTTTTATTAAAGCACAGGGGCAGGACCCGTGGGCAGAAAGGGCTGCACCGGGGTCGTGAGGAGTGGCCCATTATATGCTTTCAAGTTGGGAGGGGGTTAGGGACAGCCTAAGTCTCTAAGGAATTTTGGAAGCAAGGTTTCCAGAACCTTGAGGAGGCTAGCTGTTGTTGGGAAAAGGTCATTTATTACCATTTAATAAAACCTTAGTCATGAGACCCTTCAGATGTATATCAGTGGGCCATATGCTTGGGGATGATTGCCAACATGTATCTTGGGGATTTAGAGATAAAGGAAATTTCCAAAGGAATTTTTATATGTTAAAGTAGACTTACAGGATCCTGATGGCAGGGAGGGGGTCAGGCTAGGATTGTCTTATGCCCTTAGCAAAGTGTCAACATTGAGGCAGTTGAATCCCTAGAGGACTGTCACTCTGCCTGTTTCAAGGACTTACCAATGGGCTATAGGTACTAAGGAAATATAATAATTTTTCTTCTGCCTTTGTTTCCCACGTCAGTCATAGATGCTTATGGGGTTATCCAGTAGGCATCCAGATAAAATAAATGAAATGATTAAAGCCAGTAACAGTGGTGCTCAGTTTTTCGTAATGCATTATTCTTTTCCAAGTGCTTACTTGATTTGATTCTCACAATGACCCCATTAGGCAACCAGGAAAACTATACTTAATCGCAATTCACGAATTTCAAAAATCGAGGCACGGTGATCAGAAATTTTACAATGCACATGGCAGAACTGGCAACCTGAAGATTCCTGGTACATTTAGTACATTTATGCCATAAGCTACCATGTCACAGAGCCTGAATATATCATCAGTTGAGTTACCACTGAGATAAAGTGTAAGGAGTCTAGACCACTTTAAACAGAAAACCAGTAACTTGGTTCTCAGCATATTTCATATAGTTTATTTAACTGAAAAGTAAAATGTTGACAATTTTCTCTTCGAATGGTCTAATCTTTATTAGCACATTTGTAATCAATGTGTTTATCCAAATCCCTAGTATACCACTGTATTAACCATGCCTTTTATTTTCTGACGCTGACATCTTGAGGCCTTGTTGACTCCGGAGGAACTGGCCTTCCCGTGGCTAGCTAATTCCCAGAGATAACAAACTACTTGCCTGGAGCATGCCTTCCATATGCAAATCAACCAATCCAGAGCCCACATACTCAACCACTTTCTCAATCAGGCTCTCACACTCTGGGCCACTATCCACCTTCCCAATAGCCCCAGGGCCAAACACTGGACAACTAGGGACAGCCTTTATGCCCTAGAGTCCAGTGAAATTATTCAAAACGACCTAACCTAAACTGGTTTACCCTGTCTCACCTGTTCCTCCTTTTGGAAAACATAATAGAAGCTCTTGCTAGGACTCCCTGTCCCCACCCCCACCCCCACCCCCCACTTCTCAACCCACCCTGTCGCTTCCCTCTGTAGCCACCGTGGAATGGCATGGCCCCCTTCTCTTTGGATCTGTGAGTATGACAATCTATCCAATGGCTATCCTCTCATGACCTGCTAACCTTGCCATACCGAAATAATAATATAACCTATATTTTAAAACAGTCAGAAATGAGCCCAAATAATTAAATAAACTGGAGATGAACAGATTCCCACATGAATGGTAACATGAACAGTGCCATCATTAAAAACACAAAAAAATAAAAACAAGAAAAGCAAAAACACCAAAACTGACATGATGACAGTGATAAAAACTACATAAAATAAATTACATACATCTTATATAACTTTTATGCAGAAAACATTATTTCAACATTGTTTTATTCATCTAAATGTACTTAATACAATTTTTGGTTTTTAAAATGTTTCCTAATTTTAAATATTTTTATTTTTTTTTACGATTTTATTTGTTCATTTGAGACAGATACAGAGAAAGAGAGCATGAGCAGGCAGAGGCAGAGGGAGAGGGAGAAGCAGGCTCCCCGCTGTGCTGGGAGCCCGATGTGGGGCTCCATCCCAGGACCTGGAGATCACACCCTGAGCCAAAAGCGGACGCTTAACCATCTGAGGCACCCAGGCGCCCCTTAAATATTTTTATCTTTAAATCATTTTGTTTGTACCTTGATGTAGATATATGCACAGTATCACAAAAGATAATTTCACTAATAATAACCAGTGTTCACATTTTAACATTTCTGCATGTTATCTCTTTAGTCATGTAGTTTTTATGTAATAAAATTATATTGCACATACTAATGTATACTGAGATTTTTCATATAATTATGTATTTCAATATGGACAACCTGCAGCCCACTGGCAAATCGGGCCTGTTGTCTATGTCTGTAAATAAAGTTTAATTGGAACACACCATGCTCACTCACTTATGCATTGTCCATGGTTATTTCCCTGCTACAGTGGCAGAGTTCAGTAGTTGCAAGACACCATCATATGGTCTGCAAAGCCTTAAATATTTACTATCTGGCCCTTTATTTAAAAAAGTCTGGGGCGCCTGGTTGGCTCAGTCAGTTAAGCCTCTGACTTTGGTTCAGGTCATTCTCTCAGGGTCCTGGGAGCCAGGCTCCCTGCTCAGCAGGAGTCTGCCTTTCCCTTTTACTCTCCCTCTGCCCCTTTCTCCACTCACCCTGTTGCTCCCTCTCTCTCTCTCTCTGGCCTCTCAAATAAATAAATAATAAAAAAAATTTGACAACCCTCATGTATTATGTACATTTTTCATCTTGTTAATATTATAATATCATATTATTTTAGACCCTCGTGTATCTATCACAAGTGTATATAATAATTTCATCTATCAAATGCTAGTTTTTGGATCATAATCTACATTTTAATCTACAAGCATCTACATTTTGAAAACCATAACTTCCTGATGATGACAAATGCAAAGTAAGTGTTCTATTTGCTTATTAAATAAAATTCACTAAATATAAAAGAAAAAGGAAGACTAAAAGAAAGAGGAGGACTAAAACTTTACCTTCTTTCTCTGCCTCTTGGTCATTTTCTCCTTAATCTTTTATTTATACCACTAATATTTAGGAGAAAAGGTGAATTCAGGGCAGGGATGAGTCTGTCACACCATGTTTCTGGTTTATATTATCAGACATACTTCTTTCATTCATCACAAGATGTGCTTCAAACTGACCCAGAAAGCATTGCTAAAGAGGACAGCTGAGCTTAGACGGGTCATAAATAATTATAAACAAATGAATTGTTTACTTAGCCTGTAATGTTTGGGGAAGTCAGTTATGCTCCAAATTTCAAAGCCCTGCAACGACCCAACCAGTTTGCCACCAGATTCCTTTCCCTACGCAAATAGCAGGTTCTTACTGCATCACACTCCTATCTCACAGCTAAAGCTTTCCCACTCCTCATACATTATGCATCACTAATTTGAAAGAGAGCACAGCAGTAATGAACTTATCAATAAATCACCTTAATGTCAGATCCAATTGTGTGGTAGTGCCCTGGAGCAATATATCCAGGGCTTAGTAAATGGTCTGGCTGTGCCATTACCTCAGAGCGTGTGGAGGAAACCATTTTACATACGCACATTTACATAATGCATTTCCTAGTATGTAAAGAGAAGCGTTAGTCTTGTAGGTTATTTAATGTCACTTAAATACTCTCATGACCTGAAAGAAAGACAGGTTCGTTTGTGCAGTAATGTCGAGAGTGTGTGGGCTTCCAAGGTCAGTTTGGAAATACTGTGGGTAACAGTGAATTTTAAAGTCCCCTCAACATTATCTAAGAGCCCCAGCAGTCATCAGAGGCTTGCCTCTGACTCCTCATAACCTCACCTTATGTACTATGCCTACTTTTTACCTGCACTTTCCTAGATTTACACTACTTTTATTTTAAATATTTTTGCTGGTTGAAAAAATAACTCAAACATCACAGAAGTGAATAAAGGAAATTATTAGTTCTTGCCATGGATCCTCCCTGCCACCACCCACCTCTGCCAGAACGCCTGTCCTCAGGGAAGCCGCTCAACAGATTGCTGTAAAAACAACACAAACTTCGGAGTATACACACACATAACATATATTTTTAAATATTTCAATAAAAATGATATCATCCTGTTGGATTTCTTAAAATAGTTACTTAACCATGTATCATAGGTGGTACTTCTGGAGCCACCTCATTTTCTTGAATAGCACTATAATATTCCTTTGTATGGCTATAATGTAATCTATTTAACCAACCCCTCATAAAGAATATTTTTATTGTTTCCAATTCTTAATTCTATATATATGCTGCAATGCAGATCTTTGTACATATATGTCAGCACAGTATTGGCAGTCATTTATACAGTGTTTACTATTTTCCTGGCACCGTTAAAAACGTACTTCAATCTTAACGAGTGTTTGAATTCGGTATTATTGTTAGCTTCTGTTTAGAAAAATAAAAAGGACTCACAGAAAAAGCAATTTTCTCACATAGATATTAAGTAACAGAACCAGAATTCAAACCCAGGCTTTCGGGCTCTCAAACCAAACTCTTAACCACCGTGCTGCACTGTCTCTAAGTGCCTTTACTTTTGGTGAAGGTCCACAGTTTAAAAATTCATCTCTGCTTTATTCTGGGTATGCTTTGACCCTCAATTACTAGCCCATTTTCAGATTAAATTCTCCTCCTTGATACCAAGTTTGGGTGGACAAATCATTCTCTTCTTGGATTCCAATTCTTTATTCCCAGGCCAGACTTCATTCTCCCACTCCAGAATTCCAACCCTGCTTTTGAGATTTAGGCCCACCCATAGCCTTGGCTTGAAAACAAAAGAAAAATTTAACGTAGTCATCAATATAATGAGCTGTGAACAGTTGGTGTCAGTAATGATTAAGTACTTAGGGAAAACCATGAATATTTAGGACACTAGTGAACATCTTTGTCACGGAGTCATTGACCTGAACTTAATATGTAGGTTTGTGACCTTGGAACTCAATTTCTTCACCCATAAAATGAAGAGATTTACCTAAATTACCACTGAGATCTCTTTCAGTACTAGAATTCAGTAATAAGTTTCTAGATTTCCTGATTTAATTATTCAGGTGGCAGTTATCCAGTTTGTAGGTTTCTCCTGAACCTATGAGTCAGAATCCACCTAATCATCTCAGTCATAATAAATATAAAAATAAGTAATGCAAACAGGGCCTCAATTCTAACTTTACTGATCTGACTGCACTGATGGACCACCGTAAATAGACCAGCGTCTTCTCCTTCTTCTTATAAGGATGTTACTCAAGAACACTCACATGAAAGGAGCCAGAAGAAAAAAAGAATCCCTGATAATTTTAGGATTATTCATAATGAGCTTTGGGGAAAGATGCTTTTGGTGTATAATTTGAAATTGTTCCCTGAATTTGTGCAGGAGAGTTTAGGCCCTTTGGGCCAGCACCACACACTGAGGTGGGAGCCAGCCAGGCCTTCAGACTACAGACTGAAAATAAGGGAGCTGTGAAAGTCAATGACTGAGAACTCAAAGGAGCAGTCCACATGAAATGGCATTCCAAGAGGAACAGGGTTTAGTGCTCAAGGGCAGAAACCAGAGACTGAGCAAGTGGGTTTGGGTGCTGGCAGGGGATGGAACGCCATGACAAAGACATTTTATAAGGGGAGTTTTTTAGTCTTGCCTAGGGTTCATGATGATGTAGTGAGAAATCTGGACAAAAACTGTTTTTTTAAAGTGAAATTTTCAGTACTACATGGCACATGCATTCTAGGGGGGAAAAATAAAGGTTGAAAAGGACTCTATTTAGAAGCCATTTTTCTTATTCAAATCCCAACTCATATTAATTGTGTGATCTTGGAAAAATCACTTAACTTCTATAAGCCTCATCTCAAAGTTATGAAAGAAAGAGATTGGTTTCTGCCTTGTAGATCTTTCTATAGGCATTAGCTGAATTAACATATTTGTCAAGAATTTGTCAACTAAACATATGAAGCAAAAATAGGAATGAGTACTCTGGTTGTCACTGGATTTCAGTTTCTCAAAGTAGAACTCCATCTTCATGAATGCTTAGTACTGGGTTGCTTTCTACCATCCTTGTTCTTTTGCCTTTGCTCACCCTATACAAGTGACATGCTACAGCTGGTCCGTAAGTGGCTATTGGAGAAAACAATGCAGTGAATTCTCTTTGTTCCTTGGTATTCTCAACCAGCTGTTCTTCTCAGAGATTTCAGGATCTGATCCCAGCTCTTGTAGTTTTCATAACCCATTCATTGAATTCCAAGAATATGATTCTTGTCTTTAAATCCTCCTTGATATTTTCATTTTCTTGGAATTTCTTTTCCAACCTTTGTCACAAATAATTATAGAGCAAGGGGAAGGGGGATTCCTTTAAGTTGTGAAGTAATAAATCCAACAGTTAGTGATCTAGATTTGTTTTTCAATAATTCTGCAACCATTGCATGTTACTGGCCTACAAATCAACAGCATTCACAGAGACTGATTAGAAAAAACTGGGGCTTTAGAAACCAAGATATAAACAATACATTTTTTGAGTTAAGGAGGACATTTATAACAATAATATACACATCAAAGCTAATTCTATCATATCTATTCTAAGACACTTTAACAAGACAAGTGGTCCCCAATTGCCTTTCCTGGGACCAGCACCAGGCCAGTTGCATCCAAATCATCCTGGGATCTTTGAAAAAAATGACTAAATCTTCAGCCCTGCTGCTCAACTACTGAATCATAACCTCTGGACATGGAAATCAGGAATCTAAGTAGTGTTTAAAGTTTCTCAGGTCATTCTGCTATCAAGCCAGGTTTGGGTAGCACCTTTGGGTACCGGATTTGATGATGTACAGGTAGCTTTGGGTCTGATTCCCTAATTCTAGGTATCTCTTCATATTAAGTAGCTGTAAAGGATTAATTTTTTCACAGAGTAGGTTCATCAACAGAGTAGGTTCACAATGTGTAGTACATGGTACTTAGTTAGTGCAGCATTCAGTGCATGAAGATTGAATTCTACTGAATTCTATCCAAACATTATTTAAGACCAAAACTCAGATTAATCACAGGTAAGGCTGAGTACATCTCCCCTTGTTGTTACTTAACAACTGAGCTACTGCAGCTACTCAAACTTATCTGCTGTTCTTTTCCATTGAAATAAATGGTAGTAAAAAAGGAAAATATGAGGATCCATGGAAAATCATGTACAACCTTGGATGTCAGAGAGCATAAAACTTTCAGACAATGTGAAAAGGGAAATGGTTTGGGAGTAAACTGACTCAAAAATACACTGGAGAAAAGTAAATTTTTTAATCCATATAAAATTAAAATCAAGTCCACTATTTGAGCCACAATGACTGTCATTAAAATAAGTTGAGTTACACAATATCACTTAAGGAATGGTACTTTGGAGACAAATTTGCTTTAAATGCCCCATTTCTCTTTCCGGTCCTCTTGACCATAAAAAAAGTTATTCAGGCAAATAATTTCTAGTTTCAGGTAACCCAATCTCTTTTCCTTAATACTTGAACAACTCAATTAGGTTTCATAAGTTACTAAAGGAAGAACAGAATCCAAAGCACTCATAGCTCAGAATATGAAATATACATTGGTTTTACTTTTAAAACACTAATTTTGTTAAATTTTTCTTCTTCTTCCCATTTTCTGTGTTAGGCTTTGTAAAGTACTAATTTTATTCACCACGTAACATAAAATGTGGAACATGGTTGGTTTTTTTAATCAACCAACAGTTTAAGGGTTTGAATAAGCAGAGCTCCAAGAAAAAATTATTTTAGTCAAAATGAAACAATTCTACTCTAGAACCTCAATTTCCAAGCACCAAGGTATGAAAGCAGGAACAGTCCCCAGTAATCAACTAACACTGAATGATTCTACCCCAAGATATATAATAATCAATAGTGTCTCCTTATGAGCATCATTTTTAATCATCTAGGGGGAAATCTTATTCTAAAACTATTACTATCTTATTTTCTTATTTCTTGGATCCACTTCAAGGTTTGTGACCCTATATTCTATAGCCTCAGGTTAAGGACCCCTGGTCTTCTGGAGCAATCTGAAATATTTGTGATCATAGCCTGCAGTAAGATACACCTTTGACATCACACACACACACACACACACACACACACACACACACACACACACACACACACACACAGAGGAAAAAATGGTTTAAAGCTATCCTTCTTATACGTAATGCAGTCTGTTTTTTGTTCTAATCCATTTCATTTTTTAAAATTCTGGATGGAACCCTCTAAATTTATTTCACAATTTACCAGTGGAATATATAAAGTTCGAAAACACTGTTCTAGTGGAGACGGTAGGGCTTAGTTTCATGTTATTCATTAAAAAACAAAAGTTTATTTTTCCATATATCAATTTTTTTAACAAAACTCTTTTAGAAGTTTCCTCTTTGTAGTGTAATTATGGATTTTCACGTCTCCTGTTGCACTGAACCATAATGATGTATTCATTGATTATTTCATTTTCATTATTCTTTTGACTGAATGGCCTGGTAAAGATTGAGTCAAAGCCTATAATACAAAGTCCTTACCTCAAGCTATCAGACACATGCAGAGTACACACATTAGCCAGGTTGTTAGCTACTAAATGTGATTTGGCTCAGTAGGGTGTGCATTAGTCACACATTTCCCATAGTCGCCTACCACATGGAATACAATCTCCAGCTATGCCAGGATGCTCCCCACTGTAAGAACTAAATCTTAACAGAGGGCATTTGCATTCCCACACAACCCCTTAATTCAAAAACAAAAACCAAAGTCTTATTATCTGTTCCCAACTGGGCTCTGGGCTTGTTTGTCAGAGTGGGACTGTGTATGTACTAAGCTTTCCAAGTTCTAACTGATGGGTATTTTAAGAATAGAGATGCTACAGAGGCAGAAGGTGAATTGAGTCTTTCAGTGCCCACAATCTTTCAATCCTATTCTCAGCTCTTTCTCCCCTGCTTAATGGTGGTCCCCCTCCTCCTACATACAGCTCTCTTCTACACCATTTCTCCTTTGCCTCCCTCTAGCTATCAAAATGCAAATACTCTACCAAGATATACAAATGTGAAATTTTAGAAATAAGAGAGCAGATAGGGACATTTAAGTCAGAAGGTAGGCTCTGAGTTTTTGGATGGATTTGTATCACATATTTTTAAAAAAACTCTCTGTCCCATTACATATATCAAAAACCAAAGTTACTTATCAATGAAAGTGAATAAATCTCACTGGGTTGGATATATAACGGTTTTTCACAATTGAAATCAGAGCCGGGCTGGGCAAGTTAAGAGATAGCAATGTGATTACATCATTATTGCATACATCTACTTCTCTTGCCTCCAAATGACAGGTTTTATAAGAACAATTGCATTTTAAATATACTAATGTGGAAGAACATTTTAGACAAGTGAAAATTTAAATTTTCATTAACTTCAGCTTAAAAATAAAGGGATTTGCATTGTTTTGCCTTGTTCCTTCTAGGGAAGTTATGTAAAAGAAAAATTGCTAGGTGATCCAAATTTCTTTTAATTAGGCTTTTGTATGTGGGCATTAAAAAATCATTTATTTAACATATATTCATAAAGTACCTACTAAGTTCCAGGGATTTTTTTATTTAACACTGAGGAAACACCAAGGAATATAACATAATAAAATTAAAAAAAAAAACACTATTTTACATGGAGAATACAGTAAATGAATAGATATGTATTTCAACATATATACTTGAAATTAAATATTCAGTAAGTGGTACAGAAAAAATTGTGTTAAAAATGGGAAAATATATATTTGTCAACATACATGATTATACGAATGAGATTAAGCTGTCTTGCTTCTAAAACAATTTGTATTGTCTTTTTTACTATCACTAATGTATGTTCATTGTAGAAAAAAGCAGAAATGTGTCAAGACTAACAATGATAATATCATGGTTAAACTTTATTGAGAATTGTACCATATGCTTTTTTTTAAAGATTTTATTTATTTATTTGACAGAGAGCAACACAGTGAGAGAGGGAACACAAGCAGGGGGAGAGGGAGAGGGAGAAGCAGGCTTCTGGCGGAGCAGGGAGCCCGACACGGGGCTCGATCCCACGACCCTGGGATCATAACCCAAGCCAAAGGCAGACGCTCAACAACTGAACCACCCAGGCGCCTCTGTATCATATGCTTTTAACGTAGTATCTCATTTAATCTTCATAAATATTCAATTAAATAGGTATAATTATTATCCCCATTTTGTACTTAAGACAACTGGATTGTGAATGGATTAACTTTCCCACAATCTACATATACTGAGTGGCAGCTTTTGGAATACAAAGAAAGTATGCCTGTCATCTGTCTCCAAAGCTCATGCCATTAACCATTATACTCTTTGTTGCAGTTCAGAGAACTGCCCCCCAAAAATGTTTATACCTTAACCCATAGATCCTGTGATATGATATGTTAAATGGAAGAAGGGCCTTTGAAGATGAAATTAAGGTTGCTAATCAGTGGAATTTTAGAAAATCATGTATTATCCATGTGGATTCAATGTAATCCCTCAAGGCTTTAAAAGCAGAGAAATTTCTCCAGCCAGATTCAGTTAAAGGGGTATCATAAAATACAAAGGCAGGAGAGATGTCCAGTCTGCCTTTGTTGCTGACTTTGAAGATCAAGGGGGCCATGAGCCAGAAAAATGCCAACAGTCTCTAGAAGCTGGAACAACTACTGGCAACAGCCAGCAAGAAAATGGAGCTTCAGCCCTATGACCAACCACATGGATCTGAATTCTTTTAAGAATCAGAAAGAGCCTGGATGTGCATTTTCCTCCAGAGCTTTCAGGTTAGAGCCCTAGCTGGCCAATAGCTTGATTTGGACCTCATGGGACCCAGAGCAGAGAAATCAGCTGGGCCTACTGCACTTCTGACCTACGGAACTGTGAGATGATAAACTTGTATTGTTACATAGGAAAGTTGTTAAGAGATTAAATTCTAACAATTCCTATCACAAGGAGAAATGTTTTTTCCTTTGTTCTTTTCTTCTTTCTTTTCTTTTTATTGTATCTACATGAGAAGATGGATGTTAGCTCAACCAACTGTAGTAATCATTTCACAATAGCTGTAAATCAAACCACCATGCATACATACAACAGTGATGTATGTCAATTATTTCTCAATAAACTCGGGGAGGGGGGATTCTGTGTTGTTTTAAGCTGCAAAATGTGTGGTAATTCAGTATACCAGCAATAGATAACAAATATACTATTCTACCTCCCCGTAAACAAATAAAAACATCTCTAATCCTACCACCCACAGATAATCACTGTAAACATGTGAGTAGGTATCATTTTATCCTTCTTTGTATGTATGTAGATATAATGGTATGAATTTAAGATTATGCTGAATGTACTATTTTTAACATCTTGTATTTCAAACCCAACATTTCATTTTGACTATCTTATATTTTTAAACATTCTTCTAAAAGAATTGTGATGGTTAATACTATTCCACTGAATAGTTCTACCACAGTTTATTGCCCTACATTTGAATATTTAGGTTGCCCTGAATATTTTACTAATAGTCACATAAACCAGATAATTGATGGGACCTCTTATCTTTTGAGATTTAGACTGATTGTCTTGAAGATACTATTTCCATAACTTGAAGAGACAAAATTTCATGAAACGAGGGACTTGTAGTTTTAAGGTAGCATCTATTTTCCTATGCTATCTCTAGGTTATGTAGCTTTTCCTCAGATAAAAGATTACCTTTTCCAGTTCCCCAGAATGAGTATTCTGACCCTAAATCATAAATGACTGATATAAACTTTATTGCTATTTTTTAATATAAACTTACATAGAAATGGCTTCAATTTCCTTCTAAATTTTTCATCGGTTAACATGATCTACATTTCTTATGCTGAAGTCAGAATTACAAATTAATTTTTTTCATGTTTCATAGCACTGTGATAAATATTCTTATACAAACATCTTGATACATATTACTATTTCCTTAGGATAAAGGCCTTGATGTGGAATTACTGAATTCAAAAACACGCACATGTTTAAAGATTTTATTCTTCACAGCATCCCAGTTTCTTTGTACAAATGTATTGTTCAGACACAAAACCAATGCTAAAAGGTTTACTGGAAAGATCTTTGCATCAAAAGTCAAGAAAATTATTTTTGATGCTCAGATCTTCAAACAGCTAGGTTTCTCTGGTTTTCTGGCTTCATCTTTTCCTCAAGTGCAAAATGGAAGTCTTAGTTATAGAGGATCCCATTATGTAATGCTTTGAAAAGAAGGTGGAGGATTTTATGTTCTAAGCAGTATGTTATAATAATGAGCTAGGATTAAATATATTTCTTAAAACAGTTGGCAGCCTCATCTATTCAGGGAGAATTTACAAATATGCCTCTACTGAAACCTCTTATCTTATTAAAGCATATTTCCTTCTCAAATGTTTACCATGCAGGAAAAAGAAGGGTTGGACCTATTAGCAAATTTTGTGCATTGCTCATTTCCCTAATTATTAATGAATATTGTTCTTCCACATCACAAATTCATTTCTGAACTCATAATTAAATGACTAATAAATATAAGGTTTTGTATCCAGTAAAGGAAATAACCAAATAATTTCCTATATTTGAGGGCATTTAGGTTTATTAAAAGCAAATGACCTCACTCTTCCTGATGCTGACATCTGGGTGCCCTGGAGAGGCGTGGTGGGAGAAAGCTGGCCATTCTTTGCTTAGTATTTTAAGTATGACACACCAAAATTTACTTTTTTGTAAAAGAAACCTTGAGAACAAAAGCCAGTTATTATTAACTGGAAGGGGAAGTTGCTAATTTGTTAAACACAAAGAAATACAATGACTTGATACCTAATATGTGGAGAAATTCTCTTAATATAAGCTGAACTTTAGCCCTTTCTCTGCTCCATTAAACAGTTATCATAACTGGCTATTTCCTCCATTTCCAAAAACTTGGGAATTTCTTTGTTTCTTAGTAGATTATCCTCACTGGAATGCTTTCACAGATGAAGTATTTTTTTCTTACAGTTTTCTTGTGAAAAAAAAAAAAGATCCTACATATGCTAGATGTTTTCAGGTGACCAAAATTCTAGGTGTCACACATCATAGTGATTCTGTAATTGTTAATGGGTGAATTCTCATTACAACAGCACACGTGGTTTGATTCTGTAATAAAAGCAAAGCTTTAAAGAGAATGAATACACCTTTTTAATGTGTGCAGATTTTGAGTTTATGGATCCCGAATAGGAGGAGCATGTTCTATAATAGCAATTCTCTAGTTTGGGTTGATCAGAATCTCCTGGGGGAACTTAATAAAAATATAAAGGTCCAGTCTCTTCACCTCCAATGAGGCTGGGACTCCAGCTCTCTGGTTGATTCTGTTACACACCAAAGTTGGAGGACCACTGTTCTAGAACCTTGTTTATAAGTTGTTGTTGTTGTTGTTGTTGTTGAATGTTGCATGAAAATTCCTGAAGACCTCCTAAAATGGAGATTCTGAGCTGCGTTTTCAGTTCCACCTTAACTGGAGTGGGGTGTAAGAATGTGTACCTCCAGCAAGTACTCAGGTAATGCTTATGCTCTCGTCCAGAGACCATATTTTTAGCTATAAGGCAGAGTCTAGGGCATGGTTTACACCTCTTTACATATAACATCTGCCTCAAGCCAATGTTAATAAAAATTTTCCACTTCGAGCAGTGCTTGCCCAGGAGATATGAAAACTGACTGTTGTGTTTTATCACAGCTGGCTCTAAACAACTGAAGTTTCCCTGAACCATGAGTGACCTGGATGCCAGATCTTTCCTAGACCTAAATGAAGACACTTTTCCTGAACTACAAAAAATAAGACTATTTTAACTAAGCGTACACAGACCTACAGACACATCCTGCCCTCTCAAGGTGCCAGTTTTCTATGTTCAGTGTATTAAGAACTCCTCCTCTCTAGCATACAAATCCCGATTTTTCTCCTTCAGCAAATGACTCAGTGAATCAAATTTCTTCACTGACGTATGTTCTCTTGCCGGCAAGTTAATGGTTTAGACTTCCTTTATTGGTGGTGGTAATTTTGTTCTGGAGGTCTTTGCTTTATTTTTTAACACTAGTTTTAAGACACTTTTTCCATAAAATCCCTGTTAAATGTATTATGCCTTTCTCAAATCATGCCTGCCTAGGAAACTGTCCTTTCCCCTCAAAAAAACTTTGCTGTAGTTTTACCACGTAGTGAAAGTTCCCATCCCTGCCCAGCTTGGGCAGTGTGACTATACTCGACCCTGTGCCCCCAGCACCAGCCCTCATTCTTTACCTCTGGTATACACCTACCCCATGACTGGCCCCTCTGTGGGTCTACATCTGGGCTTCTTCACTGCAAAATGAGCACCTTGAAATAAGGGCCATATTTTAATGTTGTTGGAGGTGTTTTAAGATTTATTTATTTATTTTAGTGTGCAAGCAAGCGGGGGGGGGGAGGTGCAAAAGGACAGAGAGAATCTTGAAGCAGACTCCCTGCTGAGCACAGAGCCTGCAGGGGGCTCCATCCCAGGATCCTGAGTTCATGACCTGAGCCCAAATCAAGAGTTGGCCACTTAACCAACGGAGCCACCCAGGCACCCCATATTTTGTTATTTTTGTCATTGTTTTTACATTTGTTTCTCTGTTGAACTGAAATGGGTGGTGGTAAAGAGTTGTTATCCTCTTGCTACTCGGCACATCAGAATTCACGAAGCACTCTTATATGCATTATATAATATGATGGTTGTGACAGATAGGAAAGATCTTACGTTGCCAATAAGAAGACTAAAACTTAGAGAAGATAAATGATAACCTCAGGGTCACATGTAATTAAGTGTCAGAAAAAAGACCTAACCTACACATTTTTCCTGTAGAAACACATTAATCCATCTTCAACTACAGTAATACACAGAAATTTTCTTACCAATTTTTCCTTTTAATTTCTTATCAAGATAGGGTAAAACAAAATCATGGGAGAATAAGATGAAGGCCAGATACAATTTGATGAGGCATAATGTTTCCAAAAAAACACCATGCACAGGGCAAGCAGAGCTAGGTAGAACAGAAACAGGTATATGGAAGAAATCCCAATATGCGTGGAAAGATTAAAATAGAGCAGGTGAAGAGAGATATTAAACACTGCTAAGGAGTCAAGGGGAGTTTCAGCCTGAGTTCCTAGCAACAGTTTGTTTAGGTCTTCAGTATACTTCCTATTCTTGGAAGTCCATCTTGCAGCTGTAGAATTTGTTTGCTCACTGATTTTTATTTGTTTGTGTGTTTTAAAGCAGGTAAAGCTAACTTCCATTTGCAACATTGTGGTAGACTACATTTTTTTTTAAGATTTTATTTGTCAGAGAGAGAGCACAAGCAGGGGGAGCAGCAGAGGGAGAGAGAAAGAAGCAGGCTCCCTGCTGAGCAAGGAGCCCAACACAGGACTCGATTCCAGGACCCTGGGATCATGACCTGAGTTGAAGGTAGATGCTTAACTGAACGAGACACCCAGGCATCCTTAGACTATATATTCTTAAAGCCATCCAACTATAGAGTACTTAAAAAGGATAGGTACAATGTAACAAACCAAGCTCACAGGAAACTAACAGACTACCCTGAGAGAAAGAAAGAAGAAAGAAAGAAAGAAAGAAAGAAAGAAAGAAAGAAAGAAAGAAAGAAAGAAAGAAAGAAAGAAAGAAAGAAAGAAAGAAGGAAAGAAAGAAAAATGAAGGAAGGAAGGAAGGAAGGAAGAAAAAGAAAAAGAAAGAAAAAGAAAAGAAAGAAAGAAAGAAAGAAAGAAAGAAAGAAAGAAAGAAAGAAAGAAAGAAAGAAAGAAAAGAAAGGAAGTAAGTGAAGAAGGGAGGGAGGGAGAGGGAGAGAGAAAGGGAGAGGAGGTAAGAAAAAGAAGAAAAAGAAAAAGAAAAAAAATGCTAGAATTGCAGTGGTGAGCAAGCTCAGGAGAGATGGATTTACCTAGGGGCATTTGTCAGTAGCAGAAACTTAGTGCTTTGTTTTATAGAATGATTCAGGGAAAAAGAGAGGGAAAAAAAGGCCTTGAGCCCTTTGGTAAGCCAAAGGAAATATTACCTGCTTCTGAAAATAGAGAGGTAGCAAAGAAACCTAACAGTATCTGCCTCAGCTCCAGGTGAGAGAAGACATCTCCCCTGAGGATCAACTGGATCCTTGTGGACTGGCAGTTGAATGCATATTACCTACTCAGTCAGTGTGTGACCAAAAGACTCCAAACCAAGAAACAAACTTCATATAGTTCTGAGTTTAATATCCTGGGCATCTGGCAAAAGCAAAAGCAAACAGAACATGCCATCAAACCAAAGTTGCCAAATTATACAAAAAAAAAAAAAAAGTCCCTAAGAGCAGGAACTAGCAGAAACAAAAACAGCACAATTAGATTTGTAAGCCCTTTAGTACTTAAAATTATTAGAATCAAAACACAAAATAAGTATGTTTTAAATGTTTTGGGAAGCAAAAAAAGAAAATAAAACTTGAGCAAAAAAAATCAAGCAAGAAACAAAACAGCAGATGAACTAAATAGATCAAATTTACAGGAAGAGAAAATTGATGTGGGAAATTGATTACAGAATGGACTCAATTCTTCATCCCTCCCTATAATCATACCTTCTGCAGTGTGACTTTGCAGATCTTCCCATCAAATGGTGAAGTCTATTTTCCCAGTCTTCCAATCTGAGACTGGTGTTTTGATTGGCTTTGGTCAAAAGGATGCAGCAGAGGTAAAGGTGTGCAGGGCTGACTCATCCATTAGGCAGGGGAATCACAATGCTCAGGACCCACAAAACCTGTAGGGGCCACAAGAACGTTTTGATATTATTTTTTTTTAAGTGGGATAAAGATGAATATAACAAATCTGTAGTAATGAATCCAGGCTGGATTATACTCATATTTATGCCAAGGCAGTTGTAAAACATAATTTTTAATACTTTTTTATGGAGTAAGTTCTCCAAAGGCAAAAATGCCTAGGGTTCTCAATGTTAGCCTAGGCCTGGGTAGGCTTTGTGTGCTTCTACTTGTTCTATTGTAACCCTGTCACCACCATGAGAATATTGATAGGCTAACCTGTTAGAGGAGGAGAGATGACCTGAAAGAAAGCTGAGTCATCCCAGCTGAGCCCCAGGAACTTTAGCAGAAACCAGCTCAAATCAGCAAAGCCACAGAGTCAACACAGAGCTGCCTATAGATACAAAAGTGAGCCCAATGGAGACAGAAAGATCAATCTGCTGACCTGGTTCATGAACAATACTACATGCTAATTGTTATAAACCACTGAGTTTGGGGCTGGTTTGTTATGCAGCAGTAACAAACTGCTACACTTAGTGAACTGAAGGAAAATTCCTAGAATGAAACCAAGAGAGACAAAGTGAAATGATGAACCCAAAAGCATGGAAGGAAAGAATGAAAGGTTTAAAATACATCCAGTGGAGGGCGCCTGGGTGGCTCAGTTGGTTAAGCGACTGCCTTTGGCTCAGGTCATGATCCTGGAGTCTCGGGATCGAGTCCCACATCAGGCTCCCTGCTCGGCGGGGAGTCTGCTTCTCCCTCTGACCCTCCCCACTCTCATGCTCTCTCTCTCTCTCATTCTCTCTAATAAATAAAATCTTTAAAAAAAAATAAATAAAATAAAATAAAATAAAATAAAATACATCCAGTGGAGTTCCATATGACAACAGGAGAGAAACTATATTTGAAATGGTGATGACTAAATTTTTCAGACTTGATGAAGAACTTGGATGGTAAGTTCAAGAAGGACAAGCAGCAGAATAAAAGGAACATATTTAGATACATTAAAGTGAAATTGTACCATGAGAGACTATGGACTCTGAGAAACAAACCGAGGGTTCTAGAGGGGAGGGGGCTGAGGGGATGGGTTAGCCTGGTGATGGGAATTAAAGAGGGCATGTATTGAATGGAGCACTGGGTGTTATATGCAAAAAATGAATTATAGAACACTACACAAAAACTAATGATGTGATGTATGGTGATTTATATAATAAAATAAAATTTTAAAACAGTGAAACAGTAAAACTTCAAAAATAAAATATATTTAAGGAAACTAGAAAGGGAAAAAGTTTACTAAAAACTGGCAATGCTACAAAGGTATGACATCATATGAAGCTTTCTGTAGTCACTGTGTGGGTGCAAATTCAATATACTCCACTAATCTTCCCTGATCATCTAACCCTGGGAAGGTTTTCTCTCTCTTATGGTTTTCAACACACTCTGTGAGAGCCCTGCATATAGCATGTGTCACATCATTTTTAGTATCATCATTATTTGCACACAAGCCCAAACTTTTTGTTTAATATGGGAAAGTACTTCTTTTAATTCAAAAGCATCTTTGAAAATAATAGCAATATTATGCTATTTGCTTTTATGATAGTCCTATCAAAATATTGTTATGACTTTTCATATTTTTCAACAATATTGACCTAGGCAAAAACCTTAAAAGATTTAATTGGTCCAGTGTTTTACCAACACTCACCAATATATGTTCATATAATATTTAAAACATATTACTATTCTAGTTAATTGCTATTACATCAATAGAGAATACAAATAAAGTAAGTAGTAGAACACATCTAGAAGGGAGTGCATGCTAAGGATGCTTTTAAAAAATTTCATTATTTAAGGGGGCGCCTGGGTGGCTCAGTTCGTTCAGTGACCGACTTTCGATTTCAGCTCAGGTCATGATCTCAGGGTCGTGAGATAGAGGCCGGAGTCGGGCTCCACACTCGGTGTGGAGTCTGCTTGTCCCTCTCCCTCTGCTACTCCTCTCTCTCTCTCAAATAAGTAAATAAAATCTTTTAAAAATTTTCATTATCTAAGATTTACTGTGTGTTTTATACAGACACAAACTTCCTATCTTCCCAATGTGTTTATTTTGCAATTTTGGATAGAGAAATACTCACTTCCTACATTCTTACGGACATGGAAATGCTATTCACAGGTATGCCATATAGTACCTCATGATTACCTTTCTTCTCTTGCATATTTCCCCTGCTCTGGAGATTTTAATAGACTTTATTTTTATAGCAGTTTTAAGTTCATATCAAAATTGAACAGGATAACTGTCTTTCCTTTATTGAAATGCTTCATATGTTTTTATAATTTGGACCCAAGGTCTCCCTAATGTGTTTAAATACCCTCTCCATACATTTAAGCACATTAATTATTCTACCAATTTTACAATTTTGAAGAAACCTCTCCTGAACTCATGACTTTTTTCTTGACTGATTGCTTTCTATGGTAACTAAATGATCCTCTAGGTCAAAGATTGTATTTTTTGTATGTCTCTGAAGCCCTGACTGCCATCATGGTGACTTGCATATTGTGAGCCTTCAGTAAATTACTAAATAAATGATGACCCTACCACAAGAGGAAAGCAGATGGGAAAGAGGCTATGTAACTGAGCTACTCACTCAAATATTCCAATCACTGATCACAGAGAGAGCTTTTATTATCCTCAGTCTGTAGGACTATGGCTGCTTCAACAGGGGGTCCCAGATCTGGGACTTTGTCTCAGCTATCAATTCAGTCCAACAACTGGCAACTCCATTCATTAACTGACTTGTCATTTGGTCATTTGCCTATGACATACTTGTTTGAATTGACAACTAGAAATCATTCAATATCGTTCTTATCTATCAGTCTGTCCTTTTACATAAATAATGAAAAAACAAAGCACATAAGTACAAATGTATTATCATTGTTTGTTGTACACATTTCAATGTCCCTGAAAGTAATTGATGCAGATGATTTGATCTCCCAAAATCAAGAGAGAGAATCTCATTTCTTTCAACTTGATTGGAAACTATCCCATAGCTCAAATGTCCTAATATCTGAGAAATGCTATTATATAATTATTTTATGGATTTTATGGTTTTTTTAATCTCACTATGGAAAATACTGCATTTATATTAGAAGTAACACAATCGATGAAGCAGTGTGCTGATACAGTCCTAAAGGTGGAAACCCAGCTCAGAAATCTATTCATAAAAGCTTAGCAAAGGCCCTTCTCTGTCTCTGCTTTCCCTTATTAAAAATAATGATAATAATACCTACTCTTACTTCGAGGACTGCTTTGACTATACGATGAGACAAAGAGTATAACAGCATTTTATACATCTTAAAGCACATTGAAAATATAAAATATCCTTTCATTCTACATTTTAGATATAACCTTAGGTTAAAGATTCACAACATAATAAGAAAATAATAAAAGTCCATAGAGAGCAAAATACTGTAAGGTGGCAGTGAACAACCATGGCTAATGAGCATGGGATCTGGAGACAATCTACCCTAGGGTCAAATCCTAGCTCTACCACATCCTGGCTGAGTGACTATAGATAAATTATATATCCTCTCTTTTCTCAGTATTCTTATCTGTATAATGGGAATAATAATAGTAGTATCCACCCCATAGGGATGTAAAGTTAAATAAGTGTGTAAAGCATATAGCTCAGTGTCTAATATATGGTAATCATACAGTACAGATTAGATATTTTCCATCATAATTATCATTGCTCAACACTAACAGTAATTGGCATTAGAGTTCAATTTACCTTAATTCTTTTGCCAAAATCTACTATTCTGAGGGTCTATTTTATAGTTATAGGGAAACATACAGTTATTCCATTAAAATCATTGATGATACATTATAAAATCATGTAATTTTCAGCTAAAAAAACTTTAGGAGATTTAATCTAACATATTTTGCAGATAAGGAAATTGAGGCAGTGTGAGTGCATGCACTTGATTAAGATCATACCACTTGTTAGTGGCAGAGTTTACAGTAGAATCCAGGGCCCCTGACATCTAAGTACCATAGCGTGCTGCCTTCTGGATACCTCCAATTATCTCCAAAAATGTGTAAGATCTACGTTATAAAAATTACTAGTACATATCCTGCCTTATCAGTAGGTGGACTTTTTCTGCACTTGCTTATTAGAATGTAAAAGAATGTTCAAACTACTATGTATTATACGTACGTATGTATATGTGTTATATATGCACATATGGTAAGATCAAAAACATACATTTTATTACAATTACCTGTTGCCACTTACTGAAGGTAGAGATGCCTTGAGAAATTTAAACAATAACTCATTATGTATTTTCAGTTAGCTGATATAATATCTTTTCATTTTAAAATCTGAAATACTAGCTAAATCCACTTAAGACTCATTTCAGTTTTGAATTCTGATAATCCCCACCTGAAATGTGACTACAAAAATAAGTAGCTTTGCACTTACCCTACAATCTACCCTACTGTTTTCTTCAAGGTTGGATTTTTAGTATCATTCCTATACAGAAATAATAAAATTAAATAGAACAAAAACCAAAACAGAGATAGTTGGAAAACAGTAACATGTGAATAGCCTCAATAGCTTGTTTCTATCTGGCCAAAAGAATCCATATAATAACCTCTAAACATTTCTGCTCAAATAATGAGTTTCCCTGTGAGACAGGAAGATGGCAGGATATCCATCCCTAGAATATTATGAGCCAGGACAGCTGCCCCACCACAGTCCTCTGGAGACCTCCTGCCTGCCCCTACTGCTGGGTGGGTGAGAAGAGACTGAAGAAAGCAAACAGTGAGGAGAGCATTTAATCAGCTCATGCTGCCTCATGGAAATTCCTTGATGTTTATTTTAATCCAATGTTGTTTGGATAACATGTGATGGAGACTTGGAGGAGGAAAAACCAAAATGATGTGTACTGAGTTCCACATCTCTCCCCTGGCATTTTTGAATCTTTGAAATCCCATAGGAAAGTGCTGAAAAGTAGACAGTTCCTTGTTGAGAAATGAAAGAAATACCATCATTTTTCTAATTGTAGTCTCATAAATTAAGTATAATCTTGAACTGTAACTAAACTTTCAGTTAATCTAGGTCAGGAAATAGGCTCCTTGCTATCTTCTTTCCTGATCTGCCTATGGGGACCTCAGTAAAGCAGAACCAAAACTTATCCTAGTGCTTTTCCTACTCAGCATGGGCTACCTCCTGAATTCAGAAATTTGTGCTCTCTCCTGAGCCCCAGTGCACTGTGTCCCTCATGTCAACTTATTATTCTTTTGTCATAAATTTCCCTTGAGTTCAGCTAACAGGTAATGTAGTAGGTCTGTTAGTGGTTGTGCTTCTATATTTAAGAAGGTATATTTCTTTATTTTCAATATATGGTTGTTTTTTCTATAGAAATTGCTTAACTTAGTCTGTTTCTCAAAGGATAATTTCATACCTGTTGAAAGAAAATCAAGAGTATAAAGACTACATGTTACTTATTTACTATACTTTGTATTACAGAAAATTTTCCACATAAGCAAAAGTAAGAAGAATACTATAACTCATTTCCATGTGTCCATCAGGCAGCTTCAGCAATCATGAACTCAGGGCACATCTTGTGTCATCTACATCTCTTACCCACTCCCCCTTCCCCTTATTATTTTGAAGCAAAACATTATTATGTAAGTATTTCAAATATTTCATTTTCTATATTTGTAAGAGTCACCTTTTTAAACATACAAAATCACAATGTCATTATAGACTTAAAATAATCAAGAGTAACTCCCTGTTTCCATCAAACATCCAGTCAGAGAGAACCTCTGCTTGTGGATGCAATAGAGTAGGCTGTGACAGAACAGTGCAGTTCTCCAAGGCTAAACAATGGATGAGATATATCGCTGATGCTTGAAGTCATCCAGAAGCCTGGGGGCAGGCATGACTTGAAAGGCCAAGACCCAAGGGGGAAGGAAGCTCAATGTTCTTCATGCTGCCATTTCTCTTGCAGCGTATGCCAGTTCTTCAGCTCCAAAAGTGAGAGACTGAGAAACAAGGTAGAGGGCCCCTGTAAAGAGGCAGAGAAGCAGAGACAGACATCTCACAGCACTGGAAGGAGAAAAGCTGGAGGTTAGACCTGGGGAAAAAAAATGACCAGGACTTGAGAAATTAAGAACCATAAGTAAAGGGATCACAAGAAAATGAGCCCAACACACTTTGCTGATTCCTTCTTGAGGTGGTTGCCATATCTCTAGATGTGCAAGGCAAGAAGCCAAGAACCCAAGGAAAACACTGCTGAAAAGCTGAGCAGAGCTTTCAGCATTCTTACAATGCAAGGGAGACAAAGAAAGAAAAAAAAGAAAGATAGAGAAAGAAAGAAGGAAAGAAAGAAAGGAAGGAAGGAAGGAAGGAAGGAAGGAAGGAAGGAGAGAGAAAGAAAGAAAGAAAGAAAGAAAGAAAGAAAGAAAGAAAGAAAGAAAGAAAGAAAGAAAGAAAGAAAGAAAGAAAGAAAGAAAGAAAGAAAGAAAGAAAGAAGAAAAAAGAAAAGAAAAGAAAAGAAAAGAAAAGAAAAGAAAAGAAAAGAAAAGGAGAAAGAAGGGAAGGGTAGGAAAGGGAAGGGAAGGGAAGGGAAGAAAAAAGAAACCCAGGGCCTTACCAGGTCATGACAACTCCCCAGGCTCTCAGTCTGAACCCCAGAGGGCTACAACCTAGCATGAGGTAAACCAGAAGCAAACTGATCGATATGAGGTTATTCATCCATATTTAGCCAGAGGATAAAGTATCTCCTCGCTAAAGAAAATGCAGCAACAACTTTCATACACAATGTTGGACAGTCAATCAGAATTACCAGGTATGCCCAGAAACATGCCCAAAACTAAAAATAAAAGAAAAAAGCTCACAGGTATTTCAAATACTGGAACTACCAGAAACAGTCTTTAAAAATAACTATGATTAATATGTTCACAAAAATATACAACAAAAGAGAAAATTTAATGGAAACCTAGAATCTGTTTCCTTAGAAAAAGGATCATGTATTCTAGAACTATATTAACTAAAATTAACATCCAGTTGTATTCAGATTTCTTTGTCTTATAACTGTTTTGTGGGTCTTTTTAAAATAATTTGTTTTAAATGGGATTCACATAAAGTCCATATAGTTTCCTTGGTTGATATATCCCTTAAGTATCTTACAGGTTTAAAACTATAGATTTCCTTTTAATCTTTTTTTCTTTTCCTTACAGATTTTCTTAATAAAGCCAGGTTCTTAGTCCTTCAGTTTTCTTCAGTCCAGATTTTGCCATTTGTTTTCCCATGGTATATTATGTTCTTTCCTCTGTCCTCTGTATTGCTATGTATTGGTAGTTAGTCTGGATGTTTCGTGAAAATCAGGTTCAATTTCTTTGGCAAAGCTATTTCATATTTCATGGGTGGTGATATGTACTTCCACCAGGAAGTGTATAATGATGAATTATCTTTCACTTTATGATGTTAGCAGCCATAAGTGGCCACTGCCTAGATCCAGTATTTCATTAGGGGCTGCAAAATGGTGATATTCTAATTTTGTCATTTATTCACCACTTATTAACTAGAATATTGCTATAAAGAAAGGATTCCCATCATCCATATAAGGCTACTTTGAGATACAGTTCATAGAGAAAAGACAGATAAATAAATGATTCTTTTCCTTTATTTACAAGTTTCCAAAATACTAAGTTGGTTCGCTAGCATCCTTCAAAATTTATAAGTATCATTATGAATTAATGGATTTAAAAGCATTTGATGTGTCTAGTCCATTTTATTTATAACCCATTATGATGCTCCAATTAATGGAAGCCTATTTAATTGGCTCCTGAGCCCTTTTGAAATAATCTTTGTTGTCATTGATAGCTTCCCAGGCCACAGCTTTTTAGCCTGAAACATTTTCAAGGAAATAGAAGCATTATTAGAACATATACATATGTTCATATATGTATGCATATATGTTTGTATATATATACATACATATATGTGTGTGTGTGTGTGTGTGTGTATATATATATATATATAGGAAACATCATCCAGGTGAGTCACAGTTCTCAACTGAGAACAAATGAAGAAAAACCTTAAATTAAAGAGTACCTTAAATCCCTCTACTTATGTACCAGGAGAAGCAAAAATTTCCATCAATTGCTTGCCATTTCCTGTAACTGCC
This sequence comes from Zalophus californianus, assembly GCF_009762305.2. Taxonomy (NCBI): domain Eukaryota; kingdom Metazoa; phylum Chordata; class Mammalia; order Carnivora; family Otariidae; genus Zalophus; species Zalophus californianus. The sequence continues at coordinate 122,525,193 of NC_045599.1, read as the reverse complement.
ATATATTTTGTAACACAGTATATGTAACTACAATAGAACAAGAGGAAAAGATGACAATGTTATTTCTTCTTTGAGAACTAAGAAAGAGGAAACTGTCTTAAGATACAATGAAGTAACTGTATTTAAGTCCCTAGCATCATACAGGTTAGGACTAGTCTATGTAAAAAATAATTTGTGTGAGTATAGAGAGGTAGGGAGACTGGAGGGAAAACAGGATTTTCTGAAGGAGATTATATCATTGTCTTTTAAAAAAAATTATTTCTTGGGTACCTACAACAGTATGGAGACAAACCCTCTTGAAAAGGAGATAAACAGGATGAATTTTAGGCATGTGGTTCTTTCCAAACTTCTAATTTCATAGGATCAGTTCACCAAAAATAAAATTGTCATAGTAACTTATTGTTTGTCATGTTAAGACTGGATAATTGGCATCCTATTGTTTGTACAGGACAAAATATTACAGGAAGAACACCATGTGACTGGGGTACCTCTGGGTTCTCGTGGGAACGTGAAGGTTCTTAGCAAGAAGGGGAAAATATTCAAACAACATAACCACAAGCTCACTAATGGCTATTCTTTGCTTAAAAGTGGAAATTGAGGGAATTTTACATTTTCATTTATTTTTTCAAGTATTTGGAAATAAATCTTTTCAGAAGTAAAAGAGAAAAACTGGAATGTTTATTACAATTCTTGTCATCATTTCCGCCATGATATGAGGCTGAAGTATTTAGAGAATGGGTAGTTAAAACTCTGTACTTTGTAATCTGTTCTGATTTAGTTTTGTATGTTCATCTTACCCAACTGGGCCTTTCTCAATTATCTGTGGTTGTGAAGAATAATAACAGGATCATTTATTGAGTATTGTATTAGTTTCCTCTTGCTGTCCTAATAGAGTACTACAAATTCCATGGCTTAATGCAACACAAATTTATTATCTTTTAGTTCTGGAGGTCAGAAGTCCACAGTGGGTCACACTAGGCTCGCCTAGTAAACCTAATTCCTGGATTTTAGCTCCGTGAGCCTCCTTCTGAAGGCTCTGAGGGAGAATCCATTTTCTTGCCTTTTCCAGCTTCTAGATGCTGCCTGACTTCTTCAAGTCACAGCCCCACAGCACTGTAACCTCTGCTCCTCTGGTCACATCTCTTTCTCTGGCTCTAACCCCCCATGCCTCCCTCTTTCACTTATAAGGACCCTTATGGTTACACTGGGCCCACATGGATAATTTAGGATAATACCCCTATCTGAAGATGCTTAATTGAATCACATCTCCAAAGCCCCTTGTGCCATATAAGGTAATATGTTTATAGGTTCCTGAGATCAGGACATAGACATCTTTGGGTACCATTATCCTGCCTGTCACAAGTACTTTATATATGCTGGGCACTTCTAAACTCTTCCCGTGTATAAATTAAGCTAGTCTGCACAACAGCAGATTAGGTAGTAAGGTAGTTACTATTATTATTCCCATTTTAAAGATGAGAAAAGTTGAAGTACAGAGGTTGCATTTCTAGGAAATGGTGGAGCTGATATACAACCTTACTTAGGCCCAAAGACCCAATCTTTAACCTTTAAACCATACTACCTTTGAAAATAAAAATAGTGTGGAAATCGAAATACATGAATATGCCCAAATACCATTTTAATGAAAAATGTTCAACACTCCAAGTGCATCTTTTACAAGGCCTGCAGCTAGATAGTTGTTATTTTAATTCTCAATTAATCAGCAATATTATTGAATCCCATAATCATGACAAATATTGAGAATTTGCAAAATCCCTGCCTTCCAAAAATTTACTTGGAAAAGCAAAATGAAAACATTTAGAACCGATTAGAAAACCTATAAAAGTATGTACTCAAATACTGGATGGAATGAAACATTCCTTCAAGTATTTTTTAGTAGAATCCAAGATACAAACCTCACTGTTAGTGTTTTAATTGTAGTGCTCCAAAGGACAACAATAGGAGAGTCAGCCAGGGACATGGGCAATCTATAGAGTGAATATCCACATCTAGATAACTGTTATGTGTATTCATTCTTAACTTTCATTACAATGGAAGTAATTTCATAGCCAAATCAATTTCATTTAGAATGGTTACATGGACAACTTGGTCATTTTTTTCCCCATGGGTGGGTAATGAGAGTGTTCCAAGTATGCCTTGATTTTTTCAACTGCTTCCAGATATTATTTTCAGATAAATTCCTTTCCATAACAATAAAATCATTTTATCATCATTCATCAGAAAGTGTTCATGGGGACAAAGAATATTGTGTCATCACATAAAAGACCAGATATTCAAGTTATTAGCAACATCTGAGTTTTATAGTCTACAAATCAATAATAAAGGAACACATGGTATATTAAGCAAGATTATGGTATTTTGAAGTATGGGGGAAGGCAAAGGGAGAGAAATGGAGGAGGGATTGTGAAGAGGAGGAAGGATAACTCAACTGATCTTACAAGAACTTGGAAATGAGATAATTTGCTCCAAAGTTCTCAGAAATGAATTATGTTACGTTTATCTTAAAAGCAGATAATAGAACCTGTTCATCTATATACTCTGAAGTAATTATACATTTCCTACTAACACTTTTAATATTCAGTGTGAACACTGTGGGTATTAAACATAATATTGCATCTCGGGGTCTTCTTTCTTCTTTTGAGAAGGGATTTCTTTAATTATTTCAGTCAGCTACCTTTTTTTTTCTTTTTGTTTAGTTAGATACCTCTTGTTACTCTGCTTAAACCCATGAAGACTATTTTCTTGAATTTTTATCGAGAAACAAACTTCTTTTGAATTTTCATAATTTTCTCTATTATATTCTTCATGGGACTTCTTCTTTTCCCTATACTATACATATTTTTTTCTGTTTACTTATCCTTATATACAGATCTATCTAGATGTGATAGATTAAAAATGGCCACAAGATCTTCGACATTTTTCCCATCGAGAGGTTGGGTCTGTTTTCCTTCCCCTTGAATCTGGGCTAGACAATGGTTGCACAGACAGAGTGACGCTGTATCATTTCTAAGCACAGGCTTTAGGAGGATTGCCAGCATTCTTCTTTGTCTCTTGTAGTCCTGAGCCACCATGTAAGAAATTAGACACTACTGAGATTGACATGCTGTGAGGATGCCCAAGCTAGCCATTTGGAGAAACCATGACGAAAAAGAGAAATACTCTGTCAGTTCATAGATGTTCCAGGCCCCAGCCATTCAATTATGTCACCTGAGCCCAGCCTTCCAGGCGTCCCTTCTTAGGTGCCAGACATGAGAGTTAAGCTGCCTTGGGGCACCTGGGTGACTCAATCGTTAAGCATCTGCCTTCGGCTTAGGTCACGATCCCAGGGTCCTGGGATGGAGCTCCGCATCGGGCTCCCTGCTCCGCAGGAAGCCTGCTTGTCCCTCTCCCACTCCCCCTGCTTGTGTTCCCTCTCCCTCTGTCAAATAAATAAATAAAATCTTAAAAAAAAAAGAGTTAAGCTGCCTTGACTCCAAATCAAACCAATTACCAGCTAAATAGCATTGATCGACTCCTATCTATTGCCGCATGAAGAGTTATTTAAACAATTACTGCCTGAATTCCTGGCACACAACATCATGATATAATAAATATGGTTGTTGTCATAAACCACTAATATTTGGGGTAATACACCATAGATGAACTAGATCAAACAACAGATGACTAGACACCAAGTTTTACACTTCTCAACATATAGGATTCATAAGGAGATCTTTAACTTGTCTTTAATGTCTGCTTAATCTCTGGTGGCTAACAGAAATTATCTGGTATGGTGTGCTAATCACAGTAGGCTAACTACTGTAATAAATCCCCAAATCTCATGGACCTAACACAATAAAGGTTATTTTTTCCCTCACAGTATAGTCTAGTAAAGTTCTGAGAAGAACACACAGCCTAAAGGCATGTCAGTCTCATTCACATAGTGGCTCTCCCACTTCCTAGGGTCTTTGAATCCTTCACCGAATCTTCTATATTTGGCTAGCAAACAAGGGAACAGAGAAAGAACAGAAATAGGACCGAAGGTTTTGTGGTTAGGGCTGCAGATGGCTTACATGACTTTTGCCCACTTTCCACTGAAAGTAGAAGTTGAGAATTTAGTTGGAGTCCAGAACGTAGTCATATGCTGAACCTAACTCTAGGAGGTTAAAAAAAAACAACAGTCTAGCTCTGTGCTTAAGATGAAAAGGAAACAGGGTATATGAGCATATGAGAGTCTCTCCACATATGTCCACATTAGTATGGAATGACATTTTTTGATCTGTCAATATTGCCACTATCCAAGCAAGCCAGACACAGAATAGGGTAATACAATTTTGTGTGTGCACATATAGAAAATACCACACCCCACATTTCTTGCTTCCCAGGTACTTTCTGTCTCCTTGACTACAAATCCCAGGAATGGTGATCATTACATCTGTCCCTCTCCATCATGCTACCTACTCAGATATGAGATCTCCAAATAGGCATAAACAGAGAAGAGCCCATGTGGTCAGGATGGGAGGGGAGAATACCACAGGACTCTGGTCAGCTCAGAAGTCAGCTGCCTGAGTTTCTGTCAAGGGTCAAAGGCTGGACTTTAGCTAAGGCCACTTCATGTTATATTTCAGCTCTCTCTATTTATTTTTTTCTGATTTGGTTATTCTGTCAAACCAATCAAAACTATAGTCCCCAAATTCCTGAGCTGGGCTTATAGTTTTTAATATTTCCATCACCTTTGGTATGAGTGTGCATGTGCACGTGTGTGTGTGTCTCTATACATCTCGCATTGGAAGTTGAGAGAATTATGTAGAACCAGGCTGCCATAATAGTAACTAAAAGTCTCCCTGTCCTCTTTGAATTTTAGTGTTGTCATTATTGTTGCTTTTTGTTGTTTTGTTTTTCAGTTTTCTGAATGTCACTTCCAGTTTAGGCTTTATGTTCACTGTAAATAATTACATCATGGAATCTAAGACTTGTTTCTTCAAGCTGTCACTCTGTTCAATAAAAACAAAATCAAAGACAGGTTTTAGAGCAGGGAAACATCTCGGACATCACTATTTGAAGCAGGTTCCATTTACCACTGAGCTCTCCTGAAGCCTCACTGTTCTCAATCCGTCCCTTTGGGCAGCCACTCTCAATCAGTGCTGGCATGTGATATGAAGTCTGTATGCCATCACTGGGTTAGAATGATCTCACTCTGCTTGAACAGTTCATTCAGTTAACAAGCATTTATTAAGCATCTACTATGTGACAGGCACTGTGATTGATTTGCTGGAAATAAATCATTAAAAAGGACATGTCCTATATCATCAAGAAACACACAGCCTATTGGCGGAGAGAAAAAAAATTACACACAGAATAAAGAAGGTGAAGAGTAGCTAAATCCAGGATGCCATGGGAGCACCTGGACCAAGCATCTATCATAGTGCTCAGCGTCAGGAACGGCCTCTTGGAGGACCCAGAGACCTGAAGGATAAATGGGCAGAGGCATCCAGGTATTCCTCCAGGTATTCCTTAAGCGCTTCCCAACATTTACCCCATTGCTCTGCTTAACCACTTCTCTGGGAAATTCTCCCTCCCAAGGACTGCTGTGCCTAATTCTTCAGGTATTACATGGAAGTTGGGATGCCAGAAATGTTATTATCTCATGGTGAATCATTTCTCTTTGATGGTGGTGTTGAAATTGCAAAGGGATGACATAAACTGGCTGTGGTTCTTACTTGGGAAAATCTCCAGAGAGCCTCTTTCCTCTTCTTTCTTTTTATAGAATTCTGCCTTCTATTGTCTTCCTCAGGAGAGGCACTTCTGAAGCAAAGTTCTCTAACACCCGTAAGCATTTCTCAGCTCCTTTATTTTGATCTCATATAAGACTCCTGCACCCACCAAAAGCTGCTTTCATTTGTGACTCCCAAACAAAGAGATTTTGAGCCTTCAAATCAGAAAGCCAATTTTTTATCTCATCTCTAAGATTGGTTTTGTGATCATATGGGGAGAGAGCTGCTTTCAGGTTAAACATTTTTTCCAACAGTTCTTTCATGGAAATCACTATGAAGAAAGTATGGAAGAGTCAACAACATGGGAAGATGTGAAATAATGGACACTGCAAGGAGTCATTGCCCTTGAACTTCTTCTGTGTCCCAGCCTAGCTTTTGATTCCTTAATTCAATATTGCTACTTTTGAGTTACCCAAACAATCTGTTGCTAAAATGGATCATACCAGACCCTGGTAAAATTTTGGTACATCAGCCTCTATTAATATTCTAACTTGGATGTCTCCCAGTTTTGTTTTGTTTTTGTGTTATAATTAGCTACAACTAACAAAGAACTGGTCTTATGAAAATAGAACTCAGGTCAGATATTGTCAGTTAGGAAGTGTTTAAAAGAATTTGAACAAAAAAGCACCATCTGAGCAGGACATTTCTAGATGGACATTCTGGTTATACTCTCTTTTTAATATTAAATATGCAATAGAGAAACAAGTTGGAATCATAAATATATAATAATTGAATTATTCAGGGTTTAGAAGCAAAACAAAACAAAAACCAAAACCAAAAACCAAAAACCTACACATGAGCATGTTTCCTAATTGATTTAAGTATCTCCTCTCCACCTAGGCACCCCCCTCCCCTTCACTGTCAGGATACACATTAGGATATGTTTCTGCTTATGGCTCAAAAGAAAAGGTGTTTAGATGAAGTAACATTTTTGAAAGTTGACCTTTAGTAAGCTATCCGTTGGCAGCACTTTACTAAATCTTGCTTTTCATTTATAGCCTCTTTTGATGCTTATGCTTAGCTATTTTCATAAAGTATCATAATGTTATTTTTTAAGTGTAACCACATGGACACACATGCTGCCTTTAACCTTCATTTGATCATCTTTGGGAAAACTGGTTGGTGAGTCTAGGATAATATAGCCAAGTTTTTAGTATAAAACTGGTGAAGGTTCTTAATTACAAGTTGGAGAGTTAAAAAATAATAAAATAATAAAAATATAAATAGCAATCCTATAAGCCAGAGCTATAAAATAATTGCAAACATTTCAAAATATACATTGAGATAGTATAACCTCAATTGTCTGTACATAAACTGTTGGATTCTTCAACTCTTAACAGTATTTTTAGTCTTCCATTTTTTTACAGTGGGGTGGGAATGAAAAAGTGAGAAAACCATACTGTCCTAAAAGATTCATAAACAAAGCAGTTTCCTGCATAAATCTGGGGATGAGAACACATGCAGTCCAGCCTCCCAAGTTTCTGCATTACAGTGCTATGTGTTAAATCCGCAGACTTCACAGGCAGGAGAGTGATTTCATGCATTTTGGGAGGACTTTGGGTAACACTTTTGAAGCAAAAAGGGGTTTTCCACATAAGCCACAGCTGACCACAAAATAGAAATTAATGACTTGCCCCACTTCCTAAACATCCTGGATGAGGCTTTAATATACACAGCTAGTGGAACATTTTACCATATTGGAGTTGGAGCATCCAATCCCATTTGGACCACTGACTTAGAAACAACCTCAGTCTGCCATTTCTCCTGTTGCATGAAGTCTTCTGATTATCAACTATATAGTTGGGTGACTCATATCTCATTCACTCAATGTGGTTTTAAGCAGCTGAGGAAACACAGTGCCAGCACATGCCCAGTAATTCACTTGCATGGTTATTTCCCTGAAATCTTTGCAAGGAGTGCCCCTCAATCAGGCATAAACACACATTATTCATCTACTGCACATCTTTTTCACTAAATAGGAGGACTATCACCCCTATGCTTTCGTTTATATCTAAGCCACTATTTGAGTAATTTTGACTTCTCTGGTTTTTATACTTTGAGATCCTAAATGCATTTTATATCTTATTTTGAAAATTACATTTTATTAAATATTTAACTAGAGATTCAATTTACTGCTTCCTTTTCTCTCCCAAGAGTCCCTGTGTGAGGCTCACAGTTAAGTCACAGGTGCACTTTGGAAAGCTTAACTCTACTTCTGAGTCATGCTGCTGACAACTAAAACCTCCCTCCCATCCCAAGAAGCACACTGCTCTCCAGTTTCTCCTCTCTCTCTAAGGAGAGATGGATAGGATGAGTAAACTCCACTTAATGTATTTCCAAGTATATGGACTTTTAGTGTTACCTGTTTCCAAGAACATTTATAACAATACTTAGATTCTACAACTCACTCCAATATATATAATCTAGTGTGTGTGTGTGTGTGTGTGTGTGTGTGTGTGTATTCGCTTCTATTTTAGTCTAACAGAAAGAACCCATACTCAGGTTAGGAGATCTGGATTTAAAGTTATGAATCTGTGTGATCTTAGGTTTCGGAACCATGTAGACCTTTTGCTGTTGAGTCACCTGACTTCTGAGACGAGAGGCAGCAAGGATAGGTTGTGAACATGAACCCCAAAGAACCCCATGGAGAGAGGAAAGTTCTAAGAGCAACATCAAGACAAAAAGTCCTGCAAGACCAAGAACTGATGTAGATGAGATCTTGATTATTAATTTCACCAAGATGATTTATAATATCAGGGGATCTGAGTATCTTATACATCTGTCAGTTTCTCTTCATTCCTATCATTAGTTTCCTAATTCAAGCTATCAACATGGCTTTCCCAGATTACTGCCATGTCCCCTAAATGGTGTCCCTAACAACTAGGCTTGATCCCTCTTATCCACTACCCACTTTATACAGTGAGACATTCCCCTGCTTAAAATGCTTAAATAGGGGCGCCTGGGTGGCTCAGTCATTAAGCGGCTGCCTTCAGTTCAGGTCATGATCCCAGCGTCCTGGGATGGAGTCCCACATGGGGCTCCCTGCTCCACAGGAAGCCTGCTTCTCCCTCTCCCACTCCCCCTGCTTCTGTTCCTGCTCTCGCTGTCTCTGTCAAATAAATAAATAAAATCTTTTTAAAAAAATGATTAAACGACTCCTCATTGCCCTCAAGATAAAAACATGGAATTACAAAGGCTTTCTTGCTTTGCTCCTGCTTGCTTTCCTAGCCTTACCTCGACCCACCACTTCCTGCCTTGCAATCTAATCTCCAGTCAGACTGCGTTACACAAACACTCCTACTTACAAGGTCTTTGCATAAACTGTGCTTTCTACCAGGGATACACATCTCACTCCCCACACCTCCACTCTTACCTAGATCAGTCTTATTCATTTTCGGATTAGATGATACTCCTTAGATGTCACCACCCTATACCTCAAAACTTCGTTAAGTGGCCCTCCAGCATAGCAACTACCAAGATAGTAACAGGTACTGTATTGACTCACAGTGCAGCTTTTCACTGAGTTTTGAACTACTCGGTAAACTCTGAAGTCCACAGGAAGGAGACCAGGATAATGAGGTATGTGCTGAAACCACAGGTTCAGACTCCAAAGCTGCAATAGGAACATGTTCTTCTTCCCTTTAGGAGAGTGGGGAGATAAACTCATACACTTATTTAGCCATATTTAATGGAAAGTTAAAGTACCAAAGCTTTAAATGTCTTTTAAATGTTCACATCCCACTCTGTGGTAGAAACAATCTTAACAATTCTAGGCCAGTTCATTCAAGTCTGGGAGTCCCATCCCTTCCCTGGAGTTGCATACAAGTTACAGGGAGAAGGGCTGATTTCACACTTAGAAGATGGGAGCAGGGATGGAAATATGATCCTTAGTCATTACAACCTCCCCAAACTAGCATTGGCTCTTTGGTCACTGGTCTATACGATCAGTAGCATCCTCCTCACCACACCCCTGGGCCTTTCCAGGTCTGATTCTATCTTGGCTACACTGGAACTCTCTCAGTCATATTGAAAACACTTGGTTGTTCCCTTGAGCCAACAGGACATAAATTCTATGAAGTTCCTTCAGGTTTGTACGCCTAGACATTCTGTAAAACTCTGTTTACTCAAGTGTTTCCATGACATGCTGAGTATGTAAACTTCTGCAAGTCTTACCATCTCTCTGACTCCACTTAGGAAGCAGAATATAGCTTTCTGGCAAATCATCCTGAATCTAGTGAGATTTTGTTTTGTGTGTTTCCTATCTGTTTGGCTCAATGGATCCAGTGCAAGGCAGAACGGGAAGGCAAGCACGGGGTCTGCTTTCAGTACCCCAACAGTATCTAGCCTACTCTCTATTTTTAATTTCCATCTCTCTTTTGTCTTACATTATAAACTCAGGTTTTCTGTTTTGTTTTTAAGCCATATTTAAAACCTTTTATGTTCTCTGCATTCTGCTGTGTAATATATTTCCTGAGGCATGACTGTGGAAATCCAATATCCTGGTTATGCACAAAAATCATAAGATACAAGGAACTATGGGGAAGAAATATCAACTAACATCTCAAAATGCTATTCTACCTCATAAATCACTAGTCAAGTGCCCTAAACTTCTAAAAGCAGCGTTTTCTAGTCAGTGTTGCTAGGGTTCAATAGGACAACTACTTGAAATGTCTTGCTTTTTCCATGCTTTTCCCTCTCAAATTAAGAGTTCTATTTCATCCTTGCATTTTGGGGAAAGACTGCCCCGATGCAAATTAGCAGTGAGACGTAATGACTACAGCAAATAGCAAGAAAGAATGCATTTGGTCCTGAAGTTCTCTTGTATGCACCTAGACTCTTCAAGAGTCAGTCATTTGGCCTGTGAAGGACAGAAGCCCAGGCCAGCTCCCACAACAAAAGGGAGAGAACAGAGAAAGAGATTTCTGCACCAACTAATTCATGAAGCAGGAAGTGAAAGAAACAGAGGAGCATGGTCTCTCACATTTTAAGGCACAGTAATCTTGTTCACCAAAAAACGGAAAGAAGTAATGAATAATTAATGAGTGAACAAAAAAAATGTAAAAGGAAGAAAGATGTAAAAGAGAAGGAAAATGAGGAAAAAAATGGAAATTTGGGTTTGTAAGATATAGTACACATTTGTACACATAAGTACACATTTGCCTGGAAATTTTGTTGGCTTTGATCAAGATTTGGAAATTGTTAAACATATTTCATTCTAAGCATGTTTGCATCAAACAAAATAATATGTTTGAAAATATGCCATAGGCTATAAAATGCCATAAAAGGAGAGTTATTGCTATTTCCACTAGTGTTACCATATGTTAATTCTGTTGATTTCAAAAAGATAGGACTCCATCTCAAGCATGAGTATTTGTGGAGTGTCTGATGTGCCTGATTTGCCACAGAGTTTAGTACACTTTCAAAACACAGAAGAACATGGGAAGGAAGCCAATATGAGTAGTTGCTTTATCAAGCAAGAGTTTCCACCAGATGCACAAACAAGAATCCAGTCACCCAAAGGAGCAGAAATTGCATAGCTGAAATTTTCAAACCAGTCAATGATGCTTAACATTTACAAGTGGCCATGCATGAAGGAATTAATTCACTCATACACTTTCCTGTTAGACCTAAAGCAACAGACATATACATACAGATTAAGGCTGTTCCCAGCCAGCTCCTTGGGGAAATAAATGTGGGGGGGGGGGTTTCATTCTTTTTTATTTATCTTTCACTCTTTCCTTCTTAGTCTCATTCTAAAAAGGAATATGAAATTGATAGCCAGGTACACAAAATAGAACAGAGCTAAACAGATGAATAAATCAGCACAAGATCAAAATGGTGGTAGGAAAATGAGAACACCAGGGAGAGGAAGCAAGCTTCACTGATAGGTGATAATTTGGCTCCGAGCATTTTAGTGGCCCACTGAGTTAGCATGATTGTTACAAGATTCACAATGTCCATGAGACAAAAACCAATCCAATTTTCAGCAGAAACATTTCAAATAGAAGCATTGTTGGGCCATTTGTCTTCATCACTCTACATACTGTAGAACCACTGCAAAAGAAACTTCCAAGTTCCCCTGCCATGTATTAGAGACAAATTCCAGCCTAATCTGAATCTTGTGGGCAGAATCTCTTTGCTGATGTGCCATTAAATGCAGACACATTAGCAGAGAATTCTCATCTTGTTAAGGAATATGTCTGTTACACTACTAATTTGAAGCACTTGCTTCTTTAATAGAGGGTGGTTCTTTTTTGTTTTTACTTTATTTCATTGACTATTTTCTGTCTCACAGTTTGTACCCCTGTGATGAGTCTATTTTCATGTTGTGCCCCTGCTTTTGTAGGTGTTAACTGATGAAGTTTATTCTTGTTCAGTTTATTATCTTCTATCCTTACCCTCTTTTATTACCTAAATGTCAGCCCTTTCTTCATCTCATCTTCGTCCTAGCTGCTCTCAATATCCTTCTAAGGGCCTGAGGGCTGGGCTAGGATGAAACCCTCCCAAGTCAATGAAGAGGCAGGAGGCCGGTATCAACTAGATTCAGCAGAGCAACCTGCTCACTTTAGAAAATTGGTCTTAAACTGCATGGTGGATATGTTCTTTCTATGGGGATCCATCATGCTTTTTTCTCTATCCACAAAATCCTTTAGGTAGATAGAACCTTGTAAACACCATGAACTCCCCACTTTCCTCAAATATTGGTACCTTAAAAGGGATTCCACCTATCACCCTTAACCAGCATTCTTGCTTTGCTCCTGCATCTACTCTTTAAAAACCTCAAGAGATCTGCATCTCAAACTCTGTATTTGTTTTCTATTGTTGCCATAACAAATTACCACAAATTTAGCATCTTAGAAAAACACCCATTTATCTCTCAGTTCTATAGGTTAGAAGTCCCCAAAGTCCTCACCAGACTCAATCAAGGTGTCACCAGGGCTTTGTCCCTTACTGGGGACTCTGGGGAAGAATCTGCTTCCAAGCTCATGGAGGCTGGGAGAATCCAGCTCTTTTCTGAAGTAGGACTGAGCCCTATTTCTTTGCTGGCTGTTAGCTGGGGGCCATCCTCAACTTCTGGAGGCCTCTCTCCAGGCCTTGCATGTGGGCCCCTGCATCTCAGAACCAGCAACAGCACATCAAATCCATCTCATGCTTAGAATTTTTGATTTCCTTTTCCATCACATCTCTTTCCTGCCTCTGCAGGAGAAAACTGTATGCTTTTAAGAATCTATGTTATTAGACTGGACTCACCTAAATAATCCAAGATGATCCCCCTATTTTCAGGTCTCTGAAAGTATGTCAAGTCCCTGTGACATATTCACAGGCTCCAGCGATTGGAACACGGACGTTTGGTGAACCTTTACTCAGCCCACCACACGCAACTTCTAATGCTCAGTTTGAAGGCTCCATATAATTCCTATTTGGAGTTTCTCAAACTGCCTGGACTCCTGAGGGACTTATGTGAATTCCTGACATTCTGCCAATTAAACCCCAATCTACATATTAAAACCATTAGCCAGTCTCCAAACTGCTCACAATTTACTTTGTTTCCCTGTGTTCCTGTAAGAACCTCTACAGCCCAGTAGCGCATTAGTGTCACTACTACGCAAGGTATGTTAACGATGCTCCCCACTCCCCTCCTGCCCCAACCACCAAGCCAGCTCTCTTGACACTTGCTTTTAATGAAGAAACAAACTGAGGGTTGCTGGAGAGGAGGGAGGTGGAGGGATGGGGTAATTGGGTGATGGACATTAAGGAGAGCATGTGATGTAATGAGCACTGGGTATTATACAAGACTGATGACTCACAGACCTGTACCTCTGATACCAATAATACATTATGTGTTAATTTTTTTAAAAAAACTTTAGAAAAATGAAGAGGCTAGAAAAAATAACATACATCTTGAATTTGCCTAAGAGGCTATTATTTTCATAAATAGAAGCATCACATTATAGCTCATGATTTTCTACAGGTCATTTTATTACAAATACCAAGCCATATCAGTCTAGCACTCTCTAATATAATAGGAAATGAGCAATAAATCTGGAGTCTAAGGGATCTGAGATTTTTTTTCTTGTTTGTTCAGAAAAGTTACCAAGTATTTCAAGAAATATGTTCCATTAGCAAGGCCAAATGCAATTTGATGAATAGTGAGGCTATCTAAATGGCCCAGATCTATGTAACTGCAAAACAGTTTATCAAGGGGTGCCTGGGTGGCTTCGTCAGTTAAGTGTCTGCCTTCAGCTCAGGTCATGATCCCAGGGTCCTGGGATCGAGCCCCATGTTGAACTCCCTGCTCATTGGGGAGTCTGCTTCTCCCTCTGCCCTTCCCCTGCTGGTCTCTCTCTCTCTCTCTCACTCTATCTCTCCCAAATAAAATAAATAAAATCTTTAAAAAAATATCCTCAAATTGTATGAGATACTTATCAAGTATAAATCATGTGATTTTTAGATAATTATCTGTGTGCATTTCACAGTGTGTGCCTGTTTGTATCCATCTGTAGGTGAAGTGAAAGAAGATAAGGCAAGTGACTACTCAGATGATGTCCCTACAGTAATTTCCACCTTGTCCTTTACATGTCCTGGAGTTTGGCTGCACTGACGGATTAGCTACCAATAAATGGAATACAGCAAACCTGATGGGAATTGCCATGATTGGGTTACAAGAGGTGTGCAGCTTCTATCCTAGGGGCTTTCTCTTTGTGTGTCTTGGATGGCTCACTCTGGAGGAACGCAGCTGCCATTTCATGAAACCTGTCCATGAAGAGGTCTATGTGAGTGACTCTGGAAAAAGATTTTCCCTTGATTGAACTTGAAAATGACTCTAGGCTTGGCCAACTGCTAACTGCAACCTCCAGAGAAAACTGGAAGCAACCAGCTATGCCATGTTCAGATTCCTGACCCATAGAAACTGTGAGATAATAAATGTTTTTTATTTTAAGCACTAGGTTTTGGGGTAATTTTTTACACAGCAATCAGTAACCTAATATAACAGACGTATACTCACAACTCCATTCAATCCTCAAAACTAACACTTTATTATGGAGAGTTCCTAACAGTCTTTGTACCCAAAGCACTCCATTTAAAATAGATTAAGTAAAAGAAAAAAAATAATGATTATCTTTTCTTAATATAAAAAGATAAGACACATTTGGAATGGATGAGTTTATCTCCATTCTAAAGTAGTACTCACTTGATCTACTCATAACTGACATCGTTTTCTTTCATCAGCTATAGGATCTGCTTAAGAAGTTTCTTAGAATCTGCTACAGACACAGAAACAAGGGTGATTTAGAGGACTGAGATATTAGCTGTAAGTCCACTGCAAACAAGCTGTGTATCTTTGCCTATGTTGTTTAATGTGCCTCCAGTCAGGAAGCCTAGTCAGTTGTACTTCTTGTAATGGCACTATAAATTACTGATGTCTTCTCAACTAGGAGATATCAAAACTTCCTCGGTGTTCAAAGGGCTGTCCCATCAAATACCACTGCTACCAATGAGGAATAAAAAATCTAAAGTCATAATGTAAAATCATGACACATGGTTACAATGTTTTTACCAGTTTCCTTAGAGTTTCATTAGTCAGGAGTGTATCAAGAGTCTCAGATAGATGGACTGAAAGCAAACACAAAAATTCACAGAAATAGAGATTTGAATACATACGAAATATGAAAAATATTAAAAGCTCATTTGTAATCAAAGAAATTACAACTATCCAATAAGAAATAATTCTGGGGGGTTCCCTATCAAGTTGGCAATGATAAAGAATAAAACACAACACGGCTGAAGCGGCAGTGACACGAGCACACCACTAGGTTTCCGGGAGCAAAGAACTCCTGCAGAGCTATTAGGCAATGTGTACCCACTAATAAAATGTTCAACACTTTGATTCCTGAAATCTTTCCTAATCATGTAATTTGAGATGTACTCAAACATATATGTAAAAAAAAAAAAGATATCATGGGAATGTAATTAATAATAAAGAAAACATAGTGGAAGGAAGGAGCCATTTGAATGTCTCTTCAGGGAATGATGTATGAAAAATGAATAAACCGTACCATGAAGCATTATGCAGACATTTAAAGTGACGTTTTTAAAGACTATGTAATAGAGGTGGCGCCTGGGTGGCTCAGTCAGTTAAGCGTCTGCCTTTGGCTCAGGTCATGATCCCAGGGTTCTGGGATCGAGCCCTGTATCAGGCTCCCTGCTCAGCAGAAAGCCTGCTTCTCCCTCTCCCTCTGCTTCTCCCCCTGTACTCTCTCTCTCAAATAAATAAAATCTTTAAAAAAAAATAGACTATGTAATAGAGATAATAGTAGCATATTTTTAAAGATTATTATTTTAAAGACTGTATAAAAATCATAGCATGAAAAGAGTTTATGCCATACTAATGTTAAGTAAAAATGATAGCATGAAAAATATTAAATATGATCCTAATTTTGTACATATAAAAGAGTTGAAAGTTATTATCTCTACTGAGGGGATTCCAGGAATTTAATTTTTTTTTATTTATAGCATGTTATCTAGATAACCTGAAAAACAACGTTTCCAATAAAGGAATGCACATTTGTTCTCTCCTTTTGTGCCATCTCATCAAGTTTTACAAAAGGAGAGCTCTTGCATTTTCAGGGAGCTGTCATTTAGTTTGAGTTTTACACCTTATTTTATTTCTCTGAAATTAACATCAAGGCCAAAACTTAACAGATCAGATCTGTTAAGCCATAAAACTGGCACACCACTTACTTGGATAAAATTTTTCACTATGCTCTTTTTTTTTTAAAGCTTCAGGATTTCTGCAAATTAAAATGCATAAAATAATGGGGAAAATAAAATGAAAATAAGTCGGAATAAATTCTTTAATTTTCAGGGGAAAAACATGGGGTATGATTAAAAGAATTTGCTAAAAGACAATTTATGACTTGCCTTTTATGTAGCATTTCTGTGAATAACAGCTTTGGAAGAGGAAAGAAAGATGTGTGGGTCATTTGCTGTTTGAAATGTACATGAATTTTATGCATTTGTAGATTGTTGGAATAATGCTGGTCCAGAAGCCTTTTTGCTACCCCCATGGTTTTTATCTCAGTGATAACTCTCGACCTTGCCCAAGAAAAACTTCTTATATTTTGAAATTCAAATTTCAAGTTCAATAGAAGTGAACAGATTCTTGAGCTACTGAACATAAAAGGTAGATAGAAGAAGTAGACTACACGATTGTGTCATCATCCTGGAAAAGCTAGAATCACTTTGTCAGCTTTGGCTAATACCCTTCCCTGTTCAAAAGGAAAAGGAACACTAATGGAGACAGAACAGAGTGAGCTTGTGCCAGAGTTTCTGAAACATGGCGTGCAGGCTGCTGACAGTAAGTGGAAACATAGTCATATACTGGTGTGGGAGTCCCTAAGAATTTTTAAAGGAAAGATTATTGTAATTGCTGGAAAGCAACAACAATCACAACAAAAAGCAAGAGTGATTATCTCAAAAAAAGAGGGTAAACAGGAAAGAGAAAGAAAAATATGTCTTTCAAAATAAAAGCAAGAAAATGTTTTATGAAAGAATAAAAGGGTCACCAAGGTGAGTTTTTGCTGTTTTCCTTTCTGGTCAAGTCTTCTCATGAATGAATGGGGTCATGATGAATTTACATTTGATTGACTTTTTCTCTGATTTCCAAAGACAAGAAAGAGCCTGATAAAGCTTAGAATGCTATCAACCCAGATGGAGGGCATGCCCAATGATGGAAATTTTCCTTTTAAAAAAATGAAATGGACTTGGAGGGAAACAATGAACATCCTAAACACTGAAAAAGGAAATAATTCAGGATATATTTCTGAGATTCACAAATGATATATTGTTGACAAGTCGTTCTGAGCGTAGATAACATACACACAGTTTTTTAAAAAGATTTTATTTATTCATTTGACTGAAAGAGAGAGCCAGAGAGCACAAGTTTTGGTGGGGGAAGGGGGGGACAGCAGAGGGAGCTGGAGAGGCAGGCTTCCCACTGAACAGGGAGCCCAGGGCAGGGCTCCATCCCAGGACCCCGGGTTCGTGAAATGAGCCTGAGGCAGACGCTCAAGCCACTGGACCAGCCACGCAGGTGCTCCCCCTACACACAATTTAATTGTTAACCAGAGATTAAACCACCTAACTTGCTCAACTCAGAGAAAAGGACTTGAATATGGGTAGTTTATCTGCAAGGTGATCTGAGAAAGTAAAAAGTACGACTAAAGAAACAGGAAGAATGAGACAGAGGGGAAAAAAAAACAACAAAATATTTAGATATGTTGTCAACGCTACTGCTACACACAATGGTAGCCCTCTGTGTTTTTGTTTGTTTGTTTTGCTTTGCTTTTCTGGGTTTTGGTTTAGGTTTTTTTGGGGTGTTTTGGTTTGGTTTTTTGTCTGTTTGTTTTGGCTTTGTTTTAGAAAACCTTCCTTCAGACTTAGAGAAGTGAACACAGTATTTCTCATAAATGTCCATCCAAAGGATTGGCACTACGGCATTTATTTAGACACTGACTTTTGTGATTTTTTTAAAGGATAGCTCCAAGGGACATTAATACACTCACACACGCTGAGTGTGTGCTCCACAGCTTCAGAAAAGGCCCTGGGGCAGAAAAGTGGAGCAGACCCATGAGGTTAGATTGTCATCATGCATAGTTGGTCCATCACAGATGCAGAGGTAGCAAAGTCACCAGAGCACGAGCTGCCTAGTGTTCATTCTGCCCTCTACATCCTCACTCCTACCCTCTGCTGTGTGCACCTTACATATAGGTGAGTCAATAGTACACACCATTTAATACAGGGCCAACTCAATAGGTGACAAGCCAAAGAGGAGTTTGAGCTGGGGAGGCAACAAACTGTTCTTTAAGAATGTATGTTCAATCACAAAGATCCCAAAAAATGACACGAGTTTTACTTAGAGCTAGGAAATAAAAGAAACTTACACTGATATTTCCAAAACGTATCTAAATTGGGGGAAGACAAATGAGTCAGTTAGTGTAGAAGTTTATAGTGGAAATTCTTGAAGGCAGAGATTGTCTCATTCATCTTTGTAACCCTCAGTATCTAACACCCTGCTTTATAACACCCTATGTTCAAAATGCTAATAATTATACAAAGAATGATTTGAACACCTATGTCTTGAAAGTGACTTATGATTCCTTCCGTGTAGTTCATTCCTCCATCCAAGCACTTACCACATTACATTTTAAATACCTCTTTGTCTGCTTAATAAATATTAATGAATTCATGTTCGAGATTTGTTCTCGGAGATTTCTTTATTTGATAAGGTGTTACTTCCCCCCCAAATATTCTTTTCATATAATGTCCAAATCACTTTACAAATTTGTCATCTGACTAGTATGTTTAATATAAAGCACAACATTTCAGACTATATGATATTAAATTAGTTTCAGTCAGGGTCAAATGGATATCAAGATGTTACAAAATTCTGTATGTTTCAGTATGACAATCATTAGCAAAATATGAACATTTACATTTTAAATTAATTAAGATTCAATATAATTTAAAATTCTGTTCCACAGTCACACATTTCAAGTGTTCAACAGCCACATGTGACTAGTGGCTACCCTACTAGACACCACAGATTATGGAACATTTCTTCTATCATGGCAAAAACTTGTACTGGACAGTACTATCATAGAATTTGGTGCACACACACACACACACTCACAAATTGAGCTTCTACAGGCTGGACCGTGTAATTCTGAGGTAGATCTGGGTATTGGTCCCCTACACACCCCAAACAAATCTCTTTTGTCCACGTGTTGGCCAGGGAGCCTGAACAGCCCAGCCCTGCTTGTCAGCCTCCCTGAGAATCTGACTTAGAAAGCAGAGAATGGAGCAAAGGTGAGGTGTGCAGCCCTGGGTATTCACAAAAGGTAATTTCTCCTCTTCACCCCTGTCTGAAGAATAGTATCACCTCTGATAAATTTCCTTTAGTGCTTTCAGAAAACTGAGAGCTAAATCCCTAGGACAATCCTCCTTATTTATATTCAGACAGATAAAGGGAAGCTCGTCAATAGATATTAGCTATAAAGAACTTATTAAGCAATGTTATTAGCTCTGAACAGACTCTTTGATAAATTTTTCTCTGTGATTCTGAGGTTTTCTAGTGGTGTACATTCCAGCAGTAAATGGCATGCTAAACTGTGTGAAATTTGGAATTTCATCTACCAATCTTACATTTTTAAAAACAACAGTTTAACAATGTTCCTAGATTTCTTTGAGTACATATTATGTTTAGGTTGAGCTTTGTGTTAAGATATTTAAACTCAAGTGACCTCTAACTTAAACTTTGGAGTCCTAAATCAACTGTTTCAAGACAGGAAATGCCAGGCCAAGTACACATTTTCCTCCCGGTGTTCAAATTCTGCAAAACCACATGGTGTTAATGCTAAGGGCCAAGACATGTTTCCTTTAGTAAAGTGGCAATGATGATCAAGTCAGTATTATTTCTAAGTGGCATGAAGACAGTGCCTATCCCTTGCTGAAGACAAAAGTTATTATTTTTTTTTTAGATAGAATAGCCAAAAACTATAAAATATCCAGAACACTGGGCGCCTGTGTGGCTTAGCCGGTTAAGTGTCCAACTCTTGATTTTGGCTCAGGTCATGATCTCAGGGCTGTGACATCAGCCCCGTGTCAGGCTCTGCCCTGGGTGTGGAGCCTACTTAAGATTCTCTCTCCCTCTCCTTGTGCACCCCCAGCCCCCAAAAATCCAGAACATTTCTGGTAAATCCTAGAGGCATGCTGTGGTGAGTAAAGCCCCATATGTAAATATAAATGAATCATCCTGTGGTTCGTTCTCACGTGTTCCCAACTTGTGTTTATTTGTCTTTAACCAACATTTAGATGCTATTATCAAGATAAAGGCAACATTTAATTTGAGAATGGGAATTTTATTAAGTTGAATAATTCTTTTGTTGGAAGTTATAACACTCTATTTCCTTGCATTTTGTTTTGTTTTGTTTCATTTCTGGTGTGAGTGAGTGAAGGAGTGTGTGTGTGTGTGTATGGGTGGGTGTGTACATGCGCACATACATATGTGCTCTTTATTTAGGGCTATCATATTGTTTCTTTCCATTCCTCCAATTCTCTTCCCCTCTGGTCTTCCCCTCTGGGACATCACTTAAAATTCACATCCTTTTGGACATTTCTTTTGATTTACCAACTTGAACTTTGATCAAATCCTTAATTCCCTTTGCTGAAGCAATTTCTGTGAACGAGTAAGAGACCACTCATTGAGTTTGGTACATGCATCTGTTTCTGTATTCCATACAAACATATCTACACAAAACTTATCAGGGCAAAATCAGATAATGATCACATAATATTTAAAAGGTCATATGTATGGGGCAGCATGACACCCTGTAATGCCTCATGACCAGAGGATATGTCAGATTCCTGTAACGAAATACTGTAAATCTCAATTTCTCTCTGTCACTGTTGTGATAAAAGGTGATCTCTTTTCAAGCTCTATCCTAGGGACCAAGTTTAGCATTCAGATCGGTGATAGCTGCAGACGAATGATATCCCCATTCAGTTAATGGCCCTATGAGTTGTTCTAATGTGTCTCAATTTTCAGATACATTCTTTTCACCTTCACGCTACCTGAAATCTTCTGCTTTAACTGCTGTAAAGTTTTTTTCTACCAGGAAAAATAAAACTGTGAAACTCTTTTCTTTCCAATAAGTTTTGATAACGGTGAGTGTTCTTTTCAGCTTTTGACTGCGAGTATGAAAAATTCTAGATCCTAAACTTAAATCTCTCATTAACTTTTTCTGTCCTACAGGAGATTACTTAATACTTCTGGGCCCAGATTTCTGATCTTTGAAGTGAGGGTAATGGTTTAAATTCCTTCCAGCTCTACATTGCATTATTTTCTACTTATATTTAATCTGTGTAGTTAAACAGCATCTTCATCTGCTCTGCAGTAACAACTCCCAACCTAAATTATATAAACATTGCAGCGCTGGCATCTGGCAGCCTATGGAAGTCCAGTATAAGGGTAATGATGGATCTTAGACACTAAGAAACCACCTGGTGTCAGGATTGAGCTCTTATTTTACTGACTCACCATGGTCTGCTTAGACTCACTGTGTTTCATGTAAGATGGTAGCCAATGGGTCAAATAAAAACTGTTGGACTAAGGATGCCTGGGTGGCTCAGTCAGTTAAGCATCTGCCTTCGGTTCAGGTCATGATCCCAGGGTCCTGGGATAGAGCCCTGCATCAGGCTCCCTGTTCAGTGGGGAGTCTGCTTCTCCCTCTTCCTCTGCCCCTCCTCCCCTGCTCCTGCTCTCTCTCTCTCTCTCTCTCTCAAATAAATAAATAAATAAATAAATAAATAAATAAATAAATAAAATCTTTAGAAAAAACTGTTGGAACAACTGAGTGATGTTTCAGTCTTCAGTCAGGAAGTTGCCTTATGACCTATTAAATCAATGTTACCTCTGGAAACAGACCAGCTTTCTCATGGAGTGATTCAAAATCTTAATTTGGTCTTGTATCAATTCAGTTGGGTAAACTGCTGAACATATAGAGTAGTTTGGACTTTTTTTTTTTTTTTAATTCATTCTACCTTTTCTTTTCACAGTGGTTAGAGTATACTTCTCTGACCTGGTGATGTCAGCCTTGGCTATAAGACCTGCTTTGGCCAATGGAATGTTAGGAGGCATGACATAAGCAGAGCCCTCACATATATTTGCATGACTTGACTTGACTTCTGAACCCCAGGAACCAGTAATGGAGAGTGAATGTCCTAGACAGCCATTGCTTGCAGCCTGGGCTCCAGAAGAAAACATATGAGGAACAGAACTGAAACTAAGCCACAGCCTGGCATAAACCCATCCAATCTGCATCCTTCAGCAGTGTCACCTTGCTGCATAAAGTCAAACAAAACAAAACAAAACACTATTGCTGTAAGTCACTGTTCTATTTTGTTGTTGTTGTTTTAGTTTTAATGAGCCTACCTCCTTTATTGCAGTAACCTCCGTAGAAAGCAGCAACTGCAATACTCAACATTAAAACAGCCACTTTTTTTTAACTGGTCCATTATGAAACATTATTGTGGCAATACCTGATCAGCAATGTGGTTTTGAAGCAAAGGATATGCCTCTAACTTTCAGGGCAGGAATTACCCACCTTGGCCTTTAGTACAGCTACTAAGAACATAACCCAGACAGAGACCAGGAACAAAATGAGGGGAGAAAGTCAAACTGAAAACTACTCAAGTGACAGTGAGATACAGTGGCAGTCCAAAGACCAGACAGGGGTCCCAGCCCAGTATTAACACCATTAACCTTATAATCTCAGCAAATCAATACATTTTTCGGAAACTCATTCCTTAGTTTTTTTCATGTATAAAGTGAGGTTAAACTTTGCCACCTACCTCACAACTTTTACAAAAATAAACGTACCATAGGCGTAAATCTAAAATCATTTAACTTCTAGAAGGAAACATATGAGGAAATCTTTATAACTTGGTTTAGGCAATTTTTTTTAAATAATAAAATCTATTAAAAATAACAAATAAAAACTTTTGCTCTACAAAAGATAACGTTAAGGGAATAAAAAAAACACACACTAGGAGAAAGTATTTGCAAATCACATTTCTGACAAAGTTCTTAAATACAGAATACATAAAGAATTCTCAAACTCAATGATAAGAAAACAAACAACCTGATATAAAAGTAAGCAAAAGAGGGGTGTTTGGGTGGCTCAGTATGTTAAGCATCCAACTCTTGGTTTTAACTCAAGTCATGATCTCATGGGTCCTGAGACTGAACCCAAGTCAGGACGCTCAGCGGGGAGTAGGCTTGAAGATTATTTCCCTCTGCCCCTCCTGTCTCTCTCTCTCTCTCTCAAATAAATAAATAAATCTTAAAAAAGTAGGTAAAAGATATAAACATATATAGAGATGGCCAATAAGCACATGAAAGTTGCTCAGCATCATTAGTCACTAGAAAAATACAAGTTAAAGCCACAAAAGGGTACCATAACTATTAGAATGGCTAAAATTAAAAAAAAAAAACCTTGATAACAAATACTGATGGGGATAAGGAGTAACTGGAACTTACACATTATTGTTAGGAATGAAAAAAATGATTCAACCACCTGGGAAAACAGTTTGGCGGCTGGTTATAAAGTTAAACATAGACTTAGCATATGACTCAGCCAACCTATTCCCTAAAAACTTATGTTCACACAAAAATCTATACACAAATATTTATAGCTATTTTATTAAATCATCAAAAACTAGAAACACCCTAGATATTGCTCGACTAGATGTCCTTCATGGTACATTTATAAAATGAAACACTATTCAGTAACAAAAAAAACAAACTATTGATTTATCAACAAATGGAAGAATTCCAAATATGTCTTGCAAAGCAGAAGAAACCAGTCACAATATACTGCATATTCTGTTATTTCAGTTATGAGATGTTCTGAAAAAGGCAAATCTATAGGGACAGAGAACAGAGAAATCGTTGACAGGTGTTAGAGGCTGGGAGAAGGTTTAACCTCAAAGAAGCAGCATGATGGAATTTGGGAGTGGTGGAATTGTTCTGTATCACACTCATGATGGTGGATACATGACTCTACGTAATTGTCAAATCCCCAGAAGTATATACCATGAAGAGAATTTTATTGTATATAAATCAACAATTAAAAGATAATTAAAAAGTTAAATGAATTTTTAAAGTAACATTAGGCTAAATGAACTTTAAGGTCTATTCCACACCTAAATATTAATGACATATATTTTCTTCAACTTTTTTATCTTCTGTAACCTGATACACTTGTTATGAGTGAAAAAGTGTCATTTCAACCTATTTTGTTTTCTTTGCATGGTCACAATAAAATATCTTCTGGAATACTCCAGAATACTATTACAGGTTTTATTATATTTTCTTTTCCTGAAGAGCAGGCCATTGTACATTTGCAGGTCTATAGTTTGTTTGGGATAGTGTTTGCCTTGGGCACATGTAGATTTCAGTTACCCTACAGCTATGAATCAGTATGTGACACAGAACTTGTGTAGCCAGCGGGCAATCTGTCTTAAGAGCCGATGTACCTTGTCAAGAAGGGTTGCCTTTTTTAATTTAAGATAAAACTGGTAAAGTCTATTTCTTGCAGAAAGCATGGGCCTTTAGATGTGACACAAGAGCAAAAGCAAACATTTTCCCTTAGTCTGGATCCTGATCTACATGCCTATGTAGTCAGCCTCCAAGATGTCTCCAAGAATTCCTGCCTTCTGCTATTTGCACCCTTGTTTAATCTCTTCCTACACTGTACCAGGGCCAGTCTCTATAACCAACAGCACTTGAGAGAAGTGATAATATGTCACCCCCAAGATCAGATTATAAAAAAACTGCAGCTCTTTTTTCAATGAACATTTATTGAACATGATAGTAGTCATTGAACTGCATGTCAAAATACAGAGATTAGATTAAAATACAGAGGGTCATCCTCAGACCCTCAGGGAACTCACCGTCTAGTGGGGCAAAGAGGTAAGGAAGAAGACAACTCCCACTACAGCATGCTGAGTGCTATAGAAAGACTGTGAGGTTAAGGGAAACTCCCTGGCAGAAATAGATCCCAACTGGCTCCTAAAACACTTAAAGGATATTAGACAGAAGGATAGAGGTCATAGATGAAGACAGCGGGAACACAGTGTTCTGGAAAATAGCGAGTAGTTCAGTGTATCTGTAGAATTAGGGTAAGGAGAGAAGTTGGAAATAGAAGAAGCTAAAGAAGACGGTAGGGACAAATCACCGAAGTCCTCTTATGCCAAGTAGTTTGAATTTACTTTTTTTTTCTGAAGCTGATAGAGAAGCATCTAAGATATATATATTTTTAAGTAGAATTACATAATTTACTTTTTTAAACATTTTAAATAGAAAAAATAATGATCAGATATTTGTATAGATTGCAAAACAATCACCACAATAAGTCTAATTAATATATATCACCATAAATAGTTACAGAATTTTTTTCTTGTGATGAGTACTTTTAAGATCTACTGTCTTAGCAACTTTCAAGTATGCAGTACAGTATTATTAACTATAGTTACCATACTATACATTATACTCCCATGACCTATTTATTTTATAGCTGGAAGTTTGTAGCAGTTGACTACCTTCACCCATTTTGCCCACCCACACCCCTCACCTCTGGTAACTACCAATCTGTTCTCTGTATCTATGAACTTGGTTTTGGTTTTTTAGATGCCACATATAAGATTATACAGTATTTGTCTTTCTCTGACTTATTTCCCTCAGCAAAATGCCCTCTAGGTCCATTCATGTTGTCACAAATGGCAAGATTTCATTCTTCCATTGAGATGAAAAGATGCCATGTCTTCAGAGCAAAGCCTAAGAAGAGCTGAAGATCATTCGCTGCCAGCCACCAAGATCTCTTCATGAGGACACTTGGGGAGAAGTTCTGTCTCAATCCTCAGTACCACTCCTGAGGAACTGATATATTTAATGGTGACTTTAGTGACTCTTAACTTTGGCAGCTGACAAATTCAGGTCCAAATTTAGAGCCTATTTCCATGACATAGAGATGAGTATGCATTTCTAAACACCGCTTAAGCTACACTTCGATTCATCTTACTACCCCCTCTCTTCCTTCCATCCCGCTGTGTCTGTCTTTATTTGTCATCCTTCTATGGAGAACATATTTCTTTAAGCCCCCTAATTCCTTTTGGAAACTTGAAATAGAAATAAATAAATATATTAGCAAACAAACAAACATGAATTCCAAATGTTTTAACATTGACCGCTTAATAACATCCTATTTTACCAAGATGAAATAGTTTGTAAGATCCAGTATGGCAAATCTTACAGACTAGATAAATGTTGTTATTACAGATTTCCTTCACTACTAAGTGACTTCTATCACTTTTCGATGTTTTTATTAAGTATCACATCTTGGTCTTTCCCTTAAGATGGACCGATTTTAGCATAATTTTACAAGAGAAACTAGTTCTTATCTATAGCTCTAGATAAATCAAAAAAGGCATAAGAAATAAATCTATCTTTTCCTCAATCTAATAAGAACTGTAATTTTGCATATTCTGGGCCAGACGGGGATACGTTTTGTATGAAAAAGTTAAAATAAAAGTCAATGGATAAGAAGAAAAGCAATAAACTATACTCAAGGCTCATTTTATCACAATTAAAGTTGAGTCACCCAGATCACCAAAATATTTTAATTTTTATAATACAGAGTACTAGAGAACCTAAACGTTTTGACCAAAAAGTTCTTCTAATTAAAAAAAAAAAAGGAATATAGAAGCTGGAGACTTTCTGAAATTCCAGTCCCCAACTAACTAGAAAAAACTTGCCTAATCTGATCAAAGTCCTCAGTACTAACATAAATAAGTGAATTTAAGTCAATATTTTAATAAAAATTATACCATTAAAGCCAAGATAAAAGCTATTTCAAAAATCATCTTATTTCCATAAAATCTGAGTTTGGTATCTTTTTGGAATTCCGTTTGGAGGGTATACAGGAAAGATTCCTGGCATTCAGAGCAAAGCCTAGAAAGTGAGGCACTTGTGATTTGTCTCTTAGGAAGAATTGGTGATGGCTAGAATCAAGGATCAGCTGATATGCTAGGTTAAGAAAGAATGACGAATACAGTTTTGCTACCGACTTAACAACAACAAAGCACAGTCCAGGTTTCTACAACCATTAAGACAAGGATTAGGAACATTAATCTTTAAGTTATACAAGGTTTGCTCACCTGAAAGTTTTAGGGCATCTTGCAATATGATTCTTTCCAGAGAACTGATTTTTATCATATTTCTATAGAAAAACCAGATGTACAGAGTTTAAGTTTCCTCCAAAGGAAATAAAAATGAGTCAGCACTTGAGACACAAAAAGCATTCAAGTTTCGGCACCCCAAGATCCTAGGACTCACGACTGTACCTGACCTCCTGCACTAGAATAAACCAGCTGGACTAGTGTTTGATCCTGCACCTCCTTTAAGAACACGTGTAGGTTCCCTAGGGTCATTAGCCGACTGATTTCCCAGAACTTTTGGCTGAGCCTGAGACCCAGAAATGGGAACTGGCACGTTTGGAGTTCTAGCCAGTTTTCTTCTCTGTCCACTGCTTTCTATTCTGACACTACAAGGTACTTACTACCCAGCTGATACCAGTGATACCCACCAGCACACCAGTCTATGCTAAGAGTGAATGAAGTTTCCTTGGGGCAACTGTCTGCCCATTTGGAGAGAGTACATTCTTATAATCCAGATGAAGGCATCCTCATGGAAAGACCTCTAGCCTAAAAAACCACGAAACTTCAGCTCCAGTGCTAGCTTTTCCACTAGACGGGGACAAGTTACTTGACCTCTAAGAGTTTCAACTTTTCATTGCAATTCTGAGGAAATTGGAGTAAGTCAGACATTTTGAACTAAGAGTTCATGGACTTGAGGAGGTGGTAGTGAGGGGAAGAGAGCTGCAAACATCTGGAAATGTTGTAGAACTTTTAAGTTGTGGGGGTTTTTTCCTAAGAAGCTTTCATTGGATTTCTATAGAGAGGTTGTGACCTAAAACTGGGCTAAGTACTTTTATCCTATAAACATATATTAAACATGTTCAAAGCATTATACTAGGCAGCGTGGGAAACACAAGATGAGTGAGGCAAGTACTGGAACCGTCAAACTCAAATGTATGGTATGTTAATACCGCAAGAGAACAGACTGTAATAAGTATTTAAAGAAATGAGAGATTATAGCTGCCTAGAGGTGGGGAAGTAGGAATTAGAGAAGACTTCAGATTCATGCATGTTAAGGGAGCAAAGCATTTCAAGGAGAGGGAATATCATAATCCAAATATAGATGCCAGAAAACCTATGGCCTGTGAGGCAGCAGCCTGCAGTTGGACACATTTGGTTAGGAGACCAGCTGTGGGGAGGAAAGGATGAGAGGAATAAAGCAGGAAGCCAAACAACGTAAGGATCTAAAAAATAAAAATAACCTAGGCACAAGAAAACGGGGTCCTAAGACTTATGCTAGGTCTACCGCAGTGGTTGTGTCTCTCGGTCAGTGGCTTTTGATTTTGTGGAAATACATGCTTCGCTTCCACTAACGGGGAACATCTTACTCCTGATGTTCTATATATGCCTTCTTTTCCACTTACAGAATTACTGTGTACCTATGGGTGTAAACTACGTTGTTGTGTTCATTTATATCTAGAGTTGATTCTCATTATTCACAGTAACTATGTTCTCTAAAGTGGCTGCAAACACTGAATGAGAAAATGGTGAACCAGTGCTCCCAAGGCAAATACAGGGTTAGGTTCCAGCAGGCCTCTGATCACATTTCCTTAGCCAATCTTGTTTTTTGTAACTTTCTGTTTAAAGATGCCTTTTGAAATGTGCATTGTTGACTCATTAACATTGAGCTCATGGCCAACAGCATTACAATTCATGCCTGCATGAAACTGATCTGACACACATATTTTCTCCATAAGGCACATCACACCCTTCTTTGCTTAGGGACACTGAGCAGCACTTAAGCACTTCAGTTGGGGGCAGCTTCAAACAGCACAACCACCAACAAAAAGCACAAAATTGCAAAACCAGGACATTAAATAGATTGTGGAAGGATACTTGTTTAGAGCTTGAGTGGAAACAAGAAGATGGAGCATTACCTTGTTGAACCACAGCTAGCAATGCGTGCAGCAGGCTGTTCAAATCTGTTGCCACTTTGCACATTTCGGTGAATGGCGGAAGAAGGGCCACAAAATCTGATTTTGGATTACAAGTAAATGTTAGTGAATAGGTAAATTTGCACATACGGAATCTGTGAAGAAGGTCAACTCTATGTGTACACATATACCCTCCTTGCTTCTTAACAGGACTGCTAAATAGGAAAATTCATGCATTGTAAATGATGATGTTATTTGGCTGTTTTCTAAATATTCTCATTACTGTTGGGACATTGTCATTTTTGTTATCAGCCTTCTAGACTCAGCAATGTTTTGTACCCACACAGGAAACAGGTCCATCTCTCAAGGACAGACTCTCATTAACCAGCTCAAGACGGACAACTAAATTCAGAAAACCAGTGTATTTCTGTATGTACAACACTAGCCAGTATATTTCTGTTTGTACAAAAGCCAGTATATTTCTGTATGTACAAAACTACCCATAATCCTCTAGCCAATACATTCTTTTTCCAGGAGCAATTCCACATGGGAGAACAAATAATACTCTGAAAGTGAGTTTGGGAAGGCTGGAACTCGAGAATTCTAGTTATGTGATTTGACTGTTTACTAGTATCAAACCAAAGGAGCCAGGCCCCTAGTGCAATGAAGAGTTAAGTATTGGGTAAATATAAAGTCACCCAAGTGCTCGCTTGGTTATGATGGCCCAGATTTTTCACTAGAATAAGATAGACAAGTATTTTTATAGCAGTATCTTTGGAAAACAGGCTTGTTTTAAAATGGCACTCACATCTCCAGTTTCATAAGTTAACCTTTTTCTTAAAGAACATC
This sequence comes from Zalophus californianus, assembly GCF_009762305.2. Classification (NCBI taxonomy): domain Eukaryota; kingdom Metazoa; phylum Chordata; class Mammalia; order Carnivora; family Otariidae; genus Zalophus; species Zalophus californianus. The sequence goes on along the minus strand of NC_045599.1, from coordinate 122,494,880 downwards.
CATAGAAGAAAAAATAAAATCATTTTTTTCTACATGACCCAAGGAAGAAAACTAACCCAATGTTAGTTGCAACTAACATGGAGAAAATGAGGGTGAGTCAGGAAGAGATGAGTGGAAAGAGAATCTGGTGGCAAAGTACTAGATTTGGGTACTAGTGACTGTCCATTCCCTCCAGACTTCTAACTGGTGATAGGCAGGTGGCATCAGGAGTGACTCTCAAGTATTCCCTCGCCCTCTCATCTAGTCCTACCAGTCTTGCCTCGAAAATATAACCCAATGCACATTTCTCTCTACTCCTTACTCTTGACACTCCAGTCATGCTGAATTCCTTTCTTCCTTGAATGATCCAAGCTCTCTTCTTCCCATAATTCTTTCTACTTGAAAGGATGACCCGTTAGCTGCTCAATGGATGACTGATCACTCTTCCTCAGGACCCACCTTAAATGTCTTCTCCTCGATTAGGCCTCTTTTGTCTTATCTGTCTGATCCTAAGTGGCCTTTGCTAGGTCCTGATTTTTCCTTTCCTGCCTATACTTCTACAGGCTGTAGTGGTCTTGCCTCTTTAGATTTTCACATGATCAGTCATCTAGCTCCATCCCCTGACAGGTAAATACCATGAAGACTAGCAACATATTTCTTCTTTCACCACTAAATCCCCCAAATCAGGAAAAGTGTTTGCCTCAAATCAGATATTCACTATTTATTGAATAAATGAATATAAAGTGTTCCTAAGTCACTTATTTTTCTTAATTATCCTATGAAATAACAATAAATGAGTGAAATCATAGTTTATAATTACAATTTCAACCCCTGGTTGATACTCATGGCTTTTCAAATTGCGGTCAGGAAAGTTCAGCACATAATTCTAATTGTGCTGGTAAATATAGGAAGTAAGCTGTTGAATGCCAGCTCTCCAAAGACCGCCAATACAACCTGTTGATAAGACAGTTGAGTTTGTTGTTCATAATCAAGTCTCCAGAGTTTTGGTGGTGCCTTGCGGGATAAGGCAAGATAGGAATTTATTAAGAATTGGAAATTTGGTGTAAGGTGGGCCTTTCAGTGGAGAAGTGGTGAAAAGAACTTGATTAGGATTGGGTAAGAAGTAGACACATTTTCTGGACTGATAAACACAAAGAGGAGGATTTTAACAAGGGATTCAAAATATAGTAAGGTGGACACTAAGGGTCTTTTTTGGAGGATGGAGGATTTAAGTTTCAGTCCTCACTGTCCAAGCAGTATGGGGGTAGATGATTTTGATTCTCAGGGTGAATGAAGTTTGGTTTATAGTTATTCTCTCTGGATCCCAGTTTCCCACAACTAAACCAAACCAAAGGTTTAGGAACTGAATGGATTACCTTTCCTCAACCCTCAAAAATATATATTTTAAAAACAAATTCCAGGAAGTAGTTTGCATATGTAATCTGAGGTCGGATGATTTTAAATGGGCAGGAAATATGGACTCCATTCAAATCACTGCGGCTTCTGAGGCAGCCACTAGCAATAAATTAGTAAAAAGAATTCCATTTATACATATTGATCTTCAGTCCAGCCAGAAAAATAATATATGCAACTTTAAAATGTTTCTTTGCATTTTTAAGTATAACGATAAAACACAAAACTTCTGAAGCAATGTAATAAATGGATAAATAATCCGTTTAATACGAGACTTAGTCTACATGTATCTTTTAGTACCTGATATGGGTCAGATATTTTGTACTGCATAGTCTATGAGTACGGAGTGACTTTTGATCCAATAGCTTAGTGAAGGCAACCAAACAATATGGAATTTTGACTGCTTTTCTCCCCTTAAAAATAACATTATGGAGCAAATATACCAAAACCTCAATCAGATATTTTGAAGTTACTTGTAGTCATAAATTAAGATATTCAAACTTCCGTGTCAAAAAGTCTCACTAAACAGTTTTACAGGCACCCATAAATCCTCTCAAGATTAGAATAATTTAGGCAAACCACATGATGTAGCCATTTCTGAAGGCAAAATCAGTCAAATATTGCAATTTCATATCATGCACTTTAATAGAACCTGAGAGTTCGGTGGGATCTTAAAAATTATATGGTACAATAACTTAATATTAGCCAATTTTTAATATACATAATACACTATCTTTTTCTGTCAATTCACAGGTTAAAAGTTGTTACTGGAGCCCTCTGTTTTGCTGCAGTACTGTACATATTTTTCTTAGAAATTAGCTATTTGTGCATATCAGGATTTGTAACTTTAACACATGGTTATGTGAGAAATGTCACTGGGGAAACAGATCAGCCACTTTTAAGGTGCTCTCATATATCTTGGAATGAATGACCTAAAATAATATTAACCCTTGCAACTGGAAAGTTACAAAGCCAAAATTGGAAGGTTTTATTCAATCTTGAATTTTTCCTTTCCAGAGAGATCTTCTATTTATACATACCTAAATTCTTTAAAAATGTACAGGGATACCTGTCTGCATAATAAAGCTGACAACGTTTTGCTACAGTTTGCAGGTGACAAAAATAAATATTAGAAAAAAATTATCTAGTGCAACCGAACTATTGGAAGCTAAAGCTTATCAGGGATAAACAGCTGGCTAGCCATCTAGTTCGCCTGTGGCCAGACTTAGCTCTGAGAATCAGACCTTCTGACGTTTGTCCCACACTACATTTGCTCACAAATCGTGCCTTGACTTCCTGACAACTTTTTTAAAAGTAAAATATTTTAAAAACAAGTATTGCATTTTGGAAAAGCTAGGTTACTGATTTATTCAACATGTTTAGTTTGGAGATGGTTGGATGATAGCACACTGATTTCTGCTTCAGTTCTTAATTAATAGGGTATTATTTCACAATCAAGTGAGACTGTCATGCTGCTCCAGCTGGGGCTCACAGGCCCCTTGGGAAATTTATTTTGGAACAGCTAATCTTTGCAGTAGACTCATTGTCCTTTAACTAAAATTCACTGTGCCCAGGCACATAAGAAGTAGTTTCTGTTAATTGACTAATGATACACACATATGACTCACTTAAAAAAAGTCATTCACACTTTTTTCAGCATTGATGCCTTTAGAGCCTTTAGTTCCTTAGGGCATTTAAACAATGGCAGGTCAAAATGATACTTCCCCAAGAATTTCTTTTACAAAGTTCTTTCAACAGGTTGGAAATCACTGCATAATTCAGGAGATGATCCCTTTTGCAAATGTTAATGACAGTCAGGTTGTGCCTATTAGCTAAATTTACATGAGACTCTGGGCTTGAGTCATAGGGCAGCCCTGTGCCCCTGCAGCTTCACACAAGGAAGGAGGACTGTCATGGCTACAAAGGGGAATGGATACACTCAGTAGCCACTCATGCTGTGTGACTGCATGTTTGTAACAGTGCATTAGAAAAAAAACCTCCCTATGTACGTCTACTGTTGGTTCTTACCTGCTGGTTTATGGCTCTCCAATGCACCATATTTCAACTACCTAATATTTAATACCTACTATTTTTCATGACATTTGGCTTCTTGTAATGAAAACCCTTGTTAGGAACTTCTGAGGTGGAAGAAAATACGAATCTGGGGTGGCAACAAACATGCATTCCCAATTGAAGACCTTGGATTTATGCATACATCTACTCAGTGTTACAGCGAGCTCTAACAGTCACCGCAAAAAATTTCGTGATAATGGTATTATCTAGGAAAATTTGTTCCCCAAATCTGGGAACAAACATTAAAAGTGTTCGATGCCCAACAGTAATTTATTCCTAGTAATTGTAAAGTATGTTTGTGGGTAATAATTAAAAGTAAATTTAAGGGAATGGATTATACATCACCTTTCCGAGCTCTTGCCTCTACCAAGCTACAGAGATATTTTCACCCACTACTACCGATTTTCAAAACTGAAATATTTTTTTCCTCTTTTCCCCTTTCTTCCTTCACCTTTAACTCATATATTTTGTTGTGCTTCCTTCATACATAGGTGGACTGTCAGAATTCTAAAATAGAAGACCTGCTGACCTGTAACTGCACTCAGTCTTCCTAGTTTGTAAGCTCTAAGGGCTCAAATGGAAGGATGGGGATGGTAATAGAGCAAAACTATAATAATCTGCTTATCAGTGTGCCCTGTATTGCCTTTCTTTCCTTCCCTGTCTCATTTCTTCAGACCCTTACAAGTGCTTCTTAGGACACAAACTATTTATATTTAAATCCTTTTCTCAGGGTCCACTTCAGAGTAAACCAAACTAAAAATATATGTATATATTGAATATGATCCTTTGTCAGTTATATGTGTTACAAATATCATCTCCAATTCTGTATCTTGATTTTTCACTTATTGACATCTTGCTTGACAGTTCTGATTTTTTTTTAAAGATTTTATTTATTTATTTGACAGAGAGAGACACAGCGAGAGAGGGAACACAAGCAGAGGGAGTGGGAGAGGGAGAAGCAGGCTTCCCGCGGAGCAGGGAGCCCGACGCGGGGCTCGATCCCAGGACCCTGGGACCATGACCTGAGCCAAAGGCAGACACTTAATCAACTGAGCCACCCGGGCGCCCCCAGAAGTTCTGATTTTTTAAGTGGATAAATTTAACAATCTTGTCCACTAAGAATAGTGCTTTGTGTTTTACTTAGTATTTTCCTAGCGCAAGTTCATGAAAATAATGCCTTACATTATATTCTAGAATTTTATTGGTGTACCTTTCATGTTTAGATTTAAAATCCATCTGGAATTTATTTTTGTGTATGGTGTGAGTAAGGATCAGACTGATCTGTTGGGTTGTTTTTTATTTTCCATATGAATATCCAATTTTCCCAAGTAACCCTTGTTAAGAAGACTGATCTTTTGTGCTTTTGCCATAAATCAAGTTTCCTTATATACACTGGTCTGTTTCTGAGCTGTCTATTCTATTCCAATATCTGTTTGTCTATCTTTGCAAAACTGTCTGGGTTCCCCTTATTCCTTTGATGAAGCAATATTTGGGATCTCAATCCAGTTTAAGTGAACTCATCAGGATTCACTCCCCCTTCGCAAACTTGAGCTCCAATGTGTCTCTTACTAACCTCACTATCAAAAGTGCTGCTGAGTCTCACTTTTGCCCACCACAAAATCAGCAATCATCACCAGGAGAAAAATATCCCCACATGCATTCCTCTAAACTCCCCCAAATCCTGGACTTGTAATTCTCCTATCTTGTTAGCATTTAAGTTACTTATAGACTTTTTAAATGTGTTTTGACCAAAATAATAAATAAATAAATAAATAAATAAATAAATAAATAAATAAATAAATAATAAATGTGTTTTGACCAGATTTTCCCATTATCCTCAGTGGGAATGTTGTTCCAAATTACCTAGTCTGCCATTACCAGAATCAGAATTATTTGTTATCCTTTCACCTTTCACAATATACTTTAATGTTTATTTCTAATTCTCTCACCTTTATGTAATATTTGTCTCCAAACTTTTTATACAATATTTTTAATGCTTCAATATATTACATTGTTTTTTAAACCCAATATAAGGGTTCCATTATTACATTTATAAATCTAGAAATTTTAACAATCTTTCGAAGGAGGCTACTGCCAGTCAGCTAACTAAATTCCCCTAAACAATTTTAAATCAGTTTAATATATTCAATTTTATTTTTTAAGGACTATCAATGAGGAGTCATCACTTTCCCAAGTTCTTAATTCTCTTAGAATATAAATTGAAATAACTAATCAATAGAATATTTTCAAATCTGCACAAAAATAATAAAATGGTTTATTTTATTATCCCCATCGTTAATGTTAAATCTTCCCAGGGTTAAATTTACTAGCCGCTTAAAAAAAACATGGTCTTGAGCAATTTGGCTTTGTCTTCCCACATGAATGTGGAAAGGTGGTCTTACTTGGCTACAAGTTGTTCATCAAAAAGAGTTTTTAACAGGATATTAGATACAGAACTCAGATACGCAGGTTGATGTTTCTCACAATAATGAACAACCAAGCCTTACTGTATAGCCCCTATGTCAGTGGGGATCTTAGGCCATGGCCTCCAATTGGGGTGATCTTAGAGCCCATTTACCATGGATTCATTTTACAGTTTAATTAATTTAGGTCTTATTTTAGTCTCTAACCCTCCTGTCAAGTTGCTTTATCACTCAATGTTAAATTAATTAGTTAAATCTAATCTACTTTTGTCTAATTTTATGCTGAATTATTTTCAAAATATTTCTATGCGGCAGGACCACAGTTTTTATAGATATTCAAATGACATCGAGTTTAATTCTCCAAATCTTTCACAGAATTATCACATTATCCATTTGTAACACTAAATTATAAAAAGGACGAGTTATACCTCTACTCTCATATTGCCTAGGTTAATAACATTCATATTCTATTTTGTCACCATATTTAAATATTCCATATTTGTTTTATAGGTGACTCTAAATACTAAAAATGAATACATGGTATTTCCATTATCATAAACCAGAAACATACTTGGATAACCTTTTTTTCTCATTGTGTAAAACATCACAATCTTTGTCCCATGTACAAATGTACCTAACATACTGGTAAAACTAGCACTCTTTCTTTACATTGCACTAGATCTTTGAAATCATATCACCATTTTATTTAATTCTGAACCATGTATTTCTCATGGAGCATCCCCCCTTCTCCCAAAACTAACTGGCTTTCTCTCCCCTTTGTGAGATAAGCAGCAGATGCTATTTCACCATGTCATTAATACCTTCCAGCTTTTTAGTTGATTTTTCTGTTGCTAGGATCCATTCCATTCCTCTTGTTGAAGACATTCTTCTTGGAGCCAACTGACTTCCTGTTCTAATTTGGAAGAATTCCTTTCTTTTTTTTATTAGGTTTTATTTTAAGAAAAATGCATAAAAGTATAAATAACAATATAAAAAACCCATATCGCCTACACCCAGAATTAATAACTGTTTGTCACATGCCTTATTTTCTTTCAATTAAATAGATTAAAGCATACTGGATAAACATAATCCCTCATTCATCTCCAGTCCCCCAGCCCATTCTTCTACCTATTGCACACACACCCACAATTGCTGCCACGAATTTAGTTTTTTTGTATTTTTCCAATCAATGTTCATACTGCTCAACATTTATGTAAGCTTTAATAATATGAAATATTGTCTGAAGCTATGTTTCTCATTTATATATAGTGAAGAGCGGGGTGTTTTAGTTTTTAATTTTGTGTTTTCCACAATCTGTTGCAGACCATATATCATGCTATTGTTTGTCTGATACATACAACTACATTCAACTCACTAGGGAATTCAGTCACACCTACACTAGTCTATATGTCATTGTTTATTGAAACAAATCCACTGATTCCATACTTAGATATCATGGCACCACCAAACTGCTATAAAATTTCTAAACACAGGGGCCCTTGGGTGGCTCAGTTCATTAAGTGTCCGGCTCTTGATTTCAACTCAGGTCGTTATCTCAGGATTATGAGATTGAGCTTGTTGGGCTCTGCACTCAGCTGGCAGTCTGCTTGAGATTCTCCCTCTCCCTCTGCCCCTACCCCCTGCTTGTGCTCTCTCTCACTCTCTCAAATAAATAAATAAATGAATAAATCTATCTTTAAAAAAAATTTCTAAACACATTCCCACTTTCTAATAATAGACCATAACAGACAGTTCACAAATCTACACTGATCCTCACATTTTGAGTAGCAGTGTCTAGAAGATGTTTTTTAATTTACTTTAATAGTTCAATACTAAATATACATTTTGACAAGTTGATTTTTTTTCACTTAGCACTGTTTTTTACTAGTGCATTTAGTTATCTTTATATCTGATATGATAATATCCACTATTGATAGACATTTTGATTGTTTCCAGTATTTTGCTTTAACAAGCAACATCGTGACATTAAGTATTTGAGTGTCTAATATGCCAGATCCTATTAAAGGGCCTATTTATAGAAGGAGGTAGACAAGGTTGTTGCCCTTTGGCTGTTTACATTCTATTTGGGAGAGACAGAAAGTACAAATAGCTACAAATAAATAATTTCAGAGAGTGATATAGCCATGAGCAAAATGAAACACTGATGTGACAATAACTGTGGATGGGAAGAAGTGCTAATTTAGACTGGACAGTTAGGGAAGGCCTCACAGTAGAAGCAATGTTTGCACTAACACTGATGACAAGAAGAACCAGCCATATGAAGATCTTCTGTAGATTCAGGAAAGTGCCAGAGCAAAAACTGCAAGGCTGGCATAAGCTCCTTATTTGGGCTTCTTACTATAATAAGATGCAGAATTTGTCATAGTAAATGGCTAAAAATGGAACTGCTGAGTCATACGGAATGTACACATAATTTTTCAAGATCCTCTTACATTGTTTTCTACATGGTTTTTCCAAATTACATTCCTACCCTGAGGTCTTAATTTCCCACCATTTCACACAATATACATTTAAAATTTTTGTCAATAGGATGTAAAATGTTATCTCAATGTTGTATAAAGTTTCATTTTATTAATTATTCTAAAGTTTGAGCATCTTCTTATTTTTGGTGAGTGAGAGAGGGAGATAAAAGTCATCTCTTCTATAAATTGCCTTTTTATTTTCTTTGTTCCTTTTTAGTTGGGTTGTTTATCTTTGTTTTATTATTTAGGAAATATTTGTTTTTTAAGCTTGGGTTATTAATGCATATTTACATATAATAAAATTCACCCAAAAATTCACCCATTTTAAGCATAAAATTGAATGGGTTTTTACAAATAAGTAATTATTTAACAAACACCACAATCAAGAGATGAAATATTTTCCTTATCCCAAAAAGTTCCTTGTGCCCATTTGCAGGCAATGCCCTCCCCCTTTTCCAGTTCTCTGACAACCACTGTTTTATTTTGTTTATTTGTGGGTTTTGATTATTTTCCCTGGGCCCTAACAATCTTCCAAAAGAAGCTTTCCCACCATTTCCTTTTAATTGAAAAATGTCCAAAGGCAGGACCTAAACCTACCCCCCTGGGTTCTTTTGTCTTAGATTTGGACCAATCCTGGATTCCCTTACCAATATTAGGTTTGGCTAATGGGAGGCTAAAGCTCTCTCTGAGTGATCCCTTCTTTTTAGCTCTAGTTCTCATGGAACTTCAATAACACTTTTTAACTTTTAGCCAAACACTTGAGGACTCTGCCTTAGCTTTCACTTCCTGCTTACACAGAGCCTCAAAAAACAACCAGCCTCAACAAACAACAACCAGGTGAAAAGTTAGAGCCTTACGGGTTTTTTTTGAGCATGCTCATATGCTTATGCATGTTCATGGCCTCATAGACTCCCAAGAATATATTAGCATTTTTCAAAGTCCCTATGGAAATCATTCCCCCATTTTCCTTTTTGGTTTTATGGTCAGTCTCCATAACAGTTATCCACTGCTTCAGGGAGCTATGAAATTAAGCAATTCCTGTGATTGTTTTTGAGGAACATCCTCAAAGCAGAGGTTTTTTGCACTGGTGATCTCTGAGTTCAAATAAACAGTTTTGCAAGTGGGGTCTTCCAGTGGACTGACAAACAGGACAAATAATGACAGTGCTCTAGTAACAGGTCTTTAAAGGAGTTTCAACCCCCTTCTATCCCTTCCAGTTTGCTGCCAGGCTGCTGGGTTTCACTGTGACTGCAGACTGTTGGTTTTCAAGTCTACCACAGAGCTGAAGACCAGAGGATGGAGCTATAATAAATTAAAACATCACAAAGCTCTCTGCTCTTACTGAGATTCAGCCACTTTTCCTGAGTAAATGCGCTCCAGATTGCTACCAGCCTTTTATCAAATTCCAGAGTTCTGAAAATTCTGATTCTGACAATTTTTGCCAGTTTTCTCATTGCTTTTATGGAGAGAATTTTCTGCCATTTTCACTAAAGTCATAAAATCAATTTAACAATGCCCAATTATCTAGATAATTCAAGTTAACATCATATTGCCCCACTCTAAATTTCTTTGTTGACAAAAAGAAGGATTTTTTCCTTCCTCTTCTAGATATGAATTATTGTTGTGATTGATTATGCAGAAATCTCTTGTTAATAGCTAATTGTGCACCTGGCATGAGCTACATAGTTGATGGAGATTGTGTTTGAAGTACAATTTCTTTGGAGTTACAAAAAACAAGAGCATAAATGCTATTTTAATAGCATTTAATAGAAACCATCTATATATATAGTTGACCCTTGAACAATACAGGTTTGAACTGAACAGGTCTACTTATGGGCAGATTTTTTTTTTTATAAATACAATACTATAAACGTATTTTCTCATCCTTATGATTCCCTTAATAACGTTTTCTTTTCTCTAGCTTACTTCATTGTAACAATACAGTATATAATACACATAACATACAATATATGTGTAAGCTGTTTATGTTATCAGTAAGACTTCTGGTCAACAATAGGCTATTAGTAGTTAAGTTTTGGGGGAGTCGAGTGTTATACACAGATTTTTGATGGCAGAGGTGTCAGTTCTCCTAAGCCCCACATTTTTCAAGGGTCAACAATAGTTTTTTCTTTAATAAAAACAAAACCTAGCTGACAGAATGATTTTCTTTGTCCTAAAATTCCAATATTCTGATTTCAATTGGCATGTGTCAAATGTATTTAGTGATAATAGTAAGGCAATAATTATAATGGTCCAGGCAAAGAAAAGTGACAACTTGAACTAAGGTTCTGATGATATAACTAGACTTGGACAGGGAAATATTAATTATAATCAATTATAGAATTAATTTCTATTTGTAAATGAAATAGGTCATAAATTGGATTTATGTTGGAGTTAGGGGGAGGTGACAAGCTGACCCCTAAATTTGGGGTACAGGTAAATGTATGAATGATGGTCAGAAAAGAGGTATAGGCTAATACATCATTATATTCTTAATTGAGCTCATGATCTTTTTAAATATAGCACATTTAACAGTGGCTTTCCATCTTTTTTTTCTTATTCTACTATACTTCATATGTAAATATGTGCAAGAATAATTCCATGGGCATACCTAACAAGAGGCATACCACAATATACTCTCCATCTCATATTTTAGTCTCTCAAGAACTTTTATGACTAAGCAGAAAACTCATACTGACTACTGTGTCCTCCTACTCACTCCCCACTTCATCCTCACCACTAATAACATTAGACATCTGTTCTAGATCTTTAAATTTGCCTGTGTTGATCTCAACCAGAAATACTCAGGGGGAATAGGAAGTGAAGAACAAAATCTTTACTCTTCTACACTAAGTTCTCCTTAACTGGGATCTTGAGATACACAGTTGTATGGCAAGTGAATTTTGAAAAAAGAGTAGAGATTAGAGTACATGATTTGTGCATGATTCAAAATCTATTTTATCTAAGTAGTAATTCAACTTCCAAATCTGTGTTTAGCCATAAGAGTGTTTCACATGTAACCATATGTATCACAATAGAAAAAATGTGAAGAACCACCATTATCAGGCAAATCTAGATTGTTTTCAAAATCTTAGTGTGGTTTCACCAGGAAAAATGGGTCCAACATTAAAATGTTTCTACCTCTATTTTTTTAAATGTCAATTTTTAAGTTTATTACAAAGGCTATCAATAACTGTCCAATGTCCTCTGAGTTATCTAATTCCTTTTTTTTTTAAGATTTTATTTATTTATTTGACAGAGAGAGAGAGAGAGACAGCAAGAGAGTGAACACAAGCAGGGGGAGTGGGAGAGGGAGAAGCAGGCTTCCTGCTGAGCAGGGAGCCCGATGCAGGGCTTGATCCCAGGACCCTGGGATCATGACCTGAGTCGAAGACAGACGCTTAACGACTGAGCTACCCAGGCGCCCCTATATAATTCTTTCAATTCCTCAAAAAATGAAGTTCATGGGGCACCTGGGTGGTTCAGTCGTTAAGTGTCTGCCTTCAACTCAGGTCATGATCCCAGGGTCCTGGGATCAGGCCCTGTGTTGGTCTCCCTGCTCCACTGGAAGCCTGCTTCTCCCTCTCCCACCCTCCCTGCTTGTGTTCCTGCTCTTGCTATCACTCTTTCTGTCAAATAAATAAATAAAATCTTTTTAAAAAAATGAAGTTCATGGCTAATGAGATAACAGTGATCTCCATTTCAAATCATAGTCCAGAATTTAGTGTGCCCTGCCAATCTAGGAAATGAGTATAGTGTGTGCCCACAAAATCTCCCTGAACAATAGTGGTGGGATAGAGGTACACAGTAACCTCTTGGTTTTGCTGATAAGCCAAGCAAATGTGGTAATCTAGTGCCCACCTTCTGGTTTCTTTGCTATGGTCCCTGAAAACCCATTGAGACCCCAGAAAACTAAGGAGGTAAATTGCAGAATTTGGCACAACTTGATTATAATCTAATCTATATATAATCTATATATCCAACTGGGCTAGCTTGGATAAGAAATGATTTAAGGAAGCTAGCAGCTAGCTAGCAGAGAGCTAAATTATTTTTAATTGATCTAATATATTTTTCATTTGAATTATGCTGACTTCTCAGGCCAGTCTCCAAGCATATCCCTTTTTTCTCCTGAAATGAGGACATTTAAAGAGGAGATGTTCGCCAAGGAACACATTATTCACACTACTTGGTCCTCATTTGATTCCCAGGGGCTTCAGAGATCTATGGAATGACAGAGGACTGGGTACACCCAACATACATTCAATGGGAGTAAGTGGGAAAAAAGCAGGTAAAACTGTTCTCTGTGCAAAAGACAAATAAAGGTTAATTTCCACTAGAAAACTTTAAAGAAAAAAAGTAGTTATCAATTCAAATTTCTTAACAGCAAATTCTTCTGATGCATGGTAGCCTTGATCTGATGTATTTTGCCAACACCTTCAAACCCAGAGAAAATACTCCTCCTTTATGATCGTTTCCCCCATCCCTGCTAGAAGACTCAGCCACCCTCTGCTCTGGACCCCCAAAACCACTGTCCATTTTTCTAACATGTATTCCACTATGATATACTTGTGTGATTGTCTACTTAGCAATGTACTTGAGTAGGCAATGCATTTGCAAACTTGTAAAAGACTTCATAAAGAATGAGCAGTTGGTTTGCACCTTCTCATTTTTAAAAAGTGAATCATGAACTTCATCATCAGAGCCAAATGAGAGCCCTTTAGTTCAAGCTGAATCCTCACAGGACTTATACAAAATAATGCTTTTCTTGGAGTTTGGCCTACATTTTTCAGGTGGCAGCGGTTTTCTCATCAGACTGACATTTTTCAAACAACTGGTGTCAACTGCCACTTTGTAAATAAAATATAAGCTTCATTTTGAGCCAGTTACAAGGAATTTAATAACCTCATTTGTTAAGAAGAACTACCCAAGTCACAGTCAGTTCTTGAACTGGTCACTTTTAAAAGAGTGGGTGCCAAATAATGGGCTTGTTAAATAGTAAATGTCAAAAACAGATTTCTAATGTGACTAACAGGTGTTCACTGAAGCAAAAAGCAAATATTTGAACCCAGTGGAATACTAATCTAATATAAATATGTTTATGCTAGCAAAAACTAAATCTAGATTAAAAAGCACATTTTTTTAAAAATAGTAATCTCATATAAATATGCTTATACTAGAAAATGTTAAAATTTAGATGAATGGCATTTTTTAAAATGTAAGCTATGCATATTTTCATATATAATAATGCAAAGTTTCATCTAATTTAAATTGCTTTTAAACCTCAGTCTGCTTTCAGGATTATAGTCTTTCGATTAGTAAATATCAGACTATTCCCACACAAATTAAAAAGGAGAATTGGTTTAATTTCCAACACTTATAGAGATTTCTGACAGGCATTTGGACTGAATTTCTTTTTTTTTTTTTTAAACAAGCTGTGGCCAGTTTTATTAAAGAAAAATTATGCGTGATTTACTTTTCACCAGTCTGTTCTGGCATGCTTCGAATGATATCAGAATCACCTGGATCAATGATAGCCAGTGTGCATACTCTGTAGTATTTCCCACATGCTGTGCCCAATTCAATATTATTGCCACTGTAGTGATGGACACCAGTTTTGGCCAACATGGCATAGTATTCTATTTCAGATTTCCTCAAGGCTGGGCAGTTGTTGGCGAGGATGACCAGTTTCGCTTTGCCATGTCTGATCATTTTCAGAGTCTGCTTGTACCCCAGCACGTACTTTCCACTTTTCATAACAAGCTGGAGCCTGGAGTTGACCGACTCCAGCGACTTTTTTGTCTTCTTTGCGGCCACCAGCTTCCTGCCTTAGATGCGGGACGGCCCCAACCTAAAACCAGCCGCCAAAATGGCCCTGGAGTGAACTTCTTAAGAGACAGTTAAAGGAAACAATGGATACAGAAAGAACAATTAAGTGGTTGAAGTAAAGGCTCAGAGCAAAGAGAGATGAGCTACAAATTCTACTTCCCACGCCTATTAGCTCTAAGACTTGACATGTTATTCAACCTTCATAAACCTCCATTTTCTTTATCTGTAAAACAGATGTAAAAGCACTTAATTCACTGGATTGTCTCAAGGATTAAATTAGACATCATTTGCAAAATTCTTCACCCCTGAGTCTAGTCAATAGCAAGCACCAAGTAAATGAGACCTTTCACTATAACTGCAATTGCTTTGCATATATACTAGCCATTAACTCTTACTGGAAGATATTTCCAGATGCTTGGTGTATTCGTGCACCGTAATCTTAGAAAAATAGTGTATTCTCTTTTATTGTACTCACTCCCATTTCCTTTATCAAGATTAATTTAATTCCTCTTTTGCCATTGTACTAAAATTTTCCAAATTTAAGAGTGTTTCTTCTACACTATTCTTGTCTTCCTGATGCTGAATAGTATTACAGTTCTTTACAAGTGAAGGTACTTAATTCCATTAATTTCCTAAATTTCCTCTTTTAAGAAACTTCATGTTTCCCAAACCTTTTAGGATTCCTAAAACATCTATTTACTAATTATATGCTGTCTGTTATTATTAAATTATTCAAAGCTTTTCAAAAAAGCTGATTGAAGAAGTAAACTCACTCAACTCCAGGATGATGCTGGGTTATCCCGACCTTGTGTTAAACTTCAAGTAGAAATTCAGTTAGATTTTTTGGAGCCAAAAAGAAGTTCTTCACTCAGTAATCCCCAAATCACTAGGGGGGTTATCATCAATTCAGTGCCCCATTAAGAACTGCTTTCCCAGTCAGCCTGCATAAGCTAATGTTTTGGAGAAGATATTTTGTTCTCTGTTCTAGAAAACTATCCTTATTTTCTTACATTTGGAGAGAAAAAAATGTCAAAAGCCCCAAAGATTAAGAAAAGTGCTGAATGAAGTCCTAGGTTCAGATTGCTTTTCTGAGAGTCTTTATTTTTTCATGCACTTGGTTTTCATGACTTCTCCCTCCATTTCACTCTTGGTTCACTGTCTTTGGAAAAGCAGTCAAAATCCTTCCCTGTGTCATGACATAGGTTTGCCTTTTTGCATTTTGACCCTTATGAAAGCATTTTTGTTATCTAGTCTCAGACATGCAGTTGCCAACCTCAAAAAAAATAAAAAATCATCTTAAATGGGAGTGAGCATTTCTGACCTTTGGGAAGGAAAAAAAAAGCTTTAGATATCTTGGTAAATGGGAAGAAGCATGAGGATGAGATCAAACAGCACCGCTTCCCTGGACACAGGAGAGACTGTCTCTACCAGCCATCACTTCTGTAGTTCAGCTGGGTAGGGTAGGGTGAGGGTGGAGGACAGCCAACTCAAGAACATTCTTGTCACTACTGTGCGGGTTTCTCCTGATAAATGGTGCTCTTCCTGCAGCAACTAATTTTCTTCATCCATTCTCTTTGCCTGATCCTCAGCCCACCACTCTTTCATTTTTTAAAAAGTCTTGGCAAAGGTACAGTGAGTGAAAGTCATTGAAATCCCATAGGGGATCTAAACAGGAAGTGGCAGGGGTGCCAGGGTGGCTCAGTTGTTAAGCATCTGCCTTCAGCTCAGGTCATGATCCTAGGGTCCTGAGATCAAGCCCCGCATCGAGCCCCACATTGGGCTTCCTGCTCTGCAGGAGGCCTGCTTCTCCCCCTCCCACTCCCCCTGCTTGTGTTCCCTCTCTCGCTGTGTCTCTCTCTGTCAAATAAATAAATAAAATCTTTAAAAAATAAAAAGTAGATAAACAGGAAATGGCATAAAGCTGTGGGGTCTTAAACATCATTTCCCCTTTCTTAACACCGATTTTTTAACCTATAATGAGTGGTGCAAAAGAAGAACTCTGAGGCTACTTTCAGTTCTGGCATTTTATCTTTTTTGTTTTATTTATTTTATGGGTATTTTACTCTAAAGTTTTCGAGTACATTGTCATTTGTAATTTATATTGCTGAACTGCACAAAAATACAGATACACACACATACACAAAGCTTAAATCTCTCTGTTAATGAACTTTCCAACCAATGCTCAATGTGAAGACACCTTCACATGTGATGGGATGTACCTTCACCAGTTCAGACTCTCATTTAACAGACCAGGGTCATGGATACTGGAATTGCAGTCCAAGAGCCTAAAATGGAGACTCCTGGACATCTGGCAACTTTTACTTTATAAATTACCATGTTCATGTGGTATTCTCAGAAAGGCTCCCATTGTTATTTACTCCTCAGTACTCATTGCTAAAGATCAAAAGAGCCAAAACACCAAAATGTCAAGTCCAGGGAGCAATGTTTCAAGAAAATTTATTTTTGTACCAATTTAACTTTTCTCTGAATTTGAAGAACAAGGGTGTGGGCCTGACATCAGACCACTATGTTAAATGAGATTCATCCAGTTCTAATTACTACTCCCTAGTACAAGACCTAAGGACGCCATGCTACTCTTGGCACATCTAAGTTACCGGCTGGACAGACTGTACTAAACAAAGAAATCTCCCTAATTACAAACTATTTAAAACAAAGCAAAACAAAACAAAAAGACCTGTACTACAACTCTGAAATTTGTATTAGTGTAAAGAATTTGAGTAAGGGCAAGGAGAGGAGACTCTGGCTGTTTATAACATTTCTATGGTCTATTTCTTCTGAAAAACTTAGAATGTCAGGAGCTTTGTCCTGTGGTAATGACTTGAGCAGCTTTGTTTTGCTTTGTTTCTTTTTTCTTTTGCAATCTCTTCCTTTCATCTACTCAGTGAAATACAGCTGAGAAGTAGTTCTGTGTACATGGGTGGCAGTTTCTGAAGCCTCCGTTTCCACAACCTATTCCAAATATGTTGTCTTTTTAAAAGACTTTCACTTCTTTTCTGCTTGATAATTGCAGTATTTGTCTTTTACACGATCTGTTTTGCTTATTTTCTTTGATTTGTTTGTCTCATGATCTGACCATTTTAGTCTCGTGATGGGGGAGGGGAGGACACCTAAAAATGTACAGACTTATCCTTATGAAGCCTACTATGTGCAGAGAGCTGGACCAGCAAACCTCCCACACACAAAGAAAGTATATGAAGACATTGAGCAATAAGTGGCAAGGGTATTAGGTTCAACGGAAGGCTAGGTAAAAGAAGAAACCTCACAACATCTGATCTATTATGAAGACATTGTTAAAGTCCTGGGGATAGGCTCATCCTCACTCTGGGAATCAAGCTTGCCCTGTAAAGCCATAAAAAACAAAGACTTCAAAATATTAGTCCTGAAGCTGCGAGAAGCTCCTACTGTAGAACAGACTTACCAAAACTTTTGATAGCCTCCAATTCTGCTCCACTTATCCACATGAAAGTGCATTTTCTCAGCTTAGAATATTCTTCTCTTTCCGAGAGTAAGGACTTTCAAACGTCAAAAGTTCTGTAATATACCTCATTGTACTTATGAGGCTAGGAATAAGTATATAATGTTAACCTGAAGAGCCCCACAGGCCATGGAGCTAAAACAAAAGTGCATGATATTGGTTACAACATGCATTTTATTCATGTGCTTTAAAATAGGTAGTTGGTGGGGCGCCTCGGTGGCTCAGTCGTTAAGCTTCTGCCTTCGGCTCAGGTCATGATCTCAGGGTCCTGGGATCGAGCCCCACATCAGGCTCCCTGCTCAGCAGGAAGCCTGCTTCTCCCTCTCTTTCTCCCACTGCTTCTGTTCCCTCTCTGTGTCTCTCTCTGTCCAATAAATAAATAAAAAAAAATCTTAAAAAAAAAAAATTTTAAATAGGTAGTTGGTGAAAGGGAGGTCATACCTAATTTTTCCCCAAACCATGAGATTTCTTGGGCATGGGGATGCTGAAGATGACCCTCTGAGAATGGGAGTGAAACAAGGGGAAGTATGATCAGGACATCTAACCTGGGGTTGAGGCTGCTTGTAGAGAAATGGTTGTAGGTCAAAAAGCATGAGTTGAAAAGCTGAGCATGACACAATAGGCAGCCTACCAAGTTTCAAATGAACCGTAGTTTACAACTTAGCATTCCATCATGGTTGACTATTTTTAAAGCATCATAACACTTATAAAGGTGTTAATCACATTTGTTTGGCTTACTAATTTGAAGTCTGGTACTTGAGTTACAAAGATACCATTTAATTTCTCCAAAAATATAAAAATCAGACTTTTGTAGCCCATAATAGGAAACCATCAGAGGAAAAAGTGTACATTCTCTAGAGCAGAGGTTCTCTAAGAGTTATCCCCGAGTCAGCAGCATTAGTTGGGAACTTGTTAAAAATGAAAATTCTAACAGAAGCAGAAGCAGAAACTCTAGGGGTGGGACCTATCAATTTCTGTTGTAACAAACCCTTCAGCTAAGGTTTGAGAACCACTGCTCAATGATAGGTAAAAACAGCATACTTTAAAGTTCAATTGTTAAAAGGCCAAGATTTTAAATCAATTTGTAAAGTTTTTGCTGTGTTTACACTGTTGCTGTGAAAGGTGTAAATCCTGGCCTAAAGGAGCAATTTCAGCAATGCATACAAAACAATTAAAGAACAGGTCAAGACAGGGTGCCATCAAGGAACCAAACCAAATGCCTGAGGAGCACTGTGAGGAGGCAGGAAGGAGATAAAGCCAATATGGTCTGGAGGCATCCACAAAGAGTACTGTGATGGGGTCCTTATAGGAGACTTGCCTAATAAACCAGCATTTCTAATTCATGAGAGAATGCTTACTCCAATTACCAAAAAATAAAAAGAAGAAGAAGAAGAAGAAGAAAGAAAAGATGACTCTGTGCCCCATCACATCCATACAATGCCCTCCTCTAGGCACAAACTGACAACCCTTTTCAGCCTCTATTCAGCCTCTACTTTCTGTCCCCAGTGTAGCAGAGTTTACAGTCCATCAAGGATTGAAAGCTGATCACCTTCTGGCTGGGTGGCCTCTGGCAACATCTAAAACCAAGTGGCTCCAGAGAACTCCCAAGTCTGAGGAGGACTGTAGGAAAACTGAAGAAGTAAGCTGGGGCTGCTTCCAGTCAGAACCCTTCTAGAATTCCACAGCCACTCTTCCTTTGGGCAGTGTTTAGAGCTGCTAAGCAGACGGCGAGAAGAGCTCGCTCCACTGTGGGGCAAAACTGGTGACAAAGGCACTTTCCACCCTGAGTGACACAACCATGAGGCAAAACCAAAAATTGGCCCAGGGTGTGAGAACATGGCCTAGTCAAACCTGTCCAATCCTCTTTCTAGACAGTGGCAGTAAGGAATGTACCAGAAAATGGCATGCCAGCCCCTCTTGGCTTTGCAATGAGTGTTGAGGAAGCACTCGTGTTTCCTTGAACTCCCCGTATGTGTTGTTAAATGCAACTCTAACTAAATACTTTTGATGCTACCTATGTTTCCACAGACAGAGGGCCAGGATTTCCATAAACACAACTTACTGGATTGTAATGGGCTTTTGTACTGACAGGCCCATACCATAAATCCACATAAGTTTTTGATAGATTAAGGGAGTCATGCCTTACTTTAATGTTTTCCAAAGTGTGGACTGATGACCATCTATATAAGAATCCCTCAGGGTCTTCTATAAAAAGCAGGTTCTCAGGTCCCATTCCAGATGGATAAAATCAGAAATGTCTTAGGGTAGAAGTCAGGAATCTGCATTTTTTAACAAAACCCCCAAGTGATCTACATGTCCATTAAAGTTTAAAACATGGTTAGCTTGCCTTAACAGTCAAATCAACTTTGCAAAAGCCCAATCATAACCATATGCATTCATTATTGGTATATGCTTTCCCTTGGCAATGATACAATAATGAGACAGATGGACAGAGAGAGAAGGAGAGAAATTTTGAGGGAGGGCATAAACAGGCAAGAGCACTAAAGTATAGAAGAACTGAAATGGAGTAAAAGAGACAGTGAAAAGTAGTTTCCTGTGGCCATTGTAACAAGTTCCCACAAATGGGAGGCTAAAAACAATAGAAATGTATTCTCTCAGTTCTGAAAGCCAGGAGACCAAAATCAAGATGTCACAGAGCCAGTCCCTCCAAAGGCTGTAGGGAAAAATCCTTCCTTGCCTCTGCAAGCTTCTGCTGGCTCTTGGCAATTGTTGCTTTATGGCTGCAGGGCTCCAGTCTCTGCCTCATGGTCACACTGCCTCCTCCTCTTCTCTGTGTGTCTTCTCATTGTCTCTCTCTCCTAAGAATACTTATGATTGCATTTTGAATGCAGGATAAGCTCCTCCTCTCAAGATCCTCAACTTAATTACATCAGCAAAGATCCTTTTTCCAAATAAGGTCACATTACAAGTTCTGGGGATTAGGACATAGACATATCTTTTGTGGGAGCTATCATTTCAGCCCACTACAGAAACAACAAAAAGCAAAAGTAGTGAGAAGCAAATACAGACAGAAAGCAGTAGCTTCCCTGCCATGGGCACATTTATCCAAGGAGGTGGGGGTGTCTCGGATTGTAGATGAAACCTGGTGCCCACAGATACTGAAGTTTAAACGAGTAGAAAGGATTTCTCTATGTCCTGGCTCTTTGTTCACATGCTTCTGTGTTTCACATAAAACTGAGTAAGTTCAACTCCTCTTGAGGCCAGTAATGATTTGGTCAAAGGGAAATTACAACCTGAAAAAGGTAAGTACAAGTAGTCAGGTGCAATGTTAATTAGCCTGTGTAAGAAGAATTCTGGAAATGTGATGTTCACATAGCAATAAAACATCTGTCAGCGTGCCAACCATTTCCCTCATCCTTGGAGAGACTTGGGAAGGAGGGTACCTGAAATGAAAACTTCAGCCTCTTATACTTGCCAAATCTTCTCACTTGGAAAACTTACTCCACACTAAAGCATACTAAAATCATGTGAGCCAGGCAGTAAAATCTCATTGTGCAAATCCAATGTCCTATTTGCAATCAGTCAGTAACACTTGGTGTAAATTATTTTTGAGTAGGGAAAACTGCTTCAGAAGTATAAGGACCCACAATATAATTTATGTCTAAGATACAAAAAAATTTAGAAAGTGCCACTTTAATATTCTGGTTCCAAAAATCTTGCCAATGCAAGGAAGTCACTATAGGATAAAAATGGAAAATCACATGATATCGTTGCATGTCACATGTGACTCATTCAATACTCAATGGTGTGCAGCCTAAAACACAGTTCCTCAGAATTCTGCTACTTCTAATTAAATAAATCACAAGACAGGATTTTCTATGTATTGGGCATTACATCATTCATTAATGCATATAAAGATAGAGAGAGAGGAGGCGGCTGGGTGGCTCAGTCGGTTAAAGGTCTGCCTTCAACTCAGATCATGATCCCAGGGTCCTGGGATCAAGCCCCATGTCGGGCTCCCTGCTCAGCGGGGAGTCCACTTGTCCCTCTCTCTCTACCCCTGCTCCTGCTCTCTCTCTTACTCACTCTCCCTCAGATAAATAAATAAAATCTTAAAAGAGAGAGAGAGAGAGAATCCTGTGCCCAAGGGAATCCTGGTGAGATGATAAAACATCTTTCAGACCTTTCTGGAAACTTCTAGGTCCTGAGCCCTTACTGGGAACTCTCTGTACTTCAACACTAGACACTGGCAAATCCTGCTCATGGCTCAACTCTTCCAGTGGCAAGAGGGCAAGGAGAGTGAAATGGATAGAACTAGCCAAGCCAACTGTGGGCATTTAGGGTCTTATTAACCTAGTGTAATTGGGAAGAATTTTTATCATTTTTTAAATTTGATGTGTTCACCTAAGGATAGTCTTATTGCTAATGATTCTAACAACTGTTTGCTGAGAACAAGTGATGCCTCATCTTTTACACGCTGTTTCACTTAATTCCCCAACTCTAAGAGATAGAGGCTGACTGCAATCTTACAGAGAATGAAACTGAGACTCACAGAGGTTAAGCCACCTACCCAAATGCACACAGTTAGGACAGAGAGAACCAGGGTTCACTTCTGATCAGTCTAATACCAGACCTAGGTTCTTCTGTTTGGTTCCCACTGAAGCAATTTCTTTCCCTGCCGAGATATCACTTTGAATTATTCCTCGTTTTCTGGTGCTGCTGGCACAGGTGCTACATGATACACTCATCTGATGTGATTAATTTTTCTTTTCAGGCCCTTTGATATGGATTTGTATTTCAGATCTGTGTAACCTACAGACTTCCTGTAGGTTGTACAGGAAGTACATGCATATCTTTATATGCATTAATGAATGATGTAATGCCCAATACATAGAAAATCCTGTATAGTTGTACATCTTGGCTTCCTTCCTTTTTTGGGTCTATAGTGCACATATCTAAATCCTCATCTACTCTCTTACACAAAAATACCACCCTTCCCAGAAGTAAGATAAACTCTGTGGAAACTGGTCATTCTACCTTTGAAGGCAGTCATCTAAGCCATACCATCATCTCGGGTCCTTTAGAGGAAGAAACATTTTCTTCCAGCATCAGTCTGCTTTTTGAAAAATTACAAAGCAGGTTTGGTCATGGGGCCATCACATTGGCCAGACTTCTACACCTCCTTTAGCACCCAGAACCTTGAGGCCCAAGTTATTTTGGAGGAATTATCCCCTGCTAACATTCTGTATGAACTTTAATTCTTTCACAAGCCTCTCCTGTACATTGCTACCTTCTTAGCTACCTGTCTGGTAAATTATTCTTCTGCTAAGTGCTTAATAGCCCATAATTTATTGTTGCTTCCCAGAGAAAAATGTCTTCAACTTAAGTTTTGCAAAACAGTCTCTAAATGTGGAATTTCAGTTATTCGGGCAGGCCAACGAAGGAGGTAATTTTGGCAAAATTGTCTAAAAGAATGGGATTTTAGAGCTCTAACCTTAGAAAGCAGTAATTTTACTTCTCCCTGCAGCCCTTGTTTCATAGCTAGGAAATTAAAGCTAAGAGTGGAGAAATTTACCCCAAACAAAACAGAATGCAATCGAGGTCTCCTGTTTAGTGACTTTCGATGAACACGAACAATTTTTCCAATTCCTCCTAAATCATGCCAAGTCAGCAGCTGTTTATTCCCACCTTAGATCTGCCACCTCACATAAGTATCCAAATATCTTACCTAAAATTGACAGCTTCAACTTTTTTCATAGTACCAAGCATCAAAAAGGTATTCAGACAACATAATATTTCTATTGGAACCTTCAAGGAGTCCTAGTTCAACATTAATAAATAAAATGTTTCTAAGCAAAAGATGAAAACTTACAATCTCTGTGTTTTCTTTTGTTAAGATAGAAGACTTCATGAATATAGATCAAGTCATTTTAAAAGCCAATTAAGTTGGCCCAGCTCAGGTTCTGCTCATAAAGCTAGCTCAGCTGTATGGCACTTTGTTCTGTTTGGTCTGTGTTAATTCTGCACAGTTAGTGGGGTGGTTTTTTATCTGTCATCACGTAGCTGGGAGACATAAGCCATGTCTGTTGGGATTCTTGCTGCCCAGCTCCCAAATGTCTCTTCAATGTCTTTTAGAAGACTTTCCTAGCAAGTGATGAATACTGCAAGAAGGGACAGTGGGAAGGGGAAATTGGTAAGAACTTGGAATGGGAATTAAAGGCGAGAAAATTCTAGAAGAATGGAGGTGAGGGTTAGGCAGGTGGTAGAGAAAACCAAAGACATGGTGTGAACATACCTGGATTCTGCTATTTAAGTGAAAAAAAGGGAGGCCTAAGGATATTCTTAAAAGAAAGGGATGATGAATAAAGAATATGTGGCATATATATACCCCCCCCCACACACACAATGGAATATTAGCCATTAAAAAGGATATCTTGCCATTCACAACCACATGAATAGACTTAGAGGGTATTATGCTAAGTGAAAAAAGTCAGAGAGAGACAAACCATGTAATTTCACTTACATGTAGAATCTAAAAGACAAAAACAAATGAACAAAAACAGAAAGAGACTCATATAATACAGAAAATAAACTGATATTGACAGGGAAGGGGGGGTTGAGGAGACAGACAAAATGGGTGAAGGGGAGTGGAAGACACAGGCTTCCAGTTATGGAATGAACAGGTCATGGGGATAGAAGGCACAGAACAGGGAATATAGTCAATGGTATTATTATAGTGATGTGTGGTGACAGATGGTAGCTACACTGTACACAGATGGTGAACATAGCATAACAGATAGACTTGTTGAATCACTATGTTGTACACCTGAAACTAATTAACACTGTGTGTCAACTATACTTCAATTTAAAAAAGATAAATAAATGTATAAATGCGGGATGTGGTTGGCCAGGCTGAAGGGTCTGGGCTGCATGCTTGAAACCTGTCGACCTCTGAGGTCGACAGAAACCTATAGCTCTCCTGCTTTGGGTCAGGCTAGGAGAACCTGGCCGTGTCTTTCCTCCACTGTCTTTCCCTCTGTCTCTCTCCTTTATCCACTTCCCATCCAACATCACAGATGGCTAAGGAAGAGGCTCCACTCAATCAACACTTTCTCCCTTCTTTCAAGACTCAACAAAGAGCAATTGACTATTTAAACATACTTTCTGGGGCTGCTAATTTTAACCTACTCTCTGGAGATTAGTTTCAGATCAGGGGAAGGAGAAAGATTATCCCTTTTACAGTTCCTCCTGAGTTCTTTCCTCTAAAAAATTGTTCAATTCCTGAATACTAATAAGTAATTACAGATGGGGAAAGAATAAGGACTTACTAAGAAAACTCACTGAACACCCACCCACACTAAATCCCTAACTCTACTTGCCTTATCCATCCCTATTTCTTCTTCCTTAAATAAGTAAGGAAGAAGAAGATTTACATTTCTTTAAAAAGACTGAATTTGAGGGATGACTGAGGTTGACATTACATTCCAATCTTTTATATTCTTCACATAATTTATTGTAACCATATTAATGTAATCATTTACCCTTGAAATCAAATCCAAAAAAAAGGTACCACAGATCCATAAATGATGCCAAGAGTTTTGATCCAAAGAAGTTTGGTTAAATGACCTGGCATTCCATACCATTTTGAAGAATCTTTTGGATGAAAGCTACCCAAACTCCTAACAACCATCTGAAATTTTCTCAGTGTCATTTGCTACATCTAAATTACTACTGCTAGTTTCATTTAAACAAGATGCATGTGCTCAGAAAAAACATTATGGGAAAATAAAATAATTTACAGGGCTATGGAGTCAGTGTTTGTTTGGTTTTAAAATAATTTGCAGTCTGTAGATGTTAACACACAAAAGAAAAAAGAAATTAACAAATACACATCTATATCCCTATAAAACCGAATCAGAGTCAGTTGTTATAGAAGCAGAGAATGATAGAAAAAAAAAAAAAACAAACAGAAACTTGAAAAATGGAAAATACCCTAAAAATCCTTATAAAAAAATGAGTCAGCCTCTCCCAGAGTGACTCTTTCAAACTCTTCCTCTAGTAACAGACCCGAAGTCATACCAAAGGATACTGGGAAGAAAATACTATCTTTTTTTTTTTTTCAGTGAGACTAAAATTCATCAAAGGATCATTTGGCAATCCATGGGAATTATTTAAAAATAAAAAATACCAAAAGAATGATTTATAGTCTTTGTTATATCAATGATTTAAAACATATGCGGTAATACCAAAATACCAGACTCAAATGTGGCACTTCCACATGTGTTTCTATCAAGGTTAGCTTTGTGGAAACAGAGTATGGATCATGCACAACAATCACAAAAGGACAGAAATCGGTAGAGAATTTTCTGCCCAAGTCAAATATACAAAAGCATTAAGAATCAACAACTCATAGTGTTGTGGCAGTCTCCGAGCCCCTTTGAGAATCTGAATCTCTTCCTGGAAAAAAAAATGGACATACACAGCACTATTGCACAACATAATTCAGAGGGCTGTGGACTCTTGAAGTTAAATTATAAGACTCATGCTAAGAACACCTGATGTCAAGTTAAACTCCTGATTGAAAAAAAAACCAGAGATTAAGTAAGCATTTAGATAATATTTTGTAACAACTTTTGCAAAATGTGAAATCCAGAAGCCCAGAACCCCTCAAGGGGCTTGGTGTTTCCTCTTCTGCACTAGGATTCCAAAAGAGCTACAGGAGGTCATGATTCAGTGGCCCCTGCAAGACTGGGAGAATGGCCTGTATTCCTGGTAAGGGTCAAAGGAATATATTTTTCAGGTGCCAAGAAATCAGCTGACTTGGAAGTTGTGGGCAGGTACTGGAAGGTCCACCAAGCAGTGACAGTAGGGTGATGGTCATTTCCACCTACCACCTCCCAAACTCATCCATGTCTGTTAGGAGCTAAAAAGTAGGTGGTATAGTTGGTTTCTCTGGACCTGAATAGATATGGGGCTAGGTTTTTCCAGGTCCCTCTTTGAGAAAGAAGGTAGAGGTAAAATCCCAACAGTGGGAAAGAGAAATGGTGTGACACTAGAGTCTCCATTCTAAATACTCTCCTTCCACTGGTATGTTTCAGGTGAATTTTGTCCTCTGCAATAGGTGGGAAGAAATTAAAGAACCCAACCTCACATCTCCAGCAGGTGGGAGATAAGACCTGATATTCCACATGAAGATAAAGCAATAGCCAGTAGCAACACTTCCCACAGTGCAACTGGATGTAGCACATACTGAGACATGGCAGCAACGTAGCTTTTAGCAATGCAGCAGGCATCAAGAATGAACAGGAACTGCTTTTAATTCCTAGGATAAGTGCATGCTTTCCAAACATCTCTGGAAGGAAGGGAAGAAAGGAAAGAGAAAGAGAGGATGAAATTCTGAAGTAATGCAGTAAAATACACAGGGAATGAGATCAGGGGGAGTATTAGTCTGCTAGGGCTGCCATAACAAAATACTACAGACTGGCTGTCTTAAAAAACAGAAATTTAGATGGGTGGAGAAAAGATGGCGGAGGAGTAGGGGACCCTATTCCAACCAGTCCCCGGAATTGAGCTGGATATCTACCAGCTGAACACCCACAAAATCAGCCTGAGATGTAAGAAGATAGATCTGGATCTCTACAAACAGAATATTGCAGGCAACTGGTATCCAGGTAGGAAGTGGGGAGCCGTGATTCCGTGGAGAGAGAGAGGATTAGAAGATATATTTGAGCAAATCTTAGGTGAGAACTTCCCTAATCTGGGGAATGAAACAAACATTCATGTCCTAGAGGCAGAGAAGACCCCTCCCAAGATCAAGGAAAATAGGCCAATACCCCCAGCATGTAATAGTAAAACTTGCAAATCTTAGAACCAAGGAAACCATCTTAAGAGCAGTTAGGGGGAAGAGATTCCTTACGTACAGAGGGAGGAACATCAGAATAAAGTCAGACCTATCCACAGAGACCTGGCAAGCCAGAAAGGCCTGGCAAGACATATTCAGGGTACTAAACGAGAAGAACATGCAGCCAAGAATACTTTATCTGGCAAGTCTGTCATTTAGAATGGATGGAGAGATGCAGAGTTTCCAAGACCGGCAGAAACTGAAAGAATATGTGACCACTAAGCCGGCCCTGCAAGAAATATTAAGGGGGGTTCTATAAAAGGAGAAAGACCCCAAGAGTGATAGACAACAGAAATTTACAGGGACAATCTATAAAAACAACGTCTTCACAGGTAACATGACGACAATTAATTCATATTTTCAATAATCACTCTCAACGTGAATGGCCTAAATGCTCCCATAAAACGGCACAGGTTTGCAGATTGGATAAAAAGACAGGACCCATCCATATGCTGTCTACAAGAGACTCATTTTGAACCTAAAGATATATCCAGACTGAAAGTGAAGGGATGGAGATCCATCTTCCATCCCAGTGGACCTCAAAAGAAAGCTGGGGTAGCAATTCTTCTATCAGACATATTAGATTTTAAACTGAAGTCTGTAGTTAGAGACACAGAAGGACACTACATCATTCTTAAAGGGCCTATCCAACAAGAAGATCTAACAATTGTAAATATCTATGCCCCCAACATGGGAGCAGCCATCTACATAAGCCAACTGTTAACCAAAATAAAGAGTCATACTGATAACAATACGTTAATTGTAGGAGACCTCAATACTCTACTCTCAGCAATGGACAGATCATCTAAGCAGAAAAGCAACAAGGAAACTAGAGCTTTGAATGATACGCTGGACCAGATGGACCTTATAGATATTTACAGAACATTCCACCCTAAAACAACAGAATACTCATTCTTCCCAAGTGCACATGGAACTTTCTCCAGAATATACCACATGCTGGGTCACAAATCAGGTCTCAACTGATACCAAGAGACTGAGATTATTCCCTGCATATTCTCAGGCCACAATGCTTTAAAACTGGAACTCAATCACAAGACAAAATTTGGCAGAAATTCAAACACTTGGAAGCTAAAGACCACTCTGCTCAAGAATGTTTGGGTCAACCAGAAAATCAAAGAAGAACTTAAACAATTCATGGAAATCAATGAGAACAAAAACACATTGGTCCAAAACCTATGGGATACTGCAAAGGCGGTCCTAAGGGGGAAATTAATGAAATTATGAATGAAAGGGGAGAGATCACGACTAACACCAAGAAACAATTATTAGAAATTATCGTCAACAACTATATGCTAATAAACTGAGCAATCTGGGTGAAATGGAGGCCTTCCTGGAAACCTATAAGCTGCCAAGACTGAAACAGGAAGAAATTGACAACCTGAATAGGCCAATAACCAGTAATGAGATTGAAGCAGTGATCAAAAACCTCCCAAAAAAACAAGAGTCCAGGGCCTGATGGATTCCCTGAGGAATTCTACCAAACATTCAAAGAAGAAATAATACCTATACTACGGAAGCTGTTTCAAAAAATAGAAACAGAAGGAAAACTTCCAAACTCATTCTATGAGGCCAGCATTACCTTAATCCCCAAACCAGGCAAAGACCCCATCAAAAAGGAGAATTTAAGACCGATATCCTTGATGAATATGGATTCCAAAATCCTCAATAAAATCCTAGCTAATAGGATGCAACAACACATTAAAAGGATCATCCACCACAACCAGTGGGAATTATCCCCGGGATGCAAGGGTCATTCAACATCTGCAAATCAATCAATGTGATAGAACACATTAATAAGAGGAGAGAGAAGAACCATATGGTCCTCTCAATTGATGCAGAAAAAGCATTTGACAAAATACAACATCCTTTCCTGACTAAAACTCTTCAGAATATAGGGATAGAGGGAACATTCCTCAGATTCATAAAATCCATCTATGAAAAACCCACAGTGAATAGAGAATCCCCATCCTCAATGGGGAATAGCTGAGAGCCTTTCCCTTAAGATCAGGAACATGGCAAGGATGCCCACTCTCGCCACTATTGTTCAACACAGTACTAGAAGTCCTAGCAACAGCAATCAGACAACAACAACAAAAAAAATAAAAGGTATTCAAATTGGCAAAGAAGAAGTCAAACTCTACTTTTTCACAGACGACATGATACTTTATGTGGAAAACCCAAAGGACTCCACCCCCAAATTACTAGAACTCATACAGAAATTCAATAATGGGGCAGGATACAAAATCGATGCACAGAAATCAGTTGCTTGCTTATACAATAACAACGCAACTGTAGAAAGAGAAATTAGAGAAACGATTCCATTTACAACAGCACCAAAAACCATAAGATACCTCGGAATAAACCTAACCAAAGAGGTAAAGGATCTATACTCCAGGAAATACAGAACACTCATGAGAGAAATTGAAGAAGACACAAAAAGATGGAAAAATATTCAATGCTCATAGACCGGAAGAATAAACATTGTTAAAATGTCTATGCTACCCAGAGCAATCTATACCTTCAATGCCATCCCAATCAAAATTCCAATGACATTTTTCAAATTGCTGGAACAAACAATCCTAAAATTTGTATGAAATCAGAAAAGACCCCAAATCGCCAAGGAAATGTTGAAAAAGAAAAACAAAGCTGGGGGCATCACGTTGCCCAATTTCAAGCTATATTACAAAGCTGTGATCACCAAGACACCATGGTACCGGCACAAAAATAGACATATAGACCAATGGAACAGAATAGAGAACCCAGATATGGACCCTCAACTCTGTGGTCAAATAATCTTCGACAAAGCAGGAAAAAACATGCAATGGAAAAAAGACAGTCTCTTCCATAAATGGTGCTGGGAAAATTGGACAGCCACATGCAGAAGAATGAAATTCGACCATTCCCTAACACCATACACAAAGATAAACTCAAAATGGATGAAAGACCTCAATGTGAGACAGGAATCCATCAAAATCCTAAAGGAGAACATACACAGTAACTTCTTTGACATCGGCCACAGCAACTTCTTTCAAGATACATCTCCAAAAGCTAGTGAAACAGAAGGAAAAATGAACTTTTGGGACTTCATCAAGAAAAAAGCTTCTGCAGGGCAAAGGAAACAGTCAACAAAACAAAGAGGCAACCCACAGAATGGGAGAAGATATTTGCAAATGACACTACAGATAAAGGGCTAGTATCCAAGATCTATAAAGAACTTCTCAAACTCAACACCCAAAAAACAAATAAGTCAAAAAATGGGCAGAAGATATGAAAAGATACTTCTCTGAAGAAGACACAAATGGCTAACAGTCATATGAAAAGATGTTCATCATCATTAGCCATCAGGGAAATTCAAATCAAAACCACATTGAGATACCACCTTACACCAGTTAGAATGGCAAAAATGGACAGGGAAAGGAACAACACATGTTGGAGAGGTTGTGGAAAAAGGGGAACCCTCTTACACTGTTGTGTACACTTTGGAAAATAGTGTGGAGGTTCCTCAAAAAATTAAAAATAGAGCTACCCCATGACCCAGCAATTGCACTCCTGGGTATTTACCCCAAAGACACAGATGTAGTGAAAAGAAGGGCCACATGGACCCCAATGTTCATAGCAGCAATTTCCACAATAGCCGAACTGTGGAAGGAGCTGAGACGCCCTTCAATACATGAATGGATAAAGAAGATGTGGTCCATATAGACAATGGAGTATTACTCAGCCATCAGAAAGGATGAATGCCCAACTTTTACATCAACATGGTTGGGACTGGAGGAGATGATGCTAAGTGAAATAAGTCAAGCAGAGAAAGCCCATTATCATCTGGTTTCACTTATTTGTGGAACATGAGGAACAGCATGGAGGACATTAGGAGAAGGAAGGGAAAAATGAAGGGGGGGGAATCGGAGGGAGAGATGAACCATGAGAGACTATGGACTCCGAGAAACAAAGAGGGTTCTAGAGGGGAGGGGGGTGGGGGATGGGTTAGCCTGGTGATGGGTATTAAGGAGGGCACGTACTGCATGGAGCACTGGGTGTTATACGAAAACAATGAATCGTGGATCACCACATCAAAAACTGATGATGTATTGTATGGTGACTAACATAACATGATAAAATTTTAAAAATTAAAACAAAACAAAAAAACAGAAATTCATTTTCTCATAATTCTGGAGGCTAGAAGTCCAAGATTAAGGTGTTGGTTTCTTCTGAGGCCTCTCTCCTCGGCTTGCCTTCTTGCTGTGTCCTCAGTTGGTTTTTCCCATGTGTATGCACACCCCTAGTGTCTCTCTGTGTGTCCAAATTCCCACTTCTTATAAGGGTACCAGACAGAGTGGATTAGAGCCCACACTTCAGCCTCATTTTAACTTAAATCATCTCTTTTAAGACTCTATCTCCAAATACAGTCACATTCTAAGGTACTGGGGGCTAGGGCTTCAACATATAAATTGGGGGAGGGACACAATTCACACCGTAACAGAGGGGAACACAAGTTTTGCTGCACTACAGCCCCCGTTCTTCTCCCCCTCATACCCAAAATCTTGACTGGGAGAACAGATTCTCAGAGATGAGGCACAGCCCTCAGGTGACATGAACAATGATGGCACAAACTCTCTTCAGCTCTCCCTATTGGGCACCTTACTGACTCAGCAGGCAGAATCACAACTACCAGGAACGACCATGGATAACCACAGACAAGGCAGAGACCAAGCTCAGAAGTTGCCTAAGATTTTCTTTCCTCTGTGGAAGGACCAAATGGTTTATTGATGCCTGACAGTCTATCTCTGGTAGTGTCCTTATTCTCAAACCAGAGAAAGAACCAAAATGAAAGAAATTTAATCTCAGTTTGGGGATAAACTGAGAGAACTTGTCAGGACCATGATAATGTGATTGTCTAAACACACTGGGGAACAAAGCATCTCATACTACTGGTGGGAGCTTGATTAATGCCAAAGGCAAAGGGAATATAAGACCCTTAAAAAAATCTTGCCCTTGTCCTAGGGTTTTTATAGAATATTTATTTTCATTATGCTAATCTAAGTGACTTTTATAGGAAGATATCTAGTAGGAAATCCCCTATCCTGTTGAGGATTTCAAGGCTTCCTATTTTCGGTTACATTCTGGCACAGCATGCAGTGGGTCAGTCATGAGCTCCAACAATGACCCCACCACAGTGACGATACGTGCAGCTGCTGCCAGTCACTTAACCTTTCTAAGCTTTCATTTCCACATCCATAATTGAGGGCAGTTAATAGTCTTGGTTCTGGAGATGCCATGCCTTTAATGGAAAACAGTGAAAATCTCCCCAAATGAAGTCACAGAATATAGAATTTAGTAGTTCCCCCTCCCACCTACTCTCCTGTAATGTATTTAACTTCTTTGTGTAAGTCCTTGAATCATAGGGGCTATTTCACATAGTATTTGTTTTAAAACCTTCTCACCTCATTTCATGAAAGATTGTTATCATGACTAAAGGATTACTTGTACCTTACAAGCTTCAGACTAAAAACAAGAAATCTTATTCCTTATAGTCAACCAGAGACTGCTGGAGACAGAATCAGCAAACCATAAGAAGAAGGTTCTATTCTGCTGCCTCTACTTCTTTCCTAGTTTCCCTCCACAATTTACAAGGGTCTGTTTTACTAAGATATTTATAGTGGTGATAATAAACATCATCACCATCTATCATTATCATCATCATCACATTTCTGGAACTTTACTGGTCTTCTGATTATTGTAATGCTATACTTTTCTGGATGAAATTATAGTGCCATTGAAAAGTTTTTAAAAAAATAATCAATTTAATTTTCATTATCAATATCTAAAATATCAATAACAGAATAAAGAAAAAATCATTTCACTAGTTATAAAAAAGTTTGATAAAATTTTACATCCATGATTTTAAAAATAAACTATTAGCAAACAAGAAATAGAGAAGAACTTTATTAATCTGATACAGAGTATTGCAGAAGAACCCACAGCTAACATCATAATTAATGATAAAATAATGCTTTTCTTCTAAAATTGGGGAATTCATAACAATGTGCAAAAAAAACAAGAAGTTCATAATTAGTGCAAAAAAACAAAAAGATAACTTGAAAGGTATAAATAATGGAAAAAATAAAACTGTCAAAATCTAAAAATAACATGGTTGTATACATAAAAAATCCAAAAAAAATACAGTAAATCATTAGAATTAAAAATCAAAACTTTGATGGTTGATGGATACAAAGTAAATCAACTATAATTCTATGTATCAGTAACAAACAGAAAATAAGAATTTAAAAATTGCATTTAAAATAGTATGAAAATACCATGTACCTAGGAATAAACTAACAAAATATGTATAAAATCTTGACCTAATGCAACATATGTGATTGTCAAATCAAACTGATAAAAATCAGAACTCTTACTCTTTACTAAGTTTTACTAATACTGCCAACCATATGAGCAATCAGGAGGCACCAACAAAGTTGGAAAAGATCTGAAATATCCTTTGTAGCTCTTAGTCCTTCCTTTCTGCATCAGGCAGGAGTTCTCTGGTCCTGAGTAATAGACGAGGTCTCTAATGAGATATGTAAGTCATTTCATACACTGGGGAAATTTTGTTATGAAATATCTCATTTTATAACCCAGAGAGTTTTATAGCTTATGTGACATTCTCCAAGAAGCCATGTCTCATAAATCCATATATTGCAGTTTTGTTTACAATAGGCAATCCTAAACCAGGGACATCCCCCTCAAATCATTCCATAGATAAGCACTCTTCTCTTAGCAACTGCCACTATTCTATTTGTCTGGAGGTCTAGTTATTATGTCTGTAAGGAGAAAAGACCAGGTCAGTAATCAGAGGGAAATAAATAAATCATAGGTCATGGCTTTAAGTCCTTCCATCCAGATTTCTAAGCAGAAAACTATAAAATAATGAGACATTAACACCAAATAAACAAAGAGATACATTATTTTCATTGATGAAATTAGTCAAAATTGGAACATATCAGTTGTTCATTGGATTTATAGATTCACTGCAATGTCAATCTAATTTCCAACAGTTTTTTCCTGCAAAATTTAACAAGCTGATTCTAAAATTTATATGGAAATGGCAGTAACCTAGAATAATCAAGTCAATCTTGAAGAAGAAAAAGATGGGTGGCTTGCTCTACCAAATATCAATCTAATAATAAAGCTACAGTAATTAAGACTATGTGCTGTTAGCCAAAGATAGGCAATAGTCTTAGGGAACATAATACAATGTCCAGAAAAAGCAGTCACACATTATTTAACACTTGATTTGTAATGAAGACGCTTGCAGAGTATTGGAAAAAAGACCATCTTTTCAATAATTGCTGGGTGAATTGGATGCCCATATGGGAAAAAATTAAATTTTGATCCCTTTCTCATAGCATACACAAAAATCAGTTCCAGGTGGAATAAATGTGGAAAGATCTAAATGTGAAAGATAAAACAATACAGGCTCTAAACATTTTTGTACGAAAATATATTTGTGACTTTGGGATAGGCAAGTATTTCTGAAATAAGACACAAATAACACTGTTCCTAAAGGAGATGACTGGCACTATGATTACACTAAATTTTAGAACTTCTGTTTCTGGAAAGATAGCATAAAGAGAGTAAAAAGGAAAGCCACAGAGTGGGAAATGATATTTCATTTTAATAACTGAAAGATATTGAATATATAAAGAACTACTTCAAATCAAAAAGAAACACACCACCATTAAGAAAAATGAGGAAGAGATTTCAATGAGCCCTTCAAAAATAAGAAAAATATTGACAAGTATTCAGTAAACATACAAAAAGAAACTCAAAGAAATGCAAATTATAACCACTTTCAGATACTAATGCATACATTCCTGAATGGCTAAAAACAAAAAGAATATCAAGATCAAATTTGGCAGTGACATACAGCAATAGGAATATGTATACATAGGGAGTGTAAACTGGTACAATCATTTTGAAAAATTATACATAAGTTTCAGATACTAATTTTTAAAAATCACTAAATACAGAAAATATTTTGAAATACTGTATCTTTAAGATTTTAGGGGAAGAAATGTGTCATTTGGTTTTGGTATTCAATATAAAGCTAAATATAAGAGTCACTGTGGTACATTCTGTATATTTGACCAAAAGGCTGAGTTCCTGCGTTTTTCACATATTTGTTTGGTTTCTGTTTTTTGAGAAGGCCTATAGCAAGCCTAATATTTCTTTTACATGACAGTCCCTCAGAAATGAGAAGGCATTTTCATGTGCCCCTGAGTCTTATGCTCCCTGAGCAACTCCTTTCTCTGTTCTTTCTCCACCAATCTGATTACCTTCCGAGAACACATTCTAGTTTGGTTCATACCTCTTAAAGTCCTAGGGTCCAGAATTAAACACATGATTGTATGTATGTTTTGACAAGCAGACTAGAGTGAGACAAACACTTCTATTTTATTAGATAATTTACTTCCAGTAAGGCTAAAATCCTGTTAACTTTTTGATAGTCACTTCAGACTATACTTTTGAATATATACTGCTTCCTATGAACTAAAACCTTTAAGTCTTTTCTATACATATTGTTATAAAGCCACCTCTCTTTTGTGCATATTAACTCATTGTAGACATTTACATTTATCAATTTTTAAATGCATTTTGTTAAATTCAGTACAATATTCCAATCTCCCTTTGGGATTCTATTTTTGGCATTCATCAGTGTTCACTGATGAAGAAATGGATAAAGATGTGATATATATATATACAATGGAATACTATTTGGCCATAAAAATGAACGAAATCTTGCCATTTGTGACAACAAGGATGGACCTTGAGGGCATTATACTCAGTGAAATAAGTCAGACAGAGACAGACAGACACTCCATGATCTCTCTTATAAGTGGAATCTACAAAACAAAACAAACAAGCGAAACCAAGATCATAGATCCAGAGAACAGACTTCTCTGACTGTGGAAGAAGGGGGACGTTGGGGAGGGCAAAATGGGTGAAGGGGGTCAAAAGGCACAAACTCCCAGCTATAAAATAAATAAGTCATGGGGATGTAATGCCCATCATGTTGACTATAGTGAATAATGCTGTATTGCACATTTGAATGCTGCTAAGAGAGTAGATCTTAAAAGGCTTCATAAGAAAAAAAACAAAATTTGTAACTGTTTATGAGAATGGATGTTAACTAGATTTATTACGGTGATCATTTTGCAATGCAAACAAATTTAGAATCATTATGTTGTACACCTGAAACCAATACAAGGTTGTGTCAATTATACCTTGATTTAAAAAAAATGTTTTTTTTTTTTGCAATTACTACATTTTGTTTTTATTTTTATTTTATTATTAACATATAATGTATTATTTGTTTCAGGGGTACAGGTCTGTGATTCATTAGTCTTACACAATACATAGCACTAACCACAACTCATAACCTCCCCAATGTCCTTAAAAGAGAGTATTTATCAATTGACCTGACAGAACGGTATAGCATTATCTGCATGTGTGTGTGTGTGTAGATATAAATAGATATAGTCACAAACATAGACCCTGACACATATTACACTATAAAGATATACGGCAAGTTTTAACTAGTCATTTTGAGGTGGTAGGATTATGTATGATGTTTATTTTCTTGTACTTCATTTTAATACTCTTTCTGTAATATATACCTAGTGAGACAGAATTCTCAAAATTAATGCCATCTTCTTCTATGCTTACAGCGGAGAAGGCAAGTCACATGGGAACAGGTTAGTCCCAGCTAATGCTTGGGTTTTCAAATGCTTGAGATGGATCTTAAAAATGAATAGAAGGTTGCTCCAGGCAATGGAATACCATCAGCAAAGAATATAGATTTGCGGAGATTAAATAGAAAGCATATTGTAACTTGATCATCAATGACTTTGGACACCATGCCGAAGAGTTATTATATAAATAATTTATTCTGGAGATGTTAGGGACAATAAAATGGTTTTCAGGAGGAAAGTCACATAATCTTACCTATGCTTTAGAAAGAAACCAGTGTTAATAGTGAAAAACCCACATTTGGAGATGAGAGATTGGAAAGGACAGCTCTTAAATTATCCTTCCAATATTAGAATCTTGGGCAAGATGACTGGATCTGAATAGAAAAGTGTCAAAGGAAACCAAGAAAGTGGATTCAAATGGTATTTCCCAAACTAGAACACTGGTATTTATTAATGAACATCTTTGATTACTCATTAGTGTCAGTGTTATTACTAACATTTATATAATTGGTGAATTAAGGGGATTGTTTTTGAGCTAACAAACTTTAGAAATGTCATATATTACATTCCCCTCTCGAACATTCAAAATGTACACAAAGATCTAAAAGACCTATGATATGTCACCATAAAGAAACAAGTTTAACTTTTTTTTAATACACCATTTTCCAAATTCATTTGATCCCATGAAAAGCCTGTAAACATCTAATAGTTATACTAGTATTCTATGCACCCAGTTTGGGAAGAATAACAGAGAAATATTGGGAAGGCAGAAACAACAAAACATAGCATGTAATTACCTACAGAGGAAGAGAGAGAAGGAAAATTTTTTTAATGATACGTTTTTTGCCTCCTGACTAGAAAAACAGTGCTGTAACTACTAAGTTTGATGAGAGCAGGTTTGGTTGGGAATTAGGAGTGCAAGTTTGGATTAGTTAGATGTCAGGTGTTTGTGTACCAACATTTGAAGATACTCATGTATTAAATCCACATATCTGCAAAAACAAACAAACTTCAAAAGCATTAGAATTTCAAACTTTGCTACTAATCAAAATGCATTACCTAGCAGAGCGTGCCAGCACAATGACTGCAGTTCAGAGTGACCCATGATGTATTGGAGGGTAGGAATCACTGTGAAGATGCTGCTAAAGAAGTCAGAGTAAATGTGGAAGCTGGAAAATTATTTCCTTTGGATATTCTCTTCCTAAACACCATAGCTAAAGAATCTCGAGCCTCTTGCCCACTAAGCATATGAAATTCTGAGAAATACCTTTAAACCGTGTTTCCATTTCCTTGAGTTTCCTATTCTTTAAGAGCTTAATCGGTATGACTGTGCTAAGATAAACTCAAGAAATAAACAAGATGTGAACTGCTGGGCCTGAAATTCCAGGGCATGAAGGATATTCTCAGAAAGATCATTAACAGCAAGTAGCTGTCAATATATTTCACAACTGGAAGAAGCAGAGTAATTTACCACCCTTTGGCATTCCCAATCAGATAGAGATCTGAAAGAGCGTAAGAAACCACTGCACTCTGCAAGGAGACAGCGAGAAGGCAAGGACAGTTTGTTCCACTCCAGGTGTTTTGCTGACCTGCAATCTGAGCTGAAGCAACTCCAGGAATTCATCTTCCTCAATCCCACATCTACAGGAGGGAAAGAACAGCAAAATCAATGTGCCTTGGCTGTCCACTCTGCAGGTCTGCTAAAAATTACCAGAACAATTAACACCCATAAGCATGGTGGCTAGAAAAGGCTTTGAGGTCAGAAGGTTTAAATCCCATGATTCCTTTACCAATTAAAAAATGTGACTTTGGGGACACAAAGATGGCTCAGTCAGTTAAGCATCTGACTCTTGATATCAGCTCAGGTCATAATCTCTGGGCTGTGAGTCTGCTTGAGATTCTCTCTCTCCCTCTCCCTCTGCCCCTCCCCCTGCTCAGGTGCTCATCTCTCACTCTCTCAAATAAATAAATAATCTTTAGAAAAAATGTGACTTTGGATAAATGTTAGCTTTTTGGTCCTCTACTCTTCTCAAGTGTAAAATGAGAATAATAAATCTAAAATAATAGGAAATTATGGAATTAAATAAAATTTATACAGACACATTTTAAAAATCATAAAATTATAAAAAGCAAAACAAAATAAAAATTGAAACATGTGCTGAATAAATAACTGTAGTAATTAGTGCTATTATATTATCTATTCTATATAAGTACCTTTAATGAAAATATACTTCACATTCCTCTGTTTAAAGAGACCATATACACATACATAGTTCCCAATATTACATTTTAAACCTTTTAGTTCCAAAGTTGAACGCCTTTCCTTATGCTCAACTCAATGGTTTTTAAAAGTTCATCTCATAAATAATGTACTTGTCAATGTTTTCTTGTCCTGCTTTCTCTGCTTCTAGCTGATATCTTACCATTTTTATTTCCAGCCTATCCTTAGGTCATCCAAAGAAGAAAGACTTTTTCCCTTCAGGAGGTTATTCCTTCAGCACTTCTGTTAGATCTGAATTTCATTCCAAGGAAAGAGCTCTTTCAAAGACCCCCTTGCCCCTATAAGAATAGATATGGCTAATGAAACTTTCAACAAGACCCTTCAGTGTGCAGACTTTTCTTGTTAATTGAATTTTCCAATTAATGAGAGAATAAATCGGAAACTATTTTGTTTCATCCATTAATGTTTATGGTAAGTTGATCTCTCTCTTGTAAACATAAATGAGTCAGTCTTTACTACTTAAAGCTCTTACCTGAGTCAGGGCTATAATTTTAAATACAGAAATTTTATCTCCCAGGAGTCTGAGCAACTCAGTAATTTTACAGCATTGACCATGTAGATGCAATTCTTGAAAAACATTTCAGTGATTATAGACTAGCTCCAAGATAAAGTGAGAAATTGGAATTTTTTACTGAAGAAATTTCTTAATAGTTTATTTTGCTACTATTTCGTATTTCTTTCTAAAAGTGACATCCCTGGAAAAACTATTGATGAGTTCAGGCTTTGGGTTAAAGGCAAGTCTCTTTTCAGATCCAAAATTGTTCACAAAATCACTTTCATTCATCAAACTTTTATTCCCTACCCACAGTAAGCAATGTACTTACAGGCTAATTCCAAGTGAAAAGAATTCCCACATGTCTTATATCCGTTGGAAACTACTGCTTCCTCTTTACCTCTAGTCTTTCTTAAACCTAGCATTATATACCAACAAAAGTACCTATGATAAATATTCCCACTTACTAAAAACAATAAATGGGCAAGAGAGATGGTAGCATAGGAAGTGCAAGTTTTAACCCTTCATCTAGAACCACTAATCAAAGCAGCAAAGTGGCAACACCAGTTAGATCTCTTTCTCACTTATTCTACCTACAGCCATCTGACTTCCCCAATAAGAAGTTGAAACAAAATTGCAGAAATGACCTCCATCTATTCCTATTTAGAGTCCTTTGTCCCTCGAGTGAGCCTGTAACCTGCTGCAGTCTGGCCAAGACACCCCATCCTCCACCTAGTATGTAGGGACAACTGCTTTAATAAAATACAGGGGCATTCCATGCTGCCTGTTTTCTCCATCCTTTCTGCTTCTGCACTTTCTATCATCCTGAAAAACAGGTTCACTTTTAAAAATGTATTTTCCTGGGG
The DNA here is from genome assembly GCF_009762305.2 of Zalophus californianus. Classification (NCBI taxonomy): domain Eukaryota; kingdom Metazoa; phylum Chordata; class Mammalia; order Carnivora; family Otariidae; genus Zalophus; species Zalophus californianus. The sequence continues at coordinate 122,453,915 of NC_045599.1, read as the reverse complement.
CACCTGGGTGGCTCAGTCTGTTGAGTGGCTGCCTTCAGCTCAGGTCTTGGGATCAAGACCCACATCCGGCTCCCTGCTCAGCGGAGAGCCTGTTTCTCCCTCTCCAGCTGCCTGTCACTCTGCCTACTTGTGCTCTCGCTCTCTCTCTGTCAAATAAATAAATAAAATCTTTTAAAAAATAATAAAATAAAAATATATTTTCCTAAGCATGGAATTGCCCAACATGCAAATAGATGGTGATGTTGGACAATACATTTCAGCTAATAGGAAAAAGGCAAATATTTACATCCCAGGTTGAATTCCCCAGGAAGCAGACTCTGAGATAGTTTTGCATGCCCTTGGGATCAATATATGTGTAAGGTAAGAAGGAGAAGTATAAATAGGCAAAAAGAAAAGTCAAACTACAGTGACCACCCAAAAAAGAGCCTTGGCTGATGCAATGGAGAACTCTGAAGCTAGAAAGGGCCTCTGAGTTGTCCTGAGTTGGACCAAGATAATCAGACATTTATTCTCTGTCAGTCATTGGGCATGGGTTATCTGGAAAAGGGTATGACCCTAGGCAAGATAGCTACCTATAACAAATAATCTCTGAAGGGGTTGACAACTGAAGGATGTCTGCTGACTGCACTCCCAATAAGCCCTTTGTTAATGGGGATTGGGCTGTATATGATGGTGCCCACTATAATTTGACAGCGCTTAAATTTGGTACATAATAACCCTTTTCAAGTTCACCAGGTCATGATATTATGGGATCACTGCCAATGCTGGCCATGTTATGTGCATGATAGAATTAAATGTGCTAAAGCTCCTGAAGTACCTAACTTGTGGACATTTCATGAAGTCGACTGAACTGGAAACTAGGAGGCATCCAAAAGCACATTTTAATGTATCCTCCAGGTACTCCTGGGAAGTCTACAGGAGTACACTGAATTAAACTGGACATATCAGACCATTCTCATAATCCCCTTATTAATGGACCACAGATAGGACAGTGAACCACCATTCATAACAGTGGTTGTAAAAATAACAGACTCAGGTCAGAAATCTGAAATGCTACTAATCTTGTTCAAAATATACAAATAGTCAAAAATAATTCTCATAAACAAAATTAAGTTAATGCTATTTCAGTAGTTTGCTTTACTTCATAAACTTTCAAGAGCCAGAGTGATACTGTGCAGCTGTTCCATAACGTTTATAAAGAACAGGGTCTCCTTAGCTGCTGTGAACAATGTTCACATCCCAATTATGAAGAGACAAAGCACATGGTCACAAAAAAGTACTAACCACATTATTTATGTGAACCCCTACTTAACCTTACAGCTTGAAACATTTAATAATAAAGCCATTCTAGTCATTTTAAGTCAGAGGCTGGTTGTGCCCCCTTTGATGTTTAAGAAGGGATAATCCTTGAGGAGCATGGCAAGGTGAGCCTGGGCTGAGAACTGGTACAAGTTCCTGATATGCCTCCCAGTGAGTGAATTTGGGCAATTCAGCCTCATTTTCTTCATCTATAAATAGAAGGGGATTCAAATTTTACATGATCTCTAAAGAATCCTTCTAATGTAAAAGTCTATGATGCTCTTCGCCTTTCAGATTAGTGAGTAGGTCAAGAAGTATAGTTAAGACTCCATAAGAATGACTGCAAGATTTTCCTTTAGAGTAACAAATTATAAAAGTCCAAAATGTGAAATATTCAGGATGAAGCCTGGTATTATCCCTCTGATAATCCATCAGGAATAAAGACATTTTCTTTCATGACTGAAGATGGTTAATGAGATAGCCCAAGGTTGAGAGACGGTCCTGTGAACTGAGTATCATAATTTGGCATGATGACCAACCCTAGATTTTCATTAGATCTGAAAAAAAGTTTTTTAAATGAACCATCATTTCTTTTTCCTATTATAATGGTATCACTTCAAAGTGTTAATATTACTGTAACATAGATCTCTTGCAAATAACATCCCAGACAATAGAATCACTCAACTCAATATTCAGGTACTTCATATTTAAGAATATATTTAAAATCCTCCTTTTTTTTTTTTTTTTTACTAACTCATCAGTTAGTTTCATATTAAAATCTAACCAGGAAAATTAAGGTTAATTATCAAATGGTAGATTCTAGAATCTGGATCCTGTAACCCACTTATAGACTGACAGCTGGCTTATATGCCCATAATGGTTTTTTTGTGGCTTAAAACAAAACAAAACAAAACAAAACAAAACAAAACAAAACAAAAAACAGTATCAACACAATTTGGGAAACCACTCTCACATGGAAGAATTCAGGCTCTGCTTCCACCACATTCCTACTAATTTGAACCAGTCCCTGTGAAGAGAAAAATTAGATCTGAGTTTCATATCTACTTTGTGTCAGCATGCAGGCAGAACACTGGCATTGACAGTACCATTAGAACTACACGGGTTAGTGGAGAGGTGGTTCCCAAGTAGAGCAAACTTTGTTGAGCAGACAATACAACTGAAACCATTTACATAGTGACCATTCTGTTTTTCTTGAAACTCTCCCCTTCCATTGCTTCTACAAGACTACCCTCCCCTGGTTTTCTCTTACCTCTCTGGCAGCTGTTCCTCAATATCCTTCCAAGGCTCTATTCTTCCATTACCCTTACCCAAGTGGGTGTTCCACTGAGCTCCATCCTCAGCCCCCTCCTCAATCTGTACACTTCTCTCAGGTAAATTTACATAAACTCATGATTTCTACAGCTACTTTTGTTTTTTAATTCTCATCACTAGACTAGACTTTTCTACAAGTTCCAAACCTATATTTTCAATTGTCTGTTATGTATTCTATAAATATTTCAGATTCAACATTTGAACACTAAATTTATCAAGTTCCTCAAAAATCTGATCACCCCTCTTTTAATCAGTAGCACCATCATTTCCATCATAGGCCAAGCCTGAAGTAATGCTACAATCCTCCCTTCCCCTTCTGGTCCATATTCAAGTAATTCATGCAAGGGACTCCTCAAGGGACTGCTGGCCTGAGGCATGCTGCAGAGAGTCAGGGGATCATATGGATGTGCTGGTAGCCGGCACCAGCCTGGGCAGAGCTTGGGGGTGGGAAATGGCTACAATTGCTTTAAGAAGGAGAAAAAAGTGCCGGAACAAGGATGGACAGCCTCAAAGACAAATGTCTTCCACAAATGTCAAAAACAAATGGAAATATGGAAAAAGATACAAAAGATGATGAGGTAAAATCAACAGAATAACTGGGTAATAGAAGTAGGAAAAAGACTGAAATTGAGGTGATTCCAAGATTGCTGATTAAATGGTAAGGCAGATTTGGGTGTTTTTTATCTTGATCTCCGAGGCTGCCATCCTTCCCTACACAAGAGTAATGAGAGAAAATACTACCATTTCTTACCTAGACCACTGAAACATCCTTCTCATTGGTTCCCCTGTATCTACTCTTTTCTCCTCCAATTCACTCTCTCAACAGCAGCCACAGTGATATTTTCAAAGCATAAATGTTATTCTTTCACTTCAGTGACTGAGCCCCTCTAATGACTTTTTCCTAAGAGGAAAATATGTAATACATCTTAGAGGACCCTACATGGTCTTGTCCTTGCTTACCTCATCTACATCTGCAACTTTTACCACTCCCCCAGATATACCAATCTTCTTTCCAGTTCCTCTAATGTGCTGGGCTCTCCCAACCCCTTCGACCTCAGGGCCTTTGCAGATGTTGCAATTTCTGCCTGGATGTCATCTTCTGCCTCGTTAACTATTACTCATTCTTTTATCTTAGCTTAATTGGCAGTCGGTCAGGGAAGCCTTTCTTGCAGTCCCTTTCCCTACTTCCCCTCAAAGAAGTCAGTTCTCTTGTGAGATGCTCTCACAGCATACTGCAGTTGCCCCTCTTAGCACTCATTCCAGCTTGGAATTAATTGTCTATTTGCATAATAATGTGATTAATGAGGGTTTCTCCTCTCTAAATAATAAACACTATAAATACAAGGACGACTGTTGTTTTGTTCAACATTTCATCCTCAGTGCATAGGCTTCAGTCTGGCTCTCAGTGATGCTTGATAAATTTCTTATTGGTTGGACACATGAATTAATTGCCAAGGGGAAGTAGATTTATATATTTGCTTTAAGAAGACTGTAGGAGATTCAAAGCAAGATGCTTAGCATCTGATAGGCAGGTCTCTGTGGTTGAAAAGCACTCATAGATCTGATTCTTTCCTATTTATTGATTACTTTAAAATAAATCTGGGGCCCCTCTGTGGCTCAGTTAGTTGAGCAACCAACTCTTGATTTCGGCTCAGATCATGATCTCAGGCTCACCACTCAGCAGGGAGTCTGCTTCTCTCTTTCTCCCTCTTCCTCTGCCCCTCCCCCACTCACACATGCTCTCTAAATAAATAAATCTTAAAAAAAAGATTTAAAATAAATCTATTAATCTATTCTTTATATGTGTAAGGGCCAAGGGCAGGCCGCTCCAAGATGGGCTTCTTTGTTATGAACATTATTTTGAATTAAAAATATTATTTTGAATTAACATTATTTTGAATTAAAACCCAGCAGATTCAGGAAAAGCTCTTTATCTCCCCCTTAACTGCCTGATTTACCACATAGGGAACTATTAACAGAGATTCCTTTTTACCTAAGAAATTTATCTATATAACAGGATAACCTTTGTTTTCTAAACATCTTTCAACCTCCTGCTAATGGTCTTTCTCGCTTTTGTATCCTTAGACCCCTATCCTTCTCCTAAGATTATGCAAGCATCATGTTGCCTGACTGCCTCTGGAATTTCCCTGCAGCTACACTATTAAATCTGATTTTCTCCTGTGAATCTGTCTTGTGTCAGTTTGATTCTTAGTCCAGCTAGAAGGACCTTAAAGGGTATAGTAAATTCTTTCTCCCCAACAGATGTTAGACCCTAAAATGTCTAGGGGGCAATGTCACCATGAGAAGTCAAAGTACTTATTGAGTCTTCTAGAAATTATCTACACTGGCTTAGCAACATTCTCACCAGTTGAAAATCAGGAAATAAGTCAATGTTCTTTCCTCATTATTCTATCAGAGAATAGCTTTTTTTGGCCCTTATTTGACCTAAAAAAGACTATGATGAAACAACACATTGATGGAAGAGGGAAATGGCTTGAAAAATTTTCTAACAAGCCCCATACAACCCTACATCAACCCCAGGGTCCTTTGTGTATCAAAGAATTTGATGCAGAAAACCAAATGACTTTGAGTACATGTCATTTTCTTATGACTGGAATAACAGCAAAAAGAAGCAGCCTGCTGCATGTTTCATATCCAATTCAACACATTGTATTTTCATTCCTAACTAGTCTCCATTAGCTCTGACATTTTCAGATTCAGTGGAAAACCAAAAACTACACATTTTGCTTACGGTACTATCTATTTTTTCTTCAGGACAACAAATAACTGTTCAAAGAGATTTCCTGAGAAATTCAACTCCAAGGATTGCTCCTCTACCAAGTGACCATGCCCTCTGTAACCACAGCATATTCAGGATGATCTGACAATTAGGTACAACAACAATAACAACAATAAATCAAAACAAACAAACAAAACCCCATGATTCTTCACATTGCTTGCTTCCAGATAGTAAACAAAATAAGCAAGTTTCAATATCAGAACACATTTTAATTAGACTAAAAAATGAGAGTGGGGGTGCTGGCTAGCTCAGTCAGTTGCGTATGTGACTATTGATCTCAGAGTAATTAGTTCAATATTGACATTGGGCATAGACCTTACTTATAAATGAATAAATAGATAAATGATAGATAGATAGATAGATAGATAGACAGACAGATAGATAGATAGATGACAGTGGGTTATGTTGCAGCATTTTCTTTTCTTATTTTTTTAGATTTTATTTATTTATTTAGAGAAAGCATAAGCAGGGGGAGGGGCAGAGGGAGAGGGAAAAAGAGAATCCCAAGGAGACTCTACACTGAGCACAGAGCTTGACACAGGGCTCGATTCCACTAGCCTGAGATCATGACCTGAGCCAAAATCAAGAGTCAGACACTTAACTGACTGAGCTACCAAGATACCCCTGTGGCATTTTCAACAAATAAATAACAGCACTTATAATTTTACAAATAGTGGATAAACAATAGCAAAAATTAAAGTGGTTCCAATTATATTACCAGATTGAATAGGATTTCAAGGTGTGCTCAGCCATCTATTTCCCAGGAGCAATTCAAAGAACTGAGGTACAAGACAAGACTTCCATGGATTATTATCTTGACTAGCTATTTTTGGAATTTGTATCTTTGTGTTGCAAATTCTAGAAGGAATGTAAGCAATAGATAGGTTTTCATTCATTCTTAAAAACTTCTAGTTTCATTAGAGACCACATCAACAAATACAGTGAGAATGGACATAAAGAACATGTTCTGTCAATATTCACTGTACTAATTTAGAGAATCTATAATTATAATTGATATGAATAATCTACACAATGCCATCTGTCTAATAATACTACACCTAGTGGAAAAGAATCTCCTTTTTAAGCTGGCTCGTATTTTATGGAGTTATTGCAAGAGTCACAGTTGTTCTAGAATATATTTGGAAGTCATAGTGACCAGCAATACTGGCTTTGATTTAGGTGTTTAACTATTTTTGCTCTAGGGTCTCATTTACCTGAGCCACAAGTAGCTTTATTACCTGAATTAGTTTTATCCATTATAGTCACATATATAGCCCAGAGTAATACCATAGTCCAGTGTCAAATACCATACTCAACATTCAGCAAGCATGTCTACCCAACTGTGACCAATGGCTTTAAAATAATAATAATATGATAGATCAAAAACTTATCTCCAGAGTTATAACAGCCCATTTGAGCATATGCAGTACAGACTGCTTTCCACTCAGGAAGCACATTCTGAGGAGCAGTAAGTGAATTCAGAGAGGACAGAAAAGAAAAAAAATTCATTTCAGAATTTGTTTATCTTCGAAACAATCAACAAATGTGAGAGCCTGCTACAGACAAGGTGCTGAAGGGCTAAGAGCATGTTCTCTGCCTTCCAGAAGCCTAAAGTATAGACTAGTTAAAATTGATGGAGCTATACTCTCCACATAAACCTACTATCTCCTATTTCACCAAGCAGATGAACTTTTGTTCCTGGGCAGCTTTCTAGAACTGTCTGAGGATCAATTATTCCTTCTTAGTAGATTTCTGTTTTCTTTTTTTGAATTCTCAGCAATACTAACCTGATTAGCAGGGAGGCCAGGACCAAATATTAATGAGATAATTATGATGTTTTCTTATACCAGGCAACCAGGGACTTCTGGCAATGAAGAATGAAAAGTAGGAGAAAGTAGGATGAAAAGCGGGAGAACAATAGTAAAATGTTGGTTTACAGAAATGACATGCTCTCTGGTATCTCTGTTGAAGCAAAATTTAATAGTAAGCATCATAAAAACAACAGCATGCAACAGTGAAGGGGAAAACTATGACTATGAGGCTCTGGGAAGAAAAAAGTACTTGTGGAAAGTCTTCTGTAATATGGTGACCTAGTTTATGGAATTTTTCTGCACACAATCTGGTAAATAGCCCCTATAACTAAAGTGTGTGTTTTTTTTTTTTTTTTAAAGATTTTATTTATTTATTTCAGAGAGAGAGAGAATGAGTGATAGAAAGCACGAGAGGGAAGAGGGTCAGAGGGAGAAGCAGACTCCCTGCTGAGCAGAGAGCCCGATGTGGGACTCGATCCCGGGACTCCAGGATCATGACCTGAGCCGAAGGCAGTCGCTTAACCAACTGAGCCACCCAGGCGCCCTAAAGTGTGTTTTTTAAAATATTGTTTTTCTGGGGCACCTGGGTAGCTGAGTTCTTAAGCCTCTGCCTTCAGCTCAGGTCATGATCCCAGGGTCCTGGGATCGAGCCCCACATCGGGCACCCTGCTCTGTGGGAAGCCTGTTTCTCCCTCCACCCCACCCGCCCACCCGCTTGTGTTCCCTCTCTTGCTGTGTCTCTCTCTGTCAAATAAATAAAATCTTTAAAAACTAAATAAAATAAAATAAATTTTTTCTTACTCTGCATGCAACAAGGTCACAAAATTTAAATCATGCTACCACACTACCATTTAGATATACATAGACATTTTAATTTCTAAATTTTTCTTTAAATAATGTCTTTCCCTTTAGGCCAAGACATTGGTTAGCAGAAAAAAAAGAGACAAAATGTCTGATTTAATTTAATCCTTAATTAAACAATAATTTATATATAATTCCCCAAAATGGTGAGTAGATAGTTGGCATAATAAATATGTGGCTTGGGGCACCTGGGTGACTTAGTTGGTTAAGCATCTGACTCCTGATCTCAGGGTCTCAAGGGTCATCAGCTCAAGCCCTGCATTGGGTTTCATGCTAGGTGTGGAGTCTAAAAAATAAAAAAATGTGTGGCTTACATTTCCTTATGATGTGAATCCTCAAGGATGTTCTGGCTCCAACTGATACATAGCATGATGTCCCTTGTTAACAGTTTATATGAGAATGTCAAAATATGTCCAGGGTTGTAAGCAAAGCCTGGGTAATTTAGGGCATTGTCTGCCATGCTTCATGTCTCATACTTTAGGGGGATGCTGAATGGTTATAAGCAGAAGACAAAATTGGCAGTTTAGAAAGATCATTCTAGAACCATATGAAAACTTAACTGGAAATGAGTTAGAAGACTTACAATAATCTAGTTGAGAGGGCGCCTGGGTGGCTCAGTTGGTTAAGCAACTGCCTTCAGCTCAGGTCATGATCCTGGAGTCCCGGGATCGAGTCCCGCATAAGCAGGGAGCCTGCTTCTCCCTCTGACCCTCTTCCCTCTCGTGCTCTCTATCTCTCATTCTCTCTCTCAAATAAACAAATAAAAACTTAAAAAAAAATAATCTAGTTGAGAAATAATAAAATCATAAAGTAATACAGCAGCAAAGAGATAGAATAAAATGGATTTGAAAATTATTAATGTGGCAGGATGAAGTTCTTGGCATCTAATGGACTGTACACTATTAGAAAGAAGGAGAAAAAAAAGATAAGACTATTTCTGGCCAAAGGGAGAAAATACAGGAAGATGAGTAGGTTCTGGAGAAGATGATGATTATTCCCAATTTGTTATTAATTTTTTAATATGACCAGCACCTGATTAAAACTAGCCTCAAAGAGATAGAGTTTTGATAGGGAGGAGAGGAAGAGAGAAGACAGACTGAAGGGGAGTCAGAAGAGGGCAAGGTGTTTCACAGGATCCTTGAATTCTCAATTTCATACTCTCAGTTATTATGCATACCATCAAATCCTATCAATCTTCTTCTCTCAGTCAGAAGCTTAGGATGCTTTTTAGTCGTCTATATTTTAACTGAGGCTTCTATTCAATCCATTGATATTAGAGGGGGAATAAGTCTTACTCTGCACCCAAAGAAAGCACATAACAGCAATGTGTCTTGAAGATACCAGTCAATGTCCACCCCAAGCCTCCATAAATTTATCTTTAGAGTTTGACTTTCACCAAAGGCCACTGTAAGAAACCACTGGTTGTGTAATCCATATGGATTTTTAATTTTAAGTATGCTATTTGATACATAATTTTGTGTTTTAATATACTTACAGACTTAGTGTCCTGCCTATATGTTGAGATTCATAATTTTGAAATTCAATGCTGTCTGTATAAAAACCTCATGATACACTCACCTGGGATCAAAGAGACAGGAAAAAGCTGTTTCTTTTAATAAGCTAATATATTGTATATACTATTGTCAAATAATGAGAACTACATCATTACCTAGTTTCTGTCTTGCCTGGGCTACCCAAATTAAAGTTTGGGTTTAATTATTATTACTATTATCAGTCTGAAATTTGTTTTATTTTTGCCTCTCTTCTTCATGCCCCTGTTCTTCAAGTTTATATAACTTAAAGTTTGACTTTTATTCTATGTTACTGGTCTCATCCATCTGTACCATATTCTCACTACTAGCCAACTTATATCCCTACAAAAACTTTCAATTCCTGTTCTACTACTGAGGGCTTCCTCAAGTTCTCATGTTATATAAATATTTCGGTGGGATCCTTTCTGTCCCTCCTCAAAAGCAACATCAAATCTCCAGTTGCTGGGAAATGGTGCTTTTTCCTATTATTGGAATCAATGAGTCAAGGCATATGTCTTTAATGGAGGTTTTGGCAAGCATGATATTATAGTTATTATTAGATGGACAGAAGTAAACTAAACAGTTTGTTTTCCATGCTGTAAATACAAATCTATGGTTTAAATCAAATACTGCGTTTATAATGTGGTAGAAATATTTACATGGAAAAAAGCACTAATCGATGTGCAACATTAAGAAAATGTAAGTTTTACAAATTCTAGGAGCCAAAATATTTCACAGATCACAAGAAAAGTAAGAACAAAGAAAACTCATAGAAAGCATATAAATCCATGTTAGGAAATGTGCTCCACCCTCAAAGAGTCTGGTTCAGTTAGTATCTTCTGGTTGCAAGAAAAGATGGCTCACTTTAGTTATCCCAAGTAATAAAGTAATGCTGGGGATGGTGAGGGGGTGTACTGTATGAATACAAATACACAGTAATCCAGGAAAAGTCAAACAACTAGAGTAGGATCCATAGTAGAGCCAAGCTACAAAATCTTTACTTACAGCCTAGACACGAAGTCTATGAATATAGCCAAACATATTACTGGTATTGTATTACAATGCATGATGAAATACTACTGTTTTCAGACTTTATGACTACCCTGTACCGATATGTTACTAATATCTCTGCTTCCTTTTTCTTTTTTTAATTTAATTTTATTATGTTATGTTAGTCACCATACATTACATCATTAGTTTTTGATGTAGTGTTCCATGATTCATTGCTTGCATATAACACCCAGTGCTCCATGCAACGTGTGCCCTCCTTAATACCCATTACCAGGCTAACCCATCCCCCCACCCCCTCCCCTCTAAAACCTTCAGTTTGTTTCTCAGAGTCCATAGTTCCTCATGGTTCATCTCTCCTTCCAATTTCCCCCCCTTCACTTTTCCCTTCCTATTATCTTCTTTTTAAAAAAAAACATATAATGTACATTTGTTTCAGAGGCACAGGTCTGTGACCCATCACTCTTACACAATTCACAGCGCTCACCATAGCACATACCCTCCCCAATGTCCATCACCCAGCCACCCCACCCCTCCCACCCCCCACCACGCCAGCAACCCTCAGTTTATTTCCTGAGAATAAGGGTTCCTCATATCAGTAAGATCATATGATATTTGTCTCCTGATTGACTTATTTCGCTTAGCATAATACCTTCTAGTTCCATCCACATTGTTACAAATGGCAAGATTTCGGGTTTTTTTGATGACTGCATAATATTCCATTGTATATATACACCACATCTTCTTTATCCATTCATCTGTTAATGGACATTTTGGCTCTTTCCATAGTTTGGCTATTGTACACATTGCTGCTATAAACATTGGGGTGCACGTACCCCTTTGGATCACTCCATTTGTATCTTTGGGGTAAATATCCAGTAGTGCATTGTTGGATCGTACGGTAGCTCTATTTTCAACTTTTTGAGGAACCTCCATACTGTTTTCCAGACTGGCTGCACCAGCTTGCATTCCCACCAACAATGTAGGAGGGTTTCCCTTTCTCCGCATCCTCGCCAACATCTATTGTTTCCTGACTTGTTAACTTTAGCCATTCTGACTGGTGTGAGGTGGTATCTCATTGAGGTTTTGATTTGGATTTCCTTGATGCCGAGTGATGTTGAGCACTTTTTCATGTGTCTGTTGGCCATTTGGATGTCTTCTTTGCAGAAATGTCTGTTCCTGTCTTCTGCCCATTTCTTGATTGGATTATTTGTTCTTTGGGTGTTGAGTTTGATAAGTTCTTTATAGATTTTGGATACTAGCCCTTTATCTGATATGTCATTTACAAATATCTTCTCCTATTCTGTCGGTTGTCTTTTGGTTTTGTTACTATTTCCTTTGCTGTGTAAAAGCTTTTTATCTTGATGAAGTCTCCATAGTTCATTTTTGTCCTTGCTTCCCTTGCCTTTGGCGATGTTTCTAGAAAGAAGTTGCTGCGGCTGAGGTCGAGGAGGTTGCTGCCTGTGTTCTCCTCGAGGATTTTGATGGATTCCTGTCTCACATTGAGGTCTTTCATCCATTTTGAGTCTATTTTTGTGTGTGGTGTAAGGAAATGGTCCAGTTTCATTCTTCTGCATGTGGCTGTCCAATTTTCCCAACACCATTTGTTGAAGAGACTGTCTTTTTTCCATTGGACATTCTTTCCTGCTTTGTTGAAGATGAGTTGACCATAGAGTTGAGGGTCCATTTCTGGGCTCTCTATTCTGTTCCATTGATCTATGTGTCTGTTTTTGTGCCAGTACCACACTGTCTTGATGATGACAGCTTTGTAATAGAGCTTGAAGTCTGGAATTGTGATGCCACCAGCTTTGCTTTTCTTTTTCAACATTCCTCTGGCTACTTGGGGTCTTTTCTAGTTCCATACAAATTTTAGGATAATTTGTTCCATTTCTTTGAAAAAAGTTGGTGGTATTTTGATAGGGATTGTATTGAATGTGTAGATTGCTTTAGGTAGCATTGACATCTTCACAATATTTGTTCTTCTAATCCATGAGCATGTAACGTTTTTCCATTTCTTTGTGTCTTCCTCAATTTCTTCCACGAGTATTCTATAGTTTTCTGAGTACAGATTCTTTGCCTCTTTGGTTAGATTTATTCCTAGGTATCTTATGGTTTTGGGTACAATTTTAAATGGGATCGACTCCTTAATTTCTCTTTCTTCTGTCTTGTTGTTGGTGTATAGGAATGCCACTGATTTCTGTGGATTGATTTTATATCTTGCCACTTTACTAAATTCCTGTATGAGTTCTTCTGCTTGCCTTTTTCTAACCTATCACCAATTTCTTGATTTTTTTTTTCTTTTCACCTTCATACATTTTCTTATGTATCTCCTTAATACTCCTTGCTTTCCTCTAACTCCAGCTTGACCCTCACTTATCACCTCAACCACATAGCTTAATTATCTCTATATGTTCTTGGATGTGCCTCCCACTTCTCTCTGTATTTCCTAATTTGGTCCAAACAAGAAAAAAATCTGTTTGGCTTATACATCTTTTTGCACCAGGCCAAATATAGGTCATTAGCCAGTCTCTGGATTTTGGTAGGAAAGACTATGAGGTCACATAGTACTCCTAGACCTGCTATATTAACTACAAGTAAAGAAGTTTCACTTAGGAATGACCAAGGGCATGGTACCAAGACTGGTGTATTGAATATGCAACCCTATAATACATTCATGAGATGAGAAAATGACAGAGTTCTACCACCTTGTTCCTTCTTAAAAAAAATTTTTTTTAACTCACCTTTTAGGCAGATTTCCCTGGTACTCAGCATGGACTTCCAGAATGAATACAAATAGCCCAATCAAAATAATCAATAAATCAAGGTACATGTCTCTAATGAGAACAAACTTTAAAAAAAAAAAGTGTCATATACATTCCAAAATTAAATGCAAGTGAATTTTTCTTATTCTTCGGTGTTGTTCTTTATCCTCATCACCCTCCTTTTGAAAGTCATAATCTCTTGCTGTAACTGATCACCTCTACGGGCATTACTACTCAACTCCTAATGCATCCATTACAACTAATTCCAACTGTGTATCTTGTATCTTGAAGGTTTCAAGTACTTTTGGAACAAAACATTCTTGTTTCAAAATGCTAAAACGATGAAAGCTGTATGTACTTCATAAATGTAGGTTAACAGAATATATATAATTACAACTAGACTTTAAGCTCATTGAAAGCAGGGACTGTCTCTCTTGTTCATTTCTCTTCCTCAGACACTAGTATGATGGCTGACATATAGTATGTGCTCAATATATTTTTCGAAATAAATAATCAATCAATCAATAAACCAATAAACACCACAGCTATTTTCCCACAACTTCTAAACAGTAGAAAGAATGGAGATTAAAATCTATTAAGGACTGTTTTTGAATAGTATTAAAGTGTCTCCAGATTCCACAGAATCCCTGCATAGACAAACTAGAAATGAAACAAGTTTAGATGCAGGTCTTCTAATTAAAAATAAGTTCCTAGATAAAAGCAAAACAAAATACTGCAGAGACTCTAATAGGAAAATATGTATTTATTTGTTCTTAGCTTAGGTAGATTATATATATATATATATCTTTACTCCTAAATGTAACTTCTCCTAGTCAAAGCTTGATGTTTACTGTTTTGTGTTCTCAAATAAAGAGTCCCTGGTAATAGGATTCCTTGCCTTCTTCTGAGGAGGGAAGATTCTGAAAAATAGCCATGAAACCCCTCATATCTCAGCACTGGACCAATCCTCCAACAGAAGTTAGCTTCCCATTGTCTACCTTGGGGCTGAGTCTGTAAGAAATAGTCCTTGCTCCAATTACCCCTCTCATCTCCCTTGGCAACACAGCAATCAGATTTCTAAGCTCATCTTCACTCTCTTAAATAGGAAGAACAAAAGGCAGAAAACCCACAGAATGTTATGTGTGACTCATTTTCAACTTTGTGTGAATAACTTGGCACAAAGGCATGATTTTGCTATTAACGCGGAATATTTACTTGTGTTTCTCCTCATTCAGTTGAGCACACAAATGAGAGACTGATTGCTCTGAACAATGCTGCCGCCTTGTACCCTCCTGGGTACTTGTTATTATTTGAAATCACAGAAAGGCACTGATTCACCACTGAATCACACGCATAATGACCGAAGTTCTAGAAGCTTGTGCCCTAAGGCCCAAGAGCTGGATTATTTCTGCTTCTGCTGTGTGTGACAACTCTGATGCCAGCTCAAATGGTAAAGTTTGCAGGAACTCTGGTCTCCTCATTTAAATTAAAGAATAAACTTTGCCATTTTGCTCTTTGACAAAGAACAATCCCGTAGCTAGACAAAGTTTTCTTTCTCTTTTAGATAAGAGCCACGATCTCTTGTAAGGGGTAAGACCAATGGGTATCAAGAGATTCCCTCTCATGTGTATTAATGGTATCCTCTCTGGTTTGAAGAACAGGGTGCATTGTTTCTGCCCAGTTTCATGTATCATTTTTAAACAGTGTTGCCCTAAGCCACTAAGGGCCAGTATGGGAGGACTAGAGAGTAGTACACAAAGCCACAGTACCCTCAGCCGTCCTTCCAGACATCTGACCCATCTCTCATCCTTCAACCAGGGAAGCTGAGCTTTATTTGTTTTATATGTAGAATTTCTATATGATATTTCATTTGAAAAAAGTAATTCAAAGGCTTTAAAAAAATGAAGAACCAGTGTTGTGGGGGAATGAGCACTGAACTAAGAATTAGGATATCTTCACTCTAGTCCTGCTTCTGACCCTAATTAGCCAGTAGACTTTGAGAACTCATGTTACCTTTTTAGAGCCTGACTCCCCTGCTGTGGAACTGAAGCAACAGATGGTAGAATTTAAGCCAGGCCCTATGAAGGTAAGAAGGGTCCTCGAGGGTCCTCAAGATTGACCTTAAAAAGGAAGAGTGAGGACTCCCATTTTCCCAACTTCACTTCAAACAGTGCAACTCTGCTATATATATATATGATATATATGCATACATATGAGATAGTTTCCGTATAAAATTTGAACTTTAAAAATTTGAAAAATATTCAATTCTGTATCAATATACCCTTCATTCTGACATTCGATTGCTCTATAATTCCTATTTCCTATGTTCCATTGATTAAGAAGCAAGACACTTTACAATGACTTTTTATTCATATATTATGCTATTTGTTGATGTTAATTACATATGATGCAATAATACTTAACACATGCATATATATATAACACCATTCTTTTTCTAGGTACTCAGAAACTCACACATAAATGTAAATTCACATTCAAATTCATATTTTATACATATATATGTAAACATTTATATACATACATATATATAAACATTTATATATATACATATATATGTGTATATATGTAAACATTTTTGTCTGGTTAGTATTAACATTTTCTACATTTTGTTCCATGGAATACTCCTCTGGGATATAGTAGTAAGCATGGCATGAAAAAAATGTCATGTTGAAATGAGTTTGGGAGACTATGCATATTTAATCTCTTTATAAGTAACACACATTTCAGGTTCCAAAAGGAACTTCAGGGAAAAATCTGTTTGACCTGGATTAATACAGAATTTATCAAATTTGTTTTAGTGGGACACTCTTTGTTATCAATATACCTATTGAATTTACTAGAACCACAGTTCTGAATCAAACTCAGAAACAATAATGTAGTGATTTTCCAATGTTATGGACTGAATGTGTTCCCCAAAAAGTCATATGCTAAAGTCCTAAGCCCTTTGGGAGGTAATTAGGTTTGGATGAGGTCATGAAGGTGATGCTCTCATTATGGGATTAGTGGCCTTATAAGAAGAGGAAGAGACCCTAAAGCTCTCTCTCTCCCTCTGCACTAGCACAAAGAAAAGACCATGTGAGCCCACAGAGAGATGATGGCCATCTGCAAGCTTGAAAGAGGACTGTCACCAAGAATTGAATCTGCTGGCACCCTGACCTTGGCCTTCCCAGCTCCTGGAACTGTGAGAAATACATGTCTGCTGTTGAAGCCCCCTAGTGTTTTGTTACAGCAGCCTGAGCAGACTGAGATACCCAGGTAAGAAAATTAGGGTTTAACTGGTTGCACAACTTACTGACACAACTAGCATTCTAAATTTCTACCTAAAAATCTATTTGAAAACTCCAATCAAGATGGTGAATTAACTTCATACCTTGACATACCCTTTTTCCTCCAAAAGAATACTTGAAAAATGTAAAATGAGAAAATCCACAATATATAACCAGGCTTCAAAGCAAAAAAAAACACTGTTATGGACTAGAATTGGAACAGAAACCCAAAGCAGGGAATATGACTATAGCCCAGAGTCTCCAGGATTTGTAGTCTGGAAACAGGCAGAGGCAGTTGAAATGACAGTGATGGGAGGACTTAAAATCCACAGCAGACAAGGGATAGGATCCAGACTCACTGCTTAAAGACAGGTGCTGGCACAGAAGTACTCCCTCCTGTCTATCCTCCCCTCCTCATTGCTCATAGAAAGAGGTTGATGAAACTGCTTTCATCCAGAGCCCAAGCAAGGCTTTATAAACTGTGGACTCAGTGAAGCTGGTTGACAAGGCATGACCCCATGCTCAGGAACTGGCTTCCAGACTGGATCTACACTATATCAAATCTCACAACAAAGCAGGAGCCCCAATCTGCTAAAACCTGATTCTAGACTGGAGGCCCTGAGACCTGGATGGAGACAACAGAGAAAACCACTAGCCAAGGAGGAGGTGAGCACAAAAGAGAAAAGAGAGAAGATAAAATCGTATCACTCAAAAGCTGATCCTGCACACTAAAGGAAGAAATCTACCGTAGGGGGCGCCTGGGTGGCTCAGTCGTTAAGCGTCTGCCTTCGGCTCAGGTCATGATCCCAGGGTCCTGGGATCGAGCCCTGAGTCCGGCTCCCTGCTCCGCGGGAAGCCTGTTTCTCCTTCTGCCACTCCCCCTGCTTGTGTTCCCTCTCTCGCTGTGTCTCTCTCTGTCAAATAAATAAAATCTTTTTTTTAAAGATCTTTAAAAAAAAATCTTAAATCTTAAAATCTTAAAAATCTTAAAAAAAAAAAGAAATCTACTGTAAAGAAAGGCAGCCAACAAAATCCATAATGGGAAAAAGAATCCCCTTCAGGCGATTAACATTCAAAGAATATTCCACCCAAGAATTATAAAAAGTATTTTGAACGTTCATACAAATAAAGAAACAGAGAACATTTGTTGAGAATCATAAATTGTCACAGAAAAACAGGAAAGTAAAATAAGAATTAGTATAGATATAAAAATTAGTTATTTTTTAAATAATGAAAACAGCAACAAAAAAGAGATGAACTCAGGATTTAACGAAGAAGGAATTAATAAATAAAAATATAGTGCTGAGGAATTTCTCATATGCAGAACAGAGGACAAGGATAAAAATTTTGAAAGAGCAGCTAGGATACATAGGGGATAGAAAAAGAGAACCTAACACATGTCTAAAAGGGGAGGTGAGACCGCTAACCAAGAGATTAGGCATCTACAATCTAGATGCATGCAGGCTGTCAGCAAGGTCCGGGAAATGTACATAAGCGCACTCGAGGAAGTCTCCAGGCTTGACTTCATTGTTAGTTCACAGCAGAGCCTGGGGAATCCATCCCACATTGCAAAGAGACCAGGACAATGCGTCACCAACCCTGACCCAGGCTCTAGCCAGGTAACTCAAGGGCTAGGAGGTAGCTTTTAACAAGCACCAGCCTCCTAAGGATTTCCAGAAGCCAAGGACTAACCTCCTTAGGGACATGTTAAGAGTCCTCTCAGGCAGAAGCAGGCAAAGGTTATGCCCACACCTTATTGGTAAATGAAACGAGGCTACTGATTTATTGCTAAACTGCTTCAGAGTAGTTTCAGGGCAGAGGAAGAATGTCTAGGCATCTGGAGAAAACAGCTGCTACAGGTGTAGGAAATATTAATATACCAAAGACTAGGAACTGAGCAGGGACTGACCAAAAAAAATAAATTTAAAAAGTAATTTAAAAAAATAAAAGGAATGCAAATAGAAGAAAATCAAAAGAAGAGTGAAGGAAAATAACCATTCCTCTGCTCAAATCCCTCCACAACTTTCTGTATCACTCAGAATGAAGTCCAAAGTCTATAAAATCACGTTGAAGGCTCTACAAACTCCCCCACCTGATCTCACCTGCCACCTTTCTGACCTTACCTCCTCCTGATCTTTGCTTTGCCCTCTGTTTTCCAGCCACACTGTCTTCATTGCTCGTCTTTGAACTTCCCAGGCACACTCCACTTGCTGTTCCCTCTGCTTGGCGACCTCCTCCTTCAGAAGGCCACATGGCTTACTCCCTCACATCCTCCAGTTCTTTGCTCACACATCGTCTTCCTCTGGAGGACCTTCCCTGGCCACCCTGTTTAAACTTGCCTTCCCACTCCGGCCCTCCCTATCCTCCTTCCCTGCCTCACACTTCCCCTCGGCACTCAGCACTATCTCACATTCAAAATGCGTCATACATTTACTTGTGTCTGTCTTCCCCTGCTAGGCTGTAAACTCCTTGAGAACCGGGTGTTTTTCTTTTGTATTTTAGTGCTGTATCTCCAGTACCAGGAACAGTGCCTGACACATTATAGGCACTCAGTAATGACTTGTTGATAGAATCAATAAGTGACCCCTGACATATGGGAAGCACTCAATAAAGACTGAACACTGTGATTTAACCAGTTATTCAACTACCAATAACTCCCTACTTAGTCTGCTCTGCTAGTCTCTGTTCCAGGAGGGTCAGTCACATTATCAGCATAATAACCATAACCATCGACGATACGCTAAGTTCCCTCAGACATATTTTAGTTCCTATATCTCTTTAACATCAATTCAAAAATGGGGACATTATCATCCCCATCTTATTGTGATTATGAGACTGAGATACAACAAAGTTAACTGATTTCCCCACACTCATATACCTAGAGGGTGATAAAGCAGATTTGGAGCCTAAGTCTATCCTCCTCCAAAGACTCTGATGTCTTCTCCATTGGTGGATTGCTCCTTTCGCTGCTCTGGCCTAGCACTCTCCTCCTAAATAGATACTCTCATCTATAATCACCTTCCTTCCTTCATGATGCTTAACTCTTTTATTAGAATCATCTCTCATAGTAAACACTGTTGTCCATTCCTCCTTGCTAAGCTTGATTTATCTGGGTTCTCTCTCTTCTAAAAATGACTCTATGCATCCCCAGCTCCAAAGGTAAATGTTGATTAATCTAAGCCAATCAGAAAGCTAAGGTGACATCCCTGTAGGGAACATCAGAGCTCTGCCTCTTCACAAAAACAACTAATAAACTACAAAAACTGTCAGAATCTAAGCCAGTCATGCAATTCATTTTCCTTGTCAGTGATTGGCTTAGGAATAGATATTTAATACAATCCCAGCCAATAAGACATGAGGAGAGTCAGCTGGGGCACTTCTAGAAATAGTCTCATTATTATGGAGAAAGAAGAGAAATAGACTCTTCTTCCCCATACATGTTCATATTTAAATGAGATGTCTGAAATACTACCACCATCTCTGAATCAACCAGAAGATAAAGTTAACACAAGAAAAAGAATACAATTAATAAAATCTCAAAGAAATAAAATTAGAGGCCTTGTATAACAAGCCTAATGTCCCCCTTACCCATGGAAGTTATGTGAAACTTTTAAAAAGTACTTATACAGTATAAGCAAGGCTGAATTAGTTTCCCATTACTTTAACTGAAAGCATCCTGATACCTCAACACTCTCTTCCCTCTTTAGAAGTAGCCCAGCCTCCAGAAAGCACTTCGGATTTACCTTCAATTCTACTACTGGAACATGAACAACCAACCATTTGGTGTCTCATTGTTTCTGAGGTTGGGTTGGTTACAGAGTTGCCGCTAAAAATAAGATAGAACTCTGACTTTCTTGCTGAGCAGTTGAAAGAAGGAACAGGAGCAGTGATGTCAAAGATCAGGTCTTTGAGGTCAAAGTTCAGTCTCTAGTTTGGACATAGAGGGCTACGTATAGAAGAGTTATATTAGGGCACAAAGAAGTTAAGTAATTTGACCAAGTTCACCATGTTAATTGACAGGCAAGCTAAGACTGTAAGCCAAATTCCTCCTCAACTTCTGTTACAGGACATTATCCACACCCAGATTAAACCTAGCAATATTCATACTTCCAGGTGCATTGTGTAGCTGACCTAAGAGGGGAAAAGGGCTAAGACTTGATGTATTTCAATTATACCTAGGAGATGCATACTTGAAATTTTGCCCACCAGGATCATTCTTTGTACTCAGAGAAAAGCTATCATTTGAAAATATAGTTTCACAGAGCCATTGACCTCTTTGTTGGATCTCTGTCAGGTGAACAATTAAGCTACAATATCTATTCTCTTTGTCAAGAATAATATTAAAAAACCCAAGCCTGCTTCACATCTTTCAGCTTGTCTGGTAAGTGATTTCCTTTGACCTTTTTACAGGAAAATAATTTTCCTCCGCATGCAAGTTATGGTTTTCATAAACTGGCTCTTTCCTGACCTCTGAAGTCATTCTTGGGAGGATATTTATGTTTATCTCAGAGTTGTCCAGGATAATTGGTCTCTTTTAAGTGAAAAAAAAATTTATTATTTCCAATTATTGGAGGTAGAGAATACCTTAATTTAGAAGCAGTATAATATTGTTGCTAAGAACACACATTCAGGTACTAGATCAACTGAATTAAAATCCTAGCCTCACCATTTCCTAGCTGTGTGACCTTTGACAAGTTACTTAACTTTTCTGTACCTTAGTTTACTCATCTGCAAAACTTAAATCCTTTCTAACAGTGTCTGCTTATAGTGCACAGACTAAATTATACAAAATTTTTCTATTATATATAATAAGTAGTACCTATCTATTGTGTGGATTAAATTAGTTAATATATGTAAAGTTTCTAGAATCCAGCCTGGCACATAGTGGTCACTATACAAGTATTATTGATTGTTATTATTTAGTTCTTTAATGATAGATACAACCACCAAAGCAAACTGAGCATTTGCTATATTCCCAGCACAGAGCTGGATGTCCCAGGTATGATCATACACAAGATCCAGTTCTTGCCCTCTTATGTTTCAGTCTGGGAATACAAACAATATACGTGCAATTGCAACCCAAAGTTGTAACTGCTAGGACAGAGGTAGTACAGGGTGCCATGCTAACTGTGGGCAAGGTAAAGGGAGAGAGCAAAAGAGCATTACTTAATTTGAAAAAAAAAAAAAACCCTTCTGGGAGAGAGAAGCACCTCAGTTGGGACAAGAAGTATGGGTGGAAGTTAGTTTGGCTAAGCAAACAACTGGGCATAAAAATGCTACAAGCTTAGAAATAGGTCTTAGTGCTCCTCTAGCCTCATAATAATGAAAAACAGCTTCCCTGCTGGCCCCACCCTCATCATTGTGTTCAATGATGAACACACTGAAAGTGTCTTAGATATCTGTCATTGACCAGGTGGAGATGGGAGACGTGGTCTGTTCCTTTCCCTCTGTCATGTGAACACATACCCTAACAAGTCTCAATCAACTATTCTAAGTTCACGGTGGCTGAGTCCAGCTGTAGTGAGTTTGGGAAAGGGGTGAAACCAAGAACGACTTTTCGCCTTTGGTCTATCCAATTCCTCCCAAAGCACCATATGCAAGCATGGAGAGCCACTGCTCAGCTCTCTAGGGATCCCCACCTGGATGTTGTCTAGGTTAGTGGAGAATAGTCTATACATCCCCAGCTTTCATCCTGCTGTTCTCTTCCACCAATACCCCACTCCTTTTAGTGTCTTCTCCTAGCCCCAAATCCCCCAACACCCCCTCCTTCAAACAGAGCTGTGGTCATTTACCAAGTGGTAAAGCAAGCTCCAAGCTTTCCCATTTCTTAGAAATTTTCCTAGCTTCCTGTGCTAGCTATGTGCAACTTTTCACATAACTGTTCTTATACATATAGTCTTTCCCTCATTATGGTGTGGGATAGAGGGAAGGGAAATTTCTCATCCTGATAATACATAAGAGCAGACATGATGTTGGGGTCATCTTGTGCAAAGGTTTCTGATATTTTATTTGGTTGCCTGAAAACCAAAATAATAATAACAGCAGCAACAACAATAATAATAACCAAAGACATCTTACACTGAGAAAGTTAAGTTCATCCTGATAGCTCTCTTCAGTTCTGCGTATCCTTCTTATCCTACTCCCAACTCTAAAAGCGTACATTTTAGGTCTTACTTTGCTAAAGAGAATATCTCCTTGCAAGTCACATTACAGTGTCTCCCCCCTATTAATTTAACCTGAAGAGTGTTTTCCCTAGTTCTGGATATTCACCACACTCCTTACCCTCCCTCCAGCCCCAAAGTTCAACAAAAATGAGATAGGAAAGTCTTGATAAATAACAAAGTATTCATACAAAGCCCTAATAGTAGTAATTTTTAATAGTAGAATTACAGGTAATTTAGCTTTTATTCATTAGATTTTTTTCTTTATTTTTAACCTGACACCATCGTTATATAATTTTGGCAATATAAGGAGAAACACTATTCTTTTAAATGAGTGATCACCATTCACTTCATATGACACTAAGGAAAAAAATGTAAGAACTTCTAATAGAACATGGTGGACATACACAGTGTCTTACCTCCATCAGCTCTGATTATTTAAGTTTCTAAAACTATAGAAAACATCTTTTACATTCATAAATACATTCAAAATAAAGAAAAAGGAAGGGTGCCTGGGTGGCTCAGTCAGTTAAGCATCTGCCTTCGGCTCAGGTCATGATCTCAGGGTCCTGGGATCTAGCCCTGCATCAGGATCCCTTTTGAGGGTGGTCTACTTCTTCCTCTCCCTCTGCCCCTCCCCCCTGCTCCTGCTCTCTCTCTCTCTCTCTCTCTCTCTCACACACACACACACACACACACACACACACACACACACATAATTAAAAAATAAAAAGGAGCCCCAGTAAACCAGAGAACATGAGGAATCTCTGGAGAGGGATAAGAAAAAAGAGGCCATTAAGTCTAAGGAGTAAAGCTAATGAGAAAAATAATGAATGTCATTAAGCGTCTGCCTTTGGCTCAGGTCATGATCCCAGGGTTCTGGGATCAAGCCCCACATCGGGCACCCTACTCAGAGGGAAACCTGCTTCTCCCTCTCCCACTCCCCCACTTGTGTTCCCTCTCTCGCTGTGTCTCTCTCTGTCAAATAAATAAATAAAATCTTTAACAAAAAAAAGAACAATGGTGTTGACATTAAAATTAAAGCCTTTCAATAAAATAAATAGTAGAAAAGACACAGTGGAAGTTGAACTGGTGAGCTGGAAGACTGAGCTGATGAACTTTCCAGAACATATCATAAAGGGATTAAGGATCAAAAAGTATGAAAGAAAAGTCAAGAAATATTAAAGATAAATTCAGTATTTCTAACACCTGCCTCCTAGAAATACCAAGAAAAAAGAGACTAAAAAGGTTTTTAGAGAGGTAAAATTCAAAGAGAAAAAGATGTGGCTCTGGTTATTGCTAAACTTTTTTTTAAATAATGAGACCGTTTTTGGAATCCTTATTTCATTCATAATTCACTCATCTAATACTTCCTCAGACTCAAGAATGTGCTAAGCATGTGCAAGGCAATGGGAATCTAATAAGAGTAGTCAATCTTCTCCCCAGAAAATGCATATATGCACAGATCACAATTTTCCACATTATTTTAGGGGTTAAGAGTTCATTGATAATCTTCTGTATTTTTATTACAGTCTACCTATTTTGACTGGAATGACTTGGCAAAAACAAGACTATTTATTCCCTTTTGAATTGCTGGATTTCTTGATAGGGTATCTTAGCAACTGACTGTTTGAAGGCACGAAATCATACAGAGACTCAGTCTATAATAAGACTGTAATTGGTGAACTTAAAGTCTGGGGACTATTCCACAAGAGTTATGGAATCTTTCATGAGGTAAACTGGAGTGATTTTCAAATTTCAAAGGAAGTAAATTGAGATAAATTGAAGTCCTTGAAGAATTAGGACTATATTGAATAATAAAAAACACAAGTTTCCTAAAAGTGTTAATAGACTCACAAGTAATCTCAGCCACAAAATCAGCAACCAGAAAAGAGGACAATCTTCCTACAGGATTTAGCCTGAAGGGAAATTTATTGCCAATGAGGGAAATTAAAAACAAGGAGTTTGTCTGAGATAATTATATGGAAATAAAATTCAGCTGGCTACTGAATCAATTTCCAGAAAATTAAATATACTTAAGAATATCACAAATTAATTTGGAGACCTTTTTTTAGCTTTAAGTTAGATACTGATTGACAAAGAGAGGAGCTAAAGAAAAATAGGAAAGAACCTGAAAAACAGAAGAAAATAGAAAGGCCTTCAATAAGAACTGAAGATGGAAGAAGAACTTTACAAATAAGTAGAAAGCCAACTTAAGGAGGGCAAAGAGACGAGTCACTCAAAAGATTGGATTTGCAACTATAGAAGGAAATAACGTGTTACACAATGGAACATAAGTATATGATCTAAAAAAGGAAAAAACAGACTCCACTTATGTGAAATGTGAGTGTATATGTAAAGAGTTACAATAGCTGGGGTGAAGTGGATGTCTGGCTACATATCTGTGTCCTGACTTCTAAATCCCTTGGTCAGAAACATTAAACTAGAAGGTACATTTTCACAGTATCTTCTGATTGAATATCACATACCAGGTGAAAGGCATGATGTTTTATTGTCAGATCCAATATCGTGCAAGCAAAGATTACAATCTCATAAATAAGCTTAGATATTAGGACAAGTGATCTGAAGCAATATGAAGAATTCGGTGCCAATAGGGTACAATCAGATCTAGAGTCATGATTATCAACTCATACCTCTGTGACCTCTAGAAATTATTTTTTATTCATTGTTTAGTTTTCTCTTTTCTCAGTGCTCCCTGAGTGATTGCAGCTCTTTCTGAGCTGTTGATAAATTGTTATAACTTGTCATGTGTGGTCTGACCAGAATTACTGCAAAGAGATGATAAACGAAATTAAATCTGTTTGTGAAGAGAGTTGACTCACAAAGTTGGCTGCTAAAGGTCATGGTATGTTATGTGTTTAAGAAAGCACACTGAGGTCTTCAGGGCCAGAATGCCTGCCGGAGTTTCAACCGGGCTTCTTTTGCAGACACTGACCAACCACACCTTTGTGCTTATTCTTTCCTTGGCTTCTTTGTTTTATACATTTAATAGCCATTTATCCTCTCTTGCATTGCCACCAAATTGTTCAGTTGGCATAGGAAGTGGATGATTTTACTGAGACATAAGAAACATCATCAACCATAAAATAGCTGTCATGTGGTAGAAGTCAAATCCCCTTTTTAAATCTGATAATATTCATCTGTATTTTGCTCTGAAATAAATGTTAATTGCTAAAAGTCATGTTTTTAAAACAACAAAGTGAATCTGATTTATTAGGAACAAACTCATGATGAAGAAAAGCCTTCTCAAGAAAAGGTTAATGGTGGGGGTGGGGGGCGCCTGGGTGGCTCAGTCGGCTAAGTGTCTACCTTCAGCTCAGGTCATGATCTCAGGGTCCTAGGATCAAGCCCCACTTCTGGCTCCCTGCTCAGTGGGGAGTCTGCTTCTCCCTTTCCCTCCACCCCCCCCACACACACTCATGCATGTGTTCTCTCTTAAATAAATAAAATCTTAAAAAAAAAAGGCTAATGAGTCATGAAGCTCAGTAACAACCTGGCAGGATCTGAGTGGTATTATTATAGGTCTCTCCTTCTTGGTATCTATTAGTTTTGCAATAAAAGAAGGTTGGGACCTTTTCTAATTCATCAAACCTCTCACAAACCTTGGGAAGACCAAAACAAGCTCAGAATAAGCAGGAAGAGGAGAAGGTGGCTGAGATTGCAAAGATGAACAGTAGAAGGTCAAACAAAATCACCCCTTGCTTCTGTCTGGGCATATCTCTCACATGAATGATGCATCGGATTCTGAACGGGTGATTCTGGACAGGACTGACATGGGTGGAGGCAGACACCTCATGAAGGGGCCAGCAGTCTCTGTGTTAGCTGACTTGAAGGAAGAGGTGGGACCTCAGAGAGAAAACCTGCACTAAGAAAGTTATACTGTAGGGAGGAGATACAGGGTGGTCAGTGAGCTGTGCACTTGCACTTAGAACACCTGGGTTCAAGTCTTAACTTTACAGGTTCTTATCTACATGATTTTGAATGAAGCACAATCTCGCTGAGTCTCTTTCTCATCTGTGTAGAATGAGATAACAATACTCACCTTAACTTCTCCCTATTATTCTTATGAGGATCAGCTGATCTATATATTTAGATTATAGTTTCATGCACAAATGTCTTATTTTTAATAATAAAACAGTGGAAATTATTATCAATACCAGTAGTAATAATCAGGAAAGAGCATAGCTACTATAATGAGGGCAAAAAAAAAAGGTTAAGAGCAAGACTAAAGAGGTTGACTTAATGAAAAAGCAGTATAATACAGAGGAGACATACGACACAGCAGTTAACAGCCTAGATATTAAACCCAGCCCGCCTGGATTCAAATCCTGGCTCTGTGATTTAAGGATTTATGTGACTGTGGGCGTCTTACTTACACCATCTATGCTCTAGTTTGCACATCTATAAAATAAAGATAATAGTACCAACTTCATCAGGTGTTTTTTTTTGAGGATTAACTGAGTTACGTATGTACTACTAGTGTTTAGCACAGCATCAGCACATAGGAAACATTATACGAGCTGATATTATAATGCTGGGCTAAGGTACTAAACTGTTTAATCCCTCCTTACTGGGAACTGAGTTGATCATAAACTCTAGAATTAGGCTGTGTGACCCTAGATGTGTAGAATTACAGGGACCCTGACCAGGCATCTGAACAGGTCATTACACAAACCATCAGAACCGCGTCACACTGATCACAGCCCAGATTTCAATTCGTTAAGTGAGAGCAAAACAGAAAAAGTTAACTTTTCCATCATTTCACTACTTTCTGGCTGTCCATTTACACATAAGAAAGCAAATTCACTTCAGAACACCAGCTGGATGTTGGTCATTATCTGTAGTGACCAAATGAGAAAAAATATGGAGTGTCATTTCTTCATCTCCACTAATCTTGTACTTAGCTTGACATTTATTAACAGAGGCAAGTCTGTATTTTCCTTTACACAGGGTATACCACTTGCATAAGCCCTTGGTTTTCTTATTTTATTTTTACTGGTTTCCATTTAGATAATAGATTTCTATACTATACATTATAACCATTCGTCCTTTAATAAAACTAGGATGCTGCAAATCACTACAAAAGTAAACAAGGAAAACTAGTTCAATGGATAAATGAGATGAATGAATGGATGGATGGATGAATTGAAAGATTAAAAAAGAGAGAGGAGCAGGGTGCCTGGGTGGCTCAGTTGGTTAAGCATCTGCCTTCAGCTCAGGTCATGATCCTGGGGTCCTGGGATCAACCCCACATCGGGCTCCATGCTCAGGAGGGAGTCTGCTTCTCCCTCTCCCTCTGCCCTTCCCCTTGCTTATGCTTTCTCTCTCTCTCTCAAATGAATAAATAAAAAATCTTAAAAAGGGGGAGGGTGGCCTGGGTGGCTCAGTCAGTTGGGTGTCCAACTCTTGACTTCAGCTCAGATCACAATCTCAGGATCATAATATTGAGCCTCACATGGGGCTCCGCACTGAGTGTGGAACCTACTTGGAATTCTCTCCCTCTGCCCCTCCCCCCACTTGTGTTTTTTTTCCTCTCTCTCTCTCAAATAAAATTTTAAAAAGAGAGAGAGAGATTTATCTTTCTTTTTCTGGGGGCAGGGGTACTTTATACCAAGAAAAGAAAGACTCAGAAATTGTCTAACTAGAATTATATTAACTTTTAGGTTTAAAAAATTAACAGTGGAAAAATCAGAAAAGATCAGAAATGAGGTAGTTTGTATGCAGACAATTCAACTTTTAAAATATTTGCTTGGTAAAACCTAGGATTTATCAAAATATAAAAGAAACACTCATCCATGTTTTGTCCCTTTTTGTAGAAAAAGCAAATAATAATAATAAGAGGAGTGCAGGGCGCCTGGGTGGCTCAGTTGGTTAAGCGACTGCCTTTGGCTCAGGTCATGATCCTGGAGTCCCAGGATCGAGTCCCGCATCGGGCTCCCTGCTCAGCAGGGAGTCTGCTTCTCCCTCTGACCCTCCCCCCTCTCATGTGCTCTCTCTCTCTCATTCTTTCTCTCAAATAAATAAATAAAATCTTTAAAAAAAAAATGAGTGCAAAGAGACAAAAGATTATAGATAGATTCAATAGAAAAAAATCTTTATCACCTATATCAATTAAATTGTATATGCAGTGGCAGCTTTGCCATAATTAAATGTATGAGTGCACCTCTAAAATAAAATGCTTCATGTGTGGCTTGTAAAGTTTATAAAGCAGAGTCATTGTTGAATGAGAGAAATATATTGTTCAGTGCATTTTTAAGGAAAATGAAATGTAAGGTACCCCTTCTATAAGGAAGCTATTTAACATTTAAAGATAATAGCCATTAGTGATAAAATGTGACATTTTCCATATAATTCACAGGAAAGTAACAAGATCTTCAGTCAGAATTTTCTAATTTCTAACACAACACAGAAACTGTATATGTCAAAAATCACAAGTCAAAACAAAATTGATTCAGTCTTTGGAATATGAATGCCACTGGTCATACTGAATTACACAAAATAAAATATCCAAAGTAGCTATTCATTTGGTTGGCATTCTTCAAAATGAAGTCTCTGGGTCTCAGTTTCTTTTGAAAAACAAACTGGCCATGCATATGAAATAAGATAATACACACACATTGTAAAAGAGCTATAAAGCAATACTTAAATATAACTTCTAAATGTTGTAACACATTGCACAGGCACTGCACATGTTAAATGTTCAATAAATACCTGAGTTAATGATTGAGGCACTGCAGGTAGTCAGAGGGGAGGCAGTTGGCCTGAATTGCCACTCAAGGACTGTTTTCTTCACTCTGACAATGCTCTGGCTCAAAGTGTTATGGTCTTGTGAATGCTTTCGATCTAAATAGTATTACTCAGCAAGACAATTTACCTTATTTGCCATTACTTAGTACTATTTCCAGTATTCAAATTCACTTTCAAAAATGAACATTCATCATAATCAATACTACTCAATAATGAAAATGTGAGCTCTGAAAACAAATCCAAGATAGGAGCCTACACCAGTATTGAAAAAGAGAGATATCATCAAAACAAAAAATAGAAAACAAAAAGAGTACACAATATGTGAAGGTGATTACACTGAAGATACCAGTACTCACAGGATTCTGAAGAATTCTGGGCATGTATTTCCATTTACCCTTCTGCTATCTCTATTGCAGAAACTGCTATGAGGTAGGAACTGCAGAGAAATTCCCTCAGTAACTTTTTAACCCTTTTCAGTGTACCTTCCTATAATGCACACCATACTCTGTGTTAAATCTTTCTATTTACAGTAGCTCAGACGGTTTCTGTTGTCTGCAAGTGAATCTGGACCAGTACAACCGTCATGGTGCACGGATATGTAGATAGAATTGCTCTGCTTTTATGAAGAATTATAGGCACATTCCCTGACTATCCCATACCCATTTTTGTGGTTTGGTGGAAATGCACTTAACCCTTTCAATGCTTGAGAGACAACTATGTGTTACCTCCTCTGCCAAGCCTGATCCAACTTCCTGAAGCCGATTTTGCACTTTCTTGTCATTCCCCCCACAGCACACATGAACATTCTGTCACTATAATAATCATTACACTGTATTCTGTTTGTGTGTCTGTCTGACCAAATAGACTTTTAGAAAGGCATTGTTTTTTTTTTTTTTTTTTTGATCTATGTAGTCCTGTGGCTGGCATATATCCTTGATAAAACTGGTAAAAGGAAGAGAAGGATCTGGAGTCAAAATAATTTAATTAAATCCTGCCTTCCCCACTTACCATTAGGTTACCTGGGGCAACTGAATAAATTCTCTGTACCTCAATGTCCTGATTTTTAAATGGGAATAATGAGAGGATCTACTTCATTTAATTAATATGTTTAATTATCTAATTTAATCCTCTAATTAATACATATAAAGAGATGGAGTCCTTAGAATAGTATCTGGCACATATTATCGCACAATAAATGTTGGTTTTATTGTTAAAAATCAACTTATGGTTGGCTCAGTTGGTTGAGTGTCTGACTTCAGCTCAGGTCATGATCTCAGGGTCCCGGGATTCAGCCCAGTGTTAGCTCTGCCCTCAGTGGAGAGTCTGCTTGTCCCTCGTCTTTTGCCCCACCCCCAATTGTGAACATACACTCTCTCTCTCTCAAATAAAATTTTAAAAGAAAATCAACTTATCAATTTTAATAGACATTAAGAATCAGCACTACCTTTTTTCATTATTAACATTATAATATGCTTTAAATAGATGATAAAAAATCACTTTTCCAAAAATATTTTCCCCCCAAAATATGAATCATCAACTGGGAAGAAAAAAAAAAAAAAACACCTGTGGTGTTTAAATTTTAAGTATATTATTTTAAAAAATTCTCTCAGAGACAAGTAAAGATTAACAAATCATAACCATCATATTTTAGAAGATAAAGTCTATTCATTGTTATCCATAACATGTTGGCAAATTTTCATCTTTCATTTTTTTTCTTCAATTTGTTTTCATCACCAAGGGAGCCCAAAGAGATATCTCAGGGGCTACTGAAAAATAAAATCCCAATTATCTCCTCTGATCATTTCTCAGTGCTAACTCTCAGGAATCTGACTTACATTTCCAGTACATCACATCTACATTGGACACAAAATTAACTTCTACAGCCAACAATGATTTATTGAAGCTAATATTTAAACCCATAAATTTTATGGACAAAACAGAACAGAATTAGAATGTTTGAGTGTTTGTCCATTACACTTTAGGTTTACAAAAATATTAAAGATAAGCCACTGGAAAAAAACAAATAGAAATTTAAGAACTAAAATATACAACAACTAAAATAAAAACTCAATGGATGGACCTAATAGAGAATGGCAATGACAGAGGAAAAAAAATCAGTAAACTTGAAGACAAAGCAATAAAAAAAAATCTAAACAACAGCGAATTTAAATTTTTTTCTTAATGAATCTTGAGGATCTGTGGCACAATACAAAAAAAGTTAACATTCAAGTCATCAGAGTCACAGAAGGAAAGGAAGTGCTTGATGCAAAAAAATATTTGAAGACATAATAGATGAAAACTCCCCAAATTAAGCAAAAGACATAAACGTACAATTGTAAGTTAAATAAATGGGGAAAAATTAATTAAATTATTACACAATGGGGATGGCTGGGTGGCTCAGTCAGGTAAGCTTCTGCCTTCAGTTCAGGTCATGACCCTGGGGTCCTGGGATAGAGCCTGAGTCAGGTGCCATGCTCAGTGGGGAGTCTGCTCCTTCCCCCCCCCCGCTCATGCTCTCTCTCCCAAATAAATAAAATCTTTAAAATAAATACATACATACATAATTACACAATGATTCCATGAAATAGAACATAACTATTACAAAATTGTGTGCAATTATGTATGTAAATATGAAGTGGATTTTAAAATGTAAACAAGAAATTAGCTTCATAGGTATTATTTGCAATGTAATCTTTAATGTTGTGACATTATTTTTACAACAGAAAATATGTTGCCACTCATTGGCATTTATTTACTGAGGCACACTTCAAAGTATTCTGTGTCCTACACCAGAGAAAAAAGTTAAAAGATTAGTTAATTACTGGAGGAACATTGCTCCTACACTGAACTCTGTGACTGTATGGATGTTAGGATGGTCTGATGTCACTCAGATTGTGAGTGAAGACAGAAGCTGTAGTAACCAGACATTATAGGGTTATGGCAAAATACCATTAAGAGTTCCCAAAACAATTCCAAGAGCACTGACAACTTTACTGGAAAATATGTTTCCTTAAGATGGATAGTCATGAAGATAACCAGCCCCAGATTATTGCTGTTTGTTACAAAAATTAACATCTGCTTTCTCTTTATCTATGGCTTTCTTTCTATTTTCACGGAAGAGGGAAAATAGTATGTTTAGACTGCCTAAATAGTTTAGCTGATAGGTAAGTGTTGATGATTATATTAGTAACTGGAAACACTGTAATACATAAAATTATCCAAGTTCCATATTATATCCCTTTTCACTAACCATACTCCCAACAGGCTTATGTAATTAAAAGTAGCTTCAAGCCAAGTCCTAATGCGTACAAACTCATAGAACAGTTGTCCAAGTCTCTTCCTCTTAAAGTTTTATTTTCCGATTTGGAAACTATGACTTATCAAGCCAACCTTTCATTAAATACTAAATTCTACTCAGCCAACTCCCAGAGGGGAGGTAATTTTATTGCACTATACGAATAGTAGTACATGGAATTTGCAGATATTTGGGGGCAAGCCCCAGCAACTATTTCATAGTTCACCCTACCAACTGTTTATTTCATGAGCCAAGTTTATATATCCCTTGACATCCAGGATAGAGGTTCCCCCTAGGCTAGAGTTCTCCCCCCAACCCCATGCACCAAAACTTAAAACCCCAAAGCATGTTCAAATAGATTTCTCACAGCATGAAGTAGAAATTTACTTTGAGTAGATCAGAAACTAGCATAGTGCCTCCAATATTCTAAGTTCAATCATAAAAATAAAACATCCCTATCAAAGCAATTTGATATATCATCTGTATACCTCACATTCATATTTAATTATTTACTAATTCATTCATTCAACCACCATTTATTGAGTGGTGACTATAGGTAAAATGCCCTACTAAGCACTGGGGACATACTGCAGAACCAAAAGAAGGTGGTTCCTATTCTCACCAAGGTAAATACAGATATAAAACACTCAATTACACAACTGGGTCATAAGTGCATGGTGTAAAGAAGACCTCTGGATGTTAATAGCATATAACTGAGAAACTTTTGAAAGCCTCCTCTGGGAAGGGGTGGGGGAAAACCACGTGTGCTGAAATACTGAGGACAAATAAACATTATTAGCAAAGTCAAATTGGAAATGAAGAGATGGAGAAAGGGGAACAAAAGACATTTCAGACAAGGGAACAGAATGTGCAAAGAATCTGGAGCAGAGACAGTAAACTGAAAGATGGTCAATGTTGCCAGAGTGGACAGAGGATGAGGCTAGAATGTGAAATGAGGCTGATGGATGGGTAGAGGCAGATTCACGTCTTATAGGTCATATTAGAATTTT
Organism: Zalophus californianus; assembly: GCF_009762305.2. Lineage (NCBI taxonomy): Eukaryota > Metazoa > Chordata > Mammalia > Carnivora > Otariidae > Zalophus > Zalophus californianus. The sequence goes on along the minus strand of NC_045599.1, from coordinate 122,419,989 downwards.
GTTTTTGTTCTGAGAGTAACACAAAGACACTGAAGATTTGGGAGCAGAGGAATGACATAAACAGATGTGTGTGTGTATGGGTGTGTGTGTGTGTGTGTGTGTGTGTGTGTGTGTTTAATCACTGTAACAATAGATGAAAAATAGAGTCAAAGGAATCACATATGGAGGCCAGGAGATCAGTTAGCCTTAAAAAGTTCAAGGGAGAAATGATGGTGGCTTTGACTAAAACAGTGGTTCTCAACTGAGGGCACTCTGATACCTCCCACCTCTAAGAGTACATTTGGCAATGTCTGGAGACATTTTTGGTTGTCACAAGTAGGAAGAGTGGTACTACAAGCATACAGTGGGTAGAGGCCAAGGATACTGTCCAATACCCTAAAATACTAGGGCAGCACATCACAACAGAGAATAAACCAGTCCCCAAATGTCAATAGCGACAAAATTAAGAACCCTGGACTAGTGTGATGGCAGCAAAAATGAAGAGTAAACATATATTTAGAAAGTACAAATGACAAATCTGTTATCATTGAATACAGGATGAGGGTGATAAAATAAAAAAATATATATATCAAAAATAAACCCCAGGTTTCTAGCTTGTGACACTGAGTGAATTGTCAGCCATTCACTGAAGACCCTTTAAGTTTGGAGGCAGAAGACCAACTTCGAATTCAGATGAATTGAGTTTGAGATGCCTTTAACACCCCAAGTTACATAAGCAGTTATGCATATTGATTTGCATTTCAAAGAAGGAGCAAGCACAGAATGTGCTGACAAGTCAAATAAAATGAGAACTGTGCCATTTGGCAAAGTTGTTTGTTGGAGACAAGATCAGTAAAGACCGGTAAGCGCAGGTGTGACTGAGGCAGGACAATGGAAACAGTGGAAATCTGTCAATGAGGTTGGGCAAACGCTGGATGTGGATTAAGTTTTTTTCAGAGTTCTTTTGTTTGTAAACTAAGAAAGTTCTGAGAATGTTTCAAAGGCTGATAAGGAAAGAGCCAAAAGAAAGTGAGCTGAAAAGACAATAGAAGAAGAAATAACAAAATAACAAGATTTACCTTCTCTAAAATCCAAATTTCTCTTGACATCCGTGTTTGGATGTCTCAAAAATATTTCAAATGTAATAAATTAAAAACTGAGTTAGGCTCCCTCCTCTGCAATGGTTTCTTTTCTCAAAAGACAGCACCATCCAACCATTTAGACAACCCAGTAACAGAGGAGAGGAGTCAGGCTTGATGCCGCTCTGTCAGCAACTCCTACACTGAATCCATCATAAGTACCTCTCAAATTATTTCATTTCTCTCCACAACCTCACAACACCCTAGTCAAAGCAATCACTCGTTCACCTAAAACACATAACAGCCTTCTAAATGTTTTCCTGCCCGTTATGATCTGCTCTTGCACTCTGTAGCCACAAAATCTGATTTTCTCCTCCCACAGCTTAAAACTCTTCAGTGACTGTCCACTGTTTGAGGACAGACCCAAATCCTTAATATTGCCCTCAAAGCCATTTTTGTGTTTCAAGTCTCAGTGCACAACAGATTGTTCTCACTCTTTCTGCAGTACCCTCACAGGTCTTCTTTCAGTCCTCTCTCCCTCTGCCCTCTGCACAACACTGTTCCCTCTGCTGGGACCTCTCTTCATGCCTCGCTCCCTACTCATTCTGTAAACAGAAACTTGAAAGCCATTTCCTCAATGACTATTACCAAACATGACAAGTCAACTTAGCTACAGAACCATATATTTCTCCCTTGTGGAACCTTCCCCCAAAAAATGATTCTACATGTATTATGTGTTTATCTGATTGTGTACCTATCTGTCTCTCAAGCTCTTTGAGAGCACAGATCCTGCTTGATTTTATTCAGTCACGAGGCTAATGTTCAGCATGGTGCCTGACACTAGGAGGCATTTAAAAACCACCTGTTAGAAAAATGAATTATCTTTATAACAACCCTATGAATGAGTTTAGTTGTTTTTTTCTTGTTGCTATTGTGCCTTTGGTTTCTTAATGATGACAAATCTAAGGCTTAAGGATTTCAGTAACTTGCACAAGATTAATAGTTAATCTTGTGCAAGTTACTGGTGGACCAGTGTTTAGACTCATCTCTTCTCAACTCCTACCACAATGCTCCCTAAATTCAGTACATTTCCAATCAAATGTATAGATAAAATGAGTCTCTAGGCTAATTCAAAGTTTGAGTATGCCCCTCTCATGATTGTGCCCACCTGGATTTTGTTTTACATCACTGACTTCAACTCATGGAAAGCTTCAAATGATGCCACAGGAGATGAAGTAGGTAATTTATACTAAAAAAAAAAAAAAGAAGCTCATCCCTGAGAACTGTGGTTTTTCAGCCAGAGCCTTCTAATAGTACTTACAGTGAAACATCTTACTATAACCTGATAAACTGTGCTCACCTAAAATCTTAATTATCAAGAGTACAGTATCAATTTGTAAAAGATTCAGAACTAGCTTGTTTTGAGAATTAATGGATCTAAATTAGAGATCGTCATTAGTAAAACTACTAATTCTCATTTACCATGTCATATTCAATCTGCTAAATTCTATATACTCTAAAGATAAATTGGTCTTAACCATAATTTCTGAGAAAGGAATTTAGAATATGTCTATGTATATGATAAATAAACTATGCCATTTGGCTGATTTAGCAACACAATGCACTCAAAGTACACTAAAACGACAAATATTCTAGTTCCACAATATTTGGCATATTCATTATTTACAAATCACCACTTTTCAAAGGTGGAAAACCCTATAAAATAACAACATTAAAGCTATAATAAATACCTTTCCTCTCCACATTGCCTCCACCAAAATGCTAGGTCATGTTTCATTATACACTGAGTATGGCATCACCAGTGATCTCTGCCTCATCAGGGTTTCCTCACTTTTACTGTCTGCACCAGGTATTAGACACTTAGGCAGTTTCAACTGTCTATTACTCATAACCATATGTCATTTTGTTTAAATTTCCAACATTGCCTTGGTCTCAGACTTAGAGTCAAAGAAAAGGGAACCCCACTATTTAGTACCTATTCAATTGCAACCAATGTGTAGGAACTCCAAATATATCATTTTATTTAATCCTCACAAAAGACCATGAGATCAATGTTTCCACATTACAGAAGAGATAGAGTTGGAAACATTTGGTCAACAAGTGTCCAAATTTACTAACTTCTAGTAAATTGAGGATTTGGGACTTTTCCAGTAATACTGCAGTAATGTCTCAACCCTGCAGATATCACCAATATGACTTCTTCTAGGTCATTTAAGATAATGTCCAGTTTTTGATCGATACTGATCCAAAGAGCATTTTGACCTTACCAGTTTTATATTGTTTCTACAAAGACTTTCTTTCTGAGGGATTTGAGAAAGGTAAATATTAATACCATAACTCATTTAGGAAAATAGTATCACAGAAATTTTAGTCTTGGAAAGAAGTCTCCAGTATCTGTCATAGTAAAATCATCAACAAATGTCTATTTGCAAGGAAAAATGTCCAGTGGCTATCTGACTTTTGAGTATTCTTTAGGAACATGATTTTAAAACATACAGTAAACTGACGGGATCAACACTTGCCTGTCTCTCGTTAACCTTTACATAATAAAATCAACTAGGATTATTAACCCAACCTGTGCAGGCCTTGTCCATGACCTGAGACATGAACATGTTGTTAGTTCAGTTCAGCTCAGAAAATTGGCAATTTTATTTGATAATGCAAATCCTCTGGTTGTATTTGCTTGTGTGCTTGTTGGCTTGTTTGCTTTAAGTCTATGATTCATTTTATAATGACAACCTAAGTATGTGATTTAGCTAAGGCCTCTAGTGAATTAATAGACTAAATTCACAGAGCGCCATCGTGTCTGGAATTAGGAAATGATTTGCCTTTGCTATTCTTGAAAGAGAGGAAGTAGTTTTAAGATTAGGGTGCAGTGTTTTCTCAAAGAGTGCAAACTGAAACTGATGTTTAACCTAGAGAGGTTTCTGTGAATTGCTATGTAGTTTCATTGGGATTTTGGAAAGACTATATTTCCTGATTTAATAATATATATGATTGAGATGGGGAGGGCAGTGTTTACATATTACTCTGAATCTAAATCTAACACACAATTCTAGAAAAAGAAGGAGGGAAGAAAGGAAGGAAGAGCGAGATGGTAGGAGAGAGAGGGGAAGGAAGAAAGAGAAGGATGAAGGAAAGAAGGAAAGATGGATATATTATTCAAGTTTGCTATTATCATTCTGTATGGACATAATGTTAATGACTTTAAAGTAGCTGTCAAAGAGAACTATGTACCCTGTAGGCCCTTATTTTTAGATACCAATGATGAAATAAATACTCATGGTCACTGCCATTCACTAAACTCTAGTTAGGGGTCAAGTGTTGTGATAGGCATAATTCAGGATTGTGTCATCTGGTACCTACCACACTCCAAGAAGTGGGTATGATTATCATACAACTTGTATAGAGGAGGAAGCTGCAGTTTACATAGAGTAGTAGGATTCGAGGAGGGCAACAGAACTAGCACTGCAGAGCAAGAAGCCCTCCCAGGTCTGACTCCAGAGTTCATGTCCATTACATTCTTTTATATTCATTTTATTTCTTTCACTTTTCATTTTGTTATTTTATTGAGAGAATCTTTTAAGAAGAAAACCATCCTTTGTTTAAGCCCTAAGCCTCCAGAGACAAATTTACCAGGGACCATGATTCATTCAAATCTGTTTAAAGCACACACACACCACACACACACACACACACACACACACACACACACACACACACACACACACACACAAAGCATCTCTTCCTGCACATCCTCACAAATCAGATCAAACCCTGTAAGAGACGAGTCATGCTGCAATAAGACGACTCTGGATTTCATTTGTGCATTATTTTACTTATCTAACATGCCTGTGTCTCTCATATTGCTATGACATCTTAGGAAGTAAAGGAATGGATAATGGGAGGGAATATAAACCTGCTTCATCTAAGATATGGTCTTTTTACTCTTACCAAGTTTTACCATATTCTTTACAATAAACTATATTTGGTAAAATATCTTTTGATTGTCCTCAAAATGTTACTAATAAAATGAAAGATAAAATTCAAAGAGGTAATTTTTGCAAAACAAAATCCCAGTTCACAATTTCATAAGACTAGCATCAAATTTCAAATCAGTCTTGAAGTATGCTAAACTGTAGAGAATAAACCACATTATACAAAGGCCAAATGCCCATATTCCACAATTCTTTCTAGGACTTTTTGGCATGTAATTTCGAACAGAATCCAAATTATTTCTTTTCAGCCATGTAATCGGCTTTACCCACAGTGAAATGTGATCATTTTTTCTACTTAAGTGATACATATATATTAGGCTTCATGTCTTATACCATGATAGAATGTGCTAACATGGACACACCTGTCCACTTTAAACCTAAAACTGGGAAAAGCACAACCCCTGTTGTAATGGTTTAATACAAAAAAGAAAGGAAAGGCCCAAGTCCCAGAAAACAAAGGGGGGGGGACATAAAAACAGAGGCATACCTCTCCCCATGCCAATGCAATACAGTGCCACTGAGGGAAGACTGCAGAGTAGATCCAGACATAAGCTAAGGCTATGGCATAGCCCCAGGCAGGGACAGGCCAGGATGCACTAGCAATGCTCCACCCATGGTCCTCTGGATTCTTTACCAATTTGTGCGCCCAAATATCCTGTGTACTTTTCAGTTAGCACCTTCATCTCTTTGTCAGGGAGCTGGCCTCAGACTGCTGGAACCACTTTGAGAGCTCATACCACTCTGGCTCCCTTCTCTCTGTAAGGAGGGCTCTAAAGTGTGACCTTCCAATCTTCACTTCAGACCCAAGCCAAAGCTTCCCAGGTGGGATTTTACTTGATACAATGCCCTTTTTGGCCAAATTCCTTTTCCAGTCCCATTTCTCCAAACCCCTATTTTTCCTGGGATCACTTACTAATAAATTACTTTCACACGAATCCTCATCTCAGAGTCTCCTTCTGGGGAAGTCAACCTGAGACACAAGATATGGATTTCTTACAAGGTAGTAACTGGAACAGAATATTCTGCCTCAAGCCAGGAGCCTAGAAGAATAGGCCTCTCAGTGCAAGAAGCACCCCCAGCTTAGACAAACCATAAGGAAGTTCTTTGAATGGAAATAATAAAAAGAAGACTACCACAAGAAAGTGAGACCTCCAAAACATGCACACATGGAATCAGAATTTACATGATTTATGAGAAGCAAGAAGCCTCAAGCTAAGAAATTAACATAATGACTAGTCTGGAGCAGGTGAGATGCAGATGGAAATGCAAAACTATAGCAATATTTCTGCCATGAATGAGACAGACAACTCCCACAGGAGTGGAGATGGGGGTGGGAGGTGTTGGATGATGAAAGAAGCTCACGGTTTAAAAAATTAGAGACCACACAAATAAATAGTTTCACCTGGATAACTCAAGTCTCACTTCAGCAAGTGGAGGACTTAATGTAAAAAATGATAAAGTCAGTACATTTAAAATGAAAAAAATAATAAGCAATAGGAACCCTAATGAAATCACTATATAAGAAATAGCAGACAGATTTGAAGAAGAATGTAATAGAATGGAGGAAGGAACAGGGGAGCCAACAGTGGCTGAATTTTGAGAGCTGGAAAGCAGGACAAGTATAAATGACTTAGGAGACCCGAGAAAGATGAATACAAATTTGACAGCCAGAATACAAATAACCAAGTCCACAGTACCACAGAACACTAAAAGATTCTGGAATTGGCAACACTAGTAACTCTAGGACTGTGGGTGAAAGAGAGTTTCAGGAGCAGTTTATTTCTACTAGTCCAGATTCCCTCTTCTGACCTTTCTTAGCCCACTGTCTGTAACAATTATTCCTGCCCTAGAAGTTTGGAGGGTTTTGTTCTGAAGAGGTAAACAAAGATGGTATGGACTAGTAAATACCGGTCAGAGTTGTGGGTCTTTATGGGACGTTTACCAAGAAGAGGTCAGTATAGTGACCATGTAAATACCTAATGCTGAATGGCTTGGCTTCGGGAATGCAGTCAAACATTTATTATCCAGTAAAACACTGTAACAGACTTCTGAGTCTCCAAACACCCAGGAGGCAAAACTTAGATACCATTCACCCTACAGTGACATGCAAAACCTCACTCAAGCACTCGGATCTTCCAATCAGCTTTGAAATCTCCAGCTCTTAATCATGAATAATCAATCAAGAGACAGAGCCACACACAAATTGTCTTGGAATAAACCAACATTATAAAGGTAGAAGAAAACTTTAAAAATGAATGAATAAATAAAACCATCATTAATATTTCCAGAGAGAAAACATGTTTGAATCCATGAAAAGGAATAGATGCTATAAAAATAACATGGACATTAAGATAACAAAAAAGGAACTTTTGGAAATTTCTTTTAAATTATGCTGAAAATGAAACACTTAATAGAAAAGTTGGAAGATAAAGTTAAGGAAATCTTCCAGAAAAGAAAGCAAAAGGAAATGAAAAAAAAAAAAAAGAGAGAGAAAAGAGGAGAAAATGAAAAGGGCATCCCATAAGGGATAAGATAAAAAAAAAATACAGAAAGAAAACATGAAAATTGAAGGGATGAAATCTTTAACAAAACATTGCCCCCCAAATAAAGGATACATTTCCAGATTGAAAGAGGGTCAAGATTCTCACAAACATACATCACTGAGACAATTCAGAACACAGAAAAACAAAAAATAAAAAGTTCTACAAACATCTAAAGAAGAAAAGGTCACATACAGTGTTAATAAAGTGATCATATATGGCTGGCTCAGGTGGTAGAGCATGCGACTCTTGATCTCAGGGTTTGAGCCCCACGTGGGATGTAGAGATTACTTAAAAATAAAAAAATCTTAAGAAAAAAATAAAGTCAGGTAACTTTAAAAAATTTCTTGACTGACAAATTGGTTTACTTCTTGTCAGTATAAAACAGTTCCACTCAAAAGCTAGTTTCAACCAGGTGATGGGTATTAAGGAGGGCACGTGATGTGATGAGCACTGGGTGTTATATGCAACTAATGAATCATTGAACACTACATCAAAAACTAATGATGTACTATATGTTGGCTAATTAAACATAATAAATTTTTAAAAAGCTAGTTTCCAAAAATGAAGTTACTTCTAAGAAAAATAACATATGCTTGCCACATTAAAGCAAAAAAAATCTTTATATGGATTTTCTAGACATTGAATAGGCAGATGGTTATTTCTGGCACTTACTCATTTACAATTAACCATTTTCTTAGCCATCTTTGACTCTAATAATGTGTCATTTATATTTTTCTCATGATTATATTTGTTTTCATATTGACTTCAATCTTCTATATTTAATAGTTAATAAATGCAAAAATGTTGACATCTTTTGTTAGCTTTTCTCTATAGGCCATATGTTTCATTGAAAAACAACTTTCCCTGCAGATGATGAAGTATCTGGTAACTTCAGAGCAATTATAATTTTGCCCTACTGCATCATATTATTATCTCAGCCCGTATATTTTCATTCAGAGTACTCACCTGACAAATACTTTTACAAAATAAAATTCATCAACTAAATTATCTCCATGACTAACTGAAGTTTAAATGCTGGAAAACTGAAATCCTTCTCAATATATCCCATTTCCAGTATAGAAAAGAAATTATCCAAACAAAACTAGGAACTCCATCAAAAGATTTTTTTCCATAAATCAAGATAACCCAAATCAAAATTATAGATTTTAAAAATTAAAACAGCATCTGAGCTCTCATCATTTATTTTGTTCAGTGTTTCACTTGCTTTTGTAGAATACGTACGATTGCTTCCTATTTTCAAGCTTTATTTTAATTAATTGCAATTGATTAAACAATTCCAAAGCTAAGTTTTTTGTGCTCTATTAATTGAATGCCTTGATTAAAATTTTCCAAGAGGCTTTGAATGAATACAAGCACAAGTTAAAGGATTTCCCCAAAAGTTCATAGAGTTGCAGAACATTTAGGATGTTTTACAAATACCTCAAATGCTCAAACTCTTCTAAAATGCAATTAATGAAGAGCAACAAGGAAAGAGACAGGTGTGGCCATACTAATGTTTTCTGAAGAACAATGTTTTCTATTCTAATGTTCCATGTACAAAGTCACAAACAAATATGAGGGTAGAATCAAAATTATAGGATCTCAGATAACTTTTTGCATGTATCCATTCTCTAAAGCTATTAGAGGATGTGTTCTAACAGAAAGAGACAGAGAAAAAGAGGGGTAAGCAGAGAGAGAGAGAGAGAGTCAAGAAAGAGGAAGACATGTTACAGTAGGATGAAAAATGCCGCTCCCTGCAAAAGGATATTCACTTCCTAACCCCTGGAACCTGTAAATATTACCTTCTATGGAAAAGCATACTTGCAGATGTGATTAAGGATCTTGAGGTGCTCTATCCTGGATTACCTAGGTGAACCCTAAATATAATCATTTCTACCACATGTATCCTTCTAAGATGGAGGCAGATTTGACACACACGGAGGAGAAAGCAATGTGATATGGAGCAGGGAGAAACTTAAAGATGCTAGCCTTGAAGGTTGGAGTAATGTGGCCACAAGACAAGGAGTGCTGACAGCCAGCAAAAGGTAGAAAGGCAAGGAAGAGATTCTCCCCTACCATCTCCATAGAGAACATGGCCCTGTCAATATCTTGATTTCAGGTCAATTAAACTGGTTTTATACTCTGACTTGCAGAACCGTAAAAGAATATTTTTAATTTTTTTTTATTATGTTAGTCACCATACAGTACATCATTAGTTTTTGATGTAGTGTTCCATGATTCGTTGTTTGTGTATAACACCCGGTGCTTTTGTTTTAAGCCACCAAGGCTGTGGTAACTTGTTATTGCAACCACAAGAAACTAATACTATTGACACACAAAGAGTAGGAAGAGGAAATCCAAAAAGGGAGAAGTGATGAGAACCCAAGAAGGACAGACAATAATGATCTCAGAATGATAGCTGTGGAAGAGATAGGTAAATATGCCAGTTTGTATTGTAACAGAAGGATTCAAAAAGCAGATACCTACTGCCATCATACTATCTTTTTACCCTGAAGAAGAATGCTTGGATGGGCTTGGCTTCATCTCTTAGTTCTATCTGGCATGTCTTGGTCATACTCTAATGAAAGTCCTTCTCTCCTCTCCATGCCCAGCTATCAGTTGAGGATAGCCATTTCACCTCACAGAATTATTCTGTTTTTATTTACTGCTGAGCAGTCAAGGTAAGCCATGTGAATTTAAAGGCAGAAAGTACAAAACTTCCGATCCCTTTGATAATACCCCTATTAGAAGTTTAGTACCTGGGCCTCAATATAGCCCTGCCAGAGGCTCTATGCTTCCTAAGATCTAACCAGGACTTCTACTAGCTGACAGATCTGAACCCCTTCAATGAAGAGGCAGCTGGATCCCCTTAAGGAAGGATCCTAGTTCAATGCCCAAAATTTACACTCTTAATCCTTCTTCCAATTCTTTCCTAATGAGACCTATGGCTTTTTACCAGGGTGACAGTACATTGGCAAAAATGAAATAATAAGACCTTTGGGGACTATTGGACACTGGCTCTGAACTACATTGATTCCAGGAGGCCCAAAACATGACAGGTTTTTTGTCAGAGGAGGGGCTTATGAAGGTCAGGTGATCAGTGGAGTTTTTTAACTCAAGTCCATTTCACACTGGGCCCAGTGGGTCCCTGAACACAACATGTGGGTTTTTTCCCCAGTTCTAGAATGCATGATTGGAACTGACATATTCAGCAACTGGCAAAATTCCTACATTGGTTCTCTGATCTACAGACCACGAGCTATTCTGGTGGGAAAGGCCAAGTGGAAGCCACTAGAACTGGCTCTACATAGGGAAATAATAAATTAAAAGCAATACCATATTCCTGAAGGGACTGCAGAGATTAGTGCCACCGTCAAAGACTTGAAATATACAGGAGTGGTAATTCCCACTATATCTCCTTTTGACTCACTTCTTTGGCCTATGCAGAAGAAAGATGGATTTTGGAGAATGACAGCAGATAATTGTAAGCCTAACAAGGTAGTGACTCCAATTTCACCCACAATACCAGGTGTGGTTTCATTGCTTGAGCAAGTTAACACAACCTTGTTATGCAGCTAATAAAATGACAAATGCTTTTTTCTCAATTCCTGTTAATAAAGACTACCAGACAGAAGCAGTTTGCTTTCAGCTGACAAGACCAACAATATACCTTCCCTGCCCTACTTCAGGGGTATATACAAATCTTTAGCCCTATGTCATAATTTAGTTCACAGAGACCTTGATTATGTTTCCCTTTCACAAGTATCACACTGGTCCATCACACTGATGACATTATGTTGATTGGACCTAGTGAGCAAAAAGTAGCAACTACTCTAGACTTATTGGTAAGACATTTGCATGACAGAGGGTGGAAAATAAATCTGATAAAAATTCAAGGGCCTTACACCTCAGCAAATTTCTAGGAGTCCAATGGTGTAGGACATATTTAGATATCCTTTCTAAGATGAAAGGTAAGTTGTTGCATCTGGCTCTTCCTACAACCAAAAAGAAAGAGAAAGAAGGAGGGAGGGAAAGAGGAGGGAAGTATAATGTTTAGTGGGACTCTTTGGATTTTAGAAGAAATATATTCTTCATTTGGCTGTGCTACTTTGGCCCATTACTGAGTAACCCCAAAGTTGCTAGTTCTGAATGGGGCCCAAAACAACAGTAGGCTCGGCAACAGATCCAGGCTGCTGTGCAAGTTGCTCTGCCACTTGGACCATATGATCCAACAGATCCAAAGTGCAGTGTCAGTGGCAGATAGGGGTGATAGAGGGAACCTGTGGCAGGCCCGTGTAGGAGAATCTCATTACAGATCCTTAGAACTTTAGAAAAAAGACCTGCCATCCTCTGGGATAACTACTCTCCTTTCAAGAAACAGCTCTTGGCCTGCTTCTAGGCCTTAGTAGAGACTGAAGGCTTGACCACGGGCCACCAAGTTACCATGCAACCTGAGCTGTCCATCACAAACTGGGTATAATCTGACTCACTAGCCCATAAAGTTGAGTGTACACAGTAGCACTCTATCAGCAAATGGAAGTGGTATATGTGAGATGAAGCTCAAACAGTTCCTGAAGGCACAAGTAAATTATATGAAGTGGCCCAAATGCCCATGGTCCCTACTCCAGCTATACTACTTTGTCTCACCCAGGCTTCACCTATGGCCTCAGGGGGACTGCCCTACAATTAGTTGACAGAGGAAGAGAAGACTTAGGCCTGCTTTGTAGATAGTTGTTCTCTACAATATGTAGGCACCACCTGTAAGTGGAGAGTCATAGCACTACAGCCCCTCTCTAAAAAATTTCTGAAGGACAGTGACGAAGGAAAATCCTCCCAGTGGGCAGAACTTCAAGCAGTCCATCTGGTTATTCATTTTGCTTGTTGGGTGAAATGGCCAGATGTGTGTTTATTTACCATTCATGGGTTGTGGCCAATGGTATGGCTAGTCAGGGGTTGTGGGCAATGGTATGGCTAGTAAGGGACTTGGAAGGAACATGACTGGAAATTTGGTGACAAGGAAGTCTGGGAAAGAGGTATGTGAATAGACTTCCATGAATGGGCAAAAAGGGGAAGATATGTTATGGATTTGCCTTCCCTGGATGCAATGTTTTTGCCAAAATTGCCATCCATGGACTTAAAGAATGCTTTATCCACTGACATGGTATTCCATACACTGTTGCTTCTGATCAAGGAGCTCATTTTCACAGCAAATGAATTATAGCAATAGGCCCAAGCTCATGGAATTCAGTGGACTTACCATGTTCCCCACTATCCTGCAGCAGCTGGCTTGACTGAATTGTACAAGGGCCTTTTAAAGACTCAGTTACAAATGCCAGCTAGGTGAAAATTCCTTTCAGGAGTGGGGCAAGGTTCTTCAGGAGAGCATGTATATGCTCTGAATCAACATCCAATATATGGTTCTATTTCTCCCATAGCCAGGATTCATGGTTCCAGCAATCAGGGAATAGAAATGGGAGGGGCATCACTCACTATTACCCCTAGTGACCCAGTAATAAGATTTTTGCTTCCTGTTCCCCACAACTTTATGTTCTGCTGGCCTGGAAGTCTTAGCTCCAAAGGGAGAAATGATCCATTGAACAGGAAGTTAAGACTACCACCTGACCACTTTGGACTCCTCATGCCTCTAAATCAATAGACAAAGAAGAGAATTTCTGTGCTCTTCGGAATGATTGATTCTGACTATCAAAAAAACATTTGCTTGCTCCTATACAGTGGAGATAAGGCAGAATATGTCTGGAATACAGGAGATCCCTTAGGGTACTGCTTAGTATGACCAGGTGCTGGATAAAAGTCAGTGGAAAAGGGCGCCTGAGTGGCTCAGTTGTTATGCGTCTGCCTTTGGCTCAGGTCATGATCCCAGGGTCCTGGAATCAAGCCCCACATCAGGCTCCCTGCTCTGTGGGGAGTCTGCTTCTCCCTCTCCCTCTGCCTACTCCTCTGCCTGCTTGTGTTCTCTCTCTCTGTCAAATAAATGGATAAAATCTTTAAAAAAAAAATGTCAATGGAAAACTACAACAACTCAATCCAGGCAGGACTACTAATGGGCCATACTCTTCAAGAATGAAGGTTAAGGTCATCCAATCAGATTAAGAACTATCACCAGCTGAGGTGTTTGCTGAGAGCAATGGGAATATGGAATGGTAGTAAAAGAAGTTAGTTCTAAATACAAGCTACAACCACATGACCAGTTAAGAATTAGAACTGTAACTGTAATGAGCATTTCTTCCTTATTTTGTTATAAATAGAGTTGATCCTTGGACAACATGGGTTTGGCCTATGCAAATCCATTCCAGATGTGGATTTTTTTCAATAAATATATAGTATTTTGCATCATGTAAGAAAATATTGATGCAAGTACTAACAGACAATTCGTCTTCTAAACATAAGCTTATGGTATCAATAAATACAGTACTGTAAATGTATTTTCCTTATGATTTTCTTAGTAACTTTTTCTTTTCTCTAGCAGAGTTTATTGTAAGAATACAGTATGTAATACATATAACATACAAAATATGTGTTAATCGTTGGTTTATATTATTGATAAGGCTTCCAGTCAACAATAGGCTATTAGTAGTTAAGTTTTGGGGGAATCAAAAGTTATACACAATATTTAAGGAATAGAGTGTCAAGGAAAAGAGTAAACACCACCCAAGAATATTGCATCCTCTTCTGGGGAAAGGGTTAGTGTATTTGCAGTTGTATGCAAGATAGTTGTATCATGTCAGGTGTAATTATAACCTTGTTGCTGTCTTTATTTGGAGATTAGGTATGGTTTAAGGAGCTGTGTATGGATGCCAAGTTGACAAGGAATGGGCTTTTAATTCTGAATTTTATGTTTCCACTTGGTGGGGCTACAATGTCCAGATATTTCGTCAAACATTACTCTGAGAATGTTTCTGTGTGGGTAGTTTTGGATGAGATTAACTTCTGAATCAGTGGACTATAAGTAAAGCAGATTGCCCTCCATAATGCAGGTGGGCCTCATCCAATCGGTTGAAAGCCTGAAGAGAACAAAAGACTGACTTCTGAGCAAGAGGGAATTCTGCCAGCAGACTCCTTTTGAACCTGAACTGCTACTTTTCCCTGGGTCTCCAGCCTGACCGCCTTCAGGCCTGAACTGCAACACTGGTTATTCCTTGGGTCTCTGTCCTACTGACCTATGTTAGAGATTTTGGATTTGTCAATCTCCATAATCATATAAGCCAAAATTTTAACATACATAAACACATGCACATTCTAATAGCTCTGTTTCTCTGGAGAACTCTAATACAAAGAGTTAACAAAAAGTCAGGACAATGGCTACCTGGCAGTTGGTGGTATGGCTGGAGAGAAGTAGACAGGAGAATTCTAAGCCATTAGTCATATTCTATTTTATTACCTAAGTGGAGAGTACATGCATTTTATATTACTACTATAAATGTTTGACATACTTCTCTGCGTGAATAATGCATATCACCCACAAACACACACACATAAACACACACAAAAAATTTAACTCAGGACAGGTAATATATCAGACTACCCACTGAAGACAGAAATAGCAAACTAGAAAATACATGAAAAAATTATTAAATATACCAGACGAAGATAAAGAGATGTAAAATATGAGAGATTAGCAAACAGGAACAAAAGAATGAGAAAGTCAAGCTCAAGAAAGAATTCTAAAAGAACAGCATCTAGATAATGGTGAAGGAAAAATATTCAAAGAGATTATGACTGACAAATTTTCATATAAAAGAAGCAAAATTCGGGGCACCTCGGTGGCTCAGTCGGTTAAGCATCTACCTTCAGCTCAGGTCATGATCCTCGGGTCCTGGGATTGAGTGAGGCACCCTGCTCAGCAGGGAATCTGCTTCTCCCTCTCCCTCTGACACTCCCCTCTGCTCATGCTCTTGCTCACTCTCTGTCTCTCTCAAATGAATAAACATTTTTAAAAATTTTAAAAAAGGAAGCAAAATTAATCAAGTAAATATAAATACAAATGCATAAAATATCAAATACTAAAAATACAGAGCAAAAGAAATCTTAAAGGAAACAAACAGAAAAGGGAAACAACAATGATATGTATAAGAGATTTCATATCAACAAGAAGTCAAAGAGGTAACTACTGAATGAAGTGTGCTAAGAAAAAAATGTCTGTCTATGTCAAAGTCTATCCCCAGCTAAACAATCATTTAAAAGTTGAAAAGCAAAAACACACTGATACCAAAAAAATGAGCTTTCTCTTTCAGACTCTGGCTAAAAGAATTAGTGGAAGAACACTTCTGCATAAAGGAAACCGAACCTCTAATAAAGGAGTAAACAGCAGGAAACAACACTGAGCAAATAAAATCAGAATTTGAAAAATAAAATTAGAAAGTTTTAATAAAATCTGTTGGTAAAAATGATTAATTTGAGAGAAGAGGGTTAAGAAAATCAAGCTGGAAATAAACTGCTAGAATAAGTATGACAAAAATTACAGGAGAGGAGATAAGACATTATCATTCTAAAATCTTTGTATTATTTTGGAGAAGGGTAAAGATGTTGATTAAGTTCAAACTTTGGTTAAGTATGTATACTAAACATTTAAGAGAATTACTGCAGTAGTAGACCGTGAAATTTTGCCAGGATGAAATTTCGAGGATGAAAAAAGAAATAAGAAACAAGGGACAAAGCAACAAAAAAAGGATGATCATAAGGAAAAATAATGATGATAGGAATATATCCAAGCATTATCAGCAAGCACAGTACAGAGTACATGCAAACAGTTTTCACTGACAAACCCACAAACCTAGTGGTATACTCTCATATTAAGCACTCAAAAAGTTAAAATTGCATAATATCTGAACACTACCCTTTAGAAATTTGATAGAATGAATATATATGATCCACTCTACAGGTGCATACAATATCTGTAATCAATAATTAGAGATTAAGAATTCTTTTCAAGCACACAGAGAACATTTATAAAACTTAGCCACTGACACAGATAATTCTGGAAAAGTATGGCAGACACTGTCTCTTGCTTGCCCAACACAATGTCCAGTCCACTTCCCCATGAACAAAGCCTGCTCTTGTGTTCAGGTGGTAATAAAGAACTCCCTTGGTCTGTAGTAAGGGTGGCTTCTCCACAGTTCCAGGGAGTGAATAATAATCAACTCAAACCAATTGTTTTATAACTGCGCATTGTTGGTTTAAAGTTATGCAAATGATTTTCTTATTTTAATCCAGCAAGTATATTTTTAAAGATACTCTTGAGTTTTCTGAGTGGACAATCATATGGAAGTGGAGAGGTTTTCAGGACATCTAGTGTGTGGTGTCCCCAGACAGCAAACTGCATCATCAAGGTCTGTACTCTAGCGTAGCTGTCCCTACACAGCTGTGGAATTATAAGCAAGTCAGTGTTCTTCTCTTCAAAATTACAAAGCTGAAGAAAGTGAGCTGGTGCAACCCTAAGATTCTTTAACATGTGATCATATGACTTCTATTCATTTTCAGCTGAGAGATCACTCTGTGTCATACTGAAAGTCTTTTTTTCTGTTTTCCAAGGCTTTATTATATGCTAAAAATATTTATCCACCCTCTTTTAGGGTCAAGAGTTGCCTGCACATTTGGGGAGTCAGGAAATAGGCTGTTCCTAAAGCTGTGCCAGATTATAGGAACTTCACCAAGTTGTTTAAAACCCCATTTACCTTTACTTCCTTCCCACCATTGTGGAAATTATTGCTTTAAAAAATGCATGAAAACAACACTAGACCAAAACTTGGGAACCTACTCTGTTTGTGAACAGGAAGTCAGGGCCTTAAAAGAAGAGGGAATATGTAGAAAACAGGTGTTCCTGTCTTCCTACTGTAGCTGGTGGCCCCTTCTTTCAATTCCTCTAGTTGACTTTTAGATATTAAGTAAAGAAAGAAAGAAAAAACCTAGTATTTTAGCTCCATCACTGACTCTGAGTCATGTATGAGCAGGGAATATCATCAGGATTCTAATGGTACAAGGAACAACGTTAGCAATTCTGAGTACAGTACAAAACATTGCTGATGAGGTGGGCTCCAACAGGATCAACTTGAAAACTGGTTCACTCTATCAGGCTTAGGAAGGCTGAAGTAGAAGCAGAACAGACAGGGAGCTTCCTTTCACTTTTGCTCAAAAAAGCGTTAACATCAAAAAAAAAAAAAGGGGGGGGGGAATGTTGCCATAATTGTTCCAGGACCATCCCATTCTTAAATGAGGTCCCTAACATCTGCCCTCCGCTCTCCAGTTGCTCCTTTTCACTTCTAAACAAGGATGAGCTCTCACTGGGAGTCTGACTTCAGCTTGGTCCCACAGGGAGCGTGGGAACCTGAGCCAGTCAGAGTTATTCCACCCCCAGGCAAGGGGACTGGCTTTAAGAAAACCTGTGTTGGTCCAGGAGCCTTGGCTGAGGACTGCGCCTTGGGGCTTTCACCTCTTAGGATATGGGTCCCGTTTGATTGAGAGCTCCTCTGCCGAAGCAGGTTTGCCGCAAGCCTTAGCTGCAGCACTTACAGAACTCAGGGCAGGAGTGGAGGAGCGCTCCAGCTGGTGATGGAGGTCTAGAGGGGGCACCCATAGAACTCACTACAGTTCCCAAGACTTCATGTTCCTATAGCAAAGTCCGCTTGCAGGGTGAATGTGGCCCGGTGAGTGGTATATTAAAAGGAACAGTTAGGCTTTCCCATCCACCTAACACTTTTTTTTTTTTTTTTTTGGAAGCTGCCCTGCATAGAGTTTGCCATTACCTTTTCAATAGTCAATACCTTTTTTACAGTTTGGAAATGCCATATTTAGTCTTGAGTGAGTGAATAGAGAAGAAAGAACAATATTCCGAAAAACTCCTTTCACAACCGCTCTTTCACCATGGTATTTTGCTACTTTATTTCAGGGACTAGTTTTTGAAACTCACTGGAAATACCAGAGCTAATTTCAGGCTTCCTATGTCTTGCAAAGGGCAGAATATTCTTTATAAGGAAAATATATTTGCATTTAATTTAATTTAATTAAGCACAGCAAATCCTTTATCATCTGGGCCTAACCATATTGAACTGTCATATAAATTCAATATACAAGATAATGTTTGGCACAAATACTAGAGCCATAAAATATGTCCCACAGTCCTATAGCCTACATGTTAAGAAAAGTGTTAGATATAATCTTAGAAAAATTACAGTAGACATATTTATATCAAAGTGGCACCATCTCCTTTCCTTTTGAAAACAATAATAATTCTTCCTATTGGTACAGATGAAAAGTTCAGATTCAAAAACACTTTTAAAGAAATTGGGGAAAAAAATGTCTGTTTGCTTCTGCTCGTAGATGCATCAATTTTCTCTGGTAGGATATTCAAGAAACTGGTAACACTGGTTACCTAGCTGAGAAAGGTGATTGATATACAAAGGCTTTCAGCTTTATTTTTTTCTTTTTTGAATTCTGAACCATGAGACTATATTTTCAAAAGTTATTAAGAACATTTTATCCTTCTGAGATTCCCCCAAATATATGCATTTTTATTTTTAGGAGTATGCTTAAAATGATTTTATATCGATACATGTAGGGGGGATAGACTTTCATTGAGAAGTAAGTATAAAGATGTTAAAATTCATTAATTGCCTATTATTAAATGTTAGATACTTTGCTGAGAGATTTATGTGTTTTCCTATTTAATCCTCATCACAAAACTTGGGGTAGGTGATATTTTCCCCATTGTACAAATGAGGGGATTAAGACTTATAATGGATAGGCAGCTTATCTGAGATCTCATAGCTAGTAAGTAGCTAGTATAACCTGTCGCTATAAAATCTAGGCAGTCTAACCATAGGGCCTTTTAGTTAAAAACAAGTTAGTAGATATTTCCCAATCTGGGTCCTTTTTTGGTTTTTAATTCAGTTATAAACTCTAGTTAATTCTTTTATAATCATTCATTCCTTTTTCATGTTAGCACTGGAAAAATCGGTGTCAGTGATTGTGGTCCTGCTGGGACATCTCTATATTAGTCCTGAAAGATATAGGCCTCCGGAGGTACTCCCCGGGTTAACCTTAGAGACCAGAGGATGACCTAACCATGATAAAATCACTTTCTCCCCAGTTTCATGTTCTATCTAACATTAATTATTTGATCTATGAACCTGAAACCCACTTAAGGAATGGACATTTAAGTTTCTAATAGGCTATGGGGTATTGGTGAGACACGTGGTACAAAACAATCCTTGCCTGATCTGGTTTATCTCATTACTGTACATTTTTCAGAAACTCGCCTAATGACCCTACTTTCATAAAAATATGAATATATAGTCTGTGCTAACACATAAAAATTGGAAGAGGAAAAAGAGATTTCCCAGACAGCACTGACCTGTGTGCTACATTGTTCTAATTTCGGAACTGGGAATTATTCCAGCAGAGCCCCCACTATGGCTGAAAACATTCTGGCCTCTTGTCTCAGTCACCGCAGGTGAGAGGATCAGATCTGCTAAGCCCCATCTGTGGATTCAGACACAGACCCTAGCCAAGACCTAGTCCTGGAAAAAGATAGAGTGTGTTTGTGTTGTTTCCTCACAAAATCAGTTAGGAATGCCAATAAGGAAACTTTTAGAATAATCCTGGCAAAGGACAATAGAACGTGATGTAGAACAATGGCAACAGGGATGGACAGACAAGGAGATGAGCCGTGCAAGTTCAGAAGGTGACATTTTTTGGCCCTGAGTCATCATAAGATGTGAAGGTTGAGGCAAAAAAAAGAGTCATAAACCCTGCCCGGTTTCTTAGTTGAATAACAGTAGGTGATTGATGCCATCCATGAAGACTCAGGAAGAAGCTGAGGTTTGGGGCGGTTATTTTTGCCTTTCATTTGGTTTCATTTGTGCTTGTTTGCTTTTAATTTTGGTGAGTTAGAAGGTGGTTAGAGTGAGATGATTAATTGATTTCATTTCAACGACAAGCTCTAACTAACGGGCTTCTTGTTTCCCTTTGGTTTCAACCCAAGCCTTTGTGGTTTTTAAAAAGACACAAAGAGACCCCAAAGCACCCAGGAGACAGAAATCCTGCAATACTTGTAGCCAAAAAGTTTTCGGAGGCTAGATGTCACAAACCGGTACCCATCAAACTGACTCCAGCCCTCGTGGCATTCTATACCTTGGAAATTAGTTGCCAAGGTTTAAAAATGAAGACGGTTTCATTTAAAAAGAAGATGCTTGTTTCTATATTTGTGAAATCTGGGGTCCAGGTTCCCATACGACACTACCAGTTAAAGCTGACCCTTCAAATGGGCATTTGTTCTTCAGTACATCACTGTCTCCTCCACCCCAGCTTCAGTTTATACATCACCTGCTGGCTTCCCTAGGTATTCTAAGTCCCCTGCCTCAGGCCAAAACCTCTGACTAGCTCTGAAATCCCTTCCCTTCTGTAAATTATTCCCCACTCCTACCCCAGATTTGTGATAACTGCCCCTAAGGCCCAACTAAAGGAAGAAAAACATTTTCTTCTTAATTATAGGTTGGATATTATTCTACATCTATTCACTGGATTCTGGGTCATTACCAAACTGTTTTGTACTTCCATGGCACCCAAAACCCTCCCTCCGCTTTTAGCCAACATTAGGCCTTAATTAACAGTCCCCATCCCAAGAGACCTGGTTGAGACAGATGTAGAACAAGAACCATCCAGTTGTTAAGTACCTGGAGACCTGGATTTGGACCAGCCCTCACTCTGATAGGACCTCTTATTACCTGCTCTTTCCTACCCTACGCTAATTTTCTAGACACCTAGAGCTAACCTGCCAGATTAAATATCTGAATCTATCCATCCATTCCAAACACTTGATTCCAATCTCAGGATGTGCTCTTTGTACCTACTATCTCTCAAGGCCCTCTTTCTCCACTCAAAACACCAGGCATAGAACCATTTGTCTCAGTGAGTCTAAAAAAAAAAAAAAAAAAAAAAGATGGGCTATTAGGGTTATAGCAGATTTATATAGTTGACACAGGAGTCCCAATGAAAACCTGTTACAATTAGCTGTTCTTACTGCTGGAAATCTGTCTAATCGCTTGGGTGTGTTGGGATAGAAAAGTATTCAGAACCCCTAGCACACATGGTTGCCTTAGGTGACTCTGCCCTCTCCCTATGACCATTCACATTATCTAGAAACCAAATCCGCCCTTCATGAATTTCCCATCATGCCACTGCTATATGGTTCTTATGTCCAAGAATCACTTCTTTCTCACCAATAGCCCTAGAAAGCTGGCCAATATATTATCTTCTACTCATTCTGACTTTCAGGGTATAAGGACACATAAGCCAGCTGGACATCTGAGAAACCACCATTTAGATTTAAACAACTAATTTTGTCATGGGTAACTTTGTTTTTTCATTTATTCAACATGAATGAAGCATCCAATATGTGCCAGGTGATAGGAGTGTAGAAATGAGTAAGACATGGTGACTAACCTAGAAGAACAGGCAAAAAGATATTAACTGTTCTAATAGAGCCATGATCACAGTTTTATGGGTCACAAATGAGGAGCATCTAACTTCTAGAATAGTGTTTCTCAAACTTTATTGTGCTTCCAAATCACCAGAAATCTTGTTAAAATGAAAATTCTGCGTCAGCATGTCTTGAGTGGGACTGAGAATCCTGAGAATTTCTAACAAGCCCCCAAATAATGGCAATGATACTGGTCTGTGGACTAGACTTTAAGTAACAAAGTCCTACAGAACCAGGAAATACTTCCAAGAAGAGATGGTGTTAAAGAATGAATAGGACTTACCCAGTAAAATAAAATAAAGGTGGTCTAGGCAAAGAAACAACATAGTTTGAAAATCA
The DNA here is from genome assembly GCF_009762305.2 of Zalophus californianus. Lineage (NCBI taxonomy): Eukaryota > Metazoa > Chordata > Mammalia > Carnivora > Otariidae > Zalophus > Zalophus californianus. Next base: position 122,397,536 of record NC_045599.1, on the reverse strand, counting down.
GAAAGGGGTTTTCTAGTGACTAGATAATTAGCATACATAATGTTAGAACTAGGCTCTCTGTTGAAATTAATGGTATTCAAAACATGTGGATTGGCTTGAATGTTTTAGTTAGTCCCCACCACTGCTTGAATGGAATACAAGAACCCACTGAAGCCTATACCCCAAGTTCTTTAGGGACAGCACTGGTGCCCTACTCACTAATCAGTGTCTAGCTAATAGTTCAGGAGGGCACAGAATCCAATTCTAAATGTTGCCATGTGTGCTTCAAGTGAATCTTTCTTATGAAGTGTGGTTAAGGGACCTCAAAGAAGAGTGCACTGGTGCTTCATCAAACTTACAGACACATTTTGTGCCTTCCTCTCTAGTAAATGTCTAGCAAGTGTCCATATATGTCACAGACTATCATCTGAAACATGCTCTCCTTACTCCTAGACATGCACCTATGGAGGAGTAGCTAACCACCCCTCACCTTTCCAAGAGCTTTGATTGTTCTTCTTACCAACCAAAACCTTAAGAGTTGTTGGCTTAGTTAGGTAATTTGACATCACATCTATAAAATGAAGGTAACAATATTTGTCCTGCCCTCCTTTAGGAACTAGGATAGATGTACTCAGAAAGATGAAAATATGACGAAGGTGTTGGCTGTAATTTAAAGAGCCAAGAGGCTTCCTACAGTAGCCACCAATGTAGATTGGTACTAAGTTTGCATGATCAGGAGAATAATCTAAGGTTCTCTCTTTTTTAAAATTTTATTTTAATTCTAGTATGGTTAACATATAGTGTTATATTAGTTTCAGGTGTACAAAATAGTGATTCAACATTTCATACTTCACCAGGTGCTCATCACGACAGGTGCCCTCCTTAATCCCCATCACCTATTTCACCCATCCCCCCACCCACTTCCCCTCTGGTAATGATCAGTTTGTTCTCTGTAGTTAAGAATCTGTTTCTTGGTTGTCTCTCTCTCTTTCTAAATCTCTTTTCTCATTTGTTTTGTTTCTTAAATTCCATATGTGAGTGAAATCATACGCTATTTGTCTTTCTCTGACTTATACTCTCTAGCGCCATCCATGTCATTGCAAATGGCAAGATTTCACTCTTTTTTATAGCTGAATAATATACCATTGCATAAATGTACCACATCTTCTTTAACCATTCATCAATCTATGGACACTTGGGCTACTTTCATAATTTGGCTATTGTAAATAGAGAAAATTCAACAAAACAAAAAGCTGGGTCTTTCAGAAGATTAATAAAATTGTTAAGTCTTTAGCCAGTCTAACTAAAAATAAATAAATAAAAAGAGGACACAAACTATTAGTATCAGAAATGAAAGAGGAGCATCATTACAGATCCCATGGAAATTAAAAGGATAATAAAGGAATACCACAACTTTATGCCCACAAATTTAATAACCTAGATAAAGGGACTAATTCCTTGAAAGACACAATCTGCTAAAACTCACACAAAAAGAAACAATCTGAAAGGCCTATATCCATTAAAGAGTAAATAGCATTCCCAAACAGAAAGCAACAAACCCAGATGGGTTCACTGGTGAATTCTATGAAACATTTAAAGAAGAAATTATATAAATCCTCCACAATCTCCTTCAGAGGCCAGAAGCAGAGGGAATACTTCCTAACTGATTCTATGAGGCCAAAATTACACTAATACTAAAAACAGACAGACATTAGAGAAAAGGAAAACTATAGACTAATATCTCTCATGAACATAGATGCAAAAATCCTCAACAAAATATTAGCAAACAGAATCCTTAATCATTGTGTATAATTCTTTTTATAATCTAAGGTTCTTGTTAAAAATACATATTCCTAGATCCTATCAGTGGAAATTCTAATTCAGTCTTCTGGGGAAGGCCTACATATGTAATAAGTACCTCACATGATCCTTATAATTATGTCAGTTTTGGAAAGTGTGCAATGGAATATGGGGCACACAACACAGAATACTCAAACTCTACCTCCCATCACCAATTCCACCATATAGAAGAGCACATCTGTACCATTACCATTACCAGGAATGACTCACAGCAAATACTTCCCCATTGGGTAGCTCTCTCCCTCCTGGCAATTTGTGTAAAACATGAGACTGAATTGATACTATATGCAATACAGCCTACAAAAATATTTGAGAAGCAAAGATTTGAGGCTTCCAATACAATGAATTATTTTTCTTCATCATTTCACAATCAACAAATTTCCCCTACTTGAAAATCCTTTGAAATTTTATCCTCAAAAGTGAACAAATAGAATGAGTCACTTAAAGACATAATCTGGTAACTATATCTTTATAGAGCTGTGCTAATACTAGAGTCCTGGAAGGTGTGGCCATGGGAAGAACATTGGACAGAACAGGTATCTGATACTATGCTTGTCATGTTTATATAAAGTAGCATGACAAAACAACCTTAGCAGGCCATCTATATACCCAATTATAAGTGCCACATAATATAAGTGCCACAGAAAAACTCACTGGTGGTGGGCACAATTACACACACAATGGATTACATCAGTAAATTTCTCCCGAGGAGTCACAACCAGCTGGATGGGTCCTCTTGTACTTCCCTCACAGAACCAGACCCACAAGCTCTGTAACCAGATTAGATTCGACTGAATTGCTTAGAGAATCCAATCAAATAAACCTTTCAATTCAATTATAAATTACTGCTTTAGTTTGAGGGTGGTAAACTTCCAGATTTTATTATCCCTACAGGTGCTGAAAACACCAGTTGATTTAAAATAAACCTGTGCTGATTAAGAACATCTGGGATACAGCCTTTACCTTGAAGAGGACTGAAGGAGGATGACCCGTGGTGAATGTCAGAGGTCAACTGGGCAGACTGTGTTCAAGCCAGGGAGCATGTGCTGAGGATTTGTTGCTATTTGTTCTTGTCTTTATTTTTCCAATGTGGTTGAACCTCTGTACATGTAGCCCTATAAACATCTCCCCAACTACTAATAACCAGAGCAGAAAATACGTTTGTAACAAAATGTACAATCTAGAGATCACACCATTTTACAAAAGCTTCAAAAATGTTATTATTTTCTCAGCAAACAATGACATGCACTTCAAATACTTGAACACAATATTGTCCATTTTGCTCTTGCTTGATTACAGATTAATTTCAGTGATCTTCTTCCCAACTTAACTGCTTCAACAAGAAACTACGAGGGTTATTTATCATCTGTAAAATATTTTAAAAATTGACTAATAAGTAATGGTAATGGTTTTATTAATAAAAGAAATATATTTTTAAGTAAGTGACTCTGGTTGACAGATACCAAAGGGTTAAAAAGACATTAATAGATCCAGAGGAGAAATTCACAAAGCAGTTAAATTGCAGAGTACTTGCATGAAGCAATCATGCCTATTTTACTCCAAAATGAATGCTGTGAACTAAAAATTTTAGATCAAAGGCTCCTAAGACCTAAATCAGAAGTTGGTCTATTGTCCCTTTTTTAAAGGATAGGTACAGTGCACATCACAGCTTTCCTCCTAGCCAGAGCATTTTCTTGTGAATGGTTGTGAAATACTCGTAGATGCTAACAACTATACATAATAAGCACACAGCCAGAAGAGGTCCCAGAGGAGCTTTCAAAGAAAATTTAGCATCAAAGTTCTGGTTCTCGAATTATCTCTTTGTGAACCAGGAAGTCACTAAGTATTTCATGCCTCAGCGTCCTCACCTAATTATGGGAAGAATGTCTGCAATGTGTCATGGAGGATTACCATGGAGATGAATGAGATAATGTACAGAGACAGCACAATTTCAAATAATATTTCCTTTACCATAACTTTTCAGCCCTTGTATCAATTTAGTCTGTTTCCCCTCTCCTAATACCCTTAGTAAGGTGCTGACCTCAGTGTGCTGACCTTCCTGCTTTGTGATTATATAGGGTTCCCATTATTTTTATTTTCTATTTCCCCTACATAACCACCAAGCAGCCCATATAATCACCAGCCCTTACTCTGGTACAGTAGTCTATTCTTTTATTATTATTTTTTTATTTTTAATTAAATAAACTCTATGCCCAATGTGCAGCTCGAACTCATGACCCCATCAAGAGCCTCATGCTCTACTGACTGAGCCAGCCAGGTGCACCCAGTACCGCATTCTTGAAGCTACCACAACACTGGGTAACAGGACTTTTATGCACACTGATTAAGTACAGTAGGGCAGCATAACCCAGTCAGAGAACTTCACACTTACCCAAGGAGTCAGAGCAAAGATGTTTTCCCAGGTAAGTGGCTAAACTTGGTTACCAGAGCCAAAAGAATTATTATCTTCTATCATTAGAGATGCATCAGGCACTTAGAAGCCTCATAAAGCAAAGGTAACCATGAGGAATAATCATAGACAAGCCTCACCTATGGAGCATTCACTCAATATGCTTCAGTGATTATATGGCACTGATCTCCCCCCACTGACCCTTTTCAGATTTAAGAAATAGCTTAAAATTAAAAACAAACCACAAATTACATATGCTTAAAGTATATGCCCTTCAACTAGAAAACATTGTAACACATCTCTAGGACAGTGAGGTTAACAAAGATGGGTGTCATGTCAGCCAGCTGTGTTACCCACACCAGGCCTGTCATACTGCTTCTACACCTAGGCAACCATTGCCTGACAAGAACCAAGTTTCTTAATTTGGACAATGCCACTGTTTCTCATTTAAATCCTCCTGTAAAACATAAAATACACATTTCACTCTCACATAGTCTCAGTTTTTTCAAGTCTGGCATGACGAGAAGGCAGCTGGGTAAAAAAAAGGGGGGGGGGCAGTGAAGTAAATTGCAAAGAATATTATGAAATTGTTGTTCATTCCTGCTTTTTTTTCTTCGCCCTCCTCTGAAAGTAACTACTGAATTACTTCATCTTTCCATCTGTCTACACACAAGCTGTTTGTGTATATTAAGATATATAGTTAACAGTCCACTGGTTACTTCACACTTAACACTAAATCACAACAGAAAAGGAAAAAAGGGTTTCCTGTCTTTTCCCAAAGAAGTATGGAGAAACTATTTTCCATTATTAAAAGCATAAGAAAAAAAAAGAAACTGATCCAAGAGTCAAGAGACTATTTTTATATGTGAAAAAAATGTATTTTAGCCAGGCGTTTTAACATCAGTAATTCCCTTTGAAAACGAAATTTCCACTCTGTAATCGTGCCTCTAATGATTGAGAACTGAGTCAGTTGAACGTGATGCCTCTGGAATGCCAACTGGCTATGGAAGTGTGAAGAAGCCTGTGTGGTCACTGACACTTGAGCGGCACCCACAGTCCTGAAGAAGGACCATCCCAAGAACCTCCTGGGTGCTGTGTGATGTCACAGCCAGGTAGAGCACGGCCACTACTCTAAAAGGAAAAGAATCTGGCTCCACCTTCCCAGGAAGAGGAATCTGAGCAGCTTCCTACAGGCAATTCTTTCAAGGTGAGTCACCCATACTTCCCTCAGTACAGGTAAAGTTTACAGGAAGAACCATTTCACCCTCCAGGCCAGCAAGAGCCACACAATCAGTTTCGGAATCCCAGTGTTCAACTCATCTCCAAACACGTTTTTATTTAAATTTCTAAAGCCAAAGAATATACGTAATCATTGTCCCAGCCTTCTCTTCTTTTATAGGATCATTAATTTCATAGATATTTAGGTGCCTATTATGTGCAAGATATACTAGGCCCTGGATAGAGAATGGTTAACAGGAAAATAATAATAATAAAAGCCTACATTTTTTAGTCAAGTGGGAAAAACAGAGAAAAAGAACTGAGAAAGCTCTAAGAAGGAAGCAAACAGGCGGCTACAATAGAGACCCACACACAACAGGGTCTTGCTCAAGGAAGTCTCACCTTCTAACTTTCACGTGCATTATGGTCAAAATTCAGGTTCCAGTTTAATGGGTCAGGGGTGGGACCTGGATTTATGCATTTCTTACAGACCCCAAGGTCTGCTGCTGGTTCACAAACCATATTTTTTAGTAATAAAGGCACTAGAATTTCTCTAGTCACTGGTTTTCAAACTGTGGTCACCAGACCAGCAGCTTCGGAATTACTTGCAAACTTGTTGGGAAATGCAAATTCTCAGGCTCCACCACAGACCTGCTGAATCAGAAGCTCTGGGAGTGTGGCCCGGCAATCTGTTTTAACCAACTTTCAAAGTGATTCTGATGCCTACTCAACCCTAATTCAAGAGCCCCTAGTCACATGTGGCTACTGAGGACTCAAAATGTAGCTAATCTGAATTGAAATACACTGTAATCTGGTAAATCACACACCAGATTTCAAAGACCTGGACAAAGAATGTAAAATGCCTTATTAATATTTTTTATATTGAATGTATGTTAAAATACTATTTTGGATATATTGGGCTAGATTAACTATACTGTTAACATAGTTTCACCTGTTTTATTTTGCTTATTTTAATGTAGCTACTAAAAAGTTTTAAATTACATATGTGGATAGCATGATAATTATACTGGGCAGTGCTTCGGTAAACTTTGAGAAATGTTCTGTAAAGCAATTGTTCTCAACTGGGACAGTTTTGCCACCCAGGGAACATTTGGCAATATCTGGGGATATTTTGGGTTGTCATAAATGGGAGCAGAGGTTCTACGGAAATGTAGTAAAGACCAGGGATGCTGATAAACATCCTACAATGCACAGGACAGCCCCATAACAAAGAATTATCCAGTTCAAAATGTCAATAGCGCTAAGGTTTGAGAAATCTGTTCTACCATAGTGATTCTGCATGTTAGAATCACTCAGTGAGAGTTACAAGATTCTGATGCCTTTGCCCCTGGCCTATCCCTAGACTAATTAAATTGGAATCTCTGGTATAGGGGTCATGGTATTAGTTGTTCATTTTGTTTTGTTATTTTAAATTCCCCAGGGAGTGTGATGTACAGCCAGGGTTGAGAACATCTGTTCCAGAGGCGTCTCTCATTTATAAACACTCTACGCTGCCAGTACCTACTACTCCTCAGCCCTAGACCTCAGCATTTACATTTTTATCAAGTTTCCAGGTGATGCCGAAGCTGCTGGTCCAGTGTCCTGTGGAGCGTTTACATACTGCTCAACATAGCACTAAGTATTTCTACTCTCCAAATGGCCCAGCACCCAGAGAAGGCAGAGATTCCCAGGATTGGGCAATAGCCTCCTCTGTAGAAAGGGACAACCCCACTATCAAAGGTGGTGGGACCTGACTGGAAACTGAGGCTCTATCACAGTGACTTCCTCATTTTGCAGAGACAGATGCAACTCTTTCATAGAAGGAGAGGGGGTTAAAGAGGCCAAGTATTCACTTAAATCCTCGCTGGCCTATACTGTAAGCATGGAACAAAAATTTCATTTGCTAGGTCATCTTCCTGAAACATCTTTCATTTGACTATTCAATTCCTGCCAATACACAGCTTAAACCACTTTAAAATAAGTTTTTGTAGGGGCGCCTGGGTGGCTCAGTAGGTTAAGTTCCTGCCTTCAGCTCAGGTTGTGATCTCAGGGTCCCGGGATCGAGTCCTGCGTCAGGCTCCCTGTTCAGCAGCGAGTCTGCTTCTCCTGCTGCTGCTCTCCCTGTCTGTGCTCTGTCTCTCTCTCTCTCACTCACTCTCTCTCAAATAAATAAAAAATAAAATCTTTAAAAAAATAAAATAAGCTTTTATAGTTTATAAAATTGTGCAAATTAAAATAACTTCTCCCTAAAATTAATTCTTAAGAAAGCAGGAGCCAGGGAACACTGGAGCTTTAAACAATGGTTCTCTACTCCATAATTAACTTTTGAAAAATGTATATATAAATCTAAACTAGGTAGCCTCCATACAGACACCCAGACAGACAAACAGACACAAAAACACACACTCCATTACTTTGCTGAGCACATTGCTCAACTGCTCTGCTCCAGCCACACTGGCATGGTCACCTGCCTGTTCCCCACCCCATGCCAGGGAGCCTTAGGGCCTTTGCACCAAGACCTTTCCCCAACATCATCTGGATGAGTAACTTCCCACTTCCTCTTGGCCTTTGCTCAAATATCTTCACTCTCCCATCTGGTCCTCTCTTTCTCAACTCCTTTTTCTCTGTTACACTGTTTTTCCCATAACACTTATTATATTTTATCAGTACTACATGATTTATTTATTCTGTTTATTGTTTATTGTCTCTCTTGTGCTGGAATTAAAGCTCCACAAGGGTAGAAATCTTTATTTTATTCATTGACATGACTCCAATGCCTAAAATGATGCCTGACATACAGTAGGTATGCAGTAAATACCTGCTGATTGAATAGGTATTTTTAAAATCCAAAAACTCACAACTTTACTGCTTTTATTAAATTCTTTCCAAAACATTTTTTTGGGGGGGTCTGTATCTTTGCTATATCTCAGGCAAAGAATTAGAAAGCTTATTTGACAAGCCATCGCCAGTTACACTGAGAATCCAAGCACCTTCTGAAACTGAAACACTGTCTCTGTGACAGCACCACAGTGAGTGAGAAAAAATGATCATTGTCAAGGTCAAAGAGGTCCGCAGAAGCCAGACTATTAAGGGTCTTGTGAATCAGGGTATGGAGTTTGAATTGTATTCCCAGGTAATCAGGAAGCCATCAGAGGTTTTAGGCAGTATAAAGAGACTGAGCATGGTAACATGTGGCTGATAAGGCCTGCTAGACTGCTGTGAGGGTGGCACTGTCCGTATCTTTACTCAATAATCTATCTCCCTGATCATCTGATGATGCAGAGTTTAGCAGGCATGGCCGTGCTGAGTAGCACTGTATTTACCAGAAGTGCAGAGTCAATCTACCCTCAGAGTACTCAATTTAACCTTTAGACCCTTGCTACTCAAATGGTGGTCTGTGGACCAACACCAACAGCATCACCTGAGAGCTGGTAAGAAATACAAAATCCTAGGCCCCAACCTACAAAACCGAAATCTGCCTTTCAACAAGATGCCCAGGTGATTGGGCTGCACATTAAAGCTGAAGCAGCACTGCCCCATGGTATATAATCCTGGTGGATCACTTTACTTCTAGCTCTGTGGGGACCACAGCGGGGAAGGGTGGCTGAGAGAGCCTTTCCCCCATTCTCTAGATTATGTGTTCACTGGCTTTCTGTGGCAGTGACTTACACCCTTGACTAAAGAACCCAAAGAGACAACAAAACCTCCCTGCCTGACACTGAAGCAGAAGCATTAGAAAGTTCTCCGTGTTCATGGTTTTCTCATGGTACAGGGTTTTTTGCAAACTGTTTTCATAAAACTTTTCTCTTCACCTCATCAAAGCTTTAAAGGGTGGACAGGGGACTCCTGGTGATTTCCAAGATGCCTTAGGGGGTTGCAAAGTCAAATCTGTTTTCACACTAACACTATGACATTATGTGCTTTCTTCGTGCTCATTCACTCAGGAGGGTAACAAAATACAAAAAGCCACACCGAAACTAACTCTTCAGAAACTACCACTTTGAGTGTAGTGTCAAGGAAGAATATCTGGTTACTTGAAAAGGCTAATAAAATGCTTCTCACTCTTCCAACTACACATCTGTGGGAGGCTGATTTTCTTCGTATGTTTCAACTCAAATAACATATTACAACAGATGAAATGCAGATGCAGGTATGAGAATCCAGCTGCCTTCCATTAAGCCAACCATCAAAGAGATTTACAAAAATGTAAAATATTGCTAGTATTCTACGTTTTTTATTTTGGAAATAGTAATTTTTCATGAAAATATGTTATTTGTGTTAACATGCAAAAGAGTTATTATTTTAAACAAATTAAGTATTTTCCAAATTTCTGTTCAATTCCTAATACAGTGTCATATTAATAAATATAGCTCATATAAACAACAGCTCTTTGAGTCCTCCACAATTTTTAAGAGTATAAAAGTGTCTGGAGATCAGGAGATTTGATAACTGCTTCATTTGAGCAAAGTAAAATGAAGACTGAAAACCCTCTTGTGAGAAACAAACTCTTCAGGTAGAATGTGGGGTAAACAGGATGGAGCATACTGATAAGAAAGAAGTCATCCTGCCTCTAAAATAAACAGAACCATGAGCAGGAATGGAAGTGTCTATATTAGGTCCTCAGTGTTCTCTTTATTCTGGCTATTTACTTGGTCATAAATAACTGAATTGCTAAAATCAGGCACACATCCCACTTAGAACCCTGCTGTTTTCTCTGCCCCAGAAGGCTCTAGTACCAGCTGTCCCTTTGACTCATTTTCTCACCTCCCTCGAGTCCATCAAAAATCACCATCCCAATGATGCCCACCCTGACCACCCAAGTCAAAATCGCAACCCACCCCATTATTCACACACATTTCCAACTCTCTTCACCCACTTTGCCTTTTCTTTTTCCATAGCACTTACCACCTGCTAAAATACCATATAAATCATGTGTTTATTATATCTGTTGACACTGTTTGCCCTTGCTAGAATGCAAGCTGCATTGAAGGAAGGCTTTTTGCCTGTTTTGTAATCTATCCCAATCATCTCTTCTAGAGCAGTCCCCAGTACATGATGCCTTACAATGAATATTGGTCAAATGAAGGAGAGTGAGTTTTGCAGATAGAGACTGTGGAGCCTAGCAGATCAAGATTGGCTGTTAGACTTAAGCAGAACCTCAGTTTGAACCTTATTCGGACAATTAGCAGGCTCGTGCTCTTTGGCAAGTTACTGAACTCTCAAGCCCTCAATTTTCTCTCATGTAAAATAGACCTCACAGGAGTGTGGTGAGAATAATAAGATAATATCTGAAAACTGCGTCTCACCTGGAACTCAGTAAGTGATCATTAAGCACACCACCATGGACTTCACATCATTATTAGCTACTTCATCTTTTATGCTCCCAGGAGGCAGTGTCTAGCGTTTCCTGATTGGATTAAAGGCAATGGACAGCCCCAGGTTCACCTTTGCTACTTAAAGAGAAGGTCCATTTTCCATTGCTCAAGAAGATAATACTTTTCCAGACTCAGGGACATAAATAAAATAGCTTTAACTCATAGCATGTCTATGCCAGAAGTATTATGAAAGGTCATTTAATTAAACTTTTATGTTTTCTTAACACGTAAGTAAATGGAAGTCTGAGGTGAAAAGGTTTTCTAAAAATCACATAGATTCTTATCATAGAGAGGAGAACCTAAAATCCCGGTTTCTGGAGTCCCAGGACAATATTCTTTCCACTCTAATCAGCATGGAAACTGTTTATTGGAACCCTTAAAAAGTCCCAAACTTGGGGCACCTGGGTGGCTCAGTCGTTAAGCGTCTGCCTTCGGCTCAGGTCATGATCCCAGGGTCCTGGGATCGAACCCCGCATCGGGCTCTCTCCTCTGCAGGAAGCCTGCTTCTCCCTCTCCCTCTCCCACTCCCCCTGCTTGTGTTCTCTCTCTTGCTGTGTCTCTTTCTGTCAAATAAATAAATAAATATCTTTAAAAAAAAAAAAGTCCCAAACTTTTCATCTCATACAAAGTTAGCACAAAGAAGTAGAAGATAACTGAGATCGTGTCTGGAGTGGATACAAAATGCCTTTCTGTCACCCAAGCCTGTCATCTTTGTAACTCATAATTAATGGTTTGCAGAATGGTGGACAAATAAATCCTACTTATATACTGAAAGAACACTAAGTTCCTACATACAGCCGTCTAGAAGATTCTAATCAAGGAAAAGGAAAGGAAAATTCAGTCAAGGAATTGCTGCTGTTTTTTCAACTTTAGATCTCCTAGACTGTATCTATAAATTGCACATTTGGTCAACTATTCATTAACCAATTTAGTCAACTATTGTGACTTTTTCCCTGAATACTGTTCAAAAGTGTCAAAAATAGTAAAATACATGGGATTTATTCTACTACTGTTAGTAGCACCTCCTAAATACATATACAAAATTGGTCCACATGCTTACGGGTAGATAGTTATAAAGCTGGCTCTTCCACTTGTACAGACAAATGATCAAATGATATGCACTAAAAGAGAAATTGTGTAAAAATTTAAACATGCAAGATCTGACAGTCTGGTCCCTGATTAAACCTCAAAAAAAAAAATTACTAAAAATAGACCAACGAAGCAAACAAAAGAGTTGTTATGGAAACATATTTGAATCACTGAGAGCAAATTAAAGATTCCTCCTATTTGCCAAACATTACCACTCAGACACTACTGCACAATACAGGCCTGTGCAAATCAACATCATAAAACAGTATATGGAATGTAGCACCATGCTAGACCTCCAAGACAGTGCAAAACACTGAATAATAGGAAATCTCCCACTGGTAGTTAATTATGAAGTTCTTTACCTAAAGAATCTAATCTTTAATCCATCTTAAATTCATTCACTTATTTAACAAATATTTATTAAGCACCTGCCAAGTAGGGTTTGAAGCATCTGGAATTCAAAGATGAATGAAATCTTAATATATTACCAAGTTTAGAATTTCAGAAAGTCCAGACCAAGTCTGTTTTGAAAACAATTGGTAGATAAGGAAAGGAGAATAAAAACATCCCGGTTTGGCTGGGGTAGATGTCACACAGCCCTAACCACTGGGCAAAGGCTAAATGTATAATTATACAGAGTTGATTTAAGGAGAAAAACAAACAAACAGGAAATGTAAACACTGTTTTAACAGACTAATTTTAAGCTTCAGGGTCTGAAGAGGAAATGCAAGCAGTAATTTTATCATATCTAAACAGGAAATATATGATCAAGGAAAGGCAAACACCTGTCCAGAACCAATGACAAGTATGCAGAATATGAGGGAAAGAATACATGGAGTCCCAAGTCTGAAGAATACTGGGGCATCCACTGAGGAAACTAGTCATGGTATCATCAGAGATGACGCTCTCCTGCATGGGCATTAGGACATCTCAGTAATAAAGTGTATTTGTCCCCACCCCATTTCTTACCTCAACAGACAATACTCAGCCAGAGCCAACACAGTATACACAAAGATTAGGTGGGACTTGGCAAAATGCCAAGTAATATGGAATAACAAAATGTCTTGGGTCATTCTAACCTTCTGAGAATCAAATAAATCAATGTTGCCTGTTTAGCTCTGGAAAACTGAAGGAATGGGGAGCATTTGGCAATTACTATCCCTAGCTGCAAATAAAAGCTTCTGGAAAGGTTCCTCAGCTTTTAGAGCCCTGAGCATCTTAAATAATTAACATTTCTTAACTAATCCCCTACAAAAACAATTTAGATCTACTCACATTTATTTGCTTGCATGTTTCCCCCGTTCTTCTCCCTAAGGAGACTGCATATACTGCAGTTAGGAGTATAATCTCTAACGTTGGACAGTCTGTCAGAATCAGGCCCACCACTGTGGGCTATGTGATCTTAGAAGAGTTAATATTGCTTATCTTCAATTTCCTATCTGTAAAAGAAGAAAGATAGCAGGAACCTACGACTAGGGATTGTTGTGAGGCTTAACAAAGGCTACCATATGGTAAGATTTCAATAACTTTGGCCATGATTAACATATGGTGTTCATAGCAAAGGGAAATGTAGTGCCAGTGGCTTGAAGAGAGAGTGCAGTCAGCATAGTATAGTGTTTTTAGTATTTTATTGTCCTTCTTACTAGGCTCCTGCTTAAATGAGTTCAAGTACTGACATATATGTATATTTAGCTCATCTATTCCAGATGGCCCCATAGTGGTCCTATGGGGTCTCTCTGAACATCCCCTCTCACCTGTGGTGAAACACCTAGAAGGATTATGCCTCTGTTTCCCTCATAAGTTAGGCTCTAAGTAAGTTAGTTCCCATTCTAGCACTTCTTTTGAAAAGCAGATTCCACACTGAGCCCTGACCTCCAACGTTGGAACATGGACAGTGTGTGTCTTCAGGGCCCTGCCCCATGCAGCCTGGCTGAGGGAGCAAGGTTCCCCAGTAAGTGGGGAAGATCACTTACTTGAAAGCGATCACTTACTTAAAGATCCCTTGAAACCATTCCACTCTGAGAATGGGTCCCTGAGTCCCTGCAGGCCATGTAGACTTGATTTTCTTCTGTACTCACTAGTGCCTGGACAATAAACTAGCCCTGCCTGAATCCATAGGGCAGAATCCCTACAAGGTGCTTTAATGGTTCCTTGCTGTATGTTCAGAATGCACATGTTATGTTCAATGTACAAGAATTATTTAGATCTTGGGGCACCTGGGTGGCTCAGTTGTTAAGCATCTGCCTTCAGCTCAGGTCATGATCCCAGGGTCCTGGGATCAAGCCCCGCACCGGTCTCCCTGCTCAGCAGGAAGCCTGCTTCTCCCTCTCCCACTCCCCCTGCTTGTGTTCCCTCTCTTGCTGTGTCTCTCTCTGTCAAATAAATCAAATCTTTAAAAAAAATAATTTAGATCTTCAAATTATCAAGCCAAAGATAATGCTCAAAGTAAAAACAAACCTAAAAAAAAAAAAAAAAGTCATTTTAAGTGAGAAAAAACATAACAGGAAGTAGAGTCATCTTTCCTGACCTCTTGGGTACCTTTTATCAGGATCTTTAATCAATACAGCTTAGAGGCCCAATACACCATTATCTTGAAACTTCATACCAGGTTGGATAAAGATCCCCAGAATTGTTATTGTAGCTTGAAATATTGGTACTTAGAATATAGAAATTAAAGCCATCAAATCTCAGGTTTCTCTAAACCAAGACTGTAGCATCATGAAAATATGCAGTGTTGGTGGAAATGGTCCAAATGACCCTCTACTCTGAGGCATTCTTTTTGGGCCCTCCTATGCAGAAAGTTTAAGGATCATTTGATGGCCTATGAATCTATCCTGTTTCTTCCACACCTCAACCTTTCCACTTTTAGCTCCAGCAATGCTAGAAAATATACAGAATATCATGCCCAAAAGAGAACTAACTTGAAGCAAACACTTTACAAGTGGGCATCTTTTAAAAATTTGGCTCTCTTTTAAGAATTGTCACAGTTAAGAAATAAAATAAGGCACAGATTGTGGCTCCTAAATACCATAAAATACACTCCAATATTAGGAGTGTGTTTGCTATTATAAGACGACAAATGCCCAGTTATGAGGCAAAGACTAATTGAACTGATCCAGTTCCAAATGGAGATAGAGGTGTTTACCTTCAGCTATTTTTCTCCAAAAAGAAAAAATACATATTCGAAAGAGGTAGGTGCTCTTTCAGTAACAACACTATGCATCCAAATTCTCTGAAGGCTCTTGTCACATGCTGATAAGATTACTACTCTCTGCCTGTTGTCTGTGGGTAACCAAAGACCAAGGAGAACACACGCCTGCCTGGGTAAGACAACCAGCTAACGTGAAACGCGAAGCTACTCCCCGAAGCAGCTAGAAACACTCATGTTGAAAGAAGGCCAATCTCGTTATTCTGGTGGTTCTCAAAACTTTCAGGGCATAAAAATTACCTGGAATACTGTGAAAACTACATATTCCCAGAACTCTATCCCTCAAGCATCTCAGAGGATGCTTGAGGAGTAAGGCCCAAGATTTGTATTTATAACAAATATTCCAGGAATATCATAGATATATGATTAAAGGGTTGGAAATAGGGCCCACAGGCAAGGGCTAAAGAATGTGAGTTATTTAGAAAAACAGAGATAGGATTTCATTTTTTTTTCAAGTACTGTATATATAGATTATAGATAGAGATAATAAAGGAACAATTTTCTATTTTTACTAGACTGGACCACTTCAAATTCCAACAAAGACATATAGATAAGACAGGCTAACTGAACATTACGTTACCTGGCTAATTATAGTAAAGAATGGAAATTACAGATATTTCCTCTGGAATGATTAAAAGAATAAAGTATCAGGATTTCTTTCAGGGTTTTTTTAAAGAGCTGGACTTTCTAAAAACAGGGAAGACAAGGAGACTGCCCGGAAAGATTTATCATCTGATCCCATTGTGATCTTATGAGAGGAAAGAGCATCTTTTCCAAGAACTCTTGATGTCCCTGGAGAACTGCTGTAACATGTTGACCGCAAGACCCCAACACTGCTTCCATCTGTTTGTCCTGTTCTTGCCAATCATTGTTTATGCCCTCACACAGGTAAACAAGGTACGAGAGAATCAGTGCCAAATTAATTTGGAAGAAACTGGATTCCGTTTAACTAGATGCTACCTGCAGGGGCACGGGGGATTGGCTCTTAAATACACTATTGCTATTCTTAAACTCAGCATAAGAGAAACCCTGAATCTCCTATCTCTTTCCCCAGGAAACACATGCAGCCCATGTAGGTAAGAGGAGGAGGAGGAGGAAAAGGAAGAGGAAGGAGGACTAGCAGAAGGAGGAGGAGGAGAAGGAAGAGGAAGGAGGACTAGAAGAAGGAGGAGGAGGAGGAAGAGGAAGGAGGACTAGCAGGAGGAGGAGGAAGAGGAAGGAGGACTAGCAGGAGGAGGAGGAGGAGGAAGAGGAAGGAGGACTAGCAGGAGGAGGAGGAGGAGGAAGAGGAAGGAGGACTAGCAGAAGGAGGAGGAGGAAGAGGAAGGAGGACTAGCAGAAGGAGGAGGAGGAGGAAGAGGAAGGAGGACTAGCAGAAGGAGGAGGAGGAGGAAGAGGAAGGAGGACAGCAGAAGGAGGAGGAGGAGGAGGAAGAGGAAGGAGGACTAGAAGAAGGAGGAGGAGGAAGAAGAGGAAAGATGACTAGCAGGAGGAGGAGGAAGGAGGACTAGAAGGAGGAGGAGGAAGAAGAGGAAGGAGGACTAGCAGAAGGAGGAGGAGGAGGAAGAGGAAGGAGGACTAGCAGAAGGAGGAGGAGGAGGAAGAGGAAGGAGGACTAGCAGGAGGAGGAGGAAGAGGAAGGAGGACTAGCAGGAGGAGGAGGAGGAGGAAGAGGAAGGAGGACTAGCAGGAGGAGGAGGAGGAGGAAGAGGTAGGAGGACTAGCAGAAGGAGGAGAAGGAGGAGGAAGAGGAAGGAGGACTAGCAGGAGGAGGAGGAGGAGGAAGAGGAAGGAGGACTAGCAGGAGGAGGAGGAGGAGGAAGAGGTAGGAGGACTAGCAGAAGGAGGAGGAGGAGGAAGAGGTAGGAGGACTAGCAGAAGGAGGAGGAGGAGGAAGAGGAAGGAGGACTAGCAGAAGGAGGAGGAGGAGGAAGAGGTAGGAGGACTAGCAGGAGGAGGAGGAGGAGGAAGAGGAAGGAGGACTAGCAGAAGGAGGAGGAGGACAAGAAGAAGGGGAAGATGAAATGGAGAAGAGGAGGGAGAAGAGGAGAAGGTCCTTCAGTGTGAGTGAACCACATTTTCACATATAATTGGCATGACTGTTGTGCAAGAATGAATAATAACTTTGAGAGGGGGACATCCAAATATATTCATGTTCCTCTGATCTACAACATAGAAAATGTTGTAAAAATTACATTACTTCCCAATGTGTTTTATTAGTACAGGGTTTCTCAACCTTGGCATTATTGACCTTTTGGGTCAGACAATTTTTTGTTGTGGAGGCTGCTCTGTGCATTGTAGGCTATTTTGTAGCATCTCTGGTTCTACCCACCTGATGCCAGAAGCACACCCCATCCCCATTTGTGACTATCAAAATATCTCCAGATACTGTCCCTGGGTGATAAAATCAGCCATGGTGAAGAACCACAGTACTGGGGCAATAATCCAGCATGGTAATCTCAACCTGCTTCTAACTGCTGAAAGTAATTATGCCCTAGTTAGCATCAGTTCTGAGTCTTTTCCTCTGTCCTGTTGTTTAGACATAACAATACATAGGAAAGATGGGCAAGATTTCACCAGCACTAATGAATAGGACTCATACAACCAGGAGAAAATCACTGCAGATCATAACCCACCATGGGAACTCCCAGGGGAAAAAAAGCTGGGATACAGCCAGAGTGCTCCCAGGTACCCATAGCTACCACAACTGAAAGTGGCCACAGAAGGGGACCAGAGTCATGGTTCTGCCACTGTCTTCTCCTTATTTGGACTGATCCTCCTCTGCACCTAGGCTTGAATGTACATAAAGATGTGATGTCAAGTAATGTTTGTTTTGGTTGTCACTTTGGTGACCTGATATCTTAAAGTCATGGGTTTTGGAGTCATGCTAACAGAGTTCAGATCCTAGTTCTGCCACTTACGAGCTGGTGATCTTCAACAAGACTTTTTTTTTTTTTAAGATTTTATTTATTTGACAGAGAGGGTACAAGCAGAGGGAGAGAGAGAGAGAAGAAGGCTCCCTGCTGAGTAAGGAGCCCGATGTGGGACTCGATCCCAGGACCCTGGGATCATGACCCGGGCCAAAGGCAGCCACTTAAACCGACTGAGCCACCCAGGCGTCCCAACAAGTCTCTTTACCTCTTCAAGTCTCAGTTCCCTCATCTATAAAATAAGAATAATAAAATCAACTCCATGAGGTGTAGTGAGAATGAAATGAATTAATGTATGTAAAACAAAGGACCAATGTAAGCACTCAATGAATTCTAACTTTTTTTGTTGTCATTTGGTTGTTGCTTTTACTGCTACTGAAATCACTGACATCATCATCATCATACCAATGGATCCTAAAAGTTCTTAGACTCCAGTGAGTTCAGAAATTCCAGGCCAAGGACCACTGCTTCAGCCCATTCCTCCTTTCCTCTTTGACATCTAAGAAATATCTATAATCTTCTAACTTAACCCCATTGGGTGAATTCATAGTAAAGTGATGTTGTCTTTGTCGCTAACCCAACTATCATTACCAATTTTATGATTATCTTTACAAGGGTGCCCTCTATGTCTTAAATTGAAAACATAATCCTAAGAATGAGAATTTCAGGCATTGCAACAAATTTGAGGCCAGATTTGGGGGGTTAGAAGGACCTATCAATTGATCTTCATTCACAGCACCTTATAAGAAGCCACCCAAGAATAAGCAGAATCAGCTTTTCCAGTGTCTCCACCTTCAGTGGTAGAAAGAGAGGGTGAAAGCTGGCACTGGAACAGAAAATGTGGCTAGTGACAACATGCGACTGTGAACTTTCAGTTTCAATATCCCTTTCATCCTTCACCCCTGACTACTTGCCAGAGAAACTGCATACTTCACACAGCCTGCAAAAGTCATGGCCCTCTTCTCTCCCAAGAGAAATCTTAACCATGCTTCAAAGATCAACTCAAAAGTACTGCTCCGTGAAACATTCTCTGACAGCCCAAAGTTGGAGGCAATCACTCAGAGAACTGTAGAGCAAGAAGAAAGCTTCACTAATTTTAGGGTCTGAATAAACTCCATGGTTTAAAGATACAATCAAAAGGCTTGTGGTAGAAAAAGAACCAATGAATTCCAACTGTCCACACCCTACTTGAAATTATGAATTACTTTTTTCAGTGTTTCAGCTGTTGGGGTTTTTTTCATCTGCACATATTTGTCTCAGGGCCTGCTTTTATAGGAATCCAAGCAAATCCAGTTCATAATATTTATGCCTGTGAGGGTATAAGGAAGTAAGCAGACCCACACAGTATGTGGTAGGAACATATATTTTCACAGACTTTGAAAGGTAATTGATCAGGCTGTCAAAAGTTTAAAAGGGCATACCCTTTGAACCACGTATTTGTCTTCTAAGACTCTCCTGTAGTAATGCACACAGAAGCACAAAGATAAATATGAGGTGTTGTCTGTGGAATACTATATAACAGAGAAATACTGGAGATATCTGTTAATATATCAGTCAAAATATCTGTCATTAGAGGGGTGCCTGGGTGGCTCAGTTGGTTAAGCGACTGCCTTCGGCTTAGTCATGATCCTGGAGTCCTGGGATCGGGTCCCGAATTGGGCTCCCCGCTCAGTGGAGAGTCTGCTTCTCCCTCTGACCCTCCCCCCTTTTATCTGTCTCTCTCTCATTATCTCTCTCAAATAAATAAATCTTTAAAAAAAAATCTGTCATTAGAATAATAATTAAGTTACAGTGTAAGCATTCTATAAAACACAATGAAATTATTAAGCATGAGTTTGGTCTATATTTACTGCTAAGGAAAGATGTTTATGATATACCAATAAGCAAAGAAAATCAAATTTAAAAGACATATGTATTGTGTTCTATATCTGTTATTTTTCTCTTTCTATCTGGAAACACACACACACACCCCTCAGACTATTAGCATGGTTACTACTGGGGAGGGAGATGACTTAGAGGTAAAAGTGGAGGTCAAGGTGGTACAGAAGGGAAATGCCTCTGTATTTTTTTAATCACTGCAAATTACCCTTAAAATTGAAAAAGAAATGCAATGCATTTGGAAATGAACATCTGAAACATTCTTCATCATTTTTTCTTAAAGTCCACCATCACTACTGGCTGCAAGAGAATTCAGAGGATTTTAGCTGCATAAACTCTTTCTATCTGACATATACTAGTATAAAAGGTGGGTTGTAACCAAATTTAAGTCCACAAGTGATCTAAACAGTAATTAAGAAGAAAAATTATCTGTTGACACTATTGTTTTATATATGATTGCTTGCTCTTTTAAGATGAAAAATGTCACATGGACAGAAAATATACTTCAAATACTCATTATGGTTTTCATAAGCAAACTAAAGAAAATCATAATTACAAGGGCAAACAGGAAATTGAAATCAAGGATAAACATATACCTAAGCCTCCAGAATTTTGTTTTGTTTTGTTTCATTTCATTTCTTTATTCAGGAAGTTAAATGATGTTAAATGACAAACATTTGAAGTCTTTCAAGTGTTTGAGAGGAAGACTATGGCAAAAGACATTACTGGCAGTGGGACTGAAGAGATTTTTTTTTAATGCAGTGAAAAACTAACTACCAAGAAGAGCCAACCTATTGTGACCCGTGATTTTTGGCTGCAGAATTTGCTTTCCATAGAATTCTATGAGTGTGCATGGGTTTGGGAGATTACCTGCAGGCGCGTTACAGTGAATCCCATAATGTAGTAAGAAAGAAAGGGGGTTGGTGGTGAAAAACATGGCCCTTGCTTGGGTGTGTTATTATGAGCAAAGAATCCTAACTTTTAACTTTCTGTAAACTGGGAATACTTATATTAAATAGCAAGGTTACTCCAAGGATTAAATGAGAACACATAGATAGATGTGTTAGATAGATAACGACTACTTACATGTTGATTTTTGTCATTATTCCATTTGTATTTCCTTAAACTTTTGTATTGGGATGCATAATAGCATGATGACTCAGGCAGCTGGATGGCTCAGTTGGTTAAGCATCTGTCCGATTCTTGGTTTTGGCTCAGGTCATAATCTCAGAGTCATGGTGATTGAGTGAGCCCTGCATTGGGCTCCACTTTCAGTGTCGAGTCTGCCTCAGATTATCTCCCCCTCTCCCTCCCTCCCCACCCCGCTCCTCTCTCAACTCACACATGCTCTCTTTCTCTCTTAAATAAAATCTTAAAAAAATAATAGCATGATGACTAAAAGATGTAAAAGACTTGAATAATACATCATTTCTGTAAAATTATTCCTAATCACCGACAGCCTGATCAATGTGACTGGCAGATATCTATGGAAACTCAGGAGGAACAAATAAGCTGGTACTCACATGCAGCAGCAAATAATGTCTATTAAACTGCTTGGTTAATGATACAAGGTCCATTCATTCAGCCAATACTTATTGAGTATGAACTGTGCTTCATGCCCTGTGTTAGAGTCTGTGGACAGACTGTACTGAGCAAAACAGGGTTCCTACCCTAACAGCTTAGAAACTAGTGCAGATAAAAGGCATTAGGAAAAAAATTCATAACTCTAGGTATGCAGTAGTTAGAAGACAATGCCAGGAATCACTGTGAGAGAGTGGCGAAGTGAGAGAAGGAAAGGAAGAGACCAATAAAGAATACACAGACTAGCCAGCTACCTATATGGTAGAGTGGTGAACTGTCTGAGTTTATGCGGAATTAAGAACGTTCCCATGACACAGGACTTTTCCATGCTAAAATTGGGACAGTCCCCAAAAAATCTGGAATGAGTTGATCACCTTATTGTATGAGCAACTGGGTATCAATCATTCTGGAGAACTTCAGAGAGGATGCATACAACACAACCTAGAATTATCTCAAAAAAAGGCAAGGGAGTATTTATCCCTCAATGGCTTAACCCTCAGTGGTTGAGGGAGGGTCTCCAAAGCACTATCTTTCATTTACTCTCCATCTGACCTGTGTGTGCTCCTGTATCCAGGGAATGCCCTCCAAGAAAGACAGAGGAAAATGTTGGCATGTCTAAGAAGTGTTTGCAGGCAAACTCTGGGGTCACCCACAGGGATATCAGCAGGGCACCAACACCATCTGACACATGATTATTTTTCCCCAATCTCATAGGCAAAAGGATGATTTCAATGTTATTTTCATTTGGATTCTCTAACTAGTGGAGAGTTTAGACCTAACTTCATATTTACATCCCTTCTTATGCATTTAACAACAGCTTTAGGGTAGGTTATTTTCTTAGCCTGGGACAACTGACCTCCATAATAAAAAGCAATAAAAAATTTCATTCAATTTACCTAGAATATGTGCATGTGGGGGTGGGGGTAGTGGTGGGAAGCAAGGTAAACTCTTTCGTGTGAACTGAAGGTGAGAATTGATCATTTAGTCATACTGTTCCCAGTGCTATAATCCTTGTTCTACTTCCCTGTGCCTTTAAAGCAGAATTGAGATCCTTGCGTTTTGTCTGTCACATTTTTCAAGTTCCCACTGAGCTGAATTATGGTCATGATTCATATCTGTCTCTCCTCCAAGGCTCTTCTCACATACCCATTTCCTCTCAGGTGTATTTTCAGATCACTCCTCATTCTCCATAAGCTATAAGCTGTTGTGGGTGTGCACTGCCTGCTTTCACTTCTGCTGGGACCACTGCTGTATACTTCTGTTTTCTTCAAGCCTCACTCACGGCAGCCTATTTTGAATGGGACTCTAGCTCACTCAGGGGGGAATCAGGGATGTTTAATGAGCTGTCATTATTGAAATCTAACACACTCAAATTTCTTGTGTAACTGAAAACCCAGGATGTTGCTTAGCTTACAAGCTACAGGCTAGGGAACTCACTGTATCATAATAAGAACATGAGCTTTGTACCTTCAGAAGATAACTAAATTATAAATTTAAACTTTAGATCCTGTCACTTCATTGATTAAACCCTCAAATATTTCTGTGACTACCTAAGACCTGTTATTAATTTTACCTAGTTTTATGCATTCTATTTCACTGTGTTTCTCAGCACATTTGTTATGGCCCTTTACCAAAGCTATCCTCCAATCATGATTATAAACTGACAGTACCTTAGAATGATGATGTTTGATGATTTTACTACTGAGCAGGAAATAATCTATATAGTTCCTATCTCATAAACAAATTGCTTAGACTTCTTCAGCTAACCTTTTGTCTCAAAAACGTGTCCTTATTTAAAAGAGTGGACCAGCCTTCATTTAAAAATACAGCAACTGGGGCGCCTGGGTGGCTCAGTTGGTTAAGTGACTGCCTTCGGCTCAGGTCATGATCCTGGAGTCCTGGGATCGAGTCCCACATCAGGCTCCCTGCTCGGCAGGGGGGAGTCTGCTTCTCCCTCTGACCCAACCCCCTCTCATGCTCTCTCTCTCTCTCATTCTCTCAAATAAATAAATAAAATTTAAAAAAATAAATAAGAATACAGCAACTGAACAACAAGACTGTAAGGGACCTACCTGAGGTCACACAACTCATGGTCAAGGCTAGAAGTTCTCTTCCTATGCTGCTTGTCTTTCATCTATATGTCATCCATCTTCTTCTTGCTTCTCTGGAAAGAAAAGAACATCGCAGACAGTCATCTTCCCATTCATCCACCTGACTCAGACTTCTGTGCTTCAGGATTTTCCTCTGCCACCACCATGCCCCACACTTCAATCATTCCATTTCAGAGACAATCGGACTGGCTTCTTTGCAGGACCTTGACAGCACTGACCTCCACAGGCATGGCATGAATTCCAGTAGCACTTGCAGCCTTTTCCAGACATTTGGTACTCTCAGTATCCTATCTGGTTAGTTATTTACATCTTCATAAATAATGTATCTGTCTGCCTAACTGCAAAGTCAAGGCCCTTGAGGACACACTACAGATTTATATAATTTGTTGCATTCCCCACCATGTCTAAATGCCTATCACTATGCATATGATAGATGTTTCACAAATGTTAAAGAGGATGCTAATGACAACAATTCCATATGTAATTATATGCATAACTTATATGTATGTATATATTATATGTAATATGTGATATATACGTACATATACACAAATAATTTTAATTGTTTATTCTTGGGAATAAAATTACATTTAGTACTGAAAAAATAGTAAGCGATACTGGCTCCCAAATACAGTGCTGCCTGTACAGAGACCTGAGCAGATTTCAACAAGTGTGTCTCCGTGAAATAAGGCAGGGAAGTTATTTCTTGTATTTTGTTGTGATTTTTGTGTTTGTTAGAGCAATCACAGTATGGAACTAAAGAGATGAACCTGCATTTAGAGAGCTGACAATTTTTGGTAGACTCCTGATGTGAAATGTTTTTACTCAACTTACTTCCCCAGTGATGGCAAAGCTGAGGTCAAATTCTGCAACATTTGGAAAACCGATAAAACGTAAAGGCAATGTTTGTTGTAGAGTTCCAGGGCCAAAGGATTATGAGGCACAGAGTAACACTTCTATGGGTCAGTGGACAACAGGGCCAGAGAAATGCAACTCATGTTTTTTATTTCGCCATGCCTTTAGCAAGGTTTTAGGCGTGATATTCTGCCCAAATTTCTCCTTTAAGGTATATGTGGGAATCTCTAAGGTGAAAAAAGTGTTAAGATAGGACTTCAGGGGGCAAAATGTAAAAAAAGGAGAAGCTTTAGCTAAACAAAAGAGAGTTGTTTGTTTGTTTGTTTTGACCATCAGGTATTTAAAGGTAAGCAACATTTACAATTCTACCAGACTAAGACAGGTGTGAACTGCCACATGGAAGCTGGGAATTTTGCAGGCAAAGGAGGAAACATGTTAGGAGAAGCGTATGTATTGCTACATAGACGAGGAACACCTTAAATGCTCCAAACAGGGATTTATGCAAAGCAAAAGTTTTGAAGCTGCCACGTGGTAGACAGGTACATTGTGAATAGAAGTTTGCATGCCTGAGTGTGCACAAAATTCCCAAAGTAAAAATTTTAGCTTGGAATTGTAATCCAAGTCTTCTACTGCCCTAAGGAAAGGGTAATAATAAGAGCCTAATGTTCCAGAGCCCAGGAGTGGGTGGCTTTTGGACAGGACACTTCTAGCAGGACACTGGTGTCAGCTTACTCAGCGTGCCTCTAGTCCTCAAAATGTCTGTCAATAAAGGGCTAGACATTTGGGCCTTTGAAGCTTAAAATTACCATTCTGAGAGTAGCCAACAAAAATTAATAAACTATGCCAACCTATAAAACATGAAACCACAGAAAGATATGGACACTCATATTGATACCCGTTCTATCCATTGAGTAGCAAAGAGCTAAAAGAACAAAAAAGCCAGGAACTGTCACAAAAATCATTGATCTTCACGGTTCTGTTGTGTTAGAAAGCAAAATAGAAAAGTTCACATTTGTGAGACTGGAAACATGTGCACATACACATATAGTTGTTAATGAGGTAGTATAAAGTGAGGAAATCTAGTTCCCCTACTTGGATAGAGTAGATGGGGTTTGGCACAATTCCACGGAAAAATAAAGTGACAAACATTTCAATATTCCTTATATAAGGTGGTATTAGAAAAAGAAATTGGGGCATAACCTGCCTTTCTCTTCAAGGAAACTCTCAGGACACCAGGGTCAACATGAGACTTTGAATGGATAAAACTCTTGTATTCCACTTCAAATTTTTTTGGAAGCTGGTAGAGTAGAAAGCATAATTTTTTTATATACATAATACGGAGCTTGAAAGTTAAGCATGGCACAAGGGCAAGGAAATATATTTAATCTTATCTTCATATTTGTACTTAAAATAGAAAACAAACTATTCTGGCCAGTTGTCCTGCACCAAAATCATATTCCATATTCTTCCCCAAAACCAGATATCAAATTTTAAAAGCCAAAAAGCCATCACTGACCTTAGACACCAAAAAGAGCCCAGTAGACTGAACATAAGCAGGCTGAACTATGTTTATATTCTTAGATCAAGTTTATTATGAATTATAACCCCTGCATTTTATAGTAAGTTATCTCATGCATTTTATTATGAGTTACTCAGTATGGCTACTGGTCAGATCTGGGACAGGCATTTCCATGAGCAAAAAAAAATAGTTGTTTTTCTTTAACTCTAAACAACTCTGAGTCAAGACCAAGCCCAGGTTACCTGCTGTGATTCAAGGAAATGGAATCCTAAAATATGACAGAACAGTTCAAAGGCCAACCTTTGAACCTTGTGCTTTGGGTGTTCAGAAGTCACTGATTAGAATGCAAACACTCTTGCTAAGTCTGTATCATCTTAGGCCTTATCAGCCAACAGCAAAGCTGTCTTCTATCTATATTCAGATAGCCCTTTAATCAAGCCCTAAAGTATAATTTATATACGTTTTTTTATAATTTCCTTGTTGGTTTAAGTATTTTATATTTGAAAAAAAAAAGTTATCCAAGGTATTATCTGGAAAACTTGCTTAACCTTATAAAGTTGAATCAATATGGTCACTGAATTTTAGGAAGGATTAATGATCAAGCATATATAAAATACCAGATTAAGTAAACCTCATATTTCCCAATACCAGGATGTATTCTATAAATGTCATTATTTTGAATTAAGAATTAATGTTAACATTCCCGAATGTTTAAGTGTTTGATAGAATTTGCAAAAAAAAAAAAAAAGTGTTTATTTTCAACATTTCTTTAAATTTAAAATAAAGCTTACATTCATGGCCACCGGCAGACAGCAAAACCCTTGTACAATTGCAGCCCAAGTTTAATACAGAGGTGGTGGTTTGGGATGGTGACAAGTAGAGACCACAAGAAGCCAAAGAGAATCAAGAGAGTCAGTATTTGTCTCTGAACAGTCAGTCTAACCCAAAGTTGAGACCTCACAAGTATAAATTCCAAAAACAAAAAAGAATAATCAAGAATATAATCAGGCTACCTGGAGAAAGACAGAGACATCAGGATCCTGAAAAAAAAAAAAAGGTGGGAAGGTATGGGAGCATCATAGTCACAAAGGAAATCTGGCTCAGGAAAGAGATAAGGAAGCACCAAGATATAAAGTAACCAACGGAGGGGCGCCTGGATGGCTCAGTAGGTTAAGTGTCTGCCTTCAACTCAGGTTATGATCCCAGGGTCCTGGGATTGAGCCTCACATCGGGATCCCTGCTCAGCGGGGAATCTGCTTCTCCCTCTCCCTCTGCCCTTGCCCCCTGCTCATGTACGAGCTCTCTCTCTCTCTTGCTCTCACTCTCGTTCTTGCTCTCACTCTCAAATAAATAAATAAAATCTCTAAAAATAAAAAAAAAATAAAAAAATAAAGTAACCAATAGAAACAAAGGAAAATCACTGATTCGGATTGCATGTGCAAGAGATGTTGCCAGCACCCAGGCTACGACTGTCACGTTCTTCTATGCCTTGACCCAAGCTTCTTGTTAATTGCTTGCTCAGCCAGCCTCCCTCTCCACAGGGTTTTGACAATCGCAGTGACTGTCTGGTTTTTGCTCTCATTGGCACCAGCATGGGCTAAATAAAGTACTTACGTCTGGTCTGTCATCTAGCATGTGCTCAAAAAACATTCATTGGTTTTTATATCCTCAACTACAAAACAATAACCAAGGATCAGATATGTTTTCGTATTAATAATAGAATGAATATATACATATTAAAATTCCAAAAAATGTTTTTGAAGAGTAGAGTATGAGGTTATATGTGAAAGTTTTATAGATATCTTTGAGGGTTGAGCTCTTAAAACCACCTCAACGAATCTTGGAGAACCAGAAGTGTGTATAAACTCCTTATGATGCTAACAAGGTTCTGATTAGCTCCAAACCACTTACAGCCCGGGCGGGGGGGGAAATTCTAGCTCTCCAGAGGCTTCTTCCCACATCCAAAGAACTTCAACTGTTCCTTGAGGTGACTTATGGTCACTGTTCTACTAGAAAGCTTCTTTTCAAATCTGTGCAGCATGCTACTATGTCAAACTCTGAAATGCTGCATGTGCTAAAGTAAGTCAGAGATGACTGGCCAGATTAGGGGAAAAAATATTGTGGGCAGGCAACCAGAGACAAATTTGGCAAGAAAGGATGTCAGTGGGGATTTCCAGAATCTCTACACTGAAGGATAGCGATACTGATTTCAAATAATTTAGCAGTGAGTTAGTGAGGAGAATCCACCAGTGGCAGAAACCATAATACTTTTTAGGGAAAAAGGAGCTTAAGGACTATAAAAAACAAATGCCAGGAAGGTAACCTACAACCTACAACTATCAATTCTGCCATAGGGAAACAAGGGAAAGAAAATGTTTCATAGAAAACCGCTTCACAGCAAACACTAAAACTACTCTCCTGACAAGGTCTTACCACAGATATTTTTCACACATATAATTTCACAGATATCTAACTCTCCACTCTACCACAAAATGCTTTTCTAAGATTTGCACTATCTTTATAGTATCTGGCAATTATGGAACAGGCTTCACTTTTAGCCAAAAGAAGGACTCATCACTAGGACATGAATTACTTTTAGCCCAGACAAGCCACAAAAAGTACAGCCTCAGATGAATGTTCAAGGCTCTCAAAACACACACACACACACACACACAGACACACACACACACACACACACACACAACACCACCACCAATAACACAGATGGAAACCACAGACCGGTGTTCTTAATTTCCAGTTATGGCTTGTCATGAAGAGTCCCTTCTCTTATGTATCACTGTGCCACAAAGAAAAGGAAAAGATGTGTATAATTCTAGTTTTAACACCAAGCGAGACCCTTTCCTTTCTCTCTGTGAACACTTCAGGGGTTTGTCACTGCCCCCAGAAAATGTACTATCAAGCCCCACAACCCTACGTGGCTTTTTACAGAACCAGAAAGTTGCCGCTGCCTGTGTTTTACAGCGGCCACATGCACAGGCTTCTCAGTGCAAACCACAGCAGCCTGGGTTTGCTAAGAGTCCTACCACCAGAGCAAATGTGCAAAGAGGCTCTCAGTCATCAGCCACCAAAGGAGGAAACAAATACCTCACATGGCACATAGAGAAAGCAAATGCTCTGGCAGGGTGTTGCCTAGAGCTTCCAGAAAAAGAAATAACAGGTAGCAAACCAGACCCAGGACAGGGAATTCTTCATCTGGTGAACCCACACAAGGCTGTAACCTTGCTGATCTCAAAGGTCAAAGAAATACAGCAGATACATTGCTCCCATGGATAGGGAAATAGAACTATTTGAAATGCCTTCCATCACCATAAAATTTTCGTGCATTTAAATAATATTTAGATCTTGTACGTTTATCATATGCATTTTTCCATGTTACAAGCAACTAGATTTTCTCTCAAAACTCTGTAATACAAGCTAAGCAAATCCTCCAAAAACTATTTCTGTTGGAGAAATTACTGACATTGTTCACCCCCATATACAGTCATATATAGAAGACATCATCTAAACGGTTACATCCCACTGATTTCCAATCTTTGGGTCAGAGAATTAGCCTAAACAAAGCCATCTTTAGAAAACCAGATCTAATTTCTTTATAGCAAAAAGGAACAGCACCCTAGCAATACAGTACACAAATGGAAGATGGCTGAGAGGAGAAAACCCAGGCTCTGAGCTGATGCTATCTTGGCCAATGTGTTCTTTAGCTACCTATTTCTATCCAGTGAGGGGCAGCACTGATTTTTCTTCCCAATGAAGAAAGACAGAAAGAACGAAAAGAAAAAAGAAAAGAAGAGAAAAGAAAAAAAGAAATGGAGAGGAAGAGAGAGAGGGGGAGGGAGGGAGGGAGGGAAAAAGAGAAAGAGAGAGAGAAAGGGAGAAAGGGAAAGCGAGAGAGAGAAAGCAAAAGCAAAAGAGGAGAGAGAGATGGAGAGAAGGAAAGAAAGAGAGAGAGGGGGAGAGGGAGGGAGGGGAGGAAATTAGCATATCTTCCAAACTATATTATGTAAGAGATCATTAAGTATATAGGAATGTAGTTTAGGACTTCCCTTCCAAGCAGCTGGGGTCCAGCCTGCAGACCTCCTAGCTCCTATTTTAGGTATTTTAGGAGGAGGGGGGACCTGTTTTGGGACTGAATCACTTTCCAGAGAATGCATTCAGTGTCCATCAACCAATCCCTCATAGCTCTGCCTCTCCTGGGCTGCTGAGCTGGTCTTCTCCTTGCCTAGACACCTGACAATTCCAGAGCTTGGAAATAAGAGCTTGAAAGACAGCTGAAAAAAGATCATGTGTTAGGAGGATGCGGGGGGGGGGGGGGGGCTGTTGTACTTAACTGGAATTATTAAAGTTAAAAACCAAACTAGAAGCAGCCTATGGCAGATCAAGAAAGGCCAAAAGTTCTTTGACACTCTTTCCTTCAAGAGACGGGGTCTCTTGGGGTCTGGTCTGTTGGGCCACCAGTCTCTTGCCTCTCTCTTCAGCAATGGTGAGATGGATACCCTTTCCACGGGGAAGAGAAATCCATGGTTTGTGGCCTTTGCCAATAACAAAAATGTTGTGGAGAGCTGGATGGCAAAGCTGTTGCCATTGGCATCTTTCATGTGAATTACATCAAAAGAACCAGGGTGTCTCTCTCTGTTGATGATCACACCAAGTCTTCCCAGGTTAGCACCTTCGGTCACCATATAGAACTTACCAGTGTCAAACTTGATGAAATCAGTGATCTTTCCGGTCTCCAAATCAGTCTGAATGGTGGCACCCACCTGGCTGAGGGGATCAGGACAGCGGACGGTGTGAGCATCATGGATCATCAGATGAGGGATTCCTTTTGTCTCCACAAAGATCCTTCTCACTTTCCACAACTTATACTTGGCCTCCTCAGGTGCAGTCCGATGAACAGCAAAGCGACCCTTGGTGTCATAGATCAGGTGGAAATTCTCCCCACTCTTGTCAGTGCTGATGACATCCATAAAACCAGCAGGGTAGGTTATATCAGTTCGGACCTTGCCATCAATCTTAATAAAACACTGCGAACAGATCTTTACTTCATCCCCTGTTAGGGCATACTTAAGTTTGTTCCTTAGGAAAATGATGAGATGGAGACACTCTCTCAGCTTATGGGGACCAGTAGATAGGTGAGGGGCAAACACACAGGTCAGTTTATCCAGCATCTACTGCTTTGGAACTGCTACACACTTCAGATGCTTCTTGGGACCATGAACCATGGCTGCGCTAAGCACAAAAAGAGGACCACCCTCTTCCGGGTCCATGAGCTATAATGCTTATTTGAAATCACCAGGTTTATGGTAGTTTGCATACAGCAATAGATAACCAGTACACAGCCTCTGAGAAGAGTACATAATTTTAAAAACAAAATCTCCAATTACAGAAAACTCAATATATTCCAAATTTTAAAAACCAGTTAAAAAGTTTTACTACAATCTAAGTGTAAATGTTCCATAATATGTATAAGGGAAGAGGAAAGCTAGGGAGCAAAAGTATGTACCTCTTGCCTGGCTGGTAAGTCTTCCCAAAACAGACGTCATGTAATAGGTATGTTTCTGAAAGTTATCTGTAAGCTATATCATTGTAAATCTTTGCAACAAATATCAACTGAGTAACGGCTACATGCCAGTCACTGTGTTAACCACCAAGGTTGTAATAATGATCAAAATAGCATTTCTGCCCTTGAGAATCTTGCTGTCTGGTGGACAACTGACTAGTTAATATGTAAATTTTAAAATGGATTTAAATCAAGAGTTAGCAAACCCTTTC
Organism: Zalophus californianus; assembly: GCF_009762305.2. Taxonomy (NCBI): domain Eukaryota; kingdom Metazoa; phylum Chordata; class Mammalia; order Carnivora; family Otariidae; genus Zalophus; species Zalophus californianus. The sequence continues at coordinate 122,365,733 of NC_045599.1, read as the reverse complement.
TATAAAGGACCACTTAATATTTCAGGCTTTGCAAGCCAATTTTGCCAAAATAGAGCAAAAGCAGCTTTACAAATTTTTTTTTTTTAGATTTTATTTATTTATTTGACAAAGATAGAGAGAGCACAAGTAGGCAGAGAGGCAGGCAGAGGGAGAGGGAGAAGCAGGCTCTCTGCCGAGCAGGGAGCCCGATGCGGGACTCGATCCCGGGACTCCAGGATATGACCTGAGCCGAAGGCAGTCGCTTAACCAACTGAGCCACCCAGGCACCCGCAAAAGCAGCTTTAGACAATACGTGAATGAATGAGAGCAACTGAGTTCCAATAAAACTTTATTTTTGGACACTAAAATTTGGATGTCATATAACTTTCATGTATCTTAAAATATTCTTCTTCTTTTGATTTTTTTCAACCATTTGGGAATGTAAAAACAATTCTGTACAATAGGCAGTAAACTGGAGTTGACCCTCGGGCCATAGTCTGCCAAACGCTAGTTTTGAGTTTGATTGGATTGACCTAAAGCAGGTGGAACTTGCAAAATAAATAAATAAATAAAAGTTTAGTACTATCAGATGGATTTACTGTTTTGGATTGCCATGGATACAAATAATAATCTTCTTTCTATTTCTGATTTCTTTCATGCATATAAGGGCATGAGTTTGCAAGGCTTAGGTGATTTACCAAGGAGGAGCTCTGGGGAGCATCAAGGACTCAGAAGAAGGGCAAAGTCACCCTATGAGGGAAGGAAACATAGAGATGGAGCTGGAAGACACATGAGAAAAGGAAGCCTGAGGTTGTGTGATTGTTAAGCAAAAAGTACTCAAATAGCAGAAGTGGGACATTAGGGGAAAGGACAGAGTGCCAGTATTCAAGAAAAATCTCCCTGCTTTGTAAACACTGAGTGCCCTTAGGTAAAGCTCCTCTTGGAACATACTTAAGACACCTAGAGCCAGGCAAATTGGAAGAACTGAGATAAATAAGGAGAATTTAAGAAGACATTCTTGCTGCTGAATGGCTTTTTCTGGTTATTTTCATCAGGTTGCTACTCACTTCTCCTTTAAACTTTGCCATTCTGCTTTACGCTCAAATAAGCTCATTTTGACAAGAGACTTGCTAAAAGTCCAATGCTTTGCATACTAAAGTTTTGTTTCTGTTTTGTTTTTATACAAAGAACCTTCAAAAACGATTGAAAAATCTATGCAGTTCTCCAGAGGAAGTCTGTTGGCAACCTCCCCACCACCAGCACCCCCTCCACCCCGTACCCCCCCACCCCCTGATCCAGCGCAGGAGATGAGAGGTACCTCTACTGGGAGAAAAAAAAAAGAGTCAAAGACACAAAAATGTCTACCCTTTGTAGTCAACAATAATGTATCTCCTGATGTATATCCTTCCGGCCTCCTTCCCAGGCTCTTGGTGGCAAGAAGGCACACCCTCTGTGCCCAGGGTGACAGATATGACCTATATTTTCATGTTCTGATGCTTTTTGTGGCTTCCTCTTCCCCACGTGAGGCCCATGATGCCTCAGTTCAAAGCACTCTTTCCAATAGCTTTGGCTTTGTGTCAGGCAAGTCCCCAACTATTTCGATCTTCCTGTCCATGCAGACAACCAAACAACAGGAATTAGGTAAGCACATAAACTGACCTAAGACAGGTCTAGTGTGCTTTGGAGAACAAATGGAAAGTCCTGTAACTATATACAGGCAGCATTTTGCATGATTTAAATAATATCAACTAGACGACTAATGACTTGTGGTCTTCTTTTCACTCAGGAGGTCATGTGATTCTTCTCTTGGGTCCAAATACACCACTTCCACTTTGCTTAACTTATAAAACAAAGACCTCCAACATTCAACTGTATAATTTTTTTTAAGTAGATTCTGTATTACCTCCCCCACTCTGCAAATCATGCTCTTTTTCACTTAATGCTTTAGCTCTTAATTGGTAGGATAAAAGTTTAAAAATGTGGCTGAAATTTTGCTCTTATTAATTAGTGATGTTTTCTGTTAGAATGAACCCAGTTCTGACCCTACGGACACACAACCTGTTTAGATAATAGCAGTGCTTATGTAATAATACCTTCCCCAAACACATCAACAGCACAAATTCAAATGAAAGGAAGGGAGGGAGGGAAGGGGAAAGGTAGGCAGGCTCAGTTTCAGTCAAAGACATATGTGGCTCATGTTTCTACCTCTTTTACCTAGGATTCCAATTCTGTAAGTGTTCCTCCCTACCTGTCCTATGCCTGAGCTGGTGAGGGACTTGGTTTTTCCTTCTACAAGAGAAAAATCCTTAGTACCTTCTTTCTCTAAAAACATTAGAAACAACTCAATGAAGTCAGTGCATAGAAGGTGAGGCATTCTCAGTCAACAACAATCTGTCAGCCTTTCCAGGTATGACTGTCTCTCCCTCTTCATTCTGCCAACCAGCTCACACTCCCTCTACCAGCCTCTGCCAGAATCTGCAACTGCCAAGAACAGGAGCAGGAGGCTTTCCTTCCAAGTGATCCAGCCAGCCGTGGATGACTAAACCCTACATCCTGGAATACATCCCTTCTCCCTAATCGCCTTACTCCTTAGGAAGCTGTGGTAGGCAGAATCAAGATCTCTGCAAAATATCCATGTCCATGTCCATGCCCAACTCCCTAGAGCCTATGAATATGTTGGGTTAGACGGCAAAGGGGAATTTAAGGTTGCAGATGGAATTAAAGTTGCTAATGAGCTGGCCTTAAAAAAAGAAGATCACTTTCCATTAGCTGAGTGGGCCCAGCATAACCATAAAGGCTCTTAAAAGTGGAAGAAGGATATAGGAGAGGAAATCAGAGTGGTAAAATGCAAAAACAACTCAACCTGCCATTGCTGGCTTTGAAAATGGTGAAAGAGAGTCACAAGCCAAGGTACAGGCAGCCTCTACAAGCTGGAAAAAGCAAGGAAGAGGATTCTCCCCTAGAACCTCCAAAAAGGAACATAGCACGGCTGACACTTTGATTTTAGGTCAGTGAGATCTGCATCAGACTTCCAATGCACAGAGCTGTAAGATTATAGATTGGTGTTGTTTCAAGCCACTAAGTTGTGGTAACTTGTTACAGCAGCAATAGAAAACTAATAAAGAAACCACTGGCACAAAACAAGTCCACCCTACTTGGGCAGCCATCCTCCACTCATCCTAGACTCTCAGGCTAAAGCCCAGGCACATAGCTCATCCCACTCAGGCATGGGATCCCAGTCTTCCCAATGTACCCTCCCTGGAGGTTGACATGGGACCACATCTGCACATCTGCTCTCTCTACACTTAACTCACTTCTAAAATTCCCTCCATAATTCTAAGGATAGTTATGCAAATTGTTGGATTGATCTGCCTACAGAACATCCTTGTAGATCTGCAAAATGAGCCCAACTTTCTTTCATTAATTGGAGAAATACTTACTGTTGAGCCAAATGATCCCTAAATTTCCTGTCTACTCTAGACTCTAAGAGAAGTAAAGCACTCATACAAGCAAAAAGATTATAGTTATTCTGAGAGCAAATGTTCAAGAAAAAAGCTACTTAAGTAAATGCCTTTGCTATTACTCTTATTTTTTCTCTCATGTTGGCCTTCTTTAGAAATTTTAGGAACTATAGATCAAAAAGCTCTAAGTGGCATGCAGTTCTTTGCTTTGCCTTTGTAGGTACTTGTCTTAATATAAAAAGCCCCTAGTCTGGCTGAAAGGTAAATGAATTGCCCAGAGAACCAGCCCTTTGTTGGTGGCATAGTGCAGTGGTGGAGGCCCAGATCCCAAGTTCGACTGCTCAGGTTCCGAACAAGCCTGGCTCTGTTTCTCACAAGGAGATGAGTTACTTAACTTCTCACTGCCTCTGTTTCCCCATTTGTAAAATGAGCAAATAATAAGATCTACTTTATAGGATACTTGCAAGGCTAACTACATTAATACATATAAGCTCAGAGCACTGCCTGGCATAGTGCCATTGATCACTGTCACACTTGGTTATTCCTTTGGTTCTTTCATCATCAGGGTTTTGGATATCCTGATAACTTCTGGCCTTGCCAAAAGCCAGACTTTCCAATACATGGCTTTCCAAGAGGAAATACAATGATTTACTTATTCCCAATAGCCATACAAATATGAAATCCATGTTTGGAAAACTTCGCAGTGCTTCTTTTAAGCTGCTAAACTCCCCTTAATTAAGGTTCAAAGTAAGTTCCTCCAATGGTCTTAAAACATATCACTCAAAATTACCTCCCCTAAGCTATTTTATAAAATTCCCAAGAGGAGAAATCCTCAAAGTATATAAGGCAGTCCATCAGTGTTTAACAAACTGGGATGTTTGTTAAAATGTAAATTCTCAGTCCTTACTTAAGATTTAATAAATTGGTATGGAGGCCCAAAAATCTGAATATTAATAAACATATTATAAATAGTATGTTATTCTTATGCATAAAAAGTTTAAGAAACATTGCCTTAACAATCTTTAATTTAGAGGCTACCCTCATTTTATTATGTTAGATAATTCTGCAGGTAAAGACAACTATGAAAAAACGTGAGGCCTAACTGATTTATATATCATTCTCTTGTAAGATACATTTTAAATAAATCACCCATCTGCTTCCTCAAGAAAGAAAAATAGAAAGACCTAGCATACTGAGGAAAGTGTCTCATTAACAGAGAAAAGCATTATTATCTCATAGCTCAGACACCACAGGATGGATGAATCTTACAATGCAGTCTAAGGAACACAATTACACATGGTTTTCACAGTAGACACTCCATTACGAGAATCTAGATTCTAATATTAGTTTTTGAAATGTACTCATATGTGATAATAATACTGAAAATGCAAGTTGTAGCTGAATTGCATTCCTTATTAATTTTCCTTCAATGTGTGATATAATTAACTGACAATCATCAGCTCTTAAAAGAAAAGGAACATTGCCTCAGCATGTTTGTTGTGAAATAAAAGGGTTGCGTGTCAAAAATGTGCTAGGAATAGAAGAGTTGACATCATCTACAGCTTGGTGATGAGCTTTCCTTACATACCTCCAAAAAAGGAAAAGAAAAACCATGTTTTGGTAAACAATGCCAATTTTTTAATACTTTTCATTTTTATTGATTGTTTTTTTTACTTAATACTTTTTTTACTTAATACTTAATGTTCAACCTCAAATATTTAAGGAAAATATTTCTGGGCACATGTTTTCATGTGGCTAACTTTTCACTTTTGTAAAGTATGAACCGTAGCCGACCTGCAACAGAATCCTTTGTTTTCCTCCTTTCAAAGATGTCCAGGCTCCACCTCTAGCTTCTGAGGTTAAGGCCTAGAAAACTGCATTTTTAACTATCTTCCCAGGTGATTCCTGCACACATTAAATCTGAGAACCACTTCTTTGAGAAGATACAATGGAATTTAAACTTAATGATGTATGTTTTCTTTCTTTTTGAAGTATTTTTAAAGTACTGTAATAGTAAACTTAACAAACAGAAATTCAGAAAATTAACATGAGATATCCCACTTTACAAGAAATCAAGTCTAAGACTGTAGTAAGAATCAATAAATATCTGGGGTGCCTGGGTGGCTCAGTCGTTAAGCGTCTGCCTTAGGCTCAGGTCATGATCCCAGGGTCCTGGGATCGAGCCTCGCATCGGGCTCCTGCTCAGCGGGAAGGCTGCTTCTCCCTCTCCCGCTCCCTCTCTCACTGTGTTCCCTCTCTCACTGTGTCTCTCTCTGTCAAATAAAGAAAGAAAATCTTTAAAAAAAAAAATCAATAAATATCTGCCAAATAAATGACCAGAATTAACTAATAACATGAGGAAATAAATTTGAGACAATGAGTTATGAATTCTTTGACTTTACTTGTATTAAAAAGATAAATCTTTAAGCTGTATCATCTCTATTAAATTTGTATTCACAGTCCAAAGTAACCTACAATAACCTTTAAACTTACGTATCTCAATAATATTTTCATTTTTCCTTACTTGTTGGGGAAGGGAGAATTATTATGTATTCACCAATACATTATTATGTATTCACCAGAAACAAAATGTAAATCATACCAAAAAGTTTTTGCAATTTGTTTTTGTTGTTACACCTTTGTTTTGACTTTTTAGATTTTTCTTGATATAAGTAATATTAGCATCCATCTACTTGAGTTCTTCTTGGAGGGGGCTGTTTGTCTGTGGTCAGGGTTAGTCACTGGCCCCATAACTCATGAGTTCTGACCGTTGGTAATGCAGGTAGGAATCCCCTGACTAGCTACTTCTCCACAAACTGGTTTGTCCTAGTCTGTTTGAGAAATGACACTTGCCTCTACCTAATGCCAACAGCAGTGTTGTAAGCATCACAGCCTCTAACTAGCACCCAAGATGAAATGGGATATCTATCTAGTCACCCAAATGTATGGATTATCTCCATACATTATCACTTTCCTATTTAAAATTATACAGAAATATTTTTAAATTATAGAAAATTTACAACATGGAAAAAAATTAAATCATTCTGACATTACTCCATGTGCTTATTACAAACACATATGAATCTCTTTGTAATTGTTAATTTCTTTTCTCACTTAACAGCCATATTTTTCATATTTATAATTATTTTAATAATTGTATAATGTTCCTTCAAATGGGCAAACCATACTTTATCTAAACTATCCCTATTGTTAGGCACTCATGTCATTTCCAAAGTCTTACTATCGTAAATTATGTTTTGATAAATATTTGTGGTGTTTTCCATATTGAATTATTACCTTGGAACAGATTCCCAGTTCTGGGATTAATAAAGCAAAAGTATAATATTTTTATTGATTTTTGGAAAAGGTATAACAGTTTATAAAGAGCCCCAACAAAGGTATTATTAGTTTACTTTTTCACAGTATCCTTGTCGAAATTGGATGTACTTCTTTGTTTTTGCTAATTAAATAAAAAGCAGTCCCTTTACTGATACTGTACCCTACAGTCCTTTGTTGTTTTCTCTCCAACTATATTTACGGTAAAACTCCTTGAGAATTAGAACTAGGAAAGCTACAAATGTGCAGAATCTCAATAAAAGAACGGATACCCAAAACAATTACAACCAGCCAGTGAAGAAGCCTGGGAACATACCAGCATAATCTCAGGAGAAAGATGCTGACTGGAAACAGAATGAATTCGGTGTTCTGGAGTTCTACAGTGGCCAAGTGGGGTTGGAAAGGAAGGAAGAGAACTAGCAGTTGTTGAGTTAACATATGAACTAACATATGTGCCAGCAACCATGCTAGATAATCTGTAGACAATATATTATTTAATCCAGGCAAAAGTGCTATACACTAGTGTGCTGGGTTAAATAGCATCCCTCAAGAATTTCTTGTTCCACCCAGAAATTCAGAATGTGACCTTGTTTGGAAATAGTGTCTTTGCAGATGTAATTAGTGAAAATCAGGCCATACTGGATTAGAGTGAACCCCAAGTCCAACGACTGAGGTCCTAGCAAGGCCATGTGAAGACACAGAAATAGACTGACACACATTGGGAAGACCATGTGCCAACAAAGGCAGAGACAACAGTGATGCCGCTGTATGCCTAGGAAACTCAAGGACTGCCAGCAACCACCAGAAGCTACAAAGAAGCATGGAAGGATCTTTCCCTAGAGCCTTCAGAGGCAGCATAGTCCCAAAGACACCTTGATTTTGGACTTCCGGCTCCCAGAATTGTGAAACAATAAATTTCTTTGGTTTTAAGGCGTCGGGTTTGTGATAATTTGTTATAGCAGCCCTAGATATTTTATTCTGGTTTTACAGATGAAACTGAAGCTCAGAGAGATTCAAAGCCCTCTAAATACCTATTAAGTGGCAGAACCAAGATTCAAACTAAAGCAGCCTGTCTCCAACCTGTGTTCTTTCTTCTACATTTTGCTGCTTCACAGGAACCTTTGTTTCTAAGCCTAGTTGCGCCACCAGTTAGGTGTGTGGCCTTGAGAAGTTCACATAATCTCTTTTGGCCTTAGTTCACTGTGTGGAAAACAAAGTTACTGGGATGGTGGATTTCTGAGGTCCTTCCTCCTCTACAGCATTCTGCAAGGTAACTGCCCACCTATGGCTCCAATCCTACCAGCACCTCCAGTGACGGAGGATCAAGGACCCAGGGGAACATTTGCCTCTGGCTGCACTAAAGGCATTTCCTGTACTCAATCCGGGTCCACAACAGGTTTATACAAAGAAACCTACAAGAAAGAAAGAAGACTTGAGATCCTTAACACTAGGTAGTTTGAGTCATGAACATGTTGGTATTTATTAGAGGCCAAGTTGTAGCTTAACAGCTTAAGAAAAAAAAAAAAAAGAAAAGAAAAAGAAACGGCTAAGATAAAAGTCACCACGCTCAGAGCAAAACACTCTGTAACCAGCTCAATTTTTTTTCGCATCCCTGACTTCAGTGACAGGTTTTGCCAATACAATGCCATTTCTGTATTAGGCTTCGTAGCATATTCCCATGCTCTGGCATTATAAATACTTTATATTAGACTTACTACCTGTCTCCAAACCGTAAGTAAAGGCCATCATGAATGATTTCAAATCTTCTGAATCACACTATATAGTATATCTCTCCTTTTTCAATGAGAAATAAAAATAATAGCAATAACAACTTTGAATTACAGGGTGTCTGTTGTATACCAGTCAGTGAACGAGCCCTACATATCCAGCATCTCCTTCAACCCTCAGAACTCCAGACACTATAATATTCTCATTTTTTCTAGGGTGGATCCAAGGGCCAAGAAGTTCAAGGCTATTTATTCATTTAACATACACTTGTTAAACTTCTCTATATACCGGGTACCAGGACATGGACATTAAATAACAACAATTTTGATTAAATATATACACATGAAAGAAAAGATCTGTAAAGATGTGTCACAAAATGTTCAGGGCTATAGTATTTACATATGGGTGACTTTTATTTTCTGCTTTGTTCTTCCATCTTTCTACCATGAATATCGATTATATTTATAATCATAAAAACATTTTTCAAAGACAGAATCTCTACCTTCAAGGGATTTATAGTGAGGGGAAGCAGACAATATCAACAGCTTGCTCAAACTAACTGCAGCTCATAAGTGATAAAGCAAATTCTAACCTAAGGCTGCCAGAATTCCGGATTCCATTTTATCTTTCCTACCTATACTACTTCTAGTGACATATTCATTTGCCTGGAGGTTTATTTATATTTATTTTGTTCTACTGAAATTAAGTTATAGACTTCATAGGGCAGTGCCAACAATACCATGTGAAAGATGTGCCTTTGTGGCCTCACCCAAAGTTGCTGGTGGCCCTCCCTCCTTTGCTTCTCCACCCACAGATCTTTGTACCAAAGGAAATGCGGAGGTGGTGCCTGTGAGCATTTTATCTGATATCCTGGCCCCCTAAAGAGGTATTTCAAATGCAATTAAGTGCTTCTAAAATATTCATCACACAAATTATATTTTACCAGCCCTATCACTTAAATCTGAAATACACAATATATTCCTTAATGATAACTATGCCATCCTAAGACTAGTTGGGGAAAGAAAAGTTCAAAAGAGCTCCGAATTCTTTCTCCTTATCTAACTTATTCATCTGCAAAAAAGTTTTCAGTGAGAGCCTCTCAAAATCTGTCCTACTCAAATACCCACTGAGTCATGGGATTTGAGTTTTGATATATGTCTGCCTACGACTGATTTAATTTGTAGTCCTACAGCAATAGTCTCCTGGGGATAATTAGAATTATTTTGATTTTTCTAACTTTATTAATGTTTTTGTCTCTGTTCTTATAATTAGGCTAGGGATCACGGCCAATATGGCCACATTCCTGACAGTTGCTGTGTACTAAGCACGGAGTGAGTAATGAATAAACACTGACCAACAGATTATTATTGCAATTAGGCTTAAGGGATTTTTTAAATCTCAAAACCAGTAAAAAATAATTATTTTCCTACTATAAACCATACAATGATTAACTCTTAATCTTATAGTTATTCAGCAACAAATTCTCTCAAATTCCCTGCTTTATCTTTCTGATATTTTTCCTGCCCTCCATCTCCTTCCTCTGCTTGATCCAGAATGAAATTCTTAACTGGTTAGTTGAAAAAGCAATAGAGATTGCTTTTTCATGATGCAGAGACCATTCTGGACTATTTTGTATCCCTGTCCTAGCAAAACTCTTATCTTCCTTTATTCAGTGTAGTTTCTGTGTAAAATATTGTCATTGAAAATCTGTGTCAAATAGGGTCACTCCCCTCAAAAATGAGAAACAATGCAAGAGTGTAACAACAGCATGTATGATTTAGAACAAGAGTCACAGAGCGAAGTGAGCTCACATCATGATACCACAGCATGGCTCCGCCTGCATGGTAAGAGGCTTCTTATTGTTTTTCCTTTCTTAATCACAAAACTTGTTCCCAAAGGGAAAGGAGATGAAAAACAGTGAGAAATGGGGAGAATGGGGAACAGAACAGGCTAGCAAGAGAGAGACAATCACCTGTGACAATCACCTGATTCATGATCTGATTGAACTCACCACAGAAATATCTCACTATGAAAATTTAAACTCACTATGGAAGGATCTGCATCACCATGCACTGGGCTCGGGTCTAAGCACACAAGGCAGATTGCTGAAGGTCTGAGAAAGATATGTGAGGACTCAAAAAATTCGAGATAAAGGTTGTCCCACACACTTTCAAGGCTCAACTCCTGAGTCCTCCTCAATTCCTGGCTTGTGTCATAGTGGCTGGCGTGCTGGCCATGGCCCCTACAGGCATCCAGACCATACATTGCTCCCACCCCCCAGTGTGACTGTGGAGGGCAGTGACGACCAGGGTCCCTCAGGTGATGAGGATGCCCAGGGCATCATCTGAGCCATTCAGCTCCTTCCCATTCAGGTGCCAAGTGGTGCCCATCCATGGGGGTTACACCACATGGCCCAGGAAGCAGGCTTCTGGAGGAACCAACTCATTCTGCAGTCAAGCACCAAAAAGAGGAAAAAAAAAAAAAGAAGAAGAAGAAGAAGAAGAGTAAAGGGAAAGAGAAATATAAGAAAGAAAACAGGATATTGAATTCATTCACAAAATGGAGCTTTTTTCCCCTGATCCACGATTAAAGGGTTAAGAGATTTACAAATGGTGAAGAAATTTGGTTTTTTGATCTAAGTATGCCATCAGAGGGGCAGTACGCACCTGGGAATATCCAGCTGGAACCCATGAAAAAAGTTTCATCTCTTTCAAAGAGGGATGTTTTTAGGATTATTGTTTCTATTTATAAATTAAATTATTTGAAATCTTATGTATCTTGGTTGAGGGAGAGAAATCGTAGCCTCTCAGGAAAAAGATTATATGTTATTGGTTAAGACCAATGATAAATATAAGCTGAAATCTATTCTAAAGCAGCTATTTAAATCACTGGCGTTTTCAAAGGCAAGCAGTACACTGAGGGACACATATATGGTTATAAAACAAGTATTTTCATTTTTATAGAACAAGTGTGTTTAGCAAATTTGACACAAAACAAAATATTGTAGGACAATTCTATTTTCCCAGGGACTTCTATATTTAAATCTCACATTAACATTTCACATTTTAAAATGTCCTTTAGTGAACTCAGTTGAAAATGATGGTAAAAAGACATTGAGATGATAGCATCTAAAAATCAAAGTTCAGGAACATCCCCAATGGCAGCCACACCTTCTCCCACACATCCCCAACCTGTTCATTTCATTTGCAGGTTTTCTCTGATTTAGCTCCTGTGTCTTTGCCTCACAGAAACCCTCCTCTTTCCGTACAAATCCCTTCCTACCACCCTCCATTCATAAAACCTGCCCCAGACTTGGAAGACTCTCAACAATGAGTCTTATCTAGGGCATCCTATGTAATATAGATTATATTTATATGTTATATATAATATGTTGTATTTATATACATCATATTTATATATAATTATATATGCTATATAATGTCACCCCAATAGTGGGTGCTAACTCCCAAAACACCATATTCTGGATTCCATTTGAAGTTCCAAATTATATAAAATAAGCTATCTGCTTTATCATATATGAAATATGAAAATTTTCCATGGTTGGAATTTCTTTAGCAGAAACAAAAATAGCTAGCTTTCACTGAGCAATTAAGTTATGTCAGGAACGATTCCTATGTTTTATCTCATTTAATGCTCAAACAACCCTGCAAGGGGAATACTCGTGCTGTGCCTCACTTGCAGTTATTCAGTTATTCACTACCCCTGCAGTGAAGTATATAATTAGTAATGGCAGAGATGAGTTTCCAACCCAGTCAGCCATCTCCTGGGCCCCTCATCCGACTCACTGTACTATACACTCAGATGTCTGATACAGAACTGCATAACAGACAAACTGCGGATGCCACTACAAAGTCTGACCATAGAAAGCAGCTATATAGCAAACAGATCAACTAAGAACAATTATTTTCTTGGCATTTTAATTACACCTCCTCTTTTTTCCCCTATCAGTTATGAACATATATGAATATACAGTTAATAATCTACTTCGCAACTGCCCTATTGTTCCTTTTCAAGCCCCAGTCAAAAGTAAATGTTACAAACTTGCAGTTCTGGAATCCTGGGGTTTTTACAGCTTTAAGCTAGTATCCAAAATCTATAAAGAACTTATCAAACTCAACACCCAAAGAACAAATAATCCAATCAAGAAATGGGCAGAAGACATGAACAGACATTTTTCCAAAGAAGACATCCAAATGGCCAACAGACACATGAAAAAGTGCTCAACATCGCTCGGCATCAGGGAAATCCAAATCAAAACCTCAATGAGATACCACCTCACACCAGTCAGAATGGCTAAAGTTAACAAGTCAGGAAACAATAGATGTTGGCGGGGATGTGGAGAAAGGGGAACCCTCCTACACTGTTGGTGGGAATGCAAGCTGGTGCAGCCACTCTGGTAAACAGTATGGAGGCTCCTCAAAAAGTTGAAAATAGAGCCACCCTATGACCCAGCAATTGCACTACTGGCTATTTACCCCAGATACAAATGGAGTGATCCAAAGGGGTACATGCACCCCGATGTTTATAGCAGCAATGTCCACAATAGCCAAACTGTGGAAAGAGCCAGGATGTCCATCAACAGATGAATGGATAAAGAAGATATGGTATATGTGTGTGTGTGTGTATATATATATATATATACACACACACACACACACACACACACAATGGAATATTATGCAGCCATCAAAAGGAATGAAATCTTGCCATTTGCAACGACACGGATAAAACTGGAGGGTATTATGCTGAGCGAAATAACTCAATCAGAGAAAGACATGTATCATATGATCTCACTGATATGAGGAGTTCTTAATCTCAGGAAACAAACTGAGGGTTGCTGGAGTGGTGGGGGGTGGGAGGGATGGGGTGGCTGGGTGATAGACATTGGGGAGGGTATGTGCTATGGTGAGCGCTGTGAATTGTGTAAGACTGTTGAATCACAGACCTGTACCTCTGAAACAAATAATACATTATATGTTTAAAAAAAGAAGAAGAAGAAGATAGCAGGAAGAGAAAAATGAAGGGGGGGAAATCGGAGGGGAAGATGAACCATGAGAGACTATGGACTCTGAGAAACAAACTGAGGGTTCTAGGGGGAGGGGGGTGGGGGGATGGGTTAGCCCGGTGGTGGGTATTAAGGAGGGCACGTTCTGCACAGAGCCCTGGGTGTTATACGCAAACAATGAATCATGGAACACTACATCAAAAACTAATGATGTAATGTATGGTGATTAACATAACATAATAAAATTAATTAAAAAAAGGAAAAGTATCATGAGACCATTCAATCACCATTTTGAGAATAAAATGATTTTCTGATAGAACTGATACACAGCCACTAAAATATACAAGAGATGAAGCACCCGAGTGAGAGTTTAAAGCCATAAATCAGATGCTATCATTTCTGTGTGTGCCAGCTTCACAGTGTACCTCTCCAGCAGAGATCAAAGTCCCCCAAGATCTAGCCCCCTCTGCCCCTCTCTGCTCTCCTTCCCTCCACACTCCCTCCCTTTCCCAGGATTCCGTCAGGTTGCCTCTTGCACTTCATTCAGGTTTCTAAGTTACTCACTTTCCTCCTATCTTTCACCTGACCTGAAGTTATACTTCATGCTCACGTTTGCTGGTTTGTTTCCCTCTGGTTTTCTCTCCTACTCCAGGTCTGGCATTTGATCACGTTTACTACAGTAACCCTAGCACCTAATAAATACCTACTGAATGAACAAATGAATGAATGAAGCAATTGTTCCAGACCAAGAAATGTATAGGATACTTCTTAGCTGATCACCTAGAGACAAAATTCACTTTGCCTCTAATCCCCTCGCCCATCTCCATACATCAGTGATCCTCTACATTTTAATTCAATGCGTAAGGGCTAGAAGGTAGAAATCAAACTCTTTCCTCTCACTTACTTTGCTCCTTTCCCTTTCTGCTGGTGTCAGCACTTAGAAGAAAGTGGTTTTCTCTGTTCAGAACCAGCCAGATGATAATAACTTCAAATTGCTGCCATTTTTCACAGCAAATTCACTACTTATCTGAAACACTGGAGAGCTACACTACAGTTACACAGCTTACCCAGAGACACACACATGCTTACAAACACAGTGAAAACCTGCTAAAAACACCCACTCAGGGCACTACAGGGCTAGGTAAAAGGAGACACAAGATATATACCATAATTGCATATATTGTTTTACAACTGAAAAACAAGGACTACCAGCAATTCTGCAACAAATAAAATGAAAATGTCACTGTCACTAGAGAAATAATTATTTCCCAGCTACCCATATCTGTCTTCAATCCAGTCCAACTCCAGAAATCGCCACAGATGCAATCAATAGAACTATTCATGACCAGCCTGGCAGGTAAAGGCAACATGGTAGTTTCAGGAATTGACACACCCAAACTCTGAACATGTTACTACAGCCCCTGATAACTGCACATACTAAACCCTGCTTTTATCTTCAAAGAAACTTGTATCACTCACATAAATTGACCTGGATTATAAATTGTGGATAGTTGTAAAGATAAAATTTTTAAAGTTTTGATATCTTAGTGTCCAGTTTCCCAGACATTGTGGGCTTTTCCCAGAAAACTTTGTGCCTCTCTCTCTCTGAGTGGACCCTAGTACGGATTAAATTCCTAGCCGCTCACCAGGGTGATGTATGTGCCTCCTGGTGGCAGTGGGGTCTTGACCCTTTTGTTACTGCTAACCAGTGGCTCCAGCTCTGGCTGCCAAGAAAATGCCAACAGATGAAGGATGAGAGGCAAAACCAGGCCACACACAGAACATCAAGGATATTTAATCACTGCCTTTTACTTGGATTCTCCTAAAACCAAAGTTTCTTGTCCCATTACCCTAAGCAACTCATCTTCCTTTTTGAGACGAAAACCCAAAAGGCACTTAGGAAGTGACCTGTCAGGTGACATCACCAATAACTGAAAATAAAGCAGAATGAGGAAAACTGAATGTTTACTCAGTTTATGTCAGTGATATGACTATCTCAAAGTTCGTCTAAGAGAGGAGTCTATCACAAAGGAGTAATAAAAACCATAGCCATACATAGTCTCTGATTTGTCCCAGAGTATCCCCTTTCCGGCGTGCATCTCCTACCAGCTGGGAGAACTCATTCCACCATCCCTGCTCTTACAAAAGGCTCTGCCCAAAGGACCACACACATTGCGTCGCCAAGGGAAACGGGTAGGGAAATGATGCAGGCTTTACTCTTGCCCTTGACCCATGTAGCTAATCCAAAGGGACATAAAAATCCCTCAGTGGAGACATTTACCACATGGAGGAGGCCCTAGATAGGAGTAAGAGCTTTGGTCCCCTGTCCCCACATGCCCTTCAGGAAGGATCGTCATATCAGCCAGGCAAAGGACAGCCACAGCTGACTTTATGTGCTTTCCCTTTCATCTCTCAACCCTTCTGTGGTTGTCCATGGCAACCTGAGTTTTCAGAGAATTCTAAAGTGACCATGAGAAGCTGTTTTGTGCTCTTTCAATCTGCTGAAGACACTTAATATAAGGTGTTATGGTGAATTAGGGAGTTGGAAAAGAAAATTCCTTGGAGCGTATGGCAAACTGACCCAAGCAATTTTCGTCATGCATAGCTCTTAGTTCTTTTTGGTGGATAATGTTAATTGCTCAAAATGTGGGAAGGACACATGTTTTGGCTACTCTTTCATAACCTAACACCTTATAATGAAAGCAAGCCTTAGGCCCAATTCTGCCACCATGTTGACTAGCTTCATTAGTAAGCAAGAACAAAACAGTCAACGCAAACTTCTGTTAGCTTCAAGTCCTAGCTTTCTGTCCTTCTTGTTGTCAAACTATCATCCTCCATGGAAGGCTTCTGTGAAGTGGACATAACATTCTAAAGGCAGGATTCTGGTATTCTGACATTGGCATTAACCAAGCAGAAATCCTCCTCAATAATGGAATGACATAGGATTATTTAGAGATTAAGTCGTGAGCACCATCCTTAAAGAATGGGCAATAGAATTCACTATCTCTTAGAATTTGTTTAGGCAAAAATGTAAAGTCTTTTAAAATATTTTAGCTACTCTCTATGTCTTAAATACCATTAATTTTATCTATGTGAGCCCATTTCTCATATCCATCATGCTAACAAGCGAAAATTTCACCAAATAAAAAAAAATATATCTGACACTCACCATACAAACTAACAAAATTTATGGTGTTGATCAAGGTATAACTAGCTGAAGCACCTGTGGTAGCCAACCTTGCAGGGTGGCTTTTCTGATACAGTGCTTGCTGTCCACTCTTCAGATGTGAATTCTCCATTAGGGAACATGACTACTCCAAGAGTTGATGCTCTAGCCAACAAGAGATGATATCACACTATTTTATGGTATTTGAATTTGCAATATTTGAACATTGAGGCTACAATATTTAAAATTAAGTTGCCTGCATCATAACTAGATAGAGAAGAAAAGAGTTTAAATAATTAATACAATGAAAATTATTTTCAAAGCTAATTCAACTCTCATCCCCATTCAGTTGGCAGACATGAAAAACGGCAATTTGGAAGCTCAGAGACCTCTGCCAATGGTCCAAAGAGTAGAGCCCTCTAAAACTTTAAGTGTAAGGACTTCTTGTTGCTGAGGGGTGAGGTCAGAGTGATAGAGTGATGTGTGTGTGTGCACAGGTGTGTGCATGCATGTTACATGCATGTCCACAGAGGTAAATATTTCCTTTTCATTTTTATTGTGATTTGTTGATTCGTTCCCTGTCTGAGTTGAGTTTAACTTACAATCTCCACTCCACCCTTGAGTGGAAAAGTCCTTCCCTGAAGAGAAAACCTTAAATAAGGTAAAATCTTTGAGATTAAATACCAAGAGACTACAGCTTAAAATTTCAGATTTCCACTTAAATTTGCTTATCCTTTGAGTTCCAAAGCCAGAAAAGAGAAATTCAACAGGACTAACAATTGTTCATGAACATACTATTTAAGCTGATACTTAATATTAAGATCATTTAAAAGGAATTGTTTGGAGGTTTGCAGTACCTAGTTTAATACAATTTAGTATGTGCTTATTATTATCATCAATGATTTCTATTACAGATGTTTTTAGATTGTGAACACATTCTTTGGTCCCTCATAACATGGCAAATATAATTTTAGCTTTGAGTTTGAGAAGCTGTCCTGCTGAAGAAGGAGTTCATTCTTTATTATTCCTGGAGGCAAAATTTAATTCAACGGGTAGAGATAACCTAAAAGAATCTTTGTAACCATCAGAGCTGTCCAACAGTGGAATGTTAATTTTTTTAAACAAAACTATATTCTGGTCACCACAGATAAGTTGGTCTTGATTCTTTCTTTTTCCTGTATTTCCAGTTGCTTTGTTCTCCTGCATTCCCCTCCTCTTCCTTGCGTACCGACACTCCACCCCAATTTCCAAACACAAATCCATAAACACAAGCCCATATACCCCCCTCCACCACATATCATCCTGAACATATAGGCATCTTGATTTCTTCTGGGCTAAGATTTCAAAAAGGAACTCTTACGAATAAATTGTGTGGCAGAAGAAGAGAGAAGAATAAAGAAAAGGAACATACGAAGAGATTCACTTGTGAAATATAACTGGTCTGTAAACTAAGGAAAGGCATTTTTCCAGCTTCAGCTGGGGCCTCAATGCCTCTTAAAGTCTATTTCCTAATACCCCCAAGATCATCTTTCTGACTCTGATCTACTTTGCCTCTGCAAATCCTATTCTTACTTCTATCTCCTAAAGATTCTCTCTCTGAACTGTGAATACCCTACAATTACTTTTTTTTTTTTTTTTTGGTCTCCCTTGAAGATACTATCACTGGACCCCTGGAGTACCTTATCATGCATATTGCCTAAAGCACATGTACTGGGCAGGTGTTGACTGTTTATGCCTTTTAGGAAAATTAGGCTATTTTGCCTACTGTCCCACACTGGTGCTGCAGAGCCTTGATGATAAATGCCGTCCCGACTCAAGTTTGCCACTATGTTTCTCCTTATTTTGAAGCCCATCTTTCCTTTCGAGATGCCCACTAAGTACCTTTTTTTCATAAGGGGGTACTCCAAAGTCTTAGCTCACTCAAAAAATTGCAGATAATTGACATATCATAAACCCAGCTAGTTAAGCCCTGCTGACCCAGGGTGATAACTGTTAACTTTCTCAGGTTGTCTTTTGGTGACTCAACCCTTGGCAATTCTCAGGGAAGTGGTTTACCAAACTCTTATTTCTACAGTGTTAGAATACCAAAATACTTGACTGTGTATGAAGAGAAAAACATCCTTTTCCCCTAAAAGAAAAAGGAAATTTCATTACTTTACTGAAAGATGACTTCCAACATAACACAATTAAGAAATAATAATAATAATAAAAAAAAACCACAGTCTTTGTCTACCTGAGAAACTTTAAGTGCACGTAGCATAAAATCAATGCTAAAAATCCAATATGTATGTTCAAGAACAGTAATGTTCTGAGAAACATTTAGAATCTGTGACCTCTGACCTTGAGCTAAAGGGCTGTGGAACAATTGGGAAATCAAATGAAGAGGTCCCTCTTAGGGGATCTGATTTACAAACCTGAACTCCCATGACACACGCGGGAAAGTACCCCTAGGAAAAGAGACATGAAAAGGAAAATCTGGAACAAAAAAAAATCAGCCTAACAGGACTTTTTCAAACTAAACTAGTTTTTGGAAAGGAAAATTAGAACAATTGTTGCTGTGGGAGATACTGCTAAAAGATATAAAGAAAAGAAAGAAAATTCTGAGACTAATTGGATTAAGAAAATTGGAGAACAAACAAAATACAAGACCTGGAAGAAGTTGGTTTCACATATACATCTACCACAATGACACCTAACCAGTAGTCTGAAGCAGCAAAGACTTCTCAAAGGAATCTAATGTTACATGTGTCATTCCTCTTCATTTCTCCCTTCCACACATCAGGGTTTTCATAAAAGATATATTCCTACATATTGAAATGTGTTTTCTGATCAATATTTTTGGTATTACTATGTTTCTTCTACTTTTTGAATTGATCCCTTTTAGATATAAGTCTCCTTTCTTCTCCCTTCTGACATTTTGTTAATGATATTCATGATACAATAAAGTCAAACAATACTTAATGAGGTCTCTCCAGGGAATTTTTTGGTATTTACTGAGGTAGATACAATGATAAACTTGGCAGTTCCTCTTTCAAGTTATTTACACTCTAACATTTACAATAAAGCATTACAAAATAAATTGAAGTAATAAATATATAATAAATGCAAAATATATAAGCTTTATACAAAAACAATTTAAGTAATATAATATACAATAAATAAATTGAATAATACAATATAAAACAAATATAATACAATAAATATAAGTGAATACACAAATACAATATACAATAAATTCAATAAATACAACAAATATAAAATACAAAAAAATGCAAAATACAATAAATTCAAGAAATAAATACAATACACAATACATTCAAGTAATTCAAGTAATTTACACTCCAACATGTACAATAAAGTACTAAAGGTAATATACATTATAAGTGACATAAGAATTAAGTTTTCCATTTCTCTCTTCCCTAAATGGAAAACTCAATTAATATTTCTGATCTTCAGTGCCCTTATCTGTAAAATGAGAAGACAATGTTGATCCGCATTTTTTTGAGACTGAATCTCCTACAGTTCTACAAACATTTGATGTTTGAGGGGGAAGATTAAGAAAGTATACACACTGCTGATGGCCTACCCAATACAGAGCCTTCTTCCTTACTAAGAGAGTCTCATTCTTTATTAGGAGGACTCCAGTTTTATTTGGGACAGCAATATGCATGCAGCAGAGGTAGCCATTTGAGATCTAGACTATGAGATAAACAGAAATTGCTGAGTAGAGCTTTAAGGAAAGTCTTTTAAGATAGGGAACTTAGGTGACATTCCCCTTTAGCCCTGTACACTTTATCCATTTGTATATTCCTATATACATGTATATACATGTATATTCCGATAACATGTATATGAATCTAGAAGTGCAGCAGCCATTTTGTGACCATGAGTTAGCAAGCAAGAGGTCAAAATACTACATTTTTGGAGAGAAGAATAGGTAGAATCAGCCTGGGTGCCTATGGCATACATCCCTGGATTACCTTCCTTCACATTTGTATGGGGTATGTGTGTGTGTGAGAGAGAGAAACAGAGACAGAGACAGAGAGAGAAAAAAACAAATAAATTCCTATTTAAGTTCAAGAATAGGTAGGTGCTGTGATATTTTGAATTACAAAGTTAGATTCCCTACCTGCTAGTCTCTTTCAACAGAAAGTCCTGTACATTGAGTTATTTTTTCCTCTTTTTGTGTCCTATACCCAAATAAATAAATACTCAATACATTAAGGCTTTATTAACTCCTGTCTATGCAGTAGACACTGTTTAGTATTAGAAACAGAAAGGAAAACATACAGTCCCTTCCCTTGAGAAGCTCAAAAAATAGCTGAAGAAATGGATGCTGACACACAAGTATAAGACACTGTGTTCCTTGCCACGAGAAGGTTGCACAATGTATTACAGAAATAAAGCTAAGTCCTGTCAAATATGATCTTCAAAAACTTACAATATGCCTCCAGCAGGTGACAATACACCTGCACAAATACCTTTTGGCATACAACTGAATTTGTGCACATTTTCTAACCCAATTGTGCTAGCTTTAGGCTTGCAAAAGCTTTAGTAGTTTTATTCTTAGTACTGCCCTAAATACAATGTTTCCATTTTGAAAATATTGTTAAAAAGTAGGAAGTAACATTTTCACTTCTGCAGTGGGATTCCCTCCATGTTTAACTAAAGACACATCAGTGGGTTCTCCTTCCACTCTTTCTTGGACCTACCCAGTGATGTACTCTCTACGGTAGTTCATACATAAATAGCACAACACCATGGACTAACACCCACCAACTTTGTTGCTCCCACCCAGTTTTTATCACTCAAGTAGTTAGCTTGGCAAACACTGATTCAGCAATCCCTAGTTCCCTTGTAGGAAAAGGGCCATCACCCTCAGTATTTCTCAAGAAGAGAATCAACTGGTGGTTTAATGCGACTGTGAGTCACAGAGATGCTAATCCTAGCCCAGGCCCTGACTCATTCTGTGACCCTTGCCCTACACTCTCCACCGATGCGGTTCCCAAGATATTGGGGTATATTCCTTTATTTACCTGTCCTTTATTTAATGAGCTACGTTTAGAGATTATTTGCAAATTAGCTCAAGCTGTGGGACCTAAAGTGGTAGCAACTATGTGACACATTCAGAAACCCAAAATAGTTGTTCGTCCAAATAGTTTTTTCAGTGCTTAACCATTTACCAGAGAAAGTGTTCAAATTTAGAAATTAGGCAAATGTCAAAGCATACAAGAATCATTTCTGGCTGGTCACCTTTATCTCCTGCCTTTCACAGATGTGTGTGCTGAAGCCCAGATTTAAATGACCTGCCGAAGGAGACCCTGTAATGCTTAACTCTGCACCATCCAACAGAAATACAACGCAAGCCACAAATGTGAACCACAAATATAATTAAAAATTTTTAATTATAGTTAATTATAACTTTCTAGTAAAGTTTTTTAAAAAATGAAATTAACTTTAAAGACATATTTCATTTAGACTAATACATTCAGAATGTTATTTCAACATGTAGTCAACTTTTTAAAATTATTCCCTAAGGACCACACAACTTCTTTAAGACAGTCAGAGCACCATTCTGACTTATTCTTTTATTCCCTCGCGATCCTTTTTAAAAAGAATCTCATCTTTCTACATAACTTCTCCTCTCCATCCCATTCTACTACTTCATTATGATTAAATTCCTTTGAAATTCACTTTGAAAAACTCATTTTCTGTTTACTTGAGAGCCTGAGTATGTCTAGGAAAATTATCAGTAGGAATTTTCCTATTACTTGCAAATTATCTGTAATTCCTAACATTTCTGCCTCCCTGAAAGCATTCTCAACAGGAACTAGCTGCAGAACCAGCATCTGTGACCTCATGCTGGTGACTTCAGTTGGTGACCTCATGAGGAAAACTAAGAAAACTGTTCACTTTCCTTCCTCCTATGAGGTTGATCTATGTGAACACCAGGTTCATTCTCAACAATATCATACCTTGAATGATGTCTTCTTGGATCCTTAAACAGAGTAAGGCATGATTCCAAGTTTAGAGATTTCCAATGATGAATATTTTAACTGAGTAGAATTACAATGCACCCAGATGTCCACAGAAAGTTAGGTGGTAAGTGGATCAGACCTAGGAAGGATACCCCTTCATCTCTACTCACCAAGACAGATCACATTCCTGGAACTGCCGAGTTCACAAGAGATAGTTGGAGGGCTACAGAGGCCATAGAAAGCTATTCAATGTACAACAGGGCCATAGTTCAAATTTTTCTTGGCACTACCTTTTTCTTTAGACAAATAGTGAATATAACTAAAATAGAACATAAGCAAAACTGTGAAATCTACAGACCTGGACTCCATGCCACAAGAAGTCATTTTCTCACTTACAAACCACTGTCTAATATGTATTACAGATAAGAAGCTGGAATCAAGCTGAAGGTCAACAAGTCCATGGCAGCAAAAAAAGGGGAACTTGGGAGAAGGCTTTCAAAAAATGAGAAGGAGGCAGAACAATATGTGTCTCAGAGAAGAAACCATCTCAGTGGCCAACAGAAGTGTTTGTATGTGTGTGTTTGGAAAAGGAAGAGAATGTATTAAACATTTTTTTAATCACGCTGGGACCCACCAGCTCTACAAGACAGGGTGTGGGATGCCAGGAAAGAGGCATGCGTCAAGCTACCATGGACTCTCGGAAAGGTATGTTAGGTGGAGGACAACTGGATTCTCCTCACAGTTCTGTCTTTAAGGGGTCATATGATCATGTAGCTGATCTTCATTTGCAGAATCTAATCAATTTTACATACCTTTAATGTCCAATACTGCAAAATTATGAACAGAAGCATAGAGATGCCTTGGAAAAAGAAAAGTTTGTGGGACAGAAGTGGGGCGATTGGCAGGAAAGAAACTAAATATTAATACCCTCCCACGTGTTTCCAACCACACCACCTCCTTCTAGAGAGTAAATTTTCTCTTCCTCCGGCTCCCAGCTAGATCTTGGTAAAGTTTAGGGCAAAAAAATCCCCCTGCCCCCTCAATTCACATCCAGCTACATTTGCTATCACCAAGGAGATCTTGGAAATAGAAAGATAAGAAGAAGACTAGGAGGCACTGCTAGGCAGGGAAGTCCATGTTAATGCAGTAACAAAGCGCTTGTTCCTATGGGCTCCTCCCACCCGTTCCAATTACTTCATGCCCAACCCTGTCTATTTACAGAGTCACTCTGATTATGAAAGCATCAAATATTGGACATAAAATGTAAATATATTTTATTTTCCATAAAATTTCAACTTCATAATCTTTAAATCTACAGTCGACACCAAATGCAATAACCACTAACCAATCAGGATGAAATCTACTTTTTGGTCAACAGCATTAGCTCCCAAGATAAATTTACCCAGCTCTGGTCCTTGGAGAGAGAAAGTTTGCCTTAATCCTAGGGGTCCCCAAGAAACAACATAAAGCATTAGAACTTCAAATAATATCTGTAGTCTGAGAAGCCCAAAACACCATATGATTAAAATATGCTTCTATTTATTTGCTATCATGATATGAATTCCCCTTCTCTGTGGTCCTGCTGACTTTATCCTAACATCTGTCCTGTTTTGAAATACAGTGTATGCCCACTAATAGAAACTATGGAAAGGTTTGAAGGAAGCCTTGTTGTTTCATAAGATTTGTGGCCACAAAAGTTAAACATTTAACCTGGCAGGAACTCAAAGTCCAGGCTGCCTCTAGTTTTCAGCAAATTGTGTTCTAAAAGTATGTAGATTGGTGTTTTAAACCTGCATACAAATTGTAGTAGAAACATGCTGTGAATGGTGGTCAGGTTCCTTTGCTAGACTACAATGCCCACTGTAGCTGGCACACTATAATAAACCTGGCTGGAAAGAATATTCTTTTTAAAATTCTGTACAGTGATTCAGCTCTGCATATGGCCCTGCTTTCAACTGCTTCTTAGAACACTGGAATAAACCTTCATCCATTCAGGCTCTGTATATTAATTCAGTATAAACTATGATAAAGAATAGCTGAAGTCTTTCATCTGATATGGGAACTGTCATGTATTTTTTTTAAGATTTTATTTATTTATTTGCGACCGAGAGAGAGAGATCACAAGTAGGCAGACAGGCAGGCAGGCAGAGGGAGAGGGAGAAGCAGGCTCCCTGCTGAGCACGGATCCTGATGCGGGGCTCAAACCCAGGACACTGGGATCATGACCTGAACCGAAGGCAGACACTTAACCGACTGAGCCACCCAGGCGCTCCACTGTCATGTATTTTATTTTTAAAATATCCAAAACTCAGGGTGCCTGGGTAGTGCAGTCAATTGAGTGTCCGACTCCTGGTTTCAGCTCAGGTCATGATCATGGGATTGAACCCCACATCAGGCTCTACACTCAGCACAGTCCGCTTAAAGACTCTTCCCCCCTCTCCCACCACCCCCTCCCTTTCTCTCAAATAAAGAAATCTTTAATAAATGAATGAATGAAAGAATGAATCCAAAATTCTTCAGACTCAGATCTAATAAACCAATTAATCTGAGTGATTTGGTTTGGGTTCAAGGATAAGATGCAATCATCAGACATTTTAGTGATTTTCCCAGAAACTGTTCAGCAGATAGTATCAAAACAGGAGTTTCAGAACTTAGCAATTATACCATTATGCTATATATTACGGTCACTATTAAGAAAAGGTAATGTTTATTTGAATTTAGAACCTGGATGCTTTTAGGTTTTATTTTTTATAGTCACATCTCATCTACTATAAGAATATCTAAATAACTTGTTTAAACATCTACATTTTAAAGATGTAATAAGATAACCAATCCTATGAATTCCATGACCTAAAATACTAAGTTGCCTAACCAGCTCCCTCACACTCAACAGAAGATAACAGATTCACCCCATATGTTAACTCCCAATCCCCAACTCCACATATCTCTTTCCTAAGAGAACAAGGAATTAGGAAGGGTTTTCAAAGACAACAGATTGCTCAGGAGTATGAGTGTGCCCAACACACACACTTAGGTGCAAACTGATCTTACAAATTAAAAGGAGAGGGACTAAAATACTCTGACTTGTCCTGAATAAAAAACTAAGTATCCTTTTTTGTGTGTAACTTACCGTTACAAAATGGATAGAAAAAAAAAAAAAAACTGCTCTAACTCCAAACACAAAATACAGACATGAGTTTGTTATACTTTGTTCCTAGAGGCAAAAAGCAAAAAATGAATAAAATAATCAATATTTTCAAACTTTTAAGGATTTAACTTACAGAAGCTTTCTTCTTGGGTGATTATTATTCCAATATCAAAGTATTACTATTTCTATTATCAACTCCCTCCTTTGGATCAGAGTAAGTACCACCCACTTACCACTTTTTTTGTGATAAAGATGCTTCTTATATTATATTTCTAATTAACAGTGGTCCCTCTGAGAGAAGAAATTCCTTATCTGCATGAAGCCCTAGACAAACAGATAAAACAAATTTAGGGTTATTAAATTTACCATGATGGTTATATTTGCAAGTGTACCTTGAAAAATGAAGAGTGGCCAAATTTAAAGACTCCTCCAGCCAAAGACATAGCAATTCAGACAGAACTGAAATAGCTGGTATATTTCTAACTCTAAAAATGAACAGATTTAACTTGCTATTGCAAATTTAAAATTCAATACTACAAGGATAGTTGGAGATTTCAATACACTACTTTCAATAATGGGTAGGACAAATAGGCAGAAGATCAACAAAAACAGAGAAGACTTGAATCATACCACAAAACAACTAGGTATAATAGACATCTATAAAACATTCCACCAAACAATGGCAGAAAATATATTCTTCTCAAATACATATGGAGCATTCTCCAGGGCAGAACATATGCTAGGCCATAAAACAAACCTTGATACAAAGTATGTTCTCCAACACAATAGAATGAAATTAGAAATAAATAACAAAAAGAAATTTGGGGAAACTCACAAATACGCAGAAAATAAACAACATACTCCTCGCCAACAAATGGGTCAAAGAAGAAATCAAATGAGGAATTTCAAAATATTTTGAGATGAATTAAAAAAATGAAGATATAACATACAAAAACATATGGGATTTGGGGGGAAAAAAGTGCTTACAGAGAAATCTATGGCTGTAAATACCTGTATTAAAAAAAGAGACAGAAAGATCTCAAATCAATAACCAAACCTTCAACCTTAAGATATTAGAAAAAGAAGGGCGCCTGGGTGGCTCAGTTGGTTAAGCGTCTGCCCTCAGCTCAGGTCATGATCCCAGGGTCATAGGATCGAGCCCCTCATCAGGCGTCCTATTCAGCAGAGAGCCGCCTTCTCCCTCTCCTTCTGCTGCTCCCCCTGCTTGTTCTTGCTCGCTCTCTCTGTCAAATAAAATCTTAAAAAAAAAAAAAGACAGTAGAAAAAGAAGAGCAAATTAAACCTAAAGCAAGAAAAAGGAAGGAAATAATAAAGATTAGCATGGAAATAAATAAAATATAGAATAAAAAATAGAAAAAAGCCAATGAAACTAAAAGTGGGTACTTTGAAAAATCAACAAAATTAACAAATTGTTAACTAGATAGATCAACAAAAAAAGAAAGAATACTCAAATTACTACATTCAGAAGTGAAAGATGAATTACTAACAACCTACAGAAATAAAAGGGATTGTAAAGGAATATCATAAAACAATTATATGCCAATAAATTCGATAATTTAAACAAAAGGAACAAATTCCTAGAAAATTACAAATTACAAAAATGATTCAAGAAGAAATATACAACCTGAATAGATCTGTAACAAATAAAGAGATTGATTTAGTAATCAAAAAACTACCCACAAGTTAAAACCCAGGCCCAGCTGGCTCCACCAATAAATTCTTCCAAACATTTTACAAAAAATTAATACCAATTCTTCACAAACCCTTCAGAAAACAGAAAAGGAAGGAACACTTCCCAACTCTTTTTATGAGAACAGTATAACCCTGGTGGCAAAACCAGACAAAGACATCACAAGAAAAGAAACTACAGATCAGTTTTCTTCTGAATGTGGATGCAAAAATCCTCAGCAAAATAGCAAACTAAACCCAGCAACACATACCAAATGAGATTTATCCCAGGAATCCAATGTTGGATTAACATCTGAAAATCAAGTAATGTAATATGCCATATTAACAGAATAAAAGAATAAAACTCCATGATACTTTCAATATATGCAGAAAAAGCATTTGACAAAATCCAATACCCTTTAATGATAAAAATATCCATCTAAATAAGAATAGAACTTCCTCAATCTGATAAAGAGCCTCTACAAAAAACCGACAACTGGCATCATACTTAATTATGAAAGACTGGATGTTTTCCCTAATAGCAGGAACAAAGCAAGGACACTATCAAAAAAAATGAAAATATAACCTGCTGAATGCGAGAAAATATTTGAAAATCACTTACCTGATTAAAAAAAGAGAGAGACTTGCATCTAGAATATATATAACAAACTCCTGCAACTTAGTAATAAAAGACAACCTAATTTAAAAAGAGCGTCATGAGGGGATAGGCGAAACAGAGAAGGGGATTAAGAGGTACAAACTTCCAGTTATAAAATAAATAAGTGATGGGGATTAAAAAGTACAGCATAGAGAATATAGTAAATAATATTGTAATAACTTTGTGTGGTGACAGATGATAACTATATTTCCCATGGCATGCATTTTGTAATGTATATAATAATTACAAAATCACTATGTTGTCCATCTGAAACTAGTAATATATGTCAACTATACTTAAATTAAATTTTTTAAGCGGGCAAGGGATCTGAATAGACATTTTCCAAAAATGATATATAAATTGCCAGTAAAGCTTAAAAAAAGGAAAAGAAAAGGTGGTGAACTCTATTGTTCATTAAATCCAGGTAATCGACTAGTACAAATTCCAAAATTGCCCACATACTCTGTGGTATTAATTAAAAGTAGATACAAAGATAAATGAGGACTTGACCCCCAAGACTCATGGATATCAAAGAAGAACAGGAAAGGAAAGAAAAACCTGAGGATAAAATCATTTTGGGGCCTGTAAAGATCCGTAGCCATCAAATCCATCCTCTTCATTTTACCCACAAGAAAACTGAAGCCCAGGGACATGGAGCATCTGATTCAGGATCATGCACCTAATTGCTGACCAATCATCCCAATGCCTGGGCCTGGCACAGACAGGAAGAAAGGACTGGGAGAAAGAAAGGGGATTCCCAGTACCAAAACTGGGTAAGTCCTGGGCAAACCTCAACAAGTTGGCAGCGGCAATCAGAGTCCACAGTAGCTCCTGACTCCCAAACCTAATGTTCTTTCTTCAAGGTCACATTCTCAGAGAGAAAGCTCTCCACTTTGAAGGAACTTCTGAGCCTACTTTCCAAAGACTACCCTCTGGATGAGAATTTTTCACAATCCAAATTAGACAGTCAGTTAATTTTA
Organism: Zalophus californianus; assembly: GCF_009762305.2. Lineage (NCBI taxonomy): Eukaryota > Metazoa > Chordata > Mammalia > Carnivora > Otariidae > Zalophus > Zalophus californianus. The sequence continues at coordinate 122,336,584 of NC_045599.1, read as the reverse complement.
TTACATGAATAAATACTTGTATTTCAAGACCTAGCATTATTTTTGGCCATGAGTCAATCATTTTACCAAGATATTTAATGTAAACTGAACATATCGCTTTTCTTCTCATCCCAGTGAGATTTAAGTTTTCATATGTCTGGAACTGATGTTCACTTTAGCAAGCTGCTGTGGAATAGGCGTGTGGTCTTCGGAGTCTTTGTTATCACTGATATTATCCACACTAAAAACACAGATACATAAACAAAACTGTTTTGAGTGACTAATCCACTGGCTTCCTTAAAAGCTGCTGTTATTCTATCACAGGTGCAAAGATATTTATATGGAATTAATTTCTTTTTGCTCACCTTAACCAAACACCCATAATAATAATATAATGCCCATTAACTATATGGAATCAAATCTGCAAGGAAGCAAAATAAAGCCCTTCATAGCCTAAGACTATGTAGGGCTTCTTAACTGAAGTCTATGAACAGAGTGTGGAGTATGTAGAGATAATGGAGCACATGAAATAGTATATCAAAATTTTCATGTGTGCTTTGTAATGGGGAGAGAAGCTCTAGCATTTGTTACATTCTCAAAGGGGTCACTGAATCCAAAAATGGTTACAAAGTTTAGCCTTAAATCTTTCCTGGATCAAGATTATCTCATACTCCTTGTACAGGACACAAAAGGAGAATTAAGCGATTAAGCTTGACCCAGTGGGGAAGCCCTTGATTAGTTCTCCAGAGACCACAGAGAGATGAACACACTGAGTAAGAAAATGGATTGTGATTAAAAGTACTGAGAGAGAGAAGAGAAACAAAACAGAAGCTTAAAACCATTTCTAATACATAAGGGAAAAAATTAGAGTGAAGGAAAAAAGATTATTATAAAGTTACTATCAAAGAGTTTGTCTACCTTCAGTGATTGAGACAGACAACTGGGACTACCATGAAAGCTAATTAGGAAAAACATAAATGTCCCAAAGCACAATAATGAATCGTTAATACCTGACAGATTTTATCTAAGAAACCACGACAAGTGATTTCTCTTTATCACTTGAACCTTTAACTCTCACTCTTGAAAAACACATTACAGTAATGAGATAAGCCACCTCCTTTTCCTAACAGTCTTGAGAAGGCAAGTTGGAAAGCTTTAAATCTCAGGAGGAATTGAAGCAGGCAATAATCTATTCTTCCCAGACTAGCCTTTGTATGATTATGCCCAGGGGCAAGGGCAGAGCTAGCAGATGATCAAATTGTCCTTCAGACTTTTATTTTCCAAGTGACTGGTATGAAAAAGAATCAGTCAGGGCACCTGGGTGGCTCAGGCAATTAAGCATCTGCCTTTGGCTCAAGTCATGATCCCAGGGTTCTGGGATCAAGCCCCATATCAGGCTCCCTGCTCAGTGGGGAGCCTGCTTCTCCCTCTCCCTCTGCCCCCACTCAGGCTTGCTCTCTCTAGTGCTCGCTCTCTCTCTCTCAAATAAACAAATAAAATCTTAAAAAAAAAAAAGAATCAGTCCACCATATTCTCATCAAGTCCTCTTGTGTCATCGAACATCTAAATACAGATTGAATATCTGAGTTACAACACAGCAAATGCACTAAAGAATATTAATCACAGCCAAACAATTGATTTTGGATAAATAAATATTACAAGTTTAACACTAATATGAGTCATTTTTGCAAGAGAAGAAAGAAAAACATTGGTTTCCAATCAATAAATGTGATCTAGTAATGATGAATTTCTGAATATTTGACAAACCAGACTTAATTTTTGTTCCAAGGCCTTCTTTCATCTCTATTTTTTTCATTTGCTTGTTTTCATAAACCAGTAGTTTCAATTAAGGATTTTGCAGCATACATTTCCTAAAATATATGCATAAACAGTGTATCACCAATGACTGCATGAATATGTTTACCACACTTCCACAGTAAAATTATTTACAACTCTTTACAACAGTTACAAAGGAAAACATAAAATTCTGTTATAAATCTTGGCTTATTCAGTGCAGTGTTGATGTAAATGTAATTTTCTAGAGGCAGATATTCTGTCTTGAAAGTAATTTATGCCCAGTCTAATTGCATGCATACCCAGGCACTTAACATTATTCACTGAGATATACTACTATAATGATGCTGGCTTATTGATATTTGAATGCTTTTTAAGCTGATGGTTTTCTATACTAGTGGTTGGAAATTTCAATGAGAACAAGCTCAATAAAGTTAACTAACCATTACTGGGATATTTCTATGTGTCGAATTTGTTAAATGCCATCAAGTTTATAAAAGCAATATACAATATTTTATATGTTTTCTAGTAGTTTGAAAGATCATTGAAAATGCAGAGCAAACACAGGAAACAACTGGAAAACAACACAAACCAGTAAATGATTAAATGCCAAATGTGAAATGAAATCAGCAAATGCTGAAGAATTCAGAGCAGAAAGACATCTCATAAGCCAACGACGTTGAAGAAAAGTCTCAGGGAAGAGGTCAGATGAGAATTGGCCTTTAAAAAATATGATTTAGAAATCTTAAAACAGAACCTAGACAAGGAAATGGAATTAGTAGATCCAGGCATGGAGCTAGTGCACAGGAGGGACTGTGACCAAAACTAACAGACTCCATTCCAGTGGATGAGAATATCCAGCTACAGGGCCACCAGGAAACAGAGGAATACAATGGGAACAACTGTTAGGAATATAAGATAAAACCTAATAAATGAGACTTGAAAGGGGCTCTAATTCTCAGTGTGTAAAGCCTCATAAAATACTCCCTTGTTTAATACCAAGAAAATCTCTTTATTGAAATTCCATTTTAAAGTGGACTATTTGATGGCTGCATAATATTCCATTGTGTATATATACCACATCTTCTTTATCCATTCATCTGTCGATGGGCATCTTGGCTCTTTCCACAGTTTGGCTATGGTGGACATTGCTGCTATAAACATTGGGGTACACGTACCCCTTCGGGTCCCTACATTTGTATCTTTGTGGTAAATACCCAGTAGTGCAATTGCTGGATCGAACGGTAGCTCTAATTTCAACTGTTTGAGGAACCTCCATACTGTTTTCCAGAGGGGTTGCACCAGCTTGCATTCCCACCAACAGTGTAGGAGGGTTCCCCTTTCTCCACATCCCCGCCAACATCTGTCGTTCCCTGACTTGTTAATTTTAGCCATTCTGACGGGTGTGAGGTGGTATCTCATTGAGGTTTTGATTTGGATTTCCCTGATGAGATCTTGCCATTTGCAACGACGTGGATGGAACCGGAGGGTGTTATGCTGAGTGAAATAAGTCAATCAGAGAAAGACATGTATCACATGACCTTACTGATATGAGGAATTCTTAATCTCAGGAAAGAAACTGAGTGTTACTGGAGTGCTTGGGGGTGGAAGGGATGGGGTGGCTGGGTGATAGACATTGGGGAGGGTATGTGCTACGGTGAGCGCTGTGAATTGTGCAAGACTGTTGAATCACAGTTCTGTACTTCTGAAACAAATAACGCAACATATTTTAAGAAAAAAGAAAAAGAAGAAGATAACAGGAGAGGAAGAAAAGGGGTATGTCAGAGGGGGAGACGAACCATGAGAGATGATGGACTCTGAAAAACAAACTGAGGGTTCTAGAGGGGAGGGGGGTAGGGGGATGGGTTAGCCTGGTGATGGGTATTGAGGAGGGCACGTTCTGCATGGAGCACTGGGTGTTATGAACAAACAATGAATCATGGAACACTGCACCAAAAACTAATGATGTAATATATGGTGATTAACATAACAATAAAAAAATTAAAAAAAAAATAAAGTGGACTATTTGTCTGAGAAAGATAAATACCATATGATTTCACTCACATGTGGAATTTAAAAAACAAAACAAAAAAAGAAAAAAAAGAGACTAAAAAAAAAAAGACGCTTAAATATGAAGAAAAACTGATGGCTACCAGAGGGAAGGTGGATCGAAAAATTAGTGAAATAGATAAAGGAGATTAAGAATACACTTACTGTGATGAGCACTGAGTAATGCACAGAATTGTTGAATCACTATATTGTAAATCTGAAACTAATATAACATGGTATGTTAATTATACTGGATTCTTTAAATAAAAATAAATAAAATGGATCATTAGTTTTCAATCAAGAATAAAGCAATGAAGTAGTTAAGCTTTCAACTTGTGATTTCGGCTCAGGTCATGATCTCAGGGTTGTGAAATTGAACCTACATAGGGCTCCATGCTCAGTGGGGAGGCTACTTGAGATTCTCTCCCTCTCCCCTCCCCAGCTCATGCTTGAGCACTCTCTCTCTCTCTAAAATAAATAAACAAATCTTTAAAAAAAAAAAAAAGGATAAAGCAAGACAGAAAGAGATACCAAAATTACTCACAGAGGCTGTTTTTTATATAATCTCTGCCTGTATTTAGTGTCTAAAACATCCCTCTAAAACCATGTGCCAGTGGGCGCCTGGGTGGCTCAGATGGTTAAGCGTCTGCCTTCGGCTCAGGTCATGATCCCAGGGTTCTGGGATCGAGGCCCACATCGGGCTCCCTGCTGGGTGGGGAGCCTGCTTCTCCCTCTGCCTCTGCCTCTCTCTCTCTCTCTCTCTCTCTGACTCTCATGAATAAATAAATAAATACATAAATAAATAAATAAATAAATAAATAAATAAATAAATAAATAAAATAAACCTTGTGCCAGAATCTTTGGAGGGATCCATGCTCATGGATTGGAAGAACAAATACTGTGAAAATGTCTATGCTACCTAGAACAATCTACACATTTAATGCAATCCCTATCAAAATACCATCAACTTTTTTCAAAGAAATGGAACAAATAATCCTAAAATTTGTATGGAACAAGAAAAGACCCCAAATAGCCAGAGGAATGTTGAAAAAGAAAAGCAAAGCTGGCAGCATCACAATCCCAGACTTCAAGCTCTATTACAAAGCTGTCATCATCAAGACAGTATGGTCCTGGCACAAAAACAGACACATAGATCAATGGAAGAATAGAGAGCCCAAAAACGGACCCTCAACTCTATTGTCAACTAATCTTCGACAAAACAGGAAAGAATGTCCAATGGAAAAAAGGCAGTCTCTTCAACAAATGGTGTTGGGAAAATTGGACAGCCACATGCAGAAGAATGAAACTGGACCATTTCCTTATACTACACACAAAAATAGACTCAAAATGGATGAAAGACTTCAATGTGAGACAGGAATCCATCAAAATCCTTGAGGAGAACACAGGCAGCAACCTCCTCGACCTCAGCCACAGCAACTTCTTCCTAGAAACATCGCCAAAGGCAAGGGAAGCAAGGGCAAAAATGAACCATTGGGACTTCATCAAGATAAAAAGCTTTTACACAGCAAAGGAAACAGTCCACAAAACCAAAAGATAACCAACAGAATAGAAGATATTTGTAAATGACATATCAGATAAAGGGCTAGTATCCAAAATCTATAAAGAACTTATCAAACTCAACACCCAAAGAACAAATAATCCAATCAAGAAATGGGCAGAAGACATGAACAGACATTTCTGCAAGGAAGACATCCAAATGGCCAACAGACACATGAAAAAGTACTCAACATAACTCGACATCAGGGAAATCCAAATCAAAACCTCAATGAGATATCACCTCACACAAGTCAGAAGGGCTAAAATTAACAAGTCAGGAAACAACAGATGTTGGCGGGAATGCAGAGAAAGGCGAACCCTCCTACATTGTTGGTGGGAATGCAAGCTGGTGCAGCCACTCTGGAAAACAGTATGGAGGTTCCTCAAAAAGTTGAAAATAGAGCTACCATACAATCCAGCAATTGCACTACTGGGTATTTACTCCAAAGATACAAATGGAGTGATCCGAAGGGGCACACGCACCCCAATGTTTATAGCAGCAATGTCTACAATAACCAAACTATGGAAAGAGCCTAGATGTCCATCAACAGATGAATGGATAAAGAAGATGTGGTGTACATACACACACACACACACACACACACACACACACACACACACACACACACACACTGTGGAATATTATGCAGCCATCAAAATGAAATCTTGCCATTTGCAAAGACATGGATGGAACTAGAGGGTATTATGCTAAGTGAAATAAGTCGATCAGAGAAAGACAAGTATCATATGATCTCACTGATAAGAGGAATTTGAGAAACAAGACAGAGGATCATAGGGGAAGGGAGGGATAAATGAAACAAGACGAAACCAGAGAGGGAGACAAACCACAAGAGACTCTTAATCTCAGGAAACAACCTGAGGGTTGCTGGGGTGGAGGGGGTTGGGAGGGATGGGGTGGCTGGGTGATGGACATTAGGGAGGGTATGTACTATGGTGAGTGCTGTGAATTGTGCAAGACTGATGAATCACAGACCTGTACCCCTGAAACAAATAATACATTATAGGTTAATAAAATAAAATTTTAAAAAAAGAATCTTTGGAGGGAAATATATTATGTCTAATTGGAAAAAGCTCTATGTATACCCTATATCAGATGAGAACTATAGCACAAGGGCTTTGAAAGACCACATAACAGCATCTTTAAACACCACCACAATGTAGGACCAATACATTTTCTTAACCCAATGTGCTTGACTTAGCTGCATAGAGTAACTTGCACCACATCTTACTGTTCCAACTAAAAACATGGCTTGGGTTTTATTCTCAGTTGCTGCAACAAAACCAAACATCTCAACCAGAAGCAAGCAACTGAAGCTGAGCAATATGACACCATAGGAACATAATAAAATCAGCTGTCATGTAAAAAACAAAAACAAGGGGTGCCCGGGTGACTCAGTCAGTTAAGCAGCCTATTCTTCGTCTTTCCGCTCAGGTCATGAACTCAGGGTTGTGAGATCAAAATTGAGTTGGGTTCCATGCTCAGTGGGGAGTCTGGGATTCTCTCCACTCTTCCCCTCCTTCTCCCTCTGCTACTCCCCCTGCTCATATACTCTTCCTATAAATAAATGAAATATTAAAAAATCAATAAATTAAAATAAATTAAAAACAAAATGAAACAAAACAAACAAGAAAACAAAAAACTACCATAAGACAGAGGTCAGAGACACCACAGGTTTATAGCCTATGTTAACCTTCTATGACATAGATTTTTGCATCATCTCTTGGTATTATCATAGTTCTTTCAAGATTTAGTAACTAGAAGGAACAATTTATCTCTCCTTGAAAGGACATCTAATAGAAACATGTAAGACAGATGAGCTCTTCTTACTATTTATCTAGTAAATGGGTATTTCATTAACTAAGGTTTAATCTAGCATTTAGAGCTTTTGTCTTTGTCTTTTATCTTTACAGAGCTTAGAATTTTCTAGGTGTAAGTGTATTTACCAATGCAAGGAAATATATAATCATGGTACATACTATGGATACTCAGAAAATAGCACATCTTGAGCTGGGAGCCACCAGCAAAAACAACCAATGGGTGGCTAATTAGTAGGCACTAAGGAAACAGAACTCTTCACATTCCTTTCTTAGGGGGCTTGAGGAAGAAGATTCCATTCAAAACAGAAAATGGTGGAGAAGTTTTGAACAAGTACTTCATTTCCTTGATTCTAAGATACATTCTTCCTATATTAATATTCCTGAAATTGGGATACCTCTTTCCATAGGCACATGCATTTGATATAGAAACTTTTCCCTGATGACATTATTAAATTGATAGTGCATCTTAAAATTTATAGCATCTTAGAATCAAGGAAATCTTTTTTTAAATAAGAGTATAAAACAGAATTTGTGTGGGGATTTGTGAGGACACAGCAAACACTGGACAGGTCAGGTCCATAGTCAGGTTGATGAGTGTATCTTCTGACTTCCTTCCCCGTTCTATCCTTCAACTAAAAGTCTAGCTTATGTGATTGTAATAAAGCATTCCTGACAATGCCTCCTCACAACCATGTACTTATGATGAGTTCCATCTCACATATAGAGGATCATGCATAAAAGATATGAAGGATTGTGAGCAATGCCCAGGAATAAAAAGCCAAAAGCATAATGTCAGAGGGAATAATTACCTCTACCATCCCCACCTCCTATTCATGTGATCAATTGTCAATCCACCTTACTACAAGTGATGTAAGCCTTTTTCCCTCTTATTTCAGTCAAGAGAGAGTCACGGAAGCAAATATCAGCTCAAATGCTGATATTACAGTGACGAACAGAATGCTGCTTTAGAGAGGAAAATGATGCAGAGAGAAAGAGCAAGTCTCAAGATACAAGGACTTGGATTTTAACTCTGGCTTCTTCATTTGGGTCTAATATAAATGAAATGACTTAACCTTGCCTTGACTTCTTTTGATTGTCCCTACCCAATAACATCCACCAGAGAATAATAAAACATTGACTCACTTCCCAGGGATGTTTTAAGCAGCAATGACTAATATTTTCAAACACTTTTCACTGCCATTATTAAAGTCTGGGATTTCAAAATCAAAATAGCTTAATTTTCTTTAAGTTACTTGCTTCAGAAAAAGCAGAATACTCTCAGATTTAATAAAGAAATTCATTAGAGACCAAAGCTGAATTTGAAATTATTGGGGGGTTTGAAAGGGCAGAACAGAGTATATAGAAGAAGAAATAGCCACAGAAGCCAAGTTTGAAAGTTCATATGAGTGATACACCATCAACTATGAGCTACTTTAAGCAATAATCCTCCTTTCAAGTGTAAACCTTCTTAACCACCCTCCATAGTCCACTCTGAATGTGTGGGATGGTAGAATTCACAGATCCAAAGCTTAGGAGCTGCCGAAATCTGATAAACAGGACTTTTATTGTGAGACTGTGCCAAGATCTGTTTTTTAAAAACTTAAAGTAAAGGGCAAATAACTATAAAGAGCAGCCAATTATCTTGTGACCACTTTGAAACCATTAACATAAATATAGAATCTTTCCCTAAGGAAAAATGTGGGAAGCAATCATGATTAGATGGTTTCCCTATGGGAAAACACCTTAACTTTTTCAATTAAGCAACCATTGGTAGATCAATATCAGATTCAATCACGAAAACACTTCTGTATTCAACTGAGAGTGACCTTGGCAAAATCAATCTTATTTAAGGTGAAGAGGAAAGTTTGAAAGTTCAAGGCACACATAAAGTTTCTTTCTTCTTAATTACCAACCTGATTATTACTTACCCGGTATTTTTAAAGCTACCCTATCAGATAGATGTCAGCTTACTAGAAGACTTTCTATTTGCTATGATATAAAATTAGAAGCTATTGCTTGAAGCACCGTCATGGTCTTCCAACAGCTCTTCCCTCATCCTTGCACAACTCTCCCCTCAATATTTATGCAAGAGTCAAAAATACATCTGCCTCCTTTCCCTCTCTCAATCTCTCTGTCTTTCTCTGTTTGTCCCTCACTACATATACACATACACTTAACTCATGCTTTCCCATACTCAATGCTTAATAAATGTTGGTAGACGCACTGAAAAATTCTATTTTCCCACACATAAGGAACTTCTTTCTCTATTTTATCAGAACATAATTTAAAAATAGTGAAAACATTCATTAAAGGAATTAAAATATTACACTAGAAACTACTCATTTAATGTAAAAGAAAGTGGTAAAGGAGAAACAGGAAAGACATGAGATATACAGAAAACAAAAAGTAAAATAGCAAACAAATCTAACTATATCAATAATAGCATTAAGTGTAAATGAATTAAACAACTCAATGAAAGTCAGAGATTGTCAGATTGGATAAAAAACAAGATCCATCTATTTGCTCTGCAGGAGACACACTGCAGATTCAAAGATACAAAAGATTGAAAGTAAAAGGATGGGAAAAAAAATGCGATGCAAAGAACAACCACAAGAAAGCTTGAGCAGATATATTAGTATCAGCCAAAACAGACTTTAAAACAGCAACACAAAAGTTACTAGAGACTGAGAAAGACATTTTATTATGATAAAATGGTCAATCCATCAGAAACATATAACAATTATATGGGGCGCCTGGGTGGCTCAGTCATTAAGCGTCTGCCTTTGGCTCAGGTCATGATCCCAGGGTTCTGGGATCAAGCCCCACATGGGGCTCCCTGCTCAGTGGGGAGCCTGCTTCTCCCTCTCTCTGCTCCCCCCCTTTGCTCCTATTCTCTCTTGCCATCTCTCAAATAAATAAATAAAATCTTTAAATTAAAAAAAAGAAACATATAACAATTATAAACATATGCATTTAACAACTAAGCTCCCAAAATACATAAAGCAAAAAGTGACAGAATTAAAAGGGGGAACAAATGACTCAACAATAATAATTGCGATTTCTTTCTAAAAGGATAGAAAAACTAGAGAGAAGATCAAAAAGGAAATAGAAGAACTGAACAACATTATAAAACTAGACTTAACAGAGATCTATAGAATGCTTTAACCAAGAACTGTAGAATACACATTCTTCCCAATCACACATGAAAATTTCTCCAGGTTCCACCATATGCTAGATGATAAAAGAAGCTCAATAAATTTAAAAAGATTGAAATCATACCAAGTGTGTCTGCCAACCATAATGGAATAAATTAGAAATCAGTAACAGAAAGAAATTTAGAATGTTTGCAAATACGTACAAATTAAATAACACCTTCTGAAATAACCAGTGGGTCAAAGAAGAAATCATGAGAGAAATTCAAAAATTCTTAAGATGAATGAAAATAAAAGCACAACATATTAAAACTTATGATATGCAAATAAAGCAATGCCTGGAGAGAAATTTAGAGTTGAAAATGCCCATATTAAAAAAGGGGGTAGGCGCCTGGGTGGCTCAGTCGGTTAAGCATCTGCCTTCGGCTCAGTCATGATCCTGGTGGGGTCTTGGGATCAAGTCCTGCATCAGACTCCCTGCTCAGCGGGAAGTCGGCTTCTCCCTCTACTCCTCCCTCCTTCTCGTGATCTTGATCTCTCTCTCTCTCTCAAATAAATAAAAATCTAAAAAGAAAAAAAAAGGGACACCTGGGTGGCTCAGTTGGTTAGGCATCTGCCTTTGGCTCGGGTCATGATCCCGGGGTTCTGGGATCAAGTCCTGCATCAGCAGGGAGCCTGCTTCTCCTTCTGCCTTCTGCCCCCCCACTTGTACTCTCTCTCTGACAAATAAATAAATAAATCTTAAAAAATAAATAAAAAAGAAAAAGAAAAAAAGATCTAAAATCAGTAACTTAACTGTCATCTCAAGATACTGAAAAAGTAGAGTAAGTTAAGCCAAAGCATGAAAAAGGAAGGAAATGAAAATGATAAGCATAGACTGGAAATTAATGAAATAGGAAATAAAAAGAAAAGAAAAAATTAATGAAACTGAAAGTTGGTCCTCTGAAAAGATAAACAATGTTAACAAAATTTTAGCTATACTAACCAAGAAAAAATGAGAGAAGACTCAAATTACTAAAATCAGAAATGAGAGAGAAGACATCACTACTGACCTCACAAAATTCAAAAGGCTTATAAAGAATACTGTGAACCCATACCAACAAATCAGATAACTTAGATGAAATGGACAAATTCTTAGAAAGACACAAACTACTAAAGCTGACTCAAAAAAAAAAAAGAAAAAGAAAAACAAATTCTAAATAGACCTATAGAAAGTAAAGAGATAGCATTAATGATTCTAAAACTTCCCACAAAGAAAAACCCGGACACAGCTGGTTTCACTGGTGAATTCCACTAAAGATTTAAAAACAAACAAACAAACAAAAAATACTAATAGCAATTCTTCACAAACTCTTCCAAAAAAGAAAAAAAGAAAGAAGGAAACACTTCCCAACTAATTCTACAAGGCCAATATCATCCTGATAACAGAACCTGACAAGAAAAAGCAAACTACAGGCCAATATATCCTATTTACATTGTCCCAAAAACCCTCAACAAAAGAGTATCAAACCAAATCCAGCAATATATAAAAATATTATATACCATGACCAAGAAGAATTTATCCCAGGAATGCAAGATTGGTTTAACATTCAAAAATAAGTTAATACTTCATATCAATTTAAAAAAGGACAAAAGCCACACGGTCATCTCAATAGATGCAGACTATGCATTTAACAAAATCTAACACACTTTCCATGATGAAAAAATAATCAACAAACAGCATAGAAGGAATTTCTTCAGCTTGATAAAAGGCATCTATAAAAAGAAAAAAAAATAGCTAACATTATACTTAAAGGTAAAAGACTGAATATTTTCCCCCTAAAATCAGAAATAAGAAAAGAATTTCTGCTCTTACTGCTTCTATTCAGTTTGGTACTGGAGGTTCTAGCCAGGGCAATTAGGCAAGCAAAAGAAATAAAAGGCATAGAGATCAGAGCAAAAGAAGTAAAACAATCTCTAACCTGCAATAAAATTATCTCAAATATAAAAAATCCTAAGAAATCTAAAAAACTATTAATGAGTTTATAATGTTACATGATACAAAATCAATATATGAAAAATAATGTTTTTATACATTAACAAAGAGCAATTGAAAATGAAGTTAAGAAAACAATTCCATTTATAATAGCAATAAAAAGAATAAAATACTTAGGAATAAATGTAACAAAAGAAGTGTAAAACCTGTACTCTGAAAATTACAAAACACAGTTGAAGAAATTTAAAAGATCTAAATAAATTCAAAGACATCCATGTTCATAGATGGAAAGACTTAATATCTTTGAGATGGCAATATTCCCCAATTGATCGAAAGAATCAACACAATCTCTGTCAAAATCCCATCTGATTCTTTGTACAATTTGATAAGTGCATCCTCAAATTCATATGAAAATACAAAACACTCATTCCTGTCAAGACAATCTTGAAAAAGAACAATATAGGAGGACTCACACTTCCCAATTTCAAAACTTACTACAAGGCTACAGTAATCAAGACAATTTGGTACTAGTATAAGAACAGACAGATACATCAATGGAATAAAATTAATAAGATAAAATAAAAATAATTAATAAAATGAATAATTAAATTTAATACTTTTAATAAAATCATTAAAAGTCTGTTTTCACATTTATGGCCAGTTGATTTTCAACAAGGGTGCCAAAACAATTCAATGGGGAAAAATGTATTTTTCAAGAAATAGTGCTAGGGTAACTATATATCCACATGCAAAAGAATGAAATTGAACCTCTTCCTTACACTATACCCAAAAATTAACTCCAAAAGAATAGTAGACCTAAATATAAGAGCTAAAACTATAGAGGTCCTAGAAGAAACCACAGTATTAAATCTTAGTGACCAGGGGCAAGGCAAAGTTTTCTTAGACACACCAAAAGCAAAAGTGACTGTTGTAAAAAATAAATCAGACTTCAACAAAATCAAAACCAACTGTGCTCTGAAGGACATCTTCAAAAGACAGTCCACAGAACGGCAGAATATTTTTGCAAATCACAGATCTGACAAAAGACTTGTACTTAGAATATATAAAGAACTTTCTATTAATAATAAAAAGACAACCCAGTTTTAAGATGGAAAAAGAATCTGAGTAGATATTTCTCCAAGGAAGACATAGAAATGGTAAATATGCACATGAAAAGATGCTTAACATCATTAGTTGGAGAAATCAAAATCACAAAGACATACCACTTCACACCCACTAGAATAAGGTATAATTAAAAAGATGACAAGTGATGGTGAGGATGTGGGAAATTACTAGTAAAAATATAGAATGGAACAGTCGCTTTGGGAAACAGTTTGACAGTCTCTCAAAATATTATACATAGAGTTATGATATGGCCCAGGAATTCTACTCATCAGCATATACACTAGAGAGATGAAAACATAGTCCATGCAAAATCTTATAGAAAAATGTCATAGTAACATTATTTGTAACAGCCAAAAGGTAGAAATAACCCAAACATTCATGAACTGATCAAGGAATAAACAAAATGGGGTATATATCCATACAATGTCGTATTGTTTGCCCTTAAAAAGTCACAATATACTGATACAAGCTACAACACAGATAAACCTTAGAAGTATTATGCTAAGTACAAGAAGCTAGATACAAAAAGGTTATATATTATTCTATTCATCGGAAATGTCCAGAATAGGAAAATCCATACAGACAGAAAATAGGTTAGTGGTTACCATGGGGCTGGGAGGTTTGGGAGGAAATGCAGTATGATGGCTGATGGGTACAGGGTTTGTTTGAAGGATTATGAAAATATCGAAAAATGGACCATAGTGAGTTTCACAACTCTGTGAATATACTAAAAACCAATGAGTAATACAGTTTAAATTTGTGAATTATTAGACACATGAATGGTACCTTCATAAAGCTGTGTGTGTGGAAGAGAACTTAACAACGGCTTTCAGATCATTGTCCAAATTGTTGCGCCAGTCTTTCAAGCCCCTCCCTGCTCCAAATCACGTGTCACACGACCTCATTCTCCCTTCAAAATTATTTCCAACTGTATTAGTTAGCTATGGCTCTGTAACAAATTACCCCCAAATTTAGCAACTTAAAACAACAAACGTTAGTTATTTCATAGTTTCTGTGGGTCAGGGATCTGGGTGAAGCTTCGCTCTGTCCTCTGGCTTGGCCTCTTAGTGTTTGCCAGGGTTATCCTCATCTCAAGGTCTGACTCAGGAAGGACTACTTCCCTCTCACTCACTTGGCTCTTGAGTGCCTCAGATCCTCCGTGGCTGTTGAACCGAGACATCCCATCAGTTCCCTGCCGCACCGGCCTCTCTCCAGGGCAGCCCATCACATGTGAGCTAGCCTCCTTTAGAGAATTCGATGGTGCAACAGAGGGAGCAGGATGAAAGTCACAGTCTCTTTGTAACCTAATCTTGGAAATGGCATCCCATCACCTTTGCTGTAATCTGTTCCTCACAAGGGAGTCACTAGCCCCAGGCCATGCATAAGGGCATGAATCCCAGGAGGAATCAGATGGGGCCTTCTCAGAGGCTGCCTGCCACAGCACCTTACACCATCTGATCCCAATGGGTAAGTTTGCTCCCATCTTATAAGCATGGTTCAAGCATTCCTGCCCAGTACCTTTATACTTCAGTCATGTTATCCCTTCACCTAACTCCTTCGCTAATTCAAAGTCAGACCATTATTCAAGGTGAGCTCAAATTCTATGTGTTCCATGAAACTTTCCCTGATTACCCTTCATTATTCTCAATCCTTCATATCTTATAATTACACTACATAATTTGCCCTTAATTATCTCCCGCCTTGTCTCATTATTCAAAGTATGTCTCTTCTGACAGCAAAAGCTTCACCTGAGAATTTATTAGAAATATAGACTTTCAGGCCTCACCCCAGAGCTACTGAATCAAAATCTGCATTTTAGCAAAATTCTCAGTGATTTTCATGCACATAAAAGTTTGGGAAACACCATGGGATTTTACCATTCATTACCGTAGGTAGACCCGTGTATGTCTCATATCCCCAACTAGGTTATAAGCACTTGGACAACTAGTACCATTTCTTGTTATTTCTTTTGCTCTTATACACACACACACACACAAGCATATTAAACAGTCTAGTGCTGAACACATACTAAAACACAAATTAAACCTGCTAGAGAGAAACACCACTATGAACTGGCTAAATTTTAAAAGATTAGAATACATAAATGAATCGAAAGACCTAAATTGTAATCTCAACTCCACTACTCATCAGTTTGTGTGACTTTGGGCAAGTCACTTAATCACTCTGCCTTTCCATTTCTTTATCTGAAAAATGAGGTGACTACCATGGAATCTCTATTTTTCAACTTATTTTTAAATATCTGTTAATCTGCAATAAAATCTGAATGAATATAATTTAATATTGCTTAAGGAATAAGAAAACATGCCAGACTTTTTTAGTGCCTTACTGTCATCACCATGAACATTAGTATTAACTGCACTGTAGATGTGGGAAAATGTTGCTTAGTCTAGGATTGTTTAGGAAAAACCATGTAATTGTAGGTCCTATATTTCATTCCTCTTATAACTTGGGCCATGCCAAATATTTACTCAATTGAAGAAATAAATTGTTACAGAAGCTTAAAATGAGTTCTTGGCTGGAGAACAAGAGACTAGTGAGGAGAACAAATGGACTCTCCCCTATTTTACACCCTGGGAATCTCCCCTACACTCAGAAAAGAAGCTTCAGGCACTAGCTATAAAAATCAGATTAGAGATAAGAACTTTGTCTTCAAAAAAAAGAACAATCATGAATTTCCACCAGGACTCCAGCATCATGTGCTGTACAGAGAGAAGGGGGTTCGTTATCTGGAGCTACAGCAGTAGGCTGAGTAAGAGTGGACACAAAAACAGTTTTGTTCTTTCTTTTTTTTTTTTTTTAAATGTTTGGGAGCCCGATGCGGGACTCGATCCCAGGACCCTGGGATCATGACCTGAGCCGAAGGCAGACGCTTAACCATCTGAGCCACCCAGGCGCCCCTTGTTCTTTCTTTTTAAGGCTCTCAGTTGAATTTCTTCTTCTACCTCTAAGGTCCAATCCCACCTGCAGAGTTTAAATTGGCATTTCCCTGAGGACCTGGACTCCAATTACATCTTATCTCTCAATCTCTCAATCTCTTCAAGTTCAAGGCCTCCACCTACTCTCCAAGAATAAAGGGCTGCCCTTCTCCTGTCCACTTCCCCCAGCTTTTGTCCTCCTCTCTTATCCTGGAGAGGGTGCCAATTCCCCAGCAGGATCCGTTTACTTTACACATTTCTCTACGCTCTTTATTGTTAGAACAAGCCCTGGGTGTGGAAAATCGACCTCACAGTGATAACAAGGCTTGTGGGCAGGACTGCTGAGAGCTGTGCTTTGGGCTGAAGAAGCTGTTACGGGGCCAGTGTGCTCCCACACTTACTGGTCTGCATTCATCACAGCTTTTACTTCCTGTAGGACTGCTCCAAGGACAGCACCCAGCTACCTACCTTTAAATTTATGAGAAGAAGAATGATGGCAGTGATGATGACAATAACTCTAATAACACTAGTAATTGATGCTCTTGGGTGCCTCTGAACAGAAGCATATTTTTGGTTTCTGTCCTCAGGCTCCAAAGTGGTTCACATGGCGCAAATTGGTTAAGTGTGCTCAGCATTTTGGCATTTTTATTTTGGCCAATTTTGGAGACATTGGAACACAGGACATCTGCAAGCTCTTCCAGGTCTGCATTCTCCAGAAGCCAGCTGGTCACTATTAAGCTTCCCACTTCCTACATAGTCCTGCTAGATCCTCAAGATGATAAGAGTAATAGCTACTATTTATATAGTGCCAGCCACTATTCTAAATGCTTTGCATGTATTAACTATTTTAATCTTCACAATAAACCTATGAGGCAGGTACTATTATTATCCTTATTTTAAAGATACAAAAACAGACGCATAAAGATTAAATGATTTGCTAAAGGCAACCTGAATAATAAGGAAATAGGGTTGGGATTCAAACCCAGGCATCCAGCTTCAGCTTAAGGCCTGCAGATGTGAAATAGTTCAGAATCCCCCAGCATCAGACACTTGGTAAACCGTAAAACAAACAAACAAACAAAAACCTTGTAGCAACTAATAACAGTAATTTAGCAATCATCTACTTGATCTGGATCAGTGTCTCAAGAGCCACTATGGATGAAACAGGAAGGCCAAGAAGACAATGCTCTGGGCTCCATCCCTGCTTCAATCGAGTAAACTGCTTTTTGTCTGTGTGATACACATGTCAGATTTCATTTGGTGCCCCAAAAAAGGGTTCTTGTGATTTAAAATGGGGTATCAAAAATCACTGGTCTAGGCCACCTTTTTCATGTAAGTAAGAAAGGTAACCCTAAATAATTAAGAAACTTCTCCAGAATCACAAAATAGGTCCCTACCAACTGCTTCTAAAGCCCCAGGTTTCTAGACTCCTTTCTTAGAGTCAAAATGGACTAATCAACCTGATGGACTTAAACCCACTAAAATTAATATAAAATTAGTATAGATTAGCCAAATAGCCATCAGAAAACTGAAGATCAGATGAAGAAATCAGGGCAGCATTTGAAATGTGACATTCATAGTGATACCAAACAGAAAGGAAGGCTGTGTCTCAATGGCTGTGTCTACCCTACATTATCTGTGAAGTCAAGATCCATGACTATCTCCTCCAGAAGCTGTAGCATTACCAAAAATCAGGAAAAAAGCCCAACCAGCCTGTGTTGAAGTGGAAAGATGACTAGCATTGGAGTTGGAGGACACGAATATGAACTCTAGCTATACCACTTCCTACCTGGGTAATGACGCTAGTGATTAGACAAGCCACTAAAATGAGGCTTTCATGAGACTATATATGTCAGTAAGCCTACCTACCATAAAGATGTTTGATAAATGTAAACATCTTTTAGATTGCAAACTTTAAATCGCAGCTTGGTTTTACTGGCTTGAACTTGTGAAATAGAAGAGATCTGCTAATACATCTATTATGCCATGATGTTGGGAGGAGGGTTGACCACATCAAGGAGGAGAAGAGGCCAGAACTCCCAGGAAATTTCCCTGAGCTACCCCTCTTGCCTTGAACTTCTGTGGGCATGATGATTATTTTTTATTTTTTTTTCCTAAAAAAATAAAGAGGAAATTCTTCAGTGTTTGAGCACTGATGAGCTTACCAAGTAGATGCTGTGACCATCGTCAGCATGATCCTGTGAATGACTCAAATGCATCATCCAGGCACTACCCAGAGGTCACCAGAGGTTTAAGGTTAATGGGCACCTTGGCACACAAGTCAGTGCTGTTGATACTACATACTTTTCTTGCTCACCTCTGCCACTGGTTAGTAAGTAAAGAGGGAGCTGTGTGTCAGCCTAAGGGCAGACTGCAGCCAAAAGGCACTAGAACACCAAAGTAGTGCCATCATCAAGGAAGTGGTTTCATTGCAAATCAGGCCAATATGTGTCTGCCCTCTGTGCCAGAATGGGAGTTCTTAGAAGGAACAAGTGATAAAATATGAAAGTCCCTATTCAATCATCCTGAATTTTCATCATTCATTTTGTTAACAAATGGATCAAGTGTTGACTTAGTCTGTTCAGGCTGATATAACAAACTACCATAGATGGGGTGGCTTGTAAACAACAAAAATTTATTTCTCACACTTTTGGAGACTGGAAGTCCAAGATCAGGGTGCCAACATGATTAAGAGCTGGTGAGGGTCCTCTTCTAGGTTGCAGACTGCATACTTCTCAGGGTATGCTCACATGATAGAATGAGGATGGAATAAAGATACTTCCAAGCAAACATAATGCTGAGTATTATACTCTAACAATTGCTGATTAAAGGGTGTATTTCAAGAAAAGGGAAAAGGATCCAGGAAGAAAATGTGAAATGTAAGAAGAAATGATGAGCAAAGAAAATGGTAAATACATGACAAAATTTTAATGCAAGCTGTAAAAAATGGTAATAGTAATGAGGGAAGGGTGGTAAAAATCAATATTTAGTACTAAAATACTGGACAATATACCAGGCTATGATTGGCAATTGGTGTTCAAGCTTTCTAACTTCTTTGTATTGTTAGGGAGGAATATCTGAGGTCTACCTTTCTTTGGCAATAGTGTATAGGAGCTTTGCTTATTAAAATGGCTTGTTGGAGGCAGTGGGGAAATGCTACACAGAAAAATACCCCACACTGATAAGCTGATCAAAGTAGGAAAAGAGGACATTGATGGAAAGGAATTTTAAAGTGAGGAAAGAAATAAGAATAACTTCCATTCGCAAAAGTTCACTTAATAAAAGAATCCTCAGAAAAGAATAGTTCAGGACATCAGCAAGATGGCAAAATAGAGGTTTCCAGCTCCTATCCCCCACAGAAATAATGATTTGGCAGCTATCCACAGACAAAAGTATCTTTGTGGGAGCTTTGGAATCTAGATGGGAGACTGTGAAACCTTGGTGGAGCCAAGACTGAGGAGGGCTGCTTTGAGAAAGCAGGCATGTGCCTCAATGTCAGGCTTGCTAACTATCATCCCAATTATGGACCAGAAGTAGCTCCATTCCTCAGTTTACTTGGTTCCAGCCCCACTCTGCTATGGTCCAGGAGCAGTCCTACACCCCTGGTAATAGGCCTGCAATCTACAGACCCAACTGTAGGCCCAGAAAGAGCCCCAAGCCAAAGTTAGTAGAAGGAAGGAAATAATAAAAATTAGAACAGGAAAAAAAGTCAAACAGAAACACAACAGAAAAAAAACCTATAAAATAAAGAGCTGGTTTTTGAAAAATAAAATTGACAAACCCTTACAACAGAGGCCTCAGAAATAAAAAGGATCATAAAGTACTATTATGAACAATTATACTCCCAACAAATTGGATAATTTGGATGAATGGATAAATTCCTAGAAACATACAACTTACCAAAACAGAATCAAGAAGAAATAGAAAGCCTGTATAGACCAATAACAAATAAGAAGATTAAATTAGTAATCAAAAACCTCCCAACCAACAAATCCCAAAACCAGATGACTGCAGAGGTAAATTCTTTTTTACCTCCCATAGGTAAATTCTATCAAACATTCAAAAAATAATTAATAGCAATACTTTTCAAACTCTTCCAAAAAACAGAAGAAGGAGGAACACTTCCAAATTCATTTTATTAGGGCAGGATCACCCTAATACCAAAATCAGACAAAGACACCATAAGAAAAAGAAAAAAACAAACTGTAAGTCAATATAGTTGGAATATAGATGCAAACATAGATGCAACATAGATGCAAAAATCCTCATTAAAACACTGGCAAACCAAATTCACTAGCATATTAATAGGATCATACACCATGACGAAGTAGGATTTATCCCTGAGATGCAAAGATGGTTCAACATATGCAAATCAATCAATGTGATATACAATATTCATAGAATGTAAGATTAAAAACCACATGATCATCTTAATAGATGTAGAGAAAGATTCTGACAAGAGTCAACATCCAGGGATGCCCAGGTGGCTCAGTCGGTTGGGCATCTGCCTTTCGCTCAGGTCATGATCCCAGGGTTCTGGGATTAAGTCCCTCATCAGACTCCTTGCACAGTGGGAAGCCTGCTTCTCCCTCTGCCTGCCGCTCCCCTTTCTTGTGCTCTCTCTCTCTGACAAATAAATAAATAAAATCTTAAAAAAAAAAAGACAACACCCAAACATGAAGAAAATAGGTACAGAAGGACCTCACTGCAACACAACAAAGAGCATATATATAGAAAGCCCACAGTTAACATCATAATCAATGGGGAAAACTGAAAGCTTTTCCTCTAACACCCATTACAAGGCAAGAATGCTCACTCCCACCACTTCTATTCAACATAGTACTGGAAGTCCTAGCCAAAGCAAACAGACAAGAAAAGGAAAAATGAAAAGCATACAAAGTGGAAAGAAAGAAGTAAAATGATCTTTGTTTGCAGATGACATGGTCATATGTGTAGAAAACCCTAACTCAACAACAACAAAAACCTATTAGAACTTATAAATGAATTCTGTAAAGTTTCAGGATAGAAAATCAACATATAAAAATCAGTGGTATTTCTATACACTGATAATTAACTGAGAATGAAATTATGAAAACAATTCCATTTACAATAGGAACAAGAATAATAAAATACTTAGGAATAAAATTAACCAAAGAAGTGAAAGACTTGCATTATAATTATAACTGAACATTATAATACATTAATGAAGAAAATTAAAGAAACAGGTAAATGGAAAGACAACCTATGTTCACAGATTAGAAGAATTAATATTGTTAAAATGTCCACAATACCCAAAGTGATCTACAGATTCAATGTAATTTCTATCAAAATCACAATGGCAGTCTTTACAGAAATAGAAAAAACAATCCAAAAATTGATATGGAACCTCAAAGAGACCCCAAAGAGCTATGCAATCTTGAGCAAGAACAAAGCTTGAAGCATCACACTTCCTGATTTCAAAATATATTACCAAGTTAAAGTGATCAAAACGGTACAGTACTGGCATAAAAACAGACATACAGACCAATGGAATAGAATAGAGTCCAGAAATAAATCCATGCATTTATGTTCAAATGATCTTCTACAAGACTGCCAAGAACACACAACAGAGAAAGGAAAGTCTCTTCAATAAATAGTGCTGAGAAAATTGGATACCTATTTGCCAAAGAATGAAATCAAAACCTAACCTCACACCCTATACAAAAATCAACCTAGAATGGATTAAAGACTTAAATATAAGGCTTGAATCTGTAAAATTCCTAGAAGAAAATATAGGGGGAAACTTCTTGACATTGGTCTGGGCAATAATAGTTTGGATATAACATGAAAAGCACAGGAAACAAAAGCAAGAATAGACAACTGGAATTGCATCAAGCTAGAAAGCTTCTGCACAGCAAAGGAAACAACAGAGTGAAAATGCAACCTACAGAAAGAATAAAATATTTGCAAACCATATATATGATTACAAGGGGTTAAAATCCAAAATATGTAAGAAATTTATATAACTCAATAGCAAATAAATACAAAAATACATAAGGAAATAAACACAATTAAAAAGAGGCTAAGGACCTGAACATACATTTCTCAAAAGAAAACATACAAATGGCCAACAGGTATATGAAAAGGTGTTCAACATCACTAATCAACAGGGAAATACCAACCAAAACTATAATGAGATATCACCTCACACCTGTTAGAATGGCTACTGTCAAAAAGACAAAAAATAACAAGAGTTGGTGAGAATGTGGAAAAAAAAGGGAACCCTCATACACAGTGGAAATGTAAATTGGTGCAGCCATTATGGAAAACAGTATGGAGGGTCTTCAAAAATATAAAAATAAAACTACCATATGATCCAGCAATCCCACTTCATGGTATATACCTGAAGGAAATGAAATCAGTATCTTGAAGAGATATCCAAAAATGAATGTTAATTGCAGCATTATTCACAATAGCCAAGATATGGAAACAACCTAAGTGTCCACTGACAGACGGATAGAAAGAATATTATTCAGCCTTAAAAAATAAGGAAATTCTGCCTTTTGCAAAAATGTGGAAAAATCTGAAGGACGTGATACTAAGTGAAATAAGCCAGACACAGAAAGACAAATATATGATCTCATGTATATGTAGAATCTCAAAGTGCCAAACTCATAGAAGCCAAGAGCAGAATGGTGTGTGTATCAGGGATTAGAAAGTGGAGGAAATGGGGAGATGTCAGTCAAAGGGTACAAATTTACAGCTGTACCAGATGAATAGGTTCAGAAGAGCTATTATTAATAGCATAATGAGAGTTAACAATGCTGTATTGTATACCTGAAATCTGCCAAGAGCATAGCTCTTACCACAGAAACAATCAATAGAAAAATGGTAACCGTGTAAAGTGATATATGCTAACTAGCTTGATTGTGATGATCACTTCACAACATATATGTATATCAAAACATCCAGCTATATACCTTAAAAATATACCGTTTCTATTTATCAGATATACTCCAATAAAGCTGGGGAAAAAAGAATAATTCATCCAATTCCTCAAAAGTAAAATAGTAACCTCTATCCTAGCCCAGAGAATTGACATCATAAACCTTAATGCCAACCCAGATCTCATCTACCCTCTCACAATTAGACATATGTATATGGATGAGGATGGTTGCTTATATGGTTTTTATCTCCCAAACTCTCATCAAAGCTATGTGAATCTCTCTAAGCACTAGAAACCTCCTGTGAATTGGGCTTCCCACACTGGGGTAGGAGAGGAGGCAATTTCCTGGGAAAGTGAGCTCTGACACCCAAACTGAGACATTCTGGGCTTTTACAAACTATCAAATCTGATAAAAATGGTTTTACCCATGCAGACCTCTTTAAAAACAAACAGCTATGTAAATCACCTGCTCTCTTAACCAGACACAATCTAAGTAAACAAAAAATTATCAGACTGAAATCAGTTTAGTGTAATTATATTGTAGTTATATTCTGTATCTTAAAATTATATCCCTGGAAGATATTCCTCAAAATTCATAGAGGTGTCAACTTTGCATTGTATAGAATATCTAAGTTAAGGCATGAGCTTTGGGGTTGGACAGCCTGGATTTGAATATCAGCTTCACTACTTACTATCTAATCCTTAGCCTCAACTTCATCATCTATGAAGTAGACAATAACACCTGTCACATACGGCTGTTACAGAAAGTGAGATGAGCATATGGATTTCAGAAAGAAGCTGACAACAAGGAAGCAATCAGTGTTAGCTGAATTAATAACAGTAATGGAAGCAATATCAGTGTGACTAATCTGTACCAAGGGTTAATTTAAGTGTCACTAACAAGGGACTTTGGAATGCAGAAACACATAAAATGTTGGAGGCTGAAAGGACTTAAAGTTCACTCATACCAACTGTCATTTCCTAGATGAGGATTTGAGGCCCAGAGAGATTCAGGGACTTGTCCAAAGTCACACGGCCAGTGTAAGGGAACTCAAATCTGAACTTCAGCTTCAGGCACTGGTCTGACACTATTTCTTCTTTATCAGAGCTTCTTGTGTTTTCTTTTATCTTACCAGCAAATAACTTATGAGGCTAATATAATTAAAGTTGGAAGACTTTTCCTGAGCACTACTCTAGCAAATGGAAGGAACATGGTAACATGGAGTCTGGCCAAGGGAAAACCAAGTTTGGGAAAAAATGTGTTTGACCTCCTGGATGTAGTTCACCACACTGTGAAGCAAAGGAAAACAAAGAAGTCAACTATTTTAGGTGCATCTTGGTATCTTTTAGGCCTATTCATTCCGAGTATACTCAATCTCGTGGGCAAACAATCCTACCCTTTCAGTGATTATATTTTGTAAACAACAACAACAACAACAAAATCTGGAAACTTGCACTGACAATGAGATGAAATATTTAAAATGCATACACATTCTTCTTGAAAATCCAGGTCACAACATTTCACCTACCAACCATTTCTGCCATTGTACCTTTTTTTGACTGCCCTCCCCCCAATCTGGTAGATATTTCTGAAAAATATCATTTTGGGGCTGGCTTCATTCCTTTTGCTTTAGCTACCTTGGATCCCCATTTTCTTTACATTCGCTGTAAGTGACTGTCTCTTCTGTGCCATCACTAAATACCAGCTGAATGTCTCATAATATCACTCTGAGGGCTAACTAACGGAAAATCACGCTCATTATGACTGAGTCCCAACTGAGCATATCATTTTTCCAAATTGTTTTAAGGTACTGTTTTTTTGAATGGTTATCACTATTGTAGGTTGGATTGAGTAAAGAATTTTTCCATCCTAACTGTGGGAGCGCCTAGCACCTTCTCATTCACATCCAGAAGGACCTCTCCTCACCCCCAGTGCCTGAGAGTGCCACATTCTGCTAAGAGCATGAAGGCAAATTCAAAAACCATAGGGAAGCTTCTCAAATAGGGGTGACTGATCAGTGTATCTGGAATTGAGACATATTGCGTCATCTTTGCCCCAGCTCCATGTGGCAGGGGCCACTTCAAAAGGTAGCCTCCTTTGCTAGCCAAGCCCTTTGTAGTCATAAAACCCACAGTTAACAGCTGAAATCACCTAGTCTGACCCTCTCATGATACAAAAAGTTCTACGAAGGTTCAGAAAGGTGAAATTACTCATCAAAGGTAAACCCAGATCTCCTGACTTCTAACTCAGGGCTTTGACGTGGTGTCACTAAGTCTATGGCAACCCTTCCAGCTCTCACTTCTGCTCTGATGCCTCCACAAAATTCCAGGGGATTCCCTGAATCTCTTCTCCCTTCCCTGGACTCAACATGACTTCATTTTATATATGTTTTCATTATAGCCTTCTCTTAAGCATCCCCAAGTCTTAACTACATTAAAAACTGAGGTCTAACAAAATTATTAATATAAAATCACAGAATCACTGCCAAAGGGAGGATAATAATGATGACCAGACCTCCAGAGAAATGGAGAAGTGACCAAACCACTACTATTTTTACTTGCCTGTAATTATAAAAAGATTTGTATAAGTATAAATGAACACATGGTCACATGGACAGTGATTCAGAGCTTTCAGAAAACTCAGGGCACATTAAAAGGAACTAAATTCAAAAGATGTTGATCTCTTTCTTCTGCCACTAAGTTATATGTCCTGGGAGTGTTACTAAACCAATCGGGGCCTTGATTTTCTCATCTGTAAAATGAAGTATTTGACATGGGTGAAGGTGGTCAAAACATATAACTTCCATTTATAAAATAAGTCCTAGGAATGTAATGTATAACATGGTGACTATGATTAATAATACTGTATTGGATATTTGAAATTTGCTAAGGGAGTAGATCTCAAAAGCTCTTATCACAAGAAAAAAAATTTGTTAACTATGTGTGGTGATGAATGTTAGCCAGACCCACTGTGGTGATCATTTTACAATGTATACAAATATCAAATCATTATGTTATACAACTGAAACTAATACCATGTTATATGTCAATTAAATCTCAGTTTTAAAAAAGGGGGGGAAATGAGGTATTTGGACTACATGATTTCTAATTTCCCTTCTAGGACTAAATTCTATTCCATGTTCTAAACACTCAGTGTAAGGGATGATGTAAAGGGAAACTGGGAGGTTAAGAAAAGAGTCTGAGAATTAGGCAGGGTAGGTTAGAGGAAGAGAGAAGATAGTAAGTATTCCTTCAAATTTAATCGTCACCTTCGTTATAAGCCAAGAGGTTTTAGCTCTGGTCCATTCAGACTTACTCACTTCCCTTCTCTTCCACCATTTTACCTAGTGGAATGTAAAAGCTCAAGGGATGCCTATAAATATTGATGTAAATAGTGATAAGAGGTTAAATCTGCGGGTTCCTGGGTGGTTCAGTTGGTTAAGCACCCGCCTACAGCTCAGGTAGTGATCCCAGGGTCCTGGGATCGAGCCCCCCATCAGGCTCCCTGTTCAGTGGGGAGTCTGCTTCTCCTTCTCCCTCTGCCCCTCCCCCACTCATTCTCTCTCTCTTGCACACACTCTCTCTCTCAAATGAATAAATATTTAAAAAAAGAGGTTAAATCTGAAATCCATGCTTATTATGAATCAATTTAAGCAAACAATTAAGATGTTTCTTCTTAACATCCAGTGAGTCTTTTATTGATGGATCTAGTCACAAAAACTTAAAGTTTGGACATTAGAGAACTTAAATGGGAAACAGGTCTTTGTAGGGCGATACATGGGCTCTGGACCACAGAAGTGCTACACAGATAATAAGACAACTACCTAATATGGAAAGAAGCAGAAACAGGGTTTGGAATATGCTGCACACACCCTGGGCTTGCATTTTTTCTGAAGGCCTTAGTACCAGCTACCTTGGACTTTGGGCACTTGCTCGGCCTGCTCTGGGCTAAGTTTCTGGGATACAGTGATAGCAAATGAGGGGATTTAACATTGCCTCAAAGACCTTTCAGTTCTATTTTCCCCTGGGAGGCAGGGGCAGAAAAGCCTTTCTCTCAGCTCAATTCATGGGCCAGAAAAGAGTCCCAGGGTCCAACCAACTGATAATATCATAGTTTCTGAAGAACATCACGTGTTTTGAGGGTTACAAAATTATCAACTATAAAGAAAAAGGGAATATCTCTCTGATGTAATCATTCATTAAGCAACAACTAAGAGACTAAATTTCATGGATTTTTTTTTAAAGATTTTATTTATTCACTTGAGACACAGAGATACAGAGAGGGAGAGAGAGCATGAGCAGGGAGAGAGGCAGAGGGAGAGGGAGAAGCAGGCTCCCCACTGAGCCAGGAGCCTGATGTGGGGTTCGATCCCAGGACCCTGGGATCATGACCTGAGCCGAAGGCAGACGCTTAACCATCTGAGCCACCCTCAGGCACCCTAAATTTCATAGATTATCTGCAAAAATATTCACCTCTTTTAGAAGTCATTCAGCACAATCCTAAATCATTAAAAAAGAATTCCATATTAGTGCCTTCATGACTGCAAGAAACAGAAACAGAAATTCAATGGATCTAGCTAATGCAACAAAGGGGGGAGTGTTGTAATATGTGAAGGAGACTGCTCCTCACCTACCTAATCACCCATCTCTTCTTCCAGCATTAGGTAATAAATAATGATTGCTTTGCCCAAGACATACTTTTCCCCACTTTCTCAACTTCCTTTTCTGCTAGCTGTGGGCATGTGATAGCCATGTGATCCAGTTTTATCCAGTAAGATATAAGGGAAGTCTGCTAGGGAAGCTTCTGGGAAAATTTTCCTCTCCTGACAAATAGGGCAGATAAAGTTAGTGCCATCTCTCCCTCTTTGAACAAAGACAGATGTTTGGAGCTACAACATCCATCATGTAATTATGAGGGGTTAATGTATGGGAAAGAGAACTACAGAGATGCCACTCTGTCATCACGGAGCCCCTGAATCCATGCCCCCAGCCAACTACCTCCAGACTACCTGTTTTGAAGGCAAATAAAGCTTATTACTTCAGGTTTTTTCTTTCTCTTGCTGCTAAAACCATTCCTAACTAGTTAGGGAAATCTCATGAAACCCAAGGCCAATGTTGAAGCAACCTTGACTTAATCTCTTGATACTAACTGCATCCAATGGTCTAACCCAAATTCAAGTCCAGCCTCTCTTGACCTTGCTGGTTTTATTCCTATTTTGTGCATTTCACACATCTACTACTCATTTTTTATCTTGCTTCTGAAAAAAATTAAATAAAAAAGAATGTGCCATCTATATCTTTATGAAGAGACTGGATCATTTCTCATTTTGGAGGGAAACACTGGATTTCAATTTATTTTAATTAAATTGAGTATTAGGTAATATTTGTTTCTTTCTATGAAGAGTATCCCAAGCTAATTGAATTGGATGGCCCTGTGTTTAATCTGCTGCATACATTTCAAAGACCTGTAATTAGAATAACATTTTAAGAGCAATGAACAATATCACATACCATAAATTACTTGTACACTTCTTTACCAACAGTGTTAGTCATAGGTATGTATTGACTAACAAAGTTCATTAAAACTATCAACTCTGCCATGCTGTCATTCCTAATGTGGTTGTTGAGCTCCAGCACATAGAAATTGTCTTTACATATGAGTTTCTAGACAACACAGGCTCAGATACATAGAAAAGAAAGATATTTTTTCCATATCTATGAGTAAAGAGAAAACGGCTGCAAAAGGACAGGTCCAGAATTTCAGTATGTGCTAAGACAAGAGACGTCTGCTATCAAAATGATGAACTCTGGCGATTGTGACTACCTGGGTTTACCTTGCAGGTAAGCACTGCGTATAACTTCTATAATCTCTCCTTCATTCATGAAGAAATCAGGCACAGGACATAATGTGTCTGTGTTCCTATGTAAGCTAAGAAGGCTTTCAAGTAACAGAGAAGGCATCTGCTGATATACTACCACAAGCTTCCCCACAAACTTTAGCTTAATTTCATTATAAAATAGCTAACATTTATTAACATTTTCTACGTCTTATTCATTCTAAATCTCATACAAATCCTATAAGGAATGTACTACTGATAGTCTCATTTGACCAATGAAAAAACTGGAACTTAGAATGTCAAGGAACTTATCAAGGACACACAAGTAGAAAGTCTAGAACTTAGATTTAAACCTAAGGAGTTTGGCTTTGGAGTCAGGAATCTAAACCACTATGCCATGGAGCAAGCCATACATGTGTAAACATTTCTGCTGTTATCTCAAATCAGATTACTTCAGAGGGCAATTCAGAAGTGGGTATTTTCATAATAGGAAACAATCCTCTGGTCTTGACCTCCTAGCCATGGGGTGCCCAAACTTCAGACACAGAGCTAAATGTTCTGACTATCCACCTGCACAGATGAAAGCAGGAGCTAATATGGGATTCCTGGAAGGGCTGCCAAAGGCTTTGCGTTCACCCTGAGTATTTTGCATGCCTATAAGTTTCTATTAGCACTTGACCTAAGGTACAACAGATGGCTAAAATCATGGGAACGCATGGGTAGAAGATGAGCTACCCCCAGTTGTTCTTTTGCAACAAGGATCCAACAAGATACCAGATTACTCACCATCTGATTCTTCTGAAGGGAATAAGCTCTTCATGGGTGATGAGAAGGTCACAAAAACTTCCCAATCTGTAGGCTGTAAACTGCTATATCCCCTCTATCTTAAGGGTTCTTACTCCCCAGCTTAAAATGTAACTGTCCCTTACCAGATAACTCAGCAATTCTATCTGAAATGTGTCACTTGATGTGAATGAGTCTATCAGATCCTTTCATGAAAGCTATATTTGATAAAGGAGAAAAGGAGGGAAATAGTATTTCTATGTGGAGAAAACAAGGAAGCAGACAATCTTAGACTGCTTTACAATTCAAGCTAAGATCAGCCCTGGTCACGGGAGACTAATAGGCCTGAGGAGTTACCAGGACACAAGATTTTCAGTGCTAAAATTAGCCACTGCAAATTAGGATAATCATATCATGGGGAACCAATCATAGGATTGGTCATCCTGTCACTGATCCAAGTCTGTCCATCTATCTAATACTCAGGAAAACTCCTCATTATCAATATTCTGAAACTCTCCCTTATGGGTTAATGGATAAACAAACTATGGAACATCCATAAAACAGAATACCACCAGTAATAAAAAGGAACAGATTACTGATGCATGCAACAACTCAAATGAATCTCAAAGGCATTATGCTGAGTGAAAGAAGCCAGTTTCAAAAGACTACATAAACCCATTTAAAGGACATCCTTTAAAAAAAAAAATAGTGATAGGGCACCTGGGTGGCTCAGTCAGTTAAGTGTCTGCCTTCAGCTCATGGTCATGATCTCAGGGTCCTGGGATCAAGTCCCGCATCAAGCTCTCTGCTAAGTGGGGGGGTCTGCTTCTCCCTCTCACTCTCCCTTTGTGTTCTCTCTTTCTCTCTCTCAAATAAATAAATAAAAATCTTAAAAAAAATAGTGATAGATAACAGGTCAGTGGTTGTCAGGGGACAGGAAGGAGGAGAGTACATGAATATAAAATGATGACATGAGAAAGTTTTTCAAGGTAATATACAAATATATACATGCATTAAAATTCATAGAATTTTACACCTAAGAAAAAAGTCACTTTTACTGTGTGATAACTTTTAAAATAAAATAAATTCATTCATGAAGAATGTTCATGAAAAGAAAAAGTTTATCCACATATCCATCTATGGCATAGGACACAAAATACTTAACTGCACAAGAAGTTAGGAAATATGAGCTCTTGACCCAGTTCTTTTTAACTTGATACATGCACTTTATTTTTGTTTCAACTAATCAACATATAATGTATTATTGGTTTCAGAGGTACCGGGCTGTGATTCATCAGTCTTATATAATACCCAGTGCTCAATTGGGTATTCATCATATGCACATCACATGCACTCCTTAATGTCCATCACATGCCCTCCTTAATGCCCATCACATGCCCTCCTTAATGCCCATCACCCAGTTACCCCATCCCTTCACTACCCTCCCCTCCAGCAACCCTCAGTTTGTTTCCTAGGATTAAGAGTCTCTTATGGTTTGTCTCCCTCACTGGTTTCATCTTGTTTTATTTTTTCCTCTCTTCCCCTGTGATCCTCTCTGTTTTGTTTCTTAAATTCCACATATCAGTGAGATCATATAATTGTATTTCTCTGATTGACTTATTTCACTTAGCATAATACCCTCTAGTTCCAACCACGTCATTGCAAATGGCAAGATTTCATTTTTGATGGCTGCGTAATATGCCATTTGAGTGTGTGTGTGTGTGTGTGTGTGTGTGTGTGTGTGTGTGTGTGTGTGTGTACCACATCTTCTTTATCCATTCATCTGTCGATGGACATCTGGGCTCTTTCCATAATTTGGCTATTGTGGACATTGCTGCTATAAACCCTGGGGTGCAGGTTCCCCTTCAGATCACTACATTTGTATCTTTGAGGTAAATACCTAGTAGTACAATTGCTGGGTCATAGGGTAGCTCTATTTTTAACTTCTTGAGGAACCTCCATACTGTTTTCCAGAGTGGTTGCACCAGCTTGCATTCCCACCAACAGTGTAAGAGGGTTCCCCTTTCTCTGCATCCTCGCCAACATTTGTTGTTTCCTGACTTGTTAATTTTAGCCATTCTGACTGGTGTGAGGTGGTATCTCATTGTGGTTTTGATATGTATTTTCCTGATGCCAAGTGATGTGGAGCATTTTTTCATGTGTCTGTTGGCCATCTGGATGTCTTCTTTAGAGAAATGTCTGTTCATGTCTTCTGCCCATTTCTTGACTGGATTATTTGTTTTTTGGGTGTTGAGTTTGAGAAGTTCTTTATAGATCTTGGATACTAGCCCTTTTATCTGATATGTAATTTGCAAATACCTTCTATTCTGTAGGTTGCCTTTTAGATTTGTCGACTCTTTGCTGTGCAGAAGCTTTTTATCTTGATAAAGTCTCAATAGTTCATTTTGCTTTTGTTTCCCTTGCCCTTGGAGACGTGTCTAGCAAGAAGTTGCTGTGGCTGAGGTCACAGAGATTGCTGCTTATGTTTTCCTCTAGGATTTTGATGGATTCCTGTCTTACATTTAGGTCTTTCATCCATTTTGAGTCTATTTTTGTGTATGGTATAAGGAAATGGTCCAGTTTCATTCTTCTGCATGTGGCTGTCCAATTTTCCTAACACCATTTGTTGAAGAGACTGTCTTTTTTCCATTGGATATTCTTTCCTGCTTTGTCAAAGATTAGTTGACCATAGAGTTGAGGGTCCATTTCTGGTTTCTCTGTTTTGTTCCATTGATCTATGTGTCTGTTTTTATGCCAATACCATACTGTCTTAATGATTATGGTTTTGTAATAGAGCTTCAAGTCCGGGATTGTGATGCCCCCAGTTTTGCTTTTCTTTTTCAACATTCCTCTGGCTATTCAAGGTCTTTTCTGGTTCCACAAAAATTTTAGGATTACTTGTTCCAGTTCTGTGAAAAGTGTTGATGGTATTTTGATAAGGATTGCATTGAATGTGTAGATTGCTCTAGGTAGCATAGCGTTTGTGTCTTCCTCAATTTCTTTCACGAGTGTTCTATAGTTTTCTGAGTACAGATCCTTTGCCTCATTGGTTAGGTTTATTCCTAGGTATCTTATGGTTTAGGTGCAATTGTAAATGGGATCAACTCCTTAATTTCTTTCTTCTGTCTCATTGTGTATAGAAATGCTACTAATTTCTGCACATTGATTTTATATCCTGATACATGCACGTTAGTAAATCACTGAACTCAGGGCCTCAGTGTTCTAATCAATAACAGAGCCATGAACTAAGTCTCTAAAATGTATCAGACACAGCTCTAAAATTCTGATGCTAGGATCTTGCATCATATGGAATTTCCCAAATTGTTTGTCTTAAACTCTAGCAAAGACTAAAATTAGCTAAGGGTGGGAGTTGGAATGGACAGACATCAAATGAGGGTACTTCCTAATTTAAAATGCTCTTGAAAGAAGAAGTAAAGGGCAGAAGTCTTTCCCTACCAGAAAAAAAAAAAGAAGAAGAAGAAGAAAAAGATGAACTTCAAATTCAGTAAGCTTTCTTAGGCATTTAGTCACACAAAGGACTCACTAGCTAATGTCATGTAAAATTTTAAATCCCGGGGCACCTGGGTGGCTCAGTAAGGTTAAGCATCTGCCTTTGGCTCAAGTTGTGATCCCAGAGTCCTGGGATTGAGCCCCAGGGCAAGCTCCCTGCTCACTGGGGAGCCTGCTTCTCCCTCAGACGCCCCACCCCCCCCCCCCCCCCGTCTCGTGCACATGTGCACTCTCTTTCTCCCTCTCTCTGACATAAATAAATTCTTTAAAAAAATTTTTAAATCCCTTCATCACTTCTTGCTCAAAACAAGACAGACAAACTAAAGGACAAGAGAAAGAAAATCATGACTCTCTCTGCCTGTAACGTCGAGCTAGCATTTTGGTTTTGCCGCTCTATGTTAGAGATAAGACGGAGAAGGAAGAAGGCTTTGATTTATGCCATAAGAAATCTGAAGTTATTTGAGTGGGTGTGTATTCAATGTGAAAGCAGTCAAGCTGCTCATAGCTTCATACTGAAATTCCAGAAAATTTGCTATTTCAGCTATATTGGAATGTCCCTTAAAATTTTTGTCTCCATTTCTAATTGAGAAATTCCTGTGAAACAGAAGGAAAACACAAAGGTCACTTTATACAGGACTTAGGAATCCCTAAAGGATAGTAAGGGAAAATGCCCTAACAAATCAGTATCTTGCTGGTACCAGGGAGGGATTTCAAAGAAGATTAAAGGGAATTGTGGAAAAAGCATTGTCTCTTAAATTTTGGATTAATTTTTAAAACCTTTGGTGTCATAGATTTGCTCCAAATTGTAAATCAAATAACAGCAAACACTGAATAAAAAGAATATTAAATTTTATATGTGGTGTTCTGACTCTTAATACTTACGACTGAAAAGGTTTTGAGTATTAAAAAAAAGTCAACTCACATGCTCTTTACTTATGTTCACTTATATCACAAAATTGTAGTTTCATAAAAGCCTCTTCACATACTGAAAACTGTATTGAGTTTACGGGTGTATTTAATTTTCCTGCAACCCTTTCATTTAGTAAAAGGCAATTTGAATTGTATGGCAGAAATAAATCTTGGAATCCATTGCCTCTTAAAGCAGCTTAGATTTAAAGTTATAATTTGAAAATGTAATGTGAGTTTTGAACTAAGCAAAATATGATTCCCCAATCCATTCCCTCTTGGAATTTTAGAGCCCAAGGACCTATCGTCATCAGATACAATGTCCAGGCTGACGCTGAAATTCTGCTGTATCCCCTTTGCTGAAACACTTGTCCCAGCAAACACCTATTCCTAACAATCTATGGCACAAGACAAACTGCACCATTGTGAAACAACTCCAGTCCCTAGCAACCCCTTTCATTGACTGAGCCTGGATCTGTTTCCAGAGACTTGCATCCCCTAGAACTGGTTCTGCCCTCAAGGATACAAAATATCTTCTTTTCCTTCTATACAGCTGCCCTCCTTAAAAACTGCAATCACATCCCTGCCTTGGTTTTCTCTTTTTCATATTAAACATCACCTTCCCCTTGAACTAGTCCCCATGTGACTAGAGTTTCAGCCTCTTTTTATCCTGGCTACCCTCCTCTAAATTACTAGTGACTTTTAAATACTGTGTCCCTAGAGTAGAACACAATGACTGCAGTATACTCAATTGGCCTGGAGTCCCTACCTTAAAATGAACAGTATGCTTCTATTATTGTGGTATTGATGGTACTATTATTATTTACCATGACAGGGATACATTTCTTAAAGTGAGCTTTCTTTCAAAGAGAAAATTTCCTCATTGGTAAAATGAAGAGGTTGCATGAAATCAATAGGTGATATGTTTCATCAATTAAAATTTCATGTGAAGACAAATACACTAAGGCCGGGAGTTTCCTTGGTAAAAACAAGGATATGTAAAGCAATCGAGAGATTCAGTGCAATCTCTATGAAAATTTCAATGGCATTTTTCACAGAAACAAAACAATCCCAAAATTTGTTTGGAACCACAAAATACCCCATACAGCCCATACAAACTATCTCAAAAAGAACAAAGCTGGATGCATCCAGATTTCAAAGTATATTACAAAGCTATACTAATCAAAACAGTATGGTACTGGCATACAAACAAGCACATAGATCAATGGAACAGAATAGAGCCCAGAAATAAACCCATGCATACATGGCCAATTAATTTACAACAAAGGAGCCAAGAATACACAACAGAGAAAGGACATTCTCTTCAATAAACTGTGCTGGGAAAACTGGATTGCCATATGAAAATGGATAAATCTGAACCCACTATCTAACACCATACACAAAAACTAACACAAAACGCATTAAAGACTTGAACATAGACTTTAAACCACGAAACTCCTAGAAGAAAATATAAGTGGCAAGCTATAGCCAACAGATGGACAACTAAAAAGATGTTCAGCATAAGTAATCATCAGGGAAATGCAAATCAAAGTCACAATGAGATATCACCTCACACCTGTCAGAATGGCTATCATCAAAAAGACAAGAAATAACAAGTGTTGGCAAGGATGCGGAGAAAAAGGAACCTTTGTGCACTGGTGGTGGGAATGCAAATTGGTGCAGCCACTATGGAAAACAGTACGGAGGTCCCTCAAATTTGTTTTTGAATTTTAAAAAGAACTACCATATGATCCAGCTATTCTACTTCTGGGTATTCATCTGAAGAAAATGAAAACATTAACTTGAAAAGATACATGCACCCCCCCCACCATGTTTACTGAAGCATTATTTACAATAGCTAAGACATAGAAACAACCTAAGTATCATCCATCAATGGAAGAAGAGATTTTTAAAAATGTGATACACACACACACACGAATATTATTCAGCCATTAAAAAAAAATCTTTGGGCACCTGGCTGGCTCAATCCACAGATCAAGATGCGATTCTTGATCTGAGGGTTGTGAGTTCAAGCACCATGTTGGGCATAGAGCTTACTTGAACGGAAGAAATGAAGAAAGGAAGAAAGAGAAAATCCTGCCATCTGTGACAACATGGATGAAGCTTGAGGGCATTATGCTAAGTGAAATAACTGAGATAGAGGGAGACAAATATAGTATGATCTCACTATATGTAGAATCTAAAAACAAAAATAAAACAGAGCTCATAGGCACAGGGACTAGTGGTTGAGAGGTGGGGGGGACAAATGGGTGAAAGGGGTCAAAAGGTACAAACTTCCAGTTATAAAGAAAATAAGTCATGGGGATGTAATTACAGCATGGTAACTACAGTAAATAATACTGTATTTTATATTTGAAAGTTGCCAGAGGAGTAAACCTTAAAAATTCTCATCACAAGGTAAATAACTTTGTAACTATATATGGTGATGGATGTTAACTAGACTTATTGTGGTAATCATTACACAATATATACAAATACCAAATCACTATGTTGTACACTTGAAACTAATATAATGTTATATATCAATTATATCTCAATAAAATTTTTAAATTTTTAAAAAATATTTAAAAGTAAGAGTTTGAATAGGATGGAGGGGGTTAGATGTCTGCCTGCTTTAGTACTTTCTTACCACAATTCCCACTTTCAGGCTTCTCAGATATTTCTACTAAGGCTTAGGATCCTTGCTCTCACAGCCCAAAGCCAACCTCATGGTTCTCTGGAAAATGAAAATCTTTCTAACTTGAGTTTACATCCCTTATTACTTGCCTCTAAAAAGCTACACGTAGTAAAATAATTTACATTTCCCCATCTTGGGTATTATACCAACACCTCACTGTTCACTCATATCTTGTTAACAGTAAGGTGGAGAAGCTTGTTTGTTTGTTTGTTTTCGTTGCTTTGTTTTTTGGCTTTGCAAATCACTTTCATGCAGGAAAAATGAAAATCAGGGCCCATATACATGAAAGTCAATTTAACTCCATTTTCACTTAGTGTAAAACAAGCCTCTGTTCATTAAGAATTGAGAAGGTTTGAAAAAATCAAAGAAGTTTTTTTTTTTCATGCTTCAAGTTTTTATTTAAATTCTAGTTAGTTGACATAAAGTATAATATTGGTTTCAGGAGTAGAATTTAGTGACTCATCACTTACATACAGCGCCCAGTGCTCATCACAGCAAGTGCCCTCCTTAATCCCCATCACCGATTTAGCCCATCCTCCGCCTACCTCCCCTCCACCAATCCTCAGTTTGTTCTCTACAGTTAAGAGAGTCAAGAGCTATATTTTTGGTCTAAAGAATAAGGGACAAACAAAAAGAGGGAAACATGGAGGAAATAAATGAAATGGAGAGAGAAGAAAAGGCAATCCGAGTTACAAGAGAGGGAGAGAAGGAAAGCAGTGAGTGATTCTAGTGAAGTACAAATGGGATGTAATTTTGTTTCTCTCCACACCCATCCTAGAGCAGAACGCTGATTTCCTGGGCACTTCATTCCAGAGGTTCATGTTAGTGAGAACCAGCCCTCCCAGAAGAGATCACTGCCCTTCCCACGCCTGCAGGGAAAAAAATGTCCATCCCAACACTTAACCTTCCTCTCCTCTGGTCACCCGCCATACAAGAAATGCTGACAAATCTTAGTTTATACTTTTAGGATTTCTGCATTTTGTGGGATTTTCACTCTTTTAATACAACATGCCAAAAAAAAAAGCCTTAAATGTTTAATAAAAGATATTAACTACAGCCATTAAAGATGAAAAAACTCCTAAAGGAACATCTGTAATCTCTCATGTTCAAATGGAGAAACTGAGGCTTGACACTGAGGCGAGGACCTCCAGCTGGGAAGCAGTGACCATGAAGTAGATCAGGAAGAGAACAGAGTGTCAATGCCATCAACATAAGGGTAGAATCATTTTCTGAAAAATGACACTGCTACAACAGCCTGAGATTTTGCCACCCTATTCTCCACCATGCATCTGCAGGCTTGGCTCTGTCTTGTTACCACTTCCTGATATGGGGATTGTTTTCCTTTCAAAAATAAACAGTACAAGCCAATAAACTCTAGAATGATAAATCCCCTCTTGTCTCAATATTTTCTTCCCAGAAGATGGAATATGACATGCAAGGATAATTCTTTTCACCAAAATAATAAATATTTATCATAAGATTAACAGGACACTAAAGAAAGCCTTGGGGTGATTTGACTTTCTGTCAGTGCAACATTTTCTCCAAGTCCCTGAGACTATCAGCCCAGGGTGGACACACAGAGTAAGGCTGGATGACTGACCCTGAACACCACTCTGGCCTCCCTTTAAGTCCAGTTGCCTACAGGGGATGGGGCCACAGAGACATGGTGCTGCAGAATTTGTCCCACTCAAGCAAATTCCAGGCACAGGTTCCCCGCCACAAACACACCTACCTAGTGGCAGATGTAATTCCCACATCAACCAGAAGTCCCAAGACTTCTCATTCTTATGTCTCAGAAAAGATTGATCCTGATGCCTGGAGGGTCCCCTACAATACAGGTCATTTCTGGGAGGTGTTACATGCCACTCAGCACCACTCAGCCATAGCCAGCCCAGGATCTCATTCTACTCCCTAAGGAGGTAATGGAACATATATCATCTTTAGTCCAAACCCTGTCCACCCCTTTTAGACACACTGAAAAATCATATGAGTCTGATCTCAGAACTGAAAGAATCTAAATCAAATGACTCTCATCTCACAAATATACTGAAATGAATAAACAGGTTATAAGCACTTACTGAATACTGACTATATACAGGGCAGCACTCTCCCAGCATAGGCATGGCTGGGAGAGAGTGAATGGCAATTACCTCTTAACATAAAACTGTTCTAATTCCAATTTTGTAGAAGTTGCTCATTCAACTAACAGTTGGTCTTTTTCTTGTCCGCATTCCTGGACTACTTTGCCCACTGTTCTTACTAACACCTTTCTATGAAGGTAATATGGAAAATTTGAGATTAAGCAAGGCAATTCAAAAGAATCATAATATACTAATTGCTAATATGAAAGTCAAAGACTATCCCTGGATATCATTAACTCTTGCCATTTGAATTCCTTATTACTCCCATTGCTTGGGTTTTGAAGTGTTGGGGAAGGAACACAGTCACAGAACATCCCCCCTGTGGCAGTGCAAGAGCACTTTCCAAGTAAAGACTACGCTCCTGCTGCAAGTTTCTAATCCACACTCTGGGTCTCAGTGCTTCTCCTTAAAGAACGGGTGCTGATGCTTCTTCCTCCCAATGAGCCTTTCATTTTCATGAGGACCATGTCTGCGGACCACATCAAAGTCTCCAGGTATTAGTCAGAAATCCTGGTGCCTCTTGTTGCCTTAATAATCCTCTACAAATAAATAGTCAACGCACAGAGAAATGATTTTTGTAGTCTAGGTTGCAGAGGTGAGGGAACAAGTGTGTAGGGGGAGGGGGGCGTCCCTCCACAGCACAGGTGCAGGTACTCCTGGTCCCCTTTGGAAGTACAACTGGAATAGATTGACTTAGATGTGATCCTGCCAAAGGCAAGGAACATACTAGATAGCATTTGATGAGTTTTTCTAGCCTTATAAATCTGATTCTTGACTCTTTGCCCCTAAGAGATCTGAAATTAAAGGGATCCTCATTATTGAATTTTGTAGAAAATACAGCCATAGGAGTGATACACTTAACTTCCTTTACTGAGCATTCTATTGCAAATAAAATGGATAACTGTGATTCAAGAAGCTGGGAAAAATAGGACAAAAATGGGGCCAACATAATCTGCTAATTGTCAATATGAGAAACTTACGTTGACTCTTCCCTTGAAGTGCTGATATTTTACGGGTAAAATTTCCCAAGATTATTTCACCCACTAAGATATATTAAGCTCCATTCATGTGCACACAAAGTACCAAGTACAGCAAGTCAAGAACAAAGGACAACAGAAAGACACTGGTCACTGACTTAAAATGACTGCACTTTTCAAATGATAAGCTTATATTAATTGGTTAGTATTTCTCAAAGTGTTGCCCATTGATCCTCTGCATCAGAATGACCATTAGAGCTCCGTAGAAATGCAGAGGCCTGGGTCTCACCTAATATCTAGTGGTTTAGAATCTCTGAACAAAAGGCTTTTTCACAAGGTTCCCTAGAGATTCTTAGGTACACTAAAGTTGGACACTGCTGCCATAGGAACCATTTCATCTATATCTTTCAGGAGATTCCAGCACAGGACTAGATAAGAGAATGACTCAATTACATGGGGTTCGATTTTCCTGAGCGTCTCATCCTCTCATGTCCGTCTTATACTCAAGCTCACATTCTAAAGGAATTCCTTTGGCTCTTATGTTTGAGAGGAAACTGCTGAATGTTCCTGAATTACCCTTAATAAAAGCTCAGCCACACTTGAAGAGCTGAATATAGTAATGCTTGATTAATCTGGACCTGTTAAAAGAGAGATTGCATTAATTTGGGATGGATCAGAATCAGTGGACCTTTTAAAAAGAAATTGTTTTTCCCTGGGCCATAATGTTTTCTAATCACAAGTTAAGGCCAAATTTTAGATGTGGGCTTTTGGCTTTGATGTGGGTTGAGATATACTGTAAAATCTCCCAATCACCTCACCTATCCCCTGGTCCATCATTACCAATTGTTTGGGATTTCTTTGGGTTTAACAAGCATTCTGGTTCTGCATTCAAATAACTAATGACAAAGAGAAGGAAGTAACCGTTATTAAGACACACAACTGTTATTAAGGCACACATCCAATATGGTGATTTCCTCAGTCCTTTCTCATACCATTTATTCATCACCATCATAACCTTGGGGGTAGACATTAGTAGCCCTACCTTATAGTTGAGGGTAGGGGATCACGTAGCTACTAGATGATAAAGCCAGCTATGATCCCAGGTGCCTGCCCACCAGATCAAGGAGCTGCGTTTATTACATCAGGCAGCATCTTCTTGAAAAGCCAATACACTTGAAGGAAGAATGAAAAATGTGCCCTTCTAGGGGTGTCTGGCTGGCTCATTTGGTAGAGCACACAACTCTTGGTCTTGGGGTTATAAGTTCGAGTCCCATGTTGGGTACAGAGATTACATAAAAATAAAATCTTAAAACAAAATGTGTCCCTCTAACTAGATGTATAACCTTGAGCAAAGTCTCTTAATCTCTCTGTGGCTCAGGTTCCACCTCTATAAAAGAGAACATCATCTATCCCTCCTTGTGAGAAGCAATTTAAATAAAGAGGTAACAATGTGAAAGCATCTAACATCTTAGCTAACAATTAGTAAACTTTAGCTTTTGCTCCTTCCTTTCTTGTTTTTTGGATATCATTTAGTTCTATAAATATATTTTTCTAAAATATCACTGAGACACCTCATGAAGAGAATAGAGAATCAAGAAAAGTGAAGCAGGCAAGTAAAGAGTCCCCAGAGTGCAGAAAGAAAAGCAAGTATCAGCAGGTGGAATATAAATTTAAAAGAGAAAAATAGTTGAAGACCCAAACCAAAGTTCTTCTATTTGACAAATGTGTGAAGCTCATTCCTTTTTTTTTTTTTTTTTTTTTTTGTACTTCGTGAGTCATATTACCTCTGGTAATTCCAAGTATATTTTTTCAGCTTTTTAATTTTAGGAAATGTAATCAATTTTTTAAGTCTTTTTTTAAAAGATTTTATTTATTTATTTGACAGAGAGATAGAGATAAAGAGCACAAGCAGGGGGAGCAGCAGAGGCAAAGGCAGAGGGAGAAGCAGGCTCCCCGCCGAGCAGGAAGCCTGACATGGGGCTTGATCCCAGGACCCCGGGATCATGACCCAAGCCAAAGGCAGATGCCCAACCAACTGAGCCACCCCAAGACCCCTGTGAAGCTCATTCTGATAGAGGTTCCACCATGCCTGTCTTGATGAACATAGAAAACTCACTAGCAGCAGCATATCATAATGAACACATTAAATAATTCCATGTATTCATACCCCAAAAGTTTCTTCCTTTAAGAACAAATATGCCCTGGGGCACCTGGGTGGTTCAGTCGGTGAAGTGTCTGTGTCTGCTTTCAAATCAGGTCATGATCTTGGGGTCCTGGGATCAAGCCCCACATTGGGCTCTCTGCTCAGCAGGGAGTCTGCTTCTCCCTCTCCCTCTGTGCTCTCTCTCTCTTTCTCAAATAAATAAAATCTTTAAAAAAAAGAATAAACATGCCCCCTTGAAATTTGAATTTTGAATTTTATTGCTGAAACCATGTTAAGAACCTTTCTCATAATACCATAGCCTCATACTGGATTCTACAGCTGACAAAATACTTATAACTTTGAGGGGTCACCTAATTAATAAGTACCACAACATGGGGCTATCAGATGATAAAGACACTTCTCCACATCCCATGTCTCAGCCACCATAATACCATCCCTGCAAATTGGAGATGTTCCCAGCCTCAAGTTCCAAGTGAGAGTGGCCTTCCCCAAGTCCACCAACAACCTCAGAACTAGAGAAAAGAAGCTCCCAGAGTTCCTCTGTTCCTGAGGTCAGCATACTGCGAGCTCTTTCACTTCCCCCTCCCCTTGGTCATCACCCTGCTGAGAGGTGCAGGAGAAAACACCTGTC
This sequence comes from Zalophus californianus, assembly GCF_009762305.2. NCBI lineage: Eukaryota > Metazoa > Chordata > Mammalia > Carnivora > Otariidae > Zalophus > Zalophus californianus. Next base: position 122,293,606 of record NC_045599.1, on the reverse strand, counting down.
CAGTGGCCCTGTGTCACACTGGTTGGCCATCAGGTCTAATACCATCATGGGTAACATCCCTGTTATCTGTTAATCAGAAACCTGAGCTCCCATGTCATCCATCATCCCATGCATTGTGTACATCTAGTACTCTAACCCACATTCCCAACCATCCTCTACCTCCAAAACCTTTCCACTGTCTTCTTGTCTGTCATTAGCACTCTTTTTACGGGTTGAATTGTGCCCCCCACCTTTTACCCAAGTTCATATGTTGAAGTCCTAACTCCAAGTACCTCAGATTGTGACCTTATTTGGAAACAGGATCATTGAAGATGTAATTACTCAAGTTAGAATAAGGTTTAAAAAAAAAAAAAGAAGGTCATATTGGAGTAGGGTGGAATCCTAATCCAGTAGGACTAGTGTCCTCATAAGGGTGATAGACATTGGGGAGGGTATGTGCTACGGTGAGCGCTGTGAATTGTGTAAGACTGTTGAATCACAGATCTGTACTTATGAAACAAATAACGCAACATATTTTAAGAAAAAAGAAAAAGAAGAAGATAGCAGGAGAGGAAGAATGAAGGGGAGTAAGTCAGAGGGGGAGACGAACCAGGAGAGATGATGGACTCTGAAAAACAAACTGAGGTTTCTAGAGGGGAGGAGGGTAGGGGGATGGGTTAGCCTGGTGATGGGTATTAAAGAGGGCACATTCTGCATGGAGCACTGGGTGTTATGAACAAACAATGAATCATGGAACACTACACCAAAACAAATGATGTAATATATGGTGATTAACATAACAATAAAAAATTTTTTAAAAAAGGGGGGATATTTAGAGGAGGAGCAAGATGGCGGCGGAGTAAGAGACCTGGATTTCATCTGGTCCCAGGAATCCAGCTGGATAGGGATCAAACCATTCTGAACACCTACGAACTCAACAGGAGATCGAAGAAAAGAATAGCAACAACTCTGAACAGAAAAGCGACCACTTTCTGTAAGGTAGTACGTGCAGAAAAGTGAATCCGAGGTGATAGGAAGATAGATGGCGGGGGAGGGGGCCTCCATCAGCCGCTTCTGGCAAGTGATAGAGCAGCAGAGCACAAAATCGGAAATTTTAGAAGTCTGCTCCAATGAGGGACGTCGCTCCAGTGGCTAAGCGGGGGGTGGAACCCTCGCTGGGACAGTGTGGTCTCAGGACCCTCGGGGTCACAGGAGACCGGGGGTGCCTGAGTGCGGCAGAGCTCCCAGGTATTGGAGCGGGGAAGCCGGCTGCAGAGACGGAGCCGAGGCGCAGGCTCTCTGCTCAGGGTTGCCATAAACCATGATCCGCAGCACAGTCGGGCCACTGCTCCTCCAGCAGGGACCCAACAAGCGGCAGAGCCAGGAAGACTCCCCTTCCTCCCCCGGGAGGAGCGGCACGGGAGTGCACTGCAGGGATCTGCTGCAGACTCCACACGGGGTCGGGTGCCAGAGATAGAAACGCTCAGTCACAGGCCGGGTGAGCACGAGTGCAGCCGGAGACTAGGGAGACGGGAGTAACTGACTGCTTTTCTCTGGGGGCTCACTGAGGAGCGGGGCCCCGAGTTCTCGGCTCTTCCGGGGCAGAGATTGGGAGGCCGCCATTTTCACTCTCGCCCTCCAAAGCTGTACAGAAAGCTTGCAGGGAACAAAAAGCTCCCCAGAGCAAACCCGAGCAGATTACTTACCCCAACAGGCAAGAGTGGGGCAATTCTGTCTCTGGCAAAGACATTTGGGAACCATGGCAACAGGCCCCTCCCCCAGAAGGTCTTGGCTGGCAAGAACAGCCAGCCAAGACCAAGTTTACCGATCAATGAGAACAGCAGAACTCCAGCACTAAGGGAATACTGCACATAGAATTCATGGCTTTTTTCCCATGATTTTTTAGTCTTTCAAAGTTAATTTTTCTTAACTTTTTTTTTAATTCTTCTCTTTCCTTTTTTCAACCAACATCTTATCAATCCCTTTTTTTAAAAAAATCCTTTTTATTTTTCATTTTCAGAGTCATATTCAATCCCTTCATAGTAGTTACCATTATTTTTGGTATATATATATATACATTGTTCTCTCTTTAAAATTTTGGGATACAGTTTCTTCTAACAGATCAAAATATAACCTAAATCTCTAGTGTATGGCTTTGTTCTAGTCTCCTGCCTGATCACATTCTATCCCTTTATTTATTTTTTTAAATCCTCTTCTTTATTTTTTCAACCAACTTCTGATCTTATAAATTCCTTTTATAAAATCTTTTATAATTTTCATCTTTACGGTCATATTCCATCCCTTCATCGTATTAACCCTTATTTTTGTACATATATAAGTTTTACTTTCTTTAAAATTTTGGGAGGCACTTTCTTCTAACAGAAGAAAATACGTCCAAAATATAGTGTGTGGCACGGATCTATGCACCAGCCTGATCATATTCTGTTTTCTTTGTTTTGTTTTTGTTTGTTTGTTTTTATCTTTTTCTTTTTCTTTTTCTCTTTTCTTTCTTTCCCTTTCTTTTCCCCCAGTTTCAGGCCTTTTCTGATTCGTTTAGTGTATATTTTCTGGGGACATTGTTACCCTGTTAGCATTTTGTTCTCTCATTCATCTATTCTCTAGACAAAATGACAAGATGGAAAAATCACCTCAAAAAAAGAACAAGAGGCAGTACTGACTGCCAGGGACATAATCAATACGGACATCACTAAGATGTTGGAACTAGAGTTCAGAATGATGATTTTAAAGATACTAGCTGGACTTGAAAAAAGCATGGAAGTTATTAGAGAAACCCTTTCCAGAGAAATAAAAGAACTAAAATCTAACCAAGTCAAAATCAAAAAGGCTATTAATGAGGTGCAATCAAAAATACAGGTTCTAACTGCTAGGATAAATGGCGCAGAAGAGAGAATTAGTGATATAGAAGACCAAATGATGGAAAATAAAGAAGCTGAGAAAAAGATAAACAACTACTGGACCACGAGGGCAGAATTCGAGAGATAAGTGATACCATAAGATGAAACAACACTAAAATAATTGGGACCCCAGAAAAAGAAGAAAGAGAGAGAGGAGCAGCAGGTATATTGGAGCAAATTATAGCAGAGAACTTCCCTAATGTGGGAAAGGAAACAGGCATCAAAATCCAGGAGGCACAGAGAATCCCGCTCAAAATCAATAAAAATAGGTCAACACCCCATCTAATAGTAAAACTTACGAGTCTCAGAAACAAAGAGAAAATCCTGAAAGCAACTCGGGACAAGAGATCCGTAAACTACAATGGTAGAAACATTAGATTGGCAACAGACCTATCCACAGAGACCTGGCATGCCAGAAAGGACTGGCATGATATCTTCAGAGCACTAAATGAGAAAAATATGCAGCCAAGAATATTATATCCAGCTAGGCTGTCATTGAAAATAGAAGGAGAGATAAAAAGATTCCAGGACAAACAAAAACTAAAGGAATTTGCAAACACGAAACCAGCCCTCCAAGAAATATTGAAAGGGGTCCTCTAAGCAAAGAGAGAGCCCAAAAGTAACATAGACCAGAAAGGAACACAGACAATATACAGTAACAGTCACCTTGCAGGCAATACAATGGCAGTAAATTCATATCTTTCAATAGTTACCCTGAATGTAAATGGGCTAAATGCCCCAATCAAAAGACACAGGCTATCAGAATGGATAAAAAAACAAGACCCATTGATATGCTGTCTGCAAAAGACTCATTTTAGACACAAAGACACTCCCAGATTGAAAGTGAGGGAGTGGAAAACCATTTACCATGCTAATGGACACCCAAAAGAAAGCTGGGGTGGCAATGCTTATATCAGACAAATGAGGTTTTAAACCAAAGACTATAATAAGAGATGAGGAAGGACACTATATCCTACTAAAGGGTCTATCCAACAAGAAGATCTAACAATTGTAAATATCTACGCCCCTAACATGGGAGCAGCCAATTATGTAAGCCAATTAATAACAAAAGCAAAGAAACACATCGACAACAATACAATAATAGTGGGGGACTTTAACACCCCCCTCACTGAAATGGACAGATCATCTAAGCAAAAGATCAACAAGGAAATAAAAACTTTAAATGACACACTGGACTGGGGCGCCTGGGTGGCTTAGTCGTTAAGAGTCTGCCTTTGGCCTGCTTCTCCCTCTCCCACTCCCCCTGCTTGTGTACCCTCTCTCGCTGTGTCTCTCTCTGTCAAATAAATAAATAAAATCTTTAAAAAAAAAAAAATGACACACTGGACCAAATGGACTTCACAGCTATATTCAGAATATTCCATCCCAAAGCAACAGAATACACATTCTTCTCTAGCGCCCATGGAACATTTTCCAGAATAGATCACATCCTAGGCCACAAATCAGGTCTCAACTGGTACCAAAAGATTGGGATCATTCCCTGCATATTTTCAGACCACAATGCTTTGAAACTAGAACTCAATCACAAGAGGAAAGTCGGAAAGAACTCAAATACATGGAGGCTAAAGACCATCCTACTAAAGAATGAATGGGTCAACCAGGAAATTAAAGAAGAATTAAAAAAATTCACGGAAACCAATGAAAATGAAAACACAACTGTTCAAAATCTTTGGGAAGCAGCAAAGGCAGTCCTAAGAGGAAAGTATATAGCAATACAAGCCTTTCTCAAGAAACAAGAAAGGTCTCAAATACACAACCTAACCCTACACCTAAAGGAGCTGGAGAAAGATCAACAAATAAAGCCTAAACCCAGCAGGAGAAGAGAAATAATAAAGATTAGAGCAGAAATCAATGAAATAGAAACCAAAAGAACAGTAGAACAAATCAACGACACGAGGAGATGGTTCCTTGAAAGAATTAACAAGATTGATAAACCCCTGGCCAGACTTGTCAAAAAGAATAGGGAAATGACCCAAATCAATAAAATCATGAATGAAAGAGGAGAGATCACAACCAACACCAAAGACATACAAACAATTATAAGAACATATTATGAGCAACTATATGCCAGCAAATTAAATAATCTGGAAGAAATGGATGCATTCCTAGAGATGTATCAACTACCAAAACTGAACAAGGAAGAAACAGAAAACCTGAACAGACCTATAACCACTAAGGAAATTGAAGCAGTCATCAAAAATCTCCCAACAAACAAAAGCCCAGGGCCAGATGGCTTCCCAGGGGAATTCTATCAGACATTTAAAGAAGAATTAATAGCTATTCTTCTGAAACTGTTCCAAAAAATAGAAATGGAAGGAAAACTTCCAAATTCGTTTTATGAGGCAACCATTACCTTGACCCCCCAAACCAAACACCCCATCAAAAAGGAGAATTACAAACCAATATCCTTGAGGAACATGGATGTAAAAATTCTCACCAAAATACTAGCCAATAGGATCAAACAGTACATTAAAAGGATTATTCACCACAACCAAGTGGGATTTATCCCTGGGCTTCAAGGTTGGTTCAACATCTGCAAATCAATCAACAAGATACAATACGTTAATAAGAGAAAGAACAAGAACCATATGATCCTCTCAATAGATGCAGAAAAAGCATTTGACAAAGTACAGCCTCCTTTCTTGATTAAAACTCTCCACAGTGTAGGGATAGAGGGTACATACCTCAATAACATAAAAGCCACCTATGAAAAACCCACAGCAAATCTCATTCTCAATGGAGAAAAACTGAGAGCTTTCCCACTAAGGTCAGGAACGCGGCAGGGATGTCCACTATCACCACTGCTATTCAACATAGCATTAGAAAGCCTAGCCACAGCAATCAGACAACAAAAAGAAATAAAAGGCATCCAAATCGGCAAAGAAGAAGTCAAACTCTCACTCTTTGCAGATGATACGATGCTTTGTGGAAAACCCAAAAGACTCCACCCCAAAACTGCTAGAACTCATACAGGAATTCAGGAAGTGACAGGATATAAATTCAATGCACAGAAATCAGTGGCATTCCTATACACCAACAACAAGACAGAAGAAAGAGAAATTAAGGAGTCGATCCCATTTATGATTGCACCCAAAACATAAGATACCTAGGAATAAATCTAACCAAAGAGGCAAAGAATCTGTACTCAGAAAACTATAGAATACTCATGAAAGAAATTGAGGAAGACACAAAGAAATGGAAAAATGTTCCATGCTCATGGATTGGAAGAACAAACATTGTGAGGATGTCAATGCTACCTAGAGCAATCCACACATTCAATGCAATCCCCATCAAAATACCATCCACCTTTTTCAAAGAAATGGAACAAATAATTCTAAAATTTGTATGGAACCAGAGAAGACCCCGAATAGCCAGAGGAATGCTGAAAAAGAAAAGCAAAGCTGGGCTGCATCACAATTCCGAACTTCAAGCTGTACTACAAAGCTGTCATCATCAAGACAGTATGGTACTGGCACAAAAACAGACACATAGATCAATGGAACAGAATAGAGAGCCCAGAAATGGACCCTCAACTCTATGATCAACTCATCTTCGACAAAGCAGGAAAGAATGCCCAATGGAAAAAAGACAGTCTCTTCAACAAATGGTGTTGGGAAAATTGGACAGCCACATGCAGAAGAATGAAACTGGACCATTTCCTTACACCACACCCAAAAGTAAACTCAAAATGGTTGAAAGACCTAAATATGAGACAGGAGTCCATCAAAATCCTAAAGGAGAACACAGGCAGCAACCTCCTTGACCTCAGCCGCAGCAACTTCTTCCTAGATACATCGCCAAAGGCAAGGGAAGCAAGGGCAAAAATGAACCATTGGGAGTTCATCAAGATAAAAAGCTTTTGCACAGCAAAAGAAACAGTCCACAAAACCAAAAGACAACCGACAGAATGGGAGAAGATATTTGCAAATGACATATCAGATAAAGGGCTAGTATCCAAAATCTATAAAGAACTTCTTAAACTCAACAGCCAAAGAACAAATGATCCAATCAAGAAATGGGCAGAAGACAAGAACAGACATTTTTCCAAAGCAGACATCCAAATGGCCAACAGACACATGAAAAAGTGCTCAACATCGCTCGGCATCAGGGAAATCCAAATCAAAACCTCAACGAGATACCACCTCACACCAGTCAGAATGGCTAAAATTAACAAGTCAGGAAACGACAGATGTTGGCGGGGATGCGGAGAAAGGGGAACCCTCCGACACTGTGGGTGGGAATGCAAGCTGGTGCAGCCACTCTGGAAAACAGTATGGAGGCACCTCAAAAAGTTGAAAATAGAGCTACCAGACGATCCAGCAATTGCACTACTGGGTATTTACCCCAAAGACACAAATGTAGGGATCCAAAGGGGTATGTACACCCCGATGTTTATAGCAGCAATGTCCACAATAGCCAAAATATGGAAAGAGCCCAGGTGTTTACCAACAGATGAATGGATAGAGAAGATGTGGTATATATATACAATGGAATATTATGGAGCTATCAAAAGGAATGAAATCTTGCCATTTGCAACGATGTGGATGGAACCGGAGGGTATTATGCTGAGCGAAATAAGCCAATCAAAGAAGGACATGTATCATATGACCTCACTGATAACGAGGAATTCTTAATCTCAGGAAACATACTGAGGGTTGCTGGAGTGGTGGGGGGTGGGAGGGATGGGGTGGCTGGGTGATAGACATTGGGGAGGGTATGTGCTATGGTGAGCACTGTGAATTGTGTAAGACTGTTGAATCACAGACCTGTACCTCCGAAACAAATAATATATTATATGTTAAAAAAAGAAGAAGAAGAAGATAGCAGGAGGGGAAGAATGAAGGGGGGGGAAATCGGAGGGGGAGACGAACCATGAGAGTCGATGGACTCTGTAAAACAAACTGAGGGTTCTAGAGGGGAGGGGGGTGGGGGGATGGGTTAGCCTGGTGACAGGTATTAAAGAGGGCACATTCTACATGGAGCACTGGGTGTTATACGCAAACAATGAAACATGGAACACTACATCAAAAACTAATGATGTAATGTATGGTGATTAACATAACATAATAAAAAGAAGGGGGGGATATTTAGAGACAAGCATGCACGTAGAGAGGATATCATGTTGGAGTTCTGCTGCCATAAGTCAAGAAACTACCAGAAGCTAGGAGAGGCCTGGGACAGACCATCCCAAGTCCCTTCAGAGGGAACATGACCTTGCCAATAACTTGATTTCAGACTCCCACCCTTCAAAACTGCAAGAAAATAAATTTTTGCTGTTTTAAACCACTCAGTTTATTGTACTTTGTTGTGCAGCTCCAACAAACTAATATAATTCTTCTCTGAGCACTCCCTTCCCTGGCTGCCTTCTGATAACAGTCTCTTTGTGGCCCTCTAGAAGGAAGGCTCTCTTCTTCTCCTATCCCTCTGTATCTCAAAGTGTGGCAGTAGAAGAGGTGTCCACCCTGCTCCCATTGCTCTGTTTCTACTCTGTGCTCAAGTGCTCAGATCTTTTGATCAAGCCAGCATGCTCTCCCTGCTTGTTACTGTCATCTACAAATCCTGTCACCCCTCATCATTCATCGACAACTTTATCACCTATTCCACAAGTTGCTTTCTATCCCTACTCCTGTCAAAAAAATTAAAAGAAGAATAAATGATATCAACACTTTGGTGTCTCAGTTCCACCTCCTCCACATGTCCAAAGATTGCTTCCTTGGTTCAAAGCCAGTCATCCACTTCATCTTGTCATCACCTTTCAAATCTCAGCCTCAGGGTTCCCACTCTCTGAACACCATGTTCCAAGCTTTTAGCTCATTTACTTTGTACACTCTCTCCAGCAATTCCTCATCTCCCGTTATCAAGACTTCCAATCCACTGCCATCCTCTTGTTCACTCTTCTCATGTCTTCCCTGCTCTTAACTAGTCAGAATTTCATTAGTCCATATTTAGAATGACTGCTTTGCTAACACCTTTCACTCTTTCTCCCTTTTCATTGGCACAACTATATGGCAAAAATTCCAACTCTGGTAAAACCCAACAATCTGCCTATTGTAGGTCTGTCTGAAAAGTTGAATTTCCCAGAGTAAAATATACAACCATGCTGTCTGATCTCCCTTTAAAGTTATGACTACAAAAATATACCAGTTGCCATCCCTCCCCACTGATTATCTACTGTCCTCCCAGTTATAATCTCTCATTCCTTGAAAAGTTTAACCCTTGGACTGTTTATCTTTTCATCACTTTTCCTATGATTTATTGGTGATTATAATATTCAAATAACTGACTCATTTAATATTATGGAATACTATGGCATACTATGGCATATCAGTTTCCTGACCTATTCATTACAATTGATTTTGCTCTCAACCTGACCTCAGGCACATGCTTCATTGTTTATACCATAGATCTGGTTATTACTGACAGAAATCCCTAATCTCAATTTCAAGGATACCATTCTGTAAACTCTAACTTTTATCTCTCCAGCTCACTTTCTCTCCCATACTTTTCTAAAACTCTACTGGCCCTACTGGACATCCAATCCATTCTTCCTACCACCTACGTTTCTCAAGTCCCTCCTTCTACCAAATTTAGATCCAAGACCCATGATTTTAATCACTCTTTGCCTACATCCTCATCTATTTCACATCCTTTGTATTTGTCTGACAAAATTCCAACCTGTTAAAACCTAACTACACATCTGCTACCGAGCAGCTGAATGTGGCTACAGAAAAACTTGAACCAATGCTGTCCGGTCTTTCAGGGATGACCTCAAATCTCAAAAAGGCTAATACTGCCCAGCAATCTTCTACATTCCTCTCATTTTTTCACTCTGCAGACACCTCTTTTCACATCTTTTCTTTTTTTTTTTAAAGATTTTATTTATTTGCCCGATAGAGAGAGAGAGAGAAAGCGCACAAGCGGGGGAGCGGCAGGCAGAGGGAGAAGCAGGCTCCCCACTGAGCAAGGAGCCCGATGCGGGGCTCGATCCCAGGACCCTGGGATCACGACCTGAGCTGAAGGCAGACGCTTCATCAACTGAGCCACCCAGGTATCCCTCGTATCTTTTCTATCCCCAAACCTCCACACTAGCTCTATACTTACTCTTAACTAAAAGACTTGCCTCTTTTTTTCCTAATAAAACAGAGTAACTTGGGAAATAACTCCTATATCCTTCCTACACCAAGTTTACCAGCCTACCACCATCTGTACCCATACCTTCTATCTTCCCTCCTGTCACATGATGCAATTGTTCCTACTCCTATCTAAAGCCAACCTCTCCTTTAATTATCTGAATTCCACCCCTTTACCCCTACTCAAAGACTCTGTTCCTAAATTATCCTCTCTCCTACCTGTAACACCAGTTTTCCCACCAGTATACAACTAGCTGTACTATCTCCTATCTTAAAAATACCCTCCTCGATCCCACAATCTTCCTCCAGCATCTGGACCATTTTTTAATTCTCATTTATAGAAAAATTCCTCAAAAGAGATCTTGTGATAGCTATCTTCATGTTCTCAGTCTTTCTAATCAGCATTCCACTAAGCTCACCCACATCACCAAACCCAACCATCAGTGCTGGGGTCCCCAGCCCATACCAACTCTCAGCAGTGCTGAACACACCTAACACAGCTCTTTCTTGAGACACTTTCTTTTCTTGGCTTCCAGGACTACACACTTTATTATTCTACCTCCTGCTTCACAGGCTGCCCCTTTTCCATCTACTTCATAGAATCCTCCTTCTCTTCTCAACCCCAATGCGGTAGGGTGACCAGGGCTCAGGTCTAGATCTTCTTATCTAAGATGACACCTACACCCCAGGTGCTCAATTCTAGTCCAATAACTAAATGCTCTGTCTATATGATGATGACTCCCAAATCACCACCCCAACCAAACACCAGATATGTATATCCAATCCTACAAGATTACCTCTCAGTGTCCCCCAAACCCAACTCCTGATTCCTACTCTTCAGGCTCTAAAATGTCTCCCTCCACAGACTCTCAATAAATGAGAGACTATTCCATTACTAACCCCACATATCCAGCCAAAAACCTGAGTACTCTTTGGTTTTCTTTCCCTTTCTCAGATTCCCCACATTCAATCCATCAGTATCACAATATGATCTCAATATGTATGTATGAAATGAATGGATAAATAAAATGCAAGTGTGAGGAACTGCTTTGTACCAGGGGTAAAAATGATAAAAACTACCCCTTACAGTTCAAAGATGCAGCTAACACACTCTTAACATGCCTTTTTAAAAACTTATGAGGAAATGAAACCTGTAATAAAGATGCTGAGATTTATAGCAAGAGTCCTCACTTCCCCTTAAATTACTGGTATAATGTGCCCAGTACTGCTATATTGGAAGGTCTAATTTCTGTTAACTAGTTTAAATAATTTCTGACATGTTGCATTTTTAATTCTTTGCTCTCTAAATATAGTAAGTCCCTAAACTTCTGTAAAATATTAATTGCCAGCCATTGACTTTGTAACTGCTCGGGTGAAAACCTGGAGAACAAAACTAATTAAACTAACCTTCTAGATGAAAGGAGCAATAGCTTTGGTGTACCAGAGGAGGAAGATAATGAGCCATATCAAATTAGCTCTGGGAACTACCTCCAAGGGTGCAATAAATAAGGTGTTTTCTTGAACTTAATATTTTAATCCAATACTTCCTTTTTGCTTTTCAAACCCAAATTTAATTTAAAATATAAACAATGTTTTTAGGAATGAGAAACATTAATTCACTTTTCTTCTATACACAAAGTACATGATTGCCTATAAAAATGGTTTAGGTCATTGTTTTTTCAATAAAGGAGCAAAAGTATTAAACCAGTGTTGACTCACATATCCTTGAGCATCTTAGGTATACTGACCATCATCCACAGTCCTTTTAGTTCCTTTGAATTCAGAGAGAACTTACCAGATGATAAGTGTACAAATAATACTCTTTAATAAAACGTTGTACAAGGTCCAGGTTGTAAATTCATTCCCCACACTGACAAGTCAGTCAGGAGACAGTTAATCTTAATAAGGCATCAGACAGAGGTACTCAGTGTTCACAAGGACAATTAGGAAGTAGGAAGCACAGTCTATGTACCATTCCTGGAACATCATTTCATAACACATACACTCTTTTTTTTTAAATATTCATCCATTTATTCTAGCGGGGGTGGGGGGCGGAGAGCGCACAAGCAGGGGAGGGGCAGAGGAAGAGAGAGAATCTCCAGCAGACTCCCCACTGAGTGGGGAGCCCAATATGGGGCTCAATCTCATGACCCTGAGATCACGACCTAAGCTGAAACCAAGAGCTGGATGCTTCAGATTGAGCCACCTCACACATACACCTTTGACAGAAAGTTTATATATTATTTTGAAAACCCTCTCACTTAGGTAATGAAGTTAGTCATTTCTTAGTTTTTCCATCCACGGTATGACAAAGCTAATGCAAATGAAAAGATACAGAAATTATGCTGAAAGAGTAAAGAAGCAAATGCCTTGAAGAGGAGGAGGAACTTTCAATTCAAGAGGATGGAAAGTGTAGAGGATCATCTGTGTGTACTGAACACATAACTCAACATGTTACAGGAAGCATACTTTTTAACTTCAGGAAGAAATTCCTGACAATAAACAGACACTAAAGAAAGCTATTAAGCAACACTTGTGGACAGTGGAACACAGTGTTGAGAACTTGGGTTCCTGGAGTTATTTATGACAAAGAATTTAATGAAAAAAGGAATGTGTACAGCTGCTTCCTGTAGAAATCATGAAGAACTACCACTTGAAGTCAAAGCCCTGCAGTATGTGACTAATTACATGACCTTGAACAAGTACTTCTCCACTTTCAGTTTTCTTCCTAGGAAAATGCATAACAGCACCTGCCCCAAGGGGCTGATTTTAATGTCGATAAGAATAATAGCCAACACCTATTAAGTGCTTACTATGTGTCAGGCACTATTAAAGTACTTTAGTATATAAATTCACATAATCCCTAGAGCAAATAAGTGGTAGATATTATTATCCTTATTTTGTGGAAGAGGAAACTGAGGCACAGAAATATGCTCCAGAGACAAGAATCCTTAGCATTACTTGGGAACTTGTTAAAAAAAAATGCAGAATTAGATTACCGAATCAAAATCTGCTTTTTAATACGATCAACAGATGATTTCTACCCATATTAAGCTTTCAGAAGCACATGAATAAAACAACCTGATTAAAAGTGGTGGAGGGGGTGTTGAAGTGTATAAGTCTCACTCCATAACCACTGTACTGCACTGTTTCTTTGCATTAGAAAATGCACGTAAAGTGCCTAGCATACACTAAGTTATAAATATTGGTTATCATTATAATATTTTAAGGGTGGTTTATTCATAGTTCTACTTGGAGGTAAAAGAAGATAGATAGACGGATAGATATAGATTGCACTAAAAACAAAACAAAAAAACCACCAAAGAGCTGAAATTATCACCTACTACTTAGCATTGACGGGAATTTGAATCACAGAGTTCCAGGAAAGGGAACATGAAAAGCTAACGATTCAAATATGTTGGTTGCTTTGTTTCTATGGAAAATGATGCTGAGGCAGGAATGAAGTAATATGACAAAGATCAACCAGTAAATTAGGGGCAGAGCAAGGACTCCAACCCTCAGGCCTCACAGTTAGATCTGCAGTCATACACTTATTACTGGCTTCTCCTTATTGCCTGCTACTGACTGCATAGGTCAAAAAAGACAATTGAATAAGTAAGCAATTAGCAGATGCAAGTGGTTTCACATTACTGTTTAAAGTGCTCTGCCGACCACAGAGGCTACTTCCAATGCCTATGAATACAAAATATCTTCATAATGTGTTTCTTCAGAAACCAGTTCTTTACTGGCTCCATAGGCTTTCTCATGGGTGTTTTCCTGGCATTTCACCAGAGCACTGATGCCAAATTGGTGTTGTGTAATATGGTAAACTTTGGGCAACAGTGTAGCTAGCCTTCCCTAACAATCCTGCTTTCCACCCAACATTAATCCTTGCCATTCTATCCATCCTCATAGGACATTTTTTTTAAAGGGTGACAATACTTCGAGCTTCTCTAAATTATATTATATTCTCCCCCACATACGTAGGAGTCCCATTTCACAAATATCTGTCTTCCAGTCAGTCCAGTCAAATTTTATTTTCTGCCTGCCACCTCCACACTAATATCTCTTTGCCTCTGTAAAAATAGACACCTACACTTGACTACTTTCCTATTTTGAACTCTTCCAAGATAATCATGCAAAACATATTCAAATTATTCTTTCTTCAAATTGCTCAAAATTCATTTTTCCCCAAAAGTCTCTTCTTTACTAACATGAATTGTTGAAGATGACTAGGATTTTTTTTAATATTAGGGATTATATTAATCTTTACTATGTAATCAGCAGTAAAGATCTAACATGCATAATCCCTGACTTCATCTCCTATACAATATTATCTATACAGATACCAGCTGTCTTTTAGTCTTATTATTGAGTTTTAATTTGGATGGTTTTGTGCCGTCACGTGTTCCCTGTTTCTGATCCCTCCTCCCCCTACCTAATGCACTGATTTCTGTGGTGATTCAGAATTTGCCGTGGACATCTGTCAAGAAGAAATAGGTTTCCCTTCCTGTTGAAAAAACGTGAATATTTAGATCTACCCATCCTAGACTGTATTTTTCCTTCATGTGAATTTCCTTCAAGGGTTCAAAGAAGTAAAAAGCTTAATGTATGCTCAATTGTATTTTTTTTAAATAGCAGGGAAAAACTGGAAGTCTATCCAGCAAAATATTAAGTTTGGTTATCTAAGGACGCTTAGATTATAAGTGATAGTAACCTATTTATTTTTGCTTTCCTGTGTGTTTCAAGATTAACAAAATAGCATATTAACAATAATTTTGAGAAAGCCAAAGTTATTACAAACAGAAGTTTGAGTTCATATTGTCATCCGGATAGTAATCCCCAACGCATTTGATGAACATCACACTAAAATACAATTTAAAGAAAAACAATAAAATGATTTTTTTTAAGATTTTATTTATTTGACAGAGAGAGACAGCGAGAGAGGGAACACAAGCAGCGGGAGTAGGAGAGGGAGAAGCAGGCTCCCCACCTAGCAGACAGCCTGATGCGGGCCTTAATCCCAGGACCCTGGGATCATGACCTGAGCCAAAGGCAGACGCTTAACGACTGAGCCACCCAGGCACCCAATAAAATGATTTTTTTTAAAAAGGGTCAGCGTGATAGGGTAAAACTGATAGGTTATTACAAAACAGAAGAAATGAGATTAAAATAAACCTACATAGGATTGTACTCATAGCACATTCCAACTTGACATCATGAAACAGAAACCACTAGAAACAAGAAGGTAGGAAGATTTTTTTCTTATTTCTCTCCACATATTTCCAAACTCAAAGATCCAAGATATTACAACTGAAGAACAAGGTCGATGTTTTTACTTTCTCTATTCTATTCCATAAAAAAAAGGAGTTACTATACCCATTTACCCTCCTGACTATCAGATATTCTACTCAGCTACAAAAAAAAAATCAAAATCAAAAACCAAAATAAAATTCATTTAAAGCAAGGAGCAAGCACTGTACAAGTTACACTTTCTCACCACAAAGCAGATAACAATACTTAATTTTTTCAATTTAAGTACCACTTGGAAATTAAAAGAGGAAAATTACTTGTAAATAACCCTTGGATAGAACAAGAAACCATTACAACTACAGACCATTTGAAAATAACAAACATGAGAATGCAACACATAAAAACTTGGAAAATACTGCTGTATAGTCAAAGAAAGTTACTTTAAATATTTTATTATTAATTTCTAAAAAATAATTAATCAATTAATAATAAATTTGGGCAAAGTAACTCAAGCTAGAAAGAGTAAAACAGAACAAACTTCAGGAAAACGAGCAGAAATTATTAATAAAATATAAATCAATAAATTAAGAAATAGTAAAACAGAGATAAATTAGAATTTACAAATTTAAAAGCTAATTATTTTAAAAGAACAATAGAATAAACCAATTTGGTCACATATAATTTAAAAACAGAGAGATAAGGAAAAAAACATAAACACATTACCTGAAGTTAGAAAAAAAGATCAAACAACAAAAAATTAAAATTATTTCAGTTTGGGAAAAAGTAAAAGATTAATAACCATGGGATAAATTGGGGAAAGCTGTCAAAGAAATTTCTTCAAAAAATAATGTATGGCCTGCACCCATGCAAAGTGAGGGGTAAATGTTTCTGTCTTTCAAACAATAATTCCTTTGCTAGTTGTTAAAAAGTAGAGAAAAAAGGTGAAATGCCTCATAATTACTGTAGTCAATCTAAAATAACCCTTATGCAGAAATCTGACATAGCAGATGAAAGAAACCCCAAACTCATCTAACTTACAAATATTACCATAACATTTATAAATAAAATACTAGCAAATACAAACCTTTTAATGTAATGTAAACATTTAAAAAAGAAAAAGAGACCCCATAGCCAGGGCCAGTTAGTAAACATTCCAAGAGTGCTAGGAGGATGCTTCTTTAATACATAAAAGAAAAATCTTTAATGTAATTTATCAGATCAGGAAACCAAGGGTGATAAAGCAACCATTTCAATAGATGCTGGAACAACATCTGTAAATAATTAAACATTCATTCTTGATAATTTGAAAAAAATATCAGTAAAATAGAGAAAAATGTTCCCAATCCAAGAACCAACAGTCAATTTCATGCTTACCGTCAAAACACAGGAAAAATTTCCATTGACAAGTGTGCCTGAAAGCACAATTATTTACCACTGTTCTAGTAGTCTAACCAAAACTAATAACATAAAATAAACTATAAATTTAAAAGAGGTAGACAGAATCATTATTATTATTTACATGCAGTGTGGTTTTTTTGCTTGTAAAACCCATGAGAATCAATTCAAAAAATTTTATATGAGCTAATTATTTGAAGATCCATAGGTTAAAACATATTTTCAGCTCTTAGCTGCCCAGAAGAGTTCTCTAAGACCGTACATTCCATCTCCTAAGATTAAGGTTTTTCTATACCAAAGGGGTAAATAGAACATATGACCTATTTTTCTCTACCCATTGGATGAAGGTGCACTTTGATGAGACTAAGTTCTCATTTTTTCTTTTAATTTTCTTCATTTTTACATTCAGTGGAGGAACTCAGAATCCACCTGCCAAAGTTTTCGTTGAGTCATCTGAGAAAAATCCCATCTTAAATGGCATCATATATTCAACAGTTGCCATATACACTTATTCGCTCACCAGAATATGTTCTAAGTCCTAGAGCCTGGTGATATGCACTGAATGTTTATATACAGATGAATCTGACCTCACCCCCCTTGTTATACAGATGCAGAAAAAGACAGGCATGAAAATTCAAGTAGGGCATAACTCAACAATAATAAAAGCATGTGCTGTGAGACTACAAAGAAGGCAGAGCCTTTACTCCTAGGATCCTTTCAAATATACATTGAAGAGTCCTCACATATAACCACAAACCCACTACTATGAACTAAGAATAGTTTTTAAAATGACTGAGTTAATTAATATATCAGCTACTCCATGATATCTTAGTGTTTAAAACTATGACCAAATTAGAGTACATGGACAGCTACTTGCTAAAACAAACAAACGAAAACTGCTTGTCTTTTAGATAATCAATCCTTTAAAAGATATTCTGGCTTTGATTTGATTTGCTATTTTGTTGTTGTTGAAGTACAATGGCCAACTGGATTGAAGCCTGCCCAATCAGCAAGCATACTGCTAGGACATAACACTAACATGAAACTCCCTGGGTTCCACCAGCATTACCTACCAGCCTGTTTGACCTTAACTGTAAATCCTGAAACATGGTCAGGCTACTGAGGCCCACCTTGAGCATCCTGTTAGATTGTGGCAGGATGCTGGAGCAGCAATCATCTGGCAGGTAGAAGTGGGCAACTAGACCAAGGATAATTTGAAGAACTACTTTCAGACTCTGGAGGCCCAACAAACAAGAACAGAGCTATGAACTGAGACCTAGTAACCAATAAATCAGGATTCAGAGATCAAGAAAGCTGCCCTTGTTTAAACATAGGTTCTGGCTAGAGCACAAGTCTAAGGGAAAGGTCGCAACTTCAGTGAGCTTTGCAAATAATGGCTTCAGAAACAAATTTAAAATTACAGTTCAGCCTTCATGTTTGCTCAGTGAGGAAGAAAAAAATATTTGATTTGACATCAATCATTTCAGTGTCAAATACAGGGATGGTAATCAATCAAATATATATTGAGCATCTACTACTCTGCATATGATCTATGTTAGGAGCTACGGAGAAACTCAAAAGAACTTTAAGATATGGTCCCTGATTTCGAGGCAATTACAGTCTAGTTGATAAGTTATATACTCCCATAGTATCCTAAAGCTATTCTTCAAAACTCTTAATACAATTATAAGTACTTATTAGACTAATTTTTTAATCTCTATTTCCCTGATACTCTAAATTCCACGAGCTCAAGGACAATCACCATCTGGACCACTACTTATTTCCAATGCCAAGTGCATAGTAGCTGCAAAATAAATATGTCTTGAATAGACAAATAAATGGATATATAATTGACATGTTAAAAACATTTTTTAAGGGGCGCATGGATGGCTCAGTCAGTTAAGTGTCCAACTCTTGATTCCAGCTCAGGTCCTGATTTCAGGGTCGTGAGATCAAGCCCTGAGTCCTCCACACTGGTCATGGAGCCTGCTTAAGATTCTCTCTCTCCCTCTCCCCCTCCTCCACCCCACCGCATGTGTATGTGCATTCTCTTACTGTTCCCCCCCCAAAAATCATCTTTCAAAAATGAGTATTACCTGAATTGTGTTTAGTGTAAATAAGCACAAAGAATGGAGAGAGCTCTAAGGATCTGAGTAGTGGGGAAAAAGCTAATTACTATCTTTAATATCATCTATAAAGATTAAGACAAAACCAAACACAAACCAAATATAGAAGTTCAAAGTGTCTATTCGATTTGTTAATTAGAATCTAACAGTGCATCACTCAGCATCAGGGAAATACAAACTAAAACTGCAATGAGATACCACCTCACACCAGTCAGAATGGCTAAAGTTAACAAGTCAGGAAATGACAGATGTTGGTGAGGATGTGGAGAAAGGGGAACGCTCCTACACTGTTGGTGGGAATGCAAGCTGGTGCAGCCACTCTGGAAAACAGTATGGAGGTTCCTCAAAAAGTTGAAAATAGAGCTACTCTATGACTCAGCAATTGCACTACTGGGTATTTACCCCAAAGACACAAATGTAGTGATCCGAAGGGGCACATGCACCTCAATGTTTATAGCAGCAACGTCCACAACAGCCAAACTGTGGAAAGAGCCCAGATGTCCGTCAACAGATGAATGGATAAAGAAGATGTGGCACACACACACACACACACACACACACACACACACACACACACACACAGGAATATTATGCAACCATCAAAAATGAAATTTTGCCATTTGCAATGATGTGGACAGAACTAGAGGGTATTATGCTAAGCGAAATAAGGCAATCAGAGAAAGACAATTATCATATGATCTCACTGATAATGTGGAATTGGAGAAACAAGGCAAAAGATCATAGGGCAGGAAAGGAAAAAAATGAAATAAGATGAAACCAGAGAGGGAGACAAACCATAAGAGACTTTTAATCTTAGGAAACAAACAGGGTTGCTGGCGGGGAGGGGAGTGGGGGGGAAATGGGAGAACTGGGTGACGGACATTGGGGAGGGTATGTTTTGTAATGAGCATTGTGTATTATATAAGACTGATGAATCACAGACCTGTACCCCTGAAACAAATAATACATTATATGTTAGTAAATAAATAAATAAATAAAACACAGCGAAAAAAAGAATCTAAGACTGGGGCTCCACAGCCCCACCAACCATGCCCTGCTGCTATGCTTGCCCTCTACCAGTTTGCTGAAAGTGGGAATAACGTCCCATCCTTAATTCCCTCACAACAGAGAAAACCCCATGAAGTGTAAAAAATCTTTAGTGAATTTGGAAATAGCATGAGTAAATCCCAGGGGAGCCTACAGTGTTAGTAGGGGTGGCCACCCACAGCCACTTTGAAAGTCCAAAGTGGCCGACAACACCTTTTCTGATGATCCCCATGAGCGTGCGGGTACCTGCCCATGCTGCCTCACTCCTCACTTTGCTATTTGTACAGAGGGTACCAGGCCTGGAATCTACTGAGAAAGGGTTCATCAGAGTCTGGTCACCAAGCTTAGGCTTTAAATTGCCCAAACACAAAGGTCTTCTTCTGAATTCATGATACCGTAATTGACCTGCAATGGTAATGGGAACCTCTAGCCACATGCTTAAAAGGTTGTGTTGTTTTCTGGGTTTGGTGGTTTGTTTTGTTTTGTTTTGTTTTTACTTTTTTATTTATGCTTTCATTGTCCCTTTTCCTGACACTGCTGATAGAATCCAATCAGCACTTCCCACATTTGTTTGATTTGCCCTTTCTTCTTTCAAAATCATTCTTAATATTGCATACAGACATGAATTTTATTCATTTTCTCCCTTTTTAAAGAAAATTAGCTCTACCTTGATTTCTACTTTCATTTCTAGTGTAAACCCACATCCTTACTTACAAGCACTCTATTGTTTTCTAGCTGCTTTGGCTCTATTGGATCATGATGTAATTAATAATATTCATAAAATACGGCAAATAATCAGGGGTCTCTGACTTGGACTGCAAGTAGCCCTGAGTTTCATAACAGGGTCCCAAGAGTAGGCAAGCATGGGTAATTTCCAAGCAATGAATCACTAGATCTTCAGTTGCATTCTTAAAATATAGCTATAGCAGAGAGACATCTTGCTGGAACTTTCCTTCCACAAGTATACAATGAAAATCCATATGCATATTTTACTTGGGCACCAAGTCTTCTGACAACTGTCATTCATCAACCACTTCTCTGATTTCGTGGGTTTTTTAAGATTCATTTATTTATTTTAGAGACAGAAAGAAAGTACAGAGGTAGGGGCAGAGGGAGAGGGAGACAAGCAGACTCTCTGCTGAGCAGCAGAGCACGTCTCCATCCCAGGACACTGAGATCATGACCTGAGCAGAAATCCAGAGTCCGACATTTAATCCACTGAGCCACCCCGGCACTCTCCACTTACCTGATTTCTTATTCATTCTTATCATTTACCTGGTAGATTTACATTAATAAGAATATAGTATGATTAATATACCTTTTGATATATTTAGTATCCTCCACATTTTTGGCTGTTGAAGTCCACTGAATCCTATCCCATTCCAATAATTAGTAATATTCAGATGCAGATAATGAGTTAATGTACTTCATTATGAGCCCTCGGTGGGGGGGGTTAGTTCAAGATTGCTATATAAGAAGATCCTGGATGGCCGTCCTCCCAAAAATACACCAAACCTATAGCTACACATGGAACAACGGCCTCTGAAGAAAAAAAACAAAACCCTAAAAATTGACTTCTATGCATAGAGCCCATATCAAAGTGGGTAGGAAAGCCTGGGACACAGTCTTGCCATAAATTCCATCCGGCTTGGGGCAATCCAGTGGGGAGGGAACTCAAAACCTGGAGCTTCTCCCTGAGGAGTGAAAAGTTTCAGTCCCACATGGGGGCATCCCCGACTTTTAAGACCTGCACCTGAAAAAGGAGCCCCCAAAACATCTAGCTTAGGAAACTAACAGGGGGCTGGCGCGCTAGGACTCACCGGCCCCAGGGTTCCAGCGCAGAAGCCGACCACGGCGGGGAGCCCAGACTTTGTGCGGGAAATGCTCCCCAGAAGGGAGCTTTTACGGCATCAGTCCCAGGTTTTGCGACTGAGCCCAGCAGACGCCTTCAGATCTGGACAAGTGGCCAGCCAGGCTTATGCTCGTGCTCCTATCGGCCTGTGTATATTTGCATGAGCCTTTTTCCTATAAAGTCCGCTTTTATGTTTATAAATATAATTATATAACCATAAAATAAGGTACTTTGTGTCATAATGATGATAATAATGTTAAATTTACTCAGAATAAAATTGTTAGAGACTTCTCACAGAAAAATGCTAATTTCACATTTCAATTTATTTACATAATTTTTGCAAAGTATATGTGATCAGTATAAGACATCCAAGCATTAAAAAATTACATTAGATTAAAAATATGTCGGGGGAGGTTGGCTGGAAATGAATTCAAAAATGGAAGAAATGGTATAATATTCTGACCATTAAAATAACCTTGTTCACATATTTTTAAATGAGACATTATGGCTACTGGATTGCTATTGTGTTGATTCCCCTGGAAAATGTTTACAGTGATTTTGATAGTTTGCTGTAATGTTAATATTTACAATTGGGCAGAAATTACATTATCTTGAACAACCTAGAGTAAAATATTTTAGCTATAAATGAGAAAGAAATACATAGATTTTTCAGTATTATTTTAATTGACATGCAAGCAAAAATTTTGAGGTCCCCTATGATGGATCACGGAAGACTAATGTGTATGTATGTACTCTAGCTAGCACTCATTGGTACCAAGTTAGCTGCCATGCTTTTGCTCTGGGGCTCTGGTTCATCCTTAAATTCATCAGTTAGGGTGCCCGGGTAGCCCACATTAGATTTCCCAGAAATCTAGTCCAGAGAGCCCAGAACCAAGCCCAGACTAATTCCTTTCATGGTCATTCCCTTAACATAAGAGGAGAAAATGACAGACCTATAGGTCCCTCCTGCAGGTTTCCAATTTTAAGGTCTACTGAAAATAATATATTGATCAAAAATAAGACACACAGACACACACAGAGCCAGATGAGTCTAATTCTCTATTTCTCTAATTCCATAATGATATGGTTTTACTAACAGTACACTCAATTTATATTATTAAACAATACTTAATATTCTAATTTTCACCTTAACGATTCAGATTTAAGCAGTTTTTTTATATTTTTTTAAATTTATTTATTTGAGAGAGAGTAAGTATGAACAGAGCAGAGGGACCCTTGTATCAGTTATTGAAAAGGGGGCCAGTCCTAATATACTACTGAGATGCTTTCTTGAAGCTTAGACATGATGGGTCCATAGTGGATGAAGTAGATGTGCAGAACTTTCTTAGCATAATACTAAGAAAGGGATCAGAAGACTCAGGGAGGCTAGAATGTTAAAGTGGATTTGTTGTGTAAGAATCCAACTCATGTCTATGTTTTCTAGGAAGGCACAGAGGATAGCCCTTCACTAGAGCCAGAGAATGCATGGGTAGGGCATGAGGGAGATCTTTAAAAAATATAGTTAAGAAACTAGTGAGGGACGTCCTCTGAAATACAATATTGGCAGTAGAAGATGGCACCATAAAGCTCTGCTCCCTAGTGTCAAAGGGATGAATACTCCAAATTAACAGGAATCAGTTATTGACATTTAATCGTTAAAAGCAAGTCACAGCAATCTGTTGATTTACTGACAGAACCTTAGAAATAATACATTCAGGACCAGATCCAGAAGGCACCAGTAAATTGTACAAAAAGGCAGCCCAGATTCCCATGTCACATACCTTTGTTGTACTAACACCAATCCCTTAGCTTACAAATACCGTCTCGTGGGGAAGGAAGAGGTGATCCCTTCTAACCAAATGATAGATGAGGAAAAACTGTCCTAGTAGACAGAAGAGTCAGTTCAATGTTGGTACTAACAAAAATGGTCCTAATAGGCAGTGATGAATCTTCCCAGTAGGTACTTCTGCAAGCAGTCTGTTTGGTTATTTATCTCCTATGGAGAGAGAAGTGATCCGACATACAAATATATATGGATTTCTGAGCAGATGAATGGCTTGGATGGTTGTTAGAGGTCAGGAAGTAATTATACTAGAAAACTGGGGGGAAAAAAAAACAAAAACAAAAACAAAAAAATGGGTAAAGAGGTATGTGGATGACCCATGGAGATGGCCAAGGCATGCAGATTTTTTGGTTTCATGATACCCACCTCTACCCATTGCAATCGAAAACTAGGTACTCAGGAGGACTTGTTCAGTAAACATCAGCAAGCCTTGGTCAAGCCAGTACTGACACATGGATACATAGTATCCACGATGGTAAGAGTGAAGACTATGCTGTGACTAACTCTCGCAACATCTGATCAAGCTATTGTCACTGCAGAGCATCCAAACTGCCAGCAGCCAAAATCAATGCTGAATATTCAATAAGGAGTAATCAAATATGGAAAAATGCTTCAGGAAAACAGCCAGCCCCTTGGTGGCAGGTGGATTGCACTGGACTCCCTCACCTTAAAAGTGCTGCAGTTTGTCCTTTCCAGAATTTATATCTACTTTCAGAAGAGTTTGTCTTTCCTGTCCTAAGTGCCTCTTGCAACAGTACCAGCTGAGACTTGGAGAATGCATGATCTATCATATGGTATCACATACAACCTTGTCTTAGATCAAAGGGCCCATTTTATAGCAAAAAAGGTGTGGACGGTGGACACAAGACCACAGAATCCCTTAGTCTTACCATGCACTGAATTAGAAGTAGCTGACCTAAGAAAACAGGGGGAGGCTTGTCAATGACTCAGCTAAGGTACCAGCTCAAGGTGAACACTGTGCAGGATGGGGATGTTGACCTCCATGATGTCATGTGTGTGCTGAACTAACAGCTGAAAAATTATGCTCTCTCCTCAACAGCTGTAATACATCGGTCTCAGGACCAAGGAGTAGAAATCAGATTGACTCTTCTCACGGTCACCCCCAGTGCTCCATTTCTGGAATTTGTGCCTATTGTCTCCCATATGGGGCCTTCTCTTTTGATGACAAAGCAAGAGACACCACGGGAACCTAACTCAGAAGTGCAGCAGGGTTATTCCTTGTGGAGCAAACCTTTGACCAGTGGGGATGGGAGCTAATGGAAAAAATTTCCCCTAAAATGCATTTCATATTGCACCGCATAAGCTTCCTTGGGATTGAACAACCTGTTTTTCCATAGTGGTTCCAACTTGGTGACACTTCCTTGTTTTGGCTTTCCTTCCTTCTTTGTTTCACTTGTCCTTTCCCTCACTCCTGCACCCTGCAATAACACTCCCCAGTAAGGTACTGCCCAGAAGGATTCAGACTCCACTTTCTGGAGAAATCTGAGGAGAGGTCCTGTACCAGTAGTTTCTTAGAAAAAAAAAAAAAAAAATTGCTCCAAAACATAGCCTCTCCTCTGCTAGAAACAAGGCTTCTGCCAATTTTATTTCTTTATATCCTTCTTGCCAGCAAACTTTAAATTTTCTCATCCCAAAATGATTTAAACTCCTGTCTCCAACAGGTGCTTCATTACATGTGGATCTATTCTCTTCTTTCTAGAAATAAATACCACCGCTCTCGATCAGGCCTTCAGCATCTCTCACTACAACAGGCCTCCTCCAGTGTTAACTCCTTACATCAGTCCCTCACTGCCACTGGAGTAAGCTATTTCAGTGGCAAATCTGATCTTGTCACTCTCCGCTTAAAATTCTTCAGTGGCTCCTGGTACCTAAAAGATGACACTGAGGTTCCTTTTCCTCATATACAAATCCCTCTGGGATCCAACCCCTGCTGGCCTTTCTAACTTCATTTTCTGCCACTCCTTGGCAGTTCTGGCCCATTTTACACTGCCCCCCCCCCCCCGCCGCCTATCTACCTGAGTAAATGCTACTCTCGATTACACTTCAGACTGTAGCTGTCCCAAATGCAGGAAGCCTCACCTAGCTTCCTCTTCCCAAGCCATACCCCATAGAACCCTGTGTGCATCTTCCTTTTTGTACTAACTGTTGGATATTTTAAGTAACAGTTCACCGTCTGCTTGCTTCTAAAGGCAAGCATCATGTCATATGCATCTGTATATCCCCAGTGCATGGCCTGTTACATAAGTCTTAATACGCAATTAATACATTTTTGAGCAAGTAAGCTAAAAGGTAACTTTTAAGTTTTGACACTTCACCCAACAAATCTGTTCCTAGAAACTTAAACAGAACCGCTTCTGACAAAACCAAATCCCGTTATTTGAATTTCTTCGTTAAGGTGGACAGATCACCCCTGTAATCGCATGTCTGACTTCCTACCCTTCTGATACTCAAACAGCTGTTACCAAGAGATTAAACTGCTCTGACGCAGGCATTGTCCTGGAGTGAGGCCTGGTACTCTAAGGTGTCCTGGTTACCCACCACTCTCTGAGTCAGCATGGAACAGTTCTCACTGACGATGCAGCACCATAGGTCCCAACCTACTGGTTCTCGTTTCCCGTTCCCCTGGTATTCAGTCTTAGGTACTGCCTTCTTTTTCATGTCTCTGCTTGATATTCTAGTTCTGGCAAAGTCTAGGTCTTCCTCCCTTTATCCCCGTCTTTCGGAGCCTAAGTCTCTGCTCCCTACTGGCTGCCTCCCGACTGTACCTGGGTTAACTGCCTGACCTCTGAATCTCTTTGAGTCACCTGTTCCAGGTCTTGAGCCTGGCTTGGACCAAAAGAACATGTGTGCTATCTGTCCCTCCTGCCTGTGCGCCTGGCATCCAGTTCTCAACCTTCCTTAAGGCCCATTTCCTGGCATCCAGTTCTCAACCTTCCTTAAGGCCCATTTCCTGTCAGCTTGCCTAGACTTATAATCTTGAACTTCACCTGGCCATTCTCACCCTCCCTCTCAGAACCCAGACAGAACATCCCCAAATTATTAAGCTTTTGAATAAATTCATATTTTAGTACACGGAGCTTGCTTAAAGTGAGTTATATTTGTAATACAAAGAAGAAGAAAGTTTTAGGAGTAAATTCGGGGGTAATAACTAACCCTCTCTGACTGGACTCAACAATTCAGAACTTTGTACAAGACGATTTAGAGGAGTGGTTCCTCTGCTGAAAAGCACCTCATAGAGCCCCACTGGGTGTGAACAAGTTTTCTGACATCAAGCTTTCAAGGAATCATCAGAAAATATACATATACATGACAGCCAATTCTTGGCTTATCATTCTCCTTCTAACTGTCTTAAATTATTTAATTACCAAAATTGATTTAGCTTATCCAAACGCCCTAAAAAGCAAACCATTTTTGCCCCCCTCCCAAATTTCTGGAATAATATTGATAAGGAAGCTGAAACTTTGTCCCAAATAAGACTTCAGCATTATTTGTATATTCATATGTTCACATTTCCTTTATGTTCAGAATGAACTTGTTGGTGGTTCCCTAATTCATCTGCATCCTTCTTTCAAGTAATAAATGACATCCCAGTTTAATGAGTTGGCTACCTTTTTAAAGAAACACTTTCCCTGCATTTCCCTGTTATTATTTAGTTGTTTGAAAGCCTACCAAGTCACTAAATTGTTTAATCTGCAGCTTTTCACAGGAAAGAATTGTGTTTTGCTGAGTAAAGTACAGCATTGCTGCATCCTCTACGCAGAAGATGAGCTAGTGATTTTTCTTTAATGATATTTCATTTGGGGGCATAAATTACTGTTAAACTGCTATGTCTTTTCGAATTGAACACTTCACAAATGGATTCGAGATGGTCCTTCATGGCTTAAAACACTTCTGAACACCACATTAGTGTAACAACAAAATAAATCACCAGTATGTGAATAAAATATCGATTATATCTTTCTTTCCCCCACTAATTTGAACTTTACATCTAGTATTTCAGTTTTTATGTAGTGAGACTGCATTATGTCCACACTGATGACAGCCGAGAAATGTTTCCAATTAAAATTTCAACATAAAAAGTATTATTTCAGGTAGAACTGGTCTGAAGACGAAAGCTAACGTGGCATTTTCAAAACAATTTGATGTCAATAGCCTGTCATTGACTCTTTCACGAACTCAGAACAATGTCACTGGAAAAGTGTCTATCTCGTGAGCTGCGACAAATGACTAAGGAAACAGATTTCAGGCTGGCTCTGAGCATTAGCTCTTGATTCAACTGAAAAAGAGCAAACACCCATGAAACTTATTTCAGCCAATGAAGAAAAGTGTTTTTTTCAACTCATGTTCTCCCACTCAAACCACAATGAAGTCTTTTTCATATTTTAATTGCAGTGAAGCGTCCTGGGAGTGGTATCAGCTACCATCCTCACCCCATCCTCATCACCAGCACTACCCATGTGTGACCAGCCACAAGGTAGGCATAACAAGATTGAAACGAGGGATTTTCAAGGGGGTGAATTCTAAAGAAAGAGGATGTAAATATCAAATATAGTTCCAAAAGACCAAGGAAGGAACTGGCAAGGGGATCAAAGCCGAGGATGGTTATCAGGATATCCAACATAAAGATATTAGACCTAAGTGAGAATAGCCCAACTGACACAAGACCCCATTTCTTGACTTTCCAACTGTTGCGTTTTCCTGGCTATTACCATCAACAACAGGATATAAAGTGCTGGTATGGGGATATATTGACATTTTAAGAGGACAAAAGAAAATGACACTATTGGCTAAAAGAAAAAAAATGTCACCAGGGAAGAAAAATGAGATGGTCTTCTTAGAGGGTTGTACTTGGGAGTTTAACCCCTATTAGATCCTATAAAGTGCTAGACATGTGAGGTTAAATTATATACTCTTCAGAACAAGCTTTTGTGGTGGTGACACAATTTGTCCTACATTAGAGAAGAGGAATTGGGCTCTAAATGTGTAAGCGATATGCCCACTCAGGCAAGAGTTACAAGGCAGAAGTGAAAGCCATGCTCAACTGAGGCGAAGATTGCTCATCCCAGGACAGATGTCAGCGGTTCTCAGACTTAGCCTCATGTTACTATCACCGAAGGATCTTTGGAAAAATACCTCTGCTTGGGCACCACTCAGGGTCAGTCAAACATGAGTCTCTAAGGGAGCCAAACATGAGTACTTTTTTTTTTTTTAAGATTTTATTTATTTATTTGACACAGAGAGAGACACAGCGAGAGAGGGAACACAAGCAGCGGGAGTGGGAGAGGGAGAAGCGGGCTTCCCGCGGAGCAGGGAGCCCGATGCGGGGCTCGATCCCAAGACCCTGGGATCATGACCTGAGCCAAAGGCAGACACTTAATGACTGAGCCACCCAGGCGCCCCCAAACATGAGTACTTTTAAAAAGCTTCCCGTGTAATCACAATGTGTAGCCAAGGCTGAAAACACTGTGCTAGTAGGAAGGCTACCTAACCGCTGTGAATTAATAGGCAGTGACAAGGCCACCTGTCCAGGACACAAAGTAACCAGCATTTCTAAGACCTATCGACTGAGTGCCTGTAAGTGGCCAAAACAAATATTTTTGGCCAGAAGCATAAGTGCAGATGATTCCTTTCAGCATGTTTATAGCTAATTCATAGCCCAAAAAGGAAGTTGAAAAACAATGATAAGTGGGTATAACTTCCTGACAAAAATTTAGAATTGCATAGATATTTCCTGTAGGAAATATCTAAGTTAATTGAGGCCCAAGAATTCACTTGAAAGGCCACTGCAAGACAACAAACAGAGCTCAAAACTTGCCCCTTTCTTTGGCAGTAAGGCCTCTTTACTTTTCAGAATAACTCAGTATCTAAAGCTGTAGGAAATGCAGACTAAGATCAAGAGAAAGATCAAGTTGGAGTCTAAGAAGCATGTAGAGCTATTTAAAGATTGGGAATGAAAATGTCACTTTAGAGAGATGACAGCCACAAAAGAGAAAGCGGGCTAGGATGGAACTTGAAGAACCTCAAGAGACTCTTAGAAGGAGTGGCAGGAAGGTAGAAGGAAAACAGGAGAATGTAGGGACCAGAAGGTTACAGAGGAAAAGGTTTCCAGAAGTGAGGAGTGTTCATCTGATCAACTGCTGCTGAGAAATCAGGGAGAATGAAGACAGAAAATTGCCCATTGCGTTTGGCAGTACGGATGTTACCCGTGACCAGTGATGCTTCTTATTGTCCACTTTAGTCCAAGTGCATAGTTATACCTCATTTGTGCTCTGCCATGAAATTATACCTCCTATCATGTGTGATGGTCAAATATGTTGATCCTGACTTAGATCAATTTTACAACCCAAAATTTTAAGCTCTTTTTAAACCTCGGTTCTTTGGGGGTGGGCAGTGGTGGTGAGGAGGGGAACCGGAGTTAGAAAAGCTAAACTAAAAAAGAGAAAATACATACTTAACCTTAATCTTGCCAGTTTTGAAAAATTAACCAGAGACATAATTCTAGTTATTTGTCTTGGCTCATAAAAATTTATAATAAAATGTGCTTTAAATTTTTAAAATTACACCAAACGTCTGTAAATGACAAGATGCTCTTTAGAAATTTGTGGTTGAAAGTATATTTTTAAAAGTGTGGGTGTGGCACAGAGAGCAAACTGATGGTTGCCTGGGTTGCGGGAGGGGTGGGAGGAGGTCTAAATGGGAGAAGGGGAGTGGGAGATGCAGGCTTCCAGTTACATCGTAGCTATACTCGAGGTGAGCATAGTATAATATTTAAACTTGTTGAACCACTATGTTGTACACCTGAAACTAATGTAACATTGTGTGCCAACTACTCTCAAATAAAAAAAATGATAAGTGAAAGGAATAAAACAGCTTGCTAAGAAAGAGACTGAATCATCTCACAGCAGGCCAATGAAAGGTTATTTTGGGGGGAATAGGGTTCTATTCTCCATCTCCACAGAAGGTGAGACAAGGCTCAAAGTAAAGTAAAAGAAATATACATTATTTCAGAGGAAGGAATTCTGACCAGGTAGTAAGGCCTATGTTATAGGCTGAATTATGCCTCCCCACCCACCCCCCACCAAATCACATGTTGAAGCCCAAACCACTCCAGACCTCAGAATATATTTATATACTTATATATATATAAATATCCTATATTTGGAGATAGGATCTTTCAAGAGGTAAGTTAAATGAGGTCATTAGGCTGAGCCCTAATCCAATATGACTGGTATCCTTACAAAAAGAGGAGATGAAGACATGCAAAAAGACACGGGCAGTGCATATGCACAGAGAAAGGGTCATATGAGGGCACAGCAAGACTGTGGGGCCATCTACAAGCCAAGAAGAGAGGCTGAAACCAATCCTGCCAACACTTCGATCTCAGACTTCTAGCCTCCAGAACTGTGAGGAAATAAATTGATGTTGCTTAAGCCACCAAGTCTGGGATATTTTGTTATGGCAGCTGATGGGGTTCAGGATATGCCACTGCAAATATGGTACCTTGGCATATGAAATATTTTAAGGAGAAGATGTTTTGAGAAAATGGCAGAAGCAGGAAGGTCACTCAGGTCATAAAACCCTCATGTGAAAGGTGCCCTCTCCCTACCTGGAAGAAAGAAGCATCCTTATCTCTGAAGACAAAGGGACACTGAAAAGAATCCTAACAAACAGGCCTTGGTATGTTTCCCCCAGCGTACTATACTTACCTCATACTCATACTCCTATTCTATTCCTCCACAACTGTCCACTCTTCATCAAACCAACACAACAATACTTAAGCCTCTTTCTTCAAGTCTTCATTGCCTTATGAAGGCTCCCGAGTCATATAAAACCTATATTAAATAAATGTGCGTGCTTTTCTCCTGTTTAAAACAAGTGTGGGTGTGGGACCTTTATTTACTAATTTTCAAAAAGTAGAGAGAGTCATACTATATGATTTCAATTGTACGACATTCTGGATAGTAAACAGTAAAAGATAATGGCTGACAGGGTGTTCGGAAGGAGAACAGGACAGTAAGTGATGTACACGGGGATTTGTCAGGCAGTGAAACTGTTCTGTCTGATACCGTAATGGTAGATACAGGACATTAGGCCTTTGTCAAAACCCACAGAACTTTACAGAACAAAGAATGAACCTTAGTGTATACAAAATTTTAAAAAAATCATTTAGAAGTTTTGGAGGTGTCAGGAAAGAGACCATGAAAAGAAAATCTAATGGTATTACAACGTATGAAACAACTCACTGGAAGGGAGTCAGGGATGAAAAGGTGCTGACTTTAGTAAATTTAGAAACGAGTAGAGTCTGTAAGACTAAAGGCAAAACAAACTGCTTATAAGCACTAAAACTGATGAAGTTATTTCCCACAGGAGTACAGGGGTAAGGGATAATCATTCTGACACTGCTATACACGTGTACTATAACTGAACAGTAAATAAATGGATTGATAGTGGGAACCAGGTTTCTCAATGTTAGTGTGGGAGCTCATGGAAGAGCAAGGGGAAGAAACTAGTATGATCCACTTGGTAATTGATTAGAACTGGAGATACCGGGGTGCCTGGGAGGCTCAGCCATTAAGCGTCTGCCTTTGGCTCAGGTCATGGTCCCAGGGTCCTGGGATCGAGCCCCGCATCGGGCTCCCTGCTCGGCGGGAAGCCTGCCTCTCC
Organism: Zalophus californianus; assembly: GCF_009762305.2. Classification (NCBI taxonomy): domain Eukaryota; kingdom Metazoa; phylum Chordata; class Mammalia; order Carnivora; family Otariidae; genus Zalophus; species Zalophus californianus. Next base: position 122,261,360 of record NC_045599.1, on the reverse strand, counting down.
CTCTCCCACTCCCCCTGCTTGTGTTCCTTCTCTCGCTGTGTCTCTCTCTGTGTCAAATAAATAAATAAAATCTTAAAAAAAAAAAAAAAGAACTGGAGATACCAGTATGAACTCATGGTTAGCTTAATATAGACATATATGGTTACACATAGAAACAGGTACAGATGCTATAAACATGTACAATATACAATGTATCAGTATACACGCACATACTTATTTCCTTACTCCATTGGCAGAGAAGACCCAAAAGCAACAATACACCAGTAATGAAAAGCACATCTAGCACCGAAATTACAGTGGAGAAATCGAACCTACATTACCTCAGCCAGGTGATCAAGGTCAATATCAGTAGTGATAAATCATGTTGATAGGATGGACCATTGATATAATAGGATAAAAAATGGCACTTTATCCCTGGGGCCTTCCTCCCCCAAACCCACAACTCCAATCTAATAACAAGAAAACCAACAGACAAATCCAACAGATGCCATTCTATAAAATGCCTGACCAGTATTCCTAAAAACTAGCAAGGTGTTCAAAAACAAGGAAGGCTGAGGCTGGTGTAGCCAAGAACTGCCTAAAGAAACACGACAAAATGCAGTGTGGCATCCTGGGGGAGATTCTGGAAAATCCAGGAAGAGGACATAAGGTAGCAACTAAAGATATTTAAATAAACTATGGACTTTAATAAAAATGGATTCATATTAGTTCACCAATCGTAACAGATATACTATATTAATGTAGGATGTTAAGATGGGAAACTGGGTGCAGGGCATATAAGGACTCCCTGTACTATCTTCCCAATTTTCTTAGAAAACTAAAATTATTCTAAAATATAAAGTCTATTTTTAAAAAAAGCAAAGAGAGTATCTTATAGAATCATTCAAGGCAATAGCAATTTGAATGTACTAGCTGGATTATGATGTAATAAAATAAGCCATCTTCTTAAGAGAGAACATCTATTTATAACACAATGGCAGTAACAATCAATGATAATCCTATTTATCAAGCCACTACATATGAGTGTCTTTTTGGTTCTTGGACTCAATTCCAATGTGTGCGAAGGGTGTTCCCCCACACCAAGAAACAATCCTTGGCCCCCCAGCAGGTGTCCAAGGATTCAACTCAATTCTTTCAATTCTGACACCATGTGGCCAGAGACAGCATCAGGTTCCACAGGTCAAGGGTTCAGTCCTACAAGATGGCCCTCCCTACTTCAGATGCCAGTTGCAAGCCCACATTGTTATCTGTACTTCTGATGGACCAGCTGTAAATCAGAGGTTCCCAAGTCTCGCTCCTTGGATTTGATTAATTTGCTAGAACAGCTCACAGAGCTCAGAGAAACATCTTACTTACTAGATTGCCGGTTTAGCATAAAAAGATGTAACTCAGGAACAACAGATGGAAGAGCAGCCCAGGACAAGGCTTGGGGAAAGGGGGCGGAGCTTCCATACTCTCTCCAGGGCACCACTTTCCTAGTGCTTTCAAGTATTCACCAACCCAGAAGCTCTCCACACCCTGTCCTCTCGGTTTTTATGAAGGCCTCATCATACAGGCATGATTGATTAAATCATTGGCCTTTGATAATGAGTTCAACCTCGAGGGCCTCTCCCCTCCTCAAAGGTTGGGGAGTGGAACTGGGAGTCCCAACCTGATCATATGGTTGGTTCTCCTGGAAAGTACCCCCAGCCTTAGGTGCTTTCCAGAAGTCATCTCATTAACATAAGACACCTCTGTCACTCTCAACACTTAGGAAATGCCAAGGGTTTGGGGAACGGTGAGCCAGGAACTGCTGACAGAAACCAAATATATATGAGAAATACAGTAGTCTTCCTTTATTCGAGGGGATACATTCCAAGACCCCTAGTGGATGCCTGAAACTTACAGATAGCAGAGAATCCTATACACACTATATTTTTCCTATACATACATACCTAAGATAAAGTTTAATTTATACAATAGGCACACAAAGAGATTAACAACAATAATAAAATAGAACAATTATAACAATATATCATAACAAAAGTTATGTGAAGGTGGTTTCTCTCTCTAAAAACTTCTTATTGTACTATACTCACCTTCCTTCTTGGGATAATGTGAGATGACAAAATGCCTACATGATGGGGTGAAGTGAGGGGCATGATGTAAGCACCATGACATAGCATTAGGCTCCCACTGAACTTCTGATAACGCATCAGGAGGAGGATCATCTGCTTCTGGACCACGGTTGACCTCAGGTAACAAACTGGAAAGCAAAACTGCAGAAAAGGGGGACTACTGTATATTTTGGTCATCTGAATGACCAAACATATAATTCTTATAAATCACAGTCTCACAGAGTGTGTCCTCCCAAAATCCATACGTCAAATTCTTACCCCTAAAAGTGATGGTATTAGGAGGTGGGGCCTTTGGAAGGTGATTAGTGCCTTATTAAAAAGGCTCCAAATGAGGATACAAGAAATCTGTAACCTGAAAGACAGCCCTCACTTGACCATGCCAGCACCCTGATTTCAGATTTCTGGCCTCCAGAACTGTTAGAAATAAATTTCTGTTATCCATAAGTGACTCAGTATTTTGGTATAGCAGCCCAAATGGACAAGACATAAGCATTTCAAAATCATTATCTTACTCGATGTTCACCACACCTCCGAGAAGAATTTGAGAAAAAAAGTATGCCAGGTTTGTATTTATTGGAAAACATAAGAGATAATAAAATGTACAATATATCTTTTTAATCACTGCACATGAAATGAATAAAACAAAGACCAGGGAAAATGCAACATACAATTAAATAGGCATATTTCTTAACATTTGTGAAGCAACTTGGATGCCTTTCTCCCTGGTGAAGTACGGTGCCTCTTTATGGAGCATTCTCATTATCTAGCCTTTCCCATGTCTATAAATTTCTATGTGGACACCCATAGGTAAGGGTAAGACACCGGGTCTTACTTCTCAAATGACCTTGATTGTAGCCTCCCAAATCTGAAAACAGAAATTTAAACAAGTTTCACTAAATTGAATACTTACGTCTTATACCATGCAATATGTTCTATTTTTTTTTAAAGTTAACATTTTAAGTTGTAAAATTCAGATAAATTTTACCAGATTCTACGGTATCTGATGATCAGTGATTAGATATCTGGAATATTTAACAATAAAAATTCCAAAAATCCAGTAACATCTTAACAGCTTAAGAAGCTAAAATTCGGGAAGTTCTCATTGGGGAAAATATCATGTGAAGTTTCTTCTCAATTAACTCGTTTTAGGTATGTCCGCAAAGCACCTGAGTTTGGCCATTGTGTCCAGTACCTGCTTTGTTTCTGACCTTTGGCTTGAGGGAGTGGCTCAGGCTCCTGAGCAGACTGAGGTTTTTTCCTCTTCCAAATGGGCTCCTACTTGGCTCCTGGGCATGTTACCCCCTCTCAGTTCTGCATGGGAGAAGATGAGAACTCAACTAAAATCTTAATATTACCATAAAACAGAAAAGCCAGCATTCCAAATCCTAAAATGGTATCTTATTTCACTGGAATTTAAATACCTTTTAACAATTAATTCCCAGAAACTTGCTTGAATTTTACAGACTTGAAATTTTAGACAGCTAGATTTATGGCTTGGTTTAGAGATGTATAAAATGGAATACATTTTCCAAAGTATCTTCCTTCTCAAATTCTTTTGAAACTAAGAGACTGTATGTACATTATCGCAGGCAGCAAATTGCCCAGAACCAGGATCTTAATGCAAGACTTAACCTTTACAAATCATCTTATCTCCTTCACTCTCCCTTCGACTGTGGGGGGAAAAAAGTGCCTAAGGTGTTACTTGCTGAGTTCCCTCTTGGTGACAGGCTTTGTGCTAGATGTTGAATATACATTATATCATTTAGTCTGCTCAGTAACTTCATGCAGAATTCAGTATTTTCCCGTCTTAAAAAAAGCAAATTAAATTCCTAAAGTTTAACTAAAATAGCTGAGTCACCCTGGAAGTAAAGTCTTCATGGAGACTCGAACTCAGAGCTGTAATTCAAAGGCTGTGTTCTCCCTCCAACACCACACAGTTCAAGGAGGTAGACAGACTGTTAAGCCAGGAAGCCTGCTGCAAAACTTTCACCAATGTTGAATTAAACATAGCACTTCATTCCACTATAAACATGGACCGGTAGTCACTAGTAGCCTCAGGTATTCAGGTAATTGTAACTTCACCTAAATAGAAATATCTGCCCCAAAGTTCACGGCACTAATAAGATTAAGAACACCTACCTAAAGCCATATAATTAGAAATATTTGAATAAGTAATGACATACAAATTGGTTTTGGTTATTGTATTTTGACTGAACTAAGACATCAATTCTACTAATCAATAATACCCAATCTGGGCATCACATATTTCTCAGGTAATTTCTCATAATACATACTCCATGAAAGGATCTCTTTCGATTAACTTAGCAAATCAGCCTTTCACACTTGCATCATCAGAAGAAACTCAACTGTTCTCTGCTACTCCACCTGTTCCTAGATACCTCCCACTTTAAGCAAGGCAGGTCTGCAATGGGATGTCAAGGGCACCAGGAAAGATTCTGTTCCCTTCTTCCTCTCCCCTCCACCAGATTTATGCTAATTATGGATGCCTGTACTCTCTTTAGGAATTTAGCGGTTAGGAGAGCCCCTTCAAAAAATTTTTGTATCATTATTAGAGGTAAGATTTCATAGTCAAGTGCCCTCTATGAGAATGATTAACATTCACACAGAGGTATAAAAAGCACACTGTTTCTCCCAAGGAAAGTTGTAATAGGACAACTATGCAATCAGCAAGAAGCATCAAGAAGGGAGGGAAAAGAGCACAGTAAGAGAAATAAGGCACCAAGGTCTCTCTCACAATTTTGCTCTAAACTTTAGTGATTCGCTTAATTCTAGTTACAATTTCCAGTTCCCCGGTTTCCATTTGCCAAACAGAAGTGGTAACGCGTGCTCGCCGCTCACGGACTGGCTGTGTGGGGAAGACACGACCAGCCTCCTGGGCATCAAACGCTTTGCATTCAGTCAAGCAAATGTCACATGCCACAGTAAGTGATGGCAAAACCATCTCTTCCTTATGATGGATGTCACCACGGCCTGTCCTTTCCTGCTAATAATGTAGTTCTTCAATCTCTAGGCTTCCCACAACACAGGAAGACTGCAATTACGTGTGTTTTTAGGCTGACTCATTTCTAATGATAACGATCAGTATTTAAGTTAATTAGGAAGATTCTTTTGATGTCCTTTATTTCATTCACAATTAGTCTCCTGCTATATGTTTTTTTTTTTTTAATAAACTCCCAGCCAGTGATGGGAGGAGAAGGAATCATTTTACTATCCTCAACTTCATCTGCTTTCAGAGAATTGCTCATCGAAGCACCTAAACAGAGTTTGAGTTACTCTGAGCTGCCTCGGATAATGGAATTCTGAATCCAGGTCCAGAATGGGTACTTGATGTGAGAAAGGTCAAAAGTCCCTTTCTCTCGGTTTTGGGTCAATTCATTCTTTCAACCAAGTCCCTATTAAAGTTCAAGTTGAATTTCCAGACTCTAGCACCTTGGCACAGATGACTTTAGCCATTAGCCAACTTCAGAGAACAAGGCCCTACGGGAATGGACAAAGAGATGGGTAAAACTAGATGATATGCAAAGCCTGCAGATTCTGCTGGAGAAGTGTGAGGTGAGGGCTGCTCTTCGGGAAAGAGCAGGGACAGGAGGGCCCTACAAAGGTCTGCAAAGGAGGTGAGCCCTCCCAAAGGAAGTCTTCAGCACTTTAAACACTGGCTTTTTAATCAAATGACTGCTGTTCCATAGCTTGAAACAACTTCTCCAGATGAATGTTTTTCCCAACAGGTCACAGAGGCAGAGTTGGGGGCTGTCAACGGCAGCCTGGACAAGGAGGATGAGTGTGGTCAGTGGCAAAAACCAAGGTCATACTATTCATAGGTTCTCCAGGATGGCCTGTGACTGGAATTCATACAGTCATTCAGTCAACATTGAAGGCAAATCCATTCAAGCTACAGAGAATCCTAAGGAGTGATCCTTCCCCAGAAGGTGCTCACCATCTTGGGTGGGAATGAAATGTTCCGACCACTCACAGACACTGACAGAGCTGGGGTGAGACTCTGTGAGTGAGATGTCCTAGAGCATGGTAAATGGGGCTCACCGAAAGCACGCCTCTGAGCCCTCAGCAGGAAGCTCCATTTCTATTTAAAGACTACACCACAGATGGAGATCACTATCTTGTGTGTGCGGATGTGGCTGACAAAAAAATAAATAAATAAACAACCTCCTCTTCATTGCCTGTATGTGGAGACTGACATTTGGTTTATAGCTGCAGAAACTGCTTGCTATTCCAGATGTCAGGGGGTTCCATCACTCTACTTCACACACAATTACATACTGCTCCAGCACAAACACACCCCACCATCCCCACCCCCACATTGCTAAAGCTGTCAACATTCCCCCACCTGCAGTTTGCCATTCTTTCAGAGTTCTAAGCCACAGAGCTACCACCTCCCTGAACTGAGTATCTTCTTTCTCTTCTTTGCTTGGTGAGATCCTATTCATCCTTCAAAACCCAGTTGAGCCATGACTGCCACTGTGACGCCTCTATCACTAAAAGTCATTTCTCCTCATTCCTCCTCAGTCACCACATTTGCCTCTTATCTCCACTGTGGCACTGATACAGCATTCAGTTATGTTGTTTCTTCAAGGGCTTATCCCTCCAAAGAGTAATCATTATTTTGTAAGCATTTAGAATGGCTCCTGACAAGCCCAGATGTCCATCGACTGATGAATGGATAAAGAAGATGTGTGTGTGCGTGTGCGCGTGCGCACACATACACACACACACACACACACACACACAGGAATATTACTCAGCCATCAAAAAGGATGAAATCTTGCCATTTGCAATGAAGTGGCTGGAGCTAGACTGCATTATGCTAAGTGAAACAAGTCAGTCAGAAAAGACAATTACCGTATGAGTTCACTCACATGTGGAATTTAAGAAACAGTTTAAACAGATGAACATATGGGAACGGGGGAGAGAGGAAAAAAAAGGAGAGGGAAACAAACCATAAGAGACTCTTAAGGAAAGAAAACAAACTGACAGTTGATTGAGGGACATGGGCGGGGGATGGGTTAAATGGTGATGCGTATTAAGGAGAGCACTTGTTGTGATGAGCACTGGGTGTTAAATGTAAGTGATGAATTACTAAATTCTACTCCTGGAACCAATATTGCACTATAGGCTAACTAACTAGAATTTAAATAAAAATTTGAAAAAAGAATGGTTCCTGACAAATAAATCACTGACGAATTAATGAAGAAATTAATAGCCTACTCCTCTGATAAAATTGTTTTCGGGGTGTCTGGCTGGCTCAGTCAGTTAAGCGTCCAACTCTTGATTTCGGCTCAGGTCATGATCTCTCAGGGTCGTGAGATAGAGCCTCGTGTTGGGCTCCAAGCTCAGCAGCATGTCTGCTTGAGATTCTCTCTCCCTTTCCCTCTGCCTCTCTCCCTCATGCTTGCTTGCATTCTCTCTCTTTCTAAAATAAATAAATAAATCTTTAAAAGAACTGTTTTCCAGCAAGCATCAATTTAGTGCTGCCATACTGACTGTATTACAACCTATTTGGATGGCTTCATCTGAAGCCATCACTGTAGCTCAGAGATGAAGCTGTGAAGTAAAGGGTAAGAGGTTGGGTACATATTTGTTACTTGAAGAAGCCTCAGAATTTTTAGAAAAAAAAAAAAAAAGACAGAGCTTCTCCTCTACAGACCTGCAATTTACTCTATAACTTGATTTACTCATGGTCACAGACTCAACCTCCAAGACCAGAGGCCACTCTGAGCTAGACTCAGGTCAGTGAAAGCAGCATCAGTAACAGCCCTCATCACCTCTAACTTGTACCAATCACTACCCCGAAGCAAGACAGAAGTCTTCATCAGTCCTTGCCAAACATTACTGAACACTCCAAATACCCACCCCTGCCCTCCATCATCAGCCGGTGGAATCCTAAGCACTTACACTTGGAAAGGATCTAGCAATCACCTGTTCTGACTCACCACCAAAGTAGGAACCTACTCTATTCCGTTTAGAGCAGATGGTCGCCAACATCTGCTTAAAAACGTCTACAACCAAGAAGCTCCTTACTCTGTGAGGTATCTATCTATGAAACTCTCTGAGCAACTGCAGAGCTTAATGAGCAACTGTAGAGCTTAATGAGCAAATACCCATAAAGCAAATAGTACCTGGCACACAGTAATTCCTCAGTACATGTTATTGACACTTTTTATCATTATCAACTCTCAAACCCTTTTTATTTCACTGACAATCCCCTTTTAAGATACAAAACAATGTCCAAGTGAGCAAAACGTTATGTCTAGTACACTTCAGTTTATATAAAATATGAAGAATCTACATAAATGTATGATGATGTGTGTGAGTGTGCATGTGTAACCGTGCTTACAAAGCTTCTTGAAGGAATCCCCAGCTGCCACTGCAGAGGATGCCCACTGTGAGAAACCAAATGTCCACATCAAAGATTCTGTCTCCAGTCCTTTGATGCCAGAAAGGTGCTGGGCTCTGTGCCAAGGGTGAGATGAAAAGCCCTCCCCCTAGTCTTATGCTATACATTGTCGCCTGGACCTTGAAACAATACGGCTATATCCAGAGCCCTACAGAAGCCATCACTCATCTAAGCTGATCCAAGACACCGGGCAGGGTGTCATCTTCTTATCTCCAACCTTTCCAAAGCTCGGCTACTAACTTCAATTGGAGAAAATGAATACACATAAAATATTTTCACAAGAGTAAGTAACTATTTCTGTATTGGTAAATTTAGAAATTATCTACAGGGCACAGTGTTCAGAGATACAGCTCTGGCTAGAACATAAACACCTTTCAACACTGTCACATAGGGCAGTTTAGTTACTGAGAGCCTTAGCTCCCAAACGTATACTTTTCTAATTATGAGCAAAGCTCTGTAATTATAAAACCAACTACCCCAGTCCTGTGGTCTCCCTAACAAAAGAACTCTTTCTGCTAAAGGTGTATTCCTTTAAGGAATACAGCCCTCAAAGTCCAGTCTCCAGCTCAAGCAGACACACCTGCAAACTTTGAAATGACAGGTTGGTTTTGTCCTCACCTTCTACCACTGCCATTCAGATCTAAACTCTGAGATTGAAGGGTCAAGTTTCAGTCAGAACTTAAATCCTGGGTTTTACGTTGTTTTTTTCCAGGAATTTCTGCAAGAATCTCATGGCCTGGAAATGGGATCTTACTTTGACCATCCAGTCATCTAAAATTTATTCATTAGTTCATTAAACAACATTTTGAGTACCTGTTTTGCATGAACCATAGACCCTACTATTGCATTCCCCCTGGATATGTTTCAATTTACAGAATACCTCTATGAAATGTGGGAAATCATGAATAGTTCTCTTCCCGCAATTCCATTCATATCATGTGTGGCTTATTTTTCGTGACCATGAGATTTTTTCTGAATTCGAGACGGAAATCAATACAAAGATGCGGTCTAGTTTGTTACTATTACGTAAGAGGATGAAATACTTCTGCAAGGCATGGTGTTACTAATGTCTCTGAGAGAAAGTAGGTAGCTTAGTGATAAGGTAAAATCCTAGGTGATAAGATAAAAACAAAGTAAAATCCTGTTTCTGTCCTTGGCGCCTGAAGAAGCAAATATTGAAAAGCAAGTACATGCTTATCATTGTATGTTCTACACTTTTTCAATCTTGAATTATATCCATGTGTTGAGCATTCAAAAAATCATAAACATTGCACAACACTGACATAATCACAGTAAGTTTAGAATTAACTTTTGAATAAAAAAATTCTGAGGTCAGCTCTTTCTTGACATAGAGATTCTTAGATTTTTGTTTGGTCTCCTATCAGTAACAAGTCTATCTCCAGGCCACCAGAGAAATCACCAGATCCTCACTTACTGTAAATAACTGAGTGTATTCCTTTCCTATTGCCAATGTAAAAAATCACCACAAACAGTGTCTTAAAACAACGCAAATTTATTATCTTACAGTTCTGGAGGTCAGAAATCTGGCAGGGGTCTCATAGGGCTAAAATCAAAATGTAGCAGGTTGCAATTCTTTCTTGAGGTTGTAGAGGAAGAATCCATTTCTTTGTCTTTTCCAGCTTCTAGAAGGTGCCCACAATTGTAGGCTTGTGACCCCTTCCATCTGTAAAGCCTGCAATGGTGTCAGTCAAATCTTTCTCCTATTTCATGACTCTACTGCTGACTTTTCTGACTCCCAATTCCACTTTTAAGAACGCTTATGGTTACATTGAGCCCAGCGAAATAATTCAGGATAATCTCCCAATTTTAAGGTCAGCTCATTAGAAATATTGATTCCAGGGGCACCGGGGTGGCTCAGTCGGATAAGTGTCAGCCTTCAGCTCAGGTCATGATCCCGGGGTCTTGGGATTGAGCCCCACGTCAGGCTCCCTGCTCAGTGGGGATCCTGCTTCTCCCTCTCTCCCCTACTCGTGCTCTATCTCTTGCTATCTCTCTCTCAAATAAATAAATGAAATGTTTAAAAAAAAATTCTTGATTCCATCTGCAGCCTTGATTCCCTGTGCCATGTAACAACATACCCACAGGCTCCAAGATTAGGACACAGACATCTTTGGGTGGCCACTCTTCTGCCTACCACAGTAAATAGGTTACATAGCTAGCTGGCTAGATACGTATGTACATACACACATACATACATACATACAGTTTCTGAAGAGATATAGCCTCCTCCATGGGATGGCTTTTTATGTTATAAAACATAACATTCAAAATCCTTTTCTGAAACAGGTGCTGTTGGATTCCTTTGGCACTGTTGGGAGCCATTCCAAGACAAATGAGGAAGTAGCTGAGATAGTCTATTAGTATATGCTCTGACTTCTTGGTTTCAGATCCCAGGTCTACCAGTTAAATGGTGTGACTTGTACCTCAGTTTCCTCATTCATAGAATGAAGTGAGCATTAGTACCTATACCATAGGGTTGTTGTTAAGGCTTAAACAAATTACTACCATTTAGAACAGTGCCAGCACATAATAAGTACTCGATACATGCTACTTAGTTTGACTAAGTCAAACTCAAGAGTGCTCACAAAGGAATACCTTCCAAGACCCAGAAATGGTCAGTCCCAAAGCAAAAATCCTGTCTCCGTCCTAGGAGCATTGAGAAGAAAATATTGACGGTGTTTTAAAATCCACCTTGCTATCTAGTTTTTTTCCTTTTTCCTTTTGGTTTTAAAAAGGAAAGTTAAAGTAACAACCTGTACAGAAGAACATCAGGGAAGAACCTGGTGAGCCTACTGGTTTCTGCTATGGGTTACATGGATTTAGCTAGACAGTCTTTGCCCTCAAGGAAATTGCCACACAATGGGTAGGTAGAACAAACAAAGATAGAAGATCATTACACAAATTTAACAAAAAGTTAATTTCTACAGCCCCAGATAAGTTAAATCTAATAAAGCAAAGGGAGTGGCTCTCCATTTTGTTCTGTTTGCCCCCCAATGTCCCAAATCTAAAAGGTCTGTATAGCAGTTCTCATTGCTAACATCAAGGAAACAGAATACAAGTGTCAATCAAGGTACCTGCTTTGGAACTGTAACCACATAATTGGACCAAACTACCTTTCATCAGTCTTTCGGTAAATTTCTCCTCTAGTTTCTAGGGACTGTTTCTAGGAAATAGCTAAAAAGATAGCTAATTCATCCCTCTGGACTCATTATGCTAAAGGATTATCCAATACACAAAGCTCAAAGACAATTGCAAGGGCACATGGTATCTTAGTTCAACAACTAAGCACTGTTTAAAACATAAAGATTATACTGAAAACCCTTGGAGTTTTACTATTAAAATGTTGTAACAGCCTATCCTCATTCCCACAAAATTACTGCCAAATTGGAATCAGTAAATCTCTATTTATTCTCCTTTCACATACTCTGGTAGCCACTCCAGCATATAATTTAAAGCACTAAGAAAACTGATGATACCTGAATGTGAACACCATGGAAAAGGAGTGCATACTTGCTGTTCTGTACTTCATCATGATCACCAAATGAAATTCAATTTTATATTATCAAATATAGCGATTTCTCTCAATGTGATAAACTATATAACTAATGATCTAAGGAGAAATTAAATACTGCCTGCTAAGTGTACTACTACAATCTGATTAAATCCAGTCTTCAGTCAATCCTTAATTTCCACTACCCCTGTGAAAACGTTCTGGACTAGCAGTCTTTCAAGTTTTCTGTAAGCAAGATGAATTTTCCTTCAACGTGAATAAGATAGCTAGAGTCTATGAAACAAACATTTGGTAGAATTTGTCTATAGCTCCATTTACAAATACCAAAGTTATAAGGCATATTAGTTGGTAATGTCACATTTATTGGAATTTAAGTCATATTAAATTATAAGCACATTTTGGAAGGCTTTTTATTTTTTATTTTTATTATTAAGTAGGCTCCACCCCCACCCAGTGCAGAGCTTGAACTCATGACCCTGAGATCAAGACCTGAGCTGAGATCAAAAGCCTGATGCTTAACTGACTGAACCACCCAGGCGCCCCAGATTATAAGCACTTTTAAGTGAAAAACATTTTTCCTCTTTGCTCAGAAATTGTCCAACTCTCCTGGTTCAGTGAGGAGAGAAGCAAAGCTTTATTAAAGAGGCTGAGAGCCTAAACCAAATGAGATACTGGGTAACCACAGCAGAACCCCTCATTCTGTATTATTATTATTATTGTTGTTGTTGTTGTTGTTATTATTTGGGTCAACTTATTTGGTCAAAGTGAGTTTTTGATGAAATAAAAAAAAATAACACCTGAATTTTTGCATTCATTCAAGAAACATTTAACATCACCCACTAAGTGTCAGGCACTATGCTAAGAACTAGGGGTACATACCTAAGGGACATGGCCAAAGAGAGGCATCATCGGGACTCCAAATATTGGGCAATGGCTAAAAGTGGGTGCTTGAGAGCAGCTGAAATGTCGGTTGAAGAAAAGAAGTGCCGTATTCCGGGCATAGGGCCCAGCCAACTAATTTTTTAAAAGACAGAATTATGGTTCAAAGAATTGCTGTTAAAAATAATTGCAAATTAATAAAAAAAATTTAAAGACAGGGCAAAGATGCACAGCATACAAGACAAGCCCAAGAAGAAAGTGGTCAGCAAATAACAAAAACAAAGAATGATCAGGCACAAAGAAACCCAGAGTAGAAACTTCTAGTGATGAATGAGAATCTTGGGAAAAGTAAATCTGATGACTTTGAGTATGTCAGTCTCATCCAACTGTTTATAAAAAGGAAAAAAAATGATGAACTTGGGATTGTTTCCCCTCATATTGCAATCAATAGAAACTTCCTTTTCGCAATGAGACTTTAAACAATTAGGAAAACATTTTGGTTTCCAGCTAATGGATTTAATAGTGATTGCCATTTCAGGAAAAGCACTTCATCCAATTGTAGACATGCCAAAGGTGGAAGAGAGGAGAGCAGAAGAAGCATAAAGTGTACTAAAGGCCCTCACAGCTGGCTTTGAGTCCACTGAGAAAATAATATTCTTCCTCTAATAATCCCTTAAAGACTTGGATTTGCTTTCATTCGGGATGAGAATGTGCTGGCCTAAGAACAACTGTTGTTTCAGCACTTGAGCATCAGGGAGCTAGACGTTCTATTTATTGTACCGATGCCAGGCATTCCTAAGTAATATGTGAGCCGACCTTGAGAAAACATACATAGAGTACGGGCTCAGACACTTAGATACCAGTTTCTAGTTAATGGCATATTCAAACCTCCCACATTTTTTCCTTCTGCTCATCATCCTAGGGTCTTGAAATATTTTCTTATTCCCTCGCTCTTCACCAGAGAGCAAAGTTGGCCAGAGAAAGGACACATACCTTGGCCACAGACATCTTGAGTACCTAAGTAATCTGTAAATTTGGAGCCTGCTTTTCCAGAATTAACTGTCACATTTGCCTCCACCAGCACCATATTATTTTAAATATATTGAATTTATGGTCTTGCTTTACGGAGGCATCAATATTTCAGTCGACCTACAAACGTGAGTATACAAAAATTTGCTGGGGTGCCTGGGTGGTTCAATCATTAAGTGTCTGCCTTCAGCTCAGGTCATGATCCTAGGGTCCTGGGATCAAGCCCCGTATCAGGCTCTCTGCTCAGCAGAGAGCTTGCTTCTCCCTCTCCCACTCCCCCTGCTTGTGTTCCCTCTCTCACTGTGTCTCTCTCTGTCAAATAAAGAAAATCTTTAAAATAAAATGCTATAAATACTGATGTTAATATGATATAGGAGGATGATAATTAAGATTGGGTTAAATATAATGGATTATATTTATGGATTAAAAATAACTGGCATTGAATCAATAAGGCACATTCATGCATCATGTATTTGCTAAGCTAATTTCTTGTTTAGTTCCTTAACATAATATTCAAGTGTCCTCTCTATTTTGTGTTATTGGATTATGCCATTTGCTGTGTGAATAAACTGTACTTTTAATTACAATGTAAGAACTTCTATAGTGTGAAATTTAAAGTTTTAAAAAGCAAAATGTAATACACAATTCCCTTTTAGGATATTCTATCAATTAGGAATAGTTTTAAGTGCAAATAACAGAAAACCTGATTAGTGGGCTTAAGCCACAAAGACATTACTTAACAAAAAGACCAGAGAAAAACCATCCCAATGTTGAATCAGTGGCTCAATGATGTCATCAAGGATGCAGGCTCCTTCAAATTTTCTGTTCAACCATCCTTGGTATGCATTTAATATTCTTCCTACATATAAGATAATTGTCAAAGCATCCTGTTCTCATATAACATCACATAACAGTAGGACTTTCCCAACGTATTACTTAAAGATTATTTTCCAAAACAGGTTCATATGCCCATTCCAACAAGTCACTGGCAAGGAACAACAAAACTGTCATAACTGCTTTACACCAATGTGACTGACACCCAGGGGCGGGGTACATTGGCATGGAAGGTAAGTCACCAATAGAGTCTGCCCCATGTGTGGCCCTTCTGAAGCCAAGCATGTAATGGAGACCCTTCTATGCAACTAAATGGTGACATTCTGAGTCTTGCACACTAGAATCAAAGCTGAAAAGATGCTTATTGGCTTTGGCATTAGAGTGTCCCCCATGATTTATCTCATGTCAACAGTAGGAAACAAATGCCCCTGTCCATTCTCCCCATCTGGGATTTGGCAAGGATGAGAGGCGAAGCAAAGAGACAAGGAGTGAAGAGCATCTTCGTTTTTGCAGATGGAAACTGAAAAAAATTATGGAGTCTTAAGTCTAAAAGTTTCACCAAGAACCCGAGACAACATTTTCTTCTATTAACTGTCCTGAGTAGACCACAGGAACTCTGAAGTAAGGGTCAGAACACTGCCTCAATGCCAAGGTCAAAGAGCATAGGAATGACATCTACCCTCATCACCATAAATCATCTTCCTGACATTAAATCTCTTGTAAAATAGGAAGTAAGGGGTCAAATTTCTGGGTTAAACAATGGCCCCTACTAAATATACATATACTGCAAAGTCTTCAAAAACTGCTTTCGAGCTTAAATCTGGCAATTTGGCGTATTGAGAAAGAGCTTTCTAGATCTGCCATCAGAATGTACTAAAGGGAAAGAAAACAAAATATGAAATTAAAGCCATAATCAGCTTAAGTGGAAACAATGCTATCTGTTCATGATTGCCATTCCCATCATCAGCTGAATTAGCAAAATCCCGGACTGCATGACTCCAAGCTTCAAATGACTTAGGACTGATAGTAATGCTGTGTAGTGGAAGGTGGTTTACCAAGTTGACCAGCAGTGAGCCTTCAGGAAAGCTGCTTCAACTTTATGGGTCTTGGTTTCCTTATCTATAAAATTATAAAAACAAAGTCCATGCTACAGGGTTAGAATGGGACCAAGTCAAATAAAATAAAGGATACTCATTTATTATCATATTTATATATCAGGTTAAGTTCTTTTTATTTATTGTTTGGTTTTTAGTTTTTTGAGAGAAAGAGCATCTTAAGCAGGCTCCACGCCCAGGAAGGAGCCCTACCTGGGGCTCAATCTCACCACCCTGACATCATGAGCTGAGCAGAAATCAAGAGTCAGAAGCTTGGGCGCCTGGGTGGTTCAGTTGGTTAAGCGACTGCCTTCAAGCTCAGGTCATGATCCTGGAGTCCTGGGATCGAGTCCCACATCGGGCTTCCTGCTCAGCAGGGAGTCTGCTTCTCCCTCTGACCCTCTTCCCTCTCGTGCTCTCTATCTCTCATTCTCTCTCTCTCAAATAAGTAAATAAAAAAAATCTTTAAAAAAAAAAAAAAAAAGAGTCAGAAGCTTAACTGACTGAATCACCCAGGCACCCCAGGTTAAGTTCTTTTTAGAAACATCTTAAATATATGGGACACTAAAGAAAACAAGTATGTAGGGAATGAAAAGCCAAGAAAAGGATCTTCATGTGACACACTGTTGTACCAATTTATTTTTTCCAATGCAGTGGTTTTTATCCAGACTGTCATAGTATCCCATAGGAACTGTTAGCTACAAATTACAGATATTTCATATAAGTCAAGAAACTGAAGAACAAAAATGACATGAAATCCCAATGCAAGTCTATAGGCCAAATATGAGTAGAAAAATTTTGACATTTAGCCTGATAGTCAAAATAAATCTCTGAAATGTATGCAAATGCTTAGGAATTTACATATTAAACTATTTGGCATTTCATTTTCTTGTCCTTTACAGACAACATCAACTGGGATATAATTGACACATTGTAGGAAAAAAAGAACACTCTTGCCATTTTCTATGTCTCTGTTACTTTCTAACTTTGTCTTTGTCTCAGTTTTTATGTCTGTAACCCACAACCCCCCCCCACACACACACACATATGGACTACGCAGCCAGGCATTCATTTAGAGAGAAGGTCAGGGGTGCCTGGATGGCCCCTACTGTACAGCATGTGACTCCTGATCTTGGGGTTGCAGGTTCGAGCCCCACATTGGGTATAGAGATTACTTTTTAAAAAAGAGAGAGAGGGAAGGCCAGGAGGCCAGGTCAGTTGCAAAGTACCCCATCGACAGCTACTTCTCTGGCTTTAAAGCCCTCTAGTGTATATGGGTATGTGGGTGTAGGCAATATGCTCTCATTTTCCTACTTTCCTCCTTACGTGCTACCTCAAGTGTTTATTTTAGTCCGCAAGAGATAGGTAGGGAGGGAGGGAAAATTTCCAGTATAAGATACTAGCTCCTTATATCCATAGGTTATCCTCCTAGTGCCACCATTGCTGAACACTGTCTCTGCTTTATTTCTCTCATTGGTAATTTACATACCACATTCCTCCTCTTCTCAAAACTGACAGATTTTCTCTAAGCTACTATTTCACTTATTATCTGCAACTGATCCTTAGCAGACATCTTCAGAATCAAATTTTTATTTTCTCCCATTTTCAATTACCTACAGTTCTACTATTTTAACTTTTGTTTTTTCAACTTTCTGCTTTTTCCCTGATGAGAGGCATGAGTTCCTCAGTAAAGTCCATTTTCTCATTCTCATTCTCAAACACTAGGTGTACTTGTGGTGATACCTCTTCCCTTGTTGACTCCAAATTAGATTTTTTGTAAATTAGGCATGCACCCTTTAGATATGTACCCTTGAGAATAGATGGGTGCCAGAGTCTGCAATGCATATGAGAAAAAAAAATTGAGAGAAAGTTATTATATACATTTTCTTAGGATCCTAGAAATTTATACTGAGAAGGCATCAGGATCAACTATTTTATAGAACACCCACCCTAATCTATAATATGTTAGAGTAAATGGGGAAATTCAAAAGACATATTTACAGAGTATATATATTTACAAGATAATGTAAATCATCCACAAAAGACAAGTGATCCTGAATTATAGATGGTTCTACTTTTCTAAACAGTCACACCCTTCAAGTGATGTTTTTCCAATGAGATGAAATGTAAAGAGAAAAAAAATGCATTTCTTTCTTTCCCCTCCTTCCTTCCTTCCTTCCTTTCTTTTTCATTCAGAGAAAACAAGGAAGCAAAGGAGTTTGTCAACAGATTGAATCTCTTCAGGCAATTCTTCTTAAAGGTAATGAGATTGTTTCAGATGCTCCTGAGAGGAAAAAATGAGAGAACCCTTGGTTCAGACCTACTTTCCCAAGCCGTTGCCTTTAGTTCTATGAGAAGAGACTTTTCAACTTCACAATCTGCATCAACCACCTATTCTGTGCCAGGCCCTGAGCTAGGGCTTGGGAAGAATAATACATAGTCATGTCTCTAATAAGTTCCCAGTTTGGAAGGAGAAACAAACACATGAAATAATAATTAAAATAAATACCATGTGCTGAGAAGCATAACAGAGGTACAGGCAAAGCGTTCAGGGCTCATAGAAAGTTCTTCCAGCTGAAGTCAGGGAAGGCTTCCCAGAGGCAATGGTACGTCACAGAGAATAAAGAATAAAGAACAAAATGGATACCAACAAGTCCTAGATCTCCCTCCTAGTCTGCCCAGAATAATTCTGCAGAGAGCAGCTCAGCAGCATATTTCCGTAGGATGAATCATGAGAGTGCTAGGCAATTGCCACCCCTAATAGCATTTCTAAGGAAAGCAATTAACTAGCAATTTTCCTTTATTATTTCACTCATCCACATAATTAAATATTCTCAACATACTTATTTCATAGTACTTTATGAAGAATGATAACACTATCTACTGTATACTAACGATAATATAATTAGGCACCAGTTTCACATGCTTTGATGTATTCTTTCAAAAAATTACCCTAAAATACAAGTTTAATGTGAGGTTAAGATTGCACTAAATCTTTTCTCCCAAGACACTACTGCTTGTCTTTATATCACATGGGGAAATATCTTGAAGCCTTGCTTAGGTTATTCCAGTTTTCAAGGAAAATTTAAAGGCTTATATGAATATATCTAAAATGTCACTGGTCCCTCAAAATCACTCCCAAGGGATTTTGTCAGTTTTCCCATTTTTTTTTCCAATATATGATTACTGTCACTGTGCTGTATTTATTATACTACATAAACATGCACACATATATACGCACATACCTGTGTATAAAACTTTTGTACATGTTATATATTTTATATATACAAACATATACATATATGGTTATATATACAATGTATATATATATACACAATAAAAAGCCTTTAACTTTGCCTCAAATCTCATCTCTATGTCTTACAAATATCAAAAGTTATCTTCCCTCAATTTCTTTCCTGAAGTCTTCATGTGCCAAGATAAAAATGTTCAACTCTAGATATGGTTTCCTTAGAGTTATGGACTCTGAGGCACATCCTGACTCCACTATTGTACCTTATGTATATGATTTTAAACTCACTTTTCTAAAAGTAAGGAGGAGTACATTTATTTCATTTACTTGCACCATCATTTATGCAGTTTCAGGCCATGCTGAAACCTAGTTCAGGGTGGCAGAGCAAGCCTTATAATAAAACAAACTGGCCCCAGTTAACAATTTTACATACAGCTTGGCCTTTTCTATCCTAATATCTCTTATGAGAATTTTCTTTGAAAGTTACAACCTCCTGCTTTTTGAGGCAGATCAAAGCCAATTCTTGGTGTGCTTGATGTTTCAAAAGATGACTTAACATTTCCAGTAATAGTATTTCCCTTATATACAACATTCTTGTCTTCAATGCATTTTTATAACTAGCATCTTATTTATGCCCACAAGAGTTTACATGATCAGGTGAAGGAATTTAAGATACAAACCCCTTAAAAGTCAGGACATAAGCTTTAATAGCTATATTAAAGGCTGTGTTATAACAACTTTCGAACCATGACATGGTTTCATTTGGAGGAAAGCAAAACCAAGGATTTGCCTTAGGTGATGATCAGTCTTTTGTAGGACTGAAACCAAAGTCTCTCTGACTCCTCACTCATCAAAACACACTGCCTCTGTCCTTTTCAAATGTATACCTTGTGTACAGAATTACAACTTCGGTGCTATGCCAAAGCTCATGTGCTACTTTCTTCTAGTTTGCAAACACTATAAGACAGTTGAATCCACAAATCTCTTAAGCTGGCTTTGGGCTCAAGCAAGCTGGCCACGGCTGTGCTGAAAACTTTCTGGTGGGATTTTTTTTTTTTAATTTGTTTTGTGCACAATTATCATTAAGGTCAATGCATAACTACCTGTCCAAGCAAGTCATTTATCTGTGCAGTGGCTTAACAAAAATTAGGCTGTATCATTCCTTAAATACCTCATTACTCAGTGCTGCTGATGCTCCTTTGTCATTAACCATAAACCACCTGGGAGTTTCCAGCTCTGCTGTATATCGCTGGTTGCCTTGCAAGAATAGAGGCACAAAGCATAATCAAAGACCTATTTATTAATGTCATGCAGAAGTGTGGGGCGTATGCTTTACAGAACACTTTGTCTTAAGAGAGGAGGTCAGTTTTTGCAAAAGCCTAACTCATAAGCTTCCATGCTTTTAAACACTAGCAATCAAGCATGAACACTGAGTTACGACAAATGTGATTTCTGAGAGTGCTTTCTCTATCTGCTTTTACCTATAAACATGCAATTGCTTTTTTTAAAATAAGAATGTAAAAAGGAAGATTACCAAACATGAAAGATTTACCACCAATCCCAAATCAGAATGTAAGCTTTGGTTTCATTAAAAAGGATTTCTACATAACAGTTATTAACATTTTAGCATTCTTCTCCCCCTCACCCTTCACCATTTGTCAACTCCTTCACAATATCCCTTATTTTCTTAGGTTTCTCATTGCCAAGAGAAACAGTGGAATAAACCATTCTCAAAGGTTTACTCCTGTAGAACACTGAGGTTCCAAGAGGTGGACAGAGACATTTTTTTTTTAAGATTTATTTATTTGAGAGAGAGGGAGAGAGAGTTTTAAGCAGACTCTGCACTGAGCATAGAGCCCAATGCAGGGCTCGATCTCACAACCCTGAGAACATGGCCTGAACTGAAACCAAGAGTCAGACACTTAACCAACAGCACCATCCAGCTGCCCCCAGAGACATCTTTTTAAATCAAACCTGGGTGGTTTTAAGACTTTCATGAGGTGGGACAATTCATGGATTGATTTTTCTCAGTAGAATGTGTTTGCATTTTTCTTAAGTTTGACAAACCTGTAGCTCATCCACACTAGAATTTGGTATGAGATGGTATCTATTGCATTAAATGATATTCTTAGTTGTTTTAAGCTTAATATAACAATGGTTCCATAATGTTTTACAAAGATGATTATGACTTTCAGGAGTTCTGTTACATGAGCCAGTTTGAGCTTCTAAATCTTCCTGCATCCAATTCCTCCCAGAATCATCTTCCTAAAGGACCTCTGATCTCCTTCCTCTAGGAAAACCTTTAATTGGCTTGCTGTTGTTTGTTGCACAAAATCCAAACATCTGAGCAGAGCTCAGGGGTCCTTTCAGCTATACTATAGTGCACTGATTTTACAAAAATAAACTTTCCCTACTTCACACCATAAGGCTTGATATGCGTGTGTGTGTGTTTACACACAGTCATATCACACAATACACACTTGGGGGGGGCATTTTCATTCATAATACAATATATACCTGGAATCTATATGATTTATTTTTGCAAAGAAGCCATGTTTAATTACATATTATATTCTGAACCAAGAAACTTCCATGAAATAAATTACATGCCTACAGTAATAGGTGAGAAAATAAAGCTGAAGATATATATCTTAGGACTCCTGGATATAATAAAATTATCCTTTAGGTCAAATAAGAAATATGACAAAATAGTGTAACTGTAGATCACCTAAGGGACTGATGCCTATATAGCACATAGGAGCACTCTATTCCATAATATTTTAACTAAAATTAATATGCAGGGGCACCTGTGTGGCTCAATCAGTTAAGCATCTGCCTTCAGCTCAGGTCATGACCTCAGGGTCCTGGGATCGAACCCCACGGCTCCCTGTTCAGCAGGAAGTCTCTTCTCCCTCTCCCTCTGCTGTTCCCTCTACTCGTGGTCTCTCTTTCTCTCTGTCAAATAAATAAGTTTTAAAAATCTTTTTTTAAAACTTTATAAAAATAAAATTAATATGCAGGCTATAACAAACACTAAATTGCTTTAATTTATACATTTATTTATAATTGTTTAATTCGTAACAGTAATGTTTATATCCTAAGCATTTAGAAATACTTAGTTGAGTACTTTGGCGTGCTCTGGTCTCTCTAAGAAAGCTGTCCAAAGAACATTAGATGGATGTCTTTTCTTACAGTAAATGTCCTTGTTGTACGGTAGTGTTCAAATTCATTCTAGTTCTTTCAGAAACATTTTCAGATATGTCAGTATGTTTTCAGAGGTGTTACGTTGTTTTCCTTGCTGAAAAGCATTTTTTTTCTTTAAATAAGGACTGTTCTGCTATTTCTGCATTTTGCTTTGTCTTAGTTTAGCAGAAGCTAGAAGCAAGTTGAATAAAGACCACCAAAAATTTTTTAAGAAATTGGTTCCATTTGACATTTTTTTGACACTAGTCAAAGAGGGGTAATCTTAAAAAAAAAAAAAAAAGAGGGGTAATCTTTAAAGACGCACATTTTTCCATTTTTCTTTAGTATAGACAGTTTAAAAATGATTTTAAACCACCTCATATCTCATAAGGGAACCTCAAAACAACATCATTTAAGTATTCCCTTCAGTTGAACAAGAGAGGCACAGGAATTTATGATTTCATTAAATAAGAGTTAGGGAAAGATCAGACCCTTGAGGAGGAAAGGTATATTCAGTAGGGGTCTGCCTTTTACCACAATTCAGTTTTAATACTAGAGCCATTAGTTCAACTACCTTTTCTCGATTGCACCTTCGGGAATACCAGTCAAAAGAAACCAAGGATGAGACAGTAAAATGGTATGGCTTTGGAAAACTGGCAGTATCTAGTAAAGCTAAACTTATGCAAATTTTATGACCTAGCAATTCCACTCCTAAGTATACATGCAGCTCAAATACATACATCTATTCACCAAAGACATGTCCTCACGTGTTCAGAGCCAATCTATTCATAAAGGCCAGAAATATAGAAATACCCAAATTCCATCAAGAGTAAAATTGATAAATACTGCCTACTTACACATTATTCAGAAATGAGGATGAATGATTAGCACCTATATATAACACAATGACTCTTATTAACATAATGTTAAATGAAAGAAGTCAGATCCAAAAGAGTACATAGCAAATAATGTCTTTAATATGACCAAAACATGATCGAAAGTATAAAAACAGGCAAAAGTAGTCTTTGCTGTTGGAAGTCAACAGTGGCCCAGTCGGTTAAGGACTGGACTCTTGGTTTCAGCTCAAGTCGTGATCGCATGGTCTTGAGACTGAGCCCCATGTCAGCGGCTCCATGCTCAGCACGGAGTCTGACTGAGATTCTCTCATTCTCCTTCTGTCCCTCCCGCTCATTCTCTCTCTGTCAGTCTCTTTCTCTAAAATAAATTAATAAATCTTAAAAAAAAAAAAAAGGTCAACATCATCGTTACCGTTGGAGGGGAGAGGAGCTAGGAACTGGGACAGAGCACAGGGGGCTTCATATGGTGCTGACAGTGTTTGGTTTCTTGATCTAAGCGCTGGCTACACAGTTGTGTTCAGTATCTGAAAATTTAATGATTTTTACACTGATGCTATGTGTACTTTCCTGATGTGCCTATAGTTTACTTGGATAAAGATTTTTTTAAAGGGACCCAGGAAGTCAAAAGTACCTTTCTGCTTCCATAAAGGAAACATGACCCTTTAAAGATTTTAAGGTTTTCTGAGTATCCCAGTAAGTACCAAATGGAAGTATTATTCAAAGGAGGCACAACTCAGCCAAAATTCAATCCAGTTGAGTTGGGGTTTTTTGTTTTTGTCTTTTTTTTTTTTTTTTTTAGGTAAAGACCATCAGAAAACTGGAAATGAAAGTAAATTAATATCTTAGTTCACACTGTGCACCAAGTAGTTTGAGGATCACCTTCAACGCAGTTCCTATGAAAGAAAATACTTACAATATGCCAGCCCAGTTTTTAAAATCAGATCTCATTCCTATGAAGTAGCAAACTGATGGAGAATTCAACTTCCTGGGGAATCTCAAAAGGTCAAGAGAGTGACAGCTTGTCTTCCTCTGGAAATTTGCTGTGGCTTCATCACCATGAAAATATGTTTCTCCACCCTCACCATCACTTCCCCAAAACTGTTTTTCTTTAACAAGTCAAATATGCAGAAAAAACATCCTTACCAACTATTCTGCCATTGTGACATTGTTATAAACTATACTTCTCAAGACCAAGACATGAACATATTGTAATGATAACAGCTGGACATTTGGAAGAAGTCAGCAAGTGACCAGGCTGATACTTTAAATCTGGACTTTCTTAGGATGCCAAATAGCATATTTCTGAGATCACATTATCTTCTTCAAGAGTCAAACATACAATCTCTTTGCTCAGGAAATTCCACAAGGACAAGATATAGAACAAACCATAAATATTCAAAGAGGATATGTTGATGGGTCTGGTTCCTGCTCACTGAAAAATTAAATACTCAAATACTCAGACCTGGGCAAGAACTCTAGTTTCCTTCTTCATGGGAATAAATGCAAAGTATCTCTTCTAATTGGCTCCTCTTCTTTAAATTCTCTTTTTCATTCACTTCTGGAGGATCCAAAGACACAGGACAGACGGCTGCAACACAGCCCTTTGGAATGTCTTTATTTAATCAAATGATTTCTTTACCACTGAAAAGGACATATGAACCAAAAATATGGAAGTATGAGTATGAAGATAAATATATGCCTAGAGCATGTCACACTTTTGAGAACATATTCCTCTCAACTTCACAGATGCTGAGAGTGGTAAGATTTGGAAAGAATATTTAGATTATTGAACAATCAAATTAGGAGACTTGGCTAAGGGCATACAACTTTTTTTTTTAAGATTTTATTTATTTGACAGAGAGAGACACAGCGAGAGAGGGAACACAAGCAGGGGGAGGGGGAGAGGGAGAAGCAGGCTTCCCGCGGAGCAGGGAGCCCGATGTGGGGCTCGATCCCAGGACCCTGGGATCATGACCTGAGCCGAAGGCAGACGCTTAATGACTGAGCCACCCAGGTGCCCCTAAGGGCATGCAATTTATTAAAGCTTAAGCTAAGACTAGATTCCAGGATTGCTAATTCCTCGTCCAATACTTTTTGGCGCTAACTCAAAATGCCTAGACTCACAAGAAATTATGTGAATGATGATGCAAATTAATGACAACCTAGTTTTGTGGGTTATGCATTGCTACTCAAACAAAACCAAGAGTTGTGAGCCACAGAAGGTAAAATTAAACTCTATGAATGGGACATTCTTCAGGGAGGTACATGGTGTGGTGAAAATGCCCAACTCCACCAATTCACACAGCTACTGTATCACATGAACAGCAAGAAGGAAATAAAATAAAAGGAAAACAGGAAATAAAGGAAGGAAATAAAAGAAAAACCTCACTGGCTCATTTAGTGGAGCACTGACCTCGGGTTGTGAGTCCAAGCTCACGTTGGGCCTACAGCTTACTTAAAAAAAAATTTTTTTTTTAAAAAGGAAAACAGAGTACACGTGCATGTGCATACACACCATGCTCTCCCCTACCTTGCTTTATTCCATCCTGACGAGCCAATTTACACTCTAAGAATAAAGGCAAAGAAAGAGATAAGCAACAGTCTCAATTTTACCAGAGAGAAATGGAGGGATCAAGCCCATCACAGAGATGAACTTTGTCAAGGACCTAAAGAATCAGTAAGAAAAAGGAATTCTCATTCATTCTATCATTCAGTCAGCACACTTGTATTCCATCCCTATCATGTCTAGATATGGTGCTAATCAGTGGACACACAGATGATACATCCCGGTCGCCGCCCTGAGGAGGTGGCAGTTCATTGGGCACACAACTGTTACCAGGCAGTGTGTTAAGTGCCATCCATGGTAAAACATGGCAGCTGGGACAAAGGGTTTCCAGGGGGTGATGGCTGGGCGTGTAGGGAAGTAGAGGGGAGAAGAGGAGGAGAGAAAGAGTTAACATTACGATCTTCCTAAGAGTTACTAGTAAAAACACGAGAAATTGCATCATTTTCTTCTCTGAGGGACTTTCCCACATTCTTACTACTTCAGTGGTTCTCAACGTGTGGCCCCAAGGCTAGAAGCATCAACAAACATTACCTGAGGACTTGTTAGAAATACAAATTTTTGGGGTCTCCCCTAGAACTGCTGAATCAGAAACTTAGGATGGGATCCAAAAATCTGAGTTGTAACAAGCCCCCCAAGTAATTCTGATGTGCACCCGAGTTTGAGAACTATTGTACTAGATTCATCAAGATGAAGTTGGGTGCATGAAATTCAACTTTCGCTCAAACAATTAAGAACAGGTCTGGTCTGGTAATTTTTTTATGTAAATGTACCACTCTGAAAAATCATCTTTTGTCAGACATGTTCTAATTTATATTTCAGAAAATAGTTCTCTATTTATGTTTGGAGGCTTATGTTTCTAAAGTAAATGCTTTGCATTTTACCTAGATGGGGATCAAAATAGATCAAACTCCAGGAAGCAGAGGAGGGTCTTTTGGGACAAACCACAGAATATACTGATGGAACTCAACTGCACCATGGAACCCCTCAGGCCACGTGGTCTCTGATGCTCAGCATCAATTTCTGTCTCTACATCCCCTCTACAGAGTAAGTTTTTTATTTCAGCTTTTTTCAGGACATACAGTTCGCTAAATGTTTGCCCTTCTCCCTAACTCTATGTGACCACAGAGCTCCAGGATCTAGTACATCTAGCTACATTCTCTGAGTTTCTGGATTTCATGCCTCTTGGTTCATTTTTTTTTTAATTAAAAGAACTTCTTTTATTATTACATGTCAGAAAGACAGTATATGATGCATTTCCAGCCTCTGGCTTCAGTTTTCACAAGAGAAACAGTTTGAATTTATCTGAATTTTTAAAAATCTCTTTCTCTCTCTCTCCATATGTGTACTTTATTTTTTTTATTACCCTTGGTTCAAATTCTTAAGAAAAAAAAAATTTGTCCCAGTTTGGCTCAGTAGTTCACCTAGGGATGGCCTCGGGTCTCAACAAGGTAAACAGGGCAGAAGAAAAGGCTGAGTATTAACCTTGGAAGAGGTTAGAGCCTTGGCAAGGACAGTGCTCAGAACATTTAATACTGTAAAAACGATCCCTTCAGCCCCTGAGAATTCCAGTAGTGATTTTCCAACAAATGGTAAGAAATCCACACAAGAATGCAACAGCTTTTGAAAAGATAATTTTATTACTTATCAAAAACCTTAATTATATATACACTCTTCACCACAGAAATCTAATATTCTAGGTTTTTATCCTAAGGAAAAAATTGGAACGTGTCCAATAAGAAATAAGCAAACAGAGGCGCCTGGGTGGCTCAGTCGGTTAGGCATCTGCCTTTGGCTCAGGTCCTCATCCCAGGGTCCTGGGATCAAGCTACGCGTCGGGCTCCCTGCTCGGCGGGGGAGCCTGCTTCTCCCTCTCCCTCTGCCTCTCCCCCTGCTCGTGCTCGCTCTCTCTCTGTCTGTCAAATAAATAAATACTCTAAAAAAGAAAGAAAGAAAGAAAGAAAGAAAGAAAGAAAGAAAGAAAGAAAGAAAGAAAGAAGCAAACAAGGATTCTTGTCACAGTATTGTCTTTCAAAGCAAAATGTAAAAAAGGAAACTACCTAAATGTGTAGGAAATAAAGATTTTTATTAATGGAAGTCATGTTCACTGTTTTTGTTTCTACAAAAAAAAAAAAAAAAAAAAAACCTAGATCTATTTTGGGTGAATTTTTCTCCTTCATGAAAAAAAGCAGTAAGCCTAGTAACATTGTTTTAATGCTGGCATAAGGAAATTGCAGGCAGGTTGCCTCCCACGTTCTGTTTTTCTTGTCTGGGTTACAATCACCACAATGATCCAGCCACAGCTGCTGGATGATCTGCTCCAGCTGCAGATGTCATCTGCTCCTACCAGCCCCTAAATGAACTGAGTTGCTTCCCTTGTCTCCTCCACTCAGCAAAGGTCTCCCCATGTTAAAGTCCAAGTCTGCCTCCTTGCCTCTGTCCTCCAGTCCAACAGCAGAAAATCCTGAGTCTTGGGCTCTAAAGCTCAACTAGAACACATTTTTGTCATTCTAGCCAATAATTTAATATTATTTTCATAATCCTGGCTAAACAGTTCTTACCTTTGATTTGATATATAATACTTGAGTTTCCATGCCCTCTGACTATCTTAATGGATAAAAGCAATATATGCCGGATTGCTAGACACCTAGAATGAGATGTATCTTTTCTTTAAATATTATATCCAAAGACTACAGAATTATAGTGTTAAAACATAAGTAGCTAGAACTAATAGAGTAGTTTCCCCTAACCGAGAATCTTCTCCTCTCTCTATCAGAGTGTTTGTTAAGAAGACATAATAATTCTCAGTCTATCGCTAAGAAGGTAACTTTGAAATTGTGTGATGGTAAAGTCAGGACTTGAGCTAGAATCATGGGCAACAAACCCAGAGGAGTCAGCATCGATAAAGGTCAAAACATACGATCCAGCAATTGCACTACTGGGTATTTACCACAAAGATACAAATGTAGGGATCTGAAGGGGTATGTGCACCCCAATGTTTATAGCAGCAATGTCCACAATAGCCAAACTGTGGAAAGAGCCAAGATGTCCGTCGACAGATGAATGGATAAAGAAGATGTGGTATATATACACAATGGAATATTATGCAGCCACCAAAAGGAATGGGATCTTGCCATTTGCAACGACGTGGATGGAACTGGAGGGTGTTATGCTGAGTGAAATAAGTCAATCAGAGAAAGACATGTATCATATGACCTCACTGGTATGAGGAATGCTTAATCTCAGGAAACAAACTGAGTGTTGCTGAGTGGTGGGGGGTGGGAGGGATGGGGTGGCTGGGTGATAGACATTGGGTAGGGTATGTGCTATGGTGAGCACTGTGAATTGTGCAAGACTGTTGAATCACAGATCTGTACTTATGAAACAAATAATGCAAGATATGTTAAGAAAAAAGAAAAAGAAGAAGATAGCAGGAGGGGAAGAATGAAGGGGAGTAAATCGGAGGGGGAGACGAACCATGAGAGATGATGGACCCTGAAAAACAAACTGAGGGTTCTAGAGGGGAGGGGGGTGGGGGGATGGGTTAGCCTGGTGATGGGTATTAAGGAGGGCACGTTCTGCGTGGAGCACTGGGTGTTATGCACAAACAATGAATCATGGAACACTATATCAAGAACTAATGATGTAATGTATGGTGATTAACATAACAATTAAAAAATTTAAAAAAGAAAAGAAAAGAAAACAATGTGCATTGCACATAATGACTGCAATTTCTTAATAGCCCCGCAGTCACCACATTTGCCATTAGTTGATGCCTACAACATGGCCATCTGAATGCAAAATGACTGGCTTCGCTGAGGATCTCAGGATCATGATAAACGTGAAACCCACTCCTAAAAAGAGTATCAAGAGCATAAGGAATATTATGCAGCTCTTTGGTCTGGCAAATGGAAAGATCTTATTTTTTGCACCTTCTTAGCCCACCATTGGTTCACCTCGGATACTCACTGACCCTAAGTTTCTTCATCTATAAAAGGAAGAAAATTCCAAAGGGCCAATAAGTAAAAGTCTGGAGCTGCTCTGGTTGAAGACGTCAGGATAGAACCAGAATTCAATTACTTGATCTCCCCTTTGGTTCTCTCCATTTCTTCCCTGTATCCAAAGATGGCTGTAGATCAACCTCGGCAGAACCCAAAGGCTCTGTGGAATCCAGAGTGACAACGAATAGGCTATGTGGTTTCTAAGGCCCCTTCTTACATTAACATTCTTTACTTCCACACTGGCACCCAGTACAGAGAGGGTGCTCCCTGAATGTTGAGTGAACTGAACTTGAAACTCTGTTTGCTCAAAGATCTAGAAAAACTTTTATAAAAGCAGACATTTCTAGGTCATGGCTTATTCATTTCTTAGCAAATAGAACCAAATTGTAAGCCAATTTTTAAAATTAGGACCCCTCTTAATAAATTGTATGATTTAGGTTCCTATTGTTAATATTCACTTAGAGCTACTTATGGTGACTGTTTTTAATTACTCACATCAGTCACAGAATAGGTCTTGCTTTCTTCATCATAAGTCAAATAGAACAGGTGGCAGAGTGTAAACTGTCTTTTTTGTAGTCACTCTGGGTTCTAATCCCAGCTCTAACATTTACTTTCGGTGGAATCTGGAGCAAAACTTTAACCTTTACACCCTCCTCACCTGAAAGACAGGAATAGGGAAGTAGGAACAAGACTGCTTGAACAGCAACCAGCAACTAATAAGTGCTCCATAAATGACAACTGTAGTTACTACTATCATTTTTTAAATTGATCAAGGTAAGGCAGAGAAGACTAGAAGGTATTGAGCATATGAGAAAGCTAGAAAATCCATAAAATGATTTTTTTCAAGTTTTTAAGATTTTATTTTAAAGTAATCTCTACACCCAGCATGGGTCAAACTCATAACCCCAAGATCAAGAGTTCCACATTCTACCAACTGAGCCAGCCAGGAGCCCCTATAAAATGGTTAAATAACATACCATATAGTAAATAACAAAAAGAATAATAAATGAAGTCACACATATGAGACATATTGAATAATTTTAGAACTCTATAAGCTCTTGATAATTAATAACAATCATTGTCACTGCATTTCAAACTAGAATTACCTAAATCTTTCTAAGGCCATGGATGAGACAGTTCCTAAAAAGTTAAAAGGCATAAAATAAAATAAAAATGATAATTTATCTCCTTAACAGAAGAAATATTCCTTGATGTCAGCAATCTGAAGCAATTATTATGAGTTCTCTCTGGAAAGTGATTTATCTAATAATTGCAGCAGAATTTTCCATCCTTCCAATTTTGGCACCTTATCAGAGGAAAGGCAAGGATATGTTATGGTGGACAGAATGAAAAATAGCAATAGTGTTACCTCAAGTATTGCCAGGCAGTTTATTTTTTAATGTTGACATAAGGATGGTAAACAAAGGTACACAAATGGAAACTTGTAAAGTTTCTCTCTTAGCCCAGTCAGTATGAGGATGACTTTGTAAAATTTTTTCAACAGGCAAAATTACCAGAAAGGAAGACAGGAAAGTACAGTAAACACAAATGTATCATTATGTCATGAGAGATGCTAAAGAACATAGTAATATTGTGTGACATTTCCTCAGATTCCTTCCCTCCTCCCAAGCAGCCTCCCATTACACACATGTAAGCCACATTAAGTCCTGAGTCATTTCAAAACTTGAGGGCAGGAGGTAGATATTAATAAAAAATAGAAACACCCAGGATTTCTACATGGATTTTCCTCCCAAGAACACCAAGTAATCTCTATAATATCACAACACTCCTTGGAAGAGAATGCAGATGGGCATCAGTGCTCCCATTCACCGGTTCGAAAAGTTTCACAAGAAAGCGGAATGAACATATTCCATGGTGCTACACTGCACTGTAACCCCACTTTCTTGTCATCTCTTAGTAAAGGGAAAGTGGGGGACGATGAGGAAATACCCCTTGTAAAATGGATGATTTAAATTGCTTATTGATAGATAATAAAATGCAGTACATCCCAGTCTCAATATTGTAAATGTAATTTATGAATATAGGTCTTTATTACAAAAATGGACTCACACTCTATATACCATTTATAGCCTATTCTTTTGGGGTAACAGTCTATTTGTAAACACCCTTCATACGTCTACATCAACATTTGCAATGGCTGCAGTGTATTCCACTTATAAATCTATCCTAACTTACTTACTTTTAGAAATCTTGTCCCCAAAGCCAGGCATGAATGTTTCTTTGAAAAACACAGGGGAAAAAAATCACAAAAATAAATATAGATTGGTTCCTTCAACAAATAATTGCCACTCCCATAGGAATCTCCATGAAAGACAGCATCATCAGAAAAGTCTAGGGAGGGACAGCAAATTAGCTAGCAATGCCATAGTTATGGGGTCAGCCACTCCTATAAACTGGGACAACATTTCTCTAGAGATTAATTTGGTTAAATATATGAAAGTCCTAAAACTGTAAATACCCTCTGCCCTAACAACTCTCCCCCTCCCCCACAGAAATGTACCCTTAATTTGTAAGGGGATAAGTTACAAAGATGTCTGTACAAGGCAGGAGGTTAAACAACAGTGAGAAAGAGGGAGTAATCTAAATTCCCATGAAAAGAGAACAGTTTGTTTGTTTAAAGATTTTATTTATTTATTTGACAGAGAGAGAATGATAGCAAGAGCGAGAGAGTGCACAAGCGGGGGTGGGGGGGGGCAGGCAGATGGACAAGCAGGCTGCCCGCTGAGCAGCGAGCCTGACGCAGAACTTGATCCCAGGCCTGAGCCAAAGGTAGACGCTTAACCGACTGAGCCACCCAGGCATCCCGAAAAGAGAACAGTTGAAATAAACTAGGATACATCCAAAGTAGATACTCTGAAGCCTTAAAAATGATGAGGCAGATTATGGAACAATATTCAAGATACATGATTACGTTTAAAAAAAAAAAACAGGCTATGTCAACATGTGTGTATGTGTGTAGCTTGGAGAGAGAAAACCCAAAATACAAGCAGTGGTTCTCCCTGGGTTATGAGGTTACAGGAGACTCCTTCATGTTCACCAGATTTTCTAATTTATATACGATGGACACAGATACTTAACTCAAAGTAGAAATTAACATGAACAGTTTTAATAGAATGTGGTACACGCTATTATAAAGATAAATAAAGGGTGCTCCGGGAGCCCCTAATAGTCTGGAACTGAGAGGAAGACTGGGTATGGCCTCCCAGATTAGTGCCACTAACACTAAACCTTCAAGGATTCATGGCAGTCAGCCAAGTTAAAGTTCAGAGCAAGAGCATTCTAAAATGTGGGAAAGGGGCGCCTGGGTGGCTCAATCGGTTAAGTGTCTGACTCTTGATCTCAGCTTCAGTCTTGATCTTACGGTCATGAGTTCGAGCCCTGCATTGGGCTCCACACTGGGCATGGCGGTGCCTGCTAGGTTTTGAAATAGGGGGATTCGATTTTGACCTAAGCTGGCACAGTTTCCGGGAAAAGGTGAAGGCAGAAGCCACACCAATGGTCACAAGCTAAGGAATGAACGGGAGGGAAGCAGTGTGTTGAGGAAGGGGAACACTACCTCGAGAAGCGCAGGTGGGACCGTGAAAAGAGCAGCAGTGGGGTCTGATATCGGGCTACAGAGAAGGTTTATTTTCTATGATGGGGGAGCTGAAGGATGTTCATGCGAGAAAGAGTCAATACAAGGAGAGGCTGATCTGGAAAAAAAAAAGAGAAAAGAGATGAGCGGATGTGGGTGACGGTTTGATATTCCTGGGCAGGGGTGGCAAGGGGAATTCGGCACAGGAGCGGAAGGCTGAGGACTCTACAGCCAGTCCAGGTAACATCACACGAGATCATCCCCAAGCCTCAAACCACAAAGTCAATCCCTGGAAGGAATCAACACTTGACTTTCTTAGAATACAGGACCAGTGAGCAGCTGCGGCAAGGAGAACCCAGAAAATATCTAGTATAAGCAGAAAATGTGGCATAAACAAAACAATAATTATCTCACCTCTGTATGACAAGAAATTTGTGTGAAACTTCTATGACCTCGCCTAAGGAAAGACATTAACAGTATTAGAAAAACTGAAACCAAAGTGTTGAAGCAGAGGGCAGTCGATTTGAACTTTTCACCAAGAAGAAACAAAGCTCATTAAGGGACATATTTTACGTTAGTGGCTTCTAGGTCTTTCTGAGTATGAAAACCTTATTTAATATCAAAATGGTTTGAGAACACATGTGAGAGTATTTAAACACTTAATAATTATCACTGGGAAAATACATTATGACATAAAGTGTTCACAAATTGAATCACTTTTTAATTAACTTGCACTTTATTCACCTCAGCACTATCTATGTATTTTTGGTACATGTGTATTTATGTGTGACATTATACATTTATCCTACCAGAGACAAATGTTTGGGCACACACGAAATTACAACTTCCTTGTGATAATTCTGAACTATCAACCACCATCCTGCACATGCCCGGGATCCTCAGATCACATTTGAGAACCACTGTTCTAGTTTATAAAACCCTGAATTCGATGAATATACACCTCATCACCTAATATCCAAAAACTAGAATTAAAGTATGAAACTTGAAAGACATATATTAAGAACATAGTAGTCTTTGGAAGATTTATAAACATTATCTCAAACAACATAAAATGAAATACAGGGGCACCTGGATGGCTCAGTTGGTTAAGCGTCCAACTCTTAGTTTCAGCTCAGGTCATGATCTCAGGGTCCATGCTCAGTGGGGCATCTGCTGGAGATTTTCTCTCTCCCTCTCCCTCTGACTGCCCCTTCCCCCCATTCTCTCTCTCTCTCTCAAATAAATAAATCTTTAAAAACTATATAGAATGAAAAGAGAACTGTTTCCAAAATGTTTATATAAGTCACTAGATGATATTTCTGTATTAAGTTTTTAAAGAAAAGTTGAGTGTTTCAGAGGCTTTTGGATGACATCAGGGAGTCTAACAAATGACAGAGCTACACCTTGACATTTCTTGGTGCTACTGAGCCAAACAAACTGTAAGTCTTGTCAATGTTCATTCTCACATTTGTATTCTAATCAGGCATAATACAGAGGCACACATACACTCAAAATATTCTTGGATAAAGAATGAATCAATCCATCAATGAATCAATGAATTTGGAAAGGATGGAAACTGGAAAAAAAGAAACCCAGGACTCAGTAATTTCACCATCCTCCAGATAATTTAAAGTGTAGAAATCAATTAACGCAGGGTTCTAAGAATCAATCCCATCTGGATTTCCAGAAAAGATAGAAACTACACAGATTAGAGAAAATAAAACAGAGAACGGTTTAGTTTCACTTTTCCATTGACTAGAATGTATTTTGGAATTTGCATATATACAGTGCCACTCAATGTATTTTCTAGGGAAATTTGGTCAGTTGGCTGTTTTGCTGTTCCTTTAAGCAGATCTAAACCTGCCTATTTAATCTCCCTGTGCAAGCTGCGTTTGAATCCAGCAACCTCCCTATTGACCACAATCTCCATAACTTTATAAGCTTCTGGACTAGCGTTTCAAGAAGAAAGACTAAAATGGACAAGATAATTATAATCTTCATGAATAATGTGTGTTCTAGCAAGATCTGCTTTTGTCATTAAATAAGAATATGGGGCCATTTCAGTCAATTAATCAACAGATAAATAAAATTCTAAAATTTCAGTAAACTGGGATGGGAAAATAAACTCACATACTCTTCTTTTTTAAAACGAAAACCCAAGCACTACAGCTTTTCTTTTTGTTTTGTTCTAAAGAGGACTGTGCAGAGCCCAGTTTCTAGCTGGGGCCCTGTTAATGGCTCTGTGGCCCTCGGTTAACGAGCCCCTCTGGTCCTCAAGTTCCTCTTTGACAATACGTGGAGGTTAAGTCAGG
This sequence comes from Zalophus californianus, assembly GCF_009762305.2. Taxonomy (NCBI): domain Eukaryota; kingdom Metazoa; phylum Chordata; class Mammalia; order Carnivora; family Otariidae; genus Zalophus; species Zalophus californianus. The sequence goes on along the minus strand of NC_045599.1, from coordinate 122,225,684 downwards.
TGATCTTTAATATCTCTGTGAGCTCAAAAACTTCAGTGACTCTCTGATTATTAAGAAATTTCATCTATCTTCCGGGGGTGCCTCGGTGGCTCAGTGGGTTAAGCATCCAACTCTTGGTTTTGGTTCAAGTCATGATCTCAGGGTTGTGAGGTCGAGCCCCATGTTGGGCTCCATGCTCAGCGGGGAGTCAGCCTGAGATCCTCTTCCCTTTGACCCTCTTCCCACTTGTGCTCTCTCTCTCTCTGACATAAATAAATAAATCTTTAAAAAACAAAAAAAGAAATTTCATCTATCTTCCATATTCTTCCTGTTAAGTAAATAGTGAAATTTCTAATTGCGGTTCACCAAAGACATCAGCCAAATCATCTCCTTCATTAACTAAGCCCCTAAAATGCTCCTGAATTGCTCCTGAAATTAACAGTATCTTTCCACCTTCTGAAATATAAAGACAAAATTGGAATCACTATAGGCCAGTCATTTCAGATTCATATTTAGAAAAATGTGAATCCACACATTGATTTAATACACAGTTAAGCACTAAGTGGATGTCAGAATTAGAGCACACAGAAGAAACCTGGGACTTTCCCTCAAATCTATTAGAATTAGAACAGGGACAGGCTATTAACTCAATGTTAATAATTCACTGGAAAAATTGCTAGGATGGAACAAATTATACACAGTAGAGTTGTGCATGACATTTTGATTGTTTGATTATCTAAGCTCCATGAGGGCAGGAACCCAGATTTTTCCAGTCACTATCCCCGCAGGGCCTGGCATATGACTAGTTACCAAAAAATATTTGTTGGGTGAACAAAAGAATGAATGAAAGGCCAAGGCACAGGGACATAAGGAAGTGAACCGAAGTCTGCTAGAAAACAGATAGTTAGGGGCATGGTGAGAGGCTACCTACTGAAAAGCCCACATTGTTCCTTGTCAGTTGTTTTTTTCATTATATTAGAGACATAAAGATTAAAATTTATATATTTGCATTCCCCTTATTCATTCCAAAACACATTTTAAACACAGAGCCAGGGCATTTATGAAAATAGAGAATTTTCTACTGTGGAATTCAATGCCTAGAACCTATAAATTTATGTAAATGAAAAAGGAACGGTCCAGATGGTAACCAATGCCACTTCTGGTTTGGGCTCATTTATGTGACATCTATCCCACTTCTTTCAAACTCCCCACTACCACCACCAAAAACAGCATCATATTAAAAACCACGCTAGATTTATTACTATCGTTTTTGTATTTGCTAACAAGGGCATGAAATCTGGAACCAGATCCATTCTCTCCAGATATACGACCTTCAGCAAATTACTTCACCTCTTTAGCTTTAGTCTCCTGAGAAATAAAGGCAATAATATCACCTCATAAGTTGTTATAAGAATTAAATAAATTAATACGTGCAAATAGAAGAGTGTTAGAAGAGTGTCTGTCATAGGTAAGCTCTAAGTGTCTGCTAACTACATGAGATAAACAAAATCACTCCATTCAGTTAGAGCAGTGAAAGACAATGTATGATGAAGGCAACTTTGGGGGGATTATGTTGGTGAATTTTTCAAAGAAGGAAGCTGGGAATTCAGAATATCCCAAAATAAAATAAATTGGTTGAACAGAGAACTTGAAGAGGGGGGGAAATTCTAGAACATGTTGAAATGAACAAGTACCTAACTGCTTCCATTTTATCATGAGAAATATTTTTCTCACGGGAAAGTGAAAGCTCCAAGTTAGAAAAGATATTAATAGTAATATTATTTTTGAAGTAGTGCATAATGATGATTTTTAAAGGTATTAGGTTTGACAAAATTTAGTGAAAAGGACTAAATACCCATCCATTAAGTGCATTCATAAAGTTTGAAAATAATACCTAGAGAGCATACATTAAAGTGGCAGGGTCCCTAAACCTGACCATGAATCACAATTACCTGGGAAGCTTTGTAAAAATTGATACTTTTGTATCTTGAAGATACTTCAAGAGGTCTGGGGTAATGTCTGGTATCTCTATTTTTTTTAAATTCTCCCAGTGATTTCTGAGTACAACCAGTCAGAATGAATGGACTGAACGCCTGCTACACAGAGGTCTCTAGCGGTGTGTGGCTGGATTCTCTCTTCAGCCTTATCTCCTGCAACCTTATTATCCATAACGGTATCAAAAGCCATCAGCTCCAGATAGGACAAAGTCATGAGACAGGACCACATGCTGCCTGACCCACCCAACCATCCAAAAAGGCAGGAAAAAATAAACTGTAAATCTCATGATAAATGAACCTGCATTCAGGTTCAGAAATCAAATGCAAAATTGCAGTGAATAGGTACAATAAAAATGGTTTCATGGCTCCTCGGTTGAAAATACTTCCTAGATTTGTTTTACCCCCAGACACACAGCCTACTAGGCGGTGCAGATGTCTGCAAGCTGACACAGTCCCACTCCCAACTCTGTGCCTCAGACCACCTCTACTGCATCATGGTCCAAAATGGAGTTTTAAGAGGGAAGTTGATGAGGCTGATATTCGGCAAGTGTGCACCAGGATGGCCAGATTGACTGCCAAAACACTGAAATGCTAGAGTAACAGTTGGTAAATAGCTGCTGCTTAAGCCTCATGTCATTTCGTCCCTTCTCCCAGGACCCTGACCCTCCCCAAAGGGTTAAGGGTTCATGACAGGCACACCCAGGGGCTCCATTCTGATCACTTGCTACCTGTGGCCAGACGCATTGTTAATGTTTTCAAAATGGAAATTCCTAGGAAAGCAACTAACCAAGAGTGGGAATTGCCTGGAAATGATACCAGAGGAAAAACTATTCAGAGTTCAGGCATCCTTAGTCTTGAAATGAGAAGACATGAGATGGGGTAGGGCCAGGAGGAATATGAGTGCTGCCTTCAAATACATGAATGGCCTCATGTGGGAAACACTAGATTTAGTCTACGTAGCTCCAGTGGGAGGAATTACACAGAATGATTGGAAGTAACAGTGATGCTGACGTCAGTTCCATATAAGGAAGAACGTTCAAATCCTGGTGCCATACAACAATGGAACTGGCTTTAAGAGCTTCCCGGAGCAGCGCGGGAAGGAAGCAAGGGCTCGGAGAGGAGCCTCACAGCTGCAGGTGTTTCTGTTCTGGATGGGGAACTAGCGAGCTCACTGGCTCCCAAACCTGAATGTTCATCTGGATCCTCAAAAGGACTTTTTTTTAATAGACTTTATTTACTGCTCACCACAAAACTGAGAAGAAAGTACAGAAAATACCATATACTCCCTTCCCCTACATACACACAGCCTCCACTACTATCAATTTGAAGCACATTGGTACATTTGTTACAATCACTGAGGACTATTGCTCCTTCTCACCTAAAACTATTACCTATTTTCTATCAAAAGTCACCTTCTACAAACTAAATCACCATCAACGTCCATTAAGAAAATAGCACAATAAGAGGACTCAGGTTTAGAAGGAAACACAACGGTGGCTAAAGACCCACTATAAGTGCCAAAGACTGAAGAGCTTGCCAGGTGGATAAGCAAACACATTCTGAGAAAGCCCATATACTGGAAGTCGGGACGTTCCATACAAAAGCACTGATTAATGGCCAGCAAATATGGAACCCTTCCTTTGGAATTATATGGTATAAATGAACGATCAGCTAACTTAACACAGAAGGGATCCATTTCTGGTTTATGGGGCCATACACAGGATAAGCTGATTTGTGGGGTGAGTTTCATGTGGTAGAAGAAAATAACTCATTTAAACTCCTCTCACAGACCACTTTTTTATAAAAAGCCTCTTTTTTTAGACTTAAAAATTTAAGGCAAAATAAAACTACATTGTTTAAGGACTCATAATTAGGTAGTAAAACTACAGTGAAAAGCAAGGAGGCATGAACTCCTTGCTGTTCTTGGATAGGATACGTACCTGTGGGAGAAAGATGAGGATTAGATTAGATGAAACCATTCAGGAAGGTTCCAGCAAAGTTTGTTGGCTTTCATGATGATTTATCCTGGTGCTTGTTTTTTTATACATTGGTATTTGTTCTTTACACAGGTGTTTGTTTTATAACTCAGTAAACTAAATTAGTTTTATGCAGAAATATTAAAACATTTATCAAAGAAGTACATATTCTAACAGTAGTTACTTCTGGTGGATGAGAGTCTATACAGTGACTGTTATTTTCCTTAAAATACTACAGGATCATTATTGGGATATAAGTGCTGATTAGCTCAAACTTTAATTCTCAGTATATTCAGCAACATTCTTTCAGGAGTGCATAGTTCAGAGAGGCTAGCTAGCATTGTATCAGAAACGGCCACTCTCCAGGGATGGTTACTCTTTTTTTTTTTTTTAATTTACCATTTTTTTAATTTAAATTCAAATAGCCAACATCATTAGTTTCAGATGTAGAGTTCATTAATTCTTCAGTTGCATATAATACCCAGTGCTCATCACATCATGTGCCCTCCTTAATGCTTATCATCAAATTACCCTTCCCCCACCACCTCCCCTGCAGCAATCCTCAGTTTGTTGCCTAGAGTTAAAGTCTCTTCTGATTTGTTGCCCTCTCTGATTACTTCCCATTCAGTTTTCCCTTCCTTCCCTTATGATCCTCTGCCCTGTTTCTTATATTCCACATAAGAGTGAAACCATATGATAATTGTCTTTCTCTGGTTGACTTATTTCACTCAGCATAATACCCTCCAGTTCCATCCACATCAGTGTAAATGGTAAGTATTCATCCCTTCTGATGGCTGACTAATATTCCATAGAATATACATACCAAATCTTCTTTATCCATTCATCTGTCGATGGACATCTCAGCTCTTTCCACAGTTTGGTTTGTGGACATTGCTGCTAAAAACACTGAGGTTCAGGTGCCCCTTTGGATCACTAAATTTGTATCTTTGAGGTAAATACCTAGTAGTACAATTGCTGGGTCATAGGGTAGCTCTATTTTTAACTTCTTGAGGAACCTCCATACTGTTTTCCAGAGTGGCTGTACCAGCTTGCATTCCCACCAACAGTGTAAAAGAGTTCCTCTTTCTCCACATCCTCGCCAACACTTGTTGTTTCCTGACTTGTTAATTTTAGCCATTCTGACTGGTGTGAGGTGGTATCTCATTGTGGTTTTGATTTGTATTTCCCTGATGCCAAGTGATGTGGAGCATTTTTTCATGTGTCTGTTGGTCATTTGGATGTCTTCTTTGGAGAAATATCTGTTCATATCTTCTGCCAATTTCCTGACTGGATTATTTGTTCTTTGGTTGTTGAGTTTGAGAAGTTCTTTATAGACCTTAGATACTAGCCCTTTTACCCGATTTGTAATTTGCAAGTATCTTCTTCCATTCCGTAAACTGCCGTTTAGTTTTGTTGACTGTTTCCCTTGCTATGCAGAAGATTTTTATCTCGATGAAGTCTCAATAGTTCATTTTTGCTTTTGTTTCCCTTGCCCTTGGAGACATGTCTAGCAATAAGTTGCTGTGGCTGAGGTCACAGAGGTTGCTGCCTATGTTCTCCTCTAGGATTTTGGTGGATTCCTGTCTCACATTTAGGCCTTTCATCCATTTTGAGTCTATTTTTGTGTGTGGTGTAAGGAAATGGTCCAGTTTCATTCGTCTGCATGTGGCTGTCTAATTTTCCCAGCACCATTTGTTGAAGAGACTGTCCTTTTTCCATTGGATATTCTTTCTTACTTTGTCGAAGATTAGTTGACCATGTAGTTGAGGGTCCATTTCTGGGTTTTCTATTCTGTTCCATTGATCTATGTGTCTGTTTTTGTGCCAGTACCATATTGTCTTGATGATTACAACTTTGTAATAGAGCTTGAAGTCCAGGATTGTGATGCCCCCAGCTTTGCTTTTCTTTTTCAACATTTCTTTGGCTATTCAGGGTCTTTTCTGGTTCCATACAAATTTTAGGATTGTTCCAGCTCTGTGAAAAATGTCAATGGTATTTTGATAGGGATTACACTGAATGTGTAGATTGCTCTGGGTAGCACAGACATTTTAACAATATTTAGTCTTCCAATCCATGACCATGGGATCTTTTTCCATTTGTTGGTGTCTTCCTCAATTTCTTTCATAAGTGTTCTGTAGTTTTTAGAGTACAAATCCTTTACCTCTTTGCTTAGATTTAGTCCTAGGTATCTTATGGTTTTTGGGTGCAATTGTAAATGGGACCAATTCCTTAATTTCTCTTTCTTCTGTCTCACTGTTAATGTATAGAAATGTAACTGATTTCTGTGCATTGATTTTATATCCTGCCACTGTTGCTGGATTCCTGTATGAGTTCTAGCAATTCTGGTGTGGAGTCTTCTGGGTTTTCCACATAAAGTATCATGTCATCTGTGAAGAGTGAGTTTGACTTCTTCTTTGCCAATCTGAATGCCTTTTATTTCTTTATGTTGTCTGATCACTGAGGCTAGGACTTCTAGTACTATGTTGAATAACAGTGGTGATAGTGGACATCCCTGCTGTGTACCTGACCTTAGGGGGAAAAGCTGTTTTCCCCCATTGAGAATAATATTCACTGTGGATTTTTCATAGATGGCTTTTATGATATTGAGGTATGTACTCTCTATCTCTACACTGTGAAGTTTTAATCAAGAAAGGATGCTGTACTTTGTCAAATGCTTTTTCTGCATCTATTGAGAGGATCATATGGTTCTTGTCCTTTCTTTTATTAATGTAGTCTATCACACTGATTGATTAGTGGATGTTGAATCACCCTTGGAGCCCAGGAATAAATCCCACTTGGTCACAGTGAATAATCCTTTTAATGTACTGTTGGATCCTATTGGCTAGTACCTTGGTGAGAATTTTTGCATCCATGTTCATCAGGGATAATGGTCTGTAATTCTCCTTTTGGGGGAGTCTCTGTCTGGTTTTGGGATCAAGGTAATGCTGGCCTCATAGAAAGAGTTTGTAAGTTTTCCTTCCATTTCTCTTTTTTGAAACAGCTTCAAAAGAATAGGCATTAATTCTTCTTTAAATGTTTGGTAGATTTCCCCTGGGAAGGCCTGGACTGTTTGTTGGGAGATTTTTGATGACTGCTTCAATTTCCTTGATGGTTAGGGTCTGTTCAGGTTTTCTATTGTTCCTGTTTCAGTTTTGGTAGGTTACACATTTATAGGAATGCATCCATTTCTTCCAGATTGCCTAATTTGTTGGCATATAGTTGCTCATAATATGTTCTTATAATTGTTTGTATTTCTTTGGTGTTGATTGTGATCTCTCCTCTTTCATTCATGATTTTATTTATTTGGGTCATTTCTCTTTTCTTTTTGATAAGTCTGGCCAGGGGTTTATCGATCTTACTAATTCTTTGAAAGAACCAACTCCTAGTTTTGTTGATCTGTTCTACTGTTCTTCTGGTTTCTACTTCATTGATTTCTACTCTAAACTTTATTATTTCTCTTCTCCTGCTGGGTTTAGGCTTTATTTGCTGTTCTTTCTCCAGCTCCTTTAGGTGTAAGGTTAGGTTGTATATTTGAGACCTTTCTTGTTTCTTGAGAAAGGCTTGTATTGCTATATACTTCCCTCTTAGGACCACCTTTGCTGTATCCCAAAGGTTTGGAACAGTTGTGTTTTCATTTTCATTTAACTCCATGAATTTTTTAAATTCTTTTTTAATTTCCTGGTTGACCCATTCATTCTTTAGTAGGATGCTCTTTAACCTCCATGTACTTGAGTTCTTCCCAAATTTCCTCTTGTGATTGATTTCAAGTTCAAAGCATTGTGTTCTGAAAATATGCAGGAAATGATCTTCATCTTTTGGTACCAGTTGAGACTTGATTTGTGACCCAATATGTGATCTATTCCAGAGAATGTTCCATGTGCACTCAAGAAGCATATGTATTCTGTTGCTTTAGGATGGAATGCTCTGAATATATGTGAGGTCCATCTGGTCCAGTATGTCATTCAAAGCCCTTGTTTCCTTGTTGATCTGCTTAGATGATCTGTCCATTGCAGTGGGTGGACTGTTAAAGTCTCCTACAATTATTGTATTATCATCAATGTGTTCCTTTAATTTTGTTATTAATTGGTTTATATAATTGGCTGCTCCCATGTTAGGGGTGTAGATGTTTACAATTGTTAGATCTTCTTGTTGGATAGACCCTTTAATTATGATATAGTGTCCTTCCTCATCTTTTACTACAGTCTTTGATTTAAAATCTAATTAGTTTGATATAAGGATTGCTACCCCAGCTTTCTTTTGAGGTCCATTAGCATGATAAATGGTTCTACAACCCCTCACTTTCAGTCTGGAGGTGTCTTTGGGTCTAAAATGAGTCTCTCATAGACAGCATATCAGTGGGTCTTGCTTTTTTTTTTTTTTATCTAATCTGATACCCTGTGTCTTTTGATTGGAGCATTTAGCCCATATACATTCAGAGTAACTATTGAAAGATACGAATTTAGTGCCACTGTACTACCTGTAAAATCACTGTTTCTCTATATTGTCTCTGTTCCTTTCTGGTCTGTGTTACTTTTGGGCTTCCTCTTTGCATACAGGATCCCCTTTAATACTGCTTGCAGGGCTGGTCTAGTCACCACAATTCTTTTAGTTTCCATCTATCCTGGAAGTTTTTATCTCTCCCCTTTTATTTTGAATGACAGCCTTGCTGGATAAAGTATTCTTGGCTGCATATTTTTCTCATTTAGTACCATGAATATATCATGTCAGCCCTTTCTGGCCTGCCAGGTCTCTGTGGATACATCTGCTGCCCGTGTAGTGTTCCTACCCTTGTAGGTTAAAGACCTCTTGTATCGAGCTGCTTTCAGGATTTTCTTTATTTCTGCAATTTGAAAGCTTCACTATTATATGTTGTGGTGTTGATCTATTTTTATTGATTTTGAGGGGGGGTTCTCTGTCCATCCTGGACTTGAATGCCTATCTCCTTCCCCAGATTAGGGAAGTTCTCAGTTATAACTTGCTTAAATATACCTTCTGCTCCTCTCTCTCTTTCCTCCTCCTCTGTTACCCCAATAATTCTAATACTGTTTCACTTTATGGTATCTCTGATCTTGAATCCTCTCCTCATAGTCCAGTAATTGTTTATCTCTCTTTTGCTCAGTTTTCTTTATTCTCCATAATTTTATCTTCTATATCACTTATTCTCTCTTTTGCCTCATTTATCCTAGCAGTAAGAGCCCCCATTGTTGATTACATCTCAACAATACTCTTTTTTATTTCAATCTGATTAGAGCTTAGTTCTTTTATTTCTCCAGAAAGGGATTCTCTAGGGTCTTCTATGCTTTTTTCAAGCCCAGCTAGTATCGTTATGATCACTGTTCTGAATTCTAGCTCCAACATTTTACCAATATCCACATTTATTAAGTCTAAGGCTTAATTGTTCTTTTTTTCTGGGAATTTTTCCTTCTGGCCATTTTGTCCAGAGAAGAACAGATGAACAAGAGAACAAAAAGCAATAAAAAATAAAAATATTAACCATGCCCCAGTGAAATATACACTAGGCAAATCAGAAGAAATCAGAAATCAAAAAAGAAAGAAAAAAAAGGGAAAAAAAGAGAGAATATAATCAAACAAGTAGACAGGATAGGGTGATATACTTGGTCCTGGGTGTATTTTGGTCTGTTTGTTAGAAGACACTTGATTCCAAAATTGTAGGGAAAGAAAACTTACATATATACAAAAATAAAACTGAATTCAGTGAAAGGAAGCCAAAAATGAAGGATGTATCTAAGTAAATGTAAATGTAAAAATGAAAATTTAAAAAACTTAAAAAGAGAATTGATAAAATAAGAAGCTAGTTGAAAAGGGAAAAAAGAGAAAAAAAGAAAAAAATTTTAAAGTGAAAGACTAAAGAATCATGAGAGAAAACCTCGAAATCTATTCATTAATTTCCCCTAGTGCAAGAGTTTTGCAGTTCTGTGTCATCCGTAAACTTGGTATTGGCCTGATGTTACTGCTGGTCTTCTGGGGGAGGGGCCTGTTGCACTGATTCTCAGGTGTCTTTGCTTGGGCAGAGTTGCACCACGCCATTCCAGGGGCCAGACTCAGTGTAAGCTGCTTCCAGTTACCCTATGTGCCTTTTGTTCCCTGAAGGTCTTTTGTGCTGCCTGTAAAAAGTCGTCGACTTTCTATATGTAGAATTGCAGCAATTCTTTTCTTAGATCTCAGGTTGAACTTGCAGGTGTTCAGAATGATTAGGTAGATATCTGGCTGAATTCAAAGGACCAGAAGAAATGAGGGTCCCCTACTCTTCCGCCATCTTCCCTCTCTCTTCCAGGGATGTTTACTCTAAGTCTTTCTACTATCCATATCTTGATTGATAACTGATTCTTTGCTAATATATTATGTCAAGATGGGTGGAATTGGTGAAACTAAGGACTATTTGCACAATGCATGCTAGAAATGTTCTCCCATTGGTATAATTAAAGGTATTCAAACAATGTGGACTGTCTAGTGTTGTTAAAAATCTGTCCACACTTTCATGCATAAGGAACATGAATATCTTGTCCCCTTCGGGGACCGAACCTAATTCCTAATACATCCTATTTCCAGCCATTGATTTGACTGACTAGAAGACACTGAAGCATGACAACATGTACTCTGATGCCCTAAAGAACAGATTACAGGGACTTCAAGGAGCCTAGAGATTAAGCTTGTGAATAGTTCTATGCTTGCTTGTTAATGAATATTTGTTGAATACATATTTGAATATATAGCAGAACTTAGTCTGAGATATGTAGCAAGGTTGTGGGAAAGAAGCTAACCAAATCCACCTCAAATACCTTTGCAGCTATTATAATGTACCAGAAAGAAAGAACCTAAAAGTTTTGCATTGCTACTATAACTTAGGTTGGTGCATAACAAAGGCTTTTGTTTTTTACTGACCTTTTTCTGAAGTTATTTTGTAAATTGAATGAGTATTACCTTGCAAATAGAAAGGGAATAAAAATACTTAGTAGAAAAATAAGCAAACATAAGCAGGTATTTCATTAAATACATAAAATAGTCAATTAACACTATATGGAGCTGTTCAACATCATTAGTAATCAGGAAATGATCACATGAGGTACCATCCTAAACCCACTGAATTGGCAAAAAAAAGAAAGTCTGACCAAGCTAAGTGCTGGAGAGGATGTGGATCCACCAAATTTTCTACGCACTGCTTGAGAAAGTGTAAATTGGGTCAGTTACTTTGGAAAATAATTTGGCATTTCATGAAGTTGAACACTGACATATTCTTTTCCACTTCTAGGTAGAGACCCAAGAGAAACTCATGTGCCAGTACTCCAAGAGACATGCTCAAGAATGTCTAAAGCAGCACAAAAGGCAAAACCTAGGAATAACTCAAAATTCCATCAACAGTTGAATGGATGGGAAAAAACTGGTATATCCATACAAGGAAACAGTATCCTGAAGTCAACATGAAATAACCACAGCAATACACAAGGATATGGATAAATCTTAGCAATCTGTTATTGAGCTAGATACAAGTCCCAGAAAATTACATATACAGCATGACACCTTATTTAGGAATAGATATGATGCAACAAAGCTATATTAAAAGAAAAGAGAGAGAAAACAAGTGAAAGAAAACCATGGGATTAAGGGTGATGCTTCCTCAGGAAGAAAAAGGCAAGGAGTGGCATGGGAGAGGGGAACCATATCATTTGATGTAAAATTATTATCAAAAATTTAGCTCTTATTTTTAGTGATGGGTTCATGAATGATTACATTATTAATAATGATTGATAGATAAATGATAGATAGATAGATAGATAGATAGATAGATAGATAGATAGATAGATGGATAGATAGATAGAAGCCACACATAGGCCAGTTATGAGACTGTATCATAGGATATGCACTGAGGTTGTTCCAATTCTGTGCACTTGAAGACAAAACCAAGACAAAACAAGAAAAAGCTAAAAAAGTAAAAATAAATTTGAAATGCCTACACATAGTGTACAACACTACTGTGTTGAAGTCTAGATGAGAACTAATGCTTTATCATACTTCTTACATCAAAAACACCTGGTCAATATTCAGCTGAACTGAATTGTTTTTCAATACAAGCCTGAGTTTTGGGGGGTTCTTGTGGGTTTCCTTTTTTGCATTTTTCTGCTGCAGCTATCATATACCAAGTAGAAGTCTAATAGTTCTCTGCCTTTCTGCAGTTTTTTAAGTGAAGACAATATCAAGAGAATTAGGAGACAAGCCAGAGACTGGGAAAAAATATTTGCAAAAGACGTATCTGCTAAAGGACTATTACCCAAAATATACAAAGAATCCATAAAACTCAACAATGAGAAAACAATCAACTCAATTAAAAAATGGACCAAAGACCTTAACCAAAGAAGATATGCAGATAGAAAATAAGCATATAAAAAGATACTCCATATCACATATCATCAGTGAAATGCAAATTAGAAAACAATGAGATACCACTATACCCCGATTAGAATGGCCACTATCTGGAACACTGACAAAGACAGAACCAAATGCTGACAAGGATGTGAAGCAACAAGAACCTTGATACATTGTTGTTGGGGTAGCAAAATGGTAGAGTGACTTTGATAGTTTCTTATAAAACTAAACACACTCTGTGCAATCTAGCAAATGTGTTCCTTGGTATTTGGGCAAAGGAGTGGAAAACTTATGTCCACACAAAAACCTACACACAGATGTTCTTAGCAGCTTTATTCCTAATTATCAGAACTTGGCAATAACCAAGATGTCTTTCAGTAGGTAAAGGGATAGATAAAATGATACATTCAGACAATGGAGTATTATTTAGCACTAAAAAGAACTAAACTCTCAAGTCATGAAAAGACATGTAGGAACTTTAAATGCATATCACTAAATAAAATAAATCAGTGTGAAAAGGCTACATATCGTATGATCCGTACTATATGACATTCTATAAAAGGCAAAATTACAGAGCCAATAAAAAGATCAGTGGTTGGGCGCCTGGGTGGCTCAGTTGGTTAAGCGACTGCCTTCGGCTCAGGTCATGATCCTGGAGTCCCGGGATCAAGTCCCGCATCAGGCTCCCTGCTCGGCGGGGAGTCTGCTTCTCCCTCTGACCCTCCCCCCCATGCTCTCTCTCTCTCTCTCTCTCAGATAAATAAATAAAATCTTAAAAAAAAAAAAAAGATCAGTGGTTGCCAGGGGATGGAGATGAACAGACAGCACAGAAAACTTTTAGAGCAGTGAAAATACTCTAGATGATATTATAATGATGGATACATGTCATTATACTTCTATGCAAATTCACAGGATGTATAACAGACCAAGAGTGAACCCTAAGGTGAACTATGGACTTCGTGTTATTACCATGTATCGGTGCAGGTTGATCAGCTGTAACAAACGTACCACTCCAGTGAAGCATGTGGATAATGGGGAAGGCTGTGCATGTGTGGGAGCAGCAGGTATATGGAAAAATCTCTGTGCCTTCCCCTGAATTTTGTTATAAATCTAAAACTGCTCTAAAAAAATTAACCTTAAATATACATGTATATAAAATCTTGAAGGTAACATTGATGTGTTGTTGTCATAAATTTGCTTAGTTGTAACACTCTCAGATGTTAGATAATGCTTTCTATAAGTTTGCAATCTACCGGAAATACAAAACAACATATTTGATTCAAATTAAGTAGGACTAGTCAAAAACCACACGTTAAATAAATAACAAATATGAATCGACCTACACATCTATCATCCTGAGAGCTATCTGAATACCATATGGTAAGGTAGCTGGTTGATCCAGGTTTGTCATCCACGAATCAACACCAACTATGCATGTGGCTCTGTTCTTTTTTTTTTTTAATTTCTTACTGTTATGTTAATCATCATACATTACATCATTAGTTCTTGATGTAGTGTTCCATGATTCATTGTTTGTGCATAACACCCAGTGCTGCATGTGGCTCTGTTCTATATAAAGCAGTAAATGGCAAGGTACCTGCCTTTGTGAAGCTTAAATTCTAGTACTATACATACTGTCATGTCATGACCAATGATATGAAGAATGCAAGACATGGAAACAGGGAAAAGACACAGTAATCTTGGAAGCCTCTCCGAGAAACAGAATGAAATATGAAATTGAGTCATTGCTAGGGCAGGAGCATTGTAAAGAGAAGAGCAAGTACAAAATCCTGGGGTGGAAGATGTCTTTAGGTATTGGAGGAACAGTAAGGCCAATACAGGATAGAGGGGAGATCAGTAGATATTTGGAGCACCCTGGAGACCCTGATAGGCATTTCACCTGCACGGAAAAGAAGGGAGTGTAACTGGAGTGGGTTCAAAAGAGGCCAGGTAGGAGGAGTTGATGTGGCAAGACAGCCGATTCTTTTGAGGAGTTTACTCAAAAAAATAAATAAATAAATAAATGTCAGAGAAAAAGAAAATATGCTGCATGCCAGAAACCTAGATGTGTGTCTCATGACTTTGAAAGAAGGTAAGATTGTTCTACAGATTGTCCTATGCAGATAACACCTTACTAGGGAAGGTGGATTGACAGAGATGCCATCAGGAGCAGGAGTCCCTCAAGGATCTGTCTTTGCCCTCCCAATCCTTTCTTTTACTTCTATTCCCTTGGAAAACCTCCTAACCCAAATCCTTCTCCTTCCTCCTCTCCTCTGCTTTCCTTCTCTCCTGTCTCTCTCTTCTGCTAGACCCTCTGATTACAGAATTGATTGCAGATCTCCTCAGCACCCACCCCTCTTCTGCACACCACCACCCAGAAGCTGACAAGCTATTCCAGGTCAGGAGCTCCTCGTCTCTTGGGCCCACTCAGCCTATAATCAGTACCAGAAATGCCTTCAGGCAAAATTGTTCTTTTTCTCTGAGACGGCTAAACTAGCCTCAGTTTGCGCAAAATTGGTTGATGACTTGTTCTCTTCTTGTTCTAGCCTGTTCCGAGAGTCTCCACAACCATGGGAAGATGGCTGTTGTCTGAAATCTGATTTCTGATAACGATGGGCAGGAACTCTGGGTCTGGAGGCCAAGCTGGGGGTACCTCTTCTCTCAGTTGCCCTTAATGGAAAGTGCAGGAGGTCCTGGTCATTCTATGAAAGCCACATCCACCTCACAAAAATGGACCAAAGACCTTAACAGACACCTTACCAAAGAAGATATGCAGATAGAAAATAAGCATATAAAGATATTCCACATCACATGTCATCAGTGAAATTCAAGCCCTACATGGGTCCATGCAAGTGAAGCAACATCGGAAAACACTCATGGCAGACCCATGCTAGCACAGATTCCCAAGGAACCAGAAAGGCAGACCTTTAGATGTGTTTCACCCCTTCACCTAAATTGTTTTAGACTCCCTGACATCTAGCCACAGAATCCTAAGACACTGCTCCTTCTGATGACCACCTAGATATTCTGGTATTGACCAGCTTCAATGGTCTCCGAGAAAACCTGTCCTTGAGATCACACAGGAAATAGGGGATGGGAAGGTGGTGAGTGAAGAGACAAAAAGGCAAATGTGTAGGCACTGCAAACAACCAGGGACCTTTCTAGACAAGAGATGTCCTTTCTAATAGTACAAAATGAGTCAAAGAGCCATCACATCAGATCAGTAAAGCAAATGAGAAATCCAAACTGTGAGTCAATAGGCACTGGTTTACCCCTGTTACACTTTAACGAAGTTTCAAAAGAAAAATTATACCCTAGCAGAGACATATATCAGCAGTGGCCAGCTTTCCTGGTCAGTCAAAAGTCCCATAAATTCACTGCATAGAATGAATTGCATAGAATTTCTGTTTAAGCTTTATTGAAACAGAAATCTAAGGTTTTGCAAATATCACACGTCAGACCGGGAAATTTGTCTTCTCAACTCATTAAATGCTTACCATTTTAGCTAATTCAATCATAACGGCACCAAGTGAAGCAGAACCTAGAGTTGTGAATTAGTTCCAAGCTCCATGAATCTTTTATACCAAGAAACGGGCTAGGACCTCAGTATTTTTCTTCAAAATACTAAGACGTTTTAAATACTTCAGAATCATTTGAAATTATTCTGTGTCTAAGAAAAAAAAAATTTAATTGAATCGGGTTTTTTTAGTACACCCACTATATGCACAAATTCTCTTTAAATAAGTTCAAGGATCACAGTACTCGTATACTGATGGAAAAAAAAATTACTCAGGCCCAAAAAGAACTTACAAATGTTACAAAAAGGAGCTCTACCCTTCTCAGAAAGTGCACATGGGAACAGCTCCTGTTATGGACACTGGGCTGGTCAAAGAGGAGACAGAGGCCAGAACCTGGAAAGAGGAAACAGCAACACTATCAGCCAGTTCAGGGGCAGGAAAAGGGGATGGAGGAAATCTGACTTACCATTTTCAGTGGGAAATCCCTTACCTGTTATTTCCTCTTTTACAGAATTATCCTTTTTCAGCTAAAATGTACTGGCTTCACAATGAAGCTCCTCTTGAAGCTTCCTTGAAAACATGTTTAGGCATGTCGATACCTCAAAGCATACCCATAATTTTCAGAAAATGAGAAGACCAAAGCTGCTAAGCCCAGCTAACAAGGACAACTACAAAATGAAATAGGACATGTTGTTTCAACAAGCTCAGGGGTAAAGGCCAGTAGGCCGGGCTTTGCTGGGCTCAATTAGGATAAACACACACTCTAGAATACTAACCCACACCAGAAACATACATTCTGAAAATATCAACACAATCTCAGATCAGTCGATTAACACCCTCCTTTTCTAAGAAGACAAGAAAGAGGTATTATAGAAAGACAAAGATGAGAATCACCCAAGATTTATCCTTCAGTAAACCTCAAGCTTATACAAGGATATGAAAAAAGACAACCTCTGAGAGGAAAATTAAGTATTTCTTTAGATTAACTAAGCAGTTCATGAGAAAGCTGCTTCTCATTTCCAATGATGTTGAAACACTTCTTCTAAGAAGTCTTTTTTCTGACTAATGTGAAGAGAGTTGTAGCAAATCACTTTTAAGTTCCTCTCTGGAGTAAAATTGTAAGCTTGGTAAAATATATCTTACAGATTTTCTGATCTATGCTCTATTCTCAGCACTCTGTGTTATGTAGGACTATCATGCGCATCTCCATGTGTAGGGCCTTGCTAGGTTAAGAACACATCCCATACTCGGAATATTTTCCTACATTTTTCCCTTCCACGAAAATGTATTTGTCCCATGACCCTGTCCTTAAAGTCATAGTGAATTAGTCACATAAACAAATTAGCTAGCCCATATGCTACAATGATGTGTTACAGACTAATGTCTGTGAACTTGTATCTGTCAAAAAACATTCAGCTGGGCTAGGTGACTTCCAAATTCTCTCCCAACTCTAATATTGTAAAATTTTATGAGTAACTCTGATCAAAGAAATATCTTAAACCTTGGGCCACACTAGTTGGCAAGCTGACCTTTTGGGACCCTTGAAATTAAACCATTTCTGTTGGTGTAAAACATATCACATCTGATAGTTGCCCTTCAATAAAAAAGTTTAATGGCAATTTTCAGAAGTTATTATTCCATGTCCTGTATATTGGTGAATTGAAGATGACCCAAATTCTTGGCTGTTCTTTTCATCAAGAAATTAGTCTCCTTTCCCTCTGACATGAAATTCAGGCTGGCCTTGTAACTCTCTTTAATCAAGAGAAGGTGGGAAAAGTGACACTTTGCAAGTCCTGGCCTAGGCCTATATAAGAGATATGGAAGCTTCTTCTGCTTTCACCCTCTTTGGAGCTCTAAACCACCATGTAAAGAGGTCCAGCTCCTTTGCTGCAGACACTGTCAGAAGAGAGAGAGAGAGAGGGGGAGAAGGGGATAGAAGGAGGGAGGGACAGAGGAAGGGAGGAAGGGAGTGAGAGAAATGAATTCCCAGCCAGCCTCCATCTAGTCCAGATAGTCCAGCTGAGGTGCCAGACATGTGAGTAAAGTGATTTTGGACTTCTAGCCCTAGATAACCCCCAGGTAACAGAAGCTGCATAACCCCAGACAAGACCAGCAGAAGAACCTCCCACTTGAATTCAGTCCATAGACAGATGCTACTATTTTAAGCCATGAAGTTTCAGAGTGATTTGTTACACTGCAGTAGATAACTGAAACACATCCCTAAAAGTTGGCCTAATCCTTTCTTTGAACAAAGGAGAAATAGATAACAATTTTTTAAATGAGGTTTCTAAATTATTCTCATAGTTATTCCACCATCCCGCATACACTTACTCCTTCCTGTATACAATGGCACATCCATAAATTCATTCAACACTTTCTCAGCTATATACACGTCCTCGATATCTGCTGCCATGGGTGTGGAGAGAAACTGTAAGCTCCAGCTGGCCAGAACACAAGAACTCTAATAGGTCTTTTTTTTTTTTTTTTTTAAGATTTTATTTATTTATTTGAGAGAGAGAGAATGAGAGATAGAGAGCACGAGAGGGAAGAGGGTCAGAGGGAGAAGCAGGCTCTCCACCGAGCAGGGAGCCCGATGCGGGACTCGATCCCGGGACTCCAGGATCATGACCTGAGCCGAAGGCAGTCGCTTAACCAACTGAGCCACCCAGGCGCCCCTCTAATAGGTCTTTTATAAAGACTTTTCAGCAATAATCATCTCAGCAGAGATCTTCGGCAATGATCAACACTACTTCCTATAAGTCTTGCTACTTTTCCACACTGACGAGTCCAGAAATGGAACCTCAGACAGAAACTCCACTTTGAAAGCCTAATGTCATCCTTTCCACTTTAAAGGGCCCTGAAGCCCTAAGTCCCTCTCTCTGCCCTCCTCCCAACAACAAAACACATTACACTGTGACCATGGCTTCTTCTACAGGAGTATTTTTTTTATTGGCTGGCTATGAGGTTGGTTATTCCTAAAGGGAAACTTTAGGTTCCTCTCTCTTGCATTCATGTGTAACAAATCCCTGACACCCGTACGGAAGCTCCCAGGCCAGAAGCTTGGGTCCCTGTCCTGTCACTACGCCTAGGAGTCATCCTGAAAGAACCCGTGGATAACAGAGATTACAGTGTGCACACTTCAAATGCTGAGAGTTTGTAAACCTTCACCAGGATGCCACTAGGCCCCTCAACATCTTTCAAATGGTGATAAAAACTGAAATGTCGATGAAATATTTTTTCAAAAAACTTTCAAAGTTAAAATTCCTTTAAGGTAAAGGATATTCAGTTTTTATTCTATATACTTCTAAACTGTTAAGGGTTTTTTAAGAATTAATATGCATTATTTCAGTAATTAAAAAAATAAGTAGATCAATGGAGAAATTAAATTGTGTCTAAAATACTCATAAATTTTTTTTGCATTCTTTCTGGAATAGTCATAGTCTAAGTCTGAAAACCATGAGGTGCTGTAATGGAGGTTAGAAAAGCCCATTTTACATGTCAACAATGGACTAATACTGTCATACTTTATCTTAATGTAGCAACAATTGACTTATAAATGCACTATGTCCTTTCCTGTCCACTGCATTAATGCCCTCATCAAACACCAAACTCTTAAACTCTGAAAGTAAAATGTCACTGCTGTTTGTTATGTAAACTGTCCTCCATATAAAAGTCCAGAGTAGGTCACACTCCCTAAATCTTTCTCCACCAGACTGACTCTGTTTGAAACTCCTACTAAAGCCATTCTTTGGGTTAAATTGTTGTAATGCCTATAGGATATCTCTCGAAATACAAATAGCGGTTTTCTTAAAGGAGTAACCAATTAACCTGTTAGAACTAAGAGTTTTAGCTGATGAAACCATTACAATGCAAGGCCCAACTCAAAGAAAAAGAAAAAAAAGGTCACTGTTGATTAGGCTGAACTTTCTCATCTTTTTCTCATGTTATATGAGTAAAAATTATCATGATTATCAATACAATTTATTGAGCACCCATTAGTTGGGCCCAGTAGTTAGTACTTGCCACAGTAGTTAGTACTTGCCACACACTATGTATTACTTTTGCCAGTAGTTAGTACTTGCCATACATTATGTATTACTTTTCCCATTTCGTGGATTAGGAAGCTGAGATCAAAGAAGTTAGGTGATTAGTCAAGATCAAAATAGCTCCTAAGAAACAAAGTCAAAGTCTCCAAGATGGTGGTGGAGTAGGAGGACCTTAGGCATCTCATCCCACAAACACAACTAGATAGCTATCAAATCATCCTAAATACCCCAGAGAGAGAGAAAGAGAGAGAGAGGAGCACACAGGGGACCACACAAGAACACTTCCCCAAAGCCCTGGGCTTGGAAAACAGGAAGGGCTGAATTTCGAGTCTGGCAACCAGTGAGGCTTAAAGCTTAGGGTTTTAAAGGTCAGCAGTTTGGCTGGGATAGAGCCAGGAGGGCACTGTACTGCTCTGGAGAGAGGGCAGACAGCATAGAAACAACAATCCGAGAATGCCTGGGGCACACAAGGAGGACATTATTCACTCTTTTCTGAGTGCCTCCCTGAGAGGCAGTGTTCATGGAGACCCCTCTCTGGTAACAAAGGAGCTGGCTGGTGCCATTTTCCTCCCCAACCCCTCACCATAAACACAGAGCCACCTATGGGAAGCAGCACAGCACCAACACTGGCTAACTTACACCAAACCCCACCCCCCTGGGCTCCAGTGGACTTGCCCTTCTCATTCAAGCTTGCCTCAGTCCCAGCACAACACAAACCCCTCCCCAGAAGACCAGCACAAACCCCTGCCCACAGCACGTCTCCTGACCAGAGAGTTCTACAGGGCCTCAGTAGTGGTGGAGTTGGTGTCAGGTCTCATTTCACAAGCAGACCAGAGCACACCTAATTAAAACTCACCACATTCAGGCCAAGGACCAAACTGTCCACAGCAGACAAGGAGAGCCTCTGCAGATGACTGGCCCAAAGGACAGAGCAGCCAAAACACAACAGCAATGTGCACACAGCACACACAGGGACACTCTTTGGAGCACCGGGCCCTGGGCGCTACATGACCTCCTCTTCATAAGGTCATTCCTTTCAGGAGCAGGAGACATAACTGGCATTTCTAACACAGAGAAGGCAGAGACTTAGACAAAATGCTAAGACGGAGGAATTTATCCCAAATGAAAGAACAAGACAAGGCCACCCCAGAGATCTAAGCAAAACAGATATTAGTAACAAGCCTGATAAAGAATTTAAAGCAACAATCAGAAGGATACTCACTGGGCTGGAGAAAAGAACAGAAAACAGTGAGACCCTTACCAGAGAAAGAAGAGTTAAAAAAGAATCAGAGATGAAGAGTACAATAAACGAGACTGGAAACAGGGTTGATGCAATGAATAGCAGACTGGAAGGAGAAAAAGAATGAATTAGTGACCTAGGAAATAAAATAAAGGAAAATAATGAAGTTGAACAAAGGAGAGAAAGAAAAATTATGCAACATGAAAACAGACTTAGGGAACTCAGTGACTCTATCAAATGTAATAACATTCATATTATAGCAGTCCCAGAATAAGAAGAAAGAGAAAAGAGAGCAGAAAATTTATTTTAAGAAATAATATCAAAAAACTCCCCTAATCTGGGAAAGGAAACAGACACCCAGATCCAGGAGGCAGACAGCACTCCCAACAAAATCAACAAAGGCAGGCCAACACCAAGACATATTGTAATTAAATTTGCAAAATATAACCATACAGGAAAAATCTTAAAAGCAGCAAGACAAAAGTCCTTAACTTATAAGGGAAAACCCATAAGGCTAGCTGGAGATTTCTCAACAGAAACTTGGCAGGCATAAGGGAGTGACATGATATATTCAAAGTGCTAAATGGGAAAAATCTGCTAGCCAAAGATAGCCAGCAAGGCTGTCACTCAGAATAGAAAAAGAGCTAAAGTGTTTCCCAGACAAACAAAAACTAAAGGAGTTTGTGACCACTAAACCAGCCCTGCAAGAAATATTAAAGGGGACTCTTCAAGTACAAAGGGGAACCCCAAAGTGACAAAAAAAAGGAAGGAACAGAGAAAATCTCCAGAAACAATGACAAAACAAGTAATAAAATGGCAATAAACACATATCTATCAATAATTCCTTTGACCGTAAATGGACTAAACACTCCAATCAAAAGACACATGGTGTCAGAATGGATAAAAAAACAAGAGCCATCTATACACTGTCTACAGGAAGACTAATTTTAGACATAAAGACATCCGCAGATTGAAAGTGAGGGGGGTGGAGAAACATGTATCATACAAATGGATGTCAAAAGAAAGTCATAGTAGCAATATTTACATCAGACAAACTAGACTTCTTTGTTCTTGTATTGTTTTTATACTGCTTTGATATCATGGAATGATTTTGAATGTGTTCCTTCTATTCCATTATTTGCAAGATTTTGATAAACACTGTCATTAATTTCTTTTTTAAATGTTTGGTAGAATTCACCAATGAAACCATGTTGTCTTGGGCTTTTCTGTGCTGGGAGATTTTTGATTCCTAATTCAACTTTCATTCTTGTTATTGGTCTAAGAAGATTTCTTATTTCTTGGATTTAAGAGTCATGATTGCATTTTGGTAACTTGTGTGTTTTTAAGAATTACCTGGTTTCTTTTTCTAAGTTATGCAATTTGCGAGTATGTAATTGTTTGTAGTAATCTGTTATTACACTATGTATTTCTGTGGTTATCTGGTGTATTGTTCTCTTCCATTTCTCATTTTGGTTTCTGAGTCTTCTTTCTCTTTCTCCTTAGTTAATTTGGCTTAAAGCATTGCCAATTTTATTTTTTGGGAAAACTGGTCCAGTTTCAATGTTATGTTATTGTTTATTCTAGTCTCTATTTTATTTATTTCTGATTTTTCTTTGTCATTTCCTTCCTCTACTAAATTTCAGCCAGGTTTCTTCTTTTCCTAGTTCCTTGTGGCATAATGTTAAGTAGTTTATTTGAACTTTTTTTCTTAATACAAGCATTGATAGCATAAATTTCACTCCACATCTGCTTTTGCTGTATTCCATAGGTTTTAAAACATTGTGTTTTCTTTTTCCTTTGTTTTGAGACATGTTTTGATCTGCCATTTGGTTTCTTATTTGGTCCACTGCTTGTACAGGAGAGTGTTGTTAAATATTTACACATTAAATATTTAATATCTTTAAAAAAAGAAACAAAGTCAAGATTCCAACCAGAACTGACTGATGTCAAAGCCCATGTTCCTTCTACACTGTGCTTATAATACCTGAGGCCAAGAGAATGCTACACCTTTGACAAATTTATAGAGTTAGCTATTTGTGAGGAAAATTTCCTTTTCTCTGCCATATTCTTGCCATCCAGGGCCAGTGGCAGAAAGAAGACCATTGAAATCACTTGTGATCCAGTCCTTCTATGTGCGCCTCTTCTCAAGTCCTAGTCCTTAGCCAAGCTTCCAGTCCATCACGTCCCCCTCTGGTTTCTCTAGTCTAATTATAGCTCTTAGAACACTCTCTAATTCAGACAATAATCACAACATCCTGTTTCGTTCAAACAAAATTCTCTAAAAACAAGGATAATTACCCTTCAAGGTGTTTTATAAATAATGAAAAGATAATATCTCCTTAAATTCATACAATGGGTGCTCTTCCTTCTCAAAGAACTTTACAACTATTAACTAATTGGTGCTTTAATATAATACTAAATGCCTTTTATCCCTTGGAAGCAAAAGTGTCTGAGGGTAAAGCAATTCTGACTCTTGCCTGACAGCACAGGGGGTTCTGACCCTCATTTTGGGAACTGCAGCCTCCTGAACATGATGAGGATAGAGCAGAAAGTAAAGTGAGAACAAAGGCTGGAAATTAATGGAAATCTTCCCATCTATTAGCCATGCTGCTCACAAGGCACATGTTTTGATAAGATGTTCCTTCAGCCATATAATTTGGTATTTTAAAGGTGGCTTCCATCAATTATGATAATGTGGTATATGATGTAAGGGAAAGCTGAAATCCCAGTGAACTCTATTATACAACAGCTGACCTCACACTGAATGAAAGACTAAGCTACAAGTAAACGCACACGAGGTTGCTGCCAACCAGTCCTCTACAACATAAAGAAATGGTTCAGATGATCAAATAATACTTCCCTGGTTCTGTGCTGTCTTTTTAAAATACTAATATACAGTCATTTATTGTTATTCTATTTTTAAATTTATTTTTATATATTTTTATTCAAGTATAATTAACATATGGTGTCCGTTAGTTTCAGGTGTCCAATATGTTTCAACAATTGCACACATTACTCAGTGCTCTTAATCCCCTTCACTTATTTCACCCATCCCTCCATCCACATTTCCTCTGGCACCCCCCAGTTCTCTGTATTTAAGAGTCTGGGTTTTTTTTTTTACCTCTTTTTTTCTTTGTTTGTTTTGTTTCTTAAATTCCACATATGAGTGAAATCATATGGTATTTGTCTCTCTCTGACTTATTTCATTTATGATTATACCCTCTAGATCCATCCATGTTGCTGCAAATGGCAAGATTTCATTCTTTTTTATGGCTGAGTACTATTCCATTGTGTGTGTGTGTGTGTGTGTGTGTGTGTGTGTGTGTGTGTGTGTGTGTACCACATCTTTATCCATTCATCTATGGATGGACATGGGTTGTTATATGGAACTGTGGCCAATTTCATCTACTGTTTTATTATAACTTGTTGTAATAGTTAAATAACATAATACTTCTCTATTAATTTCTCATATTATTTGAAGACTTTCTTTTAGGATTTCCAATGACAATTATTTACCTGGCAACATGGTCTCTGGGGAGCACAACTTCGAAACCAAATCTAGAGAAATACACAATACCCTTCTTGGGTTCCTAGAGCTGAAAGATACACCACTGTAATTCAAACTATTGTGTACAGAAATGTGACCACACGCAGCATTCAAGAAATCAGCTCTTAGAGTCAGTAAGAAAAAAAGAGACAAAATTCTTGACAGATGGGCTTTAAAAAAATTGCAACAACAACTTAAACCAGCCTCCTTAAGGCTTATTTCAATATCCTGGACAATAAAAGAATCCAGACTGACCTTCAGTATGAAACGTTGGTTCTCTTTCGGTTTAAGGAAGATGCTTGATATTGTGGTAACTGTCCCGGTGCTCTACTCATTCCCTTAGGCAAGAGGAACTCATTTCTTAGAAGAAAGCCTTAGACACTATTATAGACTGAATGTTTATGTACCCCCCAAAATGCATATGCTGAATGCCTAACCCTCAACGTGACTGTATCTGGAGAAAGGGCTTTTATGGAAGTCATTAAGATTAAATGAGATCATAAATGTAGGGTGTTGATCTAACAGCAATAGAGTCCTTATAAGCAGAAACCCTAGAGTTCAGCTCATTCTGTCATGCATGGACATAGTGAGAAGGTGGCTGTCTGCTTTCACAGGAACCAAAATGGTTGGCACCTCAATTTTGAAATTCCCAGCCTCCAAAGCTGAGAAAATAAATTTCTGTTATTTAAGCTCCCAGTCCACAGTATTCTGTTATGACAACCCTAGCAGACTAACACAGATACCAAATTAAAGAGAAAATATCCACAGGTTGAGTGAGAACCATAGAACAGAAGAATATTTGCAACTTAAAATCTACAATGGAACTTGCTTGTATAATTGTTTCAGTTGGACTCCATGGAAGAGTCCAGTTAAAGATCCTGCAGAACCATGACATGGCAAAAGATGACTTTTTTTAATTGTCTTACATGTTTAACTTATTTTAATAAAAGATTTTCCTGCAACAAGAATAAAATACCTAGGAATAAACTTAACCAAAGAGGTAAAAGACCTCAACAGCAAAAACAAATAAAAAATTCCAGTTAAAAAATGAAGACATACCGATGGCCAACGGGTGCACGAAAAGATGCTCGGCATCAGTAATCATCAGGAAAATACAAATTAAAACCACAATGAGATATCACCTCACACCAGTCAGAATGGCTATTTATCAAAAAGACAAGAAATAACAAGTGTTGTCAAAGATGTGGAGAGAACCCTTGTGTACTGGTGGTGGGAATGAAAATAGGTGCAGCCTCTGTGAAAACCAGTATGGAGGTTCCTCAAAAAATTAAAAATAGAACTACCATATGATCTAGCAACTCCACTTCTGGGTATTTCCTCAAAGAAAATGAAAACAATAACTCAAAAGGATATATGTATCTCCATAATCATTGCAGCATTATTTACAATAGACAAGATATGGAAGCACCTAAGTGTTTACTGATGAATGAATGGATGATGAAAGTGTGGCATAAATATATATATATATATTTATACATATATATATAAATATATACACTATTCAGCCATTAAAAGAATAAAATCTTGCTATTTACAACAACAAGGATGGTACTTGAGGACATTATGCTAGTGGAATAAATCAAAAAGAGAAAGACAAATACCAGATGATCTCACTTATATGTGGAATTAAAAAAAAAATGAACTCCTAGATACAGAGAACAAATTGGTGGTTGTCAGAGGCAGGGGGTGTGGGTAGGCAAAATGGGTGAAGGGCATCAAAAGATACAAACTTCTAGTTATAAAATAAATAAATCACGGGGATATAATGTACAACGTGGTAACTACAGTTAATAATACTATATTGTATATTTGAAAGTTGCTAAACGGGCAATCTTAAAAGTTCTCATCATAAAAAAATTATAACTATGGTGCAAATATTAATTGGACTTATTGTGGTGTCTATTTCACTATATATATACATGTATCAAATCATGTATATCTGAAATTAATATAATGTTACATGTCAATTTTTAAGTTAAAAAAAAAAAGAATTTCCCACAGAACAAAAAGTCTGGCTCATCTGTATGTTTACATTATTTGGCATTCACAGGTCAGTACCTAAAGCTACAGTGGAACACCCAGTGCTCCACAGAAATCCTAATGTGTCAAAGACAGTTAGTGCTCATCGAATATTCCACAAACTCCCCTATATTTCACAGTACATCTGGGGTCATATAACTAAATCTAGGCCAAGGACTCTGAGTGGAAATGCATGTCACTTCCAGGCCAAGGCCACTGAGAGCCAATGCATTTCTACCATCTTCGTTTTCCCACCCACACCCAACACAGAAACCACATGTTCCAAATTCTATAGCGGCAAAATGGAATAGGTAATAAGAAGAAATAAGCATTTATTTGGTAAGCCCCTGAAATGTCAAGGTTTTATTTGTTGTGGCAGCTAAGAGTAATTACTCTAACATATCCTGGAACTCTGATTCTGCAGATTTTATGACTTTAGTGCTATCTGAAACTTGAACGTAAACTTAAACCTACCTGTCAAGTTGCGACAGACCATCAGTAATTGAACGCGGAGGTAACTGCGTAGATCAAGCATCAGTGTCTCCATAGGAACCACTTACTAAACTTCTTTTTTGTTCCTTGGTCTGAGCTACATGATGTGGAGAAACAACAAGGAAAAAGACATAGTTTAGGCTCTCACAATGCTTTCAGTATTGTAACCAGCAAGGTTTTAGACTCCTGCCTCTCCTAACCAGGATACTAGAGCTCCTTTGTTTAAGGAATTACATAATTATGCCACACTGAGATTTTATACATACCTATAATGATGATCACATGAACCAAGGAAATAAGAAATGAGGATTTAATTGATGTCATGGGTTTCAACTGCAATTATAGCAATAAAAATCATAATTTGGTTTATAGTAACTTTCTCTACCACATCCCTGCCAAAGTGCTTAGGGCTTATAAGGGTAATTAAATATAATCAAAGAAAATAATGCTAATTAAAACCATAAGCTAGAACTATGGTGATGGTTAGATTACTGGACATCTGAGCTAATGGCACATTCCCTCGTCTTATTCCAAAAGACCAAGCAAGGAACCTTCTTTTGTCATTCATCTTCTTTTTACTAATGGAGAAACCGAAGGACATGGAGGCTGTCTGGATGGAAAACATGGAAGACAGACCAGACAGAAACCCATGTGGAACACGGAGTTTATTTATGGGTTCGTGCTCCCTCACAGCCCCATGCTCTTTGCCTTAGTCCCTCTCCACTGCCATTCTCAGATGTCACTTTCCAGTTCTTGGAAGATAAAAAGTTTATTTTTGTTATTTTGGTTTTGCCTCTTTTGTGTCCATGGTGTCTACCTGATGCCTTTAAGTGACTAGAAAAACCAGGAGTACTGCCTGGTTCTCTTGTGACCCTCCTCCACTGGTTTCTTCCAGTGTCTACTTTTGAAAGGAAAAGAGAGAGAGAAAGAAAGAGAATGATTTACTTAATGGATCGTCCCCCTCTAAGGCCCAATAGAATCCTAATCATCAAAGCCTGATACAGCAACCTGTCAAGAGTATGAACTGACTGGCTAATAGTAGGTCAACTTCCTCTACTAGAACCCCCCTTTGCTCAAAATAACTTCTCTTGTATTGTCAATTACTTCTTCTAGCTACTATTAAAAAGCATTACAGTTGCTTCCTCTGAATGTCTCAGAACAGAAAAAAATATCTTGTTAGAGAATATTGTATTAAGAAAAACAAAAATATTAAGCACTTCCTACACAATGGGTCAAACACAGTTTTATTTGTTATTATATGAGTTTACTCAACTAATTAACTCACAAAAAATGATGAAGTATAAATATAGGTGTGACATTTGTTCAAATATAGCACTCAGTAAAAGTCATCAGCATGTGACATTAACACTAAAACATTACAATTTTTATAAAGTCTTCCCCTGAGAAGATTCAGTTCTTCAATCTTCTTTATGAAGTCCCAAAATACCGTGACTCTTACACTGACTGAGGGTGTTTCTCCATTCACATTATTCCAAAATATGCCAGAAGGAATCAACATGCCCCATAATATGAAGGAAGCTTAGTTTGCAGGGTGTTTTCCCCACATAATCAGAAAATAACTTATATTCATCCACTGTTCTACAGTGAATCACATTGAGGCAGACTGAAAAGAACATGGAACTGAGAAGTATTTACACGCTGAACCTGGCTTTGTGTTTGAGTCAGCTGTAACACTTGAGGAAGTCACTTTACCTCTGCTCTGACCCACTTCCTCATCTACCGCGTGAGAAGCATATTTCCATATTGTCTGTTTTGACTAAAAAAAGCTAATTTAAGATACACAATATTTAGGATACATCCATTTAAGATTATTTTCCATTTCTTCCTACCTCTCCCTGTTTCCCTCATTCACTAATCAATGATCAGTCACCTTCTGAATGTCAGACCCTATGAGGAACTACGTGGATCTATAATGTTTGGGGGATACAACATATAACATTATCTTGTCTACAAGACCATAATTGGGTAGGGGGGAAGCAGTCATGTAAACAAGTAACTCTAATGCAGTGTTACTGCTACAATAGCGGGAGGGGCCAAGTGATATAGGAGAACAAACAGGAGTTAGAGTGGCCAGACAAGGCTTCAGAGAAGATGTGACATATGACTAGTGCCTTGAAAATGAAGACCTCATATTTTTCTATAAAATCTCTCTCTCCACGTAGCACTACTCTAATGGATATCTGGCCTACTTTCATTATACATTAAAAACCAGTGCTTCAGCCAATGTGACCATGGCCCTAAGTAAAATTTCTTCTGACTATACCAGCAACCCCGTTGCCAAAACCAAAACCACATTTCATCTCTTTTGGTGTGACAATGGATCCAACCATTACAATGGAATATGGAAGTGGCTTGAAGATAGAAACAAAGTCAACTGAAGTCATCCAAAGAGCCCACATTGCCTTTTATCATTAAAAAAAAAAAAAGAAAAACCATTTAATTCCATTTTTAGGAGCCTGTAGATGCCCAGAGATGCATTTACAGCTTTCTCTAGTTTGGATACCCAAACTCCTGTGTAAAGAATTCCAGCCAAAGAATTAAGCTTCAATTTCTCTTTGGGGATATTCTCAACCTGTAAGGACATATACTAACACATATGTGACAAGGTGGCTCAAGCATCTCTATTAGGAAATCCACAGTGCACACTCCAACCAGCCCTTATCGTACACTCATAGCAACACATTCAAACCAAGCCAAGTAACCTGTTTCTTCCTATCAACAACAGCATCCAGGTAGTATCGGTGTGGAAAGATTCACACGTAGCTATGGCAATATGCCAAAGTGAATGGAGTAAAATCATAAAGACATGTGCACCGTGCGACTCTGTAGGGGGAATCTTAAATAGAATAAAAATTATCCTTTTGATATTAAAAATAAGTCCTCAGAGACACCTGGGTAGCTCAGTCGGTTAAGCGTATGACTCTTAGCTTCAGCTCAGGTCATGATCTTGGGGTGGTGAGATCGAGCCCCACGTCAGGCTCCACGCTGAGTGTGGATTCTGCTTGGGATTTCCCCCCCACCCTGCCCTCAAAATAAATATATAAATAAGTAAGTCCTCAAATCTGACAAGAGTTCATTAAAAGGGGAAATACTGATGCACTATTATCAGGGCTGTGGGAGATTACAATCTTTGGGAAAGTAATTTATTCACATGTATCAAGAACTTGAAAATGCTCATACTCCTGGCCACAGGTTCTAGAACATAATGCTATTTATAGAAAATTCTCTATGCATGAAGATGATCATCACAGGATTATTTTCAGTAATAAAAAAAGTATAATCCAAAAGTTCAACAAGACAATGATTTATTAAAATTAGTATATACCTACATATTAGTATACACTAGAACTTAACAAAAGGTTTATAAACCCTTGAAAATACTTAATTTAAAATATTAAGAAATAAATCGAATTATAAAATTGAGTGAACAGTTGAATTTTAGATCACAACTCTGCTTTAAAAATGCACAGATACAAGAAATTCACCAAAAAATTCCCAGTGATGGTCTTTGAGTGAATAATTGATGGACATTTTACTTTTTCACATTTTCCATGTTTTCTTTAATAAGCTTCAGGGAATAAATTAAGTGCATTAAATGCAATAACTCAAAATAGCCCTGTTTAGGTATGGTGTTAGATATTCATAGATCCACAGACAGCCAGACAGATCAATGACCAACATGAGCCAACACAAAATTCAAAAGAATGTCAGTGAACTGAAAAGCTAAGGGAGGCATAGTAATATAAAACAGGAAAGTCAGATTCCAGAACTTATGAGTAATAAGAAGATAAATGCAGAGAAAAATTGCTATTAGAAATGCATCCGATTTTTCAAATAATCTGCAAGACAGATGAATTCAGAATGTCTCTGTTAATGAAGTTTAATTTGACCAAAGGACTAAAGCAATTAATTCAACAAATCTTGACTAGAACCTGTTGTATGCCAGGTACTTGTCCATGTGTCTGGGACACAAAGAGAAATATGACATGGTCCCTGCCTTCAAGATGCTTAGCAGAGTATGGTTCAGTGCTATAGCTTTTACTATATTTGGATTTCTTTAATGCAGGTACCTTCCCCAAAATTGCCTAAAGATAAGACATTTTTACATATTTCATTTGGACTAGTGGGAAGGAAGATTAAATTCCGAAGAACTGACTGATGAAAGAGATTAAAATTTGGAGTTGGGAAATGAAGTTAAGAGTTCAATAATTCATGCTGAGATTCTACAGCTGCTAACACCAGAAGAGGCTGGAGGAAGAAGTCAGCTTACCAAGTGAGTCAGTTGGCCGAAACCATTTGTGGAGTGCCCACAGCAGCCTCAAGCACTGTAAAAATAACTGTGAAATGGTGCCGAAAAAAATAGACCATTGACCTCTTCCACAAGAAGCTTCCACACTGATTTGGGAAATAAAACATACAAAAGCAAAGTCAAAGAAAATGTTTATAAATTTCATTTGTCGATATGTCCAAATGGAAAAATAGGGCATAGAAGTAAAGAGAGCACCACACAGAACAGGGACCATAATCTAGGATGTGAATCATAGAACGGTGTATTTGAAGCTGCGTTCTGAAGGTCATGAGTGACAGTGACAGGGAAAAGAGAAAGGAATGGTGCACTCAAATGTAAGGAGAACAAAAGAGTGACAAGTGGAATAAGGCCTGGAGGTCAAGTTTGGCTTGGCTCTAGCCCAATAATTCCCATCTCTAATTGCACCTGGAAACGTTTTAAACACACCCATACCTGGAGTTCTAACGTCACTGATCCAGGTAGGGCCCAGGCATTAATGTTTTTAAGAAACTGCCCCAGGTGGTTCTGGTGTGCAGCCAATGTTGATTATCCCTGAGTAAAGGGGCCCTGTAACTCAATAAGGAAAGATGACGTACTTGAAATGGGAAACAGATATTTGCAACTTAGTTAAAAGACAGCTTTAAATTCCATAATCAATTTGGCACATTAGACTATGAACTTCTTGGAAGCAGAGATCATGTCTTTATCCATTTTTGCATAAACATAATATTAAGTTAATATTTTCAAATGAACGTTGAACAAAAGGATGAATCATTACTGTAGGCACTTCAGCTAATAAATAAGGTGATAATTATGTTTAAGGGAGATTGCTTCAATATTATAACAGAAGGAAGGAGAGACAGAGAGCAGCTAACCTCCACTGAGTGCTCCCTCGGCATCAGCAGCTTTATATGCAGTGTGTCATTTCACATGCAGGACCAGTATATTAAGTGGACAGGATTATCCCAAATTAGGGAATGGAGGCCCAAGGTGACTCAGTGTTGATGAGCAGCAAACCTGGAATCCGGCTTTGCGAAAATGACATAGTAGTTCTTGGTGGATGCCTACATGTATATGAGCAGTATATGAATAGTCCACAGTATACAAACCAACACGCTCACATTTCTGAACAGAATTTCAGCTTTTGACTTATTCTAACGATGCAGGGATGGCATGTGATTTAATTAAGGTATTTACCTAACTACAAGATTAGACCTCTTAACACTAATCAGACAGGTGGGTCAACATCTGGTGTTTCTGGAAAATAATTTCTATTGCTCTGTCTCTTCCCACATAAGATTTTATTAGAAATGTAACAGAAAAGAAAACATGCCCCGGTGCACTTTGTTTTGAAACAGGAAATATAATTGCTTTATAATTTAGGGGAAATGGTTCACCATCCATTGCTTCTCTGTTCACATTTAAGGAGAGTTTTTCCTTTCATTCTTTCAGAGCTTGTCTGAAAAGAAATGTCTCCACTCCGCTTGATGCCATGTGTGATCTAGAATAGCAGGACTATATGTAAGTGGAAGTAAGAAATTAATAAACTGAAGAGGATTTCTCATACTCATGGTTAAACGTTGTGATTGAGGGGAACCTTGGTGGCTCAGTCTAAGCATCTGCCTTCGGCTCAGGTCATGCCCTCAAGGTCCTGGATCAAGGCCTGCAGAGCAGGGAGCGTGCTTCACCCTCTCCCTCTGCCTCTCCTCCGCACTTGTGCACTCTCTCTCTCTCTCTCTCTCTCTAATAAATAAGTAAAATCTTTTTTGAAGAAAGTTGTGATTGACATTAAAAGAATGCTTTGGATGACTTTATACTGGGAACTACAAGAGAACTAATCACCCAAAACAGTAAATTTGAGGGGCTCCTGGGTGGCTCAATCGTTAAGCGTCTGCCTTTGGCTCAGGTCATGATCCCAGGGTCCTGGGATCGAGCCCCGCATCGGGCTCTCTGCTCCATGGCAAGCCTGCTTCTCCCCCTCCCACTCCCCCTGCTTGTGTTCCCTCTCTCGCTGTGTCTCTCTCTGTCAAATAAATAAATAAAATTTAAAAAAAAAAACAGTAAACTTATTTAAAAGGTAAAACTGAGGACATTTTAGGTAGCATCTCTCTGCTCAAGGATAAGTAGAGGCCCTCAGTTACCAAAAGAAAAATTAAGCCTTCTTGAGAAGATATATGGAAAACCATCCTATTGGCATTCAGCAATATCAATATAAACTTAAACACATTAATTGCTTTCTGATTTTTTGGGAAATCAGAAACTAGATCCTTTGAGAAGCTCTGTGTTTGGGTATAACCAAAGCTGACCTACCTGAACAATTTGCAATATATTGCCAAATGGAAACACAGCTGAATTTTTCTTCTGTCCTTAAAACACTTCAACTTCATAACCTCAAAAATCATAACCTTTACACATTTCCCATTTGACCTCCTTTTCATATTAATGAACTTATCACTTGAAAACCTTGAATTCCCTATTAGAATTTTAGGCTCGAGCTCAGCAACTATACTGTCTGAAATATTCATTCATTTATTAATGAAGTCTGCTCATATTTTTAAATATCAAGCTTTTAATGTCCCTCTTTCTGGTCTATTCCTCCTCCCTCGGATCCATGTACAACTCCATCATAAACAGCATCATTTATTTTTAATTGGCATCAAAGCTTCAATGTTCTAATTGGGAGCTTTCATTTGGCTTGGACTGTGCACTGGGGATACTCGACAAAGCTCTTGTGACAGTCTCTGAATTGCGCTGGAAGTAAGAAAATAGCATTATCTAGAAATTACCGTGAGCTATTTTTAGGATTAGCTTACTGCCTTCTTGCAAGGAAGCTACTCTCTGGATCTCCTGAATTACATGGAAAGATACCTTGCAAAGGTGGAAGGGTCTTTCTAATTTATCAGATGTAAGACGAGCTTCTCCACTGGCCAAGCTGCTCTGAAAAAGCTAGAGGCCTTCCTTGGGTAGGGCTGTCTGGAGGAGACACAGAAATCTTCCTTGTTAGGGACACATCCTGTCACCTTTTACAGTAGCTACAAATTCCATTTATTCCCATATTCACTCGCTACATTTCTCATCAGTGTACATGCGGTATCTTATTCTGCATCTCAAAGTGAAAGAAAAGGGAAGTGAACAACGATAAAATAGTCAAAGATTACATAATCAAAGGCAGAACTCAAACCGTAAAACAAGTTGCTGCAGTAAAACCACCAAACCCCAGCTGGATGAAAACACTACCAAGACAGGTGAACTAAGTTTGGTTCATTGAAAGGAAAGTATTTTTGGAAGGGAGGCCAGGCCAGAAGGCATCTCACATGGGGGTCCCAGTGGTCATATACCCTTAATCCTCAGAAGAGGCAGAGCAGAGCTCCTGCCACCAGCAGCCCATAATAGGCAAAGCTCTTTGCCTAGCATACGGGCAGATCTTCCTTTCCCAATCAGCTGTGCACACGTGATGTTCTTCCTTCCTTAAATTACTACTTTGCAGAGACTGGGTCTTTAGTCATCTTCCCTTCCCTGCAATACAGTGCTTTGCAACAAATGCTTGTCGAATTAAAAAATTCTAAATGGAAGCTGTGCTGTTAATACAGGTCTTTTAATTACAAATGCACCAGTGGGCAGATCTATATCTCAAATACACAGCCTTTCCTTCTTATTCTGATACAAAAAAAAAAAAAAAAGAGGGGCAAAGGGGTATTTAGTAATTACACAACACCAAAAAAATTACTTTAATTTAGATACATACAAATATTAACACCTTTCATATTTCAAAGCTCTGGTTATATTTTCTATTCCAGCACTGAATGACAGCAAAAGGCTTTCCTTTCATTGTTTAACCAAACCAGACTGAGAAAAAACTAAACACATTTCCTATAGCATCTTCAGTCAATAGTCTTCATGGCTACTGAATTTTCTCTAAATTCATTTTCCTACTCTCAAAACAGAAAGCAAGGGAGTTAGAAGAATTTTTCAGGTAAAAATATCAGCCCTGGTGTTCTCTGTTCATCAAGTTTAAATACAAGAAGTAAGGGGAAAATATTTCTACATACAAACTTCTGTCCCCACTTCCCTTTGTGTGGGAAACAATTCTCTAAACACAGTAGCGGTAATAACAACAATCTAGAATCCTGGCTTTATTCACAGCTCTGCGCACACTATATCCACCCAACTTCCACGGCGGCCTATGAGATCAGCATTGCTGTTGTCCCCACTTTACAGATAGACGAACTAAGGCTTAAAGAAGTAAAGTAACTGGCTTAATTAAACTTTCTTTGGGTAACTTTTTTCTTTCTTATAGGAAAAGGGAAAAGGGGGACTTGTCCGAGCTCTTAGACCATAAGAATAGAAGAGAGAGGACTGAACTTTTTAAAATTTTGAGGGAAATGAAGCTGAAAAAATAAATTTACATGGAAGCATGGGTGATGAGATCAGATTTCTTTCTCTTATCCCAGTTGAAAAGTATTGGCTCCTTTTCTCAAATGGAACAGAAAGAAATTCCCCCATGTGATAGTAAAGGGAGTCCCAAGTTTTCACTGACCAGCCATGTGGTTTTGGGCAAGATCCTCAACTTTCTTAGGCCTTGGCTTCCTTATCTCTGATATGGAAATGAGAAAGACTTGTCTCTCGTAGTTCTAAGGGTTAAATGAGATGAGCTATGAAAGGCCCCGAGTATATAGTAGTCACTCAAGAAAGAAACTTACACTAAGTTCTCACTGAAAGACAGAGAGACCCAGGGTTCAGGAACTAGAGATCAGAAGTCTGTAGCCTTAGAATAAGTGTCTCCATATTGAGAAGGTACTGGCCTCTGTCAGCATCAGAAGGGGATCATATCTGGAACCCACTTTCCCCCACCCCTACTCTGCCCTCAGGAACACTGGCCTCCACCTGGCTCTTAGGACAGCTCACCTGATCCCAAGGAGGCCTCCCTTTCACTCTATTCACACCTATAAGGATATCTGTGAAACACAATTTATTATATAAAGCAAGGTGCATCAAAAATTCAGTGTCTGAATAGCTCTGTACTCCAAGGGCTGGAGTCTAGACCTTCCCCCTTAAAACCTCCTCACCCCAACCCTTGCTAAGCCTCAGCTTATAACCACAAAGTGATATGCAAACATGCTGAAGCCATCTCCCCTTATCTAACTTTATAAGGCAGGTATGAACAGGAAGGCACATGGGGAATGATTCGATTTGTGTCACTGCAAATCCCTTTATTGCTGAGAAAAGCCTATTATTATCAGTTATGTAAATTTTCTAAGCCAATAAAAAAATTAAACTGAAAGGTTCCACAAAGCCACTCTCAACAAGGTTCATTCTTATCAACTATTATATAGCTCAGTATCTAATTATTCCTATCTTCGGGCCTTGGTTCTAACATTTCCTCTAAATAATATAGTTTAGTTCTGTACCAGAGTTCTTTCTCAATGATCAAATTTAGTGTCTTTGGGACACATGATTTAAAATAATTAGTATAAATATTTCCAGGTCTTTGATTCATGTTGCAAAGAGATGTTACAAGAACCCAAACATGAAGAACTTTTTTGGATATATCAGCATAAAAAAGATCAACAACTAGGAACGCCGTGAAACCCTCTCATTCAGTTTGTATAGTTTCTAACATCAACTCCACAAGGAAGGGAGTTAGGAATGTCATCTATGATACAACCACGCATGGGGAAAAATGTAAAAGACCATTAATAGGGGAAAAAAATCTAACATTTTTAAATGGTTATTTTTGTGTGGTGAAATATAAGTAATTGCTCGCTCCTTCTGCTCTTGTTATTCTCTATATTTTAAATACAGTTTTAAATATAGTTTTAAAAATAGAGAAAAATCCATATTTCATAAAATCTAAGATACCATCAATTTTCTATTTGCTTTTTTTGGTCAGTTTTAGTAATGTACAATTTACATACAAAAATACCAATTTTAAGCATACAATTTAATGAGCTTTGACAAATGGATTTAGTTGTGTGACCACCACCAACATCATGAAAAAGAACACGATGTTAATATTTTCCACATAACATTGACTTCTATGTCAACAGTGGTATTACTGAGACAGCCTTTTATTTTGGAAGTATGCACCATCGTTGCTTCTGAGATTCTTCTTCAAGCCACTAACAATGTTCTGTTAATTTTGATGCTGACACTTGATCTTACCAGATTGAATTCCTTATCAGAAAAAAAATCCCTATTCCTTCCTTAAATGGTTTATAGACTGAAATGGTGAAGGGTTTCAGTTGTCTAGTCATGTCACCAGCAATGACAACCGAGATTGCATATGGCCAGACACTGACAACTGAATCAGCAGCCCAAAAGTAGTCGCTGTAAAATATCATCAATTGTAAGATACACCCCCGTTTCAGAGATGTAAGAAGATGTAAATAGGTACATCTAAGAAATATGAAATACAGTATAAAATAAGTATACTTTGTAAAAGTGGTCTTCTTTATCTTAGATCTGTGTATTTCAACACAGAAAATACACAGATAAAAGCTTAACATCTATCATTCTTAAACTGCATCATGCAATTTAGCAACCAATTAATCATAGTCTTAAAATATGCTCCAAAGGCAGTAATTTCTCTGACACTGGCCATAGCAACATTTTTCTAGATACGTCTCCTGAGGCAAAGGAAATGAAAGCAAAAATAAACTACTGGGACTACATCAAAATAAAAAGCTTCTGCACAGTGAAGGAAACAATCAACAAAACTAAATGACAGCATACTGAGTGGGAGAAGATATTTGCAAATGATATCCAAGAAAGGGTTAGTATCCAAAATATATAAAGAATTTATATAGCTCAACACCAACCCCCCCCAAATAATCCAGTTAAAAATGGGCAGAAGTGGGGCACCTGGGTGCCTCAGTCAGTTAAGCGTCCGACTCTTGATTTCAGCACAGGTCATGATCTCAGGGTTGTGAGATCAAGACCCACATCGGGCTCTGCGCTAGGTGTGGAGCCTGCTTAAGATTCTCTCTCTCCCTCTCCCTCTGCCTCTCTCTCTAAAAAAATAAGAAAAGAAAAAGGCAGAAGACATGAACAGGCATTCTTCAAAGAAGACATCCAGATGGCCAACAGACATGAAAAGATGCTCAACATCACTCATCATCAGGGACATGCAAATCAAAACTACAATGAAATATCACCTCACACCTATCAGAATAGCTAAAACCAAAAACACAAGAAACAAGTGTTGGCAAGGATGTGGTGAAAAAGGAACCCTCATGCATTATTGGTGGGAATGCAAACTAGCTCAGCCACTGTGGAAAACAGTATAGAGGCTTCTCAAAAAATTAATTTTTTATGATGCAGTAATTACACTATTGGGTATTTACCCAGAGAATACAAAACATTAATTTGAAGGAATATATACACCCCTATGTTTACTGCAGCATTACTTATAAGAGCCAAACTATGGAAACAGCCCAAGTGTCTGCTGATAGATGAATGGATAAAGAAGACATGGTGTGTGTGTGTGTGTGTGTGTGTGTGTGTGTGTGTGTGTGTGTGTGTATATATATATATATATATATATATATATATATACACCTATAAAAAATGGAATACTATTCAGCCATAAAAAAGAATGAAATCTTGCCACTTCCAACAGCATGAAAAGAGCTAGAGAGTATAATGCTAAGCGAAATAGGTCAAATACCATATGATTTCACTCATATGTGGAATTTAAGAAACAAATCAAATAAGCAAAGGAAAAACAAAAAGAGAGAGAGAAACCAAGAAACAGACTCTTACCTACTGAGAACAAACAGAGGGTTACCAGAGGGGAGGAAGGGAGGGGGGATGGGTGAAATAGGTGAGGGGATTAAGGGTACATTTATCATGGTGAGCACTGAGTCAGGTATAGAGTTGTTGAATCACTGCACCCGAAATAAAAAAAAAAAACTTAAAAGGGGCGCCTGGGTGGCTCAGTCAGTTAGGCATCTGACTTGACCTCAGGTCATGATCTCAGGGTCCTGGGATCAGGCCTTGCATTGGGCTCTGCACTCAGTGGGGCATCTGCTTGTCCCTCTGCCCCTCCCTCTGCTTGTGCTCTCTCTCTCTCTCTCTCTTTCTCAGGTAAATAAATAAAATCTTTAAAAAAATTTTAACTAAAAAAAAATAAAGAAAAAACTTAATAAAGAAAAAATATGCTCCAGTGGTTTGTAAGTTAGTATTCTCTCCCCAAGTAGACTACAAGTCTCTCTCCCTTAGGAACTTTACCTTCAATTCCTCTCATATTGTTTACAGCATTAATTTTTACATTTTGTATAATGACTCATTAGACAGTCATGATATCATTTTAGAGGGTCATGA
Source organism: Zalophus californianus (assembly GCF_009762305.2). Classification (NCBI taxonomy): domain Eukaryota; kingdom Metazoa; phylum Chordata; class Mammalia; order Carnivora; family Otariidae; genus Zalophus; species Zalophus californianus. Next base: position 122,185,836 of record NC_045599.1, on the reverse strand, counting down.
CCAGCACTTTTTAAACAAAATAGAATAAAATAAAAAACATAAAAGTACAATACATAGTAAAAGTAAGAACCATTTCATAATACTTTGGGGTTTTTTCAATTATATTTACATATATGTATACCGTGATATCAAATGTATTTCTTATAGTATGCTATAATCAAAAATGTTTGAAAATATCACTATAATAGCATAAGAAACATTCAGTAATATTGATTAATTGATTTTTGCAGACTGAAGCCAATTTTAAACTTTTTTAAGTGGTCCAAAATTACGGTTTAATTCTTTAAAATCTATTATCAGGTTGGTATACCCTTACCTTCTTTCAGCAAGGACAATATTAGGAAAAAAAATCTTGCAATCTCTCTGTTTATCTGGATGATTACAATATCACAACATATTTCTGTTGTGATAAATCTAACATACTTTTTTTTCTAAAGAGGAAGGGTCTCAATTCCCGACTTCCAAATGAGAAAGTCAGAGTTTGACCATCTAGACTGGACCCAGACTTCTGAATCCTGAAGAGGCAATTATTTAGCACTCTTTCACACTGAGATTCTTTAAACAAATATTCAACGTTTATTGGAAAGAAAGCACTCTCCTCAGCTCTACGATCAGGAAGTCTGGCCCCAATCTACAAACTCAAACCAATGACACAAAGCCTGATCCATCCTCCCTTGAAAGCAGTATCAGGACTACTTAGTTGAGTTTCCCAAACACACCACTTGAGGGGACCTCAACCTCTCAGGCCTATGACTTAGCACAATATTTCTTCCAACAAAGTCAGTAGTCTTTAAGGGAAGAGTTCTGATACATATCTTTTCTTCCCTGTTACCTTCTGTTATGTTCTCAGTAATATACAGCTCCCAGGTAAACTGACTTCCTGCAGAGCTGCCAGGCTAACCTACCTCTCACTCCTCTTAATCTAGCTCTGGCTGTAACAGGAAAATCTCTGCCTGGTCATGTCACAACAGCCTTCAGCATTTTTTTAAACCCATTGAGCTTCATCTTCATCTGTGGACAAAATGAGCTCTCTGCCTTTGTGTGATCTAATGCTCTATTCTCCATGGTTTCCTACCTTTGATGAGTTTTCATATCTGCTCCAAAGAATGGCGGTTATAAAAGATGGGAGTATGGACTTCACAGCCATGCCCCCTTTTTAGCTGCAAAAATTCTACTATAATCAGTTTTCTTTGCTAAATCTAAGTAAGGTTTTATTTTAATAAATGACCCCCTGGACAAAGTAAATACAAATATTATAGGAAGGGCGCCTGGGTGGCTCAGTTGGTTAAGCGACTGCCTTCGGCTCGGGTCATGATCCTGGAGTCCCGGGATCGAGTCCCACATCGGGCTCCCTGCTCAGCAGGGAGTCTGCTTCTCCCTCTGACTCTCCTCCCTCTCATGCTCTCTGTCTCTCATTCTCTCTCTCTCTCAAATAAATAAATAAAATCTTTAAAAAAACAAACAAACAAATATTATAGGAAATTTACTCATTTCAAGTATTTGTTAAGTAGCCCCAATGTACCAGACATTGTTCTAGGTGCTAGAGTTTTCCTTGTGAACAAGACAGAGAAGGCCCCTGCCCTGGTGAATATTTGAATGACTATTTATGTTAATTTGTAAACTGGAAAGCACTACATAATATGTTTGCTTACATAAGTGAATACAAAAAAAATAATTCCTTATTTAATTGTTAAAATATCTCTGTCAGATCTCGTATTGTTCTGGCCCATAAGAATATAGCTGGAAAAAAAAAAATCCCTAAAGTCAACTAGAAAAGAAAAACATTTCATAAAGAGAACGAATTTCTGTAAAATATATCTCACTAAATGATGGTAACAAAGATATTACAGCATTTCCTTTTAAATAAGGAAGTACAGGTAATCTATAAGATTAACATCATGAGAACAGAGACTAAAATAAGTAAGAACATACCAGTATTGTTTCAGTATTGTTTTGACTCAGTAATAGCCATCTCTTTCTCAACCCTGTAAACTCCTTGAGGGTAGAAGATGTGTATCTATTTCTCTCACAGCACCTACAATGGGACTCTATTACATATTAGCTTGAGGAATGAAATGTGCCAAGCACTCAACTCTGGGAAATTACACCCCACTGCCACCACCATTGTTAGTAGAGTGAATACACGACCCTGGTTTACCCAGGACAGTTAAGCCTGTTGTGGGGTAAGAGTGCCATGTTTGGCAAGATAAATCATATGCCAGCCCAAATAATAAGCCTCAAACACATGCATCCTGTTTTTCAGTGGCTTTTAAGGTAAGGAACTCTAGAACATTCTGGCTCAGGTTCTGATTTTATTTTATTTTATCCTGTAGGCAAGCAGAGTAAGTGTAGGGGTGCCTGGGTGGCTCAGTTGGTTGAGCGTCCAACTCTTGATTTCAGCTCAGGTCATGATCTTAGGGTTTTGAGATCAAGCCGTGTGTTGGGCTCCATGCTGAGCGTGGAGCCTGCTTAAGATTCTCTCCCTCTCCCTCTCTCCACTTCCATGCTCTCCCTACAAAAAAAAAAAAAAAAAAAGGAGTAAGTGGAGACCTTGAGAACTGCATTCCTATTCCACTTTCATTATAGTATGGAGAAGTATAGTCCCTTAGGGGGAAAGTTTGTCTTTGGGAGACCGAGCTAAACCACAAGCACACCTTGCTCTATGAAGACAAGGTCTGGCTGAAGGGCAAAAAAGTCTCATGTTTCCAGCACAAATAAAGATATGACTTGAAAAGAACCTTTCACCTCAATCCTGGTGTTCCAACATTTCTACTGGGCGGATATGCCTTGCTGCCTGCTACATCAAGGGATTTAGGAGGATAATTGGATCACATCTGTTAATCTCTTTGAGTTCCATAAAAACGGATGCCAGATACATTCCTGGCATTGTTAGAACGACGTTACAAAGGCCAGACTGTAGGAGAATTTTTCACTAGTCATAACTTCAGGGAAATTATCCTACCCTAGACTTCAGCATTCATCAAACACGCATAATAATGATAATAGTAATAACAACATAGTCGCATCTATTTGCCTCTTGCCCACTGGCTCTCACACAACAACCTTGCAAAAACGGAGGGAGGCAACAACTTGGAGAAGAGAGCAGCCCACCTTTACGTCAGGGAAATGCCTACGTGAATGGCCAAGCTTTGAACATAGAGAAGAGCCTGGAAGAGAAATAAAGTAAAAGCAGTCTGCATCATTGGTATTGATATAAATAAATTTCAGACCAGGGCGCTAAGCCCTGGCCTCCTGATCTCTAATGCCCCTCTGTCCTGGGCCTGGCAGTGATGTGGGCAGCTTGGTGGTAGCTCCAACAACACACCAGACACCCTACAGAGAAGGTCCCAGAAGAGGAAGCAGCATCTCCCTTCTTCCTGAGGTGAAGCTAACTCCTGCCCAGTCCTAGAGGTTCAAATTAGATAAAAAGAGTTCTGGAGGCATTGCTCTGACCCAAGGGGAAGTGTGAAGCTAGGTGCCCACCCAGGTATTCTTGAGGACAAGAAATGTATAAATCTATGTCAAAATGACAGGCTTACGTCACCCTGGACATATATAAGACAGGACATATAACCCAAATTTAATTCTGGTAACAGATTAACTTACCTCCCCTTTTTCCTCTTTCCTTATTACTTCTTGGCTACCCCACTTTCTTACCCAAAAGTGAAAAATCGTTTAACCTCTCTGGATTTTAGTTTCTTCATTGGCAAGATTGGTGGGGCAGTGGGTAGGGGGTAAGGGACAACCCCAGAGTGTTGGAGAAACCCCATATTCTTTCATGAGGCAAAGGTATGGCTATCATCTCCTTCCCCAATCATGTTGGCAAAGTCAGGGGACCGAAGGGAAAGGAACCTGAGGCACAGACACCAAAGGCAAGCCAATTCCGTTGCTACAACAAAGGATGGTTATAGTGTAATCAGAGCCATACAAGGTCCCATAAAGCACTTTATTCACGACAATACTCACTTCAGTGCCTTCTACTTTCTTTCCCTCTGTCTTCAGCTTGGGGCTTGGAGTCAAACTGACTGGCACCCTCGTTGCCCCCATCTGCCCTGCCTATAGAAAGGGGCAGAGAACTGGAGGTTGGGAGCCCAGGGTCCAGCACATTCAAAAGAGCAAACAGTGGTGTGGCCCTGGCATAGGAATTTAACCTCCTAGACTGATTCTCTTCACCCGTGCAATCAAGGATTTAGGCTCCAGGAAATTGAAGATCTCTTCCTACTCAAATACCTGCAATTTCCTAACACTCCTTACTCTTTCCTTTGTGACCCTTCTGACTTCTTACAGTTGTGCTTGTACTCCCAAGCACCTATGTATTTAACCATCTGGCGGAGGCAGAATAACCCAGAGATTAAAAAGTATAGCTTTGGTACCAGAGAAACCAGAATTCAAGGTCCAATCCTACTACACACCAGCTGTATAACTTTGGGTAAGTTATCGTGCCTTCTCTATAAAATGTTATTAAGAACAGTATCTACCTCATATGGCTATTGTGAGGATTAAATGAGATACTTCATGCAAAATGCTTGACACAGAGACTTAGGTGATCATTTCACGGTCTGTATAAATATCAAATCATTATGTTGTGTACCTGAAACTCATATATGTTATATGTCAATTACATATATATGTAATTATATATGCTTGACACATACTCATTCAATTATTCAAGCACCTACTGTGTGACAGGCACAGTGCTAGACCCTGGGAGAGCAACAGTAAGCAAAACAGATAAGGTCCCTGCCTATATGGAAGTTATCATCCAGTGGGGGAGCGAGCTCTTGAACAAATCATTGCAAAAGTACAAGAGTGATATGTATTATGAAAGAGCCATCTAGAGATAGGACACTGAGGATTGTAACAAGGAAGTTAATTTTGGTGGTGGCATGGCAAAAAAGTCTTCCTTAAGGAAACTCTGAGTCTGAGTAAAATGGGGTCAAGGAAAGAGTAGGAACAAGATCCCAAGCAAGGCTGAGGAAGGGCTGGTGAAAACCCGAGAGCTAGAAGGAGTGGCCATGCCTGAGACCCTGAGTGCAGGAGGGGCTCAAGAAGTCCACGGGGGTTCCATCAGGCAGGTAGAGGAGGCACAACAGGGTAGCTGTTGGCATGATTAGTCTCCCCACAGATGTAATGGATCCAAAATGGAAACTGTCTTTCTGCCAAAAGCAGCTCTTCCCTCCTGCCTTCCCCATTTCTTGTCATGGCATTATTTTGCTGACCCTCCTAGTTTGAAGTCCTCCTTGGCACTTTTCTCCCTTTCCATTCATTTATTCCACAAATTTTAAGTACCTACTGTGCTCGAGATACATTATCTAGCACTTCAACTTTTGAGATCTTCCACCCTGGGCCCCCGCTGTATGTATTCTATATATTCTGGATGAAAGCCTGAGGGTCACTCCTCTTCTGACCTCCAACAGCATACTCAAAGTCAGTGACAGATACTTTTCTCACTACTTAGAGGCCTCTTCATTTCATAGATCATTAACCCCCAGGTAGCCAGAAACCTGAGATAAAGTGAATGTGTAGGAGAGATGCTCTTGTTTAGTAACTGTATTACTTATGCAAGTGATTCTGCTCTTTTGATGGGAAAATTGCAACAGGCAATGAATGACCTACAAGTGAGTGTTAGACCTAATATCCCCATCCTCATCCCAATCATAAGGCAAAAAAATCTAAATAGCCTTTGTATTGCATTAAATATATGTTTGAAATGGGAGAGTAATAGACTTAGACCATTTCCTAAAAATTTACCTGGGCCTCAAAATGCATGGCTAGGTCCTTGAATGTATTCCATGACCCCCACATAATAAAGGTTTAAAACTCCCCAGTTATAATCTTATACACAAGCATCTGAGGCCTTTCCAAAATACCCCTCTTGTCCAAAACAAGACATACTTTAGCTTTGGGCCAAAGTAAGCCCTAACCTAACATGTTATCAGCAGCTACAATGATAAGATTTGCCCTATTGATAATTCTCTGGTTATTGAACTTGTGGTAAGTACTTTAATGCATATATTTTCCTCCTCCTTGAAGCTCCTGTTCTTTCTCAAAGAAAAGTAAAAACTAAAGCTATTTCTGCATCTACTTTGTTGTTATGGCATCTTTATACCTGCAGATAAATCCTCGTTTGTGCATTTTGTTGGTGGTTTCTCGCTCTGTCTTTCTCTTTCTGCCCCTCCCGCCCTCTTAATTGTTGGAAACTTAAAATGAAAATGAATCAGCAACAGTGAATGCTGCACTTAAGGAAATGTAAGATCTGGTTTATAATTTATGCACTGACTCCCCAAGGAACTTAAGTATTTAATTCCTAATTTATGAAGAAAGTATGAGTAACAGCATCTCTCAATTTGATTCAACTTGTTCATTTTATCCAAATCTCATGTCTAGACTTAGTTCTCACTCAACATTCATATCACCAGCAGCTGAATCCCTAGATGTGGAGTTGAAGTAAAATATTTGTGTTTACCCAAAATGCCTTATTTCTGGTTTCAAGACAAACCAGAGCAGAGTGTCTTTGATATTCTCAGAAAACAGTAGTCTTCTACCTGATGGTAAACAGCATTAGACAAAGGACTGACTTCTCAGGGAGCTACAGGAGGGAGAAGGAAAGGGGGAGGAAGGTAATCACATAAGAGAAGCATTTTTTAATCTGATGAATCAGTAATCAGCTAAATATTTCCAAAATGTTTTAGGAATCATTTTATTCGTGTCTTTCCCATCAGCACACCTAATCTAAACTTCTCTCTCTGGCTTTGCAGAGTTGGCACTCTCCATCCTTTCTAATCATATCTTTCACTACCCCCACCCAGTGCAAAGTGCCTGCCCCTCACACCTCCAAGCTAGGAGGTGTGCACATATGGGTAAGAACACTAGACAAGGAGGTGGTAAGCCTGCATTTTATTCCTCTCTCACTAATAACCTGGGTGACCTTAGCTATGTCACTTAACCTCCCTGAGCCTCAATTTCTTCATTTATAAGATGAGAGGGTTCGCTGGATACCATCTGATTATATCACTTCTTAGAGCTTTCTCTAAGCCTACCTTACTAACCTAAATATTCTTTTAATTCCACAGTACTTATCATTTGATATAATATATATTTTACTCAATTTTTCTAAAATCCCTCCATTAGAATGCAAGCTCTGTGTGTGCAAGGATTTCTTCCCATTTTGTTCACTGCTGTATTTCCAGCATTTAAAGAAGTTCAAAGCATCATAGCCACTAAATAAGTATTTGTTGAATGAATTAATGTATTAAAGAATCATACATATTATTCTTCCTTAAAGATGCTCTGCAGGTCAAATTTCCCCCATCAGACTGCTGGCAACTCCAAACCCAAATCTCTCCCTTCCATGAACTTGTAATGCAATTACAGTTAGTTTTCATACAGTTTAGCATTTAAGAATTATCTGAATATTTCAGATATATCAGCACCAACTTGTTTTGTTAAGGGTATACATTTCTCGGGGCGCCCGGGTGGCTCAGTCAGTTAAGTGTCTACCTTTGGCTCAGGTCATGATCCCAGGGTCCTGGGATGGAGCCCCTCTTTGGGCTCCCTGCTGAAGGAGGCTGCTTCTCCCTCTGCCCCTCCCCCGCACTCCTCATGCTCTCTCTTGCTCACTCTGCTCTCAAATAAATAAATAAATAAATAAATCTTTAAAAAATAAAAAGAGTATACATTTCTCAAGGCCAAGGGCTATCACTTAGACCTAGTCTGTCACATATTTGCTAGGTATTTGATTAATTGGATTTAGGAAACATTTTTTGCTTTGTGTTCAGCAACTAATTCAGGTTTCAGTCATCTGCACCTCTTATCTGCTAATCTCTGCATCTGTTCTCTGGCCAGGACTTATAAGGGTGATGAAACCACCCAAGAAACCACCCACACCTTGCCAAGTCTATGCAAGCAGCAAAGGAAAAAAGCAGTCAAATATTTCCTTTGCCATTTACTGTCAGTGAAAGCATATAGTATCTACTGGTAATACAGAGAGTATGAGGGGGTAAAGGGAGTTTTTTGGGAGAATCAGAATAAAAATGACTGGAAGGATCTTTTAAATAGGAGAAAGAAGTAGAGAACTTGACTTCACACAGAATTTTAGAAATAAAAAAGCATCCTAGACATTGTCTCTTCTCTTACCCTGTGTTTGTCTGAGAAAAGTGAGGATCACAAAGTGAAGCAACTTGTCTAAATGCACACAGATCATTAGTGAAAGTGCAATGAAATACTGCTCCTCAAACTCTTGTCTGATAAACTGAATTTTCTCATTAAAGTTGTACAAGACACCCATTTGATTTGTAGCGGTGATCAAAAAGCTTTCTAAAATACAGCCGCAAGGATATAAAATATATTGAGACATATTACTTCTAAGTATAGCCTAGTTAAAGTAATTAATCTGCCTTTGATATTTTAGGGACATATTACTGAGCATCAATTATAACAGTAGCATATTGTAGATGTGAAAATTATAGGAGATAAAACTGAATTGTGCTAGGCCCTGACAACTGATTTGGGGATATTTGCTTTGTGGGTTTGCTTGTTTTTTTAAGTTCTTATTTATTGGGGCACCTGGGTGGCTCAGTTGGTTAAGCGTCTGCCTTAGGCTCAGGTCATGATCCCAGGATCCTGGGATCAAGTCCCAGGTCGGGTTCCCTGATCTGTAGGGAGTCTGCTTCTCCCTCTGCCCCTCCTCCCACTCATTCTCTCCATTTCTCTCCCTCTCTCTCTAATAAATAAAATCTTTAGAAAAAATAAAAATAAAGGATCTTATTTATTTGAGAGAGAGAACACACAAATGGGGGGAGGGGCAGAGGGAGAGGGAGAGGCAGACTTTCCGCTGAGCAGGGAGCTCAAAGAGAGCAAGAGTCTTTGCTGCTTGCATAGACTTGGCAAGGTGTGGGTGGGTGAACTGAGGTCCAAAGAAGTTAAGGGACAAGCCCAAAGCCATTCAGCCAGGTAGTGACAGGACCTCTAATAACATCTGGATGGTTAACTTCAGGACTGTAACCAAAGGCATCCTAGTTGCTAGAGGAGGCAACCTCCCATAGGCAACCCGTTATCTCTCAGTTCCTATGAACCAAGACCCACACCCACAGCTTCCCTGTGATTCCACTGGGATTCTACTTTGCAAGCACTCAATTTCCAATTGCTAGGCATTGACCCGTGGGCCCTACAAAGGCTGCTAAATGAGTGCTCTTGGTGTCCTGTGTCCTGTGTAACCCTTCCTGATAAGTACCTCACCACACTGAAGCCATACCTGTGGAGTTCTGAGAAAAGCTCATTCTGTGAGCTTTTCTGAAGTGATTCCTGTGTAGAAGACGATGATCAATCCTGTCTGGACTTCACTTTAATCAGCTCATTTCTTGAGCATTCCCTCACTGCATAGCACTCGCTGGAGAAGATCCAAGGGAGCCACTGTTTCTGAAGGTTTGTGCCACTGTTGCTCGGCCAGTAAACAGTCTCAAATTTGGCCTGAGAAGCAGGTCTTAATTTCACAGGTTAAAACTTACTTTGCCAGTGAAATGGTTTTGTTTGTTTAATTGAGTAACATCACAAGTGTAGGAGACCCATAAAAGTAGCTGGGTTGGGAGTCAGGGGTCTACACCTATCTCGATGAACTGATACAGACATCTTAAAAAGCATACACTTGGAGCAGTTACAATGCACCAAACCCTTCTAAGAGCTTTTCGCTGACCAACTCATTAAATCTTGAAGAAAAACCCTTAGAGGTACGTATTAATATCATCCCATTTTATAAGGGAAATTCAGGCAGAGATACAGTAACTGGCCCATTGTCACACAGCTAGTAAATGGGGAAGGCCAGGATTATGAACTCAGCAATTCACATTTTTACCACTAGGCATACCTACCACAGGTAATTTGAAAAAAGAAATTGAAACAACCTTTTAGGGACGCCTGGGTGGCTCAGTCAGTTAAGCATCTGCCTTCAGCTCAGGTCATGATCTCAGGGCCTTGGAATTGAGTCCTACATCGGGCTCCCTGCTCAGCAGGAAGCCTGCTTCTCCCTCTGCCCATGCTCTCTATTGTATGCTCTCACTCTCTCTCTGACACATAAATAATCTTTAAAACCTTTTAACCTCCATTTTCTAAGCATTTCAGATTAAAGTATTTAGGGTCTGAGATAATTTTTTGAGCAACTGACCCAACAGCTAAAGACTCAGTCATGCAATCATCTGACATTTGTTCTCATAGTTTACATTTTAACAGTTTTACAAAATAATTAAATGTATGAGAAATTTTTTATACTACTTGACCTTGATAAATTAAATATTTCACTACCTACCTACTATGTGCCAGGCTATGGAGCAATCACCCTTCCCACGATGCTCACTGTCTTACTGGTAGGGACAGTATTTGAACATAGCAAAAAAAAAACTGCAACACAGGCAACACGTGGTATATGCTGAATTGAGAGCCTGGCAGTAAGTGTAAAAAAATTATTCTAGAAATAATTTGAGTATTGAGCATTCTAAACACTAAAGAAGTATAAAAACCTCTTGGAATAACTCAAAATTAGAAAATTGTGAAAAGTGTTATATTTTCTAATTGTGCTATTACTTTTCAAATCTGGGTATAATCAAACATTTTACTAAATATATACTCTAATTAAAATACTTTGATTATGCTTTTAAAAGGATTTTAAATTGGATACCAGGTAAATATTTCCTTTGTTACTGAATAACATTCTATAAAAGCTTCAGGGTGTTTAATGTTTATACTTTCTTGTCATGCCTGCTTTTCTTTAAAATATAATAAAGAAAGTAACATAAATCCCTTGACTCTAATAGTAGCACGATTTCAAAATAAACCACACAAACACCAGAAATGCCCACATTCTTAGGTTAATCTCCTTCCTCTGTAAATGTACAATTTCTTGATTATTCTTCACGCATTAAATATGTAGCATAACTTTGCTTAAGTCTCAGTTTGATATTCAGTTTTAATTTTATTTTGCACAATGGGATAGTGATTATCTCTTACTCTTCAGTAAACTATGGTTACTTTGAGTCTGCATATTTATAGTCATTTTCATTCCCAATTCATTCTCACTGAAATCCGTAAGAATAAAAAACTCTAAGAAAATGTATCCATTGTTACAGACTGAATTGTGTGTCTTCCCCCCCCCTCCATTTACATGTTAAAGCCTAAACCTCAGAGTGTGACTGTATTTGGAAGTAAGACCCACAAAGAGATTATTAAACTAAAACGAGGCCGTTGAGGTATGGCCCTAATCCAGTCTGATTGGTGTCTTTCTAAGAGGAAATTAGGACACACCAGGATGTGTGCACACAGAGGAAAGACTGTGTGTGGACAGTGAGAAGGAGGCCATCTGCAAGCCAGGAAGAGGGCCCTCAACAGGGAACTGAATCTGCCAGCACCCTTTTCTTAGACTTCTAGGCTCCAGAACTGGGAGAAAATCATTTCTGCTGTTTAAGCCCCCAAGACTGTGGTCTTTTGTATGGCAGCCTAGCAAACTAACATGCCCAAGGAAGGGCTTACTTTCCTCTCCCATCAGGTCAGTTCCTTAGAGTCAGTGCTTCAAGAATTCTGGTTTGTCCCTATTACCCTGTGTTCTGCCTTCCCCTCCATGTCAAATTCCCTCTCCTATTCTTTACTCAGTCATGCCTAATTTTAAAATATAAGCTATAGCTCTGGTGAGAGGATCATTTCTGAAGCACATGCAGAAATGCTGACAACTTTTTTTTTTTTTAGCAAGGACAGCATACTAGTCAGAGTGTCTCTCCAAAATTAAAAGCATTTGAGAGCTACTAGTTTTTGTCCTGATCGTTTTTATTACAAAAGAAATTTACATCAGTTACGTTTTTGTTTTTTAAAGATTTTACCTATTTCTTTGCCAGAGAGAGAGAGAGAGAAAAAGAGAGAACACACAAGCGGGGGGGGGGGGGGTGCGGGTTGGCCGTCAGAGGGAGAAGCAGACTCCCCACTGAGCAGGGAGCTTGACATGGGACTCAATCCCAGCACCCTGGGATCACGACCTGAGCTGAAGGCAGATGCTTCACCGACTGAGCCCCAGGAGTCCCAACACCAGTTATGTTTTTAAAAATCAAAAAAAGTTAAAATGGAAGCTACCCCTATTTGCTTACTATGCACCAAATCCTTCTCCAAAGAAATACTCGCTGTTGACAATTTGGTGTGTAAAACTCCCTGCTTTAAGTGGAGCAACTATTTTTTTTTAAGATTTATTTATGTATTTGAGAGAGCAGGGGAGGGGGGGCACGAGGGGCAGAGGAAGGGAGAGAGAATCCCAAGCAGAACCCATACTGAGCAGGGAGCCTGACTCAGGGCTCAATCCCACAACCCTGAGATCAGGACCCGAGCTGAAACCAAGAGTTGGACACCTAACTCACTGCACCACCCAGGTGCCCCAGTGGAGCAACCTTTTTAAAAACATTTGCAGGGTGCCTGGGTGGCTCAGTTGGTTAAGCGACTGCCTTCGGCTCAGGTCATGATCCTGGAGTCCCTGGATCTAGTCCCGCATCGGGCTCCCCGCTCAGCAGGGAGTCTGCTTCTCCCTCTGACCCTCCCCCCTCTCACGTGCTCTCCCTCTCTCATTCTCTCTGTCTCAAATAAATAAATAAAATCTTTAAAAAAATAATAAATAAATAAATAAATAAATTAATAAAAACATTTGCAATACTCTACAGTGCTCTGTAGACTGCTCTGGGAAAGGCCTCACTCCCTGCCAGAAAAGATACCTCCTTCATTTCTAGAGACACAGACCCAGTCATGGCTTCATAATGTGGGTATGTGCCACCCAGGGAAGAATATCAACCTTTACAGAAAGCCTTCCATAAAGTCCTAAGAAGAGATTAAGGATTGCTTAAACATGAGATTAGTAACTGTTATGATTTATTTTTTTCCTAACACAATATATCAACCCTTGTCGTTGAAAATTAAACAATAATATACTTCTCCCTCTGCTCCACAAAGCAATAACCTGTTTCCCTGGTGGATGATCAGAGGCCAAAGGGTGGGTAATTTATCACAGAAGAGAAATTGGGCGATTGCCAAGAGTAACAAAGGGGCAGTAATATCCTTGCTCCTACTGCACAGCACCAGTTTAATTAAGGCAAAGCCATAAACTTTACCCCTGATTCCCAACCATACAAGACCAAGTTCAGTCTTCTTAAAGCCAAGATGGCCAGCCAGATCCCACAACACATGTAGGATGTAATAGATATACCATGTCAATCACCTTTTTTCATGTTCAAGAGCTATATAACCTGGGAATCAAAAGACTGCTATGTTATAATCTAGTTGGTTTCTTCAACAACCTCTGACAATATTTTATATAGTTATGTAAATTAACACAGTACCAGGAACTAAAAGAAACCAAGACAGGTCTCAGGAAAAAGAAAAGTTCTGTATCTTTTTAAAAAGATTTCTTTATTTACTTGAGAGACAGGGAGGGAGGGTTTGCGCACATGCGTGCGAGTGGGGGAGGGGCAGAGGGATAGGGAGGAGGAGGAAGCGGACTCCCCACTGAGCGTGGAGCCCAACGTGGGGCTTGATCCCACAACCCTGATATCATGACCTGAGCTGAAATCAAGAGTTGGAGACTTAACCGACTGAGCTACCCAGGCGCCCCTAAAAAGAAGTAATTTATAGATGATTTTTCATGAGAATTATGTGTGTGTGCATGTGTCTGTTTGAAGCCTCTGTGTTCATTCTCACAATCAAGTGATAGCTCAGCCTATTTAATACTTGCTGGAAATGACACTGAGGAAATAGAAAGTAATATTAAGAAACAGATGAGTTAATGCAAATTTCATAGCTGCTAAACTGTGTTTGCAGGTTCAAGCTTATATATATATGGAAAGGGTGACTGTGGCTTTACAAGTAAAGTGAAACATGAGAATTCAAAGTCAGCGCTTAGATAACATAAATGTATGTGTAGTGGTATAAATAGAGAAGAGATTAATCGCATGGCTCATGTAGGGCACACATGTACATGTCTGTTAATTCAGACAGAAATAATCACTTTGGGTCGTGGAATCCTCAAATTGAAAACATCTTAAAGGTATTCTATTTCAGTCCCCCACCAAAAACTTGAACAGAATTCCCCCAGCTCCCTCTAGCTATCTCTTCAGAGGGAAGAAGTTCACCGAGGAAACCTCTATATGAGCAATTCTGATGACTAGAAATTTCTTTCTAGTTGAGCAGCACTCCTTTCCCCTATAACTTTCACTTATGCATTCAGTGTTTGGTCTACAAGCTAGCCCTAGAAAAACTCATTCCCCCATTCACTAGACAGCTACTGAACGTTTGTAGAAGACCCTCACGTTACCCCAAGGCTTCTCGCTACTATATGTTGAAAGTGATTTTCCCCTAAAAACAAACCAGATCACATCACTCCCTATTGGAAACGACTCTTCACCTATGAGATAATTTCCAAACTCCTTTGTATAGCAACCAAATGCCATGGCTCAAACCCAAGGAGTCTGTTTCTTACTTTTCTTACTAATACTAAATCCAAAATGAGAGTTCGTTATTGCAGGCACCTATGCTCCAAAAGGTGAATCAAGAACCCAGGTGTTGTCCATCTTGTGGCTGTGTTATCTCCTACAAGGGGCTTCTAAGGTTGCCAGGAATACCTACAGTGAGATGGAGACTAGCTTGTAGGAGACTTTGAAGGGCCAGACCTAGAATGGTGCAAATCACTTCCACACACATTGTAACCGTGAGAGAACTCTATCACATGGCCTCACCTAACAGCAAGAAGGAAATTTGTGTACTCAGGAAAAAGAGGAAACAGCCTGGTGAGCAGCGAGCTGCTCTCTGGTGAGTCCTTGACTTCTCCTTTCTGCCTCATATCCTACCACTCTCTTAAGCAACTATATTCAAATCCAGCCCAACCTCTTATTATTCCAAATCATATCAGATCCTCACTTAGCTTTATGCATGCTCTTTGCTACATGTAAGTTCCCTTACTTGTTTTGTAAACTCCCATTCATACTTGAATTCCCAGTTCAAATATCACTCGCACTGTTCTCCATCTCATTTCTTGGGCTACTAGTGTTATCTTCCGCCTCCTGTGTTCCCACAAAACTTTACACATATAATGCACTATAAATTTTATATATTTATACATTAATACATGAAAACCTCATTGAATCAATCTCCTTTGTGTTATCTTCATTATCTTTACAACTCTTAAATTTTCCTTTTTTCATCTCCATAGGCCTTCCATTTTCTCTTACAAGACCATCAGCAAAAGCCTCCAAACTGATCTCCCTTTCTGACCATCTTACCACCCTCTGTACAGCTCCCAGAACAATTTATCTAAATTGCAAACCATGCTGAGAACCTACTGAGAACCTTCTAACACGCTTAGGGCAGCTAACCTTAAAACTCAAGGGTCCTTGAGTTCCTCCTCCAGAGGGTCTAGAGTATGACTCCAGTAAGTCTAGAGTAGGGTTCAAGAAGCAGCAGTTTTAATAAGTGCCCAAATGATTTGGACGGAGGCTGGTAGACCACATTTTGAGAAATACTGAGTTACAGAATAAAATCTAGAAGTCTTGGCATGGGACGCCTGGGTGGCTTGGTCAGTTAAGCGCCTGCCTTCGGCTCAGGTCGTGATCCTAGGGTCCTGCATCGAGCTCCCTGCTCAGTGGGAAGTCTGCTTCTCCCTCTGCCTGCTATTCCCCCTGCTTGTGTGCTTGTGCCTTCTCTCTCTCTCTAAAAAAAAAAAAGAAAGAAAGAAAGAAAGAATCTAAGAGTTCACACTAATATAAACAAACACATAAATAAATAAATGTCAGAGAAAGGAAAGCTCCTTAAAAAAAAAATAAAAGTCTTGGCATGCCATACGTTCTATCAATAGCAAATTACACATATGTCCCTGTATATACGTTACGATTTCAGTCCAGTGGCACTTCTCTACATGTTCTTCCCTATATTCAGATTGATCCTCTCCGTGTGGTCTTCCTAACAGATTTCTACTCATTCTTGAAAATGCTGCTTAAATATCATCTGTATTGGAGCCATCCCAGTCCCTCCCTGCTCACAGCAGAATTAATCTCTTCCTCCATATAATTTCTGTGTCTTGTAAATACTTTTATTTTTACATATATCACATTGACATAGACACCACCAGCTTGGACTGAAAGGGATAGAGAGAATACAAAGTGAAAAGAGGAATTTAGGGGCGCCTGGGTGGCTCAGTCAGTTGGGCGTCTGCCTTTGGCTCAGGTCATGATCCCGGAGTCCCCGGGATCAAGCCCTGCATTGGGCTCCCTGCTCGGAAGGGAGTCTGCTTCTCCCTCTCCCTCTGCTCCTCCCCCCAGCTTGCGCTTGCTCTCTCTCTTTCTCTCTCTCTCAAATAAATAAATAAAATCTTTAAAAAAAAAAAAAGGACTTTATAACCCCAAACTTCTACAAGCAGGAAGTTAGCTACAAAAGACTACTGAGCTGCTAACACATACCTTTCATGGAAAAAAAAAAAAAGGCTCAGAGCTTGCCTTGCAGCATTATTTCCAAGCCTTGATTCCCAATTAAGAATCTGTGCCCAGCTGTATTTCAGAATTGTCATGGACTGTGGACTGCGGTGCACATTCCATGTGCCCCCTTTTTGACAGAACTGTCTACAGTGGTTATGCCAGGCCCATCCCACCATTGTAGATTGGCTCTGGGTGAGGTAGATAACTTGTCTCTTCAGTTCATAGGTCCTAAGATCAAGAGGAATGGTATTAAAGGAGCTATACTTAAGGGCTACAGCCAAGAACTTATCTCTCCGTACTTGGACCTGATTTTGAAGCTAACACCCCACATTCCAAGCTCATAATTTAAATGAATACAATTTTTAGGGGACAGTAGGAGGAGTTTAGTATATTTTGCTTGTGGAGGCAATATAAGTAATTTGTGGCGAGAGGAACTGTGGTGGTTTCCAAAAATGCTCACCCATTCTCTGGATACCCTTCCCTTCAAAAGATGGAGCCAATTTCCTCTCCCTTTAAGTGTGACCTGTACTTGGTGACTTTCTTTTAACAAGAAGGATGTAGTAAAAGTGACAATATATGATAGCTGAAGTTCTCTTTATTTTTTCGGTCATTCCTTTAGAAGAAGCCACCTGCCATGTGTGAGGAACACTCCAATAGCCCTACAGAGTCGCCATGAGGCATGTAATGGAGGCCTTCAGCCAACAGCCTTAATAACCCACAGAAAATTTAAAAATTAGTTAAATTTTTAAATTCCTGGCTCACCAAAGCACAAGAACTGTTTGTTGTTTTAAGTAAATGTCTAAATTTGTGCCTTCATTTGTTACACAGCAGTAGATAACTTACACATTGGGTAATTACAAATCTTTACTTGTATTTACTCAGGGCCAGGTGCTATGCTAGGCACTAGGGATACAATGATGAACGAAAAGCCTTAAATTTTTCTCTCAAAACACACTAGTAAGAAAAACAGATACCAACAAACACATACATTTATATTTACAAACTGTGATAAGTACTGAGAGAAAAAGAATACACAATGAGGAGAAACACCAGGAAGACATAATTTAGACTTGGAGGATCTCTCTAAGAATACGACATTTGAATATAGATGGAAGAGAGGGGCAGGAGTTAGCCAAGGGAAAGCTGTAGGAAGAGACCTCCAGGCAGAGGGAACAGCCTGCATGAGGGCCTTGAGTTAAGAAAAGGTTTGCATGGTTTAAAGAACATCCTGAGTGTAATGAGCAAGAAGAGAGAGATGAGCTGAGGTTGGAAAAGGGAGCCCAGAAGCAGACGATGAAGGAATTTTTGGGCCATGATAAGGACTTTGCACCTGAGGAAAGCCTCTGAAGGATTTTAGGTAGAATAACATGATCCAATTTATTTTTTTAAAAAAGGCCACTCTGACAGTAATGTGGAAAACTGATTCAAAGGGGGCAAGAATACAAGGGGAACGAGTTAGGAGCCCCTGGCTACAGACCACGAGGGAGAAACAGGTGCATCAGCCCAGAGCAATGGTGGAGGTGCACAGAAGTAGGTGGATTCAAGCAATTTGAGGGATCAGAATCAATATGACTTCAATCCATCAAGTCCAGCAGAACAAGCAAAGCCTCTAATTAAGATAATTGAAAGCAGGGAGCCTGGATGGCTCAGTCAGTTGGGCATCTGCCTTCAGCTTGGGTTGTGATCCCAGGGTCCTGGAATCGAGTCCTGCATCAGGCTCCCACTTCTCCCTCTGCCTCTCTCTGTCTCTCTCTGTCTCTCATGAATAAATAAGTAAAATCTTAAAAAAAAAAAAAAAGATAATTGAAAGCAAAAGCCAAACCCCATAAAATTTTTCTATGAATTATTACCTAATATATGACTTAGTAAGCACTCTGCTTTTTCTTTTTTTCAAGATTTTATTTATTCACTTTAGAAATATATGGAGAGAGACAGCAAGAGAGAGCATGAGCAAGGGAAGTGGGAGGTGCAGAGAGAGAAGGACAAGCCGACTCCACGCTGAACAGAGAGCCTCACTTGAGGCTTGATTCCAGGACTCTGAAATCATGACCTGAGCTGAAACCAAGAATCAGATGCCTAACTAACTGAGCCACCCGGGCACCCCAGCACTTCGCTTTTTCTAAAATGACTCTCCAAAAACATAAGAACTTTAGTATTCTTCAGTGTCTAGAGAGAAGAAACAGAGGGATAATTTTCTAAACTTCTCTTTTGACTAAAAATTTGAATTATCAACATTTTATAAAATAATCCACTTGCAAAGCTACAGCACCAAAGAGGTAAACTTAGGTTAAATAGAATACATTTGGGAGGGAGCGAATCAGTATAACAAACAACTGCTATATGTACAGTCAGGTAAAACCTTAAGTTACAGTGTTTCACCTAGCTACCACAATTATACAGATCATACCCGTAAGATTGCCAAGATAAATAAGCTAAGGGTGATCATTTCAAAAGCTAGATCCATTCTACCAGGTCAGTTCCAGAGATTTTGCAATCAAGGGGTGTGTTTTGAGCTAGATGTTTCCTGTTCTGGTTACACAAACTGCACCACCTCTATGTTAAACACCATGTGTCTAAGTCCACAGTAAGAAAACCTAGAAAGGACTGAAGGATGAAAAAAATATTTTACTACATGTTTTTGTTTTTTTAAAAAAGATTCCATTTACTTATTTGAGAGAGAGAGAGCACAAGTGGAGGGAGGGAAGAAGGAAAAGCAGACTCCACACTAAGCAGGGAGCCAGACAGACAAGGGGCTCCATCCCAGGACCCCGAGACCATGACCAGAGTCAAAGTCAGACACTTAACCAACTGAGCCACCTAGGCGCCCCTATTTTATTACATGTTTTTAGAAACTGAGGTCATACAATGTAGAAGGGTTGTCTTAGGTAACTGCTTCAATTGCCAACATTTGCAGTATGTTTTTCTCCAAAAGAGATATATCCTCAAGAGCAATATTACTGAAGTGTGGTCCAGGGGCTACTGCATGCATCAGCATCACCCACGTGCTCATGAAAATGCAAATGCTGATTCAGTGAGCCTTAGCTTAGCCCCATGAATCTGTGTCTAATCCATATTTATGTACACTATAACTTAGGTACCTACATTATAGGTTACACTATTATGGCTTGCATAATTGAGTAATTACAAAGTTATGTGGTTTGACAGCCAAATGACATCAAACCATCTCAAAAGAGAGACATTCGGTCAGAATTATAAATCCACTATTTTACTTTATGAGGACAGTAACAGAGTTAAACACGTATAAACCTTTCAAAATCTTCCCTGCTTCATAATTCAAAATCTTAGTCCTGGCTCTCATAACTAAATTGGTCAAAGCAAGGTCAATTTTCTTTCTTCAAAGGTTTTAGCACACGAAAAGGTCTTTAAACTTAAACTGGAAGTGAGCACAAGGACAGTGGGTACCGAAATGTTTCTTGACCTAGGTGTTAGTTGTGTTCTTTGTGAAAATTCATCAAGCTAAACAACTGTGATATGTGAACATTTCTGTAAACAGAGTATCCTTCAAAAAAATTTATTTGACCTTTTAAAAAATACAACCTTTTTAGGAGTTTTATAAAAACATGATATTTCTTACCTTTCAAGTTATTAACCTTCAGTGTTGATGGCTATTGAACTTTAATGCTCATTCTTATATACATTGCTTTTGGGGAATATAAATAGATGCAAGCCTTTTGGAAAGCAATTGGACAATCAATATTTGGCCAAAGGTTTTAAAACAATCATACACCCATTGGCCTAGTAATTCCACCTTTCAGAATCTAGCCCAAGGAAATAATCTTTAATATGGGAAAGCTTAACTCCCAATATCCAAAATATAAACCCATATAAATAAGCACAATAGGGGAACTATTAAGTAAATTGTAATACATTCATATGGCAATATTTATACACTGGTGGTAAAAGTAAAAAGGAAAGCAAGAAAATGATGGATAAAAATTCTTGATGCAAGTGGGGAAAGGCAAAAAGAGCTCCTAAGTGTCTCCTAATATTCTATGTAAGCTTGGTATATACACAGATGCTCCCATTATTACCCTATTTAAACTATACATATATTTTATATTTTAATATATTTATATATGCTATATTTCATAATATATAATTTTTGATATAATCTAGAATAAATAATGTATACCAAAAGTTTACTAACTTTTGAAAAATGCTCATGTCATAATGGTGATTTAAAAAAAAGGACATAAAATTGATTATAAATTATAGTAGATTATGTAAAAGAAAGTTGGAATCATCAGTACAAAAACAAAGAAGTCATCTCAACTACTATTTGACATTGTGCTGAAGATCCCAGTAAAGAATTCCTCTAGAAAAACGAAGAAGGAAAACATATCTAAACCGATATTCTTTTCATGTGATATAATTACATATCTAGAACTTTCAAGACAATCAACTGACATGATAACAATTCAGTAATCTGACCAAATTGTCCTAGGGGCGCCTGGATGGCTCAGTCGGTTAAGCGTCTGACTCTTGACTTCATCTCAGGTTGTGATCTCAGAGTCCTGAGATTGGCCCGCATCAGGGATGGAGCCTGCTTAGGATTCTCTCTCTCCCTCTCCCTGTGCCCCTCCCCTTCCCCCGCTCATGCTCTCTCTCTCTTAAAAAAAAAAAAAAAATTATCCTAGACACCAGCTGTAATAATAACAGCTAACAGGGTTTTTTATAAAGATTTTATTTATTTATTTGACAGGGAGAGGGCACAAGTAGGCAGAGAGGCAGGCAGATGGCGAGGGAGAAGCAGGCTCTCCGCTGAGCAGGGAGCCCGATGCAGGGCTGGATCCCAGGACCCCGGGATCATGACCTGAGCCGAAGGCAGATGCTTAACAACTGAGCCACCCAGGCACCCCCAGCTAACAGTTTTTTGAGGGCTATTTACCAGTTACTGTACTGAGTACTTTTTAATGTATTTACTATTTAATTCTGAGGGAGATTAGTATTATTATCCTGATGTAATTTATCTTTTTTATCCTGATTTTAAAGATTGAAAACACTCAAAGGAAGAGACAGGTTAAGAAACTTATGTAAAGTCACACAGTTAGTAAATGACAGAGCCTGACAGAGTCTGTGTACATAACCATGATATTATCTTGCCCTAACAATAAGCCATTAGAAATGTAATAGATCACAGGATCCTATGCATAAATCAAGAATCATTAAAAACACAAACAAAAAATCAAAAGAAAACCAAAGAGCTCTAGGGATAAATCTGACAAAAGAAAGTCATATTTTTGAAATTTTAAAACAAGACCAGATGGTTAGACTAAATATCACATTATATGTATGTTGGTTCTCCAAAATAAGAACAAAAAACCGCAGGGGAGGAGGGGTGCTGTCTTAAAACCAAAGAAAGTAAGCCTTGCCCTCCAGAAAGTCTCCTCCACAGGCCAGTCAGAGAAGTCCCTGAAGCTAGAACTGCAAGATGCTCCACTCACACAAAGAGCTCAAATCCAGGAACCTGGCTCAGGTACTTTAAGGAAAGGGGGTAAAGAGATCCCAAACAATGGCACGCCAAAGAATGAAGTGTTCTGCTTCACTGCCACCCAGGAACCAAAGTAAGAGCGTGACAGCCCAGCCAACATTCACCAAGGTGTGGTCAGTGCAACATTTGGCCACCGTTTTCCTGGTACAGATAGCTCCGGGATTACAATTCTCCAGCTACGCAAAAATAAACGAGCTTTCCCTGAGTCCCAGAGGGCCTGAGCAGAGTTAGCAGGATCAGACTGCCACTATCACTTCCATTCACATCAATGTTGTTTTTTGTTTTTTTTTTAAGATTTTATTTATTTATTTGCCAGAGAAGAGAGATGACAGGCTCCCGCTAAGCAGGGAGCCCGATGTGGGACTCGATCCCAGAACTCTGGAGTCATGACCCGAGCCGAAGGCAGACGCTCAACAACTGAGCCACCCAGGCATCCCCACATCAATGTTGTTGAGCTGAAGTCAACCACAGGTGTTCTCCCATCCAGCTCTCCTGCTTATAGATAAGCAAACTGAGGTCCAGAACAGGCTTCTCTTCCCAGGTCACAAAATTATTTTAAGCCAGAACCAGAGAGCTACTATCCCTCTTCCCCACGTTTCCTCATGATGAGTCTGAATATACATATATTCAAATTACTGCAACCTATTTATCTTTCTCAATCTTCAGATACTCACCTACCACCCTCATAATTTTGCCATATCTATGCTATTTCTACTACTATTCACTGTATATTTTCTTTAAATCTACTTATTTTTCACATACACAAACTTAGCTTCAGTCTAAGCAACAGTATCCATAAAACCACGAATGAGATATGCATTTTCCTAACACATAAAAATAAATACATATCTACTGTAATTACATATTTGTCTCTGAGCCACTCCCCCAAATAATAAATTATCCTTTGCATATCAGGAAAGATCCCCTGAGTGAATTCCAAGGAATTCTAATCTGTATTATGTTAATAGGTATTACTGATGAAAGAATGCATGATCATATAAACCTGGGGGAAATTAACTAAAACAAAGTTAAACAGTTTTGAATTTTTTAAATTGTCAGACACCTCAGGGCCTTTTATAACAATATGCAATGAGACTTTCTAACAGGGGAATAGAGTACAGCATCTCCAAAACATATTTGACCATGAAAGCCTTTCTTCTAGACAGGATCGGTATTGAAAACAGGTTCTATGCCGTATTAATTTTCAAGTTAGCTTTTCTTTTTGAGTCCATAAATTATACAAATAGATATTGTAAATAATAATTTATACTGTATCCCTATTAGCATGTTCAAAATACTTTCATAGTGGTAAAAAAGAATAGGTAGGAAAACATAGTATTTCCTCTTGTCATTGTCGAAGGATTGGTCTCTCCGAAAGGTAACTCAGCTTGTCCAGAATGAAACACCTGCAATGATATTGGGCATTCTAAAAGAATATAAATAACTTCTAACAAGTTATCGAAATCTTCTACGTTATTAATAGTAGTTAATGACACACACGCTTTCCATTCAGGTTTGTATTTGTTACCTTCAGGGCTTGTAGATGGAACTTCAAGAGCGACATGCCCGTAACATCAGGTTTGATCTATGGGTGTGACTCCGAGAAAATGTGCACCTGATTTACCACCCAGTCATTTTCTATTTTTCTTTCTCTCTCTCTCCTTGGTCCTTCCCCTCCTTTCCTTTTTCCCACACTCCCCCCTTCAAATGCTTCAATATAAAACACTGAATTTTTGGGCACCTGAGTGGCTCAGTCATTAAGTGTCTGCCTTCGGCTCAGGTCATGATCCCGGGGTCCTGGGATTGAGACCCGCATCGGGCTCCCTGCTCAGCGGGAAGCCTGCTTCTCCCTCTCCCACTCCCCCTGCTTGTGTTCCTGCTCTCACTGTGTCTCTCTCTGTCAAAGAAATAAGTAAAATCTTAAAAAAAAAAAAAACACTGGATTTTTGTCTTCTTTAGGTATTCTTATCTTTACGTGTTTGGGTTATCATGGAGAAAATATCCCATAGTTAATGCTTTTTTAAATATTTATTATCTGAGTATAGTTGACAATGTTATGTTAGTTTCAGGTGTACAGCAGTGATTCAGCTTCTCTACACATTATACTCTGCTCACCACAAGTGTAGCTACCATCTGTCACCATAACATGCTGCCGCAATGTCACTGACCATATTCCCTCTGCTGTGTCTTTTATCCCTGTGACTTATTTATTCCAGGACAGGAAGCCTGTATCTCCCACTTCCCTTCACCCGTTTTGCCCATCCCCCTACCACCCTTCCCTCTGGCTACCATCAGTTTGTTCTCTGTCTGATTCTGCTTTTTGTTTGTTTTAAACTAATGTTTTTAAAGCCAAAGTATATGAATATTTCTTTCTACTGCATTTTCAAATAAAACTAAGAACTAAGACTCAAAGCAAAGAAAATGCTAATACCCTTTCTTCAGTATTCATTTTAATGAAATTGAGTATTAAATGCTGATGTGTTGAGAAGAAAGTGTGTCTTCATCTAATCATACACCAATTCAGACCATTTTGAGTATATTACTCTTAAATACTATTTCCCAACAACCAAAGTTTCAATATATTCTTCCTCCACACCTTACAGAGGTCATCAACTTACCAAGTGAATCTTTTTAAGATGTATTTATTTATTTGAGAAAGAGAGTGAGAGAATAGGGGGAGGGGCTGAGAGAGAGGGAGACAAGCGGACTCCCCGCTGAGCAAGATGAGCCCTAAGTAGGGCTCGATCCCGTGACCCTGAAATCATGACGTGAGCCAAAATCAAGAGTTGGACACTTAACTGAGCCACCCAGGTGGCCCTCAAGTGAATTTTTATTCTATAGAATGTGTTCTGTTCTCTTGTTCAGAAATATTTATTTAACTAGAAAGCTGTATTCTTCTGAGGTTCCTCAACAAATACTGGAGGTCAGGAAAACATTTAGGAAAATGATTCACTCTTTCAAGTATACACATCTAACACTGATGCGCTGCAACATAACCAGCCTGAATAAGCTCAATCCTCTGGAATTTAAAGTAGGTACAAACTGAAACTAAAAATGGGGTTTTCTCCTCTCTCTAGTTCTAAAACTGTAAACTGCACTGCATTCATAATGAATAAATAGCATTTTACCCTTTTGATAAAGGAGATAAACAAGAGTTCAATTTGTAGAAATATAATTAAAAATATATATCCTACTTTATACAAGTGAGAACTGTTAAAATACACAAGAGCAAAAGATAAAATAGATATAATTAATAAATGTTTGATCCTTTAGGGAAATAGTCCCAAAGGGCTCTATTATTTTAGCAAACTTCTATGCTACAGGTCTTACATAATTCAATTTTCCAAATATTCATTTTTGTGTACATTTAGACATCATAGTATCTACTGAATAAAGTTAGGTTTTAATGATTGCAATTCAACTTTTTTTCAATCATTTACTCCCTACTTGGCTCCCAAAATTCTATTTGAGGTCCTGGAAGGTTTAGCCAGTTAGAGCTGAAAACATTCAGACTTAAATGCCACAGTTTGACCCAAGCACATCTGTTTCTGCCTCTTCAGTTTGTGTCCTGCTACTAAATGTGGGTATTCTGCATAAAGTCATTTATTACACTATTAGATACATTCCAGACATTCTTGAAGTATCTAATAGATGAATGTGCTTTGCAAGACCCTCTATCCTGTGTGAGCTTTTTTTCTAGTTACATATTTAATGATCATGATCTCTCTCCTGCTATACCCATTCACATTCTCTTTATACAAAGTTTGCCCTCCAAAGCAAAAAATCCTGATAAAAGGTCTTCATAGCCCTTCCATAATCTGGGCAAAAAGGACCACATGCACATATCGTCACCATCTATTAGGTTCTCTTAAAGCCAACTCCGTATATCACATGCTAGATCAAGAATGGCAAATGAGTTTCATTTCTTGTGCCATTGCTAGTAAATTGGTGGTGGGCCCTTAAAGGAAAGAGTGATGCTACTGATTAGTAATGTCTGTAATGAGTCTAGAAAGACAAAAAGGGACAGATGATCTATTTCTCCCCCCACCCCGATCCCTGAGTTATGCTAATCTTTCTTGATTATGCCCATTCCCACACCACTCCCATAAAAGAGAGGTACCAAATGAATGGCAGATTTTCTTACTGACTTTACATCCTGATAGAGCTGCAGAGGCAATAATGCCAACTCCCTTGGAGGTTTACCATAAGCTTATTTAAGATAAATATAAAGGGCTCAGTATAACATATGGCTTATACTTTATACTTGATCAATGCTTTTTCATCTTTGGACACCACTCTCTGCTATTAGCTCAACCTAAGCAGGAAAGTTGATTTGGGCCCTGTCTGTGAACAGAGTAAGCCAGAGCTTCATAAAGAAGTATTCGATCAGGGCGCCTGGGTGGCTCAGTTGTTAAACGTCTGCCTTTGGCGCAGGTCATGATCCCAGGGTCCTGGGATTGAGCCCCGCATCGGGCTCCCTGCTTGGCAGAAAGCCTGCTTCTCCCTCTCCCACTCCCCCGGCTTGTGTTCCCTCTCTCGCCATGTCTCTCTCTCTGTCAAATAAATAAATAAATAAATAAATCTTTAAAAAAAAATATTCGATCATTTAAATGTCTTAGAAATTATTATTGATCCCCTTGCAAGTTGCAGAAGTGATAAACTACTCAACATAAAGTAGAAAATTAAAATAAGTGCCTATAAACTCAAATCAGAAACTGTGAATTTTCTACTTCCTGCTTTTTGCACCTGCTTCTTAGGGGCACAGGGATGGCAGGTGTTTAGACTGAATATACCAGTATTATTCGGAGAAGTTTTACTTGTATCCTTTATTAAAATGTGGTAGCCTTTTTGTCTGTTTTTTAAGGGATGGGCTGAGTTGTTTAGGAGTGGGCCCCTGCCCAGTGCTGGGGAAGGAGACTCTGTAATTCAGTGGTCAATAACCTGCACTCTCTATCACAGCACTTATGAGCTCTGTGACCTTGAAAAATTGGGGTGCCTGACTGGCTCAGTCAGTGGAGCATGCAACTTGATCTCGGGGTTGTATGAGCCCCACATTGAGTGTAGAGATTACTTAAAATACAATCTTTAAAAAAAAATTACTTAACTTCTCTGTTTCAGTACCTTAATTTGTAACATAGGGCAAAAAAATTCACCAAAAACACTGTGCACATTGCCTGGTACATGGTAAGTGCTTAATAAATGTTAGTTATTGATATTGTTGATAGGGAAATGGAAAGGGTGGGGAGAAAAAGAGGAAAGATCTGCTTGGCTTCTTTCAGATGTCTAGAATCCTGGTTGTCTAGATCCCAGGGTTTGTGGATTTAAGGCTCAAGAGGGGATGGCTCTTCTCGGGAGGCGTGGTGGGGACCCATTGTTGCAGAGCAGGGAGGGGGTATGTAAAGAAAAGCTCTCAATAGTGAGCCTTCATTTGAATTATAGGAAAGCTTTTATCATTGATGGATGGAAGGGGGAAATGAGATGTTAGCATTTGCCCAAAGCTTAAAATGCCACTACAATTAACACATTAGCTCAGGGATTATAGAGTTGATACTGGCTCTGCAAGGGAAATGATTTCCTCAAATTTCTAAAAATAAACAAGAGTTCCACAACCTCCACACAGCAGTGTAGGGGTTACTTGGGCAGAACTGATAAATTCCTGAAATAGGAATTTCTGATAAATACAGCTTTTCTAAAGCTACAGATCTCAGACCTCTTTCTCTAAAAGTGGTGTTTGTGCAAATCAGTAAAACAGCAGATGCAACCCTCTAAACCTCTTGTACAGATCTCATCTTAGAAAAACACCAAGAGGGGAGCCTGGCTGGCTCAGTTGGAGGAAAATCTGACTCTTGATCTTGGGGTCGTGAGTTCAAGCCCCACACTGGGTGTAGAGATTACATGAATAAATAAAACTTAAAAAAAAAGAAAGAAAGAAGAAAACGCAGGGGAAAAAAGTCAGAGTGTCTCAGTCGTTAAGGTGTCTGCCTTCCGCTCAGGTCATGATCCCAGGGTCCTGGGATCCAGCCCTCATCGGGCTCCCTGCTCAGCGGGAAGCCTGCTTCTCCGTCTCCCCACTCCCCCTGCTTGTGTTCCCTCTCTCGCTGTGTCTCTCTCTGTCAAATAAATAAATAAAATCTTGAAAAAAAAAAAAAAACAGCAAGGGAAAATCCTTGAAAAATACAAATAACTGAGTTTTTAAAAAATATATCTTTAAACCTTTCCTCTGTTAATACTCAACGTTGGCAAAGCTAAAAGATTGCTTTGGGCTTAAAAGCTGAATGGTCTGTCACCTAAGCCAAAAAGAGAGATCCCCGGACTTTCTCTGACAACCTAGGATTTATGGACACTTGATAAAATGGGCATTTCTAGCACCACGCCTTCAAGTTCAGGTGACCGCACAGCGTGTAAGAAACTAAAGGAGTCTGTAAACAGGATCTCCGAAATTATGGGCATCCAGGTAAAAACCTTATCTAGTGTATATCCACCTCCTCAAGAGGAAAATATATTTTACTTCTTTCCTTTTGGGGGGATTTTTTTAAAGTGTTCAATTTGGGAAACAAAACAAAAGATGAGATGCAAGCCAGGAAAAGCAAGACAAAACTAGGTAATTCTTTTTATAGTTTGTTTGGCCGCAAAAAAAGTATTTTAATCCATAGGTAGAATACTCAGTTAAGAACTAACGCTATCACAGTTTAAATTAGGGGCACCTGGCTGACTCAGTCTGTAGAGCATGCAACTCTTGATCTCGGGGTTTTGAGTTCAAGCCCCACATAGGGTATAGAGATTACTTAAAAATAAAATAATTTTTAAAAAAACCAATGAAGTCTAAATTAAACATATACACTTTAGAGTGAATTGCACTTTAGACAATGCACTGCCACTGTTCTTTTAAAAAACATTGCAACACTGGTGTAATATGATCGGAGATGAAGACAAATCATTAACACAGCAAGACAATTTTGAGAAGCATATCCTGTTCTTTCAGCTACTAAAATTTCACAAATTTTTTTACTTAACAATTGACACCTTATACTAATTCATGATTGAGAGAAAAAAATCCATAGTTGATGCTCTGCCCTCACATGAGATAACCTCAAAATGTACTTGCTTTTCTTCTATTAGATTCAATGAATGAATCTTTCTGCAAAAATGCTTTAGGTAAATTTTATAGCTCTTTCAATATATAATCTATTATTTTATAGGAAAACAGACACTCAAAATAACTTGGCATCAGAAAATCATATTTAAAATTGCTTTTTTTATGTGAATAATCTCATCTCATTTCTTGTTAGATCAAACACTGTAGCTACTAAAAAAGAAAAAAAAAGATTAAGTTTTCCTATAAAATTAGCTGTCCATCTAATTCATTTACTTTGAAGAAGGTGACCTGCCTCAGACTTTCTTATCTCCGGACCTTCTTAAACTACAGTAAATTTCAATCTGGAACTTCAGCGTGCTTTGTGATTAACACCCATTAAGCTGGAGGTCAAGGAGCAGGCCAGGCCAGAGACTAAATTTTGGTTCGAATGTCAACAAATGGAAATCCTACTTCATTTTGCCCTCTGCTCCCCAATTAAGAGCTCTGAACTTCTGTTGCAGGGGTTCACTAAGCATCATACACACTCAAGTGATGGATTCTCTCAAGTCACAGGTTCCTCCTTTCAATTGGCCTAGACTGATGCCTCAGAGAGACAGGTGGGTGTGAGAAGAAACTGAAATATAAATCAGAATGCCCATCTTCCTATAGAAAAGACTCCTGAACTAGTAAGGCTTTCCCTCTCCACCTAAATCCTCAAGAATGGGCAACACTAAGTAATCAATCCACTTTCTTTGCCCATTGGCCTATCCACAATGGGAGTGCAGTAGAAATACTTGAGAAAAAAGAGGGGAAAAATGAAAAGGGTAGAAAGCCATCACTTTGAGGAGTAACACCGCTGGAGAAGGAAGAACCTGAAGGAGTCAGTTGATGGCAACCAGCCTTGACAGCAGTTAATTTATCACCACACGAAGATGTTGGCGAGTTAAGCACAGTACTGACATGTGTACAAACTCCAGGCACTAGACTCAGCCTAAAATTCGTCAGAAAATGGTAATAATTGGGGACCACACATTTGAAATATACCACTGAAAAGGGAGGGCAGTCATTAGAGGGCCACAGCCACAACGGTAGACCTCTCCTCATGCCCAAGGTCAGGTTAATGCCATACCTGTCATCCACTGAACCAACTGGGTGAACACATGGAAGACAAATGTGTCCAAGGGCACTGTGTTATTTGCACCAGATAGATGCCTTTTTCACTCTTTTTAGTATCCACATGGCCTGTCAGGAAAGAGTGACAGCAAACACAATTTGCTCAGATTTGTTTCATGAATGTTAGTGCTTTAGGAATGCTCCAAGGTCTGGCCAGGTTAGGCTTAGGTAGGGATCCAGGCCAGATCTGATGTATCCTGCTGCCTTCCTCCCAGTTTTTACCTCTTCCTTACCCATTCCTTTGATCCAAGAAGGATTCAACTTAATCAAAGGGAATGTGGTTGGTAGCCTCCAAGCAGCCTTTGCTTTTAAACAGGTTCCCACCCTCGGGTATTTACTCAAAAGAGTAGTCAAATAATTAGCTAAAACAGAGCAATCACACTGATCAGTCAGGCAATTCTTAGACTAGTTCAAATCTCCAAAGAGGCTTTAACAACAGTTCTAAAGAACTGAACCCAGAGGACGCCTGGGTGGCCCAACCCAGTGGGTTAAGCATCTGCCTTCGGCTCAGGTCATGATCCCAGTGTCCTGGGATCGAGTTCCGCATTGGGCTCCCTGCTCTTTGGGGAGCCTGCTTCTCCTTCTGCCTGCCGCTCCCCCGTTCATGCTTTTTCTCTCTTTCTCTGACAAAAAAAAAAAAATTGAACTCAGGTCTTCCAGTGCAGAGAAGTAGGGATTGAGGTGAAAACTGCAAGGGAGGATAGAAAACAATTTTTAGAATAAAAATCTCTTCATTAAAATATACAAACAATGACAAGAATTGTCTACATGTTCATGAAAATCCTTCATTTCCTTTTGCAATGTAGATTCCTGGCAGAGTGTAAGGGCAATTGAACTACAATGTCCCAGTTTTCCAATTAAGAAAATAAAATAATTGTTTCCCTAACCTTCAAATTCTACTTCTGAAGGCTAAACTTAAGCTTTAAGAATCACACACCAAAAGAGGGTACAGGTAAACCTCGTTCAATTTTTTTCATCTGCTGTCCTCGTTTCTCATCTATATCAATCTTCTTAGAACTACTGTGGAAAGAAAATTTAAAGGACCAGTAAAAAATGATAGTTCCATTGATAAGAAGCCCAGCTTATCAATGACATGCTAAAACCTGTAACCTCACTAATCACTTCAGCAGTGTGCCTCAATTGTTATATTTAATATACTCTTCATCCTTAAAAATTTAACAAGTACCAGGATGCCTGGATGGCTCAGTCGGTTAAACATCTGCTTTCGGCTCAGCTCATGATCCCACGGTCCCGGGTTGGAATCCTGCATTGGGCTCCTTGCTCAGCGGGGAGCCTGCTTCTCCCTCTGCCTGTCACTCCCCCTGCTTGTATACTCTCTCTCTCTCCCTCTGACAAAGAAATAAATAAAGTCTTAAAAAAAATTTTAACAAGTACCAATCCTGTATTCCATTTGAGAAACTTCAAATGCAAAGAAAACTGGAAAAAATATTTTTATTAACATAAAATGAGTGTAAGTGGAACTTCCCACCTCCCCTTCATATATTTACTGATAACCACCTGACAGGGTGATAGTGATGTAATGTGGGTAGGGAAGAATGGGGGTAGAGTGTGCAGTTTCCTTTTCCTAGTGTTGACTTGTTTTCAGTGCTGACACAACCAACCCTACTCAAGGAAAGCATAGACAACAGAAGTGGTTATTACGGTGATTGAGAGAAGACTGAGAAACTGACCAATTGCCAGCAATTATTTTTATAGATTCCTTCCAAATCGCTGATATTCATGAGGAAATAGCATAAACAATAGAATAATGCTATATTAGTATATCCATATGGTATCTTTAAAAGTGATTCCAAGTATTTCATGTCCTGTAATTAGCTGAAGTCTGGAATGCACTCTCTGGTTCTTCTACTGTTCATTTGTTACTGTGCCGTTTGACAGTAACAGGAGAACCAGATCAATTCTTAGGAGGTTTGTTTATTCATGAAATAACATTTAAGGAATGAATACCCGCTTATCACATAAAAGAATCGAGTTATTTGCTTAATCTATAAGGAGATGCAATATGTTAAAATGCATCTATCCGGCACTTGGAAACAGATTTTTCTAGGAATTTAAAAAGCCCACAAAATCTCTTAATGGTTTAAAAAACAAAAAACAAACAAAAAAAAAAAAAAAACGGCGAAGCAGTTATAATTACACCATGGAGTTTTGCAACCGTTTCTTTTTTGTTTTCAGTCCTGATTTTAGAAACCAGAGTACAAAGAAGTGAATAATGAGTTTACAAAAACACTGTTCCCACCACCAAATAAACCAAACTGTTACTTAAATTAAAAAAAGGTAGAGCAATGAGGCGGTTCCAAGAGTTAATCGTGGAGATAATGACTGTTGAATTCCTTCACTGGAAAAACTTTCAACTCCCCGTCGCACCCTCCATCTGCCAGCCGTTCAAAGGATTCGTGGTGAAAGTATCCAACGTGAATACAACAGGGCCAAGGCTCGAAGCTCAGGCTGCGGTTCTTTCTGGGAGGAGTAGTTCCCGGGAGGAGGAGAAAGATCTCCGCGGGTAGATAGCCCTCCCATCCTAACTCTCCCACGTGGTACCTGTGGGTCGTCTGTCTCCACGGCCGCAGGGCCCCGCCACCAGCGTCGGGAGAGGCTGTGGTCCCGTCTCTCTCTTTTTTCTTTCTTTCCTTTTTTTTTTTTTTTTTTGCCCGGGAATGCCCAACAGAGCGAAGCCCACAGCCTGGGCACTGCCAACCAACTACTTTCCTGGATGGACTGTAATTACTTTCGAAGGATAGATTCTTCGTTGTTTCCCCAGCCCAAACCTGGCACGCGCCCGCCCATCCACCCGCCCGGTCCGGTGACCGCTCTCCCGACTTCGAACTCGGAGCCGCGCGCGCGCACCGCATCTCTCCACCCTACCTCCCCCGGGGCCGCGCGCGCGCGCACACACACACCTGCGCCGCTCTAAGGTGGAGTTCTAAAGCAGTCGACCTCCCTTCCCAGCGCCCAGGTGTTGAGATCCGCGTGCAGAAGGTGCGAGAAATAGCTCACTCGGAGCGGGAGGCAATGGGGGAGAAGAGATGCTGGTTTCAGAGTTAGCCCCCTCTGGAAGCCGAGTTCGTAGTGGCTAAGAGCACCAGCGCCTCCCAAGGTCCCCGCCGACGGCGGCACTCGGAACACTAGCCTGAGGCGCGCGCCCGGGTCTTCGCGACCCCAGCCCCGAGGAGGCGGGGCAAGCCGCGGGGAGCCGGCCCTCGCACGCAGCTCGAAGCCCCGCCTCCTAGCGCGGCGCGCGGCCTCGCGGCGCAGAGGACGGAACACACGCCCCACCCCCTTCCCGGCCGGCCAATGGGCTTCCGGGCCGCGCACTGTGTGGCCCCGCCTCCGCCAGGGAAACTTGGAGCAGGAGAAAAGTTTGTACAGAGGCTGGAAGGGCGAGAGCGGAGCTCGAAACCCTGCAGCCAGGAGTAAAAAGATGAAAGATCCCAGGTCAGAACCTCAGGCCGAGCGGACCTCAAACCGCCCCTGGGGCGTCGGAAGCACCCTCAGTGTCAGCCGCCAGCCCCGATAGCCGCCCGTGCTGCCCAGGGCTGAGGAGGACCGCGGCCCGAATCCGGGACTGAGGCTCCGTGCCACCTGCGCGCGCGGCCCCACACCTGCGCGCTGTCCGCCGGGGGACCGGACCTGCGGGCTCCTCAAAGTTTGGTCCCGTCTTTGAAGGTACGGAAGAAAAAAAGAAGAAAGAAAGAAAGAATCCAAGATCAGGTTGAATTGACCCATCCCGCTACCCTTCTGGCTCTCCCAAGTGTTCGAAAGCTTGCCATTCTGACCCCAGTTCCGGAAAATTGGCAGCCACAGAGACCCGGTTCTGAGAAGACAAAGGCTTGGCAAGCTCTACACTGAGCGGGCGAGACCGAGGGCAGGTTGGAGGCGTGTGGTGGACGTCTGAGTCTTGACCCTGGGGTCCTCCGCGGCCCCCATCGCCGCGGCTCCCACAGGTAGGATGAGGGTTTGGGGGCACTGGGCCGAGAGCGGTGGGCGGGCGCTCCTCGACCGGAGCCCGGGAGGAGCG
Organism: Zalophus californianus; assembly: GCF_009762305.2. Lineage (NCBI taxonomy): Eukaryota > Metazoa > Chordata > Mammalia > Carnivora > Otariidae > Zalophus > Zalophus californianus. Next base: position 122,151,559 of record NC_045599.1, on the reverse strand, counting down.
AGTGCGCTTTCCAAATTGCCTTCCGTAACTTGTTTTGAGTGAGGATTTTATTGACTCAGAATCTGTCGGGAATAAGAGCGAACCACTCACTTATCCCTAGAGATAGGTCTTGTTCATCTTGGCAGTGGAGAGAGTTGGGCTGGGGGAGGAGGAGAGAATGGCAGTATCAACTGACAAATTACCAATGGCAGGAGAGTGGTGCTTCTGGCAGGAAGTATCCGGAGCCTGGCGATTTCGGTAGCCGAAGGTGGTCAGTGTTTACAATCCACGATGCAGGATCCAGTTGTTCCTCTTGTCTCATCAGAATATTGTTTCTTGGGCGCGGGTCTGACACCTTGCAAGTGGTCATTTCCGCTCACCGGGCCTTTGTCTTTCCTACCATCCCCAGACCCAGCCTCGAACTCCAAGGCTGCGTACCGAGGGTCACCACCATGTCCACTCCTGGGGTCAATGCGTCCGCCTCCTCTACCCCTGACCGTCCGAACAGCCCGGTGACCATCCCGGCGGTGATGTTCATCTTCGGGGTAGTGGGCAACCTGGTGGCCATCGTGGTGCTGTGCAAGTCGCGCAAAGAGCAGAAGGAGACGACCTTCTATACGTTGGTGTGCGGGCTGGCCGTCACCGACCTGCTGGGCACGTTGCTGGTGAGCCCGGTGACCATCGCCACGTACATGAAGGGCCAGTGGCCCGGAGGCGAAGCACTCTGCGAGTACAGCACCTTCATCCTGCTCTTCTTCAGCCTGTCCGGCCTCAGCATCATCTGTGCCATGAGTATCGAGCGCTACCTGGCCATCAACCACGCCTACTTCTACAGCCACTACGTGGACAAGCGGCTGGCCGGCCTCACGCTCGTCGCGGTCTATGCATCCAACGTGCTCTTCTGCGCGTTGCCCAACATGGGCCTGGGCAGCTCGCGGCTGCAGTACCCGGACACCTGGTGCTTCATTGACTGGACCACCAACGTGACGGCGCACGCCGCCTTCTCCTACATGTACGCGGGCTTCAGCTCCTTCCTCATTCTCGCCACCGTGCTCTGCAATGTGCTGGTGTGCGGTGCGCTGCTCCGCATGCACCGCCAGTTCATGCGCCGCACCTCGCTGGGCACCGAGCAGCACCACGCGGCGGGCCCAGTCGCGGTGCCCTGGGCCCCCTGCCGCAGCAACCCGACCGCCGCCTCCCCCGTTCTGCCGCGCCTCAGCGACTTTCGCCGCCGCCGGAGTTTCCGCGGAATAGCGGGCGCCGAGATCCAGATGGTCATCTTACTCATCGCCACCTCCCTGGTGGTGCTTATCTGCTCCATCCCGCTCGTGGTGAGTGGCCTCCCGGGAAGGGGGCCTTTCTGGGCCCTTTCCCCGCATCCACCTCCCTCCTCCGTCTACCGCTTCCTCTATTCCCTCTCGTGCCTTGACGGTGAACTTGTCCTCCAGGTCCAGGCTGGGCTTTCCACACTCGGCTTCTCACAGAGCAGGCCAACCTCCCCAGTGAGATGTAGCAGGTGCTTTTCTCCTAGGCCCCCGAGTTTCTTTCTCCGAAAGCCTGGTTTCCTTTCTCTCCCGGGACAGCCCCTACCCCTTGCTGCCTGACATTGGCCTTGAGGCTTCCGAGAACACCTGCCACTCTGTCAGATGTGGAGGGGAAACCGCTGTAGTGTGACTTAAGTCCTCCACAGTGAACCGCAGAAGCCCGAAACCTCCGGGGTGGTGATCTCTTTGTTAAACACCATTCCTTAGGGCAGTGGGTGTTTGGTGCTTTGATTTATGCACGGGGTTTTTTTCCTTTTGGTTTGTTTGTTTGTTTTGGTAGATTATGTGGCAGTTTAGAGCTAGAGAGATTGGATGCGTTTTGGTCTAGTCTGACACCCTCACATGACACAGGGCGTGACTTGCTTAAAATAAATTTAGCAGACCTACACTGTCAGGCTAGATTCCCTGCTCTTTACTGTGCTGTGTGCACTGCAGGTGGGGGTCACAGTTCCTACTAGGGCACGGCCCAGAGTTAGGTTCCTTCATTCTTTCTTGGAACCAGGAAAGCCAGGATTCTCAAGGGGCCTATGAAGGGCCGGCTGATGTACACGGGTTACTGAATTTGCATTCTCAACAACTGTGAGAGGTACAGTGCCATTCTAAAGAAAGGAGGCTTTAGAGATGGTGATCTAGTTACTGCCAAGCCAAAACTCTGCAACTTGTGATGAACCTCAGACCCACCTGACTCCAAACACATAATATTACATCATGTCTCACTCCTAGAACATTTCTAATTTTGGCCTTCGTACAGTGTGTGCATTTGAGTTTTGGCACACTTCACTTTTAGGACACCGCCTTCTTTAAAATTGCCTTTGGATTAGCTTTTAAAATGTTACAAGCAGAAAGGCTGAAAACACACCTACTTCTCTACTTTGCCTATCATTAAACCAGAATGCACCAGAAACTGATCGGCTCATGCACATAACACCTTCTCCAGAGTTCCTCTTGAAAGCAACAGATTCTGAGTTTTTCCATCTCTCAAAACACTGTATTTCTAGAAATTCTAAACTACCAACTCAAAAAGAGAGGACTTTTCTTTCTTCTGCTGATTGGGAACAAGAGAAAATAAATGTAATGAACTATTCTTCCTTTCTTTCTCTTATTAATATGGTCCAGGGATCTTTCATATAAAAATATTTTATCTGTGATAAAAGTGAGTGTAAATGAAAGGAACTTAGATGTGGCTGAGAGCCAGCATACAGTAGCTTCTTGACAATTTGTATAAACAGAAATAAATATAATTGGCCAGAAGGGCCTTTAAACCATTCCAGGATCCAGTATAATTTACCGAGTTAAGTCACACTTGAGCCACATAAATATATTTTACTGTCTGTAATGGCAACTCAGAATACCGTGAGATTTTGGAAGAAACAACCCTGCTCCTGCTAGGGCTCCTTTCTCCGGCTGAGCCTTAAGTTTTACAGAACAGTAAATGACAAAGTGAGGGGCTGTTATGTACAGAAGAACATCCACTTTAAGGAACTAGCATTACATCTAGTTCAGCAACATGCACATACTTCTAAAATATGAAGGTAAGCATATGAAGCTGTTGATGATTGATTGCACAGTGACAGATGAATTGTTTTCTTGGAGCATCTAGAGAGGCATAAAAAACTTCATTCATTTTATGGGCTGAAGTGGACCTGCCCCTGTGGTATGGGGCCATTTATCACAAAGCCTTTGAAGTTACTTGAGAAGCTAGAGGTAAGACACTATAGGAGCTATACTTGTAGTCTGCAAATTAGCCACATTTTAACTAACAAATACTATCCACTATTATATAAAGTCAGTAACGTACAGTAGATACTAAGTAATTTTACTCTGAAAATTGAAACTGGCTCAGCTAAAAAGTAATCATAGTAAAGTAGACATGTGCCTTTGTAAGTAATAAGGAATCATACAAGTAATAGTAGCTTCAGTGTTTAGCCTTTAGTTCTGGCTACCGGACTCTAATTTCAGAATCAATTTAGTTGTAAATTAATGATAATCAAGGAGGTCATTATACTACCCACCCACCCACAGTTTGGCTGTTACTGGAAGAGTTAAAAGGGGAATTTACCCATAACTATAGTCTTCCTTGGCTTATTACTTTTACGACTTTCTTGTATTTTAATGTTTCTCATACTCAGATTGTAATTTAAGTTTAAAGTTTCTGAACGCTGACATTTAAAGCAGTTGGACCTATCTTCAGTTCCAAGGAAACTAATGAAGCACCTTTTTTACCTTTATCAAATCAAGTTAGTTGCTAATCCTATTTGAGGAAAATCAAACCTTTCAAAACACTTAAAATGCTTCCGAAAGGCTAATAGAGCAAATAGAGTTTCCTTGGAGTTTCAGAAAGCTTGACACATTGTATAAGGTTAACAAGCAGCCGAATTTTGTCTTTTGGACACCAGGGAAGAAAAACTACAGTGGCTCTTAGAGGGCACTTGATACTGAGTTTCATAGAAAAAAAGTAAATTTTAATTTGTTATCCAAAACACGTCTCATACATAGAGCTTGGAATGGAAATTTGAGAAAGCTTGGGAAATTAATCATGGATATAAGAAACTCTGCTAAACTTGAGAAATTTTCTAAAATGAACAGAGAAGGTTCATAAGTACATTTGACAAGGAATATTACATGACAAGATTTGGTGGGAAGGTGGTTCTTGTCATTTTGCCTATTCCATTTAAAATCAGTCTCTGGTTTTTTTAAACCACAAAAAGCTGAAGAAATGAAAGAGTCTACACTTAAGATAAATGTAAAAGGGATTGAATTCTTCAGAAATATGCAAACAAGACAGCCTCCTAAGGTCCCAGTGTTAAATACTAGAGCTAGATCAACTTCTGGTGCCCAATTTTACAGTTACTAATGTCGAGATAACAATTAAAATCAAATCTTTTGCCTCGAAACTGAACAGTGAACGCTGTAGGATTTGAAAAGGCATTTTCTCCCTTGCATAGGCAAGCCGAGGTCAAATTTACCGCTTACTTCCTTCTCTTACTTTCTTTCTTCTTACTCTGAAATAACAAGGATTCATCTCTGTTAGGGGTAGAATGGCCAGTTTGATTCATCTTCTGCTTTGGACAAGTAAAACATTGATCTTTAGGAAAATAGCTTCCTGTGAGTGTTTATTTGGTTGTTTACTATAAACCAGTTGTCTCTGTAAAGCCTACACCAGCATTCAATCAAGAGAGATTTATTAGAGCAGAGGAAAACTGGAAAAAGATAGACTTTTGTTTACCGGAAGCAAACTGGAAGTGGAGTCATCTGATGGAATTTCAGATGAGTACAAATCAGTTAAAGGCATAAGAGCAATGCCATAAATTCGAGTACTCTTACAGCAGAACCTGAAGGGTTTGATTATTTTTTCAAATAAATTTGGCTAAGTTAAAAACATAGAAGTTCCTGAAAGCGGTGTTTTAGTCATAAGCATGGAATTGCAGACCAAGTTAGTGCTGGAACTTTGAACACTGCAGAGTAGCCCGTGAAAGGGATTCCCACCTCCGGCATCTTGTCTGACTTGTGAAGAAAGCAGGGCTAGCCAATATTTTCACTCGCTCCTCAGTCTTCTCAAAGGCACATGAGGAATTTCTATCCTTCTGCAATTTGCTGGGGGGCTGGAGGGCATCCGGTCTCATGGACTTTTACACCATGCTTTGCTGACCTGCCAAGGCTCCGTTTTATGGAACATCTACTAACAAGATTTTTCCCCCCAGAGACGAAGTGATTCTTGTAATCTCCCATTAGAATATTGAAAGTTCAAGTAGAGAAAAAAAAACAAAACACAACTTCAGAAATATATTTTCAATGTGGAGACAGACGTGTAGAGATTAAGTAATTTGCCTGGAGTAAATGGCTAGTTACTGATCCAGAGGGAAGGAGAACGGAGCACTCTTACACCATCACATGGGCAAGAAGTCTTTCCACTATCCTTTACTTAAAGATTTTTTTTTTTTTGGTCATTAAAAAAAAGTGGGAAGAATTTCTAGTAACAGCTGTGTCAATTTTGGATTCTTCACAGGGCAGTTAGATAACAGCACACACACATAATTCCATTTATGTTCTTGGAACAGAACACATAGCACACACAAATCCCGCTCTAGGATCTTGTCATTTATTGGAAAGCATTTGTACTTTGACAGTCAGTGACTAAATCAGTCTCATCAAAATTTCAACATGCTTTTTCAATTAGACATTCCCTGCTAACTGGTTTTTCTTACATAGGAAGTACATGTTTTTGATACCAAATCCTTTACACCCCGAAGCTACTTCTAAGCTATGGTTTTGAAATTATTCCTATATTCCACAGTAGCCAAACTTCCATGTATGCGTTACCAAGAAAGCAAGGACAGCAGACATATATGTTGTGTGCCAGGCATTATATACGAAGCACTTTCATCATCTGCACATGAATTAGAAGGAGCAGAGCCAGGATTTGAAAACAGGTTTGTTTGATTCAGAGCGTGTGTGTGTACCTTTACAACATACAGCCTCCCTTATAGCTCTCCTGTCCTCACACCTTGTTTTGAATTTATCATATTTTCTCCCAAGTTACGTTCCAGTGCTCCTGAGTCCTAAGCTCTAGTCATCTTCAAGCACTTTAGAATATGGTAATGTCTGCCAATGTTAAAGATAAACCACACGCACAAATCTGCGGCTCCTAAAAAATAGATTCGCTTTTAAAATTGCAAGAGAGTATATATGTTGTTTGTATCCAGTGAAGTGTTTTAAGGTGTCTTTTTCCCCCAATGCAGAGGTTCTGTTTTATCACACTCTTCCAGCACTGAAAACTGCCTGAACATGTTTATTTGTGAAGCATTCCTGTTGGACAGGAATTCCAGAAAAGCGCTTTCTCCTCCCCACATGACATTGAACACTGCTGTGGATATTCCCATCCCTGCTGCTTTGGGGAGAGCAAACCAAGTAGCCTTTAAAGTGAGGCAGAGATTGCTAGACTTTAAAACATTATGGAGTGCATGGAGCTTTTGTTCATTTTTGTCTTTTTCTCCACCTCAAGTCAATCTCCAGTGAGAACACACTGCAAAGGAAAACTGGTTTGTCTTGATTTGTTTTTTTTCAAACAATTTGACCAACTTTTGCGAATGTTTTTATCTGAACTTGAAATGTTGCTTTTCATATTCGTCTTTATTGCTACCTTATGGGCTCCTCTTTGCTAAAATGACATTAAGTAACCAGGCTCAGTGGCTTATATTAATTGTAAGCTTGCACACACACACACACACACACACACACACACACACACACACACAGGCTCAGTGGCTTATATTAATTGTAAGCTTGCACACACGCACACACACACACACACACACACACACACACACGCCCATGGAACTCTAAATAGGGCTTCCTTCATTCCCTTGGACCCGAGTCAAAATCAACTAGGGCCGTGGATGAAGTGAGACACAGATTGATGTGATGCTTTCCTTGCCTCTCATCACCTTCGCTTACGAAAGCCCAATTATTAATTTTTTACAACTCTCTGGCTTTTCTAAAACGTCATAGAAATTTTAAAATAAAATGCTAACTCCTAGTACATTCCTGTAAATAGCTACAGATTTCATTCCTTTTATATCCATTACAACCATTCAAAAATTTTCCTCCTTTCAGAACTAATCCTGTTTCTTTTGAGGTAGGGGTGGGAGAGGCAACCAGCAACAAAAGATTTCAATGTTAAAAATCTCAGAAATGCAAAGTTCAGACTTCACCAAGATTCTGCTCTGTAAGAGGGTCTTAGAGATGGCCGCGCGAACTGCTGCTTAGGGAGGGCCTGTGGAGCAAAAACTCCCAGGTGGAGCAACACCGCCACCTAGAGGCTATAAGTCTCAAGTTCTCACAGACCCTGCCTAGGTTTTTTTCCTAAAGGCTATGCACAGGGAAGGCCTGATACTAACACATTTAAGTCCACTATTTCTTTTACCCTTAGGAACACAGTAGGTGATGTGAGTAATATATTAACCTCATGCTTTGTACCAGTGATTCCATTGTCAGGAAATAATTCTTAAACAGAAAGCCAGCCAGCCTGTAGAACAGAAAAAACAACATGGGATTCATCAGGAGATCTGGGGCCCAGACCAGAATCAGCCACCGACAGGGTGGCTTGATAAGTTCCTCAAAACCTTCAAGTCTTGGCAACACTTCATCTAAGAAAAGGCCTGTAGACCAAACACAGCTCAGTGCCTCAATAAAGATTATGGTAAGAAGAAACCAAAATGCTTTGTTTCACTATTTTTTTGTAAAGATAGACAATCAATCCTGCTTTGTCTTGTTAGTATCACTTATCCAAGCAGTTTCTGAAAGTCTTTTAAGACATCATATACTTCTGTTATCCTAGCTCACCTTTGATTTAGCTATCTTCCAGAGATCAAGGTATTAATTTCATGCTAGTGAGAGCCATTTGACCATTTTATTTTATTCTGTGAGATTTACAGGATCATAATCCCTTATCCAAAACATTTAGGGCCAGAGGTGTTTTAGAATTCAGAATTTCTTGGCTTTTAGAAAACCACTTTAGTAATATACTGTATAATATGTAATTGGGACGATATCTCTGAAGCAAATCACAGGAATACTTACACTCAGTAGTATAAATAAACTGCAAATAGCCTATCTAGTTCAGTTCAGGTTTTACTGCCGAAATAAGTTTAGCTCAGGTTTTGCAACCAAAAACAAACAAACAAAAAACCAAATGAATAACAACAAAATAACCACAAATGAAAAACAATAACTTCTTAGAAAAGGACTATGGACCTGAGCTGATCAAGGTCCGAATTCCCACTAAGGAAGAAATAGAAGTATGGTTACACCTCACTGATCTAGCTTCCTCTAGAAACAAGTTTCTCATGAGTTGAGTTTTGCAGATTTATTTCCTTCATTTTAAGCTTATCTAAACTGTTCTAAATCTTTCTAAAATATCTCTTCTGTTTCATAGTGATTGATATACCAGGAATATTAATTATTATACTGTATGGTAAAGTAGCAATGTCCTCAAGTCTTGTTAAAGTTAGAGATATTTGCCCCTAGTTAAATGGCTCCAGCTCTGCTTTTGTGAGTTCCTTCTCCTTTTTAGGTTCTTATGCATCCTCCTTGGCTGAGACTCCACTCTTCTCTGTAACTTAAAATAATTACCAAAGGCAAGTGATAATTACTAAATAATTGCTAAAGACAGAGATCAATTATCTTAAAACCACTTTTTATGTGAGGTGAGATCTTTCTATAAAAATCCTGGTGGAATTAGAAGTAAGATTTAGACAATAATACTCTAAGAGTAAATTTAAGGGGCACCTGGGTTGCTCAGTCGGTTGAGTGACTGCCTTCAGCTCAGGTCATGATCCCTGGGTCCCAGGATCGAGCCCCACATTGGGCTCCCTGCTCAGCAGAGAATCTGCTTCTCCCTCTCCTTCTGCTGTTCTCCCTGCTTGTACTCTCTCTCTCTCGTTCTGTCAAATAAATAAAATCTAAAAAAAATTAATATAAGTAACTTTAAGAGTGTACATTTAGCAAGTGCTTTTTCCTCTAAGGAGTAAAATGTAGTCATCCTTAAGTTTATATAAATTCATGCTTTCTTCATTAAATCATTTGAAGTTGGCATATTATTTCATTCTTCCATGACTTTACACATGGAATTACCTCTATTTGAAATGCTATGTCCTTCCTTCTAAATTTAGCAAACTCCCCCTCATCCAACAAAAACTCCAGGCAAGCTCCCTCCTCCTGCAGGAGGAGTCCTCTCACGCTCTCGCCTCCCGATCTGGATTAGTCGTGCCCCCTTAGATTCTTCTCCCGTTTCATTTAATCACCTTGCAGTCACAGCTGGTTCTCCTTCCTGTCTTCTGCACTGTAGGTTACTCTGCCTTCAAGAAGTTTGTGGTATTTAATGCAACTTTTTGTGGCCAGACTTACCGCAATGCCTAACACACAATAAGTGCCTACTCTTAAATGATGAAATGCGTGAAAGAATATGAGTAACTAAGTGATTAGGATAAGAGCAAAATTTGTGAACTGCCAAAAATAAGACTCCAAAATGGCAAACAGGTTGTTAGGGTCTCCTTGTGTTCCCTTCATTTATGCCTACCCATCCTGTGGTGGGCTGGCAGACATGCCTTTTGCCATAAATAACTCAAACTGCGGTAGAACCAGCTGTCTTCCCTACTGGTCTGTGCAGAGGTGCTCTCAGCACTTGGCTATTTACTGGCTCAAATGCTATATAGACAGAAAGGAGGGACGGATTTTGTTTTTAAGATTTTATTTATTTGAGAAAGAGAGAGCATAAGCAGGGAGGCAGAGGGAGAGAGAGAAGCAGGCTCCAAGCCCAAGGCGGGACTCGATCCCAGGACCAGGAGATCATGACCTGGGCTGAAGGCAGACACTTAACCGACTAAGCCACCCAGGAGGGACTGATTCTGCCGGGAGTTTCAGGAAGGATTCACCGAGTGACAGTTGTTGAGCAAAACTATAGTTTGCAAGCAGCCCGGAGCCACCAAAAGTTTAGCAATTGAGCAGCACAGTCAGATCTGCTTTCTAGACAGAATCCTCTGGTGGCAGTTTGGAGGATGGATTGGAGAGGAGAGGAATTGGAGGTGGGAAAGCTACTTGGGTGGCTGATGCAATAATCCAGGTGAGAAATGCAGTGCGAGGGAAAAGATTGGAAGAGGTGTTTGAAGGAAGACTTGGTACCACTAGGGGATTACTATAACTGGGGAACAGCCTCTATAGAGAAAATGAAAACTATTCTCTGGTCATACTGGATGATAGGAGATTCAGAGAGTGGTTTAAAAGTTTCCAGTGTATTCTTACTGGACTCTATAATAAAGGAAATCTCTGGACTTTTCTGTGATGATTGGATGGTGGGTCGACTTACAAAATGAGTTTCATTTACATATATAAAAAGGCAACTGGAGGGACTCGTGGGGTCGAGCCCTGCATCGGGCACCCTGCTCAGCAGGGACTCTGCTTCTCCCTCTGCCCACTGCTCTGCCTTCTCGTGCTCTCTCTCAGGCAAATAAATAAATAAAATCTTTAAGAAAAATTAATAAAATTTAAAAAATTAAAAGGCAACTGGCATAAGGGAAATCGATGGCTATGGAGGGGGGAAAGATACTTCATTTGAATTGCAAAAACTTAAAAGCACTCACAAAAATAAAGTTAATAAAATGTTTCTCAAGGACACTTTATGCATGTGTTGCCTATATATACATTGCATTTTTTGTATACCATCTTTGAAGGAAGATACTCATAAGATAGTTACAGAAATATTAAAGTTACACTAACTCAAAACAAATGCAATTACACAATTACCGGTTTTTCTGAGGCTTATTGTGTAAGCTGCTCTTACTCGGCACTTATTAATAGAAAAGTGGGCAGCTAGCTAACGTTACTAGGTTAGACACTGATGCAACTATTTCCCCAGTTGATTCATGACAAAATCTAAATGTGGGCATCTCATTTATGCAGGTACGGGTGTTCATCAACCAGTTATATCAGCCACGTTTGGTGCAAGAAATCAGCAAAAACCCAGACTTGCAGGCCATCCGAATTGCTGCTGTGAACCCCATCCTGGACCCCTGGATCTATATCCTTCTGCGGAAGACCGTGCTCAGCAAAGCAATAGAGAAGATCAAGTGCCTCTTCTGCCGCATTGGCGGGTCCCGCAGAGACCGTTCGGGACAGCACTGCTCAGACAGCAGAAGGACATCTTCCGCCATGTCTGGCCACTCCCGCTCCTTCCTCTCCCGAGAGCTGAAGGAGATCAGCAGCACATCTCAGACCCTCCTGTACATGCCGGACCTCAGTGAAAATGGTCTTGGCGGCAGGAATCTGCTTCCCGGTGTACCTGGCACGGGCCCGGCCCAGGCAGACACCACCTCCCTGAGGACTTTGCGAATATCAGAGACCTCGGACTCCTCCCAGGGGCAGGATTCAGAGAGTGTGTTACTGGTGGACGAGGTTAGTGGGAGCAGCAGGTCTGGGCCTGCCCCCAAGGGGAACTCTCTGCAAGTCACATTTCCCAATGAAACACTGAACTTATCAGAAAAATGTATATAGTAGCTAAGGAAAGAAATACAGCACTATTTCTGCTATTTCTGGAAGCATATAAAATCCTGTGCAACAGACACATAAATGAAGTGTTTCGCTGTGCGCAGAAGGGCTGTTTGTCCTTCAACTCACATTAAAGAACATCTGGGCTCTTTAGCACTTTCCAATCAAGTTGATTCATAGGGGACCCAGGGTCTGAAGCACATTGGTTTTCACTTCACTATGACACAGGATTTCTGTCACCACTTGATGGCTGGGAAGATCTACCCTCAGTTTTTCTACTTGATAGGAGGATGGCATAAGTTTTGCTATTTTCATAACATCCAGAGCTTTATATCTGGCATACAGCAGAAGGCCAGGTATGGAAGGGCTCTATTCCAATAAACTATGAGGACTATCTTGTGATTTAAGTGTCTCACTAAAGCATGAAATGTGAATTTTACTGTTGTAAATATGACTTAAGGTATTTAAAGTATTTTCTTCTCTGTGAGAAGGTTTATTGTTAATACAAGGTATAATAAAATTATGGTAACCCCCTTCTTCCCAGTATAACCAGCTGAAGTTGCAGATGTTAGATTTTTTTCATAAACAAGTTCAGGCCAAGGTGTGGAAAATACACAGTGAGACTCATAGCTATAAAAAAAAGATATAAATTTTTAAAAGAAAGAGTTTAATATTATAAAAGGAATAAAGCAAAATACTATTTTAAGACATGAACATTATAGTCCAAAATATTAAAGTTCTTTCCAAGTTATGTGTGATACATAGTGAAAAATTTTTAGTGATGCTACATGTATTTATCCAGAAAACTGTGATTTCGGAAGAAGCTAACCTGCTGGTTAAAATATTTTTTCTACTTTTGTCCCCACTGATACTTTTAAAAATATAACGAATTTTAAAAAGTCTGAATAAATAACCCATAATTGAAGTGTATAATATAAAAGAAGTCTAAGCAACTTGTTTTCCCTCTTAAAGTGTTCATAGTTTTACTTTCCTAAGGAATGATCTAGAGTATCCTTTAAAATTTAAGAGGAAGGCAGGTTGCACCATGAAGGCCTTTATTTTGAGATGTGGAAGTTATCACAGATGCCGTAAGAGTTTAACAACATAAAGAGTGCAGGACTTGGACACATGAGGGTAACCTTCTTGCGGCTTCGTGTAATACCCAGTGACGCTGTACACATTTGAAGGACCTTTCTCAAGGAAGTACTAAGCATGTTTTGTTGCTTAAAATGTTTTTGTGAATTGCTTGGTTGTAATTAAATTCTGAGCCTGGTAGTGATACGGTTTTAAGAAGCAGTTGTACCAACTGAAATTATTTTGGAGATTACAATAAATAAATACACTCAGTCTGAGTTCCGTATCATCAGTTTTGGAAAACCTGTGTGATTTTTGGGTTTCAGGTCATCGTCTACATCCTTTTAAATTGGAATCTTTAAATTGTTTTATTTTGAAGTGACATCAAATTTAGGAAAAAAGTTACAACAGGAAAAAGCCTTGGATGCACTTAATGGCGAATGATATTGGGGAGAAACCAAGATCTGGGTGTAAGGTGGACTCAAAATCACATTTGTATGGGTGGAGGAGAGTACCAGGGAGACGATATTATGCCTAACTTACTGCATGTGGAGAACCCAAATATTTATTACAAAAAAATTAGCATAAGCTTGTGGCCCTTCCTACTTGTAAATTCTCTCAATCAGTGCTTCTCAAACTTGATCATGCACTAGAGTCATCCGGAGAGCTTGTGAGAACAGATTTTCTGATTCTGTAGGTCTGGGGTGTATACACTTCTGAAAAGCTCCTAGGTGACTCTGATGTAGCAGTATGAGTACATACTCGGAGTAATCCCCAGGAGTGAGGTTGTGATTTGCCATTTGCAAGTTTTTAAAGGTATTTTTGGATGATGTCAGAAAAACGGGACTGGCATCTTCACAAGCCTGAAGGCACAGTGATTCTCAGCTGAGGTCGGCATAGCTTAGAAGGAGCTTCTAGTCCAAGCCTGAGATGTTCCATTTCCCCATGCTAACCAAAGCCTAAGAAACAATGTTTTCAGGGAATATTTTACCTGTGAAAGAGGCTTTCATTCTTCTCCCATGTATATGGACAATGAGGCAATCCTTAGATTTGTATATAAATGAAATCTATATATTATAATATACTACACATACTATATATCACCTGTGTTTATGGAGGAAAAACTAAGCTTCATTCACAAGTTAGTATTACTAATACTCAAAGCATAATCTCACTCATACTTCACTTCAGAGGTTCACCATCCAGAATATAGACTCTGGCTTATTCTTTTTTTAATTAAAATAAAATTCACATATTATAAAGTTTGCCCCATATTTTAGTATGTTCACAGAATCAACCATCACTGCTGATTCCTGAACATACTTATCATCCCAAAAAGAAGCCACATGCCTGTCCATCAGCAGTCACTCCCCATTCTCCTCTCTCCCTAGCACATGACAACCACTCTATCTCTACGGATTCTCCTGTTCTGGACATAAATGGCATCATACAATATGTGGCCTTCAATATCAGGCTTGTTTCACTTAGCATAATATTTTCAAGGTTCATCCATGTTGTAGCATGAATCAGTTCTACATTTCCCTCTCATGGCTGAATAATACTGCTGTATTTCCCTTTTTTTAAAAAAAATTCTGTATTTCTGATAGTAGTATTTGTATACAAGTTTTTATGTGAACATGTTTTCAATTCTCTATATACCTGGGAATAAAATTGCTGGGTCATATATTAACTATATGTTTAATTTTTTGAGGAACTGCCAAACTGTTTTCCCAAGTGTCTGCACCATTTTACATTCCCACCAGCAATGTACAAGGGTTTCAATTTCTCCATATCTTCATCAATATTTCTTTTCCTCATCAATATTTCTTATTGTCTTTTTTGGTTCTAGCCGTCCTAATGGATATGAAGTGGTACCTCACTGTGATTTTGATTTGCATTTCCCTAGTGACTAATGATGTTGAGAACCTTTGCACATGCTTACTGGCCATTTGTATATCTTCTCTAGAGAAATGTCTATTCAAATCCTTTGTGCATTTTTAAATTGAGTTCTATGTCCATATTAGTTTGCTAAGTCTACCATAACAAAATACCACAGACTGTGGGGCTTCAAGCAGAAATTTATTTTCTCACAGTTCTAGAAGCTGGAGGTCTAAGATCAAGGTGCTGGCAGGCTTGGCTTATCCTAGGGCCTCTCTCCTTGCCTTGAGATGGCCATTTTCCTGCTGTGCTGTCACATGGCCTTCTCTTTGTACACCTGCTTCCCTGATGTCTCTTTTGTTATAAGGACACTACTCATACTGGATTAGGGCCCACCCTTATGACCTTGTTTGACCTGAATTACCTCCTTGAAGGCCCTACCTCCAAATACAGTTACATGGGGTCAAGGAGAGGGCTTCACCATCTGAATTTCAAGGAGATACAATTCAGTCCACGACAATGTCTTTTGATTGTTAAGTCTGGTTTATTAAAAAACAGCCAAGGAAGAAAAACTTCAGCATTGTTCGTCATCCATTCCACATCTATTTATAAAACTTACCAGCTATGTGATGTGAAGATAGTTTCTTGTGGGAAACTTGTTCCTGAACATTTACAGCTTCAAACTTTCTAAGCAAGAAAATTCTGATTGTCTAACTGGCTGGTATTAAACTCTACCTGGTCCCAATAGGATCTAGTGGAGAGAAAGATAATCATAACTCCATCTTATGATCTTTAAGACAATCTAACCAACATGTCAAGTGTGTTAGGAAAGATGGTTAGATTGGCACAGCTATTAAAGTGGTACTTTGATGAGAAGACCATGGAATACAAAAGTCCTTTCCCAAAGTGCAGCCACCCTCTCCATGGTTTCTTACTGGGGTCACAAACACAAAGGCCCATGGGAAAACCAAGGCATAGTGGTATTTACTGTTAGCTATGCCTTTGGCCTTAAATCTTAATGCAGAAATAGCCACATGACATGAGATGGTCATTTTTCCTAAACTACAGGCAATCCCTACCTTCCCAAGGTTTGCATTACACCACTTCACTCTAGCAAAAGACCTACATTAGTATGTTTTCACTAACCCAAAGAAATCCAAAGAAGATTTTTGCTTTTGCCAAAAAGTTGAAAAGCAAAAATAGCATTCAGTGTTGGTTTTGCATCGAGCCATTCCAGAGGCAGCACAGCCCTGAGCAGCGACAGTGGTCCCCCAACTTCTTGCCCCAGAACCAACACTCAGCCTCTCGGCACCAAGCCGCCAGGGCTTGAACTGTGTCCGTGAGCATCTGTGCTTTATCTGGAGTTCTTTTGTGTGTTCGTTGGCAAAATGTGTCCTACAATATCAAAAAAGTCTAAGAGAGGTTATTTCGGGGGTTTGAGAAAACTCAAAATTTTTTCCATATACATTCATTGTCATTGCTTCTTCACTTTATACTGTTTCAACTTATGAAAGGTTCAGTAGCCTTGCTCTCCTTCCAGATAGCAGTGAAGCTGTCCTTGTGATTGCTTCAGAACAAAACACACCATGAAGTGTGCTCTCTTCCACTGCTCTCCCCACCACGTGCCTTTCCCAGCACCTCCAAACCTGAATCTGAGATACTGCAGGTATGATCGCAAGGTGGCTTTCCAGATACACAACGAATGGAACCAGAGAGAAAGAGAATCAACAAAACAGCACATTTGACCCTGTTGGTTAGCATGGGTCCTGGGGCATACCTGGGGCTTTAGCTGCAGGCTGGAAACACTTTGGAAAAAAAGAAAGATAGTTGCGCCTCTTATCCTCATATCAATATCAGTGTCTCTACCATTCATTCATTACCCTATCTTTACCTTTCTAGGTCATCTACCCCATTCCACAGCATGGGAGAGAAAGAAGAGTATGCCAAACATTCCTATGTCCAGAAAACATTTAACCATGGCAAGTCCACACACAAAAATCTGAACAATTTGATCAATATTTCTTTTTGAGAAGGGGTGAAACAAGATTCAATGCAAGGGAGAAGCAAAGAGAATTCCCAGAACCATGATGAAAAAGCTCAAGGCAACAGCTCTGTAGCAGGCCAGGGACGCACATCTAGACTGAGGCAGGAGAGGAGTTCTAGGATCTCGCTAAGGTTTAAAAAAAAATGACAGATTATTTAATGTTTGGCAATATTGAGAGTAGTATTACATTTCTATTAGACAATGAAGGGAAAAATTAGTCATAGATCTATGGAAAACAATGCAACAACAAAAGTAATTATCGACGCCATGAGCAACAAAGTACAAAAAAGTTAAACTAATAATATTCGAGGTGAGATTAACTATGTGTGATAATTACATAGCCCTATTAAATAATGAATATAGATTGAAGCCAAAATGATAATCAATTTTACTGGGAATGGAGGCAGAAGTGGTAAATAAATATACTGGGGGGAATGTAAGAGGGCTAAATCATACCCATCTATAATAAGAAATCAAGTTCATGGGGTACCCGGGTGGCTGTTGGTTAAGTGTCTGCCTTCAACTCAGGTCATGAGCTCAGGGTCCTGGGATCAAGCCCCATGTCGGGCTCCTGAATCATCGACAAATCTGCATCTCCCTCTCCCTCTGCCCCTCGACCTTGCCACCCTGACCCTGCTCATGTGTTCTCTCTCTCTCTCTCTCTCAAATAAATAAATATCTTTTTTAAAAATAAAAATAAAAAATGAAGAGACATATCAACAGATGCAATAAATGGACTTTTGGTGGATCCTAATTTAATCAAACCATACTATCACTCAATGTGATGTAATTGACAAGAACTACAATGTGGCTATTTTAAAACTGAACTTATAATTTAAAACCCTCCCCAGAAGAAAACACTAGGGCCTAGATGACTTCACTTGCTAGTACTATTAAGCACTATTGAAAGAAATACCGAATCTATAGAAACTGAGAAAAGAGTAGATGGAAATACTCAACTTTTTTACAAATGAGCTCAGCATTAACCTGATTGGACAACTACAAGAGAACTACAGACTGATATTCTTCATAAACATAGACATAAAAATCCTTAATAAAAACGTTATGAAATTGAATCAAAAAAGATCTAAAAAGGATAACCCAGCATGACTAAACAGGGTTTATCCCAGAAATGCAGTTGATTTGCCATTTGAAAAATAAACATAATTCATTACAAAGGAAAAATTATAAGATCTTCTCTGAGAGATGCAGAAAATACATTTAACAAAATTAATTGCCCAGGGACTTCCTCAATTCAACAAAGGACATGTATTAAAAAAACTACAGGTGCCATCATACTTAATGGTGAAAGACCAAAAGATTATAAATGAGGCAAGACTGTCCATTCTCACTGCTTCTATTCAACATTGTCCTGGAGGTTGTAGCCCGTGCAGTAAGGCAAGAGATGGAAATAAAAGGCATGCGGTATAAAAAGGAAGAACAAAAACTGTCTTTATTCACAAAGACTTGTTATTATAGATAGAATATAAGGAATCTACAAAAAGCTAATTCAACTAATAAATGAAGCACTAAGGCGGCAGGCTACAAGGTGAATACACAAAAAAATGGATTCTATTTCTATGTAATAGTATCAGATTGGAAAATAAAATTTTAAAAACATTCCCTGTAATAGCATCAAAAAATATGAAAAAAAAATTAGGGATAAACGACAAACATATGGGCAAGATATTCACAGAAAACCAAGCAGCATCACTAAGAGACATTAAAGACCTAGAACAATGCCAGTTATGCCATGATCATGAATTCAAATACATGACATTGTTAAGAAGTTAATTCTTCCCAAACTGATCTGTAGATCCGATGCAATTCCAATCAAAATTCCAGCAGACTTGTAGATAAAGTTGATTCTAAAATGTATATGGAAGGGCAAGAAAACAAATAAAATTTAAGAAGAGAAAAAAATGTATATGGAAGAGCAAAGAAACTAGAATAGCTAAACAATTGGGGGGGATAAAATTGGAAAAACCACACTGATTTTTAAGACTACAATTTTTAAGCCACAGTAATTAAGACGGGGTGGAATTGGTATAAGAATAAACATATAGATCAGTGTAGCAGAATACAGAACTCAGACCTGCAAAGACATAGTAAACTGATTTTCAAGATGCCAAGGTACTTCAAAGGAAAGAACAGTTTTTTTTCAACAAATAGTGCTTGAAAAATTGGACATCAAAAAAAATGAACCTCAGGGCACCTGGCTGGCTCGGTCAGTGGAGCATGCAACTCTTGATCTCGGGGTCATGAGTTTGAGCCCCATGTTGGGTGTAGAGATTATAAATAAGAATTTTTTAAATGAACCTTGACCTTTACCTTATACAACACATAAAAATTAACTTCAAATGGATCACAGACCTAATTATAAAAGCTAAAACTATAAAACTTCTAAAGAAAACATAGAAAATCTTTCTGATCTTGGAGTAAGCACAGATTTCTCAGCACACAAAAAACACAACCATAAATATATATATATATATATATATACACACACATATGTAATATTTCAATATATTTACATTATATATATACATGTTATATATATATATGTAAATTGGACTTCATCAAAATTTTGAAATTCTGCTCTTCCAAAGTTATCATCAAGAAAACAAAAAGGCAAACCGTAGATGGGGACAAAATATTCACAGTGCAAATATCTCGTAGAGTTTTTATCCAAAATATAGAAAAATTCTTACAGCTCAGTAATTAGATAACCCAAATAAAAAATCGGCAAAATATTTAAACAGGCACTTCCCAAAAGATATACGAATGTCACGTAAGCATATGAAAAAATGTTTAACATCATCAGGGAAAGGCATACTAAAACCACAACGAGATCTACTACACATCCACCAAAGTGGTTAAAATGAAAAATAATGACAATATTAAGCACTGACAAGGATATGGAGCAACTGAAACCATACACTGCTTGTCAGAATGCGAAATAGCACAAATACTTTGGAGAAGTTTCCGTTTCATCAAAAGTTACACACACACTTAACCATAAGACTCAACAATCCTACCTCCAGGTATTTCACCAAGAGAAATGAAAACACATTGCTACACACAGACCTGTAACATATACACATAGCAGCTTTATTCATAAGAGACCAAAACTTAGATGTTCATCAACAATCTAGATGCCCATCAACATACATGAATAGCTATAAATTGTGGTTTAACCACACAACAGAATAATACTCAGCAATAAAAATAAAACCTATTGCTGATATACACAATAGCACAGATGAATCTCCACATGGATGGATTTCAAAAGTATGCTGAGCAAAAAGTGTCAGACACAGAGTAAATATTGTATGATTTATTTGAAATTCTATTAGAGTCAAATCTAATTTATAGTCACAGAAAGGAATCAGTGGTTGAACAATGCTGGTTCTTGGGGTGGAGGGGAACTCACAACAAATGGGCATTAGAGAACTTTTTGGGTGACGGAAATATTCTACATCTTGATGGTAACGGTGATTGTGTGGTTGTTCACATTTGTTAAAACTCCTCAAACTGTAAACTTACAGGGTGCATTTTATTATATGTAAATTACACTCTTAAGAAATTTGACAGGGTGGGCAGAGAATATGATTTATTTTACATTCTTTCCTTCCAATTAAATCCAGTCAATACTGTGGGTCCTTCACAATTCCCAGTGAGTATATCTTTGGATATGCTGAACAAATGTTTATATATTGTCTTATAATTGACATTATCCATTTCCAATAGAATTTCCATGACTTAAAAAATATATGAAGTTAGAAAAAAATTTCCAATTTGGTGTTTATCCCATGCTTACTTTGAAATATAATTTTCACTAGTTTTTGTTGGAGTTTGAGGGAATTATGAAATAATACTCCCTGTCCCCTCCTGACTTCTGAGCCATTTGAGAGACCAAGCCAGGTAAATGGAGATATCAAATTTATTGCTGAAGGATGTAGGTTAAAGGGTGTAATTTAGGCTTGTACCAATAGTGGCCACCTAGTATCTAACCCAGAATTAGACCTGCTCACCAAGGAATGGGCAGTCCTGTACAACCACAGGGCTCCCCTTGCAGAGGCAGAGAGCCTTTCACTGCAAAGCTTATGCCGTGCCTGGCAAGAGAATACAACGTAGGCTCTCTGCAAGCATTACAAAGCCCCAGAAAGGGGAGAAAGGTTTGCATGTCCAGTTCTTTATCCTGAACTACCTTTTGCAGGGCGGTTGGGGTGATTAGAGAAGGGAGGGATCAGGATTCCTTGCTTAATGGATGAAAGGAAGCTATCCCTACCCTCTGCCTTCCCAACAAAACGTAGATCAACATTTCTCAACCTGTCTTCCACCGTGGCACACAGAGCAAGTTCACATACAAGATGCATTAAGGCACAATTCATGGTATGCCAGCCACAGGGCTACCCCTTCCCTTCCATTCAAGAAGGCATATTTAATTGCAAGTGACTAAAGTGACATATTTCATTTTAATTTACTTTGGTAATGAGTCAATCACTTACAAATTTCTGTATTTTATTATCGACTTTAAAAAAAACCAAACCCTTACTTTCTCAACCCTAAAATGTCATAAATTACAAAGTACACACCATTGGCTTAATAAAAATCTCTCAGAAAAAAACACATTTAATATTCCAATTGACTTAAAGATAATCCTGGAACTATGGTTCCTGTGTCAACTCAAAACTCATGTAGATACATGTATGTCATGAAATCAAAGCTCCAGAATGGTTGGTCCAGAGTCAATTTAGAAAGGCTACTGACTCACAAAGTCTGAAATATAAACAAACAAACAAACAAAATTTTCTTACTGCTGGGAAAGGCAGTAAGACAAGCTTTTGACATCATTACATAAAGCATAATTTTCAAACTGAAGACGCTATAGTGATCAGTTATAATCATGGCAACTCTAGCTTTCTCAGATAAAACTTTTTTAGTCTTCCCTAGAATTCTGTCATATAACATCAATTTAAAAGCTCTTTACACTAAGACTACTACCATAAAATTTTGTACCTAGGCCCCAACTGCAGCAAATCTGGGTTCTGTGATCTATAACTTGCATGACTTTTCAATGTTTGTGTAGTATTTGTTAGCATATTTAAGATAAACACTCTATAATCTAAAAGCCTGTTGTCTAGAGAATAATACATGGATTCTCAAATTATCAGGCATGATCTGGATGTGTGGTGTTCTGACTAATGAGTGTCTATGCCATACAATTTTCAAATAAGAATAATACAAATTATATTCAATATACTGTTTAATGTTATTTCAGAGGGTATATTAAACATCTTTAATTATATCACTATTATGAGCATCAACTATTTTTCTTTCAGATTCAAAAGTATTTGTTACTGCAGTTAACAAGCTTAGCAAACGTCTGTGTATCAGAGTTCACATCTTATAAAATGATATATGCATTTTTCTCTTCACACATAGAAAAGTGTTAACTGAGCATCTTCTGGGGCATGAATAAATGAGCTGCCTTCCTTCTTCATAATTCATTATTCCTTTTCTCTCCATTTTTATGTCTTCCAACTTATGTCTTATATCTGAGTAAGGAAAAGACTGATCTGGCCTACCGATATCAATACAGGAAAAACACTAAGTTCTTTAACAGAATCTTGTGGCTACATGCCCTCCATCCTGGGTCTTGCCTCTTTTAGTGTTGAGATAGACTTTATGACAAGAATAACCCCAAATGATAACCATCTGTCCTACAATATCAAAAGTGGTGACTCCTCACTTTCAGATAAAGATTACAAAGTTCTCCTACCTTCTTAAAATCAGAAGAAACTGAGGTTAAATATCTCCAAACTAATTCAAGTTCTTCATAGAAACAGCTAACATTTACTGAGTGCATCCTATGCAAGATACCATCCAAAGTGCTTTACATATTTTATTCCCACATAACAAAGAAATTAAATAAATAAATCTAATTTTTCAAAAGCCAACAATACAAAGAGGCAGATCTTTAAAATGCAGAAAAAAAACTATTTATTCACAAATTACATGACAAACAAAAACCCAATACTCAAAACAACATACCAAAGGGTGAATGCTCACTTCTGTAGATGCCCAAGTATCTACCCTGGGAGAATATCCTTTATTCAGTGAAATAAAATATAATTAGTATTTGCTTTTTGGATTACTCTAAAACTAACCTCTCTAACCGGAGCTAACTTTCTGATGTAACTTTGGGGAAAATACAATACTCGGGAAAAAAAGAGGTAAGCATTCCACTAAAGGAAAAATTTTTTAAATCATCTCAGAGGGTGGGGGACGGGCTAGATGGGGGATGGGCATTAAGGAGGGCACTTGTGATGATGAGCACTGGGTGTTGTATGTAAGTGATGAGTCACTGAATTCTACTCCTGAAACCAGTATGTCAATTAACTAGAATTTAAATAAAAATTTAAAAAGGAAAAAAAAAATCATCTCAGAAAAATGTCGACCATTCCTCACATGCTCCAACAGGTTAAGGTGAGATTCCTTAAAATAAAATAGCTTTCATTTCTAACAAGGGTAAAATTAATTTTACAGCAATAATAGCTTCCTGAGTGTCAGAAGTAACAGTACCCAGCAGTCCATACAATTGTACTACAATATACGTAGTATAAAAATAATTCACATTAGCAATGACAGTTTTGATTTGTGAATACGACTGTGGCCTTTCAATGAAATATTTCTTTAAATATATCCTTCTCTACTCACGTATTGTACCATAGTCACGTTTCAGTTTCTATGTATGTTGTGGCTAAATTATTCATTCACTGGCACTCATTAACATCCTTACTTTTTTATTTTTAGAAAGATATAATCTAGCTATTTAAAACTGAAATTGTAAATTAAATGCGTAGTTGCAAAAAAGTTATCTAGAAAAGGACTTCCAAACCATTAGCTGGAAAGTTATAAGCAAAAGATAAATTATTTTTAGAGTTTTTAAGCTTTTAAAAATAAGGAGAAGAAAAAAGTGCTTTTGACTGGGACAACACAGTAGTACAATTTGTTATGACACATCTATAAAAGCCATTCATTTTTTAAAAATGCACATCTGAAACAGGACCTACCTGTGGAAAGGAACACTATCCACTTTAACAACTAAAAAAATAAAACCATCGTTCTGACATTTATCAGTATTTTACATATCTAATACTGAAGGAGGCAACTACTATTTTCATAATAATCTTAAAGTCAAAATATAAGCACAAATCAGAATTCAGAGAAACTTCGAAAATGTTTAGAATGTACACACTTGCATGCATTTTCAGTCAAACTTTCAAAGACTCCACATATAACCAAATGACAACTTTGAATCAAAATGAATGTCAAAGATATTCAAGCTTTGTGACAGACTTACTCTAATGCAACCAGAAAAACAGAAGAGTAAATAGCAAGAGCAGTATATTTCTTAAGGAGGGAAAGAAATCACCGACTTCCTTTATCATGAAACAAAAGTCAACAAGTCAGCATTTTAATAACACTGGCCATCAAGTGATTCACTAGTAGAGAATTCACTTTTCAAGTTGTGTCTTTAAAATGCATTCGCTTATATTTTTGGATTACATTAAGTTTATTAAAAAGCCACCGTACTCAGATTTCTAATCTTAAGAAGTTTAAATCACAACTTATCAAAGCATAGTCCAAACACTGTACAGTAATTCTACCATTTAGTTTTTATATGTCTCATCTGCAAAACTCACTTTACAAACAGGAGTTTTGCTCTGTTTCTCCACAGTTAACGTCCCTATGCCTAAAATTTTAAGTGGCAATCAAAAAGACAGATTCAAAGGATTCCCACTACTTCATCGGGCTTTGATAAAAACAGAGCCATCTGGTGGTATAGCACCATCTTCCTTCTCAGTGACCGTCTCTACGGTCCCAGAAGCCGACACAATAACCATCGTTTTATTCGGTGGAACCGTCTTCTGTTTCTCAGCAATTGCCGCACAAACAGCAACAATCTCATCACTTTCAAAGTCATAGTCAGGAATTGACTTTGGTGAGAAATGGGTTACTTCCACTGATGCTTCACACTTTTTAATCTTCTGTGCTACCTTCTGCTGCTCCTGGAGTGTTCGTGCCCAAGAAAGGTCTTCTTTCCATATTTCAGGGTTCATTGGATAGATGTGAAGGGCGACCTGAAAACTTCGAATTGCCTGGGGGAGTTAAAAAAAAAAAAATCAAAGTTTTTTTTTTTTGTTTGCTTTGTTTTAAAAAAATGAGTGGATTTAATATAATCCATAATATCTATCTCTAGCTCTTTAAAATATATATATAAATATATATTTATATATTAAAACATATAAATATATAAAATAAATATGTGTGTGTGTGTGTGTGTGTATATCTTTTTTTAAAACATATTAGAATGTAAGGATAGGAATTAGGGCTGTGCCCTAAACACTGGATGATGATTATGATGAAAAAAAAAAGTTAAAGAAGTGTGAAAGAAAGTGCCCGACAAATTGCTGCTGAGGACTCCAAGTCCATTAAAGTACAGGTAATGCTATTATAGTTCAAACAAGGCAAACGCATTGCTCTGCTTCTGCAGGCCAGCAGATAATAAGAATCTAGGGACTTCTTGGCTAAAGCATGATCAGGAAGGTACCGGGAATGCCTACCTTTAACACCAAGAGCTTAGATTCAAATAATGCTAACATATATTGACTGTCCAAGAGATAAAGAAGGACACTACAGAATGATAAAAGGGTCAATTCACCAGGGAGATACAATCATTATAAAAATATATTCATTCCGACATCAGAACACCTATATGTATAAAGCAAACATGGACAGAACTGCAGGGAGAAACGGACAGCAATAAACAGCAGGAGACTGCAATACCTAACTTTCAGCAATGGATCCAACACCCAGATGGAAGATCACTAAGGGAACAGAGGACCTGAACAACACTATAGATCAAAGGGGCCTAACAGACATAGACAAAACATTCCTCTCAAACAGCACGAGAGTACATACTATACTCAAATACAAACAGAACATTTTCCAGGAGAGATCACATGTCAGGTCACAGAACAAGTCTTAACAAATTTAAGGTGACTGAAATCATACCAAGTATCTTTTCGAATGACAACAGAATAAAACCAGAAATCAATAACAGAAGAAAAACCAGGAAATTCACAAATAAGCAGAAACTAAACAACACAGTCTTAAACAACCGATGAGTCAAAGAAGTCAAAAGGGAAATGAGAAAACATCTGGAGACAAACAAGAATGAACATATAACATACTAAAACTTATGGATGCAGCAAAAGCAGAACTAAGAGGGGAGTTTATAGAAGAAAGATCTCAATTAAAAAGCTAATTTTATACCTCAATTAGAAAATGAAGAACAAACTAAGCCAATCATTGTTTTCTAACACCCAACTCTCTCTTTTTTTTTGTTTCAAGTTTTTATTTATATTCCAGTTAGTTAACACATAGTGTGTAATATTAAGTTTCAGATGTAGAATTTAATGATTCATCACTTCCAATACCCAAGTCTATGTAAAAACCTAAATAATTACTCCTGGGGCTATCCCCACCTACTGACTTTTAATGTACTACCTGTTCTATTTATCCATGTATTTTCTTGTGTTTTTGTCCAAATATATGCAAATACAGGAAGAATGGTTAGATGTTAACATTTTTTAGCTTGCTTTCAATATATTTTTCATAGTGACCCCTCCTTATGACATTTTGAGTAAAGTTATTTTTTTCTTACCATTCCAGCCTTTCAAAAGAATAGCTTAAGTTTACATAAAAATTACAAATTTAGATTTTTCCAAGTACAGCCCTAAAAATTATATTAAATGAGGAAAAAAATACCACTTTTAACCCCTCCAACAATTTCATAATTTTAATGGACAGCACCATATCAACAGGAAAAAAAATAACAGTTGAACAACTGGTTTCCTTATTCAAAAAAACTTAAAATCTTAAACAAATTTACTTTTACTGATTGACTGAAAATATCTCTACAATGTCACCTGCAGTATTTGCTTTCTTTATAGGAGGCCAATCTTTGCTAAACATTAAATCCTACAGATTTATTCCCATTACCATAGGTACTTAACAAGCAAAAGAGATAATGCTTTGTAAGCTTTTAAATAAAGCAGAAATGGGGGGAAAGTATTATGTGATAGGCTTTGTTTGTTTTCCTGTTAACCCATTAGAAAACAAAATACCATGAATTTCTTTTTTCCAATTCCAGTATGATTTAAGTCTTCAGGTAAAAAAAAAAAAAAGAAAAGAAAATGGACTTTGGTTCATCTGGTTTCTATCACTGTGAATCTCATTTGAAATTATAATGTTTACAAGGTAGTTGACACCAATTATTCTCTCATCAAAATTCCTTATTTATTATTTCTGAGAATTTGACAAACACATTTTTTTGGTAATCAGAAATAATATATTTATCAGAAAAATCCAACTTATCCATAACTTAAGCCATTGGTAGTAAAGTTAAATTCAGGGTTTACCAGTCATTTCATAGTCTTTAAAGAAACTATTTTTAATTTTTTATTTATTGTTTTCTTTTCTAACTGCAAAAGGCAAATGAAGCCATGCAAAATCTTAATTAAGACAAACAGAAAATCTGGCCCTACTGTATCAGATTTGAAAACACTCTTTAGGAAGATAGCGACCAAAACAAAAACAAAAACGGGGTAACTGTCATAGTCAATTCTCATCTATTCAGCCTGTGCTACCTAATACCCGAAAAAAAATTCTTTTTTTTTTAAAGATTTTATTTATTTTAAAGAGAGCGAGAGTGGGAAGGACAGAGGGAGAGCTTCTCAAGCAGACTCCCCACTGAGCACAGAGCCTGCCAGAGGGCTCAATCTCACAACCCATGAGATCATGATCTGAGCCAAAACCAAGAGTCGGACACTTAACCAACTGAACCACCCGGGCACCCCCTGAAAAAAATATTGACTCTAATATAATTGATGTTTATAACGGAAAAAGATGTTCAATAATAACTTTGATCTGTGTCTATGGCTTAATACTTTTTTTTTTAAGATTTTATTTATTTATCTGACAGAGACACAGCGAGAGAGGGAACACAAGCAGGAGGAGTGGGAGAGGGAGAAGCAGACTCCCCGCTGAGCAGGGAGCCCGATGCAGGGCTCAATGCGGGGCTCAATCCGAGGACCCTGGGACCATGACCTGAGCCGAAGGCAGACACTTAACCATCTGAGCCACCCAGGCGCCCCTATGGCTTAATACATTTAAGAGGTAATTTGCTATTTACTTTTTGCATAGATATGATAAATGGCTATTTACTTTTTGGTTCAGCTAATCAAAAACATGTCAGAATAAAATTTCGTCATTATAACAATCTAACTTCCTTACCAGGACTATCTCTCCTAATCCAAGCTGAGCACGGCCCAAAGTTTGCCAAGACTCCCATGAATGTGGATTTCTCTGGACAGCCATTTCAGCTGCATGTACTGCTGGGAACATTTCATGAAGAGACATTAGGACCTATAGCCAAAAAAAAAGAAACAAAACCTGTCAGTAATATTTATAAACTAGCAAACTACTAATGAATAACCATATGTAAACTTTTTCATTTTTAAAAAAATATTTTTAGTCTGGTAAATATAGCATCTCAGTGGTTCTGACACACTCCTTTGCCATGCAGGGTCAGGAACGACTATTCTTCTTCCTATTTCTAAAATAACTATGAAAATATAAACTATCCCCTTTTCAGTTATTGAACCCTGCTGTCTATCTGGTTAAAATAAGGTGGTCATGATCTAGCCATGGTGGCTCACAGATATTTGAACTCTTAATTCCACTTATTATTCTATTTACAATGTGGTTTTCAGGGGACCCCAGGTGTTTTTTTGCTCAACCACCCATCCTATGAACATCTTCCTGCTACAAAAATCATTTAAACACTCCACAGGCCTCCCCACAACTGCGTTCTTCAAACCATACAAAGAGAAAAATAGGGAGTGCCAGAACCTACCGCTTCAGTCTATGGGAAAGGGCTAGATTTTATCTATCATCTTTGGGACCATTTACATTTCACAAGATCTGTAACACAACTATCGTTATCAGGTTGCAAATTAATTTATTTCATATAGTTTACCACAAACACTGTCTTTAGTATATACGTAGTCAAGACTGAAAGTCAAAGACTTAACCAAATGAAGGTCCTCAACAGCACTTCATTCAGCAGACATAATTTATTTGGGGTTTTCTTGGCTAAACTAAAATCAAAGCTGATAAAGAATGTCCCTTATGTTTGAGATCATCATCTGAAAGATATCAGTAAGGTGTGTAGATCAAGGCTGAACTGTAACTATTCCCTGCCAAAATATGTTTGATATTCCATTAGCGATTTTAAAGTCTTTTGGATAACTTAATCCAAGTGCTCAGAGATTTTCTTTATAGACTTTCCCACAAAATAATAGAAATGTATTTTTAAAATTCAAATGTTATTTTTAAACTATTAAAAATTTGAGTCTATTGTGACCTTTTGCTAAGGACTGGGCCATTTTTAGAGAAATATCATTCAGAGTCCAACCATCCTCATTCTGAAGAAATAAAGCTATTGCTCAGTCCACTACAATTAATTTCCAAGGAAAGCAAACACATTTCATTTATTTAAGAAATCACCACTGACTTCCTAAAAGATAGCCTTCTTTTCATATCTTACCATAGGTTAAAATAAGTTAGCTTCATTGTGAAAATAAATGAATTTCTAAAGTCATGCAAAAGGCAGAGTCATAAATAATACGGTGATAATATTTCACCCAGGGCCCACCAATAATAATAATATGGTAACATATTTTGGAAAGGAAACATTGACAAATTTGAAAAAGACATATTCAACAAAGAAAATGGAAAGAAATGCCATTTTGGTTCATTACTGTTCACCAAACACATATGAACACAACACAGTGAGATTTCATAATGCAAATGAAATTCTTCATAATCATTACCTGTGATTTCATCTCATACAGGGTGGCATCATCTGGGGTTAACTGCAGTGCTTCATCCCATTTTTGAATTGCCTCTCGATATCTGTGGTTAAGTTACATTAGTATCATATTTTTAGTAAGTCCTTGAGAGTACATGACCAAATTTTAAAATCAGATACTAAGGAATAATTGTATATCAAGAAATAGCTCTATTCAAGAACTGACACTAATAATACTGTTACAAAAGCAAGAAAAATTAAGAGATAAAGGGAAAGGACAGCAAAAGAGAAAAAGACAAATATAAGTAAAAGAGATCTTAGAAATCTTTCCCCAATTTTACTTTCTGGGCTGAGAAATCAGTACCAAAATTTCCCTTTTTCATCAACCTCAATGTCTGCAAATGTTGTCATACAAGTTAGAAGTACCACAAAGGACTTTTCTGAGGAATTTACAATCCAGTTGCAATCCTGGGCTCTACTGAAACAATCTAGCTGACACAGAACACTTTAAGAAGTTGCCTGTTGATTGTGTAAAGACTTCAGTTTTCGGGCACATCGATAGCTCAGTTGGTTGAATGTTCAACTCTTGATTTCGACTCAGATCATGATCTCAGGGTCGTGGGATTGAGCCCTGCATTAGTCTCTGCACTCAGCAGGGAGTCTGCTTGAGGATTCTCTCTCCCTCTGCCCCTCCACCCTCCGCTCCCCCCCTTGCACTTTCTCTAAAATAAATAAATCTTAAAAAAAAAAAAAGATTCTTCAGTTTTAATTTTCCTTGTCTGTAAATTCCATGAGCTCAGGAACTATAATATCTTTTCATCACTATTAATACATGGTAAGCTTATAAAAAATGGGTCAAATGAATGGAAAACAGTTTAGAGATGGTGATTTCCACTACCACCTTTCCACTGATGTCCTCCTTGTCAGGTTTTTCGTGTGAGCTCCAGAGCCATATGGTCAACTAACATCTCCACGAAGATACCTCAAACTCATTCTGCCTAAAACTGATCTTAGCACATCACATGCCAAATCTGCAGAAGCACTGCAGAACTTTCTTTTTTAAATAAAATTAAGGAATGACGAAGTCCTCCATGTTATCCCAAGCAGGCATTTTCACAGCATCCTTCACAAGTGGTTAACTCATGTATACCTGAATATCTCTAGAAAGAGAAAGTTCTATTTACCAGAATATTTTCCAGGATGATGAGCTGAAACTTTCTATTCTGTACCTTTCCCCCAGTGCTACTAATTCTGCTTTCTCAAGCTAAACAGAAAATATGTAATAGACTAGTTTTAATTCTTGGCTACACCAGAATGATCTAGGGAGATTCTGGAAGGGAAGAAATACACTACACACACACACACACACACACACACACACACACACACACACACACACACACACACACACACACACACACACACACACACACACACACACACACACACACACACACACACACACACACACACACACACACACACACACACAGCTGATCCTTGCCTCAGCTCAACTAAAACAGATATTCTCAGAGGAGGGCCCAGGCATCTATATTTTTTGAACCAGGAAATGCTAATAAACACCAAGGTTGTGAACCATTGATAGTATCTTTCAAAGCATATTAAGACATATCATGTGCAATCTTCTCTTGAATCACTCATCGTTACCTGTTTTCCAGACCCTTCATTTCCTCTCTATGTGTTCTTCTGCATAATTTCCTACTTGAATATGTGAAGATCCAAACCAAACACAACAACCAAAATGTGGGCCAATATGCACTGATCATTATTTAAACAGAGGACAGTGAAATAAAGAAATAAAGGCGACATTTGGGAGAAAATGGAAAGTTGAAGAACATAAAAAAGTACATTCTGTTTTCACCTGACTAGACAGTTCCTTGACTAGCAAGGAATACGAATGGGCAGTTCCATTTTCAGGGGTCTCATGTCATCTTGGCAAATGACAAACAGGCTATAGACACCTGAAAATAAGTCTACCACAGAGCCAACTCCATGGCTAGCAGCAGGGTGAGGGTGAACATGGTGGGAGTGTGCTTTACACATCCTGCCTGAGGCCATGATAGGCCATACTAGTTAGTGGCTATTGCTACTTTGTAGTAGCAGGCTATGTAGAGTTATACGCTTCAGATTCCCCCTGCAAAAGCTGACAGTCTTTGCTTCCAGGCAAACCAATCCAAAAATGCAGACATGGCTATCAGAACTCCTGCCTGGACCACAGTTAATATCTTCTTCCCTAACAGGGGCCCCTGCTGAGCACTGAAAAGTTACCTATTTGAACACTGTGCTTAATTCTGGGTGAAAGACTACTAGAATTTTAGGAATACCGTGTGACCATTATTCACTTTATTTTTATGATGTGCTACTACACCGCGGTGTTTCTCCCTGCTTCTGCCTGCATCAGAAATATTCTTTTGGGGGGAAGCCTAGGAGGCTCGGTGGCTCGGTCGGTTAAGCGTCAGCCTTCAGCTCAGGTCATGATCTCAGGGTCCTGGGATGGAGCCCTGCTCAGCGGGGAGTCTGCTTCTCCCTCTGCCACGTCCCCCCTGCTCCTGCTCTCTCCCTCTCTAAAATAAATAAATAAAATCTTTAAAAAAAAAGAAATATTCTTTTTAAAAAAATTTTAGGTAGTTAACATACAGTGCAATATTGGTTTCTGGAGTAGAAATCAGTGATTCATCACTTACATACAATACCCAGTGCTCATCGTAACAAGTGCCCTCCTTAATACCCATCACCCATTTCGTTTGCCCCCCACCTCCCTCAATTAACCCTGTTTGTTCTCTATCATTGAGTCTCTTATGGCTTGTTTCCCTCTCTCCTTTTTCTCTTTTCCCCCTTCCCATACATTCATGTTTTCTTTCTTAAATTCCACATAGGAGTGAGATCATATGGTATCTGTCTTTCTGTGACTGACTTATTTCACTTAGCATAATACATTCTAGCTCCGTCAATGTCGTTGCAAATGGCAAGATTTCATTCTGTTTGATGGCTGGGTAATATTCTATTGTGTGTGTGTGTGTGTGTGTATAAATATAAATAAAAATAAATAGAGAGAGAGAGAGAGAGAGATCACATCTTTATCCATTCATCAGTCGATGGACATTTGGGTTCTCTCCAGTTTGGCTATTGTTGATAATGCTGCTATAAACATGGGGGTGCATGTAGTCCTTAGAATCTGTATTTTTGCCACAAATTACACCTCTAAGAGCTTTGCCAATTGAAAATGATTTAGTTATCAAGGATTTTCCCAAACTCAAGCATCTATCTAGAGCCAGGGTCCCCAAAGTGGAAAGCAATAGTAGAAACATGCAGTCTCACCAGCTGCTGTCAGTGCTCTTCCTCCACCTCACTGCCCGGAGTGCTCCATATGTCTCTCTGCTTTCCACACATCTGGTCACTTCTGCACAGTGTCAGGCTATGCCCATTAGCGTGGCCCATACAGGAGTGAGTAGCTGGCACACAATTTTCCATACAAACTCTGTGCTTAGCAGGTGATAGACACGGGCCAGTTAAACCACTGTGTCCTGTTGCTGGCCCCTAGTTACCCTCATTGGGAATCTGAAACTCACAGTTATTTTTAGATAATTCATATGTCAATGTTAGCTAGAAACTGCCTAAAGCACTTCAAAGTAAGCCATTTAAGGTATCTTTTCAGGTACCATCAAAATTCTTATTTAATTCCCTCTATTAAAACACCATCAACTGGGGCACCTGGGTGACTCAGTCGGTTGAGCATCGGACTCTGGATTCTGGCTCAGGTCATGATCTCAGGGTCATGAGAACGAGCCCTACAGTCAGGGATTCTCTGTCTCCCTCTGCCCCTCCCCACCCTCCAACCCCCCACCCCCACCCCCTGGTCACAGAAAAGTAGCTGGAGATCACACCGTTTGGACCTGTGTGCTAACCCCTCAAAGGTGCCGTTCTTAGACTCCTTCCTTTCCCAGCCCCCATATAAAGTAGCTTCCTTTAAGCAAAACATAATTTTATTTTTTTTTTGAAGACTTTATTTATTTATTTGACAGAGAGACAGAGAAGGAACACAAGCAGGGGGAGGGGGAGTGGGAGAAGGAGAAGCAGGCTTCCCGCCGAGCAGGGAGCCCAATGTGGGACTCGGTCCCAGGACCCTGGGATCACGACCTGAGCCGAAGGCAGACGCCTAACGACTGAGCCACCCAGGCGCCCCTAAGCAAAACATAATTTTAAAAAAGAATGGTGGCAGAGAAAAGATGTAAGGACCTCACCTGGTACTCAAGTCAGCAAAGGAGAAGATAAAAAGGAACTTACAGAGAAGGAACGAGAAAGTCTGAACTTGACTGGTGGGACTCAAGGGTACAAAGACCACAGCTTGCGGATAAGAGAGCAAGGGAAGGAGGGGGAAGGCAGGATCTGCAGACCCCAGTAAGGGTCCCTTCCTTCTCCGACCCGCACGTGTACATCTATTACGGCAGCCTAAGATCGCAAATCCATGCTGCCAACTAAAACGCGTGGTTGGCTTACATGAAGTGTTTGATTTTTTTTAATACAAAATGTTCTTAAATCAGGTCTTCCTGGTATTCTATACCTAAGTAAATGACACTTGTTTTGATATAATTGTTCTGACATAAAAAATTATTTCCTGAATACACAAATAGAGAAGAATCAGAAAATATAGGAAAGTGCACACATACACACACATAGCCCCCACACAGAAATTAAAGACAACCATAGTTAATATAGTTAACACTTTACTGTATATTCTTTCAGTTTGTTTTAATGTGTATCACACATATGAAACATTTTTTGTCTTTAAATTATCAAATGCTTCTCTCTGTAGCATAATGCTCAGAGACTGATTACTACTGTTTCAATACAAAATTCATTCAAATGAATCCTCTACTGTTAAGATATTATACTTAAAAGCTGCTAAGAGAGTAAATCTTAAATATTCCCACCATACAAAAAAAGCAATTATGTGAGGTGATGGATATGTCAACTAACCTTTTACTGTGGTAATCATTCTGCAATATATATCTTTATCAAATCATCACATTCTATACCTTAAACTTACATAATGTTATGCATCAGTTATATCTCAACAAAACTGGAAAAAATTACCCTCTGGCCATTGCAATTATCTTTTTGGAAGGTAGTGGGCTATGAATAATTGTTGAAGAAGAAAAACTATATTTTGGAGGTCAAATATACACATATTATACTTGATATAAAACTGACTAGAGGGGCACCTGGGTGGCTCAGTCGTTAAGCGTCTGCCTTCGGCTCAGGTCGCGATCCCAGGGTCCTGGGATCGAGCCCCGCATTGGGCTCCCTGCTCGGCAGGAAGCCTGCTTCTCCCTCTCCCACTCCCCCTGCTTGTGTTCCCTCTCTCACTGTGTCTCTCTCTGTCAAATAAGTAAAATCTTTAAAAAAAAAAAAAAAAAACTGACTGGAAATGAGATCACTTTAGAAGGAAGGATGGTATAACTTAAGATATCATTCTCATTAATTTCCTTTAAGAAAAAAGCCAATGAGGAAAGAAAGAAATATTATACTTACTTGTCTACGCTCCTCCCCTTCAGATTTTCTATTAATATGACCTGCTGGGTCGCCTAGGTGGCTCAGGGGGTTAAGCATCTGACCTTTAAAACCCATCTGTTATTTGGTAACAATATACTCAAAAAAAAAAAAAATGTGTTTTGTTTTTTTTTTAGACAAAGAGAGCATGCTCACTGGGGGAGGTGGTGGTGGAGGCGGGAGGATGAGACAGAGAATCTTAAGCAGAATCTGTGCTGCCTCACATTGGGCTCAATCTCAACCCTGAGATCATGACCTGAGCTGAAACCAAGAGTCAGACACTTAACCAACTACCCCACCCAAGTGCCCCAAAATATGTACAATGAAAAGTAAATCTTGGGCGCCTGGGTGGCTCAGTCATTAAGCGTCTGCCTTCGGCTCAGGTCATGATCCCAGGGTCCTGGGATCGAGCCCGGCATCAGGCTCCCTGCTCAGCAGGAGGCCTGCTTCTCCCTCTCCCACTCCCCCTGCTTGTGTTCCCTCTCTCGCTCTCTCTCTCTCTGTCAAATAAATAAATAAAATCTTTAAAAAAAAAAAAAAGTAAATCTTGCCTTCACTCCTGTCCTCTGGCCTATTAGATCACTTTCCCACGGGCAACCAGTTACCAGTTCCTTGATATCCTGTCAAAGATAATCTTTAGATTTATAAGCATGTGGACCTATGTATCTTTTAAAACATCATTAATGGTAACATTCTAAACATATACACCATTCTCTCCCTCGCCCTTTTTACTTAATATATCTTGGAGATCATTTTGTATTATTATGTATAGAACTGCCTTAAAAAACAAAATGGCTGTATAGTAGATCTCTTACTATCCAGATTCTTACTTTCTAAAACCGGGAACCAGAAAGATTTAGATTTTACACAGCTTTAGAGTAAACTTTAATTACTTGTCCTGATTATTTAAATTTTCGATAAAAAGAAAAGTTGCATACATTAAAACACTACTAAACTCAAAAGCTTTATTCCAGATATAGTTGATTCTCATTCCCATAGTTATGTTCTATAAAGTCACTGTAAAGACTGAATTAGCAAATACTGAATCATTGCTCGTAGGGAAAATACAGGGTTAAGTTCCTGCAAACCCCTGGTCCTATTTTTATCAACTGATTAACATATAGCCTTGTTTTATGTGTTTCTGTTTAAAGATTATCTTATTTAATAAATACTGCTGATTCATTAACATTGAACTCACGGGCAACAGCACTGTAACTCATGCCTGGACAAAGCTTACTGAACACACACATATTTTCTCTGTAAAATCTGTAATCACAGCCTTCTTGTCCTTAGGAACACGAGACAGCACTTCTGAACTATATTTGAGGGCCATTTTAAACAGCAAAACCACTGAAAAAAGGCACATAAGTGTGGGAAATATAACTTAGACCACAAAAGGACACTTGTTTACAGTATAAGAGCTGAAACAAGGAGGCACGGTTTCACCTTGTGTGACTCACCTAGGAACATACACAGCAGGCACTCAAATTTTTCTCAGCTCTGTGCATGTCCACTAATGATTGTGAAAGCACCATGAGTATTGATTTGGAGGTTACCAATATACTTCAGTGAATGGGTAAACTCATAATTGCAGAATCCAGGGGCACCTGGGTGGCTCAGCCGGTTCAGTGTCTGCCTTCAGCTCAGGTCGTGATCCCAGGGTCCTGGAATCAAGCCCCACATCAGGCTCCCGGCTCAACAGGGACTTTGCTTCTCCCTCTCCCCCTGGCTCTCCCCGTCTCTTCCCCTGCTCATGCTCTCTCTCTCCTGCTCGCTCTCTCAAATAAAATCTTTTTTTAAAAAAAATAAATAAATGCAGAATCCATGAAAGACGGTTGACCGTATTTAAGAAGAAATGTTATAGCATTTTTTCTATGTCAAATAAAATGTAACTAGCCACAAATGAGTATCACTTTCCACTAATATCATGACAGATTTCTATTTGATTTCTATCACACAATTTTACATCCTTATATGGAAATATCAAGACAAATTTAAATGCTATTTCTATCCCACGCTGGGTATAGAGATTACTTAAATTAAAAAAAAAAAGTTTCCTAAAAGCTTTTTTTTTTTTTTTTGTTAAAGTAGGCCCACGCCCAATATGGGGCTTGAACTTAGGACCCTGAGATTAAGAGCTGTGTGCTCTACCAACTGAGCCAGCCAGGCGCCTCCTCTAAAAGCTATTTCTATACAGCTACATTTTTAGCAAATCCCTAGCTAATATTAACATTCATAATTTTATTTCCTCATTAAAAACTATGTCATCAATAACTTTAAAGTTTTCACCTTATTTTATATATTTCTAATAATATTTACAATAATTGTGCCCAGAAATGCTTCATGATAGAAATAACTTTTCTGGCTCAGTTTATATTTTCTTATTGGAAGCGGCTTTCCTTTGTTCAGAATATAATATTTGAAATTAAAAGTTTAGTTTACTTCTTTGATTTTGTAAGAGCTTTCACACAGACATTACAATGAGATTGAAAGTAGTTTTAGATAGTTGATTTAGATAGATTATATTTAGATAGATTATATTTCTGTGAAAGCTGTGTGACTTCCAATTGTATGGTAAATCAGGGTCCAACTTTTAGACAATGATCAATTTTCTGAATTAAACAAAAAAAAATGGGTAAGTTAAAAATTTTAAGTTCTCTGTCTAGCATCTGGAGTAGCATTCCAAAGAAAGCAAGGACAAAATAATGTGTAAGTCATACAACGAACATTCATCATAAGGAACCTAATTTCCGTAAATTAAGATAAGCTCAGAAAGAAAAAGAACGAAAAGGCAATAAAAGAGAAAAAACACACTTCCTTATCACTGCATATTTTCTCAAAACATACATATTTAGGGGAAGGGGAAGTGGATTGGGAAGAAGTGCTGAGATGCTGCTCTGACCAGAGTCCCTGTGTGAGTCTATCAGGCAAGAGACAAGATAGAAGTAGACTTTCAAAAAATAAATCCTAAACTGCTCCAAGTTTTAGTCACGATCACTTATTGAAATTATGTGGACACAGGATTAGGTTAAGTCAAAAAGTCCACTTTCAGTAATCACTTAAACTTCAACTATTCAGTTACACAAAAGAACAAACATATCTTAAAAGTGTCTAATTTATTACAGAAAAGAACAAACAACTTAGGGTGGATCAATTACCTCCGGAAACAGTAGGAAGGAGCTCTGAAATTACATCAAGGTGGACACACACTGAATAAAGGTCATTTTCCAAAGCAAATTAAAACAATGATGCCAACTCCTACCTAGTGCAGGATGTTTCTTAGTTGTTATTGTATTGAAAGCAATTGCTCTCTCCTCCTTACCACACTAGACAACCTGTTTTCTAAAACAAGTAAAAAGTCACAATTTTAATCTCCCAATTTCTACTTCAGATATAGAGATCATTTAAAATTATTTTACCATCTATATTATTCACTCATGGAGCATACACACAAATGTCACAAAATAAAATTCACTAGACATTAATTCCAGTATCACAGAATAACTTGAATCAAATTAAAACATGTAAATAAATGGGCAGGACTATAGCAAGTGAGCTTATCTTATTTTAATGACAAATATATGACAAAATCACAAATTATGCAAAAGGCAAAATAACAAATAGGACTCCCTTCCCTAGCTAAACCCCATCAACTTGCCTTCTTGCTTTGTCAGAGAGGCTCACTCTGACCCCCCTGCCTAAATCATTCTTGTGGATATTGGCTCATGATACCCAGTTATTTTTCTTTATAGAATTTGAAACTTTACATTTGTTTCTCTGTTTAAAACAGAAGCTCTGTGCACACCACGGTACACGCAGCTGTAGGCACCTAACATGATAGGACCTAACACATACCAATAATGTCTGAAGGAATAAGGTAGACACAGGAGCGGTAAACAGTCTTTGTGGGATAAACGAGGACACTATGGCCCTGGCCACGAAATAGCTGCCACTGCCTAAGCCACAGTTTTAAATACCACAGTTACAAATGTAGTCTTAAGAGTCCTAATGCGTTTCAGCATATTTGGACAATCTAGCAATAAAAATAAAGAATGCTTTTGTCCTAAGAAAGATACAGTATCTGAAAAAAGAGAATCCTAATAATCACTGAAGACTTTCTAGTGCATAAGCTAAATATAAAAATCCCAAAGTATTAACAAATTAAATCCAGCAACTTGTTAAAAAGTATAAAGTCCACATGACCATGTAGGATACATCTCAGAAAAGCATTAGAAAAACTCGTATGTAACAGATAACGGAGGGGGGGAGAAAAGTACATGACACTCAATACGTAACACCCATTCCATTTCGACTCTTTATAGCTATTCCCTATAATGTTCTTAACAAAAAGTATGTACAGCCCAGAAATTTGGTCTCCTGGTGTGATTATCCACTAAGCTTTAATGATACTGTATCTAAAAGCAGTAACTATGTCATCTAAAAAGAAAGCGGTTGTACCTCTTCAGGCAAATCATGGGTGGCTTCCAGCCTATCTCTAAATATTTCCGAATGTTATTTCAGAGACAACATGAAAAACTTTGGAAATCTGCTATGTTCTACTTTCTGAAAAATTAAGTTATTCCTTCATAATAATCCTCCTACTCATAATATTCTAAGAAATGGAGTAGCAGTAAATTCTATAGGACTTAAAACTAGTGAATCTATTTCTTCCAGTATTAGCTTATCAGTCCAATCTTTTTTCTACTACCCCCCACCCACAACTCTGCTCCACTCAGCTGCGTATGTGCCCAATCCCCACGCACATATCATTTCTTCCTTTGTTCATGGGGGTCCCCCAGTGCACAAACATATGAGTATCTAGGATTTCCTTCCTCCCCCTCTTCACTATTCAAAGGCTCTCTCTCCTCTAAGACCAAGTTAAAATTCCGTTCTTCATGAAGACCATATGAGTACCACTTACCTGACCACATAGTATCACTTGTGTTCCTAAAGTACTTTATGTTTTACAAAGTACTTTCAATACCCATCACTTAATAAACAGTTATTCTCACAAAAAGTCCACTCACTTAGTGCTCATAAAAGTCCTCCAAGATTGGCATTACTTGTTCTCATTTTACTGAAGAGGAAACAAAGGTAGAGAGCAGCTATGGGACCAGTCCACAGGCACATGGTATTAATCCTGTGAAAACCAAGAAGCTAGTTCTTACAGTTACAAGACTAATGCTTTTCCAACTACCCCAATGCTGTCTTCCACTTCATTTTTCTTTAATTTTCCATGTATTTGTATCTTCTCTTCACTAATGAGTTCAGGGACCAAAGGTAGATTCACCTGTACTCTCTACAACACCCAGAACATGGCCAGGCACACAGAAGGTGCTAATATCCCA
This sequence comes from Zalophus californianus, assembly GCF_009762305.2. Taxonomy (NCBI): domain Eukaryota; kingdom Metazoa; phylum Chordata; class Mammalia; order Carnivora; family Otariidae; genus Zalophus; species Zalophus californianus. The sequence goes on along the minus strand of NC_045599.1, from coordinate 122,111,134 downwards.
GATTCTATCTACCTCATTTGTCTTATCTTCTCCAAGAGAAGTCTTGGAAAGCAGCAAAGAAAAGCATGAAAGACATGACAAGTGGGGACAAAAACTAGCATGCTGAAAATACATTTTTTTTAAAAAAAGGAAAGAAATGAAAACAAATTTTACCCTAAAACAAAAGTAGCAAATACCTTAATTCTTACTTTGTTCCAGCTTACCATTCCAGGTATAGAAATTACAAGAAATCCCAAGACTAGGAGAATGGGAATATGGGTAGAAAGAACCAAGAGATTAAAATTCTAGGTAGAGCAGAAGAACTTTAAGACCCTGGGATGTGTGAGGTTTCAGGAGTCTATGGCTTTAGAGAAAGGGGCTGGTCCAGAGACCAAGGTCAATCCAGTAAAGCACCACATAATGAGTATTTCAGGCTCTGTGGACCAGTCTCCGTCACAACTGCTCAACTCTGCTGTTGCACAAAAATCAGCCACAAATAATACATAAACAAATGTGCACGTTTGCGTCCAATAAAACTTTATAAAAACTGGCTGTGGTTTGCCAACCCCTGCATTACTTGGTCCAACCACTTAAAATTTGTCATATTTGTCAAATGTCCTTTTCACTTTCAGTCCTATTTTCTGCCTAACTCAACCAGGAACTGTTACCACCCCATGGCAAGCATTATATCAATTTACAGAGCGGTTCTGGTTGTCATTATGACTTAGAGGCACTAGTGACAAGGGTTTGGGGATGCTAACAACCAGCAAGACAAGGGGCAATCCTGATCAACAAAGACCTGTCCTGTCCAAAATGCTAACAGCGTTATTCCTGAGAAACAGGGCAGCCTCCCCCATCCCCACCTTCCCACCCCTCAAGTTGCTTACATTATCACAAAATACAAAATGAGAAGTTCAGATAACACTGATCACTACTAGTTGTTTTTTTTTTCATTAGGGAGCATGCATACACAGATACCCACACGAACATATACATGTACAAACACAGGCACACAGATTTGAGGGCAAAAAAAAAAAAAAAAAAAAGTCCACTCAACCCCCACAATGGTGCTGCTTTTATTTTGAAGGCTTTGCTAAGTGAAATGTGCTTTATGCCCACAGGACATGCGAAGGTTTAAAGGAACAAGTGAGCGGGTTTTCCACCAAAGCAGCAACTGATGGGCATTTACTTCACTACCATAAGCTTACTGAATTCCCTTCCCGCCCTCATTTTTCATGTCTCCCTGATAAACTTCTCCTGGCCTACAAAGGGTGGCACCACCCAGTTCCTCCATTTTTGCATCACAGGAAACTTGGCACCCAATAAATCGATGGTCTCTCATAACTTCTCCAGCATATCTCTTAATTCAACTTCGGTTTGGAACAAACTGAACAGACACAGCCCTACTGCAGCTGGTGGATAGGAAGCATTACAAGATAAAAACTCGGTTTAAAGTCACTGTGGTTAATAAGTGACCAAAGTCTGATTCAGCCAGTTTAAAGACAACCTTAACCGTGTGCTGGTAAGCTAGTGCAAAGAGAATGGGCACAGCGATCACACGGGGCAGCATGAGGTAAGCCCTACACCGAGGTCAAGAACAGCTGGTGATCAAGCCAAGCAAGTGAGCACACTCATTTATCGAACAGCAATGCCAAAGTGTTTAACTACTTGGTTCCCAATTAGACTTCTAATTTACTACCACTTCAAGCTTAATGAGCTCTATAGTTGTCAGCTTGTTCATTTGATATTTATTAAGCATCATCTCTGGGCCAGGTAGTATTCTAGGTACTGAGGATGCAGCATTCAACAAGATATAAAATGGCCCTACTATTTTTCTAGATCTTCCATTCAAGAATGTTTGCATGCAGGAAGAAGGCAGAGAAAGAAAACAAACCTAAGTTAAAATATGATGAGTGATTAAAAAAAAAGTGGAGGGATGTGAAAGGGAGTAACCCGATGGCTACTCCGAATGTGTGGTAAGAAAAGATCTCTCTAGAAAGGCATTTGAGCTGTGATCTGACTGACAAAAAAGTGGTCAGCTAACTGAAGATCTGGAGAAAGTTCATTCTGGACAAAGGGAAGCGCCCAAGGCAAGGGAGGGCCAAACACCTGACTGTTCGAGGAAAGCAAAGACAACCAGCGTGGCTTTAGTAGGAGGAGGGAAGGGAATGAGAGGTGCAAGGGGCGGATTGAGGCCACAGTATGAGTGTGACTTTAATTGCATGTGTGAGGTGGAATCTGTAGAGATCTGATGCAACACAGAGACATGATTTATATTTTGAAAAGATCAGTCAGGCCCAGGGAGGAGAATGGTCTGTAGAGGGGTAAGAAGGAGCACAGGGAAGCTGTTAGGAGACCACCTGAATGATCCAGGTAAGAGATGAGAGTAGATTAGATTAGCATGACAGCAATGGGAACAGAGAGGATAAAAAAGATTTAGTTTCAAAAATAAAGCCAACTTAACCTGGATATGAAGAGAGAGAGAAAAAAAGAAAAGAAAAAAGAAAAGAAGAAAAGAAAAGAAAAGAAAAGAAAAAAGAAAAGAAAAGAGAAAAGAAAAAAGAAAGAAAGAAAAGAAAAAAGAGAAAAGAAAAAAGAAAGAAAGAAAGAAAAGAAAAGAGAAAGAAAGAAAGAAAGAAAGAAAGAAAGAAAGAAAGAAAGAAAGAAAGAAAGAAAGAAAGAAAAGAAAGAAAAGAAAGAAAAGAAAGAAAAGAAAGAAAAGAAAGAAAGAATCCAGGATGACATCTTAGCTCAGGTTCCCTGGGAAACAGAGCTTGAGGCCGAAGCTTACTCTTTGTGGGGAGCAGGATCCCAGGGAAGGAAGAGTGAGGGGAAAAAAGAGAAGGCAGGAAAGAGGGAGAATAAATACAAGGCATCTGCTAAGCTGGCAACAGCTTCAAAACCAAACAGATGGCTGCTAATCTTGTAGAACTTCTTCAGAAGACTGTACAAAACCTGTGTGTCTTGGAAACTGTCCAGTGAGAGGAAGAAGGGAAAAGAATTTCTCTGCCGGCTGCCGTCCTTACCCTGTCTCCCACCAAATTCTACCCCACAAGGTTTTAACCCTTCACACTTCTCAGCGTTGTGACCCACTTGCTCCAGAGCACCTACGGGTCTAATCTGGCCAGTGTCAAGCTGTGACCCATCACTGGATCGTCAGGTAGCTCCATGAATGTGGGCTGTTTGGGCTATGACCAGCAGCAGCTGCCAAGGCTTTATGACCGTGAGAACAGCAGGTGGGGCGGGCAGTCAGGGGTGCCCGGGGCTGACTAGCTCTGTACTGGCACAGAACCCCATGGAGCTGCCTCCTAGCTTTCAGGCTTAAGTAACTGGGTAAATGGTGATGCCTTTTACTGACATGGGGAAGACTAAAATGTACCAGATGTTTGCAAGACAAATCAAGAGTTCTCCTTAGTACATGTTCAGTCTGAGATACGAATTAGACATCCAAGTGGGTATAAAGTAAACTCTGGAGATTTAAGAGTCTGGAATTCAGGTGGGAAGACAGCACTCCAGGCATATTCGGTAGTCATCAAGATAGAGAGGGTACTGAAAGGAGACTATATAAGTTTAAGAAGGGGAAAAAAGGATATAGAAAAGACAAGAAGTACTTCCTAAATACTGTGGCCCACCAATATTTAGAAAATGAACACAAGAGGAGGAAGCCAAGAAGATTAAGAAGTGGACAGTGGGACAAAAGAGAAAACGTGAGTGTGGTGCTATAGATGCGACAGCGGTCAGCTATGCTGAATGATGACAGGTGCTGTGAATGGGAACTGGGACGTGGTGAACAGAGGTCATAAAACCTTCACAAGAGTGGCTGCGGGGGGCCAGTGGGAATAGAAACCTGACTGGAATAGACCCAGAGGATGATTCATCAAGAAATGAAGTTTGTGGTGAAAGGGGAGTGAAGAAATGGTAGGGCATGTGCAGGCAAGGGAAGCTTTTTAAATGGTTGTTATCAAGGTATTATTCGTACACCAGTGAGAAGAAACCAAAAGAGAGGGAGGAACAGACGCCAGGCCATCTAAATGAAGATCACGGTCATTAAACAGATGCATGCTGATGTCAACAGGCTGTGTGCCACACAGCCAGACTGCCTTCACGTTCACTTTGATACGTATACTTTTCTAGACAAGAGATAAGATTCATGGTACATTCTAATTATATTTCTGCTTCACACACATACACTAATTCCCACAGAGGAAAGTCAGACAACTTAGCTACATAATCAAACACCACCCTCTAGCGGTGGAAACCTTGAAAGCCAACGTATCAAAGCTGGGACTCACACCCCATGGGACTCCTGAGGGGTATATCCCAGATTCTAGAAAGAGGTGTCCGCACAAAATAACTTATGAAAAATCTTAACACTACATGAAATGTGCCAATCACATATAAAATCCTAAAATACAATATCTGAAGTACATTTATTGAATGTTTCCGAGGTGCTAGGTGACATGTTAAGCTCTTTCACATGGACTTGCCTTTTAATCCCCCAATTGTCTATGAGAAAAGTCTTACCATTTTACACATGAGGAAATTGACACTTAATAATCTGCCAAAGGTTTTACAGACAGACATGATAAAGCTAGGATCTGAACAGAGGTAAAATGACTTCCACATCCACACTCTTATTCACTATATTCACAATACTGTCCCTGTGCATCAAAATTACTTAGTGTTTTAGATAGAAGAGAACACCAGTTTTTGGTTACAAAGAATCATAAATACTCTAAGTTAGAACTTCAGATCATAAAAACCATTCAATTGCAAACAAAAGTTTCCTAAGAGTAGTTAAGTTACCAATGAAGTAAGCTGACAGCAGGAGACTATAATGCCAAAAACTTGTGCTGCCTTTTGAGGAAGAATGACATTAACACACTTGGATTGCGCTACATTTCATGTGTTCAGATCACACTCTAAGTGCTAAATAAAACTAAATGAGAAAATATTAAGTGCAAAAAAGACAGAAAGAGGAAAGAAAGCAAAGGAAGGAAGGAGGGAGAGAGGGAAGGAAGGAAGAAAATCACAAGGAGGCAAAAGCTCGTATCCTAGGAAGTGCGAGCAGTTCCCTCTTCTTCCTCAACCTTCCTCCCTTCCTCCCTCTCTAGCAATTCCTCCAGAGACATCCCTGCTCCTCTACCATTCTGATGATCAGTACTCATTCCAAGTTCAAAGCTGTTCCATATTTTGATGCACTTATCCTTACCATCATTTTACAAAAGAGAAAAAAAGACCTAAAAAAGGTGACATGATTTTATACAACCTCTGAGAGGCTAACTTGAGGAGGTGAGATTCTGACTTGAGAACTGGGAATATGTGCAACTGCAAAATTCCCCCTCCCCATTTCCAGACTGGGGACTTCTGCCACTGCTCCCAGAGCACAGGAAATAATTTAAAAAGCTAACACAGTGACCCTGAGCCACGACCCAAGCTGAAATCAAGAGTCAGATGCTAAACCCACCGAGCTGCCTAGGCACTCCCCCCTTTTTTTTAAAATCAAATTTAGTGGAGTATAATCTAGATGCCAAAACATGTACCCATTTTAAGCATACCCTTCAATGAGTTTTTACAAATGTATACACCCATGTAAATACCACAAGCATTCATAATAAAGAACATTTTTATTAACCCAAAATGTTCCCTAGGCCCTTTTGCAGTCAACCCACCCCAATTTCTGGCTCCGGACAAACACTATAGATTAGAGTTCCATTTAGGGATTTACATAGATGGAATCAGACAGTATGCCCTCTTTGACTTCTTTCTCTGAACATAATGATTTTTTGATGCATTCACCACTCAATAGGATTGTCACTATAGATTAGATTTGTCTTTAGAGAGATTTACACAGAGGAAACAGATAATAGACACTCTGATTTCTTTCTCTGAGCATAATTATTTCTGGATGCATCAATCATTCCTTTTCATTGCTCCGTAGGATACTACTGGACAGATACACCACAATTGATTTATCCATTATTCACCTGTTGATGGACATTTTGATTGTTTCCACTTCATGGCCACTGTGAATAAAACTACTAGGAACATTGTTATGTAAGTCTTTGAGTGAATATATGTTTTCCTTTCTCCTGAATAAATATCTTGGAGGGAACAGATTGCCGGATTGTATGGTAAACTGTACGTTTAACTTTACATTTTCATGAAGAATGGCTTGAAAGTTTGAGTTGCTCCACATCCTCGCTTGATTTTGTCAGTCTTCTCAATTTTAGCACTCCAGCGGTTATGTAGTAGTATGCTGTGGTTTTAATCTGGAGTTTTCTGGTGACTAATCATGCTGAGCAGCTTTTCCTGTGCTTACTGGCCATTCATGTATCTTCTTTTGTAAAGCTTCAGGTCAAACTCTGCAACCATTTTTTAATTGGCTAGTGTCTTGCCACTGAGTTGTGCCTTATGTAGTCTAGGAAAATGTCCTATGTCAGATATATGCATTATAAATATTTTCTCCCAGTCTGTGGCCTGAATTTTCATTTTCTTAATTATGCCTTTTGATAACCAGATGTTTTAACTTTGATCAACTAGCACATAAATGTGAGTCATTTCTGTACCTTATATTCTTTTCTGATCTGTAGATGTCCATTCTCACAATGATACTATTAAGGCACCGCATTCAAGAATGCGCTGATGCAATAAAGTAGTGTAAGTTCTCTACATATTTTTTGGTCCATAAAATTGTTGTGGCCAGTCTAGATTCTTTGCATTTCCATATGAATTTTAGGATAAACTTGTCAATTACTACAAATCAAGCCTGCTGGGATTTTGATCAGAATTTCATTACGTTTACAGCTTCATTTGAGGGTCTGATAGGTGCCACAAATTGTTCTAATTTGGGGGCACTACCTCCGACTGGATGCTCAGAGAGGGGCTCATGGAGATGACCACATGAGAGCAGAGGTAAGGACAAGAAGAGAAACATCAGAAAACAGAAGATAAGAGCTTCTCAGACAGAGCATCATAGGACAAAGTGTATAAAAACTGTGTTCAAAAACACAAGGAAGGCCAGTGTGGCTAAAATGTAGTGATAATGAGAATGCTTAAAGATGAAGTTGATTCAGAAGACAGGCACTGAGGTTTTGAAGTGTTTCTTTTTTTTAATTTAGTTTCACTATTCCTCCTTATATTATTTTTTATTCCTCATGTTACTTAAGTTTAATATTATCTTAGGTCTTTTTAAACTATTATTTCTATTTAGTTTTGGCACAGAGTCACCAAATTGTTCAATCCCACTAGATTCCTTTTATTCTGTTATCTTCTAAAGCTGTGTATATATTACTCCAAAACAAATGCTAACCAGCAAAAAAAACTCAATCATTTCACAGTGTTCTTCATTCAAAATAAAGCATCCAACCCAGCTGACTTTGGTGAAATGACTCATGTTTTGACATGCAGGCAGAAGACAAGAGTTATTTTGTTTATCTACAGAGTTGCTATCTCCCTTGTACCACAGGAAATTCAGAGGGACTCCCATGGCAATAACTGAATAGCTTTTCCCTCCTGCTCACTAGTGTGGTCTAGAGAAAAGGGCAAAAACAAAGTTAATGAACTCTTAACAGGCATTTACAGGAATTTCTAAAGAAGTTTTATCGATGTTCTAAAAACGATTTCCTAAATGTGGAAAATTTATAGTGGGTTTTCTTCTGAGACAGAACGGTCAATCTTGCAAAGTTCTACAGAAGAAAACTTTTTATGCCTAAAATACCATAAATAGAATTCAGAATATAATGTAACATGTTAATTGTCCTTGATTGTTATTTATTTTCCATCATTCATTTTCAATTTGAGGTGCTAATATATTATAGTTTAGGCACCATTTGATGTTTTATATTAAAATACATTAATAAAAGATTACTCCAAGAATCAAAAATATAAACAGATCTAGAAACTAAAATGTTGTTTCTTCAACTTTGACTCATTCATGACAAAAATGACTAACAAGGAATCTTATACCCACCCTGACCAATTTTAATTAGGGAAGAAGAAAAAAAGAACAAAGAGAAAAAAACTGCTTTTTGTTCAGTACTATTTTTAATTTCTCAAATTTCTCATTACCACATGGAAGATACCAGTCAAAGGCACACAGGCCTGATTTTAGATCTTTACATGATCTGAAGAGTATTGTCCTAAACACTGACCTATTCAGATACTACTCCTGCTGACCATACATATATCTTCTCAAAATCACATCCTCAGTGCAAATAAAACAACACTCCTTGTGTTGATTAGTGTAATTCTCTTAGTATATTTCCTTCACCAAGGATAAAAAAATATTATTTTTTAAATACTTTATTTATTTGAAAGATACAGTATATTTCCTTCACCAAGGATAAAAAAATATTTTTAAAAATATATTATTTATTTATTTGAGAGATACAGAGAGAGAGCATGAGTGGAGAGAGGAAGAAGCAGACTCCCTGCTGAGCAGGGAGCCTGATGCGGGACTTGATCCCAAGACCCTAAGATCATGACCTGAGCCGAAGGCAGACACTTAAGTGACTGAGCCACTCAGGCACCCCAATGTTTCAAGATTTTTATTAAAATATGACTTTCAGCAGATACTAAACACAGCAGACTGACACAGGCATAATGTCTTTCAAATGGCTGCATTGATGACAACCTGATGTTATTCCTCTCCTAATATGATACATAGAGTGTACAAACCTGACTATTAAGTACTCTTGCCAAAAAGTCAATCAGAATCTAAATCAAATCTCCACACCTCAGTTTATAAGAAACACATGAGATAGAGGAACAAATTAAATGACATCCATAAGGGAACAATCAAAAAGAAAACTCGTCTAGACTCTTCAAAAAGGTCAGTATCATGAAGGAGAAAGCAGGGGACCTAAGTAGACACTAAAGAGATATAACAAAAATATGGAATGTATGAACTCTGATTGGATCCTGGTTTAAAAAAAAAAAACAAACTGTAAAAGACATTTCAATGAAAATTAGAAAAATCTAAATAGGGACTGCATATTAGTTTACAGAATTGTTAATGTTCAGATTTAATAGTTATGGTCTTTATTAAGAGAATATCCTTATTCTTTTTTTTTTAAGCAGGCTCCATGCCCAACCTGGGGCTCGAACTCACGACCTAGAGATCAGAAGCTACACGCTTCACTGACTGAGCTAGCCAGGTGCCCCAAAATACCCTTATTCTCTCATGCTAAATTAGGAGAGAGGTATCATTATGTCTACAACTTACTTTCAAACAGATCACAAAAAAAAAAAATTTTAAGTTTATAATTACATGTCAGTGTATGTATATGTATGTATAGAAATAGATAGAAAAAACAATTACTGGAATTTTTTATCTAGCTAGCAGGAACATAGGGATTGAACTATTATTTCAACTCTAATATAGATTTGAAATTTTTAAAAGTATAAATGTCCTTCTCCACCTCTAGGTTATAAAGATACCCTTCCATATTTTCTTTCATTAACTGTGTAGTTTTACATTTCACACTGAGATTTTTTTTAGCTCTCTAGAGTACATCTTTCTATGTGGTATTAGATACAGATCATTTTCTTTTCCTCTGGAGAATTCCAGCTTTCTGTATAGAATCTACTAACCAATGGGTCCAGTCCCCACTGATTTGTGAAAGAATGATTTTTGGTCCCACTGAAAGACCTAATCAGAGACAGGGGAAAAGGAACAAGAAAGTAGGGGGAAGAAAAAAAAAAAGGAAAACAGAAATGGGTAAAGGGAGGGACGCCTGCGTGGCTCAGTCGTTAAGCGTCTGCCTTCGGCTCGGGTCGTGATCCCGGGGTCCTGGGATCGAGCCCCGCATCGGGCTCCCTGCTTCCACGGGAAGCCTGCTTCTCCCTCTGCCTGCCACTCCCCCTACTTGGGCTTGCTCTCTCTCTCTCTCTTATTTAGAGATAAAATCTCTAAAAAAAAAAAAAAAAAGCACATGTCCTCAAAGCCCTTCAGGAAACACCTAATTTGTCTGGTATACAATAACACAAGGAGGAAGTTTCCGGAAATTAAACTATCTCCCACCAACCAAGAACTTGGATTATATTTTACTTACATTTACTCTTCTTCAGACAGAACAAAAATGATGGCAAAGCAGACACTCCAAGAATCTTAGAGACTCTTCTACAAACTTTCAGACTTCGTGGGACTATTTAAAGGTGTCTTTAAAACTTATTTATTTGATTAATTTAGCACCTAGATCAGATTTTTAAAACATGAATTTATAGAATTCACAACTCTTCATCTCATTACTGACAGAAATGTAAACTGTTCTCTATAAGAAAACTCTAAAAACATACCTTTTATTTTCAGCCAAACTGGCTCCTTCATCCTTCAGCTGCTTACTTTTCTCAGCACAGCCCTCAAAGAGAATTTCTTTCCTACGTTTAATGGCATGAAGCCAGTTCCCTTCTTCATTCTCAACTACATCCTTCTCATCGGCAGCTTCAGCTTCAAACTGCTGGGAAGTGACCTTTGAGACCTTCTCGCCAATTTTCCTCTTCCATCCAAAGGAAGCCATTCTGGGAAATTACAAAGAAACAGCTTTAAAATTCAAAGTTGGCCTTTTATATAAGTTCCCCAAATAACAGTGAAGAAGGGATAACAGAATCAGACTGTCACCACTTTTTAAACTCCTAATTAAATAGTGGATCAAAGCAATAACCAACAAAGGGGGCTCACATCATAAAGAAAGGACAGTAAATATCTCCTGGTGGAAGGGCCATTCCACCTATGAAGTACCTATGAAGGTCAAAAACTTTTGACCTATATGAAGTCAAAAATTAATCCTGAATCAGATCAAGCCTACCAAACTCTACAGTTTATAAGACCTGTGATATAGATGAGCACGCTAGATAACATGTCAGAGATGAAGACAGCAAATAACAAAAACTAAAGAAAAGTAAAACTGGTTTCTTCAAGAAATAACCTTCCAGGGGAAAAAAGAGAGAAAGATGGAGATAAAAAGAGACCTCAGAGACATACTAACCAAATATAACATACGCATCGTGTTTAGCTCTGGATTCAAACACGCCAATGGGGAGGAAATATTTATGAAATATTAGGGAAAATCAGAACTCTGATATTTAATGATATCGAGGAATTATCACTATTGTTTAAGGTATGATAATACTATTGTAATTATGTTTATTAAAAGAATGCTTATCTTTTAGGAATATATAATAAAATATTTCATATGAGATTAAATGATATCTAGAAATTGTTTCAAAGTGATCACCAGGGGTGGGGGGGCAACAGAGGCGAAATATAGATGAAAAGATTGCTCTGGTTGACAATCGATAAAGTTAGTTGATACGTACACAGGATTTCTTGTACTTTCCTTTCTTGTAAACGCTTGAAATTTTCCACAATAAAGAAGTTTTTAAAAGAGTCAAACTTTGTAAATAACTTAATTCACAGGACTACTGGGTGAATCTAGACGATAACAAATGTTAAACTGTTTTGTAAAGCAGCAATGATACACAAATGTAAAAGATAAGAAAGAAAGGACAATTGATGAAACAAAATTAAAGACAACCATAGAAGCATTCAACAAGTATTTATTTAGAGAAGGGATTTACTGAGGGATCCAAGATCACTGATGCACATGGCTGAAATAAAATAAAAGTAATCAACAGAAGGGGACAAAAAAGGAAAAGGGACTATGAAGTTATTCACATGAAAAGGCCCAAGATAATGGCAGAACTTGGAGGGGTGGGGCGCCTGGGTGGCTCAGTCGTTAAGCGTCTGCCTTCGGTTCAGGTCATGATGCTAGGGTCCTGGGATCAAGTCCCGCATCGGGCTCCCTGCTCAGTGGGTCTCCCACTCCCCCTGCCCGGCCGTGTTCCTTCTCTCGCTCTCTCTGTCAAATAAATAAATAAAATCTTAAAAAAAAAAAAAAAAGAACTTGGAGGGGTAAGAAAATTACAGGTCATGTGCCTAAATTCCTAATGAATACAAGGACGTTTCAATAAATTGTAGCAATCAAGAAATACACAGGCAGATTCGGGTGAACCATACGCTCTCCACTGTGGAACAGGGATTGTTCAAAAAGCCCAGGGGAGTAATGTATTATAAGCTATACTAGGGAATTAGGACAATGCCAAACTCTCTCCCCCGACCCATTATAATATAGAAGAATGAGTTTCCTATGTTTGAAGAGGACTATAAGTAACTTAGGGGAAGAACCAAGAAATGGCTCAAAATGAAGTGTGATTACTATGGAACAGAAGGTCAGAGGCACAGAGTGAAGACAATGTAAGAGAATAAATCATTAGGAAGGTCTCTAAGATATCAGGATAAGAGATCTAGATAAGAACTCTTGTGTTTATGATTGTCCCTATGACAAGAAGGAGGATGATTACATTTTCTGGCTTCAAGTTTCCAAAGGGAACTTTGATTCTAAATCAGCAATGTGAGGAAGCAGGTAGTATGGGAACGCTGTTAATACAGGGAGGCAAACTTACTAAAGGCAAATTACATTAGAAATCATTGGTCAGGTCTGTATTATTGGGAGCAGCGGTTAAGGTGGAGAGAAAAGGAAAAAGGAACAGAGACCCACATATATTTTTTAAAAAATTAATAGGTAATCAGACTCCCATTACCCTCCCCCCATCCTCCAACCCAAACCATTGTTCTAAATGTCAAAGACCCCAGATAGTGGTTCTCAACCATGTATGAAAAAGTCACACACAACATTGCCTCAGGTGTTTCTGCCATCTTCCTCCACAAATCCTTTAAGCTCTTCTAGAGATCAGAGGCTGTGGACGTGAGGAGAGAATGACGTTACAGGGATATAAAAGGCCTGATGACCACTAGTAATTGACAAGTTTAGCCTTGAAGAGAGCAAGAATACATTCCTCTCAGACAAGAGTTAATATTGGGTGAAAAGTACAGGCAAGTTCAGGGATCGGTGGAAAGATAATGAAGGATTTCCTACCCCGAAGCTTCACATTTCCCAGAGAAATAGGCAGCTAGTCATCTGCTCCAAGTAAAGGGAAAAGAAATAGATTTGAGTACTTGAGAAGAATAGAAAAGTTCCAAAATAGTCATTATAGAGAAGGGGAAAATAGGAAAAGCAACAATTAGGGATGAATAAAGATAGCAAACAGTATCAACCTTTTTACCAGGTTAAAAAGCATGAATCTGTGGCCAAGGCCATTAGCACAGCTTACTTCAAAACTGTCTGGAGATCACAAGAGCATAGTCAATACACTCCAGAGTAAGTGCTATTAGAGAGTAAACAAAGGATACTATGACTTCAGTGGAGACACTTGAGGCTTCCTGGAGGGGAGCCTGATAAATCTTGAAAAGTAAAAGTTAGCCAGCCTTCAAAGGAGGGTGAGTCCTAGGATACATGCAAAACAGTTTCTAGCCTGAAAAACTTAACACTCAAGAGTTGATTCAGGTATCTCAATTAGTACTAGTTTATTGTTCCTCTAAGGTTATCTGACGTTTTATAATTAAGGCTCTCCTCAATCTATAATTAGATGCACAAGGCGCCAACATCCTAGACTTTAGGTTTTTTCCCCTGGATAAGAAGTCATATGGGTAAATCATAATCATATAGGTTTCACGTTAAACTCATGAAACAACACAAATTCAATTTATACAGACTTATAGTTAATGAACACCATGAAAACTCTAAACAACAAAGTTGTGTTCTAAATTCTTCTGCTGGTACAATGATCCTTACAGTACGCATTCAATTACTGTGGAAGGCTGGACAGTTGGCCCAGCCACAACCCGAGAATGCCTGTCTTCACTGCATCGGAGGATGCAGCACCTAAGGTGAGAAACCACCAGATGAACACCATTAGGAAATCGAAACAGCATCCTTCGGGTACCGGGATGTATTCAGAGGTAAGAAATTAAAGATGCAATTTACCCGAAAACGTCCCCGCAAGAGAGAAACCTGTATTAGCAAGTTCCCCGTACGAAGTTCATAAAGGCTGCCCTGGACGTCACCCGCGAGTTCACCAAGCCGTCCTCAGCCGCAGACAACCCCATCGCGGGGTGGGAAGCAAGCTCTGTGCCGCTCCTCCCACCGCTAAGGGAAGGTCAAAGCCGCACCGGCAGCCGTGGAAACGCGGAAGCCGCTCCTGACGCAAGGCGTAACGGAGGGCCCGACCCCCTAGAACTGCTCCTCTCTAGAGACCAACCTTAGTGTCCCGGCTCAGCCACACCCCTGTTGGGTGTCAACTCCGACGTCTGAAGGTCCTTTCTCCCCTAACCACAAGACCCACCAGCCTTGTTTTCCTCCACTTTCTCCGGCTTCCACCACCCAGTTACCTGATGACCACTCCCCTGGTCCCGTGTTTACATTGTGCTTGCCCTTTTCCCACCGGAAACGGAAGCTAACATGCCCGACCGCCTACCTGCCTGCCTTTGGTGCCAGGTCTCCCAAGAAACTGGCCTGGCCCACCCGGGGCGTCGGAACCATGCAGAGAGACGGGCAGGTAAGAGGCGACTCTCAGAGCCCTTGTGGTTGCCAATCCCTTTCTCGGGACCACAAATCCCAGAAGTCACTGCGGCCGTCCCCACCCCCATTACCCTCTGGGATTTGTAGTTTGAGCCACCCGGGGCCGGAGCGCCCTCTAGTAGCAGCCGGGAGCATCTGGCGCATGGGTGACCGCAGTGCGCGAGCGCGGGAAACTACGGCTGCGCAGGTTGAGGTGCGCGCAGAGAGAGGCAGCCGGGGCCAGACTGCATACCCCTTTCGGTCGGCAGGTGAAACAGATGAGGCTGGGGGATTTGGGGGTAGTTCATAGCATTACGATAGGACCCTGCCCTAAAGGACTTTACAACCTAGCCAAAGAGACCGGCCAGACACAGAGGACAGAAGCAAAACTCCATGGGAAAGGGGACCAGGGCAGCAGATCAGGGAGGCCCGTGGTTCAACTGTAGGCTTCACGTTGGGAAAAAACAAGTCAGTTGGGCCCAAAAGAATTATAACTTGAAAGTAGCTGTGGTTTATGTCTTGAAAAAAATTAAGTGGGGCAATGTAACACAGAGAACTGTTTAGGAAATTGGAAAAATTAAGATTGTTAATTTATCGAAATAGCTATCTTGTGCAAAGGAAGATCATTTTTGTAGACCAGGCTTTCTCAACCTCAGCATTATATTTCAAACTGTATCATCTTCGTTGGGGAAAGGGAGGCCTTTCTGTGCGGGGTAGGATATTCAGCAGCATCCCTGGAATCTACCCACTAGATGCCATTAGCATCCACTCCCACCACTACTACCACCAGGTGTGACAAACAAAATTGTTTCCAGTCATTGCCAAATGTCCCTGGAAGAAAAATTGTTCCCCCACCCCCGCCCCACTGAGAACAGCTGTTGTGGAACAATGATGCTCCAAAGTGATCCTCAGATTCCTGAGGGTTGCCAAGACCTTTTCAAACTATTTTCGAGTTCACAGGAAGACATCATTTGCCTTTTTCACAATGTTGACATTGCACTGATAATGGAAAAGCAGTGGTGGGTAAGACTGATGGCAGCTCAGCTGGAATCAAAGCAGTGATACCAAACTCTGGTAGTTGTCCTTGTATTCTTCTCCACCACACTCATAGTACATACATACATACATACATACATACAGTACATAATTGTATTCACACTCATGGTACATACATACATACACTCAAGAATGTCCTCCACCACACTCATGGTACATACATACATACATACATACACTCAAGAATGTCCTTCATGAAGCAGTAAAACTTATTAAAATGACCCTTGATGCTCATATAGTACTTCTGTATATTGAAGTATGAGGTCTCAAGTAAAAGCACTTGTGAGATTGCATTATAAACTGAAGTAGATACTTTTTTGTGGAATACACTCTTATTGAGAAAAACACCACCAGCAGTCCTGCTGGTTATTCAGGCTTGGGTTTATGACAGGCCTTATCATGAAAATAAACAAATGGAGTCTGTTAACTTCAAGAAAAACAGTTCACAGTGTTGCCAATAATATACGGTCATATCATAGAAATGTATCATATAGAAGTATGTAACTTCTGATATTAATTATAAAAGACACAAAGGCAGTGGCATGTTGCTTAATATGGGGAGAAGCTGACATGGCCGTGTTCACTGCAAACCTAAAACACTGAAAATTCATCAAGCCAAATATTTAGGATTTGGCACTTTTCTATGTTATATACTTCCATAAGCCTTTAAAAAAAACATGTATCTCTCTGACAAGACACTCAGAGCAGGATTTATGCCTTATGGTCACATTCTTAGTGCTTGGTTCATAGTTAAGCTATGAGGGGATACAGTTTGCAGAGTGAATAAGTGGTGCTTGAAGCTGTACCCCTTTCTAGGAGTCTTTCCTAATAATTTTCCTCTGGTAAAGGCTACCTCCAACACTTTTCACACTTCACCCATCACTTACTTTAGCCTATGAACTTGACGTACCTATTAATATATTTAATACATTTCTCATGCTGTTTATTGACAATATCATCATCTTCCAAGTTGCTAGAAACCCTCTAAGTTTATCATAGTTAACATTTACTGGCATTCACAATAAATAGAAGAGTCTATTTGTCTACAATATAACAGTTCAATAAATACTGATTTTTCAAACAAGAGAATTTATTGTACAATTTTATACAGTCAGGGTAAATAAGTATCTGTAGCAATTTATAAATTCCCTAAAGAACAATCTTATGTGCTGTTCATAACATTCTTTAGAACTGTTGTTACAATTGTCAAACTATTTTAAAGATTTAGAATGCCAACAATCTAGCCCAATCAAGCCCTAACGATGCCATATGGGATATGAGTTCATCATAGTTGAATTCTAACAGTAGTGGAATTCTAACCAAATCCAGTGTTAATAAGGAAAACTGGTAACCACTTTGGCTTTTATTGTATTTATCTTAATATATTGTTCAGGTGGTTAGTTTTTAGATGAAATCAAAGATCAGTAATTTTGTTGTTGAGAGAAAAATCACAATGTTTGAGTGCGAAGGTGTGTCTAAGCATGACATTTTACATTTAGACCCATTGTCAAAAGGTGCACAGGTGGTCAGCTACGAACAAGTGCTTTTTTTTTTTTTTAGCTTTCCCAGAAGTTAAAAAATTTAAGCACAATGTAACATGAAAATGTTTTTATCATGTTTTCTAAATCAAAGTATTTTAATTATATGCTTAAATATACCCCAGTCAAACATAAATGAACACATCTCAGAGATACTGTACCACAAAGATTGATTTCACCCTATTACCAATTGATAGTTATGTTCTATGTGGGACTTCAATCATCTTGTCAGGAGAATTCACAATGAAAATGAGATTTCTGTGCGTGGAGAAGATGAACAAGAGTTAGGGGGAAGATTTAAACAACACACGTGTGTCTTTCATTCGGAGGGTGCCAGGCAGAGCAGAGATGCACAGAGCTCTCCATCCTGCCATAGTCCACCAAGCATTCATTCAGTGTGAGTGGTAGCGCTGCAAGGTCAAAAAGCAGGAAGGCGGGGGGGTGGAGAGTGAGAGCACAGGACTTTTGTACAAAATCATTTAAAACTCTGAAAACTACAAAAGCATCTCAAGAGAAAATATAACCGAAGTAAAAGCAATGGAGTTTATTTCAGTGAAATTAAATTAGATATATTAAGCTCCCATATCCCCCAACCTGGTAGAAAAGTTCCTCTCGGTGAGAAATCATTTATTTTAATGGCAAAATTTTTACATTATCAGTAAAATCTGTTATATTTAAAACTATGTATACAGTACATTTCTGGCAAAAACCTTATACATCTTTCAGTTGTCAAGACAAAGTAAAAATATGGTTGCATAAAATCACAAAAAATATAAATTGCTGAAAAGATAATAAAAAAAGATTAAAAATCATTTGCATTGACTCCCCTATATCTTCAGTTAGTAAGAATTTGCAAACTACAAATTTTTTTGAAAATTCTGATGCAACCTTGACATATTCAACCAAAAGTTGTCATTTCAAATGTCCCAGCTTAAAAAAGAATTTACTGCAATAATCTGTGCATTTATCATACTATTTGTACAAGTGCAATATTTAAATATCTTCAAAATAAAATTCAGTAACTAAAAGGAATCACAATAACTTAATAAGAAGCAAAGTTTACAAAATTAACAATTTTTAGAAGGTCCTATTTAATTGGTTCCTCCTTTTGTTCTCCCCACCCCCCCCACAACAGCTTATAGAGACATTATGAAGATGTCTTAGGTCTATATACAAATCTGTAACTTTAAAAATAGTCTTCTGTTCTTAACATCAGAAACATAATGTTGCATTTATAGACCCTACATTAAATCAATATCCCCAAAACACAGGGCCACATACAGTTATAAATACAGTTTTGAACTTAAAGTTGAATTCCTATTATTTTATACAGCTTTCAGATTCTAAGTTGAATAGACAAGCCCTGGACAAAAGAAGCAGATTTTTGTTTTGAACTCAGTGCGTTTCTAGGGGTGCTGGAACCAAATCTACAACTACAGTTAACTATGCAAGCTATTAAGACACTTGAGTACATTACTGCCTGGTTACATAGGTGCTCACTGTATTTGCCAAAAACAGTCCTATAATACAAAGGTATGAAATGAGAAATAAGATAGCTCTTTTGCAATGGAAAAATGATTGATAACAAAAAAATCAATACCTTGATGTTAAAATAGTATAAGGCAATTATGGGTGATATAGTATTTTTTATTTTTTATTAGCATACACATGACACCAATTTTAACTGAGGTGACTTTAAATTTTCATTTACAACTACTACAGAATGCTACTAGGAAAAAGGAAAGAGCAGGAAAAGAAAATATAGAGATCTTATAAATATTAATTAAGCATCTTTGCAGTTCCCATAATGCTTTTTAAAAAGTGATTAAAATCCAAAACATATGTGACCATTTAGAACTAACTGATCTGTTCCATATTTTACTGAAATAATGTCATATCTGACTAAGGAGACATAACCAAATGCAATGTGTAAACTTTCACTGAATCCTGGATTGAATAATGAGCTATGTAAGAAATTTGGAGGACAACTGGGGAAACCTAAATATGCATGATTAGATGACATTAGGAATTACCAATTTTATAGTAGCATTATAGTTTTTTAGGAAAATGTCATTTTTAGGAGATGCTTGAAGTGTTGCGGGTGATTAAGTATGTCAGCAACATCCAAATGGTTCGGGGGGAAAGCATATATGTATATACATATATATATATACACACACACATATATACCAACTGTATCTATATACATATATAGACATAAACCAAACATGGCAAAATGTTGACCAGTGTGGAATCTAAGTGGTAGATACACATGTGATCACCCAACAGCCTTTCAATTTTTGTTTTTTAAAAATGTTCATGATAAAATTTGGGAGAAAAAGTCTTATCTGAGCATTCAAACAGTTTGTAAGAAATGTTCTGTGTGCTAAATCAATTTAAAAGATACATAATTGAATAGAAATTTTTTATATACATTCAATACTGACATGAGCAGCGAAATTTGTGAGATTGACGAAAACATGATTTATTTATAGTATATGCAACTCAGCTCTTGTGACAAAAAGAGAAATTTATGTACAGAATATAGTGAGACAAATTTTAAGATCTACCTTAGTGCCTAGAGTATCTGAATATTTAAGTTCTGTGCATTTTTGGACTTACCAAGCTAAAGAGAAAATTTTAATTATGTCTAATATCTTTGATGTGCTTACCAGATACTAAAGAATATTAAGGGAAGAGACATGGAAGAGTCATCCAGACTGTCACTACTGTTGGAAGATACTTGCTCTTTAAGAAGATAAGGAGCCCCCAAAACAAAATCACCTCTAAAGGTCTCTGGGATTCTAGGCAAATATTTATTGAATAAATTTGTGAAGCAGTTATGTAACACATCAACATGTAATAATATATGAAGGCCTTTATGGTAAATTAACATTCTACAAAGCCCTGTGTACACTAAATATAAAATAGCCAAATATCAAGTGAGCCTGAGAGACCTATAATTCATTGTGAATATTACATTATGCTATATGCCTACCGAACAATGAACAACAAAATTATCTTAATTCATTTTTGCACATTAGGCTTTTAACTATTAATCATATTCCAATTCCTGTGCAAACTGCATTCCAAAAGGCCAATCCTCAGTTATAATTATGTATAACTTGATTATAAATGGAAGCATTTGGCTATGATTTATTACGCATGCTTATTGCTATCAAAGAAATAAGCAAAGTTTTAGGTTTACTGTGCAAGAATTTTAATTAGATTCGCACACATCTCAAAAAATTCTATAGTGTGACTTCCAGGTCTTGGAGTTAGGTCAACAGGAGAAGAGTCAAGTGAGGTCAAAGATGAGGTAAGAGAAGCTTCTGAGGATTTTCCTTGAGCCTCAGCATCTGAATCATTCCTTTGGCAAGATCGATAGTTGCTCACTGATCCCGATCTCTGTGGAGTAGCAGTCCCTGATTTGGCTTCAGTAATTTCATCTGGAGAAAAAATTTCAATGTATTATAATCCATGACACCCCCCCCAAAAGTTTAATAGTGTTTAATTTGCTTCTTTGAGACCACTGACCAGCTATCAAGACCATGTTTATGCTGAATACTTTCTAAATAGAGGTGATTTGCCTTTTTTCCTTACAGTATGTATTCTCCTGATGGCTAATTAAGATTGGGCACAGTACATAGTTACTCATCAGTCTTGCAATCCAAAGTTAAGAGCCCAATAAACTAATAACGTGGGGCTCAATAAACATCCTTCCCTTAGCGATAAAAATTAATCCCTCTGTATTAAAATCATTGAATAAATGCACTTAAAATTTGGAAATAATACTGGAAATCACCTCATCCAACTCTGTTCTGATAAAAAAAACATAAACCCCAGAAAGTGAAGTGACTTGCCATAGGTAATAAACAAACAGAGAGGTAAATCTAGAACCTGCATCTCCTATCATTTCAGTAGTTTTTACTCTCCCACTTTCTCTTCATATTTAAGATCTCATAAAAGAGCAATGATTCCAATAAACAGAAATCAAGGAAAGCCTAAAGTTGGGAACAGAGTACAAAAACAGTAAATGCTCGGGGTGCCTGGGTGGCTCTGTCAGTTAAGCATCTGCCTTCAGCTCAGGTCATGATCCCAGAGTCCTGGGATCGAGCCCCTCATCGGGCTCCCTGCTGAGCTTCTCCCTCTCCCTCTGCCTGCCGCTCCCCCTGCTTGTGCTCACTCTCTCTGTGTCAAATAATAAATAAAATCTTTAAAACAAAACAAAACAGTAAATGCTCATTCAACTGGCAAACCCAGGGGCTAGTAAACCCAAGGTTATAAATTTGATCCAAATACAATGAGAAATACAAAATCCATTCCATATCGCAGACTACATGAGTATGTGTTAGCAGATAAACAGCATCTGGACAGAGAGATAAGCAGACAAACAGCTTTAGCCAGTATATCACCACTCAGACCTGTGTCTTTCTGATACTAGGAAGGTACTATCCTTTGGTTTATAAAGAAGACAAAAAATTCATAGGTAAATCTCATCTAATAGTTCCACATAATCTTAGATGAACAGAGTGGTAATATATCACTGATTTGGCCAATGAAGAACTGCCATAAATTTGTACTTAAATAAAGGCTCAGTTTGTGAGAGAACATTTATATATACAGTTATACTCTGTTATAAGGCTGGGACAGAGAGAGTATTTACCTGAATTATGAATCACCTGTGTTCCATCAAGCTTTTTAATAGATAACATAAATTAGTTTTTAAGAGGGTATTCCCATGGGAAATCTGAATTAATATAAATTTCAGGGGTGCCTGGGTAGCTCAGTCGGTTAAATGTCCAACTCTTGATTTTGGCTCAGGTCATTATCTCAGGGCATGGGACTGAACCACGCATAGGGCTCCATGTTCAGTGGGGAATCTGCTTAGGATTCTCTCTCTCCCTCTGCCCCTTTCCCTCTCACTCTCTCTCACTCTCAAATAAATAAAATCTCTTTTAAAAGATTTATTTATTTGAGAGCGAGGACATGAGAGAGACAGCATGAGCAGGGGGAGTAGCAGAGGGAGAGGGAGAAGCAGACTGCCCGCTGAGCAGGGAGCCCAATGCAGGACTGGATCCCAGGACCCTGAGATCATTACCTGAGCCAAAGGCAGACGCTTAACCGACTGAGCCCCCCAGGCACCCCTAAACAAATAATTTCTTTTAAAAAAATAAATTTCAAACCATGTTTGGTATCACACCATTTACTAAAAGTCTATTATAGTCTACTCATATACATACACTGGGATATAAGATATTCTTCCCATGTAAAAATAAAAACAAGAACAAAAACGTCTACTTTCTGCGGTTAATAATTTACCTCAACCTAATCAGTCTAAATAGTTAAGATATCCTAGCAAACTATACATAATGGTAATCAAAGACACTTTCCAAATACAGGTTTTCATTTTCAAAATATTAAAACAGTAAAACAATATTTAACATTTCTTTAAAAAAATTCAAGGAGGTATTTTAAATATTTTATACTGCAGTAAGGTCACCGTTTTGATGACCAATTAAATAGCCAACTAAAGTTTGAATATTTCAGTGATTTGATCATCATATTGTCTCTATGACTGTAGGTAAATAGAAATGCACAACAGTCTAAAATTAAGGTTAACAATGTCACTTTTAACTAATTATGACAGTTATCTTGAACATAAGATGCTTTAGTCCCAGGAATCCTTATATAGTGCCTTCATATAAAAGTCATCTATTATTGGGCGCCTGGGTGGCTCAGTCAGTTAAGCGTCTGCCTTCAGCTCAGGTCATGATCCCAGGGTCCTGTGATCAAGCCCCGCATTAGGCTCCTTGCTCAGCAGGGAGTCTGCTTTCTCCCTCTCTCTGCCTGCCACTCCCCCTGCTTGTGGTCTCTCTCTCTCTGTGTCAAATAAACAAAATCTTTAAAAAAAAATAAGTGAGTATTTAAGAACACTTTATTGAGAGATAGATAAAGATGCTGGGTGAGAGGAGAAAAATAACCCTAAGTCCCTAACCTGTCCAAAACATTTCTCTCTCAGTCCCCTGCAAGAAACCTTACTCAACAAATAATTTTTTTTTTCCTTTAAGGGCACCGTGAGCCCTTTTGTTTTTTTTTTTTTGAAAGATTTTATTTATTTATTTGACAGAGAGAGACACAGCGAGAGAGGGAACACAAGCAGGGGGAGTGGGAGAGGGAGAAGCAGGCTCTCTGCCGAGCCACCCAGGTGCCCTTGACAAATAATTTCTTGTCCTATGAGCTACTAATCAAATCTGTTCACATTGCCTTATCAGTCAACTCTAAAAGCTACTTGTACTTTAATTCTTAAATGAAAAATAAAAATATTAAATATCAGATATAAAAAAATACTAGTCAACATTTATTTCCAAATAAAACATTTTATCTATCAAAATGAACCACACCAAAAACAGAAATGTGGCAGAAACTATCACTTTAGGATCAGACTACACCTGGCTTTAAGACAATCTTAAAAGGACAATACACAGTAAGATTACAAGAAAAACACGACTCATAAATGTCTACATCACAGAGGCACAAAATCACATTTTATACTCTCTTGCTATTGAATTACTAGGAAGATTCAAGAAACTTCAAAAGAATCAAAGACTAAAAAGCCAAGTTAGGTAACAAGTCTAGTATGTCAACTGTGTTGTTTTGTGGGATATACATACCATCAATACTACGGAAATCCAGTAAGTACGTTCTACTATCCACTTGGTATAACTGTAGACTCATTTTGGAGTATGTACTTGTCACAGGATTCTTCCTTCGAACACGCAAATAATAGGGGTTTACAACCTAGTATATGGTATGGACAAAAACAAAATCAAAAGCAATTCTTCTAGAAAAAATTTTATAGACTAGAGGTTTGCCAAATGTGCTTAAAATCGGAATGCCCTTTCTTTCTTACCTTCCATTCATAATCCAGCTGTTTAATTGCTCTACAAACTTCTGCCATGATATCATTCGGTCGACTTTGACTTCTAATTCCCAAATGCCATTTTGCTTTCCTTACACCTTGGTGTTTGGATTTCTGTGGATTTAATTCATCAAGGGTGTGGCGTGCCCTTGGTGTTTCAGCAACCAAGAATGGTACTCTTTCAGGATGGGGCCGAGTCAAATGGTGATCATCGAGAAAAGAATCAGGTGGGCTTGTTGCCAAGTAAAAATCTTTGGCCTCATTCATTATTCTCCTGTTATCTATTATGAGGTGGTAGGCCACTGCCAAAGGGTCCTGGTGATTTCTGTTATAAAGGCAGCTGAGAACCTCCTCTTCTGAGCACTCAAATTTTTCACATACTTCTTTTAAGGCTTCATCATCAATCATGGTTGAACTATATGATGGATCCTCGGGAAAAAGATATTTTGGAAGGTCTTGTTTAAACCATTCATGTTCCCTGAGAGAAAATGGCAGGGTCAGGAGGAGGATTTTGAGTAGAGAGGAGACTGCAAGTAACAGTTTGAGGAGTATAGGATATGAATTCACTTATATTTATATTCATATTGTATTTTAATTTTTTCAAACTGAGACTTTCCTCTTCTGGCTCACATTTCATTGTGTATACTGGAGGAAATGCTCCAACCACCTTCTGGTTTTAAGAGGGAGAAAGCAGTGCTGTACCAACAGGAAAAGAAATGTCTACACTTTTATTTAAAGTTTTGGCACAAATGAAAAGAACAATATTCTGCGGCTTCATTATAATTCTTTTCTGATATAATGTTAGGTGAAAAAACCGTAACAACAAAAACAGACAAGTACCATTCACTGAATGCTTACTAGGTGGTAGGTTTTAGGCTAAATACTTACTATACATTATCTCAACTCATAAAACAATTCTATGAAGATAATAACATCTCATTTTTAATGAAGGAACTGAGAGTTTCCTAACTTCATATATAAAAGGATATGTTTGACCTGAACTATGTCAAAAACAGCTAAAACTAAAAACATCAAGAAAGGAAACACCCAAAAGAACAATGACTATCTTCTGGGTGACAGAATTAAAGATCATTTTAGTTTTCTATTTTTTGGGTGTTTTCTAATTCCAATTGTCAATTCCAATTGTCACATATTACATTTAAATTGTAAAAAATATGTAAACACAAGAAAAAGCATCTTTCACTTAGATATTTTAAATTTTAGAGGATGATTTGTCCTTTTCCATGGGTGGTATAAACATGCCTTTCCATATGAAACTTACAAACCAGTAATTTCACATGTGATTCAGTGTATACCACCCCAAAACCACACATGTCATTTGGTGAAGTTAAAAATGTCCTCATTACTCGAGATAAACAAAAGAAAAAACAGAGTAATTCAAAAGATCAGAACTCAAATAGTGACACAAATTTACTACTACTGAAAAGCATTAATCTTCATGAGTCAAATATGAGGCATACTACAGAAAATCTTGAAGAACCACTACAAATGTAAAATCCATCAGGGTCCTTTTTATTTCACATTAGCTATTTTTTCAAATTTAAAACAATATAATATTCATTGTTACAATTTCAAAAGAAAGATGCATAAGTAAAAAGCCTTGAAAGCCCTTCCTACTACTAATCTTCTTTCCCTAAGGTAGCCTGTTCAGTGTGTATTTTTAAATACCAAAATAAAATAAATGTGCCTATATACTGTATTTTTTAACATAGAAATGGCATTACATTGTACATACTGTCCTGCAACTTTTTCTTTCACTTAACTTGTATCATTGAAACTATTAGATCTGATAATCTCCAAGTTGCATAATTACCTGATATCTTTGATTGTGGCCCTCTTCATGGGATCCACCTGTAGCATATGTTTCAAAGGCTAATCACAGACGGATTTAAATACTGAGGGGTATAAAAGATCCCATCACATATCTTCTTAAAAAGAGTTGGCACATGATCATCATCAAATGGAAGGGTTCCACATAATAAAGCATAGAGAATAACCCCACTGCTCCATATATCTACCTCTGGACCTGCATACAATCTGTAACAGGAAATATCAATTGGATTAAATAATCATAGTAACTTGAGAGCCAATCAATCAAAAATTTTCAATATGGACACTTCATAAAGAATTATGAGAGTATGATTTCTATAGCCATTCCTACACACTACACATAAGGATTCTATACTAATTCTATCAGTATTATCTTTGAAAACAAGTCAAGAATTTAAGTTTAGACTATAGCTAAAATTCTGTTCTTACTACCTTACTATGATCCTTATAAAATCAATTAAGAATGTTCTTTAAACCCACTGTCTCCCAATAACCCAAGACCTCCTACCAAGGCGAATGGGGCCTGAGGCTATGTCAGAAAGCCAAGCTGACTGGTTCACAGAAGATTCTAAACTGGTATTTGCAATACACTGTAGCCAACTGACTTAACTACCACAGGCTGTTAGGTCAAAGTCTGGTTTTGGGGAAAGGATGTTTATAAACTGATCAAATAAATTGTTGAACTGATCCATAAATACCGCTTTGAGTACAAGTTCCCACTCATCCAAACCTGGCAGGAAGTCCTTATCCAAACTGGAAAAGCAGACTTCAGTAATGGCCCGTGTATACATGCACATTTACAATACATTTCTTTTGTTTATTTAATTAACACTGCCACCAGGTCTTGAACTGTTTTCTTCCAAAACAAATTACATGACACAAATGAAGTAATTTAAAAACATTTTCTGAACATTAGGCTGATATAAAAAGATAATGATGATGGGCGCCTGGGTGGCTCAGATGGTTAAGCGTCTGCCTTCGGCTCAGGTCATGATCCCAGGGTCCTGGGATCGAGTCCCGCATCGGGCTCCCTGCTCAGCGGGAGCCTGCTTCTCCCTCTGCTTCTCTCTCTCTCTCTCTCTCTCTCTCTCTCTGTCTCTCATGAATAAATAAATAAATCTTTAAAAAAAATAAAAATAAAAAAAAAATAAAAAGATAATGATGAACCTTGATAAATTTAAAATTAGATACTTCTGCCTTATTCACAGCCATGCCTTTACCCAAATATAATTTCTCTGAGCACACTAGGCAAGCAAGCTTATGAAAACAGACAGAAAATACTGTAGTACTTCTGCATTCTGAATTAGGATGTGAAGCTTTGCACAGTGGCAGTATCGTAGCCAATGAGGTTTATCCGAGGCGCGATTATTGCTAACTGAATTAGGATGTGAAACATTCAAACAAAGAAACATGGTTTTAGTGTAAATTAATAAAAGTTAATTACAAAAATTAGTAAACAAACTTAACCATCTGTTTTCAATTTCAGTAGGAGAGTGAAGAACAATAACTTTAAAAAATTCCTGCCATCTAAGCTATTTGAAAGCTGCACTTTATGTGTAGTATGTAGCCATGGCTATAGAAACCATACTCCTGTTCTCAATGCTGGTAATTGAGAGGTTCGAATTCTTATAATACTGTAGTCTCTAGAAGATTTAAAAATGAAAAATTCAAAATAAATGAGTCTGATGATTTTATCATACTTCAGTCTAATTCCCCAAGACACCTTATCATAAACATAAAGCTACTACAGAATGCCTTTCTATCAGGGCGCCTGGGTGGCTCAGTCAGTTAAGCATCCAACTCTTATTTCAGCTCAGGTCATGATCTCAGGGTTCTGGGATCAGGCTCTGAGCTCAGCAGGGAGTCTGCTTGAGGAGTTTCTCCCTCTCCTTCTGCCCCACCCCCCAACTCACACACTCTCTGTAAAATAAATAAACATATCTTAAAAAATGCCTTCTATCTGAAAAACTAAAGGTACACATTACACTTTTAACTCTTCATCTAAGTAAAACCATTTCCAACCAGTAGGTATTAATATATTCAAGTTTTTAATGTCTGACCTTTAAAACTTGCTAGTTTTAGGGTCCCTGTGGCTCAGCTGGCTGGGCCTCTGACTCTTGATTTTGGCTCAGGTCTTGATCTCAGGGTCCTGAGACTGAGCTCCCCCATCAGACTCCATGCTCTGCAGGGAGTTTGCTTAGTATACCCCCCTCTCCCTCTCCCCTCCCCAACCTCATACGCACACACCCACGTGCTCTCTAAAATAAATAAATCTTTAAAGAAAAAAAAACTTGCTAGTCTTAAACCTTCAATTTCTACTGGGGGAAAAAAGTGAGAAGTATTCTGATCTAACTACTTTATAGATGATATTGACATGCAAACCAATATTCTCTTCTATAAATGGAATCCTTAATTCTTAGTTATGTTTTATTCTTAAAACATAACACTTTCTGGATAAGGAAAGAATAAGCCTTACATGTCTTTCTTTCGCTAGAATTTAATACGACACTACAGACAGACAAAATCTAAGAGAAAAAAAATTATATAAATGTACAAGGGTGGAAGAAAGGGTGTCAAATACTACCTTCCTGAAATTACTTCTGGTGCAGCATAGTTGGGTGAACCACAACTTGTTCTTAAAAATTCACCATCTGACATCATGTTTGAAAGACCTGAAAATGCACAAAATCAATATTCAAGACTTCCCAAGGACAAAAATAAAACAAAACTCCATTGAACAGTAAAACTGAGTTTGCATTGAAGTGATAAATCATCATTTTGTCCTTTGCTTCAACAAATTCTGTCTTTACTGTTTGCAAATATTTTGCCATTATGCCCTAAAACTTGTAATCTATTTCAGCATTTAAAGTTAGTGCATTATTGGAATTTAATGAGTATATATTAAGCTACTGGTTATTCCGCTTACTAGAATAAATTTGGCATATTTAAATTTATTAATACGGAAACTACTAGGGAAAAAATGTACAACAGATGAGTAGAAGAATTAAAATTCAAAGTTTCTATTAACCCCTGTTTGATTCTTTAAAAATAAAATAAAATAAAATAAAATAAAATAAAATAAAAAAAACAGTAACTTTGAGTATCAAAGTTTCCTCATAGTTTTACTCCAAAAAGAAACCTCTGCCTCCTCAAAAATGCATTAGGTAAAAATAATCATGACAAGAGCGCCTGGCTGGCTCAGTTGCCAGCATGCAGCTCCTATCTCAGGATTATGAGTTCAAGCCCCAGGTTGGGTACAGAGATTATTTAAAAATAAAATCATTAAAAAAAAAACAAAAACAAATAATCATCATCATGACAACTGAGGAGTAAGGAAGTCAAATAATTTAGTCAGCAGCAAACCAGTAGCTCAGAGCTGATTGGCAGTGCTCAACGAATCTCTACAGATTATAATACACATATCCCAACTGAGGAAAATAGTTACAACAATCTCCTCTGATTTGAACTGAAGCTAAGCAAAAGAGAGTTGCAGAGATTCATTTTCTTAGATTTAATAATGTCAGTGGCAATTTACATAGAAAATAAAGGAAAAATAAATTCATTTTTGACAATCAAAATAATGTTCCTCCAAGCTGAAATTATGTTTTTCTATCATTTAAAATATTCTTTTTTTTTTTAATAATTTTGTTCATATAATTTACCTTCTGGCTTTCAGAGTTTGAGTAACCCATTCCAGTCTCTCCTCTTGCTCTATACTTGATCAAAAGAACACACTGGAAATAAGGTTGCTAACTTCTCCTTCACAAATAAGTCTCAAATCAAATGATGCTTCTAAGGCTACCAACTTAAATTATTTACCTACTGTCGTTAAGACTCAATTCTAAAGACAAAAAGCTAAGAAGAGAATTCCTTATCTCTTCTCCTTTTTGTATGTTCATAGACAAAATGGTGAGGATACACTATTTGGGGGTACTCAATCCACTGCACAGGAGTAAAAGTTATGGGACGCCTGAGTGGCTCAGTCGTTAAGCATCTGCCTTCGGCTGGGGTCATGATCCCAGCGTCCTGGGATCAAGCCCCACATTGGGCTCCCTGTTTGGTGGGGAGCCTGCTTCTCCCTCTCCCCTGCTTATGCTCGCTCTTTCCCTCTCTAATAAATAAATAAAAATCTTTGAAAAAATAAAAAGCACCACTGAAGCTAATTAAAAAAAGAAGTAAAAGTTATCTGAAGAATGCTATTCATGTTCATTAAACATAATGAATACGTGAAACTATAAAAATCTCCTTACCAAAGTCAGCTATCTTTGCATTCATGTGTGCATCAAGCAGGACATTTTCAGGTTTCAAATCTCTATGGACCACCATATGCCTGTGACAATAATCCACACCAGAAAGGATCTGTTGAAACAGACGCCGACTTTCTTTTTCATCCAGCTAAGAAAAGTAGAGAGGCATTTTAAAAGTGTGTTTTTCAGAAGAAATTCTTCTACCTACAATTCTCCAACCTATAAGACTGTCAAAATGCATGAAATCTTCCAAATGAACCTCATCCTGAGACACTTTTGAAATAGGCAGGAGATGGATATATACAGCACAAAATGCTAAGAGGATCTTGGAACCCAAATCAGTAATTCAACTTTCTGTTATCACCTTTGTGACTACATTGTAATAGCTTGCTTTCCTCTATATTTCATGAGCTATGTCAAATAGTTTCAATTTCTACTTGAAACTAGATGTTTTCTCCTATAAATTAGAAATGTTTAATCCTTCATTCCTTTAATAAATATTTATTGAACATCTTCAATGTGCCATGCACTGTTTCAGACACTCGAGATACAGCAATGAATAAAACAAAGGTCCTAATCTAGTTGAAGAAAATCGACAACAGGGACGCCTGGGTGGCTCAGATGGTTAAGGGTCTGCCTTCGGCCCAGGTCATGATCCCAGGGTCCTGGAATCGAGCCCCGCACTGGGCTCCCTGCCTGGCGGGAAGCCTGCTTCTCCCTCTCCCTCTACTGTTCCCCCTGCTTGTGTTCTCTATTAAATAAATAAATAAAATCTTTTTTAAAAAATTGACAATAAAAAATAAATATAAAAAATAACATCAAGGAGTGTTTTGAAGAAAAATAAAGCAGAATAGGGACACAGAGAATTATGTTGGGGTGGATGATACTATTTTAGACTATATGAGGAAGATTCAAGATTTTTAATGAATTAGCAAGCAATCAAATTATATGTCCTGAAATAAAGATATTCTAGTTTTAACAAAGAAAAACCTTTATTCATTTGTTTAATAAAATATAAAAAGCATGTATCTGAAAAAAGTTATCTTATGTAGCAACTAACATTTTAAAAAATATTCTTGGGGGGCCTGGGTGGCTCAGTTGTTAAGCGACTGCCTTCGGCTCAGGTCCTGATCCCAGGGTCCTGGGATCGAGCCCCTCATCGGCTCCCTGCTCCGCGGGAAGCCTGCTTCTCCCCTCTCCCACTGCCCCCTGCTTGTGTTCCCTCTCTCGCTGTGTCTCTCTCTGTCAAATAAATAAATAAAATCTTTAGAAAAAAAATTCTTTAAGAAATCTCACTCAAAAAAAAAAAA
This sequence comes from Zalophus californianus, assembly GCF_009762305.2. Taxonomy (NCBI): domain Eukaryota; kingdom Metazoa; phylum Chordata; class Mammalia; order Carnivora; family Otariidae; genus Zalophus; species Zalophus californianus. The sequence goes on along the minus strand of NC_045599.1, from coordinate 122,079,772 downwards.
AAACCTTCTCATTCCATTTATCCATATTTTCTTCTTATGATTTTTTTTCTCAAAAGTAATAACCATTACTTGGATGAGCCTCTACCAAGAAGTCACATTTATAAACAGCCTATTAATTCTCTAGGTAACGGACTCTAATATGCAATTCTCTAACAGAGGCCACAAATTAGCATTCTAAAACCAGACTTCTACACTTCACATGGCATGGACAATCTAGGAGAAAAGATAAACTAGTAATTTCTTTTGAAAGCAAAATTAAAACTACTGAAGTACTATGAGATACCCTTCCTCCAGAGAAAATAACAATGTGTTAGCAATCTCATTTATTTCTAGCAGAAATGTAGGTTCACTTTTTTAATACAATTTTATATCAAACATACTAAGTGAAAAAAGAATGTGTTCTAAATGTGAAAGAAAACTTAACTGATTAAACAAAATATAATAGGTAAACTAACAGGCTACAAAATTAAAATTATATTGACAAATACAGTACAAAGATGGAGGGGAAGTCTACAAAAGAATATTAGAAAAGTTAAAGCATATTTCCAGTTAAACATGGCAGATCGAACCTTTTGTCTCCACCCTTTGAAATATCACTAAATGACATTAGCATATAAAGACAAAAAGAGCAAGACAGCAGTCATCAAGAGGAGTCGATGGGCATTAAGGAGGGCACATTAAGGAGGGCAGACCCTATGTATATGCTACATAGAACAAGTCATGAGCACTGGGTGTTATATGCAACCAATGAATCACTGAATTCTACCCCTGAGACTCATAATACACTATATGTTAACTAAACTGAATTTAAATAAAAAATTAAAAAAAAGAGAAATCACTAAACTGTAGAATGGATGAATAGTGATAAAGACGTCACCAACAGAGAGAGCAGAACCTAAGCCCACAGGGTTGGAAATCAATAATAAACTAGCCTGCACACAGAACCCTGGAAAAGCTTTTAGAAGCCTTGGAAATTTGGGAAGGGAGAAATGAGAGGATGGAAACAGGACAATCGGTTTAAAGTAAGAAGTTTTAAACTCACCCCACCTGAGGAATAAGACCATGATTTACTCTAGGAAGGCTGAACCAGCTCTGTTCTCAAGGACACCAAGGCAGAGATGAGGCACCAGAAGGAAAACATGGGGATTAGTGGAAGTCAACATACTAACTACTGAGACTTGCAGGCCTCTTCCCAATTCAGCTCTCAGAGTACTGACAGCTAATACCCTCAAGAAATTGGAAGGTTTCTTCTGGAGCAACTTGCTGATCTAAGGAAAAATATTTGAAATTACGGACATTTGGTATATCCTAATAAAATGGACAGATCCCTACCTATTCAAAGGATGGGAAGGCCCACCAGTCAATAAGTTCCACCCTCATGAGCTTGGCATTTAGTACCTCACTCAAATAAATATAAGTAGACAACCAAGAATCACCAGACATCTGAGGCAGGGCCATGTACAAAAGACCAAGACCCAATAAAATGGAGCACAGAAGGTACAGTAACAATGCAGGAAACAGATGAAGACTTAAAAAAACAAAAACAAAACAAAACAAAAAAACACTACAACTGTTGACTCTTAATTACAGTTAACAAACTTATGGTTACCAAAGGGAGATGAGTGGGGGCATGGGTGAAATGGTGATGGGGATGATGGGGAATAAAGTACACTTATCACGATGAGCACTGAGTAATGCACAGAAGTGCTGAGTCACTAGGCTGTACACCTGAAACTAATATTACACTGTGTGTTGATTATACAGGAATTACAATTAGAAACTTTAAAAAAAAACCTAATTGTTATCCTCAGATAAGGTTATTGTATCTGTTGAGCAGAACTGGCTATTTAAAAAAGAAAATTTCAGAAAACAAGAAAGATCTTTGAAATAGAAAATATGACAGCTGAAATGTTAATATGCAACAGGTAAACAATTGAAGAAAATTCCCATAATGTAAACCAAAATGACCAAGAAATGACAAATGGAAAAGATAAGAGAACAAGATGCCAATTCAACTTTTGCCTGTTTCCATTATTCCAAGCATAACATAGTGGGGGGGAAGGGAGAGTTAGTGAACAGAGAAGTAGAATACCTGAAAATTGAAAAGAACCATATTAAAAAATGGTAAAATCAAATTAACTTGGTCATTTAATGAGCTTGGTTTTGATGAAAGTAAACAGATATGCTACATAGAACAAAAGAATGAATGATATAAAGAACTTCAGATTGGTAGGGAAAAAATGGCTTCTCATTGCTAGATACAGGTCTTCTAGAAAGAGGTTTTAGCGTACCACATAACCTGGGTATGAGAAAAAAATATGGGTGGGGGGGGCAGTGTTCACTTTTTGGGTCTGTAACTTAAGACACTGTTCCAAATGCCTTCTAAAGTTCCTTCCAACTCTAAATTCTTTAAGTCTAATTCCTACCTCCTTCATGGAGCCTGTTCTTACTACTCCAGGTACATCAGATTTCTGAAACCAAAAACGAATGCAATTTAAATGTGGCTAGGGTTGACTAGCAAGGCCTAGATCTTTAAGTATTAATACATTTTGTAAGGATTAAATATATACTTCAAGATATATGTTACAAGTATTTTGCATACCCCAAAAGCATGAGTTGGAGGATCATGAGTTCTGGTCTCAATCCAATTCTGTCATTAATAAACCACGTGACCTTGAGTAAATATATAAATCATGAGTCTCTGCTTCCACATCTGCATAAGCAGGCTAAGGAAATATCTTTAAGGTCTTTTCTAACTCTAAATAGTCTATGATTCTAGACAAATACCATGACTAAGGAAAATGGTTATTAAGTAGACCTCTTAACAAAATTGCTTTCTGACATCGCTAGTAAGGAATAAGGGGAGTTACAAAATAAATACAGGATTAAATCAGAACTGCTTACCCTTCCATTTTTACAGATATAATCAAATAGCTCTCCTCCTGAGACATATTCCATCACCATGAAAATATCAGATGGTGTTACTGATGACCTGGTACCTGGTGAGAGAAAACATTATCTACCAATATTAAAACATGTATATTCATTCATTCAGTAAATATTTACTAAGCGCCTATAATATAGCAGGCACTATGCTATTAGCTGGGAAAACTGCAGGGAACAAAACAAATTCTCTGCCTTCATGGAGTTCATGTTCCAGGAGCCAGGAAGCAGACACTAAATAAACAAGCAATATCTCAGGAGGTGGAACATGCTATGAAGAGAAACAAAGCAAACTAAGGGAGTCTCTCATACAGGGTGTTTAAGGAAGGACTCTGATAAAGTAACATTTGAGCAGAACCTGACAGAAGGGAGCAAACCATACCATGATCTAGGAAGAAGGTGAACCAGGCAGACAGAACACCAAGTGCAAAGGCCCTGAGGTAGAAGCCTGCCTGGCATGTTTGAGGAATGGTAAGAAGGCTAGAGCAGAGTGAGCTGGCAGAGAGAAACAGGATGTGGAGTCAAAGAGGTAACTGGAGACTAGAAGACAGAGAACCCTACAAGCCAGGATGAGGCTCTGGCTTCTACTCTAAGGGAGATGCAAAGCTACTGAAGGTTTTAAGCAAGTAGTCATGTGGTCTGATCTATTAAAAGGGTAGCTTTAATTTATGGCAGCAATGTGAAGAACTGACTGTGGATGGTAAAGGGAGAAGCAAGAGGCTACTGCAGGAGTCCATGACAGAGATGACGGTGGTTCAAACGAGGTTGATGGCAATGATGGAACTGAGAAACACTAAGATCCTAGATCTATTTTGAAGAAAGAGATGGAATGGATGGTAGGAAGTGAGAGAAACAATGAAGTTAAGGATGGCTCCTATGTTTTGCCCTGAGGAACTGGATATTAAAGAGGGTGAGAACTGTGTGAAGAGCAGGTGGGGGGAGGATAACAGAAAGTTCAGTTCTGGCATCCAAATGGAGATGTAAAATAGGCAGTGCGTGTATGAACTAGGATTCAGGGAAGAGTTATGAAAGCAGGAGATGTGTACTTAGAGGTTATCAGCACCCATATGCATCTTAAAACCATGGCACCTCAGCAAATGAGAAGAGGTGAGAGTGAAACAAATCTGGAGCCAGCCAGTTCAGTATAAAAGCCTTAGCAGTTGTAACTGACAGCCCGCATAAAAAAACTGGGCAATAAGTAAGTTCTATGGAGACCCTACAATTGGCAACTGTAAAACCACCAGAATACTACTACTGCCCTTCTGAATACTGGATTCCTGAAATTCTGTCATTTGTGATTTGTTTTATCAGATATAAGCAGCGTTGGGGGAAACCCTTTCTACTGCCTTTCTCTTGTCTCTAGTGAGGCTAAGTGACATCATGTGGAGGTCAACATTTTCTACCAGCAAATCATTGTTGGTTCTATAGCAATAGGAGCACAGAAAGTTATCGATCAGACGGCATGTCCAGAGGACAAGAAAGAACGAGAAAGTTAACAGCTGATAAGCACAAGGGCAAAACATGGACATAGATTTAAGTGACCATGAACGGGGTTAGATGAATACATGAACAGGCAGAAATTTTAAAACCTTGAGGGATGATTCAAGAAATGTCAGTCATCTTTCTCACTTGACAGATTAAGCAGGTTAACAAAAATGATTAAAAAATTATATGACTATATTTAATATAATCAGATCTTACAGTTTAATTATATGAGGATGCCTGAAAAGCTTGAGGTTCTGAATTTCTCTGCGGATTTTTCCTACCACATCAAGGCTTCGAATCTTCTGTCGATTGAGTATCTTCACAGCAACTTTATGCCCAGTCAATTCATGTTTGCCAACTGTAGGAGAAATAATTTTAACAAATTAGTGCCAGGCTTGATTAATAACATTTTAGATGTTATTCTAAGAGTAGTAATCTCAGAAAATACTGAGCAAATTTAAGTTCCTTTCAGTTCTGCCTGATTTGCCCCTAAATGTTGTTTACATGTCCAAGAGCAATTAAATGGTAGAATACATAGGAAACCGGTAACAGTGGTTTCTTCAAGAAAGGAAAACTGGAAAGCTAACAGAGAGAGAAAGAAAAGAAACTTCCTTTTTGCCGTGTACCTTTTTGCCCTTTTAAATTCTTACTTATTTTGTAGTTCTTAAGCTATCATACATACAAACTGAACTTTAAAAAAAAAAACAACTATTTTCTTTTGGTGAACAGTCCTATGAATTTTAACATATAGAAACTGGTAAAGCAAGCCACCATTAGAATCAAATACATAACAGTTTCGTCATCCCAAAAAACTCCCTCCTGCTACAGACACATTTCCCCTACCCATAACCCTTTGAACCTTCCAAATTTCAGTTCATGAACATGCAGTTTGTTTTTAAGATTAAAAAAATTAAGTGATTTTCTTTCAATTTTGAATGCTATGGCCAGATAATCAATAGTGAGAGCAGAATTTAGTCTTCAAAACTAGCTTTTATTTACCCTTCCTCTAGAACCTACTGTAGAATATATATCCTGTCAAAATCAGGAAAATAAACCGAGAAAGATAATATCCAGTAAAGAAGGGATCCAGTACAGGAGAAAAACTAAGAGAATCCTCACTATGGTAATGAGGCAAAGTCCTAGGTAACAGATGTATAGATGGACTAGAGGCAACAAATCCAGACAGAAAGGCAATAGAGGATCCAAGATGGCTGCAGGAAGGGGAGACTGATAAATTATCTTACAGGTTCCAAAGTACAGAATACTGTATTGAGAGAGATTTTGACAAAGGCATTTGAAGATACAGGAAATTTAGCCTCAGGTTCAAAGAAAACTAAGCAAATGGAAAAACAAGGTAATTTAATAACTCTAGGAAAAAATGATAAATAAAGAAAATAGTCACAGTATTGGCTTGGCAAATAGTTTTTGCACAGTCACAATATGAAATGCTAAATATGGATTTTTTTAAGTATGATATAATTATATTAGAAGAATGAGGGTGTAGAGGAAAAGGTGTAAGAGAACTGAAATCCTTATGTACCATAATAGAAAGTCAACAACAACAAAAATCCATCAACAAGAAATAAGAAATAGTTTGTATGCATGCATAGATCAATTAGAAATATAGAGGTTAAAAAAAAACTAGAGGTAAATACTAGAAGAGTTGAGAGTGAGGGTAAGAATTCTGTTTTATAAATATACATACCTCTTAGCACTATTTGACTTTTTGAAATATATATGTATCAAGTTTTGTTTTCTTTTAATAAGTGACTTAGGAGTTTAGCTTTTTAGGAAGAAAATGTTCTCTTCTAACTTAGAACATAGTTTGTAAGACTAATAGCTGAGAGCTCTCCCTGGCAATCTTGGTAATTACCAGCTGAAAAGCAAAGATAATGATAAATAAGAAATTCCTTCTAGGGGCGCCTGGGTGGCTCAGTTGTTAAGCGTCTGCCTTTGGCTCAGGTCATGATCCCAGGGTCCTAGGATCGAGCCCCGCATCGGGCTCCCCGCTCTGTGGGAAGCCTGCTTCTCCCCTCTCCCACTCCCCCTGCTTATGTTTCCTCTCTAGCTGTGTCTCTCTCTGTCAAATAAATAAATAAAATCTTTAAAAAATCTAAAAAAAAAAAGAAATCCCTTCTTAGTTATTAATGTTTGTTATGTACTAAATTGTGTCTCCCCCCAAAATTCATATGTTGAAACCCTAACCCTGGTCTCAGAATGTGACAGTATTTAGAGATAGGGCCTTTAAAGAAATGACTGTTAAATGAGACAGTTTTGGTAGGTCCTAATCCACCCTGACTCATGATATCCTTCTAAGAGGAAATCTGGACACACAGAGAAACAACAGGGTACACGCAGGAAACCGTGTGAGAACACAGGGAGGAGGCAGCCATCTGCAAGCTAAGGAGAGGACTCATAAGGCACCAATCCTCGATCTCAAACTTTAAGCCTCCAGACTGTGAGAAAATATGTTGTTAAAGCCATTCAGTCTGTGGTATTTTGTTATGGAAACCCTTAGCAGATGAATACAATACTTCTTACTATTTACAAGTTGAAAACTCAACATTGATATTTTAAACTTCTTATGTTTAAAACATTATTTTAACAAAGAATTTTTCCTCATTATTCCAATCAAGCTTTCCCGCTTGATCTGGGATTTGGGATGGAGTTGAGCCTGCCCACCCTTTAAAAACCCTCAAGGATTATGAACCACCGCAGGTTTTTAAAGCAAGGGAGCAACAAGATAATTAAATTATCTTTCTAAAGACAAAACACTCATTGCTTGCTCCTCACTTAATATTTGCTCTTGATGATATAACAATAAAAGCATAGAATTTTAGAAACTAAAGAGAACTCTACAGATCATCAGGTCCAATGGTTTCAACAATTCAACATTTTCCCCCTACCAGCTAACCAAGATAATGAGTGATGAGCCGCTCTTCTACCCCACCATAACCCCAGCATTTGAGAGGGGCAGGGGATGGGGTAATTCCTCATTATTTTGAATTTTTTTAAGCATTTACTACTTTCCTTAAATGTTTTAATAATATTAAATCAAAGGTTAGGTTATACAGATATTCCACATGTGGAGAAAAAAGTCTTTATTAAGTAAGACTCCAAGAAAAGTATTTAAGTCAGAGTATGTCTCAATCCTTTTCAAAAATACAATTTACCCACCGAAGTCCACCTTCCATTTTGTCCAGATTCTTTAACCTGCACAATCCCTCTATAATACAAATCTTTCCAGCAAGTGAGCAAATGTGTAACTGCACCACAGTCTACCCTAACCTAAAGCATTATCACAGAATCAAAAGTTTTTAAACTACTACAATGTAAATGGAATCTCTAAATTTTCTTACAACCTCCATTTGTATAAGCTCAACTAATCTCAAAAACCATCTATGGCTAAGAAATTACAGAAGTATCCTGAAAGATAGCAGAGTAAGAATGCACTGGACATACTTCCATCAAAAACTCATTAAAATATACATGAAATTAGTGACAAACCTATAATCATAGCTGAAATGGACTGTGGAAATTAGAAGCACATTCTAATTTCTGATAAGGCCTTCTCCAATCTCCTGTATCAATCAGATGCGATTAAGAGCAGTCAACTTGACTGTTAAACCCCCAATTCAGGAAGCACCTTCTTTCTCAGACCTAGTGTATTGATACCTGAACAAGTAGTAATCTCATCTGTCCTAACTACCCCCCCAAATCTCCAAGCAATGGCTTAGTAGAAACCCTCTCATTAATTGCATAGCTGAAACAAGACTGGGACAGCCACAATACTGGAAACTACTGGCAGACTCAGATTTGGAAAGAATATGAAAGCAGAATCCATTTGGAACTGAACTCCAATTCATCACAAATCAACCACAGTTCCCTCATATCCCACCCTGCTCAACCGAATTTCAATCCCCAATTAACTTTAAGTAACAACAGGGTCTTATTGAAACTCAGATGTATATTCTATCATTAAATAAGGAACTGGAATAGGAGTTTCAAAGCATTCTCTCAAATGCATTCATGTACTGAGCATCTACTATATATATGCGGTAACACTGCCACAGAAAACAGCAGTAACCAAAAGCAACCTGGTCCCTGGGACCTTCCTGGCCTCTGAGGATGACCAAAATAACTGTAAAGTAAGAAAAACCAAAAAGTTTTAAAGTGCAAAAGTCTAAAGCAGAAAGAATAGACATTAATAATGTCCTAGGGCGCCTGGGTGGCTGTTGGTTGAGCGACTGCCTTCAGCTCAGGTCATGATCCTGGAGTCCCGGGATCGAGGCCCGCATCGGGCTCCCTGCTCAGCGGGGAGTCTGCTTCTCCCTCTGACCCTCCCCCCTCTCATGTGCTCTCTCTCGCTCTCTCAAATAAATAAATAAATAAAATCTTTAAAAAAAATAATAATGCTCATCCAAGAACTAATGAATGTTGTAGAAAAATTAACTATCACAAGGTGATAAGAAATACAGATGTTATGGAGCATCAGCTAGCTCAATCAGTAGAGCATGGCACGCTTGATCTCAGGGTTGTAAGTTCGAGCCCCACACTGGGTGTAGAGATTACTTAAAAATAAAATCTTTTAAATCAAAAAAAAAGAAATATAGAAGTTACAAAGAGCAGAGCGGGATGAATTTTACAACAGAACAATTAAAATCCTTTAGATAGCAGTACGTTGCAGAACTGTGACAGAAAATTTTATGGAACACATACCAAAAATGAGGAAGAAATTAGTAAGAAAAAGAGGGATGGTGATAGACAAAGAACAGGGAATCAAGTAAAATTCAACTCATGTACAATACAGAGTAGAATATTATTCCACCTGTGAATAATAGAAGCCCCCTCCAGAAGAAAGCTAAATGAACAGAATGAAATCAATAACCAAACAATCAAGGTACAACTGAAGACTTTTTTCTAATACATGAACATTTCATCAAATTATAAATTAATTAGAAGAAACAGAGGCATATCTTCATTTTTGAAGCAATAGAAATCAAAAAAGTATGATTGTATAAATAGTATTCAAACAAAAATTGAACAGTAGCAAGGGAGGGGAAGGTGTCATGACAGCCACTGTAATGAAATCAAATCCTCTCTCTCTCTCTCTCTCTCTCACACACTCACACACACACACACACACACACACACACACTACCACTAAGTAAATAAATAAGCAGAGTACATGATCAGTTTGTTTTTTTAAGGGAAAATTAGTGCACTAATTCCTTTTTCATGGCTGTTATACCAATAGAACATTTTAGGGAAATAAAAGGGCAACTGATATCTTAGAATAGCATTAAGAGCAATATATTTTTTAAAAATCTGTAGTTCCCTTACTCAGAATTTAACTTAGAATTAAGCAGATTTAAAAATGTGCCTAATTATTGTGCACCTGGGTGGCTCAGTCGGTTAAGCATCCCACTCTTGGTTTGGCTCAGGTCATGATCTCATGCACGCTGAGATCGAGCCCCAGTTGGGTTCCACACGGGAGTCGGCTTGAAGATTCTCTCCTCTGCCCCTCCCCCACTCATTCTTTCTCTCTCTCTCAAATAAATAAATCTTTTTTTTAAAGATTTTTTTTATTTATTTGAGAGAGAGAATGAGAGAGAGAGAGAGAGCACATGAGAGGGGGCAGGGTCAGAGGGAGAAGCAGACTCCCTGCTGAGCAGGGAGACACATGCAGCACTTGATCCCAGGACTCCAGGATCATGACCTGAGCCAAAGGCAGTCGCCCCAACCAACTGAGCCACCCAGAGGCCCTAAATAAATCTTTTTTTAAATGTGCATAATTGTTTTTATTATAGTGTCTTATTTAAGAACAAAGACAGCAAATAACCTAAATGACCAATTTCAGAGAACAGTTTAATACCTTGCTATTCCAACATAAAAGACTCTCTCATAAGACTACAGAAAATGTTCTTGTAAATATGAAAAGAGCAAACAAAAATTATACATGCATTCTACATTTTCTAGCTATATCAAAAATATTTATATGACAATGATAATGTGCTAAAATGAAAATAGTTATCCTACAGTGACTTTTTTCAAATTTTACCTACTGTTTTATATTCTTTACAATTAAAAAATCCGAAAGGGAAGAAAAAAAAAACAATGACAGGTGTTAGATTCACCTTTTTAGAAATAGGGCTGAATGCCCCATATCCTTCTACATGAGAAGGCAATCTGTGTACAAAACATAGACTTTGTAGTCACACAGACCTGGGTTCTTTCCAGTATGAAGGTTGTTTACTTAATGTTTGACCTGGGCAAGTTAGATTACTTCAACCTTCTATTCATTTGTCTGTAAAAATAAGAATACCACATACTCTATATAAGCAAATGTCTACCTGTATGAGTATCAGTTACGCCCCTGGGCCCTCACACAGTGACAATCTGTGGGAGTTAGCTGGATAGGACTTCTTGCTCCTAGGTATTATGTTCCAGCTCCATAGTTTTCTGCTTTTTGGTGGGTTTTTTTGTTTTGTTTTGTTTTGTTTTGTTTAAAGATTTTATTTATTTGAGAGAGAGAGACATAGCCAGAGAGGGAACCACAAGCAGGGGGAGTGGGAGAGGGAGAAGCAGGCTTCCTGCAGAGCAGGGAACCCGATGCGGGGCTCAATCCCAGGACCCTGGGATCATGACCTGAGCCAAAGATAGACGCTTAACGACTGAGCCACCCAGGTGCCCCAGTTTTCTGCTTTTTGAATTTGTGTCTCACCCTCACAGCCTATCGGGAGTCAACTTTTACAGCCCCCTCTCCAATGTTCTAATTTGGGAATTCGAATTTTCTATGGGCTAGGAAAATCATAAAACTATTACAATGAATTTTAAGAATTATGCTCTACAAAATACTAGGACTGAAGCCTCTACACAGAAAAAGACTTTGTAAGCAAGTCAGTCTGGGAAACGATGTATGCTCTCCCTTTCGAAAATCCACTATGCATATTAACACAATAATGGCTCTGGATTGCCTACTAAAGAAACCTATTAAACATTTTTAACCTGTCTTACTTGGATACAGACTTTTCCCTCCAAGGTTTTCAAGTAATGTCCCAACACTGATGGCTCAAATAGTTTCTCTTTCAGAGTAGGCAAGAGCCCTTCTGAGTATCATCTTTCTCCCTCTTTCTTCCCAGCAAAATCTTGGTAATTTAAAGCTATCATATGATAATCTGTTTTCCTTAATTATAGGAACAGATATTTTGCCTTGAACCCAATTACCAACAAACTTCACTATTCACATTTCAGGAACATAATACTTTTGAAAATAGTGTTTTAGGGACACCTGTGTGGCTCAGTCGTCAAGCTCAGGTCATGATCCCAGGGTCCTGGAATCGAGCCCCACATCAGGCTCCCTGCTCCTCGGGAAGCCTGCTTCTCCCTCTCCCCCTCCCCCTGCTAGTGTTCCCTCTCTCGCTGTGTCTCTCTCTCTCTCTCTCTCTGTGAAATAAATAAATAAAATATTTTAAAAAAAGAAAATAGTGTTTTATAGCTTAGAAAAAAAACACATCACATTTGAGTCTCACAACAAACCTATGATTTAGGTAATTATGAGGCTCTAGGAGATTATGTAACTTGATGAAGTAAAGTTATTAAGTGATCAAGGTGGGATAGGCCTTCTGACTCCAAGTCTTATGACCTATCTACTCCACCCCACCATCAATATGCAGTAGAAAATTGCAGGGGTGGAGGGGGGAAATGGGCACAATATCACACCCCAAACCCTGAACTGCTTTCTCCAAACTAAGCAAAGGATTCTCTATTGACTAAACTTAGTTGCAGCCAAATTAATTGCTGCTCCATAGAATCAATGAGTAACAAGTAGACCCTGTCAAGAATATGCATTAAGAGAACCACCCCCCTTTCCAAAGCTCAAAATCTTACTCTTCAGACTGTCACTGTTTTACAGTAGTGCTAAAATACTGGGTTTTTTAAAAGATTGTATTTATTTATCTACTTGGAGAGAGCAAGTGTGAGTGGGGTAGGGGAAGAGATAGAGGGAAAGAGTGAGTCCTAACCAGGCTCCACACACAGGGCGGAGCCCAATGTGCAGTTCCGTATCACAACCCTGAGATCATGACCTGAGCCAAAACCAAGAGTCCATCACTTAACCGACTAAGCTACCCACGCACCCCATGATACTGTTTCTGAACAAAACGGAAGACAAGTGTTTCTGCCATGGAAGACTTGTAAGTCACTCACAGCAAAAGTTACCAGAATTCACAATGTCTCCCTCACAAGAACATTGGATTAGTCAACTACTAGCTAACAACCTGTTATTGCTTTCCAAAGGGAACTCTGTCTACCCGTAGGACACTGTAACAAATGCTCTTCTAATCAGATATATAATCCTGAAGTGAAGTAAGATCATACTTTGAAAGAGAAAATTTTAAATAGTTAAGAGGTGCCACAAAGAATAACCTCCTGAAGATACTCTAATCACCTATTTCATTCCCACTCTAAAATTAAAAGAGTAGAGGCACCTGGGTGGCTCAGCTGTTAAGTGTCTACCTTCGGCTCGGGTCACGGTCCTGGGATAGAGCCCCCGAGTCAGGCTCCCTGCTCCACGGGAAGCCTGCTTCTCCCCTCTCCCACTTCCCCCGGCTTATGTTCCCTTTCTAACTGTATCTCTCTCTGTCAAATAAATAAATAAAATCTTTAAGAAAAAAAAATTAAATTAAAAGAGTAAAAAAAAAATCTCACTCCGGGGTGCCTGGGGAACTCAGTCTGTTAAGCACTGGACTCTTGATTTGGCTCAGGTCATGATCTTGGGATTGTATAACTGAGCTGCATGTTGGGCTCCATGCTTAGCCATGGAGCCTGCTTAGGATTCTCTCTTTCGCTCTCCCTTTGCCCCTCCCCCATTTGCATTCTCTCTCTCTCTCTCAAATAAATAAATCTTAAAAAAAAAAAATCCCACTTCTAGAAGTATAAGGGAAATACCTTAATCCTGGAGAAGGATGAGCTTTAAAAGCTATAGTGGAAATCTGAGAAAGGCAGGTTTCTTAATGTAACATTTCAGGCATCCCAAAAGGCAAACCAAATACCCATGTTCCACCCACCACCAGCTTAAGCAATAAAACATCACAGATGCAAGTGAAGTTCTGTATGCCTCCTCCCAGAACCCTTTCTCCTTTCTACAACCACTACCGTGAATGTGGTGTTTATCTTCCCCTAGAGTGTGAATCCATAAACAGTACTCTAACAATGTTTTCTCTACATTTATTTCTACAAATTTAGTTTTATATATTCTTTTGAATACATAATACCTGCACTGCACAATTAAACAACACAAAAAGATAAACAGTGAAATGTCCCCCTGCTACCTAGTTCCCCCACTCTGAACAACTAGTGTAACTGTTTCATGTGTATCTTTAAAGGGACGCTCTCTCTCTCTCTCTCTCTCTATATATATATATATGCAAGTAGTTACACTTAGATACCTTATTTGCCATTTTTTATACACAAATGGTATGTATACTATACACATTTGTTCTACTACCCCCCTTATTCTTCCTCTTAAAAATACACCTTGGAAATTGCTTCTTAAATTATATAAAGTCTCTCATTTTTTTCTTTATGTTTGCAAGGTCTATCATTGTATGGATAGCCATAATTTAACTACTGTCCTACTACAAAGGTTATTTCCAACCTTTTGTATTCATAAATATGGCAATGAATAACTCATTATTTCATACACACACAAGTATATCTATAAGATAAATTCCTAGAGGTTGAATTGCTGGGTTAACCTTAATAAATACTGTCACACTCTATAGAGGTGGCAACAATTTACTCTCACTAGCAATGTTTGGGTGTTTTTGTATGATTTTAAAATTTATATAAATAACATGACAGCACATGTTCTTCTGCTTCTTTGGTTTTTGTGGCCTAACCTTATAAACTTGAGATCTACCCATGCTGATATATACATATTTATACAACATACAGATTTTTTTCCTTAAAGAATTTTTTTCCTAAGTAATTGCTCTAAACCCAATGTGGGGGCTTGAATTCATGACCCAAGATCAAGAGTTGCATGATCTACTGACTGAGCCAGCTAGGAACCTCCTCCTTAAAGAAATTTTTAAATAAAAAGATAAAGAGAATAGTCACCTATTTACCTGAAATTGCAGTTTATGTAGAAAAATACTTACCAACTTAACAGGCTGCATGTATAAACAACTTATTTGCTGAAGACCACCTACACCACTAAAAAAACCGTCTTCTCTTCTCTTGGAAAACTTAACAAAAACTGCCATTTTAATTTACTGCAATAGAAACATGACTCTCTGTTCATCCATGCTTTTATAATTGCTGTACCTGGGGAAAGGCACGTGGACCCTGCAAGGGAGTAGAGACTAACACCTTGATAACCAGGGGGGAAAAAAGATAACTTGGGAATAATAAAAGATAATTCAAGCATAATCCCAAGCCAACCCTAGTAGTCTGTTTAAACTTTCTCCTCACAATGGTATCATTAGGTTACCAAGTGACTTTTTTAGTCTGTAATAGGAAACAAAATAATCACTGCAAATTTTTAATCCCCTTCACCCCCAAAATTAAATTTCTTCTAAGCATGTAAAATCATATTGGGAATTTTTCTGCATATCAATATCATATCTTTTATTAGATTCCTTTTCTATGTTAAATTTACCAATGTGTAACTAATTTTAAAAGCTCTATCTACTCCAAATTATCTCCACTGAAATATATGATTAATCAAATTATTGATAAGAATACTTGTCAAATTAAGGCTAAGTTACCAACATCACCACTGTAATAGTTGTTTTTGCCTGTTCACTGAGCAGCTATGTCTGCCTTTCTCCTAACAATTAATACCCATTCTGTATAGATATTTATCCTGTCTCTCCATACTAAGTTCTTCAGAAGAAGACGCCCCCACCACACACACATTCACCAGTGGGCCATATTCCACCAAAGGTAATGCTATCTCCTTTGCTAGTACCTACTTAGGAACACAAGCCTAACCCAATTAGCACATGGCATCCCTGGCCCCAGGAACAGGATGAGCCAGTGAGACTCATGAGAGGTATGCTGAAGTCTCCATGCTTTGGAGAGAGAACCACAGAAAGAGATGTTCTTGGCTAGGTTGAGTTGGATTTTCTATTACTGCACTTGGAGTAAAAAGCATCCCAACTGTTTAACAACTTAAAAATGCACTGGTTGAGGATTTTGACCAATATCAACTAATGTATTTATGAACAAATTTAACCCTATCTATGAAACCTGTGATTCTTTGATGAATATTGGCTTTTCTATACTTTGGAAAGGTTGACTTTGACAGTATAATATTTCAAGAGAGGCACATGTGGAAGAATGAAGGTTAAGGAACAGCACTCACTGGAAGGATTCATGTCACAGCGACATCACAGATCAAATCCAGAAAATGAAAAATTTCTCTTGCTTTCCTATCTGCCATGCCAAAAGCCACCTAGCAAATAAGAAAATGAGACCTGACTTTGCACAGGTCTTTAATAGAATGATGAGCATCCTAGTACAAGCAGAACCGTGGGAGAAGTGAGGGTATCAAGACTGTCATCACTATTTGGGGGCATTACTGGGCATTTCTTACAAATATTTGTAAAGCACTTTGTAATTGCTAACAAGTAAAGAGACAACATAGCCAAAGATAAATAATTTTGAGGGCACAGAGACATCTTACTGGCCTAATACAGACCCACCCTGATGGCTCTTATTACCCTATTCTGGCATTTGCTTCTTACTTTCTTACATTGTTGGCCTTGCTGATTTTCATAAGAAGGCTTAGGCAGTTGCTTCCCTGTGGGCTATACAGCAATTTTCCAGTTCTATGACTCAGAAAGAGCAAGAGAAGGAAGGGTTCTCCTCTTCCATCCCTAGATAAAATCAGAAAATGTTTATTTAGCTCTGGTAAAGCAAGGCTCAGTTAGTTAATTCACTGTACACTTTCACAACTTTTTTTCTTTCAAATCAAGTATTTACCAAGAGCTTAGTATATGCAAGTCATTGGTTATTATATATCCAAAGCCAATGCATGAATTATATTTATCAGTTCCATGCTTCCTTCCTCTACATCCCTAATAACAAAGTCAAATATTTTAAAGAAAAAAAATATTTACACCTCCCAAAGTTTGCAATTAAACGTTTTGTGCCAGAATTGGTGGACTGGTGATCAAGTTTGTTATTTCCAGAGTACTGTGCTGAAACACAAGGGTAAGAGATTCCACACTTTCCTTAAAAAAAGAAAAAAAGTTCAAATAATGTGCACTAAATTATTAAAACATAAATATCCTGAGAAAATAAATGGAAACGAACTACATTAATGAGCTAATAAATACTATCTGGAGGCAACATCTGCACTACCTACCAGGTTTGGCACACAGTCTGCAAAACTGATAATTCAGAAACACTGAAGGCACGGAGTCTGCAATCAGAACATAAACCATGCATCGCAAATACGGACCAGTTCACATTCATTAACTGTTCCGAAAAAAATTTAGTCATCCTTCCCAACGAGATGGCCCTTTTTTTAAAATTCTGTAAGCTACCCCCAAAGCAAGCTTACTTTTGGGGGAGGTGGGGAGGGGAACACATTTCACACCTGAGAACCAGCCCCGGCAGGTAAGTCGAGAACCTCCTAAAGAGGACGGAAATACGGACAATACTGAGGACTGCCAGGGAAGCGATGGGCTGGCCCTGAGCCGAGCGAGCACAGCCCCAGCGAACAAGAGGCCCTCTCCCCAAGGCTCCGGGCCGAGACCCCGGCGCCCCCACCCAGCGCTGGGAGCAGCTGCGCGACCCTATCCTGCCCTACCTGGGAAAGTTCGCACTGCCGCATCCCCGCCCCTCGCACTGGCAAGCCCCTCTGGCCGCGGCGCCGTCGCCATGGCGACCGGTCCCCACCCCCACCCAGCCGGGAGGGTCGCGCCGCAGTCCCGCGGTGGCCTCTGACTCCGCTCCCGCCGGAGCCAGGACTGGGGCTGCCGAGCCTGGGAGAGGAACGCCGGGGCGGGGGAGGATGAAGAGGTGCGAAAGGCGGAAGTCGCCCGGATCGCGGGCTGGGGCCGAACCTTGCCCCAGGGGTCCTCACCCTTGACTTTGCCGAAGGTGCCGACCCCCAGCGTGTCCCCCAGGATGTAGTGGCCGATCTTCACCCGCCCGTCGTGTTTCTGCTTCTCGGCCGTCGCCATCTTTCTCCAGGAACTGAGTCTGCGCATGGCGCCGCGGGAGGGGGCGGAGGGGGCGGGCAGGGCCGCGCCGGGGGCGGGCAGGGAGGGGGGTGGGGACGCGGGAGGGCAGCAGCGCCGCCGAGCCACCGCCCAGCGTCGCCCGCCGGGTCGCCGCCGCCGGCCGCGGCGCAGACGCTCCCCCTGGCGGGGCGGGCAGGGGTCGCTGGGAGGGCCACCGGTACCCCCCCTTCCTCGCGCTGCTTCGTTTCGGCCTGGGGCGCCCGCCCACCTGCGCGCAGAAGAGGGCTTCCTGAACTGCAGAGGAGGGAGGCAGCCCCTCGGCTGCTCTCCCCTGTGGCGGAGTTTCTGCCCGCAGTGATCTCCCCTAATCGTTACTCCTGGGGAGGGGTACCGCTCTCCTTGCGATTCTGAGGGGACAGTTGGGCACTGAGGAAGCCCACTTGGGTGAGGCAGTTGTGTGGCTGGTTACTAGTGCAGCGTGAATTGAAACATGGCAGGGGACACCGCCCTGTCACTGTTTTCTAACCTTTTCATTTTCCCTGTGCGGATAGAATCTAAAAGCCACTGGGAGTTGTCACTTGCATCTTCGATGGAGTTTCCCCTTTTTCCACCCATCCCCCCTTGCTCTTTGTTGTTATTGTTGTTGTTTTGTTGTTGTTACTCTGAACCAGTAAGTTACTATTGGGCACCTTGACAGCTCAAGCAGCGTTATCGGGCTTTCCTCCTTATGGATGCTTTTCTGAAATTTCCTTCCCAAGCAAACTCTGTTGGAAGGAGCAGTTTGGGAATACTGTGAACGTACGTGTGCTCAGGAATGGGATATTACAGACATAGGAATTAATATTTTTAGATTACCGATAAAATGTAGACTTTGAAATGAAAAACAAGGCTTGTATTTGCAAACACCAAGTCAATCGACAAATATTTATTGTACTTGCAATGAGTAAAATTTAGTCTATTATCTATACAAATGGGATGTGCCATATTACAGAGGAAGTAGACAAAGTATGCTTATTTGTATTAAATTTTTAAGCCAATTCACTTCTTAGTTGTATTCCGCTGACATGGGCAAAATGAACTGTTGTTCATGTTTGTTTTCCAAAAAACAAGATATGATCTCAGTTTTGCAGTGTCATAGCATTTGGGCCAGTGTCAATGGGCAAAGAATTGAACTCTTCGTGGCTCAGTCATTAAGCCTCTGCCTTCGGCTCAGGTCATGGTCCCAGGGTCCTGGGACTGAGCCCAGCATCGGGCTCCCTGCTCCCGGGAAGCCTGCTTCTCCCTCTCCCACTACCACTGTGAGCTCCTCAAGGGTAGGGACCATGAATCTTCATTTTGTATTTATCCAGTGTCTGGCAGTGCTTGAAGAAAGAAAGGAGTGAGGGTTTGGGGATGGATCAATGGGAGAATGAAAGGAAGACAGGGTGGAAGAAAATGTGACAGAAACTTTTTTTTTTAAGATTTTATTTATTATTTATTTGTTTGACAGAGAGAGGCACAGCGAGAGAGGGAACAAAAGCGGGGGGGGGGGGGGGGGGGGGGAGTGGGAGAGGGAGGCTTCCTTCCAAGCACTCCCCCTGCTTGTGTTCCCTCTCTCGCTGTGTCTCTGTCAAATAAATAAAATATTAAAAAAAGATAAAATATATATGTATATATATAAAAGTAAGACTAAAAATGTTATCCTTTTTGTTCCTAATCAAAGTTACCCAGCTCCTCTGATTTTAGATACTTTCTGTTTATGAAATCAAAGTAACATGCATTAGTTCCACCCAAGGCACTGCAAGAGAAGCAAAAGCTTGAGTTTAGGATTACAACAGTTACAACTAGCCTTGGATAATCAGTTTCTATTGTATTATGGACTGCACATAGTCTGAAGGACCATGAAGTTAAGAAGTCTTTGATTACTGACACATTTGGGCGTTGGGCAGTGGTTACTGTTGTAATTTTTGCTCTCTGGTTTCTTCACATTTACTTGTTTGCCTTGTGAGTTTCTGCAGCCCAGGCATTTTAGAACTCTACAAAGCAGAAATAGCTTACTGGATTCTCTTAGGAAAAAAAAAAAAGTACCTTACTTTGAAGTATCATCTTAAATTACTTTACTTTAAATTTGCATCATGTCTAGAGTTGGACCTGGGAAAGTTCTGTTACTTCTTTTAACCTAAAAGAAAAAAGTCATAGTACCTCAGCCCTTCGTGGTTAAGCCACAGAGCATCTTACAAAGGAGCAAACTGAAGCTGAATTTTACAAACCAATTGCCAAGCTCTTCATGAGCTTCATGAAACTATGAAAACCCATTAAGAAAATAATACAAAGTTTTTTTAACCGAAACATCAGTTTGTTTCTGTTCTAATATTTTAGATTAGAGTTTTATGTAATACATATTCATTAAATGCCACTATTCACTCAAAAGCATTGTTGGGGAAATAAAACCTAGAATCTTAGATCAAAGGATTGAGTAGGAACTTAGAGGTCACCTTATTTGGTCTTCCAAACAGGTCTCTGTTTAAGCAGCTTTTATTGCTGTTTTTTTTTTCTTATGATGAGTTAAAAACTGAATTCAATTAACAGTTTCTAGGAAGGTAAATGATAAGCTTCCTTTAATCCTTTGCGTTTTCTCTATCCTTCATTCCTTTTAAAAAGTTTTCTGTCAGGGGAGCCTGGGTGGCTCAGTCGTGAAGCATCTGCCTTTGGCTCAGGTCATGATCCCAGTGTCCTGGGTTTGAGCCCCGCATTGAGCACTTCATCGAGCCCTGCATCAAGCCCCGCATCGAGCCCCGCATCGGGCTCCCTGCTCGGAGGGAAGCCTGCCTCTCCCACTCCCCGTGCTTGTGTTCCCTCTCTCGCTGTGTCTCTCTCTGTCAAATAAATAAATAAATACAATCTTTAAAAAAAAAGTTTCTGTCACATTTTCTTCCACCCTGTCTTCCTTTCATTCTCCCATTGATCCATCCCAAACCTCACTCCTTTCTTTCTTCAAGCACTGCCAGACACTGTGGATAAATACAAAATGAAGATTCATGGTCCCTACCCTTGAGGAGCTCACAGTCTAGGGTGACAGTTCTCTATATTCCTCCCACCCAGGGTAGATAGTTTTCACATGCTCAACACTCTCCCACGGTAGAAGTGAAGATAAGGAAAATTGGTTTACACCCAGATTCCAGACCCTACCCCCATCTCAAGCAAAGTATATTGGAATATAAGTGGGCAGGAGTGACTTTACAGAAGCAACCTTGATTTCACACTAATTTAGGAGGGAGGGAAAGGTAAATTGTTTTCAGATTTCAGTACTTCAAATTTATTAGTACAACTAAGTCACAGTACATCTCAGCACGGGTGAAGAGATACCACAGTGACCCAACACCCTGATGGAGAACTTCTGGTCTCAGGAGGAAGCTAAGTGACTGTCAGCTGTTTCCTCTGTGGCCCTTCAGAGAGTCTAAGGGAGCTGTGCATTCTCTTGGTCTTTTCTTGTTAAGGCCATCACAGTGTTAGTAAACTGTACACTGTCAGGTGGGTATTATACTTCTTCAATCTCTTTCTCTAAATATAGTAGCCAGAACTAAAATGCTAAGTACTACACTTCTGTTAATGCAGCCTAATATGTCCTTAGCTTAGTTGTGGTTACATTGTAACTAATACTCAATATTTATTAAACAACAAGTAGTATTAGTTTGCTAGACTCTGAGGACTCAAAAAACAAAGGAACCAGTACCGCCTTCAACATGGCAAAGCAATGTGATAGGTGCTACAATAAAAACATATATATGGTCCTTTTTTTTTTTAAGATTTTATTTTTAAGTACTCTCTACACCCAACATGGGGCTCAAACTCACAACCCCAAAATCAAGAGACACATGCTCCACCAACTGAGCCAGCCAGGAGCCCCCTATATATGTCCTTTGAAAAGGGTTTCAGGAAGGGAAGGCATAACCTTTATCTGTGGAGGTCCATAAAGGCCTCAACTTGAATATATTTAGGGGAATAGGCAGGGGTATTGCACTGTACTCAAAGAAGGATGGCATGGGGTGTGAGGAAACTTGGGGAACAAGGCATCCCACATAGAGGGAAGAGCACATGCAAAATCACAGAGGGAAAGAAGCTTTTGGCTTTTCAGGGAAGAACAAAACTAGTTATGGGGGATGAAATCTGGATGTACAGAGGGACTTGTTAGAAGAAACAAGAGAAACAGGAGTAAATCCTGAAAAGCCTCATATGTACTTCTCAATTTGGACGTTATAGAGTGATGAGCCACAGAAGACGTGAAGTAGGTGCATTTTAGAATACTTTCTTTACCAAAGAAACTGATGGCTATGGGTGACTTTGGTAAGGGAAAAGGGTGATCAGGAAGTCAGGTGCAAGGGACAGATTTCCCTATGTACCTTCTTAACTTTTTGGTTTTGCACCTTATGCATGCATATATTATAGAGTCAAAAACTATTTAACTGATAGAAAAAATTTTAAACTCTGAATTCAGTGTGGAGGATGATTGGAAAAGAGCAAGACCAAAGTGGTGATAAAAAACAGGAGAATTGGTGATTATCTGGTGAAGAAATGATGAGACAGGCACTATGCATGCAGGGGAAAAGCTTAAGACATAGACATGGAATTAGCAACGTACAGAGATTGGTGTCGACAGAGAGAGTGAGGAAGAAATCTTAGTTACCTCTCTACCTCTGGAGGGGATTATAGGGGGATGGGGAAGAGAGGTTCTATAGAAATAATGAATTTTATTTGTAACATTAGGGCATCTAAGAGACATTCAGGTAAAGATATCCAGGATGATACTGGTAATACAGGTCTGTTACCCCAAAGAAAGGTAAAGGAATGAGATCTCCCCAGTTCATAGAATTAAGGGATCCAAGGACAGAAGACTTACTTAGAGAATATGGATAATTAGAAGGGTCCAGAAGCAATATAAGTCTATGGAAGAGACAGAAAAAAGAACAATTTATATTAGAAGCTCCCAAGAAGTTAACAGTGATTAAAATTAGTTTGTGAATGATTGTCCCTGTTTAACTAGAGTAGATGATTCCTAACTCCTAACTAGAAACTTTTTAGGCAAAAATGTTTAGAACCCTCTCATGATGACAAATTTTAAGCTTCGATTACCCTTATAGATATGGGCACAGAACTGTTTTCTAGGGAAAATCTTAGCACTGTTTGTGAGGACTCCCTTGGCCTATTTCTATGTACAGGTGGTTGGTTGATCCTGGTTGGTTTACTTACTATTAATGAGAAAACATCAACCCTGCCCACCTCCCAGTTGATTCTCTGAGTATCAGGCATGTGGATCTATCCATGATCAGCAGCAGAAAGTGTATTCATTCACCAAAAAATGTGAATCTAAACTTTGCTGCCCTGTTGTTATCAGCTAAAGGAAAAAATATCCTTGAGACTATAAGAGAGAGACTAGTAATTGGACTGTCCTGTTTCTGGTTGCTATTAGACTGGCTTTTACTCAATTTGGTAATAAAAGGAGCTGATAAATACTCGGGTACCTTGAATGAGCTAATAATTTTTCTCTCTATTCAGACTAGTAGTTTGGTTCCCTTCAAAACAATATTCTTTAAAAATTCGTTCAACATTGGGGTGCCTGGCTGGCTCAGTCAGAAGAGTGTGCAGCTCTTGATCTCTGGGTCATGAGTTTGAGCTCCATGTTGAGTGTAGAGATTACTTAAAAAAATAAAATCTTAAAAAAATTTTTTTGTTTGACATTTATCTAAGTGGAAAGGCACAGAATAGAGGATTGCTAGAGCAGTGTCCCGGGGAGCAAAGACCCTGTTGTTACCAAACCCTCATTTCTTAGACAGCAGTCAACAGTCCATCTAAGCACGCATTCTGGAGCAGGCAAGCTCTTTTCCCACCCCAAGTGATTTAGCAAAGTGGTTCTCTTTTACCACCGCTTTCCAGGAAGAGTTCATGTAAGTAAAAATTTGAGTGATATTTTGGTGCCCCAGAGATGTGTAGTATCCCTTACAGACTGACTCCTATGCAGTGGCCTGGCTTAGCTCCCTCTGGGCTTGCACTGCCATCCTGTCCTTGGAGCAGGGGTGTAGTGTAAGAATGGAAGAGATGCTATAAGAAACAGATGTGCAAAGCCTCTTCACTTCAGCTCGCCCAAATTTACAGCCTGCCTCTAACAAAGATGTAGTTACTAAAGGTCTGTTCTTTAGTGTTCTAACCTTATCCCTGGGTTTATCATATTTTCCTTCCCCTAAATTTCTTATTCCTCAATTCTTTATTATTTACTTTAAGGTAAATATTACTCTTTGAGGTTCCCAGATGCTTTTTCTTTTTTCTTTTTTTTGAGAAAGCATGAGTGAGGGGAGGGGCAGAGGGAGAAAGAGAGAATCTCAAGCAGGCTCCATGATCAGTGTGGAGCCTGACGTGGGGCTCGATCCCAGAACCCTGAGATCATGACCTGAGCCGAAATGAGGAGTTGGACGCTTAGCCTACTGAGGCACCCAGGTGCCCCTCAAGATGCTTTTTTTAATAGACTTTATTTTTTAGAACAGCTTTAGCTTTACAGAAAAAAATGCAAAGATAGTACAGAGTTCTCATATACTCCACAGCCAGTTTCTACTATTATCAACACCTTACATTCTTTTTTTAAGATTGTGTTTATTTATTTGAGAGAGAGCAAGAGTGAGAGAGATCACAGAGGGAGAGGGAGAAGCAAACTCCCCGCTGAGCAGAGAACCCAATTCAGGACTCGATCCCAGGGCCCTGAGATCATGACCCGAGTGGAAGGCAGACGCTTAAATGACTGAGCCACCCACGTGCCCCAACACCTTACATTCTGTGGTACGTTTGTAACAATCAATGAGCCAAAACTGATATATTATCATTAACTAAACTCCACACTTCATTCCAATATCTTTAATTTTTACCTAATGTCCTTTTTCTGTTCTAGGACCACATTACATTTAGTTATCTTGTCCCTGTAGGATCTTCTTGGCTGTGACAATTTCTCAGGTATTCCTGGTTTTGATGACCTCGACAGTATTGAGGTGTATTGGTCAGATATTTTGTAGAATGACTTCCTTTCGGAATTTGGTTTTTCTCATGGCTAGACTGATGTTATGGGTTTGGGAGGAAGAACACAGACAATGGTCCATTTTAATCACATCATATCAAGGGTTCATACTGTCCATATGGTTTGTCACTGTTGATGTTGACCTTAATTACTTGTCAAAGGTTGTGTTTGTCAGGTTTTTCTACTGTGAAGTTACTCACTTTTTCCTTCTTTCCATACTGCACTCCTTTCTGTATTCTCTGGAAGGGAATCACTAACCAGAGCCCACACTTAGGTATTGGAGAGTTATGCTCCCCCTCCTTTAGGGTGTGCTAGCCACATAAATTATTTGTCATTCTTCACAGGAGATTTGCCTCTTCTCTCCCATTTATTCATTTATTCAATCATTTATAGCAGTGTGGACTCATAGTTATTTTATAACTGGGTTATAATCCAATACTCCCTTCATTTTATTGCTCAAATTGTTTCAGCTTTGATCAGTGGGCGCTTTTTCAGTTAGCTCCCGTATCCTTTTGACATACCTCCATCAATGTTGTTTTTATTGGTTTTTTGTTTAGCACTTTCTTACTTTCTGGCACTACAAGATGTTCCAGGCTCATCTTGTATATTTCCTGCCCCAGGGCTAGGATCAGCCATTTCTCCAGGTGTCCTGGTTACTTTTATTGGAGAATGGTATTAGAACCCAAGATTTGGTGTTTGGAGTGTCATTACTTCTAGACCCTCTTGGCTGACAGAGCAAGGAAATATATGTGTATATGCTAACCAATAAATGTAACCATATCTCTAAATATTTCTTTTTTTAAGATTTTATTTATCTGAGAGAGAGAGAATGAGAGAGAGAGCGAGCACGCACATGGTGGGGGGGTCAGAGGGAGAAGCAGGGAGCCCGATGTGGGACTCGATCCAGGGACTCCAGGATCATGACTTGAGCCGAAGGCAGTTGCTTAACCAACTGAGCCACCCAGGTGCCCCTAAATATTTCTATATGTAGAACTGCCCCATCTTTAATAAGCTAAACATGATTGCATACAACCGACTCTAATCCATTACTACATAGGTTATCCTAGTCTCTTCCCTTTGCTTACCTCTAAACTCCCACTCCAACAGCGAGAAACCTAGCTTCCATTATCTACAATCATTTATTTAATTGCTCAGAGTAATGTATATATTTATGGAAGTATCAGAATTGTTAACCCTACCCCTCTGGATAACAGCTGTATCAACTTGAGTCCAGTGCTTGTGTGCAGTTCCTTTTGTCTTTAGTCTTATAGACTCCCCCTCATTTCCAAGTGCTAATCTGGACTCCACCATTTCCTTAGGTAAGCACCTTTGCCCTTCACTCTACTCAGTGAGGCCGTTTTATACAGGTATAATACCAATGGGTTTTGTTTTCACAATCTGCATTCAATCCTGGGATGCCCCAACCTTTGTTTTAATCTCCTATGCACATTGTTGGTGAGGGAGGAATTCACTACCTAAGGTTATGCAGATGGCCAAACCGCAGAACACCCAACACAGGACAGATGTATCAACAGCAGTCTATTGGTCACATATACTCACAACCTAGGGGAAGGGGGCAAAACATAGCGCTCAGGGCCACACAGGGGTTGCACTCAGGAACAGAATGAACAACCAGTGGCTTCAGAAGGCAGGCTTTGTAGTATCAATAGGGTGGGGTGCCTCCTGGTTCCTGTGAAGAATGTGATTAATTATTTGAATAATTCTACAAGCTGACAGGGTTCTGAACCCACTACTCGGGGATTAGCACTACCTATGCCTGGCCTTTTGGTAAGAAGGGTTGTTTGGCTACAGAAACTTATCTATGTGAATGGATAAAGAAGATGTGGTTGATAGATAGTGTGTGTGTGTGTGTGTGTATATATATATATAGATACTGTGTGTGTGTGTGTATATATATATATATATATATATATACTCCTATATATATATATAGTGGAATATTATGCAGCCATCAAAAGGAATGAAATCTTGCCATTTGCAACGACACGGATGGAACTGGAGGGTATTATGCTGAGCAAAATAAGTCAATCAGAGAAAGACATGTATCATATGACCTCACTGATACGAGGAATTCTTAATCTCAGGAAACAAACTGAGGGTTGCTGGAGTGGTGGGGGGTGGGAGGGATGGGGTGGCTGGGTGATAGACATTGGGGAGGGTATGTGCTATGGTGAGCGCTGTGAGTTGTGTAAGACTGTTGAATCACAGACGTGTACCTCTGAAATAAATAATACATTATATGTTAAAAAAAAAGAAGAAGAAGAAGATAGCAGGAGGAGAAAAAGGAAGGGGGCGAAATTGGAGGGGGAGATGAACCATGAGAGACTATGGACTCTGAGAAACAAACTGAGGGTTCTAGAGGGGAGGGGGTGGGGGGATGGGTTAGCCTGGTGATGGGTATTAAAGAGGGCACGTTCTACATGGAGCACTGGTGTTATATGCAAACAATGAATCATGGAACACTACATCAAAAACTAATGATGTAATAATGTATGGTGATTAACATAACATAATAAAAAATAAAGAAAGAAAGAATGAAAGAAAGAAAGAAAGAAAGAAAGAAAGAAAGAAAGAAAGAAAGAAAGAAAGAAAGAAAGAAAGAAAGAAAGAAAGAAAGAAAGAAAAGAGAAAGAAAGAAGGAAAGAAGGAAGGAAGGAAGGAAGAAGAAAGGATGGAAGGAAGGAAGGAAGGAAGGAAGGGAGGAAGGAAGGGAAAGAAACTTATCTATGGGAGCAGAATGGGGAGGGGAACTTATAGCTGGGCCATTTGAGGCCCTCTCAATAGTACCATATGTCAAGGCAACATGTAATATTGAGCCTTAATATTAGGCCTTACACCACAACCTTGCAAATGACTTTTTAAAATTTGCATCATTAAGGTTCACTTTCTGCTGTAAAGTTCTGTGGGTTTTGACAACTGTTCAATGCCATGTATCTACTATTATGGTATCAGAATATTTTCACCACCCTAAAAATCCCCTGTGCTCCACATATTCAACTCTGTCCTCTTTTTTCTGTCTCTATCATTTTGCCCTTTTCAGAATGTCACTTACTTGGAATCATACAGCATGGAGTCTTTTCAGACTGGCTCCTTTCCCTTAGCAATAACCATTTAAGGTTCATTTATATCTTTTCTGTCACCCTTAAGTGGTTTTGAAATAAGGAAAATATACAATATTTAAAATTTTAAGATTGGTCTCCATTCTAAAATATTGTCTTCAGATACTTTAAAATATTCTATACTTGGGATGCCTGGGTGGCTCAGTCAATTAAGCATCGGCTCAGGTCATGATCCCAGGGTCCTGGGATCAAGTCCCACGTCAGGGTCCCTGCTCAGTGGGCAGTCTGCTTCTTCCTCTGTTGCTCCCCCTGCTTGTGTTCTCTCTCTCTCTGTCAAATAAATAAATAAATACAATCTTTTAAAAATAAAATAAAGTGGGGTGCCTGGGTGGCTCAGATGGTTGAGCGTCTGCCTTTGGCTCAGGTCATGATCCCAGTGTGCTGGGATCAAGCCCCACATCGGGCTCCTGGCTCGGCGGGGAGCCTGCTTCTCCCTCTCTCTCTGCCCCTCTCTCCCTGCTCATGCTTTCTCTCTCTCTCTCTCTGTGTATCTCTGTGTCTCAAATGAATAAATAAAATCTTAAAAAAATTTTTTTAAATAAAATTAAGTATTCTATACTTTTTAAAGGAATCTGATAATGGTACAGCTTTGCTAAAAGATATGTTAAATGTACCAAGAGGAGATTAGATAGATAGATAGATAGATAGATAGATAGATAGATAGATAGATAGATAGATAGACAGATACTCTGTTATTTAGCTTTGGTGGTTTCCTCAATAACTAAGTTATATAGGCAAGAAAAGAGTTAAATATCTGATTTTGTTTATGTTTCAGTAAAGAGTATTATTCCTTACACATGTTATCAGTACATGAAATTACTAATTTAATTCTCCCTTTCTTTATATCTGTTATTTCTCTTACATAGAGTAAAACAATTAAATTCAAGTACATTATCAAATGTGTAGAACTTTTAATTTCAGAGATTAAGATGGTTTTGGTTTTATGTGGGAATTTTATTTTCTTTGTGTTAGGAATTTGTCCTAAATCTAGTATATTTTATTTTTACTGAAATGGTTCTAGATTGCTTGACTCTATTAAATTCTAACTTGGAGACTCTTCTAAATGTCTTATTCAATTACATATATTATAATTGACCTTTAGTAGAAGACTTTGTTTTGTCTGGAACTAATACTTTGTCATGTTTTTTACTTCTTTAGATTTCTATGTACTTGCCATAAATTCAACCCAAACTTTCTAACAATTGTATAAAATCTTTTCTCAACATTAAAATGCATGAGGTATATGATATGCAGTAGGTGTTCATACTTTGTCATATTTTTTACTTGCTTAGTTTTCTATGTGCTATTCCTCGATTCAACCCAATTCCTCAAATTGTCTAAAATCTCTTAAGACATTAAAACATGATATGCATTGGGCGCCTGGGTGGCTCAGTTGGTTGGGCGACTGCCTTCAGCTTGGGTTGTGATACTGGAGTCCCGGGATCGAGTCCCACATCGGGTTCCCCGCTTGGCAGGGAGTCTGCTTTTCCCTCTGACCCTCCCCCCTCTGTGCTCTCTCTCTCTCTCAAATAGATAAATAAAATCTTTAAAAAAAACCAACATGATATGCATTATCAGTTTGATCTTCTTGCACATGACTCTCCTAGATCTTTCTTACCTTATTTGCCTTCTACACCTGTATCAGAGTTATCACCCGAGAATTTCCCCCTTCGCCATCTTCCTCAAGAGTCCCTTTACCTTTCTCCTGTGTTGGATTTATTATTTTGCGTATACCGTGGTTTCCCCTTTATTGCCCGTTTTTGCTTTTGTCTTCCCTGGTTTTGGCGAAACCTATCCCACCAGTAGCTTTATGAGAAAGGCTCAGGGAAGTGAATTTTAATAATTAAATAATTATTTAATCATTTAAGAGAGCTTATGTGTTTGAAAATGTCTTTATTCCACCTTTACACTTTGTAGTTTGGTTGGATATAGGGTTTTAAGTTGTAAAGAATTTCCTTGAGAATTTTGAAGGCATTGCTCCATTGTCTTCTAACTTTCCTTCTTATTTTTAAACAAGTATATTGAAGTGTGATTTACATTTAATAAAAGTCACCTTTTAAAAAAAAGATTTTATTTATTTGAGAGAGAGAGAGAATGAGCATGAGCGAGGGGTTGTGGGGGAAGAGGCAGAGGGAGAAGCAGACTCCTCGCTGAGCAGGGAGCCCAACATGGGGCTCCATTCCAGGACCCTGGGATCATGACCTTAGCTGAGGGCAGACACTTAACTTACTGAGCCACCCAGGCGCCCCTAAAAGTCACCCTTTTTTAAGGTATAGAATTCAATGAGTTTTGAAGAAAACATACTGTTGTGTAACTATCACCACACTTAAAATATAGAATACCTCTACCACCCCATAAAGTTCCCTCATGCCCTTTTGATTTCTTTGATTTCTGTCCACATATTGTCTTTCCAGAATGATACACAAAGAAAATCATACAATACATAGACTTTTGCATCCAGCTTCTTTCACTTAGCCCAACCCTTTTGAAATTTATCCATCTTGTAGCATGTGTCAGTAGCTTCTTGCTTTTTTATCATTTAATAGTATCCCATTGTGTGGATATACCAAAATTTATTTCTCTATTCTCCAGTCATGGTGTTTGGGTTGGTTCAGTTCCTACAGCAGGAATAGCCTGCTATACACATTCACATACAAGTCTTTGCATTCCCATTTCTTTTGAATAAATATTCAAGAGTTAGATTGCTGGGGTTGTATAGTTAAGTATATGTTTAACTTTATAAGACACAGCAAACTTGTTTTTCAAAGTGGCTATACCATTTTGCATTTCCACCAGCAATGAACAAGCAATTCAGTTGTTCCTCATTAGCATTTAGTATTGTCAGTTTTCATTTGCTTTTTATTTTAGCCACTCTAGTAGATATATAGTGCTATGTCATTGTGGTTTTAATGTGCATTTCCCTGATGACTGATGTTGACCATCTTTTCATATGTTTATTTGTCATGCACATTTATTCTTTGGTGAACTATCTGTTTGAATTTTCTGCCCATTTAAAAAATGGGAAACTTATTTTTTTAAAAGATTTATTTATTTGACAGAGAGAGAGACAGCGAGAGCAGGGACACAAGCAGGGGGAGTGGGAGAGGGAGAAGCAGGCTTCCCGCTGAGCAGGGAGCCCGATGTGGGGCTTGGTCCTAGGACCCCGGGATCATGACCTGAGCCAAAGGCAGACGCTTAATGACTGAGCCACCCAGGGGCCCCAGGAAACTTATTTTTTAATTATTAACTTCTTCTAAATACAAGTAATTAATCATATATGTTTTGCATATATTTTCTTCAAGTTGTGTCTTTTTATCTTTTTTAATTATTCTTTTTGGAGAACAGAAATGCTTAGTTTTGATGAAGTCCAATTTACCAATTTTTCTTTTATAGGTTGTGTTTTTTATATCATATCTAAGGAAACTTTGCCTAACCCAAGTTCACAAAGATTTTTTCCTGTTTTTTTATAGAATTTTCCTGTTTTTTCATATAGTTTTAGGTTTTACATTTACACCTTTGATGCATCTTGATTTCATATTACAAGGTAAGGTTTGAGATTCTTTTTATTTAAAAAAAATTTTTTTAGCATATGGATGTCCAGTTTTTCCATGACCATTTGCTGAAAGACTATTCTTTCTCCGTTGAATTACCTTGGCACCTCTGTAAGAAATCAATTACCAAATATTTGTGGACTCTTATGTTCCACTTATTTATGTCTGTCTTTGACTATTGTAGCTTTATAGTAAGGTTTTATTCCATTGTAAGAATGCACCATAATTTATTTAACTCAACTTCTACTTAGGGGAGTTAGAGGTTTTTTTTTTAATATATATTATAAATAATGCAACAACAAACGCCCACAGGCATAGAATTTTGTGCCTTTGTCATAGTGCTTGGGTAGTATACACGCTTCAAGTTGGGAATGTTAGATCAGTGTTCCTGCACACTTTTCCCTAGTAATTGTGTCTACTTTAAGGTCCAGATCCACTTGGGTGGCCTTAGAATGTAATTAACTAGTCTATCTTGGCTGTGTTCCAACGCACTGCATCTGATCTTAAATGGTCTTTCAACCTACTAGCTCTGTGTTAAAGCAAGGATATCCTGCTTTCTTCTTTGGTTAGTTCATGAGCTGTGGCTAGGTGCTTTCTCAAGAACACAAAGATAAGAATGCCCTTTCAGGGGCACCTGGATGGCTCAGTCAGTTAAGTGTCTGCCTCCAGCTTGGGTCATGATCCCAGGGTCCTAGGATCAAGCCCTGCATTGGGCTCTTTGGTCAGTGGCAAATCTGCTTCTCTCTCTCTTGCAAATAAATAAATAAAATCTTAAAAAAAAAAAATGCTCTTTCAGAGTTAAAGAAAGTGTTTTTTTCTTTTTCTTTTTTTTAAAGATTTTATTTGCCAGAGAGAGAAAGCGAGGGAGAGAGCGTGAGAGTACAAGTAGGGGGAGTGGCAGGCAGAGGGAGAAGCAGTCTCCCTGCCAAGCAAGAAGCCTGATGCGGGACTTGGTCCCAGGACCCTGGGATCATGACCTGAACTGAAAGCAGACACTTAACCGACTGAGCCACCCAGGCGTCCCAAGAAAGTATTTTTCAAGACTTCCAGAGCATTCTGCCTCTTTGACAGTTATATTTTTGATTAGTTGGCAAGCCAATTTTCGAACAATTTTTAATTATCTGTGAGTGGGTTAATCAGTTTGCTGATTAACCATGGAGGCAGGTGAAGTATGTGGTGAGGTGGAGAAATTGAGTATAGAGAATGTATGACCTTGAGGTTGAACCTGAACTCATGTGGTAGGCATCTCAGGATCATGTCTTCCCTGCTGCCTCTGCCTTTGAACTGAATCTTCACCAAGTAGCTGTAGATCCTCAATCAGAAATAATTCCCAAATGGATAAACTTACCCCTACCTGGATAATAAGAATTGACGTCATTTTGTTTAAACATGACTTGGGCTTATCCATGACCACTTTCCTTTTTTCCCGTCTTGGTTCACTGATGTATCCCCAATGCCTAGATCAGTGCCTGGCACAAAGACAGTGTTCAGTTTACCTTTGTAGACAGAATGTTGTTAAAAACAAATTTATTGGATATATCATCTTGGTTACTCGGTTGATAGAAGATTTACCTGATAAGCCTCCTCATTGTTCTGATCAAATCAAATTTCTGAGCCCACAGTGCTATAGAGTTTATAGCATATAGCATAGATCATTGACTGGTGGATTCACCAAGATACATGTTGTCTTTACAGAGTTCTGTCTTTCTGCTATTATCAAAGTGTGATACCCCCTATCCAGGAATGATACCTACATAGTAATAATGAACATGACCATTTATCACACTCTTACCATGTGCCAGGTACGGTGCTGGTACCTTATATGTACTATCTTATTTTGTTCTCATAGCAACACTTTGCAACAAACATTGAGGTAGGTACAACTTTTTGCCATTTTACAGGTAAAAAGCTGGGCTTAATTAACTTAAAAGCTAGTAACTTTTGTTTTGATTTTACCCATTTATTTTACATGGTAGATGCAGCACTCTTTTTGATTAAGACTTTACCAAATTAAAAAAAAAAATGATCACTCAATCCCAAAATGCTAAACTTGTCGTTGAGGTTCATGCTACCCAGTAGGGTAACCCCTAGACACACGAAGCTATTGAGCATTTGAAATGTGACGTCTGAACTGAAATGTGCTGAAAGTGTAAAATACACACTGTATTTTGAAGACTTGGTCTGGAAAAGAATGAAAAATATCTCCAGTTTTATACTGATGACATGGTAAATGATGTTGGACATATTTTTTAAAGAATATTAAAATTAGTTTCACTTTTTTTTATGTGTTTTAGAGTAAACTCACACCCAACATGGGGCTTGAATTCATGACTTTGAGATCGAGTCACATGCTCTACTGACTGAGCCAGCCAGGTGCCCCTTTTTTTTTACATTTTTAAATGTGGCAGCTAGAAAATTTATTTTTTTTTAAAGATTTTATTTATTTATTTGAGAGAGAGAGAGAATGAGAGATAGAAAGCATGAGAGGGAAGAGGGTCAGAGGGAGAAGCAGACTCCCCGCTGAGCAGGAAGCCCGATGCGGGACTCGATCCCGGGACTCCAGGATCATGACCTGAGCTGAAGGCAGTCGCTTAACCAACTGAGCCACCCAGGCGCCCGCAGCTAGAAAATTTAAAACTCCATGTGTGGTTTGCCTTTGTGGTTCACATTATATTCCTGTTAGACAATTATTGTCTAGCATATTTTACAGACACTTATATTGGCCAACTCAGCACAAATTTTACTCAGGTTGAATCTGACAAAGAGCTCTAAGCTGGGGGCACCCTGGCTGGCTCAGTTGGTAGAGCATGTGACTCCTGATCTTGGGGTTGTGAGTTCGAGCCACATGTTGGGTGTAGAGATGACTTAGAAATAAAATGATTCTTGGTAAACATCAGAGAGAGGCCTGGGATTTCTGCAGTCAGGCTCCTGCACTGACCACAGGGGTCGAGTGCCCAGAAGCTTCCCTCAGAGGCCCTCCAGGCAGTTTCACGGCAGAAGGCCATCGGGCAGTGCACCTCCCCGTGAATGGCTTTCCCAGCAGCATCCCCCTGGGCTTTCCAGCCAAGTCCCAGCAGCAAGACCCTTCAACATCCAGGGCGCTATGCTTCACCTTCTCACATACCTGGATCTCAGCTCCAGGGGTAGGGAGGCCTTTTCCTTTGATGCTGTATCTCAGCTTCGAGGGGTAGTGGCTGCTCCTTATTTCACCCTTCCTATAGAGTTCTCTTTCATTTTTACTATTTAATCCCTCATTACCCCAATCCCTTCCACTAAATGATTACTGTTCATATTACTGTGTGATTTGTGCCTCACTGAAGCCTGATACACCAACTATTTTTACTGGATGTTTATATTTTATACTCTGCATGTTATTTCTGTTATTTATGTAATAAACCACCACATTTTAGTACAGTAAGTGAAGTTTTATTTTGCAAATACTGAAGGCCTATCTGTGCTTGCATCTACATAGATTTTAGTATACTCTAAACTCATGACATTGAAAAAAATCCAGAAGGGAGAATGTGTGGGATACTGCTTTTAAACCTACCTATAATCTATTCAGACTTTAAAAGTTATCTCCTTAATGCATATGAAATGTATTAAAAAAATTTATAAACTGTTCAAAAATTTAACTATTGAGGATTTTACTCTATAATGTATTCTCTCACAGCACTTTTCTGGGAGGGAGTGGATCAGGAAAGAGCAGATTTGCTATGATCAAGATTGGGGAAAATGGCTTGCTATTACCTTTTAAACGAGCTAACCTAATGCTAAAATTATGTATGTGAATAGTATCTTAGATGTCTGTACTTTATGACATATGATTAGCCCTGTGGCGCCACATGCAGGCCACAAATGTGTAAGGATTCCATTTAATGAAGACAAATTTTCTACAAAAGTAGCCTTACGTTGTGCATTGTCTTTTTAAAGGAATGCATTCTAATAACACGGTTGTCGGAATTTTTATTACCAAAGAAAATACGTACCTTTAGTAAATAATCTCTGTGCCTTAGTTTTCTCCTCTCCAAAATAAAGAAGTTACATTATGCCACCTCAAGTCTCCTGCAACTGGAAAAGCACAGTGCCCTGACGTGCTACCTCACAGGGCTATGTTCCCAGAGGTTTCTTTCCCCGGAGCCATCCCTAATTGGACAGGTCTTCTGAGGCTTCCTGCTTCCTGTCTCCTCTCCTGGGGAGGTGCTTCTTCTCTGAGGGCTGCTCCTCTGTGACACAGGGACCATAAACAGTTTCCGCCCTGAACTATGCCTTCTCCATTCTGAGGTGGCTGAATCATATGCCACCCCTCCCTTCCTCTCATTTGCCCAAGATAGTTTGTTTCTGAAATAGTACCATTTGCCACCTGGCATAATATCATTTGCTTCCTCCTCAGCTACCCTGACCATCTCTACTCTAACTTGGGGAAGCTGGACCTTTCTCCTCCAATACCATTTTACCAGTTTTTTTTTTTTTTTTTAAAGACTTTTCCTCTAAAGGACTTATTTTCTCTATATAACACTCAGGAGTTCAGATCACTTTAAGCATTTTTAAGGGCAAACCAAATACTCTGTACATTCACTAGATGTTTATTTACAGAGCTATATAAATATAACACTCTATCTGAATAGGACTTTTCTTGCCTCAGGGAACTACCAAAACGAGACATACATTCCATACCCCCCAACAATATATCCGAAAACCTGGTCATAGCTCTTAGAATCCTTAGATCAACGACAGAAGAGGGGTACAAGGGAGAGACTGGCAAAGAGATTCCTTTGAAGGGAGTTTTAAGTATTTAATCCAACCTTCTTGGAAAAGGGGCTTGCTACCTTCTGGCAAGAAACCTTCAGAGGCACCGGAGAGCTTTGCAATGTGTTTCCTGCAACTGTTTTGGCAGCGTGCCAGGAGAGGCCTGCGGCACTTCAGAATTTGGTCAGGTCAGCAATGAGGCAATGTTTCCTGTGGACCAAATGGGGGCCACCCAGGAAAAGAGAGCGCCTGGGATAGTTCTGGATCCTGCCAGCGGGGCCCGCAGAGGGACAGAAAACCCTAGGAGAAAGAGGCTGGGTACTAGGGGCTAGGAGGGTCACAAAAGCCGATTTTGAACTGAGATGGGAGCCACAGGAAACGGATCTGAGTAGGGCGTCTCCAGATGTAACCCAAGGGCCCGGGACAGGTCAGCTTAGTCCTCGACGGGTCCAGGCGACGAGCAGAACTGCGGCAGAACTGCGGCTGACCAGAGACGCCAGGGGAGGAAGGTGAGGCCAGAGGGGCCGTACCTCCTCCACGGCTAGCTTCCGGCTAAGGGAGTCCAAGCCGGAGAAGGGAGGTAAGGTGACGTCATCTTTGAAGTTTGACTTGTTACATAGGATTGGACATTTCACTCATTGAAATAAAACTGTTCTGCAACTAATCACGGCTGGAAGTTTTTTTTTTTCTTTTTTTTTATTATCTATGAGTGCTCTAAAAACACATGGGCCAGACCAAGTCTTCATCCTGGGGCACTGGAGTATATTCCCAATGTATAAAAAAAGGACACAAAAATAAAGTTATGTTTTTATCTCAATCCACATACCACGCCTACTCTACAAGCCACTTGCACACACAGGAACCATTTTTTCATTGGAATTTTCCTTGACAAAACATTCCTCTACCTTACTGTACAAGGAAATTTTTATTTGATTCCATTCGGCCAGGGGCGGGGGTGGGGAGAGAGTCTTAACCAGGCTCCATGTCCGGTACAGAGCCCCAGGCGGGGCTCAATCTCACCACCCTGAGATCATGACCTGAGCTGAATCAAGGGTGGACACTTAACCGACTGAGCCCCCCCAGGGGTCCCACTTTTTTTTTTTTTAGAGAGAGCACGAGCAGGGGAAGCAGGAGAGGAAGAAGCAGGCTCCCCACCAGCAGGGAGCCCAACGCGGGTCTCGATCCCAGGACCCTGAGATCATGACCTGAGCTGAAGGCAGATGCCCAGCCACCCAAGTGCCCCTTTTTAAAAAAAAGTTTTATTTATTTATTAAGTAATCTCTATACCCAACATGGGGCTTGAACTTACAACCCAAAGATCAAGAGTCACATGCTCTACCAACTGAGCCAGCTAGGTACCGTTACTTTGCTTTTCTTACATGAATATACAGTATTACAAAATTTCAGCTAATTACAGCCTAAGCTAAATTTTGCAACCAACCCAGAACTCAAAAAAGGCCGAGTATCTGCCTGAATGACTGTTGTCTTTGCAGGGGTGGCTCCTATCAGTTAGCTTTCTTAACTACCTTTCTAAAGAAGGGTCCTCTACCCCCCACATTCTCTATCACATTTACAGCATTTATCACTACCTGAAATTGCTTACTTGTTCCAGTCACCCTCCAACACACACACACACACACACACACACACACACACACACACACACGCGAGCGTATGTACACCCAACTGAAACCTGTCAGAGCAGGGTCCTTTGTCATTTCCCACCTATCTCCAAGACCTGGACCTGCTTCTGGCACACAGAGGTCACTGAACAGGTATTTGATTCAGGAGAAAGGGCACTGTATCATCAATAGAAATGAAAGGAAACCATAGAATTTCCAGGTAACCTTCCCAAAGCATCTTTTTTAAACTTTCCATTCCTCATTGCCTGACCTTTGCTGAATCCTCAGAAAACTCACTTTATTCTCAATTCTCTACTGAAATAAAGCTTATGGAAAGTAAACACTAACCCAAATTTTGCCAAATCTGGAAATCTTTATTTTTAAAGATTTTGTTTATTTGAGAGTGTGTGTGCACACGAGGCGGGGGAAGGGGCAGAAGCAGACCCCCCGCTGAGCAGAGAACCTGACTCAGGGCTCCATTCAGGACCCCGGGATCATGACCTGAGCCAAAGGCAGACACTCAACCTGCCTGAGCCACCCAGGCGCCCCTGGAAGTCTTTATTTTTAAAATCTTCATTTTCAAAAAACAAACCAAACCAAAAAAAACCCTTCATTTTTCCTGACCACAGCCAGGTGATTGAGTGCCCCCTCAATCTTTCTTTCTTTGTACGACTCAACTGTCTAGTTCATGGGCTAATTAATTCTGCAACCACTGGAGTCAACTGTCCACTTCAACTGCGTGTTTTTGTTTCCACTGCACCTCTAACATGGCCTGCCACATAGTAGGTACGTTACCAGGCACATTGTATGTTGAATAAATGAATGAACCACTCTCCCTAGTCTGTGGACATCTCCCCAAATCTTTCTTTGAGCCTCTCTACATTGTCTTTTTTCCTTGAGTTTGTATAGTTTCAAACAGCTTCAACTATCAAGGATGGCTACTGAAGTTCCTCAGTCAAGAAACTGTATCCTCTTCTCTCACCATTTCTAAATGCCCCTAGGTCTCACCATCACCTCTTATCTGTGTAAATTATCTTCCCCATTCTAACCCTTAAAAACCCTTTCCCAACTCTCTGTTCACTACTTCCAGTGTAGAGCTCCAGCCCCGCCTTCTGCTCCAACTGCCACCAGGTTTACTCAATTCTTCTGGAATACTTCCTTGTGATGTCCCACAGGCATTGCAACAAAACCAACTTTAGTATTTCCCCCTCTTGCCTCCATTCTACTCTACTCCATCTCAGTGAAATGCACAAACCACCTCTTGCCCTGGTCAGAACCCTATCATCCAAGACCCCTATCTTCTCGGTAATATTTTTGCACATATGACCTCATGGAATCCTCACACAGGCCATGTTACAGAAGGAAACAGGAGGCTTAGAAGCTCCCTTCGACTCAAATTTCAGGTATTCTCATTAAAGAACTTCCCAGTACAGCCAGCCCCACTGCCTCAGTCCATATCATGATTTTCACATAAACTTCAGAACCTGCTGCCTGATCTTCCAGCTTCAGTGACATCCACATCACCACCTTCTACACTTATCTTGCTAGTGAAAACAAATCATGCCACTGCAGGGTTGGAACCTTCAATGATTTTTTACCTTCAGGCTAAAGTCCAAACTCCTTAGCTATGGTACTCAAAACCTTTCATGATTTGTTCAGCTTACCCCTCCAGATGCTTCTCTTGCCAACCCTCTCCCTTTTTCCTGACCTGATAAATGAGAGGATCTGTGATTAAAGAGCCAGGTAAACAATACATGAGACATGAAGCACTCAATTATTTCTGGATCTCATTTTGGCAACACACTGGTGATACTCAACTGGTCCTGAGTACCCTCTGCCCAAGAAACACAAATTTCTCAGCAGTTCAGCATGGGTAACAGCTACCTGAGTGGGTCAGGTGTACCTTTTACTGTCTTAATATAAGTAGGACATCTTTTGTCAGATTGGGATCCACTGCCCAAACTTCAACCAATGCTCAGGACATCATCAGATACATCAGACAAGACATGAACTTTCTGCAATCTATGACTCATCTGAATCCACCTGTCTGCTCTCTATTCTAAATGTGCCAACCCAGTCCCATCTTTTTCCCATTGCTTCTCCCTGG
Organism: Zalophus californianus; assembly: GCF_009762305.2. Classification (NCBI taxonomy): domain Eukaryota; kingdom Metazoa; phylum Chordata; class Mammalia; order Carnivora; family Otariidae; genus Zalophus; species Zalophus californianus. The sequence goes on along the minus strand of NC_045599.1, from coordinate 122,039,940 downwards.
GCCTTAAAATCAATTTAACTGAGCAGGGTGGTTTCATTTGGTCCATGAGCTTTCTATGATCTGCAAGGATAATTACCGTAGCACCAGAGTAATTTTCCAAATTTATTCTGTGCTAAGGGCCTCAGGCACTGGCAGATGAAGTCAGCTTACCTTACACTCAATAAACACAGGCCTTTGGGCGCCTGGGTGGCTCAGTTGGTTGAGCGACTGCCTTTGGCTCAGGTCGTGATCCTGGAGTCCTGGGATCGAGTCCCACATGGAGCCTGCTTCTCCCTCTGACCCTCTTCCCTCCCTCTCGTGCTCTCTTTCTCTCCCTCAAATAAATAAATAAAATCTTTTAAATAAATAAATAAATAAACAAACACAGGCCTTTGTTAATGCATCACTGCCCACCTGGCCCCTCACCCTTTGCACCAATGCTTTTCCTGACCCAGAATTCATAATTTCACAGGTATTCAGGTCAGTGCCCATTTGCCCCACAGCCTACTATTTATTCCATACTGGCCAATACCTAGCTCAGTGGGTCCCTCCACTGCTCAGGAACCATTAGTGACACTGAAAGATTTCAGAAAGATGTTGACAGCAAATCAGATTATTTCAATTCTCTCAAGTACAGCTGAGCCTGAACAATGCAGGTGTTGGGGGTACCAACACCCCATGTAGTCAAAAATGCACATGTAAGTTTCAACTCTCCAAAATCTTAGTCTATTGATTATAAGCTTTACTGGTTAACAGTCAACACACATTGTATATATATATTATACACTGTACTCTTACAATAAAAGTAGATAAAACATTAAACTCAGGGTGCCTGGGTGGCTCAGATGGTTAAGCATCTGCCTTCGGCTCAGGTCATGATCCCAGACTGCTGGGATCGGGTCCCGCATCGGGCTTCCTGCTCCTTGGGAGCCTGCTTCTCCCTCTGCCTCTCTCTCTCTGTCTCTCATGAATAAATAAAATCTTTAAAAAAAAAACAAAAAACAAAAAACGTTAAACTCAGTAGTTTATAGTTAACTGTACTGCATTTATTGAAAACTCACAATTCAGGGGCGCCTGGGTGGCTCAGTCATTACTCAGGGTCCTGGGATCGAGCCCCACATTGGGATCCCTGCTCACACTCTCCCTGCTTGTGTTCCTTCTCTCGCTGTCTGTCAAATAACTAAAATCTTAAAAAAAAAAAAAATACCAATGTGTGTTGTTCAAAGGCCACCTGCATATTAAAATTGCCATTTTTCAATTTCATTAACTCGACTCTAATTACTTTAGGTTGTGACTATGGTAAAAGCAACTTCACTTCCTTACTATTGACTGTGCTCACAAGCCCATAAAGTTACCATCAACCCTCCAGTTTGCCAGTGAGCAGAGGCACGTAAGTTAGTAAAATCACACTAACAAATGGCAACCAGACTCCAGGAACCAGGCTCTAACAATACATCCCTGGAGCAGAGATGTCACTCTAGTCTCACACCGAGAAGTCCAATGTGTTTAGATGAGCTGGGGCTCCCCCAAGTGAATGTAAGCTGTGATCTTAAGGATGAGTTAGAAGCTAAAGAAAAAAAGCAGGGCGGCACCTGGGTCGCTCAATCGTTAACACCCCACTCTTGATTTTGGCTCAGGTCACGATCTTGGTCTTGAGATCACTCAGCAGGGTGTGTGCTTGAGATTCTTTCCCTCTGCCCCTACCCGTTCTCACACCTGTGCTTGCTCTCTCAAATAAATGGATCTTAAAAAAAAAAAAGGCAGGAAAGCAGGACTTAGCTAGTATCTTGGGAAAGCACTGCAGGGTGCAGTAAAGGTAAGGTTGGCAAGGCACCGAAGATCATGAAAATCCTTTACAGGTCAGGTTGTGATCAATGGGAAGCCGCAAATTACTCAGTACTTGGCCTATTAACACTTGTGCTCCACTTAATCTGTTCTCTCACTCAGTGGGTCTGTGTTGGCCTTGTCTCCTCATTGCAAAATACTGGCAATAAACCACCAGAACTGGGAAAGCATGGCGAAAAATTTCAGAGTCCTTTAACACAGAAAAATCAATGATCAATTGGTTGACGGTTAAAAAAAACTCTACTGGGGACCTATTTATCATTGCCTTTCATCTACAAATGTTAAGTTTATATATTTGGCTTTCCTTTACTCTGTACTCAATCCACTGCATTTGCATGTGGCCCAACTTTCTTTTAATCCATCCCACTCAAGGGTTTTTGACTCACACCTAGCAAGTAGCTTCAAATACTCAGCTGGCCACCTACATCACACACAAGCCTATATGCTAGATACCAAGCAAGCATTTTGGAGACTAGAATGAATTAAGATCACCTTTCCGAAAACAACTCATTCAATCAATATCCTTCATGTTCTCACTGGTCTCCAAACCCTATCACGTAAGATTGATGACCACTCCCCAAAGTCATTAGACTATAACAGATGAATATTACTAAAAGTGGTTATGCTTTTTCATTTATTTTTTTTTTTTTAAGTTTTACTCAAGTCTCTACACCCCACACGGGGCTCAAACTCGACACTGCAATCAAGAGTTCCATGCTCCTCCAACTGAGCCAGCCAGATGCCCCTACTCTTAACATCTTAAAACACCCATATGTGGGCGCCTGGGTGGCTCAGATGGTTAAGCATCTGCCTTCGGCTCAGGTCATGATCCCGGGATCCTGGGATCGAGTCCCGCTTCGGGCTCCCTGCTCCTTGGGAGCCTGCTTCTCCCTCTGCTTCTCTCTCTCTCCGTCTCTCATGAATAAATAAATAAATCTTAAAAAAAAAAAAAAAAACACCCATATGTATCATGAGCTCTGCTCTGCTAACTCATACTGCATTCCTTCTATCGTTTTCTAGTGTTACGTGCTTGAAGGAGTCCTGGAATTCTGCTTGTTTCTTATCCTCCTAAGCAGTATCACAACCCAGTTCAAAAGGTAGTGCTCCAGAACAGTCACTTAACAAGTAAATCTAAATATTAAGCTGTCCCATCCCCAAACCCATGGCAATTCACTGATACTACAAGGCTATTAAAAATACCTTAGCACACCAGGTATTTTTTTTTTAAACCAGAACGTTTATTGTGTGACTAATCGTTGAAATCCTTAAGATGAACTGGATGCTGCAACAGCTGCCCTCTTGGGCTTAGGTGTTGTTCCTTCACGGAATCCATGCCTGCATCGTATTAAAAATGAAAACCAGTTACTTCAGCAACAATGTATACATTTCAATTTTTATTAATAGATTTAAATGAGCTTATCTCAGTTATATGCTGAAATCAGTATCAAATTCATATGTTCAGACATTTATTTCTACAACCATCATCGATAAGCTACAATATTTACTTTCTTCTGCTTCAAGATACCTGTTTTAAACATACAGTTAACTGCAGTTGGAAAAAAGGTCAAGAATTTGGTTGTCCCGATCACCAGGCCAGTACTTCTCTCCTGCTTGTGTTGAGACCCATTTCTGAAAATGGGTCCCTAGGTTAGCAGGCAGAGACCCTAAGTACTTTCCTTTAATCAAGGCAAAACAAGGAGCATGTTTAATCGCTGACATTTTCTAAACTGCTTAACTACGCTTTACATTTTAAGTCATTTATTATACACACACATCCTAAGGAGAAAGGGTACTGTTACCCCACTTTTAAAGGTTAGTCTGCCTTCAGTTCATGCTAACTCCTACATTACATAGCAGTCTACTCACTACAAGCCCACACGATTGTATTATGCTTTCAAGTGCAAAGAAGGTCTCCTCAGCACACAAACACATCTAAGGGTGTTGTGTTTACAAAGCCCCAAAATGCCTGGTGATCTTTTAGAGCTAGAAAATCTGGAATTGAGGGGGCAAAGGCCAGGGATTCTGCTAAGTATCACACAGCACAGGACAGTCTACCCAACAAAGAATTATCTTAGTTGAGACCTAAATAACTGACACCTTAAAAGACACTGTTAAAATGCAGTTTCTCTCTAAGTTGGGGCTGAAATTCTCCATCTCTAACAACTCTAAAGCCTGACTTTAAGACAGTAAGATCTTTCTATACAAATGCAGTAACTATGATGGTTTTCTACAGCAGATTTGCACAAAGCCACATTAAGTGAAGGCCCAATCCCAGACCTCATTCACCACTATTGTCTTGACAAATTTTGGTGAGAAAATGAGGTGTAACCTATCCCTAAGAATTATTATTACATTTTAGGGTGTCTAGCTCGAACCGCACTCCAGACATTTATTTATACTGTTGCTCATTGAGAGATTAACAAAATCCAGATTAACTGAAGGTTACAGTGGCAGCAGAAAAAAATACCTTCCAACACTTCATCCCCACTAACCGACGTAGTATCCTTATTTTACAGCAGATAAAGGAGGTTCTTCTCCAAGCTCACAACCAATTACGATGAAAACACAAAAAACTGTACCTGAATCTGCGGTATACAATTTTTAGGTGCCTCATTCGACCAGTCCCAGTGGTGTTTCGTCTTTTAGCCTTGGCACTCCAGTTATCTGAAACACAAATTCAGGTAAGGTTCTGATTCTCCCCACATACATTATGGGCACCGTTGGTCAACATACGTAAAGACTGCCTTCCTTGTTTTTTTAAATCCACTTCATCCGTATACAGATGCACTTTTACGTTAAGTACCAACTAATGTCCCAAGCCATGCCCACTTTGCTACATCGCAACCAAGAGACTACTGACATCCATCCCAACACCTGACACAGTCGCCCAAAACACATTCCACTTACACTTTCTCTTGCGCTTGGCAGGATAGCCGCATTTGCCACAGGTGGACTTCTGAAGGTGGTAGGCCTTCGAGCCACAGCGGCGGCACAACGTGTGCGTCTTATTGCGACGCTTTCCAAACGATGACGTCCCCTTCGTCTGCAAAGGGGAGGAACAATTTTGAGATCTAGTGATTTCTGTACATATCCCGACGTTTTCAGGAAAAGAAATCACTAAGATTTAAAGACAATTATACAGAGAAGCTTAAAGACAATCTAGGGCTGAAACCGTGGCGGAACTTCCTAATTTCTTAAATGCAAAATCAGAGACCACTACCAGCATTTCACGGTACCTAAAGTCTTCTGCAGGGGTTGCTTTATTTTGAAATCGGCTACATTCTTTAAAGGAGAGAGAAAGAAGACAAGCCGCAAGACGAAATAACGTGGTGGTTTTCCTACCTACCCCGACCCCCAAACCTAAGAGCTCCTGCCAGGCCTCAACAATGAACTTTTTTGCTTACAGAGCCAAACACTCCCAGACCACGCTTCTTCCTTCAGTTCTCATCCGAGGGCAACGCTTCTCCAAAGATCAAAAGAAAACAAGGAAGCTACAGTGGCTCCTGCTCCACGGCTGTAGACTCAGCATCCACAGACACAGGAGCCACTCTTCTGACTCTTGAGGTCCACCGCATGCCCTTTTCCTGCCCACCCGCTCCCTCTGTCAGCAACCTTGCCGACCCCCTAAGGATGGCAGGGAGCGCGACGCAGAGAACGAGGATGGAAGGCGATTCCGAGAACCACTGGAAACACTCACCATCTTGTTTCCGCGGCCGACCCCAAAGAGGCCAGAAGAGGCGGAACTTCCGCAATATTGTGCTCAGAAGCTTCCGCCCAGGGAAGTACTTCCGGCAGGGCGCGGTGCACCGTTCTCAAACGTCCGTAGCCGCAGTGGGGGTGGGGTCTAAAGGAGGACGCAGAGCAAGACAGGGCCAATAGGGGTTTCGGCGCTCCGCCGGCGGGAGGCCTCACGGCTTCCTGGCGTCGGAACCGGCGTGTTTTCGCCGGACCCGCCATGGCCGAGAACTGCCTCGATGCTAGAACTCGGTTCTTTGTGCGGATGCTCCTGCTCTCTCGCCTCCTCGCGTTCTCGGATTTGTGGCCATATCGCGGATTTCGGTCCCCGAGCTGGTGGGGAACCTGGGGGTACCTCCGCGCTCTTGGCGTGGAGGGTTCCGGATGGGACCGGGATTCCGATCTGGGAGAAACTGGCTTCTCCAGATCCTTCCTCACCCGGCTTGAAGCTTTTGGCTGACGCTGGTTCTCCGGGAGGTCGCCGGCGGTTAGGAGGCACGGACCGGCCTCTGAGAAGCTGGGCTCCGAATGTTAAAAAAGAAAGGCGAATAATGTTTTTTCTGACTGTAGCAGTTTAGAGGCAAGTTTTTGATGTAAAATAAAAGTATGCTAAGGGATCACACATGGAACCTTTGAATATAGTTTCCTGTAGCCCGATGTGAGGAAATCTGATTCGGCCTCTTTAGGTAGGTAGGGCCTGGAAGTCTGTACTTAAGCCCTTTCTAGATTCTGAGTTGGTGGTTTCCAGGTCTTGATAGACGCTAATCCAGTTGTAACCTCTTACCCAGCACTCTCGCAAAACAAAAAATTCAAACATTTAAGGGTTAATAGGGAAAAAGATCCCAAAGAGCCATATAATGTGCTTACGTTCTATGTAAACCGAGAATTCTTTACCTGTCACATGTGAAATAGCAAAAGTGACGGACTGGTCGGCGGCAGAACAAAATGAACTCTAGGAATCAGGGGTTTATAGGACAGTCCCTGTCCTCATGGAAACAGTAAATAGGAGATAAAGAGGAGGCCAACTTGCGAATGCTTGGACCAAACTGCAATTCAGGGGGCTTTCTGGGTTAGATGCTGTATTAGTTTCTTACTACTGTTCTAAGTAGTTACCACAAACTTAGTGGCTTAAAACTAAACAAATTAAGCTATACTGCTTTTTAAAAAATTCCGTTTACTCAAGAGGAATAAACTCTAGAGATATGTTGTACCTCATTGTGCCTATAGTTAACAATACTGTATATGTACACTTGAAATCTGTTAAGAGGGTGAGCTCTAGTTAAGTGTTCTTAACTGCAATTAAAACACACGTTACGGTTGTGGTCACAAGTCTGAGATTGGTCTCACTGGGCCCAAGTCAAAGTGTGGGCAGGGCTGCATTATTTTCTTGGAGGCTCTGGAAGATCTGTTGTCACCTTTTTAAGCTTCTAGAGGCTGTCAGCATTTCTTGGCTTATTTAAATCCAGTTAAGAGTCTCATATCACACCCGTCTGCCTCCCTCTTCTACTTTTAAGGCCCTGTTAAGTTAAACAAGGAGGTCATTGAACTGAGGTTGCTCTAATGCTTTGGGGACATACTAAGCAAACAGAAATCTAAGCCTGTAAATGCCTCAAGATTGGGAAAGCAAAACACTAAGGACAGGGTGCCTGGCTGGCTCAGTCAGAGGAGCATGGACTCTTGATCTTGGGTAGTGAGTTCCAGCCCCATGTTTGTTGGTGTAGAGATTATTTAAATAAAACCCACTAAGGACAACCAATCACAAGCAACTAACTAGGCTTAAAGCTATAGCCAATCAATTTCCTTTCTTTACTTTTTGCACTTTCTCCTTTCCCCTGGCTCCAGAAGCCTGAGCATTCTTAACCCACTTCTCATTTGGCACTACCCTGTTAGAATTGAATTTTGCTCAAACTTCAAATTTTAAATATGCCTCAGTTTATTTTTTAACAGTCCCTTGTGGGCGCCTGGGTGGCTCAGTTGGTTAGGCGACTGCCTTCGGCTCAGGTCATGATCCCGGAGTCCCGGGATCGAGTCCCGCATCGGGCTCCCTGCTCGGCAGGGAGTCTGCTTCTCCCTCTGACCCTCTTCCCTCTCGTGCTCTCTATCTCTCATTCTCTCTCTCTCAAATAAATAAATAAAAAATCTTAAAAAAAAAAAAAACAGTCCCTTGTGATTGCATTGGCCCCACCAGACAACTTTCTCAGCTCAAGATCAGCTGATTTAGCAACCTTTATTTGTAACCTTAATTGTCCCTTGCTATGTAACCTAACATAATTATAGGTTGTATTAATTTGGACATAGGCATTGGGAAGGACAGCGGGAGATCATTATTCTGCCTAGCACGGGTGTTAGAAGAAATGTGATTAGGAAAGGTAGGGCAGGTGGCAACCACTGAGGACCCAAGCAAGCAGTTTGACAGGCACTGTGTGAAATTCTTTTACCTCGGACACTCCCAGAACTGTAGACAAAGTGAAATATTTTTCCTACTCCTTGATGTAAAGTGGTTGTTTATGGTGTGCTTGATACCGCACTATTTTGGCCCTGATCAGGAGAACCCCTGGCTCTTCCAGGTTCCTATCCAAATGCCAGTGTTAGGTGGCATGGATCAACTTTTGAAACAGATGATATATGCTATTCCCAAGGTATTTGCTCTATGAAATTTTGCCTTTCAGCAGAGAATAATGGAGACTATGTAAATCCTGCATCCATGATTCTGATACAATTCAAGTCTCTTGACCAGAACTTGGAACTAGATCTGCTTTTTGCCCTCTACAATAAATGAAATTACTGCTGCCTTTTCTCTTTAAGACATCACATAAATTTCTTAGTTGCAAACAAAATTTTTACTCCTTGTCATTGATTTGATTTGAGGGATGTATTTTCAAATCTGTATCTCCTGGCCACCCTTCTCCAGCTCCCTTACGTTTGCGTTCTAAGCCAGTGCAATGCGAATTTGCTATTAACAAAGAACTGAATTTAAACTTCCTTTCCTAAGTTTAAATTTCTTTGCTAAATATCCCACTTAAACACTTTCCTTCCCATCAACTTTGAAATCTCCCAGGGCAGGTTATTGTGGGAGGGGAGGGTATTTAGGGTGGAGCAGTGGGGAGGAGATGGGGTTTGAGGAGCCTATTATAGAATGCTTTACCAACCGAAGGGAATAAAAAAAGGTTGGCAAACGTACTGACATTGCCTTGTCAAATTGTTAGTATTAGCTGGGATGCACCTCAAAATTCCTACTTTTGAGGCACATTTAGTTAAAACTCTTACCTAATTTTTAATATTACATAAGGATTTTCTTAATCTTTTTTCAACCTCAGGTACAGTAGAATTGAATTAATCATTATCCTTGATTCTTAATACATCCTCGGCATTGGTCCGTGCAGCATTGATCCCTGCCTTTATTTACATATTTAATTACCTTTAATAATATAGTAAGGACTTTTAGCTCATCCCTGGACGATAACCTACGTCTAACTCCATAATCTCCCTGTCTCCTTATCCCATCTTATCTTCAACTTCTCCTGAACCTAGGTAACCACCCTTAACTTCATTATTTCCTTACTTTTCATTTTATATAATTTTTTTAAAGACTATTTTTTTTAAAGATTTTATTTATTTAACAGAAAGACACAGAGAGAGAGAGGGAACACAAGCAGGGGGAGTGGGAGAGGGAGAAGCCGGCTCCCCACCAAGCAGGGAGCCCGGTGTGGGGCTCGATCCCAGGACCCTGGGGTCACGACCCGAGCCTAAGGCAGACGCTTAACGACTGAGCCACCCAGGCGCCCTAAAGATTTTATTTTTAAGTAATCTCTACACCCAATGTGGGGCTTGAACTTAAAACCCCGAGATCAAGAGTTGCATCCTTTACCAACTGAGCTAGGCACCCACACTTTATATAATTTTAATGACTCCATGTATATTCCTAAAATGTGTGTATGCATGTGTATGTATTTTAAGTTACATTCAACTTTTAAAAAGGGTATCATGCTGTATATAATCTTTTGGGACTTAAAGTTTTCCTTTTGTATTTTTATGATTATATTGTGAGTCACTGATTTCAGTGACTCACAATATAATCATTCTTTTGAATGATTATACATTCATTCTTTTTGAATGGTGCATACTGTTACATGAAATACTACAGTTTATTCATCTAGTGTCCTGTTGATAGTTACTTAGATTGTCTTCAGTTTCTTGTGAACTATGGCACTGTAAATAAAGACCAACTGGGGGAGCTTGGGTAGTTCAGTCAGTTAAGTGTTTGACTCTTGGTTTCCACTCGGGTAATGATCTTGGTGTTGTGGGAGAGGCCCTGGGTCGGGCTCTGTGCTCAGCGTGGAGTCTGCCTGGGATTCTTCCTCTGCCCCTCCCACTCGTGTGCTCTCTCTCTCAAATAAATAAATAAATACTAAAAAAAAAAAAGACCAACTAGATAGTTTAAAAAAAATTCAGGGGTGCTTGGGTGGCTTAGTTGGTTAAGCATCCTACTCTTGATTTCAGCTCAGGTCATGATCTCAGGGTCATGAGATCCAGCTGTGGGGCTGAGACCTTTGGAGGCCGCTCTCCTCTGAGCTTGCTGGCGTTAAATAAACCTCCTGTCCTCCAAGATCTCCGGGTGCCGCTTGGTTCTTCCGTCAGGCGATCCAGTCCAGGTTCTGTAACATGTAGGGCTCTGTGCTCAGCTCGGAATCTGCTTGTCTACCCCCTCCCCCACCTTGCACGCACATGCACTCACACATACTCGCTCTCTCAAAGAAATAAAATCTAAAAAATAAATAAAAACTGAAGTCTGCTAATAGAAACAAAAAATGTAAACTATTAAATATGCAGTAGTGTTTAAAGTATCCCCAGAGATAACCAGTGTTACAATTGGGGTATCTCTCTCCTGACTTTTTATATATGTACATTATACACATTTTAATTTTTTAAACAAAAGTGGGATGTGTAACTTTCTGTCTTTCATAACAACATATCATGGATAGCACTAGTTGTCAATATACATAGACTTACTCATCCTTTTATTTATGTCTTTATTTTCCTTTAAGTAAACTCTACCCCCAACGTGGGGGGGTTGAGCTCGTGACCCTGAGATCAAGAGTCTCATGCTCTACAGACTGAGCCAGCCAGGCACCCTGCTTCATCCTTTTAAACTGTTCTTTTCTAGGGGCGCCTGGGTGGCTCAGTTGGTTCAGCGACTGCCTTCGGCTCAGGTCATGATCCTGGAGTCCCGGGATCGAGTCCCGGGATCGAGTCCCGGGATCGAGTCCCACATCGGGCTCCCTGCTCGGCAGGGAGTCTGCTTCTCCCTCTGACCCTCTTCCCTCTCGTGCTCTCTCTCTCTCATTCTCTCTCTGTCAAATAAATAAACAAAATCTTAAAAAATAAATAAATAAATAAAATAAACTTCTTTTCTGTTTCACTGTTGATGTATCAACATTTATTCCACAAATCCCCAATTTATGGAAATCCTGATTATTTTAAATTTTCCGCTGTTATAAACAGTGTTATCATGCAGATTCTTGCACATATATCTTTGGGCATTTGTCTGATTATTTCCTTAAGATAATTTCCTAGAAATGAAGTTGCTGAGTCAAATGGTATAAATTTGTGTGTTTATCTATCAGCATTTATTTTTTGCTGCCTATTGCCAGATTTCTCTCCTGAAAGAGTTAATCAATTCACATTCTTATCACAAATAGAGCTCAGAGCAGGGAATACCTAGTCCAAACTGAAGTTCAAGAGAGACTTCTCGGAGCAATTGACGCTGGGGCTGAGTCAAGATGAGATGAACTCAAGTCATCAAAAGGGTAGATAATCTAATGTCCGCCATGCTACGGAAGGGGAAAATGAGCGGGGGGGGGGGGGGGGTGGATCGAGGGGGAGACGAGCCATGAGACTATGGACTCTGAGAGACAAACTGAGGGTTCTAGAGGGGAGGAGCGTGGGGGGATGGGTTAGCCCTGTGATGGGTATTAAGGAGGACACGTACTGCATGGAGCACTGGGTGTTATATGCAAACAATGAAGCGTGGAACACAACATCAAAAACTAATGATGTATGGTGACTAACATAACATGATAAAAAAAAAGTAGATAATCTATAAGGAGCCAGGCCTCGGTGGGCTCAGGGCTAGATTTCCCCACTGCCTTGCCTTGTTTGTACCCACTCTTTCCAGTGCTGGGCATCTTTGACCTGTTTAATCTTTGCCAAATAGAATTATTCTTTGTCATTTTTTTAGAACTCGTATTTATTTACTATTGGAACGGTTTCAGTTTCGCAATCCATTTCCTGGTCTAGAGGACAGAAGAACAATGGCTGCAGGGAGTGTTCCCTCAGAGATCATAGAAAGAGAACAAAAAAAGTTACTTGAAATCCTCCGACAAGATCCTGATTCTGTCTTAGATACATTAACCTCTCGGAGGCTGGTTTCTGAGGAAGAGTATGAGACTCTGGAGAAAATTACAGATCCCCTGAAGAAAAGTCGAAAGCTGTTAATTTTGGTACAGAAAAAAGGAGAGGTGAGCTGTCAGCATTTTCTCAAGTGTTTACTTAGTACTTTTCCAGAGTCAGCTACCATTTGGGGCTTACGGCATGGTAAGTTGGATTTCTATACTTTTTTGGGGGTGAGAGAGACAAGGCAGATTTCCTGAAAAAAGAAAATCATTGTCTTTTGTTTTCATTGGTCTATCTCCCGGAGATGTTTTTCACTGAAATGTGATATAGGGTAAAAGTGTCCAGGATCTTAAAAGGAGGGAACAATGTGTCTTGTTGGTTTAGGGGATTGATAATTTTTTGTTGAAACTGTATCCAAAACTTGAAGTTTGTTTGTTTGTTTGTTTGTTTGTTTGTTTGTTTTTAGTGCTAAAATAAACTGCTTACTATTCAGTAAGTAAATTCATGGATATTTAACAACCCCAAGACCAAAGCTGCCTTTTTCACTTAGTATAACAATTTTGGAAATATCAGAAAAATGATTTTTAGCACACATACATGGTGGATCAGTAAATTCATTTTTTTTCTGTGATAAGAATGCCAGCAGAAGCCTACTTTTCTGGAGCAATTCAAATGCTAATTCTTCAATTTTAGCGGCAGATGAAGGAGTAATTTTTCCAGAATGGATTATTAAGCAATTCTGTAGATTATCACTAGAGGCAGGTACAATTCCTTTTTCTAAAATTCTATATTGAAAATTATTTTAAGGGATATTAGAGAGGTAGAGGCTCAGATAAAAAGGTTAATGCAAATGATCTCTAATGCAGGACAAGACCCATGTGCTTAGAGAAATAGATACTATTATTTCTAGGACTTACTATTCCAAATTCGAGCTATTTGCTTCCTGATTAGAAATTATTAGGATCAGATTTCATTAGCAATGGCCCTAGGAAATCTGAGTTGGTTTTGGGTCACAGTAAAACCACAAGTAAGTACTATTTATAGGATTCACATTTTTTGTTTTACTCATGTACTCTTAGAGTTCGCTAAGAAGAACTCAAACTTTTGAGCAAGGTAGGAATGTGATCTGATTTTTTTCCAGTGAGAGAAAGAATGACAGTTGACTTGTTATTTCTGTGGGAAATGCTAGGTATTCCTATCTTCCAGTTTTGAAATAAAGAAGAGAGATGATGCTTTGAGGTCTTGGAAACTCAAGATATTATAAAATTTCTTTTTGTTAATTTGGAAAAGTGAAACAACTGCCCTCCCCCCAACTTTCTTGTTCTTTTCAGAATTTTTAAAGCATGAGAATATAGGACCTCCTCAGCCTATAAGGGTAAGCAAGAATTCAGAAGATGTTTTTTCCTCTGGAGAGAAACAGCCTGAGAATCCTGAGATCACAGTGTCCTTCACAGAGAAAGAACACCTGGTTATGGGAACCTCTGAATCCTTCCGGGACAAGAAAACTAGTCATAAAGAAACTGCTTGGACCCCCAGGGAAAATGAGAAGGAATACAACACACCCAAATTCATATTGCCACCTTCAGTTGAGAACACTGAATATGAAATTCCAGCAACTATTGTGTATTTACAGGATGGACAGAGATACAAGGAGCCAGATGATTCTTTCCACTTAGGAAAAGAGGAATATCTAGAATCTCTTGGATACTCTGAAGATGCAGAGCCTGCTCTGGAAGAAGAGAATTATAATGACTCAGAGCACAGTGTTTATGATGGTGAAGAGGGCTCTGCATTTTCGGAAACCATGCACTTCTCTGATGAAGAACAGAGCTATGAGGATTCAGAAACTGGCATGTCATCGGAGGAGGAGAAAAGGATTGAAGGTATGGGAACAATTTACGTTTAGGTTTCCATGCCCTAATGGGGAGAAGGGGTGAGGAAGGGCACCAGATGTCAGCAGAAAAGCAGCTACTCAGAGATTCTTTATGCTTCCCTAACCTGGAATTTCCTTAGAGGTGGGTGTTGACAGAGAGGAAGACCCAGGACCTCCACAATGGTGGACAATATAAGCAAAAATAAATACTGATTGTCAGCTTATAGGTTTCTGCAGTCACCTCCATGATACATATAAGAAGTTGCTAACCACTAATTTTAGGTGTTACCTTCTAATGCTCAAATTAAGTCATTTTAGTGCCTTTGTGACCAATGGGATATGGAGGTTATGGGCCTAACTACTGAAGTGAAAATCGGAGAGGAGCCTGTGATGAATGGATAAGATCCCCAAATATTGTTACTTGGCTTGATCTAGTCACAAATTGCCATCGTGGTAAGGGAAATTATATAAGTATCTTTAAGGGGAATATTTCTCAATGAAAATTTGAAAACTGAGAAATGTTTCATTTGGAGAGATACTGTTTATGAAAATAAATATCACCAAGTTCTGAGTAGAGGAGGGGAAAGGTAACTACCATCTTCCATTCAGTTCAATCCTGGGGATTCATCATCCCATTCTAGGTAGGAGAGGAGTAATGTCCTCCTCATCACACCTTGTATTAGTTTGCTAGGGCTGCTGTAATCAAGTACCACAAATGGGGGAACTTAAGCAATAAACAACAGAAATTTATTATTATCTCAGTTTGGAGGCTAGGAGGCAGAAATCAAGGTGTCTATAAGGTTGGTTACTTCTGAAGGCTGTAAAGGAGAATCTGTTCCTAGTTTCTGGTGGTTTGCTGGAAATCTTTGGCATTCTTTGGCTTGTAAAAATATCCTTCTTGGGCGCCTGGGTGGCTCAGTCGTTAAGCGTCTGCCTTCGGCTCAGGTCATGATCCCAGGGTCCTGGGATCGAGTCCCACATCGGGCTCCCCGCTCAGCGGGAAACCTGCTTCTCCCTCTCCCACTCCCCCTGCTTGTGTTCCTGCTCTCCCTGTCTCTCTCTGTCAAATAAATAAATAAAATCTTAAAAAAAAAAAATATCCTTCTCATCTGCCTTCATCTTCACCAGTTGTCTCCCTGAGTGCGTTCCTCTAGGTCCAAATTTCCCCCTTTTGTAAGGACATTAGTCATATTGGATTAGGGCCCACCCTATGACCTCATCTTAACTAATTTTATCTGCAATGACCCTACTTCCGGATAATGCCACATCCTGAGCTACTGGTGGTTAGGGTTTCAACATATGAATTTGAGGGGTACATAATTTAACCCACAACACAAATCTTGTCCCACCCCCATACCTTTCCAGTCCATAATCATTTTTAGGCCTCATTATTAATTTTTATTTATTTACATATTTCACTTTTTGTGTAGTGTTGACTTAATTATTCATTGCATAGTATCATCACTATTCTGCAAAAAAAAAAAACCCTTTTGTCTGTTTATTCCATTTTTTTCTTCATTCTCCGTTCCTCCATAGGTAACATTCTAATATGATGTGTTTCTTACATGTTACCGTTTGGTTTGTGTGATCTTGTTTTCTGTATCAGTTATTTATTGCAACAGTAGTGCTGCATAACAAAGCTTATCAAAACAATAAGAGTGTCTGTTGGTGGCTAGGCAGTTCTTCTGGTCTTTCCTGGGTTTATTCATGTGTCTGTGGTCAGCTGGCTATAGACTAGTCTGTCATCTCCTGGCCGGCTAGTCCGGACTTATTCTCAGGCTAGATGGGGCATATTCTTATAGTGAGGACAGAGGAATATAAGGGAGAGAAGGTGAGAGAGAGGGAGAGAGAGACAGAGAGAGGAGGAGGCTTAGACTCAGAACTATCATGCCATCTGTATTCGTTTCCTAGGGCTCACCAAAGTACTACAAAGGGTGGCTTAGAACAATGGGAAATTTATTGTCTCACGGTTATGGAGGCCAGAGGTCTGAAACCAAGGTGTTAGCAGGGTCATACCATCTCTGCAGGCATTGGGGAAGGAGCTGTTCCAGTCTTCTCTCCCTAGTTTCTGGTAGCCTCAGTTATTCCCTGGCTTGTAGATGACCATCTTCTCTCTGTGTCTTCAGATCATTTTCCCTCTGTGCATGTCTCTGTTTTCAAATTTCCCCTTTTTGTAAGGATACCAGTCACATTGGATGGGGCCAACCCTAGTGACCTCATTTTAACTTGACCTCTGTGAAGATTTTATTTACAGATAAGGCCACATACTGAGGTACTGGGGACTTCAACACAACTTTTTTTTTTGCAGGAGAGTGGGGAGTAGACATAATTCAACCCATTACACCATCACTTCTGCCACATTCTTTTGGTCAAAGTATATCACAAAGACAGTACAAATTAAAGGACTGGGGAAAAATACATACCACTTCTTTTTTTTTTAATGAAATTTTTTATTTTACTTCCAGTATAGTCAACATACAGTGTTATATTAGTTTCAGGTATACAATATAGTGACTCAGCACTTCCACACAACATCCAGTGCTCATCATGATAAGTGTGCTCTTTAATCCTCATCTCCTATTTCACCCATCCCTCACCCACCTCCCCTCTGGTAACCATCAGTTTGTTCTCTATAGTTAAAAGTCTGCTTCTTGGTTTGTCTATTTCCTTCTCTCTCTCTCTCTCTCTTTTTTTCCACCTTTTTTTCATTTGTTTTGTTTCTTTTTTCTTTTTTTCTTTTGCTGATGTCCTTTTTTTTTTATTACATTATGTTAATCACCATACATCACATCATTACTTTTTGATGTAGTGTTCCATGATTCATTGTTTGCATATAACAGCCAGTGCTCCATGCGGTATGTGCCCTCCTTAATACCCATCACCAGGCTAACCCATCCCCCCACCCCCTCCCCTCTAGAACCCTCAGTTTGTTTCTTAGAGTCCATAGTCTCTCATGGTTTGTCTCCCCCTCTGATTCCCCTCCCCCTTTATTTTTCCCTTCCTGCTATCTTCTTCTTTTTTCTTTTGTTTAACATATAATGTATTATTTGTTTCAGAGGTACAGGTCTGTGATTCAACAGTCTTGCACAATTCACAGTGCTCACCATAGCACATGCCCTCCCCAATGTCTATCACCCAGCCACTCCATCCCTCCCACCCCCCACCACTCCAGCAGCCCTCAGTTTGTTTCCTGAGATTAAGAATTCCTCATATCAGTAAGGTCATATGATACATGTCTTTCTCTGATTGACTTATTTTGCTCAGCATAATACCCTCCAGTTCCATCCACGTCGTTGCAAATGGCAAGATTTCATTCCTTTTGATGGCTGCATAATATTCCATTGTATATATATACCACATCTTCTTCTTACAAAGTAATATTGCAGAAAGCCAAAATATATCCAGAAAGCCATTAATTGGGGCTAATTTTTGCAACCAATCTAACACCTTTAGGAAAACAGGTCAAGAAAAGTTTCAGTAAGGGGCACTTGGGTGGCTCAATCGTTAAGTGTCTGCCTTTGGCTCAGGTCATGATTTCAGGGTCCTGGGATCAAGCCCCTCTCTGCTCAGCGGGAAGCCTGCTTCTTCCTCTCCCACTCCCCCTGAGGGTGTTCCCTCTCTCGCTGTGTCTCTCTCTGTCAAATAAATTAAAAAATCTTAAAAAAAAAAAGAAAGAAAAGAAAAGTTTCAGTAATAATGTAGTTATGACTTGTAATGTAATTCTAATAGCTAACCAATCCACTCTAGTTGACTGGAGGCATGTGGCCATCCTCTGTCTCTTTCCTCTGTAATATTTATTTATCTATGTAGCTAGGAACTGAAAAAAAATCCAAATTAATCTGATTCAAAGGAGAAGAGCCGTCATGCTTTTTGTTATGTTAAATTTCATGACAAAAAAATATCAGTGTCGAATCTAAGTCTCAGGAAGGCTATGGTGTTGCTCTATGTGCTCTCTACCATATAAGGTCAGCTTGTATATAGACTGTATCAATCTACTCCCTTCCCTTCCAGCTTATAGTTGAGTTCATCCAGTGGGAGGAACCCATAGATTTACCATTTCCTGCGCCCTTTCCCTCTTCCTGAAGGTCTAAGTTGTTTTTTTTTTTAAGATTTTATTTATTTATTCGACACACATAGTGAGACAACAAGAGCAGGAACATAAGCAGAGGGAGTGGGAGAGGGAGAAGCAGGCTTCCCGCCGAGCAGGGAGCCCGATACGGGGCTCGATCCCAGGACCCCAGGATCATGACCTGAGCCGAAGGCAGACGCTTAACTACTGAGCCACCCAGGCGCCCCTGAAGGTCTAAGTTTTAATGTGATGCTGTTTCCCTTTAGTCTGAAGAATTTTATTTATTATTTCTTTTAGTGCAGGTCTGCTGGGGGAAATTTTCTTAGGTTTTGTTTATTGAAAAATGTCTTTATTTTGCTTTCATTCCAGAAGGATATTTTTGCTAGGCATAGAATTAGAGATTGGCAATTTTTCTGCCTTCAGCACTTTATGGATGCCATTCCTTTGTCTTTTGGCTTCCATTGTTTCTGATGCTAAGCCTGCAGGTTTTTTTTTTTTTTTTTTGCATTGTTTCCTATAAGTGTTATTTTTATTCTGGGTGATTTCAAGATTTTTTTCTTAAATATTTTTTTAGCCATTTTGTTTTTATCCTCGTTAGGGTTTAGAGAGTTTTGTGAATCTGTAAAACATTTTTTTAAACCAAATTTGGAAAATCTTCAGCCACTATTTATCCAAATGTTTTTTTCTGTCCCAGTTGCTCCCTCCTCTCTGAGACTACAAGCCTCTTTCTAAGACTAAAGTTTTTTTTTTTTTTAAGATTTTATTTATTCATTTGACAGAGAGAGAGAGCGCGCACAAGCAGGGGGAGCAGCAGACAGAGGGAGGGGGTGAGGCAGGCTCCCTTTGGAGCAGGGAGCCCAATGCAGGGCTCAATCCCAGGACCCTGAGATCATGACCTGAGCCCAAGGCAGGTGCTTAACTGACTGAACCACCCAGGTGCTCTTCTAAATTGTTAAATATCTCCAAAGAGATTTAGTTTTTTTTAATCTGTTTTAGTTTCCAATTAACCTGACTGGACTCAAATTCGAAATTCTCCTTTCAGTGGGTGGCAGCTAAAATCTCTGATCATTTCTTTTTGCCTTAGCTGGGCTATTTTCATGAATTTTAAATTTATAAAAATGTATTGGGTTCTAGATATTATTGCTTCTTAACTTTTTCTTTTTATCCAGCTCTGTGCTTATTGATTGTATCATTGTTGCTGTGTATAAGATTTACTCTGTTGCTTTTTGGTGGTATCCCAAATGAGCTCTATAGTAACCCTGTTATTACCTTGTCAAGAGTAGACATTTTGGCCTGGGCTGTGTGAGCCCTGGTTTTTGTGCTGAAGAAATAGTGGGTTGTTGGCCAAAGACAAAATAAGTGATAGGCAGGAACAGGACCTAAAAGCTTTCCTGCAACCTATCCTCTCACTGCCTCCTCTGGGAATCCATTTTGCTAGCCTCAACTCTTCCCTCACCTTTACCCCAAAACATATTCTAATTCAAGCAACTTTTAGACTGCCCAAGCATTTCTTAGAGTTACCTTTGTTAACTCTTAAAATCCATACTTTTTGCTCACTTCTGTTGTTTCTTCCAGGTTTTTTTTTTTTAAAGATATATTTATTTGAGAAAGAGAGAGAGCAGGAAGAGGAGTGGAGGGAGAGGGAGAGAGAATCTCAAGTAGACTCGCTGCTGAGTGCAGAGCCCAACACAGGGCTCCATCCCACAAACCTGAGATCGTGACCTGAGCCGAAATCAAGAGTCGGATGCTTAACTGACTGAGCCACCCAGGCACCCCTCTTCCAGGTTATTTTTATAGGGGACTCAAGAATCTTATGCTAGTTTGCCACCTACCAGAAGTAGAAAATGCTCTCTGGTCTTCTTTCTCTACTAAGCACTATTTCTGTATTCCCCAGAAGTGGTTAGGAGGTATATTAGAAAATGGGAGATCAGGAGAAATTAGGTACAACACATAAATTCTGAGAAATGTTTAATGGAAATAAAATCTTCCATTTCTCCAAACTTTAGCAAGAGATACATTTAAGAAAGAAAACAGTATCAACCTAGAAAATTCCTCACACATGTATATCATGAAGCATTAACAATGTTTTTCATTGCTGCATATAAACATTAGTCAAAAAATTGGAAAACCTAAATGATCATCAGTAGACAATGGTTAAATAAGTAATGGTCCATCTAAATCATGAAATATGATGGATTAGCTAAATTGAATTAAGTCAATCTGTATAAACTGATTTGGAAGAATTTGCAAAGAATAACATTAAGTGAAAAGAAGTTGAAGAATCATTTGTTTAGTATAATATCATTTATGTAAAGATAAAATAGCATCCACTAAACCAAAAGATATATTTCTCTATATGCATGCATACTTATGTACTTGCACGTAACAAGGATAGGAAGCAAACATTCATAACATGTTGACATCTCTTGGAAGAAAAGTGGAATTGGTAGAGTGGAGAAAGGGCAATTTCTCTTTATTTGTGTTCCATCTTTTCACAATGAAAATGTCAATTACTTATTTAATTTTAAAACTCCATGAAGGAAGCTTAGACTCTGAATGTGACATTCATTGAGTATCTTCTTCCCTACAGAAAGAAAAAACATGTTTAAAGACGTCCTGTCATGTTTGAACATGGATAGGAGCAGAAAGCTTCTGCCCGATGTTGTCAAACAATTCTCCTTAGATCGAGGATGTATGTGGACCCCTGAGACTCCAGGAGACTTAGCCTGGAATTTCCTGATGAAAGTTCAAGCTCTGGATGTGACAGCCAGAGATACAATCCTCAGACACAAGGTTCCGGGTGAGGATGGCAAAGAGGAATTGCTGACTGGAGTAGAGAATTTGGAAATCAGGGACATACAAACCATTCATCCCTTTGACGTTCTTTGTGCCTCTATGCTCTGTTCAGACAGCTCGTTGCAGCGTGAAGTCATGTCAAACATGTATCAGTGCCGGTTTGCTCTTCCCCTGCTCCTGCCAGATGCAGAAAACAACAAAAGTATCTTAATGCTAGGGGCCATGAAGGACACTGTGAAAAAGTGGTCAACACAGTCTTCAGGAGGGCCTACAGGGGACACAGAAACGTTTCCAAAGATGCCTGTCATCTCTTTTGTGCGCCTAGGATACTGTAGCTTCTCCAAGTCCAGAATCCTTAACAGACTGCTTGGTCCTCCCCAACCAGGAAAATCACACAGAATCTTTCTCCATCAGGATTTTACTGCCCCTGTGCTTCCCCGGCAAATCTCCAATGGCCTGGTTGAGATAATGTGGCATTTTCCTGAGAGAGATAGTTTAGAGGAAAACCCTAGTTTTTTCCAAAAACCTGTTGCTCTGGCCAACCTCCGTGGAGAATTAGAAAGTTTTTGGACACAGTTTGGTTTTTTGGTGGAAGTTTCCTCAGCTGTATTTTTTTTCACTGACTACATAGGTGAGAAGGAGTGGGACTTGCTAATGTTTTTAGGAGAAGCTGCCACTGAAAGATTCTACTTTGTCCTCAGTTCCCAGGCCCAGGAGAGTGAAGAGGCTCAGCTTTTCCAGAGGATTCTAAAGTTGAAGCCATCACAGCTACTGTTTTGGGAGGGGGAGGAAGCTGGGGAGAGAGGGAAGAATATGGAGGGTCTTCAAGCAGCTCTGCAGGAAGTGATGTCCTCTTCACTCAGATGTGTGTCCATGGAGGACATGGGCTCCCTGGCCAGGGAGTTGGGAATCCAGGTAGACCAAGACTTTGAGAATGTTCAGGGAATTCACAGTTCCCCTAGTGAAAACCTGGCTGGAACAGCTAAAGAGGAGAGACAACAAAGATACAGTCAGCCAGAAAGCTCATCTGAAAGCCCATCTGAGACGCCTGTAAGAGAGCCTGGGGCTAGCTGGAATCTTCAGAATTTCCACCACACCCCAGTATTCATGCCACATCTGGAAAACTCCTATCCTTTACCAACCAGAACTGGAGGTGACTTTAACCATGTTTCTTTGAAAGCCCCCTGGGTTATGGGCTCCTATTTTTGGTCAGAGCAGAGGTCTAAGTGGTTCCATCCCTGGCCCTTTCAGAAAACAAGGGACTATGGTCGAGGTAAAAGTTTTAAGTTTCAGGACTTCCGACCCCAGAGATTTTATTCACCTGAAAGATTTATGAAATTTTCAAGAACTGCTTGGGGATATTGCACAGATAAAACATTTGGGAGACCACCAAGACCTATGTCTCAGCATGTGCAGGCCTGGCCTGAGAGGCCACAGACAATGGGAGTTCTTGAAAGATCTGGGGCAGTGATCTCCCACTTAGGTCACTTACATTCCCTGAGTTTGCAGCGAGCAGGAACAGCTGGGAAGCCACAGCCTAAGCAAGCCTATACCCAGAGAACACAGCCAACTAGGGCAACTGGGAAGCTTATGAACACAATATCCCATATTGGAGATCTTTACCCCCAGGCCTTTCAACCAGCAGGAGCCATACAAAAACCTGTAAGACCTGCTTCTCAGCAAGGAGCCAAACTGAAAACACGGGATGGGACTTCAAATCCAGCTTTCCAAATGGGATCCTATCCCAGGTCCAACAGCAGATGTTTACCCAGCTCCCAATTCACACCCAACTGGCCCAGACCACCCCAGTTCAAGCAATCCCAACCTTTGCCCTCTCAACCCAAACCCACTCACACAAAACCCACTCAGCCCTGGCCCTCCCAAGCTAAACCCTCTCCACCCAGACCCACTCAGCCCAAGCCATGCCCCCCCCAGGCCTCCCAAGCTAAGCCTTCTCAGCCCAGACCCACTCAGCCCAAGTCATGTAGGACCAGTCCTTCACAGGCTAAGTCATACAATCCAGGAGCAGGGCCCAAGAGGGCAGGGAAACATTAAAGTGCTTAATATGAAACAAACCCTTCACCCAGGCCATTGCTATCATACGGGCTACCTAAAGAAGAGTGGCAGTGATGGTAAGAGACTCCTATCATTAGCATGACAGAAAAAAAAAAAAAAAAGATACGCACAGCCTAACTGGTATCATTAAAATATCTATAAGAATTGTGTCTAGGGGCGCCTGGGTGGCTCAGTCGTTAAGTGTCTGCCTTCAGCTCAGGTCATGATCCCAGGGTCCTGGGATCGAGCCCTGCATCGGGCTCCCTGCTCAGCGGGAAGCCTGCTTCTCCCTCTCCCACTGCCCCTGCTTGTGTTCCCTCTCTCACTGTGTCTCTCTCTGTCAAATAAACAAATAAAATCTTAAAAAAAAAAAAAAAAAAGAATTGTGTCTACCAAAAGGAAAAATATGAAAAGATTTAAGAATAGAATCAAGGAGTAAATAAATTAACTGAACCCAATCTTAAGTATTAGGTAATATATAATCTGAATCCGAGGACTGGGGCTGTTGAGACCACCCCATAAAGTAAGGCTCAGGCAGCCTCAGTGTTGCAAGAAAAACGGCTCTAGGTTGGCTGCTCCAAAGGTGTCTTAGTCAAAGCTTTTTGGTTCAATATCAGCCACTAAGCAGATAATCTTGTTTGTTTGGGATGTTTAAATCAATTTACATGTGATAACAGCTCCAATTTGCTTTGATGATGTAAATCTCTCATCTGACCCTTACATACAGAAATAATGAGCTAAAAACCAATGAAATAAATTATTTTGCATTAACTTGGGTATGATTTGTGTATGTTTTATATTTAAAGTACTTGTAATAGGATGCCTGGGTGGCTCAGTTGGTTAATGGCTGCTTCTCCCTCTGACCCTCCCCCCTCTCATGCTCTCTCTATCTCATTCTCTCTCTCAAATAAATAAATAAAATCTTTAAAAATAAATAAAGTACTTGTAATAGTTAAGGTAATATGGCTTATGAAAAGATCTGATATCCTCATGTTTTCAACTTAAAAATGTATAATTGAATTTTTAATTTTAGAGTTATAAAGCTTGTAAAAAGCATTGCAATGTTTAAGAGAACATAAGATTCACAAAATTTTACAATTTTACTATATTAGATTCATTACTGTCCTAAACATTTGAATAAGTTCTGCCAGTTACAAGCATAAATAAAAGGAATGTATTAAATTTAGAAAATTCAAGGGAAGTTTAATTGTGTAAATAATAGCAAATATTAATAAAGGGCCACGTAAAGGTTGATGTTAAAATTCGCTAGGTGTAGAAATAAAATAATAAGATTTATAAATTGGATCAAGACCTCTGGTTTTTGAATTTACAACTTTTATAAAATTAATACTAATTTTAAGTACTAAAATAGCCCCACATTGTCTTTTCTGGGTTAAAATTTTTCACCTTCAAGGACTCCAAGGGAAAAATATCATATTGATAAGTAGATGAAAAATGATCTTTGCAAAGGAATAACTAATTTCTGAGAACATTCTCATACTACAATAGGCATCCTTCATTTATGAATATTTTAAACAATTAATATTGAGTATTTAGAGGGTGTTAAATCTCTAAAGTTATTGTAAGGATGAAGAAAGAAAGGACTATGCATGTAGATTTTTTATCTTTTCAAGAGAAAAAGCATAACTAGTTCATAACTACAAAATCTTTGGTGTAAAACTGGAGTTCCTCAATGAGAATAATATTTTTGTTGTTTAAACCTTTTTTTTTTAAAGATTTTATTTATTTATTTGACAGAGAGAGACACAGTGAGAGAGGGAACACAAGCAGGCGGAGTGGGAGAGGGAGAAGCAGGCTTCCCTCTGAGCAGGGAGCCCGATGCGGGGCTCGATCCCAGGACCCTGGGATCATGACCTGAGCCAAAGTCAGACGCTTAACGACAGCCACCCAGGCGCCCCTTGTTTAAACCTTTGAAATGAGCAATACCTGGTGATTTTTTTAAAAAACATTTTTCTGAATCCTTCAAGATTAGTTCCTGGAGGACAGAACTTGTTGGGTTCTTTGTCACCAACAGAGTCTGTATCAGTCTGGGTCTTGGCAATACATAAATGGTACATCCAGTTTGGACACTTTGAGGAGCATCTCATAAAGGGACTATTTATAAAGGGCTGGACAAGACGTAAAAACGGGGCAAAAGAGAGTGCAGCCCCTTGCATCTAGTTAAAGTGAGGCACATTGCCACCCCAAGATCCGAAGGGAGAGAGGGGGCAGTGCTCTGTGTGGGAAGGGTCTTGGGTCTGGTTGGTTGAGGGGGACAGCAGCCTGCAGTGACCCACAGGGAGCTGCCCCAAGGAATAAATAGCTATTTATTCCACACCTCTGATCTGCCAACGCATCCCCTTGGCCAAAGCCAACTGGAAACCAGAGTACAAGGAGCTCACCAAGGCAGTTCATGCTGGTCAGTCTTCGGGTTCAAAGGAGGGTGGAGAGTGAATCTGGAGGGGCAAACAGATGGTACCTAGCAGATTTCTCCCTTTCCATTTCATTCTTCCTTTTTTTCTCCCCTTTCTTCCTTCTCTTGCATTTATTTACTGAGCATATATTATGTGTGAGGCAGTGCAGTAGGAACTGAGAAGATACGGAAAGAGAACGAGAAATCCTGCTACAGTAGTGAGATTCTATAAATCTGTTTCCTCTTTATTATAAAACTAGAAGCTCATTATATATAGTTTCGAAAATGCAGAAATAGACAAAGAAGAGAGGAACGTAAAAATAGTCTGTAATCTCATAAATCAGGGTAAGTGGTAATGTAGTCCTCTAACTCACTAATGACACTTTCATGTATTTTTTCTGTGTAAATATATTTACAGGCAGCACTCAGTTACATATTCGAGTCTGTTTTGGGGTCAAATGTGGCAAAATCATACAGTGTTGGGGCAGGCCGTATGAGCAGTATGAAATGTTGGTTTTCCAGATGTCTTAAGAAAGTCTGAATTCAAGACATGAAAGAGTTTAAGGGCATCTTTATATAATGCATAAGTTCAATTGTTTTAAGTCAAACATGTAAAAACTCAGAACCACTTTTTTTATGTGTGTTATTTACTAAATTGAGAGCATTCAATTTATACCTGACTTTTTTAAATAGCAAATTGAAGAGTCTACTCAATGACTTACCTCTTTCAACACCCGAAAATCCTTTCTTAAACACCTTACATCAATTTATATTTTGTACAAGAAACCAAATACTTTTGTTTTTTAAGATTTTTATTTATTTATTGTCAGAGAGAGAGAGAGAGAGAGAGCACAAGCAGGGGGAGCAGTAGAGGGAGAGGGAGAAGCAGGCTCCTCACTGAGCAAGGAGCCCGATGTGGGACTCGATCCCAGGACCTTGGGATCGTGACCCGAGCTGAAGGCAGACGCCCAATGACTGAGCCACCCAGGCGTCCCGAAACGAAATACTTTTTTTAAACATTGAAAAAAGTGTGCTCTTTGTTGAGATGCTTGAAAGGAATATATTCCAATGGGATACAAAGACTGGCCATAGGGACAAAGCTGCCTCATAAATTATACTAGCCTCATAAATCTAGGTTTTACCTACATGCATAGTGACCCTCTGCATTTGCTTATGTCTTAGAATTTTTTTTATAGTCCCCTTATGTGTTCTATAGGGTCCATGTAAACATAGTGTCTGTTAGGGAGGATAAATATGACACTGACTTAAAGGATTCAGAAATCTGATTTAATGGGTGGCTTTAAGTGGTAATTGGCTAAGGGTAGTTTTTAGTGTTTGTTAGGGTAAAGGCTAAGATGCTATAGCAAAGAGAAGGCAAAAATCTAGTGGCTTAAATAATATGGGAGCTAATTTTTCCTTCATGTAACAATCCAGCCTGTTTAAGCTGGTGGGACATCTCTTTTCATTAGGGTTAATCAAGAACTAAGTTCCTTCCATTTTGTTATTCCATCTCTTTGGACATGGTCTTTTTCTGCACGATTGAAGCCACTTTCTCATTTCCTTGATGCAATTTACAGAATGTGAGAAAAGCCAAATTCCAGAGAGACCAGCCTGACTTAAGTTAGGGATGATTTGGAAATTGTATACATCTTTCAATCACACTCCATTGGCTCAAACTTGGTCATATGGCCACATGTGGCTGTAAATGAGGTTGGGAAATGTAGTCACCAGCTGAGTGGCCATGCATCCAGGAAAGAGAGAAGCAGCATTTTGCCAAAATATCATAGAATATCAAGAATATGAGAGAGAGGCCCAGAAGAGGAAGATAAAGTCACCAGATGGAATCCTAAAACACATCAAATGTTCATTCCTACCACCTTAATCATAATTTTTTGTTATTTATAGGATACATTATTTTAGTGATGGGAAGGGGTAATAATTACCTGAATTGATGGGAAGATTTTGAATGATGTTGCAGTGAAGAGAAGATTTTAGTTTATATACTTTTTATTTAAGTAAAATAATTATTCTATAATAGAAATATAGACTGTTCCCTAATGCAAGGTGTCAACATTCTTCATACCCTCTTGGCAAGTTTCCTTAGATTCTGAAGCAGTGAGTGTATAATCTGAGCATGCATAAAAATCACCTGAGGTGGTTGTTAAAATTGCATATTATTAGGGTTCCCCTTAGAGATTGATCTAGTAAGTCTGGGTAAGTCTGAGGAATGGCCTCTTAACAGGGACTACCATTGTTGCAGAAGATCGAGGGCCTCATTCTGAAAACCCAGACATGGCCTGGGCTACAAACCTGTTTTCTGGTGCTCAGAGAAAGAAATTTTCATCTGGACCAGGAATTCAGTCTGGGATAATTTCCCTTCATTATCATTTTTATTAAATTCATTATTCATCTCCTGCTGGAAAATTGGGCACTAAAAAGCTGGTTTAATGAAGCAATAATGAGGTAAAAAGTTTTAGCCATTTAAGATCAGGGCTGTTCTGTTCTACCCATAGGTTTCTATATCTAACATTTCCCATTTTGTTTGCAAGTTTTGTACCTGATTAAATTTATTTATTTATTTATTTTTAAAAGATTTTATTTATTTATTTGACAGAGAAAGAGAGCACAAGTAGGGAGTGGCAGAAGCAGCCTCCCCACTGAACAAAGAGCTGGATGCGGGGCTCGATCCCAGGACCCTGGGATCATGACCTGAGCGGAAGGCAGAAACTTAACTGACTGAGCCACTCAGGCACCCCTGTACCTGATTAAATTTAAAACACATCTTTTTATTTTTCAAAATGTGCTTCTTTCTCTTCGCTCCATGGCTAAGACTTGATTTTTTCCCCCCTCAAGCTTCAGCCCTTTCTTCTTCTTCCCCAATGTCACCAGTTTATATCATACTATTCTTTCACTAATTGGGTCTTGATTCGACACTCCCATGTCTTCTAGGCCTCGCAGACCAGATAAACTTCTCTGGGTTGGCAAAAGCAGAGAGAAAGGAGAAGAGATCAAGATACTGAGATGTTGTGTGTGTCCTCCAGATGGGCCCTTGCCGCCTACCTCCAGTCCTTGGTAAATTCCCCACTCCCACTTCTGGACCCGAGGGGGGAGCGATACAACCCAAACAGATATGAATACTGTGGGCCTTTTTTTTTTTAATTTAATTTATTTATTTATTTGAGAGAGAGAGAATGAGAGATAGAGAGCACGAGAGGGAAGAGGGTCAGAGGGAGAAG
Organism: Zalophus californianus; assembly: GCF_009762305.2. Classification (NCBI taxonomy): domain Eukaryota; kingdom Metazoa; phylum Chordata; class Mammalia; order Carnivora; family Otariidae; genus Zalophus; species Zalophus californianus. The sequence continues at coordinate 122,011,546 of NC_045599.1, read as the reverse complement.
CAGACTCCCCGTCAAGCAGGGAGCCCGATGCGGGACTCGATCCCGGGACTCCGGGATCATGACCCGAGCTGAAGGCAGTCGCTTAACCAACTGAGCCACCCAGGCGCCCTACTGTGGGCCTTTAATGTCTGTCCCAACTTCCCATGTTTGGATTGGGTTAAGGGATGAGGTAAGAGAGGAATAAATACTATTAACAAATAAGTATATTAATTAGTCCTTCAAATATCATCCCGACCCGACAGGAACCTGGGTAGTGGGGACAGAATGCCAGGAGCAGGTCGAGGAAGGGCTGCATTTAAGGGACAGGCAGGGGATCAGTGAGGGCAAAGAGGGCTGGATAGAGAAGAGCCAAGAAGGGTGTGGAGGACGCCCCCGCGTGGGGCGTGTTTCAAGAGGACAACACAGTCTGTCTTGAGCATTTTCTCAAATCAGGGCCGATTTCCTTACTTTGAGACTAGACTTACTTTTGATGCTTTTAAGATAAGGAATGAGATGAAAGTTCCAGAAACTAAGAGGACCTGTCAAAGGGTTGTTATGCTGCCTCTTCACTCTGCCCCAATCGTATTTGAAACTAAATTGCCCCTACGGTTTCAGTCCTGGGCAGCCCCGGCTTGCGCTGCTCGGTTCTCTTCACCGCGGATGCCGCGGTGCTGCCTTGAGAATTCACTGCAGCATTCCCGACACCACAGTCGGGCGGGCTGCTCCCGGCCAGTGACTCAGCATGGCAGGGGTACTAGAGCTGGGGCCGGGGAGCCTCCCCACGTGGGGGGACTCCAGCCGGCAGCCTCGGCGCTGGGCTCTGTGCCGGCCTGGCAGAGACCTTCTCTGAGCTGCACGGTGCTCTGAGGCTCACACCCCCACCGTCCCCCCCCACCCCAATCCTGCTGCCGCTTCTCTTTGCCTCCCGGGGTGTCAGACCTGCCCGACAGTGGGAGGCCCTTCCCTGCCCACCCCTGCTACCTTCTCCCTTTTGCTTCACGGATGTTTCTCGCACTTGAATTCTATCTTAGCATATGCTTCGTGAAGGACTTGAACTGGCACAAGATCTTTATGAAAAATGTTCCTTCTTTTTTCCAAATGTCTGTGCATTCTTGGACACACCTCCTCCTCCCCCAACCCTTCGGTGAGAGAGCAGACCCGGCGAATGTTGTCTATCATGCTGAGAGTCAACTTCAAAGAGGGAGAAATGCTTTTAGTCTTTTTAATGACCTCTTTTAGGCTGGACTTAAATTTAGAAGGTGGAGGGTTTGTTTGTTTTTACAAGATCTTGGCATGCACTGCGTATTTCATCTGTTGCTCTGTCATTAAGCATTCTTCCTTGCTTCAAGATAACAAAAAATCATTCACAATCTGCTATTCTCTTGTAGCCCATAAGAAAGAAGAAAAAAATCATAATATGGTGAGTGCCAGAATATTGCTTTAGGTCCCTCGGATCTCTTACAACGCCGGCTAACCCTGTCAAATACCTCCGAAAGATCCGTAGGCTCAGAACCCAGCCAGGTGCCCTTGCACTGTGTGCTCACGTCAGTTTGGTTTTGGGAAGATAAAGGCACAGAAGCCAGGCCGAGCACGGTCAAGATGGTAATGGGAAGCGAAGTGGACACTTCAGGAAATTTGATTGAGAAGGAAAGTGCTTCGCTTATTTGGTCAAGAGAGGCTTTTTTGGGGCGCCTGGGTGGGTAGCTCAGTCGGTTAAGTATCTGCCTTCGGCTCAGGTCCTGATCTTGGGGTCCTAGGATCGAGCAGTGCATCAGGCCCTGTGCTCAGGGGTGAGTCTGCTTCTCCCTCTGCCTCTGCCCCTTCCTTGTCCACCCTCCTATCCCCCACCCTGCGCTTGTGCTCTCTCTACTTATTTGACAGAGAGGGAGAGGGAGAGAGAGAGAGCGCGCATGTGCACAAGCAGGCAGAGCCGCGGGCAAAGGCTTTTCTTTTTATCATCCTCCTCCCTCGCTCTCCCCCTCCCTTCGTCCATCCTTCCTTTTCCTCTTTTTCTTCTGATCCATCTCCCTGTTTTCTAAAAAAAAAAAAAAAATCCAAGGTAACATAATATTTGGAAAAAATTTCAAACACTGGGGAAATATATGTTGTTAGAAGTTCCTCATAATTCTACCCTCTGGGAAGCAGGAGTTCTCAATATTGGTTACATATTAGAATATCTAGAGAGAGATTTGGGCCTGCTGCCAAGCCCACAGCCCATGTCAAAAACATGGCACCCAGATATCAGCATTCTTAAGATTCTCTAGGTGGCTCCACTACACAGCCATGGTTGAGAACCACTGTTCCAGGACTTTGCTACTCAAAGTGTAGTCTGTAGACCAATGGCATGAGCATCAGCATTCAACAGAATCTCAGCTCTGCACTCTTTCTCTACCTACTGAGACCTAATCTGCATTTTAACAAGATCCCTTGATATTTCATATGCACCATAAAAATAGAGAAGCACTTTCTACAGAAAAATCACAAAAAGCAATAGAGAAGACTTTTTTTTTTTTAAAGGTGGCATTGATTCATGCTTATAGACTGAGAGGAAAAAGCGATAAAGGGGAAAAAATAGAAAGTATAAAACAGAATGTCATAATTGGTAGGGGGTTGTTCCAGAAGTGGTGGGAGGGATAGAGCTGACAGTCTGTTGGGAAAAATGAACTTTGAAGAGGAAAGGGAATTTGTCATCTTATGACCCTGGAAGGAAGGATGGTAGACTTACAAGCAGATTTGAGGGCAGGGACAGCAGCTGCCTCCTGATGGCTTTTGTTTTCTGCTTTCCTCTGGGAAGAAAGAGGAGAGGTCGTCTGCTAAAAATGAAGGGGGCAAAGAGGACTAATGGCTACTGAACACTCACTATGTGTCACACAGTATTGTGTGTGTGTGTGTTTTTTAAGATTTATTTATTTATTTATTTATTTATTTGAGAAGGGGGAAGGGGCAGAGGGAGAAGGGGAGAGAATCTCAGGCAGACTCCCCGATGACTCTCTCCACCCTGAGATCATGACCTGACCCAAAATCAAGAGTCGGTTCCTTAACTGACTGAGCCATCCAGGCGCCCCTCACACAGTGTTTTACACAAAAATCATATGTAATCCCTCCAACAGCCCTATGACGATTCTGTTATCCAGATGGGGGCATTGATGAGGAAAAACATTGTAAACATCTATCCTGAGGTTCCTTCTCTGTCTTCACTCCTTGGGTGACATGACTCAGTCTCCGACTGTAAATGTTATCCACATGACCGCTATCTAGTCCCTGATCTGTGCTACAAACTCCCCCCAGTTGCCAACTTGACTTTTCTAAAATGGTGCCTGCCTGATAGGTATCCCAAACTAGGCAAAAGAGAACTCATCCCAAAGCTGCACCTCACCCTGGACCTCATTCACCATAAGAAAGCTGAAAAGCCAGGACTTCTGGTGGTGCTTCCTCCCCTCCCTTTACCCGTCCCAGGTCACCAAGGAGTCTTGTCAACTTGGTCTCCCTAGTATTCCGAGTCCCTGCACTTGGCTAACATCTCCAATGTTACTGGGCCAGCCTAAGCCACCGTCACCTCCTGCTGGGCCAACCGCCCTCTCCTCCCTCACCATTGACTGCCTCCGACCTGTTCTCTGCCTTTCAGCCAGAGCGAGGTGTGTGCGTGTACGTGGCCATTTAAAATCACACCCACAGTCAGGGTGGTACAACCACCCCATCACAGCTGCTCCAAGAGTGATCAATCATTGGCCAATCTTGTTTTACCGACGTTCACACCTTCACATTTTTCTTTTTTTTTTTTTAAGTCTTTAAAAGCAAATCCAAGATATTCATGTCATTTCAATCATAAATATTTCAGTAGATAGCTCTCATGGAGAAAGATTTTTAAACGTACTAGAAACAGAATGCTGATTGCATTCTTAGTGCCCCAGTGTGCTGTCCACTTTTGTATATTTTATCTCATTTAGACTTCACAGTGGTTTTGTGGGGTGGGCATTGTTAGATGATTTTACCTACAAGAAAATGTAGATTTAGAGAGTAAGGTACTTGCCCAGAGGGCTGAAATTTGAATTGGGAGTCCTTAAATTCCCTGGTGGGCACCCTTCCCACCCAGTCCCTGTTCCTCTTTCCTACGTGTGAGGGGTTCTGTCCTCATTCCTTAGTGCCTCGCATCTTGTGATCTTGCACTGTAAGAAAAGAGAAAATAAAAATGGGAACAATCCATATATTTTCATTGCTGAAAAGAAAAACCCATATAGTTTCAGATTTTCCTAAATATTTTCTTCCCAGAATTTAGGAAAAACATCATTATGCTGCCATCTTCTGGATCTTTTGAAATCTAACACATCAAAAACGATACAATTTAAAACCAGTTCTGTCCCGCTCTTTCTAATCTAGGGCTGACATACTAAAACTGTGTATAATTAAAATTATTTCTTTAGTTAATTGGAAAATTCTTTGAAAACTTAATACCTATCAAATAGGAAGACTAAAGGTATATGTATTCAGAGGTCAGTTATTTTTCTTTATAGGGAATGGAGACAAACATACGCAGTAAAAATTTACAAGTAATTCAGCAGCCACTTTTTGGCCATTGATTTCAACCTTGTCCAACGATAGTTTTTAAGATTAATGTTAATAGAGGTGGTGGGTAAAAAAGCTATTCATTGCTGGTGGGAGTATAAATTATTATAGTCCTCTGGGAAGGCAATTTGACTATATATATAAGAAATAAAAATAAAACACGTGTAGCTCTTGGCCCAGCAAACTTACTTTATGAATTAATCCTACATATATTCTTATTGATGTATGCGAAGATGTATATATGTGAAGAATGTACAATCTCACATTGTTTATAAAGGACTAGAAAAACCTAGAATACTTAAGCAAATGTGTTACTACACCTGTATGTAATTCTGTGAAGTTGGTTGAAAATAATGTTGTAGTTCTTAATATGCTGGTAATAATAACTGATCTTGTAAGATTTTTTTTAAAATAGAAGTTTTTAAAAAATATTTTGGCCCAGAACTGGAAATGCAGTTTTGCATGCTATGCCATGCAAAATAAGTACTCTTTCCTATTTTTTTTTTTACCAGCAGACATTTATGTAGTAGAATCTACATTTAGATTTCTTTCACTAGAAGAATGATACACTCAGATTTTTAAGAATGGAACATGAGGCAACAAAGTATAATCTTAGCTTCATAATCTGATACTATAAATAAGATAAAAATGATTTGAGCGTAAGTTATATTGTGTGCTTTCTATTCAAGAAAAATTTAAATTAACAGGAAGAAAACTTTGGCACTCTGTGAAATCCGTACCATGAGGCTAAGTTTATAGTGCAATGTCTTTTTACTTACTCATTATTTAATAATAAAATATTAAATAATTAGAGTAATCATGACTGATATTTATTGAGTTTTTTCTATGTGCTGAGTGCTGTTCTAAGTGCTTAGCATTGGAGATGTCAGTTGACCCCTCCAGGACTCTGGAAACACAGTGTAAAGCTAATATTTCTTCTTATTTAATAAAATTGAGAGTAAGGAAAGCTGAGTGACTTGCAAAGATCACACAGTCAGCAAAGGGTCAAATCAGGAATTGAGTCTAAATACTCTGAATTACTATGCAGTGTTCTTTCTATTATACCCAAAAGGGTCAAAGGGAAAAAATCAGTGCAAATGTCTTTACCGAAATGCTTCATCACATGTAAGACGTGCTAAGCACGCTGCCAGGCTCATCGTAAGTACTCAGAAAATACTGACCATACTTCTTTTTTTTTTAATTTGATTTCATATGGATTTTTTTTTAGATTTTACTTATTTATTCATGAGAGAGAGAGAGAGAGAGAGAGAGGCAGAGGGAGAAGCAGGCTCCCAAGGAGCAGGGAGCCTGATGCGGGACTTGATTCCAAGACCCTGGGATCATGACCTGAGCCGAAGGCAGACGCTTAACCATCTGAGCCACCCAGGCGCCCCTGACCGTAATTCTTGTTGTTGTTGTTATTATGCTAAAAGGAAACAAGCCTAGATATTTTTCTGAATGACACTGACAAGCATCCTTTCCCCACAACTCTTCCACTGAAAATTCTCAGTTGCACTGTAATGTTTTCATACTAGTATGCAGCGTAAGACCCCTGAGGGCAGGTGTTTGGTTTGTTCTGTTTACTGCTACACCCTGACGCCTAGGTCACAGCTCAGACTCAAATGCTCAGCAAGTATTTAGTAAATAGATTGGGAAACTGGAAGTTTTTCTTGTTCTTCTTTTCTTTTCTTTTTTTTTTTTTGACTCTGACATCGTTGGCCTACTATTGGTCTGCCATTCTGTATAATTTTTTTAAGATTTTATTTATTCATTTGTGAGAGAGACAGAGAGAACAAGCAAGGGGAGAGGCAGAGGGAGAGGCAGAGGGAGAAGGAGAAGCAGACTCCCTGCTGAGCAGGAAGCCCGATGCGGGACTCGATCCCAGGACTCTGGGATCATGACCTGAGCCGAAGGCAGATGCTTAATCATCTGAGCCACCCAGGTGCCCTGCCATTCTGTATAATTTGTATGTTTTAGAGTAATGCTTCTCAAGTCTTAGTGGTTATGAAACTTCCTTGTTCAACATGTAGATAACAGAAAAAAGTAGATCCCTAGAAAACTTCATTAAATGTTTGTATACCTTGATAAATACAACTCCACCCAAGGTTTGGTTTGGGTCTCAAGACTGATGATGCCATGCACACATCAAAAGGGTATAAAATACATAAAGAATTTTCTGGGAATAAGATATCTCCTGGGTAGGCTTCCCAGCTGGCCCGAGAATGGTGTGAGAACAGGGAGAGAGGCTGGCTTGGTGTTTTAGTGTGATTTGGGTGTGAAACTGGGGTCTCTTCCAGGAAGCTGCACACACCACTTTTACTGGCATCTCCTTGGCCAGAGGTTAGCATCATGTCCTCGCCTAACTGCAAGGGAGTTTATAAAATGTAGTCTTCGCATCATCATGTGCCCAGTTCAACATCAGAGTTCCATTACCACATATAAAGGGGAGAATGAAGATAAGGGGACCAAAACACTCTTGGATCCAGTTACTGACTGACATTAGGTGGAATAACATTAATTATTTCAAGTCTTCTGTGTATAGTTTGTTACTCTTATAATTTCTAGTTAGTGTTCCAAAGGTTGCTATTTTGTAACTTATTTATGGTTTTTTTTTTTTAAGATTTTATTTATTCATTTGCGAGAGAGACAGAGAGAGAACAAGCAGGGGGAGAGGTAGAGGGAGAAGCAGACTCCCTGCTGAGCAAGGAGCACGATGCAGGACTCGATCCCAGGACTCTGGGATCACGACCTGAGCCAAAGGCAGATGCTTAACCATCTGAGCCACCCAGGCGCCCTATTTATGGTTTTTAATATGTTCCATAGCATACTAGGGAGGCTGGGGAGATGAAGTTTAATGGAACAGAACAAGGGGAAGGTGCTTGGGTGGCTCAGCTGAGTAAGCGCCTGACTCTTGATTTCATCTCAGGTTAATGATCTCAGGTTTGTGAGATCGAGCCCCATGTCAGGCTCTGTGCTGAGCATGGAGCCTGCTTAATATTCTCTCTTTCCCTCTGCTCCTCCCTCCTCCCCCCCCAAATAAAGAAAACTAAGATTTATTTCTGGCAGTATGCCAGGTACCTGATTGGAGACTTTCATATATATTTTCTCATTTGGACAAGGCAAGAGAGACAAGCAGAAAGAATTATTTCATTCAGGGCCAATCATCGGCAAAATGGTAAAGAAGGCAGTTTTTTTCCCCCATAACTCAGGTTTTCCCTTTCAATAGGTCTTTTCTAAAACGTGTTCTTTTTTTTTTTTTATTTTATTTATTTGTCAGGGAGGTAGAGAGAGAGGGAGAGAGCAAGCACAAGTAGGGAGTGGCAGGCAGAGGAAGAAGCAGGCTTCCTGCTGAGCAAGGAGCCTGATGCGGGACTCGATCCCAGGACCCTTGGATCATGTCCCGAGCTGAAAGCAGACGCTTAACTGCTTAAGCGTTAAATAACCAAAATGTGGGAGCGTTAGGGCCAGTGGTTGGGTGTGATCACACTTGGTTCCTTTTCCTAAAGTTTTCCCTTCCATCATACAAAAATGAGTTGACTTGGGTAAAAGACAGCAGAATTTTCTCAAAGGAGAGTGGTTCATGGGGTAAACATGGTGAGTATTCTACAAGAATCCCTTGGTTCCTATTTCTAGTGAGACTGTAACTAGATGACTTTCTTCGATTTATTATACAGGACAAGAACAAGGGCTCTGTGATATTGTGATCCATAATAAGAAATTTATATTTGGTCTTCCTCCTGTTTCTGGCACGGAGATCCTAAAACTCTTGGAATTTTCCTGTGATGAAAGCCATAAAAGTATGTCTTGTTATGTCAATGCAATGACTTTTAGATGGCACCTAAGGGTCAGGGCTGATTGCCAGGGGAACCAACCATGTGATTAGAGGGTTGGAACTTTCAGTCCCACCCCCTGACCTCTAGGGAGGAGAGTGGGACTAGAGGTTGAATCAATGGCCAGTAATGTAATCAGTCATGACTATGTAATGAAGTCCTTATAAAATCCCCCAGAAAGGGATGCCTGGGTGGCTCAGTCCTTAAGTGTCTGCCTTCGGCTCAGGTCAGGATCCCGGGGTCCTGGGATCGAGCCCCGCATCGGGCTCCCTGCTCCGCGGGAAGCCTGCTTCTCCCTCTCCCACTCCCCCTGCTTGTGTTCCCTCTCTCACTGTGTCTCTCTCTGTCAAACAAATAAATAAAATCTTAAAACAAACAAACAAACAAAAAAACACAAAACCCCAAAACACCGGGTTTGGAGAGCTTCCGGGTTGGTGAACAGGTTGAGGGGCTGGAAGAAGGCACAGAAGCTCTGCATCCTTTCCTCATGCCTTGTCCTGGGTATCTCTTCTGTCTGGCTCTTCCTGAGTTATATATGCTTTTATGATAAATTGGTGATCTGGTAAGTAAGATGTTTCTTTGAGTTCTGTGAGCCACTCTGGCAAATTAACTGAACCTGAGTAGGGGGTCATACGAACCTCTCACTTATAACCAGTCAGTCATAAATATAGGGAAACACCTGGACTTGAGGTTGGCATCCTGGGTTGGAGGGGGACCATTGGAACCTCCAATTTTTAGTCGGTTGGTCAGAATGCAGGTAACAGCCAGGGTTTGCAACTGGAAGCTAGAGTGGTGGGGTGGGGGCAGTCTTGTAGGACCGAGCCCTCAACCTGTGGAATCTGGTGCTATCTCCTGATAGACAGTGTCAGAATTGAGTTGAATCCTTGGACACCCTTCTTGTGTTCTAGAATTGCTTGGTGTTGTATGGAAAGACTCCCCCAGGCCCATTTTCAAGTTGAGTCTCAGAACACTGGAAGGGGCTCCATCCAGCCCTTGAGAACGTTGGATCACGCACCTGGAGAAAGGCTCTTCCACTTGTGGGTTTGGCAATCCTCCTCCAGCATTCAAAGTGCCCAGGATACGTGATGTCAGCTCCTTTGTGCCCACACTGCAAAGCCAGCCACTGGCTCACAGTATTGCAGGGGTAGGAAACCGCCTTGGCTTTTCAATTCTGCTTGCTTGGCCGATTTTCTAACATCAGCTGCCGGATGGGCTCTGGGAAAATCTGCTGGGTAGATGAAAGAGAGTGAAAGCTGTAGCTGCTCCATGAGAGGTTGCATTACCAGCAAAATCCCTCTGGTGCTGTGTGTGCTTGCTTCTTCTTCCTAAGAACACCTGCTTGTAGTTACCCTGAAAGGCAAAGAGAAGGGCTAGAGCAAGAAATATCTGTTGACACTTGTCAGGGTCGCCTTCCAGAAGGAGAACACCTCTTTGCCCTTCAGGAAGACGGAATATATAATCCACTGTGCCTTTGCGCAAGGAGTCAGTAGCAACCTGTTGGCTTACACGTGGCATCCACCATAGCAGCTTCACCCACTTGCTGGGCCACTGCAGTCGTGGAGATGGCAGGGTGATGCTGTCGTCAAGAAGCAGCTGACTTGCTGAGTCACGGCAGCAGAATGGGCTGGAGGGGGAGGTGAGGCCAGAGTGGGAGCTTTGAGAGCTGGGAGTTTTGGTATCGGCTGGCTCAGCCCTGCCACCGCTGAGATGGAAACACTAAGGTGTTGCTTAATCTTTTTCTTACGTTTTTCCTTGCCTTTCTTTTTTCTTTTCCCTTTCAAGTAGGACTTTTTAGTGGCCCAGCCTGGAGAAGGATTATTTGAAGCAAAGAATAAATTGTTAAAGTTAAATTTTAGGCTTCATGACAGATAAATATTTGGATAAAAGGTATCTGGAAAGTGTACCCTGAGTAAGTGCGTGAAAATCAGCATGGGAGATTTTTTCGTTGAGAGAGAAGCGACAAAAAGAGAGGGCAGAAGGGGCACCTGGGTGGCTCAACTGGTTGGGCGACTGCCTTCAGCTCAGGTCATGATCCTGGAGTCCCGGGATCGAGTCCGGCATCAGGCTCCCTGCTCAGCGAGGAGCCTGCTTCTCCCTCTGACCCTCCCCCCCATGTACCCTCTCTCTCTCTCTCTCTCATTCTCGCTCTCTCAAATAAATAAATAAATCTTTAAATAAAAAAGAGAGAGAGGGCAGAAGACAGAGGCTGGGGCACCTGGAAAAGTCTTTGCAACGCGCTAGGGTTGCAGCTAACTCAGGAGAAATACTGCTTTACTGTACTGAATCTATCCTAGAAGCATCAGCCTCAATAGCTCCTTTCATTACCTGGGAGCGTAATTCATTCCTGGCATTCTTTCCGTATGTTTTGAAGGCTGCTCTCAGATGGAATATAAAATGCTTTAGAAACCTATTTTAGTAATTGGCAGCATCATATTTTTTATATTCTTCCTGAAGGGACTTAGGGTGAACAGTGGGTCAATTTTATCTTTTTTTTTTTTTTTTAACCAAAAGGGCACATCACTCAGCAGAATACTTAGTGGCTATGAGAGTGAAAACCAGTTCCCCCAGCATAAGGTGTGAGCAACATATTGGATTAGAAAGTATAATATACTTTCTTTCTTGAAATAGGCCTAATCAATATACTTTTTATACCTTATCAGGATCATTCATCAATTATTGATGAAACACTAGACAAAGCTTTTCTTGAGAGCGTTAGAAACTGGCTGGAGTTGCAGCCCTGGGATCTGGGGTTGTATCTGTGAATGTTATTCTGCAAAATATCCTGAGCACTCACTATGAGCCCAAATGAAGAGTGTCACTGGGTCTCAGAAATGCACTTGTTTGGGGAAACATTTAAATATCTCTGCTGGAACGAGGGTCACATAATCACTCCATCACGCAATGCTTACTTGTAAAGGGAATGGGGATGCAGTCTCACTGAGTGCAGGGTTGTTTCCAAGCAGAGTTTTTAAGGATAAGGAAGGCTGGCTCCTTAGGTTCTTACTGTGAGTAGACAGGATGGGATCTGGGCAACAAGGGGAAGAATTGGCTTCAGTTAGGAGCACAGAGAGTTCACCTGTGGTAGCAGAGGGGAAGGCAGAGTATTGGAGCACAGATGCTGGTGGCCATATACAATGGGAGCGTGTGGAAGTCCTCTTATAATGCATTCCGTTTCATCAATGAAATAAAAAAGGTGTTGGTTCAGAATGAGTGTGAGGCAGTAGGTATCAGAAGTATGGTATGAGGGAAAAATTAAATGAAGTAGTTATCTGCAAGTGTTCTCATGTAAGAAGTCTTGGATTCTTTTTAGTCTAGGTTACACTCACCAACTTTCCCTGTTACACCCACTGCCTATCCCTAGCATCCTGATTATCAATATTAAATAGAAGCCAGTGAAGAAAGATTGAATGTCAAACTTGACAAGATGCGTTTGAGAGGAATGTCATAGGGGACAGACATGCAGGACAAAGAATGGTTAAGCCCCGGATCAATTCTTCCAAGCCCTTAGGCGCTGAGGGAGAGCTCTGTTTCTGTCACTTAAAATCACTAATTTTCATGTTTACCCCAGTGCCTCAGAAGACACCAGTTTAGTTCCAGGGGTGAAAGTTGGGGCAGAGGCGCTTTTCCTGGCTAGACTGAGTACTGTAAACCAATTTTCTCTGACAGGCATTCTGGGGAATCTGGAGATCAAAAAGACTCCCTGTGAGTCCAAAGTTACCTTCCTTCTCTTCAGAGCTTCTAATTCTAAGTGAGGTAGAATATCAGCTACTGAGTTAGAAGTATAAAGAACAAATACATTGTAACCAGAGGGGACACAGAGTACATTTGTTCCCTGGGAGTATGTGGAAGCTCTCTCAGTGAAATGGAGAACAAGGTTATTACTAGAGACGGGAGTTCAAGTTCATAGGAGAAGTTTAAAAAGGGAAGTGTGAAATAGTCATACTGAGCAACTGAATGGACTAGGCAGAGTAGTGTGATTACCACTTAAAGGACCACGTGAGGCTCGTGGTCATGAATTTAAAGTAAGACCAGTCAGAGGGTACAGGAAGAGAATTGGACTGGATTTAACCAGGTTTGTGATTTTGATAAATAAATAAATAAATAAGTACACACACATACACGTACATACACACACATGCTAGGGATCAATGATGCGATGTGATGGGGAGAATTGACTAGGGGAGTTTCAATCAAAAGAATGCAAGAATTCTTACACTGAAATGCTTGTGGATAACGACTTCATCTTTTCCTCTATTCTCATACATTCAATCTCTCTTCCCCCCCTTCACACACACACACACACACACACACACACACACACACACACAGTTTAAATATATAAATTATATGTAATAAAGAGGGGAAATAAAAGCATAAATTTGTATTTTCCTATATTTGCATAAAAGAAACCCCAGAAAGATACACTAAAACTAATACAAATGGTTACTTACGCAAATGTTTACTAATAGGAGGGTTGGGGACAGGGCGTCTGGGTGGCTCAGTTGGTTAAGCAACTGCCTTCAGCTCAGGTCGTGATCCTGGAGTCCCACATCAGGCTCCCCGCTCAGTGGGGAGTCTGCTTCTCCCTCTGACCCTCTCCCCTCTCATGCTCTCTCTCACTCTCTCTCTCTCAAATAAATAAATAAAATCTTAAAAAAAAGGAGGGTGGGGGACAGAGATGGAGTTCTTCCAGTCCTTCAGAAATTCTTCCCAAAAGTAGTAGAGGGGAAAATATGTTCCAACTTACTCTATGAGGCTCGTATTACCCCGATATAGAAACTAGAGAAAGACATCACAGGAAAACTACGGACTAATATCTCTTATTGTTATAGCCACAGAATTTCTCAAGGAAAAACTAGCAAACTAAATCTGGCAGCACATAAAAAGGGTTACATACCATGGCTAAATGGAGATTTATTCCAGGAATGCAAGATTGGTTCAACATATGAACATTAATCATTGTAATACACTATATTAAAAGAATAAAGGACATAACCCATACATAATCTTAGGATGTAGAAAAAGCTTTTGACAAAATCCAATGCCCTTTCATGATATAAACACTTAACAAAATAGGAGTAGAAGGGAACTTTCTCAACATTTATGAAAAACCACTTTATAAAAAGCATTTATGAAAAACCCATAGCTACCGTCACACTTTTTCATTATTATTACATTTGTTATGGTGTTCTGCGATCGGTGATTACAGATTGCTGAAAGCTCGGATGATGGTTAGCATTTTTAGTAATAAAGTATTTTGAAATTAAGGTATGCTCATTGTGTTTTTAGACTTTATGCTGTTGCACATTTAATAGGCTATAATACAGTGTAAATTAACTTTTATATGCGCTGGGAAACCAAAAAACTTATTTGATTCACTTTATTGTGATGTTTACTCTATTGCAGCGGCCTGCAACCGAACCCACAATATCTCTGAGGTATGTCTGTATATTCTCAAAAAAAATGAAGTGGTATATATACAAAATATTATTGATATATATCCACAGACTATTGTATATTCTGGTACATCCATAGAATATTATTTAGCCATAAAAGGAATGAAGTACTGATACATGGGCTACAAAATAGATAAACCTTGAAAACATTATGCTAAGTAAGAAGTCAGACACAAAAATGCACATATTATGTGATTTTATTTATATGAAATGTCCAGAAGAGACACATCTATAAAGCCAGAAAGTAGATTAGTGGTTTCCAGGAGCTAGAGGTTGTGGGCAATGGGGAGTGACTGCTAATGGATATGGGATTTCTTTTGGGAATGATGGAAATATTCTGGAATTAGATAGTGGTGATGGTTTCTCATACACGTGAGTATTTGTTAAACCACTAAGTTATGCACTTTAGAAGGATGAGTTTTATGTTGTGTGAATTATACCCCAATAAATAAATATACCAGTCAATAAGGGGGCAAATGATATGGAGGGTGTGGCTATACGCTGACAGTATGGATGAATGAAGGGGTATATAAGTCAGAAATATATTCTTCAGAACTGATGACTGATTGGGTATGGGAGGCAGTGAGAGGGAGGAGAAATTCAGGAATGATTCAGAGATGCCTTATCACCTTGTATTTCATTGATTTATTTATGTATTTGCCCATCCCATTAGAATACATGTTCCTCCACCTACCCTGGCTAAATACATAGGGTCCGTTCTGCAGGGATAGGGAAATAAGTGGCAATTTCAGACACACTTCAGATAAAACATCAACAAGGATTTCTATATACATGGGTCTGTTTTATGCACTTCAAGGGTGTTGCTCAGTTTCCCGTGGGAAGAGAGAGGTTACTTCCTGTGGACATCCTTTGGACGATTTTGAGGTTTCCCCATTTTAGTCTTGATGAGAGAAGCACTAACCTTTACTGACTCCACATTAAGTGTTGGATGTTCTTTTTCCCAAAGAGGTGCTGTCTTTACATCACCTGGCCGCAGGTTTTGGAAAACCTTTTTTTTAAAGATTTTATTTATTTGTCAGAGAGAGAGCGTGAGCACGTGAGCCAAGCAGGGGGAGCGGCAGGCAGAGGGAGAGGGAGAAGCAGACTTCCCGCTGAGCAGGGAGCCCGATGCGGGGCTCGATCCCAGGACCCTGGGATCATGACCTGAGCCAAAGGCAGACGCTTAACCGGCTGAGCCACCCAGGCGCCCCTCAAATCTTTTTTTTGACAATAAAAACATTTGTTAACATAAATTGATTTCACTTTTTGCTTAATCAAAGTTATAATAATGCAACTGTCAGCTGGGCCTTCTCATTGGTATGAACCATCACTCACAATGCTAGTTGATACAATTTTAATCTAAAGAAAAGGATCTTGATACTTTGATAAGCCTGTACATTCTCATTAAATTTAATTAATTATTTATTTTACATTCTCATTTTAGATCATGTAAATTTCAATCAGTAAAATAGCTCTTGGTCCTGGTGACTATCTTCACAGACGCATAAGAATCTAATGTCACATAGTTGGTAATTTCCCTGATAATTAATTATTAATCAGTTTCCTTCTGATTAATTGCAAGTTGATTGTTCTCAGGAAGTCACTCAAATTGTGTATCATTGGAGGAACATCTCTGGATAAACTGGTTTGCTAAAATTTTTCTTTGGCTCACATTTGTTTATGGATATATTTTATTTTATTTATTTTTTTAAAGATTTTGTTTATTTATTTGAGAGAGAGAGAATGAGAGATAGAGAGCACGAGAGGGAAGAGGGTCAGAGGGAGAAGCAGACTCCCCGCTGAGCAGGGAGCCCCATGTGGGACTCGATCCCGGCACTCCAGGATCATGGCCTGAGCTGAAGGCAGTCGCTTAACCAACTGAGCCACCCAGGCGCCCTGGATATATTTTAAAAATTCACTTATTCATGGGTGCGGAAGGTGTAGAGATCTATATGTACTCAAGATGCTTCAGTGTGCATTTTACATAATTTGAATTTCATTAGCCCTACAAAGATTTCGTTATCCTTTTATTTTTCTTTTAAGAAAACTGCAGGTTGGGGCATCTGGGTGGCTCTCCCTGCTCGGCGGGGTGTCTGCTTCTCCTTCTCCCACTCCCCCTGCTTGTGTTCCCTCTCTCGCTGTGACTCTGTCAAATAAATAAAATCTTTAAAAAAAAAAAAAAGAAAGAAAAAAATTGAGGGTTAAGGGGCACCTGGCTGGCTCAATTGGAAGAGCATGTGGCTCTTGATCTTAGGGTCATGAGTCCGAGCCCCACATGGGGTGTAGAGATTACTTAAAAATAAAATCTTAAAAAAAAACAAGAAAGAAAATTGAGAGTTAAGAGGAGAACACAGACAGCAAGTGGTAAAACTTAAATTTGAGACAGGATTTGTCCGATGTCCTTCCTGGCAAACAACGTTCTCCTGAGAAGCAGGCCCACACTAGCTGAAGCTGAAGAAGGAGCAAGAAGAACGTGAAACGAATTTCTTGATGCATATGGGTGCCTTACTACACCTTCACGTGTACTGAAATACATATGACCAGTGTCTGTTATTCATATGCTCACTATGAAATGAAGTAGCATACATTTGTATGCTAAAATTTAGAAAATATATCAACGGTGCACTCAAGTGAAGATCTATGAATCACCAGATCTACCTGGCCTCCAGACCAATCTTTCGGCCCCGGTAATCGTGAGGCGTTTCATTAAGATGCTTGTTTCTATTATTGCAGTGTGCATCCTCACAATCTACCCCAACTCCTTCGGACAAATGAATAAGCAAACAAGCCAAGGAAAGACAGAGAATCTTTAGGATGCTATTCTACAGTACTATGAGATAAAACAATGGCAGCTGACAGAATAAAATTAAGTAAGTTTCGATTTCTTTTTTTTTGAATAGGTAATGCATTCATTAATGTATTAAAAATATAAGCTAGGATAAGGTGAAGGGCCTTAGTCCTATCTCTTTTTCTATCCTCTTTCCAGCTTTCCACCTAGTGGCCTTCTCATATGTATGCCCCACGAGATAACAATTTCTATTAGTTTCCTGTGTATTCTTCCAGCATTTCTTCATGCAAATATAAACCAATATGAATATATATTCCTTTTAACCCCAAAGTAGCTACTGCTCTGTATTTTTCTTTTTTCTCCTTAACAGTGTATTTTATAGATCTTTCCATATCAGTACGTAGAGAACCTCTTCTGTTTTTTATAGGTGCGTAATGTTCCATTTAATGTGTATACCATTATTTACTTAACCAATCCACTATTGATGCTTGTTTGCGTTGTTTCTTTCTTTTCTTTTTTTAAAGTAGGTGCTATGCCCTACGTGGGGCTTGAACTCACGCCCTTATATCAAGAGTCACATGCTTTACTGACTGAGCCAGCCAGGCACCCCTAATCTTTTGCATTCTAGCTCACATTTATTGGATGAGGCTTACTATCGTCTAGGCACGGTGATAATTGCTTTACCTGGATTTATTTAATAGAATAGCCCTATTAATTAGATAATATTATTTCTACTCTTCAGATGGCAAGGAAGGAAGCAAGAGGATCAAAGAGGCTGAGCAACTTGCCCAAGGTTTGAATCCAGACTCTCTGCCTTTAGAACACATATTTGTACACAGATTAGTGCCTTATTGCTTTCAGGAGAATTCTTACTTTTAAGAAGTCTCTAATTATGTATTTGTGACTGTTCTTCACTGTTTTCTAAAACTTTTTCACAAGCATTTGAAGAGTTGTGTAATTCAGGATTTTATTTCTTTCTATCACTCATTCTTTATTTTTTCTTGGCCCGTGGAAGATGTAATGATTAATCTGATATCTAAATATATCTCTAGAGACAGCTGAAGGAGATAAAACTTAAAATTATGACATAGATTGATATTTTCCGAAAATGATTACTTTTTATTTTAGAGCTATAATATGCGGAACTCTTTTTTTTTTTTAAAGAGTTTTTATTTATTCATTTGTCAGACAGAGAGAGAGCACGAGCAGGTGGAGAAGCGGGCAGAGGGAGAAGCAGGTTCCCCATGGAGCAGGGAGCCTGATACGGGACTCGATCCCAGGACCCTGGGATCATGACCTGAGCCGAAGGCAGATGCTAAACCGACTGAGCCACCCAAGCGTCCCAATATGCTGAACTCTTGATCTGGATAAACAACAACAACAACAACAACAACAACATCAACAAACCAGCTTTCTGCATAGACACCCCAAGTTACTGTGCAGATCAGATAAATGACCTTGTCCTTTGCTATTCACCCTTCCTCTGCAGGTCTTTACACAAGGCAGGTGTGGAACCACAAAAATCTTTGCATTTCGTGTCTTCCTTCTCAGAGCTCTTTGACTCAATTCAAATTTAAACGAAATGAAATATATCTCGGCCATGCAGGCTACCGCCACAATGTGCATTGCAGAAAACTGAAAAACCCAGGTGTTAGAAACCCAAACCAAGCCAGGCCTTCTCTTAAATTTAGCAGGTGCCTGCCACTATTGAAAACCTTGAAACGCATTAACGACAAAGTGTCGTATTGCTTCCTGATTGTATTTGGATCCTTGCCATCCTTGCCATCGGGGCCCCCGAGGCAAAGGCTAGTCCCGTGTTGTAAATGACAACTGTCTACAAGGAAGTGTAATGCCCTGGAAATATTTCTTAACCTATTTAAACCTTAAACATCATTCTTAGGGACTGGATACCAACAGAGAGTACTAATCTAGTGACCCCATGTTTTTTTTTTTTTTTTTTTTTGGTGACCTCACTTTAATGCAGGCCGATAGTCTCTCCTTTGCTGTCCTGCCCGCCGCTCCCTTGTGGTGTATTCAATAAACTTTTATCTCCTTTAAAATGAATAAGTAAGTAAATAAATTAACTAATTAAATAATGCACAAATCACAGTATTGAATGCAGGGCTCCCAGCAGAGATGGGCAGCTTATTAGATATATGATAAAGCCATTTAACAGTCATTGTTTTGCTGAAAAATTCCTTTAGATAAGGTATTGCCTGCCATTTTTCATTCTCAAACTATTCACACCATGGCACTTTAATGGAAAAAGAGATACCACCTGGAGTACTTACTAGCTTAACAAGCACTTGACTGGGAGACTAAGAAGATTCAACGGTTCTCGCTCCGGAGTGGTTTAACTCCACAGCCTAATGCTGTTCTATTACTCAAGGCACTGCAGCATGCCTGCCACTAGGGGGTAGTGTTGCTTTTTGCTCCAATTGCTGGCGGTTTCCGTTCTGACCTTATCAGACTTAATAGAAGAAAGGAAAGGAGGCTTTATTTTTCCTCAGCAAGTTTATTCCTCTTATGCGCCTAGAGTCAGTGGAACAATTTAGGATAAGATGAAAGGCTAGCAAATGAAATAGGCTTGTTAAAATGTTTTCAAATATTTCCCCAAGGTGGACCATAACAGCTTCTTGATATCATCAGTGGTCTGTTTCATTATTAGGTTCTGGGGATGTTAAAGTTTTTGAGGTGCTACCAAGGGAAGTGAAGACTGATGGGGAATAGGGAGTGTGTCATAGCAGGAGATAGGGAGAGGACTGAGCCCTTGTGGACCCTTCCCCAGTCTGGCAGAAATCTACTTTCCTCTTCCATGGATTCAGTATTGACTCCGATACCATTTGCTAAAGCATGTCTGCTATACCAGTTTTGAAGCTTGTCAGAAATACAAGTTCTGGGGTCACATGAATTTGGAAAATTGTGGTTTGAAAAAAGTTTTAAGAAATTTTACTTGGTGTACAACTTTTAGAACATTTCATTTACAATGCACTGTGCAGTGTGCTTTGTGAATCTAAGGCTGAGCATTTGCTAGAGGTAGACACCGTAACAGTGGTTCTCAATGGAGGAGGGCTGACTTTGCCTCCTGGGGGCATTTGGCAATATTTGGAGACAATTTTGACTGCCATGACTAAGGAAGAGTGTTACTGGCATCAAGTGGGTAGATACCAAGGATACTGCTGAGTGTCCTCCAATGCACAGGACAAGCTCCCCCAACCCCCTCTACCAACAAAGAATGATCACACCCTAAAGGCCAATAATTCAAAGGTTGAGAAACCCTTCTCTATAATATATGCAGCTTCTTATTCTTATTTAAACAGAAAATTAATTATTTTTCTTGAGGTATCTTGTAGCACCTGAGTAGAAAATATGTGGGGAAACTCTGCCCTCAGTTTATCCACAGTGTTTTAATTATGTTTCAATTGCAGTGTAGTGTGGTTTTCCCTCAATACTCCTTCTCTTTGATCTCCCCTTGTCATTGTTGACTGACCTCTCTTTGTGATTCTCCTGAACTGGTTTGACAGTGCATTGTTTTCGTTTTACTTCTCCTTCTGTAACCTCTCTCTTTCCTTTTTGGCTCTTCCCCATCCTTCTGCTCCCTGAGAAGTGGCACGTCTTATGGTTTTATACTTCATTGTGATCATTGTCCCATGACTTCACTTCTCTATGGTCCTCCTGCCAATGACTCTACTATGCCCCTATCCAAGTCATTTCTTATATTCCTTTCCAAAAAGATCTACATTTCTGGTTATGTGTTGGTTGTTTTCTCCAAAATAAAATGTCCCCTCTCCAAAATCACCTCTTCCTCTTCAACTTCCTGTTCTCTCCTTTATTAATTTGTTAAATTTTTCCAATTTTCTCAATCAGACATGGAACCGTGTTTAATCACTAAGCCTTGTGAATTTCCTGGTCTTTTGTCTAGCGCTTCTTGAATGAGGCCTTGATTACCCTTTGTCTGACTACCCAGATAAGTTCCAAATCATGTGTCCTGCTTCTGCTCCTTACCTATGTGGTCTGTGTACTACCACTGTTTTGATCATTTGAAAACATCTCTTCGATTCTTTCTTTAAAACTTCCATTGAGTGAGTTCCCATTGTCCTTTGAATAAAGTCCATACAACTTACACCAGTAGCCACATTTCCCACAGTAAGGCTCCCACCTGCACTTAAAGCCTTTGTTCTAATGACTCCTCCATTGAAATTCCTCCTGTTGAAGAAACACTGTTCATGTGAGAGCAAAGATATGGAGATGGGAGAGTGCAAAACACTTGGAGAAAGGAAGGTTTTGTAAACTTTTTAATTGATCTTTGGGATACAGACTCTGTGAACTGAACAATTCAAGTTCTAAATTATTGTAGATACACTATATGCATGTGACATCCTCTAGACTAAGGATACTCTATACATGGGCTCATATGATCTTTATAGCATGTAAGGAATAAAAATAATGAGATATTGCTCAAGGCTTCTATCTGTCAAAATCTTTAGCTTATTATATTATGCGTCCTCAGTAAACATTTGTTGAATTAGAATAAACAAATTAATGAATGCTTTCATGTACGAATGACAAGCTACCACAGCAGTGCTGTTGGTATCTACTTATATCCCCTCAACACTCATAGCTACATGACAAAGGCAAATATCTGCAAATACTGCTGATACCTGCAACAGTCTACTTGAAGGCCCTTTTCCCTCCTAGCTACCAGTGCTGCTCAGCCTACTGCCAAGGCAAACTGGAATTGTTGGAGAGTTGAGTCTAGGAGCCACCCTCAATCAATGATAGGGTGTTGGTTGATATATTCGTTTAGTTGGAATAACTCTGAGAAATACTTCTGCAATGTCCCCCAGATTTCCACATTGGGACTGAGTTTTAATTGCCACAGTGGTATCTTGCAAGGTAAAGTACCTTTTACTGACTACCTCTCCTTTCTTGTCTCACTTTCCCACCCCTCAGCCCTGCTTTGTAGGAGCACTTCTCAAAACAGAAAACAAAACAAAAACAAACGAAACCCAACCAAAACCCAAACCAAAACCCCCCAACACCCCCAAAAAGTCTACTTGCAATTGATTTCCTGTCTGAGAATCTGCCCTCAGGGGAATGCAAATGAAGCCCTTGAATGTGGAATTGTACATTGAGTACTTTTTTTTTTTTAAAGATTTCATTTTTCAGTAATCTCCACACCCAACATTGGGCTTGACCTCACAACCCTAAATTCAAGAGTCACACACTCCCCTGACTGAGCCAGCCAGGCGCCCCTGCACAATGAGTACTTTAGAAGAGTCCGTAACATTTGGAAATCATGCAATTGGAGTTGAACAACAACAACAAAAATCTTTCAGGAATTAGGGGTCATCTTCTCTGTGGCAAAATTTCTTCCACACAAATCACTAATGGTTTTAACAAAAGATATGGAAGATTTGTCTCTGGAAGCCCATTAATTTACGGGGGGAGGGTAGGGGTTGGTCTCTATTATTCAAGTTCTTTGGATAAAGAAAGAAATAAATCATTAAAACTAGAAAATATTCACTAATGGAATGTTTAGTTATAAAATTACTCTCAACTCAAAAATCCTTTCCCACTTAACACTTACGTCTCTCTTATTAGTGCCCTAGCAGCAAGTGGGGGGAGGGGTGGAAATTCCACCCCAGAATGTTCCATTTATATTCTGAGTGACAGAACTGCATTTAGATCTTTTTTTTCTCACAGTGTTTAATCTCAAAGTCTAGTGTACAACACCCTTTAAGAGAATCATGAAAACATCCGCTTAGTTTAGAAGATTGAAATAGAAAGGAGGCTTATCCCTTGCCTTACACAGAGTCTCCTTTGGTTGAAAATCGCTTAAACATCGAACTGAGAACATTGGCTGCCTTTCTTGATTTGCAGATGTTTTCTTAGAACTATACTTCCAAACAGTCCCAGCTGGCTATAGCTAAGGCCTGTGTAAGTTGATAAGATGCATCTGGCTCCAAGACATGGACTAAATAGAGGGGCAGGCTCTTTGTGTCCTCAGAGTATCTGGCTGGGGTAGGAGCTAAGTCTCAGAACCACTTGCTTTATTTATGAGTGCCAAGTTAATCCCCAGCAGGGAGAGAGAGGGACGGAGCAGGCTGCTGGGCTCTTCCTGCTGTTGAAAGTTCACCGGGCACTCAGTGGAAATTTTCTTCCTTTCTTCTGCCCTGAATGTTTCCCCAAACATGAAGGTAAGATAATAATTTCATTACTTTTGTAAACGAAGCAATCTCAAAAGGGAGTGAGGCTTAACCAAAATGACTCAAATAAGGAGAAGACATGGGAAAATAGGAAAGAGAAAGATCTGGGGGTAACTTAAAAAAAATCCTTATTTAAATATATTTAACATTTCAGCCAAAGTGAATTCCTTTTTCTTGTTTTGCAGTAAAATTACTGGTTCGGAGGTCTGGGAATCAGAGATTGGAGACAATGTTTATGAAACTCCTGAGAAAGCCATTAAGAAATACAATAGTACCATCGTTATTTCTTAGGGAAAAATTCTCTCCAGTGTATTTTGTTTGTTTATTTGTTTAATTTGGGGCCACGCCATGAAACCCCATGATTTGACTTATCTACGAGCTTTATAGAAGCGAGTTGGGAGACTTGGAATTTTAGAATTTGGAATCCTGGATGAAAGAAAGGGTCAGGAGTGTGAGAGTGGAAGAGGCAGATGGATGGAATGCAACTGAAAGTTTACCAAGCACACGTGTTGGTCCCGGGCAATGTAACCCTCTCCCAACGTGAAAGTATATAATCGGTCACCTGTCACAATCCCAGTGCAGCTCCTTCTGCCCACGGGTCCTGCCCCCATGCTTTAATAAAACCACCTTTTTGCACTGAAGACATCTCAAGAGTTCTTTCTTGACCTTTTGCTCTGAACCCCAACATTTCCACATCAGGGAATGATACTTTAGTCATGTCTGGGAAAATCTAAAGGCACAGGCTAACAGACAGAGTAAATCAACACAGCAGTATTGGTTACATCCTGGATATCCAGAGTTTGACAGGATGAGGGTGTGTGCAGATCTCCCAGGGACCCAGTGTGGACCCCCTTTTTGGCTCTTGCTCTCTCCTTCCTGCTGCTGTGACTTTGAAGAAGACAGAGGCAGCTTGGAGAGGCGGGGAAGAAAAGCAGAAGAATGAGGAGAAGGAATTCTGAAGCAAACACCACCCCACCAGTGTTAGGAGCATCTGGGACAAGGGAGTGGGAGAGAGATTTAAAATCGGATGCCGAATTGAAATTTGACTATTTAGATTGTTTCAGAATTTTTGTTTTCTGAAAATGTGGCTATTTGTTAGTGCCTGGGAGTGCCTAAAAAAGCTATAAGACAGGCTTTCCCAGAGGGTGGAAAAATGAGTTGACATAGCACAGAGTAAAGACATTATTGAAAAAGGAAAAAAAAAAAAAGAAACCCTTGTAGTTTTTAATTAAAAAGAAGAAAACCCTTTAAAGGACTTTTACACTGGGTTATGAATTGGATACATTTGATATTCTCAGAGAGTCTCTAGTAAAGATTTGAATTACATTCATGGACACCTTCAGTAGTCAGAGTAGGGAAATACATAAAAGTAAAAATAAGATAATAGAAATCACCTATAATTTCATAACAGAAATAAATGATTACTCTTTTTTTTAAAGATTTTATTTATTTATTTGACAGAGATATAGAGAGAGAGGGAACACAAGCAGGGGGAGTGGGAGAGGGAGAAGCAGGCTTCCCACGGAGCAGGGAGCCCGATGTGGGGCTCGATCCCAGGACCCCGGGATCATGACCTGAGCCGAAGGCAGATGCTTAACAACTGAGTCATCCAGGTGCCCCATAAATGATTACTCTCTACTATATTTCTTTCTAGATTTGTTTTTAATACATGTTTGATTTTTCAAGCAAAATGTAACCCTACTTTACATACAGTTTTGTGACCTGCCGGCTCGTCAATATTTAGGCTGGTGCTATCACATAAAGAAGATTACAAAAGGCCTCGGAGGTGTTTTACACCTGAGCCAGCCACAGAACTAAGGGTCATGGCGAGCGTCACTGCCCCTCTGGCTAGAGATGTGCTTCAACTTTGGTTAACTCTTCATTCATGAAGCTTATTTCCCGTCTAACTACTTATTCTTGGCTGGTCTTTCTTCAAGGCTTCCTCCTCTCCGGGTGTCCTTATGAGTGTTGAAGTTAGAGCGAAGGAGAGTGAGGAAAGGAATTAAAAGATCCCTAAAGAAATGCTCTAATGAGTTAAGTTTTCTATTTGTTTGGCCATGACATTCCCCAGCCCCTAGTTGTCTTTACGGAAATGAATAGTAGGGGAGGTTAGTCCAACAGAACTGTATTAAACTTTGATTTAGAATGGAAATTTAAAGGACAGGCAGAGTCGTTGAGCCTGGTCCATGGTTCTTTCCCTTCTTTATATTCCCAACTCACAAATCTTGACTTGTACAAATGTATTCACTTTCAACTCATTAAAGAAATGCAAACTAAAGTAATGTTTTATTCCTCCCTCCCTTGCCATCCCCAGGTAATAACTTTATTCATCTTGGTGGGATTTACAGGAGAGTTCCAAGTTTTTTCAAGGTGAGAATTTTTTTGGGATTGTGTTGGAAATCATTAAAAATTGTTTTTTTATTTTTAGGAAGATCTTTAATACATGACCTGATTTTTACATTGCAGCCTGAACATCTTTATCCCTTCAATACTTTATCTTTCCACACTTTGAGAAAAGGCAATGATAGCGAAAGCTTGGTTTATTCTTATTCTTAGTTTACTTTATTTTTTTCCCGTAAGGAAGAAACCTGAAGGCTAAAAATACCTAAAGGTTTTCTTCTTGTCCTAGTACCGTGATTTTCCCTGCAATGCAGATTATTACACCAACCTTAGAATTGACTTATCTTAGAGCAGAATTTGATTTTTGAATGTAGTCATTGCAAAACATTCTTTGGATTTTAAAGGTTGAGAGGTTTTTTTCCTTCCTTAATTGAAATATAGTTGATACACAATGTTACATTAGTTTACGGTGTACAACATAGTGATTTGACAAGTTTATACGTTATGCTATGCTCACTGCAAGCATAGTTCCCATCTGGTTGAGAGTTGGTTTTTTTTTTTTTAAGAAATTAGTTTTATTGACTCTTGAGACCTGGAAAAAAGCCAACCTCATTTATCCATGGCCTTGTTTTGCTCTCACTGTCGGTTGGATGGGATAGGACCAGGTCAGTTCACTTTATCGAGCTATCAGAATGTGTCAGGAGCTGATCTAGTGATGGGGATGCAAAGAAGACCAACACAGTGCTGAGAGTCCACTGGGTGATTTAGATCTTGAAATAGTCAATTTCAATACAGATGTGCTAAGATTTCTGGAAGAGGCCTGCATACCCTACTGTGGGAGCACGGAGGAGAGAAGGCCAAGCTAGCTCCCCTTCCTAACCCTTGGTGTTTGGGGAAGGCCTCTGTCTGTCCCTGGGACGCAACATAGAAAAATAGCAAGTTCCGATTTTTCAAAGGTCACAAACACTGAGGAATTTGTATCATTGTTGCCATGTCAAGACGACAGATTAGCAAGCTTGGCTCCATAAAATCATGTGAAGCACACACCTTACTTTCGGGGTCACCTCACAGACTTAAGGTGAGCACAAATCACCTTGACTCCAGATGTCTCCAAGGCTAGGAATGTGTTCGAAATCCAGAAATCAGGAGTCTGAGTTCCTTTACCCCTTGTAAAATGTGCTTTTGGGCTAGGCTGAGCCGTGTGATCTTCTTGACAAAGCTGGAGTTAAGCATCACATGAGAATCGACTCTCCATTTTTCACGTATTTTAGTGGAGTGGAGTTGTTTAATCTCAAATTGACCCTACTTGGATGTGTTCTTGAGAAGTAGGCTAAATGAATGGGGGAATATCTAAAAATAAATTTCTGTCCCTTTAGTCTTGGCCAGTTTTTAGTTTCTCACTTCTCATAGGGTCTTTTTAGAGCTTTTTGTCTTCCAGTGAAGAGTTTCTGTATAACTCTTCATTCATTATTCAGAATCCTTTCAAAGGCCAGAATACCTTCCTCCTATATGTTCTCACTTACCCTCCCAAATATGAACACTCCCTTATCTATATTTCACAACACATTGTACCAGACACATTTCTGTTCTGAAATTGATCAGATTAGATATATTGTATGATCGTATTAGGGTTATTTGTTTATACCTCTGCATCTTTGTCCTCTCCTCTATCCATAGTCAGTGACCTATCTCTCATTGTGTCTACAGCTCAGGTGTCTAAATAGTGTCTGGTACATTATAGATGCTTAGTAAATGTTAATCTCTAAAAAAGTTGGTCCCTTCCCCATATATTTTTATATATCTTGGGATGCTTTTGGTGCCTCTTACAAAATTGTGAAGGAATTTTTTTTTTTACTATTTTTGACCATTCTTTGTGTTTCCCCTCTTTATCTTTCTACCTGATTTATAACAATTTGACAGAGCCTCCACTCCAGTCATTTGCCAGTGGGATTCCTATGGATCGTGGTCAGAATGCAATGGTTGTACCAAGACTCAGGTAGGACCATACAAAAACTTTGCTCTTATTCTTTATTTATTGTATATATTGTTTATATTGAAATAGCTGATGTATAGACAAATGGCTTTTGAGATGTTATTTTTTGTGTTTCTTAATATGATTATGAATTTAAAGGGAGAAAAGTATGGCTTTAGTAATTAATAATGTGATAAAGTAATTCCTGCATTCTTATTTTTCTTGCAGGACTTTTCTAAATCTTACATTAGAACCTAGGAACATACATAGGATAAAGCAATTCACTAACTCTTTAACTATTAGAGAAATAGAAGAGCATGAAATGAAGTTAGTAGGTAGTTCAAAATCTACTACTGGATTCAACTTTTCTTATTTAAAACTAACACTAGCAAGTCCAAAATGGCTGCTTTGTCTTACCTAACGAATAGTGAACGACCACAAAGAGTGGAACATTTTGCACTTTTTTTTTTTTTTAAGATTTTACTTTTAAGTAATGTCTACATCCAATGTGGGCCTCGAACCCACCACCCGGAGATGAAGAGTTGCCTGCTCCACTGACTGAGCCAACCAGGCCCCTCTGCATTTTTAAAATTTTTAAAGTTTAATTTCTAAGTAATACAAATAAAATGCTGGACTTGATCTGGAGATAATAGAGTACTTCTAAAAGTGTCTGTTTTAGTCCCCTTATTATAAGTTATTCATTGGAGAAAACGGGAAAGTCTATATAAAGAAGACACTACTTACAATTCCATCATTTAAAAGAAACCAATATACCATCATTTGGTATTTATTTTTTCAATTTATCTTCTCTGTGTGTTTATAATTTTTAAAAACAGAATTGTTTGATTATAGTTTTATATTCCAGTATTAAAAAATTTTTTTTTGTTTATTTAAAAAAATTTTTTTAAAGTAAACTCCACGCCACACGTGGGGTTTAAACCCACGACCCTAAGATCAGGAGTCACATGTTCAACCAACTGACCCAGCCAGGTGTCCCTATATCCTACTGTTGTTGTTGTTGTTTTTTTTTGTAAGTAGCCTCTGCACCCAGCGTGGAGCCCAACATGGGGTTTGAACTCACGACCGTGAGATCAAGACCTGAGCTGAGATCAAGACTGGGTGCTTAACCAACTGAGCCACCAAGGCACCCCTCTACTATTTTAAAATTATACTTTCGGCATGAATTTTAACAGCTCTATTATTTTCCATTATGTGCGTATACTGATCTTATTTATCCGCTTTCCTATTGTTTGAGATTTAGGATATGTACATTTTTGTTATTATAAATAAAACTTCAGTGGACATTTTTGTACAGAGAAATCTGTCCTCTGTTCTGATAATTTTCTTAGGATAAATTCCAAAAATATAATGCTTGTTTTAAAGTTCTAAACATTTGAATGATTAAGTATGTTTTTATTGAAATATAATTAGCACATGACATTATTTTAATTTCAGGTATACAACATGATTCTATATTTGCAAAATATTTTAAAGGTGATTCAGCTTGGATAAAAATGTGTATTTAAAAACCACTTTTTAATTATTAAGAAAACAGAACCATATTACAGAAGATAATTTCTGTTTTGAAGCATCATCATGATCATCATTTTCATCAAGCATTTAGTACTTACATGAGTGGCATTTACAAAACAAGTTACACAAATGCAGAATTTGGCTTTGGGGAAATAGATGACTACTCTGATTACATGAATAACAAGGCGAAAGTCAAACACCAACTACAGAAAACATTTTTATAATTTAAAAACAAGTTAAGAAAGAATGCTAAAAAGAAAGAGATGGAAGGTATTTTTCATATTAGCAATTTTTTTTCTTTGCATGAAGGTCATCATGCAATGATTACATCCCTAGATTATAATGACAAAATTTTCATCCAGAAAGAGACAAGTGAGAATGAAAACAGGGTCATAAGATCAGAATTTGTCAGGTGAGAATTTGACTGTTTGCAGTGGGCAGCTATCAAGGTCATGCTCATATCCAGAGAGAGGGAAGCACTTTTTAGACAAACAACACAATCTGTGCTTTGGAACTTCAGGAAAGGACAATTTAATAAGACACATGTGAGAGGTGTCATCATCAATTAAACACAGAGACTAAAAACTTATCAAGGAACTGTACTGAGTGAGTCCCATTCCCCACTCCTGTTCCTCCACAGCTCCTCTGCTTAGACACAGTGGGAGATGCCAGTGTCAGGCCCAGGCTGACAAAGCTGCTCACAGAGCAAATTACATTACTGCGACCCTTTGTCCGAAAGAATCCCCAATTCTAACCCAACTTAGGATGGATGAAGAGACTCAACTTTGGCTTGTGATGAGGGATAGAAGCAGAAATGTGTTCACAGTTAGCCCAGAAGCCTGACCTATAGCCTGCATAGTTCCCACAAGCATCAGATACTGAGGGTCTCATGACTGCCTGTTCATCTCACTGATAGTTAATATTGAGCCCAATGATAAGCACCAGAGAAATCCTGCAAAAGTAGTTTTATGAGTAGAAGTTCTAAAAAGACATTTATGATCTGATACTCCTTGCATGTCTCCTCCCCCTTGAGACTAAGTATATAACTACCAGCTTCATAGAGCAAAAGTACAGCTCCTTCTGCCCATGGGCCCTTTCCCTGTGCTATAATAAAAGCACCTTTTTGCACCAAAAACATCGCAAGAATTCTTTCTTAACTGTTCTACTCCTGGCCCCACATCAGTTTGTATATCCTGTCTTCCTTGTTGGTCTTTGCTCAAGGCTTAAATTCTCTGGAAGGTCAGATTTTGTTTATTATTTTTAATAGGGAAAAGGTGAGTAGAGGAAGGGGCTTACACGATGCATTTGGTGGCTGTTGGGAAGGACAAGGATTTTGTGGACCTCTTTTTGTTTAAATATTAGGTACATGTCTTCATATTGATTAAGTGAATTTTAGGATGAATTATTTGTTTCTCAAGTGGCTTGATGAGTTCCTCTATTTTTCCCATACTTTCTTTCCCAGAGATTTGCCTTTGACACATTTCCCATTTCAGAGGCCCTTGATTTTGATTGTCTAGTAGAATTCCATTGCAGAGGTAGCTTCATCTTTGGACTAGGAGGTTTTACATCTGCCCCCCAGAACAATTTCCTGAACACTGATTCTTCAGTTGTATTAATTTATCTTAGATTTTGTTTCTCAGATAAAGGAAAGGAGATGTCAAAAAGCACTACCTGTTTTGTGTTTAGACTCGCAGGCGGTCAGTTGCTGTTTATGGGCAGTATGGGGGCCATCCTTGCGTTGGAAGTGCATTTGAAACGCAATCGTGTGAATCTACACTAGGATGTCCGACAGAAGAGGGATGTGGAGAGCGGTTCAGGTGTTTCTCAGGTATCTGTTTTCCACTGGCTTGGACATTCCATGCAGAGTGTAAATTCAAATGCTATTTGATTAACTTGCTCGGCATGTATTTGTTCAATTTTACTGAATTTATATTGGCCTAAGAATTGATTTTATTGGCATATTAATTATACACTCAGCTATCATTATTTCAAATGCAATATCATTATTTCATCTGGTAATAAAGGAGGAGATACTCCTTGCTTCTTTGAAAAGAAATATGACTATTGACAGACCCAAACAGCTCTTGACATTGCATTTTTGGTGAAGATGCAGAGTGAATCTGGTACATCAAGATTGGGGAAAAAAATGTTACTGCCCAAATTATTATTATGTTCACAAAAAAAGCAACTCTGATTACCTAATCAAGAAGCAATACAGGTCACTCCTATGCACAGGGTGATTGAAATCTAATTTCAAGTTTGGGCACTGAGTATTTTTTGACCTATTGTTTAGGTAACGTTTGAGCAGTCAGATTAATTCAACAAGCTTTAGCAAATATCTGTTATTCTTATTAGGCTCCAGATATAGTGGTGAGCATTGTGGATATGTAAATGAAACACATAGCCTCTTCCTTCATGAATATTAAAGTTTATGGGGAGAATAGTACATAAATAATCCCTGTGTTAGAAGTGCTCCTCCACAATGCCTGTTGAGTTCCTAGTTTACTTTCAAAACCAAAATCAGATGACTCATCTTTTAGGAAGCATTCTTTAACTCCTAAACTGATAGAGATAACTAACAAATCACTTCTCTGTGTTCCCTATGTACATTGTACCATCTATAATCTGGAGTTATCTGTTGGCCTGGTTATCTCTCTTGTGAACTCCTTGAGGATATGGATAATATTCCTTTAATTTTTGCATCTGAACTACCTGGTACATAGTAGACTCTCAACAAATGTTCTTTGCATTGGATTGAGTGAGACCCCAGTGGGGTGCATGCTTTACCATCAGAACAGTTGTGTGCAATACATTCTCTGAGGACATAAACGAAGGACTTGTATTATAGCCTGTGGTGTAGGGATGGAGATAATATTTAATTTGATTTTTGAGGGACAAGTATGTGGCAGGTAGAGAAACCCTTCTAGGCTGAGAGAAGTATAAGTGCAAGATCGGTGGAGATGACAGAAAGCCTGGCCTTTTATTCGTGTAGGTGTGATGAGGGGATAGGAAGCAGGTAGGAGGATGGCTGCAGATGATGCTGGGGAGGTAGGCAAGGGTCAGATCATCCGGTGCCCTCCAGTGCCTCCTTGGTACCTGGGATGTGGCTCTATCAGAACAATTACATTGTGGGATTAAAATGATCTATGTCTTCATAGTCCTTCCTACTAGATTGTAAAGTATTTGAAAAGTCCAACATACCATTTTTATTTATATTTGTACCCTAACATCTGGAAGAGTGCCTTGCCCAGAGTAGGTGCTAAAGAAATGTGGAATTTTAAACTTTTGATCCAGTTTCCATGCTCTCAAAAGCTTACACATCAAATCACACACACACACACACACACACACACACACAAAGCAGAGCTTTGGCATCTTGGTCAGTGATTACAAAAAAATAAACTGAGAGTTGATGGGCAGGATGTCAATCTATCTTCCCAGTGGTTGGCGCCTTTTGATTTTAGGAAGATTCAGACAAACGGCTTGATTATGGGTGGAAGGCTGGAATTTGAATTCAGCTTTTATTTTCAATTTTGTTTCCAGCTGAGGTCGGAATCAATTTTGTGTGTTAGAATATGAGGGCCAAAATAATCACCAGGCCTTTCCTGGACACCTTGAAAATTGATCTCAAATTCACAGTAAAATATTAATGCAATGTTGGGGGTCGGGGCAAAACCTTTTTTTTTTTTAAGATTTATTTATTTATTTTAGAAAGAGCAATCATGAATCGGGGGGGGCAGAGGGAGAGGGAGAGAATCTTCAAGAAGACTCCCTGCTGAGCACGGAGCCCCACACGGGGCTCGAACTCATGACCCTGAGATCAGAACCTGAGCTGAAGCCAAGAGTCAAAGCTCAACCTACTGAACCACCCAGGCACCCCTGAGGTAAAACTTTTTTGACCCCAGGTAGTTTTTGCCTTCTTCCCTCTTTTATTTTGTGTGGGGGCTTATCTTGTGTGTAGGCCAGTGCATCAGCAAATCTTTGGTTTGCAATGGGGATTCTGACTGTGAAGAGGACAGCGCTGATGAAGACAGATGCGAGGACTCAGAGAGCAGAGCTTCCTGTGACCTTGATAAACCTCCTCCCAACGTAGAACTTACTGGAAATGGGTAAGGTATTGGGCAGCTTCCTGTGCATATGGACGGGTTGTAGCTTTTCATTTTGTTTTTATTTTATGGTTTGATAAATCTAATAACAAATCATAATAGCTAAGCTCTTGGCTCAGGGCTCTTTGCCACATCCTAAAACATTTAAAACAAAATTTTTTGAAGTTTTGTTTATTTAATTTCTACCCCCAGTGTAGGGCTCTAACTCACAACCCCGAGATTGAGTTGCGCGCTCCCCGACTGAGCCAGCCAGGTGCCCCAGAACTTTTAATTCATACCTGTATACCTGAAAATATATGTGGTAAATGTGGTGTCCAATTGTCCCTGGACTATCCTGCTTTTAGCACTGGAAATCCTATGTCCAGGGAAACCCCTCAGACTTGGGAAAACCTGGATGTTGGTCACCTTCTGGGAGAGAGGCAGAAATAGAGAGACAGAGGGAGAACTGGTTCAGTGACAATGATGGGGAGCTACTTAAGACAATGAAGAGATAATAGAAAAAGAACAGAGAAAGAAAAGAGAAAGTGGTGTGTTGGAATATTTAGGCTTGAAAAGTAATTGTCTAACCAGCTGGAAACTTTCATTTTCAAGTGAAGTTGGGACAATCCCATGTTTGTCTTTTCAAAAAGAATTCTGAAGAACTTTTAAGGGTCAGATCCAAGTTGAGATTTCAAGGCTTTAAAATAGTCTATTTTGGAATGATAGAGGTGGTTTTTCTACAATATTTTAAAATTCATTAACAGAGAAATGGTAGAATTACTCTAAAGGGTATATCATTCAGTAAGCTAAGAGGCAATTCAGTTGAAATTCCTTGTAGAAAGTTCCCTTTCGGGGCACCTTGGTGGCTCAGTTGGTTAAGCGTCTGCCTTCGGCTCAGGTCATGATCCCACGGTCCTTGGATCGAGGCCCGCATCGGGCTCTTTGCTCAGTGGGGAGCCTGCTTCTCCCTCTGCCTGTTGCCCCCGCTGCTTGTGCTCTCTCTCTTTCTGTCAAATAAGTAAAATCTTAAAAAAAAAAAAGAAAAGAAAGTTCCCTCTCCTCAAGAGTAATCTTAATTGTATTGATTTTATCTATAGATTCAACTCAAAACCAGCTTTTGCTATAGATACAAAAGGGCTGTGTGTTTCCCAAACATGTTCTTAGGCTGAAGGGATGTTGGATTTCCCCAGCTATTAGTTTTAGCTATTATACCACCCAGGGGAGGTTGGATAATGTATGGTGTGCTTTAGGATACTGCTCTCTTTATTTGAGCTCTTTTGAAGAGATGCTTAACTCTTTAATATATTTCAAGATTTTCTAGAATTCCTTTTTCAGCAAGTGCTGTTTCTGGTTTTTAATCATCTTTTCTTCCTTCCTTCCTTTTTTTTTTTTTTTAAACAGTTACAATGAACTCACTGGCCAGTTTAGGAAGAGAGTCATCAACACTAAAAGTTTTGGTGGTCAATGCAGAAAAGTGTTTAGTGGGGATGGAAAAGATTTCTATAGACTGAGTGGAAATATCCTTTCGTATACATTCCAGGTACTTAATTTCATTGATATAATTTATTTTTAACATGTGAATTAGTGCCAGAGATCATTACTTATATGATATTGATTTTTTGGTATTTGTTGAGAATTTATTTGTGGCTTAATATTTGGTATTTGTTGAGAATTTATTTGTGACTTAATATTCGGCTTAAACAAATGTTTTATATGGGTTTAAAAAGGATACATATTCTTTAACTCTGGGGTACAGGGCAATGATACTTTAAATTTGTCTCATTTAAGCTGAACTATTCTTTCGTCTCATTTTCAAGTCCATGGACCACGTGGGCCCCAGACTGGATGGTCTGACCCTGTGTGGGTGTCAAAACTCAAGGCCCTGGTCATGACTGGTTGTAATAATCTCTACCACTGCCACAGTGTCGGCTCACTTAAAAATGCTTTTGTTTTTAAATTGTGAAATATTTCATATATACAAAAGAGTGTGACTAATATAAACATACAGTTTGAAGAAAACTAATAAAACAAATACTCATGTATGCCCACCACCCACCTTAAGAAATAGAATATTGCCAAAGACTGACTTAAATGCTCTCATCTACCTCTCTCTGGCCACGTCCTCCCCACCCCCACTCCCTACACAACCACTATCTTCTGTTTTGTATTAATCACTTCTTTGTCTTTCCGTATACGTTTATCTCATATGTCTTTGTCCCTAAATAAAAACTTAACGATTATTTGTGCCTGTTTTTTGGCCACTTATGTAAGTAAATCCTATAGTATATATTCTATGACTTTTTTTTTTTTACTCAAAATTATGGGTTTGAAATTTATTTATGCTGATGTAGATGACATTTTTATTGCTGGTTCCATTTTTTTTCTTATGAAAATGCCTTGCACATTCTTGTGCATGAGTTCCATGCAAATGAGCTAGAGTTTCTCTAGGGCGCTTGAATTGCTGCCTCACAGGTTATGTATAGGTTACACTCTGCTCAGTAAAGTTTCCAAAATGGATGTGCCATCAATTTATATACGATCAGCAGTGTGGAAGGGGGAGGGGCTGTGCTCCCTATCCTTACCAACGTCTGCATTGCCAGAATTTTCCATTTGGCTTAGGGTCTCAGGGACTCCGTTCCAGGCTTCTGCTTCTTGTAAGCTGTTTCTGTCATATACACCTAAACTCGTTCTGTTCCAGCATTTCCACACAAAATCCACTCACACAGAAACAGTTATGGTTTTAGGGGGAGAATCCTGAGCATATGAAGGGAATATAGAGAAGAGATTTTCTGTTGCAGTCATGCCAACGCATTCAACAAAAACGGTTGACATCCTACATCACAAAACATCTGGTCCTTCTGGAACCTCAACAAATCAAAGTTTCTGGTCTCATCCCATTTCAGCCTCTTGTTCTCTTCTGCCAAGACCTCCTCTTTCACTCCTTTCCTCTCTTCTTCCCAGAATTCTGAAAATTTCTAGTTCAGTGCTTCTTACCTATTACTCCCAAATTTGTAAACCAAAACTATTAGGATGTTCAGACAGAAAGGCTTTTTGTTTACCAAACTTAACCCTCTTCAGAATGCAGTTTTAATTATAAATAGCAAACAGCATCCTCCTCTGACTTACAATAGAATAAATTACATTTACGAACTACTGTATCATGGGGGCACCTGGGCGGCTTAGTCGGTTGAGCATGTGACTCTTGACTTTGGCTCAGGTCATGATTTCATGGGTCATGAGATCGAGCCCTGTGTTGGGCTCTGTGCTCAGTGAGGAGTCTGCTTGAGATTCTGTCTCTCTCTCTCTCTACCCCTCCCTTGATCTCTCTCTCTCTCTCTCTTAAATAAATAAATCTTTTTTTAAAGATTTTATTTATTTATTTGACAGAGACAGACAGCAAGAGAGGGAACACAAGCAGGGGGAGTGGGAGAGGGAGAAACAGGCTTCCCGCTAAGCAGGGAGCCCGATGTGGGGCTCGATCCCAGGACCCTGGGATCATGACCTGAGCCTAAGGCAGATGCTTAACGACTGAGCCACCCAGTCGCCCCAAATAAACAAATCTTTTAAAAAATTACTGTATCATGGAAATGGAAAGTGAAATTGATCTGAAAAAATAATGGTAGCTGCCAATTTTTGAATATCTCCTGTGGCATCTGTACTGTTTTAGGCAGTTTGTATATGTTTAATCCTTATAATATCTTTGGAAGGTAAGTAATATTTTACTATTTTATATATGTAGAAATTGAGGCTCAGAGGACTTCAGCTGACTTGCTCTAAATCACCAAATTAATAAGTAGTAGAGCTTGGGTCCTATTTGTCAGATTTCACAGCCTTTTCTTTTTCTAGTATATTTCACTCTCCCAATATCTTGTATTTAATTGCTTTCTCAACTCTAAATTTTACATGGTGAATAATATGTACTGTGATGTAACCATTGGCCGGAGGGAGAATGTAACATAGGCATATGTAGAAATATTTTTTTTTCTCCTCTTCCTAGGAGGATGTGTTGATAATTCTTTCATAATTATAAGAGAGATAATTGTATATATATATAATGGGTCAAATTTAGAGAGTTACAGAGCAGAGAAAATCATGAGAGAATTTCTGACATTGTTGGAAGACAGACATGCTGGAAGTTTGCAGCTTCTGAAGAAGAGAAATAATTTAATAACAGCATAATGCTGACGTTCATTTCCCTCAGCATGGCTTGGATTTTGCATTGACATCTGAAATGCCTTTCCTGTCCCTGAATTTGAAGGTGTTTGTCAGAGGCATAGGGAAGTTATAACCTGTTACTGAGTGAAGAATGGATATGTTTTGATGATCCAACCTGAGGGAAGGGAGGGTTAGGGTTAGGGTTAGGGTTATGGAAGCAATAGGCAGTGAGTCAGCCATTGAAGAGCTAACCCAATGTGGAGCCTGGGATAGTAAATGCTCTCCACAGCTCAGATAGACCTGAGGCCACTGGCGATTCAGCTCTTCTGAGTGGAAGATGGCTTTTGGCTTGTTGGCACATAAATATTAATAAATAAACATGTAACATAATCAGTCAGTCCATCTTATAATCTCTGTTTCAGTTATCAGTAGTGTAGTTTATCCAGGGCAAACCTGGTTTCTTGTTGACTAAGCCATTATCTTTGATGCCATGCACTTTCTCTGTTTGCTCATATTTTTCATACCACAAGGAACCCTTGGACACAGAAACACGTTCCTCCTCCATGGCCACTTTGGGAAGGTACTACTTTGCTAGTTCAGTCTGGAGAATGTTGAAAGACTGTTGTGTTCATTGTCAACTTGGAATGAGTTGCAGAGGGGAGTAAAGATGAAGGTGGAGAAAATGAATTACTTCCTGGATCCTCCTGTATTTAGTCTTGAATGTATTTCATTATATTTTTGGAAAAGAGATCCTATATGCATATCAAGTAAATAACAAAATCATATTCTTTTTAAAAATACTTATTTATTTATTTTAGAGAGAAAGAGAGAGAGAGCACAAGCGGGGGCGGGGGAAGGGCAGCGGGAGAGGGAGAGAATCTCAAGTAGATTCCCTGCTGAGCATGGAGCCCAGTGCAGGGCTTGATCCCACCACCCTGAGATCATGACCTGAGCTGAAATCAAGAGTTGGACACTTAGCCGACTGAGCCACCCAGGCACCCCGATCTTCTTTTCTTTTCTTTTCCTTTCTTTTTTAAAAAAGAATTTATTTATTTATTTGACAGAGAGAGAGGGTGAGAGAGCACAGCAGGGGGAGGAGCAGAGGGAGAGGGAGAAGCAGGCTCCCAGCGGAGCAGGGAGACTGATGCAGGACTCGATCCCAGGACCCCGGGATCATGACCTGAGCCGAAGGCAGACGCTTGACCAACTGAGCCACCCAGGCGCCCCCTTCTTTTCTTTGTAATAATCTAAAAATGTGGGTACTGTCATTTCTATTTTACAGTTGAGGGAACTCGAGACAAAGAATGCTGAAGAGTTTACCCACAGTCATAGAGTTAATAGATAACAAATATGGAATCTGAACCCAAGAAGTGTGTCTGCAGAGCCCTTGCAGCACACTCTACTTAGGTGGGGTTAGAATATACATACATTTGATAGGAATGAGCCAGTAGAGAATAAAAAATTGAAGCTGTGGAAGAGGGAGTAAGCAATCGATTTAATAAATCCTTAGAAGTGGTGGGAGAGAATGCAATAGAGATGAGACAGAAATTTGCTTTAGATGGAGGAAGGACACCTGCGGAGGAAAGGAAGTGAAGAAATGTAAATATGTTTGTGGATTTGTTAGCCAGAAGTTTAGGAGTTCTCATGTCTGATAATGGGAATGTTTGAAAGAAAGAGGTCAAGGTCATTTTCTGAGAGTGAGGGAAGTGGTTCTAAGATTGCAGGACTGAGGTAGCTGCAGAACTTTTGAAACAGACACTGCAGAGAATGGGAGAGAAAGAGAATGGAAATACAGGGCTGCTGCACTGCTTTGAAGGTTCCCCTGAGACTGGAAATCATGAGTGGACTTACAGCAGTACTGATCGGTTAGCTGTGTGATTTTTCTATCATAGTGCTAAGCAGCTTGGCTGCAAGCATTGAACCAGGGCTGGAATTCTGCCAGGCAAACATGATGGCAGAGCATATCTAGGCAAGGGAGTTAAGGTCATTGGTGAGAGACTGGTTGAAGTCAGGAACCATGAGGTCTATCTGAAAAGGAAGGAAGTGAAAAAAATGAAGGTGCTGATAGAAGGAGAGAAGGGAAACCAAGTAGAGGAACTTGTGTCTGTAAAGTTGAATAATGGCTCTGGTGATAATAGAAAGAGAGTCAAACGAGTAAGAGGTGGCAGGATGTAGGATGTTTGAATTTGTGATTTCAGAGGAGCGATCAGTCTGGGTGAGTCTAAGTTGGATGGAGAGAGTATTAATTAAGGGTCATTTAAGAAGATCACATTACCTTGAAAAAGATGACTCTTGCAGCTCTTGTGTAGAGTAGATGGGAGTGAGGAGATGCTGAACTAAAGCCGCTAAAGAGGCTTATTTGCATTAATCAAGTACTTGAATTGCAGATTTGAAGATGAGGGAAAATAGGCTTTCTTTTCTTGCATTAAAAGGAAGATAGATAACTTCTCTTTCTTAAGAGAGATAAAAAGTAAATTTGTGTCTATCTAAAACCAAATAGGACTGAAACAGTATCTAGTGGTTGCAGAAATCTCTGATGGCATTCTTATTAATGTCCTCTTTATAGTCAATAATAATACATATATTCTCCATCTCAGTCTGAGCTGAATTTTTGCCTTTGACTTTTAAACAAACCAATTTCATAATGTAATGAAAATAATGCTCTAACAAAAGATATGAATAAATCTATCTTTTCTTGTCTTCTGGCATGTTCTTAGCATGCATGCATAATTTTGAACATGGGCAGTGATAAAAGTAATACAATATTTTCTGGCATTTTGATGAACTTTTTCTAGCCTTTTCTTTTCTTCTTCTTTTTTTAAAAATAGGCTCCATGCCCAGCATGGAGCCCAATGTGGGGCTTGAACTCACAACTCTGAGACCATGACCTGAGCTGAGATCAAGAGTCGGACACTCAACTGACTGAGCCACCCAGGCGCCCCTGAATTTCTTTCTAGTCTTTTTTTGACTGGGGAATATACTTGTATGGTTGTAGTGAACAGGATTATTACATTTATACCCACTTTCTCATTTAACATGAATATTTTTCTTCATAGGCATCATTTAAAATGGCTACATGGTATTCTGTTGTTTTCATTCCTCTTAGGTTTGTGTTTAAAGTGTATCATATCCATCATTTTAATGTTCCCTGTGCTTATTTATACTTTGATCTCAAACACAGATGTGTATGGCTATATGCTAAGAACACAAATGCTTGTGGAAGGACAGTTACTGATTTGACTATTTAAGCAGAGCAGACACTGTGAGAGGGAGTGAGCTCGCGCGTCTTGTTTTATTTTCATGGTGCTTGACACTTTTTAGCAAATTAATTGCCTACAATTTAAAAAAAGTCTGGAGAGCTTTGTGTCAAGATTTCAGATTTTTCTCTTTTCTTGAAAACACATAATCTGTCAATGCTAGAACTTGTAGTTACATATGGTAACTGTATGATGGATTTGAGTGTTGGTGTCCCTTTTCGACAGTGTGTGTGTTCACTTCATCACCCTGCCTTCCACGGGATGCCTCCAACATTTATATTATGTGCTAGCCCCCATGGGCATTTTATTTTGACACTTGATCTAGGATAAAATAAGGGATAAATAAATGATTGTCTTCTTTGTCAGTGCTGGGGCTCTCACTTCCGTGTTAGCCACCTGTGACTATCCTGTTGTCTGCCTCAAAATTCCTTTGGGATGGCCTTTTCTTCTACCCTCGCTCATAAGGAAAAAAATTGCATCTCTGTTCCCTTCTTTTAGCTGAAAAATCAAGAACCAAGGGCTTTTCAGTTCTCTGTGTAATTCTGTTGATTTGCTGACTTCTGGGTTAACTGTTGACATTAAAAGAAAGTGGGAGATGTTTGTACACAGATGTGTTCTGTGAATCACTTGGAATTGCAATTATTGACACCATGTCTCCTTCTTAACTAAGAGTAATTGTAGAATGGACTCTATTCCTTATACTCATATGGGCCTGGTTGTATTGAGAGCCACAGTCATTTTGTGTCAATGAAGAGCTTTGTCTTTTTGGAGAAGACTGTTTGAAGAAAATATCCACGTTAAAGGATCCATGGCAAAAGATTTTTGGTTATATCCAAGGCCTTAATTTGGTCACAGCAAAATTTTTCATTTTCTTTATAGGTGAAAATAAATAATGATTTTAATTATGAATTTTACAACAGTAGCTGGTCTTATGTAAAGCTTACCTCGGCAGAACATACATCATCTAGTAGGAAAAGGTCCTTTTTAAGATCTTCATCATCTTCTTCAACTACTTATACTTCACATACCAATGAAATCCACAAGAAAAAGGTTAGTATGAAATATTAGTTGACTTTTCCATATTTTACTGCTTAAATATTTCTAACATTAACAAAAGTGTATTTACCAAACAGATCAGGTTTCTTTTTTAAATTAGGGTAATAGTATCTTCTTCAAAGAGACAATGTAATATATTCTTTAAAAGGTAAGATTGTGTCTTGTTAGTTCTCTTGGATAATATATTTATTTATACTTTTTATTTTCTTTTTCTTTCTTCTTCTTTTTTTTAAGTAGGCTCTATACCCAATGTGGAGCTCTAACTCAGGACCCTGAGATTAAGAGTTATGTGCTCCACTGACTGAACCAGCCAGGCACCTTTATACTTTTCCTTTAAGATTTATTTATTTATTTGACAGAGAGAGAGAGAGAGAGAGAGAGTGAGCTGTAGGCAGAGGGAGAGGGAGAAGCAGGCTCCCCACCGAGCAGGGAGCCCAATGTGGGACTCGATCCCAGGACCCTGGGATCATGACCTGAGCCGAAGGCAGATGCTTAACCACCTGAGCCACCCATGTGCCCCTATACTTTTTATTTTCTTATTAAAGTATTTGTTCTTATTTGAAAATCTTAAAAAAACGTTACTTTCAAATCTACTAGTTAAAATTTTCTTAAATTTCTAATTCATGATTATTATACATGGTTATATAAATGTTATATACAATTTAACAAATCCAATTAGTATGTGCTTCCTAAACACTAACACTTAGAAGGTGCATAAAACTAAAAGATTTTGGAATGCTTTATTACTTTTGAAATACCCAAATTTTTGTCTGAAGAAGTTAAAAGCCTTATTTTTAGATACTTTGTTGTTTTGAGATACTAAAACTTTTATCTTGGGCAAGCTGAACAGTTGTGATAGATTGCACTGGCTGATGTACACCTACTGCTGAAGAAGTTTTCAGGCTGACCATCGTTCTAAATATGCATATTTTATCTCATTCTTGAAGTCAGTAACTTGATTAATAAATCACAGGAAGTATAAAGGAATAGTGGTTTTGCTTGTTTTATGACTAAGAAGCTGACTGTGGAGATAGGAGTTGTATAAACATTTATTATTTTTATACTACATTGTTCACAGAAGTGAAGATTTGGTTTAAGGTAGATCTGTCTTTTTTTTTTAATTTTATTTATTTATTCATGATCTGTCTTGGACATCATTACAAGATGCTTAGGAAGTGTTCAAAGACCTCATTGTATCCACTACTGGGTACTTACCCAAAGAATACAAACACTAATCCAAAAAGAGAGATGCCCCTATGTTTATGGCAGCATTATTTACAATAGCCGAATTATGGAAGCAGCCCAAGTGTCTATTGATAGACAAATGGGTACAGAAGATGTGGCATATTTATACAATGGAATATTACTCAGCCAGAAAGAAGAATGAAATGTTGCCATTTGCAACAACATGGATAGATCCAGAGAGTATGATGTTAAATGAAATAAGTCAGAGAAACACGAATGCCATATGATTTCACTCATGTGTAGAATTAAGAAAATGAATGAACAACAACAAAAAAGAGACAAACCAAAAAGCAGACTCTTAATTATAGAGAACAAACTGGTGATTACCAGAGGGGAGGTGGGTGGAGGGATGGGTGAAATAGGGGTGGGGATGAAGACGTGCATTTGTTGTGATGAGGACTGGGTGATGTATGGAATTGGTGGTTCACTCTATTGTACACCTGCAACTAATACAGCACTGTAGGTTCATGACATTAAAATAGAAAAACCCCTCATTATGAAATGAGGGACCCCAGTATGGAATATAAGTTATATGGTCACCTTACCTATAAGTCATTGTGTATACCCTAGGGACATACTATTTTACATATTTATTTGTGAGATTGTTTAGCAGTTAACGAAGCTGATTCTCTTTTTTCTAGTTGAGGAGGGCATAACTACTTGGTTTTGAGATTTTAAATGTCATATATGCAAGAAATTACCATGTTATCACAGATATTATTCCTATTTGGGATTCCAAAAATTCCATAGACTGCTTCAAGTGAGTGGGCCCAGAAAAAACCTCATCATGCATCAAAAATAGAAATTCATATAGTCTGGTTGGAGGTGGCAGCTGATGGAGACCTTGGACAGCAAACTAATTCCACTGCCTTTTTATCACCAACCTAAAACTCTTTTTATGCTCTCTTCTTTCCATAGAGTCATCATTTGTTGGTTGTCCAGAACACCGTGGAAGTGGCTCAGTTTGTCAACAACAATCCGGAATTTTTACAACTTGCTGAGCCATTCTGGAAGGAACTCTCCTTCCTTCCCTCTCTCTATGACTACAGTGCCTACCGAAGATTAATCGACCAGTATGGGACACATTATCTGCAGTCTGGGTCCCTAGGAGGAGAGTACAGAGTTCTATTTTATGTGGACTCAGAAAAAATCAAAAACAGTGGTAAAGTATTAAAAAATTATTAAATACAAGCATTGTAGGAATTTTAATGGGGGAAATAACATGTAGTTAGCTTAAACTTTCAGAGCTTTAAAATATGACAAATAGAGATTAAATTGCAAAGGAATCCAAAATGGCAAGAATCCATTATATTCTACTCAAAATTTTTAGGCTCTAAGAAAAGCCAGCCTACTCTTTGGGATAGTACTCTGAAATGTGAGATAGTCATCATCATTGGCTATCCTCAGAGGGTGTTGACTGGGTTTTTGGAATACTTTTTAACCTTTTCCATTTCTCAGTTTAGGTAGTATTCTTCAAGGAAAAGCTAATGAGGAATTATATTTCCGAAATCAAAATGTTTTAAAGAAGTATTTTGTTTACCTCTGTTATTACCACTCACATTCCTTTAAGAAAATCTCTGGATATCACAAGTTGGCTTACTACATAATTCTTGTAACAATAGCTTAAATTTATCAGATGCCTTTCTTACAACAGGCAAGTCACATACGTTAGCAATGATCCTCACTACTACCCAGTGAGGGGGCCACTACAATTCCTGTCTTACAGACTGAGAAATGGAGACTCAGTGCTATGATAAGATTCATCCTAGGGCATATAGATTGCAAGGAGGTCT
Source organism: Zalophus californianus (assembly GCF_009762305.2). Classification (NCBI taxonomy): domain Eukaryota; kingdom Metazoa; phylum Chordata; class Mammalia; order Carnivora; family Otariidae; genus Zalophus; species Zalophus californianus. The sequence goes on along the minus strand of NC_045599.1, from coordinate 121,967,285 downwards.
AAGTCAGCTGAGCTTTTTCCTTACGCTATGTTGTTGCTAGAATTGCCCGATTTTTGTTAGAATTGGTGCACACCACTGAGTTTATGATTTTTTTGTCCTCATAATTAGAGGAGAATCCTCGCCATGTGTCCCAGTGTGGGAGGGGAGAGGGTGATGTCTCAGTGTCCGTTCCTTGTCTCCAAAGACCTTTTGGCTCTGGTTTACTAATATTCCAAGTCAAATCTGCTCCTTCCCAACTTTGTTAAGCTGATATCCACAAATCCTTCTCCATCCAAATCACCTCTTCATGATCTTTCTCTTCAGTCAAGCGTCTTTACAACCGTGGAGGAGAGTTAAGACTTATTACATGAGATTCAGAGGAGATCTTGTAACCTTCCCTTGTGGGTGAACTACAATATTTTTCTATGTTTCCATTGCCTTATTTTTTTTTACCAATTAAGATTTAGCCAGAATTTGAACTTTTCTAAATTCCCTGGTTAGAAATGAATGTACAAGCACAGGTTTTTTGTTTGTTTGTTTTGTTTTTGTTTTTTGTAGCAACAACAAAGGCAATGTTTCTTTGGAAAATTAGTCCAGCAATGGCTTAACCTAAATTCCGTTTCACTGTTCCCCACGCCCCCCCCCCCCGTTTCCTTAGTATTTAAAAGAAATGGAGGGAACTTTTTAAAGCTTTCCAAGTTGGTCAAAGTATTTTTTTGAGTAAAAATTTTACTCTTGAGCAGTTTCTGTTCTTCCTAAAAGTCCTAATTGCAATATAATCAAAACTGCTGAGTTATAATAATATATGCCCCCCAATTGTTCTTTAAGAAATACTGAGGTTATTATAGTAGAGTTAGCAAAATTATATGAGAAAAATATATTTCCATACTTTATTATTTTCTATCCTTCTTAAAAAATGCATTGGCAAAACTCTATTTGATAATAAGTAGAAATTGTTACATTCTAAGGTTATGAGTCATGAGAAGGAAATGTTGGAAACCAGAGATGGTAAAGATATTAAAATAGAGAGACTGAGGCAGTAGACCTAGGGTTTTAGGAATTAATTACTGTAGAACCAGAACCCAATTTGGGGTTTCCAGTAGGCGGATGGGGACGATTACATGCCTACTTTTATTGATTTGCTGTATGCCTGAGCAGCTGACGGTGGATGGGCCAAAGATATCGCTCTTTGGGGTGTTCAGTTTCTGTTCCTTCCACTGTTTCATGTAGAAATCACCCCAATCTTCTCCCCTTTCTGGTCAAAGCTAATAGGAGCCAAAATTTGCATTTGAAAGTAAGTTTCAGACACATGATGCTTCATTCCTAGATATATACATGTATTATTATTTTGTTTAATAACAAAAATCAAATATTCCTTTTTCTGACCCTTGACCGTTCTAGAGCTCTTGAGCTCAATAGTAGGACATAACCTCTTATCCCCATTCTCACACCTGGCTGCATCTCAAAAGGAGTTTTTAACAAATGCAAAAATTAATCACCTTTACAACTTTTCCCTCAGGTCTTAGTTCAGCAGATATGAAGAGATGTACTTCCTCAAGTTCCAAACTTTTCTTTACATCATTGAAGGGCAAATGCCAAAAGCTGGAAGAGGCCTTAAAATCAGACTCAGGTAAATAAGAAAGGGGCAATTTGCTTTACGAGCTTAATCTCCATCCCTCTCTCTTGTGGCTAATTCCCGGCTTCCAAGGGCCTTTGAGATTTGAACAGGTGTTCTATTTTATGTTTTTTATGTATTTGTTTATGTTTTCCTCTGATCTATCTTGCGTATGTCGTGGCAATGAGACATCAGGCAGAGGGGGAAGTTCATTGGTTATCTCTGTGCACTGCAATTGTGTCCTCAGTGTATCCTACCTTTGTCCCCTACGATGACTGCTGGCAATCAAGCTTAGAAAAAGGACACCAGCGGGAGAAGATTCAGTCCCACTCTGACATGGATGCTCAGCGCACTTTTTGGTGCATGCTGCTGCTGCTGCTGGTGCTGGTGGTGGTGGGAGAGGGAGTGGGGAAGGTGCTGTGCTATTCTTTGAGTGATTGAAAAAGGAACTGGAAAAATAAACTGATTTAGATTGTGTCTAGATGCCACGTTAAGGAATTGGGATTTCATTCTGATGACAAGGGGTGCCGTTAAAGGATTTAATACAGGGATTGACTAAATGAAAGATTACAAAGAACATTGTAGAGAAAGAAGAGGGACTGAGAAAGGTTAAATGGATAGGATAAGAACCAGAAAAGAGGTGCCTGGCTGGCTCAGTCGGTAGAACATGTGACTCTTGATTTCAGGGTCATTGAGTTTGAGCCCCACGTTGGGCATAGAGCCTACTTAAAAAAAAAAAAAAAGAAGAAAAAAATTAAGAAAAACGGGGAAAATAATGAACCTGAAAAGATCAGTAACATTAAAAGTAAAGGAGAAGGAGAGATAAACAGAGACAAATTCTAGAGAGAAGCTAAGTAAGAGACGGACTGGAGACTGACTCTTCACCGGTCTTATGATGAAGAGATTCTTAGTGTGGTAGCAATGGACTGAGTGGTACTACAGCTTAAGTTCTCCCAGGGTGATGGCAGAAATTGGGGCAAAGGTGAAGACTGACCCAGGTGTCAGAGTTCTTACCGAGGAAGTGGGGATTCTCGGGATATTGGCAGATGACTGCAGGAAGGAGGGAGACAGAGGAGTGAAACCAGGTTTATTTACTCATTCACCTCCTTCATTCATCAGCTGTTTCTGGGGCCTGGGGTATACGGTGGGATTTGTTCTAGGCATTGGGGTAGAAGCAGTGACATGCCCAAGAGAATGCCTGTCTTCATGGAGCTGACATGACAAAGGAGGACAGGTTTTTGAAAGAAAGGGAAATATAGTGATCTGGAAATCGAAATGAGAGCAGGAGCTTTGGGAAGCTCAGTGACATGAGCTACTGGAAGCTGCTCACTGATTTGATTTTATTTTGTGTTTAACAAACATAGTGTTTACTATGTGCCCAGTACACTTTTAAGTGATTTACAAAAATTAGCCAATATATTCTTCCTATCTAAGAGTTAAGTATTATTCATATTCCCATAATACAGACAGTGACACTGAGTCACAGAAAGGTTGCCCAAGATCGCAGTTGGTAAGCGTCAGACATGAGATTCAAGGGCATGACATTTGGCTTCACAGCCTGGGCTCCTCATTGTCACACCAGGCTGATTGTCTAGGGGAAGAGTGCTAGCTGGAGCAGGGAGCTCACTGAGGTGTGGACACAGAGGCTACAGGCTTAAAAATAAAATTAAAACTGATTTCTTAAAATCTGTAATTTGTAAAAAGATCTGCCAGTGAAGCCCGCCATTTCTCCAACTTTAGTACACACCGAGATAATCTGAGGAGGCTTGTTAAAATGCTGATTCCAGGGCTTTCCTCCCAGCTGTTCTCTCATACATCTTGGAGCCCAGAAATGTGTAGTCACTCCAGGTGGTTTGGAGTCAGGTCCTGGAGGGACTGGATGTTGTGACGAGCTGCCTTCAAAGGGAGACGGTTTGCGTATTAGAAACGGAGCTAACAATGAAGATGAGGAAGTACTTGGTAATTTATTGAAAACATCAGGCTTTAATAATTTCTGATAAATGTACAGTTTTTGAATTTGAAAATTTTTATGAAAATTTTATGAAATTGCAAAATTTAGTTAAAAGAAGTGAACTGAAAATTACTCCAAATCTGGTCTGCGAGGTAGGAATTTCCAGTCATGACCAGTGTAAAAATCAACCACAAATGGAGACAAAAAGTTTTCTGAAATATTAGGGCAAATAAATGCGGAAAAGAATTCAATTAATATTCACTGCTTAGAACACTTTTCATGTGTTAATGTATGCCTGTTAATTAATAGCTTTTTTGCTTATTGTTAGTATTCCAGTTGCAATGAACATCCCCCATTTTATTATGAAAATTTTCAAACAAACAGAAAGAACATAGTAATAAATACCCATATACCCACCTCCTTTATGTAATGATTATTATGACATTTTGTTGTATATAATGGACATACAATATTTATAATGTGGATTATTCAACAATATATAAATATTATATATTTAAAATATTTATAATCTTACCTGAACCATTTGGAAGTAAATTTCATGATGTTTCATCCCAAAATTTATGCATATATTTTCTAAGAAGGAATACAGTCTCCTATATAATGTAAATGCTCTTATTATACCAAGAACATTAAGAATATGAACAATAATTCCCTAATATCATCTACTTTCAGGTAATGATTGTGGTTTTCTTTTTTTTAAGATTTTATTTATTTATTTATTTATTTTTAAAGATTTTATTTATTTATGTGAGAGAGAGAATGAGAGATAGAGAGCACAAGAGGGAAGAGGGTCAGAGGGAGAAGCAGACTCCCTGCCGAGCAGGGAGCCCGATGCGGGACTCGATCCCAGGACTCCAGGATCATGGCCTGAGCCGAAGGCAGTCGCTTAACCAACTGAGCCACCCAGGTGCCCCTAAGATTTTATTTTTTAAAAGATTTTATTTATTTATTTGAGAGAGAGAGAGAACGAGCATGTGTGTTCCTGTGCATGCACAAGCAGGGGGAGGGGCTGAGGGCGAGGGAGCCAGAGAATCCTGAGCCGACTTTGCGCTGAGCACAGAGCCTAATCCCGGGCTCGATCCCACAACGCTGAGATCATGACCTCAGCCGGAACCAAGAGTTGGACGCTCCACCGACTGAGCCACCCAGGTGTGCCTTCTTTTTTCTTTTAATAGACATTTTTTTAAAGAGTAGTTTTAGGTTTACAGCACAATTGAGCAAAAATGACAGAGAGTTTCCATATACTCCTGTCAGAAACTGAGGCCTCCCCACAATCAGCATTCCCCACCACAGTGGAATGTTTGTTCCAATTGATAAACCTACATTGACACATCATGATCACCCACGGTTCATAGTTTATGTTCAGGTTCAGCCTTGGTGTTGTACATTCTATGGGTGTGGACGGATGTCTAATGCTCTGTATCCACCATATAGGATCATACAGCGCATTTTCACTGCTCTAAAAATCCTCCGTGCTCCACCTATTTATTCCTCCCACCCACCACTGCTGACAATCACTGATCTTTTTACTGTCGCTATAGTTCTTCCTTTTCCCGAACGTCATAAAGTTGGATGGGTTGTGTTTTAGTGCTTGATAGACTTTTCACTTTTATATTCTCCTTTTTGTTTCATTTGTGAATCCTGACTTACTTGATTTGATTTCTCCTTGCGTAGGAACTCAGGGCAACGTGCTGCAAGGGGACCCATCTGTCAGGGGGGGAGGTTCAGGCTTCATATCTGGCCTCAGTTTCCTGGAGCTGGACAATCCTGCTGGAAACAAACAGCGATATTCTTCCTGGGCAGAATCTGTGACTGATCTTCCCGAAGTCATAAAACAAAAGGTATGTCCTGCTCTGTTGAAAGCAGCACAAAGCAGGCATGTTTCTTCACACTGGGAAAATGAGATTAAATTAAGGTGGCTAAACAGAGACAGCTGTAATTAGCATTTTCTGTATCCCAATTATGTTTTGTACAGTGAAATGAATGCATACATAATAATAAACAGAAGCTTCATTATCTTCTATGTCCATAATTCAATTGTAAGGGTTAAATGTCTTGTAAATCCCAAGAGAAATTAATAACAAAATTTGCATATTAAGCTTTTGACCAAAATTTGATTATGTTTTCCTTGGTCTCTTATTCAGAAGAATTATAGATTCTTGCAAGAGGAAAGCATTTAGGTTTGTCTACTGTCCCATCAGATTACCTTTCTTCCTCTGGCCGTGACATACAGGCTCTTGGAGACGTGTACATTAAGAAAGAACAAATTTGTCTGGCCGAATTTTAGGATGTTTTATTGACACAGTCAGTTCTTTTATAATGCAACATATGTGCTTCTAAAAATCAGAGAACGAGGCAGAATTGCACAGTAAAGACCACCTGGCTTATGGGGAAAATGGGGTTAAGGACACCAAACTCAAAAACTTATCTGTGATAACTCATTAAAAAAACAGACAGACATTAGTAAAAACAATAGCATGGTTTTCTATGTGTTAAATTGTTAAGAAATGCATTTACTACATTAAGGTGGCACAATTCCTAGAAAAAGACTTGAAGGTTGCTGGGTGGTGGAAGGGTTGGAGCTTCTGAATGATTGTGAGGCGTTAGAAGGAGAGCTACCAGAGGACAGAGAGCTGTAGCCCCAGATGTAGATGGGTGAAGGTTAGTACAGGCAGTGACCCTGATGATGTCTGAAGTGTGTATTTGTATGAGTGTGTTTTGTGCAATCCTATCTTGGGTTGTGTCCACTTTTCTGAATTCACCTGGTTTTTCTTATGGATGAAATTGTACATAAGAACACACAAAATTTGCAATACGATCATAGTGTTCCCTAATACATCTGTCTCAATGCAACAAACTCACATTTTCAAAACAAATGCTGTAGCAGAACTGATTCTCTGATCTGTTCTCTGTCATGGGAATCAAGCAACATCCCAGATGAAACTTGGATACATTTTACAAACCCCCAAATCACAATAGCTCCTTGAGCACCCTCCTAACACCACATGCACCCACTTGCCTCAGAATAAGGCTGAAGGGAGGAGGGTAGTTTTCCCAGCAGGTCTTATCCTAAAGTGCCACCATCGATATTCACAATGACCTATTTTCAATACCAGAGCCCCATAACAAATCTTAAAAAATTCGAAATTGTTGACTGGGGAGAAACAGACATTCCTTCTCATTCTCACTCTGTTCTTCTCCACATCAGACTGTAACTCTCATAGGTAGCTGGGCTAACTCACTATGGGTGTATGTCCGTGCAGTCTGTTCTTTCATAATGCGGTGTGAGAGAGCTTGGGCAGAGATGGAGGGAGATGTGGCTGAGTTTTTGAGTTATCTTCATCCTTGCAGTGATGTGCTGCCGTCAGCTCAGACGGACCTTCACAAGAGCCAGTGGTGCCTATATCTTCCCAAGTCCACGGTCATTGGCATTCCAGTGGCAACCCGAGATTGGCCATGGGGAGAGTTCTTATACTGCAGAAACTGGCAAATGCTACAAATCAGAGCATTTTTGTTCTTAGGAAAGCAGATTGTTAAAGCTTAACCAGCACATCTAGGGTCTCCAAGTTGCTTTTCATTAGATGTATTCAACACAGAACAATAATGTCTGTTTTATTTTTATTATTTATATTTTATTTTGGGGGGGCAGCAAAACAAGGTTTACTGAGTGAGAGTAAAGCTTATTGAATGATAGAGTGCAAAGCTCCCAAAGAGGGAGGGGGCCCGAGAGGGTTGCCCTGTCTATCTGGGAGCTTTGCACTCTATTTTAAACTTCTTCAGGGAAAAATAGTCACGGTCTCCATTAAGAGACATGTTAAGTCTCTTAGAGTCAGGGTATTTAATTGTAAATTTATTTGCGCTTGCTTCTTCACTGTAATTTAAGTGTATTTCCTTTTCTTCTGTCCTCTGCAAGGGTGGAAATGTACTGCCTTCAAAATAATCTTTCAATAACTAGAAAATGGATGTCCTGTTGGTTTTGAAAAATTTTATGCAAAATACTTCTTCCTTATTCATTCCAATTTTTCATTTTGCCTTGCAAAGACAGTGAATTGCTTTCTTTTTATTTGAACAAGAAACAATTGGAATTAACATGAGTGGCTTTTCATTTTATTTTAACGGGAATTGATCCTAAATGCCAGAAGAAAATTTTCTTGCCTAAAACCCTGACTACGACCATGATGTCTTTATCTGTATAGCTGACGCCCTTGTATGAGCTGGTAAAGGAAGTACCCTGTGCCTCCGTGAAAAGACTATACCTGAAGCGAGCTCTTGAGGAATATCTGGATGAATTTGACCCCTGCCATTGCCGACCTTGTCAAAATGGTGGCATTGCCACCGTTAAGGGGACCCAATGTCAGTGCCACTGCAAACCGTATACATTTGGTGTGGCTTGTGAGCAAGGAGTCCTCGTAGGGAATGAAGCAGGTCAGTGTGCTGAATTGTTGCTGGTTATGCTGGACACAGTGAAAAGGGAATCACTCTGTCTGTCCCTTGACATTGTGCTTCTTTGTGTATGGACATTTTAATTTAGTGTCTCCCTTCCTATTCCATTTCAGGGTTCAAGCTACTGGGTCAAGGCCTTCTGTTGTCTCTGTTTTCCTGTCTTTTTTTTTTTTTTAAGATTTATTTATTTATTTGAGAGAGAGAGTGTGCACACAAGGAGGGGGAGGGGCGGGAGAGGAAGTGAGAGAAAAATCTCAAGCCAGACTCCCTGCTGAGCATGGAGCCCGAGGGACGCAGGTCTCGATCTTACGACCATGTGATCATGACCTGAGCTGAAATTAAGAGTTGGACACTCAAACGACTGAGCCACCCAGGAGCCCTTCTGTTTTCCTGTCTTAATTAACAGACCCACCATGCCCACCATTCTTCATTCTCCATTGGAATGGATTAATGCCTAAAACACCTCTGTCCTTCCATAGTCATCTCATTAAAGTTTTGTCATAACATAGGTCTGTGGAGCTGGTGTATGCATAGCTTAACCTTTCTGATGGTAAGCTCTTTGAAATATCTCTTTTTATTTTGTATTGTGTTCCATCAATCAATTATTCACAAATACTTTTGAACATCTGCTGAATGTGTCCAACTGAATGGTTGGTACTTTAAGTACTTTAGTATAGAACTATGTGAGGTTGACTTTATGAGTAGACAATGTATAAGACAATTTTGTATTTATTTATATGTCTCCCTCCTTTAGCAAGCTCATTTCTTAAGGTCAGAACGATGATTGCTTTTTTTTATCCCAGAGCCCAACAGGGCTTGATTCACAGGAGTCACTTAATAAATGTTTGATGAATGAATGACTACATGACTAAACTATGGTTGCTTATAGACAAGCATCAAGAAGGCATCCTTGCCTCCAATTCTCTTCCCAAGTGGTCTGTCTGGTCAATTGAAATTCCACCCCTTTGATTTCATTTCTTTGTGGCTTGGATTTCCTGTTATTTGAGAAAATGGACGCTCCCCCTGCTGGTAAGGGTTGGGGTAACAGTCATAATACATCAAGCTATTATTTCTCCCTGTTAATATGCTCAGGGGACTACTTTATTAACTCAATTTCTAATTATGGAAGAAAGCATAAGGAAGCTCATGGGAAAATATTATAAAATTAGTTTAGTTTTGGTGTGTGTGATACTGAGGAGTGGGTCACACAGTAGAAATAGCTAAGGAGCGGTAAACATATCTGTCTATCATCAGGAAGTAAAGCTTCGCTGGCAGGGTTTCTGAGATCAGTTTCTAACTAGGAAAGCCAAGTTTTTAGACTATAGTGCAAGTTCTCTCTTGCCTCCCCCAAGGAATATTATGGGGGAAGTTGTAAAAGCACTGTTATGGTGAATCGGCCCTGAGTTGGAAGGTGGCCAGCCTGGGCTGAGCAAGTGCCTGTGGACTGAAAGATGTGGACAGGAGGCAGATGCATTTCTCCTGCTTAGGCACTTCCTCATTTAATAGTGGCAGCTCCGCGGTCGGGAGTAGGGAATACTCAGTAGATTATGCTCTCATGCCCCATCACTGCTTTTACAATAGAAAGGTTCACAATAGGAACGGCTGTAAGGAGAGGAGCCTGGACTCCGGGGCAAGGCCATGTTGCTGTCTGGACGTGGCTCCTGGCAGCCCTTAGGGCACTGGGCATGACGTTTAACCACCTTGTCTTAGATTCCACACCTATCAACTGAGAATGGTCACAGACCTCCTGCCCATCTCGATTCATTCTGGAGAGAAGGAGATGAATGGTAGGATGTCTGTAAAAGTGCTCTGAAACAGTTGCAAAATAATAAACAAATTTAAGATATTATTGCAAGAAGCTTGTTAACGCAGCCTTAACCTGGACAAATCTAGTCGGGGTGCAGAGACATTCTGGTCATTGTAGAAGACCTCCTGAACCGAGGGAAGGGAGTGGGTGCCCAGACCGTCCCCTCCCCCAGGAACCGCCTGAGCGGGAAGCTCAGCACTAAACTCTGAAATCTTCCTCTCCGAGGCTTTCTGAACCACCCCTCTCTTATCTTACAGGAGGAGTGGATGGGGGCTGGAGTTGTTGGTCCTCTTGGGGCCCCTGTGTTCAAGGGAAGAAAACAAGGAGACGAGAATGCAATAACCCACCGCCCAGTGAGGGTGGGCGATCCTGTATTGGAGAACCGTCCGAAAGCAGCCCATGCGAGCACGAGGAGCTGGAGCATTTGCGGTAATGGCGGCCGGACGTCCTGGCAATTGCATAGAACGCAGTGCCCTCGGCAGTAAGCGTGGGATACGCGATTGCCGCTATTCAAAGATTTAGAAGTTAAATGGCAATTTTTATCAGTGACTACTTTGCCCTTAGCAGTGGGGTCACTTGACGGAGGGAGACGTGTAGCCAACTAGCACTTGTGTGTTTCAAGTTTTCCTGACACAGATGTTACAGAAGGCTGGGTAACTGGGAGGCCATCTGGCCAAGGGAATCCGAGCAGCTTTGGCATCAAGGAGATCCGCCACCTACTTGCTGGGTAACCTTGGGCAAGTTACTTGCCACACCTCTAAAATTAGTATAATCATAGAAGGTAAAACAATGGTAGGATGTTGTCAGAATTAAATGAGATTCAGCACAGAAAGTGATCAGTATAGTTCCTGGCACATAGAAGCATTCATTAATAGTTGTATTACTTTTCAGATATACCAATCCTATTCATTCATTCATTCATTCATTCATTCATTCATTCATTTATTCAGGAGTAAGCATAAAGCCAGAGGCTTGAGATGGCTAATATCTAGACTGATTAGCCCAGCTGTCTGACACCAACTTCTCGTTTGCCAGGACTTTGCAAAAGCTATCTCAAAATGCTTAGCTGATGAATTATACCCATTGGTTAGAATTCTTCAGGCCATTCCTTACTGTTTTACACTGTCTTTATGAACCTCTTTTGATCAGGGATTGGCAAAACATTATAGTAAGATAATTCGAAGGTCATGTGAGTTGAAGAAAGCTATAAGATAGTTGGGTATCTGGTAGAAACATAGGGAGGTGGGATGCCTTTTTCCTAGGTGTTTGGTGCTTCATAATCCAACAATAATGAATATCTCATGACCAGGAGGCTGGTGAGCATATGGATTTATGGTAGGAGGAGAAGATGAGGGTCTCCATTGGAGAATGCCTCTGCCAGAGTGGCCATATTTCCCCTGCCTCTAGACAGAAAGCTGGAGGGAAAGGAGCATCCTAAGGAAGGCATTGAAGGAATTCTCGCTCGTGGTGCTCAGAGGGGAAATCTCCTCCTGTTCAGTACAAAGAGGAGAATTACAACCAAGATTTCACATTTCTGAGTTTCCTCAGAATATGGCAAGCGTATAAGGAACTCAGCTGGGGAGGAGGCAACACTCAGAGGCCATTTGTCATGTTTTCCCTCAGAGTTCAAATCTCTGGGGTGGGGGTAGTACTGGTGGAATGCTGGCTTTAGAGGTACGACTGAAAACTGTTGTTTAATGTTGGATATCACTGTGACTATTATTAGGAGCTTTGTCTAGAGATGGCCTTATGGGAGGTAGAAAGAGCATGACTTTAGTAGCCTAACTGACTACAGTGTGAATGCAGTCTTGATATTTATTACTTTATAACCTTGGACAAGTCACTCAAACTTTCTGAGCCATTGTTTTTTTCACATACCTCCTAGGCCTACAGTGAATGTGAGCAGAGATAATGTGCATTTGTATAGCGACTGTGCATAATAAACGCTCGGTCAAAGCTAGTTACTATTTTTGTGTTACCTCTCTTGCAGGATCAGTGTTATTGCCTTATTTATTTATTTATTTTTAAATGATGGTGTAGTTCAGTTGGCTTTTTTTTTTTAAGATTTTATCCACTTATTTATTTGAAAGAGAGAGAGAGAGAGACAGCGAGAGAGGGAACACAAACAGGGGGAGTGGGAGAGGGAGAAGCAGGCTTCCTGCCGAGCAGGGAGCCTGATGCGGGGCTCGATCCCAGGACCCCGGGATCATGACCTGAGCTGAAGGCAAACACCCAACGACTAAGCCACCTACGCGCCCCTTGCCTTATTTTGAATACAGAATTAATTCTGTGTTAAAGGCATTTCAGAACCAGACAGCAGGAGAAAGAGTAGGTCTGAGACGTGACCTCTAGAAATCACATAAAGTAGGTGTGTTGTCCAGTAACTTCTATTTTCTTCTCTTTCTTTTTGTTCTTCATACTATTGACTTACTAGCTATTTTTTGGAAGCTTGAGTTTATGTTTGAGTTTTCTAGTACAGGATATGATCAGATATTGATTCTGAGAATGGCAATCACATCAATGTATTTATGTGAATGGAGTCCCTTCAGATGTAAATGAAAAGCTCACTGTGCTGCAAAATATTTATTATTCTGTGGAAATCCATCACATTAATTATGTTTTGTTTCCTTTTCCTTTCAGATTGCTCGAACCACATTGTTTTCCTTTGTCTTTGGCTCCAAAAGAATTCTGTCCATCACCTCCTGCCTTGAAAGATGGATTTGTTCAAGTTGGTTATGGAAGATATATTATTTTCCTTTACATATATACCCTTTGCTCCAAGTTCTCTCTCTCTACTGATGTCATAATCTATTTCCTTTTTCCATGATGAAACAGTTTTAAAAATAGTTTATATGTGCATTTTAGTTTTAGTGGTGAGGGTTTTAGTTTGTGACTTTTCTTCTTTGGCCCAAGGTGATTAGAATTCTGCAGAAGGCAGTATATCTTCTGTGGTAAGGTAAATCAATACTGCTGCCAATGAAATTAGAAATGTAATCATGCCAGAGGGCTGCTGAACATTTTCATTTTGAACACTAAAATAGGAATCCATAAGCATGTTCTTCAACAAAGAGAACTTTATTCTTGCCACTGGAAAATGTCTTTAAATTTTTTTTCATAAATATGAGGTTTGGGATGAAAAGTGGGTTTATTCCAGAAGCCGGTAAGACATTTTGCCAGTGTTGGTGAGATATGGGTCATTATACTTTGAGCAAATTTTCTCGTTCAGGAAGGAACACAAGTCATCTGCCACTTGTCGTTCTAGGGAATTTTTTTTGGCTTTTGGGCCATATTAATTCATGTTCTTCTCACTGCTTGTTATGATGAGGCTTTGGCCCCAAGCAGTGAAGTGTCTTTCTGGCTCACATAAGACATACTGTCCATCAGGACCCTCTCAGTGCTGCCAGTCTTGCTTTCTCCACAAAGGATTTGCCTTTCAAATTCCAGGCCCTTAAACATATGCTCACTGACATTTCGCTGAAGTTTTCCCAAATGTAGGTAATGGAAATGGAAGAGGTGTGTGTGTGTGTGTGTGTGTGTGTGTGTGTGGAGAGAGAGACAGGGGAATGAACCCAGCCTCTCTAACACTCCTATGTCCCAATACAGTTACCACACTCCATAAAATTCCTGAAGGAAACACAGGCTTGGAGAACAAGGCCAAGCAAATTTGTGTGGTTCAGCAAATCGTGAACTGTTGTCCCAGACTCCAGTGCATGTGTGTCCTGTAAGGAGCCAGGGGTTCCGAACACTGCCCCACAGATGGGCTGCATCACCCAGGGAACTTAACAATAGAGATTGCTGCTTGTCCCTTATCTTCCATTTTTTTCTCAGTCTGTATATTTAGGGTAGAGCCTGAGAGTTGTGGTTTTTTTTTTTTTTATTTAAGTTTTTACTTATTTATCTGAGAGAGAGAGTGAGAGGGCATGAGTTGGGGGGAGGGTGCACAGGGACAGGGAGAATCAGACTCCCCACTGAGCAGGGAGCTTGATGTAATGGGGGCTCCATCCCAGGACCCTGAGATGATGACATGAGCTGAAGTCAGTCACTTAACCAACTGAGCCACCCAGGTCCCCCCCCCCTTTTAATTGCTACTAGTTGTTCTGATACAGAGTTAAGTTTGGGCACTGTTGAGTTCAACTTCCCCATATAGCAGTCCCCTTTGCAAGGCAAAGGAAGGCCTAGAGACTAGCACCATAACAAATCAAGTGTCCTTCCCCATTTTCTTCAAACCTCAGTATTAACTTGGGCCCTCTGTTTCCTACCAACTCCCACGATGGAGCCAGCCCGGGCCAGGACTGACAGTGAAGAGAAAAAGGCACCATGGGATTTTGTTCTAATGCCTGGAGCAGAATAGGTCCAGCTCCCAACCCTCCCCTTGGGGTCATTCCTAAAAGATGAGGAAAGGAACTAAGAGAAACCCCAGAAGAGCATGATCACATCCTTAGGTCTTAGACTTCAAATTCTTCCTTGCTTCACTGTGAAAGCTTACCTCCTGGGATCACCGGCCAACACCCAGCAGCACTTCCCAGACAGGGTAGGGGTTGGAGGGTGGAATGGGAGAAGATCAGCATTCTGCTTCCTCTGAATGTCATCAGTGAGAAACTTAAACTTTCATGCACATGCTGATAGGATCTGAATATTTCTGTTCCTACTGGCTTTTATTAGGCAGTATTGCTATAAAGAGCCCATAACATCTTGGTGTGAAGAATTGACTGACAAGTACCTTTCCAAAATCTGAAAACAAACTGTCTTTTCCTGAAAGATGAGGGAAGAAAGTGACTTGGGCAGTGTCCACTAAAGTAATTTTAGTAAAATGCTCACAACTGTGCTTGGTATCTTGGGGACAATCGATAAATTATAGTAGAGTAGCGTTAATGGCTTTATTTCAATTAATGGTAGTACAAGTGTTGTTGATTAGGACCGTACAGGGAAAAAAAATTTTTTTTTAAATTTTATTATGTTATGTTAGTCACCATACAATACATCATTAGTTTCTGATGTAGTGATCCATGATCCATTGTTTTTGTATAACACCCAGTGCTCCATGCAGTACATGCCCTCCTCAATACCCATCACCGGGCTAACCAATCCCCCCTCCCCCTCCCCTCTAGAACCCTCAGTTTGTTTCTCAGAGTCCACAGTCTCTCATGGTTTGTCTCCCCCTCCGATTCCCCCCCCTCGGGAAAAATGTTTTTATAGACAATTTTCTAAATTAGTTATTTGAACTTAGTTTGCCTGATGATTAAAAGAAGGCATGATTTATAGGCCAAATATATCTAAAGAAACATTCTGTTAATGCACAATAGACATACTTTTTTCTGTCTGTCTCTCTTTTATTTCTGTTTAGGATGAAGGTGCGATGTTTCCTGTTGGGAAAAACGTAGTATATACTTGCGATGAAGGATACTCTCTTATTGGAGACCCTGTAGCCAGATGTGGAGACGATTTACAGTGGCTTGTTGGGGAAATGCATTGTCAGAGTGAGTGGCCTTGGTTGTAGTGTACAACTTAAGATGAGAGAATCATGGGGAAGAGAATGAATCAAGATGAATCACTGCTCACTGTGTGGCCCATGTCTTGACCTCCCTTTCCTGAGAGGCTCATATGATCCTGTCCAAATTTCAGTTGTGTCTTGAAAAAGCCCTCAGCGCTCTCTAGCTGATAGTGCACCTGTTAAGGGAGGCACATTTTACTGGAATTTTAAAGTTTCTGGTGCAAATTAGAATAGGTCAGGGAGCTCAGGTCTGGTGCAGACCTTCAGAATATCCTCTATAATTCAATTTCTAGGGATGTACCATCATCAGTGTACTTCTTCAAATGCTTTGGGTCCTATTCTGTTCAGATGTAGGCACCTGAGTACGTGCTTCTGCTAACCAAGCTAATGCTCCTGTTGGCCTTCCATCTCATTTGTACTGAGCTGTAAGTTGGTTCAGTGGCTGGATAGAGCTGTAGAGACATATTTTTCCTCTATCAGTTGGTCTATGCGATGTGAAAAAGTCCTAGTGTACACATGTACATTTTTTTTCTCTTGGGTATACATCTCTTAGTGAAATTTTGAATCATAGGGTGTATATACATTTAGACTTAGTAGATGCTACCAGTTTTCCAAATGGTCGTACCAACGTACATCCCTACCAGAATCTGAGAAGCCAAGATAGCTCTGTATCCTCACCAACACTTGACGTCATCATTCTTTTAAAAATTTTCGCTGTACTGGTGAGTGTGTAGCAATATTTTATTTTTTAATTTGTATTTTTTTCTGGTGACTATGATGTCACGCCTGTTTTCATGTTTATTGGCCATTTGCATAGCCTCTTTGATGAAGTGACTGTTCAACTTTTGGCCCCTATTTTCTGTTTGTCTTCTTCTTTTTGATCCGTAGAACCTCTTCTTTTCCTCTTTGTCTTTGTCTCTGTCTGTCTCTCACTCCTGGAGTCCTTGAGCAGAAATTACTGAAATAGAATATAAACATTTCTTACCTCGAGTGATAAAGCCAAAAGTTAGTTCTTCAAAATGTTTAATAAGATGCTTGTGCTTGAAGACCTTTTTTCCTTTATTGTGAATCTACTGATAAGAAATGGTCCCAGTCTTTGTTCATCTTAAAATGTCTTTATTTTATCTTTGTTTTTGAAGGATATTTTTATTGGGTAGGGAGTTCTAGGTTAGCAGTTATTTTACTTAAGGCCTTTAAAGATTTTATTCCTTGCCTTTTGACTTCACTATTTTCTAGTGAGACATTTACTCTGAGTCTTATTGTTTCTGGTTTGAAAATCTTATGTCCAGCTACTTTTGAGAATTTCCTTTTCTCCCCAGTGCTTGTGTCTCAGAAGCACCTCCACTGTGATGTGCCCAGATGTGATTTTCTTTGTCTTTACCCTGGTGGATATTCGAAGCACTTCTTGAATCTGGCTTCACTGTCTTTTGTCAATTTTAGGAACTTCTTGACTATTGTGTCCTCCTTGACTCTGTCCCATTCTTGCTCATTTCTCCTTGTGAGACACAAGTGATGTATTTTTCAGACTGTATATATTACCTACATTCTTTTCTTTGCTTTACATCATTTCTCCCCTCTCTTTCTTTCATTCTAAATGATTTTTTTTTAGATTTTATTTTTTATTTATTTGAGAGATAGCGGGTGAGAAAGAGAGAGCACACGCAGGGGGAGAGGCAGAGGGAGAGGGAGAAGCAGGCTCCCCGCTGAGCAGGGAGCCCGACATGGGGCTCCATCCCGGGACCCTGGGATCAGGACCTGAGCCGAAGGCAGGTACTTAACACTGAGCCACCCAGTCGCCCTCTCTGTTTCATTCTAAATACTTTCTATTGATCTACCTTCCAGTTTATTAAGTCTCTATACAGTTGTATATGATCCGCTTTTAAGAACTGTTGTGTTCTTAATTTCATTTTCCAATTCTAGATATTTAATTTGTCCCCACTTTTCTATACTTTCTTATTCTCTGTTGAAATTCTGCACCTTGTTATTTAATTTTTCCCAACATGTTAATCACAGTTATTTCAAGGTCCGTTGCTGTTAATCCCAGTATCTGGACCTGCTGTGGATCTGTTTCTATTGTCTTTTTTGGGGAGTCTATTTAATTCTTGTCCTTTTGAATGTTAGATTAGTTTTGATTAAATGCCAGACTTTATGTGTAAAAAAATAAAGGAATCATTTGAGGTTTTGGGTGATGTTCTTCTCTTCCTCTAGAAAAGATTTGATTTTGTTTCTGGCAAGCAGTGAAGCTGTTTTATGTCTTGTTTACCTTTGTTCCTAGGGTGTAGCCATTAAGGGATCCCAATAGAAAGTCTGGGATTTCTCCCTAGGTTCCTTCTTTTTGATGGGAGTAGACTCTAACTCTTGATCCCTTAGCCCTACAAAATTGTTTTTTTAAAGATTTTATTTATTTATTTGACAGAGAGAGACACAGCGAGAGAGGGAACACAAGCAGGGGGAGTGGGAGGGGGAGAAGCAGGCTTCCCGCCGAGCAGGGAGCCCGATGAGGGACTCGATCCCAGGACCCTGGGATCATGACCTGAGCCGAAGGCAGACGCTTAACGACTGAGCCACCCAGGCGCCCCAGCCCTATAAGATTGTTAAAAACTACCAGCTTTTCAGCCTCTGGGTTGCAGTTCCTCCTTAGTTTAGCAGTCTTTCAGCTTTTTTTTTTTTTTTCAAATTACAGATACCTCAAGGAGAAAGGTATTACCAAATGTTGTAGGCTTGTATCTGTTACATCCCCAGCAGCACACAGCATACTTGGCTAAATATAGGCACTCTGTAGATGCTGTTTTTGAATTAATGAATAAATGGAGTTTCTGATGGAAATGGTAAAGAAACAGAGCAGGATTTTGTAGAATATTGTCCAAAGTCCATTAGAGAGATTGCCAAGATTTTTTTTTAAATCATAAATTATGACTTGCGTCTCATAACTATGCAAGTTTCTCATTTTTCTCTTTTGCTGTTTTCTCAAGTAGAAGATTTGAGCTAATGAATGTAATCAAGTGAGAAAGACTAGAGATGGAAAACCAAAGACTATTTAATACTTGTATGGCTGTAAGGTTAAAGGTGGTTCTTTAAAACTTTCAGATAGTAAAAATATCTAATTGGATATATGTTAATGATATGCAGATGAATAGTGCTTTTGGGAAAATTCCGGTGGGACTTCACCAGACCCAAGAGATAAGTGGCAGCTGTGAAAATCGTGGTTTACACAGCAGCCTGGGCTTTAGGACTCTGTTTATAAGTCTGGTTCATTTTAAGTGGGCATGTTGCTTTGAGGGTAGGGGTGGAGGATGGGAACTGTTTTGGTCTTCAGTCTTTCATTGGTCAATTACATGCCAGGCACTATGGGACATGTCTTTCAGGGTATCCCAGGAGTGAACTTACCTCTTCCTCTTTGTCCTCTAATGTGAAAAAAGCAGAGCATGTGTATTAGCACTATTCAAAGCTATCATTTAAAAAAAAAAAAGATGGCTTAGGAAAGCAATGACCCTTGTATTCTGTTTTCTTTTATCTTTAGAAATTGCCTGCATTCTACCTGCATTGATGGATGGCATACAGAGTCATCCCCACAAACAGTTTTATGGAGTTGGTGAGAAGGTGACCTTTTCCTGTTCAGGTGGCATGTCCTTAGAAGGTCCTTCAGCATTTCTCTGTGGATCCAGCCTTAAGTGGAGTCCTGATATGAAGAGTGTTCAGTGTGTGCAAAAAGGTGAGTAGCTCATAGGTCTGTCCAAGGACACCTGCACTCAGGTGAGTGAGGGTCCTTGTGACAGTCCTTTATGGCACTGGATGGACATAACTGTGAGTCATTCCCTCCATCCCTGCCCCTCTACAAGGAGGTCAGTTTGTGGATTGGATAACAGACTTTTTTTTCACATGGCACAGATAGACTCATGGGATGCAAGGAACGGCAAGGAGAGCCCTGGTGATTCTGAAACTAACTTAAATCCTTCTTACCGAAGATTAGATAAGTTTTGGTGCCAAGAAAATAAAGGATTTTTAGAAAATAATTTCTGGTTTTCTCCAGATTTTTGGAATGCACTTTTATTAAGTACAGAGTTGAGTTGAAAATTTATTAAAAAAATCTATGTTTCACTCCTGGGCTTTCAGAGAGTTTATTAGCATTATTGAAATAGAAAATTTAGAAGCATTTACACTTAACACTGCAAAGCAGAAGTTATTGAAAGCAAAGTGTGGTGGTTTGTGAAGATGTTCTTAATAGTGGAAATCCAAAAATTCAGTATTCTGAACACCAAGCAAATTAAAATGGCCTTTTAAGAAGCTACGGTAAAAAGAGGTTTAGAAAGCCAAACCATTTCTTTTTAGAGGTATTTAAGGTAGGATGGATTTTTTTTTTTAAAGATTTTATTTATTTATTGAGAGAGAGAGAATGAGAGATAGAGAGCACGAGAGGGAAGAGGATCAGAGGGAGAAGCAGACTCCCTGCTCAGCAGGGAGCCCGATGTGGGACTCGATCCCGGGACTCCAGGATCATGACCTGAGCCGAAGGCAGTCGCTTAACCAACTGAGCCACCCAGACGCCCTGGATGGATTTGTTTTTAAAATCACATCCTGTTTCTTCTTTGTTTACATTTTTAAAAATAAATGGGAAACACATGGTTGTGACAATTAAGAAACAGGAAGGGAGGAAAATGCATTTACATTCCATTTTATATGGTATTCTTATTTTTCTGGTGAATGACTTTAATCCAATGCTAAAATTTGCCTTTTATGGTGAGGATGAAGTGCTAGAGTCTGTGAGTGATACCATCAGGTGAATTAGATGGTCACAACTAAAGAGAGGGCAGGCTGTACAGAATCCTCTGCATCTGACAGTGGACGTGGGCTGTGGTGTTAAATATAGACACTGATTATCATCAGGAGGCAGCAGGGCCAGCCAGGTGCCCGCCATGTTGGTGCCCACATGCTCGTTAGCTGTCAGAGGTCCACAGCAGAGACAAGTGCTTTGTTTTCTACTGCACTGATGCATCAATATGAATTTATCAGGGACATTTGAAGTAATGGACCTGTACCAGGAATTCTAAAATTAAAGAGAACAATGTACACTTGCTGAGGTTGCTCTTTCATTCCAAAGGCGATATTACATACTTGTCTTTCTGAAATGTCTGCTCCAGTCATTTTGTAGCACAATTCAGTATGAATTTTCTCCTACGCAGTAGCAAATCCTATTAAAGTTTCAGTTAAGGATATTTTTCAGGCCTGCGTGTTTTTCGGAAGACATGATGAATAAGAATAGTAACTTCCCTTAAAATAAGCCTATCACAAATAGAAAACTCCAGGTTTGTCAGCCTCCAAGGCTGATGTTTTAAAATGCCTGCTATCAGTAGTTAGTCTTTTTATTTTTATTGCAGTAAAACAGACATAACATTTACCATTTTAGCCATTTGTCAACGTACAGCTCAGTGCATTAAGTACATTCCCATTATTGTGAAACCATCATCAGCATCCATCTCCAGAGCTTTCTCATCTTCCCAAACTGGCACTCCGTGCTCATTAAACACTAACCACTTATTTCTCCCTCCCTCCATCAATATGTAGTCTTGATGTAAAGATATATGAAGATAACCAAGCTATATGTTCTTAAATGCAAAGGTCTTTGGTCTAGCTAATTCTACCAGTGATTTTTCATAAAAAAATTATAATAACTTCTAGAAAACATTTAAAATCTAGAATTTCATTCTTATGAATGATTAGTAAATAAAGTTTTAAAAAATATTTTTTCTAGTTTTATTGAGAAATAATTGACATACATTGCTGTAGAAGTTCAAGGTGTACATTATGATGGTTTGATTTATATCTATTGTGGAATGATTACCACAGTAGGTCTAGTTGACATCCATCATCTTGCTAAAATACAATAAAAAAAAAAGAAAATTTCTCCTTGTGGTGAGAACTCGCAGGATCCACTCTCCCAACAACCTACCCGTATATCATAGAGCAGTTAACCATAGTCTTCATGTTGTACTTTACATCCCCAGTACCCATCTATCTTATAACTGGAATTTTGTACCCTTTGACCACCTTCTTTGCATTCCCCCTCTCCTCTCCCCTGCCTCTAGCAAATAAACTTCTAAGCGTAATACAGAACTCATTTATATGACGTTATCATTGAACTTAGTTTTGGTACATTTAAGATTAGACTTTCTCAACCCCAACACTATTGGAATTTTGGACCTGGTTATTCTTTGTTGTGGGAGCCTGACCTGTGCGTTGTAAGATATTTAGCAGCATCCTTGGTCTTTACCTACTAGATGCTTGTGGCACCTCCTCACCGCTGGTTATGATAACCAAAAATGTCTCTAGACATTGCCAAATTGCCACTGGTTGAGAAGCACTGATCTAGATAACACCATCTTTTTGTTGTTGTTGTTGTTGTTGTTGTTGTTCAGTGAGGGAGGGGCTGAGGGAGAGTGTGAGGGATGGAATCTGCTAAATGTGGTGGCCCAAGGTGGGGCTGGATCTCATGACTCTGAGATCATGACCTGACCCGAAATCAAGAGTTGGACACTTAACTGACTAAGCCACCCAGGCGCTCCCTGGAGAACACCAGCTTAAAAAACATTTTATTTTGGAATAATATTAGATTTCAGAAAAGTCACAAATACAGTTTTTGTATACCCTTTACCATGTTCTCATAATATTAACATCTCATATAACTTGACCTAATTTAGTGGGTTAATTAAGACATTTAATATTAGTGTAATACTATTGACTAAACTACAGATTTATTTTTTCTACTATATCCATTTAATGATCTAGGATCCAATTCAGAATACTACATTGCATTTAGGGTAATAGTCTTTTAAAGGGAAGAGTTTAAAGAATGAGTACTCATTACAGATGTGGCTGGACATGGCAGGCTATGCTTTATTTACATTGCTGCCATTTTTTACAAGTTATGAATTGTTCATGAGATTTTACTGTCATGTCTAAAGCTCTTAAGTTTTCCAAAGTGAGGAAGTATTGCACAGTTTGTGCATCCATAAAAATATGCTCCTCAGATAAATTACCTTTATAGATATATCCAACATAGAACTAGTTTTATGATGAGAAAGTATATGCCACCAAATTCCATTGTCATGAAGTTGGCAGGAGGTGGAAAATAGGGTATTTTCGGCTACTCACCTTGTAATCAGGGATAGATGAGGAGATGGCCGTCAAATTAAGCTCTTGTAAGCCAGACCAAGGTGTTTTCCTGTCAAAATTGGAATGATGGTTGACTTTGATCAGTTTGTAGAAAACACAAAGCAATGGAAAGGATTTTATTAAATGTAAATACCTCTAGATATTGACTCACTATTGAAGGGAAACCAATTAGACATTTACATGTGAGAGGTTATTATACATCTTGGGGTACCAGGGAGTTCTCCATGTATAGATCACATTATGTTGCTTTCTGTCCCACTATAGACAGAGTGGGTAAAATGCAGTCCAGACAACAGTTTATAAATTGCAATTTCTTAATGAAAGGAAGCCTTCTCCCCTGGCCTTGAGTTGAGACAAACATGGACTTAAATCCTGCCTTGGCCAATCTGTTAAACATGTGAACTAGCACCAGTTTCTTAGCTTTTCTGACCCTTTGTTTGTTTCTTTTTTTTTTTTAAGATTTTTATTTATTTATTTGACACAGAGAGAGCACAAGCAGGGGGAGCAGCAGGAGGAGGGACAGGGAGAAGCAGGCTCCCTGCTGAGGAGGGAGCCCGATGTGGGGCTCGATCCCAGGACCCCGGAATTGTGCCCTGAACCGAAGGCAGACGCTTAACTGACTGAGCCACCCAGGTGCCCTTGACCCTTAGTGTCTTTAACTCTGAAGTGGGCGTCTGTTAAGGAGGATTAAATATCACAATAGTCAGTGCTCACACAACAGGAAATGCTCAAGAAATGGTAACAATGAAATTATTTGTAGGGTACTCCTAGGAATGCTCTGTCTTCTGTAAAATGCTTTACAGCTTTGTTTTTTGGCTGTACAAATTTGTAGCAGTTGAGAATATTACAGAACCTGGTTCAATAATTAAAATAACATCTTGTTTACCACAAAGCAGCTCTTCGAATGACTGCATCTCCTTTATCCTTTTCTTTCAGATGCCCCTTTGCCACCAGCAGTGCCCAAATGTCAGCGCTGGGAGAAACTGCAGAATTCAAGATGTGTTTGTAAAATGCCTTATGAATGTGGGTAAGCTCTGTTTTTGCTTTATTTTTATTTTATTATTTTTATATTTTATTTTTCTTTGTTTTATTTTATTCAAGATAAAAAAGTGTCAGTAGATGCTAGTCTCTCTGTTAGATCGAAGGTGCTGCTGACCAAGGGTTAAGGATCTTTGTTTGCGTTTTAGCCTGGCCCATCTACTGTCTGCTATTTGCCTGGGTCACCAGGGCTGGCAACCAGTGGCGTTAAGCAGTGTTCTATTACGTCTAGAGAAAGGCTGAAGGACTCGGGCACTGCTTGTTTTATACATGAAATGGGGCAAAATGAAAACACTGTCACTCGAGGATTTAGAGCTTGAGGAAATTAGGGTTGAAATTCCCTTGAAATATAAACTCTTACACAGTGTTCCAACAGAGATACAAGTAGCTGCTTTTCCGATTCTCGAAATGGCTGTGTCTTGAGATGGGCATTATAAGAATGCCACCCAACTTGCAATCACTCTGCTGTAGGTGGATAGCTGAAGCAGGTACTAGATGTCTGGGTTATGGTCCTAGTGGGACACAGGTAGTCTGATTGCCTTAGGACAAGAGGAAGTTTCCTAGCGGGACTATTTATAGACATGTGGGCAGAGGGAAGGAAACTGCACGCCAGGGGGCAGTATTCCCTGACTGCTAACAGCCAGGGTGCATATCTGTGCCAGGGGCCTGAAGCAGTGACAAGAGGGGCTTTTATGCAAAGCTGGAGACAGAGAAGACTGTGCAGATGGCAGCTGAGGAAGAGCTGAGTCCCTCATTTTAGGAACCTCAGAGAACGCCTCCCCAACCCCCGCCTTGGAGTGAGCCACGGCACTAAACATCCCTCCAATCTCCTGCCATTGATCAAATGCACCTGAAGTTAGAGGATAAGGGAGTGGTTCACAGTGTCAGCCTTCCCAGCAGTGGGGCGGAGAATGGAGAGTGAATCTGGAGAGGCAAATGGGAGATATCTAGGCCCCCAGATTTATTGGTCATCTTTAAGTTTGAATCAAAACATACAATTACTGACCAATTACAGTTGACCCTTGAACAACATGGGGGTTGGAGTGCAGAACCTTTCACACAGTCAAAAATCCACGTATAACTTTTGACGCCCCCACAACTTAACTACTGATAGCCTACTATTGGCTGGAAACCTTACCAATAACATAAATATTTTTTTAAAAAAGATTTTTATTTATTTATTTGAGAGAGAGAGAGGGTGAGAGAGCACAAGCAGGGGGAGTGGCAGGGAGAGGGAGAAGTAGACTCCCTGTTGAGCAGGGAGCCTGATATAGGACTCCATCCCAGGACCCTGGGATCATAACCTGAGCCGAAGGCAGGCGCCTGACCAACTGAGCCACCCAGGCGTATATATTATATTCTTACAATAAAGTGATCTTTAGAGAAGAAAATACTATTGAGAAAATCATAAGGAAGAGAAAATACATTTATAGTACTGTCTGTATCAAAACAAATCTCTGTATAAGTGGACCCGCGGTGCAGTTCAAACCAGTGTTGCTGGAGGGTGAACTGTACTTGGCTTTCAATTATTATTGTCCCCGAAACACATATCTAACTCCTTGAACACCTACAGTGGGTAATGGTGATTGTGGCAGTATCTTTTAAGAAGTAACTTCTTTTGAGAAAAATATAGCTAAACAGTGTAAATTGTAGTGGTCGTCCGCCCGGGGTGTTCTGACTGTGGTGTTATTTTTTTATGAATCATTGTTGACTTTGATTCACTTTCATCCTCTTTCCAACTTCTCTGATTCATTTACTTTATCTGTAGCCTGCTGTTTATAGACACGGTGTGAGCTTTCTATCAGATACTGATAACAAGGTGGCTTTACCAGGTCTCTGCCCTTTGAGCTGTTCTGAGTAGTTCGATTTAAAGCTTAAATAAGCAGATAAAAGAAAGATACAAGGATTTGTTTTTGTGATGTAAATAACTCCAAGTAAATTTAGCTCTTGGTACTGAAGAAAATATTAGAGCTAATTACATATAAAAATAAATATAAACTCCATCTACCATACAAAAATACTTTGATGTCTTAGGGTTCACTACAGTAATGCCTTCCTTGTCTATGAACATTCAGGAAGGTGTTTGTTTTTATTAGTGACCTTTCCAAAAAGCCGAATCTCACCATTTTAGCATGCATGCTTAAGAAGAAAAAAAAAGTAATGTATTTTTATAGAAATATTTCTAAACTACTTTGTAAACATCAATACTTTAAAAAATCCCACCGAGGGTGCCTGGGTGGCTTAGATGGTTAAGCTTCTGCCTTTGGCTCAGGTCATGATCCCGGGTTCCTGGGATCGAGTCCCGCATTGGGCTCCCTGCTCAGCGGGGAGCCTGCTTCTCCCTCTGCCTCTCTCTCTCTCTCTCTCTGTTTCTCATGAATAAATAAATAAAATCTTTAAAAAAAATCCCATTGATTATGTTAACTTTGTTTTCGTTTTTTTTTGTTTTTGTTTTTGTTTTTGTTTTTGAGAGACAATGAAAGACTAAGGAACTGGTCCAGGTTAAAGGAGATTAAAGAGACATGGCAACTGAATGGAGTGTGTGATCCTTGGACTTTGGAGAGGGAAAAAGAGATGTAAAGGGCATTTGGGGAACAGTTGACAAATATTGTCTGTGAAATAGATAGTAGTATTGTATCAATATTAAAAATCCTGATTTTGATAACTATACTGTAAAAAAAAAATCCCATTGAAAAATAAGATTTCATCTTCTCTTGAGGATTTGGTCATCAAGTGTTGGACAATGCCATTCGGGGCTGCTAGGCTGGGAGGACCTAATTTCTTCTGCAGTCAACAGTCCCACCAGACTACAGTCTTTGAGTGTGTGTGTGATCTTTGCTGGTTTTCTGCCTCCTTCCTGCTTGTCAACCCACCAGTGTCCTGAGCAGACCTTGCCTTCTCTTCTCATTCACTGTATCTGATCTGCTCTAGATGAAACTAGAGTAACATGAGATATCTAAGCTTGTAAAAATTGTGAGCAAATAGCAAAATATGTTCATTTTGAAGATCTGAGGAGAGTGAGCCCTCAAGCATGAAGGAAATTGGAGTTTCTGCTCCATCTTTTTGCTGTGGCTGGTAACATTGGAGGCCCTGAGCTCAGAGTCTCTCCTTTCATTTCTCATCCTCCATTCTGAAGACTGAAAATCCTCTAAGTAATGTAATTTTAAAAATTTGTTTCAGATCCTCCTTGGATGTATGTGC
Organism: Zalophus californianus; assembly: GCF_009762305.2. NCBI lineage: Eukaryota > Metazoa > Chordata > Mammalia > Carnivora > Otariidae > Zalophus > Zalophus californianus. Next base: position 121,940,569 of record NC_045599.1, on the reverse strand, counting down.
TCGAGATGAGAGAAGCAAAAGGATACTGCCTCTGACAGTTTGCAAGATGCATGTTCTCCACTGTCAGGGTAGAAATTACACCCTTGCTGGGAGGGACAGTTGCGCTCTGCCTGTCCCTACCGAGAAAGCCTGTGGTGCCTGTCCACTCTGGGGAAAATGTGATGGTAAGGGGCATTTCATACTTGTAACCACAACAATGCGAAGGTAGTAGTACTGAGGTTTTTAAAACTGGGGGTTCTAGTTTAGCAGCAAATCCAAGCAGATCCCCGAGGATGTGAAAGTCTCAGATGGGTCTGAGAGCGAACTGTCCTTGCCCACAGCCTTCCCTGGGGAGCTGGGGAGGGGGGCAGGGGGATCGAGTCGAGTACCTAAGAGTACAAAAACCCATCCTCGATGGTTTGAATGTCCTCCCAAACCCTGGTGCTTCCCATTTCCCCTTCATGGTTTTTGCTCCTTGTATTATCCAGATTATGTATTCATTTTAAAAAATAGACTCACATAAAAATACCTATTTTTAAAAAAGGACATTTTCTCATCACTTTCTTAAAAGGAACTATCACATGCCATAAATATTAGGTAACTATAAAAATACATGTAAAGAAACAAAATAAGGTTGTAGAGTCTAGCCAGATGGGGCTGGCAGCTTGAGGGGTACTGCTTCTGTGGGAGAAAGGGAGTTTAGCAAGTGTTAGGGGAGTGTTAAAAGCCTGTCAGTGCCAAGGTGACACTTTCTCCTAGAAGTGATCAGAAGAATTTGAAGACGATAGAAAAAGGAGTTAGTTACTTTTTCAGCTTGTGGCTTGAGAATTGCCAGTGCGAAGTCCAAGTAGCACTGACGATGATCTTAAATAGCACCCTTGCATGGCCTTCCTCCCAGTTTCGCTACATTACTAAGGGGGAAAGCCTAGGTGGCCGGAGCCAAGTCACTGCCCTCACTTTCCCCATCTGTGGGAATTTGGGAGCTGGACTGTGTGATCTGTGAGATCTCTGCCAGCAACTCATGTCCTCCCCGTGGCCTGTATCAGTGGGGCCCTTTTCCTCTCACTCCTGGACAGTTCGTGGCCCAAGCCAGGATGTACTGAACCCCACCCACTGGGTCACATTAGGATTGGCAGTCACCAGTGGGCTGGCCGGCACCTGCAGCGCACACAGTGAATTCCTCCCCAACTCATTTCTGGCTTATTTTTACAGGCTATATGGCCTTTTGCGTTTTATGCCCTAGGTCTCAAAGCGAATTGAATTCTTTTCTTTGTCCTTGTTTGAGCCTTGCAGCGACTTGGTCTTTGCTGAGGTCTCCTTATCTGTCAGGGGTTGAGGGATTTATATTCAGTTTCTGGCTTCCCTAGACAGCACGGAGAGAGGACTGGGGAGCCCTTGACTTGGAGAGAGCTGGCCCACGTGGGTCCGGCCAATCGGCCTGGGCAGCCTCAAACCCTGCTTATTCTGAGGGCAGCAAAATGCCTCCCTTCCCGGTCCTACTGCTTTCCCAGGGGGGCTGGTTGCGTCCCCCGAGGCAGGCGCTTCTAGAGATCTCTGCAGAGCATCGTAATTTTGGAGGTTCTGTGCCTGGACTCTCCCCGCTCCACCACGTGCCATTAAGCCTCCGTCGTTTATGTTTCCAGCCCAGAGCGGTAGGTGTGTCTGCAGAGAAGCCTCGGAGTGCGAGGAAGGCGGCTTTCACGTCTGCGTGGAAGTGGACGGCGTGGAGCAGACGATGAGCGAGTGCGCGGCCGGCGCGCTCAGGTGCCGAGGGCAGGACGTCACTGTCACCAGCACATGGCCCTGCGCCCCGGGGACCTCGTAGGCTCCCGGGTCCCTGGGCGGAATCCCGCAGCCCGCTGTGGCTGAGTTCAAACACACGTAACTGAGACTCTGCCCGCGGGGCGGCACCTTCCTTCTCCTGGCCCTGCACCGTCTCTCCTCAACTCCCAGCCGCGGGCACCAGCACAGCGCCCCCCGCCCAGTTCTGCCGAACCCGAATCCAGATAATACTCCTTCTCTTCTTATGTAAAATGGCAGTCAGGATGAACAACGCACACGAACCTGTGCAAGAGCTGACTGTGTGTTCTTGGACGCATTGCTCACTTGTCTGGACCTTGACTTTCTAAATCTGAAAATTACAGGCTTAGACCAGAGAAACTCGAATCCTCCATTCAGCCCTAGGATTCTTTAACGTATGATTGACCCCACCCATGGGCCAGAACACACTGTACAGATGGATTAGGAAAAACAGTAAGATGAGAGAGGTTGGCTTCCCTCAGGGAACCTGAATGCTTAGGGGACCTTGCATGGAAAAAGACAGATACAATTATCCACCCCAAGCAGCCGTCTCAGGCTTCCCCTGTGACTCCAGCACCACATGTAGGGATCCCTACATCTTATCAGGACCGGAACCCCCGAAATGTCAGAACCACTGTGTTACAGTCACTGGCACCTTCTGCCTTCTTGTCTGAGCACAAATACAAATCCCCTCTTCTCTCTGGGGTTTTCTCTAGGGTGTGTCAAGCTCAAGAACTGCAATTTGCCCCCTTTCCCCCATTTTCTTTTGTAGGAAGCATGAGTTCATGCCTGGGCTATTGAGAGATTGTGTATTTGACAGCACAGTTTTCTTGCATATGAATACATGCTTGGATTTTTCAGGGGGCCATACAGGTTACATCAATTCGAGACATTGGCCTTCTATTTATTCCTTATTCATCTTTCTTCAAAACAAAAAAGCAGCTGTGGGAGATGAAATGAGTGGGCTTAAATGGAATTTAAAATATGCTTTCATATACAAATAATATATGTGTACTTTTCTGGTACTGATAAATACATTTCAACAAAAGCTTAGTTAAAATGACAGTGATTAAAATCTCATTAAAGATACTATTCTTTGGAATTTTTTTCAACTGTATTATGTTTAATTTTAAAGAATCTTTCCACGAAGAATGGCTAATGTGTTCTTTTTAAATATATTTTTACTTTTCAAATTACTTTACTGAGGTATGATTGACGTGTAAAAAGCTATACAAATTTAATGTATACAACTCCGATGAGTTTGGGGATAAGTATGCATCAATCAAGACCATAAACATATCTATCACCTCCTAAAGTTTTCCCCCACCTCTCTTATCATTGTTGTTGTTATTTATTTATTTTATGGTAAGAACACAACATGAGATCTTCCTTCTTAGAAAAAATTTTTAAAAAAGAGTTTATTTATTTATTTTATTTTTTTTTTAAAGATTTTATTTATTTATTCGAGAGAGAGAGAATGAGAAATAGCACGAGAGGGAAGAGGGTCAGAGGGAGAGGCAGACTCCCCGCTGAGCAGGGAGCCCGACATGGGACTCGATCCCGGGACTCCAGGATCATGACCTGAGCCGAAGGCAGTCGCTTAACCAACTGAGCCACCCAGGCGCCCCTTATTTATTTATTTTAAAGAGAGTGCTTGCACGGGACCAGGGGGAGGAGCAGAGGGGAAGGGGAGAGCGAGATAACCTCCAGCAGACTCTGCATGCTGAGTACGCCCTGAGTGTAGAGCCTGATGTGGGGCTCTAACCCACCACCCAGGGATGATGACCTGAGCCAAAACCAAGAGTCAGGCACTCAACTGACTGAGCCATGCAGGTTCCCCCCTTCTTAGAAAATTTTAAGTATATGTTAAAATATTGTTAGCTATAGGCATTTTAGCTAACACATAGCTACAGCAATGCTGTGTAGTGGATCTCCAGAACTTACTCATCTTGCATAACTAAACCTTGCTACTCTTTGACCATCATGTCCCCAAATCCCCCCTCTCCTCAGTTCCTGGAAGCCACCATTCTACTACTCTTTTCTTTATGAACTTGATTCTTTTAGGTTATACGCATAAGTGAGATTATATAGTATATCTTTCATTGTTTGCTTTATTTCATTTAGCATAGTGTCCACTAGGTCCATCCATATTGTTGCAAATGGCAGGATTTCCCTCTTTTTTCTAAGCCTGAATAACATTTCACTGTATGTATATACCATATTTTCTTTATTTACTCATCCATGGATGAACACTTAGGTCATTTCTATATCTTGGGTATTATGAATACCTCTTCAGGATCCTGATTTCAATTCCTTTCGATATTTGCTCAGAAGTAGAATTGCAGATCATATGGTAGTTCTTTTAATAATTTTTTGAGGAAACTTCATACTATTTCCCACAATGGCCATGCCAGACCTGAAACCCAGGTCTGATTAAGGTCCAGCTTTATATACCACATTGTCCCTTGAGTGAAGATTCAGATAGAATATATGGAAGTGACAAGGAGGCAGGTTTAGGGATGCCTGGGGTGGCTCAGTCGGTTAAGTGTCTGCCTTCAGCTCAGGTCATGATCCCAGGGTCCTTCCTGGGATTAAGCCCCGCATCGGACTCCCTGCTCAGTAGGGAGTCTGCTTCTCTCTCTCTCTCAACTAAATAAATAAAATAAAAAAATACAAGGAGGCAGGTTTAAATAGATTGAAAACAATAACATTCAGAAATGTTTAATTGAGGCCAACTGCATTTGTTAGAGGTTATTAGGGAGTTAATTTCTATCTTGGGTAGGGGCATAGATTTGAAAATGCCAGGCCCACATGTAGATCCCAGAACAAAATTGAACAAGTAATTTCTTTGGGAGGAAGTGATCAGTATCCTTCCAATAACTTCTCCTCTTGTCGTACACTAGTATAGAGTTAAACGTCTACTACTTATGCACCACCACCCTCCTTTCCTAACTAATACGGAGGATATGGTCAAATTATCAAATGCTATAGGAGAGGTCAAATGAAGTCTGAAAAAAACTAATTAGCAGATTTGACAACTAAGGTTTGAAAAAGAAGTTTCCCAGAGTTAATGAAGGAAAAGTAAGGGGGTTAGTGAAGAGTTGGTGGGGAAGGAAGGAGCAGTGAATGAGGTTGTAGAGAGATGCCATGTTGAAAAATTAAATTTTGTGCCTTTTTTCTTTTCTGAACATTCTTACACTTGACCTTTCCTCTAGTTAGAGATCTTCACAGTTGCTTATAAAAGAATTAGGATCATTGCAATGAGTCTGCAAGGAGAAAGTAACTTTCAACATTAAGTCTTTTAAAATGTTTTGAAACTTTGAAAATAAGCTCTTGAAGATCTAAAGAGAAGGCTTTAAGGAAAGCCAGGAGGACTGTTCATACCACGAAAATTGATTGCATGGAGAATGTGGTAGGTAGTGTGAGAATTTCCCCTGCTTGCCCTTCCTGCTGCCTCGGACAGGTGAGGGTCCTCTGGGTTAGAGAGGGATATAACCTTGGAGGAGAAGGCAGAAAGTGTTGATGTTAAAGGTGTCTGGACCTAGTGGGGGACAGAGGAGGAGGAGGGAATTGGCAGGTGCATTAACCATCCCTAGCTTCAGGGAGCTATGTGGGAGCCAAGCCACATCCCACAAGTCATCACTTACAATTTAAAGGGACACTGCAAGTCACCTGGGCAGAGAAGCTGCTTTAGAAGATCTTCTAATCACACTGGAGAGTGTCTTTTTTAAAAAAAATTATTTTATTTAAATTCAATTAATTAACAGATAGTGTATTATTAGTTTTAGAGGTAGAGTTCAGTGCTTCACCAGTTGCATGTAACACTCAGTACTCATTATATCACGTGCCCTCCTTATTATCATATGATTTCACTCATATGTGGAATTTAAGAAACAAAACAGAGCATCACAGGGGAAGGGAGGGAAAAATAAAATAAGACGAAATGGAGAGTGTCTTCTTATGACACTCCACACATTTCCTAATAACTGACCAACGGAAGTGCTGCTTATCAATGCCGTGAGATTTAGTGAACCCCATCCATACTGCTCTCCCTCCCTTCCACCAACAATCTGGGACGCTTGTAATCCCTTGAAACAGAGGGAAGGTTCTTATGTTTAGGTGAGGTATGGTGGGGTGTGGAGTGGCAAGTGGAAATATCTGACAAATGACCCCTGGAACTCTGAGTTACCTGGTAACTAGCCAGCTAACCGGTTAATATGATCAAGGGCTCCCCCGCTCAGCTGGAAATGTCATGGCTAATCTCAGCTTCATATGAGAATTGTGAACCCATTCTTTTGTTAAGCAGTCACTCAGTGCTACAGGTGCTGGGCAGGTGGTGTACCCAGCATCCCGAAAACAGGTTTTTTTTTGTGCCTTTACCTTTTGCTTAAGGTAAGTATGTGTATTAATGAATATTCTTGAACCCCATAGCTTATCATCCGTTCTACATTTTCTTTCTATGGATACCAAAATTTCTTACACCCACACACTCACTGACTTGCTAACCCACCATAGGCATTTGGATTATTTCTAATAGCTGGTGGAGGAGGTCATCATGAACTTGAAGTTAAACTAAGATGCTACATAATTTGGGTAGGAAATGAAGTAAGTGTTCAGGTGTACCTACTCTACCTACTCTTTTTCTGAGGTCGGAGAGAAAGGCAAAGGAGGGACAAGACAAGAGAAAAGAAATGAAAAAGAGAGAGAGAAAGTCATTTTTAGTACAGGATTAGCAGAACCGAGCAGTCACATTTGTCCTGCTACCTACCAGTGCACAGAGATTTTTCCTTCTTGATGGACTAACGTGTATTCAGTACTTGTGCTTGAAATGGAATGACCTGTTTCTCTTTCAGAACACCGAGCCAGAACGCAACCGCAGTAGGAGGCAATTTCCGTTAATATCTGAGAAACCAGAGGTATATGCATGCCTTTCAATTACCCTGGTCTTTCAGGCAGCTCACACATTTGGGGACAAGAAAGCTGATGGCAGGATAGGACTCCCTGCTGTGAAAACCAAAGCACTTACAATTTGTCTTTTTATTTATCCCTGTCGGACAAAGCTCCAGATTTACACTAAAAACATCAATCATGTAGGGAAATTTGCTTTTTTAAGCCAAGGGTTAACAAGACCAGATAGAAAGATTGTTGTTGTTTGAGAAGAAACGGGATGATGGTGAGTAGGTGGGTAGGAGAAGAAAGACAATAAAATGTTATTTTTGATTCACAAGCTGAGGACAATTTCCTGCGAAAGGACAAACATAAAGAACTGCCCCGTTATCACTGCTATTTGCACGCATCTTTAGGAGAGGAGACTTGTACTGAATATCCAGGGGCGGGGCCTTAGGTACATAGCAGATCAATGATGTTCAGGACAGAGATGCATTGACTTGAGGCATAAAGCATATGTGCTGTAAAATGAGTGTCCATTATGTAATAATCAACTGATCAAGTCGGCTAGGAACACAGAGAGGTCAAGGAATTTTCTATCATCGTGAAATGGAATTTTCTCATCAAAGGAAAGTTTCCCAGAAATCCTCAAGAGGAAGTGATTAACACGAAACGCTCAGCATTGGTGTATTATTAGACTATATGCAACCCACGAGTACATTATGACAGTATTTAATAAAGGGCTCCAGCTGAACTCTAAGTCTGGAAACTCTTCTCTGCACAGTTACTGAGCATTAAGAGGAACTCCTGAGGTCAGGTGTGATATCAAACTGGACAAGCCCACTAATTGGATGATTACAGCCCTACGGGATTACATACTTTGGTATGAGGATAAGGAGCCCTCCAAAGTACCTTGAGTCTCTTAAAAATATGGTGATTGGCTTTTTACTATGGACATGGTGCACAGAATTCATTAGATGTGAGAGAAGGCACCTCTGAGGAGATCTTGCCCCCAAACTTCCTCTAGACTGGTAAGGATAAGGACTTGTCTTATAGTGTTCTGTGCTTCCTGTAGTTCAGTACATTGGCTGTATGTGCTCAATAAAATGTCTATTTTACCGTCATGTTTCTATCGTCACATAGCTAGTTAGCTGAAGACCTAGTTTGGAAATGGCTTCCTAGGGTAATGCTCACCTTGTTTCACTGCAGTGTTGGCCTTTTTTCTGTGCTATAGCCATGTGGTTGCTGTTTGAGTTGTGTCTTGCCAGATGCGGGAGAGGTAATGAGCCATGTGACGCAGCCTTTGGTTCACATGCGGGGGCTGGTATTCTGAAATACTAATTTGGCCTTAAATAGGTATGCTTTGTCTTTGGCACCATGGAAGTATGTCCCTCCTATCTCTCTTCTTTTTTTTTTTTTTTGCATAAAGATGGCAGATTTCTTCTCACTGTCCCTGTGGAGGATTGATTAAGGGTGAAGAAGCAACTGCCTTTGGCTCAGGTCATGATCCTGGAGTCCCAGGATCGAGTCCCACATCGGGCTCCCTGCTCAGCGGGGAGTCTGCTTCTCCCTCTGGCCGTCCCCCGTCTCATGCTCTCTCTCTCTATCTCATTCTCTCTCTCAAATAAATAAATAAATAAATCTTTAAAAAAAAAGGGTGAAGAAGCTTGCTGTTGAGAATCACGGTAGAGAATGAGGCAGAGGACTTAAGGAAGAAACTTAGAAATTCCTGAATCTAAATAATATTGACACATAAGCCTACATTCTGGGAAAGTTAATCTTGGGATGCTGGATTATTAAGAGATCGCTGCTCCTACTTTAGCAGTGGAAGTGGCTGGAGTTGACAGTTCCCTTGGACATAGACTGGGAATTATGAGCCTATGATGGACATTCTTTCCCATTTCGTTGAGCGAAAGAACAAGACTGTCTAGTCAGTTCTGGTGGCTATAACAAAATATCACGGACTGGGTGGCTGAAAAAATAAACCTTTAGAGGTACCTGGCTGGCTCAACTGGTAGAGCATGTGACTTGATCTCGGGGTTGTGAGTTTGAGCCCCATGTTGGGTGTAGAGATTACTTGAAAATAAATAAGTAAACTTGAAAAATATTAAAAACTAACAAAGAAGCATTTATTTCTCACAGTTCTGGAGGCTGGGAAGTCCAAGATTAAGGTCCCGGCAGATTGGGTGTCTGGTAAGGAGGACTCTCTTCCTGGTTTGTCGGCAGCTACTTTCTTCCTGTGCCCTTACCTGGTGGAAAGAGAGGGCGTTCTGGTCTCTTCCTCTCCTTCTGAGGGCACTAACCCCATTATGGGGGTTCTACCCTTATGACCTCTGACCTCATCTAAACCTAGTTACCTCCCAAAGGCTTCACCTCCAAATGCCATCACATGGGGGCTTAGGGTTTCAACATACAAATTTTGAGGGGATACATTTAGTCCATGACAGAGACCACGAGCTGCTGTGATTTAATGGTCAAACCTGTTGCTTCATTCACTGGGTTTGTATGGAATCTTACTTCACGAGCTTGCCTCTTTGCAATCTTGGCAAATAATGCAAAGCTGTCAACGTAAATTTATTGAGCCAGATATATTTTTCTCTGCATATTGTGGGAGACATTTTTCTTTCATATTTCTCTCGTATTAGTGCTTCAAATGCCTAATACAGGTCCTAAGCAACTCAGGCTAGGACGTATGATCTCTTCTGAGAAGGAATATTGGAACCCAATCTTGGGATGTGGAAAGCAAAGACCTGACTGCCAAAAAAGAGCAGCATTAATATTTAAACCAAAATCTTCTTTGGTTCTTATCGGTGTCAGTCCCTGCTGGGAGCACTTTATGTATATATTAACTCATTTAATCAGTTCAACAACACTATGAATAAATACTGTAATTAGCTTCATTTTACAAATGAGGATGTAGAGGCACAGAGAAGCTAAGAAATTTAGGGAACTTCACGCAGCAAATGGAGGAAACATGATTTGAATCCAAGCCTTTGGTTCAGTTGATAATACTCTTAACCACTATTCTGATGTGTTAACAGATGGTAATAGCACTTTGCGTTGATATAAGACTTTAACAGATTCTAAAATTTTTGCTATACTTGGTCTTATTCAAAATAAGCAAACGTTCAGGATAAGATTTGGTTGCTGAAATAAAAAGTCAGTAGTTAATTTCTGTAACTTTTCAAAAAGATTCAGCTGTACAAAAATGATGAATTTCTCAGACTGATCCTTTAAAATGGATTGAAATAAATTTTTGGAGCTCTAGTGCTCCTTGAATCTATACTGTGTGTATGTGTTTGAATGGGTCCAGGGATATATGTACCTGAAAATGGGACTAGTAAGGTTGGACCTTGAGAGTATGGAGCTTTAACAAACACTGGCTTATTTTATCAAATAACATGTAACTTTCTAAATATTTTGGAGATTTCAAGAAATCTTTCTGTTGTTGATTTCTAGTTCAGTTCTATAGCAGTTATAGAAACTGCTTTATATGATTTCAGTATTTTTCAATTTATAGAGATTTGTTTTATGGCCCCAAATATGATCTTTTTGGTGCATAATCCATGTACACTTGAAAGGAAGTTGCATTCTGTTGTTCAGTGGAGTGTTCCATACATATCAATAAGGTCAAGTTGATTGATAGTCTTGTTTAAGTCTTCTATAACCTTGTTGGTGTTCAGTCTGCTTGTTCTATCAGTTATTGAGAGTGTTGACATCTCCAACTGTAAGTGTGGATTTATCTATTTCTCCTTTCAATTCTATCAGTATTTGCTTCATCTATTTTGAAGCTCTGGTATTAGGCACAAAAACTTTTAGGATCGTTATGTCCTTTGATGAAGTGACCCACTTATTGCCATGAAATGTCTCTTTATCTCTGATGAATTCTTTGTGTTAAAGTCTACTTTGTCTGGTATTAATTTAGCTATTCCAATTTTCTTTTGACTAGTATTAAAGTAACATATATATAAGTAGTATATATATAAGTAGAGTGTTTTAGGATTCTCCAGAGAAAGAGAACCTATCTCTCTCTCTCTCTCTAAATATAAAATATATGTATATTATATATTTATTATTTCTCAGTGATTGTTAGAGTTTAAGAAGTTCCATTATCTACCATCTGCAAGCTGTAGATCCAGAAAGCCCCTGGTATAAATTCGAGTCCACTTATGTGTGACTGCATCTTGCACAGAATTATCTGTAAACCAGGCCCGAGTTTTCTCTTCCTCTGTCAACTGATCATAGGGAACACCCCTTGAGGCCACAGGTATACACTGGGAGAGAGAAGGCAGTGTAGCTGGAGTAAGGATAATTTGGGTCACTTCTTCATGTAACTTGTGACTTTAGGACATGCTTGGGCCCGATCACTTCTATGTGATGATGGAGTGTTGCTGTGCCTGCCCAACTTTATGGTTTGGTGTGTCAGATAATATCCAGTAAATGAAGGGCAGCTCAGGGTGCATGGTAACTTGGTGGTCCACAATTAAGCATTTGGGCTCTAATAAGGCCTACTAGCAGGCCAAGAACTCTTTCTCAAAAGGAAAGTAGTTATCTGTGGAGAATAGCAGGGTTTTGTTCCAAAATCCTAAGGCCCTAGACTGGGATTCCCCTATAGGGACCTGCCAAAGGCTCTACCAGCATCCCTATCTGCCACCAACACTTCAAGCACCATTGGATGTGCTGGATCATATGGCCCATGTAGCACAGCAGCTCACAGAGTAACCTGGATCTGCCGCAGAACTTTTTCTTATTCTATGATCTACTCAGCACTGGCATCTTTGGGGTCAGTCAGTAAATGGACTCGGGTAACATACCCAATTGAGGAATACATTGCCTCTAAAATCCAAAGAGGTCCAGTAGGCATTGTGCCTTTCTTGGTTGTAGGAGGGGCCAGATGCAACAACCCATCCTCCACCTTAGATAGGATATCTTGACATGCCTAGACACTGGCCTCCTAAAAATTTCACTGAGGTCCTTGAATTTAGTCAGATTTGTGTCCCACCCTCTGATATGCAAATGTCCTACCAGTAAGTCTAGACTGCTATTTCTTTCTTATTTGGTCCAGTCAGTGTAATGTCATCAATGCAATGAGTTGGTGTGTTATAGAAAAGGAAGGTGATTGAGATCTCTGTGAACTAAACTATGACATAAATTCCACTTGATCATGTGTATGATCCTTTAAATGTGCCTGAATTTGGTTGGCTAATATTTTGTTGAAGATTTTCGCATCTGTGTTCATCAGGGATATTGGTATGTAATTTTCTTTTCTTGTGGCTTCCTTTCTGGGTTTGGTATCAGAGTAATTCTGGCTTCATAAAATGAGTTTGGAAGTGTTCCCTTCTTTCTTGTATTTTTTGGAGGAGTTTGAAAGGATTGGTATTAATTCTTTAAATGTTTGGTATAATTCACCATTGAAGCTGTCTGGTCCTGGACTTTTGTTTGTTGGCAGGTGTTTGATTACTAATTTAATCTCCTTACTACTAACCTGCCCTATCATTTATTCTTATATTTCCTTAGTCTGAAAGTCCATCACTACTGTCTGATTTACTAGTTTATCTACTCTGTTAATCATATGCTAAAGTACTTACTTTATCATTTTACTACTTTGATCAAGAACTTCTAGTGGGGCGCCTGGGTGGCTCAGTCATTAAGCATCTGCCTTGGGCTCGGGTCGTGATCCCAGGGTCCTGGGATCGAGCCCCGCATTGGGCTCCCTGCTCGGTGGGGGGACTGCTTCTCCCTCTTCCTCTCCCCCTGCTGTGTTCCCTCTCTCACTGTCTCTCTCTCTCTGTCAAATAAACAAATTAAAAAAAAAAAAGAACTTCTTCTGGCTACCCACTATCTTCCAGATGCAGTATAACTTGATTTTTCATTCAATATTTAGCCGTCTTTATTTCTTAATAAAACATTTCTGCTGTAGTCAGGTTTCATTCTATCTAGAATGTTACAGACTAGAAAATGGCCATGCCCATAGGCCTGTCTACCTTCATCCATAGGCCTGAGCAGAACCTCCAAGGGTTAGATAAGATTTTTCTTATGATTCCAGTGGGATCAGGGTAAAGATAAATTCCCTTTTCTCTCTTTTTTTAAGATTTTATTTATTTATTTGAGAGAGAGAGAGCACTAGCCAGGAGGTAGGGGGCGGGGGTGGCAGGGAGAGGGAGAAGGAGGCTCCCCTCCCCGCTGAGCAGGGATCCTGAAGCGGGGCTCGATCCCAGGATCCTGGGGTCATGATCTGAGCCAAAGGCAGATGGTTAACCAACTGAGCCCCCCAGGTGCCCCTAAAGATAAATTCCTATTCCACCTCTACTCTCTGAAAAATTAAATGAGTTTTAGTTAACCTATCCTTCAGGCTAATAAGCAATTCTCCAGGCTTTCCAACTCCAAGACAGGGCCTCTCTTTGACCACTGTGGAGTTAAGAAGTTGTTAGGCATTGGTCAGTTTAAGCCTCAGGATTTATCTCAGAATATTTGGAGAAAATGGTGGGTAATGTAGAAGGATTTCTTATCTTATGGTTTTTAGTGGCTCCCAAATTGAAAAAGAAGCTATGAGTCACATATATTTATAAAATTGTGCTCTCTAAATTTATCTTGCTTTCAGGATAACCACATAATTCAACAAATAAAATCCAGGACAGTTTGTCCAGAAGGACTACAAATAAGTAAGGATGTTCTGTTGGGTAAATAAAGTTTGACAAAGTAGAAGTAAGAAGCAAATGCCATTTCTCGTGTCACGACTTGGCCCTTTTATACACACACACACTCGCACACACACTTTTGTGATGAATCCCACTGTCTCCCCCTCAGGTTGCTCTTGAGTCTATATGTTTTCTACTGTCCCGGTTTTAGGGATACCTGCCAAAAATGAATAAGAAAGAGAAATTCCAAGAAGTGATAATTCCCAGAGTGTAGCCAGATAAAATTGCTTTTTAGAAAGTTGCTCTCTGTCAGGGGCTTAGATGAAAGCTCCTGATTAGCTCACAGGTTCCTACCATGTTCAATGGACCAGGTATTCTCTAGTTACATGCTTAGGTAGTCTAAAGGATAATGGTAGGGTTGGGGGCTAAATCTAGTAATAAAAGAACACTATTAGAAAATCTCTGTTACAGTCTCAGGGTGTCTTGAGGGTTCCAGATTCTTCTGGAATCTGGTCTTGTACTTTATCCCTTAAAACTAGGGCTGTGCAGGGACAGTGTCAATTAAGCAATTCCCTGGCTTCTTTCCATGGAAGCCCATTTCTTTCTTCTCATCTGTGATCTTTGTTCTCCTCTTTTCTGGTAAAACTATTTTAGCAGGGTCAGCCAAGCTAAATGTCCCTGATTTACCAGCAGAGCCCTGGCTTTCACTGTTGGGTCAAAAGGCAGAGTACTGAATTGCAAAACAAGTGCTCTTGAGCCCTTTAAAGAAGTGCTAGCCCATTAAGCATCTCTAGCCTAAAGTAAACACGAGTTAAAAAATGATTATTTGTACAAATAATAGTGAGGCAAGCAACAGGAGTGAGGAAGCTGTTAATTTCCTCAGTGGTTCTTTTTTTTTTTTAAAGAGTTTATTTATTTATTTGAGAGAGAGAGAATGAGAGACAGAGAGCACGAGAGGGAAGAGGGTCAGAGGGAGAAGCAGACTCCCTGCTGAGCAGGGAGCCCGATGCGGGACTCGATCCCAGGACTCCAGGATCATGACCTGAGCCGAAGGCAGTCGCTTAACCAACTGAGCCACCCAGGCGCCCTTCCTCAGTGGTTCTTGAGCATGCTTTTCCTCTGTAGCTCTAATTTCCCTGAGACCTCCCCAAAGTGTTTCTCCCTTGGGTGATATGCATGTGTTTGAACCATGGAGATGAACGTGTTGGAGGACTGACTGGCAATAGAGGCTTCAAGGCAGGCTGGGGGCAATGCCGAGAGGGAGGGATTAATAGAAATAATTGTTGGGGAGAGCTAAGAGATCTAAACTGTTCCTGCCACACAGCCTGACTGTGGCTAGTGTGATGTGAAAGCAAGTTGGAAGGCTTTGATGTGTACTGCAGGGACTCTGAGGTAGCCGCAGCAGGAGTACCAGCTGCTGAGCTGGGATCTTCTGACTGGGGCGGGGGTGGGGGAGCTTGGGGGGAGACAGTCTCATTTTCAGCCTCCCAAGGAGGGCAGCAGCGTTCATGGGGCCAGCAACATGGCCCCATGGAGGTGGTGTAATCAGCTGGCTTTATATACCAATTGCTGTGGTTACATTAAAATTTGTGAGTCTAATGATACATTTGTTCATGTTATTAATATGTATACTGTATAGATAACATTTACTTAACCTTGATCCTGGGCCAGATTTCTAAATGCTTTGCGTGTACATTAATACATTTAATCCCCACAACAGTGCCTTGAAGTAGATATTATTACCCTAATTTTACAGATGTGGAAATTGAAGTACAGAGGGGTGAGTTAAATGGTTTCCCCAAGTCACACACAGCTTGTAAGGGCTGTTGCTGGGATGTGATAAAAGTTTGCTGGGAATTCTTGTTAAGAGAGAATCCTTCTAAGATTAGGGTTTAGACAGATAAAGTTTCAATGGCAATGTGGGTTTCATGTAGCTGTACTACCTAATTTATTTTTAAATTGAAGTACAGTTGACACACAATGTTACATTAGTTTCAGGTGTCCAACAGTGATTCAACCAGTCTAGATGTTATGCTGTGCTTACTACAAGTGTAGCTCCCATCTGTCCCCATGCAACACTATTACAATGCTAGGAGGGATGGAGAGTAGTAGTGGAGATATATAAATTAGTATCAGACAAAGTCCTGTGTCAGTCAATTTATACTTATGTTGAGAATGTCCTATAGTTCTGAGGTGGCCCAGCTCAAATTCTCTTAGAACTCTTTGCCCCAAGTTTGGAAACTTGTCTTGTATCTACTACTACTTGTATGTACTACTGTAGCTACTAGCTACATATGGCTACTTAAATTAAACTTAAAATGTTAATTCCTCAGAGAGAGTAGCTACATTTCAAGGGTTCCCATTGCCCTATGTGGCTAGTGGCTACCATATTAGTCAGTGCAGATATAGAATGTATCCATCACTGCAGAAGTTTTAGTGGACAGTGCTATTTTGAAAAGTCTTTTGACTTGAGATAACCTGCCAAAAGAGGCTGAATAGACCCATATCTCTTACTTTCTTTTTCTTGCTCTGTTTCATATATATTATGCTTGGGAATAGCTTCTGAGTTCATTAAGAATTTAATGAAAGCCATTACCCTGAAAATGCACCTACACAATTATACACAGAAATTTGCATACAACTTTGGTGGTATCATGGACTTTTCGTGTAATAGTTACTCACCGGTGCACAGCAAATTACCCCAAAACTTAGTGGCTTAAAACAACAAAGATTTATTATCTCATATAGTTTTGTGGTCCAGGAATTCAGTAGTTCAGCTTAGTGATTCTGGGTCAGGACTCTCATTAGATTAAAGTAGGGTTGCCAGATTTAGCAAATAAAAATACAAGATGCTCGTTTAAATTTTAATTTTAGGTAAACAATAAATACTTTTTTTCAGGGTAATAATCTTATACTTTACTGAAAAATATTCATTGTTCACCTCAAATTCAAATTTAATTGGGCATTCTGTATCTTATCTCATAATCCAGGCATGTGTCAGCTGAGGCTTTCATCGTCCAAAGACTTTCAGATGAGGGCTCATGGATCCGTTTCCAAGATGGCACATGAACATACCTAGCAAGTTAGCTCTGGTTGTTTGCAGGGGGCATCAGTTCTTTGCCACATAGAGCTCTTTTTGGACTGCTTGAGTGTTTCCCTCACATGGCAGCTGGCTTCCCCCAGAGTGATTCAAGAGAGTTCAATACCATTTATGACCTTACCTTGGAAGTCACACTTTGTAATTTCTGAAATATTGTATTGATCACACAGGTCACTTCTATTCATTGAGGGAGAGGATTAGATGAATACCAGAAGCAAGAATCACCGGGGGGCCATCTTAGAGACTGGCTCCATCCTCTGGAATTTATACATGGAGTTCGTAGCCTATAAGTTCCATGACAGTAGAATTTTTCTATTTTTTTTCCTTCATAGTCATAGCCCTGGTGGCTATAACAGTGCCTTATAAATTTTAGGCACTCAATAAATATTTGTTGAATGAATGAATAAATGGACTCAGTTCAAATGCTCAGACCTAAAACATTCCTTTGGTCCCTAGAAGGTCTTGTAGGAAAAAAGATGCTTCCCCAAAGAGGTGGAGGATGAAGATATTAGAATATAGTAATAGGGATTTGTAAAGGGATGCATCAATTTAATCATGTTCTTAATGAATGATGGTGATGGTGGTGGTATTCAACAAGGGCCAGCCTCTGTGTTAGAAACTTCTTGGTATGTACATAATTTCATGTAGGCATTGTGAAAAAGAGTAAGGAGTTATGATTCAAATGCTGTGAAGAAGGTTAACAGATGCATGTGCACACATGCACAAATAGGCACACGCACCCACCCACAAACACACCCATGCACCCACGCCTTTCAAAGGAAGGAATGCTCTGGGATAACAATAGAAAGGAAACCATGAGATTTAATACAGTGTCAGAATGGGTGTTTTGTAGAAAACACCTGGCATAGTCTCGACACAAAAATTACAGCCTGAGAAAGAACACATAGGTTAAAGTTTATCATAAGGCTGCTTTTTAGAAAGTAAAGAGTGTGGGTTGTAATTCAAGGCGAGCAGCGATAATAAAGGACAGGGCTATGTGTGGAAATAACTGTGGTCCTCTTAATGGCAGCAGACTTGTTTCAGGTTCTGTCATTTTTTGGGATCTGCTGGGACATAAGCTTCCCAAGATAGAGGGGTAACCTGCGCAAAGGTCATGTAGCCAGCACCACTCAAATCACAGGTTATCGCTCAAGTGAATTTTTGGGATTTACTTTTTACTAATGGAAGTTGGCAGGGAGACCCTGGAGGGTAAAGAATACACCATCCCTTCAAGATCCCGTGCTAGGCACCATCTCTTTCCTCAAGATGCTGTATGTTTGTAGGTTGTGAGGATGAAGACAGGAGTCAGTTGTAGAAAAAGCCTAGCAGTTTATTTCCTGATGGTTTACAGAAGGACATTTAGCTCTTTACACCTTCTCAGGAGGGTCTGCAAGGCAGCTTCGGCTGCTCTCTGGACACTGATGCAAGGGTCTTGCCGAAGAGCTTGGAGCCCTGAAACAGGAGGAAAAGCAGGGTTCAGCGAACGAAGAAAGCCAAGGCTCAAGCTATGCTGCAGGGTGAGGCTCCATGTGAGGGTCAGCTCTACATGGAGCTGGGGCCCCATGCTTATGTTCTATCCCAATGGGTAGGATTTGGATCTGCAAGCTGAAAATCTATTTTAACACTGAAAGAGGGGAAGAGAAGATCCTGACCTTGTAATCAGTAGGTTTACAGACAATCGGAAAATAACAGTCTGTTGGGAATGATGCTTGCAAAGGGCTGGAGCAGGGGGTTGTTTTATACTCGGGAGAAATTCCAGTTTCTAGGGAGCATTAGAGACAATCATGAGGTACTAGGATTTTCAGTTTCTGGGATAACAGGGAACTTGGTGCAGCATTAGCTTCTCTTTCTCAAAGATATGTCTTTAACAATATGCTGAGCAGAAACTAGGGTTGGTACTCACGTGTGGTCAGTTGTTCTTTGTCTAATAAATGCACATATTGGTTGGTCAAGTTGACAACAATGGCATCTAAAATCAACAGGGGAAACAGATACTAATTTCATTATGGAGGAAGAGGCCATGAAAAGCATGTCAGGTCAGACTCTACACCTGGTCAGAAGTTAAGTGGTCTGGCTAGTGAATGAGCAAACTATCTGATTCTTTTTGTGACCCCAGGATGATGCCAGGGTGATGTCTCTTGGGTCTTGAGTGCCATGTCTGGAAGTGGTCCTTCACCCAACATGTACTTGGGAAAGATGATGCAGTGTCCTCCCAGAGGGTGCCAGTTGTTGTTAGGGTTTCAAACATGTGCCAGATAGGATCCTTGTCTTCAGAAAGTTTACAGTGTAGCTGGAGGGATCATTCATATGATCCAATTAGAAATCCTTAGTTTTTAACTGTCTTAAGGGTGGCCAAGAGAGTAAGCCTATTCATGGTGGGCTGGATTAGTTAGAATAGGCGTCATGATAAAATTTAGAATTTCATAATTGAAGGATCCTCAGGGATTCACTTACATTCCTCTTTTATTTCATAGATCAGACAAAGAGGTAACACAGAGAAGTTAAGTGAATCGTCCAGAATCCTATAGCAGAGCCAAGATCGGCTGGTCTCCTCACTGACACACTTTCCACTTGTATTATGTAACTGCTAAAGCTCTCAGCTTCAACCCAGCTTAGGTTTACTATGGCTTATGTTAAGGGAGGATGCAAACGAAGCATTTAGGCATGGCAGCAGGCTTGGGGCAAAGACTTGGGCAGAAGAAGGAGCGATGACTTGGAACCAGAAGAGACATGGAGTGGGGAGGGTCTAATGGGAAGAGCAGGAGTTTTGGGAAGTCAGAAGACATTACAAGTTTTCATTTGCAAAAGAGAACAGGTTCCTTTGAGGGAAGATATTCCAAGATGCAAAACGAGTTCCTCTCTGGCATTTTGTTGTTTTGTTGTCATCCCAGTCATACCCGTGTTCATGGTGGAGTAGCTTCCCGCTGAAGCAAGACTAGATGGGAAGGAGCAGATCCATCTGAGTCGGGAGTGCGAATGTGCCCTCACCTGTGAGTTTGACGGCAGCACTCCGGATCATCTCCCAGGTGCTGCTGAAGAAGGTGAATGAGTGTGTGTGGAGGATCCACAGGATTTCCTGGTTTTTCTTTGCCTAAAGGAGATGGATATTACAAAGAGGACACCTGGGAAGTGATCCATTATGAAATTTGGCATCTGGTATGTCCTACAAAAGGAAACTAAAGGCCATGAACACTCACACAGCCATTAATCATTCTACTGGAAGATGTCTTATGGTTATTTCAAACCTGAATTTAATCAGGAAAGTACTGGGCCTTTGGGACTAATCAACAGGTGTGTTTCAGAAATCCCAAAGAACATAGCCCAGTCAGGACTTGGGAAAGAGTGGAAGGTAATGGGGCCAGACACCAAGAATCTTTGCGATCCTTCCGACTGGGCCACAGATCCCTTGCTGTGTTATTTGCCTTTCTGGCATCTGCCTGGACTCAGGGCTGTGCAGCGCTTGCAGGCAGTGTTTACGACACACTCACCAGTTTCACACAGAATTGCCTGTAGAAATCCCTGGCCCTTGGTAGATCTTGGCCATCGAGGAGATGATCTAACACCCCATAGAGTTCCTGAAGGCCCAGGAAAGGGATGCAGATGATCAGAACATCACGGCAAGCCTAAGAAACAGAGTGTTTAAAGTCACCGTCTATAATGCTGGATCCCCTTCTGGAAGGGAAGGATGCTGCTTAGTGCTGGGAGTGGGGCAGCAGACACCAGTGATGTGAGGGGCTTAAAGTCAGTGCTGGTACCTTCCCAGTTTCAAAGACGGAGGAGCAATCTCAGACAGAGAGAGCAGGCAAGAAAGAACCTAGGGTTGAAGAAGCAGTTTTCAGGTTCGGTTGAGAGAGGTGGCCTCAGATCCAGCTTCTGGACCAGCTAGACCAGACTTATTGGCACTTGCTGGCCGTGGGGGAGGAGGAGGTGCAGGTGTCTGTACAAAGTCCACTTACTGCTCCGATCTTGGGATTGGGATCCCAGAGGTGGAGAAGGAATGAAATCATGCTCTTTTTTATTTCCTCCGCAAAAAAAATCTTCCACCTTCTTCCTGTTAGGGATGCCAGATTCTCAAATAAGAGGATGGCGGTCAGTCTCACATCATCCTGCTCCTGTGATGACAGATGCATGTCACGGGTGAGTCCCCCTCATGGGCCACTCCCGGCTGGCACCCACTCCCGCCCCGCCCTGCCCCATGTCAGCAGAGGGAGGCTGCAACACAGGCGCTGCTGTGCTCTTGTCACAACCCTTATGCGCGCCAAGAACGCCCTTCCATTCCTAGCAGCTCCGTACTCACGCTCTGTGAGTTTAAATGACCACGGGTCTGGGGGTTAAGTGATGCTCTAGAGCTGGAGACTTGGTTTCTATCGTTGAGTAGCTACTGGGGAACAGACCACAGGAATGGTAAACAGGGAGTACTGGTGGCAAGAGGCCAGGGAGGGTTCCTGCTTATTGTGTATTTTATACAAATGAGCCTGATGGCACCACTAACCTAGAATTCTGGGGCTTCTAATTTAAATTGCCCAAGGCCCAAAACTCTTCTCTAAAATCCCAAATACTTTCCAATGGGATTAAAGGCAGCTCAGAAGTTTGGGCTCCGGGTATTGGAGACAGAGAAGAAACAAACAAGTGCCTAGCCCTACGTTTGCATATGTGAAATTTTGGAATTCCTTGCTTGTTGTCCAGGATGGTAGCTAATGATTTTAAGAACCAAAGGGTGAGGTGGTGGAGAAAGATGGCCTCCTGTTATCCAGACACTTTGCTGACACTGATCAGAGTTCTAACAAACGCTGATGGATTTTCTGAAGGTTTTTCTTTCTTTCTTTCCCTCCCTCCCTCCCTAGGTCTAGCAAACTAGTTTAGAATACCCGTATAAAGGCAGAGGGATGAAGAGAAAAGTCGTCCTGAGTAGCAGAATATTATTTTGGATTAGCAATAAACAAGGGCCAATGAAAAGCATCCCCGTGAATATGAGGAAAAGAAGACAGAGTGGTATTAATTTTGATGGCAAGGTAGAATGTGTCTGAAATGGGCACATAAACAAAAAAGCCACAGAAAAGGAAGTTAATAAAGATCTTCCTGAAAATATAAAGATGGCTGGTTGGGACAATGCCAGAAAAGTTAAATGAATACATGAGACATGACCTCGTATCATGGAAATGGAAGTAGAAATGTTTAAATGTACTAGGAATGAGGTCAGGATATATTTTTAAAAGGTCTATTTATTTAAAAGATTATTTATTTATTTATTTACTTATTTGTGAGAGAGAGCACGAGTGAGTGTGAGTGGGGAAGGGGTGGAGGGGTAGGGAGAGGGGTAGGGCGTGAATCTCAAGGAGAATCCCTGCTGAGCGTGGAACTCAATGTGGGGCTTAATCCTACAACCCTGAGGTCATGACCTGAGCCGAAACCAAGAGTTGGACGCTTAACCAACTGAACCACCCAAGCACCCCTATTTATTTATTTATAAAAGATTTTATTTTTAAGCAATCTCCACACCCAACGTGGGGCTTGAACTTACAACTCTGAGATCAAGAGTTGCATGCTCTGCTGACTAAACCAGACACGTGCCCTAAAAGTCCTTTTTATTTTATTTTTTAAAAAAGATTAATTAATTTATTTATATGACAGAGAGAGAGAAAGAGGGAGGCAGAAAGAGAAGCAGGCTCCCCGCTGAACAGAGCGCCCGACGCGGGGCTCAATCCCAGGACCCTGGGATCATGACCTGAGCTGAAGGCAGACCCTTAACCGACTGAGCCACCCACAGGCGCCCCAAAAGGTCTCTTTTTAGAAAAAGAAAACAGACCAATTACAAAACACCAAAAAGGTAGAAAGGTATTTACTTTTTCCAAATCTTTTAAATTTTCTGAAATCAAATGATAGGACCTAATGATAGGTCAAGGAATGATAGGAAAAAGCAGAAAAGCAGCAGCAAACCTGTTGTGGGTGCTGAGATACTAGAGTTTAGTGTCCTTGTTTCGAGTTGAGAAAACAGAGTCACACAGAGTAAGGTGACTGCTTGGGGTTGGTGCAGGGACAGGAGTGAACAGGGCACGGTGCGTGGGGTGGCCGCCATATTTTCTGTTCTACCATTTTGCTGAAGTGTCAGCATGTTTTGAGAATTCCAAGAAAGTGCTTAAATATTGAAAGAAAGGGAGGAGGGAGGAAACTTGGAGATGACAGAATTGTATGCTCAATCCATAGAAAACTATTGGGGCTAAGTTTCATAAAGTATAGTTCAATTTACTTGTGGGAAGGGAGTATTAGCAGAGAATGAGTAGCATGTCATTACTAAGTCCTAAGTTGTTTTTTTTTTTTAATCAAACTTCATTTTTGTACAAAAACGATGGAACTGATACCTATTGGGGATGAGAAAGTTCTAACCTAACAACCCAGCAAGACTTTAGAATTTTTTCCTTCCGCATAACACTGAGAAATATTATCTTGACCACAAAACTCGTAGGTGATTGTTGGAGGCTCAGATCCAGGAGAACTATCATCACTGGACCCACAACAACCCCGGGGAAGCTAACAAACCAGCGGGGCGCTGTAGGGGTGACTTCAGCCCTTTGCTGTCGAAGATTGTCATCAGTTATCTGTGTAATGAAAAAGGAACATCTTTGTTATTTTACAGAAGATACTACATTGAGTGGGAGCCAAGTAAGCAGTTTTGAGGACAAGATGAGAATTAAAAGGAATGTTGGTACACTGGAGAAAGTAGCTGGACACAAGCAGAAAGCTGCTTTCAAAGGCCGGGATTAAGCTAGCAAGGAAATAACGGAAACTGAAAAATAAACAACTGGAGAATTATCGGCTATGGGCATATATTGCAGACTAAAATCTAGAGGCCTGTGTGGTTAACAAATTGCCAAGGAGTCAGGAAGAAAGGGCAAGATTTAAAAAAAAATTGGAGTGGCTAAATAGGAAAAAATCAGACCTGAGAGGTAATTCTTCTTTAGGTTGTATTCAGTACTTTGCAGGCCACATCTAGAGACACAACAGAGTTGCTGGTTTGTAAAATATTTAAAGAGCTGAAAAATTAGGTTTATGATGCATAATGGAGGAAATGAAGACTTTTCAGTCTGGAGACTGGAAGGTAGAAAGGTAATTTAATCAAGCCTTAATGTTTAAGAGGAGGAAACCAGCAGTTTTCCATCTCCTCTGACAACACAACATGAGGAAAGAGGTCTCGATCACAAAAATGTATGTAAGTTGGAGGGAAATAGATTTTTATTCTGATGACAATGAATAAACCAAAATAAATAATAAAATCTAGTTTTCCAGGAGGTACAAAGGAAAATGACTTTCCTTTGCCTAGGGTTACTGACTGATCTTTTTTTGAATTGATTTCTAGGCTATTGACTAGATTGGGGGTTTTAACAGAAGCTTTTTCTGTGAAAGGCCAGACAGTAAATAATTTAGACTTTGGGGGCCATATGGTTTCTGTAACAACTAATCAGTTCTGCAGATGAAGTGTGAAAGCAACCATAGACATTATGTAACCGATAAGCATGCATGTGTGCCAATGAAACTTCGTTGACGAAAAGATGCTCCGGGCAGGATTTGGCCCTCTGGCTGTGGCGTATCCTGATTCCTAGATTAAATGAACCATGCAAGCATTTTGAACCTTTGCATCTTGGATGTGGAGAAGAGTGTTGGAGGTGAGAAGGCCTTTATTTGGGTCCTTGCTCTCTGTTGAGTACCGTCATAATTTGTGGGAATGAGACAGGGAAGAGAGGAAAGCTACCCAAAGGGAATATTAAGGAGTGTATTTCCCTTATGGGCAAGTGGGGCTCAATCCTTCTGACAGAGGAGGAAGCTGAGGAGTTCATTTGCAAACTTAACATTTCTTGTTGTTCGAGGGTTCTCCCCCAACACGTCTGCACTCCCCGCCCCAGAGCGATCATGATACCCCGGCCAGAGAGTCCCCTCAGGCAGAGGGAGAGCCAGGAAGCCAGCAGCCTGCATCTCTGTGCTGGGGACACACAGGGGGAAGGCCAAGGAAGAGAGATAAGACAGCGACCTTGCCTGCTACAAGAACTACCTGAATCTTTCTCTGTTCGCTCACTGCTGGGGAGGGAAGATTCCTGAACAGGCTCACTTACGTCTTCAAAGAAGGTTCTTGTTTGCAGCACTATCTCTTTGAAGTAGAAGCTCACGTCTCGGTCTGTGAGCAGTTCCAGGATCTTTTTTAGAGCCTTCAAGCTTTCACAGACGACTTCGGTGCGGGCCAGGTGATACAGGCCTCTGATGACAGATTCTAATATTATCTGCTTATGCTTCTTCACCTATTTTGAAATAAGGTCTCTTAATCTCGAAAACTGTTCTACGTGCAGGTGGACGAGGGTAGGGGACGCCCAGCAAGGAAATTAGAATTCTGTTAGGGTCACAGTTTCTTCAACCCGAGAGATACCACTGTAACAATTTATTTGGATTTTTACTTAATTACTATGCAACCACGAGGTGTGGGTTAGTAAATCATTATTTTAAACTCTACTTACATGTCCCCCCGCCCCATACTCCTTTTACCTTGTGAGGGGCTCCAGAAGCTGTATTACCAAGTCCTCGGATGGCCATTTGCCTCAATGTGGCATTGGAGTCCCAGGCACTCTGATCCATGAGGATCAGCACTTCCCGTAGATTCCCATGCTTCCAAAGGACTGGCTCCTTCACGAGCTGAAAACAACCACTTCGTCCCTTTAGTGAAGGGAGTGGCCTCCCTCCAGGACAGTGACAAGTGCATCATAACTACAGTGAAAGTGTAGTAGGGTCCAGCCACTCACGGAGTGGAGGAGGTAGCCCTGGGGTGAATCAGCAAGTGTTGCAGAAACTAATCTCTAGATACAAGCAGCCCCCAGGTCAAGGTTACGTGGTGACAAGAACCATGAGACCTAGTTAAGAAGAGGTTTTCTAATTGAAATGGAAAAAAGGGGAAAACGGGAGTTACTGACAATGTTCCTTCTCTGGGTCGGCTGCGACAACCTTTGTGCCAGGGTGTGAGGTGACAATAATATACCGTTGACTACTTTTTGTTTTGCCCCTGTCATAATTATTCTCCAGGCTTTGTCCTGGGAGGGTTGGTTTCTTCAGACTGGAGCGAAGGAAGAGATTGGGGGTGGGTTCTCGTTTTTTTTCCTCTCTCATTCCCTTCTCGGGTACCATATTTCTGGCAGTGGCTGGAGCTCTCCACTCCCCAAGCTTCCCCGAAGGGCCAGCTCCCACTGAACTCTTGACCCTGAGAGGAACTCCCCCAAGGGGACCCAGAGAGCCTGCTGAGCAGTGACATGGCCCCTCTCTCTTGCCTCAGAGAAGAAAGCTGTGCCGGTGACCCGGTAGTTCTCCGAGGAGGAGGTGAGAGATGAGAAGAGTTGCTCCATGATGTCCAGTATGATGCCACGTTGCCACAGTGCCATGCTCCTAGAAAACGCAAGGCTCCAGTTGTAGCAGAGACTTGGTTCTTTCTAAACAATGGAGGACATTTTGGTCTATTTCTCTCTCAGGAAAATAAATGATCTAAAAGGGGATGTTCGACGAAAGAACACTAATGCTTGAACTTGAAAATAGCTTATCCAAGTGCCCAATCTAGGGGCAGTTTTCCTAACACTGTTCATTGCATCACTATATTTTGGGGGCATGGTGGGATCTGGGTTGCTCCCACCACCTCTTCCCATGTCCCTCTGCTCTTTCTTCCTTGTTTTTCCTCCTGAACTATAAATCCTTAGTGAGTCCACTGCTCCCAGTGAAGCTGCTTACATTGCATTTTTACTCAATTTTTCATTTTCTCCTTTGTGTCCAGTTCTAGAAGGCCCGCTCATTACCTGGCCAGTGCACACACTCCTACATGGTGGGTACTGGGACTGCTGAGGAGGGTCCACAAGTTGTCCCCCTCATCAGATTCCTTGGCAAGACCTTCTTTCATGGCTTGGGCTTGCACGCACTTCAGAGTCACCGTCGAGAGCCTGAAGGAGACAGTCGGCATCACAGAAGTAAGCCAACCCTACGCAGGGAACTGTGAATCCCCAAGTTCACTTTGTCTGTTCCCCACAAGGCTCCCTCACTCCTGGATGAAGGGACACCACGCAAGGGGAAAAACTGGCTGCCTGATCTCACACTTTAATTTGGGGTCAGAGGGGACATGGAGATTATCTGAACCAGTAAGTAAAACGCCACAAAACCTCATCAACCTCTCAGGAGAGAATAAAGCCCAAAGGATGGAACATGCAAACTCCTCTCTTTTGTTGATTCTCAAACAGCCCTCCAGAACCAGGCTGCGTCTCACAGTGGATGGTGTGTTGCGACGGTTGGCCAGACAGTGGTCGTGCTGGAGTCAGGAGGACCGATGCAGGCCTGGGTACGTGCATGGATGGAGGCAGGGCCCTTGATACTGCTGTCATTTTAGTGAAGTGACATTTATTAATGGAACTACATGTGTTGGGCCTAAATGTTGCTTAGAATGTCTTTCAAAAGATTGATTTGACACTGGAATAAAAAGTTATGCAAGAAGATGGAAACAGAGCCTTGCGATAGAGGATAAAAATCTATACCTAATCATTTTAAAAGAGCTCTTTGAATAAATATATAGCAAACATTTGAAAGTATAAGAAAGCATTGATTCATGGCTTAGTTGGGATTCTTTCTTGCTTTTTTAAAATACACAAAATAATTTTGCTTCCTTCAATGGGTGACGTCTTCAGTTTGATAAAATGTGGTGTCAATTTTTATTTTTCTTCTTTCCTTGGTGGCCTTGGATATCACAGAATTCCAGCCTTCCTTGAAGGGTCTCAGTGAGAGAAAACAAATGAAACAGAGCTCTGTGGAAGCACACAGAGCAGCTATTTGTTGTTCTGGGACCGTTCTGGGCAGCGACCCTGGGGCCCGGCTCAGGGAAGAAGAGTACCAAGGGCTCAAGGTCAGCAGAGCCTTGTTTGCTCCTGGGTAGTGGAGGCCACAGCAGAAGGCATAGGCCTTGACTGCCACGGCCCCTCGTCTAGCGTCTGGGATCCCCACAGCTGGGGAGGGCCCTCCTGCCTGGCCATGTACCTGCAAGGGTCTGCTGTCTGCTGCCGTTCTCCCTGCTGCATTACTCGCCGTCTGTGTCTCCAGGGGGAAGTGGGCATTTTCTGGCCCAGTGTGCAGCTGACCAGCTTCAGAAGAAGAGTGAACACCTCTGGGTACAAGCTGGTGATGGGGGTGCCTGTTGATACCACTTCATACATAGCACAGGCCACCTGAGGGGAGAGAGGACCCTGCAGTCAAGCAGGCCCCTTTCCTCCCAGGACACCTCCCGGGCCTGATCTTCAAGTTTGTTTTCCTCCCCAGAGGATTGCTTTCCAAGGTGACCACACTCATGGTAAAAACAAAGCAAAACAGAGCAAAACAAAAATAAAAACAGCCCTAAAAGAGAGGATGTATTTGTCTGGAAACTTCTCAACTCAAAATGTGTTTCTCTCTCAGGACTGCCATGTTGGGCAGCTCCAAATTCCAGTGGGGAACCAATCAGGTTAAATGAAATCCTTTCCAGCACTGAGGTCTTTCAAAAAGCGTGGCTTTTGGATCTCTTGAAGACAAATTTGGAAATATAGATACACGAATTTTCTTTGAGATGATGAGAAATTTGGTTCTAAATGTGACAGCCACAGACAAAATTGCCACCATATTTGTCCAATATAAGTTGGAGTTGATTAAAAATCAGGGTATGAGAGGGGAAGAAGTATGATTAATGCTACATCACCAAGTTCCAGGTGGGGACAGACCACGGAGTGGGACGCTATTCCAGGCATGTGATGGGTGGTCCAACTCACTGAAATCGCCTCCATCCCAGCTAGGTCATCTTCTAATTCATTCTCAAGTTTGTCTGTTAAGGCTCTCAAGAGCTTACCACTGGAGGCTATGTTCTCAGCCAGAGCCTTCCACAATGTCTTTGTGTCCCTAGGGTAGTGAGGCAGGAAGCTGATAAGAAACAACTCTTTGGAATATGAGCATTTTCATCTGTTCCCCTCTAAAACAACATTATGACTAATCAAAATTTCAAGAACAGATAGAGATGCTAACATGCCTGGAGATAAGAAGGATGTGTGATTTAACAGTCCAGCATTCTGGACGTGGGTGACTTAGGTTTGTTGATGTCCATTAAGGCAGAAACCTCTCCCATAGGTGTATTCTAGGCAACCAGAAGGAGGAGAAATACTCATTTTTCTAATACTCATTTATTCCTATGATGAATTTAAAAAAATCTCATCATTTAATGAGGATATGTATATGAAAAACACTTGGTGAAACGTCCCTTGTGATTCAAACACCATTTTTGAAATTATTATTTGAGATGTTCTCAACCTTTGTTTTTGCTTTCTTTCTCTCAAACCACCAATTCTTTCTCAATGCAGATTAGCCTTTCCTAGGAGAATGGACTGGTTCAGTTAGGATCTACCTGTCAAAGGGCAGAGGCTTCTGTAAAAGGTTGGCAACAACTGCATCCATGTGAAAGCTGGCGATCTGAGAGATGGCTTCCAGCATAAACTGAAAACTTTCCTCGTTTTGCCTGAGGACTGGCATGTGATGGTAAATCATGCTCAAGATCTCCAACAGCTAAAAGAAAAAAACAAAAAGCCAAATCAAACAGGAAGTTGTCATTTTTCCTCTACATGAATGGCTTAGGACACATATAGTCAGCATATTATTCATGGGTGGTTGATGAATTATAAACCAGGTTAAAAATAATAATCCGTTCTGCATGGCCTATCTCTTACTCAGGGGAATTTGAGCTATATTGGGTATTTATTCTTAAGTCGATGTAGCAAATATTTGGTAAAAGCCTGCATTAGGCCAAATATTGTGCTAGGCATTGTGGGGAATTTACCAAAGATGAATAAGATGTGGCCCTTTCTCAAAATGAATCAGTATTCTAATAAAGAATGTTAGCCATACAGGGTGATAGACATTGGTGAGGGTATGTGCTATGGTGAGCGCTGTGAATTGTGTAAGACTGATGAATCACAGACCTGTGCCTCTGAAACAAATAATACATTACATGTTAAAAAAAAGAAGAGAGAAGACAGTAGGAAGGGAAAAATGAAGGGGGGGGAATCGGAGGGGGAGACAAACCATGAGAGACTACGGACCCTGCGAAACAAATTGAGGGTTCTAGAGGGGAGGGGGGTGGGGGGATGGGTTAGCCTGGTGAGGGGTATTAAAGAGGGCATGTATTGAATGGTGCACTGGGTGTTATACGCAAACAATGAATCATGGAACACTACATCAAAAACTAATGATGTAATGTATGGTGATTAACATAACATAATAATAATAAAAAAAAGAATGTTAGCCATATATCCAAAGGCCTGTGCAAAAGGCAATGTATGGCAAGTGGTATATAAGAGGTTCACAGGACTGATAGGGGAATCCAGAAATAACTGAGGTCACTTTGGACACAAAGATGTCCTTTGGAGGGACATCTGGTCTGAGTCTTGAAGCATATATAGCAATCTCAAAAGGCAAGGTGGAGATGGTGGGGGAAAGTCATCATCAGAAGGAAGAATACAGATAAAAATGTAAAATAAAAAAGCATGAGAATAGATAAAGCACAGAAGATTTTTAGAGCAGTGAAACCATTCTGTATGTTACTGCAATGCTGGATACATGCAATTATACATTTGTCAACGCCAAGAGTGTACCTTAATGGAAACTATGGACTTTGGGTGATAATGACGTGTCAACGTAGGTTCACTGATTGTAGCAAATGTACTACTCTGGTGTGGGGTGTTGATAGTGAGGGAGGAGGCGTGTGTGTGGGGAGAAGAGGTATATGGCTATCTGCTCTATTTTGCTGTGAACTTAAAACAACTCTTAAAAAATTCTATATAAAAAAATAGCAAGAGATCATGAGCCCGAGCAAATATGGTGAAGATTTCTGGAATAGGAGAATGGTCCAGTTTGGAACACAGAGAAAATGAGGGTGATAAAAGAAGATAACAATAGAAAATATGAAGCCAGATCCTAGAGAAAACTGAAGGTCGCCCTTCCAAATTTGGGTGTTAATCTGTGGGTAGTAGGAAATGATATTATACATTTGGATTTTAGATGTGGAGAAAGGCAAGTCTCTCTGCTAAAGTAACTTTGCTTTTAGTAGATACTTCTCTTATTTATTATTTTTAGGTTAAACAATACATTTCCTCTGAATTATAATTCCTTAAAAATAAATATCTGGCAAGTATGACTACCACAGAGTCTCATTTCAATGATGTTAGGAGAGGATTTAGGTCCCTATTGTTCCCCTCTGTGCTAAACACACGAATACGACATTACAAATTTATAAGCCTTTGATTCTCTCATGTTTGGCCTAGTGCCTGCCATAGTATGCACACATTTTTTGGGGTGCCTGGGTGGCTCAGTTGGTTGAAGGTCTGACTCTTGGTTTCAGCTCAGGTCATGATCTCAGGGTCGTGGGATTGAGCCCCACGTTGGGCTCTGTGCTCAGAGGGAAGTCTATTTGGGGATTCTCTCCTCTGTTCTCCCCCCGACTCACGTGCTCTTTCTCTCTCTCTGAAAAAAATAAATCTTTAAAAAAATAAATGTTTTTGCATTTAAAGAAGAATTAATACCTATTCTTCTGAAACTTCCAAGAAAATAGAAATGGAAGGAAAACTTCCAAACTCTTTTTATGAGGCCAGCATTACCTTGATCCCAAAACCAAAGACTCCATCAAAAAGGAGAACTACAGACCAATATCCCTGATGAACATGGATGCAAAATTTCTCACCAAAATACTAGCCAATAGGATCCAACAGTACATTAAAAGGATTATTCACCACGACCAAGTGGGATTTATTCCTGGGCTGCAAGGTTGGCTCAACATCTGCAAATCAATCAATGTGATACAACACATTAATAAAAGAAGAACAAGAATGATATGATCCTCTCAATAGATGCAGGAAAAGCATTTGACAAAGTACAGCATCCTTTCTTGATTAAAACTCTCCACAGTGTAGGGATAGAGGGTACATACCTCAATATCATAAAGACCATCTATGAAAAACCCACAGCAAATATCATTCTCAATGGGGAAAAACTGAGAGCTTTTCCCCTAAGGTCAGGAACACGGCAGAATGTCCACTATCACCACTGCTATTCAATACAGTACTAGAAGTCCTAGCCACAGCAATCAGACAACAAAAAGAAATCAAAGGCATCCGAATCGGCAAAGAAGAAGTCAAACTCTCACTCTTTGCAGATGATATGATACTGTATGTGGAAAACCCAAAAGACTCCATCTCAAAACTGCTAGAACTCATACAGGAATTACTAAAGTGGCAGGATATAAAATCAATGCACAAAAATCAGTGGCATTTCTATACACCAACAACAAGACAGAAGGAAGAGAAATTAAGGAGTTGATCCCATTTACAATTGCACCCAAAACCATAAGATATCTAGGAATAAATCTAACCAAAGAGGCAAAGGATCTGTACTCAGAAAACTATAGAATACTCATGAAAGAAATTGAGGAAGACACAGAGAAATGGAAAAAGGTTCCATGCTCATGGATTGGAAGAACAAATATTGTGAAAATGTCTATGCTGCCTAGAGCAATCTACACATTTAATGCAATCCCTATCAAAATACCATCCACTTTTTTCAAAGAAATGGAACAAATAATCCTAGAATTTGTATGGGACCAGAAAAGACCCTGAATAGCCAGAGGAATGTTGAAAAAGAAAAGCAAAGCTGGCGGCATCACAATTCTGGACTTCAAGCTCTATTACAAAGCTGTCATCATCAAGACAATATGGTCCTGGCACAAAACCAGACACATAGATCAATGGAACAGAATAGAGAGCCCAGGAATGGACCCTCAACTCTACGGTCAACTCATCTTTGACAAAGCAGGAAAGAATGTCCAATGGAAAAAAGACAGTTTCTTCAACAAATGGTGTTGGGAAAATTGGACAGCCACATGCAGAAGAATGAAACTGCACCATTTCCTCACACCACACACAAAATTAGACTCCAAATGGATGAAAGACCTCAATGTGAGACAGGAGTCCATCAAAATACTAGAGGAGAACACAGGCAGCAACCTCTTTGACCTCAGCCGCAGCAACTTCTTCCTAGACACATTGCCAAAGGCAAGGGAAGCAAGAGCAAAAATGAACTACCGGGACTTCATCAAGATAAAAAGCTTTTGCACAGCAAAGGAAACAGTCCACAAAATCAAAAGACAACCGACAGAATGGGAGAAGATATTTGCAAATGACATATCAGATAAAGGGCTAGTATCCAAAATCTATAAAGAACTTATCAAACTCAACACCCAAAGAACAAATAATCCAATCAAGAAATGGGCAGAAGACGTGAACAGACATTTCTACAAAGAAGGCATCCAAATGGCCAACAGACACATGAAAAAGTGCTCAACATTGCTCGGCATCAGGGAAATCCAAATCAAAACCCCAATGAGATACTATCTCACATCATTCAGAATGGCTAAAATTAACAAGTCATAAAACGACAGATGTTGGCAAGGATGCGGAGAAAGGGGAACCCTCCTACACTGTTGGTGGGAATGCAAGCTGGTGCGGCCACTCTGAAGAACAGTATGGAGTTTCCTCAAAAAGTTGAAAATAGAGCTACTGTATGACCCAGCAATTGCACTACAGGGTATTTACCCCAAAGATACAAGTGTAGTGATCTGAAAGGGGTACGTGCACCCCAATGTTTATAGCAGCAATGTCCACAATAGCCAAACTCTGGAAAAAGCCTAGATGTCCATCAACAGATGAATGGATAAAGAAGATGTGGTATATATATATATATACAATGGAATATTATGCAGCCATCAAAAAACATGAAATCTTGCCATTTGCAGCAACGTGGATGGAAGTAGAGGGTATTATGCTAAGCGAAATAAGTCAACCAGAGAAAAACAAGTATCATATGATCTCACTGATATGTGGAATTGAAGAAACAAGAAGAATGCTGAAAAAGAAAATGCGAAGATTATAGACGAAGGGAGGGAAAAATGAAACAAGATGAAACCAGAGAGGGAGACAAACCGTAAGAGACTCTTAATCTCAGGAAACAAAACGAGGGTTGCTGGAGTGGAGGGGGGTGGGAGGGGTGGGGTGGCTGGGTGATGGACATTGGGGAGGGTATGTACTATGGTGAGTGCTGTGAATTGTGTAAGACTGATGAATCACAGACCTGTACCCCTGAAACAAATAATACATTATATGTTAATCAAAAATAAATATTTTTGAAAAAACTGATTGGAGAGTAATTAGCACAGAAATAATTTCTAAAGGTCATACATTAGAGAATTCTTTAATTTAGGGTGGTTGACCCTGGGATATGGGGACCATAACTTTCAAGTATTTCCCTTGAGGTGACTTCATTGAGTTAAAGATTCTCTTTCTGCTTATTAATCGTTGAATTGCTTGACTTCTGCTTCTGACCTTAAGAGAGAGAATAGAGCATCTCCATCTGGAGCCCTTAACCAAGCTTCCTGAACTCAAATCTTCTTCACGCTAACTCTCCAGCTGGGAGCAAGGATTGAGGACTTTCCCCCAATCAGTTCTCCAATGATAGCCTTCCTTACCAGAGAACCAACCCTAAAGTTGTGTGGAAGAGCAGCTTGACGAGTGGCAGAGGGATTAGAAACTCTACTGGCTCTTATTGGCTATTCCAAAGGAGATCCACATGGTCACCCTCCTCCTTACAGATCTAACAATTCAGATTTCCAGGACCCAAATGCCCTTGTTCAGAGCGGCTGTCTCTGGCCAGAGAGCAACATTTGGGCAAGTTTTGTTTTGTTTTGTTTTGTTTTTTAAATCACAGAATAGAGAGGCAATTGAAACAGGTTGAGACAGGCACTCAACATGAGCCTGGTTGTTAGTACATAACTTGGGTCTCTGAGGAGGCCTCCTAAGGCTGTGCATGCTCTTGCCTATTGCCTATCAGAGGACAAACTGAGGAATGGCAACCAATGTGGCATTTCAGAAGTGTTAAGAGTTCTGCTCAGTGGTCAGACTGGCTGTCAGTTTACCTGTTCTTCCAAAGCAGCTCCCTGTTCCTTCAGGATCGTGATCATCCATATGCCACAGGCCTGGGTACAGGTGGAGTTAAGGCTCTCCAGACCATCCAGGGTTTCCTCCAGGAACATTAGAATTTCTTCAACTGGGATGAGTTTACTGACAATCTGAGAATGTATGCAGAAAGATTCATGTTATCAACCACCTCACTACATACAACATGCTGCTACTGTTTTAGGATATTGGAAACCATTGGAATTTCCAAACAGCTAACCCATGACTAGGGCATAGAAATGACAGAAAATACAAAAAGAGACATAGACATTACCTTGAAACTCTAGGCAGACTTTTCCTGGAGCTGTTCTTTTATTATTTTATATTTATTGAATCCCAAGCTTGCTGAAGAAATTTCTTCTCCAAACTTCAAAGTTATAGTGTACCCCACAAGGGAAAAATAATGTGTGTGGTTTTACATGATTTTATGATATAAATTACTCTCACATACGTTTCATATATCACAGAAATATGTCATGTGTCTTCCAAAGAAAAGCTAAGGCTTGAGAATTTAGGAAAATTAATCACCATGTACTAAGTGCCATGTTCAATACCGGATGTATCACAATATCCATGTAAGTATGAATTATTATGAGTTCTGTCTTTTGCACTTTCATGTTTCAAAATTAAGAGTAGTCAACAAAAGTTCTAGAAAATAAAAACTTTGCAATTTTGGTCTCTAAATACAAGAACCATACAAATGGGTGATAGCAGTGTGTGAGTATGAGTGTGTGTGTGTGTGTGTGTGTGTGCGCGCTAATGAAAAGGCAGGCAGGGAGGTGAAAAGTTGGAAGTTTGAATGAATTCCAGGGACATTGTCTGGGGCTTTAATCAAGGAAGATGGTCATGATTATGAGTTTGTAGGTATGAAAACATTCCTATTCACAACTGACTTTCCTCTGCATTAAGTGGTCCAATGACTGATATTTGGTAGAACTGTTCTTGAAAGAAATTAATCTCTTTTCATTAGTAGGTGCATGTCTCAACCAGTTTCTGAGTCATTTTAATTCCAAGATCAAAGGACTAGACTGCCACGTCTGTTCTATGTAACACCAAATGCTTGCCTGGGCTCCATACTCAATGGTTACCTGTGTTTTTTCTCTTCTCATATTGGGATGGATGATGGTTTAGGAAGAAAGGAAGGAGCGGGGCTCATGTTTCTGAGCACCTACTATGTATCAGTCACTTTCTTAGGCATTTGACATATGTTCCCTCTGTGCCCCCCAACTGGCTTCTCTCCCTTATTCTGGTCACCTTCTTGTCATCTCTGCTGTTGCCACCTTAGTCCAAGCCACCTAATCTCACACCTGGATTCTTGTAGTTTCCTCCAAACTGATTTTTTTCCCATTAATTTCACTCTTGTTGGCCTATATCATAGTCTGAACACAGCAGGTAGATGACCCTTTGGAAATATAAATCTGATCATGTTCCTTCTTGCAGAAACACCACGAGCTTAGAAGAGGTTTTTACAAATTAGGAAGAGACACCTTGTCCTCAAGACAGTTCACTTCTCTCTGTAAGTATATGGTCATAATGACTGAGGGTAGGTGTTTTGTCTTTTTCTATTCTTAGAGCCTAGAACAATGTCTGGCATATGGTAGGCGCATAGGGCATAGTAGGTGAATGAATAAATGATTAAATAAATGAATGAATTCATTGACCAATTCTCGGAACTCTGAGAGGTAGGTTCTGCATTTTTTTTTTTTTTTGAAATGAGAATGGGCTTCAAGCAAGTGCACACAGCATCATCTGATAGACTCCAAAGCCCTTGTATCTTCTACTCCACCACACTGCCTCCCTCATCCTGAAGAGGGATGCTTGGTTCATAAGATTTCCCAGAGTATGAAGTGATCAGTAGCAGGTGTTGACTGGGCACATGTACCCAGGGTTAACACATGATAGGACAAAGAATGGCTAGACTGTTGCTCTCCTTGGTAGTGGGGTGTACACGGCTTACTCATTTGGAAATCAACCCAGAATCATCTTTACATCCCTTGGCCAGTCCTCCATATCTATTACCTTTGCTATTTTAGAAGAAATCTTGATCTGGACCTGCACATCGTCACATTGCAGCCCTTCCTGCAGACTCTGAAGTCTTTCCACCTCCAGGTGAGTGCCTAAAATCCACAAGGGGAGACAGATGCAAGAGTTCAAAGACCTGATAGGGGTTAAAGAGGTTGGCTATACTCTGACATGACCCTAATTCAGCTGCTGGATGCTTTTAACAAATGCACCAACGCCTGTCTGATGAGAGGGTGGGTGTAAGAGCAAACACATATTGAGTAGTTTCTGCATGCTGGCACAGGGCTAAATGCTCTGCATACAATGATCTCATTTATTACTCGTCAATATCATCTGAGGTAGAGGCTCCTGATTTTGCAGACAAGAAAGTTGAGGCAGAGAGCTATAAAGCCATTTGGCCACAGTTATCCAGAGACTAAAAATAGGAGAGATAGAATTTGAGCCCTGGTCTGCCTGGCACCAATGCCTAAGCTCTCACTATTCTGCCACACTGCTGTCTCCGTTGGAGTTCCCTTTCATAGTAAGCCACTTCTGGGAAAATGGAAATGGAAAGCTAACTATTGCAATAGGAACATCAGCAACTTTGCAACTGATTGCTGAAACCAATTAATAAACTCAGACCTAAACAGTAACCATTTTCTATTTGCTGTTTGAATGTAGAGTAATTGTGGAAACTAACACCTGAACCCTTCTATGGAAGGCAGCCCAGACTGGTAGAACTGGTAGAACACACAGACCTGGGCTCATAGCCCAGCTCTACTACTTTCTGGAGCTGGTAAATTTCTTAATTTCAGCGCTCTCATCTCAAAACTGAGTTTTAGGTGGGTATTTAATTTAGCATCACACTAGCTACTTGTATTCAGCTGGTGTTTAATAATCATATTCTTTCTCTCTGCCATGCTATTTGATCTATCAAGGAAAAGAGTTAAAATAAATAATGAAGTATGGGATTTTTTTAAAGATTTTTATTTATTTATTTGATAGAGACACAGCGAGAGAGGGAACACAAGCAGAGGTAGTGGGAGAGGGAGAAGCAGGCTTTCCGCTGAGCAGGGAGCCTGATGTGGGTGCTCAATCCCAGGACCCTGGGATCATGACCTGAGCCGAAGGCGCACACTTAATGACTGAGCCACGCAGGCGCCCCTGGGATTTCTTATTAACAAAGAGTATTTGAGAACCTGAATTTTGCATGTTTCAGGAAAATAAAGTACACTAAAGGAAGAATAGGTAGAACAATAATAGGATTGAAATTCCTCTCTTCCTATGAGGTTCCTCTCTGACACATTTCTTCTCTTACTGGGATGGCCCCTTAGTTCTTACTTCCTTAACCCATTTTTTATTTTCTGGCTTGGTACAAGATAATGAATTATTTTCCCATATCCCAAAGGACTTTCATACCTGTTTTGACTCTGCTAAATAGTTGTTTTTTCTTTTTCTTTTTGACCAACTAACCAACCTGTCCCTTCCCCCCAACCAAATCCCACCTTTTGGCTTTAATATACTTTTCTTATGTGAATTTTAGAATTGTAATTATCTCTGTGCCTCCAGCATCAGAGAAGTGCCTGACACATGGAAAGAACTTAATAAGCATTTTCTGAATACCTAAAAGAAAGAGGAGTGGAACACAAGTGTGAGATGGCACTAAACCTAGACCAGTGTTCCTGGCCATGCCAGGGCTGCACAGAAATGCGCATGCGCAGGGCAGGGCCATTCTCGGGGAAGCACCTGCTGATTTAACCTGGACCCAGGGCCCTGATTTGTTGGTTTCAGCCTGAGACTAAGGTTTTAAAATTCCTTACATTTCCTGATATTGCCACTCCACATATACTTGGACAGTAGACAGAGGTCCTGCTCTGGAAGCTGCAAAAACCTCCACAAAGTTGTCTCTCTTAGAGAACTTTGAAAATCACTTAGCATCGTAATAATAGTACAGTTTCCTCCTGAAGAAATCCACGTGATAGAGGAGGCATTGCTAATACTCCCAAGTGCCCAGTGATTTAAATCAAAACATTTTTACCTACCTCAATGGACCTTTTTGATGCTTTGGTGTTATTATCTTTATTTTTAAAAAGAGAAAAACAGAGCCATTGGGGAAAAAAGATCCGAAAGAGAGGCAAATTCTGTGACATAATGAAGGCATTAGAATGCAGAAATGGCTGAACTGGAGAGAGAGAGACAAGGAGGAAAAACCAAGAACAAAAGAAAACAGGTATCTTCTCTTCATTTGTGGGTTTCTCATCTTTCCCTCACCTTTTATACAGAACAGACCAATAGTGGAGCTAGCAGCCGCTTGACGGATGGTGGGCAGGGTGTCACAGGAGTGAGGAGCCAGGAGGCCGAGGAGTGAGCCAATTTTAAAGTTCTCTGGTGCCTGCAGGATAAAGGAGACCCCCAAAGTGATGGGATGGCTTGATGACATCCCAGGATAGTCCCAACAACACTGGATGTGAAGTCCCTTGTTTTCCCCCTAAAGGTCCTTAGAATGAAATTGAATCTTGAACCTTCCCTTTAAGGGCAGTGGAAAAGTGAGCTAGGGAGCATGCAAAGGCAACCAAATAGTTTAATCCCAGTGTGCTTGCCACATCCTGGGGTTCTGAGATACCTCTTAGGTGGTTTTCTGGGAAGCACTCCATTCTGGGCCTGGAGCTCCATCATGCCGGGGCTTTGGATTCCAGAGGCCTCCAAGATCCCTTTTGTTAGCAAGCAGTGAAATCTATTCATTCCAGGGGATTACTTACCTCAATATCATTTGTCAGCACTTTTGCGGTGATCTGGAAGGCTCTTTCTCTTTCCCAATCTTTTTGTGAAACAAGCCACATTCGGAGAAGCTGTTGGTCAAAGAATAAATGTTCTTTCCTCAGTACTCCTCATATTCACTCATTCCCATTCTCTGGCTCTTGCTCTCTCTCTGTCTCTTATAACAGGATGCTCACCTCCCACAAATAATTCTTAAGTGGACTGGCCCTATGTGATGGGTTAAATGGGTCAGGCTGCACATCTCCCTGTGAAGAGCATGAGGTAGGGTCTGGAGTGTTGCCCTGTAGCACAGACGAGGGAATGCGGGACTCAGTTTGAGCAATGGCCTGACTCACATTGAACATTTCTTGGCAGGCCTCTGCTTTCACATTATCCCACATCATGGTCTTCAGCAGCCTTCCGAGAGCATCCATGGATCGTTCGTAGAGAAACTGAAATCCAATGTGAGCATGCGCGTCAGGCTGAGGCGGGAGGGTAGAGTCCCACAGCAGCTCTTGATTCTACTCAAGCCTCACCCCCACATACATTAATATGCTCCTTGTCCTTGTCTGTCTCGCCTTCATCTTTGAGTTTTTCCAGAGGTGGCAGGGGAAGCAGTCTGCGAATATTCTCTTCAAGAATATTTAGGTGGTCATTTAGTGAGAGCTGAGGTTTCAGTTTACTGAAATGAGAACCATATGGAGGGATGGGTATTATGAGGACAAGTAAAACATAGCTCAGAAGAGTTCCCAAGAACTGCCAACCACATCTTGGGGAGGGGGTCAGATATGCTTGCTGACATGTTAGAATGTTGAGGGAGATGGTGACAGAGGTAGGGAGAGGTTGGGGACATAGAATCAAACTGTACTGGTGCGCACAGTCAACATGTCTCATTTCTAATTTATTAGAGTGATAAAGAAATCATCACTAGCTTTGTGTTACTTAGCCCTTTATTATAGGTCCTGTGATAACATTAACCTGCTTGTTTTTTCTAGTGCTCATGGGTTTTGTGGGGAGGGGGTGTGGGGGGAAGATTCTAAGTTTGGAGCTGTTTTATCAATTTCATATGTCTTCTCATGCTATTAAGTAGTGTTACGCATACTGAATGTACTTATAGTAAAGCGGCTGGAATCTTCCTTCCTTTCTCCCTCCCTCCCTCCCTCCCTCCCTCCCTTCCCTCCTTCCTCCCTCCCTTCCCTCCTTCCTTCCTTCCTTCCTTCCTTCCTTCCTTCCTTCCTTCCTTCCTCCCCTTATTTCTTTCAGCTATTTACTATAAGCATCATGAGGATATGAAGAAACCTAGACATAACTTGGAAAAATGTTCAATAAACATGAAAATCCCCATTGATTATTTAATAAATATAAATATTATTTAATAAATGTAAATCAAGACAATACACTACCGCTTGTCAGCTATCATATTAGCAAAGAAATTAAAAATGATGACATGGTCAGGGCAGGGGGAAATTGGTTCTCTCATAGGGGAGTAAAAGTCAGTACCAGCTGGGACAGGTCTATTGAAAGTGTTAAATATGTAGATATAAACCAAACAGTCTTTTCATCTGGCTGACTTAAAAAAAAATCAACATATTGACATATAATTTATGCACAACAAGCTGCATCCATTTAAACTGTGCAATTAAATGAGTTTCACACCCATGAAACCACCACTATAATCAATATAGAACATCCAGATTTTTCCTTATGCCCCTATGCGGCTCATCTCTTCCTTCACACTGGCCCCGGGCAAACGCTAATTGGTTTTCAGTCATTAGAGATCAGTTTGCAAGTTCTGTACGTGTTCTGTCCAAATAAGGGTAGCAGTAACGTAGCTATCTAGCACCTGAGTGTGGCTAGTCTGAATTAAGACATGCTGTAATTATAAAATACACTGGATTTTGGAGATTCAGTATGAAAAATCATGTAAATTATCTCATTATCTTTTTAAATATCAAACACATGTTGAAATGATAATATACTGAATACATTGGATTAAGCAAAATAATTATTAAAATTATTGTTTCTTTTTTACTCTTTTAAAAGTGACTACTAGAAAATTTTAAATTACATGTGTGACTTGCATTCTATTTCTACTTGACAACCCTGTCTTAGAGCCTAGTTAATTCTTTTTTTTTAAATTTTTTTATTGTTACGTTAATCACCATACATTACATCATTAGTTTTTGATGTAGTGTTCCATGATTCATTGTTTGTGCATAACACCCAGTGCTCCATGCAGAATGTGCCCTCTTTAATACCCATCACCAGGCTAACCCATCCCCCCACGCTCCTCCCCTCTAGAACCCTCAGTGTGTTTTTCAGAGTCCATCGTCTCTCATGGTTTGTCTCCCCGTCCGACTTACTCCCCTTCATTCTTCCCCTCCTGCTATCTTCTTCTTTTTCTTTTTTCTTAACATATGTTGCATTATTTGTTTCAGAAGTACAGATCTGTGATTCAACAGTCTTGCACAACTCACAGCACTCACCATAGCACATACCCTACCCCATGTCTGTCACCCAGCCACCCCATCCCTCCCACGCCCCCACCACTCCAGCAACACTCAGTTTGTTTCTTGAGATTAAGAATTCCTCATATCAGTGAGGTCATATGATACATGTCTTTCTCTGATTGACTTATTTCACTCAGCATAACACCCTCCAGTTCCCTCCACGTCATTACAAATGGCAAGATCTCATTCCTTTTGATGGCTGCATAATATCCCATTGTGTATATATACCACATCTTCTTTATCCATTCATCTGTTGATGGACATCTTGGCTCTTTCCACAGTTTGGCTATTGTGGACGTTGCTGCTATAAACAATGGGGTGCACATACCCCTTCGGATCCCTACATTTGTATCTTTGTGGTAAATACCCAGTAGTGCAATTGCTGGATCGTATGGTAGCTCTATTTTCAACTGTTTGAGGAACCTCCATACTGTTTTCCAGAGGGGTTGCACCAGCTTGCATTCCCAACAACAGTGTAGGAGGGTTCCCCTTTCTCTGCATCCCCACCAACATCTGTCGTTTCCTGACTTGTTAATTGTAGCCATTTTGACTGGTGTGAGGTGGTATCTCATCGAGGTTTTGATTTGGATTTCCCTGATGCCGAGCGATGTTGAGCACTTTTTCATGTGTCTATTGGCCATTTGGATGTCTTCTTTGGAAAAATGTCTGTTCGTGTCGTCTGCCCATTTCTTGATTGGATTATTTGTTCTTTGGGTGTTGAGTTTGATAAGTTATTTATAGATTTTGGATATTAGCCCTTT
Organism: Zalophus californianus; assembly: GCF_009762305.2. Classification (NCBI taxonomy): domain Eukaryota; kingdom Metazoa; phylum Chordata; class Mammalia; order Carnivora; family Otariidae; genus Zalophus; species Zalophus californianus. The sequence goes on along the minus strand of NC_045599.1, from coordinate 121,898,059 downwards.
ATCTGATATGTCATTTGCAAATATCTTCTTCCATTCTGATGGTTGTCTTTTGGTTTTGTAGACTGTTTCTTTTGCGGTGCAAAAGCTTTTTATCTTGATGAAATCCCAATAGTTCATTTTTGCCCTTGCTTCCCTTGCCTTTGGCGATGTTTCTAGGAAGAAGTTGCTGCGGCTGATGTCGAAGAGGTTGCTACCTGTGTTCTCCTTTAGGATTTTGATGGACTCCTGTCTCACGTTTAAGTCTTTCAACTATTTGGAGTCTATTTTTGTGTGTGGTGTAAGGAAATGGTCCAGTTTCATTCTTCTGCATGTGGCTGTCCAATTTTCCCAACACCATTTGTTGAAGAGACTGTCTTTTTTCCATTGGACATTCTTTCCTGCTTTGTCAAAGATGAGTTGACCGTAGAGTTGAGGGTCCATTCCTGGGCTCTCTATTCTGTTCCATTGATCTATGTGTCTGGTTTTGTGCCAGGACCATATTGTCTTGATGATGACAGCTTTGTAATACAGCTGGAAGTCCGGAATTGTGATGCCGCCAGCTTTGCTTTTCTTTTTCAATATTCCTCTGGCTATTTGGGGTCTCTTCTGGTTCCATACAAATTTTAGGATTATTTGTTCCATTTCTTTGAAAAAAGTGGATGGTATTTTGATGGGGATTGCATTGAATGTGTAGATTGCTCTAGGTAGCATTGACATCTTCACAATGTTTGTTCTTCCAATCCATTAGCATGGAATGCTTTTCCATTTCTTTGTGTCTTCTTCAATTTCTTTCATGAGTATTTTATAGTTTTCTGAGTACAGATCCTTTGCCTCTTTGGTGAAATTTATTCCTAGGTATCTTATGGTTTTGGGTGTAATTGTAAATGGGATCGACTCCTTGATTTGTCTCTCTTCTGTCTTGTTGTTGGTGTATAGGAATGCCACTGATTTCTGTGCATTGATTTTATATCCTGCTACTTTACTGAATTCCTGTATGAGTTCTAGCAGTTTTGGGGTGGAGTCTTTTGGGTTTTCCACATACAGTATCATATCATCTGCAAAGAGTGAGAGTTTGACTTCTTCTTTGCCGATTCGGATGCCTTTGATTTCTTTTTGTTGTCTGATTGCTGTGGCTAGGACTTCTAATACTATGTTGAATAGCAGTCGTGATAGTGGACATCCCCGCCTCATTCCTGACCTTAGGGGAAAAGCTCTCAGCTTTTCCCCATTGAGAATGATATTCGCTGTAGGTTTTTCATAGATGGCTTTTATGATATTGAGGTATGTACCCTCTATCCCTATACTCTGAAGAGTTTTGATCAAGAAAGGGTGCTGTACTTTGTCAGATGCTTTTTCTACATCTATTGAGAGGATCCTATGATTCTTGTTCTTTCTTTTATTAATGTATTGTATCACGTTGATTGATTTGCGGATGTTGAACCAACCTTGCAGCCCAGGGATAAATCTCACTTGGTCATGGTGAATAATCCTTTTAATGTACTGCTGGATCCTATTGGCTAGTATTTTGGTGAGAATTTTTGCATCCATGTTCATCAAGGATATTGGTCTGTAATTCTCCTTTTTGATGGGGTCTTTGTCTGGTTTTGGGATCAAGGTAATCCTGGCCTCATAAAATAAGTTTGGAAGTTTTCCTTCCATTTCTATTTTTTGGAACAGTTTCAGGAGAATAGGTATTAATTCTTCTTTAAATGTCTGATAGAATTCCCCTGGGAAGCCATTTGGCCCTGGGCTTTTGTTTGTTGGGAGGTTTTTGATGACTGCTTCAATTTCCTTAGTGGTTATAGGTCTGTTCAGGTTTTCTATTTCTTCCTGGTTCAATTTTGGTAGTTGATACATCTCTAGGAATGCACCCATTTCTTCCAGGTTATCTAATTTGCTGGCATAGAGTTGCTCATAATATGTTCTTATAATTGTTTGTATTTCTTTGGTGTTGGTTGTGATCTCTCCTCTTTCATTCATAATTTTGTTGATTTGGGTCCTTTCTCTTTTCTTTTTGATAAGTCTGGCCAGGGGTTTATCAATCTTGTTAATTCTTTCAAAGAACAAGCTCCTAGTTTCGTTGATCTGTTCTACTGTTCTTTTGGTTTCTATTTCATTGATTTCTGCTCTGACCTTTATTATTTCTCTTCTCCTGCTGGGTTTAGGCTTTATTTGCTGTTCTTTCTCCAGCTCCTTTAGGTGTAGGGTTAAGGTTGTGTATTTGAGACTTTTCTTGTTTCTTGAGAAAGGCTTGTATTGCTATATACTTTCCTCTTAGGACTGCCTTTGCTGCTTCCCAAAGATTTTGAACAGTTGTGTTTTCATTTTCATTGGTTTCCATGAATTTTTTTAATTCTTCTTTAATTTCCTGGTTGACCCATTCATTCTTTAGTAGGATGCTCTTTAGCCTCCATGTATTTGAGTTCTTTCCGACTTTCCTCTCGTGATTGAATTCTAGTTTCAAAGCACTGTGGTCTGAAAATATGCAGGGAATGATCCCAATCTTTTGGTACTGGTTGAGACCTGATTTGTGACCTAGGATGTGATCTATTCTGGAGAATGTTCCATGGGCCCTAGAAAAGAATGTGTATTCTGTTGCTTTGGGATGGAATGTTCTGAATATATCTGTGAAGTCCATTTGGTCCAGTGTGTCATTTAAAGTCTTTATTTCCTTGTTGATCTTTTGCTTAGGTGATCTGTCCATTTCAGTGAGGGGGGTGTTAAAGTCCCCCACTATTACTGTATTGTTGTCGAAGTGTTTCTTTGCTTTTGTTATTAATTGGCTTACATAATTGGCTGCTCCCATGTTAGGGGCATAGATATTTACAATTGTTAGATCTTCTTGTTGGATAGACCCTTTAGTAGGATATAGTGTCCTTCCTCATCTCTTATTATAGTCTTTGTTTTAAAATCTAATTTGTCTGATATAAGGATTGCCACCCCAGCTTTCTTTTGGTGTCCATTAGCATGGTAAATGGTTTTCCACCCCCTCACTTTCAATCTGGGAGTGTCTTTGTGTCTAAAATGAGTCTTTTGCAGACAGCATATCGATGGGTCTTGTTTTTTTATCCATTCTGATAGCCTGTGTCTTTTGATTGGGGCATTTAGCCCATTTACATTCAGGGTAACTACTGAAAAGTATGAATTTAGTGCCATTGTATTGCCTGTAAGGTGACTGTTACTGTATATTGTCTGTGTTCCTTTCTGGTCTATGCTGCTTTTAAGCTCTCTCTTTGCTTAGAGGACCCCTTTCAATATTTCTTGGAGGGCTGGTTTCGTGTTTGCAAATTCCTTTAGTTTTTGTTTGTCCTGGAAGCTTTTTATCTCTCCTTCTATTTTTAATGACAGCCTAGCTGGATATAGTATTCTTGGCTGCATATTTTCCTCGTTTAGTGCTCTGAAGATATCATGCCAGTCCTTTCTGGCCTGCCAGGTCTCTGTGGATAGGTCTGTTGCCAATCTAATCTTTCTACCATTGTAGGTTACATATCTCTTCTCCCGAGCTGCTTTCAGGATTTTCTCTTTGTCTCCGAGACTTGTAAGTTTTATTATTAGATGTCGGGGTATTGACCTATTTTTATTGATTTTGAGAGGGGTTCTCTGTGCCTCCTGGATTTTGATGCCTGTTTCCTTCCTCACTTTAGGGAATTTCTCTGCTATTATTTGCTCCAATATACCTTCTGCCCCTCTCTCTCTTTCTTCGTCTTCTGGGATCCCAATTATTCTAATGTTGTTTCATGTTATCGTATCGCTTATCTCTCGAATTCTGCCCTCATGATCCTGTAGTTGTTTCTCTCTTTTTCTCAGCCTCTTTATTTTCCATCATTTGGTCTTCTATATCGCTGATTCTCTCTTCTGCCTCATTTATCCTAGCAGTTAGTGCCCCCATTTTTGATTGCACCTCATTAATAGCCTTTTTGATTTCCACTTGGTTAGATTTTAGTTCTTTTATTTCTCCAGAAAGGGTTTCTCTAATAACTTCCACGATTTTTTCAAGCCCAGCTAGTATCTTTAAAGTCATGATTCTGAACTCTAGGTCCGACATCGTACTAATGTCCGTATTGAGTAGGTCCGTGGCTGACCGTACTAGTACTACTTCTTGTTCTTTTTGCTGAGGTGATTTTTTTCATCTTGTTATTTTGTCCAGAGGAGAATAGATGAATGACAGAACAAAATGCTAACAGGTTAACAATGTCCCCAGCAAATATACTCTATACAAATCAGAAAAGTCCTGAAACCAGGGGAAAAGAAAGGGAAGAAAGAAAAAAGAAAGAGAGAGAAAAAAACAAAAACAAAAACAGAAAAAGATAAAAACAAAAACAGACCAATACAAAGAAAACAGAATATGATCAAATATGATCAGGCTTGTGCCTAGATCAGTGCCACACACTAGATTTTGGGCGTATTTTGGTCTGTTAGAAAAAAGTGCCTCCTAAAATTTTAAAGGAAGAAAGACTTATATATGTACAAAATAAGGGTTGATACAATGAAGGGATGGAAGATGACTGTAAAGATGAAAATTATAAAAGAGTTTATAAAAGGAATTGATAAGATAAGAGGTTGTTTGAAAAAAGAAAGAAGAAGATTTAAAAAAAAAAGAAAAGGAAAAAAAAAGGGAGAGAATGTGATCAGGCAGGAGACTAGAACAAAGCCATACACTAGTGATTTAGGGTATATTTTGATCTGTTAAAAGAAACTGTATCTCAAAAATTTAAAGAGAGAACAACTTATATATATATATGCCGAAAATAAGGGTAACTACTATGAAGGGATAAAATATGACTCTAAAAATGAAAAATGAAAAATGTTTTTTTAAAAAAGGGATTGATAAGATGTTGGTTGAAAAAGGGAAAAAGAAAAATTAAAAAAAAAGTTAAAAAATTAACTTTGAAAAACTAATGAATCATGGTAAAAAAAAGCCATGAATTCTATGTGCAGTATTCCCCTAGCGCTGGAGTTCTCCCGTTCTCCTTGATCGGTAAACTTGGTCTTGGCTTGCTGGCTGTTCGTGCTGACCTTCTGGGGGCGGGGCCTGTTGCCGTGGTTCCCAAATGTCTTTGCGGAGGCGGAATTGCCCTGCCCTTGTCGGTCCGGGCTAAGCAAGCTGCTCGGGTTTGCTCTCAGGAGCTTTTGTTCCCTGCAAGCTCTGGTACAGCTTTGGAGGAACAGGGTGAAAAAGGTGGCCTCCCTATCTCCACCTGGAGGAGCTGAGAACTTGGGGCCCCGCTCCTCAGTGCGCCCCCAGAGAAAAGCAGTCACTCCCGTCTCCCCGGTCTCCGGCCGCACTCCGCGCTCACCCGGCCTGTGACCGAGTGTTTCTATCTCTGGCACCCGACCCCGTGTGGAGTCTCCAAACCCAGCAGATCCCTGCGGTGCGCTCTCGCGCCGCTCCTCCCCGGGGGAGGAAGGGGCGTCTCCCCGGCTCTGCCGCTTGTTGGGTCCCTGCTGGAGGAGCAGTGGCCCGACTGGGCCGCGGATCACAGTTTATGGCAACCCCGAGCTGAGAACCTGCGCCTTGGCTCCCTCTCTGCAGCCGGCTTCCCCGCTCCGATGCCTGGGAGCTCTGGCGCACTCAGGCACCCCCGGTCTTTCTGTGACCCCGAGGGTCCTGAGACCACACTGTCCCGCGAGGGTTCCACCCCCCGCTTAGCCACTGGAGCGACGTCCCTCAGCGGAGCCGACTTCTAGAAGTTCCGATTTTGTGCTCCGCGGCTCTAGCACTTGCCAGAAGCGGCCGCCGGAGGCCCCCTCCCCCGCCGTCTATCCTCCCGAATATCGCCTCGGATTCACTTCTCCGCACGCCCTACCTTCCAGTAAGTGGTCGCTTCTCTGTTCAGTTGTTGCTACTCTCTTCTTCGATCTCCTGTTGAGTTCGTAGGTGTTCAGAATGGTTTGATCCCTATTAGCTGAATTATTGGTATCAGACGAAATCCAGGTCTCCTACTCCTCCGCCATCTTGCTCCACCTCTCAGAGCCTAGTTAATTCTTAACTCATCTTCAAGATTTATTTGAGCTTTCTTCAAACTTCACTTATCTTTGTAAACATGACAACCTGTGCCTTCCCTTATGTTGGTTCTTACTACATTTCAGAGAAATTAGGTGGGTATGTTTTGCATCTATTTTACCCAGTAGGCAAGGCCATATTTTGTTAATGATTATCCTTTTTAAATCTATCTCCATGCCTGATACATGGATGACACTGAATAATATTTATTGAACCAAATTGTCAGCTTTAATAAAAGTTCAGAGAGCACTTTTCGCACAATGGTGTTCACCAAAATATTATTTATAGTTTTAAAAACTGACAAATATAGCAAGAGGAGGTTGGTTAAGTAATATGAGACACATCTATGCAATAAGTTATTAAGCAGTCATTGAAAATGCTGTTTCTTACCTCAATATAATAAAGGCCATATATGAAAAGCCTACAGCTAATATATATCAATGGTGAAAGACTGTACATTTTTCCTCTAAGATTCAGAGGAAAAGCTAAGATCAGTAACAAGATAAGGATGCCTGCTTTTGCCACTTTTATTCAACATAATACCATAAGTCCTAGTCAGAGCTATTAGGCAAGAAAAAGAAATAAAAGCCATCTAGATTGGAAAGGAAGAAGTAAACTATCTCCGTTTGCAGATGACATGATCTTATAGGTAGAAAACCCTACAGTTCACAAAAAATTGTTAGAATAAACAAACAATGTTGTAGAATACAAAATGAGCACACACAAATCAGTTGTTTCTATACATTAACAATGAACAATCAAAAAGGAAATTAACAATTCCATTTACAATAGCATCAAAAAGAATAAAATACTTTATTTAACCAAGGAAGCAAAAGACTTGTACACTGAAAACCATGAAACATTGTTAAAGGAAATTAAAGAAGATACAAATAAATGGAAAAACATCCTACGTTCATGTATTTGAGAACTTACTATTGTTAAGATACCCATATTACCCAAAGCAGATTATAGATTTAATGTAATCCCCAAAAAATCCCAATGGCAGTTTTTGTAGAAATAGAAAAATTCATCCTAAAATTCATATGAAATCTCAAGGGATCCCAAATAGCCAAAATCATCTTGAAAAGGGACATGGTTAGTTTCCATTAAGGTCACGATCTCAGGGTCCTGGGATTCAGCCCCGTGTGGGGCTCTGAGCTCAGCGGGGAGTCTGCTTGAGATTCTCTCTCTCCCTCTGCCCCTCCCCCTGCGTGTGCACTCTCTCTCTCTAAAATAAATAAATAAATCTTAAAAAAGAAACCAGAAAAAAACAAGTTTTGGCCAAAATATGGAAAAATTAGAACGCTTATGCCCTGATCATAGGAATGTAAAATGGTATCACTGCTATAAAAAGCAGTATGGTAATACCTCAAAAAATTAAAAATAATAGAATTATCATATGATCCAGCAATCCTACTTTTGGGTATATACTCAAAAGAATTGAAAGCAAGGTCTAGAAGAGATATTCATGGACCCGTGTTCATTAGCGGCACTATTCACAGCAGTCAAAATATGAACACAACCCAAGTACCCATTGGATGAATGGATTAACAAAATATAGTGTATACACTAAATGGAACATTATTCAGCCTTAAAAAGAAATGAAATTTTGACACATGTTATCACATGGATGGACATCATTCTAGTGAAATAAGCAAGGCACAAAAAGAAATACTGCATGATTCCATTTATATTAGGTAACTGAAGTATGTAATTCATAAACACAGAAGGTAGAATGGTGGTTGCCAGCACTGGTGGGAGGAGGGAATGGGGAGTTTGTTGTTTAATGTGTATACAGCTTCAGTTTTGCAAGATGGGAAGAATTCTTGAGGTTGATAGCATAACAATACGATTGTACTTAACACTACTGAAATATACACTTAAAAATGGTTAAGATGATACATTTTATGGGTATTTTACCACAGTGAAAATATTCCTTTAAAACAATGAAGAACAATGTTGGTGAAGAATTGGTAATAATGGGGGAATATGTAAGGAGAAGTAAGGAAAAAGTAAGATGCACAGCCATATGTAGAGTAGGTTCTCAGCTCTGTACTTAACATGAAGAATTAGGTATAAAAACTTGAAAGGCATATACCAAAATGTTGAAAATAAGGGGTGATTTTTATTATTTTTTAAAAAGTTTTTATAGTTTCCAAGTTTTAACTATGAATTTATATTTCTTTTACTGCAGGGGGAAAATATTATTTTAAAAATTTGGTTAAAATCATTTTCTTCTGCTGGTTTATTGCTACTAACCAACTAAAATATGATTAGGGCTTTCATAGGTTTTTAATGGGAATATTAAAATTTGCCAAGGTCTAGGAAGAGACATTTCCTTCTGCACAGAAACTTCAGTCCTCCTGTATCAATAAATCTAACTCCTCTGAGTAGCTCTTTATCCCTGTCAGTCATCGAAGGGTCGGCCTCTCAGTCAGTTCTGTAAGTTTGAAAAGAGGGAAAAGCCCCTATTTGAGAAAGAAAAAAAAAAAAACAACAACCCATTGATGAGCTGTGTTCAATTTGGGGGGAGGGTACACTGGAGTATCCACTGATTGATAAGTCAGTTGATCAGAAGGAGGATTTTGGGGAGGAAATATTTTTTTAAGCGAGAGCAAGAAAACTTTTCTACCTGAGGTATCTGATGGCGATTAAGGCTTTCCACCGAACAGGGCTAGCTAGGGAATCCAGGGGCTCATCCCTGATGAAGTCCTGCAACACAAAGGCGGGGGGAATTCTAGAAAGGATCTGGGGGAGTTTCCAGAAGCAGCTGCAGCCCCATTGGACTGTTGGGTGCCCTTGGTCCATATAATGGCAGAGATCTGTTACCAGGGACTGGCGCATTGTACCCATTTAAAAAAAGACAGCTCTGACTCTTGGTAACAGACTTTTCAAGACCTTGCCCATGTCCTCTCTGCACACTTACCAGCATGTAACCCAGCAGCACCTCCTTGTAGGAGAACTTGAATCCCTTATCCTCAGCATCGTGGACAGCAATCCCAATCTCAGTGATAGTTCTTGTGAAACTCATTTGCAGATCCATGTCCTAAAGCAAAATGATTCACAGCGCAATCCAAAGTCTTGGGTTCCATACCTGGCTCTATAAACCGTTCTTGACTTAGGGTTGAACTATGTACCCAGACAGAAATGAGAATCTCTGCTTCTTTTGTTATCTTTACCTCAGTCCAGGGTCAAAGTTGCAGGGAAGTTAAAAACCAAGGTCAAATTCTACTCCCCCCCAAACCCTGTCCCCCATAGATTGAGGTTCTATACAGCAGTGGCTTTCAAACTTTTTGGACCATAAACCACACAAACTTTAGGAAACAGTTTACATGCACTATATATACATATAACATTATATATATATAATAACTGAAATGAAAGTTTTATGATACTTCTTATTGCTAAATGCAATGTACTCTTCTAAATTTCTCTTTTATTTCATTACAAAAATTTGCTGGTTGTGATCTGTTAGATCTATTAGACTGATTTCATGGTCTTCTGGTGGGTCACAGCACGTAGTTCTAAGAACACTGCTCTAGGTTGCAGTATAACTCCCAAACCACCTGGAACCAAATATATCTCTCTGTTCTGTCCTGATTAGTCTCAGGGATCCTGGCTTCAGGATCGGATTGATTAGTTATATGTTGGGATTTTTTCCTCTGGAATCAAACCAAGAGGACATCTATGCCTACTGCATTTCCAGGGAGCATGCTATGTATTCAAATATATCAAATATATTGCATACCTTGCTCATCACAGACATGCCCAGAACCTGCAAAACCAAAGGCAAAAGCAGATACTAGAGCAGCAGTTAAGAGTTCCCTCCACCAGCAAAAAGACCCACCCACCAACCTGAAAACAACAGCTAAGGAGGTCACTGAGTCTTGCTAAAGGGCAAGGGGCTGTTCACTTCCTCCCCCATTTCCAAAATGAGACCCTGTACATTGGCAGACTTTTTCCCCAGGTGAGTCTAATCTACAGAAAGCAGCATAAAGAAATCAAGCCTTTGGGTTTCAAGCCTCATGATTTAAAGAGGTTCTACCAGACTTCGATAAGAATAAGGGTAGAGGCTTTTGGCAGAAAGAGCAGTGAAAAGCTATAAAATGAAAGTTAATAGGGCAGCTGACTTTGGAACCGAGATACAGTCAGTTCTGCTATGATGCTTGCCTTGAAAAATGCAAATTTATTTCAGTGAAATTGGTATGTGAGTAAATACTTCTAGTACATTCTGAATTTTGTGTTTGCTTATGCATAGTTTTGTCCATGACAGCAAAAGGTGAGCTAGCTGAACTGACCCGTGTGGGAATACTCACACGAACACCTCAAACATGCCAACTGGTTCAGTTTACCATGGTATGAGCTGTTTCCCATTCAAATCTGCCATTCTAGCTGTCTGTCTGATTTCAGGTGACCTTTCGTCCTTATCACCATTTCACAATCAACTTGTAACTTTCCCAAGTGAATTCAGGTGTTTTTCAAGAAAAAATGCTATAATTTTTTTGTAGTTTTTATGTACTTCTTAGATGGTTTTTAAAATTAGATCTCAGGGGCACCTGGGTGGCTCAGGTCATGATCTCAGGGTCCTGGGCTCAAGCCCTGCGATGGGCTCCCTGCTCCATGGGGAGACTGCTTCTCCCTCTCCCCCCCCACCCCCCTGCTTGTACTCTCTCTCGCTATCTCTCTCTCAAATAAATAAATAAAATCTTAAAAAAATAAAATTAGATTCCTATTTTTTATATGTCCTTGATGGGGTTTTTGAACGTTGTGCCCCTCCCCCATTTTCTCCATAATTCCTGTGTTTTTCTTGTACTATCTTGTGCATATGTTGTGCTACAGAAGAATTGACTGTACCTTGAAAGTGTACAGTCATCCTTATCTAAGACATCTTTATCTCCTTTCCTCTTGTATTCTTATCATAATATTCCTCAATGATTGACTAAAAATTAATATAACATGAACCATCTTTTTTTCAATTATGTTTTTGGTTTTCATCATTGCTTATCAAATTTTGGGTACATCAGAATCACCTTTTGAGGAGCATGTCAAAAATACATATTCAGAGATCCATCCCTGAAGACTGTGACTCTCTAGGATCTAAGGATCTAAGGATCTCTATTTTTAACAGGGCTCCAGGTAGTTCTCATGCAACTGAAGTGTGAGGATCACTGCCCTATTCCCTTCCACCGGCATACACTTATATCTGTGATATCACGAGTTCCCTATGATTCCATTCTTATCACATACACCCATGAATAAATGTCAAGAACAGATTTACCAAACAGGTGGTGTGTGGAGAACGCAGAAGCAGAGATAAGGGAGCATAAGGTACAAGCCCTAACATCAAGGTGCTGACAATCTAATGTGGGAACAGATGTGCATGTAATCAGTAGAAGCTTCTGAAACCTAGCTATGGATAAGAATCACTTCTAAACCTCTTAAAAATACAGATGTCAGATTCCAACCCAGACCTACAGAATCAATCTCCCTGAAAAATGGCTCTGGGAAGCTGTATTTCAAATTTGATCCCAAGGTGATTTTTAGGTGGTTAACCTGGTACTTGTCAGCAAAATGGCCAAATTGACAATATATCTAAAGCACTTTATTAAAGATATAAAAAGTACTATAGGGGACAGAAATGATCAGATGAATTCCAACTCAGTTGTAGGGTTCTGAGGCAGGAATATTCCTGGCCTATTTGAGGAACATCAAGGACAGGAAGGGTGACTGGTATGAATGTGTGTGTTGGGGAGTGTGTAGAATGGTACAACATGAGGTAGATTAAGTAGGTTGATTAATAATGTATTTTTATTCATTTAAAAATACATGTGTCGCACTTATTATTCGTGAGGCAAGGTTAAACTACCATCAGTAACACTTCAGAGACTATAACAGGGAAGTAATGAACCAGCTGCTCTAAAGTAGTACTGGAGTAATTATTTTAAGTTCAGACTTGGGGGAGACTGCTATGGGTACTTGGTCTAGGAAGGTATCATAGGCCATGAACTACCCAAAGCCTTAGGCAAGAAATGAATTACCTGGCCCTGTTTCATAATGCATTTTTCTGTTCTTTTATGTTCTCATCTTCCAAACATAACAGATGCTATCTTGCCTTTTGTCTGTATCCTTTGAGCATGAATATTCCCAAGAGGTGAGCCCCTCCAAAGTTTAGGAACCCCAGCCCGGAAATTGAGGCACCCTGTGCTGGCTGTTACCTGAGAGCACTGGCCATAAAGAAACAGGACTTGGGAAACAATGTCTTGATCAAGCCTGGTGAGGAGTTGACCCTTGGGAGCATGGAGGGCCACGGCTCCATAGATTACCATGACATCAGTCTTGGTCAGGCTCTTTTTCCCAGAAAAAATACCCTGAAAGAGAGACATGAAAACTATGACTGAAGGTGTTTCCTTTCCTCCATGTTGCTTCCTAGTCTTACGGACCACGACAGGGCTTAAGAAATGGGACTGAGATGATGAAAATTAGTCTAAAACTGATACTCTTGCTTGGTCACATTTAAACACCTGGGACTGTATTGTGAATCTATCGGGCTTTAAAAGAGGTCCCCGTGAGAAAGCTTGGGTTAATTTTTATTTATTAAATCCCTTTCCTTCAGGGGAGCAGAGTGTACACAGTGGAAACTGGCCATGAGAACTGAGCAGCTGGTAGAGGGACAAAACTAGGCACACAGAGAACTCCTTAGGACCTTCCAGGTCAGCATTAGTGACAGAAACTGGAGTAGACCTGTTAGACAGCTGGTCATTCTACAAGGTCTGGGCTTGGGCAGTTCTCACCTGGAATAAAGACCTGGGGACAGGAACAAGTATGATATGGAAAAGGATGTTTACTGAAGGAATCAGTGTCGTTTGCCCTCGCTCTGACCAAAGCTTTGGGAGAGAAGGTTATTCCTTTTACCTTACATCGATTCATGAAAAACTTTTCCCGATCTTGGAATGTTTTAAGAACTTTTAAAACAGTATCCAAGTGGCTCTCAGCACAGTATCCTAAAATAGATGTTATTCCCTAAAGTCAGAAAAGATAGGAGTTTTGAGTTTAACCATTCACTATTCAACAAATATTTATGGAGCACCTGTTATGTGTCAGGCACTCTTCTAGGTGCTGGGGACACAACAGTGAACAGAACACACCCAAACTCCCCATCCTTGTGGTGCACACAATCAGGGGAAGTGACATTAAATAAGCACATAAATTCAGTAAACATATAAATATATAGTATTTCAAGGGTGACCCATGCTATGGACATAAGGAAAACAAGGAAAGAGAATAGCTGCTGTAGGTTAGGGGGAGTTCTCAATTTAAATAGGGCAGCTAGAGAAGGCTTCATAAACAGGGTGACAATTGAGCAGTATTCTGAAATAAATGAGGGAGCAAGTCAGTGGACTGTGTGGGAAGGAGAGTTTTAAACAGGATGGGGAAAATGGTGTTAGAAATAATGCCAAAAGCAATAAGATAACAGAACATCTGAGGAGGAGAAAATAAATAACATAATAAAAAAACAGTTTCAAAAGTTCTGGAAGTCTAGTGGTTTCTGAACGTTTAATATGGAAGAAAGGATCCTCTAAACATCTCAAAATGTCTGAGGAGAATGTATAACAAAATACACTAAAAAATTTTTTTTATACTAGGTGGTCTTTATTAGCCTGGGGGGTTTTTCTTTTCTTTTTTATTTTTTAAATACACACACACTATCCACATTCACATACATTCTGCAGCCTAGTTAGGGTAAAGAATAGGCCAAATTGCTTTGAAAAAGCACTCCAGGTTATGCTTATGTTTTCTCTAGGTTGAAAATCAATGGTATATAAGGTTACTTTCAGCTTGTAAATTCAATGATTTTTAAGTTTATGGTCATACCCTTAAGTTAAAAAGTCAAGATCAAAATATACTAAAAATACTTTTATTAAGGATAATTGAAATTCATTTTTCAACATTTTTACAAACCCAGTTAAATAAATGAAACATTGATCCTGGGATGCTGGTTCAATATTCACAAATCAATCAACATAATACACCACATCAACAAAAGGATAAAAACCATATAATCATTTCAATAGATGCAGAAAAAGCATTTGACAAAGTGCAACATCGATTCATGATAAAAACCCTCAACAAAGTACATTTAGAAGGAACATACCTCAACATGGTAAGACCACATATGAAAAACCCACAGCTAACATGATACTCAATGGTGAAAAACTGAGAGCTTTTGCCCTAAGATCAGGAACCAGACAAGGAAGTCCACTCTCACCACTTTTATTCAACATAGTACTGGAAGTCCTAGCCACAACAATCAGACAAGAAAAAGAAATAAAATGCGTACAAATTGATAAGGAAGAAGTAAAACTTTCACTATTTGCAGATATTATACTCTGCATAGAAAATCCTAAAGATTACCAAAAAATTAGTAGAACTGATAAATGCATTCAGTAAGGTCACAGGACACAAAATTGGTATACAGAGATCTGTTGCATTTTTATACACTAATAATGAAATAGCAGAAAGAGAAATTAAGAACATAATCCCCACTTATAATTGCACCAAAATAATAACATACGTAGGAATAAACCTAACTAAGGAGGTGAAAGACCTGTACTCTGAAAACTATAAAACACTGATGAAAGAAATTGAAGATGACACAACTGGGAAGTTATTCCATGCTCATGGATTGGAAGAACAAATATTGTTAAAGTGTCCATACTACCCAAAGCAATCTACAGACTTAATGAAACCCCTATCAAAACACCAACAGCATTTTTTTTCACAGAACTAGAACCAATACTCTTAAAATTTGTATGGAACCACAAAATACCCTGAATAGCAAAAGCAATCTTGAAAAAGAAGAATAAAACTGAAGGTATCACAATCCCAGATTTCAAGATACACTACCAAGCTGTAATATTCAAAAAGTACGGTGTTGGCACAAACATAGACAAATAGATCAATAGAACAGAATAGAGAGCCCAGGAATAAATCCATGATTATGTGGTCAATTAATCTTTTGACAAAGGAGGCAAGAATGGTGCTGGGTTGAAGATTATTTGACCATCGAGTTGAGGGTCCATATCTAGGCTCTTTGTTCTGTTCCATTGGTCTGTATGTCTGTTTTTGTGCCAGTATCATGCTGTCTTGGTGATCACTGCTTTGTATGGTGACTAACATAACATAATAAAATTAAATTAAATTAAAAAAAAAGAATGGTGCTGGGAAAACTAGACAGCTACATATAAAAGAATGAAACTGGACCACTTTCTTACACCATACACAAAAATAACCCAAAATGCATTAAGGACTTAAATGTGGGACTTGAAACTATAAAAATCCTAGAAAAGAGCAAAGGCCGTAATTTCTCGGACATTGGCCATAGCAACATTTTTTCTACATATGTCTCCTGAGGCAAGGGAAACAAATGCAAAAATAAACTATTAGGACTACATCAAAATAAAAAGCTTCTGCACAGCAAAGGAAACAATCAACAAAACTAAAAGACAACCTACAGAATGGGAGAAGATATTAGCAAATGACATATCTGAAAAAGGGTGAGTTTCCAAAATATATAAGGAACTTACAGAACTCAACACCCAAAAAACAGATATCCAATTAAAAATGGGCAAAGGATATGAACAGACATTTCTCCAAAGGAGACATACAGATGGCCAACAGACACATGAAAAGATGCTCAACATCACTCATCAGTCATCAGGGAAATGCAAATCAAAACTACAGCGAGATATTACCTCACACCTGTCAAATGGCTAAAATCAAAACCACAAGAAACAAGTGTTGGCAAGGATGTGGAGAAAGGGGAACCCTCTTACACTGTTGGTGGGAATGCAAACTGGTGCAGGCACTCTGGAAAACAGTATGGAGGTTCCTCAAAAAGTTAAAAATAGAACTGCCCTATGACCCAGCAATTGCACTACTAGGTATTTACTCAAAGGATACAAAAATACAGATTTGAAGGGACACATGCACTGTTTATAGCAGCATTATCAACAGTAGCCAAATTATGGAAAGAGCCCAAATGTCTATTGACTGATGAATGGATAAAGCAGACGTGGTATACATATAATATTACTCAACATCAGAAAGAATGAAACCTTGCCATTTGCAATGACGTGAATGGAACTAGAGAGTATTATGCTAAGCGAAATAAGTCAGTCAGAGAAAGACAAATACCCTATGATTTCACTCATATGTGGAACTTAAGAAACAAAACAGATGATCATATGGGAAGGAAAAAAAAAGAGAGAGGGAAGCAAATCATAAGAGACTCTTAATGATAGAGAACAAACTGAGGGTTGATGGAGGGAGGTGGGTGGGGGATGGGCTCAATGGGTGATGGGTATTAAGGGAGCCACTTGTGATGAGTATTGGGTGTTATATGAAAGTGATGAATCACTAAATTCTATACCTGAAACCAATTTTACCATATATATTAACTAACTAGAATTTTAAAAATTGAAAAGGAAAAAAGAGAAAAAATAATAATATACTAATACTAAGTAAAAAGTAAGAAGTCAGAACTTCTGCTAAAATCCATCTATCAATGATATCAAAGATAACAAACAGTCCTTTTCTGAATACAGTTTCAAAGCAGCTACACTCCATTGCTCTTTTAGTAAAGAATAATTATCCAATTAGAGTTGGATACAGAAGTTGGTTCCTGGAAACTATTCACATTAACATCAAAGAGAACCCATGACTTGCTAAAAAATGTCTGGCAAGTCAAAACATTTCAACTCTTCCCAACTCCTCCCCCACCCATGTATATTCAGGTATAGAATTTGGGAAATATAAACCAAAGAACATTAATGAAAAACCAAAAATCATCCAGAATCCTCCACCCAAACATAATGACTACTTAATATTTGGTATATTTCCTTCTAGTTTTTATAATTGTAAAAATTAGGATCACTCTCTTTATTCAGCTTTGTATCTTCATGTTTTGCACTTAATATTAAAAACACTTTTCCATGTTGCTAAATAGTTTTCAAAAACATGACTTCTAATGATTGTGTAGTATGATACACCATACTCATTATAACCATTCCCCCACTGTCAAAATTTGCAATATAATAAGTAATGCTGTGATAAATATCTAAATCAATTTTTTAAAAAAAGGAAAACAGAACTACCCTACAATCCTGTAATTGTTCTACTGGAAATTTACCCAATGAATACAAAAACACTAATTTGAAAGGATATATGCACCCTTACGTTTATAGCAGCATTATCTACAATAGCCAAATTATGGAATCAGCCCAAGTGTCCACTGGTAGATGAATGGATAAAGAAGATGGGGTATATATATATAATGAAATATTACTCAGCCATAAAAAAGAATGAAATCTTACCATTTGCAACAACACGGATGGAGCTAGAAAATACAATGCTAAGCGAAATAAGTCAGTCAGAGAAAGATAAATACCATACCGCTTCACTCATATGTAGAACTTAAGAAACAAAACAAATGAACAAATTAACCAAGGGACAAAAAAAGAGAAGGAGAGAGAGAGACAAACCAAGAAACAGACTCAGCTATTGAGAATAAACTAAAGGCTACCAGAGGGGAGGCTGGCCATCTATATGTCTTCTTTGGAAAAATGTCTATTCCTGTCTTCTGCCCATTTTGTAACTGGATTATTTGTGTTTTGGGGTGTTGAGTTCTGTAAGTTCTTTATATATTTTGGATACTAAGCCTTTATCAGATATGTTATTTGCAAATACCTTCTCCCATTCTGTAGGTTGCCTTTTAGTTTTGTTGATTGTTCCCTTCACTGTGCAGAAGCTTTTTACTTTGATGAAGCCCCAATAGTTTATTTTTACATTTGTTTCCCTTGCCTCAGGAGACATCTAGTAAGAAGCTGCTACGGCTGATGTCAAAGAGATTACTGCCTGTGTTCTCTTCAAGGATTTTAATGGTTTCCTGTCTCATATTTAGGTCTTTAATCCATTTTGAATTTATTTTGTGTATGGTGTAAGAAAGTGGTCCAGTTTTATTCTTTTGCATGTTTCTGTCCAGTTTTCCCAACACCATTTGTTGAAGAAACTGTCTTTTTTCCATTTGATATTTTTTTCTTCTTTGTCGAAGATTAATAGACCATATAATTGTGTGTTCATTTCTGGGTTCTCTATTCTGTTCCTTAGATCTATGTGTCTATTTTTTGTGCCAGTACCATACTGTCTTGTTCACTACAGCTTTATAATATAACTTGAAGTCCGGAATTGTGATGCCTCCAGCTTTGCTTTTCTTTTTCAAGATTGCTTTGGCTATTTGGGGTCTTTTGTGGTTCCATAGGTAAAGGGGTTTAAGAGTACACATCATGATGAGCACTACATTATACACCTGAAACTTATATAACACTGTATGTCAAGTGTACTAGAATTAAAATAAAAAAATAGCAAAGCATTGATATTTAAATAGGGAAGCATCATTTTCTGAAAAATTCTGTTGGATTATAATCAATGTATCCATGGATTCTTGGTAAGTAAGACATTGTCATAAGACCTGTCAGTGGCTTTCCAGATGGAATTAATTATCATCATCATAAGAGGAAATTGAGAGAAAGGGGTCCCACCTGTCGCTGATCCCCCAGTTGGTGGGGAGCAATCAGAAATTCCTCAGTCTGTGAGCTTACAAAGTCTGTATCTTGGCAGGATGCTAAGGTGGTTCCCAAGGCTTTCCAAAGGAATTTCTAGAAAATAAAAGATAAGCAACAGCATGTTAAATGTTGGAAAGAAAAACTCCAATGAAAAGTGGAAAGCATTAGAACAGTCATCCACAGGAAGGAAATTTGGGTGATTTAATGACTACTTACTAAACATGTACTTCAAGTATTATCTCTTCCTGAAAGTGTTTTCTCCCCCTGCCTACACTCCCCCAGGCTCTGTCCTTACCTGTGCTCTTTTGTATTCCTCTATGCCTTGTGCTACGCCATTATAATAACTTTTACTTCATAGTAACGTTCAATTTTCTTGTTTGTCTTTGTGCTCAGAATTTCAGTTCTCCGTTAACAGAGGGTCTTACTGATTACTTTCAGTGTACAGTTCCTGGTAGCTAATAAATGCTCAATAAATGCTTTTAGAATGCACATGTCAATGAAAATAAGGTTATTCGAAGATGATGTCATCAGATAGTTTCAATCTCTGAAGTATATTAACTTATTTTATAGTTTAGGAGATTTAACCTATAATAGTTTTGAGAATAATACTTTGTAAGTTCTATTATTATCTCTCTCTCAGGAGTAGAGTGAGTTGTCCAGAAGTGCTACAGAATGGTGTCCAGGGTGAAGGAGAAAAGTCATACGGGAACTTTTACATACATGTTGTGTCTTTAGCAAGGGACTCTGAGTGAATTGGGGAGGAAAAACTCCCGATGAAAGAACACTGGCAAGAGAGTATGTGAGAGATCATTCTGTGGCTTCCACATCCCTTAGAGTTGGTGAGAATGTTGGATTCATTATGCTAGCCCTAACACGGATACTTCTGCAATGTCCAGATGGAGAAAAGGCAAGCAGGACAGACATGACTTCCTCTTCTCTTTCATTATGAGCTACAAGATTTAGAAGTTAAGGCTGAGGGAACAGGGTAGCCCAAGAGTGACTTCTGTTTGAACACCACAACACATGTCTGGATGTAAATATGTGTATGTATATGTGTGTATACACATACGTGTGTGTTACATATAGATAGATCTATATTCTTGTGGAGGTAAGATACAAGGAAAATATTCACAAGAGAAGATACTTGCCATATGGCTAGAAAAATGAGGTCATGAAGTCCTAATTTGTTTTCTAAGACAAATCATTTGTAGCTATGTAATATCAGATTGCCATCTCCTTATTTAAAATGTCCATCTTGTCACACACAGGAGAAAAAACTGGCCAGTTGCAGGTTTATTCCAAGGACTCTGTAGGGCTTGAAGGATTGTAGTGATTGAGTGATCATTATGGATCAGAAGGAATCTATGGCACAGGAGGAAAGGAAAAACTGGTAGCAACCGGGAGAGTTCAGTTAGTACACTCAGGAGAAATTGTACATATCAGGCCAGCTAGGGGTGAGTGGTGACACCTGAGGTGACAGAACAGGAGGAACAACTGACCGAGCAAGAATCTGATGAGGCAGCACCCATTGCACTCTTGGATTTCTGGGCAAAAAGCCCCCATGATAGTGTAACTATGATGAGAAAAACTGTGTACCACACAGGAGTAAATATGAATTAGGGCTAAAGCTGCTAGAGTCCACTTAACCCCACGTTGGAGGAGGGACAAGGGAGAGCCTGGAAGAGTCCTGTGTGGCAGAAAAAAACCCCAATGTTATGAAGGGGACTTTTGTGTAATGGGCTGGCCTCAGTGCCCCCAGTACTGTTGAGCTGTTGTCTCTCGGCTGATGTTGGTCAGATTCAGTGTCCTGTGCATTCCTCCTTTGAGAATTGGCAAGGCATGCTAGAAATCAGGAACCCCAAACTGGGAAAAAATGTGGCCAATTGCAAAAATAGCCAGAACCTTTCTATCTCACCTCCATCCATGCCTCCTTACTGTGAGAGTTTGCAGCCCCTTCTTTTACTACAGTCTATTTTGTCACTCCTCAAATCTGGGCTGGCCTGGTGACTTGCTTTGGCCCACAGAATGTGGCAGAAGTAATAGTGTGCCTCTGCTGAACCTAGACCTCAAGAGACCTTGTGTACTCCATTGCCACAACCATGAGAACAAGCCTGGGCTGCCCTGCTGGAGGAGGAGAGACCACAAGGAACAGAAACAAGTTGTCCTAGTTGAGATTATGGCAGACCAGCCAATCCCAAGTATATGCCAGTGGGACTAGTTGAGCTCAAATGATTGCCCAGCTGAGTTCAGCCCACAATGTCAACCTGGAAAATTGTAAATGAAGCAGAAAGCTATTATTTTAAGCCACTAGGGGTAGTTTGCTATGCAGCTAAAACTAATTGGCACACTCTTACTTTCCTGTTGTTAAGTATAATGGCTGAGAGCCATTTAAGCAGCTCATGGTTTGAGTTGCTCTGCCTGTCCATACCACCATTACCTTGGACTCATCTCGTGAATCTGGAAGTGTATTACATGAGATGCACAAGTCTAGTTTGTATATGTGAAGATGAGGCATTGCTCACCAAATCCTCTTGATGAGCATGTCTGCAGGATTGATAGACCAATTTGGAGAACCAGTACTCTACCAAATTAGAGAATCAATCAGTGAGAGAAATTTTGAATATTGAATAGGAGAGTTGAAAGTTGATAAAAAATAATTTGTTGGGACAGACACTACTAGACTTGATGAGTTAGGAAATGTTTTTCCAGGAAAAAAATTAGAAATGTTGTAACCATAATGATAACCTTGATCTACTTTTTATTGAGCACAAGTCTTGGGCCAGGCACATACTTCACTAGGGACTTTATATACTTTATCTTGTTGAACCCTTATATCACTACAGTCCTCAGAGCTGGATGTAATTTCCATTTTAGGTGAATATACTGAGGCTTCAGAGAGGTTAAATAATTTTCCTACACTTACATATGTAGTACATAGCAGAAGCTGGATTCAAACCTCATTGAGAATGAATGGCTCCAACGCAGAGGGCTAGGTAGAAGCCATTTGGGGACAAAAGAAGGAGAAGAGTGGCTTTTGAGCATTCTTTTATCTCTAAGTTTTTGTTAAATTGCAGTAGATTGTTTCTTGTAGCCAGCCTCACAAAACTGGCCCAGTGGAAACCAAGATATTTAAATTTATGTCAAACCAGTGCTGTGACAGGGACTACTATTTGCCTTCACTATCTATTTTTCTTCCTTCTCTAAAACAGAACACTTGAATTTCAGCCGGGTACATGTCCATCTCAAAAGCACTAAAACTACTCAGTTTTCCTTGCAGACAGGTGCCGTCCTATGAGTAATTTTTGGTCAGATGAGAGGTGAAGAGGAGGTAGCATTTTCCTAGCAATTTCTCCTTCTTTTTGGTGGTAGTACAGACAAATTGGAACTTGAGCAGCTATTTTAGGTCATAAGGTAGGCTGTGAAGTCCCTTAGTTGAAAAACCAACCTTCTCAAGGGAGGTGTTGCTGTAACTGCCCATTTGATCCTTGAAATCTTGACTCAGTTGAATGGTCCAGGCTATGTCATTGATCTTCCATAGAGATTCTTTGAGCAACTGTTGCAGGAAGTGGAAGTTAGATATGAATACAACTGTTTAGTGTGCTTTCTTAGTACTTTTTTTGTTACCTTATTTTTTTTAGGTATAAATATATAATATATAATAAATGGAGTTATTTCCTTTCCCATTTAAAAAAAATGGTTATTTTGGAATCTTTCCTCTTATTTTATTAAAATTTATTTATTTATTTATTTTTAGTAATCTCTACACCCAATGTGGGGCTCGAACTCACAGCCCCAAGATCAAGAGTCACATTCTCCACCAACTGAGCTAGCCAGGCTCCCTTCTCTTTGTTTATTTTAATAGCCATATGCTGTTACGTTCTGAATTCCCATTAAGAACAAGTTACCCTGAAGGTGGAAGTAACTCCATGTAAGTGCCTTCCTTTTTCCTCTTAAATAAAAATTGCCCAAAGGCTTAACATAGAAACTAATCCGTTTTGAAACTTAAATTGAAGTTAACACTTTTCAAGTTTTAAACAGATTTGGAAATACTTCATTTGTCAATGTTAGTTTGTTTTATTACATACTAAAAGAAAAAGAAATGGACATTTTTTGAATAAAGAAATAAAATGTCTTGAAGAACCAATTAAATGTACAAGTACATTTTGCTAACTTCAACTGTAGTAGCTAAACATTCCTGGTTTCAACAACTGTTCTGAGCCAGGGCCTCAGTCAGCCATCTGAACCTATTTCCTTTGTCACTGAACAATACAAAAAAGGTGTTTTTGTTTTTTTGGAGGACGAAATCCACTGCAATTTCTAAAGTCAATTATTTCTCCTGCATTTTCCCTACTTTAAGCTTAGAAAAGGACGTTTAATGTCAAAGCCCATGAAGATTTCTGGGTATTCTCTTAGTAAGAACTCATTTGGTGAGTGGGCTCTTTGATGATTTTTTTTTTTTTTTTAAAGATTTTATTTATTTATTTGAGAGGGAGAGAATGAGAGACAGAGAGCACTAGAGGGAAGAGGGTCAGAGGGAGAAGCAGACTCCCTGCTGAGCAGGGAGCCCGATGTGGGACTCGATCCCAGGACTCCAGGATCATGACCTGAGCCGAAGGCAGTTGCTTAACCAACTGAGCCACCCAGGCGCCCTGAGTGGACTCTTTGAAGAGAAGAAGTTAAACAGCCTCGGAAGCCTGAGAGAAGGCAGCACATGCAAACAGTTTTGGGAGAAGGCTAAATGGAAGTATACTCAAGACTGGAAGAGGGAAAAGAACGTTCTCGAGGCTTCCCTCTGGAGAGAGAACCTTCCTTCATAGTAAGAACAGTTACTTTAAAATGGTAGCAGGGGAAAATAAGGTAGGAATTTTGAGGAAGAGAAGGGGGAAGATAAAAGCAGCATGAATACAGGAGAGGTGGGTGCTAGAATTAAAGACCAGGAAAGTACAGCAGTTGCTTTCAAATCTCATACTGGGTAAGAATCACTTGTGGGAGTCTTTCAAACGTGCCAGTTCTCAGGCAGAATCTCTTAGAGATTCTGACTCTGGAAGGGGCAGTACTGGAACATGTAGGTGATGTGGACAGGTCACTAAAACTTGACGTTTTAAAGAAGCCATAGTTAAATTCTATGTAAACGGCTTATGGACTGAGACGCTGCTAGGTTAAAAGCTCCCTTTGTATGGGCTCCTTGACCTGTAGGCTCCTGAAACAAAAATCCTCTCTGTAGAGCCAATGTCGGCTCCTACATGGCAATTGACCGTTTTGGGGATTTTGGACCTTTGCAACTGGTTGCAAACTGGTTGCAAAGGTCCAAAAAATTTATGGATGACTTTTTTCCCCCCCTGGAAAAAATGGTATAATGTGGCCCTTTGGTTTTTACAAATCAGGAAAAAATACAATGAGAAGCAGAAAGTTGAGGAAATAGAATTGTATTTAGAAGCACAGAAGTGGACATGATATCAATTTGTTTCTTTATTTAAATGGTAAAAGAATGCAATTACAAGGAGAGGAAAAAACTGGAAATTAGAGAAGATTTAAGAAAGACACAGAGAGACTGAGTGTTGCTGGAGTGGTGGGGGGTGGGAGGGATGGGGTGGCTGGGTGATAGACATTGGGTAGGGTATGTGCTATGGTGAGCGCTGTGAGTTGTGCAAGACTGTTGAATCACAGATCTGTACTTCTGAAACAAATAATGCAACATATGTTAAGAAAAAAAAAAAGAAGAAGATAGCAGGAGGGGAAGAATGAAGGGGGGTAAATCGGAGGGGGAGACGAACCATGAGAGACGATGGACTCTGAAAAACAAACTGAGGGTTCTAGAGGGGAGGAGTGTAGGGGGATGGGTTAGCCTGGTGATGGGTATTAAAGAGGGCACATTCTGCGTGAAGCACTGGGTGTTATGCACAAACAATGAATCATGGAACGCTACATCAAAAACTAATGATGTAATATATGGTGATTAACATAACAATAAAAAATTAAAAAAAGAAATACAGAGAAAAATATTAGTAAGTGAAATCTTCAATACTATCTCAAACTCTTAACCAAACTGAAAACTAAAGATTATTGTTCAAATTATGGTGATGCAGAAACTGTAATTCTTGAGCGATCACTTCTAACATTCTAGTCCATTTCCTAAGGAAAGGAAATGTTGTTTACTGCCCTTGGGAATCTGGATCTTTTTTGTTAAGATGGGTGACTCTAGCTGATTTTTATCACCCCATCATCAACAATTAGTCTAGAAGCTACCCTTACCTGAAGCAGCATGGTTTCCCATAGCACGATGCTAGCATTCTTTCCTAGAAATAGAATTTAAAAATAGAAAATAAAGTCAGGACCCTGTTTCTCCCTTGCCAGGTCCCCAGTGGATGCTGGAGCCCCACTTCAAGCTTTACAGAGGATGATGATTTCAGATGAAATTTACTATGTTGCCAACTTTAAGTGCTAGTCAGGCTGGCAAAAAGTCTTCAATCCGTGATACAAATCTAGGCTTTTTGCTAAAAATAGTAGTGACTTTTTAGAATAACACCAAAAGGGAGTTTCTCTAAATATAAGAAAAAGACCAGAGCAAAAGTAAAAGTTTCTGCTAAGAATATTACCCACCAGATCCTCCTGTAATACAAGTATGTGGTAGAGAATTAGAATATAAGGAATCAAGGAAAAAATATAGTTGTCTACTTTGCACATCAAGTTCATTGTTTTAATTGCCTCAAATGAGCCTCAGGCAGAAAAGTGGTGTCTCATTTTCTTTATGTTCTTGCCTCCTTGGATAAAGACCTGATTCTACTCCCTTGTACCTTCCAGAGGCTGCAGGAGCTCAGGAAAGCGTGTTTTCCACAGGTCTACCAATTTGGGGTGAATTATCTCAGGCAGTATCTTCAAAAGTCCTATTGCACCAGCCCCACATAATTTCCCTAAACTGGCAAGCATAGATATTACCTGAAAAATGGAAGATAAAAAGTTAATCAACTGCAGGGGTATTTAAAAGGCCCACCTGCCTTTTCCTTTTATCACTGTCCTGGATGCCCTTGATTCCTACATTAGATCATCTTTCAACCAATCATCAGTCTATTTCTTACTTATTTTAGTGCAAAGCTAATACTTAGACAATCCTCCCCAGTTTTCATCTGGGGATAAAGGGGAAAACATATATAGAAAGCATCAATCAAAAATAAATGGAAGGTACCAACACTTAGATACATTTATTAATTAAATAAGGCCATGTGGAAATGGTATCTGAGCAAATGATACATATGGGGGAGAAAAGGAAAGAAGGAAATCTAAATAATAGACGTGGAATTTATTTGAATGGTACTTGGGGATCAAATTCAGTTTATTCTTATTTTAAAATAATAAATTAAATTTAATGAGCATTTCAGAGCGAGAAGATAATCTTGCCAGTAATCTTAAGGAGTACCATTAGTGTAGCAGAACATTTATTATGCCATTTTAGTGTTTCTTTTGGTTTGGAGTTGCTGTGTAATTTTTATTGACATTTATTTAGAACTGAATGATCTACAGTGACCTAAATTTATCCCACATTAGTTATTCATAACTCACTCACCAGAAGTCTGGCCAATAGCTGTTGTGGCGAAGGAAGTTTCACTGGAAAGAGAAAGTGATTTTCATTATTGCTGTGGGGGCTAGAGAAATTCAGATTGGGGTTGGGTATGTAATCAAAGCACTGTAGCCTTTCTGGAAATGAGCCTCATAAGAGAAGTGTTTTGCTTTGTTTTTGAATGCACACACCAGCTCCGGTAGAGATGACAAGTGCTGTTGACTCCTTGGCATCATTCTTCTTCTTCTCCTCTGCCATAATCAAACTTCTGATGATATTAAACAGGTAATCCAGAGTTCCTGTATATTCTGCAGGAACTACAAAAGTCAGGATTCTTGGCCATAGCACCTGGGGAAAACAAAGCAAGATGCAAGGATTTTGGATTCATCCATTTCTCCTTGGTTCTCACTGTGTGTTTCCCTCTGATTTAGAGCATGTTCTCTCACCTGTTATTTTTTTGCTCTTCAGGCCAAATAAAAATGAAACCATGAAATAAAATCTCTGCACTACACATTCATTTTCAGGTGCTAGTTGTAGTGTTACTCAGTGTGTCTGCATGGGTTTGCTGCGGGAATTTGGCGCAGGACAATTCTTCCCTGTGAAGAAGTGTTCTAGGCAGTGCAGGAGGTCTAGCATCCCTGGGCTCCACTCACTAAGCGGTACCAAGCCCTTTGTCAGTGTGACAACCCAAAGTAAGTCATATATGTCCCCAAACCCCAAGACTGGAGAGAGAATGATTGGGAATGGATAGTGAATGGGCTGCTCCAGGTGCTGACCTTCCTGCTCTGGAGTTCTGGCATACTTGGTTTCTTTAGTCAGTCTGTTTCATATTCTCTGGAAAACTCCCTTGTCCTAATGGAAACCTAGGTGTCAACATGGACCCTGCCCTTTGTCTTGCCATCCAGATTTAATCACCAAGCCCGGTCCTTTTTTTCATTATAAGGTCTTCCATGCCCATCCATATTTCCTTCCTACTCTCATGACCCTGCTCCAGTTCCTGTGAGTTACATCTGATCTCATGCTCACTCTCTTTGCTCTTAGTCTACCCCTACATAAATCCACTGATCTCTTACAGTTATTGTTTTAAATATTTAGCACTTGCTTAGCATTTTGAATGGCTCATCAATCACAAGGTAGGAATTTGGCATTTCAGGCCCATTGGAGTCTGGCCCTAGACTTCATCATTTATTTTTACATTGAAATGTTCCAACTTTAGGATGTATCAGAAATATTGGGATTTGTTTGCATACAGATTCATGGACCCTATGCCCCAAATGCTGATTCAGTAGATGTGGGATGTGGCCTGGAGATCTGTGTTTTAAATAAATATCTTAGAGAATCCAAGGACTACACCTTAAAATGCGATTCTAGATGAAGCCTCTGATCCACTTAAATTGGTCTGTTGATTGTCTCTTGTCTGTGCCATGCATTTCTAGCCAGTTAATCCTTTCACAGGTTATTTTGCTTAAGGAAAATACAGATTCCAAGGCTCCTCCCATCAAGGTACAGATTATTTTTAAGCCTCAGGTGTAGCCTGAGAATGTGTGCTTTCAACACCTTTCTAGATGAATGAGGAAAGTTTAGCATTCACTGAATTAGAATCACCACTCACCACTTAATGTATGTCTAGGTATGCTAAGGGAAGAAGAGACATTTTTGAGGAACTACTCTGTGCTGGGCACTGAGCATTGCAATGTACTTCCTCTAATCAGAGCATCAAAACGCTGATGATGACACATGAAGGACAAATTCATGTCTTTACTCCTAAATGGACAGAGCTTTAGAGGGATGATCAAAGTAACTGTCAGTGGTGATAAAAGACCCCTTACCTGGGGCATTCCAATGACCAGTGGGTCTAGGGTTTTTAAGACCTCGAGGCTTATTTCCCGGACAGATTTCTCTCCCCTTTCAATCTCATGGGAGTTAGGTTTCATTGGTTTTTCCTTCAAGAAAGATGAAACAGGTGACCTGTTAATAATCCTTCCTGTTGGTCCCCGCTGACCTTACTTGGATGTGTTCTCACACTCTGGGGTGCAGGATGCAGTCACTCAACTTAAGGGGCTCATGGAACCCAGCAATTTTGGTCTCCAGTACTTAAGTTCTGTTTTAATGTGCTCCTTGGAGGAATTGGTTAGGAAAAACACTGCTGGATAAAGCAGAAAAGCCAAAATTGTGAAGGTTCTTGAACTATAGATATTCTCTCTCTCCCTCAGGCCTTTGCTAATGTCTCAGGGGCAAGATTTTCAAAAACACTGCCTCTTAGCGGAGGGGACTGTAATTTCAGCTGTCATGGACTTGCTAAGATCCAGATCTTACACACATACTTTTTAGGAAGTTAACCCCATTTGGCAAATATGGATGTCTTTTGTTTCCTCTGAAGTAATCCACTTTCTCCAACCCTGTCTCAAGCTTTTGAGGACAGGTTGCCTCCTCAGGGAAAACCATGATTTCACCTACCTTGAATTTATCATAAGTTGTAAGTGATACCCGTGAAAGAGAACTGAGAACGCTAGAGGCTGAAAAATTTATCAATAAAAGTGATAAGACTGAAATATAACTTCTAAATCAGTCATTGAATTGAGCCCTAGTTGAGTTAACTGCCCTTGTTACAGTGTAGCTTTCAAAACTGCACACTCTTCATACCAGGTTCTTGTTGGACATGGCAAACTGGGAGAAGATATAATCGATCAGTGGCCATCCATCCCGGGCTTCAATGAAGCATTTCTCACACATGGTTTGAATGAGGAGGAGAGTGGATTTCCTCACCTAGAATCAGAAAAATGCATTTGCAGCATTTTACTACGTTGGGCAGAACATTAATTTAGCTTCTCGTACTCTTTAACCTTCATGGATCGTTTAGTGGGAACCTTTCCAAAAAGGAGTATCAGTTGAATGATGTGACTATAAATAGATGGAGCAGGAAGCCAGCTATAGCTTATGATTTAAGGGTTACAGGAAAGGCTCTCCTTAACCAAAATCTTTCTCCTTTGCTCCCAAGACATACCCTCTATTACCATAGATTATGAAATGTTGGTATTGTGGGCTAAAACACCACCTTGCTTTTAAAATCTGCAATGAAAGATAGCACGATGAACTACAGATCTACAATCCTTTATTTACAATTTCAAAACCCAAAAAACTCCGGGAACTGGAATTTTGTTTCTTGAGTTTGGCGCTAACTCATTTGGTGGAGCAAAACCCAACTCAACTGTTTTAAAACTGTTTGTAGTCTTTACTTATTCTATATAGTGTGGATCTGCATATATTTTCTTTCAGAGGTATTAATGAGTTTGATTGTGGCTACTGTCACAGTAATGTTTTTCTAAAATCAGGAAGGTTGGGGCACCTGGGTGGCTCAGTCGTTAAGTGTCTGCCTTCGGCTCAGGTCATGATCCCGGGGTCCTGGGATCAAGCCCCACATCAGGCTCCCTGCTCCGCGGAAAGCCGCTTCTCCCTCTCCCACTCCCCCTGCTTGTGTTCCCTCTCTAGCTATGTCTCTCTCTGTCAAATAAATAAATAAAATCTAAAAAAATAAAATAAAATCAGGAAGGTTGTGAATTCTGAAATATATCTGGCCCCAGGGATTAGAACAAGGGATTATGAACCTGTATTATAATTTTTAAATAATTATGTTTGCTTATTGAATTGCTTCCCTGGAGGATAGAAAGCTCAGATCTAATTCTTTACTGAGTGGGTCTTTTAATGGAGAGTTGGGAAAAAAGAGTAATTTTGAATAGGGAGGCAGGGCCACAAGGTAGCGATTAGCAATTAGCATAAAGGCACCTGTAGTCTACCAAAATGAGGGGGAGAAAAAGTTATAAATTCTCTATTTTTGCCTGGGGAGCTGGACTTCCTTAAAGTTTCTGTCCTCTTTTATTCTACCCTAAACTCTTTTAGTCATATTTTGATTGGCTTCGCCACTTACTGGGCGGAGTTTTTTTTTTTTCCATTAAAATTGTTTGTTCCATTTCTTATTTATTATAGCTTTTAAAAATTTTTTTATTATGTTATGTTAGTCACCATATATTACATCATTAGTTCTTTTTTACAGATGTTCTTATTTTTTATTTTGTTATGTTAATCACCATACATTACATCATTAGTTCTTGATGTAGTGTTCCATGATTCATTGTTTGCGTATAACACCCGGTGCTCCATTCAGTACGTGCCCTTCTTAATACCCATCACCAGGCTAACCCATCCCCCCACCCCCTCCCCTCTAGAACCCTCAGTTTGTTTTTCAGAGTCCATAGTCTCTCATGGTTCGTCTCCCCCTCCGATTTCCCCCACTTCATTCTTCCCCTCCTGCTATCTTCTTCTTCTTCTTTTTTTTTTCACATATAATGTATTATTTGCTTCAGAGGTACAGATCTGTGATTCAACAGTCTTGCACACTTCACAGCACTCACATCATTGTTTTTTAACTTTTTAAAATTTATGTTTTATTTATTTATTTTTGTTTCAATTTTTAATTTAAATTCTAGTTAGCTAACATATAATGTAATATTAGTTTCAGGAGTAGAATTTAGTGATTCATCACTTACATATAATGCCCAGTGCTCATCACAAGTTCCCTCCTTAATGCCCATCACCCATTTAACCCATCCCCCATCCACCTCCCCTCCAGCAACCCTTCGTTTGTTCCTATCATTAAGAGTCTGTTTTATGGTTTGCCTCTCTTTTTTCCTTTCCCCTGTGTTCACCAGTTTTGTTTCTCAAATTCCACATATGAGTGAAATCATATGGTATTTGTCTTTCTCTGATTGATTTATTCCACTTAGCATAATTATTGTCATTTATTGTATAACTTTTGTTATAGTCACTGCAGATGAAAGTCTCTTAGGGGAATTTTCTTCTTTTCATTGGTTTTTGTATAGGGCTTTGATCCAAAGAAAATATGGTTTTAATAAAAAAAATAATAATTTCTATTTTTTATTTGTTCCAGTACAAGTTATATATCTTATCTAATATGGAATACTTTAATCAAATAATCAGGAAATATTGTGCAATCTACTGTGTGCAAAACTTGCTCTAGATCTTCCTTAGCTGGAAAATAAGATATCTAAGCTAAAAAAACACAACAACAAACAGACTTAGGGGTTATTATTTTTTGGAGGAAGATACATTATTTTTATAATTAAGAATTTTAAAACCATTTGAAGAGCATAGCACTGTGATGCTCTGGGCAAAAATCTTTTTTTTCCTACTGAGAAGCCCTTGAACTGAATGTACTTTAGAACTTTACCTTGATATAGTTTATTTTTGGGGAAAGATGGAATTGTATTAAAATTCGAATTTATCGCTGAGCTCTTTATAAAGCAATCTTAAAGTAGATTCTTAAAGAATCAAAGCCATTTAATTAATTCCTAAAACTACCATCAACAAAATTAAAGTCCCCATTATTTCTCTTACTTTTATATTGAAGTCACCCATGACGACTTTGACTGTTCTTTCAATTGAAGTGATGTGATCTCGCAACTTGGGCTCTGAAAGATAGGGAGAGAAATGAAGAGATCAGATTCAGTAGGAGTATAGTCTGTTCTAGGATTGATGAAAACCCATTAGAGTTTATGGTACATAATTTCAAAGTCTTTTGTCCATAACATTTCATGCTATTCAATTTCCTCTTATCTTCTCCATTTTTAAAAAGATTTTATTTATTTATTTGAGAGTGAGAGAGTGAATGAGAGAGAGAAAGCACGAGCGGCGGGGTCGGGGGGGGGGGGATGCAGAGGGAGAGGGAGAAGCAGACTCTCCGCTGAGCAGGGAGCCCAACACGGGCTTCATCCCAGAACCCTGGGATCGTGACCTGAGCCTACGGCAGACCCTTAACCCACTGAGCCACTTAGGCACCCCTCTTCTTTTTCAGTTTATGAAAGATGTTTATTGCTCTCTTTGCTCCATATTATATTTGATTTCATCTTGTTTAAAATGTTAGGTTCCAAAGTGGACTCAACGCATCATGCCCAATGGATTAGCTTTAAATTCTGTGAGACTACTTCATATTTCTTGTCTGCTGATTCTTCATTAAATCTCAGGGCTAACTGAATTTTTTGAAATATTATAATATAGGATAAAAATGAGTTCTCATTTTTTATTGAATCCAAGATATCATCAATTTTATGAGATAACAGTATTTTATATTTTATCAAAAAAACCTTATAGTGGCTGATTATAATTAAAGATGCTATCAGTTATGAGATAAATTCCAATAACATGAAAATATGTGCTTCTTGGAATTAATGAAGTATGATATTCCATTAAATTCTGCTCTTTTCTAAATGTACTAATCTCTAGAATATTGTGCATTCCTCCCACCTACCCCCTATTTATTGGGCTACTTAGCCAGCTTACTAGATCTTCTAAATTCTAAATTTGATTTTCAAATATTCTACTTCTTCTCAACTACGTATATCCATAAGTATCATGAAAGAAGAGAGGTAACTGAAAATGCCATTTAAAAGTATTAGATTATAGGGGCACCTGGGTGCTCAGTCAGTTAAGCAGCTGCCTTCAGCTCAGGTCATGATCTCAGAGTCCTGGGATCGAGTTCTGCATTGGGATCCCTGCT
Organism: Zalophus californianus; assembly: GCF_009762305.2. Lineage (NCBI taxonomy): Eukaryota > Metazoa > Chordata > Mammalia > Carnivora > Otariidae > Zalophus > Zalophus californianus. The sequence continues at coordinate 121,865,330 of NC_045599.1, read as the reverse complement.
CAGTGGGGAGTCTGCTTCTCCCTCTCCCTCTACCCCTCCCGCCTGCTCATGCTTTCGCACCTTCTCTTTCTCTCTCTCTCTCTCAAATAAATAAATAAAATCTTTTAAAAAGTAGTAGATTGTAGATGACCAAGAAGACAGAGCTTTACTTGAATATGATCTTCTATAAACACCCCAAAGACATAGAATAAAGTTAGAGAATGCACAGGCTTCAGTTTGCTTCTTGGCACAAAATAAACCATTTTGGCTTCATTCCTTTGCTTACCCTCAGCATTGATAGCTGATCTTAACAAAGTCAAGATTCCCATTCGAGTAGTTTCATTATTACTTCTCATTTGTTCATCAAAAAATTCCATCAGGTCTGCAGGGTTGGAATGGGCTGCAGGTTTAAGACATACTGGAGTCATAAGAACTCATTTTCACCTTAGGTAAAATACTTGTAAATGGAAAAAGCAGAATTTCATGAAGATTATCAAAGTCACTCTTTGGTTGGTAACTAGATTTTATTACATCGATGCATCTTTAGTATCATGGAATTAAGCAGTTTGGTCACTAAGAGAGATTTATATAACACATTTGTTCATACCTGTGAATATGATTTTATTTAGAAATTAGTTTTTTTTTACAGATGGAATCGATTTAAGATAACGTTATTAGGGTGGGCCCTAATTCAGTATGAGATGAGAAAAGGAGAGGAGATAAGGGGAGAACGCCTCGTGAACATGGAGGCAGAGATTGGAATGATGCTTCACCAGCTGTGGAGCTAGAGAGCTACAAGAGTAAGTCAGGAAGCAGGGAAGAAAGAGAAAAGGTCTGATTGGAGTAAAGCGGTTTGGGTTTGAAATTATTAGAGATAGAATGAAGTAGTTAATTAGATTGAGCATAGAACAGAGGAAAGAATAGAAACAAAGGGACCAGTTAGTGGAGAACTAGAACATAATAGAAAGGTAACGCAGTGAAGTAGTAGAAATGACATATTTGGGAGAGGGTGGAGGTGGAGGTATGGGAGGTATGGGATTGCTCTTGTCCTTACTTTTCAGGGTCTATGTTGGAACATAATTTGTATACTGACTCTGAGAACTTGGTGTCTCCTCTATGACCTGCACCAGGTATTCTAACCAGACAAAGGGTGGGACTGTGATGTGAGAGCAGGAAGGAAGGGGAAACAGTGAAGGAGAGAGAGAGAGAAAAGGAATAGACATTAAAAAATGACCAGGGCGAAAAAAGCATGACTTTGGGTTTGACACAGTCTCAAATAATCTCAAATACCAAGAGAAAAAGCATCCCCTATCCCTAGGGTTACCAACTCACCTTGGTTTGCCTAGAAATAAATCCATCCATATGTGGCCAATTAATTTTTGACAAAGGAGCCAAAAATATATAATAAGGAAAGGATAGTCTCTTCAATAAATGGTGTTGGGAAAATGGACAGCCACATGCAAAAGAATGAAACTAGATCCCTACTTTATACCATATACAAAAATCAAATCAAAATAAAGACGTGAATGTAAGACCTGAAACCATGAAACTCCTGGAAGAAAACATAGGTGGTGAGCTCCTTGACATTGGTCTTGGCAATGATTTTTTGGATTTGACAACAAAAGCAGAAGCAACAAAGGCAAAAATAAATAAGTGGTACTATATCAAACCAAAAATCTTCTGCTCAGCAGAAAAAAACCCCACAAAAACCATTAACAAAATGAAAAAGCAACAGATGGGATGGGAAAAATATTTGTCAACCATATATCTGATAAGGGGGTTAACTCCCAAAATATGTCAGAAATTTTCTGGTTTTAGAACTGAAAGTTCTACCCTTGGAAGTCCATTAGTTCCAGGCAAACCAGGATGATTGGTTGCCCTACCTGTTGCGCTTCTCTTGGGAATGGGAGGACAGGGAGAGGCACAGGATACCATGAATTGAAGGTATAGTGTGTGTGTGTGTGTGTGTGTGTGTGTGTGTGTGTGTGTGTGTGTGTGTAATAACTAATATGACAGTTTGCACACCCTTCATCACGGGTGTCATCATTACTGGGAGACATTTTTATTAAAAACCCTCTGGACGCTGGATCCTACCTAGAATGAGGAAACAGCTTGAAGCTTCAATTTCATTTTCCTTCACTGGAGGCTCTGGAACTCTGCACACCTGAATGAGCAAGAAGAATCAGGTGGGAGATGTTAAAAACAAAACCGGTGGAAATGAAACAATCAGATCTGACAGCAGGGTTTTCTTACCTGGTGGAGTAAATTGATAAAGATGGTTTTTCTCAAGCCCTTTGGAAGGGCAGTGTCATAAAGGACCACCGCGGTCAGTATTTGTTTTAGACTCTAGAATGGAAGTTCTCAAAGGTTAGTTGGAGGCTGCCCGTGAAGCAGCAGCACAGGATGTGGAAGACAAATAATTATGCTTTTTGTGAGGAGAACAAACCCATAACCTTCCTGCGGTTACCAGTTTTCTTTAGTGATTCTGGGCCCCCCTGCCTTAGTCAGTGCCTCAGTAGCTTGAAAAGAAAATTCTTAACCCCTTTTTTGGAATTCCATCCCCCAGCTATGCCAACCTCTTCTCTACCTCATGTTTCTCAAAAAGTATTTAAGTTTAGCTGCCCAAACCAGTATCTCAGTTCTTTGGGACCTCTGGAGCCTTACTGTCTTCCAGGATGGTTACAGACAGACTCTCTGAATCGGTTCCTTGAGGGTGTGGCTCTTACCTGAGTGATGTGAAAATCAATCTCTTTGTCTTTATACTGGTTCAGGAGCCAGGGTACCTGGTCCAGGGCATAGTCACAGAGGTCTTCCCGATGGAGCAGCAGGCTCACTGTGGGGCCGTGTGCCTTAACGATGGCCAAAGTCTGCAGAGACCGCCAACAAACACCACTTCTAATACTTCACTGTGCTTTTTGTACAGTTCTCAGAATACCTGGAGCTTTAAACACCCCCAAACAACTTTCCTCACTGCCTCCAACCAAGAGAGAATTCTTTAAGAAATGTTTAGGTTAAGATCACTGCATGAGGCAGTTCCGTTTGTATTTTCAGCTCTATCTACATCTATATCTATATGATACTCATTTCAGTATTTGCCCCTCTTCCCATTTCTTAAGCCTTTCTCTACTAGTCCCTTTCTTTCAATATACTAATAAATTGAAAATTTCCCTCATATTAAAAAAAAATCTTCGATTCTATATCACTTTGACCCCAATTCTGTTTCTTTCCTTTCTTCAAAAAAAGTAAGTGGTGAATCACTAAATTCTCTTCATGAAACCAATATTACACTATATGTTAACTCATTAGAATTTAAATAAAAACTTGAAATAAACAAAAAGCAAAGCTTTCTGAAAGAGAGGTCTACATTTGCTATCTCCACTTCCCACCTCTCATTTACTCTTCAATCCACTCTGGTTTCTGTTGACATAAAAAATGAATAAGTATAAAATATAAATGTAAATAGGTTGATTGTAAAAATTTAGAAATCACAAAAGCTATGAAGAAGAAAACACAGTATTTGCATTGCTGACAGTATCCATAGATAATCACAGTTTGGTGTATTTTAATATTTTTTTTATTTATTTGACTTATTCTTTCCCATATTTCCTCTATATGTTTTAATTTTTAAAAAACCTAATGCCATTCTTTGATATATAGTTCTACATTCAGCTTTTTCTACCTAATATGATGGGATGAATTTTTTTTTCCTGTCGGCTTAGTTTTGTTGTCTAGCAAACCATCTCAAAACTTAGTGGCTCAGAATAACAACCATTTATTTCACTCAACTGTGTGTCAGCTGGATGATTCTTCTAAGCAATTGGACATTTCCAAGCAATGGACGCCTTTCAAGATTATTTTCGGTTGAGCACTGTAACAATAGACTCCATAGATCTCCACTTCTTGAAAATTATTCTTTTCTTAGTTTCTAAGATCTCATTCTCCCTGCTTAGAACCCTTCCAAGGTTTCTTATTTCCTATTTAAAAAAATGTCCAAACTCCCGTGTAGCATTCAAGGCTCTTCATTTGGCCAAGACCAAAACCTCTTCTGGTTTTATTTGTTTCTGCTTCTTTCTATCTCCTTTCTCTTCTCTTCCTTTTCTCCCACCGGACTCACTCAAGTGTGCATGTTATCTTGTCTCCAGCCTCTGCTTCAGCAGCTTTTATTGCCTCTTTAGGGAATGCCTCTTGCTTGGGTGAATGTCTTTATAAGGCTGCAAGATCAGTTTCAATGTCACAGCCTTTGCATTACTCACCACAGGAGTTAAGTGCTTCTCTCTTTCTGTTCCCTCATTACTGTGTGCACCTTCTTGTCACTTGTCTACTGTGTGCACCTTCTTGTCACTTGTCTAACTCTTTCTGTGGGAAGCTAAGAAAGTACTTGTATTGAATTGTGTTTTTCAGGTGCTTTGAAGAAAAGACTTCTACAGGATATTTTAAAAGTTCCCTGTTTGCTAACGATTTAACTACCCCAGCATGTTAAAAAAAATAAATGCTTTGGTAGCTTAAAGCATAGGAAAGAAACTGAACTAGAGAGGGCTAAGAGTTACATCTTTTATAATATAGGAATAAAAGACCTAAGTAGGATGTAATTTAGCCCCCATTTAAATATTATACCGATTAAGCAAGATAGACATGGGATTCCATGTGCACACACTTTGTAATCTCTTCTGCACAAGGCATTATGATCTTTTGAAGCAGCCATGCACATCCTTTAGATGTTATTTTATTTCACTGTCATCTTCATAAACATGGGAAACTTTTGTGGGCTGTTGTTTTTTCTAATCAGTGACTCAGCCCAAATATGGGTTATAAGACATGAAATAACACATTTCTATATATTTTACTCATCTTCAGTTAGTTATTGTTCTTTCCACACACTGGAATGTCAGTTCCATGAGAGTGGGGATTTTGGTCTGTTCAATCCCTGCTGTCTCCCCAGCATGGGGAACAGTGTCTGGCATGTCATGGGGATTCAATAAATATTAGTTTAAGAATGAATAAATAGTGATTTGAAACAGCAAAAACAAAAGCATTGATAAACCTGATAAAACACAACTTATAGCATTCCAAAACAACTGAGATTAATGATTATATCAGAGAGTGGAGGAAGTTCAAGCAGCATGGAAGGAGAGCTAGCTTGGGCATGCTGAGGCCCCCACTCACTTGCATGGGTGAGGTAATGGGGGCCCACTTCTCCATTATATACCGGAACAGCATGAAGATCTTGTCAGATAGTCGGTTGGCATCCAATCTTGGATAGGGGAAGTCTCTCCAGTGGTTGACATACTTGTAAATGGCCTTGCTGAATTTCTCAAGGGCTGCATTTTAAAAACAACCACAGACTGAGAAAAGTATTAAGATGGGAGGGACCATAAAATAATTTGAGACGAGTGTACTGATGATTAGCAAATGTGTGATAGTTTCTATAAAATGTTATGACTGTCCCAAATAAACATATAAAAAGTATTCAGTCACGTTAGTGAAATGTAAGTTAAAACCATAATGAGAATACAACAGACCGTCTAACCATAATGAGAATACAACAGACCGTCTAGAACTGCTAAAATTTCAGACAATGTCAAACTTTGGTAAGATTAAGGTGCAGCTGGTGTTTTCATGTACTGCTGGGGGGAGCATGAATTGATATAAACACTTTAGAAAACTGATACTATTTACCAAAGTTGAATATGTGTTCTCTATGACCCAGAAATTCCACTCCTAAGTATGCGGTCGTTAGATACACAAATAGATAGGCACTAAAAAACTTGCACAAGAATGTTCATATTCACTTTCTTTTTGGGTCATAGCCTTAAACAGAAAACAGAAAATGTCTGTCAGCAGGTACAATGGACGAATTGTAGTATAGACATGTAATAGGATACAGAAGTGAACATGGACTGAGCTTCACACAACATGTATGAATCTCACAAATAGGTGAAACTAATCTATGGTGTTGGGAGTCAGGCTTGTAGTTATCCTTGGAAAGGATGGAGATGATGATGATTGGCCGGAAAGCTGAGGTGGGATTCTGGGGTATTAGTAATGTCCCATTTCTTGACCTGGGTGGTGGTCAAATGAGTAAGTTCATTTTGTGACAACTCATCAACCTGCACACTTCTGATTTGTATGTTTTTCCATGGGTCTGTTTCAGTTCAATAAAATAAAAAAATCTTGGGCCTGCAAAAATATCATTTGGACCATGAACCCATATATATTTGCATCAAATGCATTAAATAATATAATTTGTTCCTTCGGCCCTCATGTTTCACTAGATGATGAAGAAAATTCATTGTTTACTCTTCAATGATATTTCACATGCAAAGAATACTCTGGAAAGATCCCGAGTATCTTAGTGCTGGCCATGTATTGACTCATTCACATTCCCTTTAGACTGATAATCTCCTGCTATACTTTGTCATAATCGTGTGTGTGTGTGTGTGTGTGTGTGTGTGTGTGTGTGTGTGTGTGTTTGTCTTGCACTGGCCAAAAGCAACATGAGGGAAAGGATGTCTTATCTATTGATGATATCAGAAGCAATGAGCACAATGTCTGCTTATTGGCTGATTGATTGAATGAATAACTAGATGGACGGATGGATGACTATGTAATTTTATACTCTTCTTTCGCGGCAGTCAGGCAAAAGTTGCTTTAGGACCAAAGGGCACTAGATAACTTTATAACACAAAGACAGAGAATCCCTTATTCAATGCCATGACGATTTCTAATTTTATTTCCTTTCCCCTGTTGGGTTGTTGATATTGCAGGTAGAAATGCTATTACAAGCACCAAAGTTTATTTGCAAGAACACAGTGTTAGCTGTGATAGTAAGTCAGAAAAATAAAAAGTCTTGAAAGGTGGCCTGATCTAGTATAATTGCTCAAGTTCTTGAGCCAGACTCTCATAGTTCAGATCTTGGCTCTGCCACACACTAGCTATATGACTGCAGGCAAGCTGTTAACTTTCTATGCCTCCATTTTCTCATCTGTAAAAGGAAGGAAAATGTTACTTACCAAATGGGGTTGCTGTGAGGTTAAAGGAAATGATAATCTTAAAATGCCCAAGGCAGTATTCAGGCACACAGTAAATTCTCAGTATATACCAGATACAGATATTGCTTCCATTGAGGACAGAAAAGAGAAAATGGCCAAAACAGAACAGAAAAGACTTGGTTGAGAGGTAAAGATGACATCCCTGACAGCATGGGCTTTTAAATATTACAAAATAGTAGTGTTGGGGGGTGTTGGGGTGGGGGAGAGGGATCCTAGCAATCACTTTATTTAATGTGTTTAGAGGTGAAAATGAGATGGAGAGAGGGCAGAATCACCCGATGGTTCAGTGGATGATCACGGAGAAGAGTCGAGGTCTCCAGACTCATCCAAGAAGCCTCTCACTGTGCTGTATATGCTGTTTCCTGGAAATTCCAGGGCATTTTCTTCTCTGTAGACTCTTGATTACTCTAGATGTATTTCAGTTTCGGGGTAGAGGGAATTTGTGACCCATAGTTTACCTATTTTCCTTAATTTTATCATTGCTTGTACTTTGATTAGATTGATTACTTATCATTATTACAATATTGTGTTATGAAGCGATACCAACATTTAGCCTACTGCTAAGAGCTGGTGAGCTCCCAGAACCACTGTGGGGGAAGTGTGATCCAACTAAAGAAGGAGGCTCATAGACATGGAGGCTATTTAGGGTAGTGGAAAGTGTACAGACCACAGTCACATAGACTTGAACACCACCTCTCCATTTCATTGACTGTCACCACTTTAAGGAAATTGCTTAATTTCCATGACCCTCAGTTTCTTATCTGTAAAATGGGGGGAGGGAGGTAATAGTACTTACCTTGCTTTGAGGATTGAGACAGAGAGAATTATAATTGCTTTGAGGACTGAGAGAGTTAAGTCCCTGTAGAGAAACTTCCATGTGGTAGGCACTCAATAAATGATAGTTATTATTATTAAAAAGAACAGAACTAGAGTAAAAGGAAAAATAAAACATTTACACAATTCACAGTCTGGTCTTAACAAAGAGGAAACCATAGGGATACCCACCAATACAGAAAACTTTCTTCATCCTCTCCTCATCGGCAAGCCTGAGCATGGTTTGCATGGTTAGCAGGGTCATCATCATGAAGGGAATACTCTGGGACACTGCCAAGAGGGGCACAAGAAAAGAAAAGCATTATCCTCACACCGGGGAGTTTTGCGCTTCTCCACGTCAGCAAGAAGCATGTCGAGGCTGTGTCAGGGAGACAGATGAGGTGCAGCAGGAAGATATTCTCCTCTATCCCTCTTTTGCCATAATGCCTGGCTGTAGTTTGAGAATCAAGGAGTGGTTGGTTTAAAATAAGGTGATAGGCATAAAGACACCTGTACCCGTTGTTTGTAGCAATTGCCTATTTGGAAAATTGTTTGATTAATGTCCATCTCTCCCACCAGAACTTGGCTGCATCCCCAGGGCCTAGCCCAGGTAATAGATGCTCAATAAAAATATATAAGTAAGTAAGTAAGTAAATAAATAAATAAATATCTGTTAAATAAAGTGACGTAGAAAAACAATCATAACAAATTCTTACTTCATGTAAGTGTTCAGTGGTTTTCAGAACATGCCTTATGGAAAAAAGGCTTTTGCAAACACAAAGCCAGATGAAAGGGCAGTAAGGGTGGGAGAGTCCAGTCAAATCCAGAGCAGCATGGACTAATGGCAGGTCAGCAGGCTCATCTATGCTCAGAAAGGACTGCCTAAATCCCACTATCGATGCTTTTTAGTAGGATGGAAGGGAAGTATGGTCTCCCTTCTGCTGTCTGCACCATCTGGTTTTAGACAGTGACTCAGGGTGGATGCTTCCCAGGCAAATGTGGAGATGCTCCCTCCATACCGTAGCTGGTTGCCAGTTCAGCCAGAGCAAGCACGACGAATTCATCTGGTAGTTCCAGGATCCTGAAGTTACTTTGTACTTCATACATCACAGAGTTGAAATCATGTGCAGCAAGAGACACCAAAACCTCACCAGCCAGCATCCTGGTTTCTCTGAGGATCTGAGGAAGAAACAACAATAACAATTAGAGGAAGAACAGGGGGAGTTTTCAGAGAGGTAATAGTCTAGATAATATTCTAAGTTCCACTGGCTTTGGGATAGAGAGAGAATAAGATGTTACAAGCCCAGGGGGAAAAGCCTCTAGAGTGGGGGTCAGTAGCTGCCAAGCAGAGGTAACTTTAATGAACTGTAAAATCAGGTTTTAATAAGGTTCTTGTAAACTTGAGATTAATATATATTTTCTTGCTAATTGATTAAGCACTATAAACACAGGATCTATGTTTTATGTGTGAGTGATGAATCACTGTGGTTGAAAGACTGGAGAGAATGGTGAAAGGGAAATGGGACCAGGAGTCTAGACTTTTGGGTTTTAATATTGTCCTGATCTAGTTATCTTTGATACTGGAGATATTTGGAGGGACTTCTGTTTTTGATCACGCTGAACTAGGTAAATTTGATCAACTCTCCTGCCGAGGAAAATAAAAAAACCTGGACAAACTATTAGAAAATATACTCATAAAAACATCACAATATAGGGTGGAATGAATTACTAAGTTGAGATCTACAAAAGATTGGGAATCCAGAGAGATAAGTCCTATATTTGAGGCTGCTTTGCAGTATTTTGGGAGAATGGACAGAATTTAGGACCAACAAATGGTGACACTCTGGTCATCCGACTTCTTATCTTTTGGCCTAAGACTCCAAAAGGCTGCATTTAAATGAAAGGTGCACTTGACCCTCCATGGACTGTAGTCCAACTTGGAATCACAGAAGTGCCCCCCTGCCAAATCTCAAGTACTGAAATTAATCATAGATTAATTTAATTTGCAATTAAATTCCTTACCTACCCTTGGCAGGTAAATATCCTTTCTGGAAGAAAACATCTTAAAACTCAAATTATTTCTACAAATAATTTTTTCAGATATAGTGCCTAGCATAGGTAGCTAAGTAGGCACATAAAGAGATAATAATTCATATGCAAAGCAAGAAAACTGGGTTCTAGTTACTTGTTCTGTCAATAGATAGATGTGTTATTTTCAAAAAAATCTCTTCAAGCATCAACATGTTCATCTAAAAGTGGAATGGATAATATTATCTCTAAAGTATTGTTTTTTAGCTTTGCCTCAGTTTCCTTATCTGTGAAGGGATAAATAATTGGTACTGTAATAATATCCAAGTTATCGTGAAGGAACAAATGAAAGTGATTTGCAATTCAGGCAGCAATGTACGAAAATTTTATAAATGTCTCCATGGTTGCATTTGGGTCACTTAAAGATCAGTTGCAACCCTGACATTGATTCATCATTAAGAATCAAACTTTAGTATATGTGCTGCCGAAGCGAGCACATTAAGAATCAAACTTACATTGTTGTCTCTCATGTCCTTAGAAGCATAATAAATCAACCGTTGGACGATTGCATCATCCAAGATGTCACTATTCTGAATAATGGAAGTGAGATGACTATAAATGTCTTCCTGTGAACATACAAGTATATAGGCAGAATTTGAGTTGCAAAACTAAGGAATCAAACAAAGTGCAAATGATTAACATCTTCAAATTGAGCAATGTATTTCTACTTCACAATGGATTTTATACATTTTTTTTAAATTTTAAATTCAATCAGCCAACTTATATAACATGATTAGTTTCATATATAGTGTTCAATGATTTATCAGTTTCATATTATAACACCCAGTGCTCATCACATCACATGCCATCCTTATTGGGGGATTTTATATATCTTAATTGGGGCTTCCTGAACATAATATGCAAACTTAGGAGACGAAAGCTTATATATAAAGCAAAGTTCTTTCTGAAAACTATTTTAACCTGACTACATTACTATGACAAAATCTAATTGAAGGTGGAGGCAAGCTACCTAACATATCAAAGTCTTGGAACTCACTGGAGTAGGGCCCTCAGGGGAATGGAAATGCTCATTACCCAAACCATTGCTCCTACCACTGGGCAGTGACTATGGTATTAAGAAACGCACTGTGATTCCCAAAGAGGCTGATAAGCTGTGAAACTGGATCCTAAGGGAGATTTATAAGTCCTTAGTTTTATTCATGCCTTATAGAAAGAAAGTTGTGACTTCTTTTGGACAGAGCTGCAGCCTCGGAATCATGGGGCTTGACCAGGTGCTGTGTGAGAGAGCTCTTCTCAATCTCTTAGGTGGCTGCATGGTCTCTGATAGATGAGAGACTGGGGTCTTGAAATGCCCAGCAGCCTCAAGCATGTTGCCTTCAAGGTACAGTGTCCATGTTGAAGGTGGGAAGTAACTCCCTCTACATAAAGGTTTCTAACACGCAGTCAGGTTGAGAACCCCCAGATTAGGAGATAAAGGTGTAGACCCTGTCCTTCACAGGGAGGCTGCATTGGATCCTGACTAGGAGCATTGTTTTGGAGTCAGACAGGCTTGTGTTCTGGTCATGTACCTGCTCTGGGTCTCAGTCCTCTTAGCTGTGAAATGGAAACGGCCATGCCTACCTCATAAAGGTGTGAGGGGTGACTAGAATACAAGTCACCGTGTTTAGAAAGCATCTCGGGTGCTGCTTCCTAGATAAGTGTCCCTTGGAGGTAGCTGCTGTTATTTTACAAAAGGTTGTTGGAGCCAGAAAAGCCTTCGCATCCCAGAGAAATAAATCTCTAATTGTGGAATAGCATCACAGATGAGTAGGGGAGACCTTTGGGGATTTTCATAGGAACTCTCAGCTTCTACAGGAGGAGAGTCTCATCTGCATGGTTGTAAGTCTGGCCTCCCCCTCTTTCCACATCTGCCTATATAGAAAGGGGTATTCTTTAGCTAGCTTCCAGAATTGGATACTCTGATTCCTCAAATGCCAAATATCATTGTTGAAACATTACAATGACTTCCCTTATAACTCTACTTTTTGAAAGATTGAATGTTGTGTGTAAAGCCAGAGAGAAAAGAAGAAGTCAAGGGAAAGAAAGAGGTATATGAAGTGTTGCAATAATTGCACTAGGAAAAGTAAACGCAAAAGAGATTTTTCTCTATTTTCCTTACCTTACTAACATTATCTTCCATGTTCAGCATGCCTAGAGTGAGGTTAATATCTCCAAAAGTCTCTAAAATGTACAGGAAAAAAAGAACTCTCTGCTGAAATGCTCTTCTATTAATTCTTATGCAAGAGTTACAGAAATTTTTTTTCCTCTTGACTTCTCTCTCTCTTTCCTTTGCCCCCGACCCCTCTTCTTCTTGACTGTCAGCTCTTTGATGACAGGAGCTGTGTTTTATTCATATTTCATATACTTGACATACTTGCAAATAACAGATACTTAGTATTTTTTTCAAAACCTGAATTAAAAGTGAAGGGGAAGATGAAAGATGCTACATTCTGGGGCGCCTGTGTGGCTCAGTCGGTAAAGCGACTGCCTTCAGCTCAGGTCGTGACCCTGGGGTCCTGGGATGGAGCCCCACATCGAACTCCCTGCTCAGTGGGGAGTCTGTTTCTCTCTCTACCTCTGCCCCCCACCCCCTAACTTGTGCTCTTTCTCTCTCTCAAACAAATAAAAAATTCTTTTAAAAAAAGATGCTACATTCTTATTTATCCCTCTTGTCATGTAGGTATCACCCTATGTATCCTCTCAAGGCACAGCTCTCAGATGCCATGAGTTGAAACCCTTCCACCCTACTTGAGCACAAGAAGGCAATGGTGTGATATAGCTGTTTACTTTCATATCCCTCTCAGCACCTCCTCCATATCCTTTTCCACCATCTGTCTACCTCTCTTTCCCTCTGTCTAACCTTCTGGCCTTGCCGTGTCCCTCTTCTGGCCCCAAGCTCATGGAACCTTCGGTTTTCTGATAATGATCTAAATTAGTTTGACTTGCACTTTCCAGGCATATCTATATTTGAATAAAGCTCATTGGAAAACTGAAAAAAAAATATGTGAGTCAAAAGAATAGAGCAATTCAGACCACATGACAAATTGGTAAGAGAGAAACCCTTGGAGGTGAGTCTCCAAATCAAGCCACAGATCCCTTTAGCACAGTCTTTTTTGGCAAAGCAGATAGGCAACCATGCTTGAAAATTAGGGGAAAATATTTCCAAAGGACTCTTCCAGTATTTAAGGTTAAATAAAAGACTGTCCTTCTTTGTGTTGTAGGCACCTTCTCCTCAGGTAGACTATGTATTTTTTAAAGACAGTAAGGCACCATCATCTCTCAGGCTCCTAGTCTATCACTGCCCCTTTACAATCAATGTGGTTTATTATTTTGGAATAAAAGGAGAGTAGAGAGAAATAATCTTACTTTAGTGTACTTTTCATAACACTTTTAAGTTGTACAGACCCTCCACAATGACTCACACCATCCCCCATCCCACATAAACTTATGATCGCACAGACACAAAACAGTTAGCTCCTCAGGATCCCATGATGCTCACCTACAGTTTCCTCCATGTCCTGAGTCATGTCTTGGCTGTTTCAGGCTCTCTAAGAGACAGCACCTAAGTATCAGAAATAGTAAGGCTAAAAAATTGAACAAGCAAGTTGGCAAGTTTCTCACAAAAGATTCACATGAGGTTCTCTAAAGGAAAGTCCCCCCTCCACTTGATTGGCACAATGATCTGGAAGCTTCCAGTGATGGGCTGCTATTGAGGAGGATGATGCTGTATTCTACCACTATGACATTTTCTTGCTTCTGAGCTCCTGCTGACCAACAAAATGGCTGCATCTCACCGAATATTGTCCCTTGGGTGGAGACCAGAGTGTCTGAGAAGGAAGAAGTTAGAGACTGGGACTCAAAGCATTTTTGTAGACCAAAGGAGATCCTCTCCCTAAACTTGGGTCCATTGATCACAAATTTGGGAATGGTTTTCAGTAGTCACTTTACTGGCCTGGTGTTGGTAAAGCCTTTATGGTGATCTTGTTGATTGTTCTACTTGGTGAAAGTCAGTCACACAAACTGGGCATGCTCAGTGGACCGGAATGCCCACCAGGGGCAGTTGAATGGAATGTCCAACTGACAGCAGCCAAGCAAAAGCCTTCTCTGCCTCCCCTTTCCGTTCCCCACTCCCCCTCCACCATTCACTCGGTCTAGGTCTTGGCCTCACTCCAGGCTCAGGCTTTTTTCTTTGATTCCATTCTCTTTCCCTGTTTTCAGATCATTTTTTATCCACACCTCTTGGCTATAATGCTTTCAACTTTATTAGTATGGACCTAAATCTGGTCCCAATGCCCCCAACCCTAAATCTATATGACCAGAATTTTCAGTGTATGCCCAGACTGACTGGATATTAATGAGGCAGGTGTTAGGGAAGGGGGTGCTAGGAGTCTATAGGTCTGGATGTGAAAGGGGCCAAGAGAAGGGGCTCATGACAATTCTCATCCTTGACTGCTTCTCCAGTCATTTTCCCTTCATTGGTGAAGTTTATTTCAGATTCATAGGTCAAATCCTTCCAACTAAATCGTTGAATTCATCATTCTTTTTCCAGACAGATTATTTTGCATTGTATTTCTTATAGAGGACATCAGCAGGCTGTTGGTTAGGAATATTTTGAGCTTCCCAAGTCAGCATCACTATTTCCCAGATTGCGTTCATAAGTGCCTGGCAAAAGGCATCACTGTCCTGGTGTCCTTCTTTAAAATGTTCATCCCCAGGTCCACCTCAGGCCTGGTCAATGAGAATGAAGGGCAGAAATCTGTATTTTTAATGAACACCCCTAGTGATTCTTGGGCTTTACTCAAGTTTGAGAAACTAAAGTCTGAGAAACACTGTCTAAGCTCATTGCCCCATCACCCACTAGGGCATAATTGAAAATTTAGCAGTTATTTGAAGGGTGTTTGTTGTGGTTGGGCAAGAAGAGCAACCGCTCATCTCCAGTGCCATGACTTGCTCACCCTTGAAAAATAGGGTGAGAATTGGTGGGTCCAAGGGGTACTGAGGCAGCCTGAAATGCTTAACATCTTGTAGGGAAAAATGACATTGCAAATTACATGCTCTTAGAATCTTAAAGAACAATGTGCAATAGAATCAATAATAAGAAAGGTAGCTATTTAGATAATTGCTATAATCAATTTCTTACTCTTTTTGTGAAGAGTAGCAAATGATTTTTCTAAATGTCTGTATATCAAGGTTTCCTTGATTTCATAGAGCTAAGGGAAGTTAGGAGATGATTGATTTATATTGACTTTGTAATTTATTGGGGCAATCAAAACACATCTTTTTGCCAAATATTCTTTCAGATAAAGCAAATTCACCCATCGATCTCTCTTTTTATAAAGCAATGTTGCGGATAGATTTTAAAAAGTCAAACTTCAAAACAGCAAATTTGCTATCATTTTTATTCCATTTTCCTGGGGACATCTTGTTTCATTTCCCCATTATTTCCTTTTTTCTCTCTACACTAGGTTAACACAAAATGGGGTTGATGTCTCCTAAGCCCTAGGAGCACTGATTCTCAAATTTAATAGGATGGCATGTGCTAACTAATGGAATATTGTTTTTAGATATCTGTTTGCAAGGGAGTTCAAATTCAGCTTGCCAAAGAACTGAAGAGTCTCCCTGGGTGTATGGTAACCATTCACTTTCAATCTAACTTGACAAGTGATACTACCTAATCCCAGAACTACTGTGCTCCCAAATGAGGTCTTATCAGACAGGAACATTAATAAGGCAGTAAAGGCAAAATATAAAGCTAGGGGACAATAGCTATCTATCAATCTAATATCAAAATTTATAGAAATTTACATTTTTGCGGTTTTAGTGGTTTTAGAGTACAATTCCTTTGAATTCTGACATGAATCCTTTTATTCTTTAAATGAAGCATTAGATTCATAAAACATATTTAAAATGAAATTAGGCCCTGCTTTTTTTTTCAGTCAATTTTAAGACATAAGCCTTTAAGACGTAAGCCATACACCTTACACTCTGGTGTATAAAAGGCAAGAAATAGTAGATGATAATTTTTTTAAAAGATTTTTATTTATTTATTGAGAGAGAGAGAGAATGATAAAGAGAAGGCATGAGAGGGGGGAGGGCCAGAGGGAGAAGCAGACTCCCTGCCGAGCAGGGAGTGCGATGCGGGACTCGATCCCGGGACTCCAGGATCATGACCTGAGCCGAAGGCAGTCGCTTAACCAACTGAGCCACCCAGGTGCCCTGGTAGATGATAATTTTACACAGAGCTAATATTCCTGTGCCATTAGTGGCCTCTCATTTCCTCCTTTCCCTCACTTCCCCTCTTTCCTCCTTCCTGTCCGCTTTCTACTGTCCTCTTCTCTCCTTTTCTCTGGTCTCTCTTCCCTTCTTTGCTTTTTCTACTTGTAGTAATTTTACTAAGCATGCTGCATTTTTAAATTGAGAATATGGTTTTAAAATCATCCCCTCAAGGGGCACCTGGGTGGCTCAGTCACTGAGCATCTGCCTTCGGCTCAGGTCATTGTGGGACTGAGCCCCTCATCGGGCTCCCTGCTCGGCGGGGAGCCTGCTTCTCCCTCTCCCACTCCCCTTGCTTGTGTTACCTCTCTCGTTGTGTCTCTCTCTGTCAAATAAATAAATAAAATCTTCTAAAAAATTAAAAAAAAAATAAAGTCATCCCTTCCGGAATTCAGAAGGAGTTTAAGAATTTAAGCTAGAGAGGGAATTTTCAGATGGATTTATAAAAGGATTTCATTCTCAAGTGATAGATAATTGAAGCCCTTGCAGACAAGTAATTTTCCAGCATAGTGTTTCCCAAATACCGCTCATGTTAGGCATTTCTAGCTTTGTTACCAACAGGGGTCGGGACAAGAACACAGACTGGCTTCATAATTTGAGTAAGTGAGAGAAACAACGGGAGCCCTTGACCTCTGAAGACCTTCCCTAGTGGTCTGGCATCCCGGGAATTAGCTTTCTGTGTTCTGGAGCTCATTCAGCCTTTCTCAGAGCTTTTAGAAGGTCTAGGTTTTAACTGTCAGTTACCTCTTAGATACTCAGGTCATGTTACTGTGAAAGTCATCTCTTTGATTGAGGAATTCAGCTTTAATGGCTGCTAGGTAATACAAAGTAGGATACATTCATTCTCTCAGCTTTTCATAATAAATTACTTGGGCCCCACAAGTGCCTAAAGAAATAAATTTTAGAAGAAACAGCCACCTGTATTATATTTTTAAGGGTTAAAAGACAATTTTATTACCTCTAGGTGATTATCTTACATTTAGAAAGAAAAATTTTTTACTTTTTTAGAAATTTTTATTTATTTATTTTTTAAAGATTTTATTTATTTATTTGACAGAGAGAGCAAGAGAGTACAAGCAGGGGGAACAGTAGAGGGAGAGGGAGGAGTGGACTCCCTGCAGGGAGCCCGATGCGGGACTCGATCCCAGGATCCTGGGATCATGACCTGAGCCAAAGGCAGACGCTTAACCATCTGAGCCACCTAGGTGCCCCTACTTTTTTTTAAAAGAAAGAAAGATTACTCTGTTGTCTTTTGATTACTCTTATCATATTAAAAATGCATTTCTAATTCATGATTTTGGTGGTTTCGATAGCCTCTAGATGTGCCATAAAAATATGTGTATTTTCATGTTACTCTTAGAGATTTTTAGAATCCTCCATGTTCAATGAGTTTTATAAAAACTGATTAAATGAAACTGTTCTAAAGCATTTTAGTCAAGAAGTGTTGGTAAAATATTAGGTGAAGTTTCAAATAATAAAATTTATGGTTACCAGTTGCACTCAACTATGAACTGGGATTTTTTTGGGGAAGGAGGCAAATCACAAGACCATGATTTGGATCAAGGATTGAAAAACAAAACATGATTTTGATGACTGGTCCTAGTGTTAATGTATGTGATTCTTCGTCTGCTTCTGTAGTGTACAGAGGAGAGCACAGAAGTTCAAGAAGATGAACCTGGAACCCATGCCAACATTTTGTGCTCACTACAGCAGAAAAGTAGATATAAATACTAGAGATGTTTAGCAGTAAAGTTACTTCCTCTAAGCCTCAGTTCCGTCTTGCCTTCTGTAAAATGGTTAGTTGCACAGGGACATGCGAGGGAAGGTGTTGTACCAAGTTTTCACTAAATTATTGTTATCTGTTGTTTTGTTTGCATTGCTCTTGTTCTTGTTGCATTTACAGCTTAACCAAAAAATAGACTACTAGACTAAATTATTCCAGCAGCATCCTGTCTATCTTGGTCTTAAAAGCATGGTTTCTGGGGCATGTGGGTGGCTCAGTCAGTTAAGCATCTGACTTCGGCTCAGCGGGGAGCCTGCTTCTCCCTCTCCCTCTGCTGCTTCCCCTGCTGGTGTTCTCTCTCTTAAATAAATAAAAAAATCTTAAAAAAAAAAAAGATCATGGTTTCTGATTTTAAGAGAAAGTGTTCTTCCGGGACTCTTTTTTTTTTTAAGATTTTATTTATTTATTTGATAGAGTGATCGAGAGAGAGAGTGAGAGAGAGAAAGAAAGAGCACAAGCGGGGGGAGAGGCAGAAGGACAAGCTGAGTCCCCACTGAGTAGGGAGCTGGTCTTGGGTCTCGATCCCAGGACCCTGAGATCATGACCTGGAAGGCATGTGCCTAACCGACTGAGCCCCCTTCCAAGACTCTTTATGAAATAATCATACTGATGATAATCTAATTGTTAGTTACTCAATTGTTAATTACCACATGTTAATTACTTCTTAAGCATTTTCTCTGTTTTGTATTATATTTCATAAAATGATATTCTCTGAATCCTCTCTGGTTCTTGGTAGTATATTAATTTTGTAAAAGCAAATGTACTGATTGTGTTCTTTGCTGTTCACAACCTAAAGTATGTAATTTCTAAGTCTGTTTCTATTTATTGATTCTTTCTATTCCTCTCATTGGTTGTTTTCCCGCTTCTTTGAATTTTTTTCTCATTGGATGTCAGACATTGTAAATTATGTTTTGTTGGGTGTTGAATATTTTTGAGCTTTGTTCTGTGACACAGCTAAGTGACTGGGGAACAGCTTGATTCTTTCCACGCTTTCTCTTCTGTCTTGTGAGGTATAAGGACCAGACAACCATAATGAAGGGCTACTTGGGTCCTACTACTGAGGTGATGTTCTTCTGAGTACTATCTGCTGTCCCATGAGTTTTGATGTTTTCCACTCTGGCTGGTTGAAAATATTGATTATTCCTAGGCCTGGGTGGGGTTTGGGGATCATTACTTTTGTTCTTTTGATGGTTTTGTTCCCCAGTCTCTGCTCTCCTCACATATGTGCCTTATTCAGCACTCAGCTGCAGACTGGAGGGGAATACTCTGCAGATCCCCAGAGCTTTTTCCATTGGCAGCTGCCCTCACCAATCCCCAGCCCTCCCCCCAGCCACCACCAACCCCCCTGGTGGTCTGCCATAATGACTCTATCCACATTGCCCTGCCTGGACTCCCAGCTCTGTATCTAGAAGCTTTCTCCAGGAAGTAAGCCTGGGCAATCACTGAAACTAACTTCATATTTTCCCCCTCTCCTAGAGACCAATGTCCTGCATGAACTGGTGTTCAGTGTCTGAAAACTGTTGTGTCTTATATTATGTCTGTTCTTTTACTTATTTTACATGGAAATGTAAATCCAGTCCCTGTCACTTCATCTTTGCCAGGAGCAGAAGTCTGCCAATATTCTCACATATATTTATGTTGTTTCTGTATTGTGAATGGCTGCCAGGCACTTGTTCCCAGGAACATGAGTGTGTAAGTTAGGAATATGTTTCCTTGCAAAACAAACAAATAAACCAACAAAACAGAAACCCAGAAAACCCTCTTAACCTTAGCTTAAATATACAACATTTTGTTGTTCCTATATGAAAATCCATCTGGAGACAGGAAGCTAGAACTAAAGCAGCTGTTCAGCAATGTTCTGGGTCTAGGTTCTTTCTTTTCCTGCTATACCATCTTCAGCATGTGTTTTTGATCTCTTAGTTGCAAGATGGCCTTGCTATACCTCTAGACCTCATGTTTGCCTTCCAGGAGCAAAGAAGGTAGAAGAGTACAAAGCTTTCTCCATATAAGACTTTACATTTTAAATTTGAGAAGAGAAGGCATTCACAGTGACTCCCATTTACTTTTTTTTTTAATTACGTTATGTTAATCACCATACATTACATCATTAGTTTTTTTTAATTTTTTATTGTTATGTTAATCACCATATATTACATCATTAGTTTTTGATGTAGTGTTCCATGATTCATTGTTTGCATATAACACCCAGTGCTCCATGCAGAACGTGCCCTCTTTAATACCCATCACCAGACTAACCCATTCCTCCACCCCCTCCCCTCCAGAACCCTCAGTTTGTTTTGCAGAGTCCATCGTCTCTCATGGTTCGTCTCCCCCTCTGATTTCCCCCCTTCATTCTTCCCCTGCTGCTATCTTCTTCTTCTTCTTTTTTCTTAACATATGTTGCATTATTTGTTTCAGAAGTACAGATCTGTGATTCAACAGTCCTGCACAATTCACAGCCCAAAGAAGACATCCCATTCACATTTTTATTGGCAAGAATTTGGCCATTCTTCACTGCAGTGGAGTCTGGGAAGTTATGTATTTTAGCTTCCATGCCTCTCAATAGAGGAAGATAGGGAAGAAAAGGGTTATGAGGATCTTTCGGATGGATAGTCCAGAGTGTCTGCCAGAACAAAAATCAACAACAACAAAAATATGTTTCCAATATTTAAGGGTAGACGATATTGCCATCAACCCCAATATGGCTAGAGATCTGTGGGAGCCAGACAGAGCCATTTATTTCCTATGTTTGATAACATTTTCCTTCTGTGTTTGTGAGCTGGCTTTGTGTAAATCATAAATAGTGAATAAAAGTGAAAGGAAGATGATAAAATTAGTTTAGGGTATAACAGATACATTCAAATGGAGACTATACCTCATATTATTGTCCTCATTTGTTTGGTTTAGTCCATTTGTCCTTGTTTATTATTTAATTTAATTTATTTCAGAAACTCAAAATCATTAATTTTTCCACTCTCACTGACTTAGGCTTTTGAGCACACACGAAGAGATAAACGTGCGCACACACGCACGCACATGCGCATGCACACACACGTGAATTTTAATACTGTTAAGATGAAATTTATGGTAATACAGTTTCTTTGTTTAAAAAATTCCAGTGTAATGATATACAAAGAGAATTGCAATTAGATTATATGATTAAACAGATGTTTTGGCCTGAACCCAAGATCTCAAGAGGTAGACTCTGAGCATAATTAATAATCTTTAATGTGTTCTTTAAAGGGCTGGGCGTGGTTAGCTTCAAGGCTTTTGTTTTTTTGTTTGAGAGTTGAATTGCTTAAGAAAATAGAGGAGTTAGAGAGAAAATGAGGTAAAATAGGAAAATCTGATAGCTGGTAGTTGAAGAAGGACTTTGCAGAGAAAAGAGAAATGTCTAAATAGATTTGTTTTTATTTTAAAAATATAGAAAGTATCAGACATTTATAAAAGTAGAGATGATTGTATAATGAATATTCATGTATTGTTTTCACCAGTGATTTCAATAATTATCAAGTCAGATTTCATCTTCTTTCCTCTATATCCTCTTCTGTTTCACCATTCGTGGATTGTTTAGAAGCAAATCCCAGACATTGCATGATTTAATTCACAAATATTTTAGAATGCTTTTCTAAAAACTAAAGATTCAAGAGTCTTTAAAGAAAAAGTAAGCACAATACCATCATTATACTTAAAAAATTAACAATATTTTCCTGATGTCATCAAATATTCGGAGTTTAATTTCCTCATAGTATCATTTTATTTTTTGAGTTCATTTGCTCTAGTATGAACCAGTTATGGTCTATCCATTGTAATTAGTTGATATCCTTTTAAATTTCTTTTAATCTCCAGGTTTTAATTGGGATTTTATAAATTTGATTTCTGTGTAAAGAATGATGTATCCTAACTAAATCTTTTCTGTATCCTAACTGAACAGTCAATAAAATCTGTATAGTTGACTCATGCTATTTGGAATAGATTTGCTTTTGGTTCAATGAAATAAATGCTAAGTGTGGTCTTTTGTTCTGAGAGGTGGGTGGGGTGGGGCACTTCCCCACACCAGCAAGTGGTTCTTGGATGCTAGCAGAGTCTGAGAATTCAACTCAATTCTAACACTATCTACCCAGACATAGCATCTGATTTCACAGGTAAAGGGCTCAGTCCCACAAGACCCTGCTCCCTGACCCCCAACTTCAGAGGTCAGTCACAAGCTAGAGTAATATCACCTGCACTTCTGACCAACTAGCTACAGATCTGCTCTAGATCAGAGGTTTCCACAAGCTCTTCCTCAGGTTCCATTAATTTCCTAGAGTGGTTCACAGAACTCAGAGAAATATTTTACTTACTAGATCACTGGTTTCTTATAAAAGGCTGTAACTCAGGAACAGCCAGATGGAAGAGATGTGTAGGTCAGGGCATGGGGAAAGGGCCCAGAACTTCCACGTCGTCTTCAGGCACACCATTCCCCCGGCATCTCCGTGTGTGCCCCAACCCAGAAGCTCTCCCAGCCCTGGCTTTTTAGGTTTCTATGAGTTTTCATTACATCAGCATGGTTGATTAAATCATTTATCACTGGTGTTTGGACTCAATCTCCAGCTCCTCTCCCCTCTCTGGAAGTCTTGGGGGTGGGACAGAGAATTCCAACCCTCTAATCACATGGTTGACTGTACTGGCAGCCAGCCCCCCCCAAGTCACCTCATTAATATAGCAAAATCACCTTTATGACTCTCAGTGCCTAGGAAATTCCAAGGGTTTTGGAAGCTGTGAACTAAGAAGGATGGATGAAGACCAGATGTATATGGCAAATATATTTTGGTCATCCAAATGGTCATGCAATCATTATATTGTATATGGTTTTAAGGTTAACACAAAGCAAAATCTACTATCTACCATGGCTTAACAACACGTGGGCTCTATTAGAGTAATTAAATTTACCCCTATTTACAAAACATTGATGTAGTAGAAAAAATGGTACTAAGGAAAAGATAAGAAAGTACGGTTGAAACAGCAATTCCATACTATTTCAGCTATAAACACTTGCCTTAGAAAGACAAACTTACACATAAGGAAAAATATTTTAAAGAGCGTGTGTATGTATATCATATTTGCATTATATATTGGCAAAGTATCTCATTTACAAGTTATAGTATTTAGACAGATTTGTGGTTCTGAAGTTGGCACTTAAATATTTCCCTCGCCTGTCAGGAAGTGTCATTTTTAAGATTTATTAAATGAGTACCATATGCACACTTAGACAGTTTTATTTTAGTGATTGAATTAACAATTTTCACAAGGGCCATTTTGTCTCAATTTGTGCGGACTGCACTGTTTTAGGTACAACTTTCTCCGCTGCAGGAGGAGTATCAGGCTTGTCTGAACAGTTTTCTAGTGCCTGTGAAACATCCCTCTTTCCTTTGGAAAGTAGTGGAGTAATATGGATGGATGACAGAATCTTCCAGTTGGAGGCGCTGTTAGGTGGTCCTATAGGCTGACAACATGCTCTACTCTAGACTCCCCCGCCCCTCTCCTCACCCTCCTTCCAGTTCTTAGCAGGTGGCAACTTGGCCTCTGCCGGAAAACTTCCAGGGGCAGGGACTCTACCGCTTTCACATAGACTCTTCCATTCTGACACAATTCAAATTGTTAGAAATTAGGTAATTAGGTCATGGATGGAATTAGTGCCCTTATAAAAGAGACTCCAGAGAGTTCTCTCTTCCTACTTCTGCCATGTGAGCATACAAGAAGTTGGCTGTCTGCAACCTGGAAGAGGGTCTTCACCAAAACCTGATCATGTTGGCACCTTGATGTCGGATTTCCCAGCTTCCAGAATTGTGAGAAATAAAATTTCTTCTGTCTATAAGCCACCCAGTCTATTGTACTTTGTGAGAGCAGCCCAAACTGACTAAGACAGTGAGTAAAAGAATGTTTTCCCCCAGGAATGGAGACTAAGGAACTGATTTCTGGGGAGTAGCACTAGAATTTTCACTCAATTCCAAGTTCCCATATTCTGGGTAAAGGAAGTTTTCAATGTATATTTTGCTTCATCATATTGGGAGGACGTGGAGAGTCAGTTTCTCGGGATGGGACAGACAAGGGCAAGAAAGATCAAGCAGGGGTTGAGATCTGTAGCCGGACTCTAGATTATTTTGTCCTTACTGACATTGAAGAAGCAGCTATTTGAGCATTGATCCTCAATAAGTCTAGAGATTTTTCTGTAAATACTCATCACATAGTGCTCTCTCTTGACTACACCACTGAAAGGGTTTTTGTTAAGTGCTCAGTTAAAATAAAAACACACCCTTTATGGTACTCCTAATGAGTCTAAGAATCATATCAACCAAGGCTATTCAGAGAGATTCAGAAAGATTCTTGGCAATCATATCTTTCTTTTCCACGAGCTTATTAATTAAATATTTACCAATCCACCTTAAACATTTTGGAGGGTATTAAATTATAGTTCTCAGGATCCACCTGAAAATTAAGACGTTTTCTCTCTGCAATATTTGTGTTGTTTTGCATTTCTCTCATTCTTTCAAAATTCTTAAATACTGAGGGTAAGTTCAGAACCACAGCTGCAATTTCTCCCAGCGCACTGACGTGAGTCATTCTGCCTTATCCCTTTTGCTTGATAACCTTGAACCTTCCACCAGCAGTTGGATCACTTTCCTGTATCTGCTTCCTTCCTTCCAGGATAGCTCTGAAAGTTCTGTGTTCTTTCATGAGTACATGCCTTATCACCTTCAAGTTGTGAATATTTCTACACAATGTTTAGGGTCTCTTGCTTCTTCTCTTCTTTGTTTTCTCCTTTATTACATGAACATTGTACATGAACTTTCTAGTTCCCAAAGAAGGGAGGAAAAAGAATCCCACCAAAGGGAGAATTTAAATGTTGCTTTCTCCCCTTTATGCTAATTCTTCCTTCTGCACCCCTAATAAAAACCTCAAACAGTAAATTTTCACAGGTAGTACAAGGGGAGGAAAGTATTTATTGAGTATGTGCTCAATAAAATTCAAGACACTGTATCTTATTGCTTTTCATTATTTTAGTATCTAATCCTTCAAAAGAACTATAAGGTGAGCATTACTATTCTCATTTCACAAATAAGGAAACTGAGGCTCATAGAAGATATGATGAAAGGGATGTGGGAAGAGTTAGTTTTTATATACAAACTTGGTTCTTCTTGTCTAGTTTAAGTCATGTGGTTTAAGCAGATGAAATTTCTCTATACTACTTGCCTCCACATTTCCCATTTGGAACCAATCCTAATTTATATCCTCCTGTGTTCTACCCAAGCACATAAATAGTTTGTTTCAGTTCGAACTTGAATTTTCTCTCTTCAGTCCAAATTTACTCATGTTGTATTTCATTCTCTAAGGTATCACATCCATTTGGCAAGAACAAAATGGAATATTCTGATAACCTTCTCCTTGGGTTTACCCTTGAGGTTCAGTTGTTACCAACACTGGGTAGATCTGTGTATTGCCAGAGGGACTTTCGGAGACCCAATACTCAATCTAAAGAACAACATTGCAAGTGCAAACTTCTTGATCATGATAAACTAGGTTATATTGAGATTTGAGGGAGGAATGTAGTTAAGAACACAACAAGATTTTCAGAGTCTTTAAGACATCCCACATCCTGTGTGTTCAGGAGACATTCCTATTCTCTCACCTTTGGCTTATAGAGTGTTGTCATCTTCAAAATGTTTTCATATACTCCATCTTATCAAAGCCCCACAAGGTGAAGTAGGCCAGCTATTCTTAACTCTATTTTACTGTTGATGAGACCATGTCTTCCACAGACCTAGCAACTTCATCTCCTGACTTCAGGAATAATCCCCTTTGCTATTTTTCTTATTAAAACCAGCAGGTGCTCGTGCATTAGAAAATGGAATTATTGAGTATTTTAAAAATTGCGTTATTTTTGCTGAACACTGAGGAGTAGAACAAGAACAGGGTACTTCTGGGGGCTTGAAGGCAGAGATGAGAGTTGAGTGAGTGCTATCCTGGAGTATCTGGTTGTGGTGGAAGAGGCAGCAGTGAGCCAAGGGGGCAATTAGGAGGTGGGGGATCTTGAGTGGGACTTTGTAAAATGAGTAGTCACAAGATAGTAACAATAAAATTTAAAAAATCTGTGTGTATAATGAAACTAGAAACCACAGCTCTCTAAAAAATCATGGATGATAGATAATCCAGAGGTGTTACTTTATTTTGTACCTTAATCTCCTGTCAGGGAAAACCTGACTCTTTCCATTTAGACCTAGCAGCTTGGCACAACAATGACAATTTCCCAGTATCCTCCTCAATTTCTGCTGAGCCCTGACAGTCGGGATGCTTTTAGTGAGATCAATTATCAGTTTGGCAACTCAACAAGACTTCCACGAGAGAAGCTGAGAGTATGGTTTGAGACAAACACATTCCTGAGCTGTTTTCTATTATTCACATAGGCTACATGGATTCTTTGGTCAAAAACTAGAAAATTAATTGCTCTATCAACAGAGTGCTCTGAGAGGTGTCACTGTGGCACCTGGAAGCTAATAAGCTACCTTTCTGGGTAGCATATTTGTGGGGACTCCCTTAGGTCTCTCCTCAAAACGAAAGATACACAAAGAGAAATGGAGTTGGTGCGAGAATGTGAAAGGAGAAGTTCCTTGTGTTCCCCAAGGGCTTGTTTATCTTCATGTCCCCATGGCCAGGGTACTGCTCCGCACTCTGTGTCAACTTTGATTGCACTTCCATCTGCTTGTAATCGTGCTTCTATTTGTGTGATTGTGTGACTGATGTCTGTCTTCTCTTCACGAAGACAAGGACCATGCATGCTTTGCTATCCATTTTCATCCTCCATGCTTAGCTAAGTGCCTTGCCATGGCCCCCCACTAGATAACCACCAACCACTTAATGAATAAATAAGGGTCATCTGCCTGAGTATCATGTGTGAAGTTCACCCCCTTTCAGTTCAAAATGAAGTTTACCCAATACTAATCATGTGGTAAGCAAGGGAAAGACTAGATCAAATCCTTTGGCCATTTCAGGCGGTCTAAAATTACGGTCTTGTTTTAAATTTATTTCTCTAAATATCTTTCTTCAATATTTCCTGAATGGAAGTAAGGGGGGGAGTGGTTTTTATTAAAGAAGTGTACATAGAGACAGATTTACTTATAAACTCACATGCACTGACTACAGTGGATCAGTTTTTTTAAAACTTGTCAAAATGTTTCCCTTCTAGCTCCATATTACAGAGACTCTGAGTTGTCTCTTCAATACATCTCTCTTCTGGAGTATATAGCAATAGATCTTTAAAGAATACATTCACTAGGGGCACCTGGGTGGCTCAGTCAGTTAAGCATCTGCCTTTGGCGCAGGTCATGATCCCAGGGTCCTGGGTTCGAGTCCCACATTGGGCTCCCCGCTCAGCGGGGAGTCTGCCTCTCCCTCTCCTTCTGCCTGCCGCTCCCCCTGCTTGTGCGCTCTCTCTGTCACATAAATAAATAAAAAAACCTAAAAAAAAAAAAAAGAATGCGTTCCCCAGCTTTCTTTGCCGCTAAGGAATCACGTGACAGTGCTCTGGCCAGTAGGATGTGAGCAGAGGGGCTGATAAAGGAAATTTTCAACTTTTAATGTCTGTGGGCCCTGCTCCTAGGCTCCCAGGGAAGCTATACTTTTACCAAGGTCAGAGTGACTTATCGAACTTCAAAGTAGGGGCTCTATTCCTGCCCTCACTCAGCACACATTGTACATCTGTTTCATTAGCAAATGATCTAAAAGAAACATTTCAGATTAAAGATAAAAGTCTCCCTAAGTTGTGCTCTCATACCTCTGAAGCCTGCGACCTGGCACATACTAAAAGCATAAGATAAAGTCTGTAATTTTCTAAAATGTCCTTAGTAGTGGTGATTCTAACTCTTGATGTAGCAAAAAACCTATACAACCCTGTATTGGACATTTCTTCTCTGGAGCTCTGGAGCACTGTCTATGAAGACGGTATATCTCGGCAGCTGTCCTCGCTTGAGCTCATCCTTCTTTTTTTTTCTTTAGAGGTTTGTTTATTTTGCAGTGACAGTGCTCTGTACAACTTGTTGGTCATGCCTTTAGAAGGAAAGGAGGTTGACCTCTGTTTTCGTTCTCCTCCCTGGGAGCTGGAATGTGGGGATGGTGGTGACTTATGTTTGTCTTGAGGAGAAGGGATCTAGGGATTGTAGAAAAGCCTGTCACAGACGTTGGTGAGCCTTTGTACCAACCAGGACTGCCAAACAAAACCTATACGGAGAGAAATAAACTCTGGGCATAACATCTTTACTTATCCAGATTTAACAATCTCAATCAACTTGTTGCTAAATGAGACTGCTCCCGTTTGCTGCAGACAACCCAAAAGAGTTAAGCCAGTGCTGGGAGTAGTGTTTTCAAATTTCTCCTCAAGGATGCTATCTACTTTTGTCGGGTTTATATATGGAATGAGATGTGGAAATGTGAGTTAGCTGATCCCAATGATGACTCAGCAGACTTTATAGATTGACCTTCCCATAATCTGACTGGACAAGAGGTTTTTATTTCTAAGAAAAGATTTGATATAAATGGCAGATTAGGGCGCCTGGGTGGCTCAGTTGGTTGAGCGACTGCCTTCGGCTCAGGTCATGATCCTGGAGTCCCGGGATCGAGTCCCACATCGGGCTCCCTGCTCAGCGGGGAGTCTGCTTCTCCCTCTGACCCTCTTCCCTCTCGTGCTCTCTGTCTCTCATTCTCTCTCTCTCTCAAATAAATAAATAAAATCTTTAAAAAAAATAAATGGCAGATTATTGTCAAGTGAAAAATTAGGTTTTTTTACTCTGTGATAGATGATATTAAACGTTGTCATCACGGGGAACAGGAAATTTAAATGGAAGCACACTCACTATGAATGCCCCTCAAAAAATGCCCAGTAATGAAGGTTGTAATCTACAGAACTGTGAGCCAAACTTAGTTATCAGAGGGTTTTGTGCTTTCTTTTTTCCTTTTTCTTTTTAAGATTTTATTTATTTATTTGTCAGAGAGCGTGAGCACAAGCAGAAGGAGTGTCAGGCAGACAGAGAAGCAGGCTCTCTGCTGAGCAAGGAACCCAGTGTGGGACTCGATCCCAGGACCCTGGGATCATGACCTGTGCTGAAGGCAGACGCTTACCCGGCTGAGCCATCCAGGCGTCCCCGTGCTTTAATTTTTTCTTTAAATTTATGGCCAAATGTCTTATTCAGATTTCAGATACAATAATGCTATATAAAATACAACTCCAGAAATCTCTGGGGCATGCAACAACAAACATCTATTTCTCTTGCTCATGGATCTGCAGGTCAGCTGGGGTGGCTCTGCTTCAGGTTGCAGGTCAGGGCTGGAGTCTGCTCTGTGTATCTGTCATTTGGGGATCGGAGGTTCTAGTGACACATTGAAAGGTCTGGTTAGACATGAAGTACAACCATCACTTATTGAAGCAAGTCACGTAGCCAAGCCCTTCCTTCGTGGAGTGGGGGTTGGTATTCTGCCTCAGTGCTGCAGCTATGTAATTCAGAACAATAATGAAATCTCTGTCACAGCAAGATTTAAAAAGGGGGATTTCATATAAAGTTGGGAAATTTTACATAAGAATCTGGATTCTCAAATCTTAAAAACTGGAAGACTTATCACCTCTGAGCCTATATTCCCCTATCGGAAAACTGTTAGGTGGATCTGAGGACAGCTTTCTTTCCTCAGATGGGATGTGGTCCTTCAGTTAGCCAGATTCTCCACTCCGCATGGTCACCATTTGTCAGCCCTCTTTCCTCAGCCTTACCCCTCTGACCTTTGGAGACAGTTCACTTTACGACTTGTTGCTTAGCAGATGGGTCAAAATGCACAAACATACCTCAAAACCCAACTGGAAAGTGTTGAGGTAATTTTTTTTTTTTTAAAGTGCAAATAAATTTCCAGGAGAGAACTGTGGGGCAGAGATCATTTTTGGCTGGTGGCAAGTCATTAGGATAGAAAGAAAAGTTTATGGAGCTTTTATTGAAGAGCAAGAATTGGAGCTGAGCCTCTCAGCATGGGTAAAAGTTTGTTATATAGTAAACAAGTCTTATTCTAACAAGTGGACTGCAGACTCTAAAGAATGGGTGAGACAGAAACGGGTCCTGAGTGTTACAACAAGGTCATAACAAGCAACACTGGAAGATGAACTTATAACTGATCAGTTTATTTTCGTGCAATCCTTTTTTCCTCTTGTAAATGAGAATTAAGTTCTTTGGGGGAAGAGAGATTCTCTATGAAATTGTAGGACTGAAAGATAAAAACTAGTCAAACTTTATCTGTTTTTTTTTTTTTTTTGCATCTATCAGTTATTTTAAAGTGTAATTTTCATAGGTCAAAATTTTTATATGTCCTCTCTTTTCAGAGTGACAGCTTGCCCCTGTCTCTTAAAAGCACATCCCCTTTGTCCCTGGAATGTGATTACATTCTCTGAAGTCAACCAGCTGGTGATCTTGGGACTTAAATGCTGCTTCAATGTGGACTGTGGCTGACATTTTAATATTTCAAGAGCTCTTACAGAATATTTCTAGGATTAATTCTTTGACCAAAAGGTTTTCCTTCATTGTGCATAGAAGCAATATTCAGTCCTTTGTAGGTTTCACAACTGTAGGATTGAAAAGAAAAACACAACCCAATGCCTGCTCTGTGCTGGGACAGGGTATGGGGTGGGGGTAGATTGGTCAGCTACTGCCACAAAACTGTTGTGCAACAAATCATCCCATAGCTTAGTGGTTTAAAACAACAGGATTTACTTGCATAGATCTGCGGATTGGCTAAGGGTAGCTGAATTCGGCAGGGAGTGACTGGACCTGGCAGGGCATTCTGCTGTTCTTGGCTGTATACACTCATGTGCCTGCAATCCCGGTGGGGTGGATTTGTTTTGTGGGTTTCTCCCTCCTCCCCTGGGCCAGTGAGTCTTTCTCATGGCACTGGTGAAGGTGAAAGAGGCCAAGCTCAATCAAGTAAATGCTTTCAAGCAAATGCTTTCCACCCCCTGCTTGTAGTCTATTAATATCCCATTGGCCAAAGGAAGTCACATGGTTGAGACTAGACGAGATATGGGAGTTACGTTGCCTACAGCCAGAGAACTCTAGAAGGTTACATGGCAAAGGGCGTGGTATGCAGGAAGCAGTGACAAAATGGGGACCTTAATGCAATC
Source organism: Zalophus californianus (assembly GCF_009762305.2). Lineage (NCBI taxonomy): Eukaryota > Metazoa > Chordata > Mammalia > Carnivora > Otariidae > Zalophus > Zalophus californianus. Next base: position 121,834,159 of record NC_045599.1, on the reverse strand, counting down.
TGCCACTAAAAGCTCGATCATACTCTCATTCGACATGTGCACTACAAAAATCAATGGTTTTGAAATTTAAACAGATTTGGATTCACATCTTGGCTCTGCTCTTTATTTTCTCAGTTTTGTCAACTCTAAAATGCGGATAGTAGGGGCACCTGGGTGGCTCAATCTGTTAAGCGTCTGCCTTTGGCTCAGGTCACGGTCTCGGGGTCCTGGGATTGAGGCCCACATGTGCTCCCTGCTCAGGAGTCTGCTTCTCCCTCTGCCTCTGCCCCTTCCCCCTACTCTTGCTCTCTCTCTCAAATGAATAAATAAAATATTTTTAAAAAATAAAATAAAATGGGGATAGTAACAATACCTACTTCCGGTGTTGCAGAAAGTTCTTGGAACCTGGTGGGCACTTAATGAACATTAGTCCCTTTCTCTTCAAACATGCTTTCTTTCAAATATCTTTTCATTTTGCTTTCTGTGGCTGTGGTTTATTTATCAGAAGCATTTTGGAATCTCTGTCTTTAAAGAAACCTTCACTTGATATTGTTTGGTGGCATAAATCAAATACCTTTTAATCCTGCGCGAGGGATAGAGATGAACATATTCCACCCTCATCATACCTCCCCAGGAAGAACTCCTTCAATTATTTTTCAAAGCCTGCGCACTGAAACTCTCCTGGCACGAACATTTTTGTCAGAACAAGAGTCTAAACTGGGTTAAGATGGATTTGTGATTTCTAATGAAAGTCGCATAACTCTAAAAATAAACATGAATTATAGACACACCACAGTGTTCCCTGAGCCTACAGCAGATTGAAGTCTAAAATAACAGAGATGCTGCATGCCGAGAGTGCATGAGGTGATATGTTTGAAACCAAATTGACATCACAGAACCGGATGGAAACAAATTTATTGTCATGGCAGAATTGTCAAGGCTGTATCAAATTCCCCTCAAACAAACAAAATACCATTTTCTAGAAGGAATACTTTCAGTGCTAAAGAATACAGGCTTTGGCTAGGAAAGGATGCCAGTTTGTGTTGTTGAGGCAGAATGGAAGGATGAGCCCAAATGGAAGTTCTACTCAAACTGAAAAAAATAAGTCTGGGAATATATCTCCTCTCTACCAGGATCATCAAGCCCATTTATCACATTTTCCTTTCTTCAGACACTGAAATTTTTATTTCCTCCAAGCTGAGTAGAAGTGATACAATCACTTTTATTATATTAGAGATGAAAATTATCCATGACATTTTGTTTAATCTCATCAGCCATTGGAGTATATTTATGAGTATGGAATGGAGGTCACCTGACTTTAAGCAGACTATAACCATTATCTGGGTAAAGTCAGAATGAGCTCTTAACGGCCATTTGTTTTTTTTTTTTTTTTGGTACTATCAAAGTGAAGCACAAAGATGAGAGTAGAATTTCAGCAACATCCACTAAAAGGGATTAGTATTTATTAATGAGCATATACAATATTATATAAAATTGAAAGCTGTGGAGTAAGGAGAGTGCATGTGCATCCACAGGCCTGTTTTAGTCTTAGCTATATAAATTAATAACTAATTGGTTTTGGATAAGTTACTAATGAGCATATCTGTCCTACTCTTTCTACAGAGTTGTTTTAAGTATTAGAGGAAACAACACATGAGAAAGTTCTTTTAAAATGTTCAAGTGATGTACCTATGTCTTTTAGCTGCCATGAAAACCCTCATTCGGGCATGCTTTTATATTTTTAGTACTTTCAGGTCTTTGGGGTTCCTTATTTTTTTTAAGTCAACTCAATTTAAAAAGTTACCAAGATTAAGCAGTGTATACTGAGGGCTTTAGCATTATTCATCCTTGCGTGACCTAGTCCTGATTTCATAAATAGGCAATAAAACAAAGTTCTCATCACAGTGATATTTATAAAATAAAAATATTTTCAAAATATATATTTTTTAAACACCCATTTTGGGGGGGCACCTGGGTGGCTCAGTCGGCTAAGCATCCAACTCTTGATTTTCACTCAGGTCATGATCTTGGGGTGGTGAGATCGAGCCCCACATCGGGCTCCTGGCTCAGCAGGGAGTCTGCTTGAGATTCTCTCCCTCTTCCTCTGCCCCTGCCCCTGCTCACTCTCTCAGATAAATAAATAAAATCTTTAAAAAAACACCAGTTTTTCAATAAGGAGATAATTGAATAAATTATGGCATAATCACAACATGGACATTATAATAATTAAAAAAAGTTAATGACATGGCATCGGGCTCCCTGCTCAGCAGGAAGCTGCTTCACCCTCTCCCTCTGCTGCTCCCGTTGCTTGTGCTCACTCTCTCTTTCTCTCTGTCAAATAAATAAATAAAATCTAAAAAAAAAAAAGCCAGAAATCCAAATTTGCATATGAACTCTCCCAATTTTTGGGGCACCTGAGAGGCTCAGTCGTTAAGCGTCTGCCTTCGGCTCAGGTGATGATCCCAGGGTCCTGGAATCGAGTCCCGCATTGGGCTCCCTGCTCAGCAGGGAGTCTGCTTCTCCCTCTCCCACTCCCCCTGCTTGTGTTCCCTCTCTCGCTATGTCTCTCTCTGTCAAATAAATAAATAAAATCTTAAAAAAAAATTAATGACATGGCATAATAGAAGTCTTTAACTGGTACGGCACAAGTGCTAATATGTACAATTGGATGCACTAAGCTAGCATAGAGTTTCTGGAGGCCTCTTTTAGTGTCATGCATATTCCTCTAGTTTCTGAAATGTGAGGGAGTCTAAGGGCCCCAGGGGTGGAAGCCAAGGCAAATTCAGGAGGGGTATATGGAAAGCTTGGGGCAGCAACCATTTCTAACCACTATGGAAATATTTCAATATTTTAGTAACTGAAGTGGTTGGACTGTACATTCCAGCTTAATATTAGCTCATATGTGAACTCAAAAGGATAGAATGTAAAAGTGTATACATAGTATTATTGTATTAAATTGTATTTATATATAAGAAAAACGCTGAATATGATGTAATTATATTTTCTTCTTTAGTTTTGTCATATTATCCAAATTTTCTATAATGAATTTTTTTTTTGGTAATCTGGCTATTTTCATTTTTTTGCTATGACAACCTAGAAATGACACAAACTTTTCCCATGTCCTCATGTAAAATGTGCAAGTATTTCTCCTGGTTATACTCTTAGATGTAGAATTGCTAGATAGTAGGGTATCTGGCTGCTCAACTATACAATATAATTCCACAGTATTTCCCCAAGTGTCTTAATTATACCCCATCAGCTGCATATAAATGATCCCATTGACAGCTATTCCCTTAAAGTCAGTATTGTCAGATTTAATTTCCTAACAATACGAGGTACGTTTGTTTTTCATTGCTCTTGATTTGCATTTTCTCAAACATTTATGAGTGCCCCTTTCTATAACCTTATACAGGCAGATGTGGAAAGAGGGGGAGGCCAGACTTACAACCATGCAGATGAGAATCTCCTCCTGTAGAAGTTGAGAGTTCCTATGAAAATCCCCAAAGGTCTCCCCTACTCATCTGTGATGCTATTCCACAATTAGAGATTTATTTCTCTGGGATGCGAAGGCTTTTCTGGCTCCAACAACCTTTTGTAAAATAACAGCAGCTACCTCCAAGGGACACTTATCTAGGAAGCAGCACCCGAGATGCTTTCTAAACACGGTGACTTGTATTCTAGTCACCCCTCACACCTTTATGAGGTAGGCATGGCCGTTTCCATTTCACAGCTGAGAGGACTGAGACCCAGAGCAGGTACATGACCAGAACACAAGCCTGTCTGACTCCAAAACAATGCTCCTAGTCAGGATCCAACGCAGCCTCCCTGTGAAGGACAGGGTCTACACCTTTATCTCCTAATCTGGGGGTTCTCAACCTGACTGCGTGTTAGAAACCTTTATGTAGAGGGAGTTACTTCCCACCTTCAACATGGACACTGTACCTTGAAGGCAACATGCTTGAGGCTGCTGGGCATTTCAAGACCCCAGTCTCTCATCTATCAGAGACCATGTAGCCACCTAAGAGATTGAGAAGAGCTCTCTCACACAGCACCTGGTCAAGCCCCATGATTCTGAGGCTGTAGCTCTGTCCAAAAGGAAATGTTGCGGGGGGGGGTTAAGTGACAGTGAAGGTTTGACTCCCCACCAGCCCCTATTCTATGTAAGATTCCCCTTCCTGCCTCTCTCCTTCTCCCCCCCCCCTTCTCTTCGTCCTCCTCTTCCCTTCCTTTGCTTTCTCCTCCTCTCACACTGTCCAACCCCATTACATTTAAACGTTCCTTTCTATCTTCCATAAAATAATAAAAAAAGTGTTGTCGCCTTGAAACCCCAAAGGAAAATAAAAGATCTGGAGCTCTCTAATTTCCTTTTGGTGTTTATCTTTTTTATTGAAGTTTTCAAATACACACACAAAGAAGAGAATATGTAATAAGAAACACACACATACCCTGTGAGTCTATCAACCAGCTTCAGTTCTTGTGTTTTTGTTTTGTTTTGTTTTGTTTTTTAAGTAATCTCTACAGCCAACGTGGGGCTCGAACCTTACACCCCCGGGATCAAGGGTCGCACTCTCTACCTACTGAGCCAGCCAGACGCCCCCAGCTTTGGTTCTTACCAACATTCTGGCATTCTAATTTCATCTAGCCCTCTCCACATATAACATTTGATTGTACTTTTTTTGTTTGAATATTTAAGGAAAATCACAGATATCATATCATTTCAGTTGTAAATACTTCAGTTTGTATCCAAAGTCTTTTAAAAAGTTTTCAAGGGTTATAACTTAGGGTATTTGATCTAGTGGTTGGAATGTGAGACAACAGAAGAAAGAACTCAGTGGTTTAGGAGAGCTTTCTCAAACATGGAATTTAACACCCTGGCAAGAACCCCAGGGAATGGGGCAATTTAACTGCCGTGGTGGTTGTTAGAAGCCTGGAGAAAGTAGTAGCCCACACTGAATGAAACTGAAATGCTTGAGTTGCTGAGGCAGTTTCTAGAGAAAGCAAAAAGGTTGAGGGAAGTGAACATCTCAGAATAGATATATTATGTGAGGTCAGTAGACCCACTGGAAGATTATATTATGTGGGACACTCCACTCATTAAGACCACCAATTATGGCCAAGTAGGGCAGCCATTGAGAATGCTGTTTACAGCCACCATCAGAACAGGGCAAGAATAGAGGAGCAAGAGGTTGGGGACAGTTGCCCAATAAAATGTCATCATGATCCCTTGCTCCACCATTTTTTCCTTGCTGAGCCAATTTTTAGATCCGGAATTCAATGAGTCACAGGGGGCCAGGTCAAAAGGAAGGACCTTACAATGCCACAGCAAATATATACTGTAAAAATGCCTCCAGTCCTTCCCTAGTAGGACTGGGAGCTGTTCACCTGGGTTACTGTGCACTGGGGAAATAAGAATGTCAAAATATATTGAGGATTAAAGGACACAGGGTCCGAGTTGACATAGAGCCTCACTGGAGCCCCTCTGTGAGAATGGAGACACAGAGGAGCTAGGTAATAACTGAGTCCTGGCCCAAGCCTGCCCCACAGTGGGTCTTTTCCTTGTCACTGAGTATATAATTGGAGTTGACACCCTTGGCAGATGGAGTAATCCTCACATTGAGTTTTTGGCCTGTGGGTTAAGAGCTACAATGATGGGGAAGGGCAAATGTAAGACTCTGAAACTGTGTTAAATTGCAGACAAGATATTATATATAAGACAATCCTGGGGAGTGGGTTATGGATATTAGTGTCAAACTTAAAGATCTAAATATCCATGGGCAGTGGTTCCTATCATATCCCACTAATTAGTCAGCCTGGCCCTTGTAGAAACGTGATGGATGCTGCTCAGTGTAGACTTGTTCACTCTCATCCAGGGAGCAGTTCCCGTTGCAGCTGCCAACCAGATGTACTATCTTTGGGAGAGCAGCGTAATAATGTCTCAGGTATATACTGTGTGGCCTTTTATTTGGCAAATGTATTCTCTTCCATTCTCAGTAAGATAGAAATAATTTGCATCCATGTGGACAGCAGTTCATTCCAAGTTTTGGCCCAGGACCATGTTAACTCTCCCATCTTCCATCATCACCTACTTCAGAGATCTTGACCCCCTGGTTCATGTGGATATCACCAGAACACCACACTAATCCATGACACTGATGATATGCTGCTTGGGCAGGGTGAGCAAGAGGTAACTGTCATGTGAGAGACCCAGGTTCTCCAGCAGGTGAGAGAGAAATACATGTTTGCAGGAATCGGACACCTCAGGAAAGTCTGTAGAGGATGTAGTCAGGGATATGTCAGAAAATCCCAAAGTAAAAGACACATTGCTACACAATGCCTGATGGTCCTCCTCAGCTTTGGGAGGCAGTGTATTTGATACCTCGGAATTGTGCTTCAGCCATATACGGTAACATGGAAGGCTATCAACTTGGACACAAACACCCTTGCCCCTTGGGCCAAATGATCCAGCCAACACTACCATGTCCTTGAAATGTATGTCTGAGGTGAGAAAAGATTCATTATGGAGTTTGCAAGCCTCAGTGGAAGAATTACAATGCAGGCCTTTGGTGGGGTGGAGCAAGACTGAGTCACTTGCGGTGGAGAATTATACACTTTTTGAGAAAAAGCTCCTGGAGAGTGACTGAGTCCTGGTGGAAGACTTGACCATGGGTACCAAGTGACTGTGCACCCCTCATTTCCTACTATGATCTGGGTTCTGTGAGATCTGCTGCATCTAAAGCCAGAGGGGCCAGAAGTCGGTCAGAAGATGGAAATGGTACATGGAGCATTGAGACTGTAGAGCTCAAAGTGAGTTAGGTGGGGTGATTTTATTCCGTGGGGGCAGGAGAAATACAGGCAGGATGCAAGGGATCCAGCTGGGTCTGGTTTTTACTCCCTAACCCATTACAGTTGTGAGTGGACAAATGCAGCAACACTGTCCTTAAGTCCTTAGAGTGTAATGTAAATTAATACATTTACCTATTGAGGAGGGTCTGATTACCAGGGTCTCGGGCCTCTCGGGAATGGGTAATATTAGCAAGTGAACACTAAAACCTGCAGATGATCGCTGAGGGGGAGGGCAATTGAAAATGGATGGTGAGGGGGCGCCTGGCTGGCTCCAATAAGCCTCTGACTCTTGATCTCAGCTCAGGTCTTGATGTCGGGGTTGTGAGTTTAAGCCCCACATTTGGCTCCAGGCTGGGCGTGGAGCTTACTCAAGGAAAAAAAAAAAGTGGATGGTGAAGGAGGAAGGCAAGGAGCACAAGTTGTGGCCCCAGATTAATGGTAAGGACAGAGGCTGCCTGGTCCTCCTTCGTGTTTACCTCAGGAATAAAGGCCCACAGGAGGTGCTCTTTGAACGTGTGGGGAGATGTGCATTGATACAGGACGAACGGTGGACTGTGGCATCTCAGAGGTAAGTTGCTCAGATCTTTCTTGACGAGAGAAGCTGCTGCAAGGAGCATAGTTAGCAGACAACCCCCAACCGTTTTGGGGACGGGTCACTGCATTTAGCCTAAGGTGGTTCTTTGGCTGGGCCGCTCGCAGCCACACGTACTCGAGGCAGGGGTACAAAGAGCCAAGCCTCTTCTGTCCACGCTGTGACTCGGGGAATGGGCAGTGTGCTCTGGGCCCCACCTCAGCCTGGCTGAGACCCCCTCAGAGCCGCTTTGCAGTTGGAGGGTCTTCCTGTGCATCCTCCTTCCTTTGGGGGTATGTCTTCACAGGTGTGAAGGCTTTAAAATTTATCTTGTGATTAGCCTTCTAGTTGTCCTTGTCTTTATTCTTGATTCGTTTTTGCTCCTTTTGACTGCCTCTACATTATATCTTTAATCATTGCACCTCCATTACCTTCTTAGTTATATGCTTTTTTTTTTACTATTAATTAGTCAATATAGATTTAGAGGTTACAATCTGTATCCTTAAATCGTTAAAGTATAATAAATATAAATTAATACCTTTACCACTCTCTGGACACTGCAAGGACCTTAGGACATTTTAACCTCTTTTATCCTCCTCTCAAATTATGTAATGGTGTTTTCATATATTTTCTCTCCGTTTCTCTTCACATTTTATTTTAATCCTCATGCAAATGATTATGTAGTCCATATTCATTTACCCACATATTAGCCTTGCCACCTCAATCATGTTCTTTCTAGCTAAAGAAAACGTTTGTTATTTATTTCAAGGCACACCTGCTAATGCTGAATTCTTGGAAAATATTTTTATAGCACCTTCATTTTCAGAAGATATTTTTGCTGTAGAATTCTAGATTAGCAGGTGTTTTCTTCCTGTCCTTTCAGAATATAATTCTTATAACATTGGCTCCCTTATTTCTGTTTAGGAGTCAACTCAAAGGTAAATTGTTGCTCCTGAAGGTTTTTTCTTTTTTTTTTTTCATTTTAACAGCATTCAAGATTTTTTTCTGTCTCTGATTTTTAGTCTCTTGACCTCCATGTGGTCTAATTCAGCATCATTCTTAGGGTGTAGCTCTTAAAAGCTCAACCAAAACCTGGGATATTTATCAAGGCCCCTCTTTTTGTGTGGTCTCAGAACTCAACTTGTGGTAACCTCCCTAACTGCTATAAGGTTTTGCTCGCTTCTCCACCTGTCAGCTGTCATTTTCAGAGCTGGCAAGTACCTCAAAAAGAGGAGCTCACTTCTCTGTGCCTCTCTTCTCTGCCTGGATCTGGGTACCATAGATCCTCATTCCCTTTCGGAGCTCCCTGATGCTTTTTTTTTTTTTTTAAAGATTTTATTTGTTTATTTGACAGAGAGAGACAGTGAGCAGGAACACAAGCAGGGGGAGTGGGAGAGGGAGATGCAGTCTTCCCACTGAGCAGGGAGCCCAATGTGGGACTCCATCCCAGGACCCTGGGATCATGACCTGAGCCGAAGGCAGACACTTGACGACTGAGCCACCCAGGTGCCCTCCCTGATGCTTTTATACAAATTTTGTGAACAAATCATCCAGATGTCCTGGTTGCTCTCAGTTGGAAGTTTTGTCTGAAAAAAAACCCCATCGTCGTTGCCAGAAGCAGAGCCCCCACATGAGACCCTCAGAGCAGTGTGCGGAGCTGTGGAAATATCACTCTTAAAAGCTTCTAGGTATGGGCTTGTTTTGGTTTGTTCTGTTGTGGATCACGAGTTTTCTTTCTGATCATTCCCATCTTCATTTAACTCAGGAAAATCATTAGCCATGTTCTCCAGTCTTTAATTTTAGAACAATTATTAGGTGTATGTCGGAGCTTCTCATCAGTTTTTTTAAAGACTTTATTTATTTATTTTTTCTATGGAGATTTGAAAGTCCTTAGAAGAATGTTTTGATATTTGATATTATTTTGGATAATATCAAAGTGATGTCTCCTGTTTGTGAGCTTTGTGATATTTATTTTTCTCACGTGTGCTTTTTATTTTACTTTATTTTTTTACCAAGGATGTATTTACATTGACATTTAATCACCCAAATCTACCCAATTTACCTTAGAGTCTCCTTGGTGTTGTACATTCTATGGGTTTGGACAAATGTGTGATGGCACATACCCATCATTATAATACCATACAGAGTATTTTTACTTCTCTAAAAATGTGCTCTTCCTGTTCATCTACCTTCCCACTCCCCCATCCCAGCAGCCACTGATCCTTTTATTGTCTCTATAGTTTTGTCCTTTCTAGAATGTCATGTTGTTGGAAAATATACAGTGTGGAGCCTTTTCGGATTGGCTTCTTTCACTTCTTTTTTTGTCAATTTGCCTACTGAAGGACATCTCAGTTGCTTCCAAGTTTTGGCAATTATGCATAAAGCTGCTATAAACACCTGTGTGCAGAATTTTGCATGGACATAAGTTTTTAACTCTTTTGAGTAAATACCAAGGAGTGAGATTGCTGGATTGTATATAGGAAGCATATGTGTAGCTTTGTAATAAACAGCCAAACCATCTTTCCAAGTGGCTTTGCCAATTTGTATTGCCATCAGCAGTAAATGAGAGTTCCTCTTGCTCTATATCCTTGCCAGCATTTGGCGTCATCAGTGTTCTGGATTTTGGCATTCTAATAGGTATGTAGTGGTATCTTGTTTTAATTTGCATTTTCTTGATGATATATTATGTGGAGCATCTTTTCATATGCTTATTTGTTATCTGTATATCTTCTTTTTTTTTTTTTACTAGTTTTTCCAGATTTTTTTTAAGGTTTTATTTATTTATTTGACAGAGAGAGACACAGCAAGAGAGGGAACACAAGCAGGGGGAGTGGGAGAGGGAGAAGCAGGCTTCCCGCTGAGCAGGGATCCCGATGCGGGGCTCAATCCCAGGACCCTGGGATCACGACCTGAGCCAAAGGCAGATGCTTAACGACTGAGCCACCCAGGCGCCCCTAGTTTTTCCAGATTTTTATTTAAATTCATGTTAGTTAACATATAGCATAGAATATTGGTTTCAGGAGTAGAATTGAGTGATTCATCACTTACATACAGCACCCAGTGCTCATCACAAGTGCCCTTCTTAATGCCCATCACCGATTTAGCCCATCCTCTGCCTACCTCCCCTCCATCAATCCTCAGTTTGTTCTCTCTAGTTAAGGGTCTCTTATGGTTTGCCTCCCTCTCTGTTTTTATCTTATTTTATTTTTCCTTCCCTTCCTCTGTGTTCAACTGTTTTCTTTCTTAAATTCCACATATGAGTGAAATCATATGGTATTTGTCTTTCTCTGACGTATTTCACTTAGCATAATACCCTCTAGTTACATCCATGTGATTGCAAATGGCAAGATTTCATTCTTTTTGATGGTTAAGTAATATTCCAGTGTGTGTGTGTGTGTGTGTGTGTGTGTGTGTGTGTGTGTGTACCACATCTTCTTTATTCATTCATCAGTTGGTGGACATTTGGGCTCTTTCCATAATTTGGCTATTGTTGATAATGCTGCTATAAACATTGGGTTACATGTGCTCCTTTGAATCAGTATTTTTGTATCCTTTGGATAAATCCCTTGTAATGTAATTGCTGGCTCATAGGGTCATATTTTTAACTTTTTGAGGACCCTCTGTACAGTTTTCCAGAGTGGCTGCGCCAGTTTGCATTCTTAATCAACAGTGTAAGATAGTTTCCCTTTCTCCACATCCTCTCATGTGCTTTGGAATTTTTATTTGGAAGTTTCTCCTGTGTAGGATTTATGTATATGGGTGCATGCATTTGTATGTGTTTTCTTTCTCTTTTGCTATACACACGTCTCTATGTTAGTATTTTACAGTTGGCTTTACCCAGTATGCTGGAGTCCTCATTGTGGAACCAGACCTTATTTTGGTAACATGGATCTATTATACTGGGAGAATATCAAAGATTTATTTTCTAAACCAGCAGATTAGCTTGACCTAAGTTTAGGATCTCAAATGCAGTTCCTCTCTCTAGATAGGATGAGCTTTTTATTTTGTTTATTTATTTTTTATTTTTTATTGTTATGTTAATCACCATACATTACATCATTAGTTTTTGATGTAGTGTTCCATGACTCATTGTTTGTCCATAACACCCAGTGCTCCACGCAGAATGTGCCCTCTTTAATACCCATCACCAGGCTAACCCATCCCCCCACCCCCCTTCCCTCTAGAAGCCTCAGTTTGTTTTTCAGAGTCCATTGTCTCTCCTGGTTCATCTCTGACTTACTCCCCTTCATTCTTCCCCTCCTGCTATCTTCTTCTTTTTTTTTCTTAACATGTATTGCATTATTTGTTTCAGAAGTACAGATCTGTGATTCAACAGTCTTGCACAATTCACAGCACTCACCATAGCACAACTGACAGAATGGGAGAAAATATTTGCAAATGACATATCAGATAAAGGGCTAGTATCCAAAATCTATAAAGAACTTATCAAACTCAACACCCAAAGAACAAATAATCCAATCAAGAAATGGGCAGAAGACATGAACAGACATTTTTTCCAAAGAAGACGTCCAAATGGCCAACAGACACATGAAAAAGTGATCAACATTGCTCAGCATCAGGGAAATCCAAATCAAAACCTCAATGAGATACCACCTCACACCAGTCAGAATGGCTAAAATTAACAAGTCAGGAAACGACAGATGTTGGCAGGGATGCGGAGAAAGGGGAACCCTCCTACACTGTTGGTGGGAATGCAAGCTGGTGCAACCCCTCTGGAAAACAGTATGGAGGTTTCTCAAACAGTTGAAAATAGAGCTATCATACGATCCAGCAATTGCACTACTGGGTATTTACCACAAAAATACAAATGTAGGGATCCAAAGGGGTACATACACCCCAATGTTTATAGCAGCAATGTCCACAATAGCCAAACTGTGGAAAGAGCCAAGATGTCCATCAACAGATGAATGGATAAAGAAGATGTGGTATATATACACAATGGAATATATTTTTTTAAGATTTTATTTATTTATTTGACAGAGAGAGAGACAGCGAGAGAGGAAACACAGCAGGGGGAGTGGGAGAGGGAGAAACAGGCTTCTCACGGAGCAGGGAGCCTGATGCGGGCCTCGATCCCAGGACCCTGGGATCATGACCTGAGCCAAAGGCAGATGCTTAACAACTAAGCCACCCAGGTACCCCTAGGATGAGCTTTTTAAAAAAAAGGTTTTGCTCATGGCAAGACATCTCTGCTCATCTCTGTATTCATTTAGACCCTAGTTGTCTAAAATGTATGCGGCATTATAGTTTCTAATCAGCCACCTAGAAATTGATCTAGATGTTTGTTCTGGTTTTATCCTGAAGCTCAGTAGGTCTTCAGTCCTACCCCAAATTTAATTCTCTGTTTGGTTCATGAATATCTGCTTAAGATCACTTTAAGCACAAATATAACTTTTAAAAAATACATGCAAAAATTTGTTTATCACTGGTATGCATTTATAATGAAGTTTTTTATTTAATGGGTAATCTTATAATACTACCTTGATTAGGATGAAGTGTTATTATTATCAATGGTAACACTAGTAACTGCAGAAATGGAGTAATGATTACAGTGTTGGCTCACATTAAGCTTGCCATCACCTAAAAGCCTCAGATTTTTTCATATGAACTGTTGCAAAGTCAGTAATTGATTTTCTACATGCACAATATTTTTGATGTCCATTTTTTTGTAAGCAGATGGAAAAAAAACAGTCATATTCATGTGAACTCATTAAAGCTATTGTTTATAACAAAATATGGGGGGAAATAGATTAACTAAATTCGTCCACTTTTATTAAGAAGTGGGGGAGTAAATAAATTAAGTCACAACAGATACCTTGAGAGCCAAAAGTAAATAAATAAATAAAGTGTTATGAAAACTATAGATACAAAAATGATAGTAAAAATTCTGAGATGTTAACTTGATAATGATTGTCCTGTGGGTCATATGCTTTCAAGATATTTCATTGTTATTTAACTATTTTGTTTTGTGGGTTACATAATGGATGGATTTTTATCCTTTCATTAAATACATTTTCAAAAATTAAGCATATAAAAGACATCAGGCATTTTGTCAAAAGCACACTACACTGATATCCTGCCAAATTTGATTCTATATTAATGCATTTATAAATTACGAAACTGGCAAGAAACATTTAAGCTGAATGGCTTCCCAGCTGAAACGTAAACAGAATAAATATTTTCTTTAAGCATTAAGCAATTTCAGGAAACAGATACAAAATAGTTCTTTCTATGCAACAGTTTTTTCCCATGGGTTTTTTGTTGAATACCCACATATTCATACATCACTGGCAGCTTCTAGTTTGTGATCAACCTTTTCTTCCTTTCTGTTGTCTGTTTCTTAGGTGATGAGGTTAAGGGTTCCTGGCATGTATCTCAAGGGAACAATAGATGTATCAGCCAAGATAATCCAATTAATTTATTTGGATTTTAGTTGTAAAAGGTTGGATTAACCATAATTTCCAGATCACAGTACATTATCATCATTGGTTTAGGCATGGCCTTCCTGTTTTGTTTTTTTTAAAGAGAGTGCACATGTGAGTGGGGGAGGAGATGAGTGTGAGGGAGGGGCAGAGGGAGAGGGAGAGGAGACAGAGAATCTCAAGCAGGCTCCACGCCCAGCTCGGAGCCTGCCCCAGGGCTCCATTTCATGACCCTGAGATCACAACCCTGAGATCATGAACTGCGCTGAAATCAAGAGTCAGGAGCTCAACCGTCTGAGCCACCCAGGAATCCCTAGGCATGGCCTTCTTTTAGCCCCTTTTTTTTCTTGTTTGTGGAATAAAATTTTGACTTCTATTTCACATAAAAATATTTTTGCGATTAGAATGTCCTTTCCACTAAGTGGCTGAACAACCGTAGAGTCCTTGAACAGGCTTCTCTTTTGGTTATGCTCAAAGGCCAAATAAGGTATATTAAAGAACAAAATTTCAACAAGTATATTTAAAGATCTAACTGGCTTTATTCAAAGATTCACGGATCAGGCAGCATCCCATCTGACAAATAAAAAGTTGTGCAAAATGGAAGGCTTTTATAGGCAGAAGTGGTACAGGATGAGAAAGTTATTAGCAAAAGAAAAATGACTCTATTTGGGGCCTGTTGTTTCTTTTTAATGGGTGTTAGCAAACATATTTGCATCTCATTAGCAGGAGTTGGTACACTGCATGTAAATGTGTTCTAATTGGCAGGTGAGCGATTAAAAATATTTTTTAAATCAACTCTGAATACCTTTAGGGGTGATGAACCCTGTGAGTGCATCAAAAGAGCCCTTCTTCCCATTCTCTGTGATCATAAAGCTTGAGCTTCACCCACCTTTCGCTTCCTGGCTTTGAAGGCATTTGCATTCGCTGCCCATGTTTAAAGCCTCAAAGTCAGTATTTGACTGCTCCTGAAAATTGGACTCCTAAACACAAATATGTCTATGTAATGTCTGTGTGATGCAGACAGTTGTAATACTGTTGACAAGAATTCCTAAAGGAAAATTAACTTAGTATGGTAGAGAGTACTGGAATGAGCATCAGGAGACTTGGATGAGCATCAGGAGACTTGGATTCTAGTCCTTGTTTTGCTACTAATGAGTTGGTAACCTCATGAAAGCCTCTTAACTTCATTGAGACTTCCCTCAACTCCCTAACCCATTCTGCTATCATTCTACCCAATGTTGCTCAAGTCAGAACCTGAGGACCATCTTTGGTGTCTTTCTCTGATCAATTACATTCAAACTATCAGCAAGTCCTAATGATTCTACCTCCAAGTCCTAATGATTCTACCTTGAATCTAGCTACTTCTCTCCATATTTTCTACCACAATCCCAGTCTGTGCTTTGAGAGAGGAAGTGGCCATGTGCCTGAGGCCATTCACTTCTCCAATTTTATCACCAGCGTCCTGCACAACCCAAAGATCCCACGGGTTTCTCTTTCCCGCAGCAGTGGCCCCTGCCTGTGTCTAGCCCTGACTCTTGGCCTCTCTCTAGCTGATATACAAGATCAGCATGTGCTCCCAGGAACAGAGACAGAAGCTTAGCTCACCTCTGTAAGATTTCCTTCTCTGAAACATTATCCTCTTTCGTCCTTGTTATTTCTACAGTTCCTTTTATGCCTCAATATATGATTTTTAAATGTGTTCGGTTTTTCTTTTGGTTTTCAGCAGCGTCTTGGTCTCCAACCTCCTTGAAAGTAGAAGTCAAATGAGCCTCCTTTTTTGGAGAAGCTCCAGACTCTTTGTCAGCTCACCTCCAGACTCTCACCTCACCTCTTTACATGGGTGTTCACACTGTCTGCTCCTTTCTCCCTAAGACTTCACGTGTCTTCAGCTTCTTACAGCTTCTCAGTTCTCGTCGTGGTCTGTAATAACTTATTTATTAGTAATTCATAATTTAGCTTTTGTCCCTTTCATAATAATCTATGCTCCATGAGAATCAAAATCATGTTTGTCCCTAATAATGCTTTTAGTAAGCTCTCAATTGAAAGAATAAATAAGTACTGAAATGAATTAGTGAATGAGTAATTCAAAAAAGAAAATTGGGCTTTGTTCTCTTAGGGAAATTATTTACTCAGTTTTTTTTGTCCTTGGTAGATGACTCCCAAATTTATTCCTCTAATCCAATATTTTCTTTATCTCTCTTATGCTTTTATTTTAAACAATTAAATATATTTTTTAATATTTTATTGTTATGTTAATCACCATATATTACATCATTTGTTTTGGTGTAGTGTTCCATGATTCATTGTTTGTTCATAACACCCAGTGCTCCATGCAGAATGTGCCCTCTTTAATACCCATCACCAGGCTAACCCATCCCCCTACCCTCCTCCCCTCTAGAACCCTCAGTTTGTTTTCCAGAGTCCATCATCTCTCCTGGTTCGTCTCCCCCTCTGACTTACTCCCCTTCATTCTTCCTCTCCTGCTATCTTCTTCTTTTTCTTTTTTCTTAAAATATGTTGCATTATTTGTTTCAGAAGTACAGATCTGTGATTCAACAGTCTTACACAATTCACAGCGCTCACCGTAGCACATACCCTCCCCAATGTCTATCACCCAGCCACCCCATCCCTCCCACCCCCGACCACTCCAGCAACCCTCAGTTTGTTTCCGGAGATTAAGAATTCCTCATATCAGTGAGGTCATATGATACATGTCTTTCTCTGATTGACTTATTTCACTCAGCATAACACCCTCCAGTTCCATCCACGTCGTTGCAAATGGTAAGATCTCATTCCTTTTGATGGCTGCATAATATTCCATTGTGCATATATACCACATCTTCTTTATCCATTCATCTGTCGATGGACATCTTGGCTCTTTCCACAGTTTGGCTATTGTGGACATTGCTCCTATAAACATTGGGGTGCACGTACCCCTTCGGGTCCCTACATTTGTATCTTTGGGGTAAATACCCAGTAGTGCAATTGCTGGATCGAATGATAGCTCTAATTTCAACTGTTTGAGGAACCTCCATACTGTTTTCCAGAGGGGTTGCACCAGCTTGCATTCCCACCAACAGTGTAGGAGGGTACCCCTTTCTCCACATCCCCGCCAACATCTGTCGTTCCCTGACTTGTTAATTTTAGCCATTCTGACGGGTGTGAGGTGGTATCTCATTGAGGTTTTGATTTGGATTTCCCTGATGCCGAGCGATGTTGAGCACTTTTTCATGTGCCTGTTGGCCATTTGGATGTCTTCTTTGGAAAAATGTCTGTTCATGTCTTCTGACCATTTCTTGATTGGATTATTTGTTCTTTGGGTGTTGAGTTTGATAAGTTCTTTATAGATTTTGGATACTAGCCCTTTATCTGATATGTCATTTGCAAATATTTTCTCCCATTCTGTCGGTTGTCTTTTGGTTTTGTGGACTGTTTCTTTTGCTGTGCAAAAGCTTTTTATCGTGATGAAATCCCAATAGTTCATTTTTACCCTGGCTTCCCGTGCCTTTGGTGATGTTTCTAGGAAGAAGTTGCTGTGGCTGAGGTCGAAGAGGTTGCTACCTGTGTTCTCCTTTAGGATTTTGATGGACTCCTGTCTCACGTTTAGGTCTTTCAACCATTTGGAGTCTATTTTTGTGTGTGGTGTAAGGAAATGGTCCAGTTTCATTCTTCTGCATGTGGCTGTCCAATTTTCCCAACACCATTTGTTGAAGAGACTGTCTTTTTTCCATTGGACATTCTTTCCTGCTTTGTCAAAGATAAGTTGACCATAGAGTTGAGGGTCCGTTTCTGGGCTCTCGATTCTGTTCCATTGATCTATGTGTCTGTTTTTGTGCCAGTACCATACTGTCTTGATGATGACAGCTTTGTAATAGAGCTGGAAGTCCGGAATTGTGATGCCGCCAGCTTTGCTTTTCTTTTTCAATATTCCTCTGGCTATTCGGGGTCTCTTCTGGTTCCATACAAATTTTAGGATTATTTGTTCCATTTCTTTGAAAAAAGTGGATGGCATTTTGATGGGGATTGCATTGAATGTGTAGATTGCTCTAGGTAGCATTGACATCTTCACAATGTTGGTTCTCCCAATCCATGAGCATGGAACGTTTTTCCATTTCTTTGTGTCTTCTTCAATTTCTTTTCTGAGTATTTTATAGTTTTCTGAGTACAGATCCTTTGCCTCTTTGGTTAAATTTATTCCTAGGTATCTTATGGTTTTGGGTGCAATTGTGAATGGGATCGACTCCTTGATTTCTCTCTTCTGTCTTGTTGTTGGTGTATAGGAATGCCACTGATTTCTGTGCATTGATTTTATAGCCTGCTACTTTACTGAATTCCTGTATGAGTTCTAGCAGTTTTGGGGTGGAGTCTTTTGGGTTTTCCACATAAAGTATCATATCATCTGCAAAGAGTGAGAGTTTGACTTCCTCTTTGCTGATTTGGATGCCTTTGATTTCTTTTTGTTGTCTGATTGCTGTGGCTAGGACTTCTAATACTATGTTGAATAGCAGTGGTGAGAGTGGACATCCCTGCCGCGTTCCTGACCTTAGGGGAAAAGCTCTCAGCCTTTCCCCATTGAGAATGATATTCGCTGTAGGTTTTTCGTAGATGGCTTTTATGATATTGAGGTATGTACCCTCTATCCCTATACTCTGAAGAGTTTTGATCAAGAAAGGGTGCTGTACTTTGTCAAATGCTTTTTCTGCATCTATTGAGAGGATCATATGATTCTTGTTCTTTCTTTTATTAATGTATTGTATCACGTTGATTGATTTGCGGATATTGAACCAGCCTTGCAGCCCAGGGATAAATCCCACTTGGTCGTGGTGAATAATCCTTTTAATGTACTGTTGGATCCTATTGGCTAGTATTTTGGTGAGAATTTTTGCATCCATGTTCATCAAGGATATTGGTCTGTAATTCTCCTTTTTGATGGGGTCTTTGTCTGGTTCTGGGATCAAGGTAATGGTGGCCTCATAAAATGAATTTGGAAGTTTTCCTTCCATTTCTATTTTTTGGAACAGTTTCAGGAGAATAGGTATTAATTCTTCTTTAAATGTCTGATAGAATTCCCCTGGGAAGCCATCTGGCCCTGGGCTCTTGTTTCGTGGGAGATTTTTGATGACTGCTTCAATTTCCTTAGTGGTTATAGGTCTGTTCAGGTTTTCTATTTCTTCCTGGTTCAGTTTTGGTAGTTGATACATCTCTAGGAATGCACCCATTTCTTCCAGGTTATCTAATTTGCTGGCATAGAGTTGCTCATAATATGTTCTTATAATTGTTTGTATTTCTTTGGTGTTGGTTGTGATCTCTCCTCTTTCATTCATGATTTTGTTGATTTGGGTCCTTTCTCTTTTCTTTTTGATCAGTCTGGCCAGGGGTTTATCAATCTTGTTAATTCTTTCAAAGAACCAGCTCCTAGTTTCGTTGATCTGTTCTACTGTTCTTTTGGTTTCTATTTCATTGATTTCTGCTCTGATCTTTATGATTTCTCTTCTCCTGCTGGGTTTAGGCTTTATTTGCTGTTCTTTCTCCAGCTCCTTTAGGTGTAGGGTTAGGTTGTGTATTTGAGACCTTTCTTGTTTCTTGAGAAAGGCTTGTATTGCTATATACTTTCCTCTCAGGACTGCCTTTGCTGTATCCCAAAGATTTTGGACAGTTGTGTTTTCATTTTCATTAGTTTCCATGAATTTTTTAAATTCTTCTTTAATTTCCTCGTTGACCCATTCATTCTTTAGTAGGATGCTCTTTAGCCTCCATGTATTTGAGTTCTTTCCGACTTTCCTCTTGTGATTGAGTTCTAGTTTCAAAGCATTGTGGTCTGAAAATATGCAGGGAATGATCCCAATCTTTTGGTACCGGTTGAGACCTGATTTGTGACCTAGGATATGATCAATTTTGGAGAATGTTCCATGGGCACTAGAGAAGAATATGTATTCCGTTGCTTTGGGATGGAATGTTCTGAATATGTCTGTGAAGTCCATTTGGTCCAGTGTGTCATTTAAAGTCTTTATTTCCTTGTTGATCTTTTGCTTAGATGATCTGTCCATTTCAGTCAGGGGGGTGTTAAAGTCCCCCACTATTATTGTATTGTTGTCAATGTGTTTCTTTGCTTTTGTTATTAATTGCCTTATATAATTGGCTGCTCCCATGTTCGGGGCATAGATATTTACAATTGTTAGATCTTCTTGTTGTATAGACCCTTTAAGTAGGATATAGTGTCCTTCCTCATCTCTTATTACAGTCTTTGTTTTAAAATCTAGTTTGTCTGATATAAGGATTGCCACCCCAGCTTTCTTTTGGTGTCCATTAGCATGGTAAATGGTTTTCCACCCCCTCACTTTCAATCTGGGAGTGTCTTTGCGTCTAAAATGAGTCTCTTGCAGACAGCATATTGATGGGTCTTGTTTTTTAATCCAATCTGATAGCCTGTGTCTTTTGATTGGGGCATTTAGCCCATTTACATTCAGGGTAACTATTGAAAGGTATGAATTTAGTGCCATTGTATTGCCTGTAAGGTGACTGTTACTGTATGTTGTCTGTGTTCCTTTCTGATCTTTGCTGCTTTTAAGCTCTCTCTTTGCTTAGAGGACCGCTTTCAATATTTCTTGGAGGGCTGGTTTCGTGTTTGCAAATTCCTTTAATTTTTGTTTGTCCTGGAAGCTTTTTATCTCTCCTTCTATTTTCAATGACAGCCTAGCTGGATATAGTATTCTTGGCTGCATATTTTTCTCGTTTAGTGCTCTGAAGATATCTTGCCAGTCCTTTCTGGCCTTCCAGGTCTCTGTGGATAGGTCTGTTGCCAATCTAATATTTTTACCATTGTAGGTTACATATCTCTTCTCCCGAGCTGCTTTCAGGATTTTCTCTTTGTCTCTGAGACTCGTAAGTTTTACTATTAGATGTCGGGGTGTTGACCTATTATCATTGATTTTGAGAGGGGTTCTCTGTGCCTCCTGGATTTTGATGCCTGTTTCCTTCCTCACATTAGGGAAGTTCTCTGCTATTATTTGCTCCAATATACCTTCTGCCCCTCTCTCTCTTTCTTCTTCTTCTGGGATCCCAATTATTCTAATGTTGTTTCATCTTATCGTATCACTTGTCTCTCGAATTCTGCCCTCGTGATCCTGTAGTTGTTTCTCCCTCTTTTTCTCAGCCTCTTTATTTTCCATCATTTGGTCTTCTATATCACTGATTCTCTCTTCTGCCTCATTTATCCTAGCAGTTAGTGCCCCCATTTTTGATTGCACCTCATCAATAGCCTTTTTGATTTCGACTTGGTTAGATTTTAGTTCTTTTATTTCTCCAGAAAGGGTTTCTCTAATAACTTCTACCCTTTTTTCAAGCCCAGCTAGTATCTTTAAAGTCATGATTCTGAACTCTAGGTCCGACATCGTACTAATGTCCGTATTGAGTAGGTCCCTGGCTGACGGTACTACCTCTTGTTCTTTTTGCTGAGGTGATTTTTTTCGTCTTGTCATTTTGTCCAGAGGAGAATAGATGAATGAGAGAACAAAATGCTAACAGGTTTACAACGTCCCCAGCAAATATACTGTATACAAATCAGAAAAGACCTGAAACCAGGGGAAGAGAAAGGGAAAGAAAGAAAAAAGAAAGAGAAAAAAAAAAAAGAAAAAAAAAGATAAAAACAAAAACAGAACAATACAAAAAAAGCAGAATGTGATCAAATATGATCAGGCTACTGCCTAGATCAGTGCCACACACTAGATTTTGGGCGTATTTTGGTCTGTTAGAAAAAAGTGCCTCCTAAAATTTTAAAGGAAGAAAGACTTATATGTACAAAATAAGGGTTGATACAATGAAGGGATAGAAGATGACTGTAAAGATGAAAATTATAAAAGATTTTATAAAAGGACTTGATAAGATAAGAAGTTGTTTGAAAAAAGAAAGAAGATTTAAAAAAAAAAAGAAAAAAGGGAGAGAATGTGATCAGGCAGGAGACTAGAACAGAGCCATACACTAGTGATTTAGGGTATATTTTGATCTGTTAGAAGAAACTGTATCTCAAAATTTTAAAGAGAGAACAACTTATATATATATGCCAAAAATAAGGGTAACTACTATGAAGGGATAAAATATGACTCTAAAAATGAAAAATAAAAAATGTTTTTTTTTAAAAGATTGATAAGATGTTGGTTGAAAAAGGGAAAAAGAAAAAAAAACAGTTAACAAAAATTAACTTTGATGAACTAATGAATCATGGTAAAAAAAAGCCATGAATTGGGCGCCTGGGTGGCTCAGTTGGTTAAGCGACTGCCTTCGGCTCAGGTCATGATCCTGGAGTCCCGGGATCGAGTCCCGCATCGGGCTCCCTGCTCAGCAAGGAGTCTGCTTCTCCCTCTGACCCTCTTCCCTCTCGTGCTCTCTATCTCTCATTCTCTCTCAAATAAATAAATAAAAATCTTTAAAAAAAAAAAGAGTAATATTAAAAAAAAAAAAAAGCCATGAATTTTATGTGCAATATTCCCCTAGCGCTGGAGTTCTCCCGTTCTCCTTGATCGGTAAACTTGGTCTTGGCTTGCTGGCTGTTCGTGCTGATCTTCTGGGGGAGGGGCCTGTTGCTGTGGTTTCCAAATGTCTTTGCCGGAGGCTGAATTGCCCCGCCCTTGTCGGTCCGGGCTAAGCAAGCTGCTCGGGTTTGATCTCAGGAGCCTTTGTTCCCTGCAAGCTCTCCGTACAGCCTTGGAGGACCAGGGCAAAAATGGTGGCCTCCCAATCTCCACCCGGAGGAGCTGAGAACTCGGGGCCCCGCTCCTCAGTGCGCCCACAGAGAAAAGCAGTCACTCCCTTGTCCCCGGTCTCCGGCTGCTCTCCGTGCTCACCCGGCCTGTGACCGAGCGTTGCTATCTCTGGCACCCGACACCGTGTGGAGTCTCCAAACCCAGCCGATCCCTGCGGTGCGTTCCCGCGCTGCTCCTCCCCGGGAAGGAAGGGGAGTCTCCCCGGATCTGCCGCCTGTTGGGTCCGTGCTGGAGGCGCAGTGGCCCGACTGGGCCGCAGATCACAGTTTATGGCAACCCCGAGCTGAGAGCCCGCGCCTCGGCTCCGTCTCTGCAGCCGGCTTCCCTGCTCCGATACCTGGGAGCTCTGGCGCACTCAGGCACCCCCGGTCTTTCTGTGACCCCGAGGGTCCTGAGACCACACTGTCCCGGGAGGATTCCACCCCCCACCTAGCCACTGCAGCGACATCCCTCAGCGGAGCCGACTTCTAGAAGTTCCGATTTTGTGCTCCGCGACTCTATCACTTGCCAGAAGCGGCCGGCGGAGGCCCCTCCCCCGCCGTCTATCCTCCCGAATATCGCCTCGGATTCACTTCTCTGCACGTCCTACCTTCCAGAAAGTGGTCGCTTCTCTGTTCAGATAGTTATTGCTACTCTCCTCTTTGATCTCCTGTTGAGTTCGTAGGTGTTCAGAATGGTTTGATCCCTATTCAGCTGAATTCCTGAGACCAGACGAAATCTAGGTCTCCTACTCCTCTGCCATCTTGCTCCCAACAATTAAATATATTTTGATCACTCGCTGTGCAAATAGCTCTGTGCCAATTATTTTGAGGTATATTAAGATTTTTAACATAGCTCCTTTCCTCATGTATATTGTGATCAATTTTAGTAGACATAATTAGTAAAGCTTATAATATCCTTTAGATAAGAAGCTTAAGCATACAGTAAATGCTTAGTAAATGTTAAATATATTATTATTACCTCGGCTGTTGTTGTTATTTAAACAAGCACCCCAGGTCAGGAATACTTAAAGTGCCTTCTGGGAACTGATTTTGGCTGGTTTTCATGGGACAAGGAGCCTATGACAGAATTGGTATGAACTTTGTCGCTAATTTCATTGCTTAGTTTAGCCTACTTTTTTTGTTGTTGTTGTAGCAAGACTTTGTGGATGAAGGAAGCAATTTGTTGACTTACACTCTGGTGCCAGCTCCTCATCTTCTTGGAAACCACAATAAATAATTCCACACTTAGCGTGGCACTCTGTGAGGCGATTTTGGTGCAGGTGCCGATGGCACCATCTCTGGGATCTTGGGATCCACTGCCTACCCTTTCACGTGGCACATTCTTCTCTCTCTCAAGCCAATCTGTCAGGACTCTTGTTTTTCTCTCTCAGTTTTCCTCCGTTTCTCACTGTTCAAGAGCAGTAAACAGTCTCGATATAATGGATAGGAGGGAAACACTTCACTTAACCAGTAGCTGTGGATTTCCACAATTCCTGACCTTGCAGCTAAAGTGCGGTCGACCAAGCTGGAGGACGTGGGCACCGTGTCTAAAGGAGCAAATGTGCAGGAAAAGTGCAGGTGGCCATGTGGTCTGATTGTACAGGCACGAGCCTGGGAATGGAACGGAGTCTTTAAAGCCCCTAGAAGGAAAGTGGTGATGGACAGGGTCCAGACTAGGGCCAGTGTTCAAGGACTCAGAGTGAGCACTACGATTCCTGATTTCAATTGCTTGCCTCAGTTCCGTTCGGAAAGCGTTCACCTGATTGGGTTTTTATTGAGTGTGTGCTATCATCTAAGTTCTGGAGATTCTAGTTTAGTAGGTCTGGGTGGGACTTGGGAATTAATATTTTATTTTATTAAATGTTTTAAAGTTTGAGTATAGATGACACACAGAGTTATATTAGTTACAGGTGTGTGACATAGTGATTGAACATCTCTATACATCATCCTGTGCTCAGCACAAGTGTACCTATTACAATATCTGGAAATCATTATTTTAAAAAAGATCTCCAAAAGATTTTGATGATTTCCAGGTTTGGGAATCACTACCAGGGAATCTCTTATTGTTTCAACAATGTCTCCACTATCTGAAGGAGGTGTCATTACTTTATTCCTCTATGCTTCCATGTGTATTTCCTGAGAACAGAGATATTCCCTCCCATAACTACTTTGGTTGTCTATCGCTGCATAACAAACCAGCCCCAACTTCATGGTATAAAATAACCGCTATTTTGTATTGCTTATGGCTTCTTCTGTGGGTCAGGAATTTGGAGAGAGAACAGCGGAGATGGCTTGCCTCTGTTTTATGCTGTCTGAAGCCTCAAGTGGGAAGATTCAACATTCTTTATTCACATGTCTGGTGTCTGGACTGGGATATATCAAATCTGGGCTCAGCTGTAACTGTTGCCCAGGGTCCCTCTACGTGGACTCTTCACGTGTCATGGGTTTCCTCACAGGATAGTGGCCTTAGCGTCATCAGCTTCTATAACGGCAGGTCAGGGCACTAAGAGGAACTGTTCTTGTGAATCAAGTAAAAGCTTCAAGCTTTCTTTTAGGGCAGTCTCAGAAGGCACACAATGTCCCTTTTGCTCTACTTCATTAGTGGAAGCATTCAGAAGCCTGCCAGAATTCAGGGGTATGAAATTAGAACCGACATCTCAATGGGAAGAATGTCAAATAACATGCAGCCATCTTTATAATTTCCACAATAACCAGAGTATAATTAGAAAATCAACAAATTTAGCATCGATACAGCTCAGCCTGCTCCTGGGTTCTTAAGTTAGTCTGGCCAGGTGTGACATCTGTCTGCCTTTTACAAGGTGTATGAAATTTGGCAAGTAACTCTGGTCTCTGATCCTTAATTTCCTCATCTCTAAATGAGGCCAATAACACCTCTGTCTCTTAGAGTTTCTGGGAAGACTAAATAAAAATAGGTTGATGAGTCTGGCACCTACGAGTGGCTTAATAAGCTTTAGGTCTCCCTTTCCCCTTGGAGAATTAAACATGACATCAGGTGCTCAATAGGTCTACAATTAATTACTGTTAACTTGGGAAGCTTTAGAGGTGATTTTGACTTTTTAAGAAATAACGACGAGATTCATTATGAACTTAAATTGTTGCCTTACTAGGTTCCATTTCTGAAGGTTCATCTTTCCTTTGTTAGATGCACACTAAGTATATTCAAGCAAGAGAGGATACATTCCTTTTTTAAAACAAACAAACAAACAAGTTTTAATCATTTTAAAATAAAACCCTATGCTACCAATCTATCAATATCACTAAAGTACAAACCTCGAGAACATGATTAATTTCTGAATCAGGATACCTTTGGCTGAAGGTAGCAGAAAACCCAACTCAAGTCACAAAACAGCTTAAACAGTAGAGAAAACTTATTGTTTTATAACAAGAAGACCAGAAGCATGGACACTCCCTAGTTAGGTAATTCAATGGCTCAATGATTTCACAAAGGATCCACAAATGGTTCTTTCTAAGTCTCTACTGGCGCCTCTTCCATATGTTGGGCGAGACTACAAATGAAAATCCACTCATCGTGCCAAGATGGCTATAGTAGTTCCAAGCATCATGTTTTGACATGGCAACCTTCAGAAGAGACCATTTCTTCCTGTGAGCTCCTGAAGCGTGGGCCATTTCTTCTCTGAAACCCTGCGGAAGACACTCCTTCATCAGCCTTGCATCACCTGCACGTGTCTAAACCGCACAGGATGGGAAAGGGAGCCCCATTGACGACTTACACCAAGTGTGGTATACTCTTTGGGTCTGGTGTTAGGACTAGAACCAGCCTTTTCTGAAATACTGGCTGTTGGAAGGGGGCTGAGTAGATTTTTGTGGGGAGAGGGACAATAAATAATACCCGCTACTATATACCAGTTAGATTTTAAGGTATGTCCAAGCATTGGAAATTGGAATGAAGGATCCATTTTTGTACATCTGCATCATTAGTAAATGCTCGAGGTTATTTAGCATGCAGTTTTGATAAGCAATTGGTGTGAAATATAATAGGAATGATTTGGTAATCAAGAAATATAAAGCAGATTTAATTAACTTTGAATAGCTCTTTAAAATAGTAAATGTTTCAAAAAACTAATTACCATTTCTAAGATTCTTAAAAATTTCCCAAATTTAGTACGGAGTTTCTTATAAGAGTACTCACCATTTTTGCATTTATATTTCTTTTTAGTCCTAGCAGGTAAACTCTCTCTATAAGAATGGATTTTCTTTGTAACTTTTTCTACTAATCAATTTCTCTATAAAATGATGGATGCAATTAAGAATGTATTTAAGAACTAAATGTCATCACTCCCCTTTCCTAATTTTGGTTTGTTTCTGTATTTTTCCCCAAGCAAAATAGTAATAATAGGCTATGTTCAAAGCCCTAGTAATCCCTACTTGCCCAGCTATTTACTACTAATTACCATAGTGATTTCTATTTGCCTTCTATGGCATATAGAAAACTGAATGTTCTGGAATGCAATTTAGAGGGTAAAAGAGATCAGCTTCTAATGTCCTCATGTCATTTGTTACAGTTAATATCAGACAGGTAAGCTAGGTAATGAAGTAACAAACAACCCCCAGTCTCCAATCTCAGGTAAGTTTATATTTTGCTCATGCCACATACCCATAGAAGTTTGATGAAGTATAGAAGACGCTGCTCATGTTAATGACTCAAGCACTCAGGCTGATGGAGCTGCCATTTCAAATGTGCCACAGGGAAAGTGGAGCTCTCCGGGGGGGGCGGAATACCAGCAATTACATGTTTTGTCCAGAAGCTACACATGGCTCCAATTATATAGCACCCCAACCCATGGGGATCAGGTAGTAGGATCCTACCATGTCCTTAGGAGATGGAGAGCCTGCGACACTGGCGAGCAGTAATTCTGAAAACTGCAAAGATGTACCAGTGTGTATCACTGCCTTTCACAAGAAGGGAAGACACGCCCCAAGGCAACCATTAGTTTTCAGTTATAAACAAAATGGAAATGCTTCAGTTAGGGTGGTACTCCATATCCTGGCTTTGTTACCAATATGGCTTCATGAAAGACAACAAATTCTGGTCTTGGGAATTTACCCTCCTGTTAAGGATAACATTTTTAGGTTTTCCAAATCTCTACTGTGTCACTGCATACTAGGACGGTGGATCAAGTGAGTAATCTGTGGAGTCTACTTCTAGCTACCCAGTCTAATTTCCTCTTTGCATTCTATTCCTGGGTCTTCTGTTCACATTGCTTTGATATCATAGATTGTTGGGTTTTCAACTGCAAACACCGGGCCATCTGCATTTATTTGGCATGAAGTATGATTCATTCTAAAGAGAACCAAAACCTTTATCGCTGATGTTGATTATCATAGTCATGCCTGCATGAGCACAGTGAACAAGCACCTATCATGAGCTTAGTCCGATATGCAGTCTGAATACTCCAGCCATTTCTCTTTTCTGAGCACTCTAAGGAAGCCAGTGGCTCCTTAATAAATCAGGCTTCATGGCAAGATTGGCAACAGAAGAAATGCCTCATACGATAGGAAATAAAGGGTGAAGTCCAGCCACTCTTCTCCATTGGTGTTTAATGATATAATAATAATAATAATAATAATAATAATAATAATAATATCACCCAAATAGTTAAATATACATTTCATTCTAGACTCTTTAATAGTTGTTTTATGTGTGTGTGTGTGTATGTGTGTAAACTACAGTGAGTTGTCTGGTATTGTCCCCATTTTCACATGAAGATACTGAGTCTCACAGGTTTGTTCAAGTCGCTACTTGGTGTCTCCAACTGTTATCAGACTTTGAAAAGTTAGGCCTGACTTTATTTTATTAACTTTCCAGTTTTTTTTACTTCTGTAAAGATGTTATCTGTATCTGTAACTTTTTAGTACTAGCTCATTGCTTTCTATTTTGTATAATACTGGTGTAAGTATACCTTTAAAATCTTCCCAGTCTACTGTAAGTACCTCCCAAAATCTCTGCATGATTGCTGACCTAAGTCTCAGGAGTAGAAAATGTTTGTGAGTGAATGAATGCATGTGACGCTCACATGTCTAGTTGAAAGCCAGCACCGGCTTCTGGTGGGCAAGTCCAGACGCGTGGCGCTGCCTCGAACTCCAAAGCCCATTTGCCACCAGTATGTCTATACAAACAGAATTAACTCTTTTCACCTAAGCAGAAGAGAAAATTTTTAGAATGACTTTCTTTTTTTTTTTTTTTAAAGATTTTATTTATTTATTTGAGAGAGAGAGAATGAGAGACAGAGAGCACGAGAGGGAAGAGGGTCAGAGGGAGAAGCAGACCCCCCGCTGAGCAGGGAGCCCGATGTGGGACTCGATCCCGGGACTCCAGGATCATGACCTGAGCCGAAGGCAGTCGCTTAACCAACTGAGCCACCCAGGCGCCCTTTTTTTTTTTTTTTTTAAAGATTTTATTTATTTATTTGAGAGAGAGAGAATGAGAGACAGAGAGCACGAGAGGGAAGAGGGTCAGAGGGAGAAGCAGACCCTCCGCTGAGCAGGGAGCCAGAATGACTTTCATAAAAGAAAATGCAGGCTGGTTGTAGAAGATCTAGAAAATGCAGAAAAATATAAATACGAAAATAAAAATAACTCCATATTCTAGAGGTTTTCCCAATGACTGTTTTTAAAGACATTTATACACACACAATTTACGTAGCTGCAATCATATGTAGTATTGTAGCCCTGTTTTTCACTTTTCAGTATGTCGTTTAAACTCTTTCTCAAAAGATACTTGTCTGTGGTCTCAGGCTGTTCCAACCTATGGAGGGGCCATAATTTATTATTAGACATTTAGGTGCTGTCATTTTTTGCTATTGTAAATAATGTCGTTATGAACAGCTTTCTATATAAATGTTTGTGAGCACGACCATCTGTCCGTTGGAGTCCCTTGACTGGTGACACATACCTGCGCTGACATTTGACACAGGGAACTGAAGCTGGGCTCTATAACCTGCCAAGAAGACAAATAGGGTAACAGCGGCCTGTCTCACTCTCATAAAATGACATGGTAACAACTATAATTTTGCAGGCCATTTGTTTGGTTAGAAGCTTGATGCCTCATTGATTCCATACACAATGTATTCCAAAAGAATGAAGGTGACCTTAGAGACAGCCAGCCATTTGGAATCCAATTAATCAAGCTTCAGGATATTTGGTGCCCAACACCAACCAGAGACATCATGATCCATCAGATGCTTGTGACTCAGAATTAGAATTTAGCAAGGGCTATGGATTAGGTCTAGCTTGTGGGTGCTCTTCTGGAAAGAACAGAAGAGCTCAGTCTTTAAAACTAAAGGAATGCCCATTGCCAGAGGCTTTTGTAAAAAAGAGGAAAAATAGTAATATATTCTCAAATTTAGTGAACTTTACTGAAGACTGTCAAAAGAGGAAATCTTTAGTTAAGCTTGAATGTCACCCCACCAGAGGACTGGAGTTTTAAAATCACAGTCTTAGAATTCTGCTTCCAGGACATCTGAGAGATATAGCATGTCAATTTATAAAGTTCTTTAAACTGGGGTTTTATTTATTTTGTCAATTTCTTGCAGAATCAACAAAAATTAAAATTCAAATTTATAAAAAAAGGACCCAGTTAGGTTTCCAGTTATGGAAGCTACAAGCATGAATGCTTAGTATTCATCTCCAATAGTCTAAGAGGATAAGCTTTTACCTTTGATCAGGAATTTATTTAATCTTCTAGGACAGTGTTGGACATTCTAGGTCCAAATTCCAGGTATTTAATATGTTTCAGTTTTGCTCTCTGCTTCATGATGACAATTTAATCTCCAGCTCTTAACATTGTACTAAATTGCTATATTAATATTAATATCAGAGTGTGAAAAATTCAACTGGTAAATGGTATGCAAATTAGCCTAATGCAAACTTTTGTGCACTCAAAAAAATCCTTTGAAACAAAGGTAACTAAAGTGGTAAAAAGATCAACTAATCACCATTAAAGGGAAGATTGTTACAAGTAAAAGTAACATACTTCAAAGCAAACATGACTGATTTTAATCAAGCAATATGGATATAATAACTGGAACAAACCTTTGATTATATTATGGGGTGTAAACAGGAAACATCCCCCCCCCCACTGTCACAGTGCTATGGTTTGAATTGTATCTGCAAAAAAAAAAAAAAGATATGTTGAAATCTGAACCTCTGGTAGCTGCGAATGTGACCATATTTAGAGAAATATGGTCTTTGCAGATGTAATCCAGTGAAGATGAGATTGTTAAGGGTGGGCTTCACCCAGCATGACTGCTGTCCTCAGAAGACAATATAAATTTGGGCAGATGGAAATGCACAGAAGGAAGACAATGAAGACAGCCTTGTCCTGATGGAGACAGAAACTGGAGTGATGTGCCTTCAAGCCAAGGAACACCAAGAATTTCTGGCAAACACCAACGGCCAGAAGAGGCAAGGAAGAATTCTCTCCTCTAGGTTTCAGAGGGAACATGGCCCTACTGACACAGTGATTTCAGATTTCTGGCCTCCGGAACTATGAGACAACTAATTTCTCTTGTTTTATGTCACCCAGTTTGTGGTACTTTGTTACGGCAGCCCTAGCAGACTAATACTCTTAGGTTTCACTTTGCTCTGCCAAATTCCATTTTTCTTTTTCTCTTGCCTTAATTAAATCTGGGAAAGATCACATAGATTTCTGGTCAGTTTCTATTTTTAAAAGTTAGTCCAGTTTAAGTCTCCAATCTCTTATCCAATTGACATCTCACCTCCTTCCCTGTCTCCAGTCAGCCAGGCTCACGCGTCAGACGGCTTGGGGTGGGGAAGGCAGGTGGGTTGCTCTGGCACCTTTCCAACCCCTCCTAGAAGTGATGGGGAGAGGCAGGTGTCATTCTAGGACATGCCCTCCATTTGCTGGGGCTGGGTCTCTGGTGCTGGAAGCAAGGAAGTGGACTGGGATAAATGGCAAGTGTTGTTTGCTATAACAGTCAATGATGGGGTGTCACCTTTGACTCGTTCTTTCTAAATCTGGTTCTGTGTTAAGGCGACCTCTATGTTTCCTTCATTTGGTGTTTTGCTTTACTCCTACCCGCTCAGGTCCCTAGAACTTCCCATGAGCTAGAGTCCACTGTGTCTCCTTTTGGTGCCTTCCATAGAATCGTGTCCAAGATGCAGGATGGCCTCAGAGTGACTGTCTTTCCTCTTCTCTGTGTCCTTCCCGATGATCCACGAGAACTACCAACATCTTCCACTCTCTATATCTTGGGACTCCGATGGAGAGACCTAGTCCTGTCCTCTGTGAAAGTGGTGAGGGCCGCTCTGTGAAAATGGCGAGGCCGCTATCAACAACATCCTGCCTTCAGTACCCCCTGGGCAGGAAGTGGTCTCATGCTCAGGAAGGGAGAACCCTCCACACCCACCCTCATCAGGATCCACACCTCCCAGAGACTCCTCCTGCAACCTGCTCACAGGCGTCAGCTCATAGACTGCACAAGCATCCCACCAGCCAGCCGGGGGCAGCACCTGTATCCTTGCTGCTGGTGCCCCACACCCTACAGAAGATTCTCTCAGGGCTTCAGTTGCCTGGCTTTGATGGATACTTTCTGCACCCTCCTCCTTCTCACTGAGGGGAGGAAAAGGACTTAGGTGGAGAATAGGACTCTCTCTATGAACACTGTATTCACTTGGCTGTGGATTCCCATGGCCTCCCTCCCTCTTCCCCTGGCCCCCCAGAAAGATGTGGGGGCAGGCATGAGATCTGGGGAGAGCAGCTCCAACTCAGTCCTGAGGAGAGGTTCTTGATTCCTTTTGAGGACATGGGAGTATTGAATGCCTCTTTGCCCTCATATTTGAATTACTAACTGATCTCAAAACCTTAACCAGCCAATCTCCAAGCCTGTGAGTGGAAGACTTCCTTCCCCTAAAGCTCAATGGGATTCCCACCTAGTGGAAGGGGGCCATGCCTCTTTGCCCTCACTCTTTGTCTTGGGAGTGTTGAAGGCATGATGCTGACAAGATGGCACCACTTTTGTGAGATGGGAGGGGATGGCATGACTGGAAAAGATGGGTTACTGACTCCTGGGAAAATAAAAATTCCCACTCAATTGCTGTTACACCAGGAAAATGTTTCTGTTCCTAGGTTTTTTTTTTTCCTTCCTCTTACTTCTCCTTTGATATTGCAAGATGTTTTAGATTTTGCTAACATGTTATGATGAATGAGATGGAGGAGGAGTGACATTTAATGTGTCCACATCTGATGAGTATGCTGCAGGTGGCTGTGCCTCATGGCCCCCTTCCACTAGGTGGGATCCCATTGAGTTTTAGAGGAAGGAAATCCCCTTCCACTCACAGGCCTGGAGATTGGCTGGCTAAGGTTTTGAGATCAGTTAGTGAATCAAACAGAATGAGCTATTGGATGACTCCATTTCTAAACTCTTTTCAAAATGTGACACTCCTGATGATCAGTACTACCTGGAAAGTTGTTAGAAATTCTCAGGCCCCGCCCCAGACCTACTGAACTAGAAACTGGGGGCGGCTTGCAGACATGTGTATTAATTAGCAAGCAGTCCAGGTGAGTCTGATGTACATCAGTATTGAGAACTGCTGTTCCAGAGACGCTCCTCTTCACCGATAAAATGACACCCTAGCCTCTCTAAGAAACGAGTGTCTACTTGGTATGGCCTAACACAGAAGACATAATTTAATTTAAAAATTATTCCTTCACAATTTTCTGATGATTTTACTTTCCATCCATCACATACTTCAGCTCAAAAGCTTTGGGATATGCTTTAGCTGAGGCAAGGAGAATCTCTTTTCCTAAGAGTATGGAACTCCAGAAGTTTAGTAACTGCCTTAAGCGCGGCAATTTCTACTTGTTTCCAATCATCCTTACTGTGATGTTTATTACTATGAAGGGATTCCTGGCGTAAGATGACGAGACTCAGCTCTCCTTGCCTTATTTTCTCCATAGCAATTATCATCATCAAACATACTATATATTTTATACGCTTATTTTATTTTTTAAATGTCTTCCTCCCCGTGGATGTGGGCTTCATGAAGGCAAAGGATTTTGTCTTTTTATTCACTGCTAATTCCCCAGCATCTTAAACAGTACTTGGCACATTGTAGACATTCAGAATTATCTGTTGAATGAGTGCATGAAGAAAGGATGGGTTTCAAGAATGTGTTTTACAAGTTGTTGTAGGTTTCTGTTTATTGATTAATTGAAGACAATTATGGTTTTTGTTCTTAATTCTATTTGTGAGAATGCTTAATACTATAGGATTCATAAGGTCCTCAGAAGTCCCATCATTTTAGAGCAATGTGAACAGAAGAATTTACCGGATTGATGTGAAAGAGTTATTACCTGGGTGTACACTACAGAATATCATGGGTTGGAACTGGATAGGAAAGGCTAAGGCAGGAGAGGCAGAGTGAAAAATTACATGAAAGTAACACAAAAGAATTTATGTCTAACCTCTGGGCACACCAGTCTGCTGTTTATAGGAGGATGGCCCTTTTGTAGGAATTATTTTTGTATATGTACACATATGTATATTGTTTATGTACTGTATATATGTATATTGTTTATGTACTATGTACTATGTAATAATATGTATATTGTTTATGTACTGTATAAACAGTAAATCTGTTTATCAGTAATTGTTTTAGGCTGAACACCTCCCAGGATACAGTATTTCCACTTTCCTGTTGGCACATCGTATAGCTCCTACTTCACAGATGTTCACTGTTTTCTTACTCGATCCCATCTTGACGCAGTAGAGTTGGCTTCCACCCTTGGAGCACTGGGGAGGCAACAGGCAGACACATTTGGAAACAGAGGCTGAAACGAGAGGGAGGCAGTGTAACTCACCACAGTACCTCGGGGTTTGATTTTACCTAGTTTGTCCCCAGAGCAGCAGGCACTTTGGTGGCAATGTATTAGAAATCTGGAAAAAAGGCAATGACCCAAAAGATCCAACTGTGGTCGAGTGGAGTCATCTGGATGGAAGATACTAGAATGCACGGGTAAGCCAGTAAGATTCAGCAGTTGGGCTGTCTCTGACACCTCCCTCTTACTCACTGCCCACAGCCAATCAGTCACTACATCCCGTCAATCCGTTTCTGCAATGTCTTCTGTCTGTTCTTGCTGTTATTTCTCATTGGCACCACCCGAGAACATTTAGTTACCTTCTTTTGAGAAGGTGCTATGAAGCCACATAATAAGCCAAGTGCTTTATGTGCTTTATTTCATTTAATCCTCACAACAAACATACGAACTCTATGTTATCATGCTCATTCTACACATGTGCTTATTAGTGAGCTTTAGTGATGAGCTCATGGTTCCACAACTAGTAAGTGGTAGAGGCAGGTTTTAGATCATAAATGACTCATAGGCCTTAATTCTTTAACATAACTCTACACCACAGTTACTGATTTCTTTCTAGAATATTTCTGGGTGGGTGACTCTTTTATGAGGCCTGGTTTCAAAACCACCCAGTCACTTCATAATTCATATAAATCTTGAATTCATGAAATCATTTTAAAATGATTCCTTGAGATAAACTTACCAAAGCCAAGAATATTAAATAAATTTTGAGTAAAGGGATATGGACTCATTTATACACATACACATTTTAATCAAAGGTCAAGGTTCTCTACAGTTTGACCTCAAAATCCCTTTGCCATATTGTGTTTTCTGCTTTCTCCATTCCAGGTAGAGTAAGCCCCTCTCTGCTTCCCAAGCAAGACCTCAAGGATGTTCGAGCTTTTGTCCTCTTACCCATGCTGGCCGCTTCTTTTGCTGCGCTGATGTGCTCCCTCCTACTTTCCCCCACACGTCTTGTTTCCATAGGTCTCACGTCCTCCACGAAGCACTTCATAGCCACTTATCCTCATACCAACTAAACTTTAACTAAAGTTTCAATTAAACTTTAATAGTGTAAATTTGTTAGTACTATATCTGACAGTTTTATACGTTCTTGTTAGTTAGCTTTTCATATATGTCTTTCTCTCAAGACAGTTATAAGTGGTTTGTTTGAGAGCTCATTCAGCTCTATGTCCCATTTACCTCCTAAAGAGGTGCTCAATTAATTCAGCTTCATCAATTGATTTTTTTTTTTTAAAAAGATTTTATTATTTGAGAGAGAGAGAATGAGAGAAAGAGAGAGCATGAGAGCGGGGAGGGTCAGAGGGAGAAGCAGACACCCCGCCGAGCAGGGAGCCCGATGCGGGACTCGATCCCAGGACTCCAGGATCATGACCTGAGCCGAAGGCAGTTGCTTAACTGACTGAGCCACCCACGCACCTCATCAATTGATTTCAATTCTGAATTTGGGATATAGGTGTAAGTATTCAAAAAGAAATGTACTGATAGATCTGGGATAATTCATGTTGCCAAAATATCTGAGTCAGACTGAGAATCCGCAATGATGTCATTAAGAAGTAGCTTCTTTAGGCAGATATCAGTTCTTTCCCATGTATCTCAACCAATGGGAGAAAACAGGGAAAAGAAGTGGGGAGATACTCATAGGCACGTAGACTTCCTGTCTTTGGTAGAAAACATTTCATGAAAGAGCATGCATTCCCTTGTTAAGCCCTCTGTCAACAGCTAGAGAAGATGCTAGTAGTGGAAGGTCTTGCTCATTGTTGTAAACAATAGGGTTTAGTGAATGACAAAAGATTGTTCCACCTCTGGAGAGGATGTCCATTCCCTGAGCTTTTGGAAAGGGCATGGTCACCATTCTTTTAGGATGGTTATGGCTTAAATGCTCTTAGCAAGATTATTTTTAGACTACCAGCACCAAAAGGCCCTTCCCACCACCTCTACTAATGCATCCTTCAGCACTCAATTCTCATGCTACCATCCTTATGAAACCCTTCCAGGCCAGAAGATTTTTATCTCTCTCACAGTTCTTATTACATACTGGCTTGTATTAAAGTTATTCATGCAATTATCATGAAAAGTTACTCCTTCAGTTACTATGAACAATTTGAAGGTACAAAGCTCCTTTATCTTCAGAATCTTCATCATACCTTGTACATTGACTTCCACATCTTGGATACTAAATGGATGTGTGCTGAATAAATTTCCCCCTTCTATTAGTTGATGGTGGATAGTTTTGAAATTTAGGCAAAGCATTCAGTGTCCATAAAAATAGGCTCCTTAAGAAGCCATCCGTGTTCGTGCTTGTGTTCCCTCTCTCACTGTCTCTCTCTCTCTGTCAAATAAATACGTAAAATCTTTAAAAAAAAAAAAAAAGAAGCCACTCGTGTTCTAACTTTTGAAAAGTGAACTTTATGTTATTTTGAAGTTCCATTTTAAACTCTTTCTTATTTCATTTTAGATAGAGAAGGAAAAGAGTAGCAAAGTACACAATGTAATCAAGAACACAGTTTAACCAAGGTGACCTTCAATTCAACTCAAAATTAATAATATCCCAACTTGCCATGAGTGGGTTGGGTACAAAATACATTTTTAGCTTTCTCTTTCTTCATAAATGCTGTGATTTGTACATTGATGCTCTTCTATTGTGCTACTGAACAGACTTCTCTGTGATATTGACTTTTGCTCACCAATTAGAGAAGACTGGCCCAGGCAGACCATACCTTTAGGGGGAAAAATGCTTTCAGTATTCTGATTGTGTGCAGGATCAAAGAATCTTTTAAATGACTTAAATCTCTTATTACAAAATGTTCACGTTTTAGTTTGACTACCCCAAGACATTCTGCTAACTTGAGCAATATTGATTAAATATTCAAACTTTTCAGTGTTCTTTTTTAAGACAAACTTAGACTCCTGGAGACTGTAGGATTTAGATATATGTACAGCAAAGAGCTAATAGTACAGGCAGATTTTGATGAAATTGTAAGCCAGAAATTATTTGCTACTCAGATCTGAAAAGAATAACCTGTGGAAAAAGAGCAAAAAAATTCTTTGCTATAGAAGGTTCCATGAAGATCTTTTCTCCATGATAAATATGGAAGGATGGAAACTAACACTACATACATCTCCAAATACCTGATCTACCTATTCTAGCACAGACAAGGACCATTTCATTCTGTTTCCTTTTATCTTCTGTGTGCATTTTTGACAATAATGTTCCTACACTACAATTTTCAAAGAAAAAGTTTATATTTTAAATACAAAATGATATTCCATAATACTTTCAGCTCTTTTCTACCACAAATATTATTTCTAAGAGACATGTCAGTTGGGTGATGGTGTTGGTCTGGCAATGAAAAATGAGTAGTAGAGTTTAGCTATAAGATGATTTGATACTGATCAGAATTGGGCAACTTACAGAAAATAGAAATGTAATGCCAATTCCTGAGTATCAAATTGACAGAGAAATAAAGGAGTAATGACTCCAAGCATTGGTGAAAGTATGGAAGGCAGTCTTAATTATACACTGTAGACAGGAAATATAATATGGCAAAAACATTTCTGGAAAGCAAGTTGATACACAGTACCAACAAAGACTTTATATTTGGAAATAATATTTACCTAGAAATTTCATGTTCTAAGGTATATCCTAAGGAAATAATCTTAAAGATTTATGTGTGATAGATTTGTCTATTACAGCACTGTTTGTAATAGCAAAATATTGGGAAAAATCTAAACACTTAACAGAAGATTAGTGAAATAAATTACAGAATGTTCAATAGGCTTTGGCAGACATTGAAAATTATGTAGCAGAGTAATATATAATGACATGAAAATAGTTTCACGATATATTAAGTGAAAACAGCAATATGTAAAATAAGATGTAAAGGATGATACTTTTTTAAAAAAAACTGTAATATAATCAGGGCCACCCCTGAGATATATAAGACCTTGGGAATTTTTTTTTTTAATGAGATGCCTCTCTATATAAACAATTACAGTCACTCTGAATTAGTGTCAGCACCATACTAGCAGTCCAATCTCAGGCAATCTTGGCAAAGAATACCCTGCTGGCTGGTCGCTCACCAGGCTGCTTTCTGGAAATGAGGGTCTAGCTCTGAGCCATGGATGACTCTACAGGCATGAGACCGGGAGCTCTTTGGAGCAGTTGGTTGACCCCATGCATGGTGAGAGAGAAGGAGTAGAAGGTCAGAGAATGTTCTGCAAAGGAGAAACAGTGCCTGAGCCCATGAGAAACCCCAGTCTGGGCTCAGAGTATCCTACCTGATTAACACTGCCAGCCTTGGCTAGTCCCGGGCACTGCAAGAGGACTTAAAAAACTTTGAAGAAAATGCTTCTGGCAATTAGTATCCATGAGGAATTCAATCTAGGCTCAGGGCACTCTAGCTACATTGTCCTAGCCAGTCCCAAATGCCAGAGGAAAACTTAGACAATTCTGATGAAGGCCCTCCAAAGCTGGGGGTGGGGAATGGTGCCTGAAGCACGAGACTGGGACAGATGATTTTCTACTGGAGTCTAAGGCTAGTACTGATTGTATATGCATTGAAAAATAATTAGGAAGATTCACCCTAAAATTATGAAAGTAGTTATTTCTAACAGTGGGTGGGTTATGGTTTTTTTTCTTTCTATTTAAATAAATTAATAAAATTTTTTACAATGTAAAGGAATTATTTTTGATTAAGAAAAGGTTTTTGTTTTGTTTTGTTTTGAG
The DNA here is from genome assembly GCF_009762305.2 of Zalophus californianus. Taxonomy (NCBI): domain Eukaryota; kingdom Metazoa; phylum Chordata; class Mammalia; order Carnivora; family Otariidae; genus Zalophus; species Zalophus californianus. The sequence continues at coordinate 121,794,976 of NC_045599.1, read as the reverse complement.
AAAGAGTATAAATGCAAATAAGATGAACTAGTTGCGATGAAGGTTATGTGTGAGCATTTCCAGTATGTGGTCACCACTGGAGCTTACCTGAACATTTTTCCCAGTCATAGCAGGTGTCATAGCCACAGGATTCTTTCTTTGTGCTATTGGATGAAAGTTTCCTCCTTTCAAGACCCCATTCTAGCTGTGGACCATCTTGGCAGGAGCCAATATGTAGAAAATGGAGTTGCTGATTATTTAAACATTTCTCTGCCAAAAACTTACAAGCAGATGAAGTAAAGTAATGGCTGGTGTCTGTATCAAACACACAGAGATCTTCTGAATAATGGCTGCCCAAGGGAGAAAAGCAAACATTTATACATGAAGACTAGAAAAAAAGAGATGGCAGGCAGTCAATAGAATATGTAAACTTACCACCCAGTTTTCTTCCCCCCCTCCCCCCTGCCCCCAGCTTCTCTTCTTTCAGTTCTTCATCTCATTTTATATGCTCTGCGATTCATCTTTCTAAAATTTCATCTTAATCTTGGTGTTACTCCCAATTGTCTTCGAATCAAAGTCTGAATTCTAAAATTCTGGTAATCAAGATCCTCCACAATTCGACTCCAGTTAACTTTCCTTTCTAGAATCATTTCTCTTTCCTTCCTAATCTCTATCACCCGACAATTGTATTGATCATTTTTAAAAATTATAAGATTACTTCTCCTTTGCTGGCATCCCATGCTCTACTCAGTCATCTTTGCATTGTCTTTCTTCTCTGCCTATGTGTGTCCAGTTCAATTCCCGGCTACACTTTGAAGCTAACCCTGGTCAAACTGGTCCGTGTAGTCTGGACTGCCTCAGAACTCTATAATACTCAGTAATTGCAACACTAGAGTCTTATATCATTACATAGCTTTGCAAATGTACTGTGATCGACTGCATGCATGAGCTTTTATGTCATTCCCTGGGTAACTTGCTTAATCTCCCTAAGTAGATGATGGGTCCTGCTCCCAAGAGGTAACCAGCGGCCACAGTCCTTCTTTTGCTGAGAGGATAAAAGGTCCTTGATTATTCTAAATTTGAGTTTCTTCTCAGATGTCAGTTTTAGAGTTCACAATCAGGGCATCAGTGTGTAAATTTATCTCCAGGAAGTAAAGGTCTCTCTCTATGTGCAGAGAACTTAAGCTGTGGGGCCAGATGCTTCTCACAAACACCTTCATTGCTGTGTAAAGGAGAACTGAGGACTACAGAAAGAGGCTAGAGAGGTAGGGAAGAGCTGAAACTCAGTTCCAGAGGACAGTCTGCATTCTCAAAACTTGGTATTGCAAAGATAAAGACGGAAGTTCCCTCTGCGTTAAATGGGCACTAGGAGTGTTGCACGTATTCCCCAGAGGGCCATCTGTTGGATGAGGAGACTCCAGCAGCAAGAAGCTTCACGGTGGACCACTTCTGGTGAAGACTGAGGGGTGTAGAGAGGACCACCTTTATGCTGAATTATATTTGTGGAATTATACAGAAAAATACCCTAGAGTTTTCCTAAATAAATAAGAAGTCCTTATAAGTGTTTGTCCACCTGCAGCACAGAGGAACATGAGAGCTACTTAGTGTTAAACGTGAAGGATAACAACTGGGCACAGTCTGTTGTCTTCCTCTCCCAATGTTCAGTCTTTCTCCTCCTCAGTCATACGACTCTAACTTTATTCATAGGGCCTATGCATCCAGCCAAAGAGCTGCACTTCATAGCCTCCCTTGAAAGTACATGTGGCCTTATGGATAAGCAAAGGTTAATGAGATGGAAGTGAGTGATGGGTCTTCCAAGAATTCGCCTTAAAAAGAGGGAAAATGTCCATTTTTGGTCTTCTCCCTTCTTGCTCCTGCAGAGCAATCTTGGACCATGAAATAACTAAGGACGGTCGAACAAGAGCAGGAATGAGCCTCAGTCCTACCTGCAATGAGAGAGTCGCCATACTAGCCCTAGATTGCCTACCTCTGCATTTATTTTGTGAGATAGAGAAATAAAATTTTATCTTCAGCTAACACTGTTTTGAATTAAATTCAACTGAAAGTAGCCCTTAAATTAAGAAGCACCCTTGACTGTCCTCAGTTTGTTCACATAAAGAAAATGCAGTTAGGGGCGCCTGGCTGGCTCAGTCAGAAGAACATGTGACTCTTGATTTCGGGGTTGTGAGTTCGAGCCCCACATTGGGTGCAGAGATCACTTAAAAAAAAGATAAGGCAGTTATAACAACAAAAAGGAGATAGCTGTCTAGTCATGGCAGTCACAGGGGGATGTACCATTTTCCTGCATCATTCTCTCTACCCCAGCAGGAAAAAATACACTGACAAAGGGGTGTGTATATGTGTGAAGTCTGTGCTCATACCACTGTCTCTATTCTAAGCTTTTGGAGTCATAACCTTGCCCTGTGCATAGGGGGAAGAGGAAGGCTTTGAGATAATTGAGTCTGAAACCCATTAAGGACAGGAATAAGTCTTCATAAACAAAACTGAAAGTGTCTTAATAAACAAATGCCATGCAAACTTAGGGAATGGGGGCTGAGAGATAATTAAGAAAGCTTGCTACCCCGTGGGGAAGAAATCAACACAGCACAGGGGGTATCAGTTATGTGAAAAATTAATATGTTTCGTGTTTGTGCTTCAAGAAGCTCAGCTCCTCTATCAAGCTGGTTACACTAGACTGGTTTTCCCATTTTCCAAATACAGTCCATAGAGTATCTCTCACCTACAGTCTTCTTCTGGAGACATGCAAATGCATTCAGATCCCAACTGTTTTTGTCCTGGTTGACAACGGCCCTTTAATTTTGTCAAAACATCTGAAACAAAAGAAGAGGGGTAAAGAAGAGTGCGCAGCATGGATTCCAAGTGGCAAGTTTGGACTTAGGAGGGAAGGCAGTGGTGAAAAATTTTCACTTATCACCTGCAGTCAGGGCATTCATTTTGCCTTTTCCAAATATGTTGTCATGAAATATTCCATCTGAAAGGTCCTTTCTAGCTCTCATGAGCTGTCATTTTCCGACCTAAAATTGCTGTTAAGTTCAGAGAACTGAAGAGAATGGAATTGGTGAAATTTCTGTTCATTTGTTCTTCAAATATTTACTGGGTGACTAAGATACTCGCAGCACTGTGTTAGGTTCTGGAAAGAGTGGATTGAGTAAAATTTCACCCAGATTCTGTGCTCACAGAGCTTAGAGTTTTGTGAGGGCAGAGTGACATTAATCAAACACACGCATACAAATAGAATTGCTCATGTTATTCGTGTGATTAGACAGAAAGCATATAATCAAGAAAACTGACGTCGCGAGGAAGGTTAGGACTGGGAAAATGGAAAGAAGAAAGGGAAAGTGTTTGCAGCAGAGGGACCATCAGGCATGGAAGTTCGAAAGAGAGGCAGCATGTGATTTTCCTGGAACTGCGAGAAGGCCCGTGTGGTTTAAGTGCAGAAAAACAAGAGCAGGAACACGATGAGGCCAGAGAGGGGAGTGTGTGTCAGGTGGTGCGGGGCTTACAGTGCTTCTGAGAGATTTCTGCCTTTATTTTATAAACAATGAAAAGTCTTTGGTGGGTTTTAAACAGGGGGTCATAGGACAAAATCAGGTCTGGATTCTGAAAAAGAAATGAATTCTGGCTTCTGTGTGGAGAATGGATTTGTTGAAGAGGCACGGTGGCCAAGAAACCTATAGGGAGACAAGCTATGAGATGATTATAGCAGTTCAGGTGAAAGAGGATGGTAATTTGGACCAAAATGTTGAGTTGGAAATGGAGAGAAGTCAATAAGCCTGTGACATACTTAGCAGGTTAAATGGTTGAAATTGCATCTTGTGGGTAAGCTGTGAGAGCTGCAAAGTATGATTCTTAGGTTTCTGGCTTGCATTAGACAATAGACTTTGGTGCCTTAACTGAAATAGAAAATATTATAAGATGCTTAGTTTTAGGGAGGCGAGGGTAATGACTCAAGAGTTCTCTGCCTATGTTAAATTTATGGTATCTTTCATTTCTTTTTAAAAAAGATTTTATTTATTTAATTAATTAATTTATTTGAGAGACAGAGCGCACAAACAGGGGGAGTATCAGGTAGAGGGAGAAGTAGGCTCCTTGCTATGAAAGGAGCCCGATGTGGGACTCGATCCCAGGACCCCGGGATCATGACCTGAGCTGAAGGCAGAGCTTAACCAACTGAGCCACCCAGGCATTCCTAAATTTATGGTATCTTTTTTTTTTAAGATTTTATTTATTTATTTGAGAGAGAGAGAGAGAGAGAGCCCAAGAGGGGGTAGGGTCAGAGGGAGAAGCAGACTTCCTGCCGAGCAGGGAGCCCGATGCAGGACTCGATCCTGGGACTCCGGGATCACAACCTGAGCCGAAGGCAGTTGCTCAACCAACTGAGCCACCCAGGCGCCCCAATTTATGGTATCTTTAAGACACTCAAACAAACTAGATCAAAACAGATACATAAAAATGTGGCTATTTGGGTTTAAGCTCAGTGGAGAAGTCTGTGCTAATGAATTAAATTTGTTATTATTCTTTGGGGAATCCTTGAAGCCATGGGTGTGGGTGAGATTCCCCAGCAGGAAAATGTAGCATAAGGTGAGGGGACAGATGATCCTGAGGAACTCCAACATTTGATGTCCAGGCACAGGCAGAAGGAACAGAGAGCAACAGCCAGAGAGGTAGAAGCTAAACAAGATGATGTTGTATATTGGGAGCCACAGAAAGAATAGGAAGAGGAAGGTCAACACTGTTGGATGTTCCTAAGGAGGTCAAAGATGAGGATCAAAATAATATCCATTACTTGTAGCAGTATAGATGTCAGTAACAATGGTGAAAATTGTTCTTTTGGGGTAATGCCTCGAAAGTCAGATTTTCTTACAAGAAGAATCCAGGGAGAAATGCAGCTCCTGTTTATCTCTGCATGATATTCTAGGCACTAGTATATTATGATGGGGAAAAAAACATAAAAAGAATGAAAACAACAGTGGTCCCTTTTTTTTTGCACGAATGTAAAGGACATTTTGAAAACACACATCAATCAAATAATCATAGTAATGGGTTTATACATAAAGGCCGTGATAGGTATTTTGAAGAAAGGGAACATGGTTCCAGAGACCATATAACAAAAGACCCCAACTGAGAAATACGAGGAAAGATCCACGAGGAAGTGAGGCTTGATCTAAGACAAGCAACTCAACAGTGTGTATGTGAGCAACGGGGATTAAAGTAGAGGGAGTAACGCTTGGGTATATTATATGGAAGGGGAAATCTTGGTTGTCTTGGCTTACATGAAGATCCATCCAGAGGACCTTTAGACGGGTTGAATTGGACCTAGAGTTGACTTCCTGAGCCTGTTGCATGAAACAAACTTCCTAGGACTGAATTTGACTAATCCACAGAATCACAATGGGCTTCCGGAAGCAAGTAATCGTGGAAGGTTGGCAGTAGGCAGCTATAGCTAGATATTCTGCCACATTAAATGGCTGAGCAGGAGACCAAGCTCACGGTCGCTCCTTTTAGCCTACCAGGCAGAAGGTTTGATGAGGGGAAGGAGGTTTATGTTAGAGGCAAAAATAATGATTTTAAAAATTGGTAGGTTTTCTTCATAGCAATGAATTCCATAGCATTTCCTACTCTCATTCTCTGTCAGGAACCTTATGCCTTCTGGTGAAATCTGGCCCATAACTTTCCTGAACATGGAGACCTACAGCTGCTGAGAAGGCCTCAGATACTAAGCTTTTCCATTGACATGGACTTATTTTTCTTTGTTGTAGAACTATACCTCTTTGCGCTTCGGAAATAAATCCACACTTAGGTCAGGGAAGGACCCCGAGCTGTACATTGTTTCCAAAGAGAATCAACTTTCAAACACTTGGCACTACTGATCGGAAGTTGTCAATGATCACATGCAAGGAGTCTGCCCCCTCAATGTGTCAGGTGGAAGTCAGAACCGGCTGTCAGCTCCCCATACCACCCAGCACAGTTAGTGAAGGACATGGAAATGAGAACACTGTGATCTTTGGAGTGCTGGGGCCAAGGGGATCTTCGGGAGGTGTCAATTTCTCGGAGGAGGAAAAAGTAACCGTAGAGGCATGCACCATCTCATCTCCTCAGGAAGCCCGACCCTTTTCACGTTGAAATAATTAAAAATCTTTTCCTAAGGATGGCCTGAAAGCCTCTTTGTCTCACAGCCCCCCACACATTGAGAGGAAAGAGTGTTCAGTTTTATTGATGATTTTCTCTCTTTCTGACTCCCCTCACTAATCTTTTTGCCAATGTTGTTGGAGAGAAAATATATGAGATAGGATGTTTATTTACTTTATCTGGATATAGAACATTTCATTCTCTCTCAGATTGGATTATAATTTCAATTTCTTCTCCAAACACAATCATGGGTGTGTGTGTGTGTGTGTGTGTGTGTGTGTGTGTGTGTGTGTGTGTGTTTGTGTGTGGACAGTGCTGTTTATTTGTATAGAGAAGATACTACCTAAGATGTCCAGAGGATGTTAACTGTCTGAAGCCTGTGGTTCCCCCTGGAATGTATGATCAGGAGTCAAGTGAAATCCAGCCACAATTATCAACTTGAAGTTCTCACAAATTTCCATGATATCTCTTTATCAAGAGTTTTAAGGTTATTTTAATAGGTTAATTTTTCCCTTTTTTTTCATGCATTATGATAGCCTAGAAGAGGGTATGGAAGGCCAGATGGCAGTGAACTTGGGGAAGGAGTACAGCTGTTGCTCAGTGTTCTCGTTGGCCCAAACTGCCCGACCTTGGGTTTAACTGAGACTCTCTATACCTTCTGCTTTTGCAGAAGCAAAATGGGCCTAATCATATCTGATCTCAGATACATCTCCCAGGATTCTCTCAATAAAAATGAGACCTGCCTTGAAAAAGCATGCTGAAAAAGTTGGAAGATATGAATTAGTGGAAGCCCTTAACTGTCTTCCAAGTTACTGACTCGCCAGACTGTTTTCTCCAGCCTCTCTATGGCAGTTGCCTGATGTTGACCTTCCAGGTTTGTGGGCTCCTCTGGTTAGAGTAGGCAGTTAGACAGTAATGAGCAGGACAGGGATGGAGCAGAAAGGCACCTGTTGGGCATCAAAGGGGAGTGAGGCCACTTGGTGCGGTGAGGAAATCCTAGGACAACAGCAAGCTGAGGGTGTGCGGTATCTTCAGATGACTTTACCCTCATTATACCATTTACATTGCAGTTTTGAAAGATCTTGGCCCTTAAAATCACCGTGACAGTTCTGATCAATCCAAATAAGGAAAGGAAAGGGGTGGTACCTGGATTCCTGGAAAAAGCAGGCTGCCACCCAGAAAGATCCCACCTACCGCAATGAATATTCCTCCTCCAATTACTCAAAATACAATAGAAGCTTGTAAACAGAAGAAATCCAGGGCAGTTGCTCGCTGGAGTCTGCCCGTTCTTTCTCTGAGAGCGGACTTTCACTTTAATAAACTTGCCCACACCGCTCATCCGCTCTGTCTGGTCTGTCCTTGAATTCTTACTTGCGTTGAGACCAAGAGACCAAGAAGAGACCAAGAGGCTCTTGCAATCTCTTTTGGCAACACTCTCTTTTACAGCCTCACGTTTCTGCCCCCACCAGCGGAGCTACAGGTTTATCAGTGCTTGTGTCTCCTAATCTATATATGCTGGTTGTTACTGTAACTGTTTAAATTGATTAACTATGGAAAGCGATAAAATAAAGGAGGAAAGAAGGAGTTGTTTTTATAAAAAGTTGAGAATTTTGAACAATTAAAAGTGATTTGCAAAAATTTTGCTTTAACTGGGGATAAGACTACTGTAAAAGATTATGAAATATACATATTATATATATATATATATATATATATATATATAAATTTAAAAGCCTTCTCTAGTCAATTTGTTTCAAAAGTGCCTTTAAGTTTCTACCTCTCTTAAAACAATGGTTCTCAACTCTGCATGCATTCTGGTTAGCTAGAAGAGATTTTAAACAAACACCAAATACCAGGCCCTCCCCAGCTCAATGACATCAGAATCGCGGGATGGGACCTAAGCAGAGGTGATTTTTAAAAGAAGTGCCCCACCTGGAGTTAAAAAAACATTGTTTTAGAGGAACTGATATGGGATAACATAGATGATGAATTATGCATTTGTTTTATTTGAGGAAGAAGTCGTGGAACTCAAATAGAAGACCCTTTAGAAAATGAGAGCTTGGTCCTACATTGGAAAATGAGTGAATAATCGTGCATTTCTATATTTTAAGTTAAAACAAAATGCTTAGGTAATTAAAAACTAGTATGCATTACTTTTTTATGGCTCTCCACTTTAACCACATTTTCAGTTTATCATTAATTCTGATTTTATTAGGGCGCCTGGGTGACTCAGCTGGTTAAGCGTCTGCCTTTGGCTCAGGTCATGATCCCAGGGTCCTGGGATGAAGCCCTACATGGGGATCCCTGCTCAGTGGAAGTCTACTTCTCCCTCTCTCTCTGCCTGCTGCTCCCCTTGCTCGTGCTCGCTCTTTCTCTCCTTCTCTATCAAATAAATTAAGATTTTTTTAAAAAATTCTCATTTTGTTAGATGTTAAATTCCAATATTGAAGCATTTATTAGAAAAGAAAATTGACCTCACTCTCTAAAGTTTGAAGATACTTACCTGACCAATAGCTTCTTATTTGCTGTCTGACCTCATCATGACACAGGTTGAAATATAAAACCCAGCCCAAAGTGGAATCTTCTGCTCTCTCCTCCCAAAACTCTCTTCCCACTCAGGAAATAGCACCACTGTGGATGCTCTGCCACCAATCTTGAGGGGCACCATCTTAGCAGACCCCAGAATCCTGCATTCTACTCACCTTCTTCACAGGTGAGTGAGTTTGAAATGGGCGGTGTCCAGGAGTCCTCACTGCATGTGTACCTTGACGGCCCAGTGACAACAAAGCCTTTGGGGCAGGTTAGCTCAATGGATTCACCAATTCCATATAATCTCTGAAATGGTGAGATCGTTAGAACTTCCTGCACAACTGGCTTGAGGCACTGTGTCTCTGGAGGCAGAGAAACATTTTGGATTTGCTTAGTGGAGCAGAATACTCAACATATATAAGCAGACTTTAGGCAGCCCAAGAGGTGATTTTAATGCGACTTACTGCATGGTTGAACTTTAATGCCATGTTTTGATCAGAAAACTGGGGGTGGGGGACGTAGAGGATCCCCAGGCTTCGCCTGAGAGGCTCCTCCACTGTGACACTCCCTTTAGTTCCATTATCTGAGGGTTCCCATGCAAAGGAAATCACTCCAGAATCTTCCCACTTTCATTACATTATTGGGACTTTTTCCTTTCAAGACATATTTTTTCCCCTCTTCTCCCTAGCATGTGTTTCCAAGAGCAAGCAACCACAATGTGGATGACCAGAAGCAGACGTCCTAATTGACACTGGTCACAACTTCTGCTTCATGGGGCTCCCTAATAACTCTTTGGGGTCCCTACTTGAGCCTTCTGGGAATCTTATTTGGACTTTACTGTAGCCTACAAATGGGTCTGTGTGGAGCCTACAAACTTCTCCTCTCTTCCTCAGTAAAGGATGTGAACAACACGCTCTAAGGAGAAAACTGCATTTCACATAAAATCCCATTTCTGGGATTTACGTAAAGAGTCTAAGTATCATCTTCCTGGGACTCATCAATTTGCATGAATTTGGACATTAGGCAAGGCAGAGGTCTGAGATTCGATGTAGTTAGCTGACTTTCGGGATTTCTTTGTAAGCACATGCTTTGTAGTCCTCTGTCTACGAAGCTAAGATACAGGGGCATGAGAACTGAAATAGGAAGACATTTTGAAATTGAATTTTACCAGATGAATCCTATTTTCTGCTTCACCTAGACCTTTTCACCAGAGTTACGAAAAAATCGTACAAAGGAGTGATCTGAGGGTGGGATTTTGCTCTAGTTATATGGGGCACATTCATTCTTTAGAGCAGTCATGCAAAAAGTCTGCCCGCGTCTCACGTTGGCATTCCACATCTCCTAGCCTCCAGGTCCTGTCTGGTAAACATCTGAAGTACTGGTATCCAATAGTTGTGAATCCAGTAAAGCATGAGATTTCAACTTCTTCCCCAACTGAGTACAGTTTCTTCTCATTCTAGAATTAAAACAGAAACCAACAAATTATCGATGCCACAAACGATATCTCTAAACACCTCGGGGTAGTCCTGGATTCTTCTCATTCCTTCACTCCTGGATCTACTCAGTCACACGGCTCCTCTCAATTTCTACTTCTAAACATCATTCAAAGTTCTCTCCTTTCCTTTGTCATCATCACTGCCTTTGTTCTTGGCATTTATGATCTCTTACAAGCACAACTTTCTAACCAGGCCCTCTTCTAATCCATCTTCCATATTGCTGCTCTAAACTGATTAAGATTTTTTGTTTGTTTGTTTTTATTTTTACTTAGAAACTTCCTCCCCACTGGATATGGCATGGCCTACTACTGCAAAAATTAAAAACCTATATACTTACCCTATAGTGGCTATAAACTGATGAAATAATGTATTCCATATACGCAGAAAATACAGGGATTTGCTGTGGTGGCTAGTTGACTACAAATCATTTAAAAGTGTTACTCAAACTATGGACTCTGAGAAACAAAGTGAGGGTTCTAGAGGGGAGGGGGTGGGGGGATGGGTTAGCCTGGTGATGGGTATTAAAGAGGGCACGTTCTGCATGGAGCACTGGGTGTTATACGCAAACAATGAATCATGGAACACTACATCAAAAACTAATGATGTAATGTATGGTGATTAACATAACATAATAAAATAAAAAAAATGTTACTCAATTCCTAGTAACCCAGGGGTCATTATATATTTTCCCAGTTATGTGTAATTAAAGTACAACTACTGTCATGTAGGGGTTCACTAAAATCTTCAAGATAAAATGGATTTCACACTTCTTAGTGTGGAGTATTAGATTTAACCCACTTTACCATCTTCACCTCTCACCATTTGCTCCTGTAAAACCTACTCCTCACAAAATAAAACCATCTGCCATTCTTTGAACATAATATTCTCGCTCATGCCACCATGTCTTTATCGGGTTGTTTCCTCTATGCTCCACACCTTCAGTCTTCCCTTCTCTCAGGACTCAACTCAAATAGAATTTCCTCTGTGAGAACCTTCACTTTCCCAGCTTCCTGAGGTGCACCATTCTCTCAGTTCTGGGGGAAACTTGTACAAAGCCCTATTTTTATAATGTGTGCTACCTTGCAGTTTCATTCCTGACCCATGAGTGGCACCACCACTAGCAGATTTCTGCCTCACACATCTCTACAAAGGCTTAATAACTCTGTTGAAAGAATGCAAACTTATATTACTGCCCCCTATCCTTCTTAGGGGGCAGTAATATAAGTCTTTTTCCTTACTGAGTGGAAGAAAAATGCAAAGAATTGACTAGGAGGTTATTCTCTGCGAACCGAAGTCACAAATTTTGAGGGAGGTGAAAAAAAAAGCTCGATTGTCAACTTTTGTTATTACTTGGCCACATGGTTCAGCCTGTCTCCTGGAAGATGATTAATTTCCTGACCACAGAAAGATTATTCTACTATTGGTTATTACGGCTGTGGCTTTGTTTCTAAGGGAAATGGACTAATGAGTAGCATTAACGATTTGGATGTTTTATTCAAAGGCTGCACATTTCTTCTTGCATTCTTCCCCAAATAAATGATGTTCCTAAGCTTCTGCTTCTATTTATCTTATGAGGCTGTAACCTGTAAGTGCATGTTGCAACCATCACGCTTCCACCAACACATCTGCTAGACGGACCAAGCAAGGAAACTTTGCCTAAAGTCACTGTTGCTTGCCCACAGGGGTAGACAAGTACCTTCCTGTGCAATGACACCGTTGCTCTAGCCTAGAATGAGGGGTAGCTGCCTCTGTCTGGGAACAAGGGGTATTTTGCTACTTGCAATCCCAGAAGGTACTCATTAGGAAAAATCCAAGTTGTATTACTTGTGAGTAAAAACTACTGTCAGTAGAGATTAGGTCTTTAATAAAGAAGCAAAAGAGAACAAAAAGCAAACTTATTCATAGGAAGGGAAACATATCATCTAATTTTATAAAAGAGAGTCATTCAAATAATGAATCACTACTTAAACCCTTTGTGTGCTTTTAAAATTAGAATGTTGATCCTTTTAACAGTTTTTGTGAAACTGCCGGCAAAAACAGGTTAAAAAATTACTTGCACCTGACCAAGTGTGATTTTGAGGATTATGCTCTAGGCCAGGGACTAGCACAGCTCCTCTATAAGGGGCCTCCGTAGCCCAGAGCTGCGACCCCTCACCTCTGCCACTCTTGCCACCATAGATAATATGTAAGTAAATGAGTGTGATTGTATTCCAATGAAACTTTGTTAAAAAAAAGAAGAAAAGAAAGGAAAACAGATGGCAGGCCAGATTTGGGCCGTGGGCCACAGTTTGCTGACCCCTGTCCTCAAGGACTCTTTCCCACAGTGTGGCTCTGGACCGAGCAGCAACAGTATTACCTGGGAACGCGTTAGATAGGGCAGTTTCCAGACCCTGCCCGGGACTTGTTGGATCAGAAACTCCGGGCATGAGACCCAGCAATCCGTGTTTTAACAAGCCCTCCAGTGCACTGTAGAGTTTGAGAATCTCTGTTCTAAGGACTAAATGACATTACCTCACTCCAAAATATTTCCTCCCCTTAAAATCTTTAGGCAGAAGACAAATGAGGGGCGCCTGGGTGGCTCAGTTGGTTAAGCAACTGCCTTCGGCTCAGGTCGTGATCCTGGAGTCCCAGGATCGAGTCCCACATCGGCCTCCCTGCTCAGCGGGGAGTCTGCTTCTCCCTCTGACCCTCCCCCTCTCATGTGCACTCTCTCTCTCTCTCTCTCTCTCAAATAAATAAATAAAATCTTTAAAAAAAAAAAAAAAAAAGAAGACAAATGAATGCGGAAGGGACATTAGCCCGGACTATGCTCCACAGATATTAATTTGCTGGCATTGGAGAATTGAGGGTTATTGATCTTTGATCATAAATATGATACAGTTGAAAAAGATTAATTTAAAGGCTTCACTGAGTTAAAGAACGCTAAGAAAAATTTTTTAAAGGTAAAATTGATTAGGAGCCTGCCTTCTATGATCAATTTTAGATACTATATGTCTCTAATTTGTATCTAAAACCACTGACCTGTCTGACAAACATATTTAGTTATTTTAAATCATAGAAACATTGTGGCTCAATGAAAAAAGGTAAAATTAAAAGGTATTAAAACCACACTGACTGCTTAAGAATTCTACAGGTTTCTAACCTAAGGCATTACAGACTCCACACCTCCTGTGACTAGGTTGCCTCTCTGAAAACATGCTCAGACTCAGAAATAAACAGTCAGATCTTCAAATTCTCACAAGTCATCTGAACCTATATTGTGGCCAAGCTCCACTTTCCACTCACATAAGTGGACCCTTAGCCTAGGAACAGGTAGCGCCAAGAAACGCAGGCAACCTGTGGTCTTTGGTCTAACAACCAGGTGTGAAGACCTCTCCAGGGAATTCAAGACAGAGGCGTGGTAGAGTGTTTTTAAGTATTAATTTTTAAGTCAACAGAAGATGATTAAACTGGGAAAACAATAACCTTAAATAAAAGAAAATGCATACTTTTTAAATTCTATCTTTTGGATTCCAAACTTGAAGTGAAGGTCAGGATGCTTACCCGGATAAATCCATTTTCCGGAGGAACTGGCCGAGGACACCCTGAATCTGATTCTGTCTCAGGGAGGTCTATTTCTCTCACGTCTTCATCATCACTGACACATGGCTGTCCACTAAAAGGGAAAAGTAAATATGTGTGTATAATGTAACAAATGTGTGTGTGTGTATACACACACACACACACAACCCATTTACATATGTATGTGTATGTATATATATATACAAGAGAGAAAACATTAGAGAGGAATGGGTAGCACCAGATCCACCAATACCCCACTAATACCACTGTGTTGGAATAGGTAAAATTCTGATTCTTTACTCAGCAGTAAGAAAATACACATTCCCCATCACGCATCCCTACTCGTTCTCCATGATTGAAAACGTGCAGTGCTCCTCTTGCCGCTTCTCGCCCTCACAGGGTTTCCCTCCTTGTTGGGGGGCAGGGTTGTTGCATTCTCGGGTTCTGGATCTCCTGTAAGTAGCATCACACGTGCTCCAGGAAGACCAGCAGTTCCAGCTCCCATCCACCGCATCTGGAACACAGGAAGCACCCCCCGCCCATTGCGGTGCAGCTGAGAGAGTTGGGGGTGGTGGTGAAGCCAGGCTGACTTGGTCTCCTTGCTTTTTAGCTGTGTGATTCTTTGAGGAATATCACAGGGTTATTGTGAGGATTAAAAGAAATTACCTATGCCAAGGGCCTGACACCTTGCCTAATTTCCCTTTCCTGTTCCCATAGCCTGAATAAAATGGCAACAATTATGAATCATTTTCAACTATCAGCAACGTATCTCACACACACACACACACACACACACACACACACACACACATGCATGCACATATGTATAAAGATGAACTTCTTCAGAATATATATATCAAATTACTTTCTTAAATGTAATAGAATACATTCTTACCCCCAGGACACATCCGCTTTCTGAGCAGGATTACAGGTAGCCATGAAGTTTACTTAACCCCGTATGAAAACTTTGTTGGGGGGGATTAACTTATCTCCGATTACAAAGCCATCATCATTCTACATTATACTACAGAAGAGACCTATAACAACAGTATAACATACTTTATTTTATAGTATGGTTTATTATTTTATTTATTTTATGTTACAGGCATTGTTGCCTATTCTCTCTCTCTCTCTCTCTCTCTCTCTCTCTCTCTCTATATATATATATATATATATATATATATATATATATATATAAAATCTTCAGGTACATACTGGCATTGTCCCCATTTGATGGATGAATGGATTGAGGCATAGAGGGGTTGGGTGACTTTCCCACGGTTACACAGCTAGTGGGTTACAGTGGAGCCTCACTCTCACCAGGGCTGTTTGACTTTAGAGTCTAATTTTTCACAGGCTTCTTTTCCTTGTGAGTTTGCATAAGGTGGAAAATAAAACTTTTGTTTTCCTCGACCAACCTAGAACATATATGACATATGTTCTAGAACACCTTCTGGAGGGGAAAAGGGGCCTCCTCCACAGGAAGTCACGGATACTCACTGGATTTATAGTCCGGGGAGCGTCTCTCACAGTTGTCTCCATAGGTGCCACTCTGGCAAACACACAGACACTCGGTCCCCGAGAGCGTGGGGCGGCCATTATTCGGGCACGGAGCACACCGGCAAGGGTCAAACTTGGCCGCGTATTCTCGAAAAGCTTTCCTGAGGTTGCTCCGCCTTGTCACCGCACAGGGGATGTTTCTCACCAAGTCCGTGATGGGAGCAAGCTAAGAGCAAATGGTAGAGAGGAGGTGTGGGCCACGACATCCCTTGGGCATTTGTTGCCACCATTGCTCAAATCTCATCGACTGAGAGGAAAGGTCTGGAAAATCCCACACTTCAAAGGGATTAGTGTACAATATAGCATATCTGCCTATTGAGCCAGTGGAGAAAAACCCTCTGCATGAGGGCAGGGGAGTTTCTTTTCTTTCCCTTCTAGAGAGGGCAGAGCAGCTATCTGCAGGATTAGCTGGCTTCTCTTGTCCCTAATGTGATGTCTCTGGAGCTTACCTTCCCTGGAATTCTGGTAGGAAGGAAGCCTCACGAGAGGTGTCGCTCACTTGGACTTACATCACGTTATTCAGTAAGCATCAAATACATGCCTCAAGTCACTGAGAGGGGTGACCAGGAGTCGGGCGGCTCATGCGCGCTCTGCCAAAACTTCATTAGGTTTGATTCAAGCAAAAAAATCCAGAGAGGGTGAAGAGAGGCTTTCTGTGTTCTTTTTCTTCCAGGGACAGAACTGGCTTTTGGTGAGACCAGATGAGAAAATACGGAGCAGGAGAGAGGAACTTGCCCGTAGGATGAATGGAAGAATTACGGTAACACATAATGGAGCTAACGCAAAACCAGGGCTCATTTTATTAACATTTTAAAACCTCAAAGGAATGACTATGTAGTGCAGTGTATGAGTCACAGGTGTCCAGATGGGTGGCCAGATCTCATTTTCCCATCATAGCCTGTAGAGCTCAACGTATCTTCATGTTGCATGTAAATTATTCTACTTCATAATGATTGGACTCCTTTATCTTCATTTAAATGAAATGAGCAGAATAGCTTCTTTGAAGGCTTTAAAAATGTGCTTATGTTTTAGTCAAAACTGGTTCTAAATGGCATATGACTGATATGTGGGCAAAGTATTCCATAAATAATAAAAATCACCTTTTTATGTAATTACAACAAATACAGGACAGGTAATTTTAATCAATGGTGATAGAAACAGAGAGCCAAATGGGTCTAAGATCCCGTTTATCCCACAGAGCTATAAATGAGGATTTAGGCGTGCTCATGAAATAAAAAGTTGTAAGAAAAGTACACAAATCAGATTTATTGTATAGATGGGGAGCTGAAGAGCACTACTTAAGGCAAGTTTGAAGAGTTGTATTTACTAAATTCCCCTTCCTGGGGGTGCCTGTGTGGCTCATTCGGTTAAACATCTGTCTTCGGCTCAGGTCAGGATGCCAGGGTTCTGGGATCGAGTCCCGCATAGGGCTCCCCGCTAGGTGGAGAGCCTGCTTCTCCCTCTCCCTCTGCCTGCCACTCCCCCTGCTTGTGCTCTCTCTCTCTGTCAAATAAATAAATAAAATCTTAAAAAAACAAAATTCCCCTTCCTGGTATTTTATGTATACTAAGATTTCTAAATACTGTACCAGAGGATGCTCATTTGAATAGCAACTGCAATTGATGTGTAATTTAACATTTTTAAAAAGGTACATCGTGCATGCACACTAAAGAAAGACTTTTCCTTTATCATCTGCGAGGAAAACGGAAAAGGAATTGCATGGTGTGAATTTGGGCTGCTAGAGAACGACTTTAGCTCTCTTACCCATAATACTTCTGACTCTTACCTCAAAGTCAATCACAGCGGGATTTTCCTTCACTGATTCTAACCACTCGGAAAATTCCTTCTCCGCAGGACTCGAGTTCCCCTTCTCCCACACCAAGGCAGCGGCGTACTTACTCCTCCCGCCTCGAGTCAGGGATATGGATTTCTCTGCTCCCTGCAAAACTGAACCTGCAAGGTATTTCAAGAAAATGACTCCTTTAACTTTACTGCACATTCAAACTTTCAAGAAAAGCCTATTCGCACAGGAGGAGAAGTAGATGGTAGTCATGTAGCTCCATTGAATAAGTTAGTGAAAAGCAAGAAAACACTCCTCCTCATCCCTACAGGGAGTTTAGTAATAGAGATGATAACAGTGTTAGCAGTTACCATTTATTAAGCAACTTGTATATGCTAGGCACTTTGTACTGATTGCCTTAAGTTATT
Organism: Zalophus californianus; assembly: GCF_009762305.2. Lineage (NCBI taxonomy): Eukaryota > Metazoa > Chordata > Mammalia > Carnivora > Otariidae > Zalophus > Zalophus californianus. The sequence goes on along the minus strand of NC_045599.1, from coordinate 121,777,493 downwards.
CTCACAACAGTCTTGAGAAGTAGGTATTATTATAAACAACGGGCACTGAAACTAGAGGTAATTTAGCCTGGAACACAGGCACAGGTAACTGGGGGTGGGGTGGGGGGAGGAGGCTGGGGTGTAAATGCAGCCCAAGTCCAGGCTACTCGGCTCCCTGCTCTTGGATACCAAAGCTCCCACTTTTGATGTATATCAGCATATGTCTTGGGCCTTCAGAATAACACAGATCACCTGGTTTGTGATATCCAATCAGTTGACTGCCAGGCTGGAGATTCCATTTAGAGTAGAAAGTTGATAGAATGCTTTTAAGCTTAAAGACAGGTGCAAAAGCACAACTAACAAAGAGAAAGAAAAAGTTAAACCTCAGGTTAAGAGTTGGCATAATGTTTCTTTAGAAGCAATGACATTTAATGTACACAGCACAGATCTTTTATACAAAATTTCAAAAAAAAATTCCTATGAACTAATGATGTCTTTAACTAATAAGGGTAGAAGCTGAGTAATAGAAAATCATAGTGAGAAATAAAAGCAAATGAAGAGGAGGCTAGTGATATGGGTGAGAGTTAATGGCATTAATTTGGTGTCTGTTCTGCAGTATGGATTAGCCATGCTGCCACTGTTTAGAAATTCTATAGTAAGAGTCTAGAATGATCAGCACAATGGGTGAAATACTCTCTCTGTGAAGAAAGTAGTATACCCCTTTCAAAGTGAGGTTGCAAAAGATAACACAGAGGGGTATAAGAAAACATTTTAGAGGTTTTTGTATTTATTTTTCATATAAAAAAGGAGAGAAATTAGTATTTGCCAATATATCATGTACCAGTGGTCAGTAGCTCTGACATGCTAGTTCACATTTGGCTTGACACCATGTATTTCATGAATGGGTTGACACCAGTACGAGTTAATATGATAAGCATGGGATCCTGAAGAAGGAGTGAGCATTAAGTCCATTTACTGCTGGAACAGAACTAACTCTTGCAAGGAACAAGTGTTTTAAAAGGATTCCAGGAAGAAAATGCATATTGAAGACGATACCAATAGTGCAAACATAAGCAAAACCAACTAGTAGAAGGAAGAACAGATGTTTCTACTTCTTACACAAGCTTCTCGTAAGCCACAACATGAGACTGACACCAAAGCTGCCCAAAACACATCAAAAATTTCAAGGAGTTTTTAATGAAATATTAATTTTTCACTATAATATGAGCATGACAATGAAAAATTTTATTTCATATAGGCTATCTTTCAAAATTTTCTCTTTTCCACATTTATATATATTTTTGTGCATAATATATTTTTAGAATACTACATTTATAAAGTTCGTTAGTATTTTTTAGTAAGTATATTAGGGATGTATAGTAAAAAAATTTTAATGATATCATTATAGATTTAAAAAGTTTGGAGTCCAGTGATTTAATCAAATGAGCTCAGGATTAGACATAGAAAAATTATGTTTTCGTGTGTGTTTTACTCTTAAATGTGCTTTGATTTTAGGCAAATTTTCATCATGATTAATGAGCATTTGTTGAAAATCTGCTATATGCCTGGTTGAAGACTGAGAGAAATGTAAAATATGCCTTTTGTATTTGAAGGACTTAGACTCTCAATAAGGAGACAAAATAGGTACATAAATTTATTAGCAAAACTATAGAGAAATAAGAAAGGAAGGAAGATAAGAAGGGTGGGTAGGGAAGGGAAAGAAATGTGCACAAAAAGACCAACAAAACAGTTTGGCTTAGTGTTACAGAGTGGTACAGCAATTCAGGATTCCTGAGTTAGGTCCATGGAAGGATTCTGCGATCTTAGGCACTTAGGGAGGGACTGAAAGGACTCTGAGGCAAAGCTAAGATATGGTAGGGGGCAATGCCTTCCCAGAATGGGCACAGACCTGGAGTGAGGGGCGGATGGTACCATGTTCTGGAGACAGTGCCCATGGACATCCGCGTGAGTTGAAGTTGGAGGTTCAGGTAGGGGAAGAGCACAAAACAGAGAGGATCTGGTTGGAAAGCCAAGGAGACTGGACTTCATTCTCTGGGTTTAGAAATGACTACATTCCTTAGAAACATTTCATTTTGAGTTGGAGAGTTCACACAATTCAGGAGTATTAGCAATGTGTCACCTGGGTAGCAATGGGTAGTTGATAAACCAGTGTGGCGACCATCGTAATAGTTTCTGATCTCACCTTATTCCTACAAGCTGAAAACTGTGGGTCCATATTTGACATTTTCTCATCTCTTTGTTGGATGAATTTTGTAATTGATAATTGAGCAGTTTTTTTTTCAGTAAGTACTCAAGAATGTATATTCTCAGAATTCTTTCATGTTTTGAGATGTCTTCCTGTTACCTTTATATAGGAAATTACTTTTTTTCCTTCTCTCAGAAACTTGTGGACATTATTGTTTTATGGCATTGAATTTAGTTATGGAGAAGTCTGAGGACAGACGGATTTTGTTGTTTTTGTTGTTCTGTGGGAGACTTGTTCTTTCAGGCAAGATAACTGAAGAATTCATTTTTAAAATCTTTGTATTTAGTAAATTAATTAGGTTTTGTCTTGAAGTTATATACTTGAACAATATTTCTGATGCATATAATCAAAACAAATTTGTTCCTTTATTTTAGGGATATATTCATACATAGTTGTGTTTTTTTTTTCTTAACAGTTTTCCTCTTTGATTTTTTTTCGGATCTCTATTTCAGGAACACAAATTCCCACAGATTAAGTTATATTTGTCATTCCATTTCCATTAGATTTTCCTTAATAACTGTTAATACCTAAATTTTTATCTGCATTTATTATGAATTACTTTAAATCCTTCCTATATGTGATTAGCTTTCTTGGTTTTATTTTCAGGCAATTATATTTTGTTCTTGCAGTATCTAATTTATTTAGAACTATAATGGTGATATTTTTCAATGTTTCTTTGTCTTCGTACCTTAGCTTTGAAATTTGCCTTTTCAATTAATTCTCATAATCTTTTTGTCTCTGGGCACTTGATTTATTGAATTCACCTTGTTGTTTAATTTATTACATGAAAAACTGGTATAGGCTGGGTGATAGACATTGGGGAGGGTATGTGCTATGATGAGTGCTGTGAATTGCGTAAGACTGTTGAATCACAGACCTGTACCTCTGAAACAAATAATACATTATATGTTAAAAAAAAAAAAGAAGAAGAAGAAGAAGATAGTAGGAAGGGAAAAATGAAGGGGGGAAATCAGAGGGGGAGATGAACCATGAGAGACTATGGACTCCGAGAAACAAACTGAGGGTTCTAGAGGGGAGGGGGTGGGGGGATGGGTTAGTCTGGTGATGGGTATTAAATAGGGCACGTATTGAATGGAGCACTGGGTGTTATAAGCAAACAATGAATCATGGAACACTACATCAAAAACAAATGATGTAATGTAGGGTGATTAACATAACATCGTAAAATAAAGAAAAAAAAGAATCTATATCCATTCTTTGGTTTTATATTACTAGATTATTCGTCTGTTTTGCATGTTCTTTTTTTCCTTTTTTCTTCTTTTTTGCTATAATATGAACGCATAGTTGTCAAACCAATGCTTATTTTGCTTATGCTTAACATGGGCATATACATGTAGATCATCTATATGGTCTGATATTCAAAATTATCAGTTTATTATTATAGTAAATATTTTTTTCTGTTTGTTGTCTGTCTCCCCAGGAGAATATAAGCTTCATATTTTAGGAGTTTCTGTGATTCTGCACAACCCATCATTGTTAGCAGGATGAGTAGACATCAGTCAGGCAAAGTCAGGGAACAAGAGAACTTTACCCAGAGGAAGGAGTTATTTATAATGGCAAGGCACAAGAGAAAGCATGACTTATTTAGGAGACTATTTGGTTTAGCTAGGCAGAGAGAGAGAGAGAGAGAGGCAGGAATTTATCTTTAAGGTTATGTGAAACCATGACATGTTTAAGGCATGAGAACTGCACGATAAGGTTTGCCTTGGAAAAGTTTCCCGTCACAGGAAATGTGTAGAACAGGTTGGCAGAAGGCATCAGGAAGGCAAGGGGACCAGTTAGGAGGCTACTGTGGTAATCCGGGTTGGAAATAATGAACAGAGTGCATGCCCATGGAAATGAAAAGATGGGGGTAACTGGGAGAAATATCAAGGATGTAGAGGGATCACTTATTGGATATGGGGGCTAGAAAGAGGGTGAAATTAAGCCAACACTAAGGTTTCTGGTGTGGTTGCTGGAGCCTTATTTACTTATTTACTTAGGCCTATTCTCTTAGACTCTTTTTTTTTTTTTTAAGATATTATTTATTTATTTGACAGAGAGAGACAGCAAGAGAGGGAACACAAGCAGGGGGAGTGGGAAGGGGAGAAGCAGGCTCCCCCATGGAGCAGGGAGCCCGATGCGGGGCTGGATCCCAGGACCCTGGGATCATGACCTGAGCCAAAGGCAGACACTTAACGACTGAGCCACCCAGGCGCCCCTTCTCTTAGACTCTTACCAGTCTGTATTTTTAATGGTTATTTATGTGTGTAGTTTGTAGGCTCCTTGATAGGAAGGCCTGTTTGACACCCATCTTTACATCACAATGTCTAATACTGAGTTCGGTCCATGGGAAGAATCGATAAATATTAAACAACCTAAGTATAAGATCAAGAAAACCTTAACTCTTTCCCTTGTAAGTAGTGCTAATGATATTTTATTTTCACCCTCCCCTCCCACCACACAGAGAGGGCTCTGAGGTAGATAAATGAAATAAAGGAAAGTTAAAAATAGCACAGTCACGTGTACTATGGTACTCCAACCACAGCCCCTTGTGCACAGGGTGAGCGACTAGGAGAGAGTAGGTACTCCTACCTTCGTACTTCTCAGACATCTTGTTAGTGGTGCACCGGTGTTCCACTTTCGTTTTCTTAAAACCAAAGCTGCGTTTCTTTGTTTCAATCCGGACACAGTTTCGGATTTCTTCCTCCGTTAAACCTAGGAAATGGAGTGCAGACAAAACATCCTAAGAATGTACCACTGACAACTCAGAGAAGAGGGGCGTGAGGCTCTGGGCACTGGGGAGCTACAGATACTCTATATCAGCTTCCGCCTTCTCCAGTTCCTGTAAGCTGGAATGATGAAGAGCTTTCACCTCCAGATTCAGTCCTTCACAGGCCCTGGGATGATCCTGAACAGAGGAAGTATCTAAGAGTCCCTGCTGTCTCTCCCTTCAGCACTGGCCCTAAGAAGCAAATGTAAGGTGGCTGTTTCCCATCCCATGGGGCTCATGTTGGCCTCTCCCTGTTGCCGACCCACAAGGAGCCTCAAAGCTTGCCCGTCCTACTGGCCACAGCCACTCTATCACCCTGCAGATGAAGAGATGAACACATGTTCTGTGTGGTGCCCCTGTCAGGCCTTCTTTCTGGGCCACAGCTGATTCTGTGAGGCCTGAGTCCACCTTGCTTATCCCCCGGTCATCACTTAAAATGGAAATCCTGTTGCTTATCCCTCCTTCCCTGAACGCTCATCCTCATACTTGTCTCCCTGACTCAGCTGCTCATTCCACCTATACCTCCAAAACCCTTTTATTTTCTCTCAGAAATTCTGACTTGCTGACCTATGAACTCTTCTCAGTGTCCTCACTGACTCTTCTCTTCCTTATCTTCATTCAAGCCTGTACTCCTTGTTTCTCCTGTTGTCTCTGAGGGAGGTGGATACTGCTTCATTCCCAGCCCTGGAGAGCTGGCGTTGATACCCTCCTAGGTTCCCAGTGCTGCCACAGGATGCGAAGTCTTGTCAAAACCCTGGTGCTCCAAGGCTCAGGCCATTCGGTTCTAACGTCTTTAGTCCTCACTGTTCTTGCCTTTTACCAAACCTCCAAGCATCATTTGTTGAAGAATTTGGCCTCTGAGTCGCTCTTTCCCACTCCCACCCTTGCCTGTATTCTCGATGACTTCAAAATCGATGCGACACAATGCAGGGAAACAGGTCTGGCTATTTGTAGGCTGAGTTGGTGCTGCCTATCTGGGGTAATTTGAAGAGAATCAACGTTTCCTTTTTCTTAACAGCTTCCTAGGCTTCCCGACCTGCTACCTCAAACACCAAAATTAGAATCCAGATTTTGGTTTTTGTTTTTAATGGAATTTATTTAAATAGAAGTATAGTTAACACAAGAGTTCAGTTTTTGATTGTTAGTTAAAAACTGCCTCGCAGAACACAGGCACACAAGAGATGGAGCTGTATCAGCTCCTAAAGCACCTTAAAGCAAAGTAGTTCATCAAATCCTGATATTTAGGGTTGTAGATTACAATCAGCAGAGGAGTGTTTTTAGAGCTTGAGGCACAGTTTGGGTGTGACGTTGAAATTGAATTCTAAAGGCACAGATCACTGAGAAATGAGGCCAAGTAGAAGGGGATGGGGTCTGCCTACTTCACAGTATTTCCAATAGTTTGACACATTTGAAGAGATGCAGTATAAGTGGCAGTGAAAAATTCTTAGTTTGAAGCCCTCATGTTTACAAGTTTCCCATGCATTTGTAACTCTAACCAAAAAAAAAAAAAAAAAGAAAAGGTCTGGTTTTCTTTTTTGGTGAGGCTGAATAAATGAGTCATTTTCTTCTGGTAACGTTCTAACAAGTAGGTCAGTCAAATGTTTAGGCCATGTTAGGAATTTGATGCATCTATAGTGCATAGTTCCCCATCCTTTTTAAATTTTCTCATTAGGTTTTTATTATTTATAAATGAAAATTAAATTTTATGTGTCCAATTTATTAACTATAACATAATTAATTGACTATCAACTTAGTTAATTTCATTTTCTGAGGGCTAATGGAGAATCTTGGAAGATTTGAATGATGAATCCCTCTTATGAGCCACAGTGCCAGTCATGCAGTGATTAAAATATCAAGGCTTTATCAGTGAATTTCTGTATAAGTGTTTCTTCGCCTGCATTTCCTGTAGCTTGCTGTCTGACCTCTACCCAGTTGCTGGATGCTGCAGCACTTGGCCTCTCAAACCTGAGTGTCCCTCTGATGTAGCACAGGGACAAGTATTTCAGAAATGTCCTCAGCTACTCTGATGGGGCGAAGGAAAACAGTGTTAGTCAAAAATGTCATATGGATAAATGGGGGGGCCTGTAATTGTTCTCTAGTTTAGAGTCAGAAATGACTTCTCAACAAAAGGAGTTTAAAATTGCCATCTTGCAGGGCGCCTGGGTGGCTCAGACAGTTAAGCATCTGCCTTTGGCTCAGGTCATGATCCCGGGGTCCTAGGATCGAGCCCCACATCGGGCTCCCTGCTGAGCAGGGAGCTTGCTTCTCCCTCTCCCTCTGTCTCTGCCTGCCGCTCCCCCTGTTTGTACTCTCTCTCTCTCTGTCAAATAAAAAATAAAAAAAATAAAAATAAAATAAAATTACCATCTTGCATATTACAATATTTTAATTGTTTAATGTTTTTGCTGTATTTCTGAAATTCTTTTCACCTAGCACACTGAAGCAATGTCAACTTTTATTCAAGCTTTTAAATTGATTATGGGACATTGAACAATAGAGGAATAAATGAAGGATGCAAATAAAAAGCAATTTAATTTTGTTTTCCTCTTCTTGAGGGAGAAAAGATACTACAAAATAGTCCGGTCGTTTTTGAAATTAAGGACAAGGGATACAATTCTTATTGAATAAAGCAAATAAAACCTAAGCCTGTACTCTAGTTCTGTCTTACGGTTAAACAAAGAAAGAAGAAATGGAAAGGAGAGAGAAGGAGGCCAGAATATGTATTCATCTAGAGAGTGGGCAAAAACAGGTAAGCATACCCACCGGAGAATTCCATTTTATTAAGATTTGTTTCTGTCTGGGTGTGCTTCATCTTAAACACAATTAAAACTGTGTACCAGTATTATTATTGTGACACAGAGAAATATATATGTGTATATATACTTATTTTTTTTAAAGATTTTATTTATTTATTTGAGAGAGAGAGAGAATGAGAGATAGAGAGCATGAGATAGGAGAGGGTCAGAGGGAGAAGCAGACTCCCCGCTGAGCAGGGAGCCCGATGTGGGACTCGATCCCGGGACTCCAGGATCATGACCTGAGCCGAAGGCAGTTGCTTAACCAACTGAGCCACCCAGGCGCCCCTATATATATACTTATTGAATATAAGAATATGTATTACATATATGAATATTAAATATAGAAGTATATTTAGTTGAATATATACACTACAGAGTGTATATAAGTGTTTTATATACATACATACTATATATATATATATAGTATGTGTGTATATGAGTATGTAGGGTCTATGGTCATATATTTCCAGTTTCCTATCACATCTCAAGCTCCCTTCTTTTCCTTATTATGTACACCTGTTTCTACCTCTATTTACAGAGAAAGAGATGGAAGGTGAGAATGTTTCAATAGGAAAGTATAGCTCCTTACTTCATTTTGGTCATGGGTCTTTATTAAAATCCTGGATGGTTGATTAAAGAGTCACATAGTTCTTTAACTGACCTGATCTCTAAGCCTTTAGAGGCTTTGCTCTGAATGCATGATGAGTATAGCCGATCAAGTGAGAAATTATTCTCTGGGCTACAGCAGCAAGTGACCAAAATAATTTCATCCCAGGGGTGAGATGAAAACAATCAAGGGCCAGAGATTTCCCCCAACAATTTTTGCTCAGAATTAATGTGGTATTCTCATGGCAGAAGATACTAAATTCATCTTACAAACATTGTTCCAGTGGAACATTAGGGTTAGGCGATGTGGAAAGCCCACCACAGCATAAATCTTTTGGATTTCAGTAACTCCGTCAGGTAAAAATTTTTTAGGACCTCTTACCGAAAGTCCTTCTCAAAGACACTTATCCCATCTTCTCTCTTAGGAAAGTAGACCATGAGGGATATCTAGTCACTTTAAATTTGGAATAACTGAGGGCAACTACATGAAACATTAGTATTTGCCATCATGAGATGTAAGAAAGGGATTGACACTCTCTTGACCCCAGGGTTGGACTGATGTTGTCTTTTTTAAATAAATTCCTGATCTCTCTCTTTTTTTAAAGATTTATTTATTTGAGAGAGAAAGAAAGCAGGGGAGGGCCAGAGGGAGAGAAAGAGAATCTTGAAGCAGACTCCAGGCTGAGTGTGGAGCCGGTGGCAGGGCTCCATCCCAGGACCCTGAGATCATGACCTGAACCCAAACCAAGAGTCAGCCACTCAACCAACTGTACCACCCAGGCACCCCCCGATTTCTAGTATATAAAAGTCACATGATCAAGAATTCTCATTTATCTGGAGTAATTGGTCAGTTGAGTTCTGGTTACCATACAGTTTCCTAAGCATGTCCTTAAGAGACACACGATAGAATCATCACAAGGTCCCTGTGTCATTTCACAAAGGAGTCTGAAAACAAATTTATCCAAAGGTGCTTAAGCTGTATTAATAATTAGTATTGGCAATTTAAGGTAACAGTTAAGAAACCAAGATTTATTTATAAACCAAGGCTTATATTGTTATTTTACATGTAAGCAGAAAAATATCCCTGACTATATCCCAAAGTATAAAGTTGCAAACTTTCCTCGAAAACTTTCTCATCTGGCTTCAAGTTTTATCACCAGAAGGTGCATATCTAGCCCACATTAATTTAGTCCCTGGTCAAGTCCTTAATTGTTCTTTTATCTTATGTCTTTGGCTTTTACTTAAAAATCATTAAAAGACTGCTAGTGAATTTCCTATAATTATTTTTCTATAAAATTATTATCTCCTATAAAAATGCTATAAGTAAATTGTCTTTTAGAGTTTAATTCCAGGACAAATTTCATTTTTTCTTGAGATAATAGCATGTATCTCTGTTTTAGGTTACCACTACTGTGTAGCTTATGATGTTCCCAGGTGTCAGGAAATTCAGAAACAAACCTAATGTCCAATCAAAGAGGTTAAGTATATTTCTTTTTTTCTTTTTTGTTCTAATTTTATATTTTTATTTTATTTGCTTGAGTGTATACCTTTTGGTTGTTCTTCATATCATTTTGGAAATAAAGCAAAGTCTAAAAGTCGATAAGGAAGAATTAAAATAATAGAGTAAGAGAAAAATGAATTGCAGGCAATCGAATCAAGTTGAAAAAAAAAGGGAGGGCTGCAAAAAGCCTACCTGAGTTCCTGAGTTCCTCGACGCTAAACTGGTAGAGGAGGTCATACACGCCACCCAGGGAGCCAGAGGTGAAATAGTGAGTCCCAAAGTCATCGAATATCCGGCTATACAAAGCAAAGTTGTATTCTAGAGGCAGGTGGTTAAGTGCTTTCAAAAAGACATCAGAAAGCTGCAGATCTTTAGTCTTCATTGTGAAGTTTAAGACTTTTATCACTTTATGGATCCTAGTAAAACTAGAATCCTAAATGGAAGAGGAGAAAAGAAGAAAAAAAGAAAAAAAGAAAAAAAAACCAAGATGATTAAAAGTAATGAAAGTTTGAAGTGTCAAGCTTTTAAATGTCATCTATTCATCACCAGCTTCATCCTAACCATAGCATGCTAACAACTTTAACTCTCCGTGGCATGTTCTCACACACAAAATTAGAATTTTTGTTGTATTTCCCAGGACTTTTTCCTGAGATGTTCATAGTGCTGAACAGATAAGATTATCTCAGCAATGTGAACTGTGTGACCTAGGCCTAGGTTTTGTAGACAGATCTGCGGGAAACAGAACGCCACAATGACCACTGGTGCATATTCGTTCAGACTCCAAGATCTTCTGCGAAAACTCGAGATTGCAGGGTTAAAAATAACCCGAAAGGATCAGAGTGAAATGCCCTTGGGATGTGTGTGGTCTGTTCTAAAGTACACAGCAGAAGATGTTTTGTAGATAGGAAGCCAGCTGTAAACAGCACACCATGCATTCTCTTCTTTGTTCTCTTATCCTGTGTTAAGGTCCAAGTACAAAGGTGTTTACCATTAATTGATCACAGCCAGTTACAGGTTTCTTTACTCCTTCTCCATTCCCACTGCTTCGCTTAACTAACCCTGTGTACCTGGAAGAATGTGCCTTACTAAGCCCCTGCTGTAAGTCATTATAGACCTATGTCATTGTAGAAGGTATATTAGACTATGGAAAATAAATGTTGGCACCTCGGGCTGTGAGCTCGGGGTCCCCTGTGCCTCACTATACTGTCGTCTCTTTTTCTCAGTTCCTTTGCCGCCCCAGGTCCCCGACTCTCAGAGGTTGACAAGATCTACCAAAAAGAGATCAATGATTAGAAAAGTAAATCTTTCATTCTTGAGTGTCAATCATGATTGTGTCCCTACTGAGTGTTTATTTAGAAAGCCTTGCTAATGCAAAACATTGAAAAAGGATTGCATAAATTTTTAATTGAAAGCTATGCAGCTGAGATTCAAGTCACAGCTTTATCCCAAACTGGGAAAAGGCATTTATATTTCTGAGGACTGAGGTGTCTGTGAAATGTCATCTGGGGCACAGGTGAGGGCTGTGCAGTGGATGACATACCACACTGCTTTTCAACTCTAAAATGTTATCATTCAAAATTACTTATGGGTTAAAATTAAACATTATTTATACTCTCTCTCCTCTACCCATAAATAGGAATATTTGTTTGAGGGCTTTTGGGTTTTCTTTTTTTTTTAATCTTTTCTTGTTATGTCAGGTTAATTTATGATTTGGTGGTTGGTATTATACCCAAATCTCATTCCATTAAATTGTCCTTCTACATATTCACTGAGTTTTATGAGTGTACCCACATATACTGTTCTTTTAAAAAAATTTATATACTTTATCTACCTCTCAATTTTAGCAAATTGTAGTGTTTGAGTAATAGCAGAGAGAGGAGCATATTTTAGCAAAAGAACTTTATCGTAGCTGTAAATTATTAAATAGCTATTTTCCTGTGTGCTATAATTATACCATAAAATGGCTGCTAACACAAAAGACAAGAAATAATCACAAGGATTGTAAAGAGTCACCATTCACACTTCTCCTTCTCTCTTCCTGTCTCTCTCCCCTACCTTTTCCCACCCCTGCCCCCTTCTTGCCTTTAACACATTTATTGCTCAGCTACCTCAGATGCTGTGGAAACAGACATGAACAAGGGATGAACAAAGTTCATCCCTTTGAGGAGCTTACATTTTCAGTGTCCATTAATTCTTTTTCAAGTTTAATACTTGAATTTTGTCATAGAACCATGGCTTTGGAAAGATGGATGGACATTCTACTTTTAGTAAGAAGCACACTCACTTCCAGAGTATCTGAAATGCCTGTTTGGACACAGGCATTGAAATGGATGGCTCAAAATTTCCAGGCTGTTTACAAACTAAATTGTAAAAAATACATATAAAACCTTGGTGACTCAACTCAGCACATGTACACACACTGATCAAGTGCATGATGGCTAAAACTGGCTATTTTAGACTAAAAATGACATGACAGTAGATTTTTAACCATGTATGATCTATTTCAACATTCTGTGAGATCTTGCTTTATTTTTACCACCTTTTTGTGGGTTCAACGTCATAAAGTAATTCAGAAAAGCATTGAATCTTACCAAGAAAACTAGTATTTTGACTTTGAAATAGATTATCTGCCCAAAAAAAGTTTAGTCAGAGCTGAAATTGACATAATAAATAAATAAAGCATTAAGCTCCACTGAAGGGCTTGGATTGATTTTCAAGTGTGGGGTGCCTTGTTTTCATTATTTGAAGGCTAAGAAAGGTTGCAGCAGCATTTTTTACTTAACCTGAGATTTCCTCATTCTGTGGAGATCTGATCAAAGATGTTGAAGATCAACCTGATGAAGTTGACAATTTTGTAAGTTAAAAAATAGTTGTATATCAGCAGTTTCATAAGTTCCAACAGATACTGTGAATAGCCTAAAATGTTTCCACTTTGGGGCAGACTATTAGAGGGTCAAATAACAGCTGTTTATCCACAGATAAGGGTTTTACGAGTGATCTCTAGCATCTCTGAAATATTTATAAACCATTCTGTGAAGCAAATCTTAACATTGAAACTGATGTGTATATCTATGTCTCTTTGAACATCTCCATTTCCCTGCTCATCATAGACTATATTTTTAAGCAGTTGTTTCCAATCCTGAATATGACATTAGAGCAAGCTGGGGGAAAAACAAAACAGAATCACATGCCCAACTACAGATATTCAGAATCAGTAGGTGAAGAGAAGGGCCATGAAATGTATATGTTTACTTCCTAGTAATTCTGATTCCAACTTGTTTTAAGCATATAATTTGTGGGGGGGGAATGGGGTAAATGGATGATGGGCATTAAGGAGGGCATATGTTGTGATGAGCATTGGATATTATATGTAAGTGATGACTCACTATATTCTACTCTCAAAACCAGTACTATACTATATGTTAACTAACTTGAATTTAAATGAAATCTTGGAAGAGAAAAAATACAATTTGCATTACTCAACCATAAAAAAGAATGAAATCTTGCCATTTGCAGTGACATGGAAGGAACTAGAAGAGTATAACGCTAAGTGAAATAAGTCAGTCAGAGAAAGACAAATACTGTATGATCTCACTCATATGTGAAATTTAAGAAATGAAACAAATGAGCAAAGGGAGAAAAGAGACAAATCAAAAATCGGACTCAATTATAGAGAACAAACTTATGGTCGTGGGGGATGGGATGGGTGGGTGGGGGATGGGATGGGTGAAATGGGTGACAGGGATGAAGGAGGGCACTTGTGATGAGCACCAGGTAATGTATGGAAGTCTTGAATCACTATATTGTACACCTGAAACAAATATAATACTGTATGTTAACTAACCGGAGTTAAAATAAAAACTTAAAAGGAAAAAGAATATAATTTGGTAAGTTTGAGGGACACTATGCTACCTATAGCCCATTCTAAAGCACACTAACAATTTATGTTATAAAAAGAATCTATTTTATTCTCTCTTCTTTCTTTTATGTGTTCATATCACCAGAGCTCTACTCTTTTCACAGTTTGTTGAAATTATGGATAAATGAATGAATGAATGAATGAATAAACAGCTTGAAGTGTAATGTAGTAGATAGGAAGAGTGGGCAAAAATCAGACAAACTGATTTTAATGCCCAACTCTGACATTTACTCACTGTAAGATCACAGGAACCACCTAGCTTCGTGGACTTTAGTGTAGTACTTGACACATGGTAGATACTAGATAAATATTTCTTGCATTAAAAATAAATGTATGGGCTTTAATTTACTCATCTGTAAAATGTTATTAAAAATATCTACTCTGATTCCCTTTTGGCGGTCTTTTGAAGATATATGAAATGCCTGGGAAATTGCCGATAAAGTGCTATAAAATCTTTTATTTATGTAAGTGTATGAATGAGTGAATAAATAAAAATATGAGAGGTGCTGTGGTAAAGGCAGGAAGAACCACAAAATGGTGCCCTCCGGCTGCTGGTCCCATCTGCTCCAGTGTTGGCAACTCTTTTCACCTCTCCCCTCAGTTCTGTGATTCAGGGCTCAGTCTTCCCATTCATCTCTTTGGAAAAAACAAATAGTACACAGTGGTGGTTGTAGTGAGGAATAGATACTATTTTAAAAGACATTTGTAAATGTCTAAAAATGTCTAATAGAAATCTATCCCCTAAATTGGAAAACACATCCAGGAGTTTTCATATACGAATAATAAAAGAAAAAGGAACAGAAGAAGAAAGGTTAATGGATGAAGATGTATCTTTACATATTGAAAGAATTTCACTGATTCCTGGCAAGATTAATGGAAGAAGTCTAATACTTGGATACAACCTAAATTCTAAACAACAACAATAAAGTTATACATTTCCAGACAGAGAAAATAAAAGAAAGAAAATGAGCTCTGCATGTGATTTTTCCTATGCAACAATGAAAAGTAGAAGATAGTGGAATAGCATCCATCAACTACCAAGAAAAGAAGACTATGATCCAATATTCCTATATTTGGCCAAGATATTCCTTTATTGCTCAGGGAAAATGTAGGCATTTTAGATATATAAGGATTTAGGGAGTAAATGTATAACACAAATGTAAAATACAGACTATGAACTTGGAATTTATAAGTGTTATGTGAGGAATCTTTAAATAGAGAAGACAAGAGTCAGAATAAAATACAAACTAACATGTGTAATATAAAAATGAACACAAAACAATCCTAAGGAAGGGAACACAAAGGTTTTGAACTATCTCAGTAAAACTGAGGTTTTGGAGGCCTGTAATGATAGTGGTGGAGGACCAGAAAGGTAGATATGTTCTCAAGGAGATAGTAGGGGTGAGGTGTAGAGAAGTAAAACATCTTTTGGGGGCTAGAGAAATAATATAGCCCCCATCATGTGATAAAAGAAAAACATAGGTTTAATTATGCTTGATAATTAAAGAAAGATAACCACAAGCAGAATTTAAAAGTTCAGTAGCACTTCCAAAATGACCAAAAGGACAAAAAGCAGTAAACAGCAATGTGACAAAGACAGCAAAAGTAAAGAAATAGGAAACAGCAACAAAATAAAATGAGTAAGAAAAATTAAAAATGGAAGAAATATGATCAAGTATTTCAGTGGGTATATTAAATCGAAGAAGGTAAAATTTCCCTAGCAAAGGTCAGTCAGTTTATGTTTAAAAAACAAAGGTCTGTTACATGTGGTTTATAAAAAATACACCTAAAACAGTAAGACAAAGAAAACTTAAAGAGAACACAACCATAAATACAGCCAAATATATGCATCATTATATGTATTACCTCTATAACTTCTGAAATTGGATATAACAAGGTACATCTATTTAAATTTGTGTCAGAAACCCTACTGATTTGATGTAAAAAAAACTCTTCCCTTCTCATTGCGTGATTGCTGGAATTGGCATTAATTTTTCAAAAAGAATAAACAGATTGGGAACCATTTTGATTACCTTTCTGTGGGAGGCTTCAATGGCTTGTTTGAAGGCAGAGTTATGGGTGGTGCTTTGAGTTTTCTTTGAGGAATAAAAAATTGGTATATGAAAACTGCTGTGCCCTTCCCTCGAAAAAGAATCTTGTTGATTGTCTTTCTGTGTAAGACGAATTAAGTCCTTGTAGAAATCTGTTTCCAAATCATCTTCTTCAGTTTTTACCTGGAGGAAAATCCATATGAAATAAGACATGACTTAGGAAATATTAGAGCTACTTGTTAAGATCTAATGCAATGGTCCTTCATTCCTTTATGCATTCAATAAATATTTGTTGAAGACCCATTTTGCTAGATATAAAGGAAAAATTCGTCCCTGTCCTCGGGGAGGCAATAGTTTAGCTAGGCAGAAAAGCAATCACCGACACTTGAGTCAGTGTGGGAAGTGTGGTGCTGCTAATGGGGTTGGCATAAATAACCCGTAAAACCCAGGCCACTCCAGGTTAAGTCTTCATCAAGGAAACTACTCCTAAACTGAGACTGAACAGGGGCATAAGCAACAAGGGCTGTTTTTAGTCTGCTTGTGAATTTGACGTTCTTGGCATCTAACTGAAGGTATCTTCCAGAAAACTGAGGCCTATAAAAGGGGAGGACAGATCCTGTGCAATCCTGCTCTGGTTCCGTTCCCACCCACTTAGCCTCCTCTAGATATTGGACAGCGGCACTCTACTGGCTATGTCTGTGGGACAGACAAATAATCGATTGGTTCTGCCTGGCAAGTGGTTCTCAGCCTTCACTGACGGGGGCCTGGGAAGAGAAGAAAAACAACCAGGGGAACTTGACTTGAACTGGGAGTGGAGCAGGATAAGTACAAGTTAAGTCCCTGTTATGGTTACGCTGGTGAAAAGAGACAATGGATG
Organism: Zalophus californianus; assembly: GCF_009762305.2. Classification (NCBI taxonomy): domain Eukaryota; kingdom Metazoa; phylum Chordata; class Mammalia; order Carnivora; family Otariidae; genus Zalophus; species Zalophus californianus. Next base: position 121,760,723 of record NC_045599.1, on the reverse strand, counting down.
AATTTTAAAAAAAGAAGTTGCAAAGTAAATTGATTGAAGAGTACCTTATGTTAAAGATGCTTGTCTGGTTTGCAACGGGAAAATTTCTTGTTTTTAAAATATTCAGTATTAAAATGCAGTGTGAGGCAAACTGCATGCCACAGTCAAATAGCTTGTACAATTAGTGAAGGAAAGACAAAATAACTCAGCTGCAAAAGAGTCTTGCTCAACAGTAAGATACAGTCAAAAGTTCAGTGCTACTTTCAGATACTACAGTGCATGCTAGTTAGCATTTAAAGGGCCCACAAACGAAGCTCCTCAGCAATGAAGCAAAAGGATCATATTTAAGTATAGCTGCTGACATTTCTTTACCATTTCTTTGAAAAGCTCAAACTACAAATATTTTGTTTTATGAATTAGCTCTTACACAAGAAAAGCTGTGTCAGCTTAAAGGAAAAAAATATTAGCATGGAAGGAAGAGGGCTCAGGTATCCTGGGCAGAAGCTCAGAGAAAATCTGCCCATGTATATTAACTTGGTGGAGGAACAGGTTTATGGGTGAGCAGGGCTGAAAACTTAGATTGAACTGGGAAACTGGGGCGGGGCCTTGCATGCCCTGAGAAAGTATTTGGATTGACATCTAAAGGAAGATTTTGCATGTAATAGGTTCCTTAAAAATATTAATTGAATGAAAAATCGAGAGTGTTGCCATCATTTTTGTGTTTTGCAAAGATCACGTTAACTAGAGTTAATAAAGTGGAGGCGAGGAGAGCAGTTACACAAACTGTTGAAATAAGCCACGTGAGACAGGATAATGGCCAGGTCCAGGGGAGTGGTGGTTGGGTAGAGAGAAACCAGGGCATTTGAAAGATATTTAGGAAGTAAGTTCACAGAAGTTGTTGACTGAGGAGATATGGGGAAGGGAGAGGGAAAGAGAGAGATGATGGGTATGCTGTTCCATGATAGAAAGCCAAGGCAACTTTTGAAAGTATAGATTTTCCCAGGAAGAGATGTTAACCAAACTCTGGGGAAACGGTTTTAATCCTCATTTACACATCATTACATACATCGCTGAGCCCATCCGTCCTCACTGTCTGTAGATCCAGTGGGCTGATGACCTATGACTCGATGTGTGTTGACACTTTTACTTTTGGAGTTTAAAGAAAGGAGATGGGTTTGTAGAAAGGAGCAGAGGAGAGATAGAGGGACTGGGGGGTTGGAGAGGACTGGGTGGCACCTGGTTTCCTGTGCTGTGCAGGTTAGAGACACTACCTGAAGTTGTGGATTTCACAAGGGATTTGGGGAGGATTTGAGGGATTGCAGAGCTATGAAGATTTTCATAGCTTTGGGTTGCAGCAAGAGGCCACGTCTAGGTAGGTCAGTGCATTGCTAAGAATCAAAGTCTAGTGGTAACCACACTCTGCACTTTGCTGCTGACAGCAGATGCTTAGCACACAGCCAGAAGCAAAGCAGCACCACCTAGAAAAAGAGAGGAGTATTCCTGAGTAAGTGGTACAACTCTGGGGGCTGGTGCTGGAATCATATGGTCATTGAGCTCCGCAGTTAGCAGCTGGGGGATCCCTGAGGGGCGGAATTCTTCCTATGGTCTTCTAATCTGACTTCCTATCCAATGCCTGCCTTCCCTTCCCTTCCTTTCAAGAGCCTCTCATCTTTCTGTACCAGCCAGCCCATTATTTCATCTGTCTTAATGAACTCCAGTACTATAGGAGAAGGGAAGTCAGATGACTGCTGAATTTCTCCTCCTCTATTGTTTTCATTAAGGTACAGCTTAGATTTGCACGGCTGCCTGCTAACAGCATGAACAAAATAATATGGAGATCAGTGAAAAGTCAACCAGTCTCATGTGGCCTTGGATCTGGTTATTCACCTTCCTCAGCACTTGAATATTACCTAAAACTCAACAACATATAGTTAGAGATCAACTCAGGTAACTTCTTAAGGTTCGACGATTTTTGATCAACATTGATAATGAAAGGGTTCTCTTTTATTCTGAATGAGGATTTTGGGGCTGTAGTTCCTGATCTACCTAGCCACCCAGACTTGGGTTACCAAGTTAGGTGGATGGATCCAGTGGTCTGCTAGTAAATGTTTAAAAACCAATCTCTTGGGGCGCCTGGGTGGCTCAGTCGGTTAAGCAGCTGCCTTTGGCTCGGGTCATGATCCCAGGGTCCTGGGATCGAGCCCCGCATTGGGCTCCCTGCTCAGCGGGGAGCCTGCTTCTCCCTCTCCCTCTGTCTGCCGCTCTGCCTACTTGTGCTCTTGCTCTGTCTCTCTCCCTGTTAAATAAATAAAAATCTTAAAAAAAAACAACCAGTCTCTGGGAGGGGGATAACCTGTGATTTATTGTAGCACTTGCCCTTGTTTTTGGTGTATATATTCCTACCATAGCTGATTCAAGCTACTTGTGTGGTGCCTCTTAATTCAAACTTGGAAAGAGATGTACGGTAGCAAATTATTACATAACATTTTCATAACATAGATACAATAGATGTAAGTAACTTCAAGAGCATATATGGGAAAATGTAGCAAAATAATGGAGAATTGATAATTTTGAATAATTATCACCTATGTTTTTAATATTTTATTTAGTTATAAGATTATATATTTAATATTTAGTAATGGCTATGTTTATAAACTGGCTTGCAAAGTTCCTGAAAATTTAACAACTGACTCTTGTAAGCTGGAAGAGCGAGCTCTAGGACACCATTGGTGAATCTCACAGGTAATACCTTTTAAACGACAGTTTAGGAAAGGCACATGCTGCATGGTTGTTAATGTCTTTCTTGCTATCACTGTCAAGGTCTTATCTTGCTCAAGCAGCCCTGCAGTAGGAGCCAGGAGTTCTAATTCTGATGTGCCATTTACTTGTTGCATAACTCCGAGAAAGTTGTCTAACTTGGATCTTCTATTGGTACAATGGATATAAACAATCTTCTATTTTTCTGGGAAGATTGTTAAGGAATTTGAGTAAAACAATATAAGCAAGTACTTTCAAAACTGTTAAGTATAAAATGTTTAGATAACAAATTTGCCCAAATTTGCCCTCATCCCATGAGCTGAGTTGAACATGTTAAAGTTGTAAAACTATGTGAAATAGATGCTTACTGAGAATATAGGCAGTATTTGGTGGGTGGGGGGGAGGATTATTGTATTTTTAAAAGTAAGCGTATGGGTTGGTTGTTTAGGCACTAGAAGATATCCTCCCATATAACTGTATTATATGTAAATGTTTGGATGTTAGCTCTGTCTCCAAAGCTTATTCAATACATCTCAAGAGTAATGCTATTATTGCAGAATTACTATTTCCTTGGAACAATGTAATACCGAATTCCTATTTAGCATACCAATGAGACCTTTTCCACCTCCCTTGGTGGTGGTGGGCCCTCTGGAATTAGCATCTGGATCTGTGGGGAGATAGTGGGGAGTTTCTTTACTTGGTCAGAGGTCAGTTGTTACCCTTGTCGCTTCTATCTGCAGGCAGAGATCGGACTTCTCAGGTCAGTCTCCCAGAAGGTGTTTGAATTTGGCAGTTGGGCCCCAAGGGCATTCCCTATACCCATTAATACATATTAGATGGCTTTAAATTGAGATGATCAAATTGGAAAACTGATTTTATATATATATATATATATATGTAAAAGGTTTTCTAAAGGAAGGATTGAATGACTTTTGCTGAAGTTATACAATTAATAAAGCAGTCTCAGAAATCATTAGACTCCCTGAAATTCTCTCTAGCATGTCAAATTTGTATGCCTGGATGTTACTATTAAAATCCTGTCTTTCCTGTTTCTCTTATCATAAATGAAAAGAAATAAATTGTTTACTTTAGTTGAACAATTTTGAAGCACTTATCATGTGTAAGGCACTGGGCTAGATTCTGGGAGTATGTAGTATATCACTCATTACACTTAGGAAAACAAACAGAAAACCAAATCAATTAATAAAATAGGAAGAAAGGTAAGAAGTACTACCCTTGTAGCCCTTAGCTTCATCTTGATGTTTTAAGAAGCTCTTTTATGTCTAACTGTTTAAGAAGTTAAGAAGTTATGTCTGTTTAAGAAGTTCTTTTATGTCTAACTATTATGGTTAATACGGTAGGAGGAAATTTGGAATCAAGCAAACTATTTATCTGTGTGGGAGAAGGTACAGCTAAATGTTCACTGGAGAAAGCATGGACTCTGGAGTTTGGGAAACCTGACCTGGAATCTCTAATCCCTGATTTACAAGCTGTTCGACTATGGGCAAATTGGTTACATTTGTTTTTTCATCTGTAAGGGGATGATAATAACACTGACCTCACTGGCTGTGGAAGGATTAAACAACAACCCATAATAGGTGATTTAAAATGCTCATTACCTTATTCTGTCCTTACATTCATCAATAATTTTTCATTGGAAATTTAGTTTATAATCACGATCAGCATTGGAGGGCCGCCATGATAGGCTGTCATACCTCAAAGTTGACATTTTCCAAATTGGCTGGAACACGGTATGGATTACTTGCTTTACTGCTTTTGACAGTTTTACATATTCCTCCAGTGAAAGAGTTATCAAGGATCTCTCCTCTGGGCTCTCCTGCTAGAAAATGATACCTGCAAACAAAGTAATTTTCAAGAATTCAGTAGATGTAGAGCAATCTTTAAAATTTACCATACTTATATGAAAGAAATTCCTTTTTCAGACATTTTTGACTCATGACAAATGACTTGAAGAAAAGCCCATTTTTTCTAGTTTATGGTGTGGCAGCCGGAAAGGGCTGGAAGTCAAAACTCAGCCCCTCTGGCTCTGTTAGATTCTCTGTATTCCACTCACTTAATTGTTCTGGGTTTTCAACATGAAATAAAATTTAGGTTTATTTTTATTTCATGACTTACCACACCAGTACAAACTTTAGAAGCAGATTATAAAATAAATTATTACATAATTTGTGCTATTCTGGGTTCACTTCCTTCAGTGTGATACAGTAAAGGAATTCTGATAGCTAATAATTAAATAGTAGTAGCAGTATTTTAATAAAATTGTAATGATATTGTTTTTATTAATAACTAATATTTAAATTTAGCAAATGCTTACATACTATTTACTATATGTATATTTTTATACAAATATTTAATATATGTATATTTACGTACATTACATATGTATAATATACATATTTACTATCTGTATATATATAGTAAATATATACATATATTTATATGTATATGCATATATCACATTTATACATATACATATATCAAGCTGTCTGATCTATATTTAATGTTACTATTATAGTTATTTAATATTTATGATAACCATGTGATATAGATATAGATACAATTATTTCACCTATTTTACAAATGATGAAACTGAAGGACATTAGCTTAGCACAAGTCAAATATTTAAGAAATTATGGAAATTAAGAAATTGTTTTGTGGTAGATGAAAAACTTCTCCAAGATGCTCCAATAGATTTCTAAATTCTTATAGATATTAATATGTATTCTGTGAAAAAAGTTTTGTGGAAGGTTTGATAATACTGGCTTACATATGATAAGATAATAGAAAATATATATAAAGGTCTGTGCTCCCCAGCTCCTGGCACAGAGCTCCTAAAACCCTTGTAGGTTCCTAAGTGATAAGAGCACTAAGAACATCTTTTGTTCTAATATTTGGTCTTTGACCCTAGTTTCTGACACAGAGCTCCTAAATCCCTTGGAATTTCCTGGGTGATAGGAGTGTCTTTTGTTTGAATGAGGTGACTCTTGGTAGGCTCCTATGTGGGGGGCTGGTCACCAGAAAGACCAACCCATGTTTAGAAGCTTAGAATATTCAGCCTTATCTCCCATCTCCAGAGAAGGGAGAGGGGCTGGAAATGGAATCAATGATCAATCATGCCTACATGGTGGAGCCTCCATAAAAATCATACAACTATGGGGTTCAGATTGCTTCTGAGTTGGTAAACACATGGAATGGTGTGCCTGGGGGTGGGCATGGAAGCTCCACGCCCCTTCCCACATACCTTGCCTTACTTAATCTCTCCCAACTGGAAGTTCATCTGTATTCTTTTTTACATCATTTTATAATAAACTGGTAAACAGTATTTAAAAAAAGAAAGAAACAACAAAATGGAGTCACTTGGGCTAAGCTTCACGTCAGCAAGCCTTAATGCCTCACTTAATCGCAGTTCTTAATTGCCTCTTCCAAGAATGTGACCTTTAAACAGCCATGTGGAATTATCTGATCAGCAACTAGTGAGGTAATCTGCCTGATCAACCCCTGCCTTCCCTCAAAGGGAGGTGACCTTGCCTGATATATTCCACTCTTCGCAGAAATTTCCTTGCTCTGCTTCCTTCTGCCCATAAAAGTCTTCCATTTTGTATAGCTCCTTGGAGCTCTTTTCTATCTGCCTGATTCACGAATCATTGAATAAAGCCAATTAGATCTTCATTTACTCAGTTGAATTTTGTTTTTTAACAACAGTAAGTAAATTGTTTTACTGAGTTCTGTGAGCCATTCTAGCAAATAAAGCAAAGAGGAGGGGGTCCTGAAAACCTCCTGGGTGTCAGAATCACAGGTGACAATTTGGACTTGTGATTAGCATCAGAGGGGGGCTGGTCTTGTGGGACCGAGCCCTTAACCTGTGGCATCTGACACTACCTTTAGGTAGATAGTGTCAGAATTGAGTTAAACTGTAGGACACCCAGTTGGTGTCACAGAGATTGACTTAGGGGAAAACCCCCCCACTTCTGGTGTCAGAGCATTGTGAGAAGGGTGGTCATGTGAGAGGAAAAGAGGTACATAGGAGGAGAACTGGTATGTAAATTATACCTCAATAAAGCTGTTTTTTTTTTTTTTAAAGGCCTAATTCCTGTGGGTTTTGTAACATGGATCTCATACTCAGATAGCTGCAAGCACAATTTGAGGTTTGTTCTCATCCATATTTGAATTTGTATCAATGGATAGTTGACGGAGAAAGTATGAGGAATTGATCTGGGAAAAACGTTCCAAACTACTTATGGGAGCCTGACAAACACAGGTGTTTTAAGACTCATTCATTTTTGTTGTCTGAGTTGAGAGGGATCAATGAGGTAAAAAACTGTTGACCTTATACTGTTTTATACAATGTACTTAAGAGTTTGTCACAAACAAGAAAGGGCTTGAGAAAAAATGGCTCCCAGGTCATGAGGAATCTATGAAGGTAGCAAAGAGCCTGAAGATAGTTTTCTGGAGGTGGCTCTATGAGGGCATGCCTGAGGAGTCTTTTAGGGGTTAAGTCAACTATGTTGCAATTTTCCACTTTATTCTTTCTCCTCCCCTCTTAAGTTGACTTTAAATATTTTGCTCTTTCAAGTACATCATGGTCTTTCATATTTAAGTTTTTAAAGTGTTTCTTTTATCTAATTTGGCTTTATGTGTCATATTTTATAACTTTAAAAATTCCATTAAAAATTACACACACACACACACACACACGCAAATTTGCATGTGTGTGCCTGTATGTATACGTGTGTGTATGCATTTGTACCTTGGTGGAGCCTGACAAAAAACAAAGAGCATGCTGTTATTGCCTGATTCTTGCTTTAGGTTTAATACCTGGTGACTGGTGCTGGCAATGTAGGAATGTTGGTATGTCTTGTTAAATTCTCCCTTGGAGAGATGCACTTAAAAAGAGGGACAGCAAACCAGAAGGCTACCTTTTTTGGGTAGAAATGTGCTAGAGAAGGGGCAGAGATTCTAAGGCCAGCAGATTAGAAAGAGATTCCAGTAAGCAGCTCTTAAAATTCTCAGTCCCTGGAGAGGCGGGGAGCGGACTGGCTGTCCGCGAGCCAGCAGGTTTTGCTCATTTCTGAGAAACCTTGGGATAACAGCTCTGGTTGGCAGAGGGCCACACGGTCCTTCTGCCAAAGTACACATAGCATGTGGTCCTCCCCATCTGTAACTCTAGAGTCTAGATCAACTGAGCAAGAGGTGAGTTTGTAATGTCACCCCTCATCAATCAGAACCTTAGGAAATGTGATTATCAGTGGGGATTTTGGGCTGAGGTTTTCTTCCAGGGAAAGGAAAAGAAGGAAACCATTTCTGCACATTGATGAGACGATATTGAAGCACTCTCACAGAAATCAACTCTAATTAAGAATTCTTAGGACAGAACTTCAAATCGGTTTGTAGTCATCCAACATACAGATGAGGAAACTGCGCATTTCTGATTGGTTACTCACCCATTCAAGATCTAACCCCAGGAATGAATCCACCCTGGCACCAGTTTGCCTGATTCACCCCAGAGCTGTCAGAAGGATAGATGAGAATGGAAACAAACCGTGGTTATGAACCACCCCTAGCATGGCCTGGTACAGACTGAGGGTGAGAATGGGAGTGAGGATCATGGCCACACACCGCCTGAGCAGGGCAGCCACGTGTGGGAGACAGGGCTGGTGAGAGTAATAAGAGGTTAATGGGGAAGGTGGACAATCATGTGTCTCATCGCTTCACTGCTGCTTCCGGCTCATTCCTCCCGAGATGCCTTTACTCCTGCAAACGATGAAGAGACACTACTTACCCAGCGCCCATCAGCTGTACGCTGGGGATGGGAATATGCTGCTTCTTCCCCAGGCACACTGCTTTTGTTCGTCCGCAGTTCCTTTCATCTGAATTGTCCCCACAGTCATTTTCTCCGTTGCATTCTAACTTGCTGGCAATGCAGCGGCCTGGTCAAGAAAAGCAAACGACATTAACAACACATGATTATTTGAGAAGATATTTAAGATTTGAAACGAGTAAGTGCTTTAAATTTCAAAGGAGAGTGGTAAAAATTTTCATTATTTTTGGTACAGATTTAGGAAATACGGAAATGGATGCCAAACTGATATTTTCCCCTTATTTTAGTCACCATTGGGCTGATTGTCTTAAATAAGAGAGGTAATTCTAGAATCCCATTCCCATTACAGTGAGCTTGCTGCAGAAATCATGTTCTGTAGGAGAAAATCAACAGTAGGTTCAGGCTTTTGTTTTGATTCAGAACACCAAACTCAAGGTCACTGTTTTTTTTTTTTTTTTAAAGGTTTTATTTATTTATTTGAGAGAGAGAGAATGAGAGAGAGCACGAGAGGGAAGAGGGTCAGAGGGAGAAGCAGACTCCCTGCTGAGCAGGGAGCCCGATGCTGGACTCGATCCCGGGACTCCAGGATCATGACCTGAGCCGAAGGCAGTCGCTTAACCAACTGAGCCACCCAGGCACCCAAGGTCACTGTTTTTATTTAAAAAAAAAAAACCCTATAATTTAATATACACATACATACACACACACAGGTACACATGATACTATCATTGTATCTATAAAATTTTCGGTTAAGTAAAAGAAGCCAGACACCTAAGAGTAATGCTATGTGATATTTTTTATCTTACGTTTAAGAACATAAAATTTATTATATCTAATTGTTTTTTGAACAAGTTAAAAAGACAATTTTTTTTTTTTAACCACTAGGTACTAGTGTTAGCAGGTTAAGTGAGTGAATTTACAAAATAGTGCCAACCCCATTTACTTGGATAATTCCCTTCCTTTTTAAATTTGCTGAATTTCATAAGGATCCTTAGAATCAATGGAAATCGATATATTACAGAATTTGAAATGACTTATGTACAATGACAGCCCCTCTCCTGTCCCCCAGCCTCTCGTCTGTAATCAGAGTTGCTGGCATCTGTACAATTATGTACAGGTCTCACTGACAAGGAGATTGAATTAAATGTTTTACTCAAGATTATCTGGTTAAGTACTTTAAGTTGTGATCAGCATCTCACTGAAGCTATGCATAACTATTTTGACTAACTGAACTGCTTGGGGAAATTGGGTATTCTGTTGAATTACATTTTTTTTATGAATAGAAAGTTTCCCAGAAAGCAGTTAGTTTCAACTCTTTTGGTGAATAATCTTCAATAAGAAGGTAGAGAAAAATGAAAGTAATTAAGGTTCCTTCTTTGATTATTCAAAATGTTGTATTGTATCTGGACCATGATTATAAAGAATTACAGTAATGAGCACCATAATCAAACAAGACTGAATATATTGAGGGAATCAGATGTCTGTGAATCCAAAGATATAACCTGGAAAGATGCTCTGTTTTTAAAATAGCACATCTCTGGTGTTTTGTTTGCTTTTTTCAGGGCAGAAATGAATGTGTAATTTAGTTTGAAATATAGATGCTTTTTCCAAAGGAAAAAAAGAAAAATAGTACATTTTTAAAAAGTTTTGAAACTCACACTTATAAATTTGAGCAAATAAAGTTTTGATATGGTTACACTAAAAAAAAAAAAAGGAAATCCCATTTTATTAGGCAGAGGTAGGGACATACGTGCAGGGTATAGTTCTCATTAGCCTAGCTTTGTGAGCAAGGTACCAGATATGTTTGAATATAAGAAATTCTATGCATTTAGTACTTCTGGGGATATTGAAGAGGACCTCTTAGCAAAGGGAGGGATGAAAGCAAGAGGACATCTGAGTGATGTTTAGGAATGTGTGGCAGGAGTGATATAGGTCTGATAGGACACAGCTGAGAATGGTTCCAGGCCACAGAAACTCAATGGAATAGGAAACACAAGGGGAGAGATATTGCAAGCTATAAATATATCCCATACCAAAGAAAGAACAGGAAAGGTGAAGGGCAGTTCGAATAGTGCAGGATTTACAGAAGTCAGCATGCTTTAGCCAATGCATGCATCTATATACTTATATCTGGAGCTATGTATCATTTAGAAATTGTGCATGTTTTTCCTATTACTTGAGCTGATTTGTGTTACTGCAGTAGTTTAGTATATGTATAACGAGCTACAAATTCTCTAGTCTTTATGCTTAAAACTAGGACTTTGGGAGAAGAGTTGGCATAGTGCATGTGGGGATTATTAGCCTTATGGGTAATTCTCAAAGATCCATGTATGCATTAAGATCATATATTTAGTTTTGGCGGAACTAGAACAGCAATCATGAGGGAGGAAAGGGAAGAGGAAAACTTTCTTTAGGATAAATGGTTCTTTGTTAATTGAGGGCCAAACATCCTATTGAGTCAAATAATGGTCCATCCACCTTAATTCCTTTTGAGAGTGGCATTAATGGGTGATTTTAGAAGAGCAAAGGAGTATATAATCTTCAATATTTAACAATAATATTTAACAATCAGTAGGCCACGGCACCACCTGATCAAAATGGATACCAACCACATCTGTGCCAGGGATCGGCCACTTAGTGGCTGGATCATGGGAAGATCTAGGGACTCCTGGTGAAGGGATCTTGTCACTAAGAGAGCTCAGGGTAGCAGGTACTTACCAAACATTGCATATATGTTTGAATAGTCAGGTTTCTTGTTTGTTTGTTTGTTTGTTTGTTTTAATCACTTGCTGTGGATATATTGCTGATGAACTAGAGATCACTTGTCCTTATACCACTAGCTTTCCTGAAATCGCTCATTATGGTTGGGTGGGCCATGGATGTATCTAAAGCCTTCTCAAAGTTGTGAATACTTTTGGCCAAAGAAAACCCTTCTGTACTAAATTTCACAGATTTAACAACCATTGTATAAAGGAGTTCTTTCTGGTAATTGGTTCCAAAACTGTTCTTCAAGCTTCAAATAGTTGCCCCTCAATTCTAAACCTTTATCTTAATGTTCTGGGTGTAATGCTGACGTCTGGATTCCACTCAGCCATTGCCAGCAAGATGGTTTTCATATTCTCTCTTGTCAACTTGTGACATGACCTTATGCATGTAGCCATGAAGTATATCTCCCTACCCATATGCCACCATATCGCAGGTGTGGGGGCCACCAAGGGAAAATCCTGACACCAGCATTCCTGTCCGACTTTCAGAAAAGGTCGGCAAAGCTGAAGGCAGGAAGCAAGGACCAAGAGGAGAGAAACATTAGACCTAAAGTCTGGGGTCAATTTTCTATGGAATTTGAGATCTGCTACTTAGCAGTCAATACTCTACTTTTCATTGTATTCCAGAGTACACAAAAATGATACGGATTTTATTCATCTGAATTCCAATTTTAACATCAAGTTGACTGTTTAGAGAAGAGGTCAGTGCACTGTGGCTGAAGGCAGGAAGTAGGGCCCAAACTCACCTGCTGCCTGTCTTCGTAAGTACAATTTGATTGGAACACAGCCATGCCCACTTGTTGATATGCCACTTATGGCAGCTTTGATGCTGTAGAGCCAGAGGTGAGTAGTTGCAACAAAGAACATGTGGCCAAAAAGCCTAAAACATTTACTGTCTGGACCTTTACTGAAAAAGTTTGCAGAAATCAGATTTAGAGAGTTCAAAATGGTGGTGTTGAAGAGCTATTAATTAGCAAGAGCATACATATGATTAAGTAGTATGTTCATTCTTAATCTAATGAAACTTAAATATCTGAATGAGTGGGTAATGGACTTGAAGGGAGTGTTGCTACTGTTGAAAGCATTTTCAGTCTTCCCTTTGGAATTATCTTTGGAACCATTCAACAGACCACCCAAGAAAATCTGTCACATTATCTCTAGTCATCCCCCTGACGTAATATCTTAATCTTAATATTCTTATCTTAATAAACTACACTGAAGATCTTTTAAATCCATCACTCCTTTTCGGCTGCTGGTTCTGATTGTAGATTTGTACTTATTAATAGCCAATGCTTACGAGGATCTGCCTTGTCTTCCTTTTCCTCCTGCTTTCTCTCCATCCTTCTTTATCACAGTGTAAGGACCTGGGCACCAGTACTTGAAGAGTAAATGGATCAGGTACACGGTCAAGATGATCATAGCTTCAAAGCTATAATTTCATACATGAATAGCTTGGCAGTTGGTACCATAACACCCCTGTCTCCCCATACTTAACATATGGTGGGACTTCTCTGTCATGCATGGCTTTTACTGGTAGTCAACTGGAATGACTTTATTTAGTCAAGTTATTTTTAGTGGAGACTGAACATCTCCTAGTGTACATTACCACTGTCACAGCGGAACTTATTCTTGCAGTCAACCTCTTCAATTTTGCAGAGCTTAGATGGAATGCATGGTCGAAAGGTCACCAGGGGCTCAGTACATGGTTGTCCTCCAAACTGACTGGGGCGCAAGATGGATCTAACCTTAAACTGAAAGGAAAGGAGAGAAAGGTGAGGAACTCGGAGGCAGGGTCAAAGCCAAAATGTATCTAAGAAAACTGGGCTTCTTAGTCACCGCAGTGATTCTTCCTCCAGTGATGTTTCCTAAATTAACTAATGAGTTTTCCAATTCCATTATCGTGTGCCTTTAGAGAAGTCAGCACCTCTCTGGGCCTCAGTTTTCCAAACCGTAAAATGAGAAAGCAGGACAAGAGATTTCTAAAACTGCCAATTCTGAAACCATATGAAAATAAATTCAATCGAATGCACAAATATTTACTGAGTATCTTGTATGCAGTAAATCTTCCAGGTAGTAACAATAGCACTTTTAAAGATTTATGTATTTATTTTAGAGAGAGGGAAAGAGGGAGAGCACAAGCGTCAAGAGCAGAGGGAGAGGGAGCGAGAATTTCAAAGCAGACACTGTGAGCGCAGAGCCTGACGTGGGGCCGGAGCCCATGACCCTGAGATCATGGCCTGAGCTGAAACCAAGAGTCAGAGACTTAACTGCACCACCCAGGTGCCCCACAGTAGCACTTTCATATCTCAAAGGTAGTGTGATCAATTTGAGAGGATTTGGGGGTTCTTCTGCATGAGGAAGTCAGCATGGAAACCAAGATAGACACAGTCTCCACATTTTGAAGGATTTTAAATTGTGAACAGTAAAACAGGGAGCCAGGGAAGGATAGGAATAGGGCAGGATCAAAAAGTGCCGACTTTGAAGTCCGAAAAATCCAAGTTAGAAATATAGCACCTCTATTCATCAGAGGTGTATTCTTGGGAAAATTACTTACTCCCCAATGAGCTGTAACTTCCTCATCTGTAAACAGGGTAGGAAAACACACTCTGATGTGAAGTTTGAGTAAGATGGTGTAAGTAAAGGGGCTAGAACAGTTTTCCTCATGCTCCATAAATGAGTTCCCTTTTTTCTCCCTAATGTGTGAATGCTCAGCACTGCTGTAACTGGGGTCTATGTGGGCCAGTGCCCTTACAGGAATGAGCTAACGTGGGTAGGTACTACAGCTTGGAACAATAAACAAATCGAGGGACTTTCCTGTGGGGAGAGGGAAATTAGAGGTAGGGCCAAGAGTCAGTCTTTTGATTAATGTCCCTCCTTTCTGTCTGATTTTAAACCTTGGACTGACATATCCATTTTTCTAGCATCTGTTTTTACTTTCTGAGCTCTCAAAGGGAACTTTCTGAGGTCTCAGAGGCAATGGAATTTGGAGCTCAGTAAGTACAATGTCAATATTGGGGCAGAAATTCCTTTTGGTGCTCATATGAGAGTAAAACATGTAAATAAGTCCTCCTCTTCCTGCCCCTGCAAAAAAAAAAAAAAAAAAGATTGCTAAATGGAATTTTCCCTCACTGGAAGCTGGGATAGTTTAAAAAATACTTTATTTTCAGAAATTGAGCACTTCTAAGTTATCCAGGTCTCTCATTGTGATTCAGGTTTCCTGAAGATGCCCATGGATCACCTACCTGTTTTTCAACACAAGGGTCACAGTCTGACCACGGTCCATAATCTCCCAGGAGGCAGTTGATAGGACAGCTTTGCCAGTTACATTCCCTGGTCTCTGGCTTGTTGCAAAGCTGGTCACAAAAGTTATCCAGATAGTACTGATCAACCACTATTTTTCTGTAATAGTGAGGAGAAAGCTGTTTAGAATGAATATATTCACTGTGGTTCCAGCCCCATAAGAAAAACATCATTGAACATTAATCACAATGAATAAAAGGAAAGGAAAAATTTCATGGAAAATCAGGACGTTGGCATCTGTGCAGTTCTCACCACTTAATGGAACTTGGGACTGGATTCATAATTTGTGGGGCCCAGGGCAAAATGAAAATGAAGGGCCCCTTATTAAAAAATTATTAAGAATTTTAAGACACTAATGGCAGAGCATTAAGCCAAGCAAGCATGGAACCCTTCTCAGTGTGGTCCTGTGTGACTGCATAGGTCACACATCCATGAAGCTGGCCCTCAGGGAATTCCTAGAAGGGACTAGATGGAAAAAGAGAAGAAAAAAGAAAGTTCCTGAAAATTCCTTAAAATATGACAACATAATTTGATAAGTATCATGATTGAGACAGAGTCGGAGTGCTGTGGGGCCAAAGATTCAAAGGGAAAATAATAGAAGAGTTACATCTTGAAAAATTCATGTGACTCCCCCAGGCATCAAAGGGAAGGGCATGTGGAAGGAAAGGCGTATGCCAAGATTAGAGGCGTAGGAGTATGACATGTCCCTGGTGGAGCCTGTGGCTTGGGCAGTGCTGGCTGAGAGGGACCGGATGGATTGTTGTGCTTTATTTGGTAGGCAGTGGAGAGCTACGAAGGGACTCTTGAGTGAAGGAGTCTGAAAAGCTTTTACATCCTTGGTGGATGGTTTATTGAGGAAGTCAGTTGGTGATTTTAATGAGACTCACACTGCGCATGTAAAAATCGTTTTCTAAAATAGGTCTCTAAAAAGCTATAATAATTAAAACACATTGAATATATGCCTTTCTTCCCAAGTTATGTGAGCATCTCCATGGAACAGAAACATCTAACAGATTTAAAGAGACTGTGGGGATAGGTAGTCTGAATCGGTGAGAAGACTGAATTATTAAATGTTATCAAGTAAACACAGTTTTCTTGCCTTCTCGTACTTGCCAACAATCAAGCTAATAGCTAATAGTGCTGTTAGACTCAATTGAGGTCCTGTTAGACTCAGTTTAATGAGTAGAAAATTCTCTATAATTAACTCACTAACTGTAGGCAAGCAGAGTTATCCACTGATTGAAAAAAGCCTTGAGAAGTGATTCTTAGGAAGTTAAATAGTGAGCAGAAAATATTGCACATATTCTTAATTAAATTTCTTTGACGCTCCTTGATTTTACGGAGAGAACAAACGTAGACTTCATTTCCACCTTACGTGGAAAAGACCTCAAATTACATCCAAATCAAATTCTGTGATTTCTTACTTTGAGATACACACACACACACACACACACACACACATTTCCCCTCGCCCCTCATTGCTTAGTGTGGCATTTTTTATATTGCTAAGTCTGTGAGGTTTCCCATGGCACAAAGACAAGCTACATAGCTCACACCCACCTCTGTCTGCTTTGGGTTCCAGAGTTGCAGCTTTTTGAGCAGGTGGACCACTGACCCCATGGGTAATGATCACAGAAACAGGGTTGGCAGTTGTCAATCAGAGCACTCAGGAGGATGAAATACAAGATGGAGCATCTGGGCATGCCTTGAAAGCCTCTAAGCTCTGAAGAGGAATGGTATAATACACATCAAATGCTTGTTGGGAGTAAAACTTTACAAGTCATTCTCAGTTACAAAATCAGATATGATGTTAGGAAACATTTGCATCTCCCTGCCTTCCTTAAGGCTAGTTAACACCTATAAATTTACATCCTCATGACTACAAATCCTACTTTTAAATATTTTTAGAGTGGATATTCCTACAGTTACAACTCGCAGTTCTAGTAAGTTTCTCCCAACTGTTGGTGATAGGCTATAAGACAAAGTACTGTAGTATACATTTGTAGAATATTTCATTCCAAAATGGAAATTCTTAAATAATCTCATACTTTTCTTTTTTTAAAAAAAGATTTATTGAGAGAGAGAGAGAGAGCATGCAAGTGGTGGGAGGAGCACAGAGGGAGGGAGAGAGACAAGTAGACTCCATGCTGACATGGAGCCCAATGCCAGGCTCCGCGTGAGGCTCCATGGGGGGCTTGATCTCATGACCTGAGATCATGACCTGAGCCGAAATCAAGAGTTGGATGCTCCACTGACTGAGACACCCAGGCACCCTAATCTTACACTTTTCAAAACAACTGCTCATTTTGTGTGGGCAATACCTTCAATTACATTGCATTTTTTCATAGTTTTCAGGGACTGGAGAAGGAATTTTGAGCATTTTTCTGGAAGCTCTATTTAGTTTCCTGGTATCCTAGAAGCCTGCTAAAGAGAGAGTTCAATGCCCAACTATCTCTACCCATGGAGTCATAGAAGTTAGAGCTGAAATGAATCTTTGAAGTCTCCAAGTTAAACTCCCTCATTTTATGGATGAGGGAATCGGGGCTTAAGGAGGGCCAGTAATGTTGAGACTGCACGACGACTAAGTGCCCAGGACTCCTCATTCTTGGATGAGGTGCATCCCTTCATTGAATTTCTGATCACACTAATGATTGTGTTGCTGGAGCATCTAGATGCCTTGAACTCTACCACCCAGGCCACAAGAGCGCTTATCCAGATGCAGCTGAATGCCAGAGAAAACTTTGACCAGTGATTCCCCTCTGTGTGCTGTAGAGCCTTGAGGATCCGTGAGCTGTTGAAAGGAATTAGCAAAACGACCTCTGCCCCCGGTGTTGCTATTTTGATTTTTATATCTCTAACAAAACATGCAACATGATTAAATATATAGAGAAAATGATGCTGTGTTAAATATAGTAACTTTCATGTAAAGAGATAAAATGCCATTCGCTTAATTTCTTTTTTTAAGATTTATTTACTTATTTTAGAGTGGCGGGGTGGGGCTGAGGGAGAGGGACAAGCAGACACGGGGCTGGATCCCACAACCCTGAGATCATGACCTGAGCTGAAACCAAGAGTTGGACACTTAACCGGCCGACCCACCCAGAAGGCCCGCCATTCACTTGATTTCTGTGTGTCAGTTTCATTATCTATAAAACAGCAATTACCTCTACCCTCTTCGTAAGACTTTTGTTAGGATTCAGTAAGAAAATTCATGCACAGTGCTTAGAACAATCCTCGGCATGGAACCATCACTCAATAAAAATTAGTTTTACAAGTTAGTAATAACACTTAAGAGTGTTACAAATTTAATTGTAGCTGTTGTTCACGCATTTATCAAAATTAGGGGCTCCTCAATTGAAGCAAGGATCACGTGAAAGCCAAAAATATGTTTTGATATTAAATAAGGCTATTCACATTCAAAACAATTTAGAAATATGGCTTTACTTTTCATCTTACAGTTAAAATCAGATCTCTGACCATTTTATTTGAAATTGCAGTTTCCCACTAGTGTTTCCTATGCCCCTTCACTGCTTTATTTTTCTTTGTTATACATCCCCTCTTGAGATATAAATTATTACTTAAGTTTAAATAAGTAAGATAAATAAATAAGATACTTTTTAAATAAATAAGATACTTTAAATAAGTATCTCCTCTTCCCTCTTTCTTCTTCATTAGAATGTAAACGTGGTGGTGCTTGATCTCTTTTGTCTGTTTTATTCATTTCAGCATTTAGAAGAATGAGAGCAAGCATAACATATAATGAATAAATTTGAACTGAGTCTAGGAAATAGTTTAGAAATGGATTTTCATGAAATATGAGTATCATAATTTGAGTCCATAATTACAGCCACTTTTGTAATACTGTTCTTAAAATTTCTGCCAAATTAAGGATATTTCATAGACTTTAGAAATGAACTTGTCTAATTGTCTTCCATTGTTTTAGCAAGACTGATAGTTTGTAGCGTAACTGCTTTATCTCAGCTTTGTTGTAATAGTTGATTGAAATAAAAAACTACACCTTTTGAGATTCAGATTTCTTTTTAAAACACGTGTAATTTAGTTAGTCCACCTCTTATTTCTTTGATAACGTTTATTAAGTTCTAAACTGTATCGAGATATATGAAGAAGAAAATTAAGATGGTTTATAATGTAATCAACCAGAAAATTTCTGCTGACATTCAAAAAAAGTAAAAATAACACATGCCTATATTTAAAAATTTTAAACAGAACAGAAAGAAAAATATAAGGCTGGAGTTCTCTTCTACCTGTAACCAGAACCTCTTCCCACACATAATCACATAATCAGTATAATACACTTTGAAGATGTTTCTATATCGACAGATGCACATCTACTTCGTCCTTTTAATGGCTGTATTGTTTTGTACCATATGGATGTATTACATTGGATTTAACTATTATCCTAATTTAAACATTTAGTACACACACACACTGCAGTAAACATCTTTGTATTGTATCTTAGTATACTTTTGTTATATATCCATGGGATCAGTGGGTGTGTTCCTAGCAGTAGATGGCTTAGTCAAATGACTAAGTGAAATTTAAAATACTAATAGGTATTGCCAAAGTGCCCTACTGAAATATGGCTCCCTCAAATGTTTCAGAGGGTACGTTTCTGATTATATTTTAATGTGGTCATTTTACGTTTCATATTTGTGGTAAAAAAAATACTTCAGCAAAAAAAAAAAAATCTTCATTCAAACCAAGAGTATGAGATCAGATATAAAAATTGTTTCTCTAATATGCTCAGACTTGACAGCATTTCTTCTTAATAAATCAGTAAAATTTTTGAACTTCCCTACAAACTTAGAGAAAAATGCTAGAATAAAAGCAACCAAAATCATTGACATGTGACTGAATGTCCTTCAATTTAAAATGGAATTGACATACATTTGAGTATCCATTGTGTACTGCTAGGCGTTGAGTGAGATTCAAAGAATAGAATCCATTATCACTGTCTGGGGAGGGTAGACAGAAACTGAAGATTCTTCCCATGCTTTTTATCCAAGCTTTTTTTATGCAATTCATAGATAAGCTGCTACTGCCCTGGTCTATTTGAATCATAAAAATTAAAGACCCCTGCTGCACTTGCCTGCTGATATTTGTTCACTGGTAAGTAACTCACCTTTCCTGGTTTTCCTGAGCAGCACAGAACCATAGGACAGTGAGGCAAAGAGTGTCCAGATAGAATTTAGCCTGTACTCAGACAGAATAGTGTGTCTTTAACATCGGACCCAAACTCCAGATTGCGTGGTATTTCACTGGCTTCAGGACTGGTTCAGGAGCTGAGGCTCCTGAACAATGAAGTTTCCCTACCCTCTAGCCCCCCAAATTGGGATCTTCTCATGTAAGAACTCCTTCAACAAGGAAGCCTACACAGGAGAGGGTGCTATTGTTGTTGTTTATTTATTTATTTTTCTTATTAGATTTTGAAGAGATCGTTTTCTTCCAGAATAGTTCCTTCAATTGTAGAAAAAACAAATTCTAAAAATATTTTGCTGAATCAGCATGTAGATGATTGGGGGAAGCTGAATTACAAGAGATTACCAGTTCTCAGTTTTCAGCAAACAATATCTGTTTCCACTTCCAAGAGCTTGAAAAGCATAGATGGATTTTATTCCAGCTAACAGCAAAAACCGCAAGAACAGAACCTTTATAAAATTATTCTGATTTCTTCTCTGGCTATTCTTCTCCACCTATTCTGAGGCGATTTGGAAAATGCTATAAATTAAGATGGTAATGTCAAAGCTTCTTCTTTGAGGAGATGCTAATAAAAGAACTAGTTTGTATTGTCTCCTTTTATAACATTTGATTGTTATGAGGAACAATCATTTTATGTTAAAAGGATAGTTTTCATTCAAATAATTATTTCTCTAATTTTGTTATTACCATGACCCTGCTATAATATCAAATATTTCCTTATTTATTAATTTTCAACATCTCCAGCCTTTTTGGAAATATCTACAATGATATGTGGGCATTTTACCCATTACCGTACAATTTTCATAGAAACATGGAACGAAACAGGAAGAACTGTCGGCCGGGGTGCCATCATAGAAGAGAAGCGATTGTGCAGCTCTCTTGGACTCTAAAAATCAGTGATCCCACTGAACCACTGAAGATGGCTTTGTGAGCATTTAGAGAATTCTAGTGTAGAGGGAAGTCTACCTCATGCTCATCTGTCACCTTCTGATGTACTTGCCTCACAGGAACCATCCGTCTGTAAGGTAGTTCGGGGTAGCTTACCTGACAGTTCAGAGGATAATGCTCTCATTTGCCTCTAGCTGCAGGTTCTTCCTTTCTATCTCCTTTCCCATTTCTTCGATCTCTTTATTTCATATTTTTTTCTTCTGCGCATGCCCCAGAGTCTCAAGAAATGATATTTACCGTTGCTAGGACAGGCTGGGGTGTCCAGGCACATGACTCATCTTTTGGTTAAAGGGTATGTTTGCTTTACTTTTTAACTCTACTTTAACTCAGAAAAAACTTGATCTCAGCAAGGTGGTTCCCTGGAAGGATAGTTCTTTAAGAAACACGAACCTTTAGTTCTTTTGAGATTTAAGCAAAATAGTTATTTCTTATTTTAAAAGAAAGGCAAATAAACGGCTATAATCTGAGTTATGTATTTTTATGCATGTAAGTTTGTTGGAAACATGATCCACAACTTTGAAATATTAAGATTATGAAGGAAATCATTATATCAGTCACCTTTTAAACAGAGTCTTTGCTGCAAGTGGCTGAAAAAACAATAGGTCGCTTCTCACAATGAAAACGGTTTACATGATAATCCAAACAAGCTTTCTCCTTCCTGTTGCTAACTAACACACAGCCCTACCCCAGAGATCTAAGAATACCTAGAGTGTTGTCAAAATAAACACTCTGTGGAAACTCTGGATTTTGCAAATGATTACTTCAATCAGCAGTAACCCTGAAACTCTGAGTGAGATATTACACAGGGTCCTGAATTTTCAATGATTTTCCCATTGTAATAGGTATTGCTCTTGAAAAGAAAAGAAATCTCTGACTCCATTTTTAAAAACCATTTAGAATAAATTACTTAAAATTGCCTTCCCCTTTAGGAATGTGTCCAGTTAATTAAAATATGCATTGCATTTTTTTTTTGAGAGAGAGAGAGGAGAAAGAGAGGGGGTGGGAGGCAGAGGGAGAGAGAGAGAAACTTAAGCAGGTTCCTTGCCCAGTGCAGACCCTGAGATCATGATCTGAGCCAAAGAGTTGGACACAACCGACTGAGCCACCCAAATGCCCCAAAATATGTATTGATTCTTATTTTTTTCTGATTATAGAATATTTATTGAGGAAGATTTAGAAAATAAGGAAAAGTGTGAAGAGGAAGATTAAAATCATTTTTAATAACCAGACAAAAATCCCTCCAGTATTTGGAGTAAATACTCCCAGTCATATATATATATGTATGTGTGTGTCTCTCTGTAAGTACATTCATGCATAGGAACATACATATATAATTTTGTAAGTGACAGCACATATTTTTTAAAGATTTAAATGTACAGAAGAGATCACATTCCACAGTTTATAGAACCTTATCAACATTGGTCTGTGCAAGATCTTTTATTTATTTCATGATTTCCCCCCATGATCTTGTTTCTTTTCCCAGATTAGTTACCTGTGTTAATGCATTTGGTGGTGGTTCTTATATACGATTATTTAGATATATGTGTATCCTTCAAAGATACAAAATCTTATTTTCCATGTATATTTTTGTATTTTATAGAAATGGTATTTAGCTAAAAGTTTTATTTGATTTCTTACTTTTTTCATTCAACATTATGCTTATGAGCCTCATTCAGGATAAATCCACTGGAGCATAGACATTCATTGTATCAACCACATTTTACTTATCCACTCTCTTAGTGCCTACTTTTGTTGACTTTGACTCTCTGCAACTATAAGTACAAGGTACTTTTCATTGTGAATCTGGGAGAAAATTCCTAGAAGCTCCCAGGTACTCTTCAGAAAAACTATACACACTGACTTTTAGTAGTATAGTCCAAGAGAGCTAAAATAAATATTCCTCAAACAACTTATATTTTCACCATATAGTGGGAAATGATTATCTGTGCAGGTCTAAAGATTCTTTGAAGTATAGCGGGGAGACCACTGCTCCAAGGTAACATGCTTTAACATGCATGGTAGTAACTTACCCAAGACCAGAGTAAGTCAGAACCAGCGTACAGGTACCTGGTTCATAGTCTGTTTTCTTTATCCTGTGCTGTGTTGAGACTTTAACAATTGAGATTTCAGGCTAAGAAGAACAGAGTGGTGTGCCATAGACCTCTGTTGAAGACACTTTGGGAGTGTGGTACAGGAGTTTTCACCTTCAGTATCTGAGAAGATAAATAGGAGAAAAAAATATATGGTGACTAGGCAAGAAAATACACCATTTTAGTGTATACACTTCTTTTTCTAGTTGGTTCTTTGAGGCCCTAAAATTAAATACTTTTTTCCTATGGTCATGGTATTTGGAGCAAAGAGCAAATTCTAGCAGTCCTAACCTAGAGAGATAAAAGTCAGAAGCCAATAGGATGAGCCTAAGTAGGTTTGTTAAGTAACACGGGCTGAGGAGGACAGAGAAATGAGAAGGTCATGTGCCACGGTGCAGGAAAAACACAGGTGGTGAGAGTTAAATGTGGTATGGAGGAATTCTTGAGATGGAGTGCAAATGTCTGTGATTCAAATACTAGAACTGACCTGGCATCAACTGAGAAACTAGTATCTTTTCAATGATGTATATGGGTTCTCCATCTTGAGTCTCTATGGATGGCTAAATGACACATCCCACTCAAGGTCTTTCTAGAGCAGTGATTGGCAAACTACAGCCAGGGAGGCAAATCTATCCTGCTACCTGTTTTGCAAATAAAGTTTTATTGGAATAAAATCACACAATTAGTCATTGTCTACAGCTCCTTTTGCACTATAACGGTAGAGCTGAATCGTTGCAAAAGAGACTATATAGCCTGCAAAGCCTAAAGTATTTACTATGTGGCCCTTTACAGAAAAAGTTTTCTGAACCCTGAAACCCAGAGGGAGAGATTTCTGGTCTGATCAATACAACAACAGTGTCCAATTGGCTTTGAGAAGTAGAAGTACAAATAGTTTTTTTTTTTTTTTTTTTTTTTAACTGATGAATGGGTGATTGTTCTAGTGCTACGAACTGGATGTGTGCAGTGATGCTCAGGTATGTCTCTGCACAAGAATACGAGTGCTCTCTAAATGATATTTGGACACATGCTGCTGAGAAACAAAGCATACTATGAAATTCGCCAGCCGAACTGTTTCAGCAACTGCAGGCCTTCTAAAGTGTTGGCTGGTGACACGGAATACCTTTTTCAATAAAATGCTCTATATCTGTATAAAGCAGAAAGTTGCTTGTGAGCTTAAATGTGTAGACTGACCAGGAAAAAAAGCCTCTATTGTAGAGGAACAGAAGGGTGTAGAGGAAATTAGAGCCAGGACATGGAAAGTTAAAATGGAGCAATTATAATTTTTCCACAAGGAGAATATGTATTCTGTTAAAAATCTTTATTCCTTTCTTAATGATGATAGATTCACAGCCAAATGATATTTTCTGCCAAGAAAATAACCCCAAAACATAAGATAATGAACAGTGGAAGCTGCTGACTATCTGAAGGCTTTTTCATATGCTAAGTATTCACATGCCAACTTATCATTACGGGAAAAATACTCTTAATTTCTCATTAGAGCCAAGGCTAATGACCCCATCTATTTTCCCAGCCCTTTCGAGTGTACTTTGTACGTCAATGTGTGAGTACGTAAAGTAAAATTACAAATTGAATTATTTCACTCAGAGAGTCAGAGATCAAAACTCTCAAATGGAGGAAAGAGAAGTTTGCTTTGGACCTCAGGCTACCACCCTCTTTTTGTCTTTTCCTTTACTACTGAAATTATTTCAGGGAGAGTCTAAATTGACTATATTTAACTTCTTAATGGCTATTCTTCATTAACGTCACTCTTTGCAATCGGAGTTACAAATACAACAGCCTACACCAATTGTTCTCTCAGTGACCACCGGGAACTTCCTAACTGTCAAACTGAAGGACCACCTGCTTCAATCTGCTATTGGCTTCTGGGATATCTTACAATCCATGTTTTTCTCAGGAAATTCCTCTCTTTCTTCCCATGATTCTCTTCTTACTCCTCTCTGGAATTCTATCCCCAGCCTCTTTTCTTTCATCAAATTTTTCTGATGAAAGGGCTTATCCTTTACCTTTTTGTCGATTGCTTCCTAGCCCACCAATCTCTGTACACCTGACCCTTGAACGACATGGGAATTAGGTGTGCGGATCTCCCATGCAGTCAAAAGTCCACATATAACCTCTGAGTCCCTAAACTTAACTACTAAGAGCCTACTGTTGACTGGAAGCCTTACTGATAACACCAAAAGTCAATGAACACATATTTTGTATGTGATATATCTTATATGCTGTATTTTTACAATGAAGTAAGCTAGAGAAAAGATGTTATTAACAAAATCAAAAAGAAGAGAAAGTACATTTACAGTACTGTACTGTAAAAAATCCACATATAATGGACCCATGCAGTTCAAACCCATGCTGTTTAAGGGTTCACTATATTCACATGTTCTCTAATAGTATCCAAATAGAACACCATATCACAGCAATGGCATCCTTTCTCCCCTACTTCCTGTATTCTACTAGATGCTAAATCCTGTGCTGTACTCTCTGAAGTATCACTTGTCTACACACTTTCATCTTCTCTATCTCTTCCCCATGTCTAGAGCTCCACTTCCAGCCCCGATGAACTCAAGAACTAGAAGATTCCTTCAGTGGCTTAAGTGGTGCCATCATTCCTCCTAAACTACTCTTCCTGGTTAGTCCGTCTAGAGCTCACCTCTCAGTGGCACAACTCTACTCAAAATGTCAATGCTCCTCTTTTCTGAAGACCACCGAATTAGGAACAGAGTCCTAATGCCCAATATTTGAAACCCTGAACAATTTGATTCCATATTACCCCTTTAGACTTTTATTCTCTCCTTCCTTTTGCATACTCCACTAGCCAGTCAAATTGGACAATTTGCTCAAAATGGGCTTCAGCATCTCCTGACATTGTCCTTCTTTCTTGAAACTTTTTCTTCCCCAATTTTGTATTCTGAAATATTAGTGTATTATGTATCTGTTCTTCAAGGGCCATTCCAAATGTATTTTCTTCTTAAAACCTTTCCGTATTTCGTAAACACGTTCACTCTCATGATCAGAAGCTACATGATTCCTCCATCCTTTAAACTTACTCTTTTTTTTACCTCTTGTGTGGAAGGTATTATTGCCAGGCATTATGATGATTCATTTGCTGTATTATCACCTACTCTCTCTTACTCCACATGATATGTTCAAATTTCCTTAATTAACAGGGCCTGAATAACATATTCAGCTTATAACTGAGTAAAAAAGAAGTTAAATACATTTTGATCCAATTGAGTTGTCTACACACAATGAATTTGCAAGAAAATTGCTGAATTTTACATTATGTCTATACATATATGCCCTTAGCTAAAATTCCACTATGCAGGTTCTCATTGATCTGGCTTAAGAGGCAATAGTCTTTTTTTATAGCGGAGGGCTTCAAAAATTGTTTTTACTCACATAGTTACTGACTTGTTGAGCAATGCAGAATGATGATATTAAATTGAATAAACCCTTTGGTGATTCTTTGGAATGCAAAGAAAATGGACTGCTATTTAGACTCTTAATCGAAAACTGGTTTAATATAGATAGGAATAGAAATATAGTTTAAGATAAAACAAGTCAAAACTCTGCAAGTTTTTTTGCCCCTCCTAGGGTTATAGAGAAATCTGGATTCAATTTTAACTCAGGGTTTTTGGGGGAAAGGCAAGAAAAAAGGTGACTGAGGTCAAAGGAGTCTTATCCACACTCTTGAATTGGCTTCCCAGTTTGCTCTGTGACCTACAGTTGTCCCATGCATCTTGAACACTATTACCAAGTTTTCTGTCTTTATCTGTTCTGGCTGCTGAAACAAAAATGCTGTGGACTGAGTGGCTTATCAACAGAAGAGATTTATTCTTCACAGTTGTGGAGGCTGGGAAGTCCAAGGTCAGGGTGCTGGCAGATGTGCAATCTGGTGAGGGCCCACTTCCTGGTTCATAGATGGCCGTCTTTATATTATAATTTCACATGGCAGAAGGGGCAAGAGGGCTTGCCCTTTTAAGTAGCACTAATCCCATTCATCGGGCTCCATTCTTATAGCCTAATCACCACCCAAATCCCCACCTCCAAATACCATCACACTGGGGATTAGGTTTCAACATATGAATTTGGGGGGATGTAAACATTCACTCTAAAGCTCCACCATGATGAAAATAACAATTTAGTATTTGGGTAGCATTTTATGGCTTGCAAAGCACTTCTCAGAGTGCCATAGGAGCAGTGATACGTATTCACGCATTCTGATCAATACATAAATATTCTCCTAGCACCTGTTACACACCAGCCATTATGTTGGGACTTAAAGAGAAAAAGATGAATAAGTTTGGTTAATTTTTTGAGAACTTTAGTTAAAAGATAATAATAGTTGGATGGAAAAAATGAATATGAGAAGTACTGAAAATTATAAGGAGCTTATCCCAGAAATCATAACCTCTCTTATGCATGCAGCCACTTATTCTTTTTTCTTTAGCTCACATTTATTATAATTACCATTATTATTTAAAGCCTTTTGCTCACTTATTCAGCAAAAATTTACTGTAAGGCACTCTTCTAGGCACTGGACAGGGAAAAAAATCCTGCCTTCATGGAACTTATAGTCTATTGGGCAGAAGAGAGAGAAAACAAACTAAACGAGCAAATAATATAGTTTTTTTAGCAGCATTTCTTTAATGTTTATTAAAATATTGTATCCTTCTAAAAATGCAGGTCATTCTGTCCCTATGCTTTCTTAGAGGAAACCTGCCCAGCCCTGTCTCAGAAAATCTAATCCTATAGGACTTGCTGCTGGTCTCGTGATTCTGCCTCTTGGGCAAGGCTGATGGGCCAGGATGGGGCAGGAGTCAACTGGATTTTATGTGCCCGGGTTACCGATGGGAACTCCAGTGGGACATAATTTGAACCTTACTTCAGCCATATGCCAGGAGAAGCGGAGAACACCTCTCTGCAGGGTGACAGAAGAATGAAGTGGGGACTTGCCCCGAGAGTATAAATGTTGTCCCTGATGAGGTTCAGCTACACTTCCTTCCCTTGAATTCCATAAGGTACACGTGCTCCCCTTCCATAGCCCCTAGCAGTCATTTTTCTACTCTCTGCTTCTAAGAGTTTGACTTTTTCTTTTTACTCCACATAAGTGATACCATGCAGTATTTGTCTTTATCTGGCTTATTTCACTTAGCATGATGCCATCAAGTTTCATCCACGTTGTCACAAATGACAGGATTTCCTTCTTTCTCATGGCTGAATATTATTTCATCACACACACACACAGACACCACTTTATTCATTCATCTGTTGATGGACACAGGTTGTTTCCGTATGTTCGCTATTGTGAATAATGCTGCAAAGAATATGGGGGTGGAAATACCTCTTCAAGATTCTGTTTTCGTTTCCTTTGGACATATAACCAGTAGTGGAATTACTGGATCATATGATAGTTCTATTTTTAATTTTTTGAGGAACCTCCATACTGTTCTCCACTCTCGTTTACATTCCCACCAACAGTGCATGGGGCCTCCCTTTTCTCCACATCTTTGCCAACACTTGCCATCTCTTGTCTTTTTGATAATAGCCATCTGACGGTGTGAGGTAATAGCTCATTGTGGTTTGGATTTGCATTTCCTTGATGTTGAGTGATGCTGAGCATCTTTTCATGTGTCTGTTGACCATTTGTACAGCCCTCATTTCTATGCAGGTAAAGTATCATTAATAAAGGAGAACCTAAGTCTCTGGGTACATTAGCAATTAGCCAAGTTGATGCAACAAATAAATGGTAAAAGGGGAATTAGAAGTCTTCTGCTCTCCACTGGAACTTGTTTCACTTTGTTTTTTATTAGCTTTCACTACTCCCATGACACCCCAAACCATTCTGTTATACTTATTTTACTTTAATAGACTTGCTAATGTTTTGGGTGTAATCAGAAAAAAAGCCTTTTTATAAACTAGATCTAAAAAAAGAGCAAGGATCTAATAAGCATTCTTGGCAGTTTAATTTTAATATTTAAAGTATTTATTTTATTAATGTAATCTCTTTATATTGTTAAAAAAAACAATGCAAAGTTTTAAGGCAGCAAAACAATGCTACTACTTTACTCTTTCCTACTTCCTTGTCTTCTCTCCAGGACCAGTCACTTTCAAATTAGAGCCAGTTTGTTTTTCTTTTCTCTTCTTCTCTTTTTTGTTTATCTTTGTATTTCTTAGTACTGGTACCCACATAACTCCATTTATCCCAGTCCCCAGTCTCTTTGTTATAGTTTTCATGTAAACTCTGTAATACACTGTTATAATTTTTGCTGTAAACTATGCATTCATAAGAGGGATAACATTGCCCTCAAGAGGATGAAAATTGGTGGGGGTGGTGAAAAATTCTTAGATATTACGATAGTCTGTAGCCCTGTAAAGGTTAACCTCATTTCTTAGAATTTAACTTCTCTCATTGGGTTTTTTGGGAATCATGTAAGCAGCACTGACATCAAGTTTCTGGAAGAGATACAGAATGTATACAAGATCAGTGCTCAAATCTATGGTGAGCAGGTGACTTCTTTTCTTTGATTGTTTGCTCTGCCTTGAGGCATATTGCAAGAGGAGGCATAATCATGAGATGTTGTTTATGTGTGATCGTCAGTGTTTTTATGTGTGACTTAGGCCTTGAGAATGAAATAAAAATAGTTTATACTTTTTATTCAATTCTATAAGTTATTCAGTCTATTATATTAAGTGCTGAAAAGAAAAAAATGTTGACAATATCCAAATGAATATCTAGCAGTTATTTAAAAGTTATTTTCTCATATCAAGCAAAAGCTAAAAGTTGAGTTCACTAAAAATAATTTTTAAGCAATTTAATTTTTAAACTACAGCTAACTCTTGAACAACATAGGTTTGAACTACATGAGTCCACTTATATGCAAATTTTTTTTTGGTAAGTACAGTACAGTACTACAAATGTATTCTCTCGTCCTTATGATTTTCTTAATAACATTTCCTCTTCTCTAGTTTACTTTATTGTAAGCATACAGTATATAATACATATACAAAATATCTGTTAATCAAATATTTATGTTATTGGTAAGATTTCTGGTCAATGATAGGCCACTAGTAGTTAATTTTAAGGGAATCAAAAGTTCTCCATGGGTTTTTTACTGTGCAGGGGGTCGACAAGCTTGACTCTTGCACTGTGCAAGGGTCAACTGTAAATTACTTTAAAAAAAATAATAGTTTCAAAACCTCTTATTACTGTGTATTGTGTATGTTGCTAATTTGCATATTAATTTCATACATTATAATTTATAGAACTAAATAACTTACATTAAAATTTACTGTGCAATCACACAGTTTGAAGTTGTTACATGACACTAGCTTTTTTACTTTTAACTTTTTAACTTTTAAAAGTGTAGTCATTCTGAAACCTGCCTTGAGTAAAAAGAGTAAAACTTTGTATTTTTTCTTTTTTATGTATAAAGTACAGATATGCATATGACATATAAGCAGGTATACTGTATATCATGGGTATTAAAACTTGATTGCAGGAGATGAGTGATTCGGAAAAAAAAAGTCAAAAAATTTTCTTAGGGAGTGATAATGAAAAAAAGGTGGTAAAACTGACTTAAACTGCTATATGCATTTCAAAGAAGTTAAAAGGAAAAAATAAGTGCTTCTTTATGTATATCCACAATTTTATCATTTCTGATCTTCGATCTGTGTGTAAGATTGGATTTTCCAGGCCTAGTGTTTCCTGCTGGAGAAGATGGGGAGGTGGTTGCTTGTCTTGAGTGAAGTAACCTGATGCCTCCAAGTCCTTTGCCTCACAGGGTCCTGCAGGTTAAAAATGACTCTTTTAGTATTCACTCCATGTGCCCTTAAGCGTATAACTTACTCTGTTCTAAGTCCAACACTATTCTTCCATCTGCTTTCTGTCTCCAGAAGTTATTGCAATATTATGTCTACTGACGTCTCTGTTCTTGTCCTTTTGGATCTACAACATTTTCTTTCTTTCGTGTTATAATGGAGATCAATGAAATAAGTTTATATGGCCAATTGCTATGTTCAGTAGAAATTCATGTGGCTTCCTAGATGGGAATAAATACAATCTTTTACCCATATTTATTTAACCAGACACTTGCCCTATCCTCCTCCCCATCTTAAAAAATTGTAACATGCATAAATCCTTTTGAATTTCTTCTATAAATTAAGTTTCCCAGTCTGTTTTGATAACAGATATAAAGAATACAATTCATGAGACTGTGAGGGAAAGATTTGTATTCAGCTCGAAGCTGAACTTGCCTGGGGTACTATTATGATAAACAAATGCCACGGTTTTATGGTTTCTCTTAAACCTGACATTTAGGGATTAACAGGTATTGTTACCCCGCTGGGCACTGGGGAGATATATGTCAGAGGAGGCAGGAAAACAAAGAGGGTAGCAGAGAAGTAGTTACAAAACTGTGATGATTTCATTATTCTAGAAGGACCAGATGGTTGAATGAAACTGTGCTTGAATAAAAGCGCTTTTTCTGCTCTTCTTTCCAGTGATACTAGAGGAAATCAGTGGGGGACAACAATTACGAACTAGGCTGGGTGGGTGAGCAATCCCCCAGTGCTAGATCACCAAGCAAAACCCTCAAGAGAGTGTGGACATAGCTCGACCCTTTGGGAAAAGAGACCTCAAAATACCTTTTATTGACACCATGGAATATGCCTAATTGACCTTTTGAGTGATTGCATTGGCTCTCTTTTCTAATAGGAGAGGTGAAGAAGTCTATTTGAATAAAAACAGTGTTGTCTCAGTTTAGAAGTATGAAAGAGCACAAAGATAAATCCCACTATAGGAATTTTACAGTTTATCCAGTCTACTCCTTTTTTAAACAAATTTATTGAAGCATGATTGACATAAAACGTTGTATGTATTTAATGTTTACAACTTGATCAGTTTGGAAGTATACACCTGTGAAACTATCACCACAGTCTATGCCATAAACATACCCATCACGTCCAAAAGCTTCTTCCCACACTCATTATTATTTCGTGTGTGTGATAATAACACAGAAGTTCTACCCTCTTAACAAAATTTTAAGTATAAAATACAGTATTGTTCACTACAGCATTATGCTGTAGAATCTGTAGAACAGACCTCGAGGATTTATTCATCTTGTATAACTGAACCTTTGTACCCTTTGACTAAGAGCTGTCCATTACCCCCTTCCCTCAGTCCCTGACAACTACCATTCTACTCTGTTTCTATGAGTTTGTATCCAGTCTACTGTTGATCCAATACAGTTACCAAATTTAGAGGCAATTGTTATAGTGCTTTCATTTAGTACACAGTTTATATTATTCATATTTCAATATTATTGTTTCAATATTATTTATTGTTTTTTTTTCTCTCCAGTACAGAATCCAGCCCAGGATCACATGTTTTGTTTAGTCATCATTGTCTCCCTTGATACAGAACAGATTTCTGAATTTTCATTGTCATTAGTGGCATTGACAATTTTGAAGAATAAAGGCCAGCTACTTTTAGAATGTTCATCACTTTGGGTTTGTCTGACAATGTCACATCTGAAGATGACATCAGTTGGTTTTTGAATCTCAAATCATCATTGCATCTCAAGAATAAGTGCATTTTTGGGTGCCTGGGTGGCTCAGCTGGTTAAGCGACTGCCTTTGGCTCAGGTCATGATCCTGGAGTCCCAGGATCGAGTCCCACATCAGGCTCCCTGCTCAGCAGGGAGTCTGCTTCTCCCTCTGACCCTCCCCCCTCTCATGTGCTCTCTCTTTGTCTCTCATTCTCGCTCTCTCAAATAAATAAATAAAATCTTTAAAAAAAAAAGAATAAGTGCATTTTGGGAATATCTGCATTTGATTTGCTAGTATATATTTAGGATTTTTGTCTCTATGTTCATGAGAAAGATAAGCTTGTAATTTTTCTTTCTTGAAATATATTTGTCAAATTTTAGTGTTAAGCTTAGGCTGTGCTTAGGCCATATTAAACAAGTTGTTTGCCCTTTTTCTATATTGTGGAAGAGTTTGTTTAAGATTGATGTTATTTTAAAATATTTACCAGTAAGTCCATATGGATCTGAGTTTTTGAGGAGTTAAGGATTTAATAAAATATACAATCAATTTAATAGAAATAGGACTTTATAGGCTATTTATTTCTTTAATTGTGTCATTTTTGCTAAGTTTCTTTTTTTCTAGTAGTTTGTCCATTTCTCTTTTTTCTTCTTTTTTTGACAAAGTTTCTCAAAATATGCTTCTAAGGTATTTTAGATTCTGTAGCCTCTTTAGTGATATCTTTTTAAATTATTCCTGATATTAAAATTTTTATAACTAATAATTATTCTCTGTCTTAAGTTCTCAGTTTTATTATTTTTTCAAAGCTCTAATTTTTGGTCTGTTGATTTTCTCTTTAACATGTTTGTTTTCTGTTTTATTGATTTTTACTCTTAACTTTATAATTTTCTTTTCATTTAGTTTAGGTTTAATTTTTTTAAATGTTTAATAAACTTACATCACTTGTCTTCAGCCTTTTCCCTCTTAACACATACATCTTAAAGTTTTTAAATTTCCCTTTAAACACTGCTTTCACTTTATTTTATAAGATTTAATATGTTGCATTTCTTATTCAAATGAAAATATTTTCTGATTTCTATTTTATTATGTCTTTGATCCACAGATAATCTAGAAGTGTATTACTTAGTTTCCAAATATTTTATTATTATTTTTCCTATTAAAAATTATTTTCTTCTTTATGTTCAGAAACAAAGGAGTGACCTTGTCCACCCTACCCCCCCAGGGTCTCCTCTTGAAGGAAAAGGGAGGAAGCGTGTGTGTGGGCCATGGCTGTTGGTATGAGGTCAAGTGTGGGAGTTCTTTCTCCCGACTTTCCCTACAGTCACTCCTCTTTTCAGAATCCCCCTCCAAAAAATATAGGTTTGAACACAGCTTGCCACCCACTGGGGTATTGGGGAGGCACGGCTGGAGACAAAATGTAATGCCCACATTCCACAGGAGATGGATTCAGTGCAGGTCTGGAGGCGGCTAGTGAGGGAGGGAGGGAGGTTGGCTGAGGAAGCTGCCAAGTGGAAGGAGGGCAGAGAGGCTGGGATCCTCCCTTTCCCGCACCCCCACACCCCGTCCTTGCAGCCCCCTTCTAGCATAACTGATCCTCATAGTCCTCATTCTTTCCCCCCTTCAGCCGCCGTTGGCCAAAGCCCTCAAACACAGTATCGCCATCTGTGGCGTAGTTGGTGTCCATAGGGGCATCTGTTTTAGGAGCAGCTGTCTGGGGCCCGGGAACGGTGATATGGTTGTGGAGCTTGGGGTGCATAAGAACAAAAGGCAGCTCCACGGAGACATCCCCACCATGAGGCACCACCACCTTCACCTAGACCCTGTAGGACATCGGGATTCCCAGCACCTCCCTGTCGGCACCCTCCTTCACAATGGTGCGGGAAGCCAGGTTGGTGTCCTCATGCTTGAGCTTCCCATCCAGGCCAAGACCGTGCTTCTTCCAGTTGTCACTGAGCAGCAGGGGGAGTGTGTGCACCTTTAGAACGGGGAACTGGGTGATACTTGGTCATTTTTTTCTATCTGAGCCACAGCACACTTATACTGGGCAGCTGAAGAGGCAGATGTTGGCATGTTGTCTCCCAGAGACTTTGATCTTCTTGACAGTCTGGGTGGAGATGTTGGTGATGTGGACATTGACACTGAGGGGCTCCCCATGAGAATTCAGCTCCTTGTCCAGGTAAGTCTCAAGGTGCAGGGACTGGTCAGAAATGAAGTGGTGGGTGGTTTCTGCTGAAGGTTGGGGCCTGGTTTCTCTGGGGCAAATTGCACCTTTCAGATCACCAGACGCATGAACCTCTGTGGCTTTTCTCTTCTAGTGATTTGGCAGAGAAGGCTCGAATTTCAACGTCTGCTCCACAGGCCTACCCTGTGTCTTCTGGGCCTGGCTGCAGTGTGACGGAGCAGGGCAGATTCTGGGGTATTATTATATCCAGGCCCTCATGGCCATAGCGGAAGGTGCAGGTGAGGGTCACAAACACTTTGCGGTCCTTTTAGTAGTCAGGGTCCACAAGCACCATGCCATCCACAGGTGGTCTACAAAGTCCCACTTGCCAAAGTACACCTTGAGCTTGCATTTAGGGCTCGAATTCTTGAAGACCCTAGTGCCTGCGTTCCCCCCACGGTGCACACGCCCGCTGCCCTGCTGGGTTCGAGGCTGGCTGGCAGCCTCCCATCTTGTGGCCTGGTCCCTGCTCCTCCCCACACCACTGTGCATTCCAACTATTTTTTTTTAAAGATTTTTATTTATTTATTCATTTGAGACACAGAGATACAGAGATAGAGAGAGAGCATGAGCAGTGCGAGAGGCAGAGGGAGAGGGAGAAGCAGACTCCCCGCTGAGCCAGGAGCCCGATGTGGGGCTCGATCCCAGGACCCCAGGATCATGACCTGAGCCGAAGGCAGACGCTTAACCATCTGAGCCACCCAGGCGTCCCTGCTTCCAACTATTTTAGAATACTTATGCATAGCTAAATTCCACTGCTATTTGGGATTATATTTATATATCTCCATCCCTCTAAACCATTGAGACTTCCATTATGGCTCAATATATGATTATTTGTATGATAAACATTTCACATGCCCTTGAAAAGTGTGTATGAAGAAGTTTTGTAGTCTTTTATCCATTTCAGTTAGGCCAAATTTATTAAGAGTGTCCTTCCAATCTTCTATGTCTTTACTGATTTTTAGTTGCTTGTTCTTTCAGTTACTGTTGAGAAGTGCATTAAAATCTTCCAAGGACACTGCCCGTTCCTTGAGTTCTGGCTGTGTTCAACATCCTCCTAGCCTTTGTCTCTGCCGAGAACTTGAAGTAGGAAAAAAGCTCTGATCTGCTGCTTTTTGTTAGGACTCTGGCCCACAGCACTCATATATCAGAAAATTCCTTAAAAGGAAAAGTGGCAGAGAATTTCTCTTACTACGGTGGATTTTCCTTTTCTCGGGTTACTTTGTTGCTAAAGTATTTCTTGCCCTTATTATTCTTTTTAATTTCAGCATTTAGAGTTGTTTTTCTAGGAGGTTTGGTTTGACAGAAAGTACTCTGCCAGAGAGAGAATCAAAGTCACACACTCATAGTTTCTAATTGGTAAAGTAACATCTGTGTTTTGTAGAGATTTGGAAAGTCGGAAAAGTAAAAAGAGAAAATAAAAGGTCTTCCAACATTTTCACCTGTCTACTTCCTAGTCATCTTTCTGTTTTCTGACTCAATTAACTTCTTCAGAGTCTAATCAACCTTCATTTATATTAAATTAGATGCTATTCATAGCACCTTGTTTTTTTGTTTACACTTTTTTCACAGTGTGTTATTATAGATTTATTTTTGTATTTATTTTATTAGCATTGTCTCTTTCACTAGATTATTAGTTCTAGTGTGGCATGGACCATGTCTGCTACTCTCTGTAAACATGGCATCTATTATAGCCTATTTGATATTTATAAAATGTGCTTTTTGAGCAGTAATTTCTTTCTTGTATATATATGTGTGTGTATATTTTCAATTAATATCCTATTATGCATATAATCTTTATATGCATTTTTCCATTTTCTGTATTTTAAAAATCCATTTGACAACATATCATAAACATTTCTCCATATGAAGATTGTCTTCTAAGACTAGCTCAGTCACCAATTATTTGAAGTCTGGCATGCCAATTAACATTTTTAGGGCTCAGTTTCCTCATCTGTAAAATGAGGAAATGATAATTGCTCTGCTCATTCAGAGAACTGTCAAAAGTAAATAAGCCCACAGATCTGCAGGAAATTATGGCATAAAAGATAACTGAGCATGAAATGGTTAAGCAATGAGGGATTAAATTGTTGCTACCATTGTTGCTTGGTCGATTGTCTTACAAAAAGACCACTGGGACCATCTATAATGTGACAGACCCATGTTCACTTCAGATCTCTAAGGAAGATGTAATGCTTTCTCTTGACCACATAGACAGAGAAGCTCTTCACACGTGAAATGTTTACATCATGAGAGAGGGATGAGTTTCGTAGAGCAATTAGGTAAGAAAACAACATAGAGCTAAAACAAGATGCAGCTATTTCTATTACAGAAAAGTAGGCAATTAGCTTTTTGTAGAGCACTTTAGAGGGAGGCAAACATCTGCAGAAATGTAATAAACACTCAGTTGCTTCTAAGTAAGTGCATGAGCAAAAAGAAATAGTTGCAGTTATTAATAAGGGATGAGAAGGGAAGAAAGCTCTCCTGTCTTAGAAGACTTGAAAGAAAATCACTGTGAGACAAATCCAGATGAGGTCAGATCATTTTTTCTAGCTATGCTGGGTTATCAGCAGGTGATATGAGAACCTTATCAATGTATACTTTTCCAGTTTAGTTAATTCTTTCATTAAATTCATTTATTTTTCTCTTTTGGTTATCATTCACATAAGGCAGCATTATCACTACTGAATATTGCTTCAATCATTACCACAAATATTTCTGTTTTCTTGATAAAGTCTTGAGATTAAATTAAAACCTTCAAGTATTGCTATATGTGATACCTGGATCAGTAGGCTCTGCCTGACCGTTAGAGTCAAGGTTTTGGTAGCCAGAGTTTGCAAAACTAGGTGAACAGTATCACCTACATAATGCTCTTTCTCAAGAATGATCCTTCCCAGGTAAACTTTGTATTATTTATTTTGAGGAATAAAGGTAAAAAAAAAAAAACCACTATGTAATTGCAAGGTATCAATATAGAAACACTCCAGAGTAGTAGATTCCTTGTCTCCATAAGAGAAATACCACTTTCCCTTAATTTTCCCAGGGTGGGGGGGAATTTTAGTATTTTCCCAAGAGCGAAACTTTGTAATTCTAAGTTTCTTTTGTTTGGAAAATGTTGCATTACCCTGGAACTAGAATCATTTCATCAGAGAATTTGGCAATAAATATATCTCCCAAATGCTTGTTCTTTTAAATTCTATCTGGCAAAGTGGCCATTTAATCAACAGAGTAAGAAAATAGAGATTTAGTCGAGAGCTTAATTGGACTAGGACTGAGTGTAGAAGCTAGAAGAAGCTGAAAGATTTATTAGTCTGTGGTTTCTCCAATTTTATAAATGATTATTAGTGACTAATGAAGCAATCTTCTACCTCCTCCATACCATTTGTGGAAAAAGAAGCACAGAAAATCCTCTGCTTTGACATTGCTGTACTAAGGTGATTCCATTTGTTAAAGATGCCAAGTGAATACAATTACTTCTGTTCATTAATTACTAGTTAAATCAGCTTTATTACCATGAGAAACTTGGAAAGTTATGAGAACTCAAGAATGCCAAGGTAGTAAAATATAGAAGCACATTTGCAATTGTGAATTATTCAGAACTCAAGATAGACAATTTATTACTACTTGTTGCTGTAATAAATCCTCACTAATGGAACTGTATTAATTTGGAGTTTGGGATGATTCGGAGTCTTGGCTGAGATCTGTCCTTTTATTCATTACAAAGACAGGGTTTGGAAAGCAAGTTAGTAGTCAAGCAATAAGGACAATATATATATTTTTTAAAATCTAGGCTCTCTGCTGCCCTTCTTTATTGATAAATAATAAATGCCATTATTACATTTATTGACCCAGTAAAAGAGGAAGATGCAAAAGCAGGTCTTGTCACACATGACACAGTAGTAATAAAACCCTTAGGCCACTGAAAAAAAGAGGAGAAGAGATGAAAATTTTAAGAAAGTAATGGGCAAGAGATAGTCATGAGTAGTGGTGTGCTGGTAAATGTTTAACAATTGTAGCATTTGTCAGTTTCTGTTGTGTAAATACTCACATTATGGACAATTTCAAGCTATGAATCTGATATTATTGAGTGCAGGGTTAGAAAGAGAAAATATACATAAGTAACTTCAAGGGTATAGGTATTAGTAAAGTCTATTTTATTAGTAAAATGCTAATAAAATTAGTAAAAATGTATTACGATCATTAGGATGTGATGATTTGGAGTATTTATTACCTTTGTTTTTAATTAACTTAAATGCAAGTTCATATAATTTAATTAATTAATTTTTTTTTAAAAAGATTTTATTTATTTATTTGACAGAGAGACAGCGAGAGAGGGAACACAAGCAGGGGGAGTGGGAGAGGGAGAAGCAGGCTTCCCGTGGAGCAGGGAGCCCGATGCGGGGCTCGATCCCAGGACCCTGGGATCATGACCTGAGCCAAAGGCAGACTCTTAATGACTGAACCACCCAGGTGCCCTATATAATTTAATTTAAAATAAAGTCTGTGTTTAACAACTAGCTGGCAACCTTTCTGAACTTTCATGAGCTGGGATAAATGAGCTGGCTCTAGTACACCACTAAATCTTCTTACCACTCTCTCTCCCAGGGTTGCGAACCTAGGGGACAGCAAAACATATCCATATAAATTGTGGGGAATCCAAAAATACTGGACCTTGAACTCTGATACCCTGGACTGAAAAGATTACAAAGCTTGCAGAGAAGCCCTGGATTCAGAATGGTGTCACAAACAATATGGCGGGTGAACAAGAAAGCACCAATGTTGGAGGAAGTAAATGTGCTAGGGATAATTTTAGCAGTTGTGGGAAGCCTATTTGTGGTCTCCACAGCTCTTGTGTGCCTAGAGAGAGTAAGAAGATATTAAGAAAACTGATGGAACAGAAAAGGCCTTGAGTAAATGCTCTGACAAGGAACACACATTTCATACTGGGTATCTGCATAAAGCCTTAAAAGACCAAATGGAAAGATAGTTCAAAATGAATACCAGTGGAGCAAGTCAGTACGACAAAGCCCATCACAGCGGTAGCCAGCATGGTGTGAAATGACAGTCTGTGGATTAGAGGCCCCACCCCACCACCTCTATGAATATGAAACACAGAAGGTAGAATAGAAATCCTATGACAGAGCAAAAGACAATATTGATAGGGAATTTAAATTTTGAACTGACTGAATGTTTACCTTGAACAATAATACTAATTTGATAATTTAAGATGTTTTCGCTCAATCATTGAGTTAGAGGCAGAAAGGCAAGAAGAACTCACAGAAAACAAAGTTACATTTTTGAGGTACATCTGAGTTCCAGCAGGTAAATACCACTTCCTCTATAGTCAGCACACATGTGTAAGGAGAATGTTTCCTTACTTAAGAATTTTTTCAAAAACCTCTCCATAATCTTAAAAAGTCTTTCTATATTCTTTTATGTAAAAAAATAATTTGTAAATTGTGTTTCATCCCCAAATACATTTCTAGCTAAGATTTTTTTTCTGTTTCCTTTTTTTTTATTATGTTCAGTTAACCACCATGTAGTACATCATTAGTTTCTGATGTAGTGTTCAACGATTCATTAGTTGCATATAACACCCAGTGCTCATCACAACATGGTGCCCTCCTTAGTACCCAACTAGCTAAGATTTTATATCTTTTTTTCTCATGTTTGCAAAAGCTTTCAGAAATCCCATGTTTATGTTTTCAGTCACTTCTAGAGCAGTGTGCCTAAGCTTCCAGTTCTCCTGACTTGCCACCTTGATGTCACCATTTATTTCTTCCTTTCTGCAGACCCCTATGCCCTGTCAATCAACAGGCCCTTTCAATTCTGCCTCCATAGGCTTTCTTATATCTCTCTATTCCTTCTGATTCCTCCTGTCATAACTAGAATCCAGGCTCCTTTCCCCTCATATTTAAGTAACTATGGTGGTCTCCTAGCTGATCTCTCTACTTCAGCCTCTGCTCTTCCTTCATCCTTCTAAAAGTAATGTTGGTTTTATTTCCTAGTAACCTCTATCATATCCACACTCTGCTCTTCATTCACAATGGCTCTCTTATGTTGAGTCTAAATGCTCAGATTGGCAGTCACTCTCTTCCATCAGCCAGCTGGTTTTTAGCAGAGCATTATAATTCTTTCCTACCACAGACTGTTTTCATGGCAAGCAATGTGCCTTGCTGTTCTACTCTCCGACTCCCCACTAGTCTGCTCATTTCCCTATCCTTCCCTGCCCTTGTCCTAAAATCCCTTCAACCCACTCAGGAAAAGCCTGTATTCTCTCAGCCAAATCCCATTTCCTCCCCTAAACTTTCCTGACCTCTCCAGCCCACAGGCACAAGTTCCAGAATATCTATAATGATATAGATATCTATCTATATCTATCTATATATATTCTCAGAATATCTATAATGTTATGATCTATATCATATAAAATATCATTGAGTAGACGTTTTCTTGGTCTGTTCCTGATGTCTCACAGATCAAACTAGATTGTAAAGTACTTAAGAACAAAGTTTAGATCTCCTTTTATATTCTTTATTACACTTAGTATAATCTTGGGCATATGTGTTAATAATTTAAAAATTTATTGGAAAAGCTATTTATTGATTGATTTATATCCATTAAGCAAATCTTATTGCCTTGGTTTATTGCAATGTACAATTGGGGAATAAAATTTCATCCCTTTAAGGATACTTCATTAATTGAAACTGGCCTTTTTTCCATCCGGTCTAAACGGAGAAGTTTACATGCAAATGACAATTTTCCCAAAAATAGAAATCTACATGCAGGTGCTATGGATTAGTATGAAGTAGTTTATTTTTGTGATTCAGTTTTAGTCAATATACTTGATTTTATCAAAGGAAAATAAAACGACTGACCCATCACCGAACTATCAACCATCCCTTTAGTTATTTTGCAATGCAGAATTGGGTATCAACTGGTTTATTCATTCATTTATTCAGCAAATGTAAATCAGACACTTGTTTTTGTGTCGAGCATGAGTCTAGGACTCATGCTAGGTTTGTGGCAATCTATACGTGATCCCTTCTTCCAAAAGCTTAGAGTCTTTCAAGAAGATAAACAGTAATGAAAAAACAAGTTAAAATACTCTGGAGGCCGTGAAGTGGTGTGGGTGGAAGAGCAAATTCTGGAGTTGGGCTCCCTGAGTTGACACGGGACTGGCTTACAGCCTTCTAACTGCATGATATTGGCAAGTTTCCTAACCTTACCAAGCCTCACTTTCTTAATTTGCAAACTTGGAAAAAAATTAGTTATCATGAGAATCAAATTTAAAAACTTAGTGTAAATTGCTAGAACTTAGAGGGCCATCTAAAGTACTGCCAGCAAATACATATAGATAAATTTGGAATTCTATTATAATCACAATCTTCACAGTGTAACAAAGGCAAGGTACGGGATGGCAGGGGCAGAGAGTGGAATCAGGGAGGTTTTCCTTGGGAAGTGAAAAAAGGAATGGCCTAGAAACGAATCTGTGGGATTAGAGGCTGAGTTAACCCCCAGACGAAGATAGAATTTTAGCAGAAAGTCAAGAGTTGTGGTCTAGAAGAAGAAAGGAGGGAGTCAGGAGTGCAGGAGAGGAAGGACACCAACTTCTATTTCCTGACCTTTCTGGTAAACTTGGTAAGTAGCAGCTACCACTGGGGAAAGGTCAGGAGAGAGCCTGGTTTTATTAAGGACAGAAAAGAAGTGTTAAGGCTGTTATGTGGGTTTGTTTAAAGTAGAACATATTTTACCTACAACAAAAGAAGGACTAATCTTTGAGTTCCGTGTATCCAAGAGTGATGGAGCAGGAAGTGGCTCAAGCTTCAGGCAAACGACTAACTAGACTAAGTGTCATTTAAAAAAATAAATGGGGGCGCCTGGGTGGCTCAGTTGGTTAAGCGACTGCCTTCGGCTCAGGTCATGATCCTGGAGTCCCGGGATCGAGTCCCGCATCGGGCTCCCTGCTCAGCAGGGAGTCTGCTTCTCCCTCTGACCCTCTTCCTTCTCGTGCTTTCTATCTCTCATTCTCTCTCTCAAATAAATAAATAAAATCTTTAAAAAAAAATAAAATAAATGGAAGGTGGCTCATTAGTGCAATAGGTAGCGCGTCAGTCTCATAAAAAAATAAAGGGATTGGATGGTTTTCATGTTGACATATCTTATGATTTATGGGAGCATTGTTTTGCCCTTGGTTTGTGGCATTACAGATGTCACAAATAACTATTCACTTAGGTTAGAGAAATTTTTGTTCTTGGCCTTTTTAAGCTTGTAGGGGGCTTCATAATAATGCATTGGGCTTTTAAAATAGAAGGTCTTGAATTGACAATTGGGGATTTGGTAAAAAGATACTCACACTTTCTCTCCCCTCAGTTGGAATAAGTCTGAGATGAGCTCCACATTGTCTCTTAGAAATCTGGGGTGGAATTAAGTGTACCAGATCCTGCCTGCTCCTGTCTGAATCAGGAAGATTCCTCTGACATATCTCCCTTCTCTCCGTTAATCACCAAATTCAGAGCATTATAATTGATAGGATGGCTCCTATCAACACCTATGCGTGCTCCCACTTCTCCCATCTTAAAACCAAACCAAAAGAAAACAATTACCCCTATTTCAACCTTCAGCTACCCTCCCATTTCTCTGCTTATGTTTTCAGCAAAACTCAAAGTCTCCTATTTGTATGCCAGTTTTTTTTTTTTGTCATTCTATCTTTTCTTTTTCTGTGACAGATAAAATGATTTTTTAAAGAGAAACAAGCACAGAAACTGTCAACCTAAAACTTTTAAATCAGATTTAAGATTTCATGTAAGAAAATATTTCACCATAGATGGTAACATCTTTTTCTACAGAGCACTGTGTTTCTACTAAATCACAAAATTCGATATGCTACAATGAAAACTTATGATGTACTATATGCTGGCTAACTGAACATAATAAAATAAATAAAAGAATAGAAATTAAGAAAAAACACCCAAATCAAAAAAATTAAAAAAATAAAATTCAATATGACTTTTAAAGAACGAAGAATAACACTAGGGATGGTTCTCACAAGCAAAACATTAAATTGCTTTAATTCTCTTGATCACTTTAGAACACATTTATGGTATCGTCCAAATCTTGATTTAAAGTTCTCATTAATGTATTATCAAAAGAAAAGAAATGAAAGAAAGATGAAAAAAAAGATAAAACAAAATTGAAAACCATTATTTTTACATTGCCTTGCAGAGCCCAAAGTCCCAAGAGAGACCTGTAAAGTCAAATTTTATAAATTTCTTTTTTCTACATGGAATGAAAAAGAATTCTGACCGTTATTCAAAATTTTTTAGGTTCAAGTTTTGGTATTGTAGTAGTTTCATGATTTTATTTAATGTTTTTATTAGCTAAAATATGAGGCAATCACATTTAAATGAAAATAGGAAGACTATATTATATACTATTATAGGAAGAGCTTCAGACTTGAAGGCTCCTTTCCAAATATTAGACCTTGGGACCCAGTTATGTAAGTGCTCTGATGCTATAGTTTGGGAATAATAACACTGAACCTACATGGTTGTTGGGAGGATTATTTAAGAGGATGTCAAAGAGTTCTCTAACATAGAACTGAAGTGTAGTACAACTAACTGTAATGTAATAGCTTCAACGTAGCCAGAAGTCAAATGCAGCTGACCCTTGAACAACATGCATTTGAATTGCCTGGTCCACTTACATGCAGATTTTTTCAATAAATATACTGGAAAGTTTTTTGGAGATTTTCTCTTATGATTTTCTTAATACCATTGTCTTTTCTCTAGTTTACTTTCTTGCAAGAATATAGCATATAATATGTGTGACATAAAAATATGTGTTAATTGACTGTTTATGTTATCAGTAAGCTTTCTGGTCAATGGTCAACAGTAGGCTGTTAGTTGTTAAGTTTTTAGGGAGTCAAAAGTTATACACAGATTTCCGACTGTGCCAGGGTTTGGCACCCCAAACTCCATGTTGTATCAAGGGTCAACTGTAATTTTTTTAAAAGATTTATTTTATTTATTTTAGAGAGAAAGAGAGAGAGAGAGACAAAGAGAGAGAGAGTATGTAAGTGGGGAAAGGGGCAAAGGGAGAGGAAGAGGGAGAGAAGCAGACTCCCCACTGAGTACATGAGGCAGCTCCATCTCAGGATCCTGAGATCATGACTTAAACGGAAATCAAGTTGG
Source organism: Zalophus californianus (assembly GCF_009762305.2). Taxonomy (NCBI): domain Eukaryota; kingdom Metazoa; phylum Chordata; class Mammalia; order Carnivora; family Otariidae; genus Zalophus; species Zalophus californianus. The sequence continues at coordinate 121,715,847 of NC_045599.1, read as the reverse complement.
AGGCTTAACCTACTGAGCCATCCAGGTCCCCCAAGGGTCAACTATAATTAAAAACTATTACCTACTTTGCTTTCCAGCAATAACTCAAGAAGTTGAGAACAGAGAAATACATAACTAAAACCCAGCTGCATCACAGAAGATTAAAAAAATTTTTGAAAGCTCACAAGGGATCTTTTTATATTAAACAGGTATTAAAGCTAGGGACTTGTTGCATGAAAGTAACCACATCTACACATATACAATGAGATTAACCAAGATGTTCATGGGTTTTAGTTCAATAATAAAGAACTGGAGCCTGAGTCATAATCACAGCTGAGAAATTACATCTTAAAAACGTGAAAAAAAGAATGTAATAAAATGGTGTTGCCTTTAGGGAATATTGCTCTAATGGACTTGAAAAAATTATTTCTTCAACTTAAAAATTATTAAATCAAACATTTGATGAAATTTCTAAAAAGATATGAATCCAACCATAGTTCTTCTTGATGGAGAAATTCCATTTGAAGGATAAAAATGTTTAGTTGGCTAGGGCTGAACTAAATACAGAGCTTATTTTATCCTCTTCTTTGGTATTTATATAGGTTTCTAGAGTTTCTAGAGTTTCTTATGTTTATTCCATCATCAATGTAAACAACGATGTCTAGGCTCTTCCCAGGTTCAACTTTAATTTTAAAACCTATTTTTCAGGTCCAAGGTGGCTAAATCTCCAGTTGTCCCAATTTTGAGCACTTGAAATTACAAGAAATCTTTTGTTTTCTTAGATAATAGCACTGTTTTCCCACATTAAGATTTAAACTGTTTCCAGTACATTGCCACCTTACATAAAACCATCAAACCCCTTGGCACAAACATTGAGAATTTAAATTACCAATTGCTTACAGTGAGTGTTAACTATAATTTTAGGAAGAGGAAATTTGTTTCCAAATTCATTTTACTGGCCTGAGTCTGCACTGGAAAAGGAAAAAAGAAGAGTATCCAGTCTAGTTTTCTAACATTTCCCATATATCATACCTATTAAGAATAGGGACACCCTCAGTTCTCAACAGGGGTGCTGTTGGCATTATGATGCGAGAGTTCTTCATTAAGCCAGAATGTCTTGTATGCATTGAGGATTATTTGGCATCGCTGGCCTTGTACTCACTAAACGCCCGTGGCTGTCGCCAGTCATTATAACAATCAAAAACCTCCTCCACACATTTCCAAATGTCCTCTAGGGAGCAAACCCCCCACAAAAAAACCTTAAACCTCAGAGGAAGAACTAATTTTTTTAATGTGTCTGTTTATTATCCACTTACAGATAATGATTTCTAGGTTATTCACAAGTTATAGCCAAAGTTTTCTATAGTTTAATTTTTTAAAAAAGTATCAAGCTAATATTTTGTTTTTATTCCACCACAAGCTTAATATAAGCTCTAAAACTCAAATATATTTTATTTTATTGTAAAATGCAAATGTATTTTAAATTCTCAGTCAGGGCAAATGAAGTGGTTACCAAGTGGTAGACTGAACTGGCAGGTGCGCGTGCGCACACACACAGACACACACACGCACAACAGCTTTGTGACTTGGTTACATAATTTTCTGCAGGAAAAGGATACGTGGCAAATTTTTGAGAAACTGGCCTTCAAACATAATAACATCAAGCTGCTTAATCAGTACTTTAAGACTTCCTCTTTCAGTAAATCCAGAATTGTTCACAAACACACACACACAAAACAACCCTACAACTTCACTAGTCTTGAACACCAGTCTTTAAAGATGAGCAATATCAATAAGGGGAAACAGAATGAACAAATGAAAATATTAACAAGTTAGATTTGACAACAAGATTGCGCTTCAGTTAGTAATGACAAGATACTATGAGAAGTTTTGCCTTCCCAAATGCGTAAATAAAATCTCCACTCACCTCACATAAGACCTTGTCGCACAGCCACCTCCTATTAGAAAGGATACTATGTGCTGATGTGCTATAAAGCATAGTCTATAACACTTGGTTACTGACTTAATCAATTCAAATCTAGAAGTCGTTCTTTTTTTTTTAACCAGCCATTCCAAGGAATACAAACCTCACAGGCATGCTCACCAGTACAGGAAAGAGAATAATAATTTTTTAAAAAAGTGGAAAACTTACCATTTACCTATAACTTGAAGAAATACTTCAAGAAATACGGCACCTACTTCAGCTCAACAGCTAAGCCTCAAGAAACTTCATATCCCTTATGGGTTCTCGTCAGGAATCTCTGTATGTCCTGAAATGGTTAGGTGAGATGCACCTCTCTTCAAAAACATTCTAGTTTTTAAGACTTGGCTTCAAAATAAAATTTGATAAGGGGTGCCTGGGTGGCTCAGTTGGTTAGGCATCGGACTCTTGATTTCAGCTCTGGTCATGAGCTCAGGGTCATGAGATCGAGCCCTGTGAGGGGCTCACACTGGGCATGCAGCCTGCTTAAGGTTCTCTCTCTCCCTCTGCTCCTCCCCCTTGTGCGTGTTCTTTCTCAAAAAGTAAAAAATAAAACTTAATAAATGTTAGGTTGAAGATTAAATTGAGACTCACATATATTTTAGTGAGAAATCTCTATAAACTCTAACCTGGGTAAAACGTCTACATGTTTAAGTGACGTGGGAAACAAAGGCAAAAGAAATGTAGCTTAAATTAAACTCTCCTTATGGCGTGCAGCCCACTGACAGATCCCTGAAACATGCAGAGTGTGACCCTCTTCAGGGAACTCGTGGCTGCCTTCAGTGCCTTAATGCTTAAAAGTAACCTTATCTTGGCAGCAGCTAGCCCCTCAAGGTCCCCAAAGCCTTGCCTCCAGATTCCTTGGAGACTCGTGCTATCCCTAACCCCCACTAATTAAAAAGTATACAACCAGTCACTCCTCGTAATCCCAGTATGGCTCTTTCTGCCCACAGGTCCTGTCTGGTGAGCGGGGAAGGGGTAAGGTCTAGGCAGGGAGAGACAGGAGGCCCCTGAATCCCCTGATTAGGCTCACGCAGGAGGCCCTGTGACCAGGCTCACAGAAATCCCAGATGTGGAGAAACGCTGAGGCGTTCAAAACCAGAGATAAGGGAACATAATGAGACTACCTCCTTACGTCTTAAATGTCAGAGACGAGATCTCTCCACGACAGTTGCAGCTGGACCACTAAAAATTACCAAACTTCAAAGAAAAAGTAAATATGGTACTACGAGTGGGAGAGACGTCGGGAGGATTTAAGCTCCCTGGTCAGTTCTCAATGGAAGACTGCCCCTAAAAGCCCTCGGTGACAAGCCATTCGGGAGCCCCCTCACTCTAGAGAGCTTGTTCCTTTCCTTTCTGTTCTCACCTTCACTTAATAAACGTTCACTTCACTTCACCCTTTTGTGTCTGCGAGATTCATTCTTGGACTCCGTGAGATGAGAGCGCCGCAACCCTGCAACATAAGTTTCTTAAAACTTTTTTTTTTTTTTTTTTTTTAAGTGATCAAGTTTATTTTAGAAGCAGAAGCAGCAGGACTAGGAAGGAGGGATGAGAACAAGACACGAGTCCCTCTTGACAGTCCAGATCCAGCCCAGGCTTTGTCTGTGTGTGTGATCCCGGCTACCCAGCAGCCTCCACCGGCCTTCTCCTTCCAGGACAGGGCGTGAGGAAAACCTGGGAGGAGGTGAACCTTCCATGAGGGTGGAGGTGGGATAAATCGGCCCTGGGTCCCTCTGGACCAGGTGGACAAGCCAGAGCGCCCACAGCACCCTTGGCAATGCAGACAGAGGCACAACTCTGTTGTTCTGTTTTCTGTCTACCATTTTTAATTCTGTTTTCAACAAACACAAATTAAACATGAAATAACTTTTTACTCCAATTTTTAACAATCATGAATTCAGGAAAAGAACTTTGGAGTTGAGTCTAAATATTTACGATCTATCTTACAATTAAAATTTTGCAAATGGTAAAAACAGTAGTTTAAGAACTATTTGATGCTCAGGGCACCTGGGGGGCCCGGTTGGTTAAGGGTCCGACTCTGGTCCTCAGTGCAGGTCTTGATCTCAGTGTGGAGAGTTCAAGCCCTGCCCCACCCAGTGTGGAGCCCACTTAAAAAAAAATGTTTAATGCTCACTTACAAGTCCAAAAGTTATTAACATCTGTTATTTCATTTTTTAATTAAATTTTTAATTTCAATTCCAGTATAGGTAACATACAGTGTTACATTAGTTTCAGGACCTTTTATTTCATTTTTAAAGAGATTTTTAAAAATAGCAACATCACTACACCAGAAGGGGTGATTCTTCCTGCTTTCAAAATACTTTTCAAATTCTATTTTTGACTTTGGAAATACAGACATTCAATTGAATGAAACATACTAACTGCTGTAACAAGCAAGACATGTTCTTTCGGGGCAAGAAAAACAACTTGCAAAAAAAGAAGAAAAAAGTCCTGCCAATATACGATAAGGGAGTAAGCAAGTTCTACTTTTTCCTTCCTTCCTTCCTTTCTTCCTCCCTTCCTTCCTGCCTGCCTTCCTCCCTTCCTTCCTGCCTGCCTGCCTTCCTTCCTTCCTTCTTTCCCTTTCTCCTTCCTTCCTTCCCTTTCTTCTTCCTTCCTTCTTTCCTTCCCTTTCTTCTTCCTTCTTTCCTTCCTTCCTTCCTTCTTCCGTCCTTCCTTCCTCTCTATTTTCCTTTCTTCCTTTCTTTTTTCTTTCTTCTCTTATCCTTCCTTTCTTTCAGATTCCACTCTTCCTAAAGCATATTTCACAAAACTGCAACTGAAGAACTGAGGTGGACAGGGAGGAGGAAGAAAGTACAGACAGAAAATGAAGAGGGCTAGATCACAGCCAACAGAGAATTTATAATGTACGGCCCCACTCCAAGATGGGAAGCAGCTTCAAGTAGTTTAAAATGGAGCAGGAGCTCCGGTTTGTACCGTGGTGTGAAAATCAGGAAGGAATTCACCACCAGAAACCAATTTGCCTTCCCATTGCTCCACATTCTGCTTCCTGCAACCTTCCTCCTCAGCAAGGGCCTCTGTTCTACTACTTGTTCGCTCGCTTGGAGGACTTCCGAGCACACACAGCAAACAGGAAGTTTGAGTTTCCCGGGATGACTTAAAAGACCATTTTCAAGACTATGCATATGGGTGGATAGGGCCTACATAACTCATTTGCAGATCTGGGAATGAAACTCAATCTTTGTTTATGTTCCCATTCTTAGTAATCACCAAACACTGGAAGACATTCTTTGATTTAGGACAATGGATATTATCAGAAATTTTATTTCTCTGTATATTGTGACCCAACTGGTCATGACTGAACCTCATATGTCGTTGCTGTTTGGAGTCACTCTGAAAACAGGCGTTACAATATTGTGAAAAGACTTAACTAACTATATATATTTTATATATATATATATATATATATATATATATATATATATATATATATATATAAAGACTTAACTTAGGTACTATGTTTAGATATCCTGTAGAAGGTATACACGTAAAACAAATTAGTTATGCCCACCGTCTGAAAAGCATTCCTTCAAATGGAGGTACATTCTTCTTATGTCCTTGATTCTTTACCGATGGATCAGGAGGTAAAATAACAAGTTTTGTGTTTCAAATCATTTTGGCTAAAGTGTTTTCATCTTGGCCACAACCTAAGGAAAAAAGTTATTGCAATATGAAATGTTGGAGTCTATTAAGTCAGTGTGTTTCATTTTCATAATTGGGATTGAATGAAAGTATGGAGCCATTAATGAGGGAGTAAAGTGACCTAGACGGAAAATGAGCAGTGGAGCAGAAGGCTATTTCATGGAGTTATTTCCCCCACATTGACCATAGCAGTACTGATTGCTCGGGCAGTGACCAATAGAATAAGTGACCACGTGCTGGTAATTTAGAGGCCGACAGTCCCACTGTTTCACTTGAGAAGGATGAATCCAAACTTTAAGTAAGTTGGCTACAAGATGTTTGCTGGTTTAAGATGATTTGACTTTTTTAAAAGTCTAAATACAAGTTTTAGGTAATATATCTGAACAATATTCTTGTTTTAAGGTCATACGAATTCCTCCAAGTTCACATTCAAATCAAGGATGAGCTTCCCTCAAGGTTTGCGTTTGGTGCTGTCTTGTCTTATTTCTCATCACCATTATCCCTTCCAAATTTACCTGTGCCTCCCCTCCTCTGGGATCTCCCAGCTGTTTTTCTCTAAGCACTGCCTGGGGATCTGGATCTTGTGTGATAGATCTTCAGTGTATAGTGTCCTTATTTTTACAACCTACAAAGATCTGAACTTCTAAGAAATTTTTCTTAATTTTCTCTTCTATCAAAATCTTGCCTCTCTTTATGGCTTTGGATTCAAGCTACCTAATCTTTTTTTTTTTTTTTTTAAGTAACCTAATCTTAATCAAACTTGTTACAGTGCTTGTTACAGTATGTCCCATTTCCAGGATATATTTCTATGTTTAGCAAAGGTCATCTGGAGCCATAACACATAAGCTCAAATACAGACGAGACTCCCCTCCTCCAATATCATGGCACAAATGCATGCCATTGCTCCCAACAAGGACCAAAAGAGGCAATATAGATGGTTTTATTATTCATCCCCATCACTGGAAAACAGCATGAAACACCTGTGTTTTCTAATGTATGCTTGTGAAGTTATGGGGTAGGGGTTCAGCAAAAACATTCATAGTAATGACAGGCAGACTATTCATTTCCCTCTCATAACATAAACCAGAATCAAGTCATTGGAAGCCAATTTTGAATCTGAGGCTGATAATGTTTCCTGTATCCTGCTATTATTTTTCTCCCCAGCATGTGCTCAATGAAGATAAGTCTTGTGAATAATTATCTGACTGCATAAAAGCATTAGGCCAGGCTCCAGTGAGGTACCACAGCTGTGCTAGGGACCAGATAGCAGAGAAAGAACAGCACTCAGGGCTTTCTTCATCATACATCTCCACCATGACTAGTGTAGTAGAGAGAACACAGGACCCAGAGTGGGGTGGTCCCAATTTTCCAGGGTAGGTCATGAGACACCAAGGGTGTAGGAGCCAACAGGTGAAGTCATCTAAGAAAAGAGCCAACAGGACTGTTCTAAGCTATGTATTTCCTAAAACCTGGAGGTTGAGATGATTCTTTTAGTCTCTCCTCATGTGGAAGGGAGGCAGCCAAGATGTTACAGTGAACTTGAGCCTCTAAGATAAAGCCAAAGTGTAGGAGAAGCTCGATGATTCCTAAGCATATACTCTAAAGTTCTTTCTCTGGAAGTATTTGCAGTAGGTTAAACAAAACCAACTCCTTAGAACATGTATAAGTCTCTCCTAGAAAGGGCCAGGACTTCGCTGATGTGCTGCTACCTGTATCCACTCCTCTGACCAAATTGCAATGTTTTGTTTATTTAATTGATGGCTTTCTTCTCATTGGGCTCGCTGCCACAACCAAATGGAGATTTCTCAGCCTGCCAAAGGGTTGAGTCTGGACTGTTTGCCTATGCCTTGAGGCTAGCTTTTTGCTTTCTCTCTAATTTTTTAAAAACTGTCTTAAAGACATGACTTTAAGCTACATTAGAACCAGAGGAAAATATCAGCAAATCCCACTGAAAAGAGTAAGTGAATAGCCTCAGGGGTTTGTGCCCCAAAGGTCAGATTTAATCCACTATCAGTTCTGTCTGGGAGTCAAAATCAGAAGATTTTTGAAAGGTCTAGGTATTTTCTTCATAATTAAGTCAAGAGTGGTGAGTCTACTCAGTGGGGGCCTATTTTTAAAATAAACTAAAGCCTTCCTATTCAACTCAAAATACAGGTGGAGTCAAGATATGTGTATATAACATCAGTACATAAAGGATAAAAGTGAAATATCCATTCTTTCCCTCAGATGATTTGTTTCTGTGACATAAATGCATGTGGTTCCTGAACATTGTTCCGTCTTCAAATCGATTTGGACCGATACCTGCAAAAACAAGAAAACACAAGAAAGACCATAGTAAGATAAGGAGTAGATGTTTCGAGGAAAGTGTGAACAAATATGAAGAAAATTTAGGAAGATTTTATGGCCCTTAATGGAAGAGAAATCGTAGAAAAATCGATGCACCGCTCAGTGCCGCCGTGAGGGGTGGCTGGCTCCTACTAGTTTCTGCTCTAGTCTGCAGTATGTCTACACAAATCTTTCCTTAACTTAGAACATTTTGAAGAAAACATCTGTGGGCAGAAAACAATGGCTCAAGGAATTTCCATAGCAAACCATTTTGATACCAACAAAAATCACTGGAGCAAACATGGAAGTCTCATCCCTTTTGTCTGGCTTTCATTAAGACAAATTGAATGTTTACTGATCACCCAGGGCATATCTATGTAGTCCAATTGAACTGCCTGAGGGGAAAATGTCTTTGTGAATGAGAGGGCAGGAGAGATTTTGGAAGCTTTTCTCTGATGTATAGCAAATATCAGCACTTCTTTTTGGAGGAGAATAGCTTTAATTGCATCCTTGCATTCATCAAAAATGAGAATACAATTTTCTGAGAATATTTCAGCAAATCTCTTGCATTTAGACATGGGCACTGCCTGGGAATCAGAAAGCTAGACTCTGGTTTAGTTTGGGTAAGGCTGTCTGGGACCTTAGAAAAGGCTGCTCACCCCTTGGCTTCATCTTTCCCATCTGTAAAATGTGGAGATTCACAAGTATTTTTTTTTTTTTACTTAGAAGAATTTTAAGATCCCTTATAGTGCCAATATTCTAGAAATCTATGCTCCTTCCAGACAGCTCAGAGAAAGAAAACCATGTCTCTAGCACACGTCTTGTTCATTATAAGTCATAAAAAATTAGGATAATACCATGGTTTGAGTAACAAAGAAATTTTTGTCTTTGTGAACAACTGTGTTTTTTAAGCTTACTCCAATTGAGAATTGTAGAGCAAGTGGAAATAGAACTTGTAACAGTATGTCTCCGTGTTTCTCTAGTTCAAATTTCCTCCACGACTGAAGAAGTATGTGTCAACATATCACTGTATAATTTCCAAAAGTTGTGAAGTAGACAGATTAAAGTTCTTTTTATCAAAACAGCACAAAAGTTCTGAAGAAGATAAACAAAATGCAATAAATTGGACAGGGCTCTGGAATTTAGCACCTCAGTCAGGGAAGAGATGATGGACTAAAATGTCTTTATAGGCAAGCAGGTCCATGAAGTATGGAGCATGTTGGCCTGGCCTGCCTTTGCCGATGACAAGCTGTGTGATGGAAGACAAGTCCCTTAGGCTCTCTGTTTCCCAGATTCCTTGTCTGTAGAAGAAGGGATTGGAATGGATATATTCCCAACAACTTTCAGTCTTAGAGTCTTATGACTCTGTAAGGAGAGATTAAAATGCCATTAATTACAAATTACTAATGTAAACAAATTGCACAGATACATATTTTAAATCCTTAAGACAATAAATTTTTCAAAGATACTCATTTACTTATAAATTATTCATAAGTTAATTAAAACTAACAGGGTCACGTGACTTTAGATATGAAAGAGACCTTAGCAGTCAGTACCAACTGTTATAAAACTGCATCATAATTATTTGTGAATGTGCCCCTTTCCTTGTGCATTCTTTGAGGAAATACTCTTGTGTTTCTTTGTATCCTCAGTACTTAGACCAGTACAGATAGAGAGTAGACACTAAGTAAAGATTAATCAAATAGATTTTGCAGATAAAGAACCAGGAACTCCGAAAAGGCCCGCTAAGCTGCCTGAACTCACACAGGTAGCTAGATTGGAGCTTCTGCCTCTTCTGAGACCCAATCCACGGAGAGCTGGTTCTTTTTTAAGGCCAAATTGAGAAGTTTTTTTCAAAAAGTGTCATTGGCAGTGCATCTTTTCCATGAAAACAGGTCTTTTAAGGATTTTAAGGCAGGCCAAATAAAATTAAAGGGAGAATAAGGCACAGAATAAATATCCAGTAACTATTCATTGATTGATTTAAACTTGAATCAAATTACTGTATCTTCTTTGAAGTAATTATTTATCTTTTCACGCCTAGCGCAGCCATGGCTTGTGGTCCCAAGAAGCATCTGAAGCTAGTAGTAGCTCCAAAGCAGCAGATGCTGGATAAACTGACTGGTGTGTTTGCCCCTCACCCATCTACTGGTCCCCATAAGCTGAGAGAGTGTCTCCATCTCATCATTTTCCTAAAGAACAGACTTAAGTATGCCCTAACAGGGGATGAATTAAAGAAGATCTGTTCGCAGTGTTTTATTAAGATTGATGGCACGGTCCGAACTGATATAACCTACCCTGCTGGTTTTATGGATGTCATCAGCACTGACAAGAGTGGGGAGAATTTCCACCTGATCTATGACACCAAGGGTCGCTTTGCTGTTCATCGGATTGCACCTGAGGAGGCCAAGTATAAGTTGTGGAAAGAGAGAAGGATCTTTGTGGAGACAAAAGGAATCCCTCATCTGATGATCCATGATGCTCACACCATCCGCTGTCCTGCTCCCCTCAGCCAGGTGGGTGCCACCATTCAGACTGATTTGGAGACCGGAAAGATCACTGATTTCATCAAGTTTGACACTGGTAATCTGTGTATGATAAGCAGATGTGCTAACCTGGGAAGAATCAGCAGAGAGAGACACCCTGGGTCTTTTGATGTAGTTCATGTGAAAGATGCCAATGGCAACAGCTTTGCCACCCAGCTCTTCGACATCTTTTTTTATTGGCAAAGGCAACAAACCATGGATTTCTTTTCCCCATGGAAAGGGTATTTGCCTCACCATTGCTGAAGAGAGAGACAAGAGACTGGCAGCCAAACAGAGCAGTGGATGAAATGGTCTCTAGATGACATGATTAGAAGTCTTTATACTTAATTAAAGATAATACAACATGATAAAATAGTGATAAAGTTATATTTCTGTGGTAGCTATTCCCAAGACGATCACCTTTATTTCTTCTTTGCCTATATCACATGCCATCAAAGGATGAAGTCTATTTCTCCACACCCTTGAATCAGCCTGTCACTGCTTTGACCAAAAGAACACAGTGAGAGTGACACTCCATCAATTCTGATCCTGATCTTTAGGATGATGGTGGCTTTTGCCTTGGTCTCTTGGATCCTGTAGCTGTCATACATAAAGTTCAGCTTCAGTGCTGAAGAGGTCCTGAGACTACATAGAGAAGAGAAGAGTCCAGCTGTGCCTGATCTTCCAGTATCCCCATCCAGCCACCAGGTGTGTGAGAAAGTGGTCTTGCACTGTCCAGAATAGCTCAGTTTCTAGCTAAATATCACAAAGTGACCAGAGTGGATAACCCATGCAACAGATGAATCACACAGTTGAGTCCTACTTGAATTTGTGGCTAATAAAATTTGAGATATAATAAAAGGTTGTTGTTTTAGGCCACTTAATATTGGGGTGGTATATTTGCAGCGATAAGTAACTGAATTCTTTGTTTAAAAGTCATATAGTTCTACATTTTCCATAAATGAAACTCTATTCTTATCACCTACTCTTACCCCAGATTAACACAGTTTAGAAAGATTTAACAGTGCTGACCAATTTGAAGTTTTGCTACGGTAAGAATTTCCCTAGGATGTCAACATTAGGGAAAGCTATAGTTTATTTTATGGCAAAGAAGTTCATTTTAATGGGATCCATAAGATGGCTAAGCTATAGCATCAATAGCATCAATTTCTAGCCCCATAAATGTAGCTTTACTTTTTATAGAAAAGTTAACTGAAACAGTAAAAATCTGCCTAGCACAGGTATATGTGTTTGACAAAAAGTATCTTGATAGAATGACTGTCATTTGTAAAATGAGTAATATCATTCCCTTTCTTCCTCTTTTACTAAACCCTGATTTACTATTTCCACAGTCACTTCAAGTACCTCATTCACTTATGTATGGATTCCTTCAGAAAACCTTTACTGAATCCCTACTGCGTTCCTGACATGATCCTAAGCGCTGGTGAAGAAACTATGATGACTAAGAGGTAGAACTGTAACTCAAGAGGCAAGCATTCTATCAGAGAAGACAAGTGCACTACCAAACAGGGCCCACGGGTACAGTAAGTGCTAAAATGGCAGTAAGCATGAAGGAGAATGGGAACTCAGAGATGAGCAGCAGTGCCTACAAAAGTAAGGGTGAAAGTTCCAGAGAAGGTGAAGTTGGGTGGCAAAAGATAAATTTTTCAGACAAAGGAAAAAAATTTGCAGACAAAGAAATGGTAAAGGACCTTTCAGGCAGAGAGAATGACATCTGCAAAGGGAGGAAAAAGTAGGGCAAAAATGGCAAAAATTCTGTAGTGGACGTAGTAAAGGACTGATGGGGAGGGCAGGGGACTAACAAGAGATAAATAATGGACCATGGTAGAGTTGGGTTGGGGGCACAGAGTGATGAACCCTTATGCCATGAACTCACAGTCAATTGGCCTTCATCAGTGCTCCTATGAGGCCTACTGGGTGGGGAGCATGCCCACCGCCATCCACAACTGATTAGACCAGAAGCGTACACCTGGCCCAAAGTCAGTTCATCCTTTGGTTTGACTGTAATCAAGCAGATTCTCTACCTCAGACATTTGCCTTAAGAGATCTGCCTGACTATACGGTAGTGCACACTGGATCAAACGGCCGTGTAGATGTGGGGTCAGCTCTGACCTCCTGGCAAGCCAGAGTCACAAGCAAGTTAATAAATACTTCAGGGCATCAGCAATGCTACAGGCCTTACAGAGTCTGTGGGTAAGAAAATGGAGCTGGCATACTGAGAGAGGCAGAAATGAAGGGGCAGGCAGTCAGAATGAAAGCGAGAGTGAGAGCGAGAGAGAGGGAGAGAGAGAGAGAGAGAGAGACAGAGACCCATGAAAACAGCCACGGGTAGATAGTTTCTGAGAGGAGCATGTGGGATTGTACATTTAGGCCAAACGTGGTAGAGACGTCAGGCACATGAGAACCTGGTTTTACCCATCGGATTTGACAGTTATTACTGACCTCAGAAAGAATGCAGTCTCAGAAGACATGTGGCTAGAGTCTGGACACTATTATCGGGAGTTGAGGCTACAGTGTGAAATAAGGTGAATGAAATATGACAGATACTGATGACTTATCCTATCAACCGGTGGGGTCGTGGGAGATGGCTGCAAGGATGAGGGGATTCAAAACACGTCCAAACGGGGCCACCCCTCTCATATTTCTGCTTATTTGAGGAGGAATCCAACTCTGCATTCTTCTGGGATCTGCTGCCTTCCCTTTCATTAATGATCACAACCCACGTTGCTAACGTTCCACTCACTTCGCCAGTGCACAACTCAGCAAGTCCCCAGTTTGCTTAGTTACTGTTCATATATTCAAAGACTGGATGTAGGACTTCAGAAAACTTTACCTCTTAAAGAAACTTGGGTCACCTGGGGCCATAAAGAGATGGAGCAAGGTGAACTAGGTTTTGTATTGTGATTTTTCTAGCATTGGGATCTTTACAGTGAGATTACGCACCACGTAGATAGTAGAACAAATGTCAACAACATTACAAGTCTCATTATCTTGTTGCTGGCACAGCAGTTGATGCCTTACCCACAACAGTTTGTGGTTTCGCTTTTGTCTGGTGATACTGTCTCCCAACAAGAGCAGGGAGAGCGGGTGTGCCGAGCAGTCCGTGGGAGCATCGGTCGTGTAAGAGGGTCCGCGAGCCGTTGGAGCACCGCTGCTTGCTGTAATATCGCATTCCCAGTACTCTCCGTCAAAGGAGCTAGCGCCTCAAATCTTTCAGGAAAACAGCTCTTGCCTTAGAACAACAGTAGACTTACAATCCACCTGTTCTGAAGGCGAAATGAGAAAAGAAAAAAAATAGGCAATGAGTAATGACCAAAGGAAGGGGAAAAACCATCAACAAAAGAGTGTCCTGTGAGAAAGCTCAGAGCTGAGTTTTATTTGTTTGTTTATTTTGGGCTGAGATACAAAGGGAGTTTGAACAGTAGAGCTGCCTTCTCTGATTAATATATTAGCCAGTTACATCAAGGCAGATCATCTTTGCTTACCACCGGGGTGCAACAATGCACACACTATTCCAAACTTCTAACAAGATCAGTGTTTTTAGACCTTAATAACTGGACTCAAGTCACTTTTGAAAAGAATGCTGGGGAGTTGGATCGCTAAGGCTCTGTTTATTATAGCACAATTCTCAAATCCTCTGGATTTCTTTTTATCAGATCTGCAGCCTGTTCTGCTACAGCATGTTTTTTTAAATGCAAATCAACTAATACGCAATTGGTAATTAGGAGAGTGATATCAACATAACACAGAAAACAAATTGGACCAAACATGGTTTTTCCCAGTGTGTTCATTGTCTGAAGCGATCAACTGTGTAAGCTTTTCACAGTTAAATAAAACAAAACTTTAATGGTATTTGAAGAGTTTGAAAAAAAAAAAGCTGAAAAGGCTCTAAATATCTTCAGAAAGGGGCTGGCTTAGTAGTCTTAAGTACCTACTGTATTGTCCCCTAGGCTAAATTATACCCGAGGAAACTGTAAATGCAAGGTTGATAACCTGGGATGGTATTTTCCTGTATTAAAACAAGACAACAACAAAAAACAAAAGACCTGTATCTCCGGGGCGGGGGGGGGGGGGGGGGGGGGGGGGTGGAGCTTGAGTTCCAAGCTTTGAGACATCAAAGGGCAGGTTAACAGATTTTCAGGGCAAAGGCTAGTGGGGATTCAGCTCAATCTTAGTATCTTCTGGATTCTTATCATTTTTGTTAGTGCCCTCATTAAAAAGTGCCATGGCTTTTGCGGATCTGCTTCTAACCCTGTTTGTTCCAATGAGCGCTGTAATGTTTAGTGTGTGATTTCACAAGAAGTGAAGAACGCATATGTACAGTCATCTGGCAGAAACACCTGTGCTAGGATTTTTCTGGAACAACATTTGTGTAAGACTTACAAAACACCAGACATTTTCTACACATTTTACACACATTATCTCAATTAATTCTCACAACTTAATGAGGTCAGTTCTGTTACTATCTCCTCTTTACGAATGAGGAAACTGAGATCAAGAGAGACTAAATGGAGAGCAGAATAATGAGTGTTCCAAGTGGCTATGCGTCTGGGATGGGTAGGAGGGAGAGGTCCTATTCTTTAAGTTATACCAGTGGGAGGGTTCTCTTAAAAAGTGAGTTTGCTGGGAAATCAGATTCTGTTAGAATGAGGCTATTATATACAGGTAGCATATAAGAACTGATAAGAACTGGCTTTCAAGCTTTTCCACATATGTTTGTATACATAGCCAATTTCCCCTTTAACTCAGTGAGGTACTTATTACACTTTTCAAGCTTTTAATCAAGTTGTCAATAGATATTCCATATGAAACAATGCAATGCTGTGTGCAATGGATTATAGTTACTGTACTGGTTATTCTGGAAGGAGTTGATTAATTACAACTTCCCATCTTCCTTCCTTGTTTCCTTCCTTCCTTCCTTCCTTCCTTCCTTCCTTCCTTCCTTCCTCCCTCCCTCCTTCCCTCCCTCACTTCCTTCCTTCCTTCCCTCCATCCCTCCTTCCTTCCTCTTACATTAGGTCAGCACAAGATCAGGCCAGACATGGAAAATGGAGACCCCATAAACCTCTTGTATGCAAGCTTTTAAAGGGCTCAGTTGCTTACTTTTCTACATGTGAAATTGCCGCTGATAAAGAAATTCTTTCAGAAATTGATTTAATGAGAGTAAATGAAATTTTAATGGTAAACAGGCATTGTGTAAGCTGCCTAAGGAACAGGCTTCAGTCACTAGCAGAATGTATTAGGTGATATTATCCTCAGCTGCCTTTCTGTGCATCTGAAGATTAGTAACAACCCTTCTTGTTTTCATAACGAGTTCATAATGCAAAGAAGTACCATAGGAGTTTGCTGCATCCCCTGCTAATTGTATTCTGGGGTTCTGAAAGGAGAAAATTTCATCATTGAATTACCATTTTATTTGAAATTTCACAAGGAAAGAATGTATAAAAGTGGAGAAGATAATGCCTGTAAATTTATAAAGAAAGAAAAATGTGACGTTGCCTTTTGTAATTCTCCGTTTCATTCTTTTGTAACGAAAATGCTTTTCTGTTTTTGGGGGTTTTTTTCTTCAAATTTTCTTTTTGGTGCCAAGTACTGGAGGCTTAGTTATAGCTCCTCTTTTGAGAACAAATTTGGATTTTAAAGCATCCTAGTAGATGCAGATCAGTGTTTAGCAAAGCGTGAGCTAAGGACCATACCTATCAGAATCACCTCAAGTGCTTGTTAAAAAAAGTGAATTCTTGGTGCTAAGATCTATTTACTGAATTAGAATATTCATTGTGGGGTTCTAGGCCTCTACGTTTTAACAAGGACCTTATGTCTTTTACACATACTAATGTTTAGTATGCATAAAATTTAGTTTTAAAATCACTGACTTAGAAAATTTAGAGGGCGCCTGGGTGGCTCAGTTGGTTAAGTGACTGCCTTTGGCTCGGGTCATGATCCTGGAGTCCTGAGATTGAGACCCACATCGGGCTCCCTGCTCGGCAGGGAGCCTGCTTCTCCCTCTGACCCTCTTTCCTCCCGTGCTCTCTCTCATTCTCTCTCTCTCTCATAAATAAATAAAATCTTAAAAAAAAAAGAAAGAAAATTTAGAGAACTCACAATAGGTGTAATTGTTTTAGCCAAACAAAACAACCATTGATTGATTAATTGGTTATTATAGATCTCAAGTTTTTCTCTGACACTTTATGGATAGCCTTCGTTTCTTCATCCAAATTGAATCAAGGGAATTAAGTAATCCACTCAGTCAATTGAAAACTAAGACCAAGTCAATAAATCAAAATCCAATTGTGTAACCAATCTCAGAAGTCTTATTTGACTGAAAAATGACATTTAAAACACCTATACACAAAGTTTGTCAAGATAGTTGAATTGATTTAGGAGTGTAGTAGCTGCCTTAAAACAACCACCACCATTAAGATCAGAGATATATTTACATTTATCCTAAAAATCTTCAGTTGCAAATAGTGCAGGTCACTCGAGACCTATATGTTGCTAAATCTAAGAGACTCTTTTCAGTACCAATTTGCTTGACTTTTCAGCAGTCATTTGACATTGCTGACTACTCCTTCCTTTTTGAAACAGTCTCATCCCTTAGCTTCTGTGAGTCCACCCTGTGTGAGTGAAACTGATGCTTCTGCTACAGTAGATAAACACCCAAATATTGGTGACTTAACACAAAAGAAGTGTCTTTCTCACTCATGTAAAGTCCAATAGTGTTTTCCCCTAAGGGATGAGGAAGGTTTCCGGCTTCCTCTTGGGATTGACACTGAGCCATTAGATGGAGAAGAGCGAGATCATTATGAGAGATTTTTGTGCACCAGCTTTGAAAGTGGTCTTCATCAACTTCTGTTCCCATTCCATTAGTGAGAGCTCAATCATATGGCAACATTGAACTTCCTGGGAGGCTGGGGAGAATGCTCTAGAAAGAAGAAGAGACAGATGGGTGCTCAGATAACAATCTTTGCCAAACAAGTTCTTCGCATTTTTTCCTACCTCTTTGCATATTCTTTCTCAGATGCATTTGTGACTCTGTTCCTTCCTCAATCCTAGAACGTTGACTTACCTCATGGTGCTGTTCTAAGTATGCTACTCTTTTTGGTCTCCAAACTTCCCCTGGTCAATAGCATTCTTTGAGATTGCTTTAATGGATGTCTCTAGCCCAGGGAACCCCCAAAGCAAAGTCCAATTACTACTGAAACTCTACCCATCAATGTCTCAAAGGTACCTCAATGTCAAACGTGCATAAGTGAACTTGTCAGTTCCATCATTTCTCCTTCCAGCCTTTCTTGACACAATAAATTGCCCAAGTCAGAGGCTTGGCAGTGCTCCCTGACTCCCCAGTGTTTCCTCACATCATTCAATTAATCATTAACCGTCAGGATTCTAGTTGCTAATTATCTTTTAAATCTAGTCATTTCTCTTCATCTCCATCTCCTATAACCCGATAAA
Source organism: Zalophus californianus (assembly GCF_009762305.2). NCBI lineage: Eukaryota > Metazoa > Chordata > Mammalia > Carnivora > Otariidae > Zalophus > Zalophus californianus. The sequence goes on along the minus strand of NC_045599.1, from coordinate 121,697,901 downwards.
GTGCATTATTATTATTATTTTTTTTACTCCTTCATGGTTTCTACCCACAGTCCTGCTCTCCCCAATCGACACTGCCATCAGAGTCACTTTTATAAAATTGAACTATGGTTATATATTTTTTCTGCTTTTAATCTTTCAATGGCTTCCTTATGTCCCTTGGACAATAAAATCCAAGCCCTTTAACATGCTTTATGTGTCCTTCATAATTTAGTTCCGTTCTCCCCCTTGACCTCCAGCTCCTTCCCCCTCACTCTTTCCCTTGAACAGCCAAGTTTCTTTTGGTTATTTTCTAAGGTATGCCATTCTTTTTCCTTGGGACCTAGCTGCTCCCTTCATTTAGAACACTTTTCCCTGACCTCTTTCAAAGTCTAAGCCCAAGTCATTTTTCAGGTCTCAGCTAAAAATGTCACTTTCTTTTGGAGATCTATAGTAATTCCTTAGTTTAGATGAGAAGTCCTGTGATACCTTGGATTTTGTTGTATTTTCTTGGTTAAAATGTTTATTTACCCCATTGTTCAGCAGTCCTCATGAGAGCAGTAGCTGTATCTGTTGTATTTACTACTGTATCTCCAAAGTTCCTAGCAGGACCATTAGGAAATTTGTTGGTGAATAAATAAAGTTATTAAGTGAGAAACGTGACCAGCTTCTATCATATTTCTACAAATTCTATGATACAAATGACTACTTATATATCATAGCTAAATTCTCTATGAAACAATTTTCCAGAAGTCCGACTTCTGATGGCATTTTGACCTAGCACCTCCAATCACATTCTCTAATAAGAAGACCCAGGTTGCTCTTTGTTTACATGCCTTTATTCATTCCCATTATGATCAACATCCTCAACAAACTCTGGCAAAGCCAAGGAATGATTTCCCTAATACCTCCCAGAGGAACCACAATAAAGGAAATCAGAGAGACATCTGTGCATTGTTTATACCTCCATGATCCTTTCTCGAATTGTAAATTACTTGGCAACAGCCAGACAAGAGAGAAAGGAGAGCTATACTATTTGAAAAAGGAGGTATGAACACAATAACCAATTCAGTGCTTTGAAACTTTATCATTCCTGGAGTTCCTAGACCCAATTTCAACGTGTGGAGGGAATGTTTCTCATACCACCAACAAGCGGTTCTTGGACACAAGCAGGGTGTCTGAAAATTCAACTCAACTCCCCAACTCTCTATGGGGAAATAGTATCAGGTTCCACAGGTTAAAGATTCATTCCTACAAGACTACAAATCATCTTCCCTGCCCCACTTCAAATGCCAGTCATAAGCCCAGGTTGTTACCTGTACTTCTGACTAACTGGCTATAAATCAAAGGTTCCCATGACCTCCTCTTTGGGTTCAATTAATTTGCTAGAGCAGCTCACAGAAACTCAGAGAAGCATTTTACTTACCAGACAATTAATTTATTATAAAAGGCTATAACTCAGGCATAGCCAGATGGAAGAGGTGCACACAGCAAGGCATGGGGAAAGGGCCTGGAGTTTCCATGCCCTCTTCAGATGCACCACTCTCCCAGCACCCCCATGTGTTCACCAACCTGGAAGTGTCACCAGCAAGACCTCTACTCCTCCCTTCCTCTTCACAGGAAGGTTAACCATATCTTTTGAGGCAAACAACAGCAAGAACACCGGCTGGCCTAGACCAGTTTGAGCTTAACCACTGACTCACCCCTGTGCAGATGGACCCTGGAGTGTCCCACAGTTACCTCTACCTCACTGTAATGTTAAAATCTCCTCCCAAGGAGAAGCACACACCTCTTTAACATAACATACAATGTATATATGAGCATGTTTCCTTAAGACGGATGAGCGACCTTATACCCACCTCTACATGTGATGACAAAGATTCCCTTCTAAATATTCATTCTAAACCCGAATAAAAAGAATCTGTTCACCCTTGCTCAGGGAGTCAAGCTCAGGGCTTTGGAAGTTAATCCCAATGATCTCCAGCCCCTCTGCTGTTACCAGAGATCTGAGGGCGGGACTGAAAGTTCTAACCCTTTAATCATATGATTGGTTCTCCTGGCAACCAGCCCCATCCCTAGGTGGGATTCAAAAGTCACAGCATTAACATAACGAAAGATTTCTATTGCTCTCATCTCTTAGGATATTCCAAGGGTTATAGGAGCTCTGTGCCAGAAACAGGACAAATACAGATTAATATATATAATCTATAATCTGTATATAGACTAATATTAATAAATTGTTATCGGATGAAGCTTTTTAAAAATAGATATCTACCTAGTCATTTATTCCTCAGCTTGGTTCTTCCATATAGAACATTTTTTTTGGTGCCCAATCTGATTTTAAGATGTTATCAAAACCACTCTTAAAGACTGGTTAAATATAGATTTCTTTATACCTTTCTGTTTATTGACATGTTGAATGTAACAATTTCTATTATAATATAAAACTGATTCCAGTAAAATTTGAGACCTCATTATGTTCCAAGGGTGGGGCAAAATGCTCTACATGCAATCATGAAATCTTTCTGGATTTTGGAAAAAATATCTGCATGATGTATTTTTTTAATTTACTATATTTTATTGTATTTAAATTCTTGGGAAACTGACAATCTATTTAAAGACTAATTAGACTATTTTTTTCTGAATAAGAGTAATTGATTAATAACACAAACCCATGTCTGGGTGCCTGGGTGGTTCAGTTGGTTGGGTGTCTGACTCTTGGTTTTGGCTCCAGTAGTAGTGGTCTCTGGGTGTGGAATCGAGTCCTGTGTCTGGCTCCATGCTCAGTGGGGAGTCTGCTTAAGATTCTCTCCCTCTGCTTTTCCTCCCATTCGTGCATGCTCTCTCTCTCTCCCCCAATCTCTCTCAAATAAATAAATAAATAAATAATCTTAAATAATAAATAATCTTAAAAATAAAACCAAACCCATGCCTTATGGATGCCATGTAACAGGATGGCAAGTGGATTGTGGAGTCAGATTTTAGGCCCTGAGCACTCAGTGATAAGACCAGGTCTTCTGGGAGATAGCCAACCAGGACAGCTGCTGAATTTTCTTTGACATTTTAATCAGCATGCCCTACTTTCATTGCTGTGGGAACGACTCTTAGTGGATCAATGAAGGAATGAGTTAGTTCCTCCTTCATTCAAAGGGAATGGAACAGTCAAAAGACCAAGTACCACAATAAACTAGGAAAGAATAACAATTAAACACAAGTGGCTTAGAGAGGAGAATGTAAAGGGGGATGTAAAAGTTCAAATAAGAAGAGTAGATTAAGTGTGAGTATGAGCAGATCTCTTTCTGTGAAGAACAGGGAACTGGCAAGAGGGATTTAAATTAGAAATTAATTTCATTTTGGCCTTGAGTCCCCATATATGTTTTCCTGTCACTGTGCTGTAGTCCCTGCTTTAGAAGAGTCAACAGTGGGGGATTCTGACGGAAACAAACAACATCACTATCATAAGGTACGTGCTGATGGAGGAGTGGACAGAGGTGCCAGTACAATCTAGAAACTTGAGCCTATGTCCACTAGAAGCTAAGCCTTTTCTCTCTCTGGGCTTTTAAGAGGTTTTTTTGGGGGGGGCAGGGAAAACCTTTATTTTGCTCTATTGAGTTCTGTTTTCCAAATAATCTGCTTAAGAAAATCTCTATGTTTATGTAAGAAATTGCCTGAAGGGAATTTAACTTTATTCTTTTGTTGACAGTAAGTTCAGCAAAATCATTTACTGTGTGCACAACTTTATCACCCACAAAAGAGATTGCAGTCAGAACTATGTTCTAATGAAAACAAGGCTTCTATTTTCTGCATTTATTTATACAGTGTGGTGAAAATCACCCCACACTTCTCTATGATGTGCTTATACCTGTAGCAACTCCTTGCAGATCTGAGAAGTTTCCAGTCTTGGAGGAAGCAAGAGAACAGGTAGGGGAGGGATAGGAGGTGTGTCAACATCAGGTCACTGATTTCAAAAACACTTTTCAGGAAGTTTACAAAGATATGCAGCTCTACTAATTCAGATAGAGGTAAACTACCAGAAGATGTGGGAAGGCTGGGGGCAGGGGAGGGATGGAAATCATTATACCACAGCCTAGGACGAGAATCATTACTGCCAACAACCACAAGATTTAACTCTGCTCTTCATGGTGGACAAAGCCATAAAAAACAAAGGCAGTGAGATATAAAGTAAACCTATTGTGAAAGAAGTAGCCTTTCCTGGCAATAAACTCTACAAGAAACTTTTAATTCAAATCCTTATGCAAGGGACAGATGGTTAGATTTGCTGCATAAAACAGGAAAACCCCAAATAAAAATGCTTTGAACAAATGAGCAACTATTTCTCTCTCTTGTAAAAGAAGGAATTCCAAGGTTTTGGGAGAATCTTCATGGTGTCACCAAGGACCTGGCCTCCTATTTTCTGGTCCATCATCCTCAAGATTGGCGCTCTCCATCCTCAAAGTATCTTTTGGTCCAGCACGGCTACCAGAGCTTTAGTTATCACATCTGAGTTTCAGGCTGTAAGCAAGAAGGAGTAAGACACCCAAATTATTTGTCCCTTCCTATTTAAGGGAATTTTCCAGAACTCTCACATAACCACTTCCACACCTATTTTTTTATTGGCTCCAATTTAATCATGTGCCACATCATGAGGGATGCAAGGCTGACTGGGAAGTGTAGTTTTCTTCTGGGTAGGTATACTCTCCTAAAAATAGTTGATGAGCAACTGGTAGTCTCTGCCACAGCCAAGAAATGACAAAATGGACAGTGTTTCAATAACCATTTTACATAAAATTCAAATGTGGCCTTTATAGAAACAGTTATCAGAGACCAGGGAACAAAGTCCAATGACCTCAAAATATTGATGCATCTACACCATTTTAGCCCAGGTCTCCAGGCTTTCTCAAGAAAAGTGAATGCTGGAGCATTGGAGAAATAATTACATGTTTAATGTGTTGGCTTTAGTTTAAGTAATCACTTCTGTAGGTACCAACCTACTTTTAAAAAATGAAGTTCTTATAGGGAAGACAGAAATCTAGTTGTTAGGAGATTTAATCATTGCAGAGTCATATTCCTTTAGCCTTCTAATAGGCAATAGATACACAAATCTTTTGCTTTCGGCCTCTGTAATAACTGTGGGGAAAGTTACACAAATACTTTTGTATTCTGGGTGTTTGGAGTCCTCCTAATTCTTCAGGTCTGAAGAAGATGGATTTGAGCTCCGTTCCCTGGAATGTGGAAGACCAGGGCCCTTTCCATGATTGCCGTGAGCTTGTCTTCTCATGGTTACCTCTGACTTCGGACACCTGTTTCCAACAGTTGGCTCTGATTTTATGAGTTGACTTGCTGTTTTACTCATGTTCTTCCTCTCAGACTGTGTCAACCCTGAGGTAGGACTTGGATCTTTTCCTTATTTTTCACATACACAAAAAAATGCAACCTCGCCCCGCACCCAAATTAACCAACAAAAATAAACATACACCTACCTATACAAGGTAATTTTGTGTGAATAGAAGACTTTCCTGAAGTATGTGAGATTGCAAATGTAGCATCACATATAGACGAACAAAGTAAAATTAAACTGGAGACATCTTTGGGGTAAAAAATCCTTTAGCTACCACATACCAAAGGGAGCTTCTTTCTCATTTCTTCTCCTGATTCCTTCTCAGTCCCATACAACTTGGCTTACTTCTCTGTTCTCATATATAAAGTAATAAAGCTCTCTTTGGTTATTACCCCCAAAGTTAACTTTGCATATTCAAGTTCCATCGAACAGCACAGCTGGTTGGCAGTTGTGATCGCATGCAGCAGGTCTTGAAGGTGTCATGCCTATACCGGGCTATCTTTGGTCCATGGGCTGTTTTTAGGATTGTAGCCGTGGAAGTGAGAGCCCTCAGAAGGAGGAACTGAGATGAGGTATGCGAAAGGCAAATGACAGTACCTGGGAGTAAGTACATGGTAGTCATTCAGTGTTAGGTGCTATTATTAGAGTAACAACTGTCAATTGATGATGCTTTTTCTCATTGAGAAAAATGCTGAGTCTTTCTATTCTTGTGGCTCAGAATAGTTTTAATTTGAATATAGAGGTCTCCAGAATCTGAATTTGTGTATCCTTCCAGAGATGTTTAGTGCCTATAGCATGTGACTGTATTTTTTCTCTTCCATTACTAATACGGAGGAAGGCTATTTGAGTCTTCTGTGTCAACAGTTCTGTTTATCAATTAAGCTATCTGAAAGTTATGTGCTTCCTTTGTAATAAGAGACAAGGTTGCAATCATCAGAATTGGTTAGAATGCCAGCTCATTTTCCCGAGAAATACAAAAGAAAATAGAGAAATAATTTGCTGAAAATGGAGCAATACATATAATTAATTTGATGAGGGTCACTGTTAGAAATCTGGATTTGTTTGTATTATGGAACGTGGAAGGGCACTGTGACCTACCTGCCTCATGTTCTCAAGGAGACACAACTGAGTGGGAGGATAAAAGCTGAATGGCAGTGCGACCTAAGCACAGGAGGAGGATTCTTCAGAGCGATGTTAGACTATAGATGAGAATGAGTGTGTAATAGTCATTTTCAGAACTTCAGGAACTTAATTTCAAAGTTATGTCCAGAAAGAAGAAATGAATAGTCTTTGACCTATTGAGTTCTTGTTATCTATGGCTATGGTATCACTTGTTCCCACTGTAAATTCTAACTCCTCAAACTCAGAAACTGTGCTTTATTTACCCTTGTATTTCTTACCTCGCCTAGTGCTGAGGACTTGGTAGCTACTCTATAAAGAGGTGTTGAATGAATGAGTAAATGAGTACATTTATAAATGAATCAACCCTTCAAACAAGCTACAGTTTAATTTCTGTACTTTTCAACAATGAGTATTTCCATTTTAGCTTTGGTGAAAATAGAAGAAAAAGCGTTAACAGTCCAGTTTTTAATACAGCTTTATCACAACAGTCTATGAACTATGAGGTGCAATTCTTATGTCAGTTTTGCTAGATTAAGATGTTAATTAAGAAAAATTCATGAGCCTTGGCATTCTTTTTTTAGATGTTCTACCTTCACTTTCCAAAAGGGCAAAATGAACATCTGTGTGTCTGGAACAAAAAGACAAATTAAAAATAAGAGGTTAATTAGACATTAAATTGACATTTTAAACACAATTTTAGTGCTATAGAAGTGGTGAAAAAATCATTTCAAATGTGCTATATTGGGGGAGGTAGATTTTATTGATTAGTTTACTCAAAAGCTGATTCAGTCTGAACGATTAGAATATGAAGCAAAGAACACATATGAAACAAACTTTCAAAGAATTGTCCATTAAGTATCATGATTGTTGCAAAAAATAAATAAATAAAATGCTTTGCACAGCTTTGTTATCAGGAGACTTTACATCTGACATTTCGGAAACAAGGAAAGCGAATGGCTTAAGAAGTTGAAAAGCCAATTCATCATGATGTCTGACATTTGGGAGCTGATATTATCGTCTATAATTTAAAATTCAGAATTTATAAAGTGCAATCATATAATACTGCCCAGCAACAAAGGTCTTGCTGAAGAATCTGGGAAATAACATAGAGTCACAAAAAGCTGAAGGTTTTGAATTTGAATGTTTATTCCTCCCCACCTCCCCCCCCCAATTTTATAAAATAATGAGTTTCTGCCTTCTGCATTAAGCAAAATTGTATGCACTATTTTATATAGGGAGATTTAAAATTCTACTATGATGTTTGTCATCATGGTTATGAGTCTTTTCTTGAACATGTATCATGTGATGTTTGTTGATCATTTGTTTGCTTTATTTCTAATCGAGTATGATAGTGCATGAAAATATATTCGGAGCTCCTCTGGGATTCTGCTGAGAATGCCAATCACAGTTGTGCTGTTGCTGTGTGCTTATGCATAAGGTTTTCTGGTCCAGAGATTCCAATCTGACAACATCAGGAGGTATTTTCAGTAACAGCTGAATCAGAATGTATCCAGTTGGAGAAATTCTTCAGGAACCCCAGCCCCTCAGCACCCTAGGGCCCAGGTAATCTCCTTGGACCTGGACCTGATCTTCCAATTTCTTTTTCATTAAAGGAATCAGCATTAAGATGGAAAAAAGGACAGCCTTTCCTGGTCTGGCATTGACAATTTTGCTGCTTTCCTAAAGATTCGTTTGCTCTGTGCACTATGCTCAGCTTTCTTGTAGTTACTCTTAGATCAACAAAGCAAAATATTCCCTTTCTTCCTTTCATACAAATACTTCAAGAAAAGATACCCAGTGATTTGTACAATGGACAACTGCAACCATTGTTCCAGAGCAGATTAAGAAAAACTCATATTCTCTGTAACACAACGCAGAAGTGCCCGTTCATCTACCTTATGGCAGAGGCATGTGTTTCGTTGCTGCTCTGTGATCTAATTCAGAGGAGAGATAGCTGCATTTTCAATTGATATATAAAAATAGCTGGTTGCACTAGACACTGTCTGACGTCAATGGAATCATTAAAAAGCAGTGACCAGTCTGCAGAATGTCTCTGATTGCAGTTCAGTGTGCAAATACTTAAGCCATATCATTTTTTTCTTTTGACAGACAGCCATCTTTTCTTACTGTAAGATAATTTTCATTAATCATTTAGCTAATATGTGGTTAAAGCTCAAGTTCTTTCTATTTCATTCTTATGTAAAAGGTCAGCCACATTTGAGAAGGGTTCATATCCTGTGAAGATGGTGAGAATGGATAGCTGAGGACTGTTGGAAATTTCTCGTAGACTTCTAAATAAATGTGAGCCCACAGATTAGCTATTGTGGTATTGGTTTCCAACCATGGGATTTTGTGCTGAAACCTTTGAAGGTGATTGATGCAAGAAGCCACTGGACAGTAACCAATATGGTACTGAGGACACTTACAAATTCTTTCTGAAAGGTAAAACTCATACCAGGAACCGGATACGAATACCAAAATGCCAGATGGGGTCTAGCTCAGGAGTTTTCCAAATCTGCTATCTTGTAAGAAGGTCTGCTACCTTTCCCTCCAATATGGAGTCCCTTCCCCATTCCTCACTATCAAGCTGAAGTCTACCAGTCCGCGAATCACCCTGAAGTCTTGCCCAACCACTCTGCCATCATATTATCTTTCCTCTTCCTGATCAAACTACTCCAGCCCATAAACTAGTTCTGACCTTTATCAAAGGCTCTCTCTCTTTCACTTTCACAAAAGAATGCTCTCCTGACCCCTGTTTCCCTTCACTCCATCTTTTACCAGACCTCAGTGCAATTCTTCTAAGATACCAGTCTGATTCTGTTAGCTCCTTCTTTAACAATCATCAGTGTCTCCCTGCGTGAGAGCTCACCAACCTGCATGCCTTTTAATCAGATGAATTCGTCCATGTCCTAGCCAGAGCCAATTAAAGGAATCTGTTGTTCTCCAGCACTCGGGACCCTTTATTTTACTCTACCCTTGCCATCAGTCCATTCCTGCAACCATTTGCCTTGTGAAACACTTCGTCTATAGTGCTCACCCCTCACACTTGACAGATTTGGCTTTCTTAATGTTGAACAATTGTGTTCTCTTTTGAACTTGGTTTGTAATAGTGCTATGACAAATTAGGGAACCATTCTAGAGGTTCCAGGTCCAGACGGGGTTCCGCCTGGAACATGGCTCACCTCCCTTTTGGGAATAGATCAGATGCTCCCTTATTCCTTGCAGGAGAAATCCTGTGGCACATTACACAGAACCCCAATCTGCCATTCCAGACTCTTCTTCCACCAGTTCCCACCATACACCTGTATATCAGCCACTGAGTCCATCGCAGTCTTTCATTCTTCCATTCTTTTGCCAAACTAAGCCGTATGCTTATAAAGCCCTTCCACTATTTACAATTTGGCACACTCACCCTTTAATGTCAGACTCAAATAGCTTTACTCCAATCAATTTATTTGATCCCATTTACATGTTCCCATGGAATTTCCAATGGAAGTGCATATTTATTTTTAGTACTTACGTGGTTATCTGTTTTTTCCCTAAAACTTGACTTTCCACAAAGCAAGAAACTGGTATTTTATTCTTCTCTATATCTTGAGATATAGATACAACACAGGGTCTGTCAAATGATGGTTCCTCAACAAGTGTTTATTGACTGAATACATAATCTATACCACGTGTTTGAACATATCTTTTTAAATTATTTATTTGTACCGCTTAATAATTAAATATCTTTCATTTATGAATCATTACCTTTAATTATAAGCATGATGTACAGCAAGTATTTTTTAAATACCCTGTATACCACCTGGGTCAGTGTTGAGAATTTATCCTTGATGAACTATGTTCTCTTTCTTGATATTAACCTCTGTTTTCTGTTAAGCTACATTATAAAATTTTCACCTTTGACTATGTTCTTTCATACTTAAAATTTTAACCTTTTCCACCTCTTAAGGCTTAAATTTCTGGGCAATGTTGCTTTCACATCTCCATTTCCATTTGTTGATGGCTCAAATCTTATCCCAACAGAATTAAAACAAGAAAGCCACTTTAGATCAGTTAATTTGAGGGTCCACCTGGGAGGAGAACACGTGTCACAAGTGGTCTCTGTTACTGGTTTCTCATTTGCTCATATCTGTGTCCTGCTGTCATCATGCAATGCAACCTAAATAATTGAGAGGGAGACTGTTCCAATCTAGGCTCTGTACCTAAGTAGATTTGGAGATGTTCACCTTGTCCTCAAATTTCTATCTTCAGCCAGTTCACCCAGAAGCCTCCTTAAGAGCTCCTCCTCATCACACAAGTATCTGAAATTCATTATGCCCAAACTTTGAACAATGATGCATCTTTCCAAATGTGTGCATCCTGAGATTTCTTCCATTTTTATAATTAGTACAATTTCTTGATTTTCTCAAGTTAGAAACATGGAAATAATATCAGACTCTCTTTCTTCTTGACCCCCATATTGAGTCAAAAACTAATTCTTGTGTTTTCAAACCTGCTTACTTTTCTCCACCTCCTTTGCCCTTATTCTAATTCAAACCATCATCATCTCTCTCCTGAATGCTTGCAAAATACTTTTATTTTGTCCTTCTAATTTATTCTTTACATAGCATCCAGAGAAATCTTTTAAGAAACAAATATGATTAGTTGCCTCTCTTGCTTAAAATTCTTTAACAGTATTAGATTGTCTTTAAAATACAGTCAAGAATGCTTCTCACAGTCCACAAGACTTTGCATACCTTCTTTAGCTCTGTCTCAAGCTCTTCCCTCCTCAGTCTCCATGAGCATTACTGGAATTCCTTCTGATACCTGAATATTCCATGCTCCCACTTAATGCTTCCCATGCTTCCCCTGACCTTTCCTCTCTCTTTAGCTAGCTGGCACCTACTTGTCATTTTGAACTCAGTTAAAGTATCACTTCTTCTAGGGGCCTGCTATGATTTCCAAAATAAGTCAGGTAATTTTTTGTACACTCACAACTCATTAATTTCACTCCTTATATTGTATTACATTTGTGATTATGTAATTATTTGGATGAAAATCGGTTTTAGCTTTCCCTGTTATAATGTAAGTTTATTCCATGAGAGCAAGTATGTTTATATTTTGTTCACCTCTGTATCCATAGGATATAGGAGAATACCTGAAAAATAGGCGTATTTCATGTTCATTCAATACATGAATGTCTCTTTTTTATAAGAGTTCAATTATTTATTGAGATTATGAATCTTAATTTAGGTTTGGGCATACAATTAACATCTGTGTGGCTACACTGATGAATACAGGTGAGACATTGGATTACACATCATTCTTTTTGGCAAAATTGCCTTCCTTTTAAAAACTGCCTTGGTAAGAAGCTATTCACATTTGAAAATAGCATGTATAGGAAGATAGCAGGCTCTATCACAAGCGTCCCAAGAAAAGACATCTTGTGATTCTGGATTTGTGTTAGTTAATTGCCTAGGTTGGCCCATCACTGAGGAGTAGGACTTTGTCCTTTTGTTTAAGTGCTTCATTATATATGTGTTTATATCTTGTTGGACAGACACAGATTGTAGGTAATGACTGAGAGCCACCACTAAGCAACTGTCAATGAAAAACGTAGAGCAATCAAATCAAATCAATAAAGATAGTAAAGATCAATTTCAGGAAAAGGTGACATAGTTAGATTTCATATAGTCTGGCCTGTTTCAGGCCACTTGGAATGTGTTTTTGGCTTAAATACATTTACTGTAACCATGTTGTTATTGGCAAGGTTTTTAGGACCCTTGGGGATAAAATCACCTTTCCTTTTTCTTTTTTATACCTTCTATTTTAGTGCAAAGAACATGAGGTTGGGAGTCAGGGAGTCCTGGGTTGAAATCCTACTTACAAATTTTGCATTATTAGCATTTGAGAGGTCCTGCTTCCTCTACTTCATGGCCGTCAAGGTTGAAAAAAATAATATGTATAAAATGCCTGGCAGATTACAGAAGCTGGGTATACATTAGTTTTCTCTTCCCACACATCATCCCTTGATTTTATCTTTCTTTGTTTTCCTTACGCCAACTCTTTTGTCATAGTCTTCCTGGTCTGTGAGACTCTTGATGATTTTCTTTAAATTCCAGGGTATTGGCTGGCTAAAATATTAGCCTGCAGGTTTTTCCAGAATTCTGTAACTTAGGGAAATTTAGGCCTTCCTTAAGCCTATTAGTAACTAGAAAACTTTGGATTCATCCTGCCTCATCACAATATCCAGAGTCCCCTAGATGTCTACCAGAGAAAGTTGGTTCGGCTTTTTCTGAAGAAGTCTTTCCATGCAAGAAAAGAAGCTCTGCCTGACTCCTCACCCACAGAACTAATCTTTTTTTTTTTTTAAGATTTATTTATTTATTTAAAGAGAGTGAGAATGAGAGAGAGAGAGAGAGAGAGAGAGTACATGAGAGGGGGAAGGGTTAGAGGGAGAAGTAGGCTCCTCGCTGAGCAGGGAGCCCGATGCAGGACTCGATCCTGGGACTCCAGGATCATGACCTGAGCCGAAGGCAGTCGCTTAACCAACTGAGCCACCCAGGCGCCCCGAACTAATCTCATATTTATTAAACCTTTGGGATGGGACATGAAGGTGGATTAGTTGTTGCTAAAAATATTTTAAGTGATTAAAAACAGAGTCCACTCTTGGTCCCATACCAAGTGGCTCAGGGAAAATAGAGGAGTTGAGAGTTGTTTACCTGCTTGCTATGAAACCCCTCTGAATTCTTCTACTTTGGTTACCATTTGGCATTGGTAGTTGGGGTAGGTGAGATGGGAGTACATAGCTTAGAATGAAAGAAACCTAGAATTCTCAAACAGAAAGGTTGATAGATGACTCTTACATGCTCTCTCCTCTCTTTCCTTACCTTCAACACCTACTCACCCATTCTTACTCTTAGCTTTCAGTTTTACAGAATACAGGGTGGCAATCACAGGAGAAGGTCCACAAGTTCCCACATTACATCTATCCACTAGCCAGCATCTGCACCCTTATATTCTCTCTTTTTTTGAGAGAGAGAGAGAATGAATGAGCCGGGCGGGGGAGGGGCGGCAGGGGGGAGCAGGGAGGGGCAGAGGTAGAGGGAATCTTAAGCAGGCTCCTTGCCCAGTGCAAGGCCTGAGGCGGGGCTCTGTCTCACGACCCTGAGATCATGACCTGAGCCAGAATCAAGAGTCCAGCACTTAACTGACTGAGCTACCCAGGCACCCCTGAACCCTTATATTCTGCCCTCCCTTTTGCTAATGCCGAGAGGTGTCTGTTAGTTAGTAGGGACAACCTCTTCAGTTGTCCATCAGGTGCCATTCTCACATTCTCAGGGCTATTTCCCCAGTAATACTCTTCTTCTGCATCATCAGTTTTCCCTCCTGGTGGATTATCCTCATTATCTACTTATAAGCTCTTATTTTCATAATCTCAACTAAATCTTTCCCCCTCTTTCACTCTAGTAATCACTCAATTCCTTTACTCCTCTTTACAGCAAAACCCTTCAAAGTGTAGTCTTTACCCACTACCTCTATTTCTCCTCTGCCATTCTCTCTTGAACCCATTCAAATCATGCTTGCCTCTATTATTCCAATAAAAGTACTGTTGTCAACAGATTCCGGTTGCTAAATCCAAAGGTCAAGTATCAATGCTCATCATGGTTGTCCTTTCAGCAGTATTAGACACAATAAGTCACTTATTTCTTTTCTTTCCCTTTATTCTCTTTTCTTTTTGAAGTGCTTTTTGTTTTGTTTTGTTTATTTATTATCTTTTTACTGGGCTTCCAGGATGCCACTCCCTTCTGGTTTTCATCATCCTCACTGACCACTCTTCAGTCTTCTTTGCTGATTCCCCTCTATCTCCCTTACTTCCATGACTAACGTTGGAGTATCCCACGGGCTCAGTATTTGCACCCCTTCTTTTCTCTGGTTATACTCATTTCCATAGTAATCTCATTCAGTCTCATGTCTTTAAATCATAACAACAATTTGATGACTACCACTCTGAAAATTGAAACATAAACCCTTAAAATCCAGACATATATATGCAACTGTTTTGTTGGCAACTGCCTTTGGAGTTTAATGAGTTTATTAAATTTAGCATGCCCAAAACTGAATTCTTGAGCTTTCCTCTCACACCTACTCTTTCCTTGTCTTCTTCCTTATAGCTTATATCAAATCAAGTTTCCTTGGAGTCATCTTTACTTCCTCTTTCCTTCTCACTCTATAAAGAAAGTCTTGATATATTTACCTTCAAAATATAACCAGAATCCATCACATCTTTTCACCTCTGCTGCTACTGGCCTAAACTACTGTCATTTCTTACCAGAATTACTACAGAAGACTTTTAAGCAGTTTTCCATGTCTACCCTAACTCCCCTTACCCTCCTGTCAACACAGTGCCCATAGTGATCCTGTTAAATCATAAGTCAGATCATGTCAAGAACTTTCTACTTCAATCAGAATCAATGCTGAAGTTCTCCAGTGTCTACAAGACTTTACAGGGTTGGTTCTCAATTACCTCTCTAACATAGTTTCCTTTTATTCTTCCCTTTGCTCCATCTGGCCTTACCACAATGGCCTTCTTGATGTTCTTTAGGGTGCCAGTCAGATTTCTACCTCAGGACTTTGCACTTCTTTTTCAGTTTGTGTCTTAGATTAGGCTACCCAGAAACAGAGGCACAGGGTTTACGTGATATTTTCAGGGAATCCAGTTCCAGGGAAGAGAAGAAAGAAACAGAAAAGGAAGGAGACACAATGCAAGGACATTGAGCTGACTTCCATTTAGTGCAATTAGTCGTTTGATTCAGTAGACTGCACTTTTAAGCAGCAATGTTCCTGGGAAGAATTTATCCACGGGCCCCTCTTTTGCCTTGTTCAAGTTTATCCACATGGGCATTAATTCCTCTGTACTTCCAACTTGTGCCAGTGTGGATTTAGGTGCCTGAGGGTCTGCAGCAGTATCAACAAGAAGTCTTGGAGCAGAAGGAAAGAAATTATATCCATCAAAGTCCATGCAGAACTGGAACAAGACACAGATGAGGCCAAGATGATCTCAGGGAAGCATCAGAGATGTCTGATAGACTGCTTGGAGTGTTCTTCTCCCGATGTTGACATAGCTCACTTTTCCTTTGCATAAAGAAGGTTTTTACTCGAACGCCACCTTCTCAGTAAGACTTTTCCTCAACTTCCCATTTAAAATTGTAGTCACCTATGTATTCCCAATACCCATTTCCTGCTTTATTTTTTCCCATATTATCTTCCAATAAACCGTAAAATTACTTATTTATTTTTGCTGTCAGTCTTCCTCATTAGACTCTAAGCTCTAGGACAGCTGTGATTTTTTTCTGTTTTGTTCTTTGTTGTATTACCAGACTAGCACATAGTATGTAGTCAACAAGTAGTGAATGAATTACTTATAAAAATTCTTGACTGGTACTTTACTTGACTGGTAAACTTTCACAATATACTTGAATTAAATATATGGAACATTCTAATCAATGTGTTTATCAAATAATCAAATATTTTAAGCATTCAAAGATAAGTTGGAGTATTTCCTAGGTAGGTCCTAAAGCAAGTTAATGAAGGAGAAGATTCTGATCTACAGATGTTTGTTTGCACAGCTTCTTTATTCTTCTAAGTTGCCTTTTAATGATTTTCTTTATTGATGTTTTCCATTAAATCTCTATGGAAATAACTGCAAGGACTGGTGATAAGCTCATCCTTTGTTCTACCCTCCTGTAGATGTTAACAGTGAATTCCTGTGAGTCAGACAGTGATAACAGAAGACCTACGAACATAAGGTTCTGAGTGAAATGGAATGTTGAAACAAAAAGGTGAGGTGGAAAAAAATAACCTTAGTTCCTATAAGCATACATAATAAGCATCATAAGTTATGATGCATGTTATTAAAAAATGATCATCATTGATCTGCTTTATCTCCTCTAACTCTGCAAGAAGCAATAATGTTCTCTGCCATTATAACTGAAGGGAAAAAGAGCCAAATAGTCAGTAGCAATGGTACAACTATTTTATAATTTTTTTCTTAACATTAGTATTTTTTTCTTTTTTTTAATTAACACATAATGTATTATTTGTTTCAAGGGTACAGGTCTGTGATTCATCAGTCTTACACAATTCACAGCACTCACCATAGCACATACCCTCCCCAATGTCCATTACCCAGCCACCCCATCCTTCCCACTTCCCTCCCCCCGACTCCAGCAACGCTCAGTTTATTTCCTGAGATTAAGAGTCTCTTATGGTTTGTCTCCCTCTCTGGTTTCATCTTGTTTCATTTTTCCTTTCCTTCCCCTATGATCCTCTGTCTTGTTTCTCAAATTCCTCATATCACTGAGATAATATGATACTTGTCTTTCTCTGATAGACTTATTTCACTCAGCATAATA
Source organism: Zalophus californianus (assembly GCF_009762305.2). Lineage (NCBI taxonomy): Eukaryota > Metazoa > Chordata > Mammalia > Carnivora > Otariidae > Zalophus > Zalophus californianus. Next base: position 121,681,065 of record NC_045599.1, on the reverse strand, counting down.
TCCTCTAGTTCTACCCACGTAATTGCAAATGGCAAGATTTCTTTTTTTAATGGCTGCATAATATTCCAGTGTGTGTGTGTGTGTGTGTGTGTGTGTGTGTGTGTGTGTGTGTGTGTATACCACATCTTCTTTATCCATCAAAATCTTTTGATTGACATCTAGGCTCTTTCCATAGTTTGGCTATTGTGGACATTGCTGCTATAAACATTGGGGTGCATGTGCCCCTTCAGATCACTACATTTGTATCTTTGGGGTAAATACCCAGTAGTGCAATTGCTGGCTTGTACGGTAGCTCTATTTTCAACTTTTTGAGGAACCTCCATACTGTTTTCCAGAGTGGCTGCACCAGCTTGCATTCCCACCAACAGTGTAGGAGGGTTCCACTTTCTCCGCGTCCTCACCAACATCTGTCATTTCCTGACTTGTTAATTTTAGCCATTCTGACTGGTGTGAGGTGGTATCTCATTGAGGTTTTGATTTGGATTTCCTTGATGCCGAGTGATGTTGAGCAGTTTTTCATGTGTCTGTTGGCCATTTGGGTGTCTTTTTTGCAGAAATGTCTGTTCATGTCTTCTGCCCATTTCTTGATTGGATTATTTGTTCTTTGGGTGTTGAGTTTGAGAAGTTCTTTATAGATTTTGGATACTAGCCCTTTATCTGATAATAACATTAGTATTATTTTCTTCTGGGAGCTTTGTGGGGGCCTGATGAGTTATTGATCCAGATATGCCTGCATCTACATCCTGGTTCAGCCATTTATTAGCTCATGTAGGCTTGAGATAGTTATTAGACTTAAAGTCTTTTCTTTCAATAAAGAAAGTGGAGATGATCATACTTAAACTCCAAGGTCAATATTTGACAATTAAATAAGATGAGATAAAGAAAGTACTAGTACATAAAAGATGTTTAATACAAGCTAGATCCTCCTATGTTACCAGTTATCAAGAAATAACAATGTCATCATAAAGTGTAAAAAAAAGCATGAAGTGAGAAAGAAATAATTTAAAGTAATTAGACTTTTTAATTAAGAATAATAATTTTATGCAATGATGATTTCAATTTTATTCATATTAAAGATAAAAAGCATTGTAATTGGCCCAACATTGAAGATCACTATGTTGAAATGTCACAGACAGGACACCTCAGATATCTGAACTCCAGTGTTATGGCATTCTCTTAGCACTTGTATAATTTAGGGAAACTCTCTCTTCCCCATAAAAGTTAGTTTGCAGTCTAGAATATCTCATTAAGCAACAAAAGTCTGATTAAAGTTAGCAGTCTAGAATGTTTCATTAAACCATGGAGAGATAATTAAATTCAGTTTGCAAACTAAGGAAGTTGATGTCCAGATGTGCCAGTTATGAATTTATAGCTCCAAATCAACACTACATTGCCTGTGTTGTGAAAATATAGCTGGGTCCTTTAAATAGATTTCCTTTGTCAGCTGTCACAACGTTAAGTTTTAGGGATAGAGCACATTGGAGGGAAACTCTTTTTGGTTCCTGGACCCAACTCCAGCATGGGTGTTGGCAGAGCTTCCTATACAACATCAAGCACTTAGACACCCAACAGGGTATCTAAGAATTCATCTCAATGCAACTCAATTCTAATACTATCTACCCAGAAATAGCATTAGGTTGCACAGGTTAAAGTTTAAGTCCTCCACACTCCAGATGCCAGTAGCAAGTTCGTATTGTTACCTGTACTTCTGTCCAACTGGCTACAAGTCAGAGATTCCCAGGACTCCCTCCTTGGGTTCAATTAATTTGCCAGAGCAGCCCACAGAACTCAGAAAAACGTTTTATTTACTAGATTACTGGTTTATTATAAAAGGAAATAACTCAGGAATAGCCAGATGGAAGAAACACATAGGGAAAGGCATGGGGAAAAGGCGTGGGAGCTTCCATACTCTCTCTAAGCCAGAAGCTTCATTACATAGGCACGATACACTAGTATCTTGATTTTATTTGACACTGTTTTGATTTAAGTTAAATTTACTGAACAACTAAACCACCCACTGAACTATAGGGGAATTTATCAAAAGGAAGATGGATGATACATTGATATTATTTTTTAATGCACTGTGGTTATTTCAGCTTTTCTTCAGATATATACTAATTGGTAGTAGGTTGAAGAGTATCTGTCAGAATCTCAGAATGCAATCTACTTTGGAAATTGGGTCTTTGCAGATGTAATTAGTTAAAATGAAGTCATACTGGATTAAAGTGTTCCCTAAGTCCAATGAGTGGTGTCCTTATAAGAAGAGGAGAGGACACGGACATAAGCATGGAGGACAAGGCAATGTGAGCATGGAGGCAGTGATTCATCCATAAGCCAAGGAATGCCAAGGGTTTCCTACAACTACCAGAAGTTAGGAGAGAAGCATAGGATGGTTTTTTCCCTCCCAAATCTTCCAGCAATAACCAACCAAATGTGCCAACACCTTGATTTCAGACTTACAGTCTCCAGAACTGTGAGAGAATAAATTTGTTACTTTAAGCCACCCAGGTTGTTATAACAGCTCTGGGAAACTAATACACAGTTAGTGGGCTAGGTATTGGGGATTCACTGGTAAATAAAACAAAAACCATTTGTGTCCGCATGGCTGCTAGCCAGCTTTTGATATTTCCACTGATAGTTTGAGAACTTGTTTTTATATAATATTTTTTATTTAGAAGGCCTTTTCCTTTTTGCGGCATCATAAGAAATTGTAGCTGCTGAAAAGACAGCCAAAATTTGGAAATGTGGCCCTGTGGAGAATCTTAATAGAGGGGGGGCATCTAATAAGCTTTCAATTCAGTTATTAATAAATAATTTTGAGATGAAATCCTGCAGAAAATCCTATGGAGCTCCTAAACATTGACCTACACAACCCACACTCTACTTCATTCACTTCCTTAATTCAGAACTACTTTATCTCAGACATCAAGTAGATTTGGTTCAGCCCATAATTTCAACAGTGACTCCAAGGACAGAGCTGATGATTTCTGGACCTCCTGCGATTAGTGTTGATTAAGGAGAAATGATTTGGTGCTACCAAGGCTATAATTTCTCCCATTATAAAACCATTAATTTCACTGAATTACCTTCTGAAAACAGTCTTGCTCACAATTGCCTGTCACTTCCCCACAGCACGAATCCTAGCCTGCATCTTGTTTGGGCTAAACAGCGCACCTAGCATCCTCTCGTATATTCTACATCTTAGGGTTTTTCCTCTCTCTTCTTTTTATACAAACCACTGACTTTATTTTAATATTCTTGTGGTGCTCTAGTATATTGTGCATTTTGAATGAAGACCTACTTTATTATATGAATGGCTTCAGGGATATAGATTTTTAAAGTTTTTAGTACTGACATCTCAATTGCTTCTGGAATGTGAATAATACCTTAAAACATACTATTTCCCAGATGATAAGAGCCTAACATTAAAAAGAAATTAATTAAAAATGACTCCAAGGAAAGTCTATGTGAAAGTTTTCTCAAATATTTTTGCAACTTTTCTGTAAGTTTGAAATTATTTAAAATAAAAAAGTAAACAAACAAAAAACCCACCTCTAAAACATGAAAGTTAAAAATCTACTTAATGTTACTTTTTACTTTCCTATCTCCTCTGGGACTCAGAACTGAAGTCAAGGCAACCCAGGCCAACCTGAGGAGGAAGAAAGGCAGTGTCCCCATCCAGGGCCTGATCTCAGGGGCGAAGGGAAAGCCTTGGTGGAGGACATGGGTCTTGGTGCCTGACAGGAGCACCTTCTCACACCTCGTAGCAGAGTTTTGATTATCCTTGTAAGCAACCATCTCCCATCCCACTCCATTCCCATTTGTGCAGGGCTTGATTGGGAAATTGACTTCAGCCTCAGCTCAGAGCAGTCAGATTCAATTCTGTTTCTTGCTTGAAGTTACTAGGAAAGAGAAGTGCTCACTGGTCATCTTGACTCAGTGTAGAAAACCCTACTTAAATAGAGTCAATGCAGAGGAAAGTAAAGCTGAGGGATGGAGAAAATTCAAGCCCTCATGAGACTGTGTAAGATCCCACATCCAGTTATTCCAAAGCAGCTTCTGTTTCAGTTTCCATTAGACTGAGAAGTAGCCCCCTCCTTTTTTTTTTTTTTTTGACTTAAATTAACTTGAGTTAGCTTTCTACCACTTACAAATTGAGAAGGGAAGAATTAGCTTGGAGTGAGAAAGTAAAATCTGCCTGGCCTTTATCAGGCTGGAATAACAGGCAGAGATAAAGCCAGCTTGGCAAAGTGAACAGGAAATGCTGTTTCTCCCAAGGACATACCATGGCTCTAAAGTGTCCTAAGAACACCCTTCTTGAGTGATGGTGGCTATTTGAAATTCTGTCAGTAAGAATGAGCCATCCCACTCCTGCATGCAGGATCTAAGTCACTCTGATGCAGCCTCTACTCACAGCCCAGGAGCAGAGCTTTGGAGAAGTGGGTTTCTCACACAGCTATCTTCTTTGGAGGCCAAGGGCAATAGGACCTTGGGTCCACTTTGTAGTCCAGATTCTTTACACAGCCTTACTTGCTTCAAGTGTATTAAAATAGTGTTGCGTTGAAATTCCATCTAAACTCCACCCTTTCACAGAACTCTGTAGCAGTTCTCTGTTTCCTTTGTTTGGTGAGATGACCCATGTTTCATCTTCTGCGTGGTCTCTCTCATATCGATGGGCAAATAAATCTGATTTATTAAACTGATTAAACACATAAAACTGATTTGTGAAACCAGTAACAAGTAGTTATTGGTGGTTTCAGGGTGACTAGGTTTAGGAAACAAAAGGGTTTTAATTACATAGCCTTTTTTGTCCAGTAGTAATTCCTCCACCCAAATTGGTTTTATTTATTTTTTTTTAAATATTTTTTTTATTTTTTTTAAAGATTTTTTTTATTTATTTGAGAGAGAGAGAATGAGAGATAGAGAATACGAGAAGGAAGAGGGTCAGAGGGAGAAGCAGACTTCCTGCTGAGCAGGGAGCCCGATGTGGGACTCGATCCTGGGACTCCAGGATCATGACCTGAGCCGAAGGCAGTCGTTTAACCAACTGAGCCACCCAGGCGCCCCACCCAAATTGGTTTTAAAATTAAAGATCCAGTCATATAGTCCTCCCCCAAAGTCAATCTCATGGAAAAGTCAAGACTTCAAAGTGTTGTTTTATTTATTTATTTATTTATTTATTTATTTATTTATTTATTTTTAAGTTTATTTATTAGATTTTATTTATTTATTTGATAGAGAGAGACACAGCGAGAGAAGGAACTCAGTGAGAGAGGGAGAAGCAGGTTTCCCACTGAGCAGGGAGCCCAACTTGGGGCTTGATCCCAGGACCCTGGGATCATGACCTGACCCGAAGGCAGATGCTTATCTGACTGAGCCACCCAGGTGCCCTGAAGATAAATTTGACCAGAAAGAAAGCGTGGTCCTCAGAAGGGAGAAGTGACTTTTTGAACAACATGGTGGCTGTCACTGGAATTAATTTTTGTCCCAGTCCCATAGAAAATGGGGTGGGGGGGAGGAGAAAGAGAGAGAGAAAACTGATTTTGGGTAACTATCAGGATGCTAGAGTCCCTCTATTAGAATGTAACATAAAGGGAGGAGAAGCATTTCACACCTGCCTGCATTCGGTGGTGATTATTTTAATCCTCGGCCTTTGGCACCTGAAGGCTTTACCTTTGCAGTCATGCCCAGTTGGGGATAAGCAGATTCTTGGATCTGGTAGAAGAGAGGCCAGGATTGGAGGCTGAAGTGAGCATCAAGCATCAAGGAAGTAACAACAGCCAGCAGCCGGAAAATGTGGAGTTTTTTATTAAGCGTGCAGGAAACATCCCCTGGGGACTCAGGTGAGCGTGGGGAAGGGAAGTCTTCCAAAAGGGTGTGTGAGCAGAGGCTTCTGTAGAAGCAGGAGTCTGTGGAATTCTAGTTAATGTATCCATGCAACGCCACTTGTATCCAGAAGTAGAAGAAGCATGGAAAATTCTGCAAGAGATTTTGTCAAAATTCAAAATGTAAACAAAAACAAAAACAAACCCAAAACCAAAACCAAAACCAAACTATATGTTGGCTAACTGAACGTAATAAAAATAATATAAACAAAACAAAACAAAATGTAATCCCCTCCCTCACCCCTTCTCAGCTCTTTTTAACAGATGCATCATAAGCCAGTTCCCCTGGGTGGATATTCTTTGTCACGACTGAGTTGACTTTATGGCTAAGAGATGAGGTTTTTCTGCCTTTGGAGTGAACAACATAGAGTCTATTTCCCCCTAAATTCCTCCAATGTTAGTATTTGTCCAAGGAATACAAGAGGTGGAGGGTACCACCTTGTACTTCTTTGAACCCTCCTCAACCAAACTGTGCTCAGCTTGTGCTGGCTCTGTCTCTGCACTCTGTCTACCATTTGACTGGCTCACAGCTACTCACAATTTAATTTCATTGTTTCCAAACATGTCTTCGTAACTCCCATGCCCTGGGAACGCAGAAATAGCTAAGATGTGCCTCCTCCTGTCAAAGTTTAAGTCAAAGACTCATCATCTTCTAGTCCAATGAGAAAAGGATCATTGGTTCTATATTAATATTTTCTGCCTTTTCCTCAAGCCAAAATAAAAACCAGTCTGCAGACACACTTTCCTCTCAAAATGAAAGAGCACAATTTAATAGTAGCTGAGCACTTGTGTTGAGGCAAAAGATTTTCTCTCAATTATCTCTCAGTAAAACCCCAGGAGGTCAAGTTTACACATTTCTATGAGGTAAAACATGTGAGGGGAGAGTAAGGGCTCTGACAAGGAGTTCTTCAGGAAGCGCCAGCATTGGACTTCTTCACCTCCTTCCTCTGCCTGTCACTTAGGGCACTAAATCCCACTTTCTAGAATTCGATGTAGTTTTAATGTGGTTCGCCTTTACTTAATAGCTAGCTCCAGATGGTTCCAGGAATACTTCTATCCACTAAACCGAAGGATGAATACGGTGGAAGGTGCCTAGTTACACTGAGGTTTGCTTCTCGAGCTTGATTCCAGTGCAGCCTTTATTATGGTTTATGACTAAGGATTTTGGTGAAGCGCATGCTGACAGAGCTAATGCTGAAACCGTCCATCACAGTCTTAGTAACCACAGTCTTATTTTCTACTTTAAAAGAAGCATTTCCTCCACTCCAGATGATGTTTCCACTCTTTTGATCTAGACAGCATCACCATTTTTACCCTGTGGGGAAGAGACACTTCTTTATGGGGTCTGCTTTACTTTATGAAGTCAGCCTCTCCTGGCAAGAAAAAGTTTCATGTGAAGTCCTGGAGGTGAGGAGAGGAAGGAGAAGAGCTGGAGCCTCTGCTTTTGCTGTTTTAGAGCCACAGGTCGAATGGGGCAGCCGCGCTTGTACAAAGTACTCCTGTGCATGACGACAGGGAATGTGGCAGGAAGAGAGGGGGAATCCATTCTTCGTCAACCCATGGACCTGACCAACCTATTTCCAATTATACTTACTGTAGAAATTGTCCTTTTCTTCTTAGGTTTTCAGGAACAACGGTGTTCAAACAGCTCTACTATCTGGGGATATTATTTTGAAAAGTTCATTGAGAATAAATGTATGTTTGTTGTTTATTTGTTAAAGAACAAAATGACGCCAACTGTTCGTTCCATTGAGAAAGTACCAAAGATGTGCTTCATCCATTTTCCTAAGGAACATTTTAAAAATGTGTTGTAGTGCTTGGTGGAGAGCCTACCATACAGCAGGTATTTGGCAAATGTTTGCTGAATAACTGACTGAATGAATAGTGGCTCTGATAAACTATAGCAATATTATGTTAAGGACAAAATATGATTATGTGGAGTATTATTTGCCAAAATATGATTATGTGGAGTATTATTTGCAGATATACACTGTTTCACAAATGTAGAAATCATTACAGCTTTATAAATAGAAATCCTCTAATGTCATGAACCCACCAATGTATATAACAAGCACAACTTTTGAGGGGACTTATGTCCAAGTACCACCCCCCAAATAATCTTAGACCATATGTTTGTGTGTTTGTTTGTTTTGTTTTGCTGGATTGTCTTTAAAATACTACTACAATGCTTAAATTTTGTTTGAAGTCTGACTTAACCCCAGCACATAGGGTATATTTGGTGAACTACAAAGGCAATTTCCTTTTTGAAAGAGTGTTTCATGCATTGGGTATAGTGAAGGCTCAGCAAAAGTAGATTTCCTTCACCCTAAGCTTTTAACCTCAAGATGGCATTTTATAATAATAATACTAAAGTAATATTGCTATATTGATATTGGTCTTCTCTGTGGTAATATCAGAAGCTAAGAGCATCAGACTTTGGAGATATCTAACTTTGATGTAATGGAAATATTCATGGCATTGCCTTATTGGTGGAGAATATATCCTTTCACAGAGGAAATCCTTATATGATGATTCATATTTTTAAAAAATGATTATATTTTCTCATGCTCTGAGTCATGTTCTATTTAAGAGATCTACTTTTGGACTTTATAATGAAGCACTGATGAATATGAAAGAAAAAAATAAAGATAACTGGTATCAGGACTTTATTAGGCATTTCACTGGATACAAAGAAACTTTTTTTTTTTTACATTAAGAACAACAATCTTATCCAAAAAATTCACATTTGCTAAACAGAACAGTGGTAGGCATGTATTTTCTTTACACCACATTTATTAAAGTATCAATGACCAGATCCTAAAAAGAGAAGGCACAGATCTGTCTCCCTCTGGTGAATTTCTGGTGTCTAATGAAGGAAATGTCACCAGCTCTGCAAACTCCCATCCTTTAGAAATGAAGCAAATCAATACAAATGTGTGCAAGCAGGGACCATGAGATGGAAATGTTATATTAAGGAATTTGGATTTTCTTGTCACTTATAGGAATTTCAAGAGAGGAAGTAGGTACCAAAAATATTCCAAAACTCCATCCACATTCAGACCACGTCAAGGATTCACTGTTGGATACAATGGTCTTTGAAAACTCTATTTTAGGAATTCCAGCATAATTCTATTCTCTGCAAACTGTTCTAGAAACTGGCCTTAGATCTCATTGTTCTTACCCTGGGGTGTCTTGAGTTCTCAATTTCTTAAAAAAAAAAAAAATGCTGGTTGTTATAATTTGCTTTGGCAAATCTCCCTGGCAGGTACTGGTTCATTGTCAGGGTCCATATTCTATCCCCTGCCCAACTCCAACCCAGTCTTCTGAGGCTGTATCTATATATCTATATCCCAGGCTCTTTTCTTCTTTTTTTTCAGCAATCAAGAGAGTTTTGTTTTTTTTCTAGGTCAAATTTTCTGTAGTTCCATAGATGATCGGTTCTAAACTGATAAAAGTAATTTGTGGTAGGGTGTCAATGAGGGGAGTAATGAATTAGTTTACCTCTCTGAATGAAGGAGAAATTGAATTGTAAAAGAGGTCCTGGTATTGAGTTGGAAGGTGCTACCACTTTCCAGGGAATTTTTAACGTGTAGTGTTTTTGGGTGTCCGAGTTACTGGGGAATGTTACTTAAGGGATTAGTAGGGGAGACTCTGGATCTTGCAACGGGATGGTAAAGGGAAATTTTGAATGTAGTGGCATTAATCTTATAGAGGCACTTGCTCGACTGATTATGCCGTGTCTATTTGAGTTGGTCCTTTGTAAAGCATCCATGGAACTTTGTATGGACCAACATTTTCCTTCATGAAGGGTGTTAGGACTATAGATTTCCATGAGATATAATATAGGGCTTTAGAAGGAGGTAGAATCTCACCCTTTAGAGGGAGTCCAACTGAAAAAGAGAGAGGCAAGATAGATAGGGTTGCCAGAGAAAAAAAATACAGGACACATCCAGTTAAATTTGAACTTCATATAAACAATGAATAAGTTTTTAGTATGTCTCATGAAATATTTTGGAAATTCTTATACTAAAAAATATTGCTTATCTGAAATTTGAATTTCACTGGGTGTCCTGTGTTTTATCTGGCAAGCTTAAATATGGAAAATAAATAACTGAGGATAGAGAAAGAAGAGGAAATAAGAAGACTGGTTAATATTCCACACCTAGATCCCAGGCTCAAGGAAAATTACAACGTTTTTGCTTTGAGCATGACAACTCATGCAGGTCCTTGAATTAGTCATGCATTTTCCATTGCTAGACTACATGTAGGCAGATAACAAAGGTGTAAAAAGATATTGTATGCCTGTGTTTTGAGAAGGGAACCATGTTGGAACCACCTAATGTTGATGGGTCTTTAGTGACTCTCATAGAACCTAGGCAGTTCATCTTAACTGAGAAGATCCAATCTTTAAAAAGCAAAATTGAAGAAACAATTTTTCATGGAAAACTTATCCTCACAAACTTATCCTCACATGGTTCCAAGTTTGGAAGAACAGCTTTTGAAGTGTACTGGTTCTGTTGCTGATGGAAACAAACGTGAATCTCAGTTTTTGCATGATAATGAAGTTAGTAAATGACTGACATTGGAAACTTTTGAGAAGCTTCAGGTGCTCCACAAGCTTAACTATTTATGCTTGGGGGAACTCAGATAATTTCTAAAGCACATTCCTCATATGATTTTTTTCTAAAAAAGACCATTTTAAACAAAAACATAATTTCTCTTTAAATTTTAATCCCAAATTACAACAACAAAAAATGGCAATGAATTAAGGCTGGTCATAACGTGCCCTTTTTCTTTAGGATAAGTTTGATTTTTTGTAAGATACAATATATTAACACACGAACCACATACAAGCACATACTTTTGACTCATACAAATATACATTTAGAACTAACACCTATGAAATATATCACAAATGAAATAAAAACTGCACAATTTTCAACAGACTCAATCAATACATTTTACAAATTCTACAGAACATTTTATTGATGTTGGGGAAACAAACAATTTAGAGCATTGTTTAAAATTGTATGTAACACAGGAGCCACCAAGAAGTTATGGCAAATATAGCATTTACACCATTGTGGCACTGAAATCTAATTGAAAAGACCAAAGTGCTGTAAAATAAAATACTTTTAAAACCCTTGCTTAGCATATCCTGAGGGACACTGTGCATTATTTTCTGTTAGTAATTCAAAACTCAAGCACTCTACCTATGGAGCTTTCATTTGGATGAGTAACCAAATGTTAGGAGATTGTGTCATTGAATCTGTAAAACTATAGAACTGGAAACTCATGAGAACATGCATTTCCTGAGACTTTCAACTTTCCAGTCTGGAATGCTAACAGGGGAGAACCTGAACCGGTAACTGGCTAAAACATGTCAGGACCTCAAAGAACTTAAAACAGCTTTAAGTAAAGATGAGTGTTTGTTTGTAATTTATATTCAAGTCCATCTTCAATTCTCCAGCTTGAAGTATAATTGACAATGTATTTAGACTATTACTGCTAGGCATTTCTGATTTATGATGGTCTCATTGTTCACTGGTTTTCTAGCGATTTTTTTCTCTCTTAAATATTTAAATATCTGAAGTATGTTTATGCCCATTAATGTAGGAAATATTGATTTTAAGAGTTAAAATGGCAATAGAATCAAGTTGAGTGATTAGAGAGTGCAGTTTTAACTTGAATAATGTGTGTGTGTGTGAGATGTGTATCCAGTGTGTGTATGTATGTGTGTGTGTTTGCATGTGTGTGTCTGTGTGTGTTTGCATGTGTTTGTATGTGTGTGGGTTTGCATGTGTGTGTTTGTGTGTGTGTTTGCATGTGTGTGTATGTGTGTGTGTTTGTGTGTGTGTGTTTGCACGTGTGTACACATACAGGCGCACACATGCCAAACACTTCATGCTCTAGTACATTCACTGTTAGGTGGCGCTCCATGAAAAGTGAGTTTTCCCAGTATGGCTGAAAGTGAATATTGAGGTCATCATATAGAATATCCTAAGGCTTTTAAAAGATGGCTCCTCATTCTCTGCACTCATATGATTGTGTAATAATAAGGGAGACAGAAATGATAATGGCAGGAGTGTTCACCATTTTGGTCCTTCAAAATTACAGATAGGAAAGCAAACCCAAAAAATGATATTCCTTGCATATTTTCCCCTCATCCCACCCGCTTCTTTGATTTCCTGCTGCAGATTGGGTAAAAGTTGGATTTTGTTTCTGTTTTTTGCCTTGCAGGACTTGTGACATAAAGTCTCAAGAAAAAGCAAAAAAAAAAAAAAAAAAGTGCACCAAGATGTATCTCCTACTATCTTGGGGCCTATTTGTAGCCCTTGTGTTCCTAGCTCTCTGGAAAGACAATGCCTTGCTAAGACAAAGGAGCATAGGCTGAGGGTTAGCTCTGACCGCATACTACTAGTTCTCACCCCCACTTTTTATTTAAGGCCCACAGCCTGCTCCTGAAATGTGCTCCAAGGCAGGCCCAATGGACAGAAGACAGCCAAAGGCACCTTCTCTCCATTCCCCTTTCCAAGGACTCCCTCCTGGTGACTCTCCCTCTAGCTGGAGGACCCAGCTGTTCCCTCCTTTAGAAATTAAGGCAAGTCCACTTACTCTTGGTGCCTGCTACATAGGGACTGTATGTCCACATGGAAACCATAGCATCGACTTGAAAGTACCCTCTGTCAAACAAGGTTTCTGTGTGCATATCATTAATAGCAATAAAAAGCTTTCTCCAGTTAAAAAACTGCACAATTAGTCTAAAGCTTCAGCATGTTTGTTTTTTCCAGCACCCAAATGACAAATGTGACAAAGCTAATTCTAAGCAAACATTATAAGAAAGCATTTAGTTCAAGAAAATACAACATAGTTACCTCTATATTTTATTCATTCTTCATTAATATGTTGAAAGTTTTGTTTTCTGTCATATTTATAAGTTAAATCCTTGTGTCATTGCAAGTGTGCTTGGCTAAAGATCCTCCTGAGGGATGAATAATGAATTGTCAGAGAGAAAATCTGCTCACAAAGCAAATTTACAGGATGAAAATTTCAATAATCCATAGTCCTTTAAAAAGGATTCATATTCAATTGCACATTAAGAGCAGGTGAAAGAGCTAAAAAGACAATAAACCGCAAGAGGAGGGAAGATGGAAAGAAAACTCTATTTGTAAATAATTAAGTCCCAAGCTAGAATATTTTTACAAAAATATTTGAATATGGTCAGCCACTCTACTTTCACAGGTCTCATCACTCTTTTCATACCTTGAGGGTTTTGGTCTTAAAATTAAACTATTTAATATTATCAGTGTTTTTGCTTGAAAAGAAGAACTGTGGCTATGTTTGCCCATGTCTGTGTGTCTGTCTGTGTGCATTTGTATCTGTCCACTGGCAGGATGGGTGGACGCTGGCATACTGTGCGTAGTGAGACATAGACGCGCAACTGGAATGTGGAACTGTTGCATGTATATGCACACTACCAGGTCTACTGAGCAGACCAAACACTCTGCATAAACATTCTCTTCAGTATAAACAATTTCTCTTGCTTCCCTGCAGCTGCTTATAAATACTATTTTTTGACAATGAGTGTTTATAATCTTATAACCAGCTCTTGATTATTCACAATCTTGACATAATCAACCCCCTTGCCTAGGTCTAAGAGATTAAACCACATGCCCTATGTTTAAATTAATTAAAAACTGAGGGCATGCTTTTATTTTTCTATGGTCCTACTTTGCATGGACCGCATTTTCCCAAGGGACTACTGAGGTGCAATTATTTCTAAACATGAAGATAAAATAATTCATAATTATAAGAATTTCAGCAATTTATAGATTTTTAGTTGTGCCTCACAATATTCCTGTGAGGCACATAGTTGAGGGTTATTGTGCTTTTCAAAAATCATCTTAGCGTTGTCAAAAATCACAAAGACACCATGGAGGAAGCGAGGCTCAAAGTCCTGCTACCATTTTTCTTCCCCGTAGACCCGGACTATCAAATCTTGGGACACTGAAATGTTCTGTAAAACTTTTGCTTCTGCCCCAGTCTCTATCCTGGGGTAGGACAGAATCCAGAAATGATGGGTCAGTGTTAATTTTCAGTGCATCTGCCCAGATCACGTGTATGTAAGAATCTCCTAAAGACATTTCGTGATCTTTGAGATTTTATGGACATAGTTTCAAAAACTGCTCTTTTTGCCATCTTTCCTCTTTCCTCAACTTCAAGTAAAAATTTGAATCGAAGCTTCTCAAAATATGTTCCTCAAAATCTGGGATTTAGAATTACATGTTTGGAGATCCCAACTTCATAGGAAAGCTTGCACAATCTTTTATTCATTTCTTCTTTTTTTCTACCTTTTTTTTTTAAATCAAGAGAATTGTTAGGGGAGATTTTTGTAAGAGTTCTTTTCAGAGTTTCCCGATTTAAACACATTTGTCATAATTTTTCATTTACTGAGCATTTGCAGGGCAATATTATTTAAGAGATTCCTGAATTAAAATGGCATCCATCTCTTCCCCCCTCCCCCATCTTTCACTACAGAGTTGGCACTAATTGTTCTTCCAAAAAAGTTTTTACACTATATTTATAGCTGCCTTAAATAGAAATACTATGAAACACTGTTATTTTCATATAACACAAAAATTACTGATTATGTCCTTCAATGTTACTGATGCAGGGAAACTGACTTGATACATATTTTCTATGACCAAAAGTTAGCAATGATCGACCAAATGCAGATGACTAGAGGATATTATATTATACCAAGTCTCACAAAAAAAAATTCAGTACATCAATGTAATACACATTACGTTGGGCATTCAATTGTTTTGAGTCCCATACGGCATCTGATTAAAAAGAGCGAGCGAGAGAGCGAGTGGAAAGTTTCAGTTAGAGGAATCAGTGTAGGAGCCCTAGGCTGAAATCAGAAATGCAATCACGTAAACATTCATCAGATATACGTTGCAAAGACTAATTCTGAGAAACAAAATTCACGGTCTTTTTTTATCCCTAACACTAGAAGCAGATTTTGCTCATCAAATGGGAAATGAACTATTTATAGTAATGCAGTATGATAACAATCACTGAAGAAATGGTTTCCCCCTTTTCCCACCCACTACCAGTCTAATCCCCTCAGACACCCAGTGGAATAGGAAGATCAGAGCGTTTATAGATAATATGCCTAATACAATGAGTCTTCTCTGTCTTACTCATGGATGTTCCAAATGGTACTATCAAGTGTTGGCTTCTCCCTCATCAAAGACATAGTTGAGCTTTATGACAGTGCTGATGAAATCACCAAGTTCCACAAAATCAGCAGTGACAATATTGATACCACTCTCTCCCGGCTTCTGAGTGCGGACCCACTGCATCATGGCAGGAAGAGCTCTGAGAAAGGAAAGAAAAAGAGAAGTCATGGAAGGCAAGATACTATTTTTCAAGCTTATGCTACCTAGGCTTTCCTTTAGTTTTCTAATGTACCAAAATAAATGCCCCAATTATAGACATAGAATAGAGAAAAAAGCCAAACGGACAATGGTAAATTTTTAACCTCTGAAGGGACTCTGCAGGAGAAACGTTCACCGTAGTGGTCCGTATTGGACTTTTCATCTTTGGAGATCTCAGATGTGTGAGTTTACAGTGCAGCCTCTCCACTAAGAAAACGACACTTTTGTACTCACATTCTAGTTTGGCATGGTGTGACTGGCAACCCTGCAAAGCTATGGGGTGGTGAGGTCAGAGATGAATACATGCACTTAACAAACATTTATTAGGAGCCGGCTATTTTCAGGAAATGTGCTAGGTACTGTAATTAGATACAACAGCAAAAACCCCTGCATCCAAAGAGTGCATGATTTGGTGGTGGGCAAGTGGATAAAGAAAAAGTTTTAACATAATACAATCAGGACAAAGAGGGAAAATCATAAATAATTGATATCATATGATAAGAAGGAATAAGCGCTATAAAAATGGGGACAAAAATGGATTAGGAGTGTGCAGGTAGAGAGGGGTGGTGTAGATGACAACTTAAAATAGGGTGGGTTAGTAGGCCTCATTGATAAGGGGACATTTGTGCAAAAGTCAAAGGATACAAGGGAGTGCTAGGGAAAGCATTTCAGTTACCACCATGGCCCTAAGGGTGTAGCGTGCCTACCTGGAAGAAGGAAGGAGAGAGTAGTAAAAGATGAAGCAAGAGGGCCGAGCCTGCAGGGCACTGTAGGCCATTTTAAGGGCTTTGAGGGTTACTCGGAGTGAAACAGGGAGGCTTTGGAACATCTTGCGGGGAAGAGTAGTACAACCTGACTTTCATCGTAAAAGATGACTCATTACAGGGGAGCCTGCGTGGCTCAGTCAGTTAGGCATCCGGCTCTTGGTTTCAGCTTAGGTCATGATCTCGGGGTCGTGAGATCGAGCTCCATGTCCGGCTCTGCGCTGAGCGTGAAGCCTTCTTGAGATTCTCTGTCTCCCTCTCCCTCTGGCCCTCCTGCTTGTGCTCACTCTCTAAGATAAGTAAATAAATCTTAAAAAAAAAAAAAAGATGACTCATTACCATGAAAGCATAAAGGCGAGTCATTGAGTCTGGCCTGAGAAGTCAGGGAAAACTTTTCAGAAGCCTGCTCCCTGAATGTTGAGGATCAGGAAGACAGGATGGTGTGTGCCTGGTAGCAGGGCACGTGGTCAGGGAGACACAGGTGATGTTAATATGGCTGTGCGGTATCCTCTGAAGCACACGGAAGTGACACCTACTCTGACTCCAAGTGTCAGGAAGGGAGGTTTACATGGGAAATGGATAAAGAAGCAGCCCTGAGAGCTGACAGTTCGACAACAAAGAACAGTGTGAGGAAATCGATGTGAACTTTGAATGCTTGGGTGAGATGGAGGGGGACGGAGAGAGGGGAGAAGGGGATGAGAAAATGAGGGGGTGGGTAGGAATCTCAGAGTAGTTACGTTATAAAATTTAAGGAAGTCTTAAGTTGGGAGAGATAGGAGATAAGAACCGGATGAAAGAGGGCTTTCAAAATGTAGAACTGTCAGCTGTTAACTAGGGAAATCTTAAGCTTAGATTTGTGATTTGGGGAGAGTGGCTTGCCTTCAGTGTGGGCCAATGAATGGGACAGAACTGTAGGAGGGGCAGGCGTAACAAGTAGGGAGCTGTCAAAGTCATCCAGACCAGAGACAGTGGTAGCTTATGTTGCACCAGCAGCCATAGAGATAATTGAAAGGAACTGAGGAGATAAAATGATGTTTGCTTAATGTGGGTGGGATGGAGAGGGAGAAAGAGGCCATGGGTGGATGCCTAGATTGCTAGCAGTATTCTGGCAGGCGGACATCATTCTCCAATCTTGGAAAGACAGGAGGGAAGTCTTTCCAATGGATGTGCTAAGTTTGGTCTGAGACCGTGATTTTGAAGTGACTTTGGGACACATGAATTGAGATCTCAGTTGGTAGGTAAGTACAGATCTGATAGTCAGGACACAGAGCTGTCAAGAGCCATCATAGTAGCATAGAGCTATGAGAGTAGATAAGGTTACCTGATTTTATAGAAGGAGAGGAGAAAAGATGATCAGCAGCATGTAAGGGTTGCCTGGAAAACTTGATTCAAGAAAAGAAAAAGAGAAGTAGGCACAGAAGTAGAAGGAAAATCAGGAGAATGTAATCATCATGATAATCAGCACAAAAAGGAAACCATGCCCCTTTTGGTTTGTGAAGCCAAAGTGTGGGATGTAATACATGTGCATTTCTCCAGATCTCAGAAAGCAAATCTAGTCTAAGCAAACTCAAGCCATCTAGGCAAAACTGGCTCAACTGCCTTGGACTACAGTAATCTGGTGGGTCATCCCTTAAAAATTCTGATCCATGTTTTTCAGCATATACATTTTTCCCATTAGACCCAGATAGAGGAGGATCCAATTGCTTCTAAAAGCGTATAACATGGATCTAAAAGGCCCAATGCCTTCAGAGAATAGACTGGTAGGTGGAGAGATATGGTCTTCTCGGCACCAGTTTCAGAAGATAATTCCACCTTACAATGAAAAATCTGGATCCCTCAGCACAGATGCAAGTGTGTTCAAGTTCATTAGAAAGACAGATGCAGTGGCAATGTGTGTGTCGCCACTCGGGTTCAAATGCCATTACTTTTTCTTCTGGACTTGCTGGAGCAGATGATATCTCTGTGTTGTGAATGCAGTATCACCTTGGCATTTTAGAAAAGGCAGACACTCTGTGGACAAAGCATCAGAATTGGGCATTTCCTGGGAGGAAAGGGTGGGAGGTGGGAGGTGTCATGGATGGGATAACACTGAGGCCAGTGTTGACTCTGTGTTGACCTTAATTGAGTAGCTGGTCCACCAGATTCCTTGAGGTACTAAGTCACAGGAGGTTCCAGAACAACCAATTCCCATCTTAGAACCATGACCACCACAAAAACAGCTCCTCGGATGCCTTCTGCTACTCTAAGATTAAAATTCCTGGGCCTGAATTTAGAGCAACTAATTATCATCCCCATAGGGAGATGTTAGAACGTAAGAGTGCTCTGCTCTGTTTCCCTATAAAATAGATTGCTCTGAGGATCGATGAGACATCCTTTTGGAACGGCTTGTGGGCCTCAGGTAAAAAATGAGTTTTACATTCAAAATGCCATTTCTCTGAGTCGTGGGAATACTTCTATTTTTCTGTTCAGATATATTTTCCTAAAGTCAGTATGATACCAAAGACAAAGCAAGCAATAATGCCAGGTTGAATCTCAAATACTCAGATGGTCTTAAGTAGAATTATGTGAACAAAAAGAGTCAATCTCCTGGATTAAAACTAGCGGATGCTACTGAAGGTGTAATAATTTTTTGGAGTGCCATTTCTTAATGCATTTTCATTACTGCCCTCCTATGGAGCCTTTAAGAATATTTTTTTCTGCTCTCCCTCCTACTCCATGATATACCGCAGATAGAATGTGTTTCTGCTGATATACTTCTTATATAGCTGTGTTTTAAACACAAGAAGAGTAAATTTTTTTATTTGCCCTCCCCAAAATCAAGTTTTGCCACTTTGGCTGCCATATTGATATTGACAATGCAACTTTATAACTAACTGCCAAGTTTTGATTACATTTAGTGTTGAATAGAGTGAATTGAAAACCCTACTCTGGTGGTAATAACATATTGTCTCAATGTCACAATTTCCATGGTATAAGTTAGTTAAGCTTTAGCTTTCTAAATCATTCATTCATTCATTCATTCATTCATTCAACAAAGATATATTGCACACTGTTGGAGGATGCTGTTGTGATTGTGGCTCCCAAGAGCCACCCGGGAGTTCAAACCTTCTTCATCTCTCTTGGAGAAATGTTGCCAGAGCCTTGCCCACACACTCCTTTTTTGCTTTTTCTACACTACAGTCAGGACAAACTCTTTTTCATCTGCATGCTTTATTCCTTTACAAAAACTGTCACAGAGTCTTTTCTCCCCTCCAAGATACACCCAGCTCTTCAGCAGTGTGGACGACTCTGTCCCTACCTCCCTCAAACCATCTACTACACAGATCCCTCCTCTGCCTCATTTGTTACTACTTCCTACATGCTAATTTCTTCTCCAGCAATACCGAGAGGCTTGTTATTTTGCCTTAACCACACACTGTGGTCTCATGCCTCAGTATTTTTTCAGGCCTTCCCTTTCTATGAAATACCATTCCTTCTTCAGTACCTTTCTTGCTCTGACTAATTTCTACTTGCCCTCCAAGATTTGGCTCAGCCATTATCTCAATCCCTCCCATCCAAGTCTGGGTGGGAAGAACCCTTTCTTTTCCTTATGTTTTATACTCCTGAAGCCTAGTTCTGTGACTGTGTATTGCACACAGCATTGACTTGATCCATTTCCATGCCTATTTCTGTCAGTGCCTGCACACTTTTCCAAGAACAAAAATCATATCATAGTCACCAATATGTCCTCTGTACCTACCACAATCCCTGCAACCCAAAGGAAAAACAACACATTTATTGAATTTAAATGTTGAACTAGAAATCTTGGTCTCAGATGTCACAAAGTCTAACAAGCAGAATGGGTGTGAACCAACTGTAACAATACAATATGGTACAATGGTCAAGAGCACAGGAATCTATGGGAGCATGTGAGATGAAATCATTTATGTCACTTTGGAGAAATTAAGGAGGAATTTAAGGAATACATCACAAAACAGGTGACATCTGAACTTGGTCATGACTCCTTAGATAACAAAGGAAGGCATTTCAAGAAAAGGGAACAATACATGCAAAAGCATAGGGGCTGTCTAGTAGATCTCCAGAATTTACTTATCCTGCATAACTGAGACTTTGTACCATTTAACCCCCACCCTTCCCATTCCTCCTCTCTCTCCCCAGCTCCTAGCAACTACTGTTCTATCCTCTGCTTCTATGAATTTGACTACTTTCATTCTAATATGTAAGTGAGACAACCCATTATTTGCCTTTCTCTGCCTGGCTTATTCCACCTAGCATAATGTCCCCCTCCTGTACTGTATACTAAGATTTGCTAGGAGGGTAGGTCCTATGTTAAGTGTTCTTTACTACACACACATACAAAAATAATAACAACAACAAAGGGGGCAGAAGCAAACTTTGGGAGGTAATGGATACGTTTGTGGCCTTGATGGTAATGGTTTCATGGGGATGTACTTATCCCTAAACTCATCGACTTGTATGCATTAATATGCACCCCTTTTTATGTCAATCAGACCTAAATTAAGTGGTTTAGGAAGAAGCATATGGGCATGAAAGATGACGTGATTAGGAAAGACAAGGTGACCAGAAAGTAAGGCCAAGGAGGTGTGGGGACAGTAGGGGGACACCTGTATTGCACACCTGCAAGGGAGGGACAGGAAGATGTTAGGCCAGATTGTTAAGAGCCTCCTTTGACAGCCTGTGGAGTCTGAGCTTCACTCTGTATGCACTTCAATGTTTGTCATTAATTTTGTCCAATTAAAGAAGAGTTCTTTGATTTTCCCATGTGAGAAAGAATCTATTAATTTCATACAAAGTCTGCCATCTAATGACACTGAAACTTGTATTCTTATCACATATAAATAAAGAACACATTGTCTCCCTTTGAAAATTCTCAGGTTGTTCTCAGACTGTTATGAGATCTTAACATTCATTCATTCATTCATTCATATTACTTCCCCCATACAGCCAAAAAGTCGCTAGTGGAAATTTGAATAACATTCACTAATATTATGAAGGAAAATATTTCATAGTGAAGTTATATATTCTGAAGAGATTCTTAAATTTCCTTTGAATCTGTGTATTTATATTTTAGTATTTATTTATGGTGCAGAACGATGTGACTATACAAACACTGCAAGGTTTTCTTATAAATGCCACCCTTTTTCTTAATCTCTCTTTTTAGTGAGAGGCTAGATTTATAGTGTAGATTTAGACTGTTTACTCACAAGACCACCCTGACAACCAGGAGAATCACTTCAAGATAAATAAAAATTTAAATAA
This sequence comes from Zalophus californianus, assembly GCF_009762305.2. NCBI lineage: Eukaryota > Metazoa > Chordata > Mammalia > Carnivora > Otariidae > Zalophus > Zalophus californianus. The sequence continues at coordinate 121,659,693 of NC_045599.1, read as the reverse complement.
AATCATAGCACTAGCGTCAAATCTGGAGCCAAGCTGTTTCTACTCGAGTCTCAGCAGCAGTATTTATTGTAAGCAAGTTAGTTAACACTCTAAGCCTCAGTTTCACCATCTAGAAAATGGGCACAATAACCAGGATTAAAGTAATGTGTGTAAAATGCTAAGATAAATGTCCAGCTCTCTAAGTGGGACTGTATTGAACATCCTCTGAGTGACAGCCTTGTAATGCCCTGCTCTGGTCTCCAGAGTCTCTAAGAAGGAAGGCAGCAGGAAATTCTGAGAGCAACACCCAGCCATAATACAGTTGTGATGTAAAAATGAGCCTGTGGGATGTCTTTCCAAGTTTCACAAATCCAATCAAAGAAAGAACGAGGGCCAGACTGGTGATGAGGCTCTTAGGGCAATGTTCTTGGAAGGGCTTTGTTTGCAGGCCCACAGTTGTGGCAAACCTCCCATATGCTTCTCCCATCAGAGTTGCTAAATAAATGAAGATGGCAAGAGAGCAAGCAAGTTCACAGCTGAAATCTGGTACATGAAGCCTCAAAGTCCTTCTCTGGACTGTGGAGCTCTCCTGAAGAAAGGCATCTTCAAACAGGTTGCAGGCTTCTTAGGAGAGGAACAGGCACATCTGCAGGAATCAGAAAACCTCCCTCCGAAGAACAACTGGAGGGGAAAGAGAGAAGAGCCAGAGGTCTTCTGATGTGCTGGCTTTGAGAACTGGTTTTGAAAAGATTTAAAGGAAAAGACTTAGGAGTTGAAAGTGCTGAGTTCAGTAACCCTCAGTGTGCTGACCTTGACTTATTAATTCATGTCTGTCTCTTACTTGGGATGCTTTAGTCACTTCTCTGTGCTCTTAGCACAAAGGTAAAAATCCTTCACTGGTCTTTGGGGGCTTGAACAATAGCCCCCGATGGCTTCTCTAGTTCCATCTCTAGTCACTCTTCCCCTCACTGAATTCTAGCCACATCCTCAGTCTTGCTCACCTCGACCAGCCTATTTGCTCAGGGAACTTTGTAAATGTTGTTTTCTTGTTTTTCAGCCAGAATGTCTTATCTTTTATGCCCCTTCCCTTGGCCAACTCCTTCATCTTTCAGGTGATAGTTTAAATGTCACCGCTTCAAAACACCAGTGAGAATTGTCATTATATTTATATGTGTGATCAATATCTGTCTCCCCAGCTGGACTGCAATCACTTTGAGGACAAGGACTATCTGTTTTCCCACTGTTGTATCCCCAGTGCTTAGCACAGTGCCTGGCATGGATTAAGTATCCAATAAATATTTACTGAGTAAATAAACAAATTTTATTTAAGACATTTTTTTAAAGATTTATTTATTTGAGATAGAGAGAGAGCATGCGGAGGGGCAGAGGGAGAGGGGGAAGGAGAGAAGCAGACTCCCCACTGAGCGTGGAGCCTGCCTGGAGGCTTCACCCACAACCCATGAGATCATGACCTGAGACAAAATCAAGAATCGGATGCTCAACCTCAACCGACTGAGCCACCCAGGTGCCCCTACATTACTTTTAGAATAGAGATGTACGCAGTAACATAATTCGTGAAAAGACTGCCCAGTTTTTCTCACTATGGCTACTGCCAAAGATTTTAGTTTGTGAATTCACTGCTATTTTGTTAAATGAAAGTGGTGTCTTTTTTTTTTTTTTTTAATTAACGACCAGTCAGTTTGCAAAACGGCTTTCCCTGCATTATATATAGAGAGTCAGGAGAGTCTGTGTAATAATAATGATAGTAGTGACCATTATCTTCATAAGAATAAAGTTTATCAGAATTAAACTTAATCAGATTTCTTTATTTACTATCAATTTTGTATTAGTTTTCATTATTAATTATAATTATTTATCATTTAATTAGATTTAAATTTAGGAATCCATGTTAAAGTCATATTAAAGTGTGTGTCTATATACATAATACTTTTACCACAAATGTATGCTACTTCTCTGACCTCTCTGAACTATTTTTTTTGCAGTTAACAAATGAATGATAATAAAATGCTTGCATCTTTCAGTGAATTTTACTTGAATGTATTTCATTTAAACAATGACATGTTTCTTTTACTGAGTGAAATAGAACCTCCACGTTCAGCTCGTTAACTTTTGCACAACTCTCCGACGCCCTCATGGATAAAGATTACAAATGAAAATATCAGAGTCCTGTTACTGTCTGTCCCAGACCCAGCCGCTCCTGAGAAATGGATTTTTGTTGATCAGCAAAGTTTAAAATTAGGATCATAGGTCTTTCTCTCCCTGCGCAACTGAGTCACCCAGGACCAACTAATTAAAATCAAGTCTGACATATTTTAAAATGTGATTTCCTGTCAGTCTGGACATTTCTGAAAGCTTAGAAATTTCACTTGAAAAATGAAGAGAAAGACAAAATACAAAGAAGCCCTTCCTGAAAAGGTTGGCATTTCATTCATCAAAGCATACGGTGATAAAAGGCAGGGCTTTTGCAACTGTAGGTTTAAACCCTGGAAGGGGCTTCAAAATTACCTCAGGTTATCTCACAAATCATAACTTCCTAAAATACCAGGCTTATCAGTTTTTTACTAAACCTGTTTCTATTCAGGAAGCAGCATATCTGATTTATGCCTGATGAAAATAGCTCAGTTTTTAAAAAATCTTTTTCCCCTAAAATTGAGCACAGAGAAAGAATGAAGTCATATGAATTATCTGTGAAACAAATGCCCTCACAAACAACTCGAGAGATTTTAGAGGACCTGAGCTTTCCTAAATAGGAGACTAAAGCCTTTCCATATCTTCCCATGACCTGCACTATATACCTTCAGAACCAAATTACTGCAATTGTTAGGTATAAAACAAAAAATAATTAAAGGCACGACTATACACATAGCTGGTTAGAATTTTTTCCCCTGTGGCAGTGAAAGGAAGAAAACCCTTTCTCCTTGACTTTCCTGGATCCTCTGCTTAAACCCCATTTGTAGCTTGATAAAGACCTCTGTTCAACAAATATTTATAAGGCACCTCTCACGAGCTACATATTATTCTCTGTGCTGAGGACACAGTGGGGCTCGGAGACAGACACAGCCTTTGCTCTCCTGGTCCATGCAGTCTAGTAGGGGAAAAGGGATTTATTAAAAATACACTAATGAACAAACAGGTAACAAGAAAACAAACAAACTGGACTGGTGTTAGAAGAGAAACTTCAGCTCTTGTCCCGACTATAACAAAATGTGTTTTATTTATAATCTTGCACAAATTGTGTGAACCTTCTGCATCCCCATTTTCCCTAATTGTAAAATTAGGAATACTAGCCCTCAGAGGTAGACACATCCCCACACAAAGTGATGATATCGACGAGGGTGCTATTCAAATGTAAGGTCCGGGGCTGTTTTCTAACTCGACTCGGCACAGCCATGAAGGCAGACATGTTCTGGGAGCTGCAGGGGAAGGACACAAGAGCTGCTTGTCACACCAGGCATACTGCGCAGGACACTGACCAACCTTCCGTGTTACCCTCGCTTGCTGGTTTTCAAAGGGACACAGTCCAAGTCCTCAGGAATACACGAAAGCTATTTCATCTCCTCCCCATGCTGGGCAGGTTGTTTAGTTTGTTTAGCAAAAAGCGATGCAGTCAAATCAAAGCAAAGGACACCATTAGTTTCCTTTGATGCTGGCAACAGGAGCCCTTTTCATGGTGGTGTGGAAGAAATCCGTTAAAAAGCCATTTTCAATTCAAATAAGATCATAGCAACTACAAGAAGAATGGTGTTTAGAGTTCATAAAATGGACTGTGTCTTCATCATTTGCTCCCAGCCAATGTTTCAGCCTAAGCCATAACCCTGCCAGGAACACTGAAGGTGAGCAGGTCAGCCTCCCACTGAGCAGGGGTTCTCCTGTCTGCTAATTTCCTAAGGCAGCAAGCAAGCAAGAAAGCACTGCAAATTCTCAACACAAAGACATTCCGTATATTGAGATTGAGATTGCCAGGAGGCACACGATGGGTTTTCTTTCAAGCGTAGAGTCTCAAGACGATGAACACTTCTGTGTGGGGTCAAGTGTTCTCACTTGGGTTTGTTCCTGCACACCAAACAGCCCCTCACTCAGAGCAATGTTCGGGGAATGTGGTACTCAAAATTCAGAAGCAATTTGCTTTATTCAATACGGTTTCTATCTGCAGGATCTGCCCTGCCTTTCCGCTCTTTGGAAGGATTTCCATTTGCTAAGAAAGAGCTGCCGTCGAACTTGCGCTGAAAGTAAATTTGACATTTCTGTTTTTGCTTGGATCACACATCTGAAGTACTCTCCAGGTTGATCCCTTGGCTCTCAAGGATTCCCGACTTGGGGGGTCCTGGACTAGGGATATCAGAGGTTGTAAGGTAAGCTGCAACAGAAATCACAGTCACCCATGAACTGTGGTCACACAAGTTAACTTAAATGCCACTTTTCTTTACTGCTGGCAGAATCATTTTATCAATCCAGTTTTAGTAGTGAGTACCTATTGTTTATTGGAAGGTCTAGCGGAATTCTGTATGCATTTAATTTTAACAATGGGGAGATAAGCTATTACTTATCAAATATACATTTATTAAGAGGAGACGGGCTCTGTGAGGAGAAAATGTGGTAAAAGTTCCTTCAAGGTGAAATCCTGGGAACCACTGGTCTCCATCACATTCATAGATTCCCTCCTACCATCAGTAAATGCTTATTGAGTACTTATCATGTGATAGTTGTTGGGACAGATACAGGGATGGATCGGACATGGTCCTTGCCATAATTATGGAACTAGTTCTGGAATTACCTGAACCGCTACAAATAGAAATTGCATAATTGCCTCGAACAACCTTGTAGGGAAACAAATGGAGATGTCCATGAAGCTTCTTTTGGCCTCATGAGGTAGCTGCTGGCCTCTTTCTTGACATATGCTCTAATTCCAATGGAAACATTCCATGGACTCTTATAAATTCATGAGACTAAATAAAAACTACTCTCTAAGGACTCATAAGTTAAGTGAGTATTTATCGAGTTTTAACGGACTGCCTACAATTGATATAGGGGCAGTAGAAAGAGCAAAAGCTTTAGAATCAGGCAGAGCCCTATTAGAGTTACTAATGAAGTGTGACCTCAGGAAAGGTTATGTAACCTCCCCAATGTGAAGTTTCTTCATTGTCAATTGGGAATAATAATGGTACATGCCTTATAGTGTTTTTGCAAGAATAAGATAAAACAACATGATATGGAAAGGTGCTACAGCATAGAAGTGAAGAGTGATGACTTTGGAGCAGACTCTGAATTCACACCATGCACTCTCATTTATACTAGTGTTATTTTAGGCAAATCACTTAATCTTTTCTAGCTTTAGTTTCCTCGCTCATAAAACAAAATAAAAAGAGGAAACTAATGTGAAGATTACATGGAATAACATGAATATAAAATTTAACATAATATGTGAGAGATAAGAACTCCATATATGTTAGCTGCTACTCCATTTTTAGTGTTAATGTTTGAAGTGCCCAGGACATAGTAGACAATGAATAAATGTTAGTTAGCTTAATTTTTTCATTTTTCCTAGTTTTAGGTTACTTTAAGGCAATGACTGAAAAAGTTACTCTATGCATAAATGTATGGCGACTGCTATGAAGAGTGCCCAGATCCCCCTTCCAGATTGAGGGTGCTCTTTCTCCCAGATGCTCTGAGTGTCGTTGGCTGTCAGCTCTGAGCTGAGTTTCTGTCCGAGAACTGCCCTCAGGCAAAGAAAGCCACCTCACTCAAGGTGACACACCCTCTCTGGGGACAACTTGAATCCAATGACTGATCTTTGGGGAGGAGTATATAGAGGTACTTGACCCAAAGTGGGACAATTCTGAAGGTTCATCCCAGCTCTAGTGCTTCTCTGGGCTTGGCTGAGGCCTTTGTTGAGAAGAGCCTATCTTCTCCCTCTGCCCAATCCTGTTTCCTTCACTCTCCCAAAGGCATGGATCCCAAGAGAGCTCCAGAACAAAATTTCTGCATACAAATCTCGGCATCTCAGAGTGTATTTCTTGGGAAAACCAACCTACGAGTCTCCAGTTTAGATGGCACGAAATTCTGTGATCAGTAGACTTTCTCTTTCAACCCAAGTAGGAATCAAGAGTGGCCTTTGGCAACCTTAATGAGATAGAGAAATTAAAACTATATTTCCTTTCCCAGAATACAAACAGGGTGAGTCTTAGGCTGGTTTGAGGGGTTTTTTTTTGGAGGAAGGGTAGGAGGGGATCACCCGAGGAAAACTGCATTTATGCTTAGGGCCATGCACGTGCAGACTCACACGGGTACCTCTACTTCCTCTGGCAAAGCAGAAAGGCCACCCAAATCAGACTACTTAGAAACAGTTACCACATAGTCTTACTTTAGTCATCTGTTAGAATTTTCCTCTGGATGCCATTATGCTATGAATAATGTATCAGGCTCAGAAAATCTAAACCTGCTTCTAAAGAAAATGTTTGTCATGGTCACTCTAACGGAAGACTTTTCCAATCCAAATTGCTCAGCAGAAGCTGGGTGGGGGTATTTATTACATCATCACAGCCTTCTGTGTACAGTACTTTGTGCAACTTCACGTCCCTGACATATTCTTTCAAAGATGAATGTGGTTAGAGCATCCAAATCAAATGTTCAATTTAAAAAAAAAAAAAGGCCAAATTCAGAAATTTCACTTTCCTTAGAGAAAATGCTGACAGGTAGAATGAACACACACAGAATTTAATTTGGTCATAATATCCCAGGTGCTTATGTGTTCATGTGTCTGTGAGTCCATGTAATCATGCATAATTATCAGGGGTGATTTCTTTGGCCTTTTCTCCTTAATCAGTGACAACTGCAGGTGCAAGGGGGAGAGGAATATGTCATCTGTTCTGCAAGAGAATAATATCCATTGTGCTATTAATTCTATAATTTCCTCCAGACAGTGGTCTTACAAAGAGTCTTTTTTAAAAAAAGATTTATTTATTTATTTATTTGAGAGCAAGAGAGAGAACTCACAGGTGTGGGCAAGAGGGACAGAGGGAGCGGGAGGGAGAGAATCCTCAGATAGATTCCCTGCTGAGCAGGGAGCCCGAGGAGGGGCTAGATCTCAGGACCCCGAGATCATGACCTGAGCCGAAATCAAGAGTCAGACGCTTAACCCACTGAGCCACCCAGGCACCCCTTGGAGTCTTTAAATAGCACCGAAAGGTGTAAAATTTTAGGTCAATTAGCCCGGGCGCAGTGTTTCCCACTGTGTTATCTGTTTGTTATATCTTTGGGAAATCATGTTACCTGACACTTTTTAAATTGCCCACTTTATCATTCTTTGACAACATGGAAAATTCCTAGAAACTTAATAACATACAACAAATATCGCTGAGCCAGATAGGTGCCATGTATGTATATAACTTGTTAATACATTCGCCCTCTTCCTTGCATATTTTCTCCTTGACACATTTAGAAAAGTGACAGAGAGTATCAGGTTTGAAAATGTCCTTAAGACATTTATGAACAGTGACCATATTCTCTATAAAAATGATTTTTAAACTGAGTTCCATGGGGCAATACCTCATGAGATACTGAAAGATATTCCTAAGACAAATAAATATTCCTTTGGTCAAATACATATAGGTAATGTTGAAGCCTCTTTGATGTTTACAATACACATAGTAGCATATTAGGCATATTATATTAAAAACATTGAGATGTTATTGAAATAAGTTAAAAATTTATTTTCCTGTTTTCAAAGTTATTTGATTCAAGGACAGTCCCACAACTACCAACACGTGCACGCACACACACACACAGAGAAAAACACCCTTTTTATTTCTTCCCATAAACCGCCAATGGACATCTAGTGGATCTAATGTTCTATAGAACACTATTCTAGAATTATTGCACTACAGCATCATTTTCAAGGGCTCAACTCTGTCATATGTTTCAGGGACTTGAAATTCTCACAGCCTCCTACGTCAGACAGTGTTGGACTACTCCTGCTATTAGAAGGTTCTTTCTGACCACTCTCTAGTCTTTCTTAGGTTCATCCAGAACAAGTATATTCCCCTTCCACATGATATTCCTTTAAATATTTGAAAATAACTGGGACTTTCCTACCCCTCCATCTGTATCTCCCCTTCTCCCTCTGAAACATCCCATTTCCTTCCCTTATATCATTCAGTTTGGAACATTCTTATTGTATTTGTCAATCTCTTTTGAACACTCCACTTTGTCTATACTTCCTCCAAAAGAGGTACATGGAAAATAATGCAATTTTCTAACTTGGGTGTAGAGTATAACAGAGCATTCCCACCCTCATTCTGGGTACTATTGTTCTCTTATTGTGGTCAAAGATTATTTTGACTATTTCTCTTTTAATGCTTCCAAGATCTTTGCATCATCGCCTCTTCCCTAGAATTAACAGCTTCTTCTGAATGAAGCAGGAAAATATTAGGCAGCGCTAGTGGAGGGGAAGGAGCTCTGCTTCTAGAAGAGTCAACACAAGCTTGCTACCTTACACATTCTTCTCCCACTTTGACTCACAGAATCTCCTCTTTGTGGCCAAGGAAGATATAAAGGATGCAGGAGCTGAGGTCCCACCAGAACTGTAGAAAAGCCCTCAAGAATGGTGTGAGGCTAGAATAATGGCTGGAGACTGAGGTGCTGAAGCAGATGACAAATGGAAGTTTCGATCCTCTCAGAGATAGCTCCAGCTGGCAGTAGCAACAATCCAGGTAAGTCTCCTCCAGGTTGTTTTAGAGTCAAGATATCAACATCAGAAGAATTGTACAGATACAGAGAAATTTGAAATAATTTAATTTTTTCAAAATTTGCAATCACATATGCATGTGAATATTTGGCCATGTAAATAAATGATCCTCCTGCCTGTCTGAGTCTGCACTTAGCAAATACAGAGGTGGGGTATGGCAAGGTGACATAGTGACAATAATGCTGCCCTTCCTTAGGGCTGGTGCTCACTCTAGCCTTAATTAAGTCATCAATTAACTAGTTATTGATTCTAAGAGTCAACGAACATAGAATGAGCTATATGAAAGATGAGCATTAGCAACAGTGTCTGGATGAATTTTAGGGAAGGGTTTGAAAATGTGGTCTTAAAAGAACAATTGCTACACTTTTTCCTTAATTAAAGTCTTCCTTTATATAAATCTATAGATTAACATATAAATGTATTGGGGGGCATGCTATAAAAAGTCCCCCCCCCAAAAGGTGAAATAAAATGCTCCCTCATGACAGACCAGTCCTGGGCTATTTGAGGGGAGGTCTTCAGGGATAAGACTTTGAACATTGTTATAGGATTGATTCAGACTGGAATAGAAGGAGACACTGGCCAGAGAGGTGCAGGGAGCCTTCTGTTGGGGATGTGGAGTTGTTGAAAATTTAGAAAAGAGGGTCTGGGGTGTGTGTGTGTGTTTCTGGAATCTCAATTAACTTCCAAAATTCTACAGTCACTCCTACAACTGCATTAGCTGCATGTTCTTATATAGATGCTGCTCTCCTGGGTCCTACCATCAGCAATACTTCTGTGCAATAATGAAGAAGCAGTTTCATTTAGGGAATGAAGTGACCGGTGTGCACCACAACCTGCCTTATATCAGTGCATTTGCTTACACCTGAACTTTGAACTTGACTGCTCACAGTGTCTTTGAAAACAGATAACATGATACTATGAAATTAAATAACTACTATATTAAAATATCAAAACTGCCCTAGAGACAAAAAAATACATTTTATATATAACTGACACATCAGTTAATTGATATATCAACTAACCAAAAGTTGTAAATAACGTGAATGCTAGATGTCTCAGTTTCTCTGCTCTAAGCAAGAATAATTCAAAAAAATAATTCTAAAAATCCCATATATCCTCACCACTGTAGAATGGAAACTTCTCTTTCAAACAACCCAAGTTCAGATTTGAAAAGGAACTTACAAGGGGCAGTTGATGGTGAATGAGATGGCTGCACTAGTGATGGGCATTGTCTGTGATGACCTGAGGGCCCGCTGTTCATCAGTTTTACCAGCCCTGCCCCCTGGGGAGATGCAAGGCCAGGGAAGAACCTTCTTCTTCAAGGTGGAATAGTTTGACAGGGAGCTGTTCACAGAGACAGTGCTATTTTCAAGTGAAAGAATTAATGAATACTTTTCAACTAAAAGCTCAAATCAGCAGAAAAGAACCTAAAGAATAATGCTGCTAATTTTATGAGGAACCCATGTCCCACTGGAAGTCATTAAGTGGAAATCATTTGAAAATATCTTCAAATGTGTGGCTTTCTTAGCTACTAATAATAAGATTTATTTTATAACAGGTCGTATTCCTGCTATTCCATTCCATTTTAGGGTTGATATTTAAAAAACAAACAGAAACCTTTCTTAATATCCTACTGAAGTAAGGTGTTTAAAATAAACATAAAATCATTGCTCATAATATACTTGCCATTTTTAAACACTCTTCATTACTATTTTCTGATGACAAATAAAGAAGGTCTATAATGCTGATTTACTTTTCTTAGCTACATCATACCATTATATCTAGTGGAAGTGAATGGGAAAACAAAATCGGTTAAGTTTGACTTGAGAATTCATTCCATCCTTTTAAGCCAAATTCTGCTGCATGTCAGGCACTGTTCTAGGCATTGAAGAGTGAACTCAGAAGAGCATATAGAGATGAGGCCTTAAACGTTTCTAGTTTAAACCAGAAAACCTGAACATCTACTCAGGAAATGGCCCTAGTTTCAACAATTGTGCAGTAGTTAGATGTTATTGATTCTGCCCACCAATCTCCTTAACAATAGTTTAGAAAATCTGGGCCCCAAAGAGCTCAAGTCACAAGGCAGTTTGATGATTAAGATGAAGGTTCACAAAATATGTCTTATTGAACATACAAAATAAGATGCCCAGAATGCTTTGTAAATTTTATGCTGAAATTCAGTTACCAGCTGCAAGAACATCTCATCCTCTAACTCCATTTAATATATCAAGTCAACAGCAACTGCTGTAGAAAAATCTCAAAACAGAAGTAAAACTCACAAGTGCAGCATAAAAGTAAACGTAGTCAATAGAAAAGGAGCTGATTCATTCTAAAACTGAAATATATAAAATTTTATAATGTACTTAGTTATTTCAGTTAAGTTGATATTGTTGCTTCGTCTATAGAGAAACAATGAGCTATGCTGCCTCCTTTTTTCCTCTCTCTTTTTTTTTTTTTTTGCATTTTATCTAAGGATAGTATCTGGACAAAAGTAAAAATAATGGTGGATTGGTGGGTGTCTGGATGGGTCCTGGAAGTCTTCATGTTCTCAAAAGTGGAAAACTGGCTACTTCAAAAATCTGTAATTACCTGAATGTGAGTAGTGTGAGCATAGATTTTCCTTTCATCTGAAGTATGTAAAAGCCTAATGATAATTAACTCATCACAGTCAACACACCTGCGCTGTCAAATCTGCTCTAACTTCACATAAGCTGCAGGATCCTCAGAGTTAAACGCAGGCAGCTCCACCTTTCCTGCCCTTGAGTCCTTACCCACTGACTGGGCTTCTAACGCTGTGGGTACATGGTGACCATTTAATACACCACAATGAGATAGGGAAATCAGACTAAAGATATTAAAAGCATATTTTTTCCTTCAAACGGACTATCCTCGATTACTCAATCTGAAGATGTTATGTTTACTTGAAATCTAGTTTGTTTTGCTTCAAAAATCTTTTCCATAAACAGAAAAAAAATCTAAGACCAAAATAAAATATCTCTAAATATCCAATGAATATTTTAAAAATGAATTACTGTTAAGCAAAAGGAAAATTAACTTTGTTTATATGCAAAGTAAGTGTCTTTCTTTTTGGCTAAAATAAATGGTCAATTCAGTTCTGAAGTAAAAGTTCTAACCTCAGTAGGTGGTTCCATGTTGGACTGTCACAGAAATCACTGAACTCAGTGTGTATCTACATCCTGAACACTGGATTGAAATAATTTAAAACCATAACACATGTCTGGACTGAGAACATAAAAATAAAAATCCAAAATGCTTGAACCTGGAGAAAATAAAGAATGGCATCAACTAATAGTGGATTCTGACATTTTTCTGATCTTAATGAAAATGCTTTTCAGTGTCAAGTCATATTAAAACATTTCCCCCTAAAGCCTAGGCATATATTTGCTATATACAAGGCAAACATTTCCATGAATTGTGTTATTTACTTGCTTAAGCTGAATTGGATGATTCATTTGTTTGAAAAGAAAAAGTCTTCCTTAGACCTCAGGCATCTATTGCAATTTCAGATAAGTAACAATAAACTATATTGTTTTGTTTTTTTTACCATTTTGTATGAGCTCTAAGTTTTAAATGGCATCTGTGATTCTCCATTCACCTAAAAAACATTATCTTGGACTGAAGAAATCATCTTTTGAAGTTGATGTTCTGAATTAATGGGTATGTTTAAAAGGAATGATTTCAGATGGGCTTCTAAAACATGAATAATAAATTGGACATAAAGGCAAGCATTAAGCTGGCATTTAAAATCACAGGACAGAATAAGGTAAAAGGTAGTCCACCCAATATTTTATTGATATATTTGACCAAAAGACCAGACGCTAAGTCAACCATCTAGAAATGCAACTTATTTTTAGAAAGAGTAGACTCAATAATTAAGGTTTCAGATTTCTTCAGTTCTCATTCAAATACAAGGTAGGACTTTTTGCATTTCCAAATAATCAAATCATCCGTTGAAGAAATATTTGCATCTAAAATAAAAATCCGGGGCGCCTGGGTGGCTCAGATGTTTAAGCGTCTGCCTTCGGCTTAGGTCATGGTCCCTTAGGTCATGGTCCCAGCCCCACATCGGGCTCCCTGCTCCACGGGAAGCCTGCTTCTCCCTCTCCCACTCCCCCTGCTTATGTTCCCTCTCTCACTGTGTCTCTCTCTGTCAAATAAATAAATAAAATCTTTAAAAAATAAAATAAATAAAATAAAAATCCATTTCCATTTTGTCACATGACGAAATAGTTATTTTTGTTATGAGTTTTATGTTCAGCATAGTTCCCATTGATTTGCTCTTATAACTTTAATTCATTAGTTTGCCTAGAAATTGTTTTATTTTTTAAAGATTTTATTTATTTATTCATTTGAGAGAGAGAGCTAGAGAGAGAGCAAGTAGGGGGGAGGAGCAGAGGCAGAAGGACAAGGAGACTCCATACTGAGTGGGGAGCCTGACCCGGGGCTGGATCCCCTAACCCTGAGATCATGACCTGAGCCAAAATCAAGAGTCAGACGCTCAACCAAGGTGCCACCCAGATGCCACCTAGAAATTGTTCTAGATAAGAAATACATAAATGCAACTGATGCCTGTGGCTCATATCAATTAACAGAAGATCATTTATATAAAAGAAATTACCACTGAGTACTAAAAATTAAAATTCCTAAGTTTCTGTTGGAAAACTTTCAGCTCAAATTTGCAACCTATGTTTGGTATCATTTAGGAAAAGCTTCCTAATTTGTGCAGACTAAATCATGTTTTAAATATCATAATTCTCTTTTGTTTCATATAATTAAAACATATTTCTATTGCACTAAACTAATATAGTGAATCATTCATTGATTAATTTATTGATTGATTCAGTACATATGTATTACCCACCTACTCTGGGCTCTAGGTGCGGGGAATTTGATGGTGAATACAATCCATTCATTCCTTGCTCTCACACAGCTCACAATTTAGTGTTTTGTGTGTGTGTGCGCATGCAGGCATTAAGAAGATGATCATGAAAATAATAGTGTAATTACAAACTGGTGAGAGATATGTAAGGAAGTGGAAGTTGAATGGTTCTATAAAAGCATGTAATAGGACAAATCTGCCCAGCCAGGGCAGTCAGGATATCAACCTGAGTATTTTCTTTTTCCTTTTTCCTTTTTTTTTTTTTTTTTTTTAGATTTGATTTATTTTGAGAGAGAGAGAGTACAAGCAGGGGGCAGGGGCAGAGGGAGAGAGACAAACAGACTCCCCACTGAGCATGGAGCCAGACACGGGGCTTGATCCCAGGACCCCAGGATCATGACCTGAGCCGAAGGCAGAGCTTAACCGACTGGGCCACCCAGGCGCCCCGAGTATTTTCTTTTTCAAAGTCCAAATAGTAATTGATGAAGTAAGTCAACATTAGCTTTGTTTCAAAATGAAATTATCTCTGCAGACATGGGTTTTCTTTGAGATTGTCCAAATTATGTTTTGGCTCTATTTAACCACACAAAACAAAAGAACTGGAGAGCAAGAATGGAGTTCAGAGAGTATGTAGTCCAGCCCTCTTATTGGATAGATGTAGAAACTGTGCATGAGGAAGAGTAAGTAGCTTGTCCTTGTATTGTTTTCGCTCAGTGGCAGAGCTAAAAATGTAACCTTATTATGCTAAAATCCCACCCAGAGTGCATCCTTTCATCCATACCACTCTGGGTGTGGTTTACCTAATGTTATCTACTCTGATGCACTAAGGCAATAACTGAAATCGTAATGTGATAAGAGAGGCTAGAGAATGAGAATATTCATGAAGTAACAATTGTTTTCTGAACACAACCTGTCATTTAGCTCAAGCCACTGGTGAAAGAAAAATATAGCTAATACATACAAACCAAATATCTTGGTAAGTTTCCAATTACTTACCATGTTTCATCTTTCCCCCTAAATTATGTACACGAATGTGTATGTGTGCATGTGTGTGTGTGTGTGAATGTGACATGAATGCGTGTGTGTGTGTGTGTGTGTGTGTATGTGTGTATATATTTTCAGGTTTAAAGCCACTAACTTTTATAGAGCGCTATTCTTTTGCTCAAATCAAAACTGACGTTAACTCATGGCCAACCCATGTTTAATTTTTGCCATGTACTTACGGCAAATGGATATTTTTAATAGACTCTATTTTTAAAAGAAGTTTTAAGTTTACAGAAAAACTACACAGAAAGTAGAGTAAGCTCCCATATATGCTCTCTCCCACCTCCCCACATAAGCAGTTTCTTCTATCACTAACATCTTGCATGAGTGTGGTACATTTGTTACAACTGATGAGCCAATATTGATACATTATTAGTAACTGCAGTCCATAGTTTACATTAAGATTCATCCTTTGTGTTGTAGAGTTCTGTGGGTTTTGAAGAATGCATAATGTCCTGAATCCACCAGTACAGTGTCAGTTTTGCTGCCTTAAAAATGCTGTGCTCCACCTATTCAATCCATCCTCCCTTCCCCTAAACCCTTGGTAACCACTGATCTTTTACTGTCCCTATAGTTTGTGTATGTGTGTGTGTGGGGAGGGGGGGTAAAATATGCATAACATAAGATTTATAATCGTAACCATTTTTAAGTGTACAGTTCAGTGGTCATTGAATACATTCACACTGTTGCCCAACCATCACTACCGTCCAACCGTGACTATAGTTTTTCCTCTAACAGAATGTCATTTTGTTGGAAACAATATGTAGCCTTTTCAGGTCAGCTTCTTTCACTTATCAATATGCATTTAAGTTTCCTCCATGCTTTTTCATGCCCCATTTCTTTTTAACATTGAATAAGATTCCCCTGTAGGGATGTATCACAGTTTATCCATACACCTATTGAAGAACATGTTAGTTCCCGCCAAGTTTTGGCAATTACGAATGAAGCTGCTATAAACATCCATGGGCAGGTTTTTGTGTGGATATAAGGCTTCAACTCATTTTAATAAAGACCTAGGAGTAAGGTTGCTGGATCGTATAATAAGATTAGGCTTAGCTTTGTAAGAAATTGCCAAACTGTCTTCCAAAATAGCTGCTTCATTTTGCATTCCCACCCAGAAAGAATGAGAGTTCCTGTTGCTCCTTATTTGGTGGGGCATTTGGTGTTGTCAGTGTTTTGGGCTTTAGCCTTCGTAGTAGGTATGCAGTGGTATCTCATTGTTTAATAAGTGGATATTTCAGGACTTTGAAGAGAGACCTCAGCACAGTAAAAAACAAAAACAAAAACAAAAAAAAAACCCTTCACCTATTTAAATGATCTCTAGTCCATTATTGGTGAAGTGTGCTACCCAGCAGAGTTGGTCTGTTCTGGTATTTACTAGATCAGTCTCATAGGTCTTCAGCAACCTTTTACCCAAAGGCAAAATGATTGATTTCTTCTCTGAACTCTTACAGCATATTGTTCAGAACAAATGTGACAGTTTATTGCTATGCCAGCATTTCTCATTGGACTTTGAGGACCTAAAGGCAGGAAGCTCCACAGTCCTGGGTCTGCATCTCTGGGCTGAGCACAGTCTGTATGTGGCAGTTATCAGCTTACAGTTGTTCTTGATTATGACAGATATTAGTGGGGGACATGTGAAACCAATTCAAACTCCTGCTGGCCTTCAGCTTCACTCTCTTGCTCTCTGACAAGTTTGCTCTGAGTTGCAGTTGCCCCAGGCTCTCCCTGTTCCAACACCACATGGGGCGGAGGCACTAGTACTCAGAACATCACCAAGTAGGGCCGGAAAGAAAAGAGAGAGGGAAGAAAGCCACAGTGGCCCCCCAAAGGGCTAACTAGTCCCCAAGACAATGAAAATTGCTGGCTTTACCACTCTCTGCCTTTGCTTCCCCACCTCTCCAGGAAGTGACAGCAGCTTCTCTGTGACAGCCGCCACTCTTTTTTTAAAAGATTTTATTTATTTGTCAGAGAGAAGTGGGGGAGGGCACAAGCAGGGGGAGTGGCAGAGGGAGAGGGAACACAAGCAGGGGGAGTGGGAGAGGGAGAAGCAGGCTCCCCGCTGAGCAGGGAGCCCGATGCGGGGCTCGATCCCAGGACCCTGGGACCATGACCTGAGCCAAAGGCAGACGCTTAACTGACTGAGCCACCCAGGCGCCCCTACAGCCACCACTCTTTTGGGGATGGTGGGCATCCTGTCATCACTACTCAGTGCTCCTACAAAGCATTAAGTAAAGATGGCTTGATGGAGACTTTTTAGAAATGTTCTCTGGCAGCTTTAGTGGGTATTTGGGAAACAAACACATTTTTCCAAGTGATTATTTAATACTTCACGGGATTCTCTGTTGTAAAGTGTTTCTCGCTTTGTAAGGTATTAGCCTCATTTCCAAAACGAGTTAGGAGAGCAGCTGCTCTGGGTGCTATTTTCAAGACAAAGGCATGACTACTTCTGTGATATTATGGTCTAACAGAGGTTCCAAATGGACCCCAACACACGATTATCTTAAAATACAGGCAGGAGGATAAAAGAAGTAATCACAGTATAGCTGAGAAATCCTGTCAGGAACTTATTTATTTATTTATTTATTTATTTATTTATTTATTTATTTGTATTTTCATATCTAGTGTCACAAGAATGAAAATAGGATTTTGAGTTGGTATGGGAAACTGGAAAAAAAATCCAGCCATTCTGGTGTTCCTTTGCAATGTCAGTATCTACTAGTCTAACTTAACTACTTAATTAACAAGATAAAGTGGCTTTTGCAAATAAAAGGACAAAGATCTTTCCAACTTTGAAATGGATTTTTTTCAGAAATTCCATAATGACCACATAAAATGATGACTTACAAATAGAGCAAATTATTGGGGCTTTTGGTCTGGTTTTGCTTTATATCCAAACAGAATTGGGCAAGAGGTGATGGTGAACACATTACATGCTTGGCAGTCCCTAAAATTCAGGATCACTGAGGAAAAGGCATTGGGAGAGATCAAGCTCTGCGGTTGATCCATGAGTGCTTGGCAAAGAAGAACAGTGACTTCTGAACTGCCTTCTATACCTTTAAATACTGAGCTCTGGAAAGTCTGCCAAGGGTAGTGAAGAATGATAGGAACTAACAAGGTCAAATAATCACACATCAAATATTTGTTTTAATGATCTGGCAACTGGATCTAAAACATAATTCAAAATCCCTAGATGACTGTAATGTGATCTACTAATCTTTCCTATGATTTGTTGACAATATCCATCAACAGATAATGGCTGATAGGGTAAAAGTAATAGAAAGATTCCACGTACCTACATGTTACCAGTTCTGCATATGCAATGTGAAGACCCCTAATTCTACCCAGTAGTTGTTTAAGTTACCAGAAAATTGCTTTTGTGTGTTTTCTTCTGTTTCCAAAGCAAGATTTATTTTTCTTAAAAGGATGGCCAGTCAGTTAATCTTCAACAAAGTGGGAAAGAATATCCAATGGGAAAAAGACTGTCTCTTCAACAAAGGGCATTGGGAAAACTGGACAGCAACATGCAAAAGAATGAAACCGGACCACTTTCTTACACCAAACACAAAAACAAATCGGATTCAAGACCTAAATGTGAGACCTTAAACCATAAAAATCCTAGAGGAGAACACAGGCAGTAACCTCTTTGACACTGGCTGTGACTTCCTTCTAGATATATCTCCAGAGGCAAGGGGAACAAAGCAAAAATAAACTACTAGGACTTCATCAAAATAAAAAGCTTCTGCACAGTGAAGGAAACAATCAACAAAACTAAAAGGCAACCAACAGAATGGGAGAAGATATTTGCAAATGACATATCTGATAAAGCGTTAGTATCCAAAATATATAAAGAACTTAAACAACGTAACACCGCAAAAACAAATAATCTAATTTAAAAATGGGCAGAAGGGGTGCCTGGGTGGCTCAGTCGGTTAAGTGTCTGACTCTTGGTTTCAGCTCAGCTCATGATTTCAGGGTCATGAGATTGAGCCCCGTGTTGGGCTCCACACTCAGCACAGAGCCTACTTGAGGTTCTTTCCCCTCCTCCCTCTCCCCCACCTCTGCTCATGCTCTTTCTCTCTCTATTTAAACAAAATCTTTTAAAAAAATGGGCAGAAGACATGAATATTTTTTTTTCCAAAGAAGACATACAGTTGGCCAACAGACACATGAAAAGATGCTCAACTTCACTGATCATTAGGGAAATACAAACAAAACTACAATGAGATATCACCTCACACCCGTCAAAATGGCTAAAATCAACAACACAAGAAACAACAGCTGTTAGTGAAGATGTGGAGAAAAAGGAGCCCTCTTGCACTGTTGGTAGGTACGCAAACTAGTGCAGCCACTCTGGAAAACAGTTTGGAGGTTCCTCAAAAAATTAAAAATAGAACTAACTACTCTATCATCCAGCAATTGCACTACTAGGTATTCATCCAAAGAATACAAAAATACTAATTCAAAGGGATACATGCACCCCAATGTTTATAGCAGCATTATCTACAATAGCCAAAGTATGGAAACAGCTCAAGAGTCCATCAACTGATGAATGGATAAGGAGGATGTAGTACACACACACACATACACACACACACACACACAGGATGAATATTAATTACTCATTCATAAAAAAGAATAAAATCTTGGCATTTGCAACGACATGGATGGACTTAGAGAGTATAACGCTAAGTGAAATAAAGTCAGTCAGCGAAAGACAAATACCGTATGATTTCACTCATATGTGGAATTTAAGAAATGAAACAAATGAGCAAAGGGAAAAAAAGAGAGAGGCAAACCAAGAAAGAGACCCATAACTATAGAGAACAAACTGATGGTTACCAGAGGGGAGGTGGGTGGGGAATGGGTTAAATCGATGATGGGGATTAAGGAGTGCACTTGAGATGAGCACCAGATGTTGTATGCAACTGTTGAATCACTGTATTATACACCCACAACTAATATTACACTGTATGTTAACTAACCAGAATTTAAATAAAAACTTTTTTAAAAAAGGATGGCTGGGCTCGTTAGAGGCAGTTAGGATACTAAACATGACTTTAGGAACAAAGGAGTGATCACAAGTTCAAAGTGTAATATCTGGATGAAAAATGTCATTTTGATAATCAAATAGCTCCGAACCAGCACTGACATTCTCAGGAAAATAACTTCTCCCCAATTCAGAGATACCTCTTTTTGGGAAAAGTGTATGGAATTCTTCAACATTTTGTTATAATAAATTCTACCAGAATGTGATAAAAGGATAGTATCCCCAAGACATCAACATTCCTTTAAACCACAACAACCAGAGGACATCTGGCTTCATGGGGGAGGGGAGAGTTGGAGGTGAGGGTTTGTCAAACACATCTCACACTTTCCCCACATGAAGGGGTCCAAGGGTTTAAAGCAATGGTTCTTACATTTTGGAGATTCAAATGATACTTTAAAATGCTATAGAATACTTTGCTGCACACTTGACTAAAAAAAGCACTAAACAATTATTACAACACAATCACATGTTATCACGGTGAGTATAAATCACCCTACATTAATGTTTGTCTCTCTTGGTTGTCCCTTAGCTCTGTGCTTATTCTATCTTCTTAATCCCATAACTATACCCCAAAACTCCCAAGGCAAAGTCCTAGCTTGTCCCAGTAAACATGCAGGTTTTATTTTTTTCTTAGTGCTCTGCTCCATTTTGTTGCAGAGAACTTCATCCAGTTCTACCCTGTGTTGCCCAGCCTGCTCAGCTGAGCTCTTCTCTATCTGCAGATTGCTACATAATGGTTGAGGGTGATGAAGATTCTGGTCATACTTCCCATGCCAGAACTTTCCACCATCCCCTGCATCACAAGACGCCATAATCCTCACACAGCTCCCTCTTGCTCCTGTCTTTAAGTAGTTCTGCATAGAAAATTTTTAATTTTAAGGTCCTGAGAAACTTCAAAAGCCAAACCATTCCCCTCTGGGCTGAGTATCGGCTACATCTTTTCTTCCTCATGTCGTAAACTTCAGGGGCAGTTTGCTGTCTGCTTTATTTTCACAACAAAGCCTAAGTAAATTCTACACATTGATCAAAAGTTGACAGCTCAGTGTGCAGTTTTATAACACGCTGGTTGAGTGCCCTTGCTTTAAAATACTCAAGGTCATTTCCACAGTAAGACTCCCAGAAATGACTAGGCTTGAAACACCGTATGCCTGGCTGAGGCTCTCTTCCACTTCCTTCTCTCTCTCTCTCTCTTTTTTTAATTTTATTTATTTATTCATGAGAGACAGAGACAGAGAGAGGCAGAGGGAGAAGCAGGCTCCCAAGGAGCAGGGAGCCCGATACGGGACTTGATCCCAGGACCCTGGGATCATGACCTGAGCCGAAGGCAGACGTCAACCATCTGAGCCACCCAGGCGCCCCTCCACTTCCTTCTCTTGAAGGGCCCGGTTCTCTCAATCTTTTCATTTTTCCTCTCTATTTATTTCTTGGAAATGAATGAGGCATGTTGGTTTCAGCCAATTCCACAGAAGACTCCATCAAGGAGGCACTGGGAGAACTCTGTTTGCTGCAGTTCCCACTACATGACCCCACATCTACCACAAGCCTCATCTCTCTCGGAGACTTTCTCTTCACTTGCCCTTGTCCTCCATTTGTTCCTTTTTCTCCACCTGAAGCTATAAGAATAGGGGAAATAATCTTAGGATACTAGGTCCTATCTCCTTTATGCAAAGGATACTGTGAATTTTCATGCAATTCTATCTTTGTTTTTAGGGCTTAAATACATTCCATTAAAAAGGCTGTCACAGCAATGGAGAACTGAGTAATTAAATACAAATTTCATCTTTCTTAAATCATACCTCAAAGAATACAACAATCAGGGTGATCTGAGCTCTAAAGATGAATCAGAAAAATCAGGTAAAATTCTGTTCAAAGATAAGATTAAGAAAATTTTCCTGGGTATCCATTCTAGAAGACTAGTAGATACCCTCACTCACGAGGTCCCTCTGATCTGTGCTTCTGTTGGAGCATACATCTATCTTTCCCACTCATCACTGCCTCCAGCTTGTCATTTCACAGCAGTGTGATTTTATTTAGCATCCCACTAAAATCTATTCTCATTGAAGGATGAGCTTCAGACTAGTAGGGAAAATAAAAGGGAAAACCTTTTATCCATCCTTACATTTCCAGAATGTTGTGGGAAGTCTGAGCACACAATGTATACAAGTAAAGTGAGGTCCTCATTCTCCTTCTTACTTGGGCTCCTTGTAGAA
This sequence comes from Zalophus californianus, assembly GCF_009762305.2. Classification (NCBI taxonomy): domain Eukaryota; kingdom Metazoa; phylum Chordata; class Mammalia; order Carnivora; family Otariidae; genus Zalophus; species Zalophus californianus. The sequence continues at coordinate 121,637,746 of NC_045599.1, read as the reverse complement.
CAGAGGGAGTTCAAACATTACCTCAGTGATGACAGGAGACACATATTAGGAAGGAGCCATTGGCCTGGGAGCCTAAGGGCCTGAATTTTAGGACCAACTGTGCTAAATAGCTCTTTGACTTGTAGCCCTCAGTTTTCATATATTTAAGTGAAATTGCTGTAAGGAGAGCTTATGATCCATTCCAGTTTTCAAATTCCAGGTTTCTCACTGTTGTCAATGTAGTAAGTTGTTTATTCATTCATTCAATGAATAAGCAATGTTAATGATATTACTACAGCCCATTACACTTTAAGGATCTCCAGATCTTGGTCTTACTATGTTAAATCCCGTGCATATTATTTTTCAATTAAGCCATATCCCTCAAATTCCATGCCTCACTTTGCTGCTTTGAAACATGTGAGAAATATGTCATTTATTATTTTTTCTGAGGGAATATTTGAAAAAAAGAGTGAAATAATTGCAATGTTCTGGTATGGTGAATAGTAAATTTCATGGTGAATATTACACTTAAGAACTAGGTCACTTTTATCTAATTTACCTACTGCAGCATAAGTTGTGCAGGCTTAATGAGGCCAGAAAAGGTCTATTTCCAAGAATGGCCAGATCCTGAGAATTTTAATTGATGACCTTGGCAGATGATAAAACTGGTCACAGTATGAACTACAGCCACAGATACACTCTCCCGATGTTTACATGTATTTAAAAATATAAAATAAAGAACCATGTCTCCCTTATCAATTGAAAGGCTTTACACACAAGGGACCCACCCCATTGTCTGACCTCTTTTAAACTTCTGGTTACTTCATCTGGCCCTCTTCTACATGAACTTAAGGTCAAACCCCATTACACACCTTATGCATCTTTCCTATTTATTTTTATTTATTTATTTACTTGAGAGACAGAGCACACACGAGCTGGGGGAGGAGGGATAGAGGAGAGGGAGAAGGAGAAGCAGACTCCTGAAGAGTCTTCCTGAAAAAGGAGTGCAGAGCCTGCTCCGGGGCTCAATCCCAGGACCCTGGGATCTTGACCTGAGCCTAAGTCAGACGCTTAATTGACTGAGCCACCCAGGTGCCCCTACCTTGTGCATCTTTCACATGAACATCCTTGCCTATTAAACACCTCCAACAAGTCACGTGCAGTACTCCTTCTGCCTTAACAGTTCTTTTTCCCCAGATTCAACTGACAAATTCCTACTGATTATGATTGTGAGATCAAAAGCCACTTTTTCTGTGAAGTTTTCCTGGAAATCTCTGGGTTTATGAGGGCAGGGGCAATATCTTCTTTAACCTTAAATGGACAACATCTAGCAAATGATGACAAAAGCAGGTGCTTAAGATATGAATGAATGATAGCTGGCCTTCTCTTAAATCTCTGCCTGTTTTTCTTAATGTACTTGGTTATAATAAAGGTATCAATCCATTGCACAAACTACTTTTGCCCAAACTATTCAGAACTCTGCACTAGTAAGTTTGATATTTTTAAGATTTAGATGTCTGAGTTATTCAAGCAAAAAACAGACATACATCTGAACAATTCTTGACGGCCGAAAAATGCTTTGTTTAGAGACCTTAAAATGAGATAAATAATTTTTTAACAAGTCATTCTTTTGGAGCTGTGAATTTCTTTTTTAAGTTTCAGGTAATTTTCTAGGAGAATTCTAAATGAGAAAAGTTCATTTGAAAAAAAACCCTCCACCACATCACACTTCCCAGAGTTGGACCTATTTGAAGGAGAAGCCTCAGTGAAAAGTTTTGAAGAGAAAGAAAATATGAAGATTTTATCATGATTTAGAGACAGAGCATATCATGGCTAAGGAGGTTTACTAGAGGCATTAAATATCCTCATGACACTGTGACCTTTTGTTTAACTAAAACACTGCATACTGGAACCTTGAGTCCAAACCAGTATTTTGAGCATTCAACTTTTTAAAAAAATTTTTTTTTTTTTTTTTTTTTTTTTTTAGGGAGGGAGAGAGAGCGTGTGCGTGCACACATACTTGCGTGCGTGTGCACACACACACGTGTAAGTGGGGAGAGGAGCAGAGGGAGAGAATCCTTAAGCAGATTTTCCCCTTGAGCGTGCAGCCCCATACAGGGCTCGGTCACATGGCTCATGGGATCATGACCTGGGCCAAAACCAAGAGTCGGACCCTTAACCCACTGAGCCACCCAGGCCCCCAAAGCCATTCATCTTTTTTTTTTTTTTAAGATTTTTTATTTATTTATTCATGAGAGACAGAGAGAGAGGGAGAGAGAAGCAGAGGGAGAAGCAGGCTCCCAAGGAGCACGGAGCCCGATGCGGGACTCAATCCCGGGACCCCGGGACCACGACCTGAGCCGAAGGCAGACGCCCAACCATCTGAGCCATCCAGGCGCCCAAACATTCAGCTTTTAAGAGAAAGAGCCAAACACAAGAAAATAAATTCATTTCGGGAGTTATACAGAAATAGAAGTAGGCTTTCCTAGATACGGTCTGAGGTCAGTACACATCTGGTCCAGACGCATGATTTTCATGTTATTCATTCAACAAATATTTATTGAGCATCCACTATCTGTTGGTGACTGTTCTAGGCATGGGGAACACAGAAGTGAGCAAGAGAGACAAAAAGCTATGCCTTTGCAGTGTTTCGATTTATTAAAGGGAGACCTAATAAACAAATTAGCAGGTAAAATACAGAGTCCTGCTGGGCTATGAAACCACTCACTGGGTAAGCAATTGTTCAGGTTCTACTTCTGCGTTTGTTTTGGGGGAGGACAGGAGTAAAGGGGTTGGTAGGGACACCTTTCCTCTGGGCTCCAGCAATACTTTCCGTCTCTACTGTGAGCATTAACGGCTCTGAATTACCTACCTAATTGTCTCCTCCCTCACTAGAATTCAAACTTCTCCCAGGAAGGTCTGTTTCTTTTGTCTTTATATCTTCAGTGCTGGAATATATGCTCCTTCTTCTGCACACATTCTGCACATTTCTACCACCATTTTTCTTCTGTCCAAACCTAAAATGTTGGCGATTGTCAGAACTATGTCCACTTCTTTTTGGATGCCCCTCCCCACCCCCCGCCGCAACACACGGATGATCTCATTATTTCTATAGCTTTAATTCCCATCTATGTGGTGGTAAATAATTTCACAGCCCAGACCTCTCTTGAGACCTTCGGACCCTTCTACGCAGGGCTTTATGGTCGTCAGGACTTGGACGTCCTACAAACCTGTCAAAGACCACATACCTGAAGCAAACTATCATCTTCTCTCTCTTCACGTCTTGCTCTACATCCAGTGTTTCTGACTTTAGTGAATGGCATCATGAGCCAAGCCTGAAACCTGTGTTTTTATTTTGACTCCTACAACTCCTACCACTCCCTCACCTTTTCCTATAACAAGTCAGTTGTCAACTCTTGTAGATTCTACTTTACTAACATTTTCAGAATCTCTGTCCACCTCTTTTAATCCCTGCGACCACTGTGTCAGTTAGTCCATCACCAAATGGTATCTAAATTATAACCAGAGCCATATTCAACAACAAACATTTATTGACTACCTATTATGTACCTAGAGCTTGAGGTGTAAAAATAGACAAAATTCCTGTTCCAATGGGAATTTTGGTCTGGTAACTCCTCTCTAGTCCCCCGTCTCTTCTCTGGTCCAGTACTACCCCACTTGAACCCATTCCTTCTACTCTAAGTAGAGTGATTTGCCTAAATCTGATCGTACTCCTTCCCTGCTTAAAACCCTTCAATTAGTTCTCATGGGAACCTCAAATTTCTTAGCATGAAATCCAAGGAAGACCCTTTGTAATGTGCACCATTTCTCTTTCACTAGAATTATATCTTGCTCTAACCCCAAATGCTATGTTACAGAATACAGAACCCCTCGTAGTTTCCCTAATATATTATATGCTTTCTCTTACCCGTAGGCACATACTGTTCTATACGTCTAAAGAAAAAACTCCTAGCAGAATACAGATACACACCAAACTTTGGAAACCCCAATGTGTCCATGTCTACTCCAAAACACCTCACTATACTACCATTTCCTCCCTCTGCTAGCACTAGCCTGACACCAGGCGTCAGTCTACTAAGAGTGTAGGAACAGGCAGCCTCTTATGTCTATGACAGACAGAACATACTTTTTGAGTTCTAGGTATCACAAGTCCTAACTTAACATTTATTATGTGATGTAAATGATTATTCTGTCTTTGGAGATCCTATTTTAAAATGCACAGAGCTATGGAGAGCCATATAATACCTGGAGCAATACCTTTTCAACAGGAACGGGGACAATGCACTCTAGAACACTTTATAGCTTCAATAATGTTCTTTCCAAGGCAATAAGGCATTTGTCTGAAATGTAACATCACAATCCACATCTCCTCCAATCTCCATGCTCCTGTTTCAGCCTGAAGCACCACCTTTTGCTGAACTCTTAATATAGAGTCATGCTGTAGATAGTCAGTGTTCATCTAAACTCTCTCCCTGCCACCCCTGAAGAGGACCTCCATATCTACTCAGGAAGCTGGAAGTCTGTGCCTAGGAGTTTTTCTTTAATTGGTTTGACACATATTATACACATTTAAAGGAAATGAGCATCTTTGCATTGTTTTCTTTTTTTTTAAGATTTTATTTATTTGAGAGAGAGAACACGAGCAGGGGGAGGGGCAGAGGGAGAGAGAGAAGCAGACTCTCTGCTGAGCAGGGAGCCCAATGTGGGGCTCAATCCCAGGACCATGGGATCACGACCTGAGACGAAGGCAGACGCTTAACTCACTAAGCCACCCAGGTGCCCCTGCATTGTTTTCATTCACCAAATGTTGTCTTTCTCGTGATCCATGATCCACGCTGTCCTAATCATAAAAGTGTGGTGCATGCAAGATCTGGAAAGTGAGGGTGGGGGGTTTGGGCCAGGCTGAAGTTTGGATTGGAATAGGTGAGGATAATATGAGGAGAAGAAGAAAATAACTCTTGCTCACCATACCGCAGGCCTTTCTCATTCCACTAGTATATCTTTTTCTTTTGGACATCAAATGATTTCCTTTCACTTCAATTTTTAACTTATGTGAAATAACTGTTTGCAAAACCAGGCCATTTATCTTTACTACCCAATCGCTTCTCCAAGGAAACTGAGCATCTTGTGTCCCTGAGAAATTTACTACAATGGTGGGCATTACTAGCAACAGATGACCTTGTGTTATGGAGAGAAAACTGGGCATGATTACAGGAGATTTTGATCTAAGTAAAAATTAGCAAGCAACTTTGGGCAAATCATTTCAGGTGTGTGGATCTATGATCAAAAGCATCAGCAATTGTTGAGATGCTATTATTATTAACCGACTTTTGGGTCACTCCTTTAGATTGTTCTTTCATTAACACAAATATTAAGCTTTATATTATTGGGGGCATCAACAATTCCCAAACTGTGTGGATCCCTGTTTTTGAAAATGAAAATGGCCTCTCACTTTAATCCGGTTTATAGAATACCATGTCTGAACGAACATTTCTGATATTAATATATTCTGAAACACATGCTATGAACCCTTTCCAAAACCTCGTAGGGAAGTGACTCCCAGAGACAGAAGGGATCTTTCTCCCTTTCCATCTTTCTGCTGATAAGGCCAAAGTGGGGAAGGCTTACTAAGCCATACCATCTGGAGGGTCACATGATGTTTTCTCGAGCTACATGGCAAACAGGGAGGGTGGCATGGGGATGTGGAAAAGTTACACATCCCAGGGGCCCACCATTAGCTGCCAGAATTAGCTGCACAATTACCCCGGTCACACCAGATTGTCACCAAGGGTGACAGAGATCCTAGAAGAGACCTAATGAGTTATTTGCAGTTTTACTATAACAACCATGTGTGTGCAGACATGCTTGACCTCACCCTGAGATGGATATATGCTTACTTGCAACAGAATCTGCTGCATTGGTTGATGTATTTATGTGATGGAAATGTGATTAACGGCAGTAATATGTCTTTCTCAGCACAGTTCCTTGTCAACATTATCTAGGTAGCCCAATCTGTCAATAGATCCCTGAAGGACGGGTATTTAAGCTATTTGTTAATTGTGGCTAGTTTTTACTCCTTGGTATAGATGTCAGAATAATACTACAGACTGTATTTTACAAAACAATGTTAGCAATTAAAAACTGTTATTGTAATAACTTTAGGTGGCTCTGGCCAATTATTTGTTAAGTATAATTCATTTCTAAAAGCACGCATGACTTGGTTTCTTTGGAATATGTACCTCAATTTTTTCTTTCATTAACTTCTACGATATCTGACCTCCAAAACTCCAGAAAATACCTAATAGCTATTATAAGCCATTTTAGGTCATACAAAACTGAAAAGGTGGTGTCCTTGTCTTCGAGGAGCTCATGGTATAGTGAATCAGTGGTTCTCAAAGCTGACCCAACACCAAAACAACATTGAGATCCAGGCCAACTGCAGAATCTCCAGAGAAGGGGCTTGAACACACATGGATTGTGAAGTCCCACTGGTAATTCTGATGTACAGAATCACTGTAACAGACTTAGGCTTAGTTTAAAAAATGATTATAAAAAAATAAAAATAATGAGAAACATAATAGAAATCTGTAATATTAGTGTTAGAGAAAAATAAAACCCCAAGATATATGGGGCAAGATGACCATATAACATCTGATACTTAGTGTATGGAGTTGCCATGTGTGTCCACATCTATTGGAAAATCCAAATCATAATAATAAGCTCTATTACAATAAGGTTCTATTTAAAGTCAATTGATCTCAATAATGAAATCTCTTCACAGGATATTAGGTTCTCGAAGAGAATTATTTACTTTTCTAATTTAGCATAAGGCCATTGAGTGTCCCTACAAAACTGTTGTTGTTAATAATAATAATGAAAGCCAACATTTATCTCTCTCTCACTTAGGTGCCAGGCTCTGAGCTGAACACCCTGCATAATTATCATGTTAACACTCTGCAGTAGCCTTTTGAGACAGGTGTATTTAGACTTCTATTTTACAGAGGAGGAACTGAGGCTGAGAGTTTTAAAAACCTGCCTAAAATCACACATGGCAAGAGGCAGTCAAGACAAGTTCAACTCTGTGTCCAGAGCGAATTCTCTGAGCTACTTAAACTATACAGGAAACATAAACACGATGCCTAATGGAATGAACAAGAGAATCTATCTCACTCATTCCCTGGATGGAGAATAAATGGAGGAATAAAGAAATGAATGGAAAGACTGCTTTGCCACTCTCTGCCGGAAGCCACATCTGAGGGCTCTTGCTAATCCCTGGCTCTATAATCCACGGCAATTTTTTTAAAATCTACAACATAACAAAGTAATATAGTTAAAAGGGATATCACTTAATTGACATTTTTAAAAAGATTTTATTTATTTGACAGAGAGAGACATAGTGAGAGCAAGAACACAAGCAGGGGGAGTGGGAGAGGGAGAAGCAGGCTCTCCACCGGGCAGGGAGCCTGATGCAGGGGCTCGATCCCAGGACCCTGGGACCATGACCCGAGCCGAAGGCAGAAGCTTAATGACCGAGCCACCCAGGCGCCCCTTAACTGACTATTTTAATCTTGAACTAACTATCACAATTGTAATATATAAACCCTTGAATCACCAAGGCTCCTCACAGATGAAAGTTTAGAACTGGAGATAGAGGTGACTGCTTTTTGGGCAAGCCACCCAAAAGAACCCCACACTTATTTTGATGTTAGCATGTCAGTTAGTACACTAGCCAAAGGAGATAATCTGAAAATTGGATTGCCTTTTCCTCGATCCCTGAAGCATCATAATTTAAAATATTCTGGGTAGGACTCAATGACACTTACTGGAAGCCATTTTCACATGCTGGGAAAAGCTACTCTTCTGACAGGACTTTTAACTTGTTTGTTATTTAAAATTCCTGAATTTGGAAGTAGATTGAAACATTTTCTTCTCTTTCATTTTGCACTTGTTGGTAAATATGGTACTTTCATAGGACTGCTTTGGGTCCCTTGTGAAAAAAATCATACAATTTCAGAACTTAATCAGAAACAACTTCGAATATGGAGTGATGTGTACGGGCTTAAAATAGAAACACAGACTCTGAAAGCGGGCACACATATTTGTACCCAGCTCTGCCATAGAGACTGTGTAAGGCTGCATGAGCTGGTTTACTTTGCTAAGTCTCCTTTTTTCCACGTATAAAATAGAAATGAAAATATCCGCATCATTCAACGTTAGGAGGCCTAAAATGAGAACAGACATGTCTACTGTAGTTATTCAAAAATATGATTTCTCACTCCAATTACTTCATCTTGCAGTTGAGAATGTTGAGGTCAGAAACTGACACCCTGAAAATCATGCAAACTTCAACCTAGGTTTATGGATGTCATTCATTTTTTTCTAATAATGTATTGATTTGAATAACAAAGGATATTTATGAGTTAATTTTTAAAGATAAACATTTTACTTCACTTTCCACAGCTTGCCATTTTCCTAAGATATATCAACTTCTAGGCAACCACAGCGACAGAACTCATTATAATCCTGCACAGTCCAGGAAAAAGAAAGTCAGTATAATTCCTTTGGTTTACAATTGCTCCTTAATAATGAACTACCAGTAACAGGTCAGGTCTCTCAAGAGTTGGTGTTCATGAACATCTAATTGGGCATTTCTTCCTGTTTTGGTAATAATTCAAATGAAACTAAAAGTTAGTGTTTAGATATGATATGATTAGATTTCCCCTACAAAAGACTGTAATATGTATGCCCTTGGAAATTGCCACTGTTACCATAGAATTAGAGTATTGATGCCAGAAGAGGGGACAAAGGCTAGTCAATGTCTTTACGAGATCAGGAACCTGAAGGCAGATGAAATTGACTTCTTCCCGCTTACATAATTAGTTAGTAAACGGCCGTGCTGTCAGAAACTGGTAAACATCTGCTTCTGGTTTATCTTAGCACTTACCACACTATGTTGACATAAACTGTTCATGAATATGTCTCCCCACTAGAAAGTAACCCCCTTGAGGACCAGGGGCTGTATCTTAGTCATTGAGAAGCCAGGCACTTAGCACAGACTCAGTAAATGTTCTGTAAAGATCTATGGTTTAATCGACATAATACAAATAATAATAAACATATTTAAAGACAGACATTATTTTTTAAGAATCAAGAACATCTTCTCTTATACTACTTAATTCCATGAGGTATGACTCTAAAGACGTGGGATGTTCTTTTTATAACACATACCCCAAAACTTACAAGCTGAAAGTGAGCCATCATTCAGAATTGTTACCTGTGGAGATGATTGTTCACTTATCAATGGTAGGATGACTCAAAATCTTTTTATAACTCTTCTATTTGAAATTGCCTTCAGAGTATGTTCATGAGGCACAGAAAAAAAATCAATCTCATTATTGTACCACTTGGATTTTGGCTCCAAACAGCATTCATCAGCTTTGCTCACCCACCTTATTTACTAAACTTGGCCCTGAGTTTACGTTGTTTCAAAAACCAGTTCACCCTGAAGAGATGAAGATTTACCCCCACTAAAACTAGTCTTAAAAGTGATTCAGTATCCCTTGGATGGATAACTAAATTCCCAAGGTGACTAATCTGAAAGCAGCAGACACTGAAAATGTATAAATTTTGGCATGTTCATTTAGACAAAAAAAACCCCACAAGCCATATAACTAAATATTTTATGTTTCCCTAATCCCTGAGCAGTTGGTGTCATTTGTTTAACAAGGAAAGGAGTGGAGTTCCAGGAAAAATAACTTCACAGATCTTTTGTGAAGTGACTGCTCTAGGCCAGTGGTTTTCTACTAGAGGGAATTTTCACACACACACACACACACACACACACACACACACACACACACACACACACACAGGGTGGGGGGTGGTATTTGGCAATATCTGGAAATATTCTGGACTGCTGTGACTGGGGGGCAAGGTGCTACTGGAGATGCATGGCAGAGGCTAGGGATGCAGCTGAACATCATACAGTGCACAGGACACTCCCTCACCACAAAGAACTATCCTGTCTAAAATGTCAGTTCAGCTGAGCTAAGAAATCCTACCCTTGGCTGAGAATTCTGACTCCCAGGCTCTTTAGCAGCCTTCAGTATTGGCAGTGTTAATATGCCTGTGTCCTCATGTCTCCATAGGTACGTACATGCCCTTTTCTTTGGTGATGAACGAGTAAATGTTTTCCCTGCTATTGGCCACTTGAAAATCTTTCTTTGCCTTAGGCTCCTTTACCAAAGTGTACTAAATTGTCACAGAGGTTGCCTGGAGATACATTTGGCATCTTAAATGTCTAATTGGCAGGGAAATTAAAGCAACCTAAAATGTGTGCACTCTTCTGGGAGATGTGCTATTCCCACCCTATGTTATTAGATCTTGCAGGCAGCTGGGGCAAGAACAGCTGGGACTTCCTGCACTACCGTTTTGCCAAGTTGCTATAAAATTGTCCCTTTTCACTGCAAAACTGAGAAGGAAGAGAGGAAAAAATAGTGCAAAGACCAACCATAGTTGTCAAAAGTTGCTTCTCAGCTGTCTTTCAGAAGTCAGTCCCAAAGGTGGCTCCCTTGTCAAGTTAATTCAACAAGTAAAGGAATGTACTTCACTGATACATACTTCTGATAGCAAAGGAATATATCTTGGCACACACAGTGGGCAAGTCAGAGTGTCAAACCTAAAAGCATATTTTTTTAACTCAAATTTTTAAAATAAGATCTTTCTCAGGGGACTTGCTGAATTTTGTGGTCAAAAGAAAATCCTTTAACATAGTGGTTTTGTTTTCCCTTCTCTCAAAAACAGCCATCACTAACACCAATAAACACACAAAGCATTGAGAGTCTGTGGTTGGGTCTTTCAAATCATCATGGAACCTCTCACTTGTTGGCCTACTCTGAACCTTATTTTCTGGAAATGTTCCCAAAACCGAGCAGAATTTTCTACCTTAGAGAAGATACTTTTTACCATCGTCATTGGTCAATGATTGGAGAACCACAAAAGCAGGTCACATTTGAGTAGAGAAAATAGATATACTTTTGATACTTGAGCACAACATTACAATGTTTTGAGGAAAGGAAAAGGGCAGGAAAGGTCAGTGTGTTATTGTCCTAAGACATCAGATAAGTCACTTCTGTCATCTTTCCTTCTTTCGAGCTCCTATGGCATATGAAATCTACAGGTCAAAATGTTAGTACTCAGTTGCAAATTCTGTCGTGTACCATTCTCTAATTCTGTCTCTTATACAAATCTCAAATTCCAAAAAGATTGCCCTGTAACCCAAGGTAAGACACTACACCATGCCTCTCCTATCTGCACTCCAAGTCCACAGCATAGTCTTAATATGTTCTTGTTGGTTGAGTGATTGGCTGATTCAAAGAATGGATGGATTCTTGAGCTGGGACTCTGGGAAAGACTACTTTGGTCCACCTTGAAAAATAGAAATTAAAATTCTCTAAACCCATAGCATAAAATACATCCTATTCACCAAGTGGGTTATACTATTTTCTCCCCTTTCTATCCTACCATATCTAGGTTCTATTTGACTTTTTAACAAGAGTCACAGACAGAGAAAGACCTCAAAATTTCACAAATATAATAAGCCATGCAATGTTGGGACAGGAAAAAAAAAATTTTCACCATGAAATTGTCAAAGAAATACCTCAAGAACAACACTAAAGAAAACATAAGGTCTAGAGCAAGCTCAAAGAATGTAAATGCATGTTCCAGAACAATCTTGAAACTAGGTGAGAGAATACCACATTTGGGTATTTGAGCACTTTCTCTACCCTCAGTTGGAAGATAAGGACACACTGAATGTGAAACTCTTCTCTCCTCATGGCAATGTACTCTCACAGGTGCTGAGAGAAAAGTAGATTTCTACCTATTTTCATTACTTCTTTCTTACCCCTTCAACACACACACACACACACACACACACACACACACACCACCATTTCAATCTGAAGCTGACTACCTAATGCTAGTTGGAGCAGAAAATGGTGGGCCATTGAATAAGTCTTTATTTGCACAACCTATGTCATGGAGACATCAAAATGTCCCCACTCATGTTCATGGCATTAAGGAGTCTCTCAGTCATTATCAGATACCAGAGTCCCTGGCCATATCCTGTTTGGGGGCTGCTTAGACACATGGGTAAGGTATAAGCACACAGTGGCAATGAATGAGGTGTCTGCGTACAAAGGTGTGAAATTCTTCGGCCTGCTCTGCTTGTGAATGGCAATAAGAGTCAAATTCATTAAATAAACCTTCAACTGCTGAGCAGTAAATGTAAAACCAAGACAGGAATAAAACTAAGTTTCCAGGCTATTTTTTAGCAATAGATTCATCATATCTCCCCCAAATTAGCATATGGTGTCTGTTAACAGACTGAACTTATACTGAGTGATCTAACCAAGTTTCCCTACAATCGATTCACTACAAGCTACTTCTTACAAGCATTTTATCTGGAGAAACAGGCTATCTAAATTCAACTCTTCAAAGATGAATCAAAAAATCTGAAAAATATACATTCATGAGCAACTCGTTATTGTGTTATTTATTGTCCCAACTGGTTCATTTTCAAACCTTAGTTAAGTCATATTAGCAACAGCTTTTCTGCTTAGTATTCACATAAGAGGTAGCTACATGGTGAACTTGCTCAGTTTTATAATGGCCAAATCTCCCATACATTTCCAAAGGGCAGCCTGTGGCTTTTCGCATTCACTAATGAAATCACACATTACAGTCTCACTGTCACATAATGCTCCTTCACGGAAGGATGTCACAGCTCCAGAAACAACTCGTAAGCTTCTTTTAACAGCTGAGACCACAGGGAAATAAGTGATGAGGGGGTGGGAGGAAGGAATATTTTAAAGCAAAAATGCAAGTTATACGTGTGATTTCTGAAAAAAAATCAATTATGACAAGAAAGTTTCTAGGTATTCTTGTCTAATTATTTTTAGTACTTTAAAATAAGTTAATTAGAGAGGCTATAATCCCAGACATACAAATCAAGAGCTGGAAGATTTGTGCTCTATACCATGAAGCCAAGTATTAGTGTCTGCAGCCAACGGAAGTAGTATTTTCTTCTGAAATGTCAAGGCCAGATAGTCTGAGAAAATTTCATATTTTCAACTTTTTAAATTGTTGTTGTTATATTGAAAATATTATGGAAGAAAATATTTTATCAACTGAATGTGATAAATTAAAAGCGGCAATGTCATTGCCTAGAGTGGTATTAGTCAGTTATTTCAGCTTTATGTGATAATTTTGTTAGGTGGGGTGCACATAAAGCAACTCCTCATCCCTTTATCCTTTGACAGAGAGGATTTAGCTTATACACTTCACTTAGATAAGTATTCGTACTTGTCGGAGTCACTCTAGGTAATGAGTAGATCAGTCACCCAAAGCTGGGTCTACCAAGTGTAGCCAACACAAATAAGCCTTCAGAGGCCCCCATTCAAATAAGGCCAAGAATAATATGCCTCCCCCTGCCAAAAAGGGCAAGAAAACAATTCAACTGTAAATGTAACAGTTGACTCTCACCTCCTGCTTCTTTGTGCCTTGAATAAGTTGTGACATTTTGGGAAGTTGGAATGTTCACAAATATTAAAGAATCAGCAATTCCCTTTTCAAAATGCTGTGTTCTCACATTTCTTTCTCACCCCCAACCCCTTTGATAGCTACCACCTGGGATTCCAACCCTTGCCCACTGAGATAGGCAGAAACTTAAAGACTAGAATATCAAGTTGGTTGTCAATAGGGCTCAATGAGAAGAGTTTGCATTTTCAGTAGACAAGCCCTGGGCTAGGGTATCAGCAACTCTTTGATTGGCTTCATTATCAAAATTGTCTGGGTTTCTGATTAGATACAACCTCATTTGTTTCAGTGAGAAAAACAACGGAAAAGCACCGGGAAAGCCTAATTCACACCAGAGGCTTTCAAAGCAAATGGAAATAAGTGATATTTCTTCCTTGCATTGCACTGGAAAGGGCGAAAAGAAACTTAAAAGCAACCCCTGACATTAGGAAGCTGGCCTGCCACTCACAACCTGGCCATATTATTCTCCTGTGGGACATGAACAATCTCCCAGAATACCAGCCTTAGACAAGGTTCCTTGAGATCATGAGACAGTGAGATAAAAAAGGATACTTTGTAATTTTGTCTAAGCACAAAAATAAGATCACCCACAAAGTAACCAAACAACCAGCTCTCTAGACTGAAATAAATGAGACTGCTACTCCTTTACCCATTACAGTTTGTCCTCTCTGGCCCTATAGGTAAGACTTACAGAGGTACCCATTTATAGAATTACCCTTGCTTTCTGACAGCAGCCAATCTAGAGAGAACCTCTGCTTCCTTAAACTTTCCTCCGAGTCAGTCAACCTAAGCCCCAATTCTATAGGGCTGAAAAGTCCCTCCCAACCACGTCTCACACTGGGATGTCTCACGGCTCCCAAGGGTGGGTGTGCTTCTTCACTGCAACAAGTAAGCTCAGCATGTCCAACTACATATTTGTGTCTAGTGATTTGGCAATGCTTTCTCTTCCCTCAGTTGTAAATCAGTTCTCTTCAGAGTGGGCTGTTGCCCTTGGATGAGCTTTCAGCAGAACGGACTTGCCCCCCACGTCAGGAGCCCTGCGGGCACAGGGCAGAAATGTAGAGCGGCCCGAAGTCCTTGTGCTTGTGCCCCAGGGTGTGGCCTGCACCGTCCATATCCGGTCCACCTCCCTTCTGGAATCAGACACCACTTACTGGCTCGTCTCCTGACAATACATCTTACGGTTCGTTTTAAATCCCAAACAAGCCTCCCTATCCCCTCAGTCACTGGCTGAGGTCCCCCAATTATTGTGCTACAATCTAATTGACTAAACATCCCTGCCGCCTGGACCCTCCATCTTAATCTGCCCATCATCAACCCATCTGCTCTCAGCTTTCTGTGAGTTCCAGCTACACACTCGGCTAGTTCCTTTTCAGATAAACTCAATCTGCCCAGCAATTCCCCATAAGAAAACTGAGATCCAGAGAGATTAAAGTGGGTGAACCTCTATCCTATGCCATGCTTTTTAGAAAAGTATATGTATTTTCCTTCTCTCCCCCCTACACACACTTCCTCTCTCTCTCTCACACACATACCCAGACATATACACCCTCCCTCCCTCTCTCTCTCCCTCACACACACAGACACAACACACACAGACACACACACACACAGACACACACACAGATCTTCACCAGGCACTGAATGGGCATCTTACTTCCCAACAGCTTGGCATTCCCTCTAGTCTTTGACTTTCTGGCACAGATAATGAAAGGTGCCTGCCTGTATTCACCTGTACTTTAATCATACAGCATCAGCAGAATGAAGAAGAGAAAGAGCTTTTATGTACACTCTTGCTTTAAAAGTTCTTAGGTCAACAGTTATGAAAACAGAGAGTTATAGACAGCTCTCCCTCCTGCCATACCCCAGCAGGACCCAGGCTGAAGTCACTCTTTTGTCACATGACCTCACTGTCAGACGTTGTTGTAGAATCTTCTTTTTTACCGTTTGAAATCAGGACTGGGGAGGCCATTGGGTTGCAAAGTGCTGTAACGTTAATTGGTTTTGGTGGGAGGCACTGAGTCTCAAAGTTACCAAGGTTTCTTGCAAAGGAATGTGCTCCCGAGGCCAGGGGAACGAAGACTCCCTCCCAAAAGACTTGCCATGCTCCTGCAGCACCATCATCCTAAGATGGAGCTATGTGACATGGGAGAGAGGATGCGCGAGAGAGAATAGTAGGGGATCGGTTTTTGGAAATCAGTGATGGGCAGCTCTAATTAGTGACAGAACAAATCTGGTGGGGTCTGTGAGTAAAGAAGTCGCAGCTGAGATTTAAGGAAGAACTACTTGAATGTGGTGTTGGAAGGGGACTGACAAATCTTGGGGTTAACTCTTTCTAGGTTTCCTAAAACCAAGTTTATGTGTTGCTGGGGGTGGTTGAGGTGCAGCTTGCTACTCAGAGAAGGGCTCACCTGGAGTCTGTTAGAAACATAAAACTCTGATAGTGCTGCTGTAAGTAGGGGGAGAATGGGCCCATATAGCAGCAATGTCCACAACAGTCAAACTATGGAGCGAGCCCAGATGTCCATCAACTGATCAATGGATAAAGATGGGGTATATATAAACACAATGGGATATGACTCAGCCATCAAAAAAGAATGAGATCTTGCCAATTTGCAACAATGTGGATGGAGCTAGAGTGTGTTATGCTAAGTGAAATAAGTCAGTCAGAGAGAGACAAACACCATATGATTTCACTCATATGCGGAATTTAGGAAACAAAACAGATGAACGTAGGGGAAGGGAAGGAAAAATAAAATAAGATAAAAACAGAGAGGGAGGCAAACCTTAAGAGACCCTTAAATATAGAAAACAAGCTGAGTGGTGCTGGAGGGGAGGGGGCTGGAGGCTGGGTATTAAGGAGGGCACTTGTGATGAGCACTGGATGTTTATATCTAAGTGATGAATCACTAAATTCTACTCCTGAAACTAATGCTACACTATATGTTAACTAACTTGAATTTAAGTAAAATCTTGGGAAAAAAAAGAAATTTAAAAATCTGAGCCACAGACTCATGAATCACAGTCTCTGGGGCAGCACCCAGGAATTTGCATTTGAACAAACTCTCCATAAGCAGCAACCCCTCCCCAAGTTTGCCAAGCCTTGTGCTCAGAAAAGCCTTGCTTTCTGGAGCTTCCTTCTGATTTACAAGCCATACTCCTCTTTCTAGTGGTTCCAAAGACCTAGATCTTGAACTGATCCTAGCACTGGTTCAAGTCTCACCTGAACAAATTATTTAGCATTTCTGACCTTCAGTTTCTTAAATTGCAAATTGAGACTAATACCTGTTGAACAAATGAGGCATCCAGTAAGTACATGTTGAAGAAATTAAATCTTATGATGAAAACATCTTACAAATAAGGATTACTCTAATACTGATCTTCCATAGTCTCCTTGATATTCTTCTCTCTCTGTAGGCATATGTAGCCAAAGGAGGCAGCTTTCCCTTTTACTGAACAGACTAATCCTTTATCAGCTGTTCCACATGTGCACCGACCTATTTGGGGACATGGCCCAGGGGGCAGAGCCAGAAAGCTACTCCTCATGGAGATTGGTGCTCTCTCATGTCACCCTGAGCTGTCTTGGAACCATCTGGAGTCTCCACCAAAGAATTTGTGAGTTCCCTAAAACTCCTCAGAGGACTGATGCTGCAGGTGAACAACTTCCCAGAGACCAGCCACACCTGCTGGGTCCAGGCAGTGACAGGGTAAACTGGACAGCAGAAGTGTTGTTGAGGTGTGGTTGTGAACCAGGGTGTGTCCCCATTAGATGGAAATACTAGAGTTTATTGTGTTCATGAGGCAGACAGAACCCAGGAAAGGCCAGCTATGCACAAAATCCATGACCCATCTCCAGGCCTGACCTCTGACCCCTTGAGGCAAGGTTCCAGGGCACCTTGCTATGTTGCACACGGTGCAGACTAAGAGCCAGCTTGCCTTTCCACATTGGTCCCTGCAACCTGTTGTTCTCTGGTCCTTTCTGGCGTTCCTGCCCATCCTCTGTCCTCAACCCTCCCTAAGGCGTAGAGGATAGAATTCTGCCTATAAGCCAAGAGACCTGGATTTAAACCTGTCTTTGCCGCCAGGTACCTCTGTTGCTTGGGCAATCATTTAGCATTCCTCTGTCCTCAGTTTCCTTACTCAATGGAAACAGTCAAATGGGCAGTAGGCACAATGCAAGGAAGATTAAACCAAGTCACCTTTAAGTTCCTTTCCTTTCTGTTCTTCGGTGGTGCTGCTTCCGTGAATCCCCATGACAGCGTTCTACCTGGGTCTGCTTTCTTGAGAAAAAGCCACACACTTCAAATCTGCTCTTCTCATAGCCTTGCCCATCCCAACTGTGGCATACTTGACCTTCCCAAACCCCTGGACCTGACTCTGCCTTCCAAGATGACAGATAACATATTATATGTGCCCAGTGTTAAGAAATGTGAATTTTACTTAGTTTGCAGGAGGAAGCCTAGAACTTGGAGTCAAACAAACTCAAATAATGATACTGGCTTTGCTAAACTAATATGGGAATTTTGAGCAAGGTACTAGACATTTCTGAGGCTCAGTTTTTCATCTCTAATGTATCTAATGATCCCTACCTTGTTGGAAGGAGGATTGAATGGATACAATTCATGTAAAGCACGTAGCACGTTGCCTAGCACATGATGTGGGCTCAACAAATGTAGTTGCCTTCGTTTTCCCAGCTGGGTCATATTGATGCTTATTAATAATCAACCAACAACCAATTACATCCTCAAAATTCTACCTTATCTTCAAGGCAATGACTGTGATGGTGAGAGAAAATGGTCAGGGCAGTTAGCACAGTATTAAACAGATATGGAACACTTAAAATAGATGACCACCACCAACCCCACCACCACCACCACCACCATCATCATCATCATCATCATCATCTAAATTGTTGGACTTTAGAAACATTGTCTAAATTAATTCAGTATCAATTGACTTCCCAAGGTGCATTGCTCCTTGAATATTCTGACAGGTGGTCTAACTGATTTTTTTTTTAACAAAACGTATAATTTAATAAACCTCCACAAATTAGGGAAGGACTTGACTCAAGTTGCACACCTTCTTTTTAAGAATGTGTGAATTCCGTGGGGGTGAGGTGCAAAAGCTGGTGTTTGAAAAATAAATTAAAAATAGGTCTTTAAGAAATAAAAATCTGTGTCTTTTGGCATTGCTAAAATGTGGAAAATGCATCTGCAGTATTTGGAACCAGTGGCCAGATTGAAAGCTATACTACCTGAATGCAGGCTGACTTTAGTTTCCCTGAAAGCCACCCACACCTTCAAACACTGTTTTCTAAATGCACGTGCTCACGGTTTTGTTAGCCCAAATATTAGGCATAATAAAAAAATTATAGAGAAACTAGTCAAATGCAGGATCTTAGAATTGTAGGATTTTAGAACTCGAAAATATCTTGGAGATAGTCTAGCGCAAACTCCAAATTTTGCAGATGAAAATACTTAAGGTCCAGAGAGGTCTTAAAATCACCTACTAACTTCTCCTTTGGTGGCAAAGGAGAGTCTCATTACATCTTTTGCTGTTAACATAGGACTTTCTGAATGAGCAGCTTTGTGCACAATAGCAAGAGGAAAATGGCAGAAAGTTGTCTTTGTGGGCTTTATCACTTGATGAGGAAAGAGAAGCAATATGTCCTTGGGGAATCAAGTGTTCTTTTCACTGACTCTCTCAGAGGTAAGTAAATTACCTTTGCAAGGTGCTATCCAAGGACTGACAATGACCTTTTCCCTCTAACCCTCACCCAGAAGGCTGAAAATATATCAAATCAAATCAAAACAAAACTGGAGTTTCACAGGTACGCCATATGCAGAATACAGGCATTGGAATTTGTTTACAAGGAGGCCTTTCTAGTACTTCTGAGGCAAACTCTGTTCATCCTGGCGAGGTTCAAATATATTTGCAAATCGTTTGCAAGTAATTTGCATAATCCTAGAGAGAAGAAAAAGTTGATTCTACCTATAAGGCCTTCATTTCAATTTATTAAGTTTTTTCATCCCACCATCCTCCCCACCCTCTTCCTCTTCTCTTCCTCTGTTCAGTGATGGGTTCTACTATTCCAGAGAAGAAAGCCAGAGGCAAGTGAAAAGTTCTGAATTAGAGCAGATGCCTGAGGACAGTTTTTCAAAATGAATTCCAAGGGCTGTCAATAAGTGTTATCTGAAAAAAAATTAAGTGCTTGCACAACATTGCATTAGTTCAATTTAAATAGGATTCTTCAACAAAATGCTTGTTAGTGCCTTTTATATGCTAAAGATTGTGAATATTTTGAGAGAGTTGTGTAGATATACAATTTTCAGCACTTTCTTATTTGACCTTTTCCCCACAAATCCTGCTTTACTAATCCTGTACTATAGCATATGTAACTAAAAGTAGTTCAACTTCTAGCTTGCAAAGACCCTAGCTGCATGAAATGCCGGAAGAGAGAAAAATGAAAGTCATCTCCTCCTTGAGTAGATTTTTCTTCTTGACTACCCAAAGGCTATTCCTTACACAGGTAAAATCAGGGTATGGTTCTTGGCCACATGCAAAAAGCAGACATATTATATGGAAAAGTATTTTCCTAAATATAGAATTAGGCAACAGAAGGTAAAGCTGGAAGGGCTATGGGAAGACTCCTTTCATGCCCAATGTGTAAAATTTTAGAAATGAAGCTTCCTTCATTAAAGATGTAGTGAGAATAAAGAATATTGGAGTTAGCTGAGTCTCAGACCGCTCCTGCCTCTTCCCCACCTCTAATAGGTCCTCAGGAATTCCTCAAAATCTGGGGCCTCAGTAGGGTATGGTTGAGAACAACACATTCTTATGTATATATACTATAATTCCCTCATTTTTAAGGGTGTAAGAGAGGTGGTAAGTGGTTATTTACCAAAACAATGAACTTTTGTAGAAGGTGGTGCTATTAAATAGAAAGCCTTCTTGGTTTGATGAGTACTCTGATGGGACTTGCTGAGCCTTAGGGCTAGAGGAGAGGTGAATAATTTGGCCCAGTAATCTAAAGTGTGGAATCTCCAAGACAGTGTGGGGGTAGGGGAAGAAAAGAGATGAGAAAAAGACAAGGAGAAGGAGGCGCAAGAGAAGTTTCAGCCACAAGACTTGAGGATGGGGTTAAAGTGATACAGATGTCATCACGGTAAGATATCCCAGGCCAGAATATTTGTACTTAGAGACAATTCTAAAATTCAACTTTGTATTATCTGTATTACTATAATTATAAAACCTACCCTGTTGCCTCAAACCCTCAATAAAGTCTAAAAACCATTGTGGAAACTGAGGAAGAAGCAAGCAAGTTTCATGTCTCTGGTTCTACAGGGACATGGACAAGCCACATGGGACAATCAAATCCATCACTTTATGGAAAATGAAGTAATCCAGAAGCAGCAAGGGCTCATGCCATAAGAATGTAAGAAAGCTAGACATGAGCAGAAATCCTAGGGAAGGTCTTATACTTGCACAGGGTGTACAATGAAGAGCTAGGGATTGCACTTAAATTTTGAAGAACAGGGAGATCTCAGCTAATAATATTCCATCTCTGAATAACAGATGGAAGTTATGATTCTGTATGGCGGAACTCTTCGACTCCAAAGGCTTGTGGCTTTCACTGCCAAAAAATGCCAATAACTGCCACTTGAGTTGGCTTATATTCATAATGATCAATTGGCCACATCTACTGGATGCATAACCCTGACTGAAGCCTCCCCACCTCCTACCTAAATCCCTGTGTCTTTGTTTCTTGATTCTGTAAATGTCTGCATCACTCGTTTTACTTCTCAAGAAGAAACTTTATCCCTAACTCTTTTCTCCCATCATACCTCAGAGCCAAATTGTCATCAAATAATCCTATTTTTTACTGCGGCATACCATCCCCTTCTGTGTTTTCTCCCTTCCTCAGTTTAGCTTGCATTACCATGCTGAGACAGTTCCAAGCACCTCTTCACTGTCCACGCTCTCCAATCCTCTGCCTCCATGCTACACCAATTATCTATCTAAAATGCAGATACGGTCAAGTCACTATGACCCTAAATGCCATTTTCTAGCTCCCCATTGTTCACAGGATGAAATCTTTTCTTTAACCTGGCTAAAGGGTTTCTTGCAAATGTGTTCCTGCTCCACTGCAAGCATCATCTGCCATTTCCTACTCTATAGGCCATGGTCTGAGGCCATCCATATCATTCCATCTCTTAATCTTTTCCCCTCATCTCCTCGTCTTTCCCTACAAAGACCTTGAGCAAAACATGCGTGCTCTATCTCCTTATCATAATTCAAATATCAATTAAAGTTAAAGATAAAAGTCTGATAAGAATTAGATTTTTATCTTCAGACAATATTTGCGTTGTTTAGTACTTTAACTCAAAAGAATAAATAATATGTACAATTCTGCATGTTGTATCACAATCATGGGAAAGAGCTAGAGATCTTTGGTGATTGCTCAAGTTACATACTTCACAAGTAATCACCACTCCAACATATATGGCTGGGCTTGACAGATGGAATACCCACACTCTGGAGGGTGATCCTTGCTTATGGTATAGTGTAAGGAATAGAATATAGAGTGAGAAGAATGGAATTTGGGTCTTCGTTTCCTCATTCATTGTCCAACTGGCCTTAAACAAAACATTTCACTTCTCTGAACCTCAATTTTTATCTGTCAGACAACTTCCCAGGGTTGTCGTGCAGATCAGATGGAATTAGGTATCTAAAAAGAGACTGTGAGCAGGAGAGAAAAGGCTTTGCAATCTATAAAGTGCTACATAAATGTGAAAAGGAGCGCTGTGAAAAGATAACCGGACATGGAGTCTAAATGCATGGTGCTACATGTTGATCTGTGTCCTAGAAAAAAATATGTTGAAGTCTTAATCCCCTGTACCCATAACTGTGGCCCATTTGGAAGTAGGGTGTTTGCAGACATAAGTAAGAGGATATCATTAGGGTGCGCCCTAACACAATATGACTGGTCTTATAAGAAGAGAAAACAAAGACACATGGGGAGAACACCATGTGAAGCTAGAGGCAGAGACTGGAATGATGAATCTACAAGCCAAGGAATGCCAAGGATTGTCAGCCATCACAAGAGTTAGGGGGGAAGCATGGAAAAGATTCTCCCTCAAAGCCATCAGAAGGAGTTGACATTGCTGACACCTTGATTTCAGACTCCTAGCCTCTGGAACTGGGAGACAGCAAGTTTCTTCTGTTTTAAGACACCCAGTTTGTGGTATGTTGTGTGGCAGCCCTAGGAAACTAATAAACATGAGTATAAATTCTATCTCTGTCAGTTACTGACTCTATGAATGTGTGTTAAATTCCTTAAGCTTTTTCTCTGATACCTTAAGGACACTTACCTTTCTGTGATAGTTTCTCTGAGGCCACTGGCCACTCCTTTGACCACAGTGCTAGCTTTGGGGGTCAGCACCACCTGAGATATAAAAAACGAGCCCTTCTTTCTTCTCTCAGTGATGGACGCCTGAAGAAACTGGATCAGTTTTTCCGGATCTGTGGTGTTGGCCCAGGGTGCTGGCATCATCTGCCCAGGCCAGAGAAAGGGCACTTCCAGAGCCACTGGACTGTGGTAGAAGACCAGCACTTGATAGTCTTTCTCCCACAGGTACTTTAGACTAACTTCCTGGGCAAAAATCGCTGGGCACATCTTGTTTCCATAGATGTCTTTCAGCATTTGGACCAGTTTTTCATGGTGATATTTCTGCATCCCATAAAAATGGTTGAAGTCCAAGAATACAACCTCCTTATGGTGATCTGTGAGGAATGCATTAATCTCCTCAAGGCCTTCATTGACTTTGGCACTGAACAAACCATGAGCAAAGTAAAGTTCATTGTCGGGGTCTCTGGGCTTGGTGGAAATTCGAAGATCAAAATAACGGATCCCAGCTCCTAGCTGACCAGTAAAGTTCATTGTTTGAGTGGCTAACCATTTCCGCATCAGCTTTTTGGCTACAGTTCCAAACACAGAGACAAAATTCTGGACGGTTTCTGGCTGTTCAGGCCCTACTGGTGAGGCTTCATCAATGTAGAAGCTGAAGGAATCATGAGATCCTAGAAAAATAACAAGGCATAATGTGGTTATAGTTCAGTCCTTTGTTCTTCCCAACTTCTTTCCCTCTTGCAAAGTCTGTATCTCTCCCTCAAATGCATGGAAGGAAATAATAAGCAATATTTACTTAGTTCAGTCTCAGGTCTTAGGAGGGTCCTTTTTATAGCCTATATGGTACACATAGCACTTCAACAGATCAAACTGATTATAAAATTATGTAAAAATCCCTTCTGACCAATATTATAAATAAAAATGATCACCTTCTACTTCTGTAAACAAAGAATTTAACGTATTCATTAGGATTGGCTCTCCATGTAGGTGGCATAAGTGACCATTCATAAAGTGGAATTTATGGGGATTCACTGGTTCCCAAATACTTTGTCTACTATCTTGCCCTTTTCCTTCATTTTGAGTTGATTTCAATGGTAGAGACCTTGTTTCATTGAAAAAAGGAGGTTTTTTTCATGGGCAGATGATCAGCATATGAATTGGTACCTTATACACTTTGGAAAGCACAAGAGGTCCTTACAGAGAAAGGGAGAAATAAGCAAGAGGACAGCACAATGTTGATATATTTAACATCACTCCTGACCCTGCATTTGAGCAACTATGAACTTAGATGAGGCCACGTACTTTTCACATATTGAGGAAACAATTTTTCTTACAAGTTGACAAAACTAACAGCATTAAAAAATTAAATGACAGACTATTTTCTTCACAAATATTTCCTCTCAACGGTGAAAGCTCTCTTTGGAGTTGGCTTCCAAATTTGGAAGACTTTCTCCCTAGGAAGAACAAAGGCAACCTATTTAATTATGATTGTGATTATGATTTTTTTTTTTTTTGTCTGTTACAAAGACCGGAACTCCAGAAATGTAGCAATGAACATGCGCATGATTTGCTGGTAAGTATAGAGGGCCATTTAAAATATTTTTGGACCTAATGAAGAAAAATTATTTCAAATTTTAATTTTATTTTTTAAAGCCTCCTTTAATTCTTGGGCAAAACCTACTGAACAGGTAAAATGAAATTAATGTATCCTGAATTTTCACATGTTAGAAAGGGCAGATGTCATCATTCCCCATCTGTTACTCAGGCTTCCTCAGACCATGTTGCCTTACTCCTGATTTAGTTGTCTAGAAACTAAAAAATACACACCTTGTTCTAGTTCCTACATTTCACCCTGCCCCCCCCTCCACACTCCCCTTTACGTTTATCATCCATCACCTCAGGGCCTTTGCCTGATAAGCTATTTGAAGCAATTTTTTTTTCAGTGAATGCAATATTTATCTTGGTCTGTATTCCATATCTACGTCAATCTATATGTCTCTATGTACATCTATCTGTCTATGTCGAGCATTAAACAGCCAAGAGGAATCACAAGAGTGTGAACTGCAGACACCTCTGTAAGTTGGTAGAGAAAATATTTTGAAAAATACTTTAATACCTTAAAAATGATAACCTTTAAGATTTGGAGCAGCTAACTCCTCAGAATTATTAGACTTTTTTAAACAATGAAAAGTAACCCCAAAATACAGAAATGCCATGTTTAATTTAATCTGGAACTGTCTGATCTATTTATCTTTAGTACATGGTATGGGGAGAAAATGTCAGCACTTTCTGAATAAGCAGAACTGGCAGTTTGGATCTGGCATTGGCAAATTTTAACAGGGATTTAAATTGCTGCATATTGATTTATTAGTAGCTATTCAGCCAATTGCTAATATAAATGAAAAAGCTAAACAAACTGTACTGTGGATCAATATACAGAGAAAATATGTTTAAAGAAAGAAATAAAAAAGTGAGTTTAAGAAGAGCTATAATCAAATGTTCTAGAGTTAAAATAGGTGCAAATGAATAAATAAACCTTCAAGATAAGGGTTAATTTATAAAATTTAAAAAATTTTAAAAGTTAATTTCCAAGCATGTGAAAAAAAAAAGGTGGATGAAAATAATTGGTTACCTCTACAGTCTAGTAGAAGACATAATTGGAAGCAAGCAGAAAGGGAATTAAATATGACTAGATTTCTTTTTCTAGAAATGACTGGTTCTCTGCTTTCATTATGACTTTAGTTTCACTATTCTGCCATGTGGCTATCTGGCAAATTAAAAAAAAAAAGCCTAGGAAATTTACCAATTTTGAAAATCCTATAAAAGAACATTAGTCTCTAGATTAAATTATTTGTTGACATTTCAGGAAAATATAAGATCAAAATAAGGTAATGTTAAAATAAAAATTAAAAACAACTGTCGGAAGAAACCATTGGTACCCCCACTAATATTTGTTCTAAGCTAGATGATTCTGAGGTACATGCACAGCATTTGGTGCAGAATGATGCACCAGATGCAAACATTACTTGGAGAGGAGAATTAAATCATCAATCAATACAAAACACTATCTTTGCATTTGGGGAGAAAATACATAATCTAATGTTGGCCAAAAAAGGAGTATCTCATGGTTTTTGATTTCATTTGGAATAATACTTCCTTCCCAACTTCAACATTTTCACTAAACCATTAAGTTTTCTATTTGAATATAAAACAAAAATGCAACAGTATTTTATGACCTTTCAGTAACAAAGGAAAAATCGGGCTCCACCCTGGTTCTTTAAAATCAGAGAGCTCTGCCCACAAGAGTGGTAAGCATCATTTCTTTCTGCCTTATCTGGTCTAATATTTTGCTTCTACACTGGCTCAGTATTCCTGGGTTTCTCACCTCTTACTCTTCTCTTGTCTATAGCCCCAAACTCCTATCTTGGACTTGATACTTAATGTTGCTCCCCTGATTGTGAACTTAGCCTCTCAATTTTGGGTTTGGTTTGCCTTCTCTATTCAGAGAAGAGCTGGCCACTCCCAACCCTATGGAAGAGCGGGCAGCCTCGTGGAGCTTGAGGACCACAGCCCCACAACTCAAGGAACTAGATTCTGCCAACAAGCAGCAAGCTTACAAGAGGAGCCTCAGCCTCAGATGATGAGATTACAGCCTTGGCCAACACTTCAATTTCAGTCTGGTGCAGTCTGGCCTTCAGATTAAAGTAAACTGGGTAATGCAGTGCACTGAAAACAGCCCTGAAGTGGGTGTTGGAGACGAGCCTCAAATTCAAGCCCGGTCACTAACTCACAATTTAACACTGGTGGATCATCAGATTGTTAATCATTCCGGCTTTGGGTTTTCTAATTTGCCAAATTAAAATACTCTCCATACCTACTTCACGGGATTCTTACGAAGAATAAATGAAACCACGTTCACAAAAGTTCCATAAAAGGAGTATAAACCTTAAATTACTGTTATAGTCTTAGGGTTGTATACCTAGTCATGAAACATAAATTCACTGGTGACCAAGAAAACATTACCTAGATTAATATACATTGGGATGCCTGTGCAAGCTCACACGGGAGGGAGGACAAGAAGGGAAATGATTTAAATTGTAGGATTTAGGTTTGTAAACATTTCTTGAAAACAAGATTCTTATCTTGTTATTATCTACCATTTGTCTAAGATTTTAGCAGATATTGAACAAATTTACCCCATTCCTTTTTGCTTTGAACAGCAACTAAATATTTGCATTCTGACATGTACTTATACTAAATACTAACCCTCTTGCATTCAGTATCTTCCCAGTATTATCTATAAAAGTTCTCTGGGATGAACTTCTGGTTGGTCTCTTGATTTGGCCATAGTTCCATTTCAAATTCTACAAAATTATGGGTTTAATAAACATCAAAGAGAATTTATCAAGTCAATTTCATCTGTGAACCTTCAGAACAAAAAGGCCTTCAGAACAGGAGGCTAGGGTTGGATGTACCCATGCATGTGCAATTCCAATATCTCTACCCTGACCTTAGAATTCAGGCTCTGACTCCATCAGAATAACTGCTCCCCTCCTTGCTCTACAGAGCACTGAGCTTGCTTGCAAGTTTATCTATAGCATGCCATGCTTCCCTCTCCTGTTGTTTGGCACAGTTGCTGCGGTTTTCAAGACTCCTGCTGTCTGGTAGCAGGTTTCTTGCATATTTGATACTTTGATACCTTTTATGATAATATGGCCAACACCCCAGGAATGGGGAAGCATATGTACCCTCCACCTGTGAACCAAAAGAAAACTGCTGGGTGAGGAACTGAAAGGGTAGATGTAGTTTTTGAGGCCCTTTTCCATGGTGGAGGTAGGCAGGTGGCACAATCTCCACTTTCCATGGAAAGAGATGCCGTTCTGGAGTGAAGTCTACCCTCTTGTCTTCCCTTTGTGAAATTCTCTTTTTTAAAGATTTTATTTATTTATTTGAGAGAGAGAGAGAGAGCATGCACGCATGTACGCTCGTGCAGGAGTGGGGGAGGGGTAAAGGGCGAGGGAGAAGCAGGCTCCCCGCAGAGCAGGGAGCCGGATGCGGGGCTCCATCCCAGGACCCTGGGGCCATGACCTGAGCCGGAGGCAGATGCTTAACCGACTGAGCCACCCAGGTGCTCCCACTTTATGAAATTCTTAATCCTAGTCTACTTCTCTGACCCACATGTATTCCCTTCTCTGTGGAGAAGAATTGTTTCACTCATGGTGACTTTCCTTTCTCCTGAATGCATAGTCCTTTGGTCTGCAGCCCCCCCCCCCCCCATCAGCTAGCAACTGTTATTAGATGTTGTTATTAACACTTATCATGTTTATTACATATTTTCTCTTTGTATCAGGCTCTCCACCTCCAAACCCTCCTCTTTACACACACACACACATGTATGCACACACTATAAGCAGATTGTAAGCTTCCTAAAAAGAAGAGAAAAACCCCCTATGCTTTATAATTCCGTGTCCACTACTGCACCCGGTTTTATGAATATAAAGCCCTATTTGAAGTCAATGGGTCAAAATCATTCCTACAGGATATGCTGTGAAGGTGAAATAACTACTTCTAATAATCATTTTTACATATTAGGCCATTTTTCTTTACCATTTCCCCTCAGATTTCTCAGGAGATTCGTCTACACAGCCTGGCTCTCTTTCCCCGACTTTGGTTCTGTCTCTCATCCACTGTGATCAGACTATCGCTGTTGCCACTCATTTCAATCCTCTGTGAAATACCATTGATGAACACAACAGAAAACCCACGATCCACTTCTGTGACCTCATTCCGAAGTCCTCCCGCAGAACTCAGCAGCCATTCAGCGAATTGTCAGTCAGCAACAATTCAGTAGTTGAATAAGCAAATGAGTGAATCCTGCTCAGCCCTTCTGGAACGTTTGACACTGCTATGCTCCCTTCTTGCAATCTTTTCCTCCTTTGGCTTTTGGGACATGGCTCTTGCCTAGTTTTTCTATACTCTCTGTGATTGTCCTTTCTCAGTCTCCTTCGAGACCTTTCGTTGTTCTTCCAGCTCCTAAATGAGGGTGTTAACTAAAGCTCTATTCAAGACTTCAAGTGACTCCGTGCTTTTTCCTCGGGTAATCTCATCCACTTCTTTGGCCTCATGGCTTTAGTAGAAGGACCATGACTGGTAACATCTCATCTGACCTGCATTCCATACCCCTGTCTGCCTAGCAGGCAACTGAATTTCATCACTCCATGGGAATCTTAAACTTAAAATGTTCCAGATGACCCTTAGCACCTTCCTCTTCCAAACTGCTCCTTTTCATGTGCCCCCTAACATACTTAATTATCTTATAATCCTTCGATCTCATCCTTGGGTTCATCTTCAATCCTTACCTGCTTCTCAAACCTCACGTTTAATCGGTCGTACAATCCCATTGGATTGACCTTCAAATCTTCTCTCAGATGTGCTTTTTTCTTTTCTGTTCCAGGGGCCTGGTTTCCTGTTGGCACCACTAAAACAGCTTTCAGTTACTAGTCCCTTCATCCCAGCTGCCAGCATTCCACCCTCCTCAAAGGTTTTACTCTGTCTCAGCCTCTAGAATGGATTTAATCTTAGAGAAAAGATATAATTGATCCCAGCTAAATACATTGGTATTCATCAACAAGTTCCTCTTGCTTTCTGCCCTATTTTCATTAACAGGAAGTTTGACTTGGTAACTTCTAACTAAGTGTCCAACTCTTCTAGGGAAATTATCTGCTCTTATAACCCCTTGCCACCCTTATGAGACTGAAATCTCATCCCTAAATGCTAGAGTGGTAACTAGGACCTGGTTATCTGCTGAGTCTGTCTGCCTATCGGCCTTCCTTTAATGTCCTTCAGTGCTGTCTCCAGAGTACGAATTAACCAGCTCCATTCCCTGTTACCTTGTGCTAAATCCCTAAACACCATCTTTTGTGTGGACCCTGGCCTTGAGAGGCTGCAAACCTGACTGATGGCACATGATCTTCTTGGCAGGTACTGCCCCATCCCTGATATAGTACCTAAAATAAATAAAATCCATTCTTAGTTTTTAACTGTAATGGAGGAGAGAAAATACCAAGATTATGAAAAAATATTAATTCTCAAGTCATTTTTACTTGGTTTGGAAGTCAATCAGTTCTCTCCACGGTAAATATGTGATGTTCAATCTGACAGGAAAACAAACCCTTTAAAATTCATTAGTTGGTTCTTACTTGACAACCCATAATTAATCCCATTAATTTTTGTTTACCCCATTAATTAAACTGACCAGTTACTGGGAGTTTTTTGGTGACAAAGACCAAAACTTGAAGAATTGGGATCACTCCTTACTCCCAACACACAATCTTGCTTCAGTCTTCCAGCACATGATCAGGTCTTTGTGGACCATACAAGGGATTTTGCATCATCAGAGATAATGGACAATATGTATCAGAAACCAAAACACTTCTAGAATTGAGCAGATAATTAAAAACCACACACTGGTAATATGGATACTTCACTTGACATAATAAATGTGTAGAAAATACATTTTCAAATAAGAAATCTGACATATCTTGCAGAACACTGAGATGAAGCCTTTCGTAAGAGAGTGATCAAAATAGTCATGCTGTGATTTATCTTTGGCTAAATCTGTATCTTTTGGATCGTGTAACGCCTTCCCCCCCCGCCCCAGCACACCTCAGAGACAGTAAGCTGAAGTAAAGGAGGTTGGTTTCCTCACTTAAGTCTTTTGATCCAGGATCCCAGATGTTAAATTTGAGAAACCCTATTACACTGATGCTTCTCAGGAGTACAGAAGCTCAATATTCATCACAATTTCTTTCAAATTGCTGCACTGTTTCCATAAACCAACATATAAGCTGGCAGCGAATAGCTTAAGAGCGGCAGTGTTCCAGTCAAGGGGCAGGAAAAACAGCTTGTTCTAATTGCCACCCTTGGTGAAACTATTAAACCTGCTTCTCATACGAATTTCTTTTTAAGGACTATCAATAGGGCTACCAGAAAAATAATGAAAAGAGACTCCAAGAAATAGAGAAGTTCGAGATTACTGTCTAAACCAGCCCAGGCATGCGGTGTCCCTTTCCGCTGCATCTATCCGGGCCCTTCTTCTCAGCTGCCGGTCACATGGATTCAAACTCCGAGCTTTTGCTGTGTACATCGTGCTGCCAAGCCAGCACTGAGAGCGTCACAACCTTCGGAGCTTAGCCACACAGCATCAAGGAGAGCAGTTTCCGAAAAGGGAAGGTCCTGAGACCAGGAAGAATCTATAACCTAGATATAAAGATGTAAGCAAAGAAATCAGTAGATTGGGAGTATTCGTCGGGTAATTGGAAAAGAGCAGTAGACCATCTGCTTTCCTAGAGCAATGGTACTCAACCAGCGGTGATTTTGACCCCGGAGATATCTGACAACCCATGAAAATGCTTCGCATTGTTACAACGGAAGGGAGCCGCTCCTGGCATCTCATGGGTAGAAGGTCGGGAACGCTGCCGCACATCCTACAAGGCAGCACGTGTTCCCACAGCAAAGAATCAACCCGCCCAAAATGTCAGTAGTAACAGGGATGAGAAAGCCTACTCCAGTGGAAACCATACAGGCAGACGGAGTGATTGAGTGATTTCCAGAGGTAGAAACCAAACTCTCCCGATGTCCCTGCTTCATCTGTGATACCCGCATTTCCCCATACCCGTAACTCATCGCTCGCACACTCTTCGTTGTGCCATTCTACTTTGAAGCTGTCTAAATACAGCAGTCACACAGGAGGCATTGCCTTTGAGTTCGCTTAAAACCCAACAAAATATATGGCTTTGGCAATTATTTCTACTAATCTCTAGATTTTTACTTCAAAATTTCTTTCAACCGTTCTGACAGTTCTCAAGGTAATCAGTAGCTCTTTTAGGCTAAAATTAAACCCATGCAGACAGGTACCTTTTATTCGCCGATCTCTTATCTCCACTCCAGAAGCTTCCGCGTGGCATGAGTGTTATGGGGACAAGATCTGTCTAGCTCTTATTTAATGTATTAAATAAATCAAGCACCTCTTGTGTGCAAGACAGTATGAAAGTTCTATGTATGGCTGTGAAGAGGTGGAGGTGGGGTTTGGAGAGATGAAAATAACAGCACTTACTAAGTCAGAAAAGGTAAAGTGGGTTCCCTCTATTTCTTTTTTTTCAGAATATGTTTTTCAAGTTTTTATTTAAATTCTAATTAGTTAATATACACTGTAATATTAGTTTCAGGTGTAGAATTTAGTGATTCAACACTTCCATACAACACCTGGTGCTCATCACAACAAGTGTGCTCCTCAATCCCCATCACCATTTAGCCCATTCCTCCTCCCCTTCCCCCTCTGGTAACCATCAGTTTGTTCTCTATACTTAAGAGTCTGTTTCTTGTTTTTACTTTCTTTTTTTCCCCCCTCGATGTTCATTCGTTTTGTTTCTTAAATTCCACATATGAGCGAAATCATATGGTATCTGTCTTTCTCTGACTGACTTATTTTGCTGAGCATAATACTCTCTGGCTCCATCCATGTCATTGCAAATGGCAAGATTTCATTCCTTTTTATGGCTGAGTATTATTCCATTATATATGTATATATATCACATCTTCTTTATTCATCCCTCTATTTCTTATGCTTCATCTTCTGCTCGGCCAGGCCAAGCTTTTGGTAGACATTTATTACCTATTATATGCCATGCATTGGGTCAGGGATTTGGAAATAAAACAGTACAAGACTCATCTGGGTTCTGTCCTTGTGGAGTTCAGATCATAGTGGGCGGAAATAGACAAGGAAAGCCACCATTATCATAAAGTATGATAAATGCCATGATAAACTATATATGATAACTTTTAATAAAACAGTAGTTCAGTCC
The DNA here is from genome assembly GCF_009762305.2 of Zalophus californianus. NCBI lineage: Eukaryota > Metazoa > Chordata > Mammalia > Carnivora > Otariidae > Zalophus > Zalophus californianus. Next base: position 121,604,875 of record NC_045599.1, on the reverse strand, counting down.
TGAGCTCAACATGACCTTTTAGGATAGTTAATAAGCAATGCTAAAGGGTAAGAACAAAACCCCCAAAACATGACAATTAAGGCTCTACTTTTTCAATGTTAAAATGCAGAGGGATCACTTAGGTATCTTGTTAAAATCTAATTATGTTGGTCTGGGATGGGGCATGAGATTCTGCATTTTTAACAAGCTCCCAGGTATTATCATTGTTGTTTCAAGGACCATACTTTGAATAGCAAGGTATTAAGGTAATATTGACCTCTTCTTGATCAACAACTGCTATTACTGCCTTCTCTCCCCATTTTTCTATGCTTCCGCATTCCCCAGTTCTCTTATTTTCACCCTGTGCGTGCACATGTGCACAGACACACACACACACACACACACACACACACACACACACACTCACACACTGATGCATACACTTCTGCTTGTGTGCTTTCAAAGTTTGGGGAGATGTCATAAAGCCTGTGTTGTGGGTTCTTGATTGAATACTTTGCTGTGTCACAAAGAAGAAAACCTGAACTAATCCTTTTATTAATAAAAAATCAGTTGATAATTTTTACAATAGAACATGTATTTTGATAAATTTTCTGAGGCCATTTGCCTACTAATACTCATATGAACACTGGAAATCCATCTGCACATCTTAATTAATAACCAAACACAAGTCCCTGGCCATAGTGAAAAGGCAGGGGCAGATTTGAGTCTCGTTCCTCTTATCCCTGAGGCCACAAAGCTGCAATTTCTTCAAATGTCTGTATTTCCAGATTCATAATGGCCACTCTACCAGATGCTGTGATTCAGGGAAACGGATGAATCAAGGATGACTAAATAAGAGAGATGGGAAGTGGTGTCCATGAAAGAAACGGGGCAAAGATTAGGAAGAAAAATGGCATATTTTGTCAATAGTCTTGGCCTTGCTTATTTTAGCAGTGCCTAAAGGGGAACTCAAATATCTGTTGGCAAATAATCTGGGAGAGAACCAGAAAAAAGTCATGCTCCTTTTGGCAATCTGCTCTGCCTTGACCCCTAAAGGGCCCTGACAGCTCAAGAAGGACCAGACATTCTGGACCTGAGAGAGACATGCTTTGTCTAAAAGGCAACAAGAAAATCTATTTTGCACAGCCCACCGCATGGTTCTTTCCCCATTCACTGCTTCCTAAGATGCTCCATGAAGTTGAAGGAAACTGGGCTCCCAGAAGTCTTTAGTAGTATGTAGCGCAGGGTCCCACAGCCACTCAAGATGGGTCACTCTCCTTTTGCTGGCTGGACTCCAGCTATACTAGGATTCTTTTTTTATTGAATATGCTAAGTTCATTCCAACTTAGCCCTTGTGCTCACTATTCCCACTGCTTGCAATGCTCTGCCCCAAGTTATTTTTAGGGCTGACACCATTTTGCTCAAGTCTCAGCTCAACTGCCATCTTTTTAAATAAACCTTCCTGCACCTAAAGTGTGTAACTCACCCAACCCTTCCCTGCTGCCTGTCAGTCTCTATCACATGATCAATTTTTATTTTCTTCATAGTATTTATCACTAGCTGCAAGTTTCACTTTATTTAACTGCTTATTTGCTTATTGTTTATCTCCCCTCACTAGAACTTAATTCCATGAGAATCAGAATCTAATCTGTCTTGCTTCCTACTATATCCCCATTAAAAGGCACAGCAATTGGCACATTAAAGATATTCAATAAGTATTTACTTTTTTAAGATTTTATTTATTTATTTGACAGAGAAAGAGAGAGCACAAGCAGAGGGAGTGGCAGGCAGAGGGAGAGAAGCAAACTCCCCACTGAGCAGGGAGCCCGATGCCATGGGAGGCTCAATCCCAGGACCCTGGGATCATGACCTGAGCCGAAGGCAGCCGCTTAACCAACTGAGCCACCCAGGTGCCCCTTCAATGAATATTTGTTGTCTGAAATAGTATCTCTCCATCTCAATATCCTAATCTGTAAATAGGACTGATAGTACTATCTACAAATAAAGTTTATAAAGCAAATGATAAGCACCAAACATGGATCACAGAAAATAATAAATGTTAGCTTTTATTATCAATATTAGCTATTATTTCTGCATTATTAACTCTGAGCACTAACTGCTTAGCACACATCAGAATCTCACCAACCACAGGCTGAATAAATGAATGAATGAGAATTGCACTGAAAAGTTATAACCAGTATGGCTGACATAAGTTCTTAGAACTACTCCATGAAAATATTGCCACAGTATCTAGGGCTGCTATAGATGGATAAGTGTGTTTTAAATTCCTCTCTTTTTTGATTCCCTGGACCATGAGTTTCCTTTCCTGTACTAGACACAGCAATGCCAACACCTGCCTTCGCTGGAAAGCTCTGCTCCTTATGAACACGCCATTCCAGATTCATACAGGTGTAGGTCCCCCTCCTGCTATCCGGAGCCACAACCCTCATCTTTCCCTCAATCCACACCACCTGTAGGGCAGCTTACTCCATGACCATCTCTTCCCCCAGGAGTTTTATCCTTGGGACAGTTACCCAGAACTGAGCAGCTATTGAAGGAGAAGCTAAGGAAATTCAGCCACACTCTGGTAACATGTATCCCAAGGGCGAAGAAGTGGGCAAGGGAGAGGTGGTTGCCAGACACTCAAGCTAGTCTTGTCCACGCCTTTTCAGGAGCTAGTTGTTTAAGATGCTGATGTGTTTTTAATGCCACCTCATCCACTTCACTAGAACTTCCTTCTACTGGCAGGTTCCAGAGTTGGGGGCAGCCCTGAATGTCTATAAGCACTGGAGCATCCCTGGTTTCCTGGGCAGGCAGAATGAATGGCCCAGGAAAAGGGAGGGGACAGATTACATAAAACCCAACCCCTAGCACTAAAACCAACTATTTTGAATGAAAAGAATCTCTATTGTGTTTTCCCTCTAAGAAGAAAACAAATATGAAACATGGCTAATAAACAGTCCAATTATTATATTCTCTTAGACTTGAGAGCCAGAAGGCCTCTAAAGCCTGTTTAGCTTTGTTCTTGCATATCTGGCACTACTGGTTTTCCTTTCATGAATAATGAAAATCTGAAATAACACAACATTACCCTTAATCATGTTTGTGCTACAGAGAGAACATCTCCTTGAAATTTAAGCCTTTGATTCTATGATGCCCTCACAAAACACCACTTTTTGCCAACAGCTGGATCTTTTCTTATCAAAGAAGTGTTTGAGACATGGGGATTTTATATTCCTTTGGTCCTCCTTCCAATCTCCCTTTCCCTTCTTCCACCCTTGGGATTTGAAATCTGGGGATGGAGAGAACCGCATACATCCTCCTGCTTTCCAAACTCATTTGGTCATGAGTGCTGTCTGTAGATCTGGTGCACACATATGGACTGGTTGTTAAAATCTAGAATACGGGGACACCTGGGTGGCTTAGTTGGTTAAGCATCTGCCTTTGGCTCAGGTCATGATCCCAGGGTCCTGGAATCGAGTCCCGCATCGGGCTCCCTGCTCTGCAGGGAGCCTGCTTATCCCTCTGCCTCTGCCTCTCTCTCTCTGTCTCTCATGAATAAATAAATAAAATCTTTAAAAAATATAAAATAAAATCTAGAATACGGGTACCAATATTAAACCTAAGATTCTGAATAGCATCACCTTACTGCTACATATTTTGTCTCATAAATCCAAGAACACACATACATACTATACCCAATACAAATATTCCCAAACCACTTCCCCCCACTTCCTCTTCTACACCCCAATATGTATGTGGTGTTTTTATTGGCTACAAAGCAAATGTGGCAACATTAAAGGATAGTTTAAAAATATAGAAGATACACAATTTTCCTACTTCAAGGAAGGTACCCTAGAGAAAACCATCCATCTATCCATATATCCTTTTAGTATGCATCCATCCACATTCATAGTTTACATAGTTCAATCAGCATGTACCAAACACATTAGGTTATATCACCAAAGTTTTTCCATAGTCTTTCCCCATCGTTATGACATAGTCTTCAAACACTGTTTAAATGATTGCTTTATATTGCATGTGCTAACATATATTTTAATAATTCCTCTATTAGCACGCATTTCTGAATTTCCTCTCATATAAATTATACTGAAGGGAACATCCTCCTATTTTTTTTTTTTACAATAAGTTCTCATAAAGTCAGTAATCTCATTTTTTTTTTTTTTTTTGGTGACTTAACACACCCTTTCCTCCTCCTCTACTTTATTCTTCCTATCTCCTCTCAGAGTTGTGTCACTCCCTTCAGAGAAGTAAGGGACACCGAAAGCTGGCTGTGGCAGTCATGGGAGCTGTGAGTGGGGAAAATTACAACTCCTCTGCCGCTCACTCCTGCTATAACCCTCTTCCAATCTCATACCATTTCTCTGCTTCCCGCAAGACACACATTTCTTGTTTCAGCCTCCATGCTTCACATCTCTATTCCCTCATTTATCTTGTTTTTTGGCTACTCCTTACTTCTGATGTCTAGTTACTCAAGGCCTTACCTCAAAGCTTCTGAACTTGGACATGCGCTGCATAAAGCACACACAGAAACAAGCACATCTCAATCAATTGTTTTACTTCTTACGGAAATTCCTTTTTTTTTTTTTGAAAAGCCTTTTTATTGTACCAGGCTATTTGTGCTGTCTTTGGGTAGGAACTGTTCAGATTGGATTTAAATTGTGGTCAAATGTGCACTCCATGTTCTTATTCAGTTTTTTTTGTCTCCTCAGGAAAAAAAGACATAACAATAGATGGAATGATCTCCCACACCAACCAGTCATTTCTAATGATCCCAGGCTGAGATGAAAACAAAAGAAACATAATCATAATAAATCCTGCCATTTACTGAATTACGCTTGTTAGATGTTTAATTTGGGAGTTAACACTCAACCACACAGGATTGCAAATAATTAAAAAACAACTCCCCAGTTAAAAGTTATTTATTTTTGTACAAGCCAAGCAAATACTTTGGAACTGAATGAGCCCAATATTAGATCATGAAAGTCACAAATTTTCTGGAACATACGGAAGGGATTGATGTAAACTGGCTTAATCTCAGTGTCAGAACAAGCAAAATAAGAGAAAACATGAGGGCCACTTCACTTTCACATTGAACTTGAAAGAGTCAGTTCAAATCAAATCGGTAAATACATATTGAATACCTTCAATATGAAAGGAAAGGTGTTAAGCACCATGAGAGATGTAAAAATATATCAGGCAATTCCTGCCTCTAATAAACTCAAATAAATGGTTTTTTAAAACAATTGTTCCTGCCTTTAGGGAATTTTAAGTGCTAAATACTGCTGAAAAGACTTATTTTACTTGCCATTATTCGTTTCTAATAGTCAGTGTATTTGAATTATGGCAGATTTGGCTTAGCCAAATTAGCTTCTTGGCGATGAAAGTTTTTCTATTTTCATAATTAGATTAGGCAATGGTCATCTTGCCTATGAAATGGGAGAAGGGTTTTCAAACTTCCAGTATGAGTAGTCTTTGACTCTCAGTAGAAGTTCTTGCTTCTGCATCCTAGTGCAGAATGTGATAAACCAGATATTTTTTAAAGTCTTCTACTATAAGAGAAATACGTGGAGATATATTTTTTAAATATTTTATTTTAAAAATGTACAGCTGAACCACTAAGAAAATAAGGAAAATCTCCAATGATCAAAACCGAACCAAAGAGCAAACAGAATCCAATAGGGTAAGCCAGCCCTGGAGCCTTTGATGTCATGAGGACATTTACTGATTTAAACCCCTAAGGCTTTGGGTTTTTACAGATACACAGCAGAAAGCCTGGGCCATGTTAACATAAAGCTAAAATCCTTTGAGGCTAAAAGTATATCTCTATATCTTCAATGAAAGTGAGGCTTCCCTACACAAAGGGATTTGCGAAAGCAATGTGTCCATCTTGACCTTGGTTGGAGTGGGTGGGTGCAGAGAGGGAAGAGAGATGGGTGTGTGACGAAAAGGAGTAGGAATTATCTTTGGTGGGAAAAAAAGTAGTATCTAAATGGAGAGGATATACCATGGACTTCAACTGTATTGATAATATTTTATTTTTTAACTTGCATGATAGATATGATGGCTATTGTTATATTATTCTTATATCAGTGTGTATGTCTTTAATATAGATGAATCAAGGAAAAAAACGAGTCACCTATAACAAATAAAATAAAAGAATTATTTTCAGATTAAAAAACTTTTAAGGTAGAGCTAACGAAGGACAATTCAAATTAGAACTTTAGCCTCTCAAATCCTAATCTTCTGCTTTTTTTGAAAAAAGAATATTTCATTTCATGAAATCCTAGAAGTTTTATATTTTGTTGTGGGATTTAGCTGAGTAAATCAAGAGTAAATCATTTCCAAAAGGCCTCATCTAAGGTTAACCAATACTATGTGGGCTCTTTGGAATAACTCCCAAAATAGGCTTTCTGCTCGGTACAGCCTTGAATACAACATCCAAATTGGATCTAGATTAGAAAATCCACCAACAAATGGTTCTTTGGTGTGGGACAGGTCCATATGTTTCCTTTGGCCAGTCAGTTCACAGCAACCTTGCCCATTTCTGAATTCTTAGAATGCTTATTATGGACCCTAATCACTTGGATACTTTGCTTTATTCTGCATTTCAGAGGTATATAGATTATCTCTTTAATGAGATCTGGAACTCCTAAAGAAGAGATTTACTTTTCAGTCCCTACGTTGCCAAGCAAATTTTGAGCTAGAAGGGATGCTATCTGCTTTACATCTCTCATATAACATTTGAGGTTAACTAGTTCTGTGAAGGGGCTTGCCCCAAATCAAATATCACGTCTGTCAGAGTCTCAACAGAAAACAGATGGCACAATCCAAATAGGATAAATTCAAGGAAAGTTTATGCATGATGGGACCATGTGAATGGGGTATAGAGAAACTATGGACTATAATGTAGTGTCTCAAGGCTAGTAACAGTTGAAGACTTTGCTATTATTGCTGGGCAGCAAAGGGTAAGGATGAAGAGTACTACCAAAAACTGGTAGAGTGGCGCCTGAGTGGCTCAGATGGTTAGGCATCTGCCTTCGGCTCAGGTCATGATCCTCCCAGAGTCCTGGGATCAAGCCCCGCATCGGGCTCCCTGCTCAGTGGGGAGCCTGCTTCTCCCTCTGCCTCTGCCTCTCTCTCTCTCTCTCTCTCTCTCTCTCTCTGACTCTCATGAATAAATAAATAAAACATTAAAAAAAATTGGTAGAAAAGAGCTCCAATGAAGGCTCCTTGGGAGGAATCTTTAGTGAAGGGATTCACCCATTCCCAAAGCAAGTTCAGAAAGGGATCCAGAGCAATAAATATCGCAGACCCCACCATCACTTTCCTATATCCACTCAAGTCACCTCCATTAGTCAAACCAGTGAGAACTTGAGAACACAGGAGCCCATTGATGAATCCCATTAATAGTCAGGAGCCAAGGACAAGTGAATGGGTAGAGAGATCTGAAGGAAAAAAACAATTATGTAGGACATATAGCTTTGGTTGGAATAGTTCTAACTCTGAGTCCACTACCAACTAGAACAAAATTCTCATACTGCTCAAAATGCCTAATGACTCTGAGTTTGATGGAATTGAATAAAAACTCTCCCCAAAGAGGGAAGCTCTGCGCACATAAGGTTGAGTCAGAGCCCAGTGAGGGTGGGTCTCAGACCTTCTCCCACTTTCAGAATTAGAATCGGATCCAAGAGCTGTACTCAGAAGCAGATGGGAAGCCAGTGTAGTGCCCAGGGCCAAGTGAGTGGAATGTTCCAAACAACCAGATCCATTCAGCATCCCCTTTTGCTAAACAGTGACACAACCCAGCATATGGCAGGCCGGACACTCTGTGACGCATGGGACCATAGCCAAAGACAGATCTGGTCAGATTCGAAAGAGACATGCTAATTTTCAGAATTTGAGTTAACTCTGTGAGGTGTCTTTCTTTGTGAGAAAGGATCTGGCAGGAGGACAAAGTTCAGGAACTCTTGGTGTCCTTTTGCCCACACCAAAGACCTCTGGCCCAGTCAGAGGCAGAACTGAACACTGGAAGACAGAAAGAGACTCACACTTATTTGTGGGTTTGAAGGCAGCTCTCCTCGAAGTCTACTACAGCAGAGACCCAGGGATAACAAAAGACATTTTCCAGGGTCAGTCATCAGACTGAGAATGCTGATATGCAGAGATATGACAAGAACAATGGTGGGGACAATTCAGGATGATCGAGTAGATGTCTACTAGACCTCTCTCTTTCCTTCTCAAACATGTAGTTAACACTAATGGTGCCCATTAGTCCTTTGTAGACATTCCTCACTGGGCTATTATGATAATTAAATGAAACAATGAAATAGCACTTTGTAAATTGTAGGGCTCCCTCCATATGGCAATTGTTATTATTACTCACTGTGGGCTGCCTAATGGTCCCAGGAAGGAATACCCATTTCTACACTTTAGGATGGCCACTATCCTGAAAGATGGTTCTATTACTGGTGCCTGCATTTCAAAGAGTTTCCCCATTGCAATTGGCTGATGGAATATGTCTTCTCAGGAGGCTTAGCTGAATTCATGGGTCAGCTTCCTTTTCTTCCCACCCCAGGAACTAACAGCTAGAAGCAGATGATGACACTTGGCTTGATACCAAGAAAGGGACTCAGAGTTCTGTTTGATCAGACTGTGAAAAAGTACTTCCTTGCCTCTTGTTCTAGCTAGCAAAGTAAGAAGACAGAGCTGGTGACTGAAGAATCAACAGAAGGGGGGCAATCAGGCCTCTGAGAAATCCTTGGAGAAATCCCAAGAGAAGAAAAAAAAATCCCATAACAGAATAACACATTAATATTAACTACTCTCTGATCAGCAGCTAATTGTTGCAAATGAGCTTACCGACCTTTCCCCTGACAATTAGGAGAGCGCTTCTCTCACAAAGCTGTCAGGCCATGACACAGATCTGTGCTGCACAGACCTGTGATGACAGGACTCCGGTGGGAAGGCCATGGACACCAGGGCAGGGTGGCCAGGGAAACCTGCCTACCATGGAGCCGGATCTGGTGCACATGTCAGACTGGCTGAACAGACCGAGCAGGTTTTTGGAGCCTAGGATATATGGGATAGAGAAGAGAAGATACCCTCAGGTGTTCATCTCATTACTTACTAACAGTTTGGAATTATCTATGTACTGGTGTTCGGAATTCAAATGACATATTAAGGTGTCCGAACTTAAGCCCTATCAAATAATCAGACAACAAATATGATTGCTTCTTCATTATTAGGAGAAAAAATTTGTCCAGGATAGCTTGGGATAGTCTTTTCAAATTGCAATATAAGTACATGGCAGTGTGGTGTTGTAGAAGCCAATGCATAAGCATGGCATATGTTTCTAGAAAATCAATGATGATGAAATTTTTTGCATGAAACTTTTTAAAGATTTTATGTATTTATTTTAGAAAGAGTGTGCATGCATGCAAGCAGGGGGAGGAGTAGAAGGGGAGGGAGAGAAAGGGGGAAAGAATCTTAAGCAGACTTTGCTCTGAGTGCTGAGTGCAGAGTCCAACATTGGACTTGATCTCAGGACCCTGAGATAATGACCTGAGCCAAAACCAAGAGTTGGATGCTTAACTGACTGACTGAGCCACTGAGGCACCCCCCATTTTGCCTGATATTTTAAGGAGTGAGATTATTTTCATCAAACACAGACTCATACCCCTACCCCCAAGAAATGTGCTTTTGTTTTTAAGATAAAGCATGAGACTTCAAAGACTTTTCTCTCTTGTGACAGGCTACTCTGAACAAGCCACACAGCCCCCTCCCCACTCCACTAATGGGGGGCTGCTGTTCATAAAGAGTCATTTGAAGTATTTGGGTGGAAAATTTCAAGAAATTCTAGTGATGTACAGCCCTGTGTGAAAACAGAGGGACAGGCAGCAGAAAGAACCCTTACAGTCTTTTATAAACCCAGAAGCTGAAGACAAAAAATACATAAGAGTTATATTAATTTTTTTGGTAAACTTTACTTAATATTTGACATATGTCTGGCAATATCCTAGACACTGAGCCAAACACACAAAGTTGAACACTACAATCACCTCATTCACAAGTCCTCCAGTTTATAAATTAGACTAGATCAAGAGTTCCTAAAGTAGAAGTAATATCTTCTTGCTCTTTCTCTTCTTCCTGCCACTCCCCCTCCCCACACCTTCTACCCCAGCTTCCAACTGAAAATACATTTACTCATAAGTTACCTGAGCCATTTGCTATTCCAACAGTGACACTGGAATCATTCATCTTTTTTGAAAGAATATGACGCTCAAATATGTTGTCATTTCCTATAATTTACAATGAAATGATGAACCATTACACCCCAAAAGGTTACACTGTGCCTTATAAAATCACCTTGTGTGTGCAGAGCAGTAGAGTCAGAGAGGGGCCAAGGCTGAGCCTCGGGCAATAGAGTTTGAGGTTCTGCCATCTTGGGGGAATGACTGAGGCTTCAGCCCTTGATTATTGGGCAAGGGGTCTTACTTTATGTCATTATGAGTTCCCTTTTCTCCCTCTGTGTAGATTAGAAGCATAAAAGTTGGAAGTTGGGCAGGATAGGGGTTGGAGGTTAGTCATTTTGAGAGAAAATGCCCTCTGATGGGGTTTCCAGGGAGAAGAACACAGGAAAATGCAGCCAGCAGCAAGAGTCCTTCCCTTCCCGGTTCTGCTGAAGGTTGTGCAGCCACAAGTATCCCCCAAATCATAGAAAACTCCCTACCCTCAGATTTCATGATTCATAAAAGGATCTCACAAAAAAATTAGGGCCAATATCCTATACAATGTATGCATTACTTAGAATAACTTCCTGGAACAATGGAATCAAAGAGCTAGGGGAGGATTTAAGCGGTTTCCTAGGACATATTTTCTTTTCAATAGAGAACAACACACATGGCAAGTCAGACAGATCTCCATGATGCCAAGACATAGTTGGAGTTTTGGTAAAATGGTAAATAGCATTTTGTTCTATGTTTACCATGAAGCAATTTAAACAATTCTGAGACTGACCCCCAGGTAGCCAGGGTAAAATCCTTAGTTGTTTGTTTGTTTGTTTGAAGATTTTATTTATTTATTTGAGAGAGAGAAAGAGCACAAGCAGGGGGAGCAGAAGAGAGAGAAGCAGGCTCCCCGCTAATGGGGGGCTCGATCCCAGGGTCCTGGGATCTTGACCTGAGCTGAAGGCAGACGCTTAACCAACTGAGCCGCCCAGGCATCCCAAAATCCTTAGTTTTTTGAATAGTATTATCCTATTGTCCACTAAGTCATTCCACATCAGTGGTCATACTGGAGAGAGTGACATGGATTCTAGAATTAGATTACCCAGTTCCATTACTTCTTAGCTATGTGACAAGTTAAATGACTTAATTTCATTGTGCCTCAGTTTCCTCAGCTGTGATATGGAGAAAATAGCATAGGCCAACCTCACTCAGTGGGCCACCAGCAGAATTAAATGCTGTAATGCATACAAAGAACTCAGCACAGTGCTTAAATGCCTCAGAATTAAATATTATGATTTTGATTACGATTATTGTCAGAAAATTACGTCTCTATGCTTCCTTAGCAAGTTCCTTTGGTAGCGAAATAATTCCAGGCTAGAGATACGTGATACTTCCTTTTTTCTCTTTCCTCTAATTACTAATCTCCTTTTTTTTTTTAATTTTAATTATTTGGTGTCAAATGTGTTGTTGCTATAATATGCTCAAATCTTTTCAAAAAGTATGTGGAGGTATAAATTACAAATAAAAATAAAGACCACAATTGTACCTCTATCAAGTACCACATCTATGAGCGCCTTTTACATCTAATTCTTATCCATAGAACAGAAAGGAACTTCTGGATGTATATCAATTAGAGAATATAACAAAATAAAAAAAAGAAAACACATAGGTGTCACTAAGTGTTTGAAATGAATCCATTATATCTGTTTGTCTCTTTTCCTCAGCCCAGAAGAACGCATGTCTCAGAGTCATATGACTATTAGGGAAATTCTAGCCTAAGCTATGCAACAACCCAAAGATCTATTGGCACAAATTCAGTGTTCCTCATCCTCCAAAACAGTCAACTTCAGATGCCACATGAAACAAGATTATGATAATCACATTTTCTATTAGGAATGTAAAGGGTGACAAGAAAAGATGCAAAGGAGCTTAACTGTCTATGCCTACCTACCAAACTCCTTCCCTTGCTAGTCTGCAAATAGGTCCCATCTCTTAGGCTGGGCTCCTGCCAGACCTGCCAGGCTTAGCCATGCAATTCTTCCTGCTGCTCTGTGGCAAATGGCACCTCCAATGCTCAGGAGAGAATTTATCTTTGCACAGCTGGATAATTATAGGAAAGAGGCCTGGCTATGGAACACAGATACAAAATGACATTATTTCTGCATTTCTAGTCTTTCCCCCACCCCTTACCCTAATTTTGTCACATCACCTCTGCTTTGTAGCCAGTTATTGGTTGTTTCCACTATACTCTTTCACGCAGCTTCTCTACAATCATGTGGCCAGTTAACTCCATTATGTGAGGCTACAGATAATCAAATCCTGCTATCCATTAAGCTCACAGACTGGGACCTTTTCCCCTGCACTCTCTGGTTCTTTCATTTGAATCCTACCCACCAAGTAGACCCCTGATTCTCTTCTGCTCTCCCAAGGTGAACAAAAGACTTTTTCAGTAACAATGTCTGCTCTGAAGCCCCAGAGGGTTTTTCGGTTAACATAAAAATAGAAAAATATGTTTAGCATCAGAACTCCAAATACTAAAAACAGAATGTATTAAATTCTCCCCTACTAATATTTATGTTTCTGCATCTCTGTCATAAAATTTATTGTCAGATTCACATTGCTCAATCTTTAATTCCTTTTTGTGTTCTACATTCTATCTCTCTAATTAAAACATAAGGTATTTGAGGGTAGGTAGAGTCCATGAATTATATTTCTTTTAAGAGTCTACAGAGTTTTATAGTGTTGGGTGTTTAGCAGATCTTAAAAAAAAAAAACTAGTTGGCAAAAACCAGATGAATGGAAAGCTTAAATATGTGCACATTCTAATTTCAGCTGATTTTAACAAAAACTCAGATTCAAGTCATCTCAGGTATCCTGAGTAGTGAGCTCTCATGTCCTAATTACACATTAATAAAACAAATTTGCTGTAATGACATGCTTTTCTTTACATATTTTCTATAATTCTCAGTATCACTCATAAACGGATAAAACTAGATTCTTCCAAATATATATTTTATTTATTTATAATGCATATAAAGTTGTCAACCTTGCTTTCAGAGTTACTTATATATGTATTCTTTTTAACATGCTTATTGTATTTTTATCCTTATCCTGGATTTTTATAGATAACAGAAAGTATATATTATTGTGCAAAGACTCAGAATTCTATACTTCTGAATAAGTATGCAGAATGTAGATTCAGTGGGGTCCACAGCCAAATTAATTAGCTCATTCTTCCTTATAAATAACTTCCTTACCCCTGTTTTTTATACACACATTATCCATTTTGTAAATCCTAGAAATAACTGTAAATTATGACTTAAATGTTATTGAGGAACATGATATGTGAGAATGTAGACTTGGCAGCAATATGAACCAGGATTTGATCCTAGCTCTGCCTTCTACTAAACTCTAGTCTTGGGAAATTTATTAACCACTGTCTTTGCATATCTGGATAGGGTGGGTCTCACCCTTCCTACTTCCCTTTCTCGGTCAAAATCGACTTGGCTGATCTTGGAGTGTCATTCTTTCCTATGAGTTTTTAGAATATATTAGAAATGTACTTGTTGACACAACTTGTTGAAATTTTGATTGGGATTGCATTGATTGATAGAACAATTTTGGGAGAATTGTCATCTTTATCATATTGAACTCTTCAAGTCTTCTTTTTTGTCCTTAAGGCTTTATAATTTGTGAAGTTTCTATGCTTCTTTTGTTAGACTTATTTTCAGGTATGTTGTAACTTGGTTTGCTACAAAAAATAGCAGTTTTCTTTCTTTCCGATAGGTGTGATTTTATTTATTATTTCTTAATATACTAGCTGGACCTCCAACACAGTGCTGGATAGCAGTAAGGACCGGGGGCATCTTTGCCTTGTTTCTAAACAGTGTAGAGTCTCTACATTGCTAAAAAGAGTGCTAAATTTAGATATTTGGTAGATACACTATCAGGTTAATGAATGTATTTTCTATTTTTAGTTTTCTAAAAAGTATATATTTTTAAAAATTATGAATGGTTGTTTAATTTTATCAAATACTTTCTCTGTATTTGTGAGTTGATCAACTTTTTTTTCCTTTTCAAATCTGTTTAATGTGGTAAATAACATTTACAGATTTTCTAATTTTAAAATATCCTTGCATTCTTGACATAAGCCCTATCTGGCTTTGCTTTATTATTTTAACTTTTCTTTCTTTTCTCCAGAACAGTAGATATGAAATAGGGCTTATATGTTCTTTGCTGGTTTGAAAGATTATGATTGGAACATAGTCTGGTCCAAATGTTTTATCTGTCAGTTAGGAGAGATTTTTTTTCCAAGTTTTCTTTTTTTTTTTTAATGCTTAATCATTAAAAAACCTTTCAGATTTTCTATTTCTAATGAGTTATTTTTAGTTCAGCTATATTTTTCTAAGATGGGAAGTTTTTCAAATGTATTGGCAAAAAGTAATTTATGAACTTCTTTTAAAATTCTACTGTACCAATAGTTATGCCTTCTCATTTCTAGCATTATTTATTTTTATATTTTTTTTCTTATTTTTTTCCAGAGGATAGTCTTATTTTATTAGAAGAAGTAGATTGTTATTTTGTTGTCTCTCTATATTTTCTGATGTGTATTTAATCAATTTCTGCCATTATCATTGTCCCCTCCTTTGTTTGGGTTTAATTTCTCTTATTTGTCTAGCTTCTTAAGTTAGGTGATTAGCTTATTAACTCCCTATTTTTTTCTTTTCTAATGTATGCATAAAGGATTCTGAATTTCATTCTTATGACAAGTTTAGCTTTATTATGCAAGTTTTGATACCTACTTTCACTGTCCGTTACTTTTTTTCTTCAACACAGGAAATAATTTTTTAATGACCTAATGTTTTTAAAAATCACTTTTTATGTTTTTGTTATTTCTTTTTTTTTTGCATTGAAAATGAGGAAATTGGTAAGTATAATCTTGATAATTAATCTTGGCATTTGTTGAGACCTGCTATGTGACCTAATATGTATTTAATATTTGAATATATTTTAGAATATATTTATATATTTAGAATATAAATAGAATCCTTTAAGGGTTCAAAAGTATCCTTGAGGGGAGCATGATTCTATTTACCCATTATATCAAGCTTTTTTATTGTCTTGTCAAATCATACATACCCTTACTAATTTCTTAACTGCATGATCTAACACATAGTAGGAGAATTATACTAAAAATATTCCTCAACTAAAATTGTGGTTTTAGTTATTGAAGTGCATGCAATAAGCTTTTATTCCTATGTTTTGAGGCTATTTTGTTAGGTGAATGCCATCCTTAGGGCTATTCAAGCTTTTCCTTGGTGAACTGTTATTTTAATCATTCTGTAGTAACTATCTTTCTCTTATAGTAATGCTGTTTGCCTTACAGTCTAATTTGTGATATCAACAAAGCTGCATCAACTTTCTTTTGTTAATATTCACTTAGTGTATTTTTTCCACCCTTTTATTTTCAACTTTCCTGTGTCCTTATGTCTCAGGTGTGTCTCCCGTGAAGATAATAAAAACAAGACTCTCTGAAACTGCTTCTTAATGGTCTTAAAAAAAAAAGAGTCTATTTTAAAATAGACTTTATATTTTAAATAAGCTTTAGGTTTGCAGCAAAACTAAATTGAAGGTATAGAGATTTCCCATATATTCCCTATCTTCACACACCCAGAGCTCCTGTATCATCAACATCCCCCACCAGAGTGGAAAATTTGTTATAATTGATGAACCTACATTGACACATCATTATCACCCAAAGTTCATAATTTACATTAGGGTTCACTCTTGGTGTGTATACTTATAGGTTTAGATAAATATATAATGACATGTATCCACCATTATAGAATTATACAGAAAGGTTCCACTGACCTAAACATACTCTTTCCATCAATTCCTTCCTCTCCTGCTAATGCCTGGCAACCTCTGATCATTTTACTTCTCCATAGCTTTGCCTTTTCCAGAATGTCATATAGCTGGAGTCATATGGTATGTAGCCTTTTCAGATCGGCTTCTTTCACTTAGTAATATGCATCTTAAGATTCTGTCATGTCTTTCTATGGCTTGATAGCTCATTTCTTTATAGTGCCAAATAATATTCCATTGTCTGGATGAATCACAGTTTTTTTTTTTCTCTCTGAACAATTACTTTTTATTTATCCATTCTTCTGAAGGACATCGTTGTTGCTTCCAAGTTTGGGCAATTATGAAGAAAGCTGCTATAAACACCCATGTGTAGGTCTTTGTGTGGACATAGTTTTCAATTCCTTTGGGTAAATACCAAGAGCACAACTTCTGGATTGTGTGGAAGAGTATGTTCGGTTTTGTAAGAAACTGCCAAACTCTTCTTCCAAAGTGGCTGTACTATTTTGCATCTCCACCACCAATGAATGAGAATTCCTGCTGTTCCTCATCCTCACCAGCAGTTGGTGTTGTCAGATGTTAGTTTAGGATTTTGGCCATTCTAATAGGTGTGCAGTGGTATCTCACTGTTGTTTTAATTTGCAATTCCTTAACGACACATAATGTGGAGCATCTTTTAATAAGCTTACTTGCCACCTATATATCTTCTTTAGTGAGGTATCTGTTAAGGTTTTTGACCCATTTTTTATTTGGGTTGTTTCTTATTTTTCTTTTGTTTGTATTCATTGTAGCAATGAATTTGGATTTATTCTTACCATCGTACTTGTGCCTTCTATTTGTCATACTTTTTCTAATTATTTTCCACTTTCTTTTGTATTAAGTTTATTTCCCTCTTGTCCTTCTACTGGTTTGAAAGTTATTTACTCTATTTCTATTTTAGTCTTTATCCTTCAAATTTTAACAAGCATACTTAATTCGACAGTCTAACATTAATGTTTCTATCCTTCTCTTGAAAAACATAATAGAAAGCTGATTACCTCTTCAGTTATTATTAACAATCTTAGTTCTGTCTTGCTTTTAGTCTTCTGCCCAAATTATCATTGTTGTTATTAAATTTTGCATCTAATGTTCATTTAGATTTATATGTATTTATTAATTTCTTTGCTCCACATTACTTCCTGCATCCCACTGCTTCTTAAAATATCATTTTTAGTGTAATTCATTTGATGAGGGTCTTCGCGTGATTAGTGCTCTCAGTTTTTGTTTTTCTGAAAATGGCTTTATTTTGTTCTCACTTAAATAATTTATCTGAATAGAGAATTCTAGAATGACCATTATTGGTATTAGTATTTTGAAGGCATTATCTCACTCTTTTCTGATCACTAATGATTTTATTGAGGATTCTGTTAATTGATTCTATTCTTTGTAACGTATTGATCTTTCCTCTCTTATTCCTATTAAGACTTTTCTCTTTGTCCTTTTGCGAATACACTATAATATGTTTACATGTAGATTTGCTTTTTGTTTTTCCACTCAGGACCCATGGGGTTTTTCAATATGAGGATTCATGTTGCTAATCAAATCTGGAAAATTCTCAGCCATGATTTCTTTGAATATTGTGCATTCCCCATTCTATTTCTTTCAGAAATCCTATTCTCTTTATTTTGGATTTTCTCATTCTATCCTCTGTGACTCTTACCCTATCATTCAGGTGTCCATTTCTTTCCCTCAGTGTTGCAATCTTGTTAATTTCCTCAGCTCTATTTTCTAGTTCATTAAATTTCTTTAGCTCTGTATAAATCCATTATTTACCCAGTATTTTAGGATTTAAATTCAGTGAAGAAGATTCTATATGTAGGGGTTTTATTGTTCATATTTTTCTTATTCTGGTAAATAACACCTCACTCTTTTTTTTGGCTTCTAAATCTTATTTTAATCTTAATCTTTTTTATTTAAATTCAATTAGCCAACATATAGTACATCATTAGTTTCAGATGTAGTGTTCAATGATTCATCAGCTGCACATAACCCTTAGGTCTCATCATATCACGTGCCCTCCTTAATGTCCATCACCATTACCCCATCCCCCCACCTCCCACCCTTTCCACAACCCTCAGTTTGTGTTCTGGAGTCAAGAGTCTCTCATGGTTTGTCTCCTCTCTGATTTCTTCCGTTCAGTTTTCCCTCCTTTCCCCTGTGGTCCTCTGCGCTATTCCTTATATTCCACGTATGAGTGAAACAACATGATAGTTCTCTTTCTCCAATTGACTTATTTCACTTAGCATAATACCCTCCAGTTCCATCCACAGTGATGTAAATGGTAGGTATTCATCTTTTCTGAAGGTTATTTTTTTTTAAAGACTTTTTATTTATTTATTTGACAGAGAGAGAGAGACACAGCGAGAGAGGGAACACAAGCAGGGGGAGCAGGAGAGGGAGAAGCAGGCTTCCCGTGGAGCGGGGAGCCCGATATGGGGCTCGATCCTAGGACCCTGGGATCACGACCTGAGCCAAAGGCAGACGCTTAACGACTGAGCCACCCAGGCGCCCCTCTGAAGGTTATTTTAATCTTTTTAATAATTTTAGCTCTACTTACATGAATATCTCTTTCAGATGATTTGTCTATTATTTTTGAACTTTCTGGTTGCTAATCCTCCAGCCAGCCTTACAAATTAATTATCTGCTGCACATGTTCATGGTAGATAATTCCAGGTGTGTTTTAAAACTTTTATTGGGAAGTCATTTGAAGCAAGCATTGTTTTTCCTAAGGGAATCTTGACTCTCATCCCTAAGGGAGTCTGGATTGCTGAAGTGTTGCTCTCAAATAGTTTGGGATTTTCTTCCTCCATTCACCCCATGAGTATCATTCACATGGGAACAACTTTTAAGTTAATTTTTCAGGGTAGAGTTTGAAGCACTACTTAGGTAGGATAAATTTGGGCTCCAATCCCATTAAAGGCACATGGAAACATGTTTTTAATCTACTCAAAACCAGAAAAGAAACAAACATCTTGCATTTTTTTCCCAAGCTAAGCAGTGAGCCCACGTAGTCCCCCTTTTCTTCAGGTAGAAATGCTTCAAGTTTCCCCTCTTTCGTTGGCAGTCTCAGTACCCATTTCCCACCTTCTGTGGGATCACTCTGGGTCAGATGTCTTGCCTTCTATCCCTGGGAAGACATTCAAACCTAAGCTTTATCCTTCCCCTACACATTGCGCCCAATTTGGCCATGGCTTAAATGGTATACAATTCCTCTAGCTTTTAGCTCCCTCTTATCTCTGGCTTACAGGAATTTCTACATCTTTCTTCTAAGCTTGGACATATATTTTAAAAATTACATTTCACCCAGCATTCCTAGATGTTTAATATAGGTTGAATTGTGTTCCCACAAAATTCATGTGTGGAAGCCGTAACCCCTAAGCTCTAACCTCAGGATGCAGCTGTCATGGAGATAGGGACTTTACAGGGGTGGTTACGTAAAAATGAGGCCACTTAAGATGAGCCCTAATCCAATCTGACTGGTGTCCTTACAAGAAGAGGAAATTTGGACACACAAAGAGAGACACCAGGAGTGTGCACAAACAGAGTAAAGATCATATGAGGACACGGTGAGAAGGGGGCCATCTGCAAGCCAAGGAGAGAGGCCACAGAAGAACCCAACTCTGCTGACAATTTAATCTTGGACTTCCAGTCTCCAGAACTATGAGAAAATAAATTTGTCTTTGATGCCACTCATCTGTGCTGTTTTGTTTTGACAGCCCTGGCAGACTGTTATAGTGTTTTAACACATTTATCTCCATCTTAGTCTACTCTGATATTTTTTGGGGGAATTGCTTAATTTTTAAAATCAATACCCTCATCCTCCTGACTTCCACTCCATAATATTTGGTGCACTTTCCACACAAAGCAAATGCTTTAGAGAACCTTCGAATGCTATTAAAAATTTTAGCAAGCACACAGTTGGTGACAAAAGGTAGTTTTTAAAAAATTGATATCACAGTAAGATACATGGGATGGGTAAAAGAACTGCCAGTTTTATCCATATAATATTTCAAAGACTCCCTTGAGTTCAGACTATTTCCAGAAACTAGAATAGCCAGACTACAGACTGACTTGGGAGAGCTGGAAGAGGGTATTTGTACCTTGGAGAAGTACTGAATTATTCCAGCTTCCTAGAAAGTCTCTGTATCTATACCACTCAGGATATACCCAAACAGCCCAGACTTTGGGATGTCCATCAAAGGGGAAATCACTCATTCTATCTATCACAGTGGGCATATGAGCAATCACCAAAACAAAAATGCAGTATTACTTATGAAAACTTTCACCGTTCAGAAAAGCCACTGGACTCATGCGTTACCTTTTCTCTGCTAGAATTTGCTTAGCGACCAAGTGATCCTTCAATGACATCAGCGATGGATGAGACTAAAAACTGAATGGAATAGGACAAAGACGACACTGTTACTGGGGGGGGGGATGGAAATGGATACATTTAATATCTGGAAATGATACTGCAGGGGAAGTGGAGGAAGGATGGGAGGAAAAGAGAAAGTGAGAAAGAGAGAGATCACCAGTAATGTTATCTTAGCGACTACCTGGTCAAACTGAATTGTGAAGACTGATTAAACATTAGTATGTGCCAAATGGTATAAGGGAAATGTTGTGGATTTGTCTCTTACTGGACTGGGATTTTTATGTCACCAAATTTGGGATCCAAATCATCTTGAACATGAATGTGTTCATATGATTTCACACAAGAAAAAAAAAAGCACAGTAAGGTTTATTGTGAGTGGATGCTGTGAATATGTGCATGCTTTAGGAAATAAACGTCCTCCAAAAGGAGAAACAAGCAAACCTGATAGGAAGGAGAATGGGAGAGAGAGAAAATGAAGAAGAAGGAAGAGGTTCCGATCTGAGGCTTTTATATAAGAGATAACATCTCTTCACATCCACATTGATCCAAAAATCTATAAAAGTCATTTAAGGAGGCACATAAGCTAAAGTTTTAACTTATTTTTTTAAAAGAGTTTATTTATTTAAGAGAGAGAGAGCGCGTGCGCATAAGTGGGGGGAGGGGCAGAGGGAGAGAGAGAGAGAGAGAGAAGCAGGCTCCCCACTCAGCAGAGAGCCTGACATGGGGCTCAATCCCGACTGAGCCACCTGCGTGCCCCTTAATTTATGTTTAATGTTCTCGTTCGGCACCAGTTAATTACCAGTATCATAATGTTAGAAAAATATTCAACTTCTGAACATCAACCTTGATACCTCTGTAAATAATGTTTTATATATCAGAGGAAAGCAAATGTCAAAGACAGGACATAATGCCAATTTGGCAAGGCATTTCTCAGTGATCTAAAGCAAGAGAGCAAGTTCTAGAGTAAGACTGTCTGAGTTTGAGTCCTAGCTTTGCTATTTTCCAGCTGTGCAGCCTTGAACAAATTACTTAACCTCTGTGCCTTAGCTGTCTCACATATAACATAGGAATAATAATAGTACTCACCTCAATAGGTTATTATTAATTAAATGAATTAATATTTATAAAGTACTTTTAACAGTTTCTAGCACATAGCAAATGCTATATAATGTTTGTCAATAAAGTAAACACATACATTTAATCAATTTGCTTTCCATGAGAGAGGAATGAATCCAAGAAAGGTCTGAATTGAAATAAATCAAACAGTTGCTTGGAATTCTGGTAGGATTAGATTATAAAACCAAAATAGGGAACTTATAAAGAGTTGACCTGTCTATAGTTTTCCAAGGTTAAGTATGAAAACAGCACTAACTCAATTTATTGAAAATAACCGCAGCTTGAAGCAGCAAAAATTTCCACATCTTCCTGCAATAACGGAGTTTAATGAGGCAGGAATATTTAGAAAAGACACGAAATGTTTCACAAGCGTGGTTAGTTTTTCACTGTCCTCTCTGCTTCCTTTGCCTTTCCAAAATTAACTTGGCAAGCCTACAAGAGAATTCTCTGACCTGATGTGTGCTAAGTACTCACTTATTTGTTTAGTGGCTGACCTTCCCCAGTTTCTCTCCAGGACACGTTCAAGGGCCAGTGTAGTCCTTGGGGCTCACATAATTTGAAGATATAAATTACCTATGAGCTTTGGGAGGGGGAATGAAATATTTGAATCCTTAAAAACGTATTGTCAGGTGTAAAGGAAATAGGAAAGTGACCATGAAAGAGGAAATGCTGCTACCCCAGAGCTGTCACTCCAGCCCATTACAACGTTTCCATGTGCTGCTTACCCAAGCTGGCTCTAGGAACAACTATTGTCTCCCAGGTTTGGCTGACCCATCGGTTGTCCTCTACTGGGTATTTGACCAAACTGTCTTCATTTGGAAATATGCAAGAAAGGAATTCTCTACTGAGAGCTCATTGTACCATGGGCAAGAGTCACCAAGCAGATGCACAGAATGTCAGAGTTAGAGAAGATCCATGCCAATCCCCCCGCCCCACCCCCACAGAGTAGAGATCATTAATCCATTTCCATGTAGAGCTTTCATCTCCCACTAATGATGTTTTGAATTCTAAGCACTTTAATTAATTAAAGAATGATCATAGATAGAACTAGTGGCCTATTCTCTGATTTGAATAGGAATCAGAAACAAAATATACTTCTCTGAGGATATGAGAGACTGTACTAAGAGTTTGAAAAGGTTAAAAGCACACCGAGTATATAAAATTGCTGATATTTATATTTAATTTTTTACATTTATACTTTAAACCGTTTTATTGAGGTATGACTTAACATACCAAAAGCTGTACGTATATAATGAAAACAACTTGATGAGATGTAGAGTCGTCTACATCTGTGAAACCATTATGGCAACTCTTGCCACACACATATCCATAAAATTCCCAATATTTAGAGTTACCAATTCTTACACATTCCTTGGTGGTGAATTGGTATTAGGTTATAGATTTTTTCATATAACACAATCACTTTCATAAGAAATTTATCCTAAATCTTCCTGTCAAGGTAGATAATTTTATAGCTACAGAGGTCCTAGAAATTATACAACATGAATTGGGAGGAAAACAGTCACTTGATACTACTACATTAAGTGGCTGGCTGCCTGTCTATGGATTTCACATTTCTGTTCTTCACTCAAAAGGAAAACTAGCAGAACAGAATCCAATCATCCTTTTTGTTTGATTGTTTTCAGACTAAATGTGGAGTATTTTACATTAAAACCCACAAAGGGAGGTCTCATTGACCTGGCTGTCTTGCTAAGCCATTACTCACAAATCTAGTAAAAACAAGGTGTTGGAGGCGAGAGGCAGATAATTTCAGCGGGATTCAGACGACACTCTCTTTTCAGAAATTCAAGAGAGGAACAATAATACGATTACCTCCAATTTCAAGGCCATCTCTTTACAGCTGGTCCAGGATGGGTGCTAGGCCCATGAGATTTGTTGCACATAGAGCCCAAGGCATGGGACCTTGAGCAAGAAGAACAAGAGGGAGAAGCCAGTCAGGGCCAGAAGAGAATACAGGAGACAGAAAGATGAAGCGAGAGATCTCTTTGGGAGACAAGAGGGGCTTTTTCTAAATACCCTGTGCCTCCCCACAAAGGACCCAACTTTCCCTGGCTTCCTACTGTTGGGTGCTACGATACCGATCAAACTGACTTTATAATACAGAGCAGATTGAGACCTTCAGAAGGCCCCCACCCTGGATAATGTTACAAGCCTCCCTCACCCTACTATGTGATTCCAAATAAAAGCAAATTTTTTAATGCAGAGATTGCAGTTCTTATCCTGGTGCTAAAAGTAGGGTTTCTTTCTAAATATTTCCATTGTGTAATTTGGGTAAGTTGATCAAAGCTGAAAAACTCTCACTTCTTTGGCTAGCTACCACTGTTCTTCTGGTGGCCAGAATGAGTTTATTCAAAAGATAAAGGAAAGTATGAAGGGAAGAAAAGAGGAGGGGAGGAAGAGTGGGGAAGAGGAAGGAAGACGTCCTGAATTGATGTTATTTACTCCTGATTTCTTTCATCAGGTCTTAATTTCAGTGATAAATGTCCTGGTGTTCAGTGTTCAGTGATAAACGTCCTTTCACTGTCTGCTTCTCCAGAAAGTACTTTAAAACTGGACTTTCCAAAGCACAACCTGTCAAAGAAAAGCAAGTAAGAGAACCAAGTTCCAAGAGGAAAGACATCATGTCTGTAATATCTGAGCGCCCAACAAAATCTGCCACTGTCAGTGCATAATGATACTGGTTGAATAAATAAATGAGAGCAAGAAGATTCTATTTAATATAATAGCACAACCAACAGATGAAAGGAAAAAATATAACCAGCCAGTTCTTACGCCTTAAATAAATCGCCGTGATCTGGTGACTTTCTTGATATTTTTGTTGAGCTGACCTGCTTACAGGTTGCACTAACTGGTGCATTTTTTCTTTTCCCGTGAGAGGACAAAAAGGGCTGCCTACCTACTCTGTCCTCGTCTCCTTCTGTCTTGCCTGAAGTTTTCTTTTAGCCCAGAATCATTTTCTCATTTCACAAGGAACTCGACCTTATTTTCAAGGTCCTGAAGCCGCGAGCCGGGGCTGCTAGTGAGGTCATGCAGCACAGCTGAAGCTGGGGTCGGCCGGCCCGGCAGCTGGGCTCTCAACATCACGTGAAAGAGGAGCTGGGGCGGGGGCAGGGGACGACACACGCACAGCCCCAGCCTGCCTTCTGTGCCTCTGTGGCTGCTCCCCTGGGAGAGTCAGACCAGGATGAGAATGTGGACTCTGCTACTTACCAACCAAGAGCTTCAGAACCCACATCCTAAGTGAAAATAACCACACCAACCTCATCCCTCTGGTTGAGGATTAAATGACAATAAATCCTTAATACTTGCCACTTGGAATATGCCCCGTGTTCATTAAGTGATAGTTATCTCTTTCCCTTGTGCCCCTTTTTCCACCTGTTATGTGCCTCAGTAGTGCTAATGAGAAAGCCAAAAAATGGACTGATATGGGTTCCCCAAATCTCCCTGTTGTAAAGTATCCTGCTCAGTAATTGTTAAAACACCCCTCTCCTCAGTCTCAAGCTGGAGGCAGCTACATTAATTTCTCAGTAACCTCTGAGAGCAATTTTATAGATTTTTTTTCCATATTTACTCAGGCACAGAAGATATAAGACCTGAGCTCTTGGTGGCCAAAGTGTTTCTTCTATTACTGGCTCACAAGGGTGACAGTAGAAATCAGGAAATAAAATGCTCATCCCAAGAGTGATTAAAGGGGTGTGAACGCAGCCTTGCTCATCTCAGCTGATCTAATCAGCACCCTCACAGTAGGGAGAGAAAATTTCTGCAATATCGAGTAATACATTAAAACCTCAAGGATCAATTCTTTAATGCACAGAAACAAAAACATAAAATGACTCATCTCCCTCGAGGTGATCTGGTTTTTCCCCTCCTCTAATCTGCTTCTGTCAAAAGCCTAGAGGTGGGAAGAGAAAATGAATGGGTCACTCGTGTAGCTGTGATGTCATATGATGTGAATTGAGCCAATGGGATGGAGTGTTTGATGGCAGCCCACGCCTTACAAACACATCCAGCAGCAGCCCCAGAGCCAGGAGCTCCTCTCCCCCTGCACGGAGAGACTGTGCTCAAGAAAGCCCCTGGGGGCACTTGCCAAAAGCTGGAAACCCTTGTGGTACTTCTACAAACCACTGCTTACCTCTCTTCGCCCTGGTGGCAGCTACCCAAGTTGCTATATTACAAAGCACCCCAGGTTTCATTTCTGGGTGTGATTTTGGACAAGTCACTTGACATTTTATTCATTTATTAATTCACACAGTGAATATTTATTGAGTACTTCTGTGTGCCACACACTGTACTAGGTGCTGGGGATCTGATGGTGAGCAAAAGCAGACCCAAGCCCCCTCCTCATTGGGTAATGAAGAGATGAGTATTGATGATGTATAACTGCAGGTGGCATGATGCTTGGCTGTCACTGCTTTTATAATAACAGAGGGATCTGACCTAGTAATGGAGCTCGGGAGCCTCAGGTTGGTGACCAGATTGTAGCCGAGATTTCATTCTCCACTCACTCCCTTCGTCACATGCCTTTATGCGGGGCACGATGAGCACAGAGCCCTGTATCCAATCCTGTGATACGGAATCTTGTAAAAGCAGCATAAAAATACAATGGGTGGGATGATTTCAAAGGCACCAAGAATCTTTTTCCAGAGGTGAATCTTGGGATGGGTCATGAAAAATGGATAGATTTTCAGGGGATGTAGATAATATGGTGAAAGGTGAAGAGCAGACATTGTGTAGACAAGAAGGAAACTAATTATCAAGGACCCAGGAAAAAGGAGGCTGGTGAGAGAGGGGGCAGGAGGAATTGTTTCTAGAGGTCATGCCTGGAGCCAGCATTAGCCAGTACTGTGGGGGCCTGGGGGACAGTATCTGGGTTTGGAATTGGTAAAGAGGGCATGAAAAGCAGCTAATGTTTTGTTTCTTTAAATGAAAATAGCTTCACAGCTTTTTCCTCTTAATTTTAATGGTAGCACACACTCTTTATAAAATATTTCCAGCTGTATAAAGGGTATATAAAGAAGATAAAAATTACATATAATGCCACTATTCAAATAATTGTCTACTATTTTGGCATACAGATTTTTTTGGACACACAAATGTGTGTCCTCAAAGACATACAATATGACTTTAAATGATATAATACTGAGAATATTATTTTGTAACCTGTCTTTATCCCTTTTTGATATGCTCTGGGCATCTCTTCAACAAGTGTACAATGTTGTCATCATTTCTGTGAAGACAGTGGATGCCACTACATGGTTGCACCAGAATTTATATAACTAGTCCCATGTTGATGGGTATTCTTTTCCAAGTTTTGACTATTATTAGTAACCTTCTGAACAACATCTTCAGAGAAGCCAGAGTATGGAAAAAATGTCAACCTGCCATCAACACTCACAATTAGCGTCTGGTTTTATCATCTGACAGTTGTGGTTCATTGGGTGCCGCTCACATGGACGCTGGGCAGCTGTGGTGTGAGAGCAGGGGGATGTGGTGGAAAGAGCACTGGGCTAAATGCTAAAGATTCTGAAAACTCAAGAGTCTCAGCTTCTGCCTAAGAAATCTTAGAAAAGTAACCAAGCCTCTCTGAATCTGAATTTCCTCATATGTAACTGAGGCAGGGCAGGGGATGGGATGGGGGTGGGGTGGAGGTGGGGGGAGAAGTGTTATTCATGTACAGGAAGGGAAAACACTTGCAGATTACATAGCACTTCCCAAGCACTAATTCAGAGCAAAGGTAATAGGTATTCTTTTGGTAAACATAATGGTTCTGTTGCAAAATAAGTTTAAAAATACTGGGCAAATTTTGGAAAATAATATTTATGGAGACAAGTTAAAGGAACAGAGGTTCTTATTCGGAATTTAGCAGAGAAAGGAGACTCTTCCTACCATGAAGAAACAGGAATCATCATTTGCATCATACTCTGTAGGAACTTTGAAGTCACTCTATACTACCTTCTGGACGGCATCCTTGCCCCTGACAGCTTGGCCCGCCCTGCGGATACCAATCAACCCTGACACATTGCTTGGGGGTGAGAGGTTCTTGGTGTGTTCTCTGAGGAAGGGGCAAATATTGAAAGAGTAGTTGGAACAGGAATGATATTCAGGAAGCATGAATCAGGTAAGACGTGCTAGCATCCATTAGATTAGTTCAATATCCATTCTGACTGAATGTCTGATACATAATTTGGATATTACAACTGGTTAGACTCATAAATGTCAACCCTGAAAACTACCTTGGCAGTTACCTAATATAACATTTTCTAAGATATCTGAGCACCATCCCTGTAAATGCCTACTAATACAAGACAATTTAGCATTGTTTAAAAGAATGGGATCGGTTGTAACACTGAGTTGGGTTCGAATCCTGGCTTCATCTCTTACCAGCTGTGTGATCATTTGCAAGTGACTTAATGTTTCTAACTCTTGGTTGATTCATCTCCAACCAGAGACTTGGTTAAATAGCTAAATTACACACAAATTCATAGTTTTCTACTTAATATGTTCAATAAATATTAGCTGTTACTATTGCTGAATTACTCGAGAAGTTCTTATTAGGCATCTCTTTGCAATAGTATCAGCAGATTTTCTACTAAGAAATTCTGATGGTCAAAGTTTATGACCCTCTACTAACTACTATGGCAGGCAGACATTACATCTTTCAATTCAATTCAGTTCAATATTATTCAGCAGGTGCACAGAAAGAAGGTGTAGAGGGCTAAATCCAGAGCTTGCAAAAGCAGAAAATTCCTGCACATTGCTGTGAGCTATAGTGGACAAAAGATATAAACCTACTTCAGAACAGATTTTTTAAAAACCAAACTTAAAGTATTGAAAACCAAAATAATATATCTATTTTGACTAAATAATAGTAACAAATAATGATAAATAATAATCTGGGCATCTCTTCAATTCCACAAACGTACAATGTTGTCATCATTTCTATGAAGACAGGTATTTATTATATGCATCTATCTATGTTGACTAAAGTTCAGTTATTTTTTATTGTGTGAATTCTATACTTTGGGATATTTAGTACGTATAGTCAAGGAAAAGGAATTTCACAGGAAGTGTCACCTTAATTCTTTCTTTTTAAAAAAAAAAGATTTTATTTATTTACTTGAGAGAGAAAGAGAGCACAGAAGGAGAGGGAGAAACAGACTCCCCACTGAGCAGGAAGCCCAACACAGGGCTTGGTTCTAGCACCCTGGGATCATGACCTGAGCCAAAGGCAGACGCTTAACCAACTGAGCCACTCTGGTGCCCCTTAAGTCTTTCTGAAAGCTCTTTTACTGAAGCATCATAGAGACAAGCTTTGTCACCAGAATTTCATGAGGTTAGAAAGGAAAGTGGTGTAAAATGTGATCCTCTGATTGAAATGTTAGCCCCTTGGGCCATTTTCTCTTTAAAAACCTATATTTTTCCCTTTTATCTTTCATTTAATAAACTCACCCTACTGGAAATTTAAATATATAATTAAATTAGAAGACATCACCTCTGTCTTTGTGGAGCTTATAATCTAAATACAGTGAATAAGGCAACATACATGAAACAAACAGAAATATGAACTACTGAGACATCAGGCCCATTGGAAAGGGCTTATGGGCCAATCAAACAGAGGCTCTGACCCACAGTAAATTTCCATTCCAAGTGGTGGTAAACACATTGCAAATAAACAAACATGACAAATAAGTAAACGGATTTTTAAAAAGGCAATTTCAGAAAATGTGAAGTATTGAAGAAGACTATAATGACAGAGTCTCATGATAGTAATTGGTAGCAGTGGGAGGTGGTTGGGGAAGGCCTTCTTGCAGAGGTGACAGTTAAGGAGAAAGTGAAATCATGAAAAGAAAGAGCAATGTGATCATCTCAAGGTACTCTGGTCCAGACCCATGACACAGCAAATTCACCAGCTTTAAAGCTGAAAAGGGCTGGGTGAGGTCAAAAAAATAGAAAGAAGCTAATGTGGTAGAACCCAAACCATGCAAGAATGGAGTGGGTGGGGTGAAGCAGAGCCAAAAGCCAGATGATGCCCTGTCTGATAGGTAGCGGCAGAAAGTTTGGACTTTATTCAGATATTAGGGGCAGCCATTGGAGACACTGGATCAGAAGAACCGTATGACCTAATTTATTTTTTCAAAAGACTTCTTTGGTATTGGGCAAGACTGGATTATGATGTGAAGAGTGACGTGAAAAAAGGGAGACTAACTACTGTCCATCAGGGTGAGATAAATACTGCTAAGCCATTCACTCAAGTCTAGTTTTTTCTTCTTGGACACAAGGCTAGAAGACATGTCCCAGCTCCTTTTGTAGCCATGGGTAGTGCTTATCAACAGAATGTGAGAAAAGTAATGTTTGGAAGGAAATCTCTAGACCTGGGCTTTGGTTTGTTCTGCCTTTCTAGGTGATCACTAGACAAATGATGACTGAATCCTTGAATGACTGTATGGAGCAAAGCTGCTGCCAACTTAGAACACTCACATCAGAATTTTACATGAGAGGGAAATTAAAGTCCTCACTTTTAAAGTCAAAGTATTGTTGGGCTTCTTATTTCGGCAGCGTAAGCATTACCTTAATGACTCAAGTCAAGGCAAGAAGAGCAGCATGCAAACACATGTGCAGGTCTCTCCATTAGAAATATCCAAGGTTGTTAACTTGGGGAGGGGCCTTTGGAAATGATTGATTAATATTGAACTTCTGATTAGAAAAGCAACTTTACAAGCTTTTTATACCAATGAAAATCAGAGCATCAAAAAAAAAAAAAATCTAAGTGGTCAGCCAAATATTTTCCTCTCTGGAAAAGAGCCAAGAAAGCCAAGTTTTACATGTGTTCATTCCTATAACTGTAAAAGTACATTTATCTAGGTAACTTGCAAGACTTTTTGCTTGTTTGAATGCAAGTAAACCCTCATCTTTAACAATCTAAGCAAACAAAAACAGCACCAATAGTGATTGGCAGTGGCACGCAGGGATATTTCCAGATACCTGTGTCCATAGAAAGGGGACCGGGCTACTCTGCATGTGTCCATGCACCTCCCAGGAGCTCCCCAGAACACATTTTAATTTCTTGCATGGGTCGTGAATGGAAAATCTTTTCATAAAAAATAAAATGTAGCTGAGAAGAAACTGATAGAAGATGATTTTCATTCTTCTTGTGGCAAAACTTACTAGTTGCCTATCTAACATCCATTCTCCCCTTCCAATTTATTAGGAGAACCTTGATTTTTAAGTGGGCACATTGATAGGCTAAATTAAAGACTACATTTCCCACCTACCCTTGAAGCTAGGAGTAGCCTTATGAAGAGTTCCATCCAATGAAATGTAAACTAAAGTATTATTTGAAAACTTCAGGAAGTCTCCTTAAAAGAAGTTTTCCTATTGAGGAGTGCCCTTCCTCTTCTCTGCTGTCTGAAATGCAGATATAATATCCGACCCCAAAGTGGCCTTGAGGATGGACACTGAGTACTAAGAATGGCAGAGCACAAAGATAGGAGACTGGGTCCCTGAAGACATCATAAAACTCCCATTTCAGCCCTGTACTAACTCCCTCCAAGCTTCCTTCAGGCAAAAAGAAAAAAAAATCTTGTTTAAGCTAGTATTATTTGAATTTTCTTATCTCTGTTTTATGCAATGGAACTTACTCCTAAATTGATAATCTCCCATATGTTTAAACCTAATTTCTTTTTTTAAGGATTTATTTATTTATTTGAGAGAGAGATAGTGTGTGTGCATGCACACACACGTGTAAATGTGTGCATGTGCAAGCTTGGGAGGGGCAAAGGGAGAGGGAGAGAGGCAGACTCCCCACTCAGTGCAGAGCGATCTCAGGACCCTGAGATCAGGACCTGAGCTGAAATCAAGAGTCAGATGCTTAACTGACTGAACCACCCAGGCGCCCCAAACCTAATTTCTAAAACTTCCAGTATCTCAGGTTTCCATTAAGTTGTATATTGGTCCCTTTTTAAGTACTAGATTCTCCAGAGACACAAAAGAACCATATAACTTTGTCTCTTTTTATACATTTGCTCAGGCTAGGTGGGCAGGGAGAATTTAGAGAATAAATAGTGAAAAACAAGAGTAACTAGTATTAAATTGGATAGAAGTGACTATGACTTTCAAGAAGGGGAAAGGAATAAGTCAACTGGGGCAAGGGTGGGAGGGGAGGCATTCATAGACAGGTGGGCCATGGGCTTATATGACGGCCATTTATAAAGAGCAGTGGAATATAGTGATTAGGTCCATGGATGCAGAAGTCAGACCACCTGGGTTCAGATCCTAGCTCCACCACTTATTAGCTATGTGGCCGTGAGCAAATTATGTAATATCTCATGCCTCAGTTTTCTAATCCATTACATAGAGGAAGTAACATTTACCTTATAGAGAGTTATAATGATTCTATTAGCTAATATATATAAGTACATAGAGTGACATATAATAAATGTTCTATAGGTGTTGGCTGTTATGATTCTGATTTCAATTTGGACACCTTTTCTAGTAACATCACTCTCTTAATTTTGGGAATCTGTTCGTACTTCATGGTAATCATGGTCCTGACAATTTTCACAGGTGAATAAGAGGACTCAAACTGGGCCAAAGAATACTTCACCCTCTGACCACTTTGATTATTCCAAGAAGTAAACGTGTGACCTATCCTAAGGCAGAAAGGGTATTCCCTAGAAATTTTAGAACTGAAGCTGAGGAGTGCCTGGGTGGCTCAGTTGTTAAGGGTCTGCCTTTGGCTCAGGTCATGAACCCATGGTCCAGGGATCGAGCCCCGCACAGGTTCCCCGCTCAGCAGGGAACCTGCTTCTCCCTCTCCCTCTGCCTGCCACTCCCCCTGCTTGTGCTCTCTCTCAAATAAATAAATAAATAAAATCTTAAAAAAAAAAAAAAAAGAACTGAAACTGAGAAGGAGGGATTCTCCCCTTTTAGGGAGGCTGGGAAGAGACAAACCTAGAAGTTATGGGTCCAAACTTGCTGAGTTTAAGAGGAAAAAGCCAATAGTCCTGAGCAAGCAAGGCCACTGTCCCAGGCCATGTGCCTCAGGGGACCCTACACTTTGGAGTGCCTTCCCCTACATGTTTAAGGCCCCTCTGGTGTATGGAATCAGCTGGGTCTAGCAGTGTCATCTGGGTGGGTCCTGAGCCTGGATGAGGACCCGGTATACCTGTTCCCTGTTTCTTCCCTCTGGAATGCTCTCAGGTCCACTATCCCTGCACGTAGTGTTGAGCATCTGGTCAGTATTTGTGCCTATATGGTCATCCCAGCACCCCACACCCAGGCCCTCACTTCACGTTCCTTCTGCCCACTGTTGTTTCCTTCCCAGGAAAACATAAGATCAGGCACTATACAGAGAGATGCAGAGACAAAAACAGAGACAATCCTAGTGATAGCCAAGACACAGATGAGAACTGACTTAGAAAACTCATTCAAGCAATGTCAATGTCACCACTCATTAAACGTGAGGCAATTCTAGCTGAGACAAGGCATCTCTGCCACTGTTTGCAAGATCACTATTTCTCACAAGGAAAAGTACAAATGCATCAGAACCCATCAGTTCTACCCTGATTTTCATCCTTCTCTGAATTCTCATGGAAAGCCAGTTTCTCTTTTTATGGCCAAGAGAAGTTCCTCACCTGAGATAGCTTCTCTGAGCATTCTCCTGGGGGATCTTCTCTGAGGGATCCAAGAGACTGTTCCAGGACATCCCCATTCGCCCACAGGCATCACCATGTATGGTGTACATTTACATAAACTAGACCTCAGCATACACTTTTAAGGTAGTTTCTTAATTCTTTTGTCTCTCTGCATGTCCCATGTATCACCTGTAGGAGAAGTCATGGCCAAGCCCTAGGGATAACCTCAGTTCTGCCAAATGAACATGAGAGATGATCTTACCTCCTTGTGTTTCAAGCTCCCTGCCTATCAAATGAGATATGTATGTGGTCTATTCTATAAATGTAAAAACCAGAAGTGTCTTCACACAGAAGACTCAGATGCTCGCTTTGACCACCTTTAAAATCTAAAAAAGTTGTTTAAATCTATATGAGTCTACATGAGTCCTAATCTTTGTGGAGCTCTCAGTATCTGGCTTTAAATTATTCTTTTTAAACACTCATACTGTATTTGTGAAAACGAAATTTAGATTTTGAGTAACAGACCTTTTTAGATTCTTCCCCAAGTCAACTCCATTGTTGATGTCCATTAAAGAGCATTATGCAGATCAGCAAAGGATGCCAGAGTCTTATTTAGGTAATCATATTGCAATTTTAAGAATCTCATACTATTACAAAGAGCAAACTTCCCATAGGCCAGGATAATAGTGAATTTCCCTTCTAAAGCCATATGAAATAATGAATAAAGAACTCAGACAGGTGTTACCTCAGGGGAAGTGGATGCACAAAGTAGGCCCGCTGTGTGACTTAGCTGACAATATTCTACAGCCTTCCATGTTCACTGACACTTTCCAGTGCCGACAAAGTTCCCTAATACATTCTGTTCTATTGGTGCCTCCCAACCCTTTATGTATGCTGACACACATTAAAGTCATAATGTACCTGAGGACTAAGCTGCTGCCAACCTGCCCACATCACCATGTTTCTAAGCCACAGTTTTCTCATCTGTAAAATGGAAGAGAAATAAAAGTCAACATTGTGAAGATTAAGAGGAATAAATAAGCTGATGAATGTGTAAGCTGTATATAATGCACCACTGGTCTGCTTTATGCTTTGCCTGAGCACACAGTACCATTGAGAAATAACACTTTTCCAACATCCAAAAATAAGGAAACTAAGCAAGCTTAAAAAAAAAGGTGTTATAGTGGTGAAACAAGGCCAAAGGGGACTTCCACACACCACACGGGGGAAAACTCCACAGGCCTCTTTGCCTAGCTTCTCAGTTGTACCAAGATCCCCTACCCTCACACAAACCCTTCAAAGACCCCTCTTGTCTTGCTTGTCCCTTCTTCTCTATCTTCCAGTGTGACTCAACGTGCCATGGCTTGTTTTAGTCCTTCCCTTTGCTCCACAAGTCACAAAAATGAAGTCAGCAAAGACAGAATTCTCCTTATTATGAGTAGGAGGAGATCCAGGGAATCCTCACATATATTTGTCCAGTAATTTAGATAATAGATAGATAGATGATAGATAGATAGATAGATAGATAGATAATGATAGATAGATAGATAGATAAAATCAGTCATTACAGGACCTGGGACTTAGTAAGTATTCAATATATTATTATTATTATTATTATTATTATTATTATTAATTTTAATTAGAAGAAGCACAGCCTGGAGGAGGTACAAGACTGCTGAGTAGGGCAGCAGTCTTAGGGAAGAAATCTGAATCGTGTCTTCCCTTTAAGGAAACTTGGAAGGTGCTGATAAAAAAAAATTATTAGCTTTGTTGACAAATATTTCAGGGCAGGCTGGGTGAAGTGCAGACATACCAGACTTAAGTATCAGTACTAGGACAGCCTGTGACTATACAGGAAAATAACAAATTTGTCTGAGAATCCACATATATTCTCCTGTACCTTTAGTTCTCTTTTTTGTTTTGTTAACCCTGTTCTGTCTCGGTACTTTTCCTGAGCTACTTGGTTGGTAAGAGGTTAGAATCTGCCTTTTTTTCCCCCCTAGTTATTGTAGGCATTCTTTTAAATGGGAAAAATTGTAAATCAGTCTGTGAAGATATTTCCTTCTCATGTTTTATTACTCATCTCTAGGCTAGTATTTAGTTTCACCCTGTAATTTGGTGGCCTTAATTCCAAGTGAACAGTGATGACAGCCATCTTCCTCACATAACAACCATTTGGTTATTTGTCTGCTAGTTTAGTCCCCTAGTGGGCCCAGGGGTATCTCACTCTGATTAGGCTTTCGTCATACATGTCCCCAAGACTCCTCAAGCTTTCTTAGGAATCTGATCCTATAACATTTCTGTCTGAGGATGACAAAGTTAGAATCAAAGGGAAGAAATCCTAATGATAGCACTTCAGACACCAGCAGAAACAGGTGGAGTCCCATTTTTGGTTGGGGTTATAGGGACTCATTCAGTGCTTCTCAGATAGCATTAGCCAATATCTTCCACCTGGGCAGTAGTATCAACTTTGTCTGCCAAGAATAGCCTCTTTACCTATAATTGAGCTAAATTCCTCCTGCTGAAATATGAGCCCAATTCTTCTTATTTGGTCCTCATTACTTAAACAAATGACTTGGGTCCTATAATACCAGTTAAGCTACAATACTATGCTGGAAGGTTAATAATACATGAATTAATAAAAGAGGACACCTTTTAAGCAGTGGTTTCATAACTGCAGATTATGATACTAATAAAAATGAATAATCAAATAGCCAATTCAATTTTAAATGGGTATTGTGGGCTGAAGCCCATTAATTGTTTGTGTATCAAAGCAAACAGACACAAACAAAGGACTCATAGCAAATCTGTGCCAAAGTTATTTTATTAGCACCTGGTAGGTTATTTGATTATGGTAGCATATAGTAAGCTCTCTATAAGAGTCTGCTATTGGTACGGGTATTAATTTTGGCAGTAGAATTAGTAGAGTACTTTTGTGTACTATTTGGGTATTCTATTTTAAAGAATAAAACAGGAAAGAAGGGAGTAATAACCGGTTCATAGTCTTAAAGTGAAAGGAAGAGAAAGAGTTTATCCAATAAGCTCTTGTCACAGAGACAGCTAGTAACAACATGTAAATATGTGACATGCTCTCCCTGGACATAGCTCCAGAAAAAATTCTCCGCTGATGAGGATCTAAGTCCATGGCCCTGAAGAGAAACCGGTTTCTTTATATTAATGTGCTGAGCACAGTTGACAGGGGTAAGGTCAATTTTGACTTGTGACGCTAGGATCCTGCCAACTGAATTCATAACAAGGCTGGTTTATTGCATTGTGGGGAATAATTCCTGGTGACAGACTATTTTCAAGTACCAATTTATTTATATCCAGTGTTCAGGGTCTCTTATTAAGGATGGGCACATAAATCAGATCATCCTGGCTCCAAACCCAGGAATTATGCTGATTGGGGGGTCCTTATTATGCCACAATTATCCAGTGAGTCAAAGGAAAACTAGCATCACACCTCAAGTGCATGACAGAATCTCAACAAGCGAGTCATTCAGCAGGTAAAGGATTATTAAAGTCTTTAAAACTCCTTCAATGAGAATATGGCAACATTGCCACTGATTCTCACTAGGAAGCAAGGCTTGAATTCAATGGGGTAAGACTTCTTTGAGTTCCTCTCTGATACTGTGGCAGCATCTTTCTTCAGAAAAAGATCAATGAAATAATATCTCCAAAAACTAAAATGCAAGAGAAACTATATTGAGGGGAGGGTGGAGGGAGAAAGGTGAAACTGTTCTTCAGAACAATCAGAGAATAGCATGGGGATGACTGAGGGGGCAGTGATGTTGTTTAGTTCCTCCCTACCGGTGAATTACCACATACAAACTACTTTAGTCTTCTTGGCTTTGGAGGATGGATTAGCCAATCACATTCATACCAAAGCAATTAACTAGTAATGGAAAGTATGACTTCTATCCAGCTGGCTGTTCATTCTGAAATTGATTGGACTGTGATCTGACTCAACTAGTCAACTCCAAAAAAGGGCTTCATATGGGTGCTTCATACTGACAATAGAGCCTGTGTAAAAAATCCCCATGAAATGAGTAAGTGCTAGTTTCAACTCAACAAGCTTTTTAATTTGGAACCCAGTCTTCCAGATATATGCTAAATTAACTATATAATTGCTTTATTCTGAACCTAGCGAGGGCCACATGGAGGGGTGCTTTAATAATTGTACAATAGTTGAAAAAGCTATTAGTGTTCATAAATAACTTCCACCTACATGCCACCCTTGCCAAAAGCTCTTATGCAATGGCTGTATGTCTGGGGGTGGAGGTCAGCGAACCTCAGGAAGGTTGGTTTGGAAAATGGGCTGGAGAATGGTTCTATTAACCTTTAGTGCTTGTAAAACTCTTATCCATTCCTGGTTCATGTCTGATTATGAATCAATTTACTTGTGTTAATAGAGCTGTTGCCCTTTTCTTCTCACTGCTGAGTATTAATAAGTTACCAGAAAGGCAGACTGGGAAAGACATAGTGTTAGCCGGGGTTAAAGACTCAGTAGTAATTGAAGTGAATGGAGAAAAAAGAATTTGAGAGAAAAAGGATAAAGTCAAAATATATATAAAAAGCTAAGGCCAAGCCTCTTGTCAATTTCTTGTTCTTTAGGAGGCATTGGTTTTTACGCCACATTATTTCCAGGATACTAAATGCTGATGGATTAAAAGAGAGGGAAGGAGGGAGGGAAGGGGAAGGGGGAGACAGAGACAGAGAGACAGAGCCAGTACACTTAATAGAGCCTGCTTGATAACACCATATTGGAATTAAGATGCAACTCCTTGGAATATGCAACTTAAATAGCCTCTTCATCTAAGCCACACAGGTGAGCCCCAAGGGATGTTGCATTTAATTGCCAGGGATGAAGGGGTTTAAAACTTGAAATGGCTCAAAGAACAGAGCAGTGGCAGGAGACCATAACATCTGTCTTTCTCTGCAAATGGACCTTATAATATGTCAGCATAAAGCTACAATTTCTGTTTGTATCCACTTAGGTAACGCTGACAAATACATCCAGCGTAAACCTCCAAACCTGGGAGGCAGTTATTTCATTAAGGCAAAGCCCATTAACTTGCCATCATCATCCGGTTGCACACGGTGCTGTGAATAAATTAAACGAGGATTCAGAAACATTCTGGCTATTGTCGGTTGACGTGCAATATGACAATACAAACACTACCAATCATTCCCACACCAAAAATGATGAGGGAGAAGGGAGGAGGCAAGAGAGAAACCTACCCTCAGTGCAACTGTAACTGAAAGTCTCATAATAGCTCTTCACATTCCATAAATGTTGAAACATAGCCTCCAAAGATCATATTTCCCCAGATCTCCAAATCAGGCATCAGAGGTTTTGTAAAATCAATGCATCTGACAAGGTGCTCTTGACTGGCTCCTGGAGCCCATTTCTCCCATCACTCCTAGAGCCTGCAGAGCTGACCCAAGCCAGGAACTCTGTGGACTTCAACAAACTAAGCAGGATGAAAATGCCACATGCCCTTGAAGAGGAGAAGTCTGGGGCCAAGCCTCGGGTGAATTTACTTTCGCTGGAGCCTTCTTGCATCTCACATCCCAATCTGGCCACTGGCCAATACTATAATCCTTTGAAAAATATCTTAAGAATTGGTGCCAATTAGGTTTTCTTTTCCTTCTCTTTTTTTATTATGTTATGTTAGTCACCATACAATACATCATTAGTTTTTGATGTAGTGTTCCATCATTCATTATTTGTGTATAACACCCAGTGCTCCATGCAGTACGTGCCCTCCTTAATAGCCATCACAAGGCTAACCCATCCCCCCGCCCCCCTCCCCTCTGAAACCCTCAGTTTGTTTCCCGTAGTCCAGAGTCTCTCATGGTTCGTCTCCCCGCTCCGATTCCTCCCCTTCATTTTTCCCTTCCTTCTCCTAATGTCCTCCGTGCTATTCCTTCTGCTCCACAAATAAGTGAAACCATATGATATTTGACTTTCTCTGCTTGACTTATTTCACTGAGCATAATCTCCTCCAGTCCCATCCACGTTGATGTAAAAGTTGGGCATTCATCCTTTCTGATGGCTGAGTAATACTCCATTGTCTATATGGACCACATCTTCTTTATCCATTCATCTGTCGAAGGGCATCTTGGCTCTTTCCACGGTTTGGCTATTGTGGACGTTGCTGCTATGAACATTGGGTGCATGTGCCCCTTCTTTTCACTACATCTGTGTCTTTGGGGTAAATACCAGTAGTCCAATTGTTGGGTCATAGGGTAGCTCTATTTTTAACCTTTTGAGGAACCTCCACACTGTTTTCCAAAGTGGCTGTACCAACTTGCATTCCCACCAACAGTGTAAGAGGGTTCCCCTTTCTCCACAACCTCTCCAACATGTGTTGTTTCTTGCCTTGTCAATTTTTGCCATTCTAACTGGTGTAAGGTGGTATCTCAATGTGGTTTTGATTTGAATTTCCCTGATGGCTAACGATGTTGAACATTTTTTCATGCATCTGTTAGCTATTCGTATGTCTTCTTTGGAGAAGTGTCTGCTCAGACATGAACAGACACTTCTCCAAAGAAGCCAATTAGTTTTTCAAAAAGTAACTGAAAAAATGGATAGAATCAGAGAACAAGATAAATTTGTGAAGACCTCTCATGTTGTAAAAACCACACAGGACTGGTACATGGGTTCAGTGTGGACTGCCTCAAATGTTTCTGGAAAAGTTAGTGAATAACTAACTAAATACACAATTTGTCTAAAACCAAACTCAATTATTTTTTAAATTTCCTAACTTCTTAAATCACCTGAGTCATCCTTTTCCCCCATCTTCTTCTCACCAGGTAACAAAACCATGTGTATGCCTTTCAATAGGGCAGTTCAGTATGTGTTTAATGAACAGATGAGAAAATGAATAAATGTTAAAACTTTATTAAAAAAAGAAAAAGAGGGGCGCCTGAGTGGCTCAGATGGTTAAGAATCTGCCTTAAGCTCGGGTCATGATCTCAGGGTCCTGGGATCAAGTCCCACATCGGGGGGGGGGGGGTCCTTGCTCAGCAGGAAGTCTGCTTTCTCCCTATCTCTCTGCCTGCCACTCTCCCTGCTTGTGCTCTCTATCTCTTTCTGGCAAATAAATAAAATCTTAAAAAAAAAAAAAGAAAAATTGTATTCACTTTCTAAACTCCCTAGACACATCAGGTTCTTTTTAAGATTTTATTTATTTATTTATTTATTTATTTATTTATTTATTTATTTATTTTTATTGAGAGAGAGAGCTTATGTGCACGAGCAGGGGGAGCGGCAGAGGGAAAGAGAGAAGCAGACTCCCCACTGAACAGGGAACCCAATGTGGGGCTCAATCCCAGGACCCTGGGATCATGACCTGAGCTGAAGGCAGACGCTTAACTAAGCTACCCAGGCACCCTCATTCAGGCTCTTCTTAACTGGGACAATGTACCTACATATTTTTAACTTTAGCACTTCTCTAAAAGAATCTTCCATTTGAGACAGACCCAGAATATCACACACATGCACGTTCTCCTCTCTGTACCTGTAAAACTTCCTTTGCCCATCAGGGATCTTCTTCCATAGTATTTTCCAGAACAGTTTCCATATACATGTCCTTCTCTGGGAATCCCTCTGGTATATATTGTCTCCATTTTCATGTTACATTTTAACATTTACTCCTTGACATTCTGCATATTATTTTATCTATTATCTTTTAACTTTTTATGTTTTCCCCAATCTCTTCAAATGTATAATCTAATGTTCTTATAAATAGGAAAAGATGTTACATTTATTGATATCTTCATAGCAATTTGCATTAATATCTCTTATACTGAAGCTCAGGAAAAGATTTTTAAAAGTGTGACTAAACAAGATTGTGCTGAGATTATAAAGCAGAAATCTTAGAACAGAGGCCTCAGTCTATTTTCAAGATAACTTTCTAATTTTCTAAATTATACACAGATTTTTCTACTATTATCAATGACACCATACATTTTCACTTTCAAAGAAT
This sequence comes from Zalophus californianus, assembly GCF_009762305.2. Lineage (NCBI taxonomy): Eukaryota > Metazoa > Chordata > Mammalia > Carnivora > Otariidae > Zalophus > Zalophus californianus. The sequence continues at coordinate 121,563,609 of NC_045599.1, read as the reverse complement.
AAAATGTATTCTCTCTGCTTGTAGCTGAGTTTGGATTGCCCCAAAGCAGATGCTAAGCCTAAGATTTTAGCTCAAGTAGTTTGTTTGGGAAGTAATCACAGAAACACCAGGAGGAGAGTGGGGAAGTGAGACAGGAAAGGGAAAGAAGCCAACGCAAGGTGCAGTAATGAGCAGGATTCACTGTGAGACCAGGGCCTCCTCCTGCTGGGACCATCTGACGTATAATATTTACATACAGAAATGGTACCCTGAAAACAAACAAAAAGTGACTCTACTCGATGGAACTTCATCCTTTCTTTAATCTGCAAAGCTGCCCTTGGTTTTAGTTTGATTTCCCTAGGATCAGGATGTTGAAGAGCTTGGTAAAGACAGGGATAAAGGATAGGCCTGAGTAGATGCCATATGAAAGACTAATGCAAAAAAAAAAAAAAGCAGGAAAGCTGTGGATTTTCTTGCAAGTTGTAATTGATAGGAAATTAACATTTATAGCATCTTAGGTACAAAAGCTTCAAGCCAGGTAGTAGTTATATTATCTCTAGACAAGCTTCTATACTCCATTTTTTAAAGATCTTGAAGAGAAAAGAAAATGAAAGTTTAATTGGCAAGTTTCAATTGACAGAGAATTATTAACCTTCTATTCCTCAGCAACTTAAAGATGAAGTTCTCTGGGTACTTCCTGGGAAAGGGGGCTGTCAGGAGAGTTGTGGAGAGTTTAAACAGACTTGGCAAGACTGACAGCACTGATAGAAACAGGTTGAATTTATTTATTTATTTATTTTTTGCAAGGACACACCTGACTTCAGGTCTCCCATGCAAAGAGAGGAAAATTTACTGTCTTCCCATTTAACTCTCATCTTCCAAGAATGCTTTACTTGTTAAAGGGAGATGAAAATGTCCATGGAAGTTGTTCATCAGTGGCACATTTTCTAAATGCAGGTCTCCTGAATCCTTGGGCTGCCTCCAATGTGTGCATACAGATCCTTCTCTGTGAGGAATGTAGAGAAAGAAGGGTGGCATCTGCTCATTCCCTCCTCTCCATTCAAAGGTTTCCTCAGATGGATACAGAGAAGAGAGGCAAATAGAAAGGAGGTAAAGAAGGGGATAGTTTTCAGCACAGACCCACCTATCCTGGGAAGGACAGAAGCAGAAACATGGAGGAAGACTAGGAAGCCGGTTAGCAAAATTGGAGGGGGAGCTTCCTGCTGTCTCTATACCAAATTAGTATGACCCTGGAATGCAATTTTGTGTCCTCGTTTCTAGGTTGGAGAAGGTCTCTGAGTCAGGAGAATATTCTTCTGGTGTAAGCTTCTGATGAAATAAGTGGAATCTGGGAAAATAATGTTCTTTTGGTACATGTTACTCTAGGGCAGACTCTTCATAAGATACCAAAGCCTCAAAGGTTCCAAATACTTCAAGGTATCCTAAGACATCTCTCTCTCTCTCTTTTTTTTATTTTGAAAAGAAGTGCACATCTAAATTTGTTTTGTTATTTTTTGGCTCCTGAGATACACATACAGAATACTGTGTAAGCCAGTGAATTTCATGCCAGAAGAAATGTATAGAATATTTGCTGTATGATGATCACTGGGAAATTCTATAAAAGATCTCTGCTTGAGGAGGAAAATGGTAGGATATTTACAATTCAATTTGATAGACATTTATGTGCCTATTATTACACAAGTGAGCACAAAACTGTCCCTGGTGTCAACAAGGTCAAAGTCTAGCCCAAAAGATGGGTATAGACCACTGTGATAACAAAGGTGGTGTGCCCCAAATGTTTATGCAGAGTTCTTGTCTTTGCCAAGAACATTGGAAAAACACTTCAGAAGAGGAATAGAGTGATTATTTTGTCAGGTAGAGCTGGGCTCCTTTTATTTTCTATCAGGCATCAACTCCTAATCCTTGTTATCAGAAAAGGAACAGATGAACTCACTGAATGAAAGACACTGGAGGGAGGTTGTACCCTAAGAACTGACTCTCCCTGGGGTTCTTTCTTTTTTCACATTTATTACTTTATTCTAGAGCTGTCACCTAGCAATTTTCTTTAAATAATATAATCAACTGATTCACTGAACAGTAAGATAAAATATCATCTTCTTGTTGGTGTAAAGACTTCCTGAAGCCTGCCTGACACGCCAAGTGGAATATTTACGCAACTCTCAGATGAGGGCAATTTTGTGGCTATGTTGAAAAACAGTGATGTTTTGATGGCTGTCCGATTATCAGCCTAGGTTTTTTCTTTCTTCTCATGGGGATCATATTCCTTATTGAAGTAAAACCAATGTCCAACATACTGGTGTCTGAAGGAGTCTGATGGGGAAAGCAGACTGAGCTACCCTGATTTGGTCTTCCAACTTTGCCCTTCCCATGGAATTCTCTTCTCCCAAATTCTGCTGGCATTCTCTCCTGTTAAATCGCTTGTCAGAGTTTGGACAAGACTTCCCTTGGTTCTCTTTCTTACTATACCATAAGACTTTCACAAGTATGGACCGTTACTAAATATTAAAGAAAAATAAAGGGGAAATTATCTGAGAAAAATATACACTCATAAAAAGAAGCTGGTAAGAATTTCACCAAATTTATAAGGCATGTTTGAGAGGTCTAAACTTTATAAATAGAAGCTATAAGGTTTTCATTCATGGCAGGACCTAAAATGAGTAGATCATGATCTCCCAGGGCAGGTGAAACTCAGTCCAAGAGACCTATGTAGCTCTTGATAAGGAGACAATGCCACAGATTGCAGAGGAAAAGCTAACAACAACAAAGATAGTGTCAAATACGACCTCCAGGTGAAAAATCTCGAGAGCAGACACACAAGGCAGTGATACACCCTTGGGCTGCCCTCTTCACAGGCATCTCTATGTTGTCTACTTCAAGATTGGTGCAGGCAGAGACATTTATTTAAACAATGCTTAATTATTTTCTTGAGGAATGTTGGCACTTCCAGCAAAAACCAGAAATTTAAAAGCATTTACACTTAAAGCAACACATTTCTGAGGCTCCCACAGCTGACTCCAGTCTAAAAGCCCTGCAACCTTCCCTTTCCTGCCAGACAGTCTATCAATATTCTTATACCAAAGAACTGATACAAGTGTCACAAACTCTTGGCTGAATGTTTTGCTATTATGCCCACTATTTTCTATCTTCTTTCTCCTACCCCATGGGAACTGGTTTCCTAGAGATCTGTATTCTTCATAGGTATGTTCCCTCCTTTAGCCACTCACCTGCAGTTTGTCTGCTTTGTTTTGCTTGCTGTATGGCGTAAGTATAGACAAATGTGGGTACAAATCCTAGTCTAATGATTCATTAGGACTATTTATCTTGGGCAAAATATTTTTAACTTTCTTAATAAAACCTTTGCCTCCTCTGTAAAATGGAGTTAATAAGGGTTGTCTTGAGAAATAGATGAATCACTTATGTTTTTTTAAAGAGGCTAGTATAGCTCCGGGCATGTGCTAGATACTAAAGATATTTCCTCAATGGAACATAGATGCTTTCTCTGCACACGGTTGTGTAACAGCCAGACTACAATCCTTAGACATGAGAATAGGTTCATGTGTAGACAATTTGTGTCTCAGTCACTTTTTCCCAGAGGGGTATAAGCTGCTGAATTGCCCAGGGTCATTCGGCTGGTCCCTGGTATTTTTGAGACCAGTATCAAATTTCCCTGACTTTGCCATATTTCTTCGAGGAACTGCAAAAAGACGGGGCCTTCCCCATCTCCATAGACCATTGTGTTTCAGCTCACCCTCCCAAAAAATGATGTTCTATAGTTCCAAGAAAGAAAACAGTTTATAAATCAGAAAAATATAATGCTGTTTGTGGATGGTTACAAAAAAAAAACTGTGTATATATGAGTGGAAAGAACCAACAGAGGCAGCAACTTTAATTTAGGGAAGCATCAACCATCATTATATACAAAATGTTTGAAACATGACAACTTTTAAAGGGAGAGGACAAATGTGTGTTGTCACTGGAACAATGTTTAACCACCAGCCATCAGTTGCTTTTCCTCCTCTCTCTCCCCATTCTAGATAAAATACATGGTGGTAAACGTTAGCCAGGTCAAATAAATACAATATCGAATCATTATGTTATACACTTGAAACTAATATGTTATATGCCAATTATACTTCAATTCTTAAAAAATTAACTAGATCAGAGATGAAAGGGTAGAGGGTGGTCAGTGCAATATTTTAGAAAACAGATTTAGATATGACCCAACTGGATGAAGCTTTAGGGATTCAATATTTAAAGAACTGAATATAGAAGGCATAAAGGACATAGTGAATAACAGCCTGGGAATCCCCAGTGGAAATGTAAGGTTAGACACTGAAACCAAAACATTGAAAATAAAGCCAGAAGTAATGCAAAAATAATTCTGCAGAGTAAGAGGGAAGAAGAAATGTGACCAGGATGAATAAGAAATTATAGTCATCTACCTTGAAGCACCAAAGTTTATCGGGGTGCCTGGGTGGTTCAGTCAGTTAAGCGCCTGCCTTCAGCTCAGGTCATGATCCCAGGGTCCTGGGATGGAGCCCCATGTCAGGTTCCCTGCTCAGTGAGGAGCCTGCTTCTCCCTGTCCCCCTTCCACCACCCCCCGCTTGTGCTCTCTCTTGTTATCCCTCTCTCTCTCAAATAAATAAAATCTTTTTTTAAAAAAGAGCAGAAGTTTATCAGTGATGAGGCAAGTTGGGGCAAGTAAAAGGAACTTTAATAATTTTCATTCAATAAGTATTTGAGTGCCAATCCTGTGCCAGGCACTGAGCTAATTGCTGGGATCCAGTGGTGAACAAAACTGGATTTAAAGCAAGTGGCCAGGGTGGAGGGTTGTGTCATTTCACAGTATGCTGAATTCTCCTGGAAATCTGAATGCTTGTCTTTAGGCTTTGAAGCCAGAGAAAGGTAAAACAGGAAGAATGGACTGAAGTGAAAAACAAGGGTCCAGAGGAAAATTTTCAAAGGCACCTACATAAATTGCATCTATTTCAAGAGCTACATACACACTTAACAGGAAAATCCCTTATCCGAATGTGAAAATAATTTATACAGAAACACAGGGTGGTGTTAGGCACACATATGCAACCTATGCTACATTTTAGCTGCACGTTTTCAAATGAAAAAGATATATTTATATTTTTTTCAGATTGTCTGTTCCTACAACTTATTTCCTTATGAAAAGCATCTTTTGTTTAGGCATTTCCATAGAGTATTGCTTGAGTTTTTTCTTTCTTACCTATTTTTTCAAAGAAACATATTTCCTTTAAATGCCAAGTACTCTTTCAAATGACTAAATAAAAGAACAGTAAAGTTATTGATTAAACATTCTCTTCTCTTTCTAAGTCTCCTCACTTAGATTCAAGGCTGTAGAGAAAGATATGGCTTAAAAAGACAAATAACAAAAATACATTCGCAGCCACTTTCATGTTTGAAGAGGTTAGGAGGATTTCAAGTCTTGATTCTTCCAAATGTAAATGGCATTCAGACTACATAAAAGGAAAAAAATAGTCTTCAGGATTTCAGAAATGCTATAACAAATCACCCACATCAGTGTGGCAGAGTTGCTTGCTTAAAAGCCCTTCAATTAGATTCCATTACTATAAATGGAGGTGAGAAATCAGTCAACACAACCTGAGACAAAAAATAAATAAATAAATAACACTGCAATGAATACATACTACAAATCCAGCTTAATCTCACTAATTTTGAAAGAATGGTATGTTTACATGAATAAATGGGACATGTCTAACTAGCATCACACTACATAAGTCCCTTTAGCACACCAATGTCAAGTTAATATTCCTAAAATACCATGTTTGTAAAGTCAATAACAAGACTTCCTAGTCCTGGCTTCGAGACTGCCAACTGGTTAGAGGGCCTTATCTCTTACTGCTTCCTAACACATCCCACTCCATTCCATCAGACATCTCCCTACAATTTCTCCCTCTTCCATTATGTTCTCTGCCAATATCGCCACTCTCAACTACCTGTCAGATTCTGACCTCTCCCTACCAACTTCTTTTGTGCCCAACTTAAGGCTTACCTCCATCAAGCATACAATCAGGCGAGTGACAAGTATTGACTGAGCGTCTATTCTGTGTGGGCTAAGGTGTCACGGAGGAGAAGGGAAGGAGAAATGATTAGATAAGTAAATACAGATCTTGCCAGGGAACTAACGATGGAGGTCAAAGTATAGCTTCCAGAAACAATCCCAGGTCAAGGTCATATGCAACAAAGCCTTAACTATATAGTGCAGAGAGAAAGGAACTCCAATTTAAAGGAGTTAACTAAGCTATGTATTCCAAGAAAGATATGTGTATGTAAAATATAACATAATAATTCCTGGTCTCCTCTAAAAGGTGCTTTTAGGGGTGCTTTCTTTCCCCATCTACATTGTAAGCCTTTCAGAGACAGGGAATTTTCATTTCAGTCCACCAGTGCCTACCACAGTGGTGACCACACTGCTAGTTCTCAGTGATGTTGGCTGAATTTTAAAACACCGCACTTTTGCTCCTGCTGAACTGTACTCAAATCATTCAGAATATGGCTATATAGAGGTACACAGGTAATACATGTGTTCCTCATCTTCTGCTAGAGTATGTGCTGCTATAAACTGAATATGTACTCCCAAAATTCGTATGCTGAAAGCTAATCTCCAATGTGATGGACTTTAGAGGTGGGGCTTTGGGAGGTGTTAGGTCATGAGGCTAGAACCCTCATGAATGGGATTAGTGACCTTATAAGAGGCCCCAGAGAGCTGCCTTCCCATGCTGCATGTGAAGACACTAAAAAAATAAATAACAATCTATGAATCAGGGAGCAGGCTCTCACCAGACACAAAATCTGCCATCACCTTAGTCTTGGACTTCTCAATCTCTGGAACAGTGAGAAATAAATTTCTGCTGTTCATAAACCACCTTGTCTATAATTTTGGTATAGCAGCTCTAATGGACTAAGACATGGGATTGGTCAGATTTACTTTTTTTTTTTTTTTTTAAGTTGAAGAAACATTGGAACATAACATATCAAATCCCAGCATGGAAACTCCAGGCTTTCTTGCAGCTCATCAACATTTAGAGCAGAGTGCCTGGGACACTGAAAGGAATCAGGTGGTTTATGTATGCTTCTACTTTTGTGCCATTGTACTATGGGGAATTGAGAGATTAAATGTGTTTTCACACAAACAGTTTTACCTAGTGAGTCCTCTTTACCCTGCAAGAATTGAAAGATTCATAAGGAATAGCATGGAGGACTTAGGAGAAGGAAGGGAAAAATGAAGTGGGGGAAATTGAAGGGAGAGATGAACCATGAGAGACTATGGACTCTGAGAAACAAACTGAAGGTTTTAAAGGGGAGAGGGTGAGGGGATGGGTGAGCCCAGTAATGGGTATTAAGGAGGGCACGTACTGCATGGAGCACTGGGTGTTATATGAAAACAATGAATTGTGTATCACTACATCAAAAACTAATGATGTATTGTATGGTGACTAACATAACATAATAAAATAAAATTTAAAAAAAAGAAAGATTCATTGCTTTATTTAGGATAGATTTTTAAAATGTATTTATAAAACGAAATTTCATTTGAAATCTTTGATAATTCGATTTCATGTGTTATCATGAACAAGTGGCTTACGGTCTGCATTCTGCAAGTTATTTAAAAGTCTTATTATGAATGTGTAAAGTTATTGAAACTATTCTTTGATTGTTTTGGAATTGTCAGGTTTTTATTCTTGGTGTAATTATTGTTGTTGCCTAAATATTTTGTCTGATCAAAGGGATTATAGTAAGTCTGGCTACTAAATTCAGTATAAAGTGTTTTTTTTAATATTTTATCAGCAAATGCATTCTCAGTAGTGTCACATTTTTGTCCTCTAACAGTTGGTTTGTTATTTTCTGAAAGGACCAAAAATTATCTGGATTATATCGAAAAACTGAATTGGATAATCAAATTATATAACACAATTTGGTATTATATTGTTTTATTTATAAATAAACTAAAGCAAACATTTCTTGTAAATACTGGAACAGACTTTTCTATATAATCCATACATTGATTCAACAGATAAAACCAAAAGGGGTACCTTAGCGTGTTATACATTAAGAATGAAGGCAATAGGATTCTAAGCTAGAGAAGCCTACAAGAACAGTGTAACGCATGACTGAAATAATTTCCTCTTTTTTTTTTTTTCTGGTATCCTACAAAAGAGCAGGAAATTGTCCCTCCTACCTCTTAAATTCTGTAAAAGAGGAGAGGAGGAGGAATAATGCAGTTTTCTTGAAATAATGACTCTCCTCTAAGTTACTGCAATTGGTTTCACACACACTTGAGAATTTAGTTTTCTCTCCTCTATAAAGTATGCTGCAAAATTGTGGTGGGTTTCTTTCTTTCTTTCTTTCTTTCTTTCTTTTTCTTTCTTTCTTTCTTTCTTTCTTTCTTTCTTTCTTTCTTTCTTTCTTTCTTTCTTTCTTTCTTTCTTTCTTTCTTTCTTGTTTCCTTCTTTCTAAGACACTGGGTTACAGAAACATTTTTTCATCACTGCCTCACTTGTTAACCTACACTTTAGCTTTATTTTTACATTATTGCAGAGGTGTCTGATCACCTCCAAATGATTAAGTGATAAGACCATCAAGAAAGGAAAGGATGGTAATGTCAGCCACGGCAGCTGCTCAGAAGAGGAAAGTATGGAGTGGCTTACTCTGCTCCCAAATCAGCAGCAGCAGACAAATTCAGCGTTATGGTCAGAACCCAAGTGGGTTCCACACCAACACGTCAGCCTCCTGCTCCTATCTCAGGGACAACTCTTTAGAAATTGGGCTGTAATAAATTATGTCCATATTTCTGTTTTACATGAACAGAGTTGATTTTAGTTTAGGTTTCAAATCCACTGAAGTAGCACATGCCTCACAATCAATAACTCTGATTTACCCACAGCCCTAAGAAACTAACAATATTAACACTGCATCGAGCAGCCTTAGAGAGCTCAGGGTCACATGTGGTTTCAGGCTCATTCTTCAGCAAGCCATTTAGCCCAGGCAAGTCACTGTCATATTTCCGCAAGGGACATGTCCAGTTACAAGAGTCACTGTATTAGGAAAGCCCAAAGCTGTGATGACTATATCCACTGTATGGCGGTGCTCTTATTCAAGATTCAGTTTAGAAATCCAAGGTCATTTTATCATAAGCACATTTTACCTAAAAATATGGTTGACATTTTGCTCTGATCAGGTTACCAGGGGAACAGAGCTAGCAAGTTAACCAAAGGTCAGATTCTGACACTGCAGGGGAAATGGGGTGTGAGAAGTGCAGTTTTGAACATATTTGCAATACCTATGAGACCATCCAATGGAGACGGCATGTGGGGAGTTAGATAGTTCTGGAACACAGATGAGAGATCTTGACTGGACATAGAAATTCAAGAGTTATTTGAATATGGGTGGTGTTCAGTGATCTCATCTAGAGTGAGGGGTGAGAAGAGGGTGCAGGATAAAGCTGAAATCTAACATTTAGAAATCTGATAGGAGAGGATGGCTGAGGAGGAGTGGCTTAAGACGTAGGAGAAAAATCCATGAGAGTACCTGTAGCAGAAGCTTGTGGAATAAGGTGTCTTCTTAAAAAAGAAAGAGAGTATGCTCAACTTCATGAATTGATGCTGAGAGGATTAAAAATGTGCATTATGTCTCTAAAGGCAAGGGAAACAAAAGCAAAAATGAACTTCATCAAGATAAAAAGCTTCTGCACAGCAAAAGAAACAGTCAACAAAACTAAGAGGCAACCCACGGAATGGGAGAAGATATTTGCAAATGACATTACAGATAAAGGGCTAGTATCCAAGATCTATAAAGAACTCTCAAACACCCAAAAAACAAATAATCCAGTCAAGAAATGGGCAGAAGACATGAACAGACACTTCTCCAAAGAAGACATACGAATGGCCAACAGACACATGAAAAAATGCTCAACATCACTAGCCATCAGGGAAATACAAGTCAAAACCACAATGAGATACTACCTCACACCGGTGAGAATGGCAAAATTCAACAAGACAGGAAACAACAAATGTTGGCAAGGATGAGGAGAAAGGGGAATCATCTTACACTGTTGGTGGGAATGCAAGCTGGTACAGCCATTTTGGAAAACAGTAGGGAGGTTCCTCAAGACATTAAAAATAGAGCCACCTTATGACCCACCAATTGCACTAGTAGGTATTTATCCCAAAGATACAGATGTAGTGAAAAGAAGGGCCACATGGACCCCAATGTTCATAGCAGCAATTTCCACAATAGCCGAACTGTGGAAGGAGCTGAGACGCCCTTCAATACATGAATGGATAAAGAAGATGTGGTCCATATATACAATGGAATATTACTCAGCCATCAGAAAGGATGAATACCCACCATTTGCATCGACATGGATGGAACTAGAGGGGATTATGCTAAGTGAAATAAGTCAATTGGAGAAAGACAATTATCATATGGTTTCACTCACATGGAACATAAGGAATAGTGTGGAGGACCACAGGGGAAGGGAGGGAAAACTGAATGGGAAGAAATCAGAGAGGGAGACAAACCATGGGACACTCTGGACTCCAGGAACCAAACTGAGGGTTACCGAAGGGAGGGGGGTTGAGGGATGGGGTAACTGGGTGATGGGTATTAGGGAGGGCACGTGTGGTGATGAGCACTGGGTGTTATATGCAACTAATGAATTGCTGAACACTACGTCAAAAACTAAATATGTACTATATGTTGGCTAATTGAACATAATAAAAAAACAAATTGAAAGAGAAATAAAGAGGAATGAAATCTAAATAAATAAATTAAATAAATAAAAAGTGTTCATTGGCTTTGCCAACCAAAAGTTATCAGTGAATAATAATAAGCATTTTTAGTAGAATGGTGAGGGCAGCAACCAGACTGACTTGAGTGAGAAAATGAATGGAAAGTAGGAAACTGGAAACAGCATGTATAGAACTCTGAGCAAATTTGTCTTTGAGAAAAGTTTATAAACTGTGTCTTACAGCCAATTTTATAAAAAAAACTGTGGTCTCACCTAAACACCAATCCTACCTCAAGAAGAATTTGTCATAGTGTACTTGCTTCTACTGGTAGGAGATTCACATTTCTGGTCTTTGTCTGAGTGTCTGCTTTCCATCTCCAATCCCTATTTGCAACTTAAGGATTTTCCCAGATCTTGCTATCTGGAGGCAAATGTTCCATGATTTAAATTTTCCCCAGAGTTAAATGACCATAACATAAGGCTTGTATTCCTGATCATGGCAGGTGTCCCTAACCAGCTGCTGCATGATTATTTCCATGCCTCTCTGTATTGGGCATTGGCATTTGACTGCTGGCCTGGTTTTCCTTGAGCTTCCTTTATTCTACCAATCACAGCATTCACATTCAGGATTACCCTTGCTCTTTGAACACTTGCCTTGTCAAGGAGAATTAGGCTTCCTAAATCCTTAGGAGCTCAGCAAAATCAGTGACAACACTTTTTAATGTAAATGTTGTATTAGGAATTATGCTATAAGCATTAGTCTAGACACTTTCGGTCAGGTTCTTGCTGATCACCAGGGCTTCCATAATTGAGCCATCCAATTGCCACTCATAGACGAGTCCAATATCATGCCCAGTACTGATTGCAAAATGATCATTATTCTCTCTTTCTAGTCTGACAGGATCCCTCAGTTTACACTGTGTTGAATTATAAATCAGGTCCAATATGAAGAACTCTGTGGTCTACTTTCAGGACATATGAGGATCCATTTATCAAGTTCTCACAGTTTTGGTTCAGCTTAATTACCTATTTATTTTAAAAATTTCTAAGATTATACTTGTGATATATAAATATCAGTGAATTCTAAACTTTACTGTGCACCACGATCAGAAAAAAAAATTATTTGTGTATACCACTGCTTTGTATACTGTGAACAGTATAATGCATATAATAAAAAGAGAAGAGATGAGGTATAATAAATATGCATAAAAATTGTGTTTTCAGTGACACTTTCAAAAGTCACTGCTTTACTTTCCTCTGGTCATTGTTTATCTTGCTCAGTACTCAGAAGGCATTTCTGATCTGAATACTTTTTGTGTTCATTCTGGGGAATTCTCAACCACTATCTCTTGAAATAGTTTTTACACCATTCTTTGTATTTTCTTCCTCAATTTGTAACACATGTACACCGGACTTTCTGAATCTTCTATGTCTCCTAACTATCTCATACTTTCCATATCTTTGTGCAGTGTTCTCCCAGTTCATCATTCTCTCATCAGCTCTTTCCAGTCTTCTATTCAATATATCTGTTTTCCTGCTATTTCTATAACAATTTTATGAAGTTCTAAGAATCTCAATGTTAATTTCAATACATCTGCTTGTTTCACTGTCACTTGTTCTTGTTTTATTCTCACCAGTACTTTTTAATGTCCCTATTCCATCATTTATCTTTTAAGGGACATAAAAAGCATTTACTTAAAAGTTTCTTGCAGATTGTTTAATGCTCCCCATTTGGGGAAATATAGATTCTTAAACTTGCTAAATGCACTGTATACTTTTCATTGTATTAACCTTCTCAGATACTCGGGGAGACTATCTTCTGTGTAAACCCATTATAGCTTCATGAAGTCCCCAGCATTGATGGAGTAGTGCCCAGCACTCAGGCCCTGTTAGGGAAACTCAGCTTAAGAACAGTATTTTATGTTCCTAAGCTTCAATTTCCACTTATCCCCATAGATGCTTGTCTTTTTTTTTTTTTTAAAGGATTTCTGCTTAGAGCCTCCAGAAATTTCCCTTTCCTAGCATTTGAAATTTATTCCTTTTCTTAATTTTTATAAGTATGTACCCAATATTTTTTATGAGCTTGAAGCAGATGAGAGAGGAGTCAGCATGTGCTCAATTCTCAATTTACTCTCTTGATCCAGATGTCTTGTTCTTGGTCCTTGCCTCAGCTTTGCTTTCAGCCCAATAATCAACCAGGGGAGTAAAAGAAAAATTGAGCTTGAGTAGGCAAGTAACTCACTCTCTTCTAAGATATCCAACCACTTCACATTCTAAAATGATAATCTAAGCAGGCAGGGGAACCAGGGAACATGTGTCTGTGGTCTGAAAACTGGACAGGCCATTACAAACATCTATTCTTAGCTTTGCTCTTGACTTTTGAAATAGCCTAGGGTAAAAGCTGCTGTCTCAGTTCCCTATTGATTCTTCATACTAAGCTCAAAAGACCTTTCCCCTCAATTCCATTTGAAAATATGCCTCTGTTATGAAATTAGCTAAGAGTTTATTAAGCCCCAAATTTTCCTAACCCATGAAAACAAGATCTCGAATAAGAAAAAAGACTTAATAAGAAATAAGTCTGTTCTTCCTTTTCTCCCCTATCCTCCTGCAAACACAAAAGGAAACCCACTTCTTTCATCTTTTGCCCTGGATCTCATAAACCAACACTTTAAAAAGTATTGCTCTCTTTCATGCCCTCTTTTTCTAATCTCCTAAAGAGTTGTAGTCTCCAAATAGAATTAAAATCATAATAATAATTTGACATTAAAATACTATATTAGTGTTTAATAAAAACAGATTTTGAGGGTCAGAAAATAGTTTTTTTAAAGATTTCATTGAAAAGTACTTTCAGGGGTGCCTGGCTGGCTCAGTCAGTAGAGCACGTAACTATTGAGCTCAGGATTTTGAGTCTGAGCCTCACATTGGGTATAGAGATTACTTTAAAAAATTTAAAAAGAAAAGAAAAGTACTTTCAAATGTGTAAGAAAATTGAGCACTGGACAGAAAAAGCAGATCTAAAAATGGATGCAGAGTTAATAATTGAATCTAGCAATGTGGGAAGAAGCAGCATAGGTACTATAAACTACAGTTAAATTTTTATAAAACAGCAGTAATTATGTTTTTAAAAACTTACCATCACTGAAATAATGAGTGAGAAAAAAATTAGGGTATATTTTCATCTTTATACTTATATATTATCTTGGTAGGAAAATGTTCTTTCTGTATCAGAACATATGCTGTTTTCATTACTTTTCTTAGCGGTGTGAGTCACAAATTCATCTACCATATTTTTTCAACCCAATGAAAGGTCTTAGGCACCAACGGCCTTATTTATAGTCTCTATCTTCTTAAATACCTTGCTTCCCTTCAGGGAGATAGAAAATAAGGATGGTGGGATCAAGGTGATTATGGGCTAAAAGGAGCTAGTTTAGAAAGAACTCAACAAAGCCTCTTTGGTGTGATCCAGACCAGCAGCTCTGTCCAGTGATTTCACTAGCCAAGGTATCAATTAAAAATATATGATGTATGGTGAGCATAGCATAATGTATAGACTTGTTGAATCACTATGTTCTACACCTGAAACGAATGTAACATTGTATGTCAACTATACTTCAATTTTTAAAAAATGGACAACTTGTGGAATAAACTTAGGAAATACGGCAAACTAAATATGTGTTTATCTTTACCTTCTCCCCAAATTAAAAAAAAGAGAGAGATTTAAAAATTACAAGAATAATGAGAATGTAAAAAGAAACAAAGAGACATCAACAAATATCTGGAAGATAAAAAGTGAATGAACGAATGACTTATGAATGACTTAGAAGAGCAGAGGAAGCTGAAACCCAAGGGCCTGAGGAGAGGATACTGATGGAGAGAAAGACATTTCCAAAGAAGCCTGAAAATGCGTAGGATCTAGAAGCACCACATATCATGGAAGATGCAATGAGACAAGGTGGAAATGAGGGAAGCATTTAGTCAAAAGTCTATGAATCAGAGCAGTTAGACCCATAGGTCTCTTCCTCCATTGCATACAACTGCACAAGGATTTCTCCTACAACCTGGAAGAACAAAGATTTTGCTCAGGAGAAACTGATCTAGGAGGGGCATGTGTATGGTGGACATTGAAGGTGGGTAAATGCCACTCAACAAGGGAAATCTCAGATCCCTTTCTGGTCTACTTTCCCTAATGCTAGAAGCCTAATCAGGCAAAAACAAAACAAAACAAAACAAAACCCACAAACCTAGAATGTTCTTAAAATACTTCCACAAAACAACCTGGGGTGGTTGTCTACCTCAGTGAACAGACATGCTTACCATTTGATCACCTTAGAATTAATCCTAAGAGTTGATAAACTGCATCCCTTAGCTCCCTCCAACACACATACAAATCATCATCACCATCATTATCAAACTTCCCATAAACTTTCATCTGGTCTCATTCCTACACATAAGTGGACATCCAAGGATCACCAACATGAAGGAGAGCAGAAACAAATGAGAAAAGGGAACTCTAAGGACACAAACTAATAGGATTTTATTAAGAAACAAACAAAAAGAACAGGGAGGAAATTAACAAAGAAACAATAAAGGAAGATTACTGAGTGCTAAAAACACAAATTAATAGATTGAAAAAGCTATCAATTACCTAGCAAAATGAATGAATGAATGAAGGGTATCATCAGCGATCACGAGAGGTGAAAATACTAGAGATAAACAGGAGTTTCTGAGTTTATAGAAGTTACTTACAAACAGATCAAAATATAGGGAGTCAAATGGCATTTTATTTCTCTAAAGTAACACTGATGCTAAAAGACAATGCCTTCAAAATTCTGAGTTGAAACAATTTTCAACTTAGACTTCTATACTTAGCCAATGTGTCAATCAATCATGAGCATAAATTATATTTTCTGACATGCAAGAACTCAAAAGTTTACCTCCTAAATGCCCTTTCACATATAATGAAAACACATTTTGAGAACAAGAAATAGTATACTAAATTGATTTAGGCACAGATCCTAAAATCAGAATCCTCAGTTTGAATCCTTTCACTTTCTAGCTGTGGGCCATTGATGAAACTATTTAATCTCTGTGCACCTCAATTTCCTCAACAGTAAAATGGAGGTATTAGTATCTACCATGAGGTAGGTAGTATTCGGAGGTAGCACCTATCTAATATAAGCATATTAGCAGGTCCATGCATGTAAACAGTACCTGGCACATAACAAATATTAATTAGTATCACTATTAACTTTACCAAATCACAGAAGATACGAATTTTAGAATCCAAGATATAAGAAATTCTACACAGTGTCAGAAAAGTAAATCCAGAGGACAGCTGCATATCTACCTAGAGAGCAATTCATACTTAATAGGAGCTTGGAGGGCTCAGGAGTGGGGTATCCAGGGAAAAATAAACCTATGCACTATTTGGAACTGCGAGCATTTGGAAAAGTTAATATAGGAAAATGACAAATCTTTGTGAGCATTTGGAACATAACTACCATAAGCACAAAGAAAACAATTCTTTAAATGCAATTTTTAGCTTTAGAAAAAAAACTGTATGAAATATAATCATAGTACATTATTTGGCTTAGTAGTGAATAATAGATACCTAGTCATAGGAATGAACAACAGATATCTAGTCATAGGAATGTAGACACTAACTATATGATTTAACCAAAAATAATAATATAATTATAATGAGAAGATGATAAGGGTGGAGGTGGGAGGCAGTAGGAGTCAGTAAGAGAGTTAAATCCTCAAGGACTATACCAAAAAGTCAATAGATAGTGCCTAACATGGACAAATCAGCAAGCATCAATATAAGCTTATTATTTAGATGTATAGAGGTAAATATTAGAAAATGCAGTAAAAAGGAAGTTAACAGTAGTTTTCTCTATGGGAAAAAAAACTGGATAGGGATAGGGGATTTGTGCTTTTCAAAATATAAACCTTTTTGTACTATACAATTTAACTATTACTTTGTTTATAATTTATCATAAAATAACAAAGTAAAAACTAAGGTGACTAAATCATGTCATATAAAAGTACACTTATTCATTAAAGCAGTATCAAACCCCTGCCATATGCCAGATATGCTAGATCTGATGTTAAAATGCATATAACAGTTTTAAGCTTCAGGAGATCACAAATTAGCAAGGGAATTCAACAGAAAATTCTTAACAAGAGACAATTTGATAAATGTGATAATAGTAGTATGAACAAAGTATTCTGGAGAACAGGGGACAAATCCATTTGCTCTTCCCAAGCAGGTAAATTTTTTAAAACAACATTTTGCATGGATAATACACACACATTGCAAAAGTCAAAAGGTATAAAATAGTATATATTGTGAAATTTAAGTCTTCCTCTCATCCCTGGTCCCAACACCTTTACATCTTCTAAGAGGCAACTATTGTTACCAATTACTTTGTATCCTTCCAAAGATGTTCTATGCATTTTGAGCATGAATAGAAATATATATTCATAAATAAGCATTAAAAATATACTTACATGCAAATGGTTGCACATAATATGGATTTCTGCATGATAATTTTCATTTAAAATACCATGAAGATCATTCCACATTGACATATAGAGCTTTCTTAGTTTTTTTTTTTAATACTGGCAGAGTATTTTATTGTTTGTAAGTTATTTAAACAGACCTCTGCTGATAGATATTTTGATTGTTTTCAATGTTTTACTACCACAAACAATGCTGAAACATCTTAGTACATAACAAAGGTACACATATATCAGTAGGGTACATTCCTAGAAGTGGACTTCCTAGGTAAAAGCAAGTTTCAAAGTATGTTCATACTGAAAGTTAAAATTAACCTAATGTCAGATTTTGATTGGATAACTTAAGTGAACATCTGCAACAAACCTATATGAATTTTAATAAAATGAGCATTTTGATGAGTCTAGTTGAATCAATGAAGACAGAACATTTCCTCAAGCCCATCTCTGAAGGTAAATGAAAACCCCTCCCTACTTCACTAACCAATGTTCTGGTACTGAGATTGAGCTTTGAATTGCTCGCTGGATTTAAACATTCATAACCAAGGTTAAATACCAATAAGATTGTTTATCAGAACAAAAGATGGTCTTTCCTATGACTACACATAGAAATGTTTATTAGCAAAACCAAAATGTAGTTTGTTTGCTTATACGTTTCCCTCTTCATATTGCTTTACTTCCTGTTCCCTCTCTGTGTAGCTGGGTTTTAAGGATGATCTCATCCCCTTTGCTCTTCCTTTAACAACCAAGAGTCTAAACTGCTGGCCCAATCTCAGAACAATGCCACAGAATTAAAATCTGGATCTATTTCCTACTTAAAATAAAGTTGCTAAATGTAATGAGTCCACCACATAAAGTTTCAAACAGGCCTATGACATAAAGGTTACCCTATCTGGTTATAAATGATATATTGTTGAGGCAGTTTCTCTTTTCATTCCTCCAACTGTAATGCTTCTGCCATTCCATACATTTCAGGAACAGGCAAGTTAATATGTAAGCATCAGTAGCTGCATCAAATCTGCCCTGCCTGGTTTCTGAACCACTTGGTAAATAGAGTATGGCCTAAAAATTGGGTAAATTATTCATATCTTCATTACTACAATTCTTCTCATGACTTAAGAGTCCCTGGCCTACAAAACTCAATAAGGTATTTAAGGTGATGAATAAACCTATAAATTATACTAAATTGTACATGATAGAATTAGAAATGGCTGAAAAACAAACTGAGGTTTCTGGAGGGGAGGAGGGTGGGGGGATGGGTCAGCCTGGTGATGGGTATTGAGGAGGGCACATTCTGCATGGAGCACTGGGTGTTATGAACAAACAATGAATCATGGAACACTACACCAAAACAAATTATGTGATATATGGTGATTAACATAACAATAAAAAATTAAAAAGAAAAAAGAAATGGCTATATTTTTTAGTTTTCACCCAAGCGTTTTTTTTTTAAGTCCTTCAGTAATTAAAGCAGGCTCTTAAAAAGAAAACTATCTAGACCATAATTTCTATATAATAAAATAATATGAATTCTCATCCTGAGTGGGCAGGCCATATTGTCCTCTTTCAGAGATAACACTGCAGGGGCTTAAGGCTCTGCTTTCTAAGAAGTAATGATGGATTGAAGGTTATGGTTTTGTCAGTAAAGCACTGGGTTATTAAAGAACTGATGATTTTTCACTTGCTATCAATTGCCCAATACTCAGGAGATTTAAAAAAAGGAAGAACTGCTCATTGTAGGTACTAATATGTTTCTTAAGTAAAATCTCCATTATAAAAAGATGATTGTTTTAGTATGTGTAAAGAATATGTCTATCTCCTTAATTTATATGATATATTATGCAAAAGATATTCAAGTGTTTTACTTTCTAAAGTATTTTTATTGTCTAAAAACATATCTCCACATAAAGGAAAATATTCTGGATGGCAGGAGAAACTCTGCCCAGTATTAAAAATTAGCATCTAAATTAGCCATAAAGTGGAAAATGCATTGGCGGTAATTGAGGATTAACAGTATCTCAACAGAATAAAAGAAGAATTCTGACATCTTAGGCCTTTAATGAATCAATTTATGATCACTGGGATTTCTGCTGCACAAAACAAAGTAATGACTCGCTCCCTCATACAAACTGATAGCACATTTATCATCCTTTCTTGGTACCAATTGTGAGCAATGACTGAACTGGTAGAAGAACCATTCTGCATTCAGGCTTCCTAAGTAGAGAGAATATTACCTCTATGGACATAGTAGAACAGTCCATAGAGGTAACCTTGTCAATTACTATTGTACAATGATCTGTATGCCCCCTCCAGTCTTTCAGTGGAAACTTACAACAAAATGCCCCTTCTTCTTTGTTAATTTCAGACAAATCTTCAGGAGTCCATGAGCATGAGTGTCCTCCACTATCAAAGGAGTTCTGAACAGCAGGATGACATTGTCTCTTGTGTGTGGACCTAAGTATCTGTTTGGCCTATAAGGCATAACACTGAAGAGATTACTGGGGGGAGGTATATTCTTAATTGCTACAGTTTAAGAGGTAAAATTAATGACACTCTCCCATGTGTTTATATGAGTGTATAATGATTCATACCACAAAAATATATCCACGAAAGAATGTGGCCTATGTGCAACCCTATGAGACTTTCTCATGATGACTTCTTGCCTCCTGGTTAATCTTCTGAGAGTGAAATGTACAGCTTTGTGGGCTCATTCTCTGCCAAGCATTATTTAAGCACAATATATTAACTCATTTAATCCTCACCACTTTGGGAAAATGTACAGAAAAGAGTTAACATAACAGGCCCAACTGCTGTCCTTTGAAAGGCCTACCTAGAATTTTCACTTGGCTGGCATCTAGGAACTTGAGTTTCAGGGAGGTTTCCACCATTCCCAGAAATGATAGGAGTAGTTCACTATGCCTAAACTATTCGTGCAAATGATACAGTTTACATTGAACACCTGATTTCCTTCTGGGTATCTGGAATTCGACACATGCCAGATGGAGGATGCCTACATGACAGCTCCCAGTAAAAACCCTGTTGAATCTCTAATGCTCTTACCTGGTTGGCAACACCTCAAAGGCGTTGTCTCAACTCATTGGTGAAAGAATTATGCATGTCCTGCGTGACTCCACTGAAAGAGAACCACTGGAAGTTTGCACCTGGTTTTCCTAGCTATGCCCCAAGTGCCTTTTCCCTTTCCTGATTTTGGTCTGTATCCTTTCAACCATAGTAAGGCACAGCTGTGAATATGACCAAATGCTGAGTTCTAGGATTCCTCCTAGTGAATTCCTGAACCTGGGGTTGGTTTCAGGGACCCTGACATACAGAGTGTATTCTTATTATCCACATTATACAAAGGAGAAAACTGAAGTACAGAAAGGTTAAGGAAATCCCAAAGTTCTCATCAAGGCTTTTAGTAAAGGTCAAAGATGATTCTAAGGGACATAACAGTGCTGAACCTTCCAATCTTCCACTGCTTTTAAGAAAGTTACAGAATGAGGTTTCCACAGATTTCCCTGTTTTACCAATATTCAGTGACAGTGTTGTTCTCATTTCTTGCTACAATAAATAATGAAAACATATACATATGGAGGCATACATACTGCTGGACACCAGACCAGGGGTCAGCAAACCACAGACCACAGGACAAGTCTAGCTTGCCACCTGTGTGTGTATACCCTGCATGCTAAGAAAGGCTTTACTCTTTTAAATGGTTAAAAAAAGGCAAAAGAAGAATAATATAAAGTGACATTAAAATTAAGAAATCCAAATTTGAGTGTTCATATCTGGTTTTATTAGAACACATCCATGCCCATTAGGTTTACATATTTCTAGGTCTGCTTGCATATAACTGTCAGAGCAATTGCAACAGAAACCATATGGCCCTCAAAGCCCTTTATAGAAAAAAATGGAGCTCTCTCCTCTAGACCCTTCATGTCAAGGCCTTTCTCTCCTAACCAATCTTGTGCCACTTGTACTGCTATCATCCCCCACATATCATTTTTCTAGCCCTGTTATCCCGAGAAAACTCCTTCAATCTTCTAAAAGCCAAAGCGCCTACGTTTTATATTTCTGGTCCTGTGAACTTGAAGAAAAAATCACTTCTTTTCTCTGGGCTTCATTTCCTCATTTGAAAAATGGTAATAATACTATCAGCCTTAGAGTAAAATTGTGAAAATTAAATGAAATAATACAGATACAATGATCTAGTTCAAAGTAAGAACTCAAGAAATGGTATTTGCTACTTGTAATAGTTGTAGTTTTTATAATATCCAATAATCTTTTCATCTCTTAGTACAATGCAGAGATTATTGTGGATGATCAGTTTTAAAAAATATACTTTATTAGCATGGCATTATACAAAATAACCAGAGTATCACTGGGTAGTAGAAAGAATCTGGATCAATTTCCTACCTTCTGACTTTCTGCTAAAATGCCTGTAACATTACCTGGTTCTCTCTGAAGGGTCCTTCAAAGGATCAGGTACCTCTTTTCTCAGATACTTGGTCTCAAATGGTACTTAGAATCAAGAAGTCTCTCCCATGATACCTAAGATTCAGCACCCTTACACCATAGTAACTTCCAAACTCTAGATTTTATCATCATTAGAAGTCATTTTGAAGAGGCTGTCCTGTATCTCAGTGCAATTTCCTAATTATCCACTAGACCATCTCCTGCTTTTATCAGATTATAAGTGACTTAATTTGTAAAAACTCCAATGAAAAGAGTCTCATTAAAAACCTTCATCTCTTCAGCAGCTGCTCTTTTCTCCCCCAAATGATGTAGGTCAGCGTGGCCCAATACAACCAGCTGGAGCAATTACATAGTCACTTAAGAACCTTCTGAAGGGAGCGTGCAAGGAGCGGTTTCTCTAAGGGCTGATAACAGACACGTACTGACTAGGAGTGCAGTTGGGTGCAGTTGCAAGGGTAAAAGTACTTTCAGAAATGTCTGAAAGGTATAGCACTTTGTAACTCCTACCCCACTTCCTCTTACAGAAAAGTTTTTTAAGAATCCCTAATCATTGCAGTTTAGATTGATAATACCTATAATGAAGGGGATATTTTATTTTGACCATTGCATTTCATGCAAAAACAATAAGACAATTCTCAATAATAGAATCATTCAATCAATATTTATCAAGTCTACTATATGCAAAACACTACAACCATATAGACTGAATCAGTTAGGTATTCCCATAATAAGGCTATATAATAAAAAACTTCAAAATCTCAGTGGCACATAACAATAAATATTCACTTCTTATTCACAAATTTGGCCAAGAAGCCTTGACATGAGGCAATGGTCGCTTGTGTGGCTCTCCTCCACATGTCTCTCATCCTCCTCTTGGGACTGGCAGGCTACCCAGGGAAACTACTTTCATAATCATGGCAGAAGTGCAAGAGAGAGGCATCTTTACAGCTTAGGCTCAGAACTAGCAAACTGTACCTTCTGTCCTATTCTCAGCAAATCACATGGCCAATTCCAAAGTCAAGTTGTAGGGAAGTATTCTCTGCTCATAATGCTATATCAAGTGGATGAATGGAGAGATGAAGAAAGGGGTCAAAATTTCAACTTACTATGAAGTTGTAGGATAAGATAGCCTTCTGGATCCTAGGATCATCTAGTCTAATCCTCAGATTTTAAAAACAACTCTGAGTACCAGAAAAGTTAAATGACAGCTAGCCAGAGGAAACATTTTTTTTGCACACAATGAATCACACATACTATGCTCTGCCCTCTAAAGGAATAAGGGCTTTAAAAGATTGAGTAAAATCGCCCATTATAAACAATACTTGGCCGTTAGACTTTGTTGACAGGTTATAAAGCTGAGACAAACCCAGAAGGCAATTAGGGGAAATTTAAATAGGAGGCAAGAAAAGAAAGCCAAGCTGAAAGCAGTCTCCTGGTGTCCAGCTGGATGGCAGGACTGATATAGGAACCATGATTCAAGGTACAAGTTAAGTCCTCTGGAGGATTTTGTGGAATGACAAAACTCAAGTCCTATGGAAACCTGAGCAGAGAATATTTGAGGGGAGAAATTCCTTTTCCCTGTCTATGCCTACTTTCTCTGTTCTTCCTTATAAGGGCACAGGAATGACTCAATCACATATAGCATTTCTCTTTCTAGACATCCTGTCCTACCAGAGAATGTGTTATGTTTCCCTCCTCTCAGGTTACGACAATTAGAGCTAACTCTAGGATTCTGTATTAAGAAGCCCATTTGTACCTTGTACAAAAAGTTAGAGTGAGATCACCAATCTGATTGAGAAGCCAATCCAAAGCCTCTTTTATATTGAGAAATTAATGCACAGGGATAGGAAGCTAAATTAATGTTAAGTAACTAATCCATTGGGGGAGATATCCCCACTGCCCAAAGACAGTCTTGGATGAATTGTCTAGAGCTAGGAAACCTATAAAGTGAAATCTGAGTGGTCCTAGTTCCAAAGATCAAGAAATGAAGTGATATGGGATTCCCCAGATTTATAGCTGTTCTAATATGAAGTCTTATTTGGTAGCTCTTCCTACCATGTCATATTTACATACTATCTTAGTATCCTTCCCCGAGCATAGATGCCAGGATGTTTCTTTCTCAGCTTTAGCTGAAAATGCCCCATTCTCCTCTATTTCTTATCCAGTCCTTACCCATTCTAACTTTTCTCCAAATATGTCTCCTTGTGTCAAACAACTAATGATTTCCTGAATGTGCCATATTACTTGACACCTTGATGCTTTTTGCACATAATGACCCTTTTGCCTGGAATTGCCCTGGGTTTCCTTTTCTGCCAAGAAAACTAACTCCCTGAGACTCAACCTCAACATTACCTCTTCTGGTAAATCTTCTCTGTCTACTTCCCCTACAGCTTATACATTGCAGAGAAGCTAGGCATATTCCTACTTTGGTTCTGATCATACTATATTATCTTTATTTTTTGAGGTATGTGCTTCCTCCAGAAAACTATGAATAACTTCAGTGCATAGAACCCAGCAGTGTCTGATAAGTTCTATAAGGTAAATGGTCATTGGACAAAGGAAAGACAGGGAGGCACAGAGAGAAGAAGGGTATACTGATTTCCTACCACTAATCTTCAATAAAGAAGCTTCTCCATTTCAGGAGAAAAAAGTCTTTTCCATTTTGGTTTTGGTTCTGATGAAGTTTCTAATATAGACAATTCTTCCTATTTTATTCTCCAGAGTTCTATTTTTCCCCTGTCATCAAGTGTGAGAGACAAGTAGAAATGGGAAACAAGCCAGCTGGGTCAGAATTCAAATAGACTTTGAATGGAAACATGGACCCAGAGTACAAGTGGGAATGATGATCAAAAAACAGGATCCAACATAAAGGTCAGGGTTGGAGTGTGAGATGCCTAGTGACGGCTGGGTAGCTTGGCTTGCCTAAACAAGGAAAAAAGTCAGGGAAGACAATTGGCCAAAATACTGCAGTAGTAATGGTAATCCTTCAAAAAAATACACCATTGAGAAATGATCTTAGGATGACTTGCATATATCATAGTTAAAGATCTAATATTTGATAGTCATAACAAATCCCCATTTCCATGTGGCCATATTATTTATTGCTATTTGTGAAATTATTGGCTATTATTAAAGACATTTTTACCACCAATAAATTATGTCTTGTTTTGTTTTGTCTTGGCAGGTGCACAAAGGCTTATATTTGCATCTTATACTCAAGATCTAGACTATTTCCACACGCTAAGCTGAAACTGTGCTTAAAGACTGACATAAATACATAATAAGCATCTATAATAATAATTCATGAATTTCCAAAAAAATTTTCTGCTATGGATAACATCCAATGTTTGGTTCATTATGAGATTATGCATAATATCTAGATTAAGAAATCTTAATTAAAATAACTGCAATATCTTGCTGATCTAGAAGTCACAACTCCCATGTCTTAATTATCTAAAACACTATCAATAACATTTTCAATTATATACATTGAAAGTACATAAAAGGATCTTTCAGTGTTAAAGTAGATGTGATAACATTTATGTACTAAAGCTGATGAACTTTACTTAATTAAATGTCCTCAGAGCCTATTTACTTCTATTCTAAGCAAAATTGTAATCAATTTAGCTAAATCCCTCTTCAACTAAGAGAAAATAAACAGCAAATAAAGAGGTATAATTAGGTAAGAAAAGGTTTTCATGACAAGCACACTAACAGTACAGAGAAATGGCAGCAAGAGAAGAGAGATCAAAACTACAGCAATTGCATTCCTCAAAAAATTACACATAGAACTACCATATGACCTAGCAATTCCACTTCTGGGAATGTACACAAACACAGTGAAAGCAGGGACTTGCGCAGATACTTGCGCAACAACGTTCATAGCAGCATCATTCACAAAAGCCAAAAGGTAGACAAAACATAAGTGTTGATCAATAAACAAATGGATAAGCAAAATGTGGCACATACAGACCATGCAGTGTTGTTCAGGCTTAAAATGGAAAGAAATTTCAACTTGTGTTACAACATGGATGAAACAAACATTACAGTAAGTGAAATAAACCCTTCACAAGAGGTCAAATATTGCATGAGTCCACATCTATGAGGTTCCTGGAATAGTCAAATTCATAGAGACTGTAAGATGAATAGTGATTTCTAGAGAATGGGGGGAGGGTGGAGGAATGGAGAATTAGTGTTTAATGGGTTTTAGGAAGATGAGAAAGTTCTGGAGATGAATGGGGGTGATGGTTGCACAACAATGTGAATGTACTTAATGCTATAGAACTCTACACTTGAAAATGGTTAAAATGATAAATTTTATGTTTTATATATTTACCACAATTTTAAAAAACTGTAATATTCAAATGCAAGAAAAAACAGATGTCTAGTCCAGTGAGTATGTGTGCAAACAGCAGTGCACATACCAATAGCTTCTTCCAAATATCTCTGTATGGTACATAGTTCAGTAATTGATGCTAATAATTATCCTGTATCAAAAGATACAGGATAGAAGATAGATAGAAGAAAGAAGAAGATACAAGATAGATAGAAGAAAGAAGAAGATAGAAGAAAAAAAAGAAAGTCTGATCCTTTTTAAAAATTTTGTTCACAATAGTTGCAATTAATCATGATATCACCTTTAAAGGGAGCAATTCTCTAATTAAAAAAAATAACCCCATGAATTCATTACATAGAAATGTCAGCCAATATTTGGCTAAGTATCTAACACATGGCTTAGAATATAGAAAGTAATCATTAAATGTTGTTTCCATAGGTTTCTTTTTTTTAAATGGAGGGAAAAAATTTAGTAAAATGCATTTCTTTCATTTGATTTTCTATTAAAATATTGTCTTAAAGTTTGGGAAAATACATTTGTTATGACCATCAGCAAAGGCTACAATGAAATCAAACAATTTTAAGTAGCTGGGATCCAAAGCTTTGCCATATTCTATTCTGAATTCTGATAAAAAAGATGACTTTCAGCTGGAATAAAAATGATTTTTGCCCAAACATTAGCCAAGAAAAATCCCCTAAAAGCAATATTCTGAGAAAGGTTCTAAACTCTCCATAAAAAAGCAATCAAAATCAAAATGCCATCTCTCAGGGTCAAGGACCAATGCATCACCCATTGAGAGGCTCTCCGAGCTGCACTATGCAGCAATGTCCTTTCGAATATAACCCTGGGATTTAAAGTTCCACTTAGGCACTTGTGAGGCTGATGCAGCTGCACTGAACATTTTTCTCATTTATAACATTTGCTGTTTCTCATCTGATAGAAAATGGTATGATGACATTTGCAGCCAGAGATAGGGCGTAAAGAAAAAACACAATTTGGGCATAAAGCAAACTTTTAATCTTACTCTTGCTGAATTTAATTCCGTTAGATTTGGTGCTTTACTTGTTTAAGGATTTAAGAAACTAACTAGGTCCTTTTTTTTTTTTTTTAAGATTGAGAGAGACACATCAAGAGAGGGAACACAAGCAGGGGGAGCAGGAGAGGGAGAAGCAGGCTTCCCGCCGAGCAGGGAGCCCAATGTGGGACTCAATCCCAGGACCCCTGGATCATGATCTGAGCCAAAGGCAGACATTTAATGACTGAGCCATAGCCCGATGAGAAAGTAAGTTAAAACATTAAAACTCGTGAATAGTGATTGTTTTTAAAAGGGCTCAAATAAGCTCTTTACTTAGAACAACACAGAAAAATATAATTTATAATAGTCAATGAAAATAATTCTGAACAAATAATGAGGACTGCTACTCAAGACCTAGGAGTTTTATTCAGGATAGAAGGCCTAATCTGAAAAAGAAAAGAAAGAGAAAAAGAAAAGGAAAAAAAGGAAAAAACCCAAACACCTGAACTTGGAAACTTGACAGCACTGTCTTCATCACCTAATACCTCCGTGAGCCCAACTATTTAATCTCTGTTTGCACTTCTGTAAAATGGGAATAATACTAACCCTACAGGGTTGTTATAAAGATTAGAATTGATATATATAAGTGACTGCCAGAAGGCAGGCCTTTGATAAATGGCAGCTATTACTCCAATCTCTTCCTATGAACATACTGCTATAGGACTTCTAGCTAGACCTCCCAGAACTGACTTCTGCCTGCGTGAGAGCTTTCCAGCCTACTGAAGATGAGTCACGTTGCACTTTTGGATTCTCACATAAGGAACAAAACAAACAACTGCCTTCCCATCACTTCTGAAACAACTTCTTTGAGCAGGGTGACCCCAGAACTCAGCAAGTGTTCTCCAACCAGATCGACAGCTTCTAAAAGGGCCAGGTGATCTCCTGTTGAGTTCGTAGGTGTTCAGAATGGTTTGATCCCTATTCAGCTGAATTCCTGAGACCAGACGCAATGTCCACAATAGCCAAACTGTGGAAAGAGCCAAGATGTCCATCGACAGATGAATGGATAAAGAAGATGTGGTATATATACACAATGGAATATTATGCAGCCATCAAAAGGAATGAGATCTTACCATTTGCAACGACGTGGATGGAACTGGAGGGTGTTATGCTGAGTGAAATAAGTCAATCAGAGAAAGACATGTATCATATGACCTCACTGATATGAGGAATTCTTAATCTCCGGAAACAAACTGAGGGTTGCTGGAGTGGTCGGGGGTGGGAGGGATGGGGTGGCTGGGTGATGGACATCGGGGAAGATATGTGCTACGGTGAGCACTGTGAATTGTGTGAGACTGTTGAATCACAGATCTGTACTTCTGAAACAAATAACGCAACATATTTTAAGAAAAAAGAAAAAGAAGAAGATAGCAGGAGAGGAAGAATGAAGGGGAGTAAGTCAGAGGGGGAGACGAACCAGGAGAGATGATGGACTCTGAAAAACAAACTGAGGTTTCTGGAGGGGAGGAGGGTGGGGGGATGGGTTAGCCTGGTGATGGGTATTGAGGAGGGCACATTCTGCATGGAGCACTGGGTGTTATGAACAAACAATGAATCATGGAACAGTACACCAAAACAAATTATGTAATATATGGTGATTAACATAACAATAAAAAATTAAAAAAAATTAAAATAAATAAAATAAAAGGGCCAGGTGAAAGAACAGAAGCTGTCTTCTGATATTACTATGGTCAGAGCCTGAAACAAGATGCAGGTAACGAGAGTGTAATACGATTGCAAGCAGCTGTCCCTAGACCTGGAAGGAGACTAAAAGAAACAGGCCCTGTGGGGAATGAGGTTGAAGGCAGGCAGAAGCCGTCTGGGATGAGCACCTCAGCTTTGGCCTCCCTCCCTTTTCCCACCTTCCAGCATGAAGATCAGAGAGTGAGTCCACAAAAAAAACCCCTGAGAAAGGTGAAAAGTTCAGGCCTTCATCTGGATATCTGAAAATATCTAAGATAGTGAAAATTTCAGTCTTTAATTGGCTATTCAGGGCCCCAGCTAATGACCTAAGAATGTTTATGGGAGCATAGGATGGGGCCCCAACCATTGTGCCCATGCTCTATATTTTAACGTGAAAATGAGTGAAATCCTCCAAGAGGCCTTGTTTTCACCTAGAGCTCAGATAGTTTGATAAAAATCAATATGATCCTCTGATTTAGGTGAATTCTGACAATGAAGAAAATAAAATGGAGTAACCATTGCTAAGAGAGTTATTTAAAATGTAGCTGAGAGGACATTGAGGAAGTGGAACTTAGTCACATATTTTGCCTCAAATTCTCGGATTTTTTTTTTCTGAATTCAGCTAAAAGCCAAGGCATCCACTTATGTTATAATGGGCATAAATGGAAATCTTCCTAACGCTAACCCAGCAACCAGTCCCACCTAGATTAATGTAACTGTAGATAAACCAGCACAAATTACCTTCTCTTCCAAACAACTTACATAAATCCCCTCTTTCCTCTTTAAAAACTCTAACCTTCTTTGTCTCTCCCCAGCTCAGTTTTTTTTCTTCTTTCACAAATTTTTTATTTTTTTTAATTTAATTTCAATTAATTAACATAAAATGTATTATTAAGTTTCAGAGGTAGAGGTCAGTGATTCATCAGTTTGACATAATACCCAGTGCTCATTACATCCCGTGCCCTCCTCCAGATCACTTCATTTGTATCTTTGGGGTAAATA
The DNA here is from genome assembly GCF_009762305.2 of Zalophus californianus. Classification (NCBI taxonomy): domain Eukaryota; kingdom Metazoa; phylum Chordata; class Mammalia; order Carnivora; family Otariidae; genus Zalophus; species Zalophus californianus. The sequence goes on along the minus strand of NC_045599.1, from coordinate 121,533,737 downwards.
CCCAGTAAGTGCAATTGCTGGGTCATAGGGTAGCTCTACTTTCAACTTTTTGAGGAACCTCCATGCTGTTTTCCAAGCTGCACCAGCTTACATTCCCACCAACATTGTAAGAGGGTTCCCCTTTTTCTGCATCCTTGCCAACATCTGTCATTTCCTGAAAGGTAATTTCAGCCATTCTGACTGGTGTGAGGTGGTATCTTGCGGTTTCAATTTGTATTTCTCTAATGCTGAGTGATGTTGAGCATTTTTTCATGTGTCTGTTGGCCAGTTGTATGTCTTCTTTGGAGAGATGTCTGGTCATGTCTTCTGGCTGTTTCTTGATTGGATGATTTGTTCTCTGGGTGTTGAGCTTGTAAGTTTTTTATAGATCTTAGATACTAGCCCTTTATCTGATATGTCATTTGCAAATATCTTCTCCCATTCTGTCGGTTGTCTTTTGGTTTTGTCAACTATTTCCTTTGCTATGCAAAAGCTTTTTATTGTGATAAAGTCCCAATAGTTCATTTTTGCCTTTGTTTTCCTTGTCTCTGGAGACATGTCTAGCAAGAAGTTGCTGCAGCTGAGGTCAAAGAGGTTGCTGCCTATGTTCTCCTCTAGGACTTTGATGGATTTGTCTCACATTTAGGTCTTTCATCCATTTTGAGTCTATTTTTGTGTATGTTATAAGGAAATGGTCCAGTTTCATTCTTCTGCACGTGGCTGTCCAATTTTCCCAACACCATTTGTTGAAGAGACTGTCTTTTTTCCATTGGACATTCTTTCCCGCTTTGCCAAAGATGAGTTGACCATAGAGTTGAGGGTCCATTTCTGGGCTCTCTATTCTGTTCCATTGATCTATGTGTCTGTTTTTGTGCCAGGACCATACTGTCTTGATGATGACAGCTTTGTAATAGAGCTTGAAGTCCGGAATTGGGATACCACCAGCTTTGGTTTTCTTTGTCAACATTCCTTTGGCTATTCGGGGTCTTTTCTGGTTCCATACAAATTTTAGGATTATTTGTTCTAGCTCTGTGAAAAAAGTTGATGAAATTTTGATAGAGATTGCATTGAATGTGTAGATTGCCCTAGGTAGCATAGACATTTTATCAATATTTGTTCTTCCAATTCATGAGCATGGAACATTTTTCCATTTCTTTGTGTCTTTTTCCTCAGTTTCTTTCATGAGTATTCCATAGTTATCTGAGTGCAGATCCCTTTGCCTCTTAGATTTATTCCTAAGTATCTTATGGTTTTGGGTGCAATTATAAATGGGATTGACTCCTTAATTTCTCTTTCTTCTGTCTCATTGTTAGTGTATAGAAATGCAGCTGATTTCTATGCATTGATTTTATATCCTCCCACTTTGCTGAATTCCTGTATGAGTTCTAGCAATTTTAGGGTGGAGTCTTTTGGATTTTCCACATAGAGTATCATGTCATCTGCAAAGAGTGAGTTTGACTTCTTTGCCGATTCGGATGCCTTTTATTTCTTTTTGTTGTCTGATTGCTGAGGCTAGGACTTCTAGTACTATGTTGAATAGCAGTGGTGATAGTGGACATCCCTGCTGTGTTCCTGACCTTAGGGGAAAAGCTTTCAGTTTTTCCCCACTGAGAATGATATTTGCCATGGCCTGTTTGTATATGGCTTTTATGATACTGAGGTATGCTCCCTCTATCCCTACACTGTGAAGAGTTTTAATCAAGAAAGGATGCTGTACTTTGTCAAATGCTTTTTCTGCATCTATTGAGAGAATCATATGTTTCTTGTCCTTTCTTTTATTAATGTGGTGTATCACATTGATTGATTTATGGATTTTGAATCATCCTTGCAGCCCAGGAATAAATCCTACTTGGTCATGGTGAATAATCCTTTTAATGTGCTATTGGATCCTATTGGCTAGTATCTTGGTGAGAATTTTTGCATCCATGTTCATCAGGGATATTAGTCTGTAATTATTCTTTTTGGTGGGGTCTTTGTCTGGTTTTGGGATCAAGGTAATGCTGGCCTCATAGAAAGAGTTTGGAAGTTTTCCTTCCATTTCTATTTTTTGAAACAGCTTCAGAAGAATAGGTATTAATTCTTTAAATGTTTGGTAGAGTTCCCCTGGGAAGCCACCCAGCCCTGGACTCTTATTTGTTGGGAGATTGTTGATTACTGCTTCAATTTCCTTGCTGGTTATGGGTCCATTCAGGTTTTCTATTTCTTCCTGGTTCAGTTTTGGTAGTTTATACATCTCTAGGAATGCATCCATTTCCTTCCAGATTGCCTAATTTGTTGGCATATAGTTGCTCATAATATGTTCTTATATCGTTTGTATTTCTTTGGTGTTGGTTGTGATCTTTTCTCTTTCATTCATGATTTTATTTATTTGGGTCCTTTCTCTTTTCTTTTTGATAAGTTTGGTCAGGGATGTATCAATCTTATCAATTCTCTCAAAAAAACAGCTCCTAGTTTTGTTGATCTGTTCTAGTAGTTTGTTTGTTTGTTTGTTTCTGTTTCATTGATTTCTGCTCTAATCTTTATTATTTCTCTTCTCCTGCTGGGTTTAGGCTTTATTTGCTGTTCTTTCTCCAGCTCTTTTAGGTGTAAGTTTAGGTTGTATATTTGAGACCTTTCTTATTTCTTGAGAAAGGTTTATATTGCTATATACTTCTCTCTTAGGACTGCCTTTGCTGCATCCCAAAGGTTTTGAATAGTTGTGTTTTCATGAATTTTTTTAAATTCTTCTTTAATTTCCTGGTTGATCCATTCATTCTTTAGTAGGATGCTCTTTAGCCTCCTTGTATTTGAGTTCTTTCCAAATTTCCTCTTGTCATTGAGTTCCAATTTCAACTCACTGTACTCTGAAAATATGCAAGGAATGATACCAATCTTTTGGTACTGGTTGAGATCTGATGTGTGACCCAGGATGTGATCTATTCTGGAGAATGTTCCATGTACACTCAAGAAGATTGTGTATTCTGCTGCTTTAGGATGGAATGCTCTGAATATATCTGTGAAGTCCATCTGGTCCAATGTGTTATTCAAAGCCCTTGTTTCCTTGTTGATCTTCTGCTTAGATGATCTGTCCATTTGCAGTCAGTGGACTATTAAAGTCCCCTATGATTATTGTATTATCATCAATGCGTTTCTTTAATTTTGTTATTAATTGGTATATATAATTGGCTGCTCCCATGTTAGGGGCATAAATATTTACAGTTGTTAGATCTTGTTGGATAGACCCTCTAATTATGATGCAGTGTCCTTCCTCATCTTTTATTACAGTCTTTGGCTTAAAATCTAATTTCTCTGATATAAGGATTGCCACCCCAGCTTTCTTTTGAGGTCCATTAGCATGATAAGTGGTTTTCCATCTCCTCACTTTAAATCTGGAGATGTCTTTGGGTCTAAAATGAGTCTCTTACAGATAGCATATCGATGGGTCTTGTTTTTTTATCTAATCAGATATCCTGTGTCTTTTGATTGGGGCATTTAGCCCATTTACATTCAGAGTAACTATTGAAAAATATGAACTTAGTACCATTGTATTACCTGTAAAGTCACTTTTCTGTATATTGTCTCTGTTCCTTTCTGGTCTATGTTACCTTTGGGCTCTCTCTTTGCTTAAAGGATCCCCTTTAATATTTCTTGCAAGCCTGGTTTAGTGATCACAACTCTTTTAGTTTCTGTTCGTCCTGGAAGCTTTTTGTCTCTCCTATTTTGAATGACATCCTTGCTGGATACAGTATTCTTGGCTGCATATTTTTCTCATTTAGCACCTTGAATATATCATGCCAGTCCTTTCTGGCCTTCCAGGTCTCTGTGGATAGGTCTGCTGCCAATCAAATGTTTCTACCATTGTAGGTTATGGACCTCTTCTCCAGAGCTAGCTGTTTTCAGGATTTTCTTCTTATCTCTGAGATTTGCAAGTTTCACTATTATATGTCAAGGTGTTGACCTATTTTTATTTCTTTTGAAGGGGCTTCACTGTGCCTCCTAGACTTGAATGTCTGTTTCCTTCCACAGATTAGGGAAGTTCTCCACTATATTTTACTCCAATATACCTTCTGCCCCCCTCTCTCTCTTTCCTCTTGTTCTGGGATCCCAATTATCCTAATATTGTTTTATTTTATGGTATCACTTATCTTCCGAATTCTCCCCTCATGATCCAGCAGTTGTTTCTCTTTTTCTCAGCTTCTTTATTCTCCATATTTTGTCTTCTATATTGCTAATTCTCTCTTCTGCTTCATTTATCCAGCAGTTAGAGCCTCCATTTTTTATTGCATCTAATAATTTTTTTATTTCAACTTGATTAGATTTTAGTTTTTATTTCTCCAGAAAGGGATTCTCTAGTGTCTTCTATGCTTTTTTCAAGCCCAGCTAGTATCTTCATAATCATTATTCTGAACTCTAGTTCTGACATCTTAACTTATATCCATACTGATTAGGTCCCTGGCAGTCATTACTGCCTCTTGTTCCTTTTATGAGGTGAGTTTTTCCATCCTGTCATTCTTGCAGAAAGTGGTTGCTTTTCTATTTGTAGAATTGCAGCTATTCTTTTCTGAAATCTCCAGTTGAGTTCGCAGGTATTCAGAATGATTTGATAGCTATCTAGCTAAATTCCTGGGACTAGATGAAACTAAGGTCCTGTACTCTTCTGCCATCTTAGACTATTTCCCCCAGCTCAGTTTTGATTTTCATCAAATCTGTCTGCTGGATTGCAATCCGTAAGACCCCAAATAAACACACATATTTTATTTTACAACTTACAGTTGTTTGACAATTCTTTCAAAGGCTCTTCTTCTCTGCAGTAGTTTATGGTCTCCTTCCTACTACTGAATGAAACTGCCTGATCTAGCTTGTTGACTTCCATTTCCAGCTCCAAAAACAGCCTGGGATACATTTTGGTATATAATTTCTAAATGAGTGAATCCTGATCTTGTCCAAGTTTTAATATGGTGCCACTCACTCCATCCAAGAAGAGAAATTGTCCTTGGTATGTAACTCTGGGCAATGTGAATCCTAATATGTTTTATAAACTCAGAAAGATGTTTCCAATAGAAAGAATCTGAAAGCTTGTCATATATTATTTTGCTAATCCTTATCAGCAGGATACTAAAGACACCAAAGTACATTATTTAGTCTGATATCACACTAAAACAGAGACCTAAGAAGGTAATGTGACTTGGCCATCTTCAGTCAGTGAAATCGTGAGTGAAATAAGAGGGAAAAACAAGATTATTAGTCTCATAGCTAGGAGCAAAGCTAAAGAAGATGCTGTTTCTTGGTGTTAGAGCTTCAAAGAATTATAAAACTGCAGGAAACTGCAGAGCAAACCTCCAGGTGCTTATGTCAAAAACCCATAAAACGTGATCTGACGGCAAGTTCTGCCCCCAGTCCCCAATTATGGTAACAACAACAACAAATACATGCACACACAACATAAAACTTACCATCTGTTAGCCACTTCTAAGTGTATAGTTCAATAGTGTTAAGTCTATTCACATTGTTGTGAAATGGATCTCGAGAACTATTTTCTTGCATAACTGGAACTCTATTAATACCCAAGGTCTCCCCAGTTCCTTTCTCCAACATGGGCCCTTGGCAACCACTCTTTGATTCTATGAGTTTGACTATTTTAGATATAACACAGGCAAGTGTAATCATGCAGTATTTGTCTTTTTGTGACTGGCTTATTTCATTTAGCATAATGTTCTCAAGATCTATCCACTGTGCAGGTTCACTTTAACATCAGGTTCTACATATATCATTGAAAGCAAAAAGGCTCTCAATTAAAGTGAACCTAATATGATCTCATTGGAAAAAAATACAAACCTTAAACACTAGGGATTAAAAGAGAACCTGGAGAGCAATACAAAGTTTACAATGGGTTAACACAATCAAAGAAAAATAAGCCCAGTTACTTGAGCACAGGTGAAAACAGCAAAGAGTTCATTTTGCATTATTAATGAATTAAGCAGGAAAAATACAGCACTGGAAGCCAGATGTCCTGAGCTCCAGTTCTGACTTTTCAATTAGTCAGAAGAGTGAGAGCTAGCAAGCTACCAAGTGTCTCTGAGCCTTGAGTCCCCATCTTTCTTAAAAGATTGTTGATACAAATATGATAAAATATATACTATGTCTTTGCAATATCAAAAGTACTTTACAGGTGAAAGATAAAATTATTTTTAAAGTAATTTTTTAAATCTTATTAATAAATTTGTTTTATGATGAAAATGTTCTATAGATGAATGGCAGTGATGGTTTCACAATAGTGTGAATGTACTTAATGCCACAGACCCACAACCTTACAGATAGTTAAAAGGGTGAATCTTGTGTTATGTGTATTTTACCATAATTTTTAAAGTATAAATCTTTGAATTTATATATGTATAAAACACTATTTACATCTTAAAAAGTGGTCAATCAGATTATATATTTTGGAAGTAAAAAAATCACATTATTTTCCTATATAAATTCATAGTCATGGGTGTTTAGATTTTGATTTGCCATTTTTATGCCCTCCTCTAGCCAAAATACTGTCAGCACCACAAATGCACACATAATTATTTAGTCTAATTTTACTGATCTTGGTATTATCATACACAATTTGTAAAGGCTTCAAATGCATTAAAATAGAATCACTGTCCGGAGTGCCTGGGTGGCTCAGTCGTTAAACGTCTGCCTTCAGCTCAGGCCATGATCCCAGGGTCCTGGGATCGAGCCCCACATCGGGCTCTGCTCAGCGGGAAGCCTACCTCTCCCTCTCCCACTCCCCCTGCTTGTGTTCCCTCTCTCTCTGTGTCTCTCTCTGTCAAATAAATAAATAAAATCTTTAAAAAAAAATAGAATCACTGTCCTTTTGAGGAAGCAGCTATTGATATTACCATCTAAGTAGGTGTGAAAACAAACACAAAGGTGTTGAGGGACTTGCTCCACCCCAGGAGTCCAAACTGCCAGCAGTCATCAAAAACAGTAATGTCCATTTTATCAGGTGCATGAGATGGTGGGGGGGAGGATGGGAAGTTAATTTTACATGTTTGAGTTCCAATGCTTAATCAGGTTGACTTGGTAATCTTTGATTCCTATAAAATGTGTGATTTAAGATCCTAAAACACACACACACATACACACACACTATAGTATTCTAATATTTACATGCACATTCATTAAATTATTGAGACCAAAGTAGGTGAGCCATGTCTAAGTTACTGTCTCCATGAGTCACACACTTTTATTATTTACTTATTTAGAGAGAGGGAGAGAGAGAAGGAGGCGTGTGCATGTGCGCACGCGCGTGCGTGCGCGCACACACACACACACACACACACACGCACACAAGTTGTGGGGGGAGGTGCAGAAGGAGAGGAAGAGAGAGAATCCCAAGCAGGCTCCATGCCCTGCATGGAGCCCCACATGGGGCTCGATCTCACAACCCTGAGATCATGACCTGAGCTGAAATCAAGAGTCAGGTGCTTAACCCCACTGAGCCACCCAGGAGCCCCCACACACCTTTATTTTTAAGCAACTTTTTGCAAAATATTTGTTCATACATTTCTAACTCTCAAGTCTAGCAGTTTTTTCTATTGCCAATCTTTCATTTTATTAACAATGAATAAGCAAATACCGTTGCCAAATACTATAGTGTGCCCCCATTAAAGTGTTTAAATGGCCCTTAGATGAACTGTCCACTAACATAATGAAATGAAGAATAAGCTGGCTTTAGGGAGGAAAACATTCTTTAAAAACTTTGAAGTCAGGGTTGTTGCTTTCTCCTTTAAGAACTTTGCTCGAAGTCAGGCCTTAAGAGTCATTCTGGCATCCTGACTTCAGGAAAGGCCCAGGGGATCCCAGTCTGTGTACGGGTAATGGAATGATCGGGGCCTGGAGTCTGCACATCTTCTATCACAGGAGGTCAGTCTCCATAATTATGTTGACACAGGAGAAAAATAAGTTCCATTTACTGATATGCCAAAATATTGTTCTTAATCTAATAGCCTTGGAAATAATATTCAGGTCCTAAATTAAAATGGGCTTTGTTCCTGCTGTATTCAATTTTCAGTTCATATCCTGCCTGCTAAAAGAGATTGCTAAGTCCTTCTAGGCAATTAAACAATACATAAAACTATAAAAAATGAAGGTAAAAGACCAAAAATATGCCACAGATGGAGGACAGGTAAGGTAGAAATAGTGCTTATGAGAAATTTTGATTTATTCTGTCTGTGAAGAATTCATTAGGTAACTTTATGTAACTCACAACTCCTGCATTGAGAACTTAACTAGGGGTCAGTCACTATGCTAACTGTTTCACGTCATTTACTCCATTTAATTTGCCCAACAGCCACATGAAGATGGGTTCTACTCCTATCCCTATATTCATGTAAGAAACCGATGTTCAAAAAGACTAAGTAATACACCCCAAACCACACAGCACCTTAGAACCAGGCAAAGCCTTAGGAGTCATCTGGCTCAAACTCTGTGTCAATGCAGATGTTTGGAACATGACCGTCCAGGCTCTCTTTACACACTTCTACTGGAGAGGGCAAGTTCACTACTTAAAAGTCACACTGATAAAGGCTTCCCCCTTTCCTTTCAGCTTGCCAAAACATTCATATGTCTAAATTCTATTTTATGGTTGCTTTAATTTAGAATTCCAGAGACCGCTCCTTCATGTGTTTGAAGAGAGGTGGCTATATTTCCATAGGGTTTCACTTCAGAAATGTCAGAGTCAATGGCTTGGTAAAGCCCTCCCCACAATCCCCACTCTTTTGCTACCCCTAAAACACTGCAGCTTTCCAAAATCTCTGTGCAAGTTTGAAGCCCAGAACAGAGCACCATGCTGCAGATGGTTCAGTTCAGTCAGGGCCAGCCAGGCTATCACATCCCTTGCGTAAACTAGCTAGCCACGCAGTCCAAGCTTGTATAGACATGTCGGCTGCCGTGTCACACTAGTAATTTATAGTTAGCTTCCAATGGTGATCTGTCCTAGGTCCTTCACTCATAAACCGCAGGTTTCTGTTGACCAGCTGTTACATATTTTATATTTTAATTGTTTTTTTTTTTAGTTTGATTCTTGTTAAAGCTCATCAGAATAACTTCAATTAATCTTCAAGTTTATAAGTCATTTTAAAAGTTAGGCTCTGTTACCTAGTGTATCAACTTGTAACAGCTAGGAGTTTTCTCATAAGTCACAATGAGAGAACAAGCAGTCAGGCACGAGGCAGTCTAAACTGGATACGAAGAATCATACAGAACTCTTTCTATCCTATGATATGGGTATAGTCTGGGGCTGAAGAGCTTAATCTTAGAAAAATCTAGTTACCTAGGTGGTGTCCAAAGTTCAAACGCAGACAAGTAAACTTCATACGAGGTAGTCTAATCTGGCTGAAGCTTCCCTGTGTTTCTAGAAAATCTGCTTGTAGATTTCCTATTACCTTTGGCCATATATTGGAACCTGTTCCCTCTGCTGCACCAGAACTATTGCTGGTCACCGTCCTCTCTGGATATGGACATCTTCCCAATCACCTGTCACTGTGTCTACCCAGCCAACCTCTCCACCAATGGGAGATCCAGTCTCCTCTCTGTGTTACTCACACTGCCCCTCCCACAACAGCCCATTTTCTGTACTCCGCTGCATCAGAGAACCTGAGTGCTGGACACTGTAAGGTAAGCATTGAAATAGCCCTCTTAACATTCCCTTGTTTATGGTGGACTGGTTCTGGAACCCAAGGCAGTGCTGAGCTTGAACAGGGAAGAGAGAAAAGTCAGGAAGATTTAACTGATGGAAGGCAAGTAAAGGGGAGCTTAGAGAGGCAGAGAACCAGGTAGGCCCTGCCAGGGACCCTGTGAGCAAAATAAAGGAGGTTATTTAGATATGATGGAATGATAAAAAGCACTACATTTATTGACCACTTACTCTGTGACAGGTATATTACATGTACTTTACACATACAACCATATTGATCCTTGCAACAAAGAATGTGAGGTTGGTACTGCCATTATTTTCATTTTAGAGCTGAGGAAACTAACTCAGAGAGTTTTTGGTAGCTCCCGTGAGTGAGCTGGTAAATAGCAGAGACAAGTTTGGGGCAAGGTGGCCCACAATATCAACTGTTACAGTTGTTACCTCACAGAGGTAACACCAGAGACCCAGTGGAGTTAAGTGACTTACCCAAGACTTGGTTGCAAATCGAGCCTGCAGTCGGGGTCTTGTACTTCCTGAGCAGTTCACTTTTCTCAATAGAAGGTGATCCCTGACATCCACCCAGGACGTAGATTACCATCACTTCCTTTTTTTTTTTTCAAAGATTTTATTTATTCATTTGAGAGAGAGAGAGAGAGAGCACCAGTGGAGGGGAGGGGCAGAGGAAGAGGGAGAGGGAAAAGCAGACTCCCTGCTCAGCAGGGAGTCCAACACAGTGCCTGACCCCAGGACCCCAGGATCACGAACTGAGCCAAAGGCAGACACTTAACCATCTAAGCCACCCAGGCAACCCTTGTCACTTCCTTTTTAATTACCCACAAACCATTCATCATTACCACGTAAAGTTGCTGGGATCCATTTTTCCTCTTTTGAAAATTGTGACATTTACATGTTTTTATACTTCAATTTTTACAATCTCTAGAAATGACTGTTTACTTCTCTAATATTTTGTCAGGTACTTTTTCCCCTTAGTAGCTGGAGATAAATACTGCCTTGACACAAAAGTTTGAACACACTTGAAAACATTTCTTCTTACTATCTTTTCACTTTGCTTCTGAAGATTATTCATCCTGATTGAAAATCACAAATAAAATATGAATAGGTAGCATCATATATGTCAGGCTCTGTTAGGCACTTTACATGTATCTTCATTTAATCCTTGCAACAACCCAAGAAATACTACTTCTATGAAGTGCTCAATCTATGGTACTTTTTAGTGGAGGAAACTGACCTGGACAAGAGAGATTAAGGAATTTTCCCAAATTTACGGAGCTAATAAATGGCAAAGCCAGGCTGCAAACCCAGGTATTTGAAACCAGAAACTGAATTTTTAAACTATGTATCTTCTGCCTGAATCAGGGAACGGTGATTTCTTGTTATAATTTGTTAATTTTACATGATCTGTCCCAAGCAATGCTCTAGGCTCTCTTGTACTACATTTAGCTTCAGGCATGGTGAGGAGAGATCTTGGTATTGTCTTGTTTGTTTCAATCTCTGCCCTTTCTGGACTTCGGTCATGCTGATACATTTCTGCAATTAAATGCCAGCTCTGACATCTCTTGTATGTGGCATTTAACATCCGTTATATTAGTTCTTATTTGGATCCTCTTTTTTTGCCTGTGGCTATCCTGAATACTTTTGTTGTATTTTAATAGAAATTCCTTATGGAGGCTAATAAGGAATAAAGCATTCCAAGTAATTGTGGAATCTAGTATTGTTACTATATTATGGTTAAATAAGTCACTATACAGATCATATTTAAGTGACCAACTTATAGATGATTAGAATACAAAACTCAGAAACCTGAGCAGTATTAAAGATAGCACAGTTGTTTTTTTCCTGAAGTTACAGTCCAATCTGATATTTCTTCAAAGTCTTTATTATAACCAATCAACTTAGTATATAAAAATAGAAGAATTCTGGTTGAACATGTAGTGCCACAATGGCTAAAAACTGCTATATAAAACAAATTCCTATTTCACTTTGTTCAATTGTCATGTGTCTTATTCACAAAAACATTGGATTGGGCCCAGTACAATCTTAACTAGTGTTCATGGAGATCATTCCTTTGCTGAAATTAACCTGTTTTTGATCAGGACTTTATAAAGAATTCAAATAATGGATCTGCCTTGAATACTTTTATTGGGTTGCCTTGTTCTCAAATCAACTCAACAGAGGTCTTTGTGCAAGATCAGACTCCCTCTATATTGTTATTTATTAGTCAACAAATATTTATTGCACAGTGACTGTAGCCCAGATATATTCTGGGTACCTGGAAAGATAGACAAGGTCCTGTTCTTGAGAAGCTTGTATTACACGCAGTTGACATATAATAAATATATAACTAAAGGAGTTAATTGTTACTACTTAAGCTCTATGAAAAGGATAGATCAAGCAATTTTTGTAAAACTTATGAGGATAGAGGTAACCTGCATTGGCTAGCAGGGTCAGGGGATGTCTCCTGAGGAGAAGGCATCATTAGAAGAGGAAGAAGGCAGACTGGTGACAATCTGGAGGACAATTCAAATCTCTAAAACAATAGGAAACCTGAAGGACATGAGGGCCAAAAAAAAAAGTGGCTAGGATCAGTGGACAAGGGAAAGCTGGAAGGAATTGAGGTCAGGGAGATAGACAAGGACTAGTAATTTTAGTAAGTACATGAGAGGATTTTTAACAGGTGAATAATATACCAGATTTATACTTTTGAAAGCTACTCTGTGTAGAGGGACAAATCCCTGGGGGCACTGATATGGGTTAGTGGCCTTTGGAGTAATTCATGTGGGAGCGGACAGTAACTAGATTAGGACTGTAATAGTGGAAACAGTGAGAAATGAAAAGATTTGAAATACATTTAGAGAAAGATTCAACAGGATTTACTGCTAGGGTGGTTTTTGGGGTTTGAGGAGAGGGAAATGAAGAATCATTCCAAGGCTTGAGAAACTGATGGACAGTGATGCAAAATACTTAGATAAGGAAAACTTGATTAGGAACAAACTTGGCAATGGATGGTAAACTCAAGAGTTCTTTTTAGGTCATGTTAAATTTGAGGTTTCAAATGCAAATCATGGGAAGGCAGTGAGATATTTGAGGATGGAGATCAGCGGAGATGTCTGGCTAATAACATAAACTTAGGAGTCATCATCACATAGACATTATCTCAAGCTATTGGTTTATATATTGCCACCTTAGGGAAAAGTGTAGTTATAGGAGAAAAAAAAAAGAGAGAGAGATCAAGGCCTGAGCCCTAGGTACTCCAACATTTCCTTAGATGGAAAGAAAAGGAGGAATAGCTAGCAAAGATGACCTAAAGGAAATAGCCAGTAAAGTTGAAAAAATAAGATAGTAATAGTGACATCAGCAAGATGGCAAAATTGGAAACCCCAAACCCTTTATCCCCCCATGGAGACACTAATTCAGCAATACATGAATTAATTCCCTTTGTAAGAAATTGAGACATCAGTTCAGAGGTTCCTGCACCCCATACAAGAGCAATACCAGCCATTGAAACTGGTAGGACAATTTGTGGCACACTCTTGCCTTAGTCCCTCCCCCAACACAGTGCCACATGATTGAGAGTAAACTCCCAGCCTCTCTTTGAAGAGGGAAAGATAAGATTGGACAATATTTCTAATGTTCCAACTTTGGGGACGGGGGCGGGGAGGGGCTGCCCCAGCGACTGCCTTCTGCCTCATCTGTCTCAAAGCCCTAATGGAAAACCCAGCACATTCGAAATGCCTGAGGGCCACTGAGAACAAGAAAGCTGGGTGGCTTATTGCTGCTCCAGAGGACTGGCAATACCACAGACAGAGGCCAATATGGCTTGGGAGCCTCTTCCTCAGAGGGTAGAGAAGAATAGAGCATATGTCCAACATTCTGGCTTTTCAAGGGACTGCCCAAGGAACTGACTGCTGCCTTGCTTGCCTCTTGATGGGACCTAGCACATTCTAGATGCCTGAGAACTGCTGAGAACAAAAAAAAGGGCTGGGTGGCATGATAACAGAAATGAGAGGGAGTGAGAGATTATGAGATGCTGGTAGGGTGGAAGGGAGGGATCAGCAAATCCCTCTAATGAAGAAGCTACAAAGACAAGCCCAGAGAAGATAGAACCACAGGAAAGGTTTAAGAGGCCTCCAGAATCTCTAGCCAGGTTAATTGTATTTTTGATAATGGCCATTCTAATAGGTATTAGGTGCTATCTTGTTGTGGTTTGATTTGCATTTCCCTGATGATTAGTGAATTTGCACATGTTTTCATGTACCTGTTGGCCATTTGTATGTTTTCTTTGGAAAATGTCTATGCAGGTCCTCTGTCCAGTTTTTAATCAGTTGTTTTTTTGTTATTGAGTTGTGAGGAGTTCTTTATATTTTGGAAATTAACCCCTTATCAGAGATACAGTTTGCAAATATTTTCTCCCATTTTGTTAATTATTTCTTCTGCTGTACAGAAGTTTTTAGTTCGATGTAGTCCTGCTTTTATTCATTTTTGCTTTTATTTCTTACACTTCTGGTGTTATATCCAAAAATGTCATTGCCAAGACTACTGTCAAGAAGCTTTTTCCATATGTTTTCTTCTAGGAGTGTTACCATTTCAGTCTTTAATCCATTTTGAGCTAGTTTTTGTGTACGGTTAAGATAGAGGCCTAGTTCCTTTCTTTTGCATGCAAATACCAGTTTTCTCAACATCATTTATTGAAAAGACTATCCTTTCCATTAATCTGTCTTTTTCAATTTCCTTTATCAGTGTCTTACAGTTTTCAATGTACAAATCTTTCCTCTCTTTGGTTAGATTTGTTCCTAAGTATTTTATTTTTTTTCCCTGCTATTATACATGGAGTTGTCTTCTTTATTTCTTTAAAAAATTTTGTTGTTAGTGTATAGAAATGCAACTGATTTTTCTATGTTGATTTTGTAAGCTGCAATTTTACTGAATTTGTTTATTAGTTCTAACAGGTTTTTAGTTGAGCCTTTAGGGTTTCCTACATATAAGAGCAGGTCATCTGCACACAATTTTCCTTCTTCCTTTCTGATTTGGATGTCTTTTATTTCTCTTTACTGCCTAATTGCTATGGGTAGCACTCCCATACTTGGTTCAATAGGAATGGTTAGCGTTGTCAGCCTTGTTTCTAATTTTAGAGGAAAAGCTTTCAGCTTCACCATTGAGTATGAAGTTAGCTGTGGTTTTGTCATATATGATCTTTATTTTATGCTGAAGTATGGTCCTTGCATACCCACTTTGGTGAGAGAATTTATCATGAAATGGCACTGAGTTTGTCAAAGCTTTATCTGCATCTGTTGAGATAATCAGATGATGATTTTTATCCTTGATTCTATTAATGTGGTATATTGTATTTACTGATTTGTATATGTTAAACCATCTTTGCATCCCAGGGATAAAACCCATTTGATAATAGTGCGTGATCCTTTTAATGTGCTGTTTGAAAAAAGAGACTCACTTTAGATTTTAAGGACACAGATAGGCTGAAAATGAAAGGATCGAAAAAGATATTCCATATAAATGGTAACCAAAAGAGAGCAGAGGTAGCCATACTTTTAACAGTGAAAATAGACTTTAAGTCAAAAACTATCACAAGAGACAAAAAAAGGCATTATATAACCACAAAGGGTCAATTCACAAGGAAAATATACAAATTATAAATATACATGTACCTAACACACATACATATACATATTTATATACATATAAATATACATGTACCTAATATGTGAAACAAACATTGACAAAACTGAAAGGAGAAATAAATAGGAAATTTCAATACTCCACTTTGGAGAATGGATAGAACATCCAGACTGAAGGTCAATAAGGAAATAGAGAACTTGAACACTATAGACCAAATGTACCTAGCAGACATATATAGAATGTTCCATCCAACTGCAGCAGAATACACATTCTTATTAAGCACACATGGAACATTCTCCAGGACAGATCACATGTTAGGCCACAAAACAGATCTCAAGGGATTTAAAAGATTAGAATCACATCAAGTGTTTTCTCTGTCCACAAAGGAATAAAACTAGAAATCAGTAGAATGAAACTAAAAAATTCTCAAATACATGGAAACAATATACTCTTTAATAACCCATAAGAAATCTGGTTAATTTGGGTCAAATAAGAAATTAAAAGGGAAATTAGAAAATATCTTGGGACAAAGGAAAATGAAGACACCACACCAAAACACATGGGATACATCAAAAGCATTATTAAGAGGGAAATTTATAGCAATAAGTTCCCTCATTAATAAAGGAAGTCTTAGGGTGCCTGGGTGGCTCAGTTGGTTAAGCATCTGACTCCTGATTTCGGCTCAGGTCATGATCTTAGGATTGTGAGATCAAGCCCCACATCAGGCTCATGTGCTCTCTCACTCTCTCTTTCAAATAAATAAACAAAATGTTAAAAAAAAGAAGGAAGTCTCAAATAACCTAATTCTAGACCCTCACAAAACTAAGAAAAGAACAAATTAAGCCTAAAGTTAGTAGGAGAAAGGAAATAATAAAGATTAGAGAGTAATCAATGAAATTTAGAATAGAAAAATAGAAAATGAAACTAAGAGTTGATTTCTTAAAATTGTATACAAAATTGACAAGCCTTTAGCAAGACTAAATAAGAAAAAAGAGAAGACTTAAACAAATGAAATCAGAAATGAAAAAGGAGACATTACAATTGAGGCCACAGAAATAAAAAGGACTTAAAAAGACTAATATGAACAATTATATGCCAAACTGTATAACCTAGAATGGATAAATTCCTAGAAACACACAATTGACCAAGACTGAATCATGAAGAAACAGAAAATCTGAACAAATCTATAACGAATAGGAGATTAAATCAGTAGGCAAAAACCTCTCAACAAAGAAAAGCCAGAGATCAGATTGCTTCAGTGCTGAATTCTACAAAACATTTAAAGAATTAACACCAATCTTTCTTAAACTCTTCCAAAAAATTAGAGGAAGTAACACTTCCAAACTCATTTTGTGAGGCTGGCATTACTCTGATGCCAAAGCCAGACAAAAACACTACAAGATAATAAAACTACAGGCCAATATCCCTGATGAATTAAAGATGCAAAACTCCTCCACAAAATAGTAGCAAACCAAATTCAACAGCACATTAAAAGGATCATACACCAAGACTAAGTGAGATTTAATCCAAGAGTGCAAGGATAGTTTAATATTAAAAAGATGCAGAAAAAGCACTTGACAAAAACTCAAACACCCCTTCATGTTAAAAACACTCAGCAGACTGTGAATAGAAGGAAATGACTTTAACATTAAAAAGGTCATATATGAAATGTCCATGATAATATCATACTCAAAGCTGAAAGCTCTTAGGAACAAAGCAAGTATGCCCACTCTTACCATTTCTATTTAACATAGTACTGGACCTAGACACAGCAATTAAGCAAGAAAAATAAGACATTCAAATAGGAAAGAAATAACTAAAATGATTCCACCTTGCAGATGATATGATCTAATATATTGAAAACCCTAAAGATCTCACACACACACACAAACTGTTTGAATAAATGCAGTTAGTAAAGCTGAAGGATACAAAAATCAATACACAAAAATCAGTCTCATTTCTATATACTAAAAATAAACTATCCAAAAAGGAAGTTAAGAAAACAATCCCATATAATAGCATTAAAAAGAATAAAATATTTAGTAATAAATTTAACCAAGAAGGTAAAGGATTTGTACTCAGAAAACTGAAACATTTGTAAAACAGACTAAAGATTCACATAAATGGAAAGACATCCCCTGTTCACGGATGGAAGACAATATTATAATGCCCAGGCTACCCAAATTGATCCACAGATTCATTGCAATCTCCATCAAAATCCCAATGATTTTTAAAATAGAAATAGAAAAAACAACTCTAAAATTCATATGAAACCACACACACACACAAAAAACCCAAAGAGCAAAAATAATCTTGAGAAAAAAGAACAAAGCTGGAGGACTCACACTTCTTGTTTTAAGACATATTAACAAAGCTATAGTAAGCAAAACAGTATGGTACTAGCATAAGGACAGACATACATATCAACAGAACAAAATGGAGAGCCCAGAAATAAACTTACACATATACAGTCAACTGACCTTTGACAAGGTAGACAAGGATGAAAGGATAGGCTCTTCAATACTGTGTTGGGAAAACTGGTTATCTACATTCAAAAGAATGAAATTGGACCCTTATCTCACACCATATACAAAAATGAATTCAAAGTAAATTAAAGATTTAAATATAAGACCTGAAACAGTAAAGCTCTTAGAAGAAAACATGGGGGAAAGGTTTCCAAACATTGGTCTTGGCAATAATTTCTGGTATAAGAGACCAAGAGCACAGACAACAGAAGGAAAATAGAAAAGTGGGACCACAAGCTAAAAAACTTCCACACAGCAAAAAAGCAATCAAGCAATCAATAGAGTAAAAAGGCAACCCATGAAATGAGAGAAAATATTTTCAAACCATATATCTGTAAGGGATTAATTTCCAACATATAATTAACTCCTACAACCAAAGAGCAAAATGCCAAATAACTCAATTAAAAAAAATGGCAGAAACCTTGAATAGACATTTCTCCAACAAAAAAGACATACAAATAGCCAACTGGTATATGAAAAGATGTTCAACATCAGTAATCATCAAGGAAATTAAAAATCACAACTGCAATGAGATATTACCTCATACCTGTTAGGATGGTCATTATCAAAGACAATAACAGAAAACAAGTGTTGGTGAAGATGTAGAGAAAGCAGAACCCCTGTTTACTACTGGTGGGATTGTAAAATGATGCAGGTGCTAAGGAAAACAATGTGACAGTTCCTCAAAAAAATAAAAAACAGAACTACTATATGACCTTACAATTCCATATTTGGGTATTTATCCAAAAAAACTGAAATAAGGATATCAAAGAGCTATCAGCACTCCTGTGTTCATTGTAGCATTATTCACAACAGCCAAGACATAGAAACAACCTAAATGTCCATCAGTGGATGAACAGATAAACATAATGTGGACTATACATACAATGGAATATTATCCAGCCATGAAGAAGTCACATGCCACAACATGAATGAACCTTGAGGATATTATGGTAAATGAAATAAGCCAGTTACAGAAGGACAAATATTACATTCAGTAGTATCTAAAGTAGTCAAACTCATAAAAGCAAAAAGTGGAATGGTGGTTGCCAGGGGCTGGTGGGAGGAGGAAATGAAGAACTGTAATTTGATGGATATAAAGCTTCAGTCATGCAAGATGAAAACATTCTAGAGGTATGCTATACACCCCTATACTCATAGCTAATAATACTGTACACTTAAAAACAGGGTAAATCTCATGTTTTTTAGCACAGTATTTTAAAAAGTGTCATAAGAAGCCAAAGGAAGAACATGTTTAAGAACAGAAGTGTAGTCAAACACATCAAATGATGCTGAAAGATCAAATAAGATGATAAAGGATTAACCATTAGCTTTAGAAAATACAGATCACTAGCAACCTTGATAAAAAACAATTTTAGTGCAGTGGTAGAGAAGTAATGAGATTAGCATGGGCTAGAGACAGAAAAGAATAATTTCAAGACAGAGGGGATGTTTTTACAAATATCACAGAGAACTAGCACAGTGGAGAAAAAGGCTGGTATGGAGCCAGAGGGCCTTTTTTTTTTTTTTTAAGACAGAGGCAATAATAATATATTTGTGTACTGACTAGAGTGATCCAGCAGAGGTAGAGAAAAACAGTGACACGAGAGAGAGAGGGGATGAATTTGGGAGTAAACTCTGAGGAGATTTGAGTGGATGGGATCCAGGCCACAAGTAGAGAAGGTGGACTTAGGGAGGAGCAGATCCAGGAATTTCTCTTACATAAAGAAAATGCAGAAATAGATGCAGGTAGGTTGCTGGGTTAATGGTGGGAAACCAAGGAAGTTCTTCTCTGTATGTATTTTTTTATATAAAATATCAGGTGAGGTCATAAGTTTAGGGTGAGGTGGAAAGGCAGTGCTGATTTGAGGAGCAAGAAGAGATATGAAAGTATCTCAGAGAAAAGGAAAAGGAATTTAATGGGGATATGAAATAAGATATATGGTCAGAAATTTCTAGCGAGTTGAGGCATCCAGGCTGTGTAATTTCTTCCGCCGCACCCCAGTAATGTTTAGCTACTGAAGTTTTCTGGGACTGGGATAGGTTAAAAAAAAAAAAAAAATAGAAGCTGACGGAGTTGAAGTTTTTCCAGGTAAGCAGAACAAAAGTGAGATAAGAGAATTAAGGACATTTTCAAGGCTGGGACTCTAATGCCAGACCCAAGGAATTTGAGCAGATATAAAGAGAAATAAGGACATGGCCGGGGCAGGGGTGATAAGGACTAACAAAACTTAGTTCTGCAGCCTTCCCTTCTAGCAACCTTCAAGTCAGTATTTTTGTATCCCCTTGACCACCTTCCCCCACCCTCTCCCCTGGAGAAAAGCCCAGGGCTGGACATGGCAGGAGTGTGTTTAGAGCTAACTCTGCTAAAGACAGCCCTGGTCTTCCTTCTCCTCTTTCTCCTCCTCCCCGACAGGGGAGTGTGGCCTGAGACATGCACTGAGTTCCCATTTGCCCATTAGGATGCCTTTGAGTGCATCTTCCTCTTTACCACCCCACAAACCAGAGGGGACTTCCAGGAAAGCCTGGTAGGCAACTAAAATTGCCATTCATCATAGTCCACTTTTCTTCATGAAATAAATTCTCCAAGTGAATCAAGGAACACAACCATCATTTATAACATTGTCTAAGGATAAACATGGCTGCTTCCTAAAAATTAATTCACAGGAAGAATTCTATGTGAAACATAGTACTAGCTGGCATTTAAGATAAAGTGGTGACAGAGCTGTCCATTTCCAGGGTCTGTGATGAAATATAGGGACCTAACAAGAGCATATCTAACAATCAATGTGCCATCTGCTTCAGGACCTGGTCTCCGGAGGTGACTAATCCTGGCTGCTTCTCAAGAACGTTTAGCCATCTCCTTCTGCCCCTCTTCCTGACCCATCCTCCTCTCTTAATAGAGCATAATAAAAGCATATGGCTCTAGAGAAAGTTTCTGGCAGAATTCCATCTGAAGCATGGTAAATTTCTCCCTCACTCTTCCCTGCCTTCTGGAATATAGGATTTAGATACTTTTCTGGCCTCCAATCTGAGATCCTAACCCACCCAAAGAAGGAGACATAAGAGAATATATAAGCTTCTTGAGGGTATCAAATGCTTGTGTCTAGAAGTTCCTTGAGTACCCATTAAGGTGACATGTTCTCGCATTTCCCAAACTAATGCTTTTTGGTAAGAGGCGGTGTCATTGGTAGTAACAGGAAAAATTTCTAGATTAGCAGAGCTGACCCCTTTGATTAACAATAGTTAAAATCTGTGCATATATATGCATGTATGCATGAGATTTAACCTTTTCTTTAAGGCTCAGAGCACATCTCTTACACTACTATTCCGCTTTCAAATAATGGAGGTGTTAGCAATTACTTTAGGTATGTCCATTTATTTGGCTCTATTTATGTTGTCCCAGGCTTCTGCCCAGGAACAATATGGACCCCAACTGCTTTCCTACCCTGGACCTGTCTGGAGGTAGGATTAATTAGGTAGCACCCACCAGAGGTCTACTTATAGGGCAGGGGAGGAAAACAAGTCCCTTGGAAAAGTAGTGATACACACTATATGTGTGTACATCCACACATGTGCACACAGAGAGTGGGCTAAAATTGAGAATAATGCAGAGTATAGAACAAAGTCTATTCTAAATATTATTCTCCATCCAGCCCTCATAAACTCATATGTGAGTCCTAGGGTAAGGGCACAACAACAACAACAAAAGAATCAATATAAATTCAAAAAGCTATTTGTTGACATCCATCCTAGGCAAAAAGATTGAAGGGTTCTGTGTTGGCACTCATAGCTTTAGCAGTGATGGCAGACAGGGTCAGCAGAGGTGGCTATCTGCAGCTTCCACAATGGGAAACCCAGCCCTGGGAGCCTTTGACTACAGTGGAATCCAGGGTCCTTGTTACACACTAACATCCTTAATGTTGGGTCTCTGCAGACAGCATGGGCCCTGGTGGGACTGCCAGCAGCACTGGTATTTTAGGTATAAAAATTATGGAAGCACAGTTCCTCTAGATGTCTCATCAGCAAAAGTGACAACTCCTCAAAGCTTCCCCAAAACAGGAAAGAAGAAAAATGGCAGATACCATGTAGGTAGTAGCCCCCAAAATCAGCTTATAATGCATACTTAAGAATTTGTCCAGAGATTTTTAGAACTATTTGGAAGTCCATTAAACAGGTGCTTGGGAAGAGTGAAAACGGATACTCTAACAGGATTCTGATTTTACTTTGGGGTGGCAGGGTTTAGGGAAGCCTACCTTCTGTGTCCTTGTGTCTTCATTTCTTAGACTTCCCTCACGAATATTCCCTATATTACTGCTGATGTATGGCACTCAACAGTCTCATTCCTCTTCTTTGTAATTCACACTTTCCATTTTGATTGGGTGGAGTTGGAATTAAGTATGAGAAACTCTAAGTAAAGATATGAGAAATTTTCATAAGGGTAAAGTGTGTAAGCCTTAACATATAAACATTGTGTTATCCATTTTAGCAAATTGAGGGTTTTTTTAAAAATGTCAGCTCATTTGGAACACTGATTATGCTCAATAACTAAAATTCCAGTGTTTGTTACAACCACATTCATGTTTCTATTCCATGTCAACCATGCTTCAAATAAATGAGGCATGGTTTGCAAATACAAACAAGATTGGTCATTTCTTTTTTAATAAAAAAAATCAATTTACTGGCTTTCTGATGCTGATTTTGCCTTCACGATACCACTTTTACTCAAGAGCAATATTGAAAAGTTTAGCTTATAGATAAATTGAATGACTCTGTAACCTATAAATACAACAATAGTAGCTGGGCCTTTAACACAACAAAGAATGAGACCAAATGGACAAAGACACAACACACGGATGTTTCCTAAATTGCCATTAGCGACCTCTAGCATCACCAAATGGGCTGATTTTAAGTGCTGTTGATGGCTGATAGCAGTACTTTAAGGAAATGAGGGGAAAGGTTTTACATTTATCACAGCGACCTAATTTGAACACTTAGGTAGCAATTAAGTCACATTTATGTTCAAGGTGCATGATGAACTATAATATGAGTTATCAGTATGTTCCCAACCTGGGCCATTAGCCTTGAGTCAAATACCCACATTCTGGCTCTAAGCCTGATTATAAATTTGAACACTCATAAATAGACTGCATGGTCCAAAAGAAAGAGCTTAGTCAAAGATGTATATTTAAATTTGGCTCTGCCACTTACATAAAGGATCCCCTTAGAGCTACCCTAAAGCAGTGTTTTTCCAACTATAAATGTGTATATAAGTCACCTTGGGTTCTTGTTAAGTGCTGATTATGATTAAATTGGTCTGAGGGGTGGAATCTGAGATAGATTTCTACCTCCCCTGGTCCCTGGACCAACTCTGAGTAGCAAGGCCTTGGAGGTTTATTGATAGAACATGTAGACAACGTGTGTGTACATGAGAAAACATTTTGTAAGCTGTAAAATGGCATCAGTATCACTTTATATTAATAGGTGGTGATTCAGTTCAGCTCATCAAGAAAAAGTCCTAGAATAAATGATGTTCCAGATCTGTAATTTTTCCTTTTTAGCAAAATCAAAAACAAAACTGGAAATTGGAAAAGCAATACAAAAAAGGTATTCATCCTAAACAATTTTGTTGCTTTTTGGTTGCTCTCAAAGATTAACTTTGTATCACCATCCTAACTAAAATGATGGAAAAAAAAAAAACCCAACAATCCTGCTTTTTAAAAGATTAGACCCAATCGTACAATTAGACCCAATTGTAGATTTGTCCTGTAGATGGTCTCATCCCAATCAAAATAGAAATAGTAAGTTACAAAGAAAAGGAAGAAGACAGCTGGCTCCAGAAATACTGGCAACAAGAAGAAGAGATCGTTGTGAGGAAAGAAATGAAAAACTAATAAAAGCAGACATAAGAACACAGAAATCAGAGCTGTATAAACATCTAGTTTCTCTAAGTAAAACTGCTCTTTTTCATTGCCATCGGCATTTTCTGGAAGAAATGAACAAAATCATCAGGTATAATTATTGATCTCCAAAGCATTTCTGTGTTCCTTATCTAAAGCACAATCAACAATTCCTGTTTAAGTGTCGGTTCAAAAACTGACCCCTGTACACAGAGGACATGAAGAGACCAAAGAAAGAAGCAGGCCGCCCCAGGCTGGAAAGTGTCAGGTTTCATAAGCAAGGGAACCTACATGCAAGACTTGTTTTTGGGTGGCTGCAAGAAGAGTAGATCGTCACACCCACCAACAGGAATCTTAAGACTTTATATAGAGGCCTTGCCTGGGTTCACTCACGTGCATGGCCAGATGGTCTCAATAATGGCTTAACTCTCCTAAGGCAGCGTCCTTGAAAGGGTTCCAGCTGTGGAAACAGTGGGTGGAATGCAAATTTCTAAGGATAGGGGCGGGGGTGAGGAGCTTCTGATTGCTGGGGTCCATCTTTAGGGTCAGCTGGAGGTCTCAGCCTCTCCATGAACTCCAACACCAAGGAAACATACACTCTCTCTGAGTTCCAATACCACAATATTTTGGCCAATCTTTCATTATTACATGGTCAGTTTGCTGTATTATGCGAAGATTTTCATCACCTATCAGAAAACGTATGGCAGAACCCTCCTGTGGAATAAAAAACACTTCCTGATCTTTCAGATTTTGGACAGAATGACTCCTTATCGTAGACCAGATCACCAACACCTTACCCAGATCAAGCAAAAAGCTTGCTTACTCCCATGATGGGTCTGGTCTCTTTACCGTGGTTCTGGAGGCACCATGATTATAAGGTTAGAACTCTCCTGCAAAGATGCCAGAAATTCATCACACTCACTTTCATCTGAATTTTACCATTTGTCTTCCTGCTTCCATTTCTGTTTATTCTCTCTCACTTGCCTGTAGTGACAGGAAGCATCACTTCTTTGCACTAGCCCTGGGGAATCTGGGTCAGCTGCCCCAAATGGGTGGCCTCTTAATTAAGCAGCTCTTCACTCTCTGGTTGCTTCACCTAAGAAAACCTGAACTTTGAGGATGACCGAGCAGTCATTCCCCTCCACAGAAACACTTGTATGGTGCATCAGGAGTGGTTTTAAATGGTGGAGATAATTACTTAATTCAAGCTGTAGCAACTGGCCAAGTAAACATGTAGCAGCCAGGAAGCTATTAGCATGATTTTAAGGCAATTATTCCATTAGTGTTTAATAGTCTCCAATTAGTCTTCTCTATCAAAGTTTGAATGTCTTTTTTCCTCCAAAAATTTTCACAGTTGAGTAATGCAGAAAAGTACCAAACCCATTTTTACACCTAGATTTTATACATATGGATCTACCAAACCGCCTTTACAAAATCATGGGGAAATTCAGGGGCGTGGATTTGGTGAAACATGGTTGTTGTTTTTTTTCTTCTCAGAAGTACTGGGGGTAAGAATGAGGCTTTGTAGGGGATTCACTTTGAGTATAATATTAAGAAGGGCTGGGAAAGCAGTGAAAATTCCCACTGCGTCCAATGCCACAACCCCTCTTAGTATTATACTCAAAATGGATCCTATGCAAAGCCTCCCAATCTTACCCCCAATGCCTCTACTGGAAGACAAACAGAATATCAAAGTCTCTGACCTCAGGTTTTCACTTTGTCCCATGGGGAGAAAAGGAAAATTGCCCTGTATCCTGCTAATGCCTAGTTCCTTGTCCCCTCACCCTGGTTAGTAGCTCTTGCTACTGAGCCATCCAGATACAAACCCTAATGCATTTCCCTCGAAAATTCCTAGGAGACTCTCCCTAAGGACCACTTTCGGGGTCAGATCACTGATCTGATGGTAAATTACTTGCCCTCACTGAGCTGTAATTTTTACATCTATGAAATGGAGTTAAGGGTGGTAGCAGCACTGCCTCCTTGATGAGGTTTGGGGAAGGGTTCTGTGATCTGATGTACATCCTAGTGTTTTGAAAAGTGAAGAATTACAGAAATGTAATAGAGATTCTGACATAGTATCATACTATCCCTCGTAACTAGCAATGTGAACTTAGGCTTTTTACTCCCTGTGTATCCGGCGAGTCAGCTGCCAGAAGGCTGGCATCAGAGTCCTTGCCTTTATTACTTTCTATATGTATGGAAATGTTCAGGTGAGATCATCTGAAAGCAACTGTCTAAAAACCACATAAAGAGGAAGGAAAGACTATAGGAACGTGGCACTGTGGAAGTGAGAGTGAAATTTTCCAACAGAGTTGTGCACTTTCTACTGTCTCCTTCAAAAGAGCAATCCCCAGCCTCACCCAGGTAGCAGGGTAAGTGCACAGAGGAGAAGCTGGGTTGTTCTTTTCCTTGGAGATACCTGGGCTCTTGGGAAGCTACCTCTTGAAGAAGGGAAAAAGGAGACCAACAAATCCTTCCTTCAGGGGTTGGTGCTGAGAGCGCAGCCTGTGCCTGTCATAGCAGCCAAACATCCACTTGACTAACAACCATTGATCTGAGTTACTGATCAATTCCAGAGCTGCTGGTTAGAGCCTTTTGGGATTTTTCAAAGGAACCCTTCTCTTCCTCCCCCCGCCCCCTGCCCCTTTCCTCTTTATTGTGTCTTCCTCCAGTGGCTGAGAGGGGGCGCTGGATGGGGTAGATCAAGAGGAGACAGACCAGAAGGTTGAACTTGATAACCGGGCAGAGCTCGGGGCAGGGGGTGGACTACCTGTGGGTAAATTGCCCTCTAGCCGGCTCCTGGGAGAATCAGGCATCTGCACCCTCAGCACAAGTGAAAAGTGAAATTGGTAACGAAGTATGGCCGTGTCCCCAGCGGTCACCGTACTACTCCGCCCTGAAATATCCTTCTCTCCTGCACACCTGAGTTAGCGGCTATTGCACGCTCCCGCCCCCAGAAAACTGCCTAGTCCTCTGATGTGTGCCGCGCGCGCCATGCTGAAGCCTCTGGATCCCTCGCGTCTCTTCCTCGCTTTGCCGGGACTTCCTTCCTTCTGGGCTGTCTGGACACTCGCATACTCCCCTTTTCCCCTTTGGTTTGCCTGTTAATCCCAACTCTCCGCGGCTGCTCACGCAGGTTCCCCCGCTGGGCTTCTGTCCCGAGCAACAGACGCACGGTCCTCAAGGGTTTGCTTTCCTGACCCCGGCGCTACACGTTGCCAACAGCACTTGAAACAGAATCCCGACGGTGACCACCCGACCAAGCCCGCCGGGTCCACGCAGACGAGGAAGCGGCGCCCTCCGCCCCTCGCTCCCTTCAGCTCCCGGTCAAGGGCAGTGATCACGCCGCCGCGGGTCCCTGAACTTTCCTCGCTCTCAGGGAAGCGCTTTGTCTCTTTAAAGGAGACTGGGGACGAATATTAAAGACTCGGGTAGGCTCTAACCGAGAAATCTACCAAATCCGCTCCATTCCGTGACAGGGATGGAGTCGGAGGTCCACGAGCCGGAGCCGAGCCCTCAGGACACCCGCTTGCGCTCACCGCGCTCTGTCACCCCACAGACCCAGAAGTCGCCCCCGCCCCCCCCCCAAGTCTGCGAGGAAAACCGTGGGAGGGGGGCGCAAGGCGGATCCTGGAGCCGAGGCTTCCCCCTGCCCCAGCCCTCTGGCACAGCCTGCCTGCTTCCAAAGCCCAGTGCAACAGCAGTCACCTTGACTCGCCGCGCCACGGTCCCCAGAGGTTTGCAAAACGCCAGAGGCCCGAGGCTCCCAGGCACGCGCTCGCCTGGCCGGAGACCCACCCCTGGGGACGAGTTTCCCTCCCTCGGGCAGCGTGGCAAGTTACCACTTCGCGGCAGATAATGCAGGGCGGGGCAGGGCGAGCGCCCCGTCGGCAGCGTCCGCGCGCCTACCTGGGATGGCTAAATTGGTGAGGGGGATGCTGTGGATGCTCTCTGGCAGAGTTGCCATCCAGTCGGCGAATTTCAGCTCGTTCTTCCCCTGAGACGAGGCCATCGTGCCGGTCGGCGTGCCGCGCGCTGGTCCCCGCACTCCTCCGCAGGCTGGCTGGCTGGCTGCTGCCGCTAATCCAATGTTTGCTCCGGCCGGGCTAGAGTTTACACTCCGCTCTGCGCCACACCCACAGGATGGCGCAGACACACGCTAATTTTAATAATTATTCAAAACACCCCATGCTCCCCTAGTGCCTCCGCCAGACTCCGCTGGAGCTTTTGTTCCTGACGTCCGCGCTCGGCTTTCTCCTCTCTCCCCTCCCTCCTCGACTCCCTCCTCCCGTCTTATCCCTCCTATGCGTCTCTGCCTTTTCTCGCCATGCTGCAGCTTTCCTTGTCTTCTTTTTAACTTGGTTCACCCAGCTGCTTTGCCCGTGGTTTTGCTCGGCCCTTTGATTTGACTTCCCGGTCCTGTTTGTAGGAAAGAGTCTTGTGGTTGAACCTAAAATCCTAGCAGACTTGGGATGCTATCGCCTCCCGGGGAGCAGACTCTGATACTGGCTTTCAGGACTTTCCATTCTTACCAAAGAGCTTTCCTTTTTGTAAGCTACAACAGGTTGTGCCTCTCCTCAGCCAGAGCCCACAGCCCTGCTTATAACAAAATGGTGGTCTTTAATCACCACTTCGCCTAATTTTTGGAGTAGTTGGCAAGTGTGCTGTGGACAAAGAGCAGTGAATTCTAGTGGTTCCTACTTAATCCCTGGTATCCTGTTCCAGACATTTCAAGGTAAAAAGCACTTCAACCCCTTCGTTTCCTGGATCGTGAGAAATCGGTTATTGCTATGGAGGGAGCTGCCTGTGTCCTCTCTGTGTCGTTTTCATGGCACTCAGGACAAGGTAAAGCCTGATGCTGGAAGAAAATCACATTTCCCAGTGACATACTATAATTATTGCCAGTAGCATTTGGTGGAATTTATTTGGCAACATTCAAAATGATTTATGCGATTGTCTGATTTTTCATTCCTTGGCAGACTGGAGAGATGTATCTCTCTCAGGAGAAATCACTCATTGAGCCTCCAAAGAACTGTCTTGGTCCACCTGCTCTCAGATGAGAAAGAGAAGAGAAATCAAGTTTTACAAATGTGATGAGTCCAGGAGTGGCCTGCGGAATGTATAAGAAATGCACTGAAAATATGGTAGGTCTTTGCAACCCAAAGAATGTAGATGCAGTGATGTGTAAATCCTGTTCCTAAAGTAAGTGCTTTTAGCTTGGAGAAATGAAAACAAGGTAGGAGAGAGAGCTATAAAACCTGGGAATGATCATTTTACTTCAGTAAACCATACAACACCAAAACCCACAACTAAAGCTTGCGTATTGTAGGAGGATGCAGAGCCCACAGAATATTTACTCCAAACGGGATGCACTGTGAGAAAGATGGAGAGAAGAGATCGTTCCTCACCCTTAGAGATCAGATTTTCCATTGCTTCCTAGAATCAATTTATAGCTTCAAGAGAACAAGGTAGGGTTATCTTTCAGAATAAGAAAAAAAAATGTCCTAGGATTTTTTTTTCCCAAGATAAATCTTAATATTCTTGCTCTCCTGGTAGGAGCCCACAAACCCTTTTGATTGGTGTGAAAATTTAGCTCACTATAAGATTCCAGGTTAAGAGACCTACAAATACCACCCTTCTGACTAATGTCGGTTCTCTGTCGGCATCATGGCAGGCCCATGGGCAGCTCCCATTAGGAGAGAGCTCAGCTCTGGGCATCAGTTGCTCTGTCTAAATAGTTTGGGCAAGTTTTCTAGTGTCTGTCAGCCCTGGTTATCTCCATTATAAAATGGTGCTAATAACTCAGAGATTTGTGGTGAAGCTTCCAGGAAAGAGTGTATATGAAAAAGCTTTGTTTTCAGCAAAGCATCACCCAAAATGTGAGATTTATGTTTATTAAGATAACATATGTTTATTTCCTTCATTGCCTTTTCTATCCTCACAGAGCATTCATCTTTAGGAGAATGAAATAATTATTAGATCTTGGGAATATTTTTTAATAAATTATACTTTAAAAACATGCCCTGTTCAAGTATGTTGAACTTATGTGTCTCTAAAAGGTTACAAAACTTTTTTTTAAAATGAAACCATTTTAAATGTTGAAGATAGTTGTCTTTATAAAGAATTGTATGAGGATGCTGAGAAAGGGTAACCCTCTTACACTGTTGGTGAGAATGCAAGCTGGTGCAGCTACTCTGGAAAACAGTATGGAGGTTCCTCAAAAAGTTAAAAATAGAGCTACCCTATGACCCAGTAATTGCACTACTAGGTATTTACCCCAAAGATAAAAATGTAGTGATCCAAAGGGGCACCTGCACCCCAATGTTTATAGCAGCAATGTCCACAATAGTCAAACTGTGGAAAGAGCCGAGATGTCCATCAACAGATGAATGGATAAAGAAGATGTGGTATATATACACCACAATAGATACCTATAGCTATATTATACAATAATACAATAGAATATTACTCAGCCATCAGAAAGGATGAATACTTACCATTTGCATGGACGTGGGTGGATCTGGAGGGTATTGTGCTGAGTGAAATAAGTCAATCAGAGAAAGACAATTACACGGTTTCACTCATATGAGGAATATAAGAAACAGCACAGAGGATCATAGGGAAAGGGAGGGAAAACTGAGTGGGAAGTCATCAGAGAGAGAGAAAAACCATGAGAGACTTTAACTATAGGAAACAAACAGGGTTGCTGGAGGGGAAGCTGCAGGGAATGGGATAATTGGATGATGGGCATTAAGGAGGGCACGTGATGTGATGAGCACTGGGTGTTATACACAACTGATGAATCATTGAACACTACATCTGGACTGATCGTGTACTATATGTTGGCTAACTGAATTTAAATAATAAAAAAAGAATTGTATACTGTATCTTTTGGTGAAGCAAACAACCCCTCTCCTGTTTTATCTGCTTTATTCAGAATTTTTAATATATTGGTTTTGCATAAAATTTCACATTTCTCAGCATGCAATCCACCAGAAAAGACAGGGCTGAAAGTTGATAGTTCTGAATTTCTTTCCTAGCATTATAATCAATATTTTAGGCAATTTTATGACCCAGTTTCCCCATCTTTCTTTTACCAGCTCTGCCACCACTTACTAAATGACATTAAGAAAATCATGTAATTTCACTGGGTTTTAGTCATCCCACTGTATTAGTCATGGTTCTCTAGAGAAATATATATATATAAAATACATATATTATTATATATAAATATATAATATGTTTTATAAATATAATTTTATATAATAAATATAAATACGTTTTTATTTTTATTATTTACATAAAATTTATATAATAAGAATAAGATAAATATAAAATATTAGTAAATATATATTACATATATATTTATATTTATAAATATATGTGGTGGGGAGTGAGGGAAGGAGAGAGGGGGAAGAGAGGGAAGGAAGGAGGAAGAGACAGATTTATTTAAGGAATTGGCTCATGTGATTGTGGAGCTAGAAAACCTGAAAGGCAGGCCAGCAGGCTGGTAACTCAGGTAGGATTTCTATGTTGCAGTCTTGAATAGGAATTCCTTAAGAAACCTGTCCCAGTTTTTAAGACCTTTCACTGATTGGTGAGGCCCACTAACATTATAGAAAATAATCTGCTTTACTCAAAGCCAAATAACTATATATGCTAATCATATCCACAAAGACCTTCACAGCAGCATCTAGACCAGTGTTTGACTAAACCATTGGGCATCATAGTCTAACCAAGCTGACACATAAAATTAACCATCACAGCCACTGGTAAACTAAACTAGAAGTTGTTACTGATCTCTAGGGCCCCCTGTGACTCTATTATTCTACAGCTCTGTTTCCTTTGTGATTCTTTTGCCTGTGTATAGCTTCTGGAAATAGCAAGAGGAGGAATGAAAATATTTCCTTTTTTTTTTTTTTTACTCTACCCAGACAACTCAAGGTGCGGAATAGCATTTTCATCTCTACAACAGAGATGAGAAAATACTAGTGGTTTTTAATTGTGGTGTCAATAATAGCTAACCTTAAAAAACGGTTTTAAGCCTAAGTGAAAAGATTAAAATAACTTGTTGCAATGGTTTCATGCTACTAATAAAACTTATTCATGTAATCTTTAGCTCTCCATTAAAACCGGACTATGCCCACTTTATACACATTACTGATTATTTGGAACATTTCCTTACTTCATACCCTCTTCCACTCTTAGACATACATGGCTCTCTTCCTAGAAATAAATCCATGCTTATATGGTCAATTAATCTCTGACAAAGGAGGCTAGAATATAACTAGGAAAAAGACAGTCTCTTCAATAAATGGTGTTGGGAAAACTGGACAGCTACATGCAAAAGAGTGAAACTGGACCACTTTCTTACACCACACGCAAAAATAAATTCAAAATGGGTTAAACACCTAAATGTAAGACCTGAAACCATAAAAATCCTAGAAGAAAACATAGGCAGTAATTTCTTTGACATTGGCCTTAGCAACTTTATTGTAGATATGTCTCCTCAAGCAAGGGAAACAAAAGCAAAAATAAACTGATTGGAACCACGCTAAAATAAAAGGCTTTTGCACAGCAAAGGAAACTATCAACAAAACCAAAAGGTAACCTACTAAATGGGAGAAGATATTTGCTGATGATATATCTGATAAGGGGTTAATATCCAAAATACATAAAGAATTTATACAACTCAGCACCATAAAAAAAATCTGATCAAAAACTGGGCAGAAGACCTGAATAGACATTTTTCCAAAGAAGGTATAGAAATGGCCAACAGACACATGAAAAGATCCTCAACATCACTCATCATCAGGAAAATGCAAATCAAAACCACAATGAGAGATCACCTTACACTTGTCATCAAAAAGACAAGAAATAACAAGTATCGACAAGGAGGTAGAGAAAAAGGAACCCTCATGCAACTGTTGCTGGGAACGTATATTGGTGCAGCCACTATGGAAAACAATATGGAGGTTCATTAAAAAAAATTAAACATAGAAAAACCATATGATCCAGTAATTCCACTCCTGGGTATTTATCCAAAGAAAATGAAAACACTAATTCAAAAAGATATATGCACACCTATGTTTACTGCAGCATTATTTTTAATAGCCAATAAAATGAAGAAACCCAGTGTCCACTGATAGATAAATGCATAATTTGTGGTTTAATGTAATATCATACCACATATATATGATACCATATATAATAGAATATTATTCAGCCATAGAAAATCTCATTGAACGAGATTTTGCCATTTGTGACAACATGAATGGAACTAGAAAGTATTCTGCTAAGTGAAATAAGTCTGAGAAAGAAAAATACGATGTGATTTTACTTATATGTGGAATCTAAAAAACAAAACAAAACAAATGAAGAAACAAACAAAAAAGCAGACTCTTAAATACAAAGAACAAACTGATGGTTGCCAGAAGGGAGTTAGGTAGGAGGAATGGTTGAAATGGGTGAAGGAAATAAAAAGATACAAGCTTCCAGTTATAAAATAAATAAAGAAGGGGATGAAAAGTACAGCGTAGGGAATATAATAAATAATATTGTAACAATGCTGTTTGATGACAGATGGTGACTACACTAATGGTGAGCACTCAGCAATGTATAGAATTGTTGAATCAAGATGTTGTACACCTGAAACTACCATAACATTCTATGTTAATGATACTTCAATTAAAAAAGTAAACTATATTAGAGGAAAAAATATACATGGCTCTTTGCTATGTATTTTCTTTCAGTAGTTCTCAGTATTTCTTAATTGTTGGAGAAATGTGGTTTTTTTTACAATTAAATTGTTCTCGAATTATATTCCAAAAAACAAAGATTCTTCTAAGTCAGAAAACATTACAACACATTTTAGCTGAGCAATATTTTAAAAGAGGAACTCTGCTTAATGATCTCAGCCAGATCATTAAAACACACAGTGTTTGGAAATATATACTTATAGTCAAACTTGAAGAAAAGGTGTATAAAAAGGGGAATGAAGAACCTTTGTAAAAGTAACTATCAATAATATATACTGTTTTGGGCGCCTGGGTGGCTCAGTTGGTTAAGCGACTGCCTTCAGCTCAAGTAATGATCCTGGAGTCCCGGGATCGAGTCCCACATGGGGCTCCTGCTCAGCAGGGAGTCTGCTTCTCCCTCTGACCCTCTTCCCTCTCGTGCTATCTCTCATTCTCTCTCAAATAAATAAATTAAAATCTTTTAAAAAAATAATCTATGCTGTTTTACTATTCTCTACAATATTCCATTCAAAGAACTTTATTGTATTTCAAGTATAAAAATGCGTTCCGTACTTAAGTTCAAAGCAGAAAAAAAAGCAATCACGCCCACTTCCCTCTGCCATCTTAACCCTGCGGGATTCAGTCTTCTCTAGCCTCTCTTCCCCCACATCTGCAGCTTCTGTGACAGGGGCCCAGGAGAAGCTAACTAGCACCCACTGAATATAATCTAGGGGTTGGAATCATGGGCTCTGGCATCTGAAGGCCTGGCTTCAAATCCATGTTTTCCCGCTTAGTTATTATGCGTTTCTTGGTTTCCTGAGCTCAAGTGTGAAGAGAAATTATTTCCTCCGGGGGTGGGCGTGGCAGGGGGGGGCGGGGAGGGAAATGGAAGGCACTGTGAAGCTGAAATGAAGTGGAGAATTTCAGGTTTGTTGAACAGAATGGGAACTCAGTAAACTGTAGTTTATAGTTATGCTTCTTGCTACCCCTGTGGAAGGCACTTTCGTGCTTTTATCTGGCAAAATTCTTCCCGTTCAAACTCACTTGGCGACTCCCCTTCCTATCCATCGTAGAAGTAATCTCTTTTTCTGCACGGCCACTGCAGTTTGTATATAGCTATCTTGTTTCTAATTCTGCATTTTGTCTTAAAGCTTTATGTGGACAAGGATGGAGCTCTTTGATACCCTGCAATGCCTCTCACAGTGCTGAAGGCATAAGGGCTCATAATCATCATTCATTTCCTCATTTCATAAATATTTCTTGAGTGTCTCTTATGTGCGCTGTCCTAGAGACAGTAGAGCCGCAGTCCCTGAACTTGTTTCCGGCAGAAAGTGGCAAATGACAGCTTAGGGCTGAAGAAAGAAATGACAAGGCTGTTATCTCTCACCTCAACGTCAATAAGCCTCCTTTAGCATGCCTACCTTTTAGCATCTCACTGAGTGCCAGAAGATTTAGAACTTAGTAGATTTTGAGGGGCCATTACTAGCAAAATGTTTGATTTCTCATGGCATGGGAGTGGCTAGAGGTGGAGGGTGGCCTGGGAAGGAAGGAAGAGACCCTTATAGGTTCATGTGCAGAAACAAACAAACAAAAAAATCCCAGAAACTATTTTACTCATTCTTGCTAAAAAAAATTATGACTATAATTATACCAGTGCTCATAGCAACATTATTCACAATTGCCAAAAGGCAACTGGCAGATGAATGCCCATTGACGGATGAATGCATAAACAAAATGTGGTATAATTGTATGATGGAATATTATTCAGCTTTAAAAAGGAAAGAAATTCTGACCGCTGCTACATCACGGATAAACTTTGAAGACATTATGCTCACTGAAATAAGCCAGACACAAAAGGACAACTATTATGTGATTCCACTGATATCAGCTACTTAACATAGGAAAATACATACAGACAGAAAGCAGAGCAGTGGTGTCAGGCAGGGTCTGTGGAGGGGAGGATGAGGATTACGGTTTAACGGGTACAGAGACTCAGTTTAGGATCATGAAAAAGTTCTGGAGATGGGTAGATACTGATGATAGCCACACAACAACATAAATGTACTTAATGCCACTGAACTGTACACTTACAAATAGTTCAGATGGTAAATTTTTTCATGTATACTTTAACATGACAAAAAAAAAAACCCTAATGACCAATGACTGTTGTTCATCAGAAGGACCATAGTTGTTTGATCAACTATAATGTTCCCATCGTAATCATCTGGTAAGAGTTTATCTTCTAGCCCATGACTGCCAGGAACACACCTGGAATTATACAAATTGGGCTTATTCCTTTTTGCTGTGAGAGAAAACACACATCATGGGAACCTTGGAACATCGCCCCACGAGGGCGTTTGACCTTATAAAATTTTCTCTTCTGTTATGCGATTTGGGGGATGGATTTAAGGAAGTGGTGTTTGCTCTGATTTGGATGCTGCTGGGAAGTAGTGTGGGGGGTAATTCAGTGAGGATCTTGGTAAGTCTTATTTGGAACGAGAACAGACTAGACTAAGGCTAAAGCTGTAGGAAGTAAAGAGGTGGGAGTCACTCACAAGAGTGCAGGGTATTGGATCATTTCTGTGGCATGGACGATACCAATGTCTTGTCTATTTTCAGACACGATTGCAGAGGGAGCATGTTCTTTTTTGTTATTCGTCAAAGTCACAGAGTGGCCTTGTCTAATGCTGATGTTCTGTGAATGTGTTTGTATTCAACAGGGAACACCAAGGCCAAGCTGGTAGTACCTGGAGAACAACAGCTGAATGTCAGGGACTCCTTTTCTCTTTCTCACCCCTAAGCAGAAGGACATGGCCCAATCTAATTTATCTGGAGTTCTAAGAGTCCTAGTCTAGTAGACCTTTGTCGACAATAGATGTTATTGGCAACTTCGATATGTACTCCCCAGCAATAAGATTTTCATTTATACCTTACAGCACGAACAGCCTGACGCAATAAAGCAAATTATACGTCTGCATGTGCAAGCTCATGACGGTTCTTGCACAAATATGCCTCGTGAGACCTTTTGTAGCTTCTTGCCATCCTCAAATAGTTCCTCGGGTACACAGAAGCAAAGATTATCCCCCCTATAGGGTAACTCACTCTATTTGCAATCCCCAAAGGCAATCTTGGATATCTAGGGCTGTCTGACAGGCACAGGTAATGCTGTGGGACACTGCTAACACCTGAGAGAAGGATTCTGAGAAGAAAAGTCAGATAATGAGCTCTCGGTCTGGCCCTAGTCCTAGAACTACAGCTCAGCTGGGAAAGAGTATGTCAGAAATCCAGGCACAGTGTGAGAGCGAGGCCAGGTATCTGGCTGTCTGGGGAGCTCTGAGCAATGTGCAACACTGGGAAAGAAAGAGGAATTAGAGACAATGACTATTTGTGCTTATTCATTTTTCCAATTATCAATCTAGCATCATTTAAGGTTAAAACTTCACCTAATAAAGATTTACCTTAATGATTGGACAATCATCTTCATTCAGTACTAAACCTTTCTTTACAACTTTATGCAACCCTTAGTCCCTACATGATATTTTTTCTTTTGCATTCATTACATAACAAACATTTTAAAGATTGAAGCTCCTCTTTTTCATGGTTACGCTTAATGGCTCCAATGTAACCATGCATTAAAGAAATGTTACGTGATGTAATGAGCACTGGGTGTTGTTATATGTAACTGATAAATAACTGAACTCTACATCTGAAACTAATAATGTAATATATGTTGGCTAATTGAATTAAAATTAAAAAAAAGAAATGTTACCACACCGCCTTTATTTGGAAAGATGAATTCCACATCATTTATAGTACCTTGACTTTTTAAAATTAATATTGTAATATTTGGCCACACCACTCTTGTAAGAGATTATAAGGGTGAGGGTAGGATGGAGGAAAGCAAAGCAGAAGGCATTTAATTTTTTCTTCATTCCATTAAAAAAGTTTATGTGAATTATTTATAAGTAAAGATATAATAAAACATAAAATAAGTAAAAACATAAAAATAAATAAAGATATAATAAAATGCCCAGATCCTGCATTTGCCTTAGTAAATGCATAAACTTGGGGGGGGGGTTCTTTGATCTAAGCCATAAGCTACGACACTCAGAGTAGTTGTACACAATTCTAGTTCTGAACACAAATTTGTAATTTGCCCTGGGCATGTGTTTATCATGGCCAGCTGTCATAAACCTGTCCCTATACTGTCCTGGTGGTAAACACCAAACTTGTCTCTGTGTGTGTGTGTGTGTGTGTGTGTGTGTGTGTGTGTGTGTGTGTGTGTGTGGTTTACAGCCACAACTGGCTTCTGATTGATGTCATTTTATCATAAAAAATTTCATTCGATATATTAAGTTGATTATTTAGTCGAGCAATCAGTCAATTCATATTTTTTAAATCACCAATGATTGAATGAACAGTTTTTCTGACTGCATTTATTATTAACCTATAGAATATAAGTGTGATGCTCTAAATCCTCTTGTTTAACTCAAGTTGCATGTAGAGAAATACATATAATACATATGTAACTTGGGGATGTCGAATTCCCCAAATACAACTTGTAGGAAAATTGTAAAATATGAAATTAAAACTTTACATAGACTGCCATAAATTCAAAGTAATCACATCCTCTGGTTATAAAATTACTATAGGCATGTACCATTAAAAAGATAACTAATTTCCCTGAATATGTGTTTCATAATCACTGCATTTATTCTTTATAATCTAAAACCTTTCTCTTTTAAAATGATTGAAGTTTGTGTATTTTTTGTACCATTTTGTGTGTTTTTATAAGTCTGTTTTCTTTAAAAAAGCAAAAGAAAATGCATACATTTCTTTTTAAAAACTTTTTATTTAAATTCTAGTTAGTTAACATACAGTGTAATATTAATTTCAGGTGTACAATGTAGTAATTCAATATTTCCATACAACACCAGGTACTCATCACAGCAAGTGCACTCCTTAATCCCCATCACCTGTTAAACCCATTTTCCCACCCACCTCCTCTCTGGTAACCATCAGTTTGTTCTCTATAGTTTAGAGTCGATTTCTTGGTTTGCTTCTCTTTTTTCTTTGCCTATGATCTTTTGTTTTGTTTCTTAAATTCCACATGAGTGAAATCACATGGTATTTGTCTTTCTCTAACTGACTTATTTCAATTAGCATGAGACACTCTAGCTCCATCCACCTCATTACAAATGGCAAGATTTCATTCTTTTTTATGGCTGAGTAATATTCCATTACCAAGTAATATTCCATTCCATTCCACACACACACACATACACACCCCACACCCTCTTGGGCTGTTTCCATAATTTGGCTATTGTAGACAATGATGCTATAAATATCATGTATCCCTTTGAATTAATATTTTCATATTCTTTGTGCAAATGACTAGTAGTGCAATTGCTGGACTGTAGGGTAGTTCTATTTTTAATTTTTTGAGGAACCTCCATACTGTTTTCCAGAGTTGCTGTACCAGTTTGCATTCCCACCAACAATGTAAGAGGGTTCCCTTTCTCTGCATCCTAGCCGACACCAGTTGTTCTTGTGCTGTTAATTTTAGCCATTCTGCCTAGTGTGAGGCGATACCTCATTGTAGTTGTGATGTGTATTTCCCTGATGATGAGTGATGTTGAGGATCTTTTCATGGGTCTGTTGGCCACCTGTATGTCCTCTTTTCGAAAAATGTCTATTCATGTCTTCTGCACATTTTTAAATTGGATTATTTGTGTTTTGGGTATTGAGTTTTTAATAAAAAAAAAAAAAACCTAGGGTTTAGGCCTCATTTTGTTCACTACACATCAAGTCATCCACATCACTATAAGTTATTTTATTATGTGTCACATGTATATAAGATATAATATTTTTTACTTCTCATATAGGCAATAATACAATTTTACTTAATTACCGCATATAGCTTGAAGATAACATTTGACAAATATATTAAGAATACATTTGCAGATATCTCTAAAGATACATATAAAGACCCTTTCACAGTTATAGAGAAATCACATTTCTAAGAGATAGGAATGCATTCTATCTAATAATGATCTAAATATTTGTACCAAGTGCTGGGAATCAAAGTATCTTTAAAAGCTTATATAAAGAGCTTGTAAACAAACTTGACTTTATACACACTGCAGAAAATTGTTATGGTTATGAAATGTATACTACATCAAATAAGAACAAATTATCATTAATACAAGGTAGCTAAAGAGCAGCTTTCCTGGCCCAGCAAAGACAGCTGTGGACCCAGAAGAGATGAATGCCAAGTCCATAATAAATCACATCGCAACTGACAAAAAGGTCCAAAAGGAGACTGCAAATGCCTAGATGCTTACTTCCCTGGCTGAGGGATTCTAATTTGTAAAGCACCTGGAAGAGAAGAGGAGCTGAGAAAATATAATCCAAGAGGAGACC
The DNA here is from genome assembly GCF_009762305.2 of Zalophus californianus. NCBI lineage: Eukaryota > Metazoa > Chordata > Mammalia > Carnivora > Otariidae > Zalophus > Zalophus californianus. The sequence continues at coordinate 121,493,854 of NC_045599.1, read as the reverse complement.
TCCCTACCCCCTTCCCACATCACGGTGGGATAAGGCAGTTATGGAGCTACTTTCCAGAAACAGGAAAATCGGTAGGCATGCAACCTCTAGATTTTAATGAAATTGGCAGAAAACTCATGTGGTCAGGGCACTGCAAAGTGGCACATTTCTCAAAGCGAATCATGCTGGTTTGCCGACCCAAGGAGTCACAAGACTAATCTGGATTTTGCATGGAAATTCAAAAATGCAATACTGAAAGTTATGGTTGAGTAATGTGGCCACCTGCAGGCGGTTAAGCAACAGAAGAATGTCCCAGTACGCACTGGCTAATAACAGGGAAGTTATTTTCTACTTAAAATAATTTATAGTAAGAAAATTATAACCCAGCATTATCATATACTTTGTGTAATTATAAAACTTGAATTTTTCATATGTGACAATTGTTGGTATAATTTTCCACAAAGATATTACTCATTATAGCTCATTATTAACTTTGATTAGTGAGACTGAAAAAGAATACATCTATTATGATTATTCATGCCACTATTATTTTCTTTCACAAGCCCTAAAAAAGCTGAGATGTGGCTCTTGGCTTATACCGAAAAGACACAGGATATGGAAAATCCAACGTTTGAAAAGAATGGGTTTGAAATGACTTTGGTTCATTACAATGGCTCTAAAGGGGATTAGGAGGCCTTCACCTCGTTAAAAATTACTTTAAAATAAACTATACAAAATAGCTGTTGGAAACAATAATAAGGCTATGTGAAGTAAGCTCATTTCCACACGCAATGTATTTAATGATATGCTTTAATGGTAGGACATTAGTTGAACTTAATAGTTATAGGAAAAATTAAAATATAAAAAATTTAGAAATTGTGCGAATGGATTTCATGTAAAGCAAATATTGGCAGGTCAGCTAATTAGTAATAATGGTTTCAGACTAACAAAGGATAATTTTGAGTATCTGTCTGTCACTGATCGGTATTAACTATTTTAAGATTGAACTATAGACCATCTGTATAGTCTATACTGCAAGCAATGGGCAGAGGAAAAGAAAAGCAGAAAGCAACATGGAATCGGAGTAGAAGAAGCCAAGAAGAGGAACAAAAACAGAAGCTGGATGTAAAGCATGGTCAAAGGTGAAACAGAATGATGGTGAGAAGTACATGAACTTATTTGACCACTCTTTACAACAAAAAGAAAAATTGAAATTGGGAAATTATTCGGTTAATACAATTACTATAGAAAATGTGGCTGATTAATTTGGATCAAGATACCAAGTTTGGCACTTCCACACACTTGTTTATTTGACAACACTAATTAGCTTGTTCTTCTTCATTTCACTTTCTATTGTGTAGTTATGCCTAAAGCTACCCTCTAACAAAACACCCAGATGAAAATGGGGTGATTCATTCAATTATTCAGATGTTTTGCCTATATCAGGAAGACTTGAATTTTTTTCTCATTCCATTTAGATATTTTGGCAGTATATATCATTTCAATACAAATTAGACCCAAGTGGTAAATTTTGTGTAATTCCCCAGGGACATATACCAGGATAGAAAATAACACTTCAAAGATAATTTAAAATATTTTTTAAACAGTGTCAGAAAATACACCTTCATCTGACATAATAATTAAAAGAAAAAATAATTGGCCATATTTCACTCAGTGATCCCAGACTCTCTACCATATATTATCTGAACATCACTGCCAGAGAAGAAGGCAGGCACAACTAATAATATTAGGTATCATTACTGAGTCCTTGGTATGTACTGGAGGCACTAAGATAACCAACATAGCATGTATATGATTCTGTTAGTACCTCACATGGGGATTAGGATGCATTAACTCATTAGTGCCCAAGGTCCTCTCCCCAGGCTTAAATTTTCAGTTGAGTCATCAGAGAAATGCAAAGGTCCTAATGATTAAATGTATAAGGCACTCGAATTGATTTGTCATTTGGCTCACAGTAGCCATATTGCATGTTCCCTTTGCTGATGTGCTAAGTATCCTCAAACCTTCTCTCTACCACCATATTGTTTTTATACCCCTTACTGTATGTTTTCCCAATAATTTTGCTTTTCCCATGCTCACTATCCTGTGATTTTAAGGAGGAGGGTATATAGCAGTCTGGGTATAACACTAAGGTTGCCAGTTAAACCTTTGCCCGTGAATTTGAATCACGAATCTGGTTTTATAAACTTTAAATTAATTTATAGGTGGGTTTTGCTTTTCTTTGCTTTTGTCCTTACATCTATATTTTCAAATCAAAATTAATATTTTCCCATAGAACCTCTTCTCTCTTTTCTAACTAGCATGTACCATGAATCTCTTATATTGCACAATAATTCAGACTGTTAAAGTTATTTCTATGATAGGTCAGCTTATTAGATAATGACATAACTAATCTCATCTTAAGAGCTCATTAAGTTCTCAATAAACAAGCCTATCTTAGGATATGGGGAAAGCTCTGTGATAACCCTGAGCTCTGTGCTTGAAGGAGGAGGGTGCAGCAGAAGGATGGGCAATAACTCAGGGAAGCAAATAGTAACCACTGGGAAAGAATCTACACACCTGAGCATCCGTTACATTCCCTGGGTTCCTTACTACTAGCACTAGACCTCAGATTGGAACACAAGAATATTATCCATGTTCTAGTCTAGACACATGCACGCGCGCGCGAGCACACACACACACACGCACACCTCACTTCAGTTTTTCCTTTTGTAAATTATTTTTTCCCTTTAAACTCCATTGTTCATGTCACTCAACTTCAGATACCTGGTAACCTTCAGTGTGACTTGCTCTATGTCCCCAACTTCTCCCACCAGGCCCCCAATGTGTCATCTTTTTAACACACAAGTACTTGATTGTTTTGACTTCCGGTAGATTTATATCACATCACCTCCTCTCAGTGTCTCAATGACCTTAAAGACCTATGTAGGTCATTGAACTTGAGTAGAAGCTGGGGGAGATGGGGGGTGGGGGGAATGAGGATCTGGACATTTTAGAAATAATGATATTAAGCCCATTAAGAGAAGTGCACTCGTAGACAAACATCATTCCTATCTGATGAATAACCTCTTCAAAGACTGGGTGTGGAGGTTTAGAAGGTCTTCTGGGTTGCTAATTAATGTCAGAGTATAAAAAGCAGATTTAAACATGATTAAGATCACATTTCCATGATTGAAACATTATTATTTTATGTTGAGTTCTTTTATCTCTGGCAAGAGTGTAATCCAAAGGATGTTCAAACACATAACGAGGTCATAAATTGTGAGTGTAGTCGCACTACAGCATACATGTAGAAATTCAAATGCACACTTTCTTTTGGCAGCTTAGTTAAAGATTGTAAGACTATACAACATAAATCCCTTTCACACACACACACACAAACACACACTCGGGCACACATACCCACATGTGTGTGAAATTTTATTAAGATCTTCACTGAGAAGACTATTAAACTACTGGTATCAAAAATTACATTGTTAGAGCACCTGGGTGGCTCAGTTAGTTAAGTGTAGGACTCTTGATCTCAGTCCTGGTCTTGATCTCAGGGTTGTGAGTTCAAGCCCCGTGTTGGGCTCCACACTGGGCATGGAGCCTACTTAAAAAAAATTGCATAAGTATTAAATTAAACCTGGCCAAAATAAATCAGTTTCTTGCATAGTTTTAACTTTAAACTGGATTAAGATTTTCTAGTAATCCTGTGTCATATTCTTTTAAATGATTTTTCTATTAAAAAAAAGTAAATGTCTTTGGGATTTTTGTTACTTCACATTAAGAAAAAAAATTTGACCTTATAATCCTGTGAAATGATTTTGTTGGGAAGACAGACTTTTATTTCTACATCATAATCTTTCTTGCAAAACAACTGCATCAGACAGGTTTGAGATCATTTCTCTTCCCTCTCAGCTCTTTCTAGCCTTTTCTTCTAAGGCTATTAATCTTTAGTTTTGTACCCATTTGTTGGGGGGAGCTTAAAAACTGATCATAATGTAAATGTAACAGGAAAACAAAAGTATACTAGGTACTTCAACTAAGACATTTTAATGTAGGGAAATAGATGCTGGAGAACTGAGAAACCTAAAAATGCACACTACAGTAATTATTGCAAAAAGCTGCTGTCATCTTTATGGTCGGAGAAAGAAAGAAAATAATTTGAGGTTTTTAGAAGCCAGATGCTTGGAGCAGTGGCTCTGATGAGTGGAGACTCAAACTTCTGAAGAGGTCCATTGTCCAGCTTGTGTGCTTTGTCCCAGGGTAACGAGGCTGACTCTGGAAGTGTGGCCATTCTGAGAATGTGGGGAGAAGCTGGGATCTACAACCATCTGCTGCTGCCTGGGAGGACCGTTTCTGAGGCAATGCCAATAAGAGCATCGAGCTGAACAGAACTAACTCCCTTCCTCTTCCTGCCTTCCAGTATCCTTTAATGCCCCCTATGGGCAGAACCCAAGAGAGAACCAGCTACCAAAGCAGAAATACAGTTTGCAGAGTCCCATTATCTCCAATCAGAGAGAAAACAGGATTTGTCACCAAGGAAAAACAGCTTAGCAACTGGCATATGTGGTAGACAGAATAATGACTCCCCCAAAGTTATCCACATCCTAATCCGTGAAACCTGTGTATACATTGTCTCACATGGCAAAAGGAACTTTGCAGATGTAAACATGTCAGGGATCTTGAGATGGGGAGATTATCCTAATTATCAGGGTAGGCCCAGTAGAATTATAAGTGTCCTTAGGAGAGGGAGGCCCAAGGCAGAAGGGTCAGAATCCAAGAAGGAGATGGGAAGATGGAAGCAGAAGAGAGGGAGATTTAAAGATGCTAACTGCAAGAGATCTAGTGTTGGATTCTAAGGATACCATTCTGAGTAATGAATAAAGTCTTATTCTTTTAAGAATATATTTACTCTAGTAACAATTTCTTTAATGTTTTTGGAATCAATCAGAGTTTTAACTCAAGATAATTTATTTTTTTATTTTTTAAAGATTTTATTTATTTATTTGAGAGAGAGAGCAGAGTGAGCAAGAGAGAACACACGTGGAGGGGAGAGGCAGAGGGAGAGGGAGAAGCAGGCTCCCCGCTCAACAGGGACCCCCCCCACCCCCAACGCGGGCTCGATCCCAGGACCCTGGGATCATGACCTGTGCCAAAGGCAGACGCTTAACCAACTGAGACGCCCAGGTGCCCCTAACTCAAGACAATTTAGAAAATAACACTTTACACTCCTCTCCAAAGACAGGCAGGATGAAGCTTAGAGATAATTGTGTAAATACTGTCCGTTCCATGCTCAGTAAGTATTGTCAGTTAATACCTCTTTTAACATTGCCATTACTTCCTCTAAGAACTTTGAGTTTAATGAATTTTTTTTTCAGGAGAGTTCTGCTTCTCAACTTAACAATGTTGCTCCCACTGTTGGGAAAGCATGGACATGTCCACAGTCCCTTGGGTTCTAAAGCCCTGTTGGCTGATCCTCCAGCAAACTCTAAAATAGAGTCAGTTCCTAAACACAAAGGAGAAAACAGTCATTAGATGACTTTGGGGAAAAAGTGCCTTAGAGGGAGTGGGGGAAATACAAGAGAAGTAAAAAAAAAATTACATTGAATAAATACTAACTGAGGAGTTGACTGGTTTGTCAGGGTGTCTTTTAAAGGAAATCGCATTTCCTGTTGGCCTTATGTTACTTTCAGCCAAGGTGGTAAAAAGCAAACAGGACACTATTTATCTATTTATTTATTTACTTATTTATTGTTTTTATTCCAATATAGTTAACATACAGTATTATATTAATTTCAGGTGTACAATATAGTGATTCAACAACTCTTTACATTACTAGGAGCTCATCATGATAAGTGTATTCTTAATCCCCTTTACCTATTTCACCCATTCCCCCACCAACTTTCCCTCTGGTAACCATCAGCTTGTTCTCTAAAGTTAAGAGTCTGTTTTTTGGTTAGCATCTTTTTGTTTGGTTTTGTTTGGTTTTGTTTCTTAAATTCCACATATGAGTGAAATCATATGGTATTTTTCTTTCTCTGACTGACTTACTTCACTTAGCATTATACTCTCTGGTTCCATCCATATTGTTGCAAATAGCAAGGTTTTATTCTTTTTTATGGTTGAATAATATTCCATTGCGTATATATATCATTTCTTCTTTATCCATTTATCTATCGATAGATGATACTTGGGTTGCTTCCATAATTTGGCTATTGTAAATAATGATGTAATAAACATAAGGGTGCATGTATCCCGTCAAATTAGTGTTTTTGTATCCTTTGGGTAAATAGCCAGTAGTAGAATAAATGGGTCATATGGTAATTCCATTTTTAATTTTTTGAGGAACCTCCATACTGTTTCCCAGAGTGGCTGTACCAACAGGGTAAGAGGGTTCCCCTTTATCTGCATCGTTGCCAACATTTATTTTTTCCTATCTTGTTAATTTTAGCCATTCTGACAGGTGTGAGGTGATACCTCATTGTGGTTTTGGTTTGTATTTCTCTGATGATGAGCGATGTTGAGCATCTTTTCATGTTTCTGTTGGCCGTCTGGATGGCTTCCTTGGAGAAATGTCTTTTCATGTCTTCTGCCCATTTTTAAATTGGATTATTTGGTTTTTTTGGGGTGTTTAGTTTTGTAAGTTCTTTATATATTTTGGATACTAACCCTTTATCAAATATGTCATTTGCAAACCTCTTCTCCCATTTCTTAGGCTGTTAGTTTTGTTGATTGTTTCTTCTGCTGTGCAGAAGCTTTTCATTTTGATGTAGTCCCAATGATTTAGTTTTGCTTTTGTTTCCCTTGCCTTAGAAGACATATGCAGAAAAATGTTGCTATGGCCATATCAGAAAAATTACTGCCTATGCTCTCTTCTAGGACATTTCTGGTTTCAGATCTCACATTTAGGTCCAAACAGGACACTCTTTATATTCCTCCATCCGAAGAACAAAAAGAAGGAATCTTGCTACATTTTCCTTTTCTCCCCCTTCATCTTTGTCCCACTAAGAACTGAAGTTTTGAATAAAGATATTGCTAAATATTGGGTCAATTTTCATAATCTGAGATGGACTACCTGGAATTTGAGAGAGAATAAGCTTTACTGTATTCACTTAGGTCTTTTTTAGTATTTTAAATTAGTTTCATAATTATCAATATAAATATTATACTCACAAATTAACAACAGGGACTCTACCCTGTGGAGTTAATTAAATACCTATAAATTAGCACAGTTCCTCTTCCAAGGCTGCCTAACCTTATGACTTAGATGTGTGCTTTAATTGCAAATGGAATGAGTTTTAATTCCTCTGAGTTTTATTTTTATCATAATTCTCCCAATATTTTTCTTCTGATATCCAGTGGACAACTATAATCTATCATTTCTATTTTTATCATATCACTCTGTCTTGGCTCTAATGGAAATATTTAAGTAATCTATGGTTCCAAGAAGGAAAACAAAAAACAGTATAAAATCTAATTTTCAGAAAAATTTACTGCATTTTTAATCGACAAGGGACTGTGCCTCTTTAGTACTTTATAGCACTTTATCAGGTATTGTGCAGTATGCTTTTCTCTGAATTCTCAGCGTGTCTCTGCGGTTTCAGGAAACAAGAGCAGACCCCACAGCAGCAATCCTTTAAACGGGAATTTTTACTGACTAACACTCAGTCAAGATGAGTGTTCCCTGCATGTTAAAATATAATGATTCTTGCTCTATACACAGTTGGATGATACTATAAACAGCAGATTTTTACTTGTCCGATTAATCATCTCTTCTTCCTCTGTGGGGTTTCAGTCCAGGATAGCTTGCCCATTGATAAAATTAGGCATCGCATACTTTATGGTCAAGTTGTAGCTAGAATCATAAAATTGTGGAACTAACCATTTGTTTAAGTACAGCACAGTCTGTAAATTCTGTTCTCTTACAGATTTCTATTATAAAATCAGAGCAGAATTCATACAAGGAGAAAAGTCTCACACTAGGCTAAGTCAGAAATGATTGAAGAAGGTGGGTTTGTGTTATCAAAGAAAAAGAAGAACAACCTATTTCTTTATAACCAGGGAGCTGGAGACCACCTCAGCAGGTCCCACTTTCCTGACAGAGGGTCTTCTTCAGTCTGTCTACATCAGTTGGGTATTCCTTAACTTCATATCTCCATATCTCAACAGAGTGAACCCTGGAATAGTGATAAGAGTTGGGGAGTCTGACAGACATGGTTTCAGCACTAGCTTCACCACTTAGAGAAATTATTGACCTCCCTGGGCCCCAATTTCCCAATCTATAAATATAAGACAAATAATGCCTAAATATACACATATTTGGCTTATACATACATATCTTAATTTCTATGTTTCTGGATGTCATGGTCTTTAAATACATTGTAGGTGATTGTAAAAAGTCATGAAACATAATGACATAACATTTGGGGGGGTGACAGGACTGTTCTTTATCTTGATTTGGGTGGTGGTTATACAACTGTATGTGTTAGCCAAGATTTTTAGAACTGAACTACTAAAAAGGAGGAATTTTGCTGAATGTAAATTATACTTCAATAAAACAATAGAGAAAAATAATATATGCACAGTAGAGGAAATTATGATAGTGCATGAATTATACATATTATTAATCACTTCAGATGATGAATGAACTTACAGAGAACTTAATTTTTAAACTTTATTTCCTCCTTAGAGTTAAGTCTTGTATTTTACACTTTATTTAAAAAACAATATCACTTAGGTGTTTGAGATGGCAACTATGCATTTTTTTTCTTTCTCTGATGATTCAGTAAAAGTTTGTCTGATACTCTCTAAACCTAAAGCAAAATGTGGAGCTTTGTTTATGATTTTTTACAAGCCTCCTACTTTTATCATGGGTGTCTATTAATTTGGGGCAATTTAGCAAGATCTCCATGAGGTTCATGATCCTGGTATGACCTACCTCATGGAATGGTATGATGAACACCTCCTGTATAAATGTCAAGAATTGAAAGGTTTTGTCCCAATATGATATAGAACGGGGAAAGGCTGCTTGCTAGTTTGAACTCTCTAATTTGAAAGCTCAAAAGCAAAAGATTTCACTTGGAAAGTCCAGCCTCGCCACCATAGAAATGGAGTGTGATGACTAAGTCATATGAGTTCCAGTCCCAACGTCACTTCCTGGATGACCTTGAATGGGCCTCCAATGGATAGGGTACCTATTTTATGGAAATTTATGAAGATCAAATGAGACAATGTATATAGAAGCATGTTGAAATTGTGAAGTCTCGTATACATGTAAGATAATATTAGCAAGGATGAATGTACACTGGACAAAGAGCTGCCAATTACAATGTTGTATAGCTCTTGGCAAGTGACTTGTCCCTAGAAATCACTTGTTCACTTGATTGTGAAAGCAATCTATGAGGGTTTCAACTGGTCAATATGTGACCACAAATACTAATGTGCCTCCCTTTATAGCTTGAGATGGATAAGAGTCTGAGATGGCCATTATCAAACAGCTATTGTTTTAGTCGTTATAGTTTATGACACCAAAGACTAGATAGAAGCTTATGATGTTCTTGGTTCAGCTTGGCATCTAAGCCAGCACACAACACTGAGTAAGCTTAGGGCAAAGGAAAGCAATGATTTAGACAGAGCTTTTTCGCTGTTAACTTCCATCCACAGCGAAGTTTGAGGATGCGATATGAAATCCAAAAACCAGATTTAGAATACTTTTTGTTCTTGAACAAATTCGTCCATCAGAATGGATTAAAAATAGTTTTCCAATGTCCTAAAATGAATTACCTAGTGGTTGTCTTATTGACAATGCCTAAAAACCTATCCTCAAAAAGGTATGCACAGAATGGAACTGCTTTTTTGTGGAAAATGAACAAAAAGCAAAGGTCAAGTGTCAGTCTATGCCACAGGCACCCTCCAGGATCTCCTGGTGGTGAGATAAGGAAAGTCTAACTGCCAAAAGTCCCCTTCTGCTTGCTAGAGGCTACTAGGCTGCAGAGTCTAGCTGGGTGCCTGAGGCTGCTCAGTTCTCTGCTCTCTTTGAGGTACTCATGCCTGTTTCTATCAGCTGAGTCATCCACAGGAGCTGAAGGGCTGTTAGCTCTCAAGTCTGCTGCTCAAGGGGTTAGGTGACCTCTATTGAACCTAAATCCTGCCCAGACTTCAGTGTACCCTGCCTGCTGTTCACCTGTAACCTGGTGGTCTGCACTCAGAGGTGTGAGAATTTGAGATTTGTGCTCTTCCACATGTTGGTTTATCTTTTATTATCTTATCTTGTTTTTTTTTTAATTTAGATTCTAGTTGCTTAACCATACAGAGTAGTATTAGTTTCAGATGTACAATATAGTGATTCAACACTTCCATACATCACCCAGTGCTCATCACAAGTGTACTCCTTAATTCTCCTCACCTATTTCACCCACCCCTCCACCAACTTCTGCTCTGGTAATGATCAGTTTGTTCTCTATAGCCGAGAGTCTGTTTCTTGGTTTGTCCCTCTCTCTCTCTCTTTTTTCCCTTTGCTCATTTGTTTTGTTTTCTTAATTTCCACAAATGAGTGAAATCATATGGTATTTTTCTTTCTCTGACTTCATTTAGTATTATACTCCCTAGCTCCATCCATGTTGTTGCAAATGGCATAATTTTATTCTTTTCTATAACTAATATTCCATTGTGTATGTGTGCGTGTGTGTGTGTATATATATATATATTCTTCTTTATCTGTTCATCAGTAGAAAGATACTGCTTCCATGATTTGGCTATGGTAGATAATGCTGCTATAAACACAGGGATGCATGTATCCCTTCAAATTAGTGTTTTTGTATTTGGGTAAATACCCAGTAGCCCAACTGCTGGATTATAGGGTAGTTCTATTTTTAATTTTTTGAGGAACCTCCATACTGTTTTCCAGAGTGGCTGCACCAACACTGCAAGAGGGTTCCCTTTTCTCCACATCCTCACCAATACCTGTTGTTTCTTGTGTTACTGATTTTAACCATTCTGACAGGTGTGAGGTGATATCTCATTGTGGTTTTGATTTGTATTTTCCTGATGATGAGTGATGTTGAGCATCTTTTCATGTTTCTGTTGGTCATCTGGATGTATTCCTTGGAGAAATGTCTATTCATGTCTTCTGCCCGTTTTTATTTATTTATTTTTTAATTTTTATTATTTTTTTCTTCTGCCCATTTTTAAACTGGATTATTTGTTTTTTTGGGTGTTGGGGAGTTTTATAAGTTCTCTACATATTTCAGATACTAACCCTTTATCAGATATATCATTTGCAAATCTCTTCTCTCATTCCTTAGGTTGTCTGTTAGTTTTGTTAATTGTTTCCTTTGCTGTGCAGAAGCTTTTTATTTTATGAAGTCCCAATAAATTTATTTTTGCATTTGTTTCCCTTGCCTCAGGAGACATACCTAGAAAGAAGTTGCTATGGCCAATGTCAAAGAGGTTACTGCATTTTCTTTTTTTGTTTAAATTTTATTTTATTATGTTATGTTAATCAAAAAACATCATTAGTTTTTGATGTAGTGTTCCATGATTCATTGTTTGCATATAACCACCCAGTGCTCCATTCAATACGTGCCCCCCCTTAATATCCATCACCGGGTTTACTCATCCCCCCACCCTCCTCCCCTCTAAAACCCTCAGTTTGTTTCTCAGAGTCCATGGTCTCTCATGCATTTTCAACTTATTTTTGTGTATGGTGTAATAAAGTGGTCCAGTTTAATTATTTTGCATGTAGCTGTCCAGTATTCCCAACACCATTTGTTGAAGAGACTATTTTTCCCCCCATTGGATATTCTTTCTTGTTTAATAATGTTCTTTTAACTAATGCTTTTTACCTTTACTAAAATCTAATTTTAAATTTTGCTTACTTTTTAAGTATAATGCACATCCAACAAAGTGCATACAGTACACAAATCTTGACCAGAAAGCTGGATGTATCTTCACATATGTATATTCCTGGGTAACCACCACTGAATCAAGGTAGAAAACATTACCAGCACCCAAGGAATTCCTTTTATCCCTCCCTCCAATAATTACAGTCCCCTGAGATAAACACTCTTCTGACTTCTGTCACAAATACACTGGTTTTACCTGTTTGCACCTCATATAAACAAAATCAAAACTATTCACTCTTTTTATGGTTTGGCTTTTTAGAGCACAATTATTTTGATATTCATCAATGTTGTTGATCAGTAGTTGATTTTTTTCATTCCTATAGCACTTCATTGTATGAATGCACCATGGCTTTTTATCCATTCCCCTGATGATAGACATTTTGTTGTTTCTTCTTTTTAGCTATTATGAATAATAATTCTATTAACATTCTTGTTAGAAGTTTTGGTGAATATATGTATACATTTCTATTACTATATAACTAAGAGTAAAGTTCTTGAATTATAGGATGCAGTTTTAGTAGATATTGTCAGTTTTCTAAAGTAAATGTACCAGTTACACTCCCAGCAGCGATATATGAGAATATGCCTTTATACCGTGAATCCTTTAACTTTTTGCCATTTCAGTGGCAAAGAACTGAAAAGAACACTTTACAGTGTTCTTTTATTGTGGTTGTAGTTTACATTTTCTTAGCTTTTTTTTGAGTATAGTTGACACATGTTGTTACATTCGTTTCAGGTATATGACAGTGATTAGACAAGTCTATACATTATGCTATGCTCACCACAGTGTAGCTGTCATCTGTTACCATACGACACTATTACAATTACCATTGACTATATTCCCTATATTGTACTTTTTATTTCCATGACCTATTCATTCCATAATTGGAAGCCTGTATCTCCCACTCCCCTTCATCCATTTTGCCCCACCCCCTACCCCCTACCCCACCCCCACGCCAACCATCAGTTTGTTCTCTGTATTTATAGGTCTGATTCTGTTTTTTGTTTGCTTGATGAATAATAATATTGATTAGATTTTTATATGCTTATTGGTTATTTGGATATCCTATTTATGAAATGCCTGAAATTTTTTAAAAATGCACATATTAATTTGCATGAACTCTTCATATATTCAGGATACCAGGCCTTTGCCAGACATAAATTACAAATATTCTCTCCCAGTATATGGCTTCTCTTTTCATTACTATAATGCTTAATATGTTTTGATGAATCAATAGTCATGATTTTATTGAAAGCCAGTTTATCAGGGTTTTGCTTTATTATTGGTAATGCTTTATGTACCTTGTTTAAGAAATTCATGCCTACCATAAGGTCATAAATGTATCTTCTGTTTTCTTCTCGAAGCTTTATTTTTCTATTTTGCACAGAGAGATCTATATTCCATCTCAAATTAATTTTATTGTATGCCGTAATATGGGAGGCAAAGTTCATTATTTTCATGTGAATATTTAATGCTACAGCACAGTTTAGTGCAAAGCCAACGTTCTCCCACTGAACTGCAGTGGCACTTTTATAATAAATCAAGAGACTATATGCGTGAGTGTACTTCTGGACTCATAATTCTGTCCAGTTGGTCTATTTGTCTCTCCTTGCATAATAGCACACTGTCTTAGTTACTAGAGCTTTACACTAAGTCTGGAAGTCTGGTAGTATAAGTCCTCCAGCTTCATTCTTCTTCAATATTATCTAAGCTTTTTTAGGTCCTTCCATTTCCATATAAATTTTAGAATCAGCTTGTCAATTTCTACACAAAATCCTGGTAGGATTTTGATTGGGGTCAGATTCAATTTATAGATAAATTTGGGGAAAATAACATCTTACAAATATTGAGTCTTCCAATCCACAAACTTGATACATCTCTCCATGTAAGTATTCTTTAATTTCTTTTAGCGACACTTTGTAGTTTTAATTATAGACATATTATAAATCTTTTGTTAAGTTTAATCCACAGGTATACAGTTTTTAGGTGCTATTTTAAATAGTATTACTTTCTAATTTTATTGTTTTATTTTTGACTGATATATAGAAATAAAGTACTTTTTCTATATGGATTTTCCCACCCAGCAGGTTTGCTAAATAATTTAATTCTAATAGCTTATAACTTTTTAAAAATTTCTTATATAATTGTGTCATTTGTAAATAGAGGCAATTTTATTCCTTTTAATATTTTTATAATTTTTATTCTTTTTCTTCTGACTGGAACCTTCAAAAGGATGTTGAATCGACATGGTAACATTGGACATTCCCAAATTTCAGGGAAAAGAGTTCAATATTATGCCATTAAATATGATGTCAGCTGTAGAGTTTTGTAGATGTCTTTTATCACATTAAGAAAGTTCTATTCTTAATTTTCTCACCATCATTTTATGTTAGTCATGAATGGGGTTAAATTTTGTCACATGCCTTTTTTGTATCTATTGAGAAATAATATGATTTTCTCTGTTTTAAAATTATTTTTGAAATTATATTAATTAATTGGTTCTTAAATATTAAACTATTATTGTATTCCTAAAATAAAGTTTAGTTGGTCATGGAGTATTATGTTATTTCTATATTGTTGCACTCTATTTGCTGATATTGTGTTTAGGAATTTTGAGTCTATGTTCATGATAGATAAAGGGATGTCATTTTTTTCCTATAATGCCCTTATCATGTTTCAGTTTCAAGGTTGTACTGACATCACAAAATGAATCGTGAGAGTTCTCTTTCTTTATTTTCTGAAAGAATCTGTGTAAACACAGTATTATTTCCTGAAATTTTGGAGGAGCGAGGCCATTTGGGTCTGGAGTTTTCCCATGGGAAGGATTTTGGTTATGGTTTCAATTTCTTTGGCAGATATAAACCTTATTTCAATATTCTCTTTTGTGTCAGTTTTGACAAGTTGTGCTTTTAAAGAATTTTTCTATTTCATGTAAGTTGCCATGTATATTCTTTGCATAAAATTATTCATAATGTTCTTATTATTTTATTGTGGGTAGGGAAAATCTTTAGTGCTAGATGAAGATGCAGACATCCTCATCTAGGAGGTAGACATCAAAGTCCCCAAAGAGGAGAGCAGCCACGCAGAGGAGAGGTAACACCTTAAGAAGGAGGAATGGGGAGAGGAAGGAGGACCCAAGGGAGGAAAAAAATGGAGAAAAAGAACTAACAAAAGGCAAAGCACAAAACCATAGCAACAAGTTTACAGACAGCCAATTCCTTAGGCTCAGTTGAACTCAAAGGATGGCTTGGTAGGCATACCTTACCTGGTGCTTAATATTCATTTATTTTCTTAAGCCTTAGTTGTGTCGGGAGTGGGTATGAATGAAGAACTTCAACCTTCTTACCCCATGAAAATACTGGATGGTACAACTTAAGGTCCTAGAGGGACCACACCCAGAACTGTATCCTAGTCTGGTAGGACCTCAATTCCCAGTCATCCGACACTAACAGACAAGACACTGAGAAGTTCAGTGACATTGATGACTTGCCCAAAGTCATATAGTTAACCAAAATTTGTTCTTTAAGAGATTAATGTAAAAATACCTAAGTTTCTTTCCAAGAATTTGATTGCCGTGTGGTAATAATATACTTTACTGAGATCCTTGCTTGTTTTAAATTATACAACATTCAAAAACATGCCCTAATGTCCTCCTTTTTACAATTAGGGAATAGGACAAATTATGCTCAGGACCTTGGCATCACAGGATTTTCCTATATCTGTGTTTGATAAATTTGCTTTCTTCATGTTCATTACAGTAGAAGTATGAAGAACCACATCTGGTCTTAAATTTGAACCAGCCTACAGTCCTTAAAATAGCTACTGTATATTAAGCACTTACTATATAACCAGTATCTGTGCTAAGTGCTTTATATGGAATCACTCATTCAATCAAAGCTATTAAATGCCTACCATTTGCCAGGCACTGTTCTAGGCACTGGAGATTCAGTAGTGAATAAACAGATCAACATCTCTGTCCTCCTGCTCTTAAATTCTAGTAGTGGCTACAGACAAATACACAATCTATAAGTTTATCGCTTAGTATATTAGAAGATGGTAAGTGTCAACAAAAGATCATAATAAGCTAAGGGGGACAGATAATGCTGGGGAGGCAGTATTATATTTTGACTAGAGTGGTTAATCTAGGCCTCACTGAAAGGTGAAATGAAATTAAGTTTTAAAGCAGGTAAAGAATGAGCTCTATGTGTATGTGGGTAAGTCATAGTGAAGGATAGACCCCCAAAAGACCTCCAGGCAGGAATATCCCTAGCATGCTAATGGCCACTACTGCTAACAAGGAGGAAGGGGAAAATAGTAAAAGTGGATAGCAGAGAAATTAGAAGGGCCACACAAATTTCAAAGGATCACATATGGCCCTGCAGGCCACTTGCAGACTTTGGCTTTCACTCAGCAAAATTGCAAGCCATTCTAGTATTGAGCCAAGATGTGACATGGTCTGACTTGAAAGTGTGCCTGTAACTACAACTGCTGTGTTGAAATAGTTTTAAGACCACTAGGGTAGAAATAGAAAGGCTATTTAGGATCATCTCATTTAATCCTCACCACGACCCTGTGCAGTAGATACTATTATAAAACTCACTTTAGGATGAAGAAACTGAGGACTGGAAGATTACATAACTTACTTAATGTCACATAGCCAACAAACAGTAGAGAAGGCCCTATTCAGAAGTTGTGTGTATGCCTCCCTCCATGCACTGAATAAATTTTAATTTTCCTAATGTTCTACAGGATATCCTTTTCCATGTTGGTGGCTGGAAGTCATTAAAGCAGAGGCTGACCCCAGTGTTAGATATTTAGTTTCTATTAAGCAGATTGAAAAAAAACTCTTTCACAATATCCCCCCGAGAATTATAACATATTTCTAGGTCTAGACTTTGAAAGGCTAGACTGTACCAAATCTACATCCACCCCATTTTCTAGTAAATTGGTCAACAAGGTATTTTCTAAGTGTAAGGGCATGAGGTGTTAGAGAAGAGCTGTTGCCTCAAAACCTCATTCATAAAGTTGTGGTACAGACCACACCTGAATGATGTCCAAATAAGCAGTACAACTAATACTTGTCTCAGAAAAAGTAGGCCTTTCTGAGCAAGTTTCTGTAATTACCACTCATGTCAGGGCGTGAGAAGGATGGTACCAGATTAACAGAGGGTGCAAACTCATGCAGGAATTGTAGGACTTAAAATCAGGCATTCTGACTGTGAAATGGAAGTCTTAACCACATTGGCTCTGTATCACATTGGTCAAGAATCTTGGACCAAAACACAGAAGGCTGCCACTCAGAATCCATGGGCTCGACAGCAGAGTTGCTTCTTCGTAATTCTCCCAGGTGCTCTGGACATGTTGGGTTCTCAAAGCATTTTTTTAAACAAGTTTAGGTATAAGTCCTAACTTTACTTTTTTTTTAATTGTGGTAAAATTTAAATAACTTAAAACTTAATGTTTTAACCATTTTTAAGTACACAGCTCTGTGGCATTAAGTGCATTCACACTGTTGTGCAACAATCATGACCAATCCATCTCCAGAACACTTTCATCTTCCCAAACTGAAACTATGTACCCATTAAATATTAACTCCCCATTCTCCTTTCGCCCAGCCCGTGTCAACCACAACCTTACTTTGTCTTTTTGCATTTGACTAATATGGGTACCTCATATGAGTAGAATCCTACAGTATTTGTCCTTTTGTGACTAGCTTATTTTACCTAAGCATAATGTCCTTAAGGTTCATCCATGTTATACCATGTGTAGGATCTTCCTTCCCTTTTTAAGTCTGAATAATATTACACTGTACATATATACCAGATTTTGTTTATCTGTTCACCCATCAATGGACATTTGGGTTGCTTCTTACCTTTTGTCTATTGTGAATAGTGCCACTGTAAACATGGGTATGCACACATCTCTTCGGGACACTGTTTTCAATTATTTTGGATACATTCCCAAGAATTGGGATTACTGGATCATAGGTTAATTATATTTATAATTTTCTGGGGAACTGACATACTGTTTTCTATAGTAGCTACTCCCTTTTATATCCCCACCAATGATTTACAAGGGTTCCAGTTTCTCCACATCCTTGCCAACAGTTTCAAGTTGTTTCCTTCTATTCCTAGTTTGCTGAGTGTTTCTATCATGAAAGAGTGTTGAATTTTTCATATGCTTTTTCTGCACCAACTGAAATAATGTGTTTTTTATACTTCATTCTATTAATATGGTGTATTGCCTAGGTTGAACCACAGACTTTGCTTTTTATTAGCTATTGGCTTTGAGCAAGTTCCTCAACCTAAATTTTAATTTCCTTATCACTAAAATGGAGTTAATAGTAATACCATCATTGAGAATATTAAATAATGCAAATATAGCACTTAGTACAAGGCCTGGAACATTCATGTTCAAAAATGGTAGCTCTCACCATCACCATCATCATCTGATCCTTCCACTAAAGCTAACAGTAGACAATAAATTTATTCAAAGCAGACACAGAGAGAAGAGCATAAACAGACTTGTTAAAATGCATTTAAGATTTATTCCATCCTTAACATGCCCTGGACAAAACTCAAACTAGAAAAAATAATGATTTATACCCAACCCTTTTCACAGAGTCTGGGCAGCTCAGCCAACACCTAAAAGAACAGATACTATTTTGGTATCCCTGTCCTTTAGTTACAAATCTTATACCTTGGCTTCTCCCAGAGGGAGCTTGAGTCTCTGCTGCCCAGTCACGAAGGCAGGATGGAAAGAAAAGCACAAATAAGGAAGGAAAGCAAAGAAGGAAGGTTCAAATAAAGCTTAGCATTGAGGGAGGAAGGTGGGAGCCATGGAAAAATGGGAGAGTAATCTAGTTGCTGATGTATCAGGTTCTTGTCACCAACCACCTGAGAGAGAAAGCCTCAATACCTACCATTCTCACCAAATCCCTACCAACCCCAGCACATCCAGTACCCACCCTTCCCTTACCCTCTGATGGTTTTCAGAGCTCAACTCCTCTCCCCTGCCTGGGATAAGGAAAAGAATGCAGAAAATAGGGGGTAGGTCAGTCTGGCAGAGAGGTGAAACTATTGGCTAAAATTGAAGAGCGTTTTAGGATTATTTGTAGATTATAATTCTTCCTGCTTCTCATTCCCACAGTGACAGAAACTAGGCCCTTACAAGAAAAGTCAGGTTTTCATAAACACTTTTTCAAACTAGGCCTAATAGCCCCCAGACAGCCCGTTTTGTCCACTTCATCATCATATACGGTGCATCTAACTCCATCTCTCCACAACCTCCTTCAAGTCTTTCAATTTCTGTTCAACAGTTATTGACTGGCAATGGAGTGGTGACCATCTCAAGTCTGTGCTGCCATAGAATCCATGTTCCAGGAGAGGCAACAAGACAATATAACCATACAAATATAAATGCAATGAGAAGGTTGTGATGTGTTCCACAAAGAAAGATAAAGGAGGAAGCATTTGAGTAGAGAGACCTAAGCAAAGTGAGGAGCTTGCTACACAATCTTAGGGTGTGGATTCCCTGGAGAGGGCACAGCAATAATTTCACACTCCTTTTCCAAAATAATTCTGAAGAAGGGCACTTTTACTGCAATTTCAAAAAAACCTGGTTATTTTCTTAACCACTGTGCAAAACAAGGAACATAGCACATTTTCTTTCTGATCATGTTCCAGAATGGCAAAGGTCAGATTCTGACGAGGGTCTCATGGCAGGAGAGCCTCCTTAAGCAACAAGCCTTCAATCTCTGGAACCACACTGTCTTTACTCCCTGTAATGACGTAACAAAACTTCTTAATTAAAGCATGCTTCATTCGTTGACAGCCAAGCTCCCTGCTCAGATTGCCCGTCAAAGCTCAGGTCCAGTGAAGTTCCTGGATTATCTGCAAACTGGTGTTTTCCTTTAGCCAAGTAGTTTTAAATTCACAGTTACCTAATAGCCCGCCCCGCCCCCCGCTAAGGGGAAAATTGAACCCTCAGCTGGATAATTATTTGCCATGGGATGAAATCAGAGAGGTGAAGGTAATGCTGGGAAATCAGAATCCATGATACCAGACCTTAAAGAGGAAGATAATTAAAATAGGGAGGCAGAGTTTCCAGGAAGTTCTAATTGTCATGTGACAGACTCTGGTCAGTTCATGCACATGGGAAAAGCTTTTCAAGAGAACTTGCAAATAAACATTAATAAGGAAAGAGTTATAAAGTTAAGTCCTAGAATAACCTTTCTCCTCCTCTACATGATATACTTTGAAATTTGTGAGGCTGTCTCCCCGTCTCCTCTAGAAAATCAGGGGGAAGTTCCTATTCCCCAAAGTTCTTCAAGTGTCTCAGCAAGCTCCAGAAAAATGGGTGGACTTGCCTATTTAAAGAATGGCTGAAAAGCACTTTGAAAATCCCATCATCAAAGAGCCATTTAAGTGAAAGGATCATTAGATTACATATTTATATCAAGTAAGATGAAAAGGATAATGATGGGAAGAGATACAGTAATTAATCAGGAAGGCTGTACATGATTCCTTTCTCCCAATAATAGTTAACTGTCAACAAGCACACTTAGATCATTGCCTGAAAGAAGATCTTGAGCAGCTCTACAGCAGTGAGCCAAGTCTCTCTCTCTCTCAATGTTCTTTTACAAGAGGTTAAAATAAATCTCACCTACAGATAGCAATTACATTGGGAGACATAACAATAATGGGTACCACTTTCTGAGGACTGAGCTAAATATTTTCCATGTGTATTTAATTTATAACCCACTTTAATTTACAACAATTCTTTAAGCAGGTATTAGTGACATTCCACAGCTATTGAGTCTTGGGACCAGAACTCAAACCCAGCTCTAACTCCATAGTCTGTTCCCCCAAACTTTGCAGTATATTGCCCTAAGAGTCCTCACTTTCTTTTTCGGGTTTTTACTTTTTTCTCCCTTTTATAATTTTCTATTTGTATTTACAAACCAGGAATAAGGCATAGGGCATCTTCTGGGTGATGAACAACATTTCTCTTTGGTGTTATTCAAAATGCTCTAAAGCATTCTAGAGAATGCTTTGTACATCATGCATTGCTCTTCTAACATGTTTAGCTTCAGAATTCAATAATATATATATAATATTGTGTTACAAAGATAATACATTTTCTTTTGGGGCAAAGTGTTACTGAGACACTTTCATTGCTGTGAAAAAAATTAAAAGTTATTAAAACCAACACTGAGGAAAAACTAAAAACAAGTAAATTCTTGACACGATATCTTCACAATTGTCAGAAATTCTCTGTGGCGTGTGTCCTTCTGTGTCCAACCAATCCATCAGTACTTTCTTCATCTATTATGCAGGCACTTACCTAACCCTTTCCACTATAGGGTCTGGGCACATGGTCAGTATTATCTGGGAGTTCAAATGGATGACTTCCTGTATTGTAACACCATAGTCTGTAGTCTCCAAATTTTATCTAATTCCAGATTATTCTTCCACTATCCTCAGAAGATAGAATTTCCACTTCTTGCTTTGAGTTCAGTTCTTATCTTCATGAAATTCCTCTGTAGGTTCATTCAGAAGCATTAGGACCAATTAATCCTAGGCAGAAGTCAAATTGGGTGGAACCCAGCAGAGATCAGAGCAGTTTGGAAGACAAAGCCAGAACTGGTGTGTCCTCCCTGGAGTTTACATTACTGTGTTGGGGAGACAGATGATAAACACAACAAACATGCAAAATATGTAGTGTATCAGATGGTATGACACATACTGTATTAGTTTGCCACGGCTGCCATAATAATGTACTACAGCTAGCTGGCTTAAAACAACAGAAATTCATTCTCTCATCATCTGGAGGCTCAAAGTCTGAAGTCAAGGTGTTGGCAGGTCCATGCTCCCTCTAGAACTCTGAGTAGAATCCTTCCCTGCCTCTTTCTAGCTTTTGGTGGTGAACGTCAATACGTGTCTTTCCTTGGCTTGCAGTTGCATTGCTCCTAGCTCTGCCTCTGTCATCCCTTAGCATTCCCTCTGTGTGTCTCTGTCTTCCTATGATTTCCTCTTCTCAGAAAGATACAAGTCATATTGGGTTACAGCCTACCCTAATGACCTCATCTTAACTTAATTAAATGGATAAACACACTATTTCCAAATAAGGTCATATTCATAGGTACGAAGGGTTAGGACATTCAATAGATATGTTTGGGAACACAATTCAACCCAAAACAGGTGCTATGAGAAAAATGAAGCAGGAAAACTCAATATGACATATGTGTAGGTGGAGAATAGGGGTCAGATGCAGTATTAAATAGAATAGCCAAAACAAGTCTCAGTGAAAGAAATATTTGCATAAAGATCTGAAGTTGAGGGAGCCAGACTGTGGATGCATAAGCACATATGCAAAGGCTCCGGGGAATATACCAGACATGTTCAAAGAACAGCAAGGAGGCCAGCATGGCGGGAGCAGAATGAACAAAAGGTGATGTGGTAGGAGATGAGTTCTGAGAAGTAATAAAGGAGAGAGATGATGTACAGACTTTGGCTTTTATCCCAAATGATATGGGAATTCCCTGGAAGATTCTGATCAGAAGATAACATGATCTGACTTATATCTTAATGGGACCTTCTGGCCACTGTCAGAAATAGACTATAGGGGAGGAGGTTAGAAGCAGGGATCTAGCTATTGAAATAATCCTGGTGGGAGATGATGATGGTTTGACAGTGGAGATGGTTAGAAGTAGTTAGTTTCTGGATATTTTTTGAAGGTAGAGCTAACAAAATTTGCTGACAGATTGGTCATGGGGTGTGAAAGAAAGAGAGGAGTCAAGGATGACACAAGATGTTTGGCTATAATAACTAAAAGAAGGCAGTTGCCAGTAACTTAGATATGTGGAACATGAAAATAGCCGGTGCTGAAGGGAAATCAAGAGCTCAATGAACATACGAAGTTTCAGATGCTTGTTTTAGATACATCTGAACTGTATGGAGATTTCCAGTGGGTAGGTGACCATATGAATCTATATAAGTGAGAATAAACCTCCCCTGCTCCACATCTCACCTGGGCAGATGCTACTGCAAAACTGACCTAGTGTAGTGTGAGCAGAAACCTGAACAGAAGGCTAAGTGGTTTGTTTGGGAAGCTATCCAGAGGAAAACTGGAGGAATTAGTGTTTTCTCATAATGCAAGAGTTTATTCGTTTATTCAATATATAGGTATTTATTATAAAGTTTGGCAATTTTTAGAACTATTTATTGCAGAATTTCCAAAGGGTGAGAGACCAAATTACAGACCTAACATAAAAGGTTTTGCTTTGGTATTAGAATAAGACCCCATAGATAAGAGAGAAAATCTAGACCAAAGATAGAAGCAGACTAGTCCAAATATTCATGGAGAAGGAAGGATGTATGGTTCTCCAATTGGTGGTGTCAGGAGGTTCATCTTTATCCCTTCTAAGGAAAAGGACTACCATCGACTCTGGGAGGGAAGTATCCACAAAGCACCCACAACAAGTACCATGTGGGACCTGTCTCAGTTTGGGAAAATGTAGAGTGTTCTCTCCAGCTTTGCCTGGAGCAGCTCTCTCAATAAGAGAAGATGCATCTACCAACACATGCTCTCCAAAAAGAGCAACTGTTCTCTAAGGCATCAATAGCACTGGTGATCATATGCCTCATTCTACCAGGAAATGGGATAGGAAACAGCGAGAAGTATATGTGTGTGAGTATGTGAGATGGAGCTGAAATTCAAGCACTTACCCCAGATTTTCCCCCATCCTTTCACTGTTTTCCTCCAGGTTGATGATCTAAGACACTCGGACAGAAAGGCATCATGACCTTGAGGTCCAAAGTTGGGGTTTAGAGGTATTTTCAACCATGGCCTCTGTTCCTTTTCTCTCCACCACATGAGAAACACAGCAAGTCCATTCAGTGTGGATACACACATCTTCTAGAACACATCTGGGTCATTAAAAGATGCAATGAAGCTTTAAGCGACTTTAAGCAATATAAAATGTTATACAGATCTTAGTTAACTTCTCCACACCACAGATTAATGGAAGGTTTTTACTTCTCCTTTAAAGCGGTCATAGAATCAGTCTATAAAAAAGTTCACTAATCATTTTACAGAGGAATAGCAGGGCAAATTGGTTAGTGACTTGCTCAAAGTCTTACACTTTGTTACCTGTGGAAATGAGGGTAGAATACAAGTCTCTCTTGACTTCTCAACCACTTTCTCATACTCAGCTTGGTACATCACTGTAAACATTATGGCTGCCAATATCTACACTATTTGGCACACTTACAGCATCAACTTATAGCTCTGGAAAGAGCTTCAGTTGTCCTCTCACTTCAGGCAAATTACAATCAAGCCCTCATAAGAGCTTAAAAATATATCTAAACACTCTGAAGGGTAGCCTGATATAATGAAATGACCACATATCTTGAAGTCAGGCAGCTGCCTATGAATCCAGACCGTCACTCACTACCTCTGTGACTTAGAGCTTCTAGCAGCCTCTGTCTCCTCATCTAGGAAATGAAGATAATGGTACTCATACCAAAGACTGATTTTAATGATTAATTGTAATGCTATAGTGAAAGAGTCTAACAAGCACAGAATAAGGGATAACTGCTGGATAATTATTATTTTCAAAGGAAAGTTGTTAAATAAAGTTCATTTGAGTTGACAAAGAGGTAAGATGCAGTCATGAATTGCAAGGTAAATACATTTTTTTTTAAACCCCTCTATACAAATAGATAAGTAGATATGATGGTGAATGGGTAACCAGAGGCCACTGTGACTAAATCAGTTGGTAGAACCAGGGATATTACCCAGCCTGGAGCCTTTCCTTACTTTGATGTGTATCTTTAGCACACAAGACTTTTGAAAATGTATCATTAGCAAGAATAAATTAGAAGAAGATGAGGACAAGAAGATGAGGAAAAAGTCAGAAGAAGATAGAAGGTGGTACAAGGTACATAGTACATAGAGATATATGTGTGTCTCAGAACTACTTGTCCATAAAGAATCCTTTGAATTTGAAAAGGAAATACAGACACAGGTCTCGGCAGTGCCCATAAAATCACCCATTGGTCTTCTCATCCCTGCAGGAAAAATGTTTCTTAGGGAGATACAGGAGGATCCTAGAGAATACTAGGGCCAGACACAAGCCCTCCTCATTCCACCCTTGGGAAAGCTGAGGCACTATGTCAGAGCCAGAAGCAGTAAAAGAGCGAATCTCATCCTTTTACATTCAGCGCTCTACATACATCATTTGACAGAAATAAACTTTCAAAAGCTCATCATTATTATTTCCAAATAAACGGCAAAGAGGCCACTTGGGCAGTGGTTTTCTTCCAGTTTCCTGTGGAAGCTTCCTTTCCTTCCAGTTAATGGTCCCTTCAGCCAAGGGGAAATCTAGGATCTGCCCTGACAGGCTGTGATCTCCCTCAAGTATGTGATACCGTTTTCCTCCACAGTGCACAGTTGGCCTTGTTAATGAGGCCCTAGGGGCAGAGTTCGTGTTTGCCAATGCCTCTCTCACCCTGGTTGCTGATTACAACCCGGCATCCAAGCTTTAGAGAGTTTATTACCATATGTTCCATTTCCCTTTTTAGCACTGTTTGGGCTCTGTGTTCAGAGACAAGGTACTTCCTACAGTTTGGCTGCAGCAGTTTTTAGAAGATGACTAGAGCTATAACAAGAACACTGAGCTTTGTCGAAGACACCGTCTGGAAGAGAACATTCTCACTTTCATGAAGAGTTCTGTTTGGGCACACAATTACATATACATG
The DNA here is from genome assembly GCF_009762305.2 of Zalophus californianus. Classification (NCBI taxonomy): domain Eukaryota; kingdom Metazoa; phylum Chordata; class Mammalia; order Carnivora; family Otariidae; genus Zalophus; species Zalophus californianus. The sequence goes on along the minus strand of NC_045599.1, from coordinate 121,468,199 downwards.
TTAAAAGGCTCTGTCAGCTAGCCTGGGCAGGCAGAGTTTTTCTGGCTGTACTAAACTTTCCTCTCACACTATTAGCCTCAATGATATTAAAGAAGCCTGTCAGGGTTTGGATGGAAGGAAATCTCAGACAGGCATTATGTTTCCTTGTAGGTGGAGGAACAAAATAGAGTCTGCAAATTAACTTCTTGTTTGTTTTTCCCGGAGATGATTTTCCAGTAGGGTTGACATAAGCAAAGCATTTGTCCTGCAAATTCCTTGCTCTGACTGTGAAAGAAAGGTTTATAGAATTAAAATCCTTTAAGTGTTGTCCCTTAGAGCACCAATGTTTTTATTTATAGTCTGTTTTAGGAAATGTTTTACAAGTGTGATTTGTGTTTATATTTAAATACCCTGGCCACCCCCACATATAATCTGATCAAATTTACTGAAAAAGATTCATGTAGCAATATTTATACCACAGGCAGAAAAAGGCTACAGAAGCTTATAAATGTTAACTTGCCACTTTAGAAATACAATTAAACCATGTCTTACATATTTTTCATCTTCCAAAACTCTTAATAGATTTTTTTCCAGTTTGTGGTCATGATTCCCAAAGGAAAATTCCAAAGTTGCACTGGTTTCCTCAGTAACAGAATCAGGTATAAATTGTGTTCCTATAGTTCCAAACATCTGTATCCAAGCAACATATTAAAATGTGCTGCCAACTGATATATGTATAGTTTGTAGGTAAGCTTGACTTTCCAGAAAGAAGTGAAGTGGCAGGAAAAAGAAAGCATAAATAGCAGAAGCAGCAAATAAAATCACAAGAGAAAGCAGTACTGTTTTTCAGTTTTTAAAAAAATTTCTCAGCTAAATCTCCCCCCAAAAGGGATGGTCAGGGTATTATATAAGACATTACTAATTTCTGGGGGAGTTCACAGTTTGGGACTAAATGATATACTTTACTTCTGTAGCTGGCCATTCTAGCCTGAAAGGTAACTCAAGAAAGCTTCCTGGTTGTCCTCAAAAGGCCTTATTCCTTGGTAAGGAGGAGAGACTCATAGAGGCCCAAAGCATTGACCATGAGTAAGAGAGACTGTGGAATAGGAAACTCTTCAGGATTCTAAGAGTAGTATGTTAACTGTTCTAAAAGGGTCTTTGGTATTCCAGAACTCAGACTTGTATTCTTAGCACAATCCTTCTTACTTCAGTGGATCCAGGAACTTAAGGCAGACCTTGGCAATTCTGCCTGGAAATCCATATTCACTTGAAATTAAACTCTTCAAGACACATAAATTCTAGACTCTAAAATTAAGGACAATATCAGTTCCATGCCCTTGGGAAATATTTGTTTCTTGATTTAAGTCTTAGCTGCCTCATCTTCAAAACGGGAATAATAAGGGAAAAGGGAGGAGGGGGAATTACTGTTTAATGGGTACAGTTTTAGTTTGGGATCACGAAAAAGTTCTGGAGATGGATGGTTGCACAACAATGTCAATGTATTTAATGCCACTTAAAAATGCTTAAAATGGTAAGTTCTATATGATATGTATTTTCCTACAACAACAAAAAACCCATAGGAATAATAACAGTACCCCACAGGATTGTTTTGAGAATTACATGAGATAATGAAGAGTCTGCATGGTGCCTGTGACATAATAAGTGCTCAACAAATGGTCATTGTTATTGTTGTGATTCATGTTAACATTAATAAAAATAGACTCTTGAGCCCCTATAGGAGTCACAACCAGTATCAGTGCTTATCATTCCCTGTCTCACTGCCTGTCACCTTTCCATTGCACTGACCCATCTTCACATCTTGGTCCCAAGTCCCTCTTTTCACTATTTTCCTACTACAAATCTGCCTTTTCTCCAATATCCTTATATCAGGCACAGTCACTACAGAATCCAAAAAACAAAACAAAAACATTTGGGAGGGTCAAGTTCTTTTAGTAGAGTTGCATATAAAAACAACCCTAAAGAAAACTATTTTATTTTTTAAAGATTCATTTACTTACTTTAGAGAGAGAGAGTATGTGCATGAGTGTGGGGAGGAGCAGCAGGAGAGAGAGAGAGAGAGAATCTCAAGCACAACTCCCCACTGAACGTGGAGCCCAACATGGGGCTCAATCTCATGACCCTAATGTCATGACCTGAGCCAAAATCAAGAGCCCGATGCTTAACTGACTGAGCCACCCAGGTATTCCAAGAAAACTATTTTAAATTCAGCTGCCAGTTGAAAAAAAAATCTTCAAAATGACTTTAAGTTTTGGTAGTTGTGACTAGCCATGGGTAAAACTGCAAAATAAATGTGATTTCTGTTTCCTCTTGTTCTGGCTTATACGGGAGTAACACCAACAACCAGCACTTCATGGTTTAGAGAGATTTTCACAGGTGTCCATTCATTCATTTCATCTCCCCACAGGTGAAAACCCCAAGAGCACAGTCACCCCCAGGACTATCATTCCTGACCCTGAAGGTGTCCTGTTGCCTCTGTACACTCCTGATACCCTAATCAGATCCACACTCCAAGTCTCTCCCCTTCCTCCAGACACCCAAAAGCATAAATTGATAGAACTAAAAGAACATTGGAAATCTTTCAGTCGATGCCCTTCCTTTCACCAATAAAAACTGGAAGCCCAGCATGGTTAGGTAATGGGACCTACCTTACCTATCTCTGCTTTGGATGCCACCACCTCCAATCTTCTCAGAGACTTTGTGCTATCAGGTATTCCCTCCCTCTTTGGGAACTACAATTTTGCTTCACAACTTTACTTTCCAATTAGCATTGATATGTGTTCAATGTCTCCCACCTTTAAAAAAACTTTCCTCCTGCTCCTCGTCTACATCTCCACTCACAGTCCAATTTCTCAAAAGAGTTAATTCAGTCTTCTCTTATCATCTCCCCTCACTCAACTTCGCAATCCAAAGTGGGCTAATGTCTCCCCTTACTACCCTTCCAAAATTGCTCTCTCAGGCCAACAACTGAAGTCTTCTAGGTCTTTATATTCACTTTTCACTTGCATCTTGCTCGATCTTTCAATAATATATGATACTGTTCAAATACTTCCCTCTTAAAAGACTTTTCCATTGACTTCCTTGTTGCCACTCTTGGTTTTTCTCCAGCTTCTCGGGACACTCAATTTCAACATTTTTGGCTAGCCACCCACCTCTGCCCATACATTAAAGGTTAAAGTGCCTCAGGCTTTATCCTGGACCATTTTTCCTTTAGTTTTCATTCTATAAACTCTTCCTGGGCCATTTTTCTGTTTCAATTATTTTATTGGCCAATAATTCTGAAATCATTTGCTCCTGAGCTTTATATATAAATGCCAACCTGAAGCCCCCACTTTGATGATCTGTGAGAAACCTCATGCTCATATCATTTTCCTCCCAAAACATGTTCCTTCTCTTATTTTTTTATTTTAATTAATGGTCTTATTATGCACCCAGTTGGCTAAGTAAAAAATCTCTAAAGCGTACACGTCTCCCTCTTCTTGAATCCCATGTTAAAGATTCACCCTTTTATGCATTGAGGTAATTAAGTGCCTACTAGATGCCAGGCACTATCCCAAACAATCACCTCTAATCCATTCTGTCTAATCCATTCTGTTACCTAGTGATCTAACTTGCCAAAATATTTCTTCCACCACTCCCATAGTTTATGCTCCAGGTCTTACCTGAACTACTGCAATAATCTCACTGACTGCCATATTCACTCTTGCTTTCTTTATTCCTTTTTATTCCATAATATTTAATCCTCTCTATTACCAACTTTTAATTATAAAAACCTTCAAAGAAGTTTTACAATGAACGAATAGCATAGTCTCTCCACTTATATTACACAATTGTTAACATTGTACTGTATTTGCTTTATTTCACTCTTTTTACTTAATACTTTTATGAATATAAAATATTCACATTTTATTTATACTATTTGAAAGTAAGTTGTGGGCACCTGGTGGTTAAGTTGGTTAAGCATCTGTCTTCAGCTCAGGTCATGATCCCAGAGTCCCAGGATCAAGTCCCACATCAGGTCCCTGCTCAGTGGGGAGCCTGCTTCTCCCTTTGCCCCTCACCCTGCTCATGCTTTCGCTTCTCTCTCTCTCTCTCTCTCTCTCTCTCTCAAATAAATAAATAAAATCTTTCAAAAAAAAAGGGAAGTTGTAAATGGCATAACATTTTATCCCTATGACTTCAGTGTACACATCTTAAGAATATGGAGAATGTCTTGTATAATTGCAAAACCATGTCTAAGAAAATTAACAATAATTCCATGATATTCTGTAATAGCCAGTCCATATTTCCAATTCCCCAATTGTCCCACAAACATCTTTTGTGGCTGCTCCCTCCACCCTCAGTCAGGATTCTGCCTGCATTACTTTATTGCATTACATTGTTATGTCTCTTTTACATCTTAGTTTAGAATTGTCCCTAACCATTTTTTATGACATTGAATTTTTAAGTTCAAGATAGTTGCACTATAGAATGTCCCACATTCTGAATGTGTTGCCTTATTTCCTCACTTTAAGATGCTGAATTGTAGCACTTGGTTAAAGTGTTGACTGACAGCTCTAGGCTCTCTTCATTGTAACCATACATGTTTCCCTTTCCTATTAGAAAATTATTTGTCATGTGATCCCCAGCACCATGCTACTATCCTGTCTCCATTGACCTTCCACCCAATGTTTGAGCATCCATCTATGATCACTGGCTGCATCAAGTATGAAGTTGGGTGGATCTTTTCAAAATGTAAATCTGATCATAATTTTTCTTCAGTCATTTTCCATTACTACAGAATAAAGTCCAAAACCCTTTGAATGCCTTCTGAGCCCCTTCCAAGTCTGCTTACCTCCTAAACTGTCCTCTCCTCTTTTTTGCCCTCATTCCACGCATTCTACCCAAATTCGTTTTCTCTTCAGTTTCTCTGCCTAGGAACATCACACATCGTGTTCCCTCACTTGGAATATTAATTCCTACACATCATTCAGGTTTCTTCTTATTATTTCATGGGGGAAGCTTTTTCTAACCTCTCAGACAGGAATAGCTTGCTCCACAATATGCCCCATTGTACCCCCCATATGTGATTCTCATCAGCTCTAGAACTTCCTTTCAATGCCTGTCCCACCGGCTATTCCACAAGCTAATAGAGGATCCTTGGGGAAATAGTAAAGTTAGACTGAAAGCTCACATAGTCTGCCTTTAGCGATGCATTTGACCTTCTAAATATCTGCTTTTCTATTTTTTGTGTTTATTTATTTTTTTTTTAGGGGGGGAAACCACATGACTTGAAGCAAGGCTGAAAGTCTCTGTAAAACCAGATAATAATGTTTTCTTTTAAGCTAATCTCTTTTGCAAAGCTGTGGATTCTGAATGTTCTTAGTAGGCAATAGAGGTTCTTGTTCTTTGAAGGGATAAAATGTCCAAAACAGTTTCACTCTGATTTTTAGCTCAAGGGAAAGGAACAGAAGTTGTCTTATGCACTTTCTGTGTAACTACTGTTGATAAAAAGGTTTGACCTGAAATTTCTGTCCCTCCGCTCCCTCCAGAGGAGGATTAAAGGGGAGATAAATGATAATGTGCTTAATTTTTCTTCTGGCAATTTCAGCTTCCACTAAGTTTCACTTTTCAAGTTCTTTTAGCTTTCTGAGATTCTTGCCATTAACAGAAACAATAATTGCCATTATTATTATGATGGTAATATAGCAGCTTCAATTTTATTCTTCTACCTGGAAAACATCAAACAACCCATTATTATCATTTTAGGAAAGAGAACACATCTGTAGACTAACTACTCTGGCAACAGTCAAGGTGTATACCTCTGAGGCCAGTACTTTGGACCACTCAATCCTACATGCCGATGGGTAGTCCTCAACCACATTAGTCATTCAGTGGCAGACGACTTAGAAAGAAACTACTAAAGAAGAAAATACAGCTTGAAGCAAATTTACAACTTTGCCAATAAGAGATTAAGTCATATCCACATTGCATATATTAACAGCAAACTGACACTTTGGGCAGCAGTAAGCAAGACTCTCTTCTACACAGTTCTCACATTTTTCGTTTCCTGTGCATCCTGAGGATGGCTTTCTAGTCCCAAAGTTTACTTCTTTCCATTCCGTCAGGTTCAGAAAGAGAAGTTTCTCGATTCCTGTCACTTCTCTTCAGTACAGCCCTCCTGTGCCTCATGGTCTTCTAGGGCGAAAATCTTCACCCATTTTAGTCAGGTACTTTACAGAGTCAGCCTCTGGGGTTAAAAAAAAAAAAAAAAAAAAAAAGCTTTGGAGGACCAAGCAAGATAGCTCTTGGTCCAAAATGACTGGTCCAAGTCTAGATGAGGGTAGTCCTTGAGAAGAAAAAGATGGAGGCCCAAGTGTAAAGGAACCAGAGGCTACTGACCTCTTCCCAACAGCCATATTTCAAGGTAGTTCTCATGAGCTTTTACTGAATTCAAAGCCTCAAAGTCTCCTCATCTCTGAGCTCCTCTTGTCTCCTCGGAAGCCATTCATTTATGATACTTATTATGACTCTAGCAGATATAGAGTATCCCTTCTAAAATAATGAACGGTCATTCATTTGAACCATGGAATTAAACAGCCACATAAGGGTCTTTGCTCCATCATACTATTTGATCAAAGGTTACATATTAAAATCCACTGAAGACAAAACCTATAATCAGTGAGTTAAGATTGTTCCCTTATATGAATCAGGTAGGCCCAATTGCCTCCATTAATATAATGGTTGAAAGTGCACGGAAAAGTGTAGAGCAACTGAGTATAAAAATAACTAACTCTATTCAATAATTAGAGAATGCTTACTGCATATGTGCTTGACTCTAAGGATAAAGGTCCTTACTCCTAAGGGACCAACAGTCTTCCCGTGGGCAGATACACCAACAGTTTACAAAACATCCACATAGAAATAACTGTGTAATAACTTATGTGGGGTCACAATGATAGATTATCCCTGGGAGAGACAGAAGAGAGTTCACAGCAAAAGTATAATATGGAGGGGCTTAAAGAATCAGTAGAAGTTGGTTTAGTATAACAAAATCAATGGCATTTTAGGGCAGAGAGAAATGTAGCAACATAACATTTTTCTCTTGGCAATACTTTTCTAGGCAAGTTTTTCATTTTAGTTTTGATTCCCCATCCATAGCACATGGCACCTACCACACAGCACCAGGTAATTTTGCTAATAGATTTAAAATGAAGGTTCCATATTCACTTAAATAACATAAGATGGGAAGAAAAATGTGCTACTCAGGAAAGTCAAATATAGATAGTTTTATTAGATTGCATATAATTGAATAAAATCATTTGAGGTGGAGAGGTTTGCAGTCTTTCCCTGATACATTTTACCTGATTATTTATTTCTTCTTTCTCTCTTCCTCAAGGAGAAAAAGGATTAAGAAAAAGGATTTCTCCCAGATGCAGTTTCTTGGGAAAATCACACAGAAGGAAGCACTATACTCCCTGAGGCCTGACCGCATCCAAGGATCAGGAACATGTCACAGGGCAACAGATGGCATAGACAAGATTTGGTCTTAGAACAAAGATGACAGGACTGGATGGTATGGATGACAAAGTTCTTTGGACTAGAACAAGAAGAAACCTCCAGTTTGGGGATAAAGGGGAATAGAAGCAGATGGAAGAGTTTAAAATAGTTGCCATGAAATACGTATTTCTATCTTTCTCATTGAGAGAAAAAGACAAGGTAAAGATTAGACTTTCTGTTGGGGTTTGGCTTGTGAAGATATGACCCGACCCTGACATTGAATCAGATGGGGCACAGCTCCAAAACTATTTCATACATAAAATCCCTAATTCTGAAGGGTTGAGTAATGCTCAGCAATATGGGAAAGGGACCAGGATGGGAATTTACATTATTAAACACCAGCCATATTTATCATATTTCAGGCACTTTATTAGACATTTTACATATGTTCCTCAATACTCATATTGGGTTCCTTCACCTTACTTTCAACCCGCCTCTAGCTGCTATTAGATATTCTGTCGCACCAGGTTTGTATAGTGAGACTCCCAGTCCCAGATTTATCCTCCACTCAACCCTTGGGCCGTGGGACATATATCCTATTTTAAATTCTACAAATATTTATCTATGTGCCAGAGCTCAGCTGGAGAATTGATACATAATTTACATATTGTTTTCCCACATAAGGCTCCCCACACAGATGTAATTTTTTAAAAAGATTTTATTTATTTATTTGTCAGAGAGAGAGCACAAGCAGGGGGAGAGGCAGGCAGAGGGCGAAGCAGGCTCCCCGCTGAGCAAGGAGCTCGATGGGGGACTGAATCCAGGACCCTGGGATCCTGACCTGAGCTGAAGGCAGACGCTTAACTGACTGAACCACCCAGGAGCCCCAGACGTAATTTCTTTCTTAACGTGATTGTACATAATGAGATTTTCATTTGGTTAGGTTCACCCCACCCATGCAGTGGTTATCAGCTCTTGGTTCCTCTCTACTAACAAATGAGGTGTTTTCAATGACTGAGAAAGTCCACCTATGCAGTGGCTTCGTGGGGATTCACCACTGTCTCTGACAGCTCTATAGAGTTGCTCCCTCTTTCATATTAGTTTCCAAGAGCTGCTGTAACGGATTACTACAAACTTGGTGGTTAAAAAAACACAGAAATCTATTTTTTCCCAGTTCTGGAGGCCAGAAATCTGAAATCAGAAGTGTGAGCAGGGCCACACTTGCTCTGAAGTCTCTAGGAGAAGACCCTTCCTTGCCCCTTCCAGCTACTGGGGGACCCTGGCATTCCTTGGTATGTGGCATCATAACTCCAATCTCTGTCCTTGTTTCCACAGGACCATCTTCCTTGTGTCTGTGTGTCCTCTCCTCTTCTGATGAGGACACCAGCCATTGGATGTAGGGTTCACCTTAAATCCAGGATGATTTCATCTTGAAATCCTTAACTAATTACATCTGCACAGACCACATTTCTAGGTAAGGTCACATTTTGAGATTCTGGTTAGATGTGAATTTGCAGAGGACCCTAGTCAACCCTCTACACTCTTTAACATCATCAAACCAAGGGGGGAAGGAAGGCTGAAGGAGGACAAATGCTCCCCTGAACTGTCCCAAGACACTACTCCACGTTTTTCTATCCACCTATCTCATGAGATGGCTCTGCATCAAGGCATTTATACATTGCCCTGCTGTTGTCCTCTGACAGTCTGCAAAGAGTCTGCCTCCCTATATGCAGCTCAAACACTTTGCCTTCTTATTGCCTTTCATCAGCTGTTCCATGAGTCCATTTTTGAGATGTCCATTCAACCCAGCACACTCATGGATATTTTAAATTACTTTTCAACCTGTGCCTTCTGCAGGATGACTGATGTGTGAGTTTCTCATGTATTGAGAATTGTTCTTTACAACGGTTTTTCTCTAGTCCAATCTGCATTTTAATAAACTGGATTCTAGATGTGGCTCAGCTACTATCTGTTGTGTCTATTTTAAACATGCTCCAGTATTCTTTAAGCCACTTTTCCCTTTTTGACAGTTTTCCCATTTCAGACAATTTGAACTAAGCTTTCCAGGTGAAAACTGGAAAATTGGTAAAATCTACACTACTCTTGCTGCCTGAGTATAATGTCCGTGTTTTCTGAACACTAAGCCAAGACATATAGTCTAACCTGGATGAGTGCACTCACTGGAACTACATATGAGAAATCCAAATTTCTCTGGAGAGTCAATTTGTCAGAGGAGCACTCATGAAACACTAACCAGGTTTTGTGAAAAACAGCCTACTATAGCACCCTTGCTTAATGTGAACGCAAAAATATTTCCACAAAAAGAATATTCCCTCATCTCAAATCTCAAACTTGCTCACCAGATTAAGGATTAAAACTAAGACAGGAAATACAAAAAGCACTTCAGTTCTAGAATAATTTGTTAGGAAAGTAAGATTTGTCTTAGTATATACATACTTTGTGTTTGTCTTAATATGTGCAAACATAGCACAATTTCAAGCTTTAATATAGGTGATTCTAAAATCAATTTTCTTACCAGTGAAAGCTTATAAAGATGCTTAAGGTTTTTTTTTTAAAGATTTATTTATTTGAGGGTGCCTGAATGGCTCAGTCATTAAGCGTCTGCCTTCGGCTCAGGCCATGATCCTGGGGTCCTGGGATCAAGTCCCACATCAGGCTCCCTGCTCCGCGGGAAGCCTGTTCTCCCTCTCCCATTCCCGCTGCTTGTGTTCTTGCTCTCGCTGTCTCTGTCAAATAAATAAATAAAATCTTTTTAAAAAAAGAGATTTACTTATTTGAGAGAGAGAGTTCGCATGTGTGCGTGAGCAGGGGGCGGGGCAGAGGGAGAGGGAGAGAGAAAATCTCAGGCAGACTCCCCACTGACTGCAGAGCCCAAAGCAAGGCAGGGCTCGATCTCACAACCCTGAAATCATAACCTGAACTGGTCGCTCAACCAACTGAGCCACCCAGGCGCCCCAAAGATGCTTAAGTTTTAATCAACAAAGTGGCAAGGATATTCTAGACAATCAATTTAGTAATGTAATATGCAAATTAGCCAACAAAGTAGATAGAAGTTTTCTCAGTGTAAAATGCAGTATCTTTGTTTTTGTTTTTTAAAGCCATTTTTACAACTTCTCAACTGATTTATTTAAATATGCCCATTTTATTTTCTTAGCTAGCAAGATATTATAAGGTAATTAGGCTTTCTATTCAAAATATTTAATTTCCTTCTTATAAAAAGAATTTTTTGAAAATCTGTATGCCTTCCCTTCATCATTTCACCAGTTATCTGAAAATAACTTCTCATCTCTCTAGCTGCTTTTGCTAGAAAAAGGAAAGCATATTCATCTTTATTCATACTCTATTTCAGGTCAGGGTCCTCCTTCTTGAGTCAGCTAAACAGCTCAAATGAAGTCCAGCTATTACCCATGGGGTACAGGATAAGTAAATAAACACAATTCAAATAAAATAGAATTACCTACAGGAAATAACCGTTCTAATGCTAGCAATAAATAGGTAATCCCAAGTTTGTTCAGTCCTCCAATACTTACGTTTCATTCTTAACAAATCCCTATAAATGGATATATGGTCAAGATGTGGCCTCTCTGGGAAAAGTCCACATTGCTCTTCCCCTTTGTCCCCTTTGCTCTGAACCAGGCACATACTCAGAGGGACACACTCCTGTCTTTCTCTATTCTTGCTCTCCCATGTTCATTCCTCCCCACTCCACAGTCCCTCTTACCCATGCCTCCTCAGATCACTCTTAGACAACCCTAGCTGACACAGAGAACCTGGTAAGAGTTGCAGATACAAGCTGGGGAGTCTCCTTCGCTCACACCCATTGTCTCTGGGGCCTTGCTTATGCCCAGCACCTCCACAGTAACAGACCCCTTCCTGGTCACAGGTCTGGGCACAGTGCTCAGACCCAAGTAACTTTATCCTATGATGACTGCTCCAGTTTAGGCATGTGAAATGATCAGCTAAAAATGATGAGAGCATCAGCTAAAAATAAAAACTCTTCCTTTTCTGTTTCCTAAAAGGATATAAGACCTGAACTCTGTAGCTTTGTTTCCTGACACATTTATAGCAAAAGGGAATGAGAGAAGCAGATGCTGGAGATCAGGAGATAATCCTATGGATCACTCCCATGATCCAGTTGCCCTAGAGGATGATCTCATTCCTTCTGTTGGATACAAAAAACAATAAGTTCTCTCTTTCAGATTAAATGAGACTTAGTTGGATGTGTGTCTCTTACAACTGAAATAACCCTGACTAATATAATAAGGGTGAGGATCTGGGAACAAAGTTGAGCAAAGGCTTAGGTGCATTGTCAACTGGGACCAACTGGAGATTTAACCTTTTCAGGGGACGTGGAGGTGGTGATAATAACTGGAGAAGGAAATAGAGCACAGGATGAGAGAAGGAAAGTCCAAATGCATCCCAAAGCTAAGAATGTTATTTTAAGTAGAGGTAGGTCAAGCAATCTACAGAGCTCTACATATCAGAAGAACTGCAGAGGTCTGAGACAAATAAGAGATGTGTGGCAGCAGGTATCATAGATTTGGTTTTTGGGATACTGAGATTTTTGTCAGAAAAATACCTGTTTAAAGGACTTGGCTACAAGGCAGTGAGTTGGTACAGGAAAATTAGCCATGAATAATTAGGAGCTGTACACCAGAATCCTACTAGGCCCAAACAAAAGACCAAATAATACAGATTTCTTTAGCCATTATATGCACTCCACCTAGAGGTTTCATTGCCCCCAGAATCTGGGATGGAATGGAATAAGTTGCAAGGACAGGTCAACCTCTCTTTGAAGACTTGATTTTAAGTCACATTCCCTGAATGTTATCTTTTGCCACTTCTTAATAGATATGAGGGTCTTTCTATCCAGTCAATCTCCAGTTGGTCAGGTTCCAAGTATTTGTTGTATGAACTGAAAGAGTAATTCTTCAAAATGTACGTGAACTTTGCAGGTGTTTAAGGGCTGATCTGAAACTCAAAAACCAAGGAAATTATTGCTATGGGAAATGGGCTCTGAGCTGAGACTCATGACTCCAAGCATGCATCTCCCCACAGCACATTCAACCCTAAAGGCATAGCTACTGCAGGGAGAACATGGCAAGATTGAGATAATCCCTTCCCTACCTTGCATTTCTAACAGCTGGTGAAAAGGAAGCATTGGATGTTCTGGTTATCTAGTGTTGCATAACAAACCACCCCTAAATCATTTTCCTATATCTCATGATCTTGGGCGTCAAGAATTTGGGCAAATCTCTGAGGAGCAATTCTTCTGCACACTTGGAATCTACTGGGATCACTTTTGCTTGGTAGTCTGTTTCCTTAAGACCTAGAAGACTCCAAGGGCTTCACTCACATACCTAAGACCTCAGCAAGAATAACTGCAAGGCTGGGTTTGGCTGGGTCCCTCTCTATCTCTGAGCAGTCTCAGAGCCTCTCCCTGTGGTCCCTTCACTGGAGTAGTTGGACGTCTTACATGGCAACTTAGAATTCCATGAGAATAACGTAAAAGCTGCCTGTCTTCTAAAATGCCAGGTCCCAACAGGCATAGCATCACCTCTATCATATTCTAATTGGCACAGGCCAACCCAAATTCAAACGGAGGGGAAATCAACTTTCACCTTTCCACGGGAGAAGGGTCAAAGAATTTTTAGCCATTTTTAATCCACCATGGTGTCCCTCTAGGACTCCTAAGAGGGCTACACACTTGAAATGGCCACAACCGTGGGGTCTTGCCTTGTTTTTATGTTCAAGCTCTACTTTCAAACCCCATTTCTATAAATTTCTTCAGATGAATTCAACAAACCCTCATTTATTCACTATTCATTAGGAGAGAATAATGTGCCAGAAACAGTGCTAGGTTCTAGGAATATAATGATAAGCAAGGCAGATGGATCATTTCTGTCCTTATGCAGATTACAGTCTGACAGAGAATATAATAAAGTAAAAAGCAATCACTATACCCTCTAATAAGTCCTATGATGGGGTCTTTGGAGCATGGAACATGTTCCAGAAGAGGTGACACATAAAGGGTGACCTACAATGGATAGCAGCTAGCCAGACAAAGAAGGGAAGAGTATTTGAGGCAGAGGAAGCAGTGTGCAAAGGGCTGAAGTTTTTATAGACAGCTCAGTGTCAATGTGCTTCTAAAATAAAGCCTGGGTGGCTCAGTTGGTTAAGCGACTGCCTTCAGCTCAGGTCATGATCCCGGAGTCCCAGGATGGAGTCCCGCATTGGGCTCCCTGCTCAACAGGGAGTCTGCTTCTCCCTCTGACCCTACCCCCTCTTGTGCTCTCTCTCTCACATAAGTAAATAAAATCTTAAAAAAATAAATAAAATAAAATAAAGTGGGAAAGGGCCAAAGGGTATATAAAGGAAAAAAGGGTTGAGAGAGGACACAGGAGAAGTAATCAAAAGCCAAATCATAAAGAGCCTTGTAGTCATTTTAAGAAATCAGGACTTTATTCTTAATGTGGGAACCCAAGAATAATGGAGAACTTATGGATTTAAGCAGAGAAAGGACATGATTAGATTTTTGATTTTAGAAGCTCTGCCTGGCTTTAATAGGGGGAATGCTTTGGATGGTGGCAAAGATGAAAGCAAGGAGAGTGGACGATTGTGGATTAATATAAGTGAAAGATCATGGTAGCCTGAATAGGGTAGTGCAGTCAGGGTAAGAAAAAAGTAGGTAGTAGTTTTGAAAGCTATTCAGAAGGACACATCAACTGGATTTGGTGACTGGATGTAAAGGGTGAGGGAGATGAAAGAAGAAAGACCGCCACCCAGCCATTGATTTAAGTTTTTGGGCAGATGATGGTGCCATTCACTGAGGCAGGGAACACAGGAGAAATCTCAGGTTTGGAGACAAGAATCAATGTATTTTGGATGCACTGAACTTGAGGTACCAATGAGACATCCACATAGAGATGTCTTGTAAGTGGTGAGAAGAAACCCTTCAAAGGAGGTTTTAAAAAGGCATGGCCAAGGGAGTTAAAAGAAAAACAAAAAAGGGTAATGCCACAGAAATCAGAGAGTTGATGTTCAAGGAAGAGGGAGTAGAGTGATCAGTAGATTCAAATGCACTCCCGATGCACAAGGCACTGAGCTAGAAAATGGGGCTCCCAAATGACTAAGACAGTCTTCCTGCCCTTGAAAACATTATCGTGTTATTTCCTGTGTCTGTTCCCTACCTTCACTCCTTTGGTACTGAGATTTTTATCTTTCTCCTCAGAATTCTCCTGGAATCTGGAGTCTTGGCCCAGATTCCAGTCTGTATGGCATGATACCCATCATGTGAACTCTTATTGCTTCTTACAAAACATCATTGCTGTGGTCCTTGACTTCTCACTGCTAAAAACTGTTTACATTCCTTCTTCTACTTGATTGGGAGGTATGTTGTTTCCAGGTGTTTGTTATGATCTGGCTAATTTTGTTTCTAATTGAGTGCAAAGACCAACTATCCTTTCCACTGCCCCTACCCAGCAGAAGCCACTTGTTCTTTTTTTTTCTTCTTCTTTAAAGATTTTATTTATTTATTTGACAGAGAGAGACAGCTAGAGAAGGAACACAAGCAGGGGGAGTGAGGGAGGGAGAAGCAGGCTCCCCGCCGAGCAGGGAGCCCGATGCGGGGCTCGATCTCGGGACCCTGCGATCATGACCTGAGCCGAACGCAGACGCTTAACGACTGAGCCACCCAGGTGCCCCCAGAAGCCACTTGTTCTTATATATGGTATAGTCCTAAAGGGGATGTTCATAAAACAGAGAACCTATATTCTTAAGGATAAGAGTTCAAGAGGGGTCTCAAGACTTGTTTTCAGCCAAGAGTTTTCTTCTTGCTATAATTCTGGCAACTCTTTTGGATGTCCCTTTAAGAAAGGTACTGTGAAATTTCTTCTTTCAGAGGACATTTATCAGCAGGGTACTGACCTGCAGTATCTTTGGTCAGGCAGGTTTCATTCACTACTGGAGCTCTCAGCCTTTCCTCCTGTTATATCCTATACATTAGACTCTCTGCAGGGTAAGAAAATCAGGGCAGACTATGGAATCATCTGTTCCTATGGTACTGCAATATCACCTGGCAGATGGAACCTTATGGCTGGGCTTAGGAGGAAGGCATTCTTTCCTGCCATTGGCAGGAATTTAGGGCAGTTTCTTTCTAGCTCATAAGTTGTCCTTTGTAAACACTATAATTTTGGCTGTCTAGTCCTTTCTCAATTTTCCATGCTAAAAGAAGCTGAGCCTTGGCATAGATAATGCATAATACACTACTTGGATAATAATTGGGGAGCATATTATAATGGATTTTTTTTGTAATAGATGTGATTTTTTCCATCTATGCTTTGCCTAGAGTGGTATTAAATGGACACACAGCTGCTGACAGCAGTTTTATGGAGAGAGGGGAGGGCATTGAATAAAAGCCAGCCTATGATTTTTCAAATTTGTGGTGAAAAATTTACATACAGTTTATGAAGTACTGATTGTGCTTTTAACCCAACAACACATAAGGGAAATTTAATTAAAGTGCAATTCAGCACATATATCAAATATTTCAGAAGAGTGGAGTCACATCATACAGGAAGGTGACTTTCAAAAGGGTATCCCATAAACTGAAATTTTCATATAATCAGAATTATTTTTAAATTTTACTAAATTTTGACAATAAATTCCATGCTTTTGATTTGAATTGACTTTTAATAAGTTCAGAACTGGCACATTTTCTTGTAGAGTTAATATAGAATGCTACTCCTCTGGTATTTCGGAGGATTCTCCATACTCAAATTCTCATAGTTGCCTTGTATTTCCACGTATTGAACAAAAATAGAAGCCTTTTAAATCTTAGATTAAAATTAGCCAGGCAACAAACTTGTACAACTAGAGATACACATAAGTTAGCAATCAGTGGAGGAGCAGGAGGACCCAAATATGCCTCATTTCCAGGAGACACACATGATATTTTCTTATACCTTCTGGACACAGCTGAAGGATCTCACCAAGCCCTGTCTCAGAGCTCCTCACTGGATGGAGGAAAAATCACAGCTATGCTTATGTGCTTCCAGCTGGCTTGCTGGTCAAGGGATGGTCTTCATGAAGGAGTTAGCACAGAAGTCCCAGTTCAATGTGGTGATAGTACACAGCTGGGAACAATTGGCAGTTAAGTGAGCTTAACTTGAACTGAAACACGGTCTGTATAATCCTCACAATTCTGTGAAATGATGGCATGACCTACATAGTGGGACTAAATATGTTATGTTCCAATAAGATGCAACATGACTGTAGAAGGAGCCAATCTGGATCTCATTCACAATATGAGCGAATTTTAGTTTATCACTTTACACATCAAAAAAAGTTCGCATCAAGTTGATTCCAGCAACAGCCTCAGAAAAATATCTCCAGCATTCTCTGTTGTGGAAGAACACTGAAAACAAAAATATGACACATTGCAGAGAAGCTCCTCCTTATTCCAAATCTACCGCCCATCCCAATAACTACAGCATGTTTATAGGACTGCCTCTTTAATTTATACAGTAGTCTCAGTCCAAAATATTTCATCTTCAGATATTTTATTTTCAAATTGAACCTTGGTAGTAGTTTAGATTTTTTCACAGATGGAGCCAATTAGATAATGTCCTAGAGGAATTTCATCCATATTTTTGTTTTGTTGTTGCTAGAGGCAGAAAAGCATAGTGGGGTTATGTGGGCTTTAACGCAGACAAGTGTAGATGTGAAACCTCATACTCTCATTTACTGTCTACATGACTGCACAATTCTTCTGCAACTCTAAGTTCCAGTGTTTCCATTTATAAAATGGGGTTAGTAATATCTATTGCATAAAGTTGTTGTGAGGATTACATAATATATTTTAAGTTGCTGATACCAACTAAGCCAGCGGTCCTCAAACTTAATTTGCATAAGAATCACCTTAGGAACTTGATAAAAATAGCAGTGTGTTCAGAGGTTCCGATTCAAAAGCTCTGGGGAGAAGCTTGAGAATCTACACCAATTAACAAACACCTCAGGTAATTCTGTTTCAAGTGTTCCAAAGAGTGTATTGTGAGGAACACTACATTAGACTCTTAAATAAATGTTAATTCCTTTCCTTTCCCTTCCAGTAAACTATTCCTAGCCAAGTATAGGAATTGGATTTTAGAGTCAGACATTGCAGAACTTCGCTAAGGATCTCAAAGCCATAACTCTATTCCACTGTCAATAACTGACCTCTTGCTGCTAATACTCAGAGAAAATAGAAGCTATCAGATGGGAACTGTGCCAGCCTAGAAACTGACCCCTTTTTCATTCATTCAGCCAATGAATATTCATTAAATGCCTGATATATATCAGGCATAATTCCAAGGCAACTGTCAGCAAACTATGGCCCATGAGCCAAATCCTGCCTGCTGTCTATATTTGTAAATAAAGTTTTATTGGAACAGAGCCATGTTCATTTGTTTACACATTGTCTATAGCTGCTTTTGTGCTACAACAGCAGAGTTCAAGAGTTTTGACCAAGACTGTACAGCCCTCAAAGTCTAAATCATTTATCTGGCTTTTTTAGAAAATGTTTGCAGACCTCTGTTGTAGAGATGGATCTTGGGTTTAATTTCCCTTATTAGTCTATTTCTTATTTGATATCCCTAAATATTTAGCATTCCTTTTCACCTCAAAAAGTCCCAACACTACAAGCTGGAAGCTTCCTTTTTTACTTCAGAGTCAAAAAAAATCCTAAAACACTGTGCTTTGAGGAAAAATCACAAAGTTCAACATTTATTTCATTAGATCGTGACTTAAATAAATATGGAGTCATATCAGTTTAGATCCTTTACACCAAAAACTAACTTTGGCTAATGTAAATAGAACACTGAATTTGTTGGAGGTATATTTAGTAGCTAAATTCTGAATAAGCCAAAATTCCAGAATCAATGCAGGAATAAGGGCAAACCTAAAGCCTTAAGCTATAGGAACTTCTTAACCATGGGGTCCAGGTATCAAGGTAATGAATGGCTGGATTAGTAAATCTAGTCCGTGCATCATTCCCTCAAAAATCAAAGTCCTAGAGAATAGTGTCTGATTAGCCTGTCCACCCCCTAGAAGTGGACAGGGCACCTTGATTTCCTCCCCACCAAGAGTGTAAGCAATGGCAAGGAAGAAACTCCCCAGAAGAGAAAGAAGAGTGCTAGGAGAAGATGAGAAAGCATCAAATGCCCGATAGCAACTCTTTGAGAAAGGAGGGGTGGAAGCTCACATTCTATTTCCAAAATCCACTTCAGGCTTAGATTGAAAAAGTGATAAGAGATCTGAAAGGTGGTGTTTTTCAGAAAGCTTACCTTTACATCAAAGTCACACCAGATTTCATTTAAAACTTGGCTGTTTCATTTTTACCTTTCCAGAACTCTTTCTCACCCATTTCGCACACTTTGCAATCTATGTAGTGACTCTTAGAGCAGTGCTCTTTACCTAAGCCTGTCTCAGTGTTCATAAGGCTATCCCCTCCCCCCATCCTGATTGAGTCCTGGAAGGCATGGGGTAGTTGCCAATTATTAACAATGTATAATGCTAAGCAAAGTAAGTCAGTCAGAAAAAGACAAATACCATATGATTTCACTCATATGTGGAATTTAAGAAACAAAACAGATGAAAATGGGGCGGGGGGAGAGAGAGAGGCCAACCATAAAACAGACTCTTATCTATAGAGAACAAACTGAGGGTTGATGGAGGGAGGTGGGTGGGGGATGGGCGAAAAGGGTGATGGGTATTAAGGAGGGCACTTGTGATGAGCACCAGGTGTTGTATGTAAGTGATAAATCACTAAATTCTACTCCTGAAACTAATATTACACTATATGTTAACTAAGTGGAATTTAAATAAAAACTTTAACTAAAAAAATGTTAATAGAGAAATGGCATAATAAAACATCTACAAAACCACTAATAAATAAAAAATAATGTATAAATATTGCCTACATTTCTAATTCCCCTTTTGATCAAGATACAAGATCACTAATTAGGAAGGAGGAGCCAGTAGCCAAGTTTGCTTTTCATTTACTTAGCAAATACTTAATTCCTTAATGTGTGTCAAATATTATTCTGAGACCTTTATAAACATTAAAGTATTAACAACACCAAGAGGAAGGTACCATGGTTAACCCATTTTGTAGATGACCAAACTGAGTAAAAGAAATCTACCCTGGGCTCACATAGCTAATAAGTGACAGAGTCAGTGTCTCCATACAGGCGGTCTGCCGCCCCAAACCATGCCTCCACTTACATATTGCAAAGCTAACTGATCCACAGAGAGATTGAAGACATGACATTGACCTCATTAGCAAGTAAAGATCATGAACAGTTTAGTTCTCTGGAGTTCAGCTTTGTGGAGTTCCATATAGCAAAGCTGCAGTACTTCTAATTAATTACCAGTATCTATCTATACGGCTGACTCAGTTAAATGATTCTACACCCTTGTGTTCTTTATTTTTTCATTTATTTATTTATACAACAAGCATATACAGACAGTTCTATATCTAGACAGCCTTCAAGGTGTTGGGGATACAAAGAGGCATAAGTTTGTGATACTGGAGGGGGGTATCTAATCCAGACCTGAAAGGGTCAAGGGGATGGTCTTGGAGGAGAGACGTATAAACCATGTAGGGAAGAGGTCATGATTAGGGAAGAGCAGCCTCCCAGAGTGGGAAATTGTGCCTAGACCCTTAGGCAGGGAACTACATATTGAGTATAGCCATCATACAAGAAGGGTCTCAGCCTACAGTCTAGACCTGAACTGATTTGGTACCTACTTGCTACAGGTAGCTATTTAAATTAACTCATTTAAATTAATTACAATTAAAATTTAGTTTCTCAGTTGCACTAGCCATATTTCAAGTACTCAAAAGTTCCATGTGAATGGGCACTTGGGTGGCTCAGTCATTGGCGTCTTCCTTCGGCTCAGGTCATGGTCCCAGGGTCCTGGGATCGAGTCCCACATCGGGCTCCCTGCTCAACGGGAAGCCTGCTTCTCCCTCTCCCACTCCCTCTGCTTGTGTTCCCTCTCTCGCTGTCTCTCTCTCTGCCAAATAAATAAATAAAATATTTAAAAGAAAAGTTCCATGTGATTAATGGCTACCATATTGACCAGTACAAATAGGGAAAAATTCCATTTTCATGGGAAGTTATAATTAGACAGCACTGATCTAGACTGTCAGCTTGTGATACTGTTTTGAAATGTTAATTTTCAAGTCAAACCTTAGAACTAATAAAACAAAATACCTGAGGATGGGGTCTGAGAATCTGAATTTTTAACATGTCCCAGGTACTTCTTACTGGGAACCAGAGGTGTAAACCATGAAAAACGATCCAGCAATTGATGAAACTGGTCAGGGAGGCAGAGCCAATCCAAAAGTCTTTTTTTTTTTTAAGATTTTACTTATTTATTTTTTTGAAGATTTTATTTATTTATTTGACAGAGAGGGCACAAGCAGAGGGAGTGGCAAGCAGAGGGAAAGGGAGAGAAGCAAGCTTCCACTGAGCAAGGAGCGTGACATGGGGCTCAATCCCAGGACTCAATCCCAGGTCCCTGGGATCATGACCCAAGCCGAAGGAAGATGCTTAATCAAGTTTCCCCTGAAAACCTGGGGATTGTGTGAGATGAGAGAAGGAAGAGATGCAATTAGATAGCACCCTCTAAACTTTTCTCAATTCTGCTGCCAGAATGGTCTTCGCAAAACTCAGATCTCCTCTTATCAACAACCTTTCTCTGGCCGGCCTTTCCATCACTTTTAGCTAATAACAAAAAGCTCTAACATGACCTGCAGCCATCACTCTCTCAAGGATCTTTTAGACCCTGCCCTTTCCCTCCTCCCAACTACACCATGACCCTGGTGGTGCTGTCACCCTTCTCACCCTTTTTCTTCAAAACCCTACTCATTGTTTGCAGCTGTCCATTAAGGACTCTAGCTCCCTGAAGGCAGGGGCCATATATGCTTAGCTGATCAATGTCTGACCAGCACCCAGTGCCTAGCTCATAGGAGGTGTTGCACAAATATTTATAGAATGAATGGATGACTATTTCAGAAAGCTCATTGGCAGCAGAGTGGAAGATGAGTTGGGGTAGGGTTGGGAGTGGCAAGGAATGAAACAGAAAACCAAGCTGGGAGAGTGTTGCAATAGTCCATGGAATGATAACTGTGATCCAAACATGGGGCTGTTCCCCCATGAGTATGGGGAGATGAGGACAAATCTAAGAAATAGTAAAAAGACAGAATCAGCAAGAACTGCAGAATCTGCATCAAGGTGAATCTGCACCAACTGTCATTTTCTCTCTTTAATCTTATCCTCCCTTCACCCAGTCCCTTCTAGATGCCTGGAGTTCCTTTTCTGTGATCCATTATCTGTTGGTTATTCTTATTCCCACCAGGCTGTTTTGTCCTTTACTACTTTTTAATGGATGCATTTCCTCAAATGCTCAGGGCCATTAACCATAAGATCTGCAGTGAAGTTTTCTCACTGGCTCTCTCAATCTACAAGCTACAGTTTGATTTTTCTGCCAAAAAGGAGGGGAATGAAACTCAACAAGAAGCTCATTTGTCCAAAAGCACAACATCTGACAAACTCTGGGCTTGCTTTTTCTGGAAATGTCAGATCTCTGAAGACAGAGAACTATCAAAAAGGTTGTCCAAATAGATACCTGCTTTCACCCATTCCTCATTCCACTACAGCACAGCAGCCTAAAGGAGGTAATGTAATTTATAATTATGAATGGTTTTAAATCCAAATTCTATGTTTTATCTCTATTTTGCCCTGCTTTATCACTCAGGATCTGCATACTCAGTCAACTACATCAGTCACACTATTCTCTGCAATCCTATGGCCAACACAGATGAACCATGCAACCTTACATTTCATTACACTACCCTCTATCACTCTTAGACTACCCATGTGTGTCCGTCTGACCTTCCTGCCTAATCAGGATCTGAAAGTGCCTGGCTCTGTTGTCTCCTCTCCCTCACTCCAAGTGCTTAAGTAAGCAAGCAGCCTCTCAGTAAATCATTCCCTGATGTTAACAAACTGAATTGCTTTGTTTTCTTCGTAACACTTCCCAATTACCTAACCTCTCTGCCATAGAATAGCCATTCTGTGAAAGAGCTACTCTATTCACCCATTTTTATTTACTCTTTAACTTGAATACCCAGCCTCTTCAACATCTCCAAAAACCTCCACATCTTTGCTCATTTTGATATCAAACACACCTCCTTCATTCACTCATCCTTACTCACCTAGTTTGTATTCTTCCATCTGGAGCTTCTGGGGGTTCCCATTCAAGACATAGGAGCATCCTAAGCTCACCCCACCCCCAGACACATGGAGTCTGCAGCAAAATATGGAACAACTTCCTCTGGAAAAAAAACCCTAAAAACTGTGTGATCCTACCTAATCAGGCAAAGGACAGAAGGCCCACATCAAAGTGGGTAGGAGAGGCTGGGACACAGTCTTACCTTAGGGCCCACCCCCAGGTGGCCACCCACAGTCAGGAAGGAACTCAAAACCTGGAGTTTCTCTCCCTGAGGAGCAAACTGTTTGAACCCCACATCAAGCACCCCCAACTTTTAAGACATGCACCTGAGAGGCAAGCCCTGAAAACATCCAGCTTTGAAAACCAATGGGGCCTGCATCCACAAGACCTACAAGACTATAGCTATCTGACAAACAGCTCTGATAGGGTTTACCCGCTCGGACTCACTCGCCCCAGAAATAGCAGATCCAGAGGCACCCAGACTTTATGTGAAAGAGGCTCATTTGTTAACCTTAAGTGATGGCCTGAGGAGCAGGCATCTAATTTAGCGTGCATCTAGGCGCCTGCTGGCCAGAGGGCATTATCTTCAAGTTCTCCCCGGCCTCCCTCTAGCTAGCAGGCACCATCTTTATTTGATTTTATTTTATTTTTCTTACCACTGGGCTTTCCCCCACTCTTTTTTCCTCCAGGAAACATCTGTATACTCTCCCTCTGCCTCATTTTAGCTGGTGGGTGCCATCTTCATGCCCTCCCTCTGCCACACTCCAGAAAACCAGTATTTCCTGAAGGGAGCTTTTAGACACTCCTGGTGCCCTGGTTTTTGCGGCTATACCCCAGGGGTCACTATATGATTGCCTGGTTCTGGAGGCCAGGGGAGCTTGTGATCCTGGGTCCCGTGGAACTGTAACCACCTGAGAGTTCTTGGCAGACTACCACCCCCAGGGCACTGCACAGACAGCGGACTGAAACTCCCAGTCTTTCTGTGAAAGAGGTTTACTTGTTTGTCCTGGAGCTTTGGCCTGAGGGGCCAGCTTCTGGTATGGCACACGACTAGAGGCCTATAGGAGTGCTTTCAGGTAACAGAAGGTCAGTCTTCTATACCTCACTGTAAGTAGGTACAGATTTTTTTTGGGTGGGGTTTTTATGATGGGCACCTCCACTGGGATGGTTTTTTCTGGTCTAGGACAATCTTCTTGAGAATTCTTCTAAGGCAATGTTCACAGCAACTGGGGGATAGGTTTACTACCAGTGAAGGAGTTCTGGGTGGGGTACCAACAACTTCCACCATGGTGTAAATTCTCCATGGGGCAGTCTTCCCCCAAGAGGAAGAAATTAGTTTTGGAGGGTGTGGGAAGGGGAAATCTTAGATATCACAATGGTTTGTGTCTCTCCAAACAGTCACAGTATGTAAAGAAATGTACATTCTACCTATGGTATTAAAATTTTATGGGAAGAGAAAAAATTAGGAAAAAGTGCCTGAAAGGGGCAATAATGAAACATAAATAAATATGTTGAGAAACACTGCAATATAGAGTGTAAACTATTTGTTCTCTAAAGTCCTAATCCACTAATTGCTACATCAATTAATTATACACGTGTTCATATTTATTTTCTATTCCCTTCAGTGTATACAACAGGAGCATATAATAAATAATGGTTATTCCCTATTTGTGGAATTTAAACAGTGATACAGTGTCAGCAGCTGCCCCAGCTTGTGAGGAAATTCCCACCTGGATCTGTTTTAGTTCCTCCTTGATCATAAGGTGAGGTTTTTCCCCACATGCCCTTATCTCTATCCAAAGTGTTTAAGATTAAAACCCTCAGTTCAAGGTGCTAAAAATATCCAGTGTTAGTAAGTGATCCTCCAACTTCATTCATTCTACTCCACTTCCTGGTCCCAAAAGAGATCTTTCTATCACACTTCCTCTGCACTTTTCTCTGTAGTTTCAGGAACTCCTCCTCTTTATCCCCTTTCTACCAGCTTCCAGTGTTAACTAATCTTTCATATCTGAAAAACTGGTTCTGCAAACCTGCACCTGCATCTCTCAGCTCCAAACCCACCTTTCCACACTCTGCTTGGTGATGCTGCAACCAGGACACTAAACCATGTCTCACCTTTGCTTAATGGCTCCCAGTTTGGTTCTGGCATAATCGGATATACCAAGGGGAGGCTGACCACAGGCAGCGGGAGAAGGGACGTGCTCCTTCTTGAGTGCCTGCTGTTCTTATCAGTGTCATCTCAGCAACAGCTCCTCACCTGGGCAGTGGCAGGGGGTTTTGCTTTCCATTTTGTCCACATTCATATAACTGGCCTCATGATGCCCTTAAGATACCAGTAGATGGCCCAACACCACCTCCTCAGCAGTTCAGGTCTCAGCGCTGTGAAGTCCTCTTTCCCAAGCACCAGTTCCAACCATTTCCCTTTGATCTTCCTGCAACTACTACATCTGTGTCACCTCACTGATGCTTTTTTGCCTTTCTCTTGTCCTCCAATTCCTTTTATTAAATTCTCTCTATTAAAATAATTGGTGTGATATCTGTTTTCCGGACTAGATTCTGGGCTCTGAATCTTAATAGATTGCTTTTGGCCCATGACTTCTCTGATTCCTTGTTTTTGCTTTGTAAAAACTGAGGGAAGACGGGTTTCTGGCCTTCAAGATCCCTGAGAGAAAGCTGATGAGAAGGGAAATACACAAAAAAAGGAACAGAATCATGCTTTGAGATCCTGACCACAGAATCATTTCTAAGTCCCAATCCCCAGGACCTGCAAATGTGATATCGTTTGAAAATAGGATCTTTGCAGATGACATCAAGTTAAGATTACGGTCATAGTGGATTAGGGTGGGCTATTATCTAGTGACAGGTCGTTACAATAAGAGGGAAATTGGGACACAGCAACAGAGACACACGCAGAAATGGCTGTGTGGTAACCAAGACAGAGACTGGAAGGAGGCATCTGCAAGCCAAGGAATGCCAAAGATTGCTGGTAACCACCATAAGCTAAGAGATAGGCAGGAAGAATTCTTTGTTAGAGCCTTCAGAGAGAGCATGGCCTTGCTGACATCTCGATTTCAGACTTCTAGCCTCCAGAACTGAGAGAGAATATATTTCTATTGTTTTAGGTTACCAGGTTTGTGGCAATTTTTATCAGCTCTAGGAAATTAATACAATTTTTTAAAGCATTAAAGCCTTTGTTTCTTATGTGTGTGGTTTCAATATATCTAAGTAAATAATCTCTTTAATTTAAGAAACAATTTTCACTTTCACAAAAATGACAATGAAGCTAATATTAACCCCTGCTTGTCTCCTGGTTCTGAATGAATGATTCCTAATCATTATGACACTTAAATATAGGCCTATTTGACCTAAATATTTTACATCCTGGCATCAGGCTCTTATGTAATTCCTTAAGCTTTAATACTGAAAATGTACTTAACTACTTCTCTATTCACAACCCACAAGGACAATGCAATTTTTTACTTATATAGGCAGACAGACACAAATTAGCTATTTTCAGACTTTGCCAATTACTTATATTTCTTTTTTAATGAGTTATTAGAAAATTATAATTAACAAGCCAAAGACATCCTGTTAACTTTGTTATTCTTTGGGCATAAAAGGCAATAAAAGGGCAAGAAGAATTTTGATCTTGAAAGTCAAAGAAAAACATGTCCCCAAAGTACTTTTCCATTGTTAATGAATGACAAAACTTTAGGAGTTTTCTTCTACTTCAGTCAAACCAAATTGAAATAATTAAAAGCCAGTGATCACAATCAGATCCTCAATGACACCAGGATGAAAATATATTTCACTCAGGATACTAACACCATTAGAAGGTCAGACTCCCAAACCACTACTTCCCAACTGTAAATCCATGGACTCTGGTTTCTAGCCCATGTTATGAGTTAAATTGCTGAAGCATCATTGCCTTTGTTTTTCTACCAGTGTTACTGATCATTCTGCCAGAATGGTGGCGTCTAATAACCCTGTACATGAAGACCGTGGCAAGTTCTCTTTGTCCTGGGAAATATCCTAGGAATCGTTTCCTTTTAAATAGCTATATTTCTTCCCATATTCTCTTTACCACTTTCATTGAGGCCTAGCTTTCAAGCCATCCAAACATTCAAGTAGAAATCAAAGATGTCTTAACTCTTTGTCACGTCAGCCTTCCTCTATCCTTACCTTGGGTGTTTCTCCAAGCCCTCTAGAAAGGAAGGTGATTCATCTTTCTTTAAATTTCTTCATGTCACTCTTTTATTTTTTTCTCTTTTTTTGTAGTGGGAAAGCACCACAGTGTAGTAACCAAGTACTTAAACTTTGAAGTAAACAGACTTGAGTTCAAATTCTGGCTCTGCCAATTATTAGTTGTGTGTCTTCAAGCAAACCATTTAAACTTCTATGAAACCTATTGTCCTCATCTATAAAATCATAACAGTAGTTTCTACTTAGGGTTGTTTTTAAGGATTAGTGAGACAATACACAGAAAGTGGTTAGCCCTCTTAATATATAATAAGTAACAAAAAAAATTGGCTCCTATATTCCTTTGCTTGATATTTCCCACAGTCACATTTAGATTACATACAAGTAAACTCTGGCACACCCGATATTCCAGTGGAGCCTAACTACCAAATCTCAGGGCAAATGAAAACTCCAATTTTGTTCCATCGATTATAGCATATCCGTACAAAAGCACTGTCAGTACATGGGAAATGAATGATCATCGACCACATGGAACAATGAATAATTATAGTAGGTTGAATACTAGCTTTTAAAATACACTGTATCTATACAAAAGACAAATGAGAGGGAAAATTAAAAATAAATATATTCAGTGAGATCCATAGCCATTTTCTGTTCATCTGAGTTGTCAGTGTGTTTTGCCTTTGGTTTTGTTTTTCCTGTAGAACAGTAAAGCTGTTGAATTTTGCTCTGGAAATTGAACCAAGAGAGGCAGAATGTGTTATTTTTCCTCTGAGAAATATTGCAGATTTTTGTGTTCCATGAATAGTGTAATTATTTCCACAATAACAGAAGACTGAACAGTCACAGGTGTTGGGTTTTGCATTGCACATTGTGGGTGAGACCATCATTTAAAGCTTTGTTCTCAGTGTCACCCAAAACAGGATCACTGTGTGCCTCGCAGCTGCCAACATTTGAGTGTGTTCAGGAAGTCAGACTCTCCCAAACACTGTGAAAACACCCCTCCTGGAGGAGGCTACTCATTTAGAATATAACTTTCACCATACCCCTGTCTCCCTCATCCACACACCTGATGAGAGCAGCAGGTGTCCAGAACTACAGGACCCTTCTTAAAAGGCACACCCGGCACTGAATCTTCACTGTCAAATATCTCCTTGGAACACACTCTCTCCAAGGCTTCCTGTGGATTTATTGAGATGAGACTGGCTCCTACTCTATCTACGTATGTCTTCCATCTTCCTCCCACACATCTGTCAGGTATCATGTCCCCTTTGCAACGACCAGAGAGAAGCATGACTCTAGTAGTTTTGACCTAGGCAAATGAAGGATGGAATTACCACTATCTTAAATGAGGAAGAATGCCTAAGAAGCCAGTTTCAGGAGGAAGGGAAATGAGGGCAGTCAGAGTAGGTGTTTCATTTTTACCATATTATGTTTGAAACATCTCTCATGCATTCATGTGGAGATGGCAAGTAAACAGTTGAAAATGAGACTCTAGAATTTCTGGGAGAGGTCAGGGTTAGAAATACACACACACACACACACACACACACACACACACACACATTGTAGTTGTCAACATGTAGGTGGTATTTGAAGCCATGGACCAGATGCAATGACCAAGGTTTGCACCCTTTGACCTCCATCTCCCTGTTTCCCACTCCTCTGCAATCCCTGGCAACCACCTTTCTACTCTCTATGAAATTACATTTTCTTAAAAAAAAATTTCATATATAAGTTATACCATACAGTATTTGTCTTTCTCCGTCTGGTTTATTTAAGTTAGCATAACACTCTCTCCGTTCAACCATGTTGTTGCAAATTGAAGATATATGTCCAAAAGAACTGAAATCAATCTTGAAGAAATGGCTGCACTCCCATGTTATTGCAGCATTTTCTTATTCTTTTAAGCTACCTGAAATCTTGATTTATTTTTCTCATGAAATGGGCAGCACTAAACAGGATTATAAAAATCCTTTTAGAGAAGGAAGTATCATACTAATAATTTTTAAACAACCCTAATCAGTTGAATTTAATAGTCTCTAGTTTAACAAGAACCACTAAAACCTCTTCAATTTATGGTGATAAAGTCAAATAGAAATTGGGGCCTCTGTGAAAAGAAATACTTAAAGAAATGTCTAATATTTTATATTGTTATCATGATAAAGATTAGGCAATTATTTTCACATACTGTTTTTACTGAATTATCCTCAAAAATTTCTTCCATTAGCAGTTGATATCCTCATATAAATTATGGAATAATGCTCCATTAATGCTCTGGTGTCCAGAAAGTACTACCTATACATTCCTAGATATATGAAGAGAAGGAGCATGTGGGTGTCCATCTTTGCTTCTAGCAAAATTACTTTTGACTCAACTTTCTAATCTTCAAGTAAAAGCCCCTCCAGTTTCCAATCCGCTTTCCCATGGGTGGTTGTCACAGCCATCAAAAACATGATGGGTGCTTGGGTGGCTCAGTCGGTTAAGCGTCCGACTCTTGGTTTCAGCTCAGGTCTTGATCTCAGGGTCATGAGTTTGAGCCCCACATTGGGCTCTGTGCTGGCTGGGTGTGGATCCTACTTATATTAAAAAAAAGAAAAAAAAGCATGAAATGTTCTCACTCTTCGCAAGTGAGATGTTCTGGGAAAATTCTCCCTAATTCAATTTGATAGAGACAACCACATTCTCGTTGTCCAAAGGACACTGAGATGAATTTTTTATTAAAGTGAGGAATTTTTTTTAACAAAAGGGCAGATAGGTTTCCCAGGCTGCTATGACCTTGGAGGAAAAGCTGGTGCCTAAGTGCAGTCATAGGACAGTAATTCCTCTCCCCACAGCTGTACCAGTGTAACATGGCCTGTTTATGAAGACTCCAAGAAGACTGCACTTTTGATGATCTGGTTTTTACACACACATATTGAACCTCCTATTTTTCTCTTCTTGCCTCCCACCCAGACTGCAGGTGTTTCTGTGAGAGCTTTCCATTAACTGGCATCATACCACCTTTGTACGCTGAAGGTTCAAGAATGAATCCTGACAATGCACTGCTTTAACCCACTCCAGCCTCCAATGCCCCTGAGACACTCTTGACGTCCTCTGAAGGGTGAGCCCTTGTCCTGCTTGTCCTTGCTCCGGATGGCGGTTATTTTCATCAAAAGTTCAAGCTACTGTGTCTATTCCATCTTTGAATATTCTACAGTAGTAATTCCTACTAAAGAAAGTCTGCTTCTCCCATTTGGGCTAAAATTTAACATAAACTACAAAGAAACACTACCTTGAGGTGATGACCTCTTCATAACTCACTGAGATCACTACAAAATAGCTTTCTATTTTCAGGAAATTGTTAGTAATTTTTATTCAAAAAATTACTTTTAAAAATCTACTACCATAGTAAAAAGTAAAGTTCCTCTTTTACAATGATAATTCAAAACTGAACATTTTCATAGTCTTTTCATAGACTGACTTATTTTTTAAGTGTTTCTTAAAATGGAGTCTAGAATATTTTTTTCATTTTTTAAAAAGTTTTCATTTAAATTCCAGTTAGTTAACATACAGTGTAATATAAATTTCAGGTGTACAATATAGTGATTCAACATTTCCATACAACACCCAGTGCTCATCACAACAAATGCACTCCTTCATCCCCATTCCTATTTACCCCCGGCCCCCATCCACCTCCCTTCTGGTAACCATCCATTTGTTCTCTGTAGTTAAGAGTCTGTTTTTTGGTTTGCCTCTCTCTCTCTTTTTTTCTTCTTTGCTCATTTGTTTTTTTTTTTTTAAGATTTATTTATTTGAGAGAAAAAGAGAAAGAGAGAACAAGAGTGTTAGTGGGGAGAGAGGTAGAGGGAAAAGGAGAGGGAAAGGGAGAGAATCTCAAGCAGACTCCCAACTGAGCATAGTCCAACATGGGGCTTGATCTTGATCTCACAACCCTGATATCATGACCTAAGCCAAAATCAAGAGTTAGATGCTTAACCGACTGAGCCACCCAGGTGCCGACATTTGTTTTGTTTCTTAAATTCCACATGTGAATGAAATAATATGGTATTTGTCTTTCTCTGACTGACTTATTTCACTTAACATGATACTCTCTAATTCCAACCATGTCATTGCAAATGGCAAGATTCATTCTTTTTCATGGCTGGATAATGTTCCATTGTGTGTGTGTGTGTGTGTGTGTGTGTGTGTGTGTGTGTGTGTGTGTATATATATATATACACACACACACACTACCTTTTCTTTATCCATTCATCAATTGATGAACACTTGGGCTGTCATAATTTGGCTATCATTGATAATGTTGCCATAAACATTGGGGTGCATGTATCCCTTTGAATTAGTATTTTTGTATTCTTTGGTAAATACCTAGCTTTTTAAAACAAATTTAAAGATTTTATTTATTTATTTGATAGAGGGAGAGAGAGCACGAGCAGGGGGGAGGGGTAGAGGGAGAAGCAGACTCCCTGCTGAGCAGGGAGCCCAATGTGGGGCTCGATCCCAGGACTCTGGGATCATGACCTGAGCCAAAGGCATACGCTTAACTGACTGAGCCACCCAGGTGCCCCAATATCTAACTTATTTTAAAAATCTCAAAGTCACCTTTACTCTTAAGACTGGGGTCCAAATCCTTGGCAAGGACGGCATTTCTATGTAGGCAGACAATTTTCAGGAGAGATGCTGTGTTGTACTCAAATCCCCTTTCTCCTCCAATTCAGAGTACCATTCTTTTTACCATCTTTTTGAGTCTCTGGCAGTTTCCTTAAGATGTATGCTTTCCTAGGGACCCCAGCATCATTTATGTAAGTGGATACCTGGCAAGCCCAACTCTACAGAACTCTAGATGAGGTCAGACATGCCTAAGACCCAAAGAGAACACTAATAAAGCTCCAGGTGGGGCCCGTAGTATATAAGAAATTATCTTCCAACTTATCTGTTTAAGGAGCATAAGATATGCTTGTAGGTGTGTATGTAAATTCCTGTTGAATACCAACCTAAGGTAGGTATAGGGTGTGTGTGTGTGTGTGTGTGTGTGTGTGTGTGTGTTCAGAATCATTTCTATACTTATTAAATGTTAAAGGACTGGATTTTCAAATATTACTTAATTGGCTGGGTTTTGCATTTCAGATAATCACATTATGGCTTATTTCTCGCTCTGAACTATATATATTTTTTAAACCCCACAAACGACTTTTTTTTTGAGGATTTTATTTATTTATTCATGAGAGACAGAGGGAGAGAGAGAGAGAAGCAGAGGGAGAAGCAGGCTCCCAAGGAGCAGGGAGCCCGATGCGGGACTCGATCCCAGGACCCTGGGATCATGACCTGAGCCCAAGGCAGACGCTTAACCATCTGAGCCACCCAGGCACCCTGAACTATATTTTTAAATGCAAGAAATAACCTTGAGCTTTCAGCTGAGAGTGTCTTGTTTCTCACAAAGGATAAATCAGGATGGTTTTAATCATGTTGAGATATACTCTTAGAATTTCCTAGAATTCTGTGACTCCATTGACAGTGACAAATGAAGGTGGTCTCCATTTTATCAGTGGACTGTGCACCATCCTAACTGGGGCACATTTAGTACTAAGGAAGTAAGGGAGTAAAGTGTTCTGTGTTTCTATATTAGCAAGTTTTTGGTGTTTTTTTGTTTTTGTTTTTATTTTTTAAACTACAAATGATAACAAAGAAGAATTAAAAAGAGCACACAACTAAGCATAAGTTCTCTGGATTTGAGTACCAACTGTTCTTTGCTATCTTTCCCCTAAAATTGAGTTTTATGTTAATATTAAAGAAAGTTAGACATTATGGCTCAGAGGGAGTTTCAGGTTATTAGGGAAAATTGTTTCATGGGAGAAAATTGATACCAAAATGATATTTATGCAGTATTCTGAAACAATTGTGACATTTGAGAAAAGCAGTTAAACATGACCTTCACCAGGAATCATAAGATAATACCGTTTTCAAAAGAAATAAAAGGACATTAATTATATCAAGCCCTCTTTTGGACTGCATTTTCAAATTTTATCTACTGACTAGCATTTCAATTTATGAGATAGTTGGACTTTTTACTATGAAATATTGGTCATTGTTCTGTCCAGGTACAGAAAATGTTACCGTGATTTCTTCTACAGACACTAAAATGATAGAATCTGACTTCTCAAGGAAATGAAAAGCTATTTACCTGATGAATAGCAAGACAATAGGTGAACTAGAATGTATAATTCTACTTTTCTCCTAGATGACTCTTGGGATCTATAGTATGAGACTAACTTAAAACTAAATGTGTCTCCTAAACACCAGGTCCTTCTGGTGTTTCAGGAGCTAAACATTCAAGATAAAATCAGAAGCAGGGAGCTCAATGAGGTAGGTAATATCATAATAGTTCTCAATATTCCTTGCAATGAAAACTTGATTTCTTCAAAATTACTTTAGGAAATAAAATGATTCCTCTTCTTGCGACATGGAGTACTTAGCACTTTATTTCAGAAACCATTAATAACCTGATGAATCTGGGCATCCAGCAGGAAAGGGAACAAAGAGGAACAATTTAAGAAACATGCCAACACAGAAAAAAATGTTTAGATTAATATGTCTAGTTTATGTCATGTTTTAAACCTGAGTTCAGAACATAATGTTCTAGTCAATTACTTCTAGCATTCTCAAACCCAAATTGCTCTTTTTGACTGAGGCCATTTGTTCCTTAACTATTTGGGTATGTTAATGAGGACTCCAGAGGAGCTGAGCAGTCTAAGCATGTCTAGGGGGTCACCAGAGACCATAATCTTATAGAGAATCAATGTTCTTTCATCTTGATCTGATTGTTTTCTTGTCTCCCTGCCACAGGAGTCAGATTCTGAGCATGTAAATTTCCTGAGCTGGAGTGGCAAAAAGACCACCAGAATAAAATCACATGACCTGGAGTGAGGAGAGCATCTAAAAAATGGGAGGGCGCCTGGGTGGCTCAGTTGGTTAAGCGACTGCCTTCGGCTCAGGTCATGATCCTGGAGTCCCAGGATCGAGTCTCGCATCGGGCTCCTTGCTAGGCAGGGAGTCTGCTTCTCCCTCTGACCCTCTTCCCTCTCGTGCTCTCTATCTCTCATTCTCTCTCTCTCAAATAAATAAATAAAATCTTTAAAATAAAATAAATAAAAAATGGGAGAACCCTAGCATCACTGTAGATAAGACTCCAACCTCTAGGTATCAAACTCTTCAGTTGTAAGTGAGAGAAAGCCTAAATCAAATTACCTAAGAAAATGAGGACCATAGTCTCATGTAATAAAAAGTCAGGAATGGCTTATATGGAAGCAGCTCAAGTATCCATCGATAGATGAATGAATAAAGATGTGGTAAATATATACAATGGAATATTATATTACTCAGCCATAAAAATGAATGAAATCTTGCCATTTGCAACCACATGAACAGATCTAGAGGGCATAATGCTAAGCAAAATAAGTCAGAGAAAGACAAATACCATATGATTCACTCATATGTGGAATTTAAGAAACAAAATAAAGAAAAAGGAGACAAAAAAACAGAATTTTTAAAAGATTTTATTTATTTATTTGGAGAGAGAGAGAGCACAGAGGGAGAGGGAGAGACACTCCCTGCTGAGCAGAGAGCCCAAATCGGTGCTGGATCCCAGGATGCCGAGATTATGACCTGAGCCTAAGTCAGATGCTTAACCAACTGAGCCACCCAGGCACCCCAAAACCAGACTCTTAAATATAGAGAACCAACTGGTGGTTGCCAGAGGGGACGCAGGTAGGGGGGATGGGTGAAATAGGGGATTAAGAGTGATTATCATGATGAGCACTGAGTAATGTATAGAATTGTTGAATCACTATATTGTATGCCTGAAACAAATACAGTACTGTATGTTAATTATACTGGAATTAAAATAAAAATCAGCAATGGCTTAATCTAACAAATATTATCAGCAGGATTGGTCTCTGTCTTTATGTTGCTTCTGCTTTCCTCTGTGTTGCTCCCTTTCCAGAGAGACTTTCTTCGTGTTGGCAAGATGCCTGTCAGCAATTCCCTGCTTACATCCTCCCAGGTCTAAACCCATGGCTGAGAGAATGGGCCAGTAAGTGAAGCAAAAGTCCTGGAATTAGCTCTGATTGGAAAAAAAAATCACCTTGGCTTAGGTCTGACGTCCTTTGTAAACCAATGTCTATAAAACAAGAGAGATGTGATTCCCACCTGAAGCAGTCTTGGATAACCTGCTATCTCTGGAGTCATAATAGCGTCCGTTCTACCGAAAGCACATAGACTGAGAGTAGGTTAGGGATGGTGTCCCAGGGTAAAGTCACATCACTGTGACGAGAAAAAGAAGCCATGGATATAAGCAGGCAAAAGCAGTAACTGTGCCCTAAGCATTATTCCAGTGGTTTCTCAATATTGGCTATACATAATCCATTGATTACAAACCCACATGGGCTTCACCCCTCAAAAATTCTGAAAATTAGTTCCAGGGTAGGAAATGGATGCATGTATTTTGAAAAAGCTCTGTAGATGATTCAGTAATCAGCCAGGTCTGCATCACTAAGTGTTCTCAATTAATTCATTTTTTTAGGTGAGTGTGGTAAAATAATTTAGCAATTCTCAAACTTCCCAGCTATGAGCCACTTTAACAGGGCTAAGAACACTAGAGCTCACCTACCTGCTCACCCACTCATACTTCATAAGCACCAAACATACCTCCCCCATCGATGTTGTTTCAATAAGATACCACTCAAGAAATCTTTTTAAAAAATTTTAAACAGGACTCTAAGCTCTGCCCTACTTACAGTAACATGCTTGTCAAGGTTACCAGGTTTCCTTAGAAAAGATTTTAAGTGCGTGGTTAATGGAAAAATTCAGCTTAAGCTAAATATTAAAATATAATAATATTGTCCAATTCAACAAACACTTACCCTCTCCCTTACTTGACCTCACCTAGCCACTCTCTCGCATAGACCTTGGCATTGCATGAAGTTATACCACCTTTAAAATAATAAAATCACACCCAACCCCCTTTGACCTTTCCTTCTTGCTAATTAAACCCTCTGAACCTTTCCTCAGCATAACTCATCAACACACACCTACACACACACCCACAAACACATTCACTTATATGTATATACCCCATAACCCACAACCACCCTCCCAGCACATAATCTCCCTTGCTAGTTTACAGAGAAATGGGTGCTCACAGATAAACTCCTGTATGCTCTGTTACAAACCTACATACCTTGCCATATGTATACTCACACATTTCTAATTCCCCTTGCTCTGAAAGAAAAGATGTACTTATTCCTGTCTAAGTCAGTCCCTCCTCTTTTTGGTAGGCCCTATTTTCTCCTACTTTCTCAGGAACTACCCCTTTCTGAAGTTTCCCTTTTTTTCTTTTTCTTTTTTTAGAGAGAGAGAGCGTGCATGAGTGTGTGCATACGTGGGAGGGGGCAGGGGAGGAGCAGAGAGGGAGAGACAGAATCTTAAGCAGACCTCACACTCAAAGCAGAGCCCGACATGGGTCTCAATCTCACGACCCTGAGATCATGACCTGAGCTGAAATCAAGAGTCAGATGCTTAACTGCCTGAGCCACCGAGGTGCCCCCTGAATTTTCAAATAACCTCAAGTCTATCCCATCCTAAAACACAAAATCAAAATACTCCCTTCAGCCACATGACCCTCCACAACCACTGTAACTCTCTCCTCTCCTCCACTGCCAAATTTTTTTAAGTAATTTTCTTCCTCAGTTGTCTCTCATCATTTCCCACCCATTCCTCAGTCCACCCTAATCTGATTATACACCCGCCCCTTCACCAGAATGGCTTTTGCTAGGGTTACCATTGACCTACTTCTACATTGCTAAAAGACATGGGCATTTTCAGTCCTCGTATTACGTGAATTATCAGCAAAATTTTGCACAACCAACAGCTCCTTCTTTACAAAATCTGTCCTGCCTTCTTTAACCACCCTTGATATCAGACCCTCCTAACTTTCCTCTTACTTCTTAGCCAGTCCTCCTCAGCTTCCTTTGTGAGTTCAGCCTTCTCTGGCTGACCCTGAGTATTAGCCTTCCTCAAGACTCAGGTCCAGCCTCTTCTTACTCCATGGTTTCTTCTCTGGAAATTTCACTACCACCCAAGGCTTTAATTACCACTCACAAACCAGCAATGTTCAGATTTGTACCTATAGCCCTAACCTCTCCTCTGAGATCCTAGCTTGCCTCTCCAAATTTTATTTATTTTTCCCATTTGAACACCTTAAAGACACCTCAGAATTAACCTATCCCAAACTGAATTCATCTGCTTTCACTCCAACCTAGTCTTTCACCCCTGTGTCCCGTTTTAGGGAACACAGCATCCTGTTATCCAGACATGAAAGCCAGAAAATGGAGAGTTGTTGGACACCCCTCGCCTCCTTAATTCTCTCATATAATCCATCACCAAACTGTACCAATTCTACCCTTTAAATAACTAATTTGTCCTCTCCTCTGACCTTTCATCTCAGTCTAAGTTACTACCATCTCTCAACTCTTATTCTACTTAGTCTTCCTGTTCTCCCCTTGACCACTCCAATCTATTCTCCACCTGGCAAACAAGAAGAACTTCTCCAAAAACAACTCTGATCATTCCATATCTCTGCCTAAAATTCTTTAATGATTTCCCAGTGCACTTAAGACCAAAATCTTTAATATGCTTTGCAGTGTCTAACGGAGTTGGCCCCTGCCTCTCTCTACAGACTCCCCCACCCACTACACTTTAGATACCCCAATACTTAATAGTAAAAAAAAGTTGTGCTCCCCACTACCCCATGGCTTTTTGCCATGCTGTTACCTTGGTATCCAAGGGCTTTTCCCACCTCCCTTTGCCTAATTCATTCCTACTCTTATTCTGCAAAGCTCAGTTCTCAACTCAAATTTTTTAAGGAAAATTATCCTGAGGGCCAGACTGAAAGGAGTTCTCCCACCATTTGTTCTAATAACTCCCTATATTTTCCTTTCTGGCACTTGTCAGGGTAAATCATTTGGAACTTATACAATTATATGATCAACACCGGCTTAATAAGGAAGATCTTCAGAGAATGAGTATACCTATGCTTCACTTAATTATTACTTTGCTAATTGATATTTTGGTGGTCTAAATTTTTTTTGTTACTATTTTCTAAATTTTATACAATGAAGATACACCGGGGGAGAGAAAAATTACTTAAAAATAAACACTCCCTGATGAATGAGTTGAATGATAGTATTTGTTTTTTTAGAAACAGAAGCATAGACACTGTCATTATCTAAGACATCACAATTTTTAAAATACCAGCTAATTCTTAGGTCCCACCTCTAGGGATTTCTGATTTAATTGGTCTGGAATAAGATTTGGGCATTGAGAGTTTTTAAAGCTCTCCAGGTGATTCTCATGTGCGGCCACGTTTGAAATTCAGTGTAGAAGATATTTATGGCACACTTATCAATACCCTTTTCACAAGTTGAGTACTACCACAATGAATGTACCAAAGGGTGTAAATACAGCAAAAACCGTTATCAATTAACAGCTTTGTGTAACACTGTGCAGTTCACCATGTAATCAAGCTGATTAACCCAAATCTAAGGTGGGGATTAATCTAAGGTGGGTAGATTCATAGGTCTAAGTGGGGAATCATTTGGGGGAAATGATTCAAGGAGCATTCTTTGTTCCTACTGATTGGGAATGTGACTTGTATCTGAAAGAGACATTGCACAGATACTCAGCCCAAGCAGCAGTGTTGAGTTCCACCAGTCAAGGAGCTGACTAGTTCGCTCTGTAACTGATTAAGTCAGGACAAGAGATTATCTCCTCCTGCAGCAATGTCAAGAACCCACCTCTGGGCTCGGAATGGGTAGGTTTTAGTCTTTCCTCTGCCACTTGCTAGGTTGTGATTTTGGTCAAGTCCTTTCTCTTTTCTAAGCCCCAGTCTCTATTTTTAATACAGGGGGTTGGGGATGAGAGCTGAGGAGGAGGGAATAAATGTATAATAAAGTATATATTAGTAACTATTTCAAAGTCTTGATTTGAAGGTTAAGTAAAATAAAGCATGCTTCTTAATACATTGAGCAGTGCCTGGCTTATAGTAAACACTGAACACACATCAGTTATTACTACTTTCTCAAGTTGAAGCTAGAAATTCCTACCCAGGGATTGAAACTTATCCATTTTAAAATGTTATTTTAAAGCTTATTTGTAGATCAAAGAAAATCAAAAATGAAATTGTAGAATATCTAGAATGTAATACTACTGAAAACAGAACTAAAGAATACCACTAAAGCTATATTCATTTCCCTAAATCCTTATACCAATGAAGAAAAAAAAGACAATTTGTAAAATTAGTATTCAATGACAAAATAAGCCTAAAGAAAGCAAAAAAGAATTACCATAGTAGTAAAAATTAATAAATTATAACAATCATAAAGCTAATAAACAAACTCAAGATTTTTTAAAAGAAAACTAGATAAACTCTTACATAATTTAATTTAAAAATGGGGGGCAGGGGGTGAGAGCATAAATTTAGGGCTCAGAGGGAGACTAGCTTTACATTGTTTACCTTTTGGGGTTATTTTGAATTTTATATCCTGGGTATGGTTTGAACTGGTGGCAAGAGATTAACATTTTGTAGGTGTTCCATTTACTCTAACTTTCGTTCTTAGCCGTCTGTTAGTGGTTTGGGACAAGCAGCAGAGGCTCCTGGAGCCCTTGAGTTCCTAGAAGATAACAAAGTGAACAGACTTTTTGGGCACTTTGGGAACTAGTTGCCAAAGCATCCAGTGAATTATTAATTGCAGTATTTTTGCATCAGGTTATGGTTTAGATGAATAAATTTATCTTTTGGTGTGTGTTACTGAGAAAAGCTCAGTGACATACTCTGTAAGCATAAGCACAAAATCTCAAGGGACTGATGTACTAAAAACACAGAAATATAATTGAAAGGTATCCCTACTTCAATGGCAAGGCAATGAAAAGGCTGAAGTTCAAATTTGCTACAGGCTTAAAATATCAACACTTAACATTAAACTGCTGGGACTGAGGCCTGAAGAAAAACTTTGGAGAACACATTTTTGAGTTGGGAGTTGTAAGTACTAATGTTTCTTTGAAGTCATCCCCTTGAAAAACAAAGCCCTATTTTTATGTGATAAATTAGCACTTGTTCAAAGGGGTCCATAAGTATGGGAGAGAAAGTGAAGATGTCTTCCTGAGTTCTGCTGGGAAGATTTGTATTAACGTCATTCAGCTTTCAGAACGTACTATTAGCTAAGCAATAGCTGTTCTATCCAGACTCAACTGCAAACAACCTGAGTTCAGGGACAGCCTGAGTTCAGGAATTTTTTTAAAAAGTTAACACTTTCATATAGGCATTTTTGTCTATGTTTGAAAAAGCACAGATCCCTGGATTGTAGCAGTGACATACACACACACACACACACACACACACACACACACACCCATCCAGTTATGCTGCAAACTTTAATTGTATATATATATTTAAATTTTTAATTTCATTAAATATTTGTAATTTTTATACGCTATGAGAACCAATTGAACTGTGACTTGTTTCAGAATTTGCATTACTGATTTTTTTTCTTTCTTTCTCTCTCTCTTTTTTTTTTTTTTTTTTCATTTTTGACAGCCCTATTTACAAACTTTTACCTCTGGAAATTGGAGAATATGCATCCTTCCATACTTCTCCCCTCCTTCATCCAATCTCTTATGGGTAAGCCATCTCTCCAGGATCAGGGAGGAGGAAAGCCCTGGTTTATATTGTTTGCCAGTTTTCATGGTGTAAATATTCCCACATTGGCTGATTTCAAGCTTTAACTACTGACATGAAAAATTCCTGAATATTTAAAGTCAGCTCTCATGAGCCAGTTCCATCCAACTCCCAAACTGCTGCTGGAACTGCATCTTCACTGTATTGTGCTCTCTCTCCTGTAGCACTTCATTGTCATGCAGTGTATGGGTTAGAAAAATATATATACAATTAAAGTTTGCAGCATAAATGGATATACATAGCATCACCTTGTTGGTCAATTAGACTAAATTCTGTTAGGATGATTGTGTTTGGTGCTGAATCAGGATAAAGGATCCAAATGAGAAATCTTCTCATATCTGAAGGCATT
Source organism: Zalophus californianus (assembly GCF_009762305.2). Lineage (NCBI taxonomy): Eukaryota > Metazoa > Chordata > Mammalia > Carnivora > Otariidae > Zalophus > Zalophus californianus. The sequence goes on along the minus strand of NC_045599.1, from coordinate 121,427,085 downwards.
TATGGCTGCCTGCTCCAACAAGACAAAGAACAACAAAGAAATATTAGTAGAGCAGTGCTAGCTACACCTAATTGACAAGCTAGCCTTCCTCTGTGAAGGCCTAGATGGGTACAAGCCTGCTCAGGGTTCCTGAAGGTACACGACAGCCATCAAGATCTAAAGAAAGAATATTAGAAATAGAATACACAAGCACTCTACAGAATTGTTACATAACTCAAGAAAAGAAATTGATTGCATGGGGCAGAGAAACAGTCCAGAGCTAGTTTTGGGGTTAAGGGATACTGTGAACAGTTCAGAAACTGCTGATGTCTGAGGATGACAAGTAAAGACCTGTCCATGGTAAAGAGTAAACGCATGAGTTTCTAAAGTAGAGTGCCCTGGACCCCACCCTCATTAGGGTACCAGTAATGTCGCAATAAAGTGGTTTATCCCTGAAATTTATATTCACCATGACTCACTAAGTGGATCTGAGGCTTACTGGTCATATATTGGGACAAGAGTGCAGGAAACAGGCCAAGGGGCCCAAGGGCCATGGGCAACATCTCCCTAGAACCATCTGGCTTTGATTATTTTTGCCACATCTACTGAGAACTCTTGAGGCCATAAAATACAGGGAGAAATAATTATTCCCTAGCTTCCACAGCTGCTAAGAGAGTTCCATCTGGCACCTCTATACCTGCAGCTATAACCCAGGGACCTTTGAATTTCCTTGCATGTTAACAGATGGTGTTAGCTAAGGGATGAAAGGTCTAAAGGCATTTTAGGCAGTTCTATAGCTCAGCACTTGTTCCTTTGAGCTCCTATCAGTGTTTTTGTTCTTCCTCTGTTTCTATAATTATTTATGTCATAGATTTAAAGGATTAAGTTGGAATATTCTTAGAGTCACTAAAAGCTGGTAGAAGGTCTGCTTCCTTTTATCTGCTTTCCTTTCCTCTTCATAAGACATGAAGAATGAGGCATAGATCACCTGTCAAATGCCGGGTAGGTCAATACATAGCAATAATCATTATCTTACCTTGCAAAAGTTGGGGAGGGGGGGATAAAAAGCCAATGTTAGCAGAAATGTTAGAATAAGAAATCCTATGAAATGTAATAGAAATTATACAATATGGAAACCCTAAAGCAAGAATGGAATTCAGTTAAGATAGATTTGGTAATTTTTTCCCTCAACTTAAAGGCAGGCCCACTTAATCTGCTCCTCTTTCCAGTTTAGCCTAGCTCACTTCCCGTCTTCCCCACCTCCTACAACTGCTTGACTCCTTCCCTTCTTTTTAATTTCCTTTTCCATTCTCTCCCAAATGCAGTCTTCTAGCGTCAGCTCAGAATTTCCTTTGGAGCAAGTCACTTCAAAGCCACTTGGTAACTATGGTTATGGCTCTTCAGGATTGTCCATGAACAGGAGGCAATGTGAATTCTAGATGCCCATAATCTACTCAGGATGTACACACTGAAGACGTTCCCATCCAAAGAGCCCAGTTCTCCCAGGTATTAAGGTAAAAATAGCCCCCACTGAAACCATCTCCTGAAGATGAAATCACAGCCAAAGAATTTTTTTTTTAAAGTTGACACCAGAAGAAAGCATGGGCAGAAATTACCCCCATATGCTAGAGGCCTATAGTCTTTACAGCATAAAATCAGCAAGCATTTTTCTAACCCTAAGACTGGCTCTGGATAAAATTTTAAAACAAACCCTGCTCACATGTTTATTAATTTCTATTTCATCAAAGTAGCATGCATAGAATTTACAAATCAAATAACAGAAGAAGTATAGTTTTGTGAGTAATAGCACAGACTCTGAACTAGGCTGCCTTATTCAAATTATGGGTGAGCCATTTCTAGCTTTGATCATGGGCAAGTTACTTGACTGCTTCATGCTTCCAGTTTCTGATTAGTAGAATAAGAAGAAAAATTGCACATATCTCACAGGGTTTTGTAAGACTTCATATATGCACTGGATTATGTTTCTCCAAAATTTACATGTTGAAGTCCTAACCCCCAGTATCTCAGAACGTGACTGTATTTGGAGATAGCATTTTTAAAGAGGTAATTAAGGTAAAATTAGGTCAAATGGGTGAGCCCTCATCCAATATGACTGGTGTCTTTATAAGAGATTAGGACACACACACATAGAGGGAATGCCATGTGAAGACCAGAAGGCCAGAAGGAGAGGGCCATCAATGAGCCAAGGAGAGAGACCCTCAGAAGAATCCAACCCTGCCAACCCCTTGATCTTGGACTTCTAGCCTCCAGAACTGTGAGAAAATAAATCTCTGTTGTTTAAACCACCCATTCTGTGGTATTTGTTATAGAAATTAATATAGAACCACATCTGGCAAATAGTAAGTGCTCAATAAGGATTATTATATTACTATTAATATTATAAGCAATATTATAGATTTTGTATTATTTATTAATATTATTATTATATTAATTAAATTGATGTTATTATTAACATAGCATCAGGTTCAGCAGGTTAAATCTTCAGTCCTTAACTGTCCCCCAGTCCCCACACCCTTCAGAAACCCTTCACCTGTGCTTCTGACCTACTGGCTATAAATTGGAGGTTCCAACAACCTCTGCCTTGGACTTTAGATGCCAGTTGCAAGTCCAGGTTTTTACCTGTACTTCTGCCCAACTAGCCATAAATGAGAAGTACCCATGACCCCTTCCTTGGGTTCAATTAATTTGCTAGAGTGGCTCACAGGACTCAGAGACACATTTACTTACTAGATCACTGACTTATTATACATAACATATATAAATAATATATATAACATATCTATAAGTTATTATATGTAACTCAGGAATAGCCAGAGAAGGATAGGGCAAGCATGGGGAAAGGGTGCAAAGCTTCCATATCCTCTCTAGATGTACCACCACTCTCCTAGCACTTCCACACGTTCACCAACCTGGAATCTCCCTGAACCCAGTCCTTTTGGGTTTTTATGGAAAAGTCATTACATAGGCAAAATTGATTAAATTACTGACCATTGTCAACCTCCAGCCCCTCACCCTCCCCAGAGGTGGCCCGTGATAGGATGAGACTGAAAGTTCCAACTCTCTAATCACATGACTGGTTCTTCTGGCCACCAGTCCCCATTCTTAGGTGGGGTCCAAAAGTCACCAAATTAACATAACAAAAGACACATTTATTCCTCTTATCATTTAGGAAATTCCAGGGCTTTTAGGAGCTCTGTGCCAGAAATGGGATGAAGAACAAATATATATTTCCCACTATATGTCACAATATCATAACCTCACACCCATTAAGATGGCTAGTATCAAGGGTGCCTGGGTGGCTCAGTTGGTTAAGCGACTGCCTTCGGCTCAGGTCATGATCCTGGGGTCCCAGGATCGAGTCCCGCATCGGGCTCCCTGCTCAGCGGGGAGTCTGCTTCTCCCTCTGACCTTCCTCCATCTCATGCTCTCTCTCTACCATTCTCTCTCTCAATAAATAAATAAAAATCTTTAAAAAAAAAAAAGATGGCTAGTATCAAAATCAAAACAGAAAATAGCAAGTGTTGGTAAGGATCTAGACAAAAGGAAAGCCTTGTATACTGTTGGTGGGAATGTAAACTGGTGCAGCCACTGGGGAAAAGAGTATGGAGCTTCCTCAAAAAAAAAATAAAAATAGGACTACCATATGATCCAGTAATCCCACTTCTGGGTATATATACAAAAAAATTGAAAGCAGGATCTCATAGAGGCAGGCACTTGCACACCCATGCTCATAGAAGCACTATTTATAACAGCTAAAAAATGGGAGCACCCCAAATGTCCATTGATGGATGGATAAATAAACAAAATGTGGTATATACATACAGTGGAAGAGTATTCAGTCATAAAAAGGAAGGAAATTCTGTCACATGATACAACACTGGGTGAACTTTGAGGACATTATGCTAAGTAAAATAAGCCAGTTAAAAAAGACAAATACTATATGAGTCCACTTACACAAGATAACTAAAGTCCTCAAATTCATAAAACAGAAAGTACAATGGTAATTGTAATTGCCAGGTAATTACTAAAGGGCTGGAGAGAAGTTTGTTTAATGGACATACAGTTTCAGATTTGCAAGATGAAAATGCTCTGGAGATATGTTTCACAACTATGTGAATATACTTAACACTACTGAACTCTACACTTAAAAATGGTTAAGATGGTAAATTTTATGTTACATAGGGTTTTTAAACAAACAAACAAACAAATAAATAAGACACATACACACTTAAAAGGACAAAAAGATAAGTGGAAAGCTCCCTGGAAACACCCTGAGCACCAGTGAGCCACACAGAAGCCTGAAAGGGTTAGGAAAGGTGACCAAGGAGGGCTGGAAGGGCCCCTAAATGATTCATTATCTGTGGGTGATGAAGAAACCTTACTAATTTCATGGTTTTGACTCAAACTAACCCTAAGCCTGGTTTTGCTGCTTTGGGGAGAAGTCAGTACTCTGAATGGGCACATTCATACATCCACAGTTCATTCATCCATTCAGCAGTTCCTGAGGCTTGACTCCATACCAAGGCCCTAGGAGTGCAAAAAGAAGACAAGGTCCAGATTTTAAGGAACCCTCAGATCAGAGGCTGAGCAACATTCCCAGCTAAGAAATGAGGCTGGTCTCCTACACAATTTATGAACAAAATAAAAACATCACTATACTATGAAAGTGATGGAAACCCAGAAATCAGTTAATTCAGTCCTTCCCTGCTGCCTTCCCTACTTCTCTAACCTCAGGTCGAAATGAACAAGAGTTGCTCTATCTATAAACTTCTCAAGAAACATCAAAGTTCAGAAGCAGTCATTTCCGATTGAAATAGAGGTACACAGAAGATGGCTCTGGAATTGTGTACAGTTGCTGCACTAAACAGATTCCTATAAAGTCTCTACAACTGAGGAAACAGGACCTTCTGAAAGTTGTTGCCATGGAGGTTGGCTTTTTGTCTTCATGCTGGTATTTGCTTTGCAGCTGGTCTGGACATGGATGCCCACACCCACCCGCACAAGCCAGTTTTCCATCAGCACCTCAATACTCATAAAAGTGACTAAAACCTATAACTGGGAGATGGAGAGGACCAGCTCTATGAGGCAAATGTATCAGAAATCAGTTTGCAAAGCAACATGGAGTCAACTTGGCTACTAACCAGGTAATCTGCAAATCATTGAAAATTTCTAGGTCTCATTTGCCTCTTTTTAAAAAAAAATGAGAGCCTCTATTTTTGATCTCTGTTGTTCTGAGACTGTATGGTCCTAGAAAAATGACCCATGAGTATCACCTGGTTAAAACAGTGATTTTCAAAGTCTGTCTACCTCTATAGCAGCGGTTCTCAATGTGTGGTCCATAGGGCTACAGCAGCAGCATGACATGGGAGCTGGCTAGAAATTCACTCCCCTCAGACTTGTGAATCTGAGTTGCTGAAGATGGAGGCCAAGGAATTCGTGATTCAACAAGCCCTCCAAGTGATTTTCTGCACATTGAAGTCTACGAAGCCTGGCTCTAAAGCTTGATGGTAGCATAATTTAAAATACCTGTTTGGGTTTTACACCTCATGGGTTGCTGTTTGCAAAACAACTTACCTGCTCTTGAAAGCTGACCCCAGATAGAATTAATTACTTCCCCCTTTTTATTTACCACACTGCTTCCTATTCATGCATCTGTCACAGAATCTGCTCTATTTTGGAGAATTTATTAATGAATATGTCTGTTTCCAGTAGATTGTAAGATCCCTGAGGGCAAGGAATAAGTAATTTTCAGTTTGGGAGCTCCAGGACCTAGGAGAGTACCTGGAATATAATAAGTGCTATGCTGAAAATGGATACATGGATGGATGGATGGATGGAGTGAGTACATGCATGTATGGATGATTAAGTGCTTCAAAATATGTAAAGTCTTGTTTGAGTAAAAGGAAGGGTTAGTATTGAGCAGCAAGAAATAATGTGTTTGGATTTTGATAATACAGTTCCACTATTCCATTCTTGGTCCCAAATAATTTTTTTTCCAGCTAATAATTATGCTGGTGCAAGTATTGATTCTGAGTAAACAACTGAGATCTGTTCCTGGATCATCTATCTAATCATCCTCAGAACAGCCTGGAGGCCTCATGTTGAGTTCCAGTTCTCACGTGAACAAGGCAGATAACACCACCTGCCCCATGCCTGTCTCACGGGGACACTCAGCATGCTAAGAAATAATGACTACAAATGGCTTTTGAAGTTCTGGGGGATGGCTGCTACGTAGGCATAGAAGATATTAATAAAAAGATCAAACATTTGGCAATATCCCTAAAATAAACCTCACCAACTTTGCCAAAGTCAGGCAGGAAGCAGAAGGGCTGTCTTTCTTCCCCTTATATGGGAATCAAGAATGAGCCACACTCTGTATCTGCTTCTTTCATAACACACTTCACGTTTGTGGCTCATATAAATCTTTCCTTTAAAATGTGAATGGAGAGGCGCCTGGGTGGCTCAGTCGTTAAGTGTCTGCCTTCAGCTCAGGTCATGATCCCAGGGTCCTGGGATCAAGCCCCGCATCAGGCTCCCTGCTCCACCGGAAGCCTGCTTCTCCCTCTCCCACTCCCCCTGCTTGTGGTCCCTCTCTCGCTGTGTCTCTCTCTGTCAAATAAATAAATAAAATCTTAAAAAAAAATGTGAATGGAAATGTAACCCTGAGAACCTGGGAGGAATAGGAGAAGAGAAATAAAAACATATCATTAAATTATCAAAATGGAATCCTTCTCTTGCATGATGTGGTAGGGGACAAAAATAAAATCAAGTGTCCCTCCCCTAGACTTATGACCATTTTCAAAGATAATATAAAATTGAACTATATTTAGCTATAATTCAGCTTCCTTACCTTTAAAACTGGCAAAATGAAACTCACCTCCTGGGGATTTGGGGAAGATAACATTCCATGATACAGAGAAAATTGCTGTGGTGGCAGGGAGGCTTTCTCAAACAATACCTTTGGATTGTGTGTTTTCACTTGTTGATAGTTCTCTGTGATGGAAAACTGTCCTCAGCATGATACTAATAGCCCGTGAATGCGTAAAATGTATTACAGTTTACCAAGAGCTCTTACAAACAGATTCCTGATTAGTCTAACCAGTAACGCTTTCAAGTCGATGTTAGCACTCCCATTTAAGAAGAGTGTCAGAGAAGTTTAGTAAACTGTTCAAGGTCATGGTTAATAAGTGGAAGAGCTGAAACTTCCACCCAGGACTTTTGACTGATCTTCAAAGTCAACTGCTCTTCCTCCACAACAGGGTATGATGGATAGTACAGACAGAGAGAGAATTTCCTAACACCTTATAAACCTACATTTACCTAGAACAATATTCTCAGGTCTCAGGTTGTGCTATTCTAAATCCAGAATATTGAGATATCGTTTAAATCTTCATATTCTCTGCTTTGATACTATTCAGGAAAAAATGTAAAAAACAGCATTATCTTATTAACCCAGGTAACCCTACATAAAATCTTACGGAAGATTTCAGAATCTTGAAATCTTAAAGCTAGAAGTGATTTTGATAATCAGCACGTTCAATTGCCTCATTTTACAAAGGCAGAAAATGAGATTAAATGATATCAAGTGATTTGCCCAAGACCTTGTCAGTTAAGGGCAGAGTCGGCCTAAAATCAAATCTGTGAGTTTTCAATCCTTTCTTCAATCTACTCTCCCACAATACTTCTCTCAACTTGCATTCTGGTGATCTGTGAGAGGAAAGAGGAATAGATGAACCAGGAAGCTTATAAAAAGACAGTCACAAGTTGTCAAATTATCAAAGTATTAGTATCAAAATCATCAGGTTGGATTGTGTTCCTCTGTACTGGGGAGGAATCATCCCTAATCACATCTGTATCCTGTATGTTAGGACTGGGGCAGGAACATGAAAGAGATTTCATCAGAAGGCCTCCTTTTCACATTTGAATTTTTGACCTCCAAGAGGGCTGCTATCCTCCAGGGCTAGGGGGCCCAGGATCTACATCACATTTAGAGAATGTGATGCCTTTGGGCAAAATAAAAAATATATCCCCTCCTCAAGACTCTTTCCTCCCATCTTCTGGAAAACTGTCAAAGTAAATATAAAATCTATGTGCATGATGGGAAAGGCACCCCCTAGATTTGGCCAAGGCACAGCATGCACAACCATACACAGTGCCCCTGTGCCCAGGAAATTACTTGGTCCTTAAAGTGATCAATGATTTTCTTTAGGCTCATCCTATTCAGGAGCTTGTAGCCTTCCTAGTAACCCTAACCTAGTGTTAACTTTGTCTAAGAAGTAAATGCTTTTTTTCTTTTTGAGGGTGATCTGTGGCCTCTTTTCTGGCTCAATCTTACCCAGGTGGTCACTGCATTTAAGTTGCCACAAAAACATACAAAACTGCACGAAAAGACCACCATTGTTATCAGGTAATTCCAGGTAGTAAAGAAGCCAAGGGAGTCAAGTAAGGGGTATTGTGGCATTCAGAGGTCCAAGCAGGGTAAATAAGCATTGAGTTGATAACTTAGGCTTTGTCTTGAGTTTTTTCTCCTCTTTATAAATACTGTCTAGGGGATCCCATTTGGTTCCATGGCTTTAAATCCTATGCACACACACTTTTATGTTCTGGACCAAACACTTCACTGAGTCCAAAGACTCCACTGCAGTCTCTTATACAAGTACTGATTGAAAGTTTCTACTTGCATGTATAAAAAGCAAATTAAACTTATGTTCAAACTGAATGCTTTATTTCCTGCCTGCAAACCTCTTCCTCATACAATGTCATTTCTCAGTAAATAAAATTCCAGCCTTCCAGTGTTTGTGCCCCTAACACCCTGAGTAGTTATCCTGTCTCCTCCAGGTTAGTACAAGGACTTCCTAATCAGGTTTCTCCATCCACCCTTGCTCTCTGCAATTTATTCTTCACACATCAGCAGGAGCATGCAGGACCATGTGAGTCATATCATGTCACCCCTCTGCCCAACACATAAAATAGCTCTCCATTTAATCAGAATAAATTCCAAGTCCTTACCATGACCTACAAAAGGCTTACCTCTGAGCCCCAATACCTCTCTGATCTTGTCTTTATCACTCTCCCTTCACTTAGGTTTATTCCATTCATAATGGCTTCCTTGTTGTTTCTTGAGCACATCAAGCATGTCTCCTGATCAGGGATTTTGCAATTAAAGTTCCTTCTGAAAAAATTTCTTTTTCTCTGTACAAATGCTGGCCTTGCTCCCTTATTTTGACAGGATTCTGTTCAAGTGCACCTTTTTAGGGAGGGCTTTTCTGAACATTCACATAAGAAGGCATCACACCTTCATCTCAGCCTTCCTTCCAACCTCTTACCAGACTTTATTTTCCTTCATAGCATTTATCAACATTAGACAATTCTATTTGCTTATTGTCTGTTTTCATCCTCTACACTGGCATTATCCAATATTTAAGCCACTAGCACACTGCTATATAAATTTATATATTAGTTAATTAAAATTAAATAAAATTTAAAAGCCAGTCCCTTAGTCATATTACCCACATTTTTACTGCTTAATAGCCACAGCAAGCCTTGAGACAACTTCAAGCTTCCCAAACTTTATTTGTAATTAGAGTCTCCATGGCAGAGGAAAAATAAGAAGTGACAAAAGAGAAACAATGAAAGAATATTTTTATATTTAATGCAAACTATAAATGCACAAGTCCAAAAAGTTCAATGAACCCTAAGTACAAGAAACATAAAGAAAACTACACCAAGGTACATCATAATCAAATTGCTTAAAAACAGTGATAAAGAAGAAATCTTAAAAGCAGCCAGAGAAAAAATACATGTTAAATACATAAGAACAAAAATGAGAATTACTCCAGATTTTCTATAAGAAAAGCCAGAAAACAGTAGAGCAACACCTTGAAGTGCAGAAAGAAAGAAAACAAAAGCTATCAACCTTGAGCTCAAAAATGAAGGTGGAAAGACTTTTTCAGATATTCAAAAGCTGAAAGAATTTATCACCAACAGACCTGTGTTACAAGAAATGTTAAAGGAGGTCATTCAAGAAGAAAAAAGATGATTCCAGTAGTAAATCTGTTCTATAAAATAAATGAAGAACACTAGAAATGGTAACTCCATTGAAAAAGAGAAAAGGATGTTTTTCTTATTATTTAAATCTCTTTGAAAAATTATCCATTGAAAGCATAAATAACAATGTGTTGTGGAACTTATATATATAAGTTAAATGCCTAATAACAATAGGAAAACATCCGGAAGTAGTGAATGGAAGCATTCTGCTGTAATGTCCTTATACTATATATAAAATACCACATGGAGGTAAACTGTGACAGGTTGAGGATCTACACTACAAGCTGAAACAAAACAAAAATATCAACACAAAGAGTTACAGCTAATAAGCCAACAAAAAAGATAAAGTAGAATCATTAAAAAATTCTCAGTTAATCCAAAACAAAGCATAAATCAAGAAAAAAGTAAGGATGGAATGAATAGAAAAGAAATAACAAGACAGTATATTTAAGTTCAAGCATATCAATCACATTAAATGTAAATGAAACTAGACTAATATTCTTCATGAACACAAATGCAAAAATTCTTAATAAAATGTTAGCAACTAAAATCCAATAATATATCAAAAAGATAATATATCATGACCAAGTGAAATTTATCCTAGGGTTGCAAGTTTGTTTTAACAAATGGAAAATCAGTATAATTTAAAATACTACTAATAGATTTTTTAAAAAATCAAATGATCATTCTAGTAGACACAGAAAAGTATTCGACAAAAATCTGACAATGATTACTCATAAAAATTCCCAGCATAGTAGCAATAAAAGCAACCTTCCTCAACCTGATAAAGGACATTCACAAAAAATCTACATCCAATATTGTGCTTAATTGTGAAAGACCAAATGTCTTCTCTCTAATATTGGGAACAAATTGAGGATGTTTACTGTAACCACTTCTATTCAACAACTTCTATTCTATTGAACCTAGCCAGTTTAATGAAGCAATAAAAATAAAAAGCTACTCAGATTGTAAAAGAAGTAATATTGTCCTTATTTACAGACAACATGATCCCCTATGTAATAAAGCTTATGGAAACTCAACAAATCTACTAGAATTAATCAGTGAGGTTGGGGAAGTTCACAATACACAAAAGCCAACAGTACTTCTATGTATTAGCAACAAACAACTTGGAATTGAAATTTTTTAAAAATATGATTTATAATAGCCTCAAAAATATGAAATACTTAGGAATACATCTGACAAAAGGTGTGCAAGTCCTTTACATCAAAAATTATGAAATATTGTTAAGAGAAATGTCTTTAAAACTTAAAGGAAAGAGATATAGCACATTCACAAATCATAAGACAGTATTGTTAAGATGTCAGTTCTCCTTAAGATGATCGGTAAATACAATGCAAATACAATTAAAATCTTAAAAGGCCTTTTGTAGAGGATGACAAGCTAATTCTAAAACTTGTATGGAAATGCAAAGAATTTGCCAAAGCCAAAACTTAAAAAAAAAAAAAAAGGAAATTTTAAGGACTTATACAACCTGATTTTTTTTTTAAGTGGGCTCCACACAGGGCTTGAACTCATGACCCTGAGATCAAGACCCAAGCTGAGATCAAGAGTCAGACACTTAATCAACTGAGCCACCCATGTACCCCTATACAACCTGATTTGAAGACTTATTATAAAGCTACAGCAATAAAGACCATGTGTTATTGGTATCAAAATGGATAAATACATAAGTGGAAGAGAATATAGAAATAGGCCCTGACATTTATACTCAATTGATTTTTTTTTAATGTGCAAAGACAATTGGGTAAAAAATATTCTTTTCAACAAATGGTATTGGCACAACTGGATATAGAAAGGCAAACAAAGAAAAAAGAGCTTGAATCCCTAGTCATAGCACATACAAAAATTAACTCAAGACAGATCATAGACCTAAATGTAAAATCTGAATCTGTATAACTTCCAGAAAATAGGAGGAAATCATTTGTGATTTTGAGTTAGACAAAGATTGCCTAGGTACAACATTAAAAGCATGAGTTTGATAAATCAAACTTCATCAAAATTAAAAGAATTTCTGATCATTAAAAGACATGTCACATATTGGAGAATATAGTCGCAGTTGCATATCCAAGGACCTTATGTACAGAATATATAAAGGGTCTCTTATTATTATAATAAGAAAACACATGACCTAATTTTTTAAAGGGGGCAAAAGTTTTGAACATGCATGTTTCCAAAGAAGATATCTGAATGACAAATAAATGCATGAAAAGATGTTCAAACTCATCAGCTATTAGGAAGGTGCAAATTTAAACCCCAATGAGCTACTGCTACATATCTATTAAAATGTCTAAAATTTAAAAAGACTGATAACATCAAGATTTTTGAGGATATGCAGCAATTTGGAATTCTCACATAATATCAATGGGATTGTAAAATAGTACTACTATTTTGGAAAAAATCTGGAAGTTTCTTAGAAGTTAAATAGATCTACCATATGAAGCAATGATTCCACTTCTAGAAATGTAGTGATAGTGAAATAAAATAAAATAATATGTTTATATAAAGACTTGCTCACAAATGTTCATAGCCACTTTTGTAATAGTCAAAAACTGGGGACAAATGTCCATCAACAGGTGAATGGATAACTAAATGGTGATATAGCCATACAATGGAATATTGTTCAGCAATAAAAGGGAAATGAACTACTGATACAAGTGAATGACCGACACAATATGGATGAATCTCAAAAATATCCTGAGTTAAAGAAGCCAGACAGAACTGAGTACATACTATGCAATTCCTTTATGTTAAATTCTAGAAAATATAAAACTAATCAATACTAACAAAAAGTAGATCCATGGTTGTCTAGGGATGTCAAGGTGGCTAGGGGTGGGAGGGAGTAATTACAAAGGGGTGATAAATACGTTCATTATCTTGAGTTTGATTATGGATTCATGTGTGTGTGAAAACAATCAACTTGCACAATTTAAATATGTGAAGCTTATTGTATACAGTTGTACCTCACAAAGCTATTACAAAATAAATTTAGAGACCATATGCAGTATGCAACTATGTCATTGAGAGTTTTGCCAGATGGTTTTAAGGCAGAGCAATAGATGGACTATATATAATCACTTCAGGTCACTTCCAATTTCTTGCCTAGATGATCTGGTCCCCCATGCATTTTGGTGGACAGAAGTGGGTGATTTCCAGGGCTGACAAGATTAACTGATGACGGTGGTTGAAAGAGGCTTATACAGGGGCGCCTGGGTGGCTCAGTCAGTGAAGTGTCTGCTTTCTGCTCAGGTCATAATCACAAAGTCCTGGAATTGAGCCCGGAGTTGGGCTCCCTGCTCAGCAGGGAGCTTGCTTGTCCCTCTCCCTCTGCGCTGCTTGTGCTCTGTTTGTGCTCTCTCACTCCCTCTTAGTCTCTCTGTCTCTCATAAAGTCTTTAAAAAAAAGAGGCTTACACATTATTTAAAGTAGGAAATAGCTGAGTCTGTGAATAAATGACAGGTTGAGAACCTCAGTGTAATCATTCTGGATCCTATAGTTTATCCTCCGTCATGCCAAGAGTCAGCCACTGGGCAATGGAAAGACCATGGGGTTCTGAATCAGGTGTGGATTAAAATCCCAGTTCCGCCACCTACCATCTCTGTGATTTTATTTTAGGCAAGTTAAACTCAATTTTTTATATCCATAAAATAAGGATAATGATAATGTTTACCTGGTAGGATTTTGATAATTAAATAAGATAGCAGACATAAAGACTTAGCTCAGTTCTTAACATGCAACATGTCATTTCCCTTCCTCCTTCCCCACACCCTTCAGCAAGATCCATTTCCTTCCTATTCTCCAGATAAGCCACGATCATCTCTGTCTCATCTGCTCATGACCATATTTATTCATACAAGACACACTGAACCTGACTTTAATAGGATAGAGTTTATAGATGACCAAAATATACATAGACTAAATTGGGCATGCTATTCATATGACAAATTGGTGTTCACTTAACCAATAAATTGGTTAAAAGTTTCCTCAAGATATCCAAAATCCTCAGAGTACTTAAAATGCCACTTGATTAACAAACTTTTATTTACATGTGAAATCACATCTAATCAATATCTAATTTTTCCAGGAATCTCTCAATTTCTTAACCAGAATAATATTTTTAAAATGCAAAATTTGCCCTCTGATATGTTGGAGCAACTAATAATTTGATGTGTCTCTGAAAATAAACTCCACCATGGGACTCATTTGCACTCTGAACGCAGAAAACCTGATTCAATGGGAAAAAATGGTTTCCTCTCACTGAATTAAAATAGGAGAGAAAGATACAGAGACAGAGGTACAGAGAGACAGAGACAAACCTCTCAGGTTGGATAAAAAAGTCTTACTTAGTTCATAAGAATTCCATTTACATCTTAACCACTACCAAATATATTTTATTCTGTAGGATTTTAATATCAGAAGGGTAAACATGATAAAGTTTTCTTTTCTTTTAAATTTTTGCTTAAATCCAATCTTTGTTGAAATGAAAGTTCTGGTTTAAAGTTGACTTTGTGCAGCAATGTTTAGATACATATTTTTACATCTTAAAAATTCACTCAATATAGTGATAAGATAGTGGCAAGATTTTCTGGCATTCTGCATTTAGTTTGTTTTGGTTTTGTTTTTTAAAATCCTAAAATGGAGAAAGTGAAATACATCAAAGCAATGAAGCTGAAAATGGATTCAGATATTATATAGTCACAGATAGCTCCTCAAGTTCGAGCAGCAAATGTTAAAAGGTTTCTCTCAGACTATAGGCTGAGGACTCCTGCATCATAATTTTCTCTTATTAAAAATGCTAATTCCTGTACTTACTCCGGATCTTTGAAGGTAGGTCCCGAGCATCATGATAGTTACCAAACACCCCATGTGATTCTTCACACTGGAAATTTTGAGAATTCTTGGACTTTACATTGGAGCGGAAACCAGGAAGTAGGTAGGAAGGAGAAAGAAAAGAATTAAGAGAAAATTTCCTGTCACTAAACAAAAGAAAAATTAGATGAAGTCATATGAAGGATCCTTTTCCAGAACTCAGGAGATGCTATACGGAGCCCATTTTAAAGGAGCTAGGGAGCTGGCTTCGCAAAATGCTCCAGTGCCAAATGAAAAACAGTTCTCGAACACTATGCCATTGGATTACAGTCTCCCCAGGGTCGGTGTATCGTGTTTACCGTCCCACAGAAGCAGGAAGTCTGAAAGAGCCACCTTCGCTTCTGCGGAGGATAAGCGCTTCAGAAAGTAAGCCCAGGATACCTCTGTGGGCACAGCACCCTGAATGGGATGAAGAGGAGCAGAGGTGGTAACAGTGTTCCTAAGAACCAATGGGTCTGGACCACTTCTTATAGTCATTCTTGGTTGACACTTTGTTCTTATCTACAAATGCCAATGTAAGTGACCGTGCAAGGGAAAAGGGTAGACAGACACTATAAAAAGGAAGGTCTTGCCCAATGGAGACCCCACTGTTTATTGCTGACTAACAATGTTTATTCAAATCTCCAGAATATAAACAGCTTTCCTGCTGATCTCCTTGTGCCCCTGACCTTGGCCACACTGCCCCAGGCCACTGCAGGCAGAGGCCCCCCTCCCTGGATGCCAGCTTCCCACCCTGTGGATGAATCAGAGTGGGGGGTCTGGGGCAGCAGCCCCCACAGACACTAGCCCCCACAGACACTGGTGTCCAGAGGCTGAGAAACTCAAATTCCCTTGTAACTCATCTCTCTTCTTCCTGTTTGAGAGAATGACGATATAAAGCAGGCACATTTAAGAGAAAGAAAAAAAAGCCTGTTTACGTGATCGGTGCTTGCACTGTATGGGCAGGACGGATCACTGTTAGCGGGTTCTGGGAGGACTGCCCTTGTGATGGGGCCAGGGGAGGCGACCCAAATAACACGTGAGCATGTGGGAGAGGCTGGTACGTGGGCACATGGCCGGGATTGCGGAGGAGCCTCGGAAATTAGGGCCCCCTTCCCGGGGAACCAGGACAAAAAGTAACAGTGGAAGAGTCAGAATCCACAAAGACTTTCCTCTTGCAGAGGTCCTTCATCTCCCCCCGATTTCACCTCTCTGGCCTAGAGAGGGTTTGAGGCACAGTCACTGCAGAACTTGGATCTTTCCCGCTGTCTCCCAGATTGGGTTACCTGTCCCCAAGCCTGAGAGGGGAAGGGAAACCGTTTGTGAGAAAGAGATGTGGAGGCAACCAGAGGAAAGGGCCCTCAATCTCTCCGGAGGCCATAAACCCCATTTGTAGGCCAATTCTAAACAAGTACAAACTGTCCACAGCATCCCTGTTTCTTTCCCTTCCTCACTCTCTTCTCGCCTGTTCCTTCCACAGAGCCCAAGTAGCAGAGTATTTCTAGGTCCCGGCACAAGCGGCAGAACACTGTCGGGTCCTCTGACAAGCTTCAGACCCTATCTGCCTGACTGCAGAGGCAGCCGTCATGAGCTTCCGAACATCTGAAGGAAGAGCCTCAGGCAGGATGCAGACCCTGCACCGCATGTTAGGAATTTTCTTCCTGTACAACACTAGACCATGTCTATATCTAGCACTTGGAAACGGCGAAGTATGAGTAAGTATATACTCTCTCTATACACATATATTTAAATATATAAACATATAAGTATATAAGAAACCCATAAGTATGAATCAAAGAAGGTTAACCAATTTCAGTGGAAACGAGATTGATTCCTGTATTACAGTTCTCCAGAGAAACGGAATGGAAAAAAGTTTCCCCACTTTTCAAAGTTCACATTATACCACTTCGCTTTTACAAAAGCCCTACATTAGTACCTAGTTTTGCTAACTGAAAAAATCTGAAGATTTTCACTTTTACAAAAAAAAAAAAAAAAAAGCAAAAAGCGACAATGTGCTCAGCGTGGGTTTTGTAGGGAGCCACGATGGTGGGGTAGCCCTCTCAGAGGTAGTCTGCATCCCGAGCAGCCAGAGGAGTGTGGCCAGGCTCCTCCCCCAGGAACTATACTCAGCATCTCCGCATCAAGCCCCAGAGCTTTGAACTGTGTCTTTGAGCATCTGTGCTTTATCTTGACTTTTCTGTGCATCCTTCAGCAAGATTTATCCTAAAGTATCAGAAAAGGCTAAGAGAGGTAATTTTTTTGAGTTTGGGAACACTAAAAAAAAAATTCCATACAAATTAACGGTAATTGCTTCTTTGCTCTACAACATTTTGGTTTACAAAAGATGTCCCAGGAATGCTCTACTTTTGGATAGTGGGGGAAACTCTATATGTCTATATATACACATAAAATAGGGGAAGAGAGAGTTTTATTTATTATAAGGAATCGACTCATGCAAATTATTCAAGCTGAAAGGTCCCCAGGTCTGCAGGGTAAGTCAGCAATCTGGAGCCCCAGGAGAATCAATGGTATAATTCCCACCAGAAGACAGGAGAGCCAATGTTTCAGTTAAGTCTGAATGCAGGAAAACCAATGTCTTAGGTCAAAGGCCATCTGGCAGGAGGAATTTTCTTTTACTCAGTGAAGAGTCAGCCTTTTTGTTCTATAGAGTCCTTCAGCTGATTGGATGAAGCCCACCCACATTAGGGAAGGCAATCTGCTTTACTCAATCTACCACTTTAAATGTTAATCATCCAGGTACACCCTCAGAGATACACCCAGAAGAATAATGTTTCCCCAAATGTCTGGGGACCCATGGTGCAGTCAATTTGACCATAAAATTAACCATCACAGTTCCTAACAGCTGGGATCTCATAAACTTGACTCTTAAGAAATAAGTGCACCATTAGTAAAGATCCCAATAACCTTACTCTTTATCAGTATGAAATTCTATCTCAGGAGCTGTTCACTGGAATTGTAAGAAAAACAGTTGCCTGAGACACCACTGGTCCAGAGGTCATAGCCAGTGTGACATTCTTTTAGGAGAGGATTATTGATTAAGTGGTAAAAGCTTCCCAACTATCACATAAATGGGAGGATGGGCCTATTTTCTTCCTAGAGGTATTTGGAATTGAGGAGCTTTGCTATTAGAATGTCCTTCTAACCTCCAGAGAGCCCAGCGGTCTCCAAGGGTAAAGAATGGAGTGATAGGTCCATCTGTCCCTGTCATTCTTACATTCTGTGGCTCTATTGGTTATGTTAGACTGGGAGTGTATCTCAGCTCAGGGTTATGCTAGTCCCACAGACTGTTTTGCTGGTGAAAGTCCTCAGGACTTTCCTATAATGGTCCTCTCTAGGTCATATTGATCTTTATGGGAACACTACTTGCATGCTGATACATGCTGAATTTATGGTTTATTTTTATCAGTGCCCCTGGATCCCAAGCCAATCAACCTGCACTACACAAACAGGACAAATACACTTAAGTTCTTTGACCATTTTTTCCATGTCAGTCTTGGAGAAACTTTCAAAAACTGGGATCCACTTTCAATGACTGAAGATAAAGGGAGGCCACTCAGGTGCTCCCTGGTCTCCACTTGGACCTGGAAAGGTCTAAGTCAGTTGGAAAATTGTGCCTGCATGTATATCAAGGATGCCAATACACTGGGGGAAAAAGAGGAATCCCAGGCAGTGATGGGAGAAGGGGCATTATTAGACAAGCATGCAGCTGCCAGAACAACACTATCCACTGGACATCATGCTATTTATATACCCTAGTCAACCCAATAAAGGAGGAAGGCAATGAAATTGCTTAAAGCCAACTCCAAGAGTTAAGCTTAAGCTCGAGGGACATACGAAGGCCTGGACTCTCTTACAATTGCATAATAAAGTGGCAAATTGATTTATTTAAAAATTACCTCACTGGTAATAAATACTCTAATATTAAAAACATTAACCTGAAGAATGGCAATAAATTCCCTTCAGAGGGACATGTTGTGGCCTCTTTGTATACTCAGTAAAACCATGCCATTTGCTGCTTAATGTAATAACACACACCCAGACCCCTTTCCCCAACCCCCGTACACTTAAACTACTTTTGGAGGATCTGACGAGCTTATCTTCAGAACAATCAGTCGATAAGATTCCACTCTGAGGATCATCAGCATCCAGAAGAGCAGCTCATCCCTTTTGATTCAAGTTTTAGATATTTATAGAACAAGACAAAGATTCATTGCTTAGGTAGAGAGCTGTATTTGGTTACTTTTTTCCCCTTTCCTTTTTACTCATTTAAACGAAAAGCAGCCATCCTTTGACAATACAATTTTTTTTTATTTTTTAATTTAATTTAAAAAATAAAGAATTAAAAAGCCAAGATTTTTTCAAGGATGTGGAGAAAGGGCACCTTTGTGCACTGTTGGCGGGAACGTAAACTGGTAGAGCCACTATAGAAAACAGTATAGTAGTTTCTCAAAAATTTAAAAATAGAACTACCCTATGACCCAGCAATCCCACTTCTGGGAATATGTCCAAAGGAAATGAAAATGGAATCTTGAAGAGATATTTGCACCCCATCCAAAGGAAATGAAATCAGTATCTTGAAGAGATATCTTAACTCCCATGTTCAGTGCAGCATTATTCACAATAACCAAGGTATGGAAAGAACCAAAGTGTCTGTTCTTGGATGAATGGATAAAGAAAATAGATTAATTATATATATATATACGTGTTGTATATATATAATTATATATATGAGATATATAGATATGAGGTATATATATACACATATATATATCTCAAAATATTTTTGTCCCTAAAAAGAAGGAAATCCTGCTATTTGCAACAACATGGATGAATCTGGAGGATAGTATACTAAATAAAATAAGTTAGAGAAAAATAAATACTATATGATCTCACTTACATGTAGAAGCAAAAAAAGTAGAACTCATCAAAATAGCAGAATGGTGGCTGCCAGGGGCAGGGTTTGGGAGAAAAGGGGGAATTTTGGCAAAAGAGTACAAACCTTCAGCTATAAGATGTTCTAGGGATATAATGTACAGCGCAATGACTGTATTGGATACTTGCAATTTGCTAAGAGTAAATCTTAAATGTTCTCACAACACACACATACATACACACAACTGGTAACTATGTGAGGGGATGGATGTGTTAATTAACTTGATTGTGATAATCATTTCACCATATATATATATCAAATCATCACATTGTCCACCTTAAATATATACAATTTTATTGATCATATCTTAGTAAAGCTAGAGAAAAAAAAAGCCAAGATGCTTTTAATACCATTTTGTTATTGGGCATCAGGTAAGAAAACGGCAAACACGGAAGTCTGCTGAATAATGCAGAGAGTTGGCTGTGCAGTGAAGATGGGTGGTATGAGCATGAAAAGAAGGACCACTGCAAACGGATTGGCTAGAACATGTCTTTGGTGTGGTAGAGAGAGGCAGGGACACAGCAAAGGTTATAGGAAGAAGAAGGAAGAATTGTCTGGAAACTGAAGTAAAACAAAAACAACCAAGAACTCTAGGAAATACACACACATACACACACACAGTGGTTGCAAGGCAGGGGAAAAATGAGACGCAGAATGGTAAAATGACAGTTACTACTTGAACACCTCTGATAATAAAAATTTATTCAAGAACTTGAGTCAAGGGGTGCCTGGTGGCTCAGTCAGTTAAGGACCAACTCTTGATTTCACTCAGGTCATGATCTCGGGGTCGTGGGATCAAGCCCCACACGGGGCTCCACACTCAGCAGGGAGTCGGCTCAAGATTCTTTCCTTCTCCCTCTCCCCATGCCCCTCCCCCCTCAAATAAATAAATAAATCTTTAAAAAAAAACGAGTGAAGATATCTAGTATTTGATCAAATCCATCAAAATATGAAACTGACTCTGGTTTTTTGTCAGTCAGAAACAAATGTAATTAAAAAAAAATTCTGTCCTTCAGGGATAGTACTATCCTAGCAATGTTGATCCACTAAAAAAAAAAAAAAAAAAAAAATCATTAATTAAACCCAAACTGAAAATGTCATTGGCAATGAAATCAGTCAAAAAACCATGGGTTGAAAACCACTTAATATGTCTGTTTTAAGAATGTGTGCTATACTTAGACATGTTTGGAAAAATAAAATCTAAACATGGCTGAGATTTTACATCTCATATAAACATGAAACGGAAACATGTTGTAGAGAGGAGAAACATACTTCCAAAGCTAGAAGGATTTTTATGTAAATTAAATGTAAACCCCAGGAAGGAGTTGGGATGCTCTGAGATGGAACAAAGCCATCTTGAGATCCTCTAGCAATACAAGAAAGACCATATCAATAATTATTTCCAAAATCCTATTCTAAAAATTTCACACTTTAATGGTTACGCAAATGGTTATATATTTTTTTAAGTTAACTGTTTCAATGAAGGATTTACTATATTTTTGTTGAGACTGCTCATGCTCTACTCATGAATGTGAGTCTAACGCAGAATGATATCTGGTGGCCACATACCTAAGTTACAGGTTCCGTATTTTGGAGAAATGAGTATGTTCATTCCATAAACTGAAGTAATTAAAACAAGTAATAGGAAAGCATATAAATATCCTAAAAATAAATGTTTGCATAATTGTTCTCATTGTAATGAAGGTTTTTTTTTCTTTTTTCTTCTAATTTTTTTAGCTTTATTGAGCTATAATTAACAAATACAATGGTAAGATATTTAGAGTGTACAGCCTGATGATTTCACACACACACACACACACACACACACACACACATCTGTGAGAATTCTCCCTGTGGAGTTAATTAACACATATATCCCCTCACATGTATACCTTTGCATGTGTGTGTTTGAGAACATTTAGCTACTACTTTCTCTAGTTTTAATTATACAACACCATGTTATCAACTACAGTCATTATGTTATACATTAGATCCTTAGACCTTATTCATCTTATAACTGAAGTTTGTTCCCTTTTTACAAACCTCTCCCTATTTCACCAAGCCCCAAGGTCCTGGTAACCAACTGGTTCTCTATTCTCTGCCTGTATGAGTTCAACTTTTCTTGTTTGTTTAATAAGTGATACCATGCAGTATTTGTCTTTCTCTGTCTGGCTTAGTTCACTTAGCCTTGTCCTCCAAGTTGTAAGTTTGTGATCCACTCATCATAAACACATTTCCTTTGTAGTAATGGTGGGATATCATAACCTTTCAGAATTTGAGGTGTAACCAAGGATTGAATAGGCAATGCTTTTTGCCACTTCAATCTGATTCATATTGATCCACCAAAAACACAGAGATATTTGTCAGCCTCTCTTATAAAACCCATTTTAGTATTATCTTCAAGGCCTCCAGCATCAGCTGAGGCCTATATCCTGCCTGTTCAAAAGCTACCTAGTTCCTAAATTCCCATGATTAAAATCATTCCTCTGATATAAAGTATTGGTCACTGAAAGAAAGAGGTAAAATTCCAACTGAATTACACTGAAGACCATTAATATAAGGCACAGATCTGTTTATCATACTAGTATAACAGAAAAAGTATTAGACTTAAAGCCAAAGGCCGGGATTTGGGTTCCTGCTCTGCCATGCACTCTGTAACTTGAAGTAAACCATTTTTTTTTAAAGATTTTATTTA
Organism: Zalophus californianus; assembly: GCF_009762305.2. NCBI lineage: Eukaryota > Metazoa > Chordata > Mammalia > Carnivora > Otariidae > Zalophus > Zalophus californianus. The sequence continues at coordinate 121,404,523 of NC_045599.1, read as the reverse complement.
TTTATTTGAGAGAGAGAGAGGAAGAGGGTCAGAGGGAGAAGCAGACTCCCTGCTGAGCAGAAAGCCCGATGTGGGACTCGATCCCCGGACTCCAGGATCATGACCTGAGCCGAAGGCAGTTGCTTAACCAACTGAGCCACCCAGGCGCCCCTTGAAGTAAACCATTTAACTTCATTAGGCTTCTGACTTTTTCTGTAAAATAAACCCAACTGCTCTAAGATTGTTGTAAGGATTAAATGGGATGATATGTTTTAAAGCATTTAGAACAGATTTTCTGACGCCTTTTAGGGACCAAATTAGTTGCTTTAAGAACAGAGCACTGAACAGTCAGATTTAATGAAGTGTGTGGCAGATGCTATTATTTGCCTAACCAATAGTTATTTTCCTTCTTTTTTTTTTTAATTGATCCAATTTTGCTTGGGGTGACAATAGGCCTAAATTAAAATAATCCTTATTAGTCATGAACTCCTTTTCGCTGGATGTGAGAAAATAGACCCATATTTGACCAACCTAATAGAGTTGGGGTTCTATTACCTGCAATCAAATGCAGTCCTGACTGACAGAGGGAGAAATAGCAAGCAAAGGAAAGCATCTGGAGCACAAGTAGTTGGCTGGAGCATATAGAGTGATCAAGACAGGGTGCAAAAGGGTTAGGAAAAATGTAAAAAGGAAAAGGTTACTACAAAAAAATAAAAATCTTGACTGTGTTCACACTTGTCCTAGACCCAAGCCCAACCCTTGGAAGGCCTGATGCCTATTGACCACAGTGGGGATTGAACACAGGCTATATTGTAAGAAGCCACTCCAAGGACAGATTTCCTATTTCTCTACATAAAAGCGTTCCTTGCTGGTATGTTTCTATTGTATTAGATGCAAACTCATTTAATAACTCTTAAATTAATTTTGAACCATTTATTATGTTTATGCTTCAAAAAGGCTTTTTCATTGCCAAGCAAATGGAGGATGATAAAAATGACTAGATTCATTTCAATCCAAGAGCAATGGATTCCTATATTTTTAATGCTAAATCGACCTATGCCTGGGTCATGGAACATGACTGGGCTTGATTTCCACTTTTCAAGAAATTCAATCAATTTTAACTAAATTTCATATATAAAAATGTCCTTGAGGAGATGGCTAATGCTTAACAGAAATCAAACTCACAGAAAATTGTTGATTTCTTACCATCTCATCTATGTTTTATGGCAGAAAGTGTCTGTCCCATACCACCTAAAGATACTGTTCCCTAAACTCCATGAGCACCCACTGGAGAAACATCAGTTTGGGCTGTTACTGTTTAAATCATACCTTAAGACAAAGCAAGAGTCAAAACATGAAACCAAGGGGATGTAAGTGAGGCATTCAGCTCAGGTACAAAATTTAATGATGTTCAATAAAACTCAGTAATCAGGATAATTTAAATTAATATTTTTATGCAATTGCTTTTAGAAAAGCAATTCCCCCAAATGCATGATGAATAAAATCCGAAATTTTACATAAAGACAAAGTCTGATTCTGCACTTGCATGATTCACCTTACTCGCTTCACTTTAACCCCAGTCTCAATGTCACTTATTTTTTTAAAAAAAATTTTAAAGATGTTATTTATTTTTTTGAGAGAGACAGAGAAGGAGCACAAGCAGGGGGAGGGGCAGAGGCAGAGGTAGAGGGACAAGCAGGCTCCCTGCTGAGCAGGGAGCCTGCCTCCCTGCTCTATCTCAGGAACTAGAGATCATGACCTGTACCAAAGGCAGATGCTTAACTAACTGAGCCACCCAGGCACCCCCCACCCCCGCAATGTCACTTTAGATTAAAAAATCTTCTTTGGCTCAGATTTGATCCTGCCCTGACCCTGAGGGATGGGGCAACTGCAAAATAGAAGCATGGGGGAGATGGCAACAGCCACTGGGGTGAGACCTTAGGAAGAACACTGACTGCTCATGTAGGCTCTGAGGCCCCTCATGGATCTTGATAATGGGCTTCCCCAGAAAACCAGTGTTTTTCCCCTCCCATGGCCACACCTCTAGAGCCATGATGATGCCCACTTGGCCTCTGAGTAGCCTGGGAGATTTTCACAATATTGCACTCTCTTTGGATAGGACAGTCAGCTCCACTGGAATTGAGTTGATGTGTCCCCTTGGATTCTGGGCCTGAATGATACCAGGTGGTCCTCTCTGTACCCAGGCTTTGCTCACATCCTATCATGCCTTGTGCTCAGGCCCTCCTGGTTCTAACAGAGTATGATGGGGAAAAAAATCAAGTCAGTAAGCAACAGTAAATCAATATTTTTCTATTTTTCTCTATTTGAAAAAAGTTAACACTACGTTTTTCTTTTCTATTTTCATATGAGTAACTGAGTAATACAACTTCCTGTTAATAGATGTTTCATTCCACCCTTAGGCGTGGCTAGAACTACCCAGGCAGTACTGGTCTTCATTGTGAAGCCCTCATTAGGGCAAATGGCACAGTAAGTAAAAATGGAACTCCACTCCCAGGCCTTGTTTTAAATATCATTGCCATATGTGCTCATGAGTCATGCATTATGCTTTTAGGCAATTTTGCCAGTAACAATACTTGATTCAGGAAGGTGTCTGACCTAAGGCATTAACTACAAAAAATAATTTATTCCTTCAATTCTGTCCCAGCAGAGTACTACATTTTGAAAATGGAAACAACTCATGTGGATCATGTGGAGCAACATGCATTGCTACAGAAGCAAATGTTTCCAAAAAATCTTGCAGACCACATTGGAGATGGTCTTCATTATCTCCTGATAATAGTTCTAAATGACACCATTTGACTGACACTAATGCCATTTTATTTAGGCAAAACTAATCCTCCCAGCCCAGGAGAGCCAAAAATATTTGTGAAGCTCCTTTTTTTGGAAGTGAGACACCATGATTTTTCATAAATTCAAGTTGAAATGGACCTTAATTTGTTGTTTTCCTCCAGTGTCTTTTTATATGAGGTTTCTTGGTGTCAATCATTGAGCCATATGCCATATTTATAAGGACTCTGCACAACTGTCTCATAGCAGAATGGGTTCCAATGTTACAGTTTCCTTCATTTTTTTATGACAAACACAATGTCTATTTACTTTTTTCATATTTCAATCTTCTTCTTGCTTCTGAAAAATTAGACCAAATAGAGATGGAGAGGTTCATCTAATCTAGCCCATTCTTTCTTTTCCCCCATATTCTGTACCATTATTTTCTGCTACTAAAGTACTTCAAAGAGAGGCTGGCTCTGTCTATATGGTGGATATCAGATGGACAGTGACTCTTCATATACTGTAAGTGTCATTTATTAGCACAGGAGGAGAAGAAAGCATGCCTTGAAGCTCAATGAGGGATGGGCATTTTGCTTTTCCATCAAGCACTTCTATGAACCAGACTGCCGTCAGTAATAGTTCCAAGGACTAGAGGTAGTGAGATCAATCTTGAGTGTGTGTTTGTGGATGAGCACAAGGTCTTTACTGAAGGAAACTTTGTTGTCTGAGGTCAAGAATACAAAGGAAAGAAAAGAACCTTCTGTTTGGCATGGGGCTTTGTTTTAATATTTGTTTTTGCCCCAGGTATACAAGCCACTCAGAAACCTGCCTCATTTCTCATCCTTCCTTCTGCCTCTGTGCACTGTTTTAGTCTTCATTTCTTCATCTCTCTCCATCTTTATTTCTTCTCTTTCTTCTCTCAGTCAATATAGCCAATAGGAGAAAAGGCCAGTACTCTCAGGATCTAGGTGAGATGTGGTGGTGGGGATAAAGTTGGGGTGGGGTTGAAGCAATTCTGTAGTTTCAGCCATTGAATCAGGTTCTGGGGTTTGTTATATGGTGCACTTGTTCTCTGTAACATTTTCAGCAGGAAGCTTGAGTATGGAACCTCAGTATGAACAAACCTCCTGCTTCAGAAAGCAGACCTGGCATTATGACTGTCTGGAACTCTAGACTCCCTGAGTATGCTCATTGAGGATACACAGGCAGTCATTCAAGGTTTCGCTAAGGTAAATGTCTGCGTTCCGCTGCAATCAGCCTGACAGAGGCTGATCGCCTCAGTTGGCATGAAACTGTCCTCACAGGCAGCGTCTGCTCTCACCATGACCCAACTCTGAGATCAAATATTCCCCTGAAGCCAGCTTCTCATTCTATTCTCTCACTCAGCCCTAGGATCCCCACTGATCTAAAAGGGTATTCCCACAGGGCATGGGGAAAAAGGCCAAGCTGGCCCCTCTAATTGAGCTAGCAGGACCACAGGAGTGTGGAAGTTAAGATTCCTTTGAAATGTGTTTGTAATATGAGGGAAAGCAGGGGAAGCAGGAGTCCCAGCAACAGTCATTTGTGCCTTGCCTTTGCCAATTTTGTTCCAGAATTTCTGCTCCAAAGAAGAGAAATATAAATAAACTTATTTATGTCAGAAGATTTCAAGTAAGTAAGGGCACATAACATTTTTAATTTGGTATACCACATATTTGTAGGCATTTTCTGGTTTTCTCTACCCTTTAATGTGAGCAGCTTATCAATCTATTCATTACACATGATTGTCTTGATTAGATAGAGCCTGATGCTAATCAGGTTAAAGACTTCATTGCCAGAGGGACCAGTTAGTTTTACCTCATTTCAAGGCTTCATTACTCATGAATCCCAAACAGCTTGGAAATGTCTGCCGTCTTCACATGAGGGGCAAGAAGATGAACAGTTTTGTACCTACCTTTCATGGGATCCATACTATCACCTTCACATCTGAGGGAATGCATTGATCTGCTGTTGTTAATGTTGTTGTCATATTGCAGCTTCACATGATGCTCTGGAATGGTCAGGAGAGCCAGCAGCCAGAAATAGAAAGTATGGCAGACACAGAAGGCCTCAGTCCATTTTTCCTTCTGCCAATTCTTTATTTTTTTTAAGATTTATTTATTTATTTGAGAGAGAGAGAGAGAGAGAGCAGAGGGAGAGGGAGAGGGAGAAGCAGACCCTCCACTGAGTGGGCCACAGGGCTCAATCCCAGGACCCTGAGTTCATGACCTAGGCCAAAATCAAGAGTCGGATGTTTAACCAACTGAGACACCTAGGAGCCCCCTTTTTGCCAATTCTTAACTGTGTAACTTTGGATAAGTCACTTTTTTTTATCCAAGGCTTTAATTCTAGAAAATTTCTTTTTTTAAAATTTAAACTCAATTTAATTAACATAAAGTGTATTTTTAGTTTTAGAGGTAGAATTAGTGATTCATCAGTTGCATATAACATCCAGTGCTTGGGCATTAAGGAGGGCACTTGATGAAATGAGCACTGGATAAGTCACTTTCTTTCAATTTCTTCATCTGTAAAATAAGGATGATACAACAAATCCCTGTAGTACTTTCTACACAGGACCATTTTAAAGTTCACAATAGATCAAACATTTGAAAATGCGTTAAACACTAATGTCTTAGAAAGATTATTCAGTAGTTATTTCCATGCACCATTTTGAGCTACAGTTCCCCCATCAATCATGGGTAAAAGCCAGTGGGGCACATTCTGAGATAGTACACAATACTTTAAGTTCATTACTAGGACAATGAAGTCACTGACTGGGAGTGGGGCGGAGGTAGTCTCTCTTATTACAGAGAATTATATGGAAACTGGATTCCAAGAGCTTAGTCCCTCCCAAAAGAGGTGGACCAGATGTGGAAAAAGAAATGGGCTCTCATCAATGGCATCAGAGCTAGAAAAAGAACTGATATAAAGGGAGGCCACTAAGGGAGTACCTAAAATGAAGGAGTACCCACTGAATTTGTGGCACACGGACAGGAGTAGGGTGGGATATCTCTGAGTGGAAAAATCTTTTTTCCATCAGCAAATTTTTGTCATAGCACTCCAGAGTCTTCCTGGACTTCTTAGAAGAGCTCAAGCTGTCATCACTCATTCTTGCATCACTACAGATACATATCATGCTGGACAGGTAGAGGATTCATGAAAGAAATGTGCAATGATTTAGACCCTGGGACTCTGAATAGCTTGTGCTAAGCTCCCCAAATTGAATAGATGAGACATTGCCTGTGCTCCACCAGCACCTTAGAGCCTCCATCATGGGCTGCAAGGTAGAGCAAACTCAAAACAATGTGTTCAGCAGAAAAAAAGGATCATTCCCAGGAGTGAAATTTGGAAGTAGAAGTAAATGAGGAATCCTGAGAACTTCTGACTTTAGCTTAGAATATTTTTATTTTGTAGGTCTTTGGTCCATGGTACTAATTCAGTGTGTCTGGAGGGATACTCAATTTGCCATGTTTCATTAAGTATCTACTTACAACCTTACACATAATAGTTTTCAAATCTTTTACTAAGATATTTGAAAAACAAAACCATTAATCTGCTTCTCTCTGGGCAATTTCAAAGTACTTACCTCCACAGTACCCAAGAAGCCAGACAAAGACAAATCTAGTAACAAGGAAAGAGAAAATATCCTTGGTGTCTCCTACAGAGAAACCAGGTGAATCTAAACCAATGCATGCTGCATTTGAGTACCTTTCTGTTTCCCAAATGCAATACTGAAATATGGTAAGCCAAACTCTTTAGGATGCTAAAGTTTTCTTCCCCTGGTTTTGGTTGTTTAAATGCAATTCCCCTATCTACTGAAAACATTTACTAACTGAGTCATTTCAATCTGTTGTTAATCGTACTGTCTGAAGTTTACACGGATAGGAGAATTTACCTTTCCCATATCTTACAAATTGGAGGTAACGAGTCAGGTGCAAACATTTTGTATATAGGATAGAGTCCTTTTTTTTTTTTTTTTTTTTTTTTTTTTTTTGCTCTCTATCCCCAACCCCAACTCTGGGCATGTTAGAAACAGAGATAATATATTATTAAATTTTACTGAGGAAGTTTTATCTCATGAATATTTCAGTATGTCTATGAAATCAAGATTGTATTAGCTGTACTCTTCAACTCTTACCAGATAACTCACCTCATTTATTTGACATTATCACAAAGTATTGTGTTTCACATAAGTGAATTTTCCAGCTAACCATAACTTATCCATTAGAACATTTGAATGACAATTTTCTTTGAAAATACTAACATAGGGCGCCTGGGTGGCTCAGTTGGTTAAGCGACTGCCTTCGGCTCAGGTCATGATCCTGGAGTCCCGGGATCGAGTCCCACATGGGGCTCCCTGCTCAGCAGGGGGTCTGCTTCTCCCTCTGACCCTCTTCCCTCTCATGCTCTCTGTCTCTCATTCTCTCTCTCACAAATAAATAAATAAAATCTTCAAAAAAAAAAGAAAAGAAAATACTAACATATATTAAATACTTATCTGCCTCTTAAACAGAGGTTACCTGTCATGATTTTGTCTCTTTATTTTGCTTGACAATTCAGGGTCAACACCATGAACATCCTGTTATCCTGCATGGTTGTAATATAGCAATGCTTTCCAATATGAGTGGAAAGGCCCATGTTCCTGTACAAAATGGCCCTGGACTGTTCTGGTGTTTGTTTATTTGAAGTTCTTGAATATGTCTTTTCTCATTTCTCTGCATCCTTCATCACAATATGGCCATCATCATGACTTCTTGCTCATTCTAATGGGTTTCCTTTTCTGATATATTGTTTCTAATATATTATGAACTGGGAAAACATACCCTAAGCTTGTTAAAATTTTGTACACAGCAAGAATATACAGGGACAAAGTGAAGATCTTGACTATATAAATACCATATGAACTTAATATATGGGTATTGAGAAATCCATTTGGTTACTTATAGGCTTTTTAGAATATTACTTTCTGGTTATTAAATATCAGATAGAATAAGTGACCAGTGAGAAAGGGATGTGTTCCAACATTTAGACATGTGAGATAGCTTTGAGTCATGTTTTTTCACAGCATATTTTTTGTAAAAACAGTTCACCAGCCAGCTTATAATTATGAGTGTAAGGCAGACGTTGGAAGGGACTTTTGTATTAGAAAAGGTCTCCTAAACATTATTAACCAGTAAATAGGCTGAGTCTTATTTTTTATCATTTGACCATTGACAATAGTAACTTGGCCATTTTTAGTTCCTACACAAAGAGTCCTGGTTAGGGAAGGCCTTATGGTTCCACAAACGTCCAAAGGAGAAAGGGGCTAAGGAACTTTGACCACGACAAGCTTTCTCATCTCCACAATCTAGATGGAATGAGCATGAATGGCTGTATGCTCTGTGGAGGCAGGATGGGGAGAGGAACTAGAGCCCTGAGTGTCTGGGTAGGATTGTCACCACCAGGGTCATCTCAGAGAGATGGAAACCTGCCCTGAAATAGATCAGAGGCAGTAATTTCAAAGCTATTAAAGTGGGTTTCTGAACTCACTGTTAAATAGAGGTCTCTAAAAACAGATTTTGCCTTTTCTCCCAAACATCTATACCATAGGAAGCTGGAAGTGGGAGTGGCTGAGTACAGTCAAAGGATTCTCACAGAGAAACCCAACAGAAAAGGAAGAAATGTCCTTGGCTTAACTCCCTACCTCTCTTCTTAAAAGTTAAGAGGCTCAGATCACAAAAAGGAAATGGAGGTACCTGGATGGTTCCGTTGGCTAAACATCTGACTCTTGATCTCAGCTCAGGTCTTGATCTCAGGGATGTGAGTTTAAGCCCCAATTTAAGTACTTAAAAAAGAAGAAAGAAAGAAAGAAAAAGAAAAGAAAAGAAAAGAAAAGAAAAGAAAAGAAAAGAAAAAAAGAAAGAAAGAAAGAAAGAAGGAAAGAAAGAAATGTAGTTACATTTATTTTACCTCCAGTACCTGGCAAGGCTTCTAGTGAAAATGTTTGTAGTTTAGTCCACTATATTTGTCTTTTTGAGGAGAGACTAAAAAACTAAAAATAATAATTCTTAAAAACCCTTTTCTCAGCCTGTGATAAGTTGACAAGTTGCAAAAGTTTGAAGGGATATCTGAACCACACTCCAGTTCTCCTTTAGCTATTATGTGGCCATCAATTCCACTAAAGTCTATTTTGTCATCTGACCATAAGCTTCCATCCTCTCAGATTTCTATAAATCAGAAACAAATTAAAGCTCTAAAGAGGGCTATGACAGGTTAGAGCAAACCAATATGTTTTTAAAACATGCCCTCAGAGGGGTGCCTGGGTGACTCAGTTGGTTGAGCGCCTAACTTTGGTTCAGGTCACAATCTCAGGGTCCTGGGATCGAGCCCCACATCAGGCTCCCTGCTCAGCAGGGAATCTGCTTGATCCTCTGCCTCTGGCCCTCCTCTTGATCCTGCTCTCTCTCTCTCTCTCTCTCTCAAATAAATAAATAAATAAAATCCTTTAAAAAAAATGGCCAGAGACCACAACATATTTCTTTTGATTATATACATGGTTCTTACTTCAGATCTAAAAAAAAATGTAGTCTTTAAAATATGTCACTGCTATAGCAAGTAAGGGCTCTCTCATGGGGGCTGGGGGAGATAGCCATTCATCCATTTAGTCAATCAACAAACATCAAACATTTATCAAGTACCTAATACCTACTAGACTTTGCCTGGATTTGGGACCACAATGGGGAGCAAAATAAATCCAAACTGGACACTTGAGCTTGTAGTCCAATGGGGCAGACAAGCATTAACAAAATATTACACAAATTAATAATTTAAATATCACTATGAAAAGTGCCCTGAAGAAGGTCAGGGAACTCTGTAACTGGGAGCATAATGAAGGTTGGGAGCCAATACGGACTTCCTGAGGATGAGACATTTAAATGAAGTCCTGAGGCTAAGCAGGCGTTAAAGGTAGCCATATGAGGAGGGGGAGGATATGCCAGTCACAGAGAAGGACAAACACAGAGCCCTGAGAGGATCTGTTTGCTCAGACCAAGCATGTGAATCATAAGGAAGCATGTTTAGAATCTGCATGGTCATTAAGTACTCTTGCTTGTGAGTCTGAAACGCCTGCCTCCTCCCCAATCCCCCCAAGTTCTGGGAACCTTATCCAACCACCACAGCTGCTTAGATGCCTTTCTCCTCTAAAATATTTATTACGTCCTTCACTAAGTGCTAAGTACTTACTGCCTTAAACTACTTTTTAAAATTATCTTACTTGTATTAGTCTGCTCGGTCATGACAACAAAATACCATAGACTGGGTGGCTTAAAGAACAAAAATTTATTCCTCACAGTTCTGGAGGCTGGGAAGTCCAAGGTCAAGGTGCTGTCAAGGTAGGTTTCATTCAGAGGTCTCTTCTTTAGGCTTATAGGCGGCTGCCATCTTGCTGTGTGCTTATTCGACCTCTTCTTTGAGGGCACAATGGAAAGCGAGTGGGCACAAGAAAGCTCTCTGATGTCTCTTCTTATAAGGGCACTAATCCCACCAGGAGGGCTTCACCTTCATGACCTCATCTAATGCTAATTACCTCCCAAAGGCCCCATCTCAAAATACTAGCACATTGGGGGTTAGGGACTTCAACATATGGATTCGGAGGGGACATAAACATTCAGTCCATAACATTCCTCTATGCAACTGTATCTTACTTCTACAACTAGAACATGAGCACAAGTTTTGTGGACTTGCCCTACATATCCCCAAATCCCCAAAGCCTCTAGTACATATCAAATGCCCATAGCAGTTTACTGATTGCCAATGAATTATTTCTGTCTCTGTTCAATTAATCAAACACGTAGGACCAATTAAGTACACTGAGTCTTATTTAAGTAACTCATGTAAGGGTAATTAGATGTCAAGTGATTCAATATTTGACTAAAAACATAAACTTTTTTCTTTTGGCTTCTTCAGTGTATGTGCATGTGTGTCCACATGTGAGCGTGTATGTGTGTTGGGGAGTATATATTATTTCCTAACTGATTTTTTAACTGCTTGCTACTAGCATGTTCTATTTCTGGCTGAAATATTTATTTCCATACCTAGTTGGGATTAAAATAATCAAGAAAAATAACTGCAACACTAATGAATGCTGAAGACATAGAAACAAAACAAAGGTAGGAAACAGGAATGTGTAACACAATTCCAACTCTGCAATCTATCTATATCCATATCCATAATCTGTATCTATCTATCTCTATCTATTGTCTATCTATCATCTATCTATCTATCTATCTATCTATCTATCTATCTATCTATCTATCTATCTAAATCAGGGTCAGTAGAGAAGAATGGTTAAGAATGAGACTCAAACTAGAATGTCTGAATTTGAATCTGAACTCCACCATTCAGTAGATATTTGACTCTAGACAAATTACTTAACCCCTCTCGGTTTGTTGGTTTTTTGGGGTGGGGTTAAACTTTTCAAGTTTTTATTTAAATTCTAGTTAGTTAACATATAGTGTAATATTGGTTTCGGGAATAGAATTTTGTGATTCATCACTTACATATAACACCCAGTGCTCATCACAGCAAGTACCTTCCTTAATCCCCATCACTCATTTAACCCATTCCCTCTACCCACCTCCCTCCATCAACCTTAATTTGTCCTCTATCATTAAAAGTCTCTTATGGTTTGCTTCCCTTTCTTTTTCCTCCCTTCCCCTATGTTCATCTGTTTTGTTTCTTAAATTTTACAAATGAGTGAAATCATATGGTATTTGTCTTTCTCCGACTTATTTCACTTGGCATAATACACTGTAGCTCCATCTACATCATTGCAAATGGCAAGATTTTATTCTTTTTGATGGCTGAGTAATATTCCATTGTGTGTGTGATCTTCTTTATCCATTCATCAATCAATGGACACGTGGACTCTTTCCATAATTTGGCTATTGTTGATAATGCTGCTATAAATATCAGGGTGCATGTATCTCTTCAAATTAGTATGTTTGTATCCTTTGGGTAAATACCTAGTAGTGCAATTACTAGGTCATAGGGTGGTTCTATTTTTAACTTTTTGAAGAACCTCCATACTGTTTTTCCAGAGTGGCTGTACCAGTTTGCATTCCTACCAACAGTAAAAGAGGATTTCCCTTTCTCCACATCCTTAACAACATCTGTTGTTTCCTGTGTTGTTAATTTTAGCCATTCTGACAGGTGTGAGGGTGGTATCTCATCATGATTTTGATTTGTATTTCCCTGATGATGAGTGATGTTGAGCATCTTTTCATGTGGCTGTTAGCCACCTGTATGTCTTCTCTGGGAAAATGTCTGTTCATGTCTTTTGTCCATTTCTTAACTGGATTATTTGTTTTTTGGGTGTTGAGTTTGATAAGTTCTTTATAGATTTTGGATACCAACCCTTTATCAGATATGTCATTTGCAAATATCTTCTCCCATTCTGTAGGTTGCCTTCTAGTTTTGTTGATTGTTTCCTTCACTGTGAAGAAGCTTTTAATCTTGATGAAGTCACAATAGTTCATTTTTGCTTTTGTTTCCCTTGTTCTGGAGACGTGTCTACTAAGAAGTTGCTATGGCTGAGATCAAAGAGGTTGCTGCCTGTGTTCTCCTCTAGAATTTTGATGGTTTCCTGTCTCACATTTATGTTTTTCATCTATTTTGAATTTATTTTTTGTGTGGTGTAAGAAAGTGGTCCAGTTTCATTCTTCTGCATGTCGTTGTCCAGTTTTCCCAACACCATTTGTTGAAGAGACTATCTTTTTTCCATATGTACATAATATGTACATATTACATAAGTACCTCATAAGATTGTTATGAGAATTTCTGAGTTAATAATTGTAAAGCACATAGAACAGTGCATGACACATTGAAATCTTTACACGTGCCTTCATACATCAAATGAAATAAACTGAAATACAACAAAATATAATAAAATAAAAATATGTCATAAAAGACAATGAATGGATATGGAAATATGTTGGTAGAGGTAATCTCTGATGATGAAGTTATTTGGTTAATACTTTTTTGGGGGGATGGAGGGGTCTGTATCTCCAAATTTTCTATAATAAACATATATTTTTGAAATAAAACCAAGAATAAAAATATATTTAAATATATAATATATGTGTATATAGGTATACCTTTAATATACATATACATATATATAATTGTTGCCTTGCTTACATATCAATTTCCTGGAATAATAATTATCTTACAAGGATGTTGTAGAAATTAAATAGGTAAGCTATGCAAAGGTCTCTGTTTACCCTTCTGGATATACTCCCACCCTTCTGTACCTTGACCTGGATGGACTACAGCAAGGGACTCCTTTGGCCTCTGACTTCAGGTTGTGTTTGGTCACTGTGGAGCCCTGATACAAGGTCGGAGGAAGAGGAGAATGAGGTAATGTATTTCCTGAACCTCTCCCATCAAGGTCACTTCACAGGCTGGCCCAATGCCCTCCAGCTGGGGGCAAGCTTGATTCCTACAGCATTGGATAGGCTTCTCTCATTCTTTCATTCCAGGGGTAATGGCTCCATTCTTACTAGCCCATGGGGTGTCGCCCTGTTCCTCTGTGAGTTCCCTATACCCTGCCCACACTTTTGTGAATGTCCTTTTATTAGACCCTCCATGATTTATTCTAATTGAGCTTGCCATCTGTGTCCTGCTGGGGACTTTAAAATATAAGACAGACATCATCTGACACAGGGTGACTGCTCAGTAATTGCGAGGTTGGTTATTATTGTAGAAGTAAGAAAACAGTGAAAAGGCTAAGTGCCTAAGGCTGGAGCCTAACAATCTGCCAGGAGTGCAAATTCCTTGTCCTTCTGGAACCTGATGCCTTGTTCTAGAGAATACACACACACACACACACACACACACACACACACACACACACACACACAGTGTATAGAGTGCTTACTACATGCTGGGCAATGGCCTGAGTTGGCTGAGGACCCACCTATGAGGTACATAGTTTATGGATGAGAGAACAGTGGTTATAGGTAGTTAATTAACCAGGTTAATTAGGACTAAGTAGTATCTGAAGTGTCTGGCTCCAAAATATAAGCTCTTGGGCACCTGGGTGGTTCAGTTGGTTAAGCGACTGCCTTCGGCTCAGGTCATGATCCTGGAGTCCAGGGATCGAGTCCCGTGTCGGGCTCCCTGCTCGGCGGGGAGTCTGCTTCTCCCTCTCACCCTCCCCCCTCTCATGCTCTCTCTCTATCTCATTCTCTCTCTCAAATAAATAAATAAAATCTTTAAAAAAAACAAAAACAAAAACAAAAAAAACCCAAAATATAAGCTCTTAACACAAATTCAAGTGGCTCCCTGAGCCCAGGGCACACAAAGCCAGCAGGGGCTTCAGCCTTTGGGGGGAGGGGGAGCTTACGGCAACTTCCAAGAATCCTGGACAAGCCTGAACCTCATCAGCAGCAACTGACAAGGGCAATTCTGTTCTGGAAAGAGAGGGCCATGGAAAGAACGTATTATAGGCTAATTTTGTTTCCATCATGCAGGGTGATAGAGACAGTCCTTTGCTGGTGGAGAAGGCTGATAATTTTTTGTCATTCTCCAAGCCTTGCTGGTCTTCCTTTCATAGCCTACATGGTGTATTTTATGCCTTTAAGTTAGCAGAACTTGAGCTCTTTGTCTGACCTAATCCCATCTATTGATCTGCTTGTTTAATCATGATGCTGTGAACAAATAAACTATGCTCATTTTTAACATGATTTGTTAACAATATACCAAGAAGTCTTCTTCCCCGCATGTTTTGGCCAAGCCTCCCTTTTAACATGCACTATAATCTCATGAACTCAATAATTTCCAAATAAAGAGGCAAGTGCTATAACCATCAGAGAGACAGCTGGTCTAGTGATTAGGAACACAAACTCTGGGACGCCTGGGTGGCTTAGTAGGTTAAGCGCCTGCCTTCAGCTCAGGTCGTGATCCCAGGGCCTTGGGGTCGAATCCTGCACCGTGACCCTTGCTCAGTGGAGAGCCTGCTTCTCCCTCTGCCTGCTGCTGCCCCTGCTTGTGCACGTGCTCTCTCTCTTTCTCTGACAAATAAATAAGTAAAATCTTAAAAAAAGAAAAAAAGAACACAAACTCTGAAGCCAGATTGCCTGAGTTCACATGCGATGCTATCACTTCACTACCTGTGCCTCTTTACTTACATGCAACAAGAGGATAACTGTAGCATCTTCCTCATGGAGCACTTGTGAGGATCGAAAAAGTGAATATATACAAAGTACTTACAACAGCCCATGACACATATGTGCACAAAAAACTGTATTCGAGCAGGAACCAGAGCAAGTGCTTTTAAAACTTTGACAATGCAGGGAGGGAGGTGTCAGGAAGTAGGGGGCATGATCAGGTTAAATTAACTAACTTTCTTGCTTGTTTTAAAATAAATAGATACTGGGTATTAAGGAGGGTCCTTGTGATGAGCAGTGGGTGTTATATGTAAGTGATGAATCACTAAATTCTACTTCTGAAGCTAATATTACACTGTATATTAACTAACTAGAATTTAAATAAAAAAAATAGATCCTAAGAGGAATAGAATATCATGGCCTCTCAGACAATTCATTCATCAAATATTTTTGAGCACCAAATATGTGCCAGGAAGTCTTTATTAAGCATTGGAGATACAGCAGTAAGCATAATAGGCAAGAGATGACATGGACATTATATTCTAGTGGTGGAAGATCAACAGTGACTATATAAATATCACACTGACCATAGTCAGTCAAGGTAGTGTGCCAGTCCCTGGGATTAAGACATAAAGACTTACTTTATCAGGGATACCAGTCTCTTTAGGGAGCCTGGGCAGTTACATAAAACTGACACCTTTACTAAAGGCCAGTGAATGTTACTGATGAGTACTGTTGAGGATAGAGGTGAAAAGCCTGAGAAGGAGGCCTGGATGCCATTCACTCACAAGGGCAGGACCCAGTGGGGCTACCCTGCCCCAAGGTGTGGGCCTCATGTGTACAGATTCAGAAGCTCAGTTTAGTTATGGTGGCCAGGGCTGATCAGAAAGTGGAGAACTGATTCCTAATAACTGTATTCACAAAAAAGCAATGGATAAATCAGTATATCAAAATATTTACAAGGGCATATTCTTTTCCTGTGACAAAACCCAACTGAACCAGGGAAGGTAACCTTCTGCTAGGACTCAAGATACCTGAGGGAGTAGGAGAGGAAGAGAGGAACCTGAATTCATAATCAGATGTAGTTAGTGAGGTAGGATCAAAGAGAAATGAGTTAGACAGTCATAGGCCAAAGGAGTTAGTCTCAGATGAGATTGCTGTATGTCCATCACAACCAAGTTCTCTTTTCCTAGGCTGAGCTAGATATATGCCCTACTAATTTTAAGTCCTTCTTGTCTTTGTTCCATGCAGACCTCTCCTTTCTTATTAAAAGGCTCTTTCTTCAGTACCTTAGACTAAGCAGTTTTAGCCTGAACTTACTTAAGTCTTTTTCCTTCCAGATCTGCTGTGATTCTATTCTTCAGGATAATGTCTGTTAATGGCTAATACCACATCTTAGGTGATTTTATAAATTCAACATTCAGAAGGAGCTCTTAGAACAGCATACCATGTACCCTCCTGTGGACTACCTATCACCAGAGGGTTGGAAGGAATTGCTGATAACACCCTGAGATGAACAGAGAATATTGCATGTAAGAACATCACTTTGAGTAAAGGATGGAGGCAGGAAAGAGCATTTGAAGAACTAAGTGAAGCAAATTTCTAGCAGAGACGGGATCATAATGGGAACACAACTCAGAATAAGAGAGATGGATAGGACTATAATATGGAAGGCCTTAAACTTCAAGCCAAGAGCTAGGAATATATTATATAAGCAGAAGGGGGACTACTGAATATTGCTGAACAAGAAGGTGACATATACAAAGATGAGTCCTTGGAAAATTAATTTGGCAAAAATGCATAGGGAAAAGTAGAGAGGTGGATTTGGAAGAAAGAAGAGGTGGCAGTAAGTCATTCTTTGGGCTAGGACAAAGGAGAGGACAGTATATCAAACCTTGAGTCCATTCTTAAGTCCTAGGAAATTGGCCATTGATCAAAATGATCCAATCTTCCTTTCATCTCATTCTCAACTGTCTTTCCCTAAAACCTGTTTCCAGGTTCCTTCCAAAAGCACCCAAACATATACTAATTCTTTTCCTTCCAGGCAACTTTATGTGGAGTAGACCAAGGTGCCTGGGGAAAAAAAAAAGGCTCAGGAGGCTGAATGAAGAATCTGGAAACAGCGAGGAGTTCCGAATACTTTCTGCTAAACTAGCATACTAGAGCTAATCAGCATCAGGGCACAAGACACAGTTGGGAATGTTAGCTCAGTCATCAAAGTGAGGATACTATTACAAACTCCTGGATCAGTAAAATAAGACAGTTGAGCTAAAAGGCCTGTAAATCAACTTCTAGTGTCTATATTCTAGAGTCTAGATTCCCTTTATTTTAGGAATTCAGGTCAGGCCACACCTGCATACAAACTGAGGTCAGGAACAGACATTCATTTATCAGGATGAGAAGAAGCCAGCAATACAAAGAGCAGGGGAAAAGATTTCTTGGCAGAAAGAATAGCATCTCTTAAAGGCTAAAAGGAAAACATGCTGGCAAGGAGAAAGACAAACGAGGAGGAAGAGTTAATAATGGTCTATATTTACTAGACACTGTCCACATGCTATATTCTAATTGTTTACATGTATTAGTTCTTTTAGACCCCACAATTTTCCTATAAGGTAGGTGATATTATCATTCTCATTTTACAGAAGAAGAAACAGAGGCAGAGAAGCTAAATTCTTCACCCATGGTCATAAAGATAGTGGTGGTGGAGTTGGGATTGGCTCCCTGGAAGTCTGGTCTCATACCCCACTCTTAACCGCAATGCTTGAAGTATTTACAGAACTGGACAATGGTAGTGTGGCTGGAGTACACGGAGCCAGAAGAATGGCCCAAGGTAAAGTTGGAGAGGTAGGTAGGGGCCAACTCATGAAAAATCTATGATGAATAACTTGATTTAATTCAATGTGTAGTGGGAAGTACTGAGGAGTTCTGAGTAGGAGAGTGACGTGGTACAATTTACTTTCTAAAAGATCCCTCTGATCGTTGGGTATAGATGGCCTTGGATTAACAGTGGGATCATCACCTGGGAGCTCATTAGAGATGCAGAACCACAGGCCCCAACCCAGGCATACTGAATCACAATCTTCCTTTTAGCAAATCCCTGCGTAAGTGTATACACATTAAAAAACTGAGAGGCACAGGCTTAGAGATTCCACTTCATAATGGTTGGAGAGTAGAGAAGCCTGTAAATGAGACTGGAGAGGTGTGGCCATTAAGGAAAGAGAAGAATTGGGAATGAGTAGGGGCACAGAAACCAAAAGAGGAAAATATTTCAAGAGGAAAAGAGTTATGGGTTGCATCAATGTTGCATCAATGGCAAATAAGATAGACAAGGATCAAGTGGATTTGGCAACAGGAAGGTCTTGGTGACTGAGAAAGAATAGGTCCAATGGATGGTGGTGATGAAATTGGAAATTTGATTGTAATCTTGGACAAAGCCAAACAGGCCTCTGCAAATCAAAGTCAGGGATGCATAAGGCTTGAGCCAAAAAGATGTATTAAGGTCAGAAAGAGCAAAGGTTTGAGGAGGAAAGAGAGAAACTCATCATGTCAGGGTCAAGATTTGGAAGAGAAGAAGTCAAAAAAACAAACCCCCCCATCCATGAAAAGATCATTTAAGGTTCTTAAACACCTGTTGCTGTGTCTACCTCTCATACATGGCAATGTCAAGCATACCCACTCTTCAGGTAGGGTCCAGGCCAGAAAGTCACAGTCAACATGGGAATGATCCAAAAAATTTATTTATTCAGCTACTACGTTCCAGGCATTGGTCTAGATGTTGGGGCTACAACAGTGAAAAGACAGACTTATTGGGTTCTGGCCTTTGTGGTCTTATGATGGGGGTGGAGAGAGGAAATGGGGATGTCCAGGGAAGGGGAGCAGAAAATACGCAAACCAATACACAAAACAATGTCAAGTAACAGTACCATAAATCAAACTAGACCAGGGTAATGATATAGATAGGAATAATAGGGCCTGGTGTTTTGACAAAGTAATCTAAGAAAACCTCCCTGGGGTGGTGACATCTGAACATTTGAAGAGAGATATAGGATAAATAGCAACCAGATTTATTTTAAAACACTGTATTTAGGATCTATATAGATTGTTCTGGAAATGTTGGGAATTCTGGAAAATGTTCAGCAAGCCCTCAGGTGGGGAAGTGTCTTCCAAATTGATAATTACCTATAATAAATAATAAGGACCAGGCCTCTAAGAAATTGCAGCAAGCCCCATGGGAAAACGGCTTGGGGCTCTGTCTTTCTATGAATGTCTGGGGCAGGGTGAGATCAGTGAATCTGTGAGGCCCAGGCAGGATAAAGGGGCCAAGCTAGCAATCATTTCAGTCTAGACGTTGCTGAGTTGTAGGGTGTGGGGAGGCTGCAGGCTCCGGGTTATTCCTGCTCTCATAAACCTCTTTTTTCTTCTTCCCCCCCACCCCATAGTACATTTCCTCCTAGCTGGTTCTCAGGACCACAGCCCTGCTCCAGTTCTGTGCTAGCAATTCTCTCAGCAATGTCTTCCTCACTGTACCACCAATCCCACCAAAGAACCTATGAGGCTGAAGACAGGCATGATCCAGCTTCTGATAAAAGGACAGTCTTCTTTACATCTGTTGCTCCACTGCAAAAGTTCTTCCACCTAAAGACTCAGACCCAAATATATAAAAGCTTCCACTTAGTGGACGCTGAAAATTTCTTCATGGACTGTCTTTCCATGGATAATTTTGAGCATACCTGAAAACTCTTTCAGAAGCTAGAACTCTAAGTCAGTTGTTTCTTTCCCATTATGCCCCAGTGTGATTCTATTTTAAGAAAATGTAGTCCCATTTTGTGGATCTTGAAAGCCAGTAAGGGAGTTTGGTTCTCTAAATTATATACCTCTATTTGGGCTTTTTGAAAGCCATTCCTTTCCCGGATTATGCCTAATTTTGAACAGGTGACTTTTATTCAGTTCATTATAACACTATTCCTAAATTGGCTAATAGAGCCCTTGATGCCCTTCTTAGATGTAACTGGCATAAATGTCTGCCTTAATAAAGCTGAATATCTAGAAGTGGGTTTTTTCTCCCTTGAAAAATGCCATGTCTATGCTTGAGTGCCACACATTTACTCCAAATTTCCTATTTCAGCCAGCAGAGATTTGTCACAATATGACAAGCTGTACATTTTCTTATAGCGTATCAAGACTACCTGGAAGATATATTACTTCAATTAGGTGTGTCAAACCATCTGCCACAGAAAATTCAAAATGCCCTCTATGCCACCTGATGGAACATAGCTGATTTATTCAGAAGGTAGCTGGAAAGTTGGCAAAGGATCAGTGCTTCATGGAGGGAAGAGGTGCTGTCACGAGACACAAAAACAAAAACCTCACTCATTAGAAAAAAGGAATGCCTGCTGAAGGCAAAGTGGAAGGAAACATAACAGATGCCCTTATTAAATTAGTTCAGTTTATAGTAGATTGAAGATCCCAGGTTGACTTAATATGAATGAGTCTTGACATAATCCTTGGAAGTCGATCAGTTATTCTGCAGCTGTTTTGCCACACCACCTGCATATTTTGTGTGCAGATGATGTGCAGCTCCTAGAAACCTCCTCATAAAGGTTGATGTGCAAGTTACCCCATATGTACAATTTACAATCCTTTGTATATTTGGACTGGGGGTAGAGAGGAATATGATGGAAATGTGGCATGTCATTAATTGCTCTGGATTTCTTTCCTGCCTGAAAGATTATCAAGAAATGGGAAAGTAAACATTGAATGCTTTATTTTAGAGAATCAGCAGTGAAGTATAAGCAGCATTAACGTGGTCCCAAGAGGAAACTGGGGGCCTTATGTATTTCTCCTAACAGGAATGCTCCGAATCATACTTTATCACCAAACCTGACTCTTTTTCATAGACAATGTGGAATGGATCCTACCTAGACTGTGGTTCTTCCTCCCTGCCCCCTGTCAGCTAACTGAAACCCTTTATCCTGAATCCCTTAAACACAGAATTTTTCAATCTCAGCACTATTGATATCTTGTACCTGATAATTCTTTGTTGCATGTTTATATGTGGGAGGAGGAGGTGTCTTGTATATTGTAGGATATTTAGCCACATTTTTGGCCTCTACCTACCAGATGTCTGCAATACCTCCCCAGTCATGACAATCAAAAATGTATCCAGACATTTCTTTTTTTTTTTTAAGATTTTATTAATTATTTATTTAAGAGAGAGAGAGAATGCATGGGGGCAGAAGCAGAGGGAGGGACAAACAAACTCTGCACTGAGCACAGAGCCCCACACAGGGCTCGATCTAATGACCCTGAGATCATGACTTGAGCCAAAATCTAGAGTCAGACACTTAACCAACTGAGCCATCTTGCACCCCTGTCTCCAGACATTTCTAAGTGCCCCTAGAGTGAGAGGGGTAAATCATCCTTGGTTAAGAACCACTCCATTAATGGTTTTGGGGAGAAGAGATGCCAGAGTTCCCCATGGCAAGTCACATGACAATTTTCAACCAATTGCAGATCACAGGAAGATGGTAGCTGTTTCAATTACTAAGAAGTACCCATTGTTTCTTCATGCGGATAATGGAACTACCAATGAGATTGGCCATAATTCTTGGCCATAAGTGATTTGTGGATATAACACTATTAAAATCCTGTTCCCTAGCAGTCATGAGAGAGATAAATATGCTGTTTTCATGATCTGGAGTAAACTGTCCAAGGTCATGAGGTATCTTGTGGGTCTCCCAAGGAAACCAAGGCAGGGCAGATCAAGAACTCATAACCTTCATTTTTCATTGCCTAGTTAGCCACAACAAAAGTAAAGCACTATTCATCAAGACAAGAAGCAATCATAGTTCAGACTTCAATTATATCTCCTGTGTGAGTGTCAGGAAGCAGCAAGATGGGCTTCCCATAAACCCATGAAGGATGTGGGCTGAAATACTATCACACTCAGGATAAGAAGAAGTTCACATGGCCAAATGATGATGGCCAAATGATATTGTAAACTGACATGTGAAAAATGCTTTATGCTTTAAATCAAGAAATAAATGGTAAAGAATTTGGCATTAATTTTTTACAATCTCTCTCTCTCTCTCTCACACACACACACATAGTTGCTTATTTTAACCTAAAATTTGGATTCTATTTTATTCAATAAAGAATATGTCCCTAAATCACTGGTGTTCATTACGTAGAAGTTATCCTTTTACAATTATTCATAAAATTGATTTAAAACACTTTAAGGACTAAAATACATACATACAAACATACATAAAACCTTTTCTAAATTTTGCTCTTTATGAAGTTCAAGACATATTTTTCCAATGTAGAGGGATTCCCTTCTTACATGCCTGTTGGAGCTAAATTTTTATAGCACTGTTCATATAGCACTTAGCACTTGCCCGCATATCTCAAGTAATCATTACAAATACAAATGTCCTCATTTGACAATTGAGAAAACTGACACTGAAGTTTCCTTCAACATCATCTGGGGAGGGAAAGAGTGTGGAAGATTAAACACTGCTCCTCTGGTTTTCGTCAAATACAGCTTTAACCACTTGCATTTGTTGGGATACAAAAGAGACACACGAGCTGCTAAAATGCTATAAACTTAGATGTTTGCATCTGAATGGTGGACGATGAAATGTTTAAAGAAGAAATGGTAACAAACTCGAATATGACATTCTAGACTGGCTCTTTGAGAAGGCAAAATGCTTGGTGGATCAGAGTCTTTAAGTATAGCAGTATTAGCAGGCAGGTATAACTGTAAGGGGATATAGACTCTAGGCATATCCCACACATGTCTCCCTTTTCCTCCTTCCTCCATGAATTTACTCAAGTTAAATCACAGTAACATGAACACCAAGGGTAGCCCTACAGTTAAAGGAAAATCATAAAGAGACAAAAGAAGATATGTTACATGACTAGAGAAGGAAGCAGTCTCCATTATTGTATCCTGGAGATGATAAGAGGCTGTATAGGTAATTGATACCCATCACCTCTAGGTCTTTCTTTAGTGCTAATTCACAGAGCTACCCTCTCTTTTCTCTCAAGCCAACTGCCTTTTCAGGTCATTGTCTTTTTAACTGAAAGTGTGGGCCAGCACCCACCCATCACCCTAGCCTCCTCTCAACCACTGGATCTATGGAATAGTACTGACAGAGGGAGTAAAACATTAAAAATTTCTTCCTAGTTCAGTGCTTAGGGGAGAATAAGCAATAAGAGTTTCATGGTGTCATACTCTCCTCTTAGGAACTAATTTATTCTAAGATATGTTTTCATGTTCAATGGCTTATAGGAAAATTGAGGGTCGTAATATAAGCCAGCCTCCCTAAGGTGATATGAATAGCTCATAACAAAACAATTTTGACTCAGTCAATGTTCAGCACATAGTCATAAAGAATAGAGCCCAGGTGATGGGCACTGTATAAACCTGAAACAGAATAGATTTAGGAATTAAAGCATTCAGAGCTTGTCAGCTGCTCCCCATGTATTAACGTGTGTTCCTGCCAAATAGTGTTGTCCATGCTTGTTGTCCTTTTGCAGTCGCTATGCACCAATTATCTCTGCACATTTATCCTCATTATCTCTAATTATAATAATGAGAATCTAAATTTTTGTGAAGCCTTAAGTTACTCTCTGATACCAAGGGAGGAACATTAACTCTTTCAAGTCTTTAGGGTGTCATTAAAGGCATAGCAACAATAGCACGCTGGATGACACTTACTGGCCAGAAAAAATTAATCTACCTGTTTCAGTGTTTAGCAGAAAACCCTAAGCTCAGTGCAGGTGACAACACAAAATAGTGATATAAATAGTGATCCTAATCTGTGCATTGAGTTACAGTGAAAACTAGTCTTGGGGCACCTGGCTGGCTCAGCTTGCAGAGCGTGCAACTCTTGATCTCAGGGTTGTGAGTTCGAGCCCCACATTGGGTGTAGAGATTACTTAAAAATTTTTTAAAATATAGCCTTATTATCTGTGAGCCTCTCCTTGGGTGCAGCTAAGATTTTAATTTTTCCTGAAGAGTTTTGGCAGCACAGTCATAGTCAAGCTGGAACTCTGGTTCTTTGGTACTTAATTCAATGGCTCTTGCTAAATAATAAAGGCATAAGCCTCGTGAGTCAGAGTCTCTTGAATCTGATAACTCCAGAAAACACATTTTATTTTATTTTTTTAAAGATTTTATTTATTTATTTGACAGAGAGAGAGACACAGTGAGAGAGAGAACACAACCAGGGGGAGTGGGAGAGGGAGAAGCAGTCTCCTGCTCCCTGCGGGACTCGATCCCAGGACCCTGAGATCATGACCTGAGCTGAAGGCAGACGCTTAATGACTGAGCCACCCGGGTGCCCCCAGAAAACACATTTTAAAGAACTCCAAGGCCTTTAAGAAGCCTGCCACGAGAAATAAGTTCTCTAGAATTTACAGATTATTTAGAGACTACAGAAAGTTGTTATATCATGGGTCTAGGAACCAGCTTCTCAATGAAAGTTATTGAACAAATAGTCAAAACAACACCCCTGTCCTTCCAACAGGATCTCTGCCTTTTTCTAACCTATCTGACTTCTTTCTCAGTGCTGTGGGAATTCCAGTGTCTACATAAGCCCACTGGTATCATGGAATATTTGTGTTCAAAGCATATTTCATTATGCCCAATCCTTTCAGCATAGCAAATGGCATTCTAATTTGTTTAGAACACCATTTTAGAGACTATGTATTTGCTCAGTAAAGTGATTTTGATTTAGACCCTGATATTTTGGCATATACACCATCCCTACACTGAATATTTATCAGTGACCCATTCCCACTCCTGTCAGTAAAAGGGGACATGTGCTCATTTTCTTCCAAACTTGATGCTTATGTACTAACTGATTAAACACAAATAACAGAATGGGAATTTTCAAATTTTTAATTCAGTTTCTGACCATACTTTTAATATAAATATAATGTGAGAGCTTCTTCAACACAAATAGTGTCCTTCTCATGTAGGTTAGTGGATTTTTTTTATACTATTAGCGCAGTTTAAACTTGTATTTCTTCTGAGACTACCTCACATTTCAAATCAAGACACTCACCTATCATATGTACATAGAATAATTTCCATAGCAACACTCTTTCTCTTTAAATTTTTAGTATTGTCATTTTTAAGTACTAATTATCTGGTTGTTTGGTGGCAAAAATCACAGGTGAAAAAAATGGAATTCATTAAAAATGTGTAAAACATTGTGGTCTGATGTCTTTGGAAATAAAAGAATATACAATAAAAGTCCAGTTTTTCATTATCATGTAGCTTTGTGCTATTCTTTTCCACAGCTTTAACCTCTGACCTATTGCCAAAAAAAAATCCCCAAAACAACACAAAACAAAACCAGAAGCCAGATGTAACAAATACTTTTAAAAGCTGAGCCTATCATAGAGGTAGTTAGCTTCCATTCCTTTTATCTTACCTTATTGTAGCAGCTGAAATGGGGGTCTGGAGAGCTTTTCTGAAACTGTTTCTTAATAGATTCTAAAGAGTCTCGGGTTATTTGAAGAATCCTTGACAGACACTGATGAAGGAAAACACTCCATGAAACATACCATACACTTCAAATCTAGAGGTTCACGTGAGCAATTACAATTCTATTTCAAAGTTTGTTGGTGTGGAAACCTCACAAAAGAGTTGCACGTCCAAATAACTCCTTGCTTCCGTCCCTGATCCCATCCACAGCCCCTTCCCCACCCAAACCATCAGGGAACAAGCCCTCCTGAAGCTTTCTTCCTGGGTCCCCTGGGGCTACATTTATGCCTGCCTCCACAGGTCATCTGTGAATGTTCTTTATGCAACGTGGGTGTGTTTCCCAGAGGCTTCTAAAAACAGATTCAATGATTCTGGAATTCTTAAACCTCTTTTGTCAAAAAATTTTTTAAGATGAATTAATTTGTCAAATCCTTCCACTCAGGTATCATGAGATTCAGATAGCAATAGATTCCTGCAGAATAAAGCATCATTTCCCAGTAGTGCCAAACATCTTTTTTCTTGCTCATCTTTGCATTCCAATTCATGATTCTGAAAATATTCATGGATTGGTGCAATATTCACAACAGTTGTATTTGGCTAAGGAATACTTTGCAATATTAAACAATTCGTTTTCCCCTTAGATCTGTACAACTAGGCAAAATGCCAAGAGGCAGGATACCGATTCTTTACATTGGCAACTAGCTGGAACATGAATAATGTAATTGTGAACACTTCTATAAGAATATTTAGTAAAACTGAGTTTAAAATATTTTAAAACTTCAACTTCATTTATTTTTGTTTTAAATGTGATATTTATTAAAGTACATATTTTTGCCTTTAAATTTAATTGATAACTATGAATATTAAGTTTTATAAAGCTGTATAAAAACAATAGCTTTACACAAATGTTCTATTTGTCATTTTGAAGGCTGTAGGGGATGAAAAGTTTTCCTTTCTTCCCTTCCAGGCTCTTTGGCTGGTCTAATAATTAAATTGACATAAGACAGATTAACAGGAGAAAAAGAAATTTAATTTCCATACATATGGGAGCTCATAAAAATATGAGACTCAAGGAAGGGACCAAAGCAGGCAGCTTTTTTACCTTTTAGACAAAGAATTTGTGAAGAATTGACATGACAAAGTTTGTTTATCCAGCCTTCTTGGCCCTGAATTCCCTCTCTCTGGTGACGAGTACGCCTTTTGCCCTCTGGGTACAGATAGAGTACCCTTCACATGGAAATTTATTTCCTGCTTTCAGGGGGACAGAGGAGGGTCAGAGTATCCTTATTACACTGGCTGTTTCTTAAGTAACTTTAATTCAAAATCCATACATACAATGGAATATTACTCAGCCATCAGAAAGGATGAATACCCAACTTTTACATCAACATGGTTGGAACTGGAGGAGATTATGTTAAGTAAAATAAGTCAAACAGGGAAGACAATTATCATATGATTTCACTTATCTGTGGAACATACGGAATAGCAGGGAGGACATTAGGAGAAGTAAGGGAAAAATGAAGGGGGGGGATCAGAGGGGGAGATGAACCATGAGAGACGATGGACTCTGAGAAACAAACTGAGGGTTCTAGAGGGGAGGGGGTTGGGGGGATGGGTTAGCCTGGTGATGGGTATTAAGGAGGGCATGTTCTGCATGGAGCACTGGGTGTTATACGAAAACAATGAAGTGTGGATCACTACATCAAAAACTAATGATGTATTGTATGGTGACTAACATAATAAGAAAAAATTATTAAAAAACATCATCAGTATTCCAAAGTGACATATTTTGGGATGCCCTGCTCTGAACCCTATCATGGTACAATTTCAAGGTAGGAAGATAAAACATGTTTTATTTAGCAGTTTGTCAACTGATTTTTAACTTACAAATTCCCAGGCCACATAAATTTTAGGGGCAGGCCTGTTCACCTTTAGTCAAGAATTCCCAATTTTGTGTTCAGTTTCACTTTACCTGGATAGCCTCTTGCCAGGCTCCTCTCTGCATACTAACTACTCTTCTGGAGTTTTCCTGGATTCTTAGAAGGACGTAAAGATGGGCCAAAGTGATGAAGCTTCTCCAGTTTCCACCCAGGATTTTATCTTCCATGCTCTGCTCTTTCTTCCAGCACTCATCAATATATAAAGGCATGATCTCAAGGCTTAGTGGAATGAAAGCCATCAAATTCTCACCAGAAAGTTGGTGAACTATTCCCAAGTCTATCCCAGAAAACGTGTCCAAATGAAAAGAGTTTCCTTTTTCCCCTTCATCTTATGACATTATGACCCATTCCCCAAAGTCATAAAAGATTTATTCACATCAACTATATAATGTATATTCTGTGAGTAAAGCAAAATTTTCTGATCAGTGAGTCATTCTCTCAAAAACAGAAAAGAAAAATTACTCATGTGGGCTACAATTATTTGGTGAAAATTTCTGGAACATTACCTCTTAACACTCCTCATATTTTTAGATCTTTGACTTTATGGTCTAAATTTAAGAAGTTAAACACCATTTGAACTTTATTTGGAATAAACTACTCTTATATCATTATTTTAGGAATGCCCGGAATCTAGCTAATGGGGGGGGGATACTTCCCCAATTTATGCTCTAAGGTCTGCATGGATCTCTCAAGATGTAATACATGTGTAAGCTGCTATTAATAATAATTTGTCATGATTAGGAAAAAAATTAGGTAGTCCTTGACTGTCAGGTTGTTATCCTAATGAAAAGCTGTCAAGATAATTTTATTTTACCCTGAAATGTCTCCATCAATTAACTTCAGCTGATTGCCAGAACATTAACCTTGGTTTGCCTTTCAGATCTGCTGTTCTCAGAATGCTGTGTAAATAAAGACATGGTATCAAATATGTCACCATTTAAAGTTGATTTGTTGGATTTTTTCTATGCTATATAAATAAAATCTAATGTTCTAATCATGAAAAATGCATTGAGTATTTTCCTGGGATTAAAAAAGTATACCTGAATCTTATGGCAGGTGCAGGTCTGATACAGGTTTTTCAGTGTCCATAGAACTACCTTATGATCACATGAAACCATAAAATAATGACCCCATAAGTGACACTCATTGTTACAGTTAGTACTGGAAGTGACACTTATCAGATCTCCTTGACAATTTTGGTGATAGTAGGTTCCCCAGGAAGGTTATACTCATGGTTCACATAAGGGAAGCAGGTCCAGATGTCAGGAAAGAAAAAAATATATTAGCGTCTTAAAGGCCCCAACACAACAGAGTTTTGGCCAGTGATAATATCCTTAAAATCCCCATATCCACCCAGTTTTGTTCCTTGGTTTTCTTCTGTTGGAGTTCTGAATCTCCAGGAAAAAAATGAGGTGTTGGTACAGAGAGTAATGATTCATAGATCTCTTGCCACAGAGTTGAGTTCTTGATTACTCCAACTGCATTTGGGGAAAGCACAGGGATACTGCATTACAAATAATATTGAACTTTCCAACAATTCAGCAAAATTTTACATTAAATAGTCTTGATGCACTTCTTCCTGTACTTGACTGAAAACTCCTCAAGGACAAGAATAACATATAACACATGACTGCCTCCTCAAATATCCAGCATGATAATAGAGGTTCAAATATTGTTCATTGATTGAGAGAAAAAAATGGACTTGTGTTCTGATCAAATGTTTGGTCAGGTATCCAACTGAAAATAACTAAAAGGCTGAGGAAAATACTTATTAAGCCTTATTAATTGCACTGAAGATCTTGTAAGAATGTGGGGATTCTTCAGGCCAAAATCTATCTGTAGGAGAAAACCTAGAAGTTTTTCCCTCATAAGAGGAAATCACTTTTACTCTGGGAGCATATGCTGAACCTGGCAAACTTGAACTTCAGTTTTCATCGCCTCACTGGAACAGGAACAGAAGCCGCACTCAGAACCTGCTGACAGGGAACTTTAATAAGAGACCTTTCCCTCATAAAGTTCCATTCGCAGTTTAAGTCTGAACCAGATGCAAACCCCCCTCTTTTCCCAACATGAGGCTACTTCAAGGAAAGTTGCTTTGGTGCTGAACAAAAATGGGGAAAATGTCCCTAAAAAGTTATTTTAAAAAAGCTGGCCTGGGGCACCTGGGTGGTGCAGTCGGCTGAATGTCTGACGCCTGGTTTCAGCTTAGGTCATGATCTCAGGGTCATGAGATCAAGTCCCCTGCCAGGCTCTGCACTCAGCGTGGAGCCCCCACCCCCTTCCCTCAAATAAATCTTAAAAAAAAGTTGGCCATTATGACAGTTTGCTAGCTAAATTTAAATTCACTAAGAAAATACAACAAATGTACCACACGTGTACAGGATGTAGATGGTAGGGGAGGTGGTGTATGGTAGGAGAGGGGATATGTTAATTTAAAAAAGTTAACTACAGGAGTCCTCAAAAATCTGAAACTGAGTTTTTATCTTAAAAAGTTTCCAGGGGTGCCTGGGTGGCTCAGTTGGTTGTGTTCAACTCCTGGTTTCAGCTCAGGTCCTGATCTCAGGGTTATGAGGTTGAGTCGCATGGTGGGCTCTGTGCTCAGTGTGGAGTCTACTTGGGATTCTTTCCCCCTCCTTCTCCCTCCCCTTTTGCTCCTCCCCCTGCTCTCTCTCAATAAATAAATAAATGAATACAATCTTTAAAAAGGTTCCAAACTGGGTGCCTGGGTGGCTCAGTCGTTAGGCGTCTGCCTTCGGCTCAGGTCATGATACCAGGGTCCTGGGATCAAGCCCTGCATCGGGCTCCCTGCTCAGTGGGAAGCCTGCTTCTCCCTCTCCCACTCCCCCTGCTGTGTTCCCTCTCTTGCTGTGTCTCTCTCTGTCAAATAAATAAATAAAATCTTTAAATAAAATAAATAAAAAGGTTCCAAACTGTTAGTGCTTCATGATCCTCTCTTCAAGTCCCCTCTGAAAGAATGTACCAACACTCTAGGCCTTGAGAATTCCCACAAATATTTTTGTAAGGACATGCACACAGTCAAAACCCAAAAATGCACAAGGAAACAAGTCTAAAGTAAAATCCAACAGAAATTGGAGCTCTGAAAAATTTCAAGTGTTGAAATAATAAAACTCATGATTTAAAATAAATCAAATACAAGCTTGAAAATATTTTCAGGAAATATGAAATATAAAATATGGTGTAAGAGATTTGAATCATGATGAGATAGTACTTTCAGAAATGATAAATATAATAATTGTAATAGAAAACTTAATAAGTGGACTTACCAGCAGAACAGATACACCTGAACCAAGTCACCGTAAATTGAAAACTAGGCCAAGCAAAACAATTCAACACGCAGCACAGACAAAAGAGATACAGAGTCTGAATGTACAGCTGTGAGACAGAGAAGATGAGGTAAGAAGGTGTAACGTACATATAAGTGGAGCTCCACAAAGAGGAGATGAAGAAAGAGACTTGGGCAATATTTGAAGATATAATGGCTGGCATTTTCCATACCTGAAAGATGACATTGATTCATAGACATAGGAATCCTAAGGAATCCCAAGCAGGATAAACACAAAGAAATGCATATCTAGTCATATCATAGAGACACTGCCCAACAACAAAGACCACTGAGAGATTTAAGGTAAGTCAGAGAGAAAAAGATGATTACCACAAAGGAGCAACATTTCAAATAACAGACACCAAGGAAGCTATAGGAGAATGGAACGCAAATCTTCAATTTGCAGAGGAAATACTTGCCAACCAAGATAAGGGAGGGAAAAAAAGATAAGGGAGAAATAAATTCATTTTCAGAAAAAAATGTTTGCCAACAGCAGACTCTCACAAAAGGAAATTCTAAAGGAAGAAGTAAAGTGAACACATATCTATGATGCAAGAAGGAATAAAAAGCATAGAAACTGGTAAGTATAAGCACACATAAGTGAACATATTTAAGCATAAGTGAGTGATAATAGAAATGCAAGCACATCCTGTCCAGACCACATAGATATTTTGATCTCTTCTCGCTACTTCCATTACTGCCACCCTAAGCTAAACCAACATCTTTTGCTTGGATTGATGCAATGATCTTTTCTAAAGTGTCTTTCTGGTTCTGCCCTCAGCCAGATTGATCAGTTTAAAATGTAAATTGGTTCATGACATTCCTCTGCTCAAAACTCTCCAATAGCTCCCAAAATCAGTCAGAATAAAACATAAAGTCCTTGTAGATCTACAAGGCCCACATGATCAGGCCCCATATAACCAAGCCCTCCATTTTGTCTCTGGCTTTATTTCATAATGCTTTTCCTCATTATCTTTATTCCAGTTGAACTGGACTTTCACTGTCCTTGAACCTGCCTTGAACTTGCCAGAGTTATTGCTGCCTCTGGGCCTTTAAAAGTTCTGATCCCTCTGCCTAGAATGTTTTTTCCCTTAGAAATACACAACTCTCTCCCTTACTCGAAAGTGACCTTTTCAATGAGACCTGATGGGAAAAAGACACTCAGAGTATATTCCTTCCATTACTTGGGTGTTTGATGTATAATCATTCTTTAAAGATTGTGGTTTATTCACTCTTCTGTGTATTTCAACACTTTACCAGCTGCCTGACCACTATTTGTGACATTCTATTGGTGGAGCTGAGGATTAGCCAACTAAGGTGATAGTTTTAATTATTTAGGGTGTATTAACTCCTACTCCTTTCCCAAGCTTATGGCAGGCTTTGGAAGTAAATGTGTCTAGGGTCAAATTCTACCTTTGCCATTTACTAACCAGCCTTGAGGAATTCCGTTAACTTTTCTGAGCCTCTGTTTCTTCAACTTTGTAGGGTTGATGAAAAACACAAAGTTGTTTTGTTTTGTTTTTAAACATAACAATAGCCTCCCTGGAAACTCATTCAATAGCATTTTTTTTTAAGATTTTATTTATTTATTTGACAGAGAGAGACAAAGCTAGAGAGGGAACACAAGCAGGGGGAGTGGGAGAGGGAGAAGCAGGCTCCTCGCTGAGTAGGGAGCCTGATGCGGGGCTCGATTCCAGGACCCTGGGATCATGACCTGAGCCAAAGGCAGACACCTAATGACTGAGCCACCCAGGCACCCCTCAATAGCATTTTTAAACAATCATTCGTTCCTTTTTAAAAGCTTCTTATCTTCAAAGTCCTTGCTAAAGCTTTGGATTTTGTTTGCTTTTTGTTCCTAAGCCAGGCAATCTGCATAACAACAGTATTTCATTTGAAACTTCCGTGCAGTGGTTAAAAACCAGCTGCCTGACCACTATTTGTGACATTCTATTGGTGCAGCTGAGGATTAGCCAACTAAGGTGATAGTTTTAATTATTTAAGGTGTATTAACTCCTAATCCTTTCCCAAGCTTATGGCAGGCTTTGGAAGTAAATATGTCTAGGGTCAAATTCTACCTTTGCCATTTACTAACCAGCCTTGAGCAATTCCATTAACTTTTATGAGTCTTTGTTTCTTCAACTTTGTAGGGTTGATGAAAAAAATATGAAATAAGACAGGTAAGACATCTCTCACCAGTATCTGATACATAATAGATACTCACTAAATGGAAATAATTATTACACCAGAGTACATTTGGCTGATCCAGAGGTGAAGAATATGAGAATGGGGATAGAGGAAGAGTCTAGGAGGGAGAACAGAATCCATTTCTTTCAACAAATACTTTCTTCAAAATGTAGGTAGGATTTAGGTCATTAGACAGTTTTTGTAGGTAGATTCATCTGTGATCACAGGAGCTAAGACAGGAATGTGAGTTTCCTGAGGGATCATTAGGCCAACAATCTTTCAAATGAGGCTCAGTGCCTCTAGAAAATCTAGCTATATTCTAGAGCCCTCCTGAAGAAATGAGTTATATTTTATCTCAGTCTGAACCTACAGCTGTATCTGGCAGCTGAGGCTTTAAAGATCTACATCCCTCAGGAAAGGAAGGCACCATTGGCTCTGTCTTTAAGCCTAGTTCTCTTTCTGACTCCAACAGCACTTCATGGTTGAAGTTTCCTGGGGAATCCCTTCAAATGAAGTCCCTGATGCCATGGTTCTCTCTGCTGCTAGAAGTTCCTCATTTTTTGGTCTTGTATTAGTCCTTTATTCTGTCACATACATGTGAATTTACATAATGATACTGGCCTTGTATCACTTTACCTCAGAGCTAATCCAGGTTTCTCTGCAAGACTGTGCTCATAATTTTTCTTTGATCTTAGTTTTTAAAAATCTGATTTTTACATTTTCCTTGAAGAAATAGGGCCATGAGCTATGTTTCACAATTTATATAGCTGATTATATGTCCTCTGATTTTGTGTGTTATTCCAACAGCTTCCTTCTGAAAGTTCCCTTCCCTACTTTCCATGCTTTGTGTTCTGTCCTTTCGTCATGTAATACTTGCTCTGCTATTATGAAGGATTGGGCATATTTTGATATGAGTAGTATGGATAAGGCAGTATTTTCTCTTTCCCCAAATATTCTGCTTACCTAGAATAGGACCTAATATAAATTTAGTTCTGTTTGTGTAGAACCTAGCAGATCTTTATAAGAGAAAGAGAAAATGGTATAATGTTGAAAAAGTACTGAGAAGCAAAAAGATGCTCCTTCTGCAACAAAAAGAGTAAATGACTTATTTCTGGAATTGTCTAAAATGAAGTAACTAATATCCAATTCGTATTTTTTTCTCTATCCTACTACATACAAAAAAAAAATTTCCTGTACAGATCTGAAAGAGTGATTTTTCTCTCCTGGCCCTTTCTATCTCCCCACTCGAAATAGATTTTGTTTTCCTTTCCCCCAACCTGTGAGGGGGCATTATGTATGCCCTGCATAGTGCTATAGGGGACTTATCTTAATTTTTATCGTTTTTTATAAATTTTTTTAAGGATTTTATTTATTTATTTGTCAGAGAGAGAGAGCACAAGCAGAGGGAGAAACTGGCAGAGGGAGAAGCAGGCTCCCCGCTGAGTAAGAAGCCGATGTGGGACTCAATCCCAGGACCCTGGGATCATGATCTGAGCTGAAAGCAGATGCTCAACCAACTGAGCCACCCAGGTGTCCTTAATTTTTATTGTATTTATGTCATTTCCCTAGTAGAACTTCAGTAGAACAGATTTATAAGTGAACACACAATTTAAGATTATACTATTATTCTAAACTCAGGAGGATGTACTCCATAATTTGAGGCAAAAAAAAAAATCACTTATTTACCTATGCCTTTAAGAAACTCATCATGTTACTGGAATAAGAAATAAACATGATGAGGATTCAGCAGAGGAAGAGATAACCCACTTTACTGAGGAGACACCATTGATGAACGGACAGGATTTAAACATGCAGAAAGACATTCCAGAGAGGTAAAGAGAGAACAGAATGAGCAAAAGCTATTAAGTGGGAAGGGACCAAGACCATGTGAATGCCAATAAGGTCTTAATTGTTCTGCTATCTCTACAACTATTCACCAAGTGGTAACACAATAATTTCCAAAAGAACTTTTATTTCCCAAAAATTTACTTAAAACATCTAAGCCATATCACATTAGGAAATTACCATGTAAGATAAAATTATGAATGTCATTTCTATCAAGTAGAAAAAAAAAACTTTTCCATCATTTCAATACATTTCTTCTACTACCATTTACTTATTTTTCTTGTTAAAGTAGTGAATAAAGAGGCTGTGACACAGCCCAACTTCCTTGCAGAATATTTCTGATTATCTGAACACTCCAGTGACTGAGAGTGCCTTATCCAGCCCAAGGCAACAACAGATTCTGTACTGTGGGAGGCGGGAATGGATTTGGAAGGAATCTAAGTTGGTTGTTGAGAGTCTTGACTATCTAGGATGTAATTTCCTTGGTCCAACAGGACAGTTCTATGATATTAGAGATTATGTCTCTCCTGTTCACTAAATATTTCCCAGTCTCTAGCATAATGTCTGGTATATTTGTTGAACATAAAATGTTCACTGACCAGGTGGTCTCTTGCAGTTTGGGTCTCTGTACTTATAAAATGAGGAACTGAAGACAGAATCAGGTATGATCTCTTAATGTTCTTTTTTGATGATACACTCTAAGGTAGAGTTCACATAGTGACCCACAAACAGGTTTTGTTTGATCTGCAAAGTGACAAAAATTTTTAAATTAAATGCCAAAAATCTAAAGGTTCACATATCAAATATACATGAAAAATCAAATGACATTACAATATTGTGCCAAGCAATTTGCTTGCCTGATGCCAGTCAGGTTGTTTAAATTGGGCCTGATCTCTCTAATATACTACACTCCATCTTACTTACTCCCTATTACTTACTACAGCTCATGTCTCTGGTCCCTATAGACTTTTGATTTTGTGATACTCTAAGTCTTTCATAAAATTCTCTTCCCATTTAATACATGGGAGTATAGACACACAAAAAAATTGTGTAATTATACTCACGCCTCCATTAAGTATCAAAACCTGAAAATGGCAGTCAAATCTACTGAGACTTTCATCCAAGCAATTATGTACTCCTCCTAGCTTTGAATTTCTCTTTACTGCCAAGGCTTTGCTGTCCCTAATGTCAAAGCCTTCTCAAGATTCATTTGGAAAAGAAAAAATGTGAAATTCTATACAATTATAAAGTAGTTTTTGTAGAAATTGTAGCAGCATCTATATTTTATGATTCTGAATCCATGATTTTAAAGATTAATTTTTCCATGAAGCATTAGCTATACTCACTCATGCTATCAAATTAAATAATTTCCCTCACCCAGACCCTAGATTGTTTTTTGTGTTGTTTGGAATGACTACTGTTAAGAGTCTGAGAGGCTGTTTGGTCCATTGTCAAAGGTCCATCTTCTATGGTCTATGAGGAGGCTGCTTTTAGAGGACAGTGGAAGTCCGTGTTTTTATTAACAGAAGAGGGGAACAGGCTTCCGAGATTTGGGCATGTGCTCATGGTCACAAAGTAGTTAAGTGGCAAAACTAGAAATAAAACCCATATCCCTTAGCTTCCATTTGAACTCCTTCTTCATTACCCCTTGCTGACCACGTCCCCCACCGCCACTCTTTCCTTTTCAGTGCTATAGGGAGAACCATTACTTCCCAGAACAATGGTGGTAATAAGTTTAATCAGGGCCCATTCTACTAAGGACAGAGATGTCAACACATTTGTGGAATTTCACAGTTTGCATAGCTTTTTGCTTATTTCTCTAGAATCCTTCCTATCTAAAAATTGAACTGTCACTCCTCAAAAAAACACTGGCTGAAAATGGAATTTCACAAAAACTAATGATGTAATGTATGGTGATTAACATAACAATTAAAAAATTAAAAAAGAAAATGGAATTTCACTGGAAAATTCCACTGCTTTAATGTTGGCCATGGCTAAACTTCAGTCTGTATTGGAGAATGGCCAAAGCATCTGAGAAGTTAATCGTTCTGTTATCAGTCTATTAACCAATTAATTAAGATTGATCACCAAATTATGGACCCTCATTGTGTGTATGTGTGTGTGTGTGTGTGTGTGTGTGGTGGGGGAGGGAGCATTATAGGGTCTCTAAAAGAAAAACAAGGCCTAGGGAACGATTATTTTCCAATCTGTGTGAGACTAATTGAAAATACGGTAGGAATTGAGTAATGAGACTAATAGAGTGCTCTGGATTAAACTGAGCAGGCTGCTTGAAAGAGATGGGACTCCATCTGGGTCTTAAAGTAGAGATTACAGGTAAGTGCAAAGGAAGAAAGGCAGTGAAAATGCATGAGAATTTATACCGAAACAGGAGCAAGCATAAGAGGGTCTATAGGCTGCAAACAAGTGGCCCTTAATTACTATAGGAGTGTGTGCGAAGTAGCAGAGAAAAAAGTAGTAGGTAGGGTGGGACAAGACACAGTGTTTAGGACTGAATGACTTTCAAGGAAGTGACTGAGTATCTAAATCTAAAAATAACCAAATCAAAGATAAAATAAAATAAATAAAAATAAAATAAAATAGTTAATATATACATAAAAAATATAAAATAAAGTGCACCTGGGTGGCTCAGATGGATAAGCGTCTGCCTTCGGCTCAGGTCATGATCCTGGGGTCCTGGAATCGAGTCCTGCGTCAGACTCCAGGGACCCGCTTCTCCCTCTGCCTCTGCCTCTTTCTCTCTCTCTCATGAATAAATAAATAAAATCTTTAAAAATATATATAAAATGAAATAACGAAATAGCCCAAACCTAAAATAAACATTATTTGTTCATCTTGTTTAATGATGGCATTCTCTACTAATAACACTGTATTCCATTCTAGGATAACCACTCCCTCCATCCCACCACGATATACATGTTGTATTTGTCATTATAGACCTCAGATGTGACCACCTAAAAGAACCTGTTTCCTAAAGAAATTTGTTTACTTTCCAGGCTTTGAGATACAAGACCCAGGGATTTACTCTGAGAGCTGAATTTCACTCAAATTCTTTCATTACATTTTGTGCCTTTCTCTAGACTGGGCAATGGTAAAGTGGACCTTTGCCCCATTTTAAGTAAATCAGCTGCAACTTGCAGACTTGTTTCTAGGGCAAGTTTCCTTTTTTGTCTTGTTTTTAAAGGCTTATGATTTATGTTTATCAGTACTGACATTTTTGGAAAGGAAGAAAAAACAAATTCTATATTTAAGAAGGAGAGTAATGGTGAAAGGAATAAGTGTATAGTCAGCTCTTTCTCCCTATTTCCTTCCCTCTCTTCCTTTCTGGCTTTTTCTTTCCTTTCTTCCTCCTTTCTTCTCTCTCTCTCTCTCTCTCTCTATCTATCTATCATCTATCTATGCATTACCTTAATTTGCTACTTAAACCATAATTGATTACAGTGGCTTTATTGACCCTTAGGGCAGAAGATGGCTTTGTTTGGTCAAATACCTTGATCAACTAGTTTGGGCACCCAGATAACAACTGGTAGGAGACAGATAAGTAAAGAGAGAACAAACTGTTCCACAAACACAAGATAGAAAAGAATTTGCAGATACAAAAAAATGGGGGTGGGAAGGGAATGAAAAGAAGAAGGAGCTAATCATCAACATGGTCAGAGGGACCTCCAGGGCCGTATCACGTACAGAGAGACTTCTGGGGGCAGGGATAGCCAGATGACCACTAAATATTGCTAAACACCTCTTCTCTATCATTCCAAACTTAAGCTAAATCTCTACCCATAAAAGTTACTTGTGTGGGTAGAGATATGGGGAAATTAAGGAAAGCAAGTTGCAGCCCACAAATATACCAATGGAAGAGAACAGCAGGTGGATATGACACATGAGTGAAATGAAGAACTCAGAAGGAATAAGAACTTACAGCAAGGTCTGATCATGAGAATGTCAACCCCCTGGACTTTGAAGAAATCTTGGAGAGTACATCAGCATTTCCATTTGATAGGAACAGGAGCTTAAAGCAAATTTAATATAACTTTCAGGTAAAGTAATGTCATTGGAAATACAGAAGATATCCACAAACTCATCTATGTGTCCACATCTATATCTTTATCCAAAGATAGATATACCATCTCGGTGTTTATGATCCTTGTGAGTTAGATCATGGTTTTAAGTACTTGTTTTGAAACTTAAGTTATTAATATATTAACCATCTCAGAGCCATTTACATTGCAACTTTCTTTAATTCTATGTTTTTAAATATCTACAGGTCACCTCTACCTTGGCAAACATAATATCCCATAATTCTCCCCTCTTCTTTCCTTTCTTATTTTGGTCTCTGGCCATATCATTCTTCCAGTTTCCTAATTAATAGATTGAAGACTTTCTTTGGCAACTGTTTCTTCTTCTGTACATTCCTCAAGCAAGCCTTTGGGTATTTCCTTTACAATATGTTCTGTATGAGTGCCCTTGGTTTAGTATTCTTATATACTAATAATTATAGGTTCCCATTACTTTTATTCTCAATTGTTAAAATTTGTTAATTAGTCTCACCACCTTGAGTCTCCCTTCTTCAACAACCATCTCTGGTTCCAAACCATCTGTGTTGAGTTTCTGTTTAGCTAAACTGGAAGTATATTTCCCGTAATTCCCTCCCCTGCACAGTTCTGCATTAGCAACTGGAGAAAATTTTGTGAGATTGGGAAAATGAGTGAGGCAGCTGACACTACATTCTGAAAGCTGGTGTACAGTATCAGGTGCTTTGTAGCTTGTAATGTGAGCCAGCAGATCAGTTGATCTGATATATTCTGTACGAGTGTAAGGTATTGGGTGACCAAATGATGCAGCGATAGTGATTTGTACTACATTCCTATTCAACTTATTTGGCCTGTGCAGACAACAAACAGATCTCGGAAAAAGACAACAGATTATCTTAAACTTAATCAGGTAGTGACTCCAATTGTAGGTGTTGTTCCAGATGTGGTTTTGTTGCTGGAGTAAATCAATACAACCCCTGGCACCTGGAATGTAGCTACTAATATGACAAATGCTTTTTCCTCTGTATCTTTTGGCAAAGACCATCAGAAGCAGTTTTTTTGTAGTTCACAGAGCTTACTTTCTTATCTCAGGGAGTCTGTCAATTCTCCAGTCCTGTATCATAATATAGTCTGCAGGGATCTTGACTACGTCCCCATTAAACAGGACATCATACTGGTCTATTACATTGATGATAATGTCCTGATTGAATCTGATGAGCAGGAAGCAGCAACTAGTTTAGATACCTTGGTAAGACATATGTATGCCTAAACCCCCCAAACATTCAGGGGCTTGTGACCTTGGTGAAATTTGTAGAGCCCCAGTTATCTGGGTATATCTGGGTATATCAAGATATTCGTTCCAAGGTGATAAATATGGACGTCTACCACTGGAAAGGGGGCACAACACATACTAAGTTTCTTTGGATTTCTGAGGCAGCATATAATTAATCTGGGCATGCTCCTCATACCTGTTTACCAAGTAACCCAAAATTTGGCCAGTTTTCAGTTGGGGCCAGAATAAAAAGGCTCTGTAACTTGTCCAGGCTGCTATGCAAGCTCTTCCGCTGCTTGAGTCACATGACAAGGATTCAATGGCATCTGATGTAATGATAAGAGATAAGAATACTGTATGGTATCTTTTATAGGTCCCTTCTCTGTAAGCCAA
This sequence comes from Zalophus californianus, assembly GCF_009762305.2. Lineage (NCBI taxonomy): Eukaryota > Metazoa > Chordata > Mammalia > Carnivora > Otariidae > Zalophus > Zalophus californianus. Next base: position 121,364,065 of record NC_045599.1, on the reverse strand, counting down.
TAACAGCACAAACCTTTAGGATTCTGAAGCAAGCTATTCTATCCTCTGCGCAACTGCAGAGGATGAGAGAGCTTTTTTTTCTTTTTGAAAAAATAGCATCTGGCTTTTCACAGGCCCTAGCAGAGGCTGAGTATTTGAGCATGAGCACCAAGTTACCAAGGAACCTGATTTATGTTTGTCAGAACCGTCTCTGGGTTAGGGTTAGCCATAAAAGAAATTTCCATGTGATTTGGAAGCAGAAATGAAGCAAAAGTTATGGACATTGTTACTAATCTGTTGGCTCATTTGTTGGTATGGATTAATAGCCAGGACGGTAGCTCCTGCAGTTTCTGCCAGATGTCCTTCTTCAGCCTCTCCCAGTCCTGAACCAGGTGTGCAGGTCCCTCCATGGGGAAGGATGCTGGCTTCTCCAGGCCATACTTGTGCTCAAAGTTGGAGGAGAAAACACAAACTAGTTCATCTGCATGGCTTCCCTTTTGTCCTCACTTCCCCAGCTTCACATTCAGCTTTTCTTCCCAAATGCCTGCCCTGCTAGCCTACTTTAGGCCACCACCAGACACAGGTAATGTTCTCAGAAAATTCTACCCTAACTCCCTAATTGTATAAATTCTAATTCCTACGGAAGCTTCTTACTCCTTTTTCTCATAGTGGTTCTGCTTCATTAAATAAACCCTAACTAAAACACTACCATTGTACCTTCAAACTTACATATCTTTTTAAAAAAATTTTTTGATTCAAGTATAATTAACATACAGTGTTATATTACTTTTAGGTGTACAATATAATGATTCAACAATTCTATACATTACTCAGTGCTCATCATGGCAAGTGTCCTCTATCCCCTGCACCTATTTTACCCATCCTCTGACCTGCCTCCCCTCTGGGAACCACCAGTTGATTCTCCATATTTAAAAGTCTGGGGTTTTTTGTATCTTTTTTTTCTTTTTTCATTTGTTTTGTTTCTTAAATTCCACATGAATAAAATCATATAGTAGTTGTCTTTCTCTGACTCATTTGCTTAACATTGTATACTCTAGATCCATCCATGCTGTTGCAAATGGCGATTTCATTCTCTTTTATGGTTAAGTAATATCCCATTGTATGTATGTATGTATGTATCTACTTATATATCACATCTTCTTTATTCATTCACCTATAGATGGACACTTGGGTTGCTGCCATATCTTGGCTATTGTAAATAATGCTGCAGTAAACACAGGGGTGCATATATCTTTTCATATCTGTCTTTTTATTTTCTTTGGGTAAATACCTGGTAGTAGAATTACTGGATCGTATGGTAATTCTATTTTTAATTTTTTGAGGAAATTTTGTACTGTAAACTTTCCATATTTTATATTTAAAGTGGTTCTCTTATAAGCTCATAAGGTGGGTTTTATATATTCACAACCAAGAAATCTTTTAATTGAAATATTTATTCTGTATTTATTGTTATTTCTTTTTTTTTTTTTTAAGATTTTATTTATTTGACAGAGAGAGCACAAGCAGAGGGAGAGAGAGGGAGAAGCAGGCTCCCTGCTGAGCAAGGAGCCCAATGTGGGACTCGATCCCAGGACCCTGGGATCATGACCTGGGCCGAAGGCAGCCGCTTAACCAACTGAGTCACCCAGGCCTCCCTATTTATTGTTATTTCTGATACATTTGTATTTGTATACAACTTTTTCTTCAGTTTGTTCCGCATGTTCAATATTCCTTTTACTTTACTTCCTTTTTTTTTTTTTTTGCCTTCTTTTGAATGAATCCAGTACTTTTGTTGTTAGTTTTACATTCTTTCACTATTTTTTTAGTGGTTACACTCATGAATCTTTAATTTACTCAAGTTTAACAAAACAAATATAGTCACATTTCCTGCAGTTACTGATGTATCTGGGCTTACATATGCCAATTTATGATTTTATTTCCATTTGTTCTAGTGTTTTATGTAACTTTTCCTTTATTATTTTTTGGGTCCCTCAATCCCTCACTGGGGACCCAAAGCTTTTTTGCCCAAAAGTGGCTAAAATGACCAGGGGTTAGAGAAGTTTCCTCTTGATATAGGGGTCTCAGGAACCGTGCTACCAAAATCCACTGGTAAAGCCCTGATTTGGGCTACAATTAGAATGAGAAACTGTAAAAGTACAAGAGCTGATAGAGTTATGAAAGTCAGAATATTTAAGCAGGTGTTATATAAGGAGGTTGTGTCAACTTTCCTTGAAAGTTTTATGGGAATGGGTATTATGTCTGGCCAGGGAACACTTCTCCTACCCAGCGCTGTAAAACCAAAACCTGTTGATAAAGTCCTAATGGAGGCTACAGTTAGGAATGCAAGAGTTGATGGAATTAAGGTAGAAGTTTGTAGGAGAATTTGTATGTTTGAACAGGCTTTATGTGAAGTGGTTGCAACTCTTTTATCTGATTGTATTATGGGTATGGACATTGTATCTCACTGGGGAAAGTTTCCCCTACCTAGTATTGTAAAACAGAAGACATGCAAATCTGCCCTTCAAGCAATATGAACTGGACTAGCTAAATGCGAAGGTATAAAGAGTGAAGCTATATATGAGACCACTTCTGCTTTTGAAACCTGACTGGATCGAATGGAAGCCTACAACCTTGAATGGCCAAGCTCTGGGAGACATTTTCATGTGATACAAGGCCAGATTGAATAGTTACTAATAACTGAATGAGATTTTAGTAGTATGCTGCTATCTTTTGACTTTTATGATTGTTTTCCTATAAGGGATTTATGTTTGAAGACCAGGGGGCGGACTGCAATATTGTGATTTATAAGAAATATACATTTGATTATTCATATGACCAAAATATATTTTTCATATATATTTGGTCTTCATTCACAGTACCTGGCTCACAGTTCCCCAAATCCCTGGAATTCCCTAAGTGTTGAGAGTGATCAAGGTGTCTTCTGTTATGTTAATAAGGCAATTTTTTTTGGATCCCACCGAGGGACCAAGAGAACCAATCCTGAGATTAGAGGGCTGGAATTTTCAGTTCCACACCCAGACTGCTGGGGAGGAGAAGAGGGCTGGAGGTTGAATCAATGTCAATACCCAATGATTTAATCAATCATGACTACGTAAGGAAGCCTCCATAAAAACCCAAAAGAACAGGGTTTGTAGAGCTTCTGGGTTGGTGAACACTTGTAGATGCTGGGAGAGTGGTGTACCTAAAAATGGCATGGAAGCTCTGATCCCTTACCCCATGCATCTCTTCCTTCAGGCTGCTTTTGAGTTATATCCTTTTATAATAAACTGGTAATCTAGTAAATAAAATGTTTCTCCAAGTTCTGTGAGCTAGTCTAGCAAATTAATTGAACCTGATGTGGGGGTTCTTGGGAACCTCTGATTTACAGTCAGAAGTACAGGTAACCATTTGGGCTTGTGATTGGCATCTGAAGTAGGAGGGTAGAAGGAGCAGTCTTGTAGGAAGGAATCTTACTTAACCTGTAGAATCTGATGTTATATCCAGGTAGATAGTGTCAGAATAGGGTTGAATTGAATTGAATTCTCACACACACACAACCCACCCCTTCCCCCCTACTAAACACACGCACACCCCACAGATGATAGAACCTAATTTACAGTTTCAATTTTTTTTTTTAAAGAATTCACTCTCCAATTTATTCTTCCTCCTTTAAAATTAATGTGTCGTTTGTTCCTCTGGTTGCTTTTAAGATTTCTCTTTGTCTTTGACTTTTAGTGACTGGCTACTGATATGCTTGGGTTTCTGTTTTTGTTTTTAGTCCTGTTTAGGTTTGGTGGAGCTTCTTTAAATCTGTGGGTTAAGTTCTTTTGAAAGTCTTGGGAAATTCATAGCCAATATCTTGCCCATTAAATCTTTAGTCCCATTCTCTTTCTTCTTCTCCAACACTTTTATAGATATTTGATATTTTTACTGTGTTCCATGCGTCTCTTACACACTTTCCAGTATTTTTTTTTAATCCATTTATTCCTTCTCTGCTTCAGTCTGGATACTTTATGTTGTTCTATCTTCCAGTTTACTGATCCTCTCCTTCACTGCCTCATCTGCTATTACACTTATCTATTGAATTCTTAATTTCAATTTATTATATGTTAGAATTTCTCTGGTTAAATCCTCTATCTCATCATCTACTTTTCTGAATATGTTAATCTTCTTTAAAGCCTGTGTCCAATGATTGCAACATCTCAATCACCTGTTAAAACTTGTGGCAATAATTTGAGGGTCTTTCTGAGGTCCTCTTGAGAGTTTTTTTTCTTTCTGTTGAGTGGTTCATATTATGGATAGATCACCTTATTTCACTCAGGGACTGAGAGGTTTTGAAGATGGATTTTTGTCCTTACAAAAGGATTGTCTATTTCTGGTCCACCCTTACTTCTTAGGTATAGACCTTCTGGGGAACTAAATTTTAAGATATTTACTAGGACCTTTCCTTTTCAGCTGGCCCTGATTTCTAATTTTTGTCTTCCCAACTTCATGAGGCAGTGTTAGCTCTTCAAAGCTTTTCAGACTCCTCCACTGTCACTTTATATTTACTTTCCCAGTGCTTTGGATCCACAAATCTTATAAATTAACAAATACCTCAAGGGGAAAAAATGACATGGAATGTCAAGCTTAAGAATATAAGACTAACTGCACTGTGTTGCTTTTTTGCTTCAGAAAATTTTGGAGCATTATATACTCTTAATACTCAGCATTTTTTTGTGTGGTGGTGGTGATGGGTATTTTATTCAGCTTTTCTGGTTGCTTTCTGTGGCCAGATTTATCTATGGCAATCTATAACACCATTACTAGAAGTAGAATATTCCTTGCACGCTTGCTTTTTAAGAGTAATTTTTTTCATTTTGCCTTCAAAAAAGGTCTTATTTTTCTTTTTCATTGTTTGCCTCACAAAAGTAGGTGGACTCAGAAATGCACATAATTACTGATGGTGCAATGCTGGTTTTTCATAACTTCTTATTAGAAGGCCAGAACAAGCTCTCACTGAGTCCTTTCACATTTTAAATCAACAGGTGCCCTTGATGATAAATGAGAACTGATGAGAGACCACCATGAGAATTTACATTCATCTTTAATGGCTAAATTGTTCAACATTTTAAATTGCCAGTAATTTTTTTTAAAGAGTTTATTTATTTATTTATTTGACAGAGAGACAGCAAGAGAGGGAACACAAGCAGGGGGAGTGGGAGAGGGAGAATCAGGCTTCCCGCAGAGCAGGGAGCCTGATGTGGGGCTCAATCCCAGGACCCTGGGATCATGACCTGAGCGGAAGGCAGATGCTTAATGACTGAGCCACCCAGGTGCCCCAAATTGCTAGTAATTCTTGAATTCATATGCTACATTTGGCCAGGAAGAGAATAGATAATTGAAAACCACAGATAATTCAGTATCTCTTTTGGCCACTGGTTTTAAACTTTCTCTCCAAACTCAATTTTCTTAAACAGAGAGTTTATTGTACATAAATATTTTCCATGTTCCAGATGACACGAAAATTTCCAAGACAAAAGAGAGCAAAAGTAGAAAAGCAGGGGTCCTAAAAACAATCTAAACATGAAAAAATTATTTCCAATGTGAAAGGGAATTTTTTGAGCGGCTACTATGTATCAGGCACTTAAGATACATTTTTAAAAAACAGACCTGTGAGGAAAGATATTATATCCACTTACATATTAGAAAACAGACCCAATGAGTTTAAGAAACTTGTTCAGAGACATCCCACTAGTGGGTGACATTCCTAGATAAAACTACTTATTATTAATTAAGAGGGAGAGTACAACTTTTTAAAATTCCAAGTGGAAAAGAAATCGAGAACATCCACCGTTTTGAGCAAATTAAAAAGGCAGTCTTTGAACTTTTAGTTATTTTCGCATTTATTTTTTTCATTGAAATTTTTGAGATGATTTTAATTTCTTATTCAATTGGAAGAAATAATATTGAGATGTCCAATTCCCCAATACATGTTTTCCTCCAACAACATTATCTTGCAAAACTATATTACAATATCATATCCAGGCTAATGACGTTAATACAACCCACCATCTTACTCATGTTTCTCCATTTTCACTTGTGCTTATTTGTGTATATGTGTGTGTGCACATTTGGTTCTATACCATTTTATCACATGTGTAGGTTTGTATAGCCACCACCACAGGTAAAATAAAGAAGAGCTCCATCACCACACGGACCCCTTAAGTAATCCTGTTATAACCACACCCACCTCCCTTCCACTCTTCCTCCCAGGTCCCTAAACTTTGGGAACTACTATTCCGTCCTACATTCCTAAAACTGTATCATTTCAAATATGTTACATAAGTGAAATCATATAGTCTATAATCTTTTTTTTTAAAGATTTTATTTACTTATTTATTTGAGAGAGAGAGAATGAGAGACAGCACAAGAGGGAAGAGGGTCAGAGGGAGAAGCAGACTCCCCGCTGAGCAGGGAGCCCGATGTGGGACTCGATCCCGGGACTCCAGGGTCATGACCTGAGCCGAAGGCAGTCGCTTAACCAACTGAGCCACCCAGGCGCCCTAGTCTATAATCTTTTGGTATTGACTTTTTTCACTCAGCATAATTTCCTGGAGATTCACATTCCTTTTTAATGCTAAGTAGTATTCCGTGTTTTGGATTTACCACAGTTTGTTTTACCATTCACCCACTGAAGGACATCTGAGCTGTTTCCAGTTTTTGGCTTTTATGAAAAAAAAACAGCTATAGACATTCACGTACAGGTTTCTGTATGAACATAAGTTTTAAATTTTCTGGGAGAAATGCCCAATTGTATTTGCTAGGCCATATGGTAATTGCATGTTCAGTTTTAAAAGAAACTGCCCAACTGTTTTCCAGACTGGCTATCTCATTTTACATTCCCAACAAGAATGCAGGACTTATTTAATATGTCCACATCCTCAGCATTTGGTGTTGTCACTGTTTTTTATTGTAGTTATTCTGATACATGTGTAGTGGTATCTCATTGTGGTTTTAATTTGCATTTCTCTGAGGGTTAATTATGTTGATTGTCTTTTCATGCTTCCTGCACTTGTTTTAATTCCATTTAGCACTGAAATTTGCATTATTGGTGATTGGAAGAATAAAACCATTTTTAAAAAACCCATCCTCATATTCTCTCCTCCATTGAGACTCCAGTTCCTTTTGATTAAATTTTTCATCCAAAATCCAAGAGACCACTTCTCTACACTCATTGCTATATCCCTAGAACCTAGCACACTGCTGGCTTACAGCAGGTACTTATGTCAGCTATCAATTTATTGTCTTTCAACTTCAAATGCACACTTCACTGTCTTCTCCAAGATAATGGGAGTGGACCCTGCAAACAACACTCCTTTGTATCTCCTTTTTCAAAACTGTAGTTATTATAAGGATGCTGAAATAGATATTCATTTCAGGTTTTCCTTTGAAAACCTTTTTGATATGAAAAATTTCATACACTAAAGTGATAGTATAATGAACTCTCATGTACCAATCATCCCCAGCTTCAATAATTACCCAAATTTTGCCATCTATTATCTCTTTCCCAATTTTTAGGTTTTTTTTTAAGATTTTATTTATTTGAGAGAGAGAGAGAGAGTGAGCAAGCGCACAAGCATGGGGGAGGGACAGAGGGAGAGAGAGAGAAGCAGACTCTCCGCTGAGCAGGGAGCCTGATGCGGGGCTCCATCCCAGGGCCATGAGATCATGACCTGAGCTTTTGCAGACGCTTTTGCCAGAGTATTTTAAACCAAATCCTTGTCATGTAACTCCACCATGAATACCTTTCTTGATGAGGTCAAGTCATAAGCTGGAGGACGTAAGTTGATGACAGGGCAAAGGTTCAAGTGCTTTCTTCTTGTTGAAAAACAAATTCATGCTCTCAGAACATGATCAATTAGGCAGGTGTACCTCTTGGAAAGTTTTATTATTTTTATTATTTTATTTTATTGAATTACTCTTCTTCTGGACTACACATCCCTGTTCTATATATATACAGGTAGATAAATCTTTTTGCTATGGTCCTGATAAAATGAAAAAGATGTTTCCTTATTAAATGGAAAGTCATAGGAGATAAACATATGCATCTACTCTATGTACAGGACTCTGACTTTAAGCCCTCATTTTTCCCCTCCTCCCAACAGAACATGACTTCTAAGTTTATGCCTGAGTTAACTTTTGTAAAGATGTCCAGTTCTACCACAAACTCAGCTGTTCTTGGAACATTTCTGCTTTTCCATGATACTATACGACAATGAGGTCATTTCACAATTGCTTCTTTTCTGGAAAACACAGCTGGCTCAGTTTGGTCAGCAACGTTCTCATTGCTGCATTTCCTGAGTCACCACAGTATTTCACTGACCCCTCCCCAGAACAGATTACATCTATGTAATATCCTTTCAAGATAAAACATCCCAAATCAAATGACTACAATAGCCATTGAGTGGTATGCTCCTTATTCTGGACTAGCATTGTTCTAGTTCATATCTTTTCAATAACTATTATCTCACTGAAACTTTAAACTCAGATTTTCTTAAACCAAACATAAATGATGGTTAATTTTTGTCCTCCAACTGCTCCTTACCAGGAGTACTACATTGTTTGTGGCAGAATTCCTCCTGATTTTGTACAGATCACAATAATTCATGAATTACTTGATCTCTCTGTTTTGTGGGTTGTTTTGGTTTTGATTGTTAAGAGTCACTTTAGCTTTTTTCTAAACATGGTTACACATTTTATTGAACAACCTGTGGTATATTTAAGGATGTGCTGAACAGAGGCAAGTATGAAATCTAACTTCAAGACCCCTCTAAACAGTCTTTCATGGTCCACATACTTTTCCTTCATAGAAACGGGAAACTCAGCACAATTATAAATTTACTCTTAAGTGTTATTATTTTATTAAAAGCTATTTCTCTACATTCATATTGCTATATCCCTAAAACCTAGCACACTGCTGGCTTACAGCAGGTACTTATGTCAGCTATCAATTTATTGCTTTTCAACTCCAAATGCATCCTTCACTGTCTTCTCCAAGATGTGAGTAGACCCTGCAAACAGCACTCCTTTGCCAACTAGCATGACGTTAAGCTTTGTCAACAGAACTTTCTGAAGAGACACTTGAAGAGGAAGAGGTTTTTCCTCCCAGTGGATGTACCGCTCTTGTCAGGGTCCTGCAGCTCACTGTTTTCTACTGTCCAGCCCCTGCAGCAAACAGCTTCTCCAGAATCCCAAAACTCCAAAACAATTGGCTTACCTAGTTCCTGACTCCTGCAGTGTGGGGTGGCCAATGGAGCCCCAGTGCCAGCAGTTGGCCCCAGCACACCTTCAGGGAGCCTTGCAGTGGAGTGCTGCAAGACACTGCCCTGTGAGTGACATCCCTGTCATCTCCTCACGTGGTTTTGTGGCTACCTCTGAAGTGTGGCGTTCCCTTGGCTAGAACTTCCTCTGGCTCCTCAAAGACCGATTTCTAGCAAGTTTTGCTAGCATGGCACCACAGTGACTTTTCTGCCATCTGTGAGCCAGAGCTATGCACTTTCCAACAAGGTCTGGATCTTAGTTCTATAAGCCTCTTCCTTGGATGTTCCATCTTAAACCCGGGGTTATGGCTGTTCCTTAAGTCTACTATTCATATGTTATTGAGACTTCTCTCTCCTTCTTACTAGCTAATTCCTCAATATTCAAATTCTGTTACAGTTAACAATTCTTTAAATTAAAATCTCTGTTCAGGGATGCCTGCGTGGCTCAGTTGGTTGAGCATTTGCCTTTGGCTCAGGTCATGGTCTCAGGGTCCTGAGATCGAGTCCTGTATCGGGGTTCCTGCTCAGTGGGGAGCCTGCTTCTCCCTCTGCCTGCCATTCCCCCTGCTTGTGCTCCCTCTCTGACAAATAATCTTTTTAAAAAATTTCTCTGTTCAATTCACCATGTAGTGTCTACTGATTGGACCCTGATAAAGTGCTCAAAAAATATGTTGAAAGAAAATAAGAAGAGAAAAAAAATGAGGAGGTAAGAAATAAAAAGAGACCCCTAAATTATTACTGTCTTATCCCAAAACAGCTGTGTATTTATCTGCAATTATTTGGAATCAGAAAGTTATGATCCTGCGCCACTGGATTCTTTCTCAATAATTTATCCACTCTATTCATCCCATCACTAAAAATTTATTGAGCAATGAGTTTGCTGAGCATATGTCAGTAGGTTTCTTGGGATAATGAGAAAGTTGGTGAGTCTACAAAGAGAATCCAGACTATAAAGCCCACAGAAATTTCCTTGAATATCAAGATTTCAGGCAACTAGATTTAAGACTGCCTTTAAATCAGACTATACTTCTTCCGTCCCTCTCCCTCCAACTCCTACCAATAAATTAATAAATGAATGAGTAAATAGATAGGTAAGTAATTTAATTCCTGTTCTTCAAATTCTCACCGTCAGAAAATGCTGCTTAATATCTAAATTAAATTCCTTGCCCCTCCTTTTCTTCTTCTTTCCAGGACCTAGGGCATTCTTCAGTAGTTATACACAGTACCTCTTTAAGTTCTTATTAAACACTCCTTTAGCTTCTCTTGTTCAGTTAAATATGCCAGGTACTTTAGTCTTTCCCTGCAGTTTGATTCTTTTAACTTCTTTGTCTTCCTGAGCATTCTCCATGTTGATCACATGTGTCTTAGTTCAGGCTGCTATAACAAATACCACAGACCGGGTGTTTTAAACATTAAACGTTTATTTTTCACAGTTCTGGAGGCTGGGAAGTCCAAGATCAAGGTGCTGGCAGATTCTGTGTCTGGTGAGGGCCCTTCTCCTCATCTGCAGATGGCTGGTTTCGTGCTGTATCCTCACATGGCCCCCTTCTTAGGAGGGCACTCATCCCACCATGAAGGATCCACCTGCCTAACTTCCTCTAAACCTCATTATTGCCAAAAGGCCCTACCTCTACATACCATCATAATGGAGACTGGGGTTTCAACATATTGATTTGAGTGGGGGTGGGGAGGGGAGGGGAGGAGACGCAAACATTTATTTAGTAGCAATTTCATCTTAAATGCCACAGTTCTCTCTGTGACAAGCTCATATAGAGTTTGATACTACTGATTTAATGGAAGTCCCTCCTCAAATGCTTTGGTCTTCTATGTTTGTTCATGTATTTGGGTATCTGTGATATATTAAACACCTTTGATTACAATAATGAAAACATTCCACATTTTGAGTAAACTTATATCTAAGATAGAAATTATGTTTATGGAAAGTTTAAGAGTTAGGGAGGGAGGACAGGAGGACACAGAGAGTCACCTGGAAGGCAAATCATGATACAAAGACTGCCTAATAAGCACTCGGACTCCTTGGAAGAACTGTTTTAAAGCACCATTTACACATACGCTAATATAATCATCAATTCTTTCCTATTCATAAAGCAGGTTTCTAAGAATCTTTTCCTATGTAATCAGTTCTGTACATACTTTAAAATATAATAAAATGTTTCTTTAAAATATTCTTAAATAAGACATTATGCTAATTGAGAAAGGCCTTAGATGACCTCCTTCAATTTACTGATTCTAAGATGAACATTTTCCCACATTTTAACTCTGAAACTGGAAAGTATTTCACAAATGACAGCATCCTACCAGTGACTTGGCTCCTTCATCTTTTGGCAGCCTTACTGCTCTGGAAGAGGCTGACGCAGGCACCTCAGCTCCCTCCCATCCTTCTTCTGACCTGATTCACACCCCTAACCTATCCCCTGGACAAATCGAACCCTTATCAGTGAGAAGCACCTAGACTGTAAATGTATACACTTCAAGACAGGTGGATTTCCTTGGGCCGTTAATGGCTCATGATGTCTATTAGCTGAATAAAGCATCCATTAACAACTCTTTTTTGTTTTAAATACAAAAAGGAAATACTAGGCAAACTCATCTGAGACTGAAAGCCTAAAAAATCTTAATATGTATACAATAAAATTTATAAATTATAAAAAGCAAATGCAGTCATAGTGCATTTTAAGTTTGATGGTGCCTTCAGATATAAAGACCAACAGAATAGAATATCCCAGAAATAAATCCATGCATATATAGTTAACTGATCTTCAAGAAGAGTGTCAAAAATACACAATGGAGAAAGGATAGTCTCAACAAATGGTGTTGGGAAAACTTGATATCTGTATGCAAAAGAACAAATTCGGACCCTTATCTCAAATCATACATAAAGATCAACTCAAAGTGGATTAAAGATTTAAACTTAAGACCTGAATCTATAAAACTCCTAGAAGAAATCATAGGAGAAAATCTTCTGAACATTGGTCTTGGCAATGACTTTTTTTAGATATGACACCAAGAACACATGCAACAAAAGGAAAAATTGACTAGTGGGGCTACATATATATAAGGAACTCCACGAGTCAATAGCAAAAATTTAAATAACCCAATTAAAAAATGGACAAAGAACTTGAACAGCCATCTTTCTAAAGAAAACATACAAGTTGCCAACAGATGTATGAAAAGAGGTTCATCATCCTCAACCAAGGAAATGCAAATCAAAACCACAATAAAGTATTGCTTCACACCTATTAGGATAGCTATTATAAAAAAAAAAAAAAAAGAACAAGGAGCTCTGGATGGCTCAGTCAGTTGTTTGAGGAATGGAAATTCCTCAAAAAATTAAAAATAACATGATCCATCAATCTCACTTAAATGTCCATTGACAAATAAATGGAGGAAATATGGTATATACATACAATGAAATATTAATCAGCCATAAAAAAAAGAGGAAATCCTGCCATATGCAACAACATGTATAAACCTAGAGGACATTATGCCAAGTGAAATAAGTCAGTCACAGAAGAACAAATATTGCATGATTACATTTTTATGAAGTATCTAAAACAATCAGACTCATAGAAACGGAGTAGAATGGGGGCTGCCAGGGACTGGGGCAAGGGGGAAATGAAGCGTTGCTGTTCAATCAGTATAAGTTTCAATTATGTAAGATAAGTTCTAGAGATCTGCTGTATTACACTGCACCTACAGTTAACAATAATTTGTTAAGAGGGTAGATCTCATGTTAAATATTCTTACAATAAAAAATTGATGGCAACTAATATTCAAAGAGAGGGTAGTAACAGATATTCTCACATGGTACGTGTCTTGATGGCCCTAATGTCTTCCCATCCCCACACCCACCCCCAATAGCTCCACAGGCTCCAGGACTCTGACCAATTTTCTTCTTTCCATGGACCTTTTCTTCCCCAGTGAAGGAAATGGCACTAAATCTCACTGAGTGATACGCTCTTTATGTCACCAATGACATTTATTTTCAGGCTGCCAATTTCAACCTCATCTCTGGAGTTCAGCTGAATGGGTCTGAGCCACAACTCTGACTTTGAATATGGGTAAAGGTTAATGACAAGGAAAACAAATTTCAGAAAGGTGTTTAGTCACAGAAATGAAGCAATGCCCATCAGCCCCTCCTGTTGACGTCAGCTGAGCATTTTTACCTGTGGTTGCCTACATAGGGCCTTTCATATGAGCAAACTCAGTAATTTCAAGTCTTCCACAGGAACAGTTTATTTGGTGGGTGCCATTATCCTTTTTATTTTGACTTCTACACATTTCCTTATAAACTCGGTTATACACAAGAGCTGTGTGGACAGGGAGAACAAAGCTCCAAGATCTGTCCCATTAGGTTTAAAGGTTTTGGACTCTCTATTTTATAGCTTACCAGAGAGCAACAAATCTAGTTCTATTCAGGTGATTTAATTCACATCTCATTAACTACCTTGGCAAAACCCAACATTAGCTTTGATAGGCTAATTTGATTAAAGAATTGATGGACATTACTTCTCTCAGACTAATGAAGTTAATTTTAATGGTGGTAGTAATGTCTCCCTGGAAGATTACGTTGAAAATGAAATTAGCTAGCTAGTATTTTTAGGTGATTTGTAAATTATGAAATGCTAAACAAATGTGATTATCACAGGCCTCTGTATTCCTTTGTTGCAGTTTCTAGATTCCACCTCCTGTGTCTTTCCCTTTCTTTTCCTATCTCTTCCTTAGAGGTCTTACCTAGTTACTTGCCTGAGGGAAATCCTTAAGCCTGGCCTACTATCACCTCATGTTTTCAACTAGTAAATTGATTCAATATACATATTTGGAAACCTACCATGGACAAATCATGGAGTTGTTACAGAAATATACAAGACATTAAACACACATACGCATGAGCAAGCACATGCACGCACGCGCACACACACACGATGTATATTACATTCCCGTGAGGCCACTATGCACACATTTTGAAGCAGTATTTGGCTGAGAACCAGTTAGACGACTCTTAAACTCTTACCCACACCGAGTGCATACAAAGCTTGGAAACTGGAAATTAGAGGAGCATTTATGGAGAAAATCTGGAAGAAGATGTTGGACACTCTAATGCCAAGAAGGCTAGATGGGCGATGCTACCTCCTGTGGCCAGATCAAGAGGGAAAGGCTTCAAAGGGAACATCAGAGTTTATGTGAGCTTCTGGACTGGCGTCTGATTTCCTTCTGAAAACTTTAAAGGGTAAGAGATAGGATGCCTAGGAATGAGCCAAAGAAATAAAATGACTATGTTGGATACCAGGGCTCCTATAGTTTATCAGTGGAAACAGGAGTGTTTCCTATGGACTCAGTGTGGGTCATGCGACAGAAGGACCAGGAAAGCTGCCTGAGGTCATTTCTAAGTGGACCATCCAAGAGTAACGCCCCATTATATGTAATAATGACCATGATAATTAAGCATATTTAGCCTCTAAAGCCAAATATCATTTTTGTTTGATTATGGTTTTGAGGGAAGGAACTGTCTTATTAATTAGTTACCTGGACTGGTGTAGGCATCACTCTCTTGGGACTTGCTGCACGGTCCATAAAGGGTATCTTTGGATGATTTTACACAGACATAATGGAAACAAGAGAATTCAACTGCATGCCACACAGACATGCATACAGATCACATGACATCTAGTGATATTTATGCTTAAACCCACTTTGATATTTAGCATGGTCTTAGGTGAGAAGGCACTGTAGATATTAGCAAATAAAAGGACAGAAACAATTCTGTCCCAAGGTTATATTATGACACACACACAAAAAAAGATCTGTATTTTTACATTTTTCAATGTACTAATTAATATTGTTATGTGTTAATTTTACAGATATATTAACTATACCTTACAGAACCATGGTGAAAGCATGAAGATCACACCCTGGGTGAAAAAGATTAGTGCTAAGAAACCCACCCACTGAATAAATCTCTGCCTATACTTCCACTGGAATAATTTTCAAAGTTGTGTTTAATATACTGACATTGTAAGAAAAAGAAAATCTCTACCCACAATCTTCCTACCCACTGGTAACATCTATAAATGCTCTTATATGTGTTCTATGGGCCCAGCTACAAGCAGTTTTACTAATATGCACTTTATTTATTTATTTATTTAAGATTTTATTTATTTGTCAGAGACACACACAGCGAGAGGGAACACAAGCAGGGGGAGTGGGAGAGGGAGAAGCAGGCTTTCCGCCCAGCAGGGAGCCCAATGTGGGGCTCGATGCCAGGACCCTGGGATCATGACCTGAGCCGAAGGCAGTCGCTTAACAACTGAGCCACCCAGGCACCCCACTAATATACACTTCTGCTGACCAAATCCCTCCCAAGACTCAAGAGTTACAAAAAAGAGTTATAATTCATACTTTGGTTGCAGATGACAAAGACCCACAAAACCCAGCCCAAGTGAAATGAGAGACTTTGGGCTCATACACAAGTATGGCTGGAGGGAAACTGGCCTTAGGCATACTGAGAACCAAGAACCCAAATACCACTAGGATGCTCCTTACTTACAACTCCATGTGCTTGTGTTTCAGCTTCTTTCTGCCTAACTGGACCTCAGCTGGTAGGGTGTGTGTGGGTGTGTGTGTGTGTGTGTGTGTGTGTGTGTGTGTGTGTGTGGGTGTGTGAGAGAGAGAGAGAGAGAGAGAGAGAGAGAGAGAGAGAGAAAGAGAAGGGGGAAAAGGGGGCGTTGGTTCCAGACTCACATTTTATTGCGTAGTGACTAGAGAGGAATAAGAAAGTTAGCTTCTCTTTCATCTCCAGTTTTTAAACATGGGAGAAATAACCTTACTGGTATATCCTGGGTCATAAGCCCACCCTGGGTATAACTGTGGACAAAGGAGAGCGATCAAAAAAGGCATAATCTGAGCACACACCCAACCCCGTGGCCAGGGGATGAGTCTGTTACCAGAGGAACAACACAGATGCTGGGCAGACTATACCAGAGCCACTTCAAAATGCAAGCAAACTCTACACACCATCGGGAAGCACTTAATGTATGTATATCCTAAAAGAATGTAAGATAAAAGCAAAAAAATACATATTAACACATGAAGTCTGGGGTAGTCCATTTTTATAGATAAATGATTGGCTTGACAAGGAGTAAAATCAGAATTCACTTAGGTAAACATTTGTTCCTTCATGAAAAACGGTATCTGTTCTTTGGTAAGATAAAAAGAAAAGCAACAACTTGATTAGAAGCAGTAAAGTATGTGAACTATTTATTGTTGGTCTTTCCACCCAATCTCTAGTATATTATTCCCATGACTGGTCACATCATTCTCAAACAAGAAAAAGGACAATCACAGCGATCTGTAACAGTTTAAATTATTTACACTATTTCTTAATGTGTTTAATATCCATGGCACTCTTTAATCAAGAATATAAAGTCATCTACTTAGGTTTTGCCACTCAAAGTTGGGAACATTCTTAGAATCACATTATCCTAAAGTAATGGACTGGAATGATAAGTAACTAAGTCTGCAAATATAGCAACCATCAATAACATACATTTTTCCAAAATATAATTCTAACAGATATGTATTATTCTCTGGACCTCACAAATTCCATAAGAGTCCATTTTTTTTTTTTTTTTAAGATTTTATTTGACAGAGAGACACACAGCAAGAGAGGGAACACAAGCAGGGGGAGTGGGAGAGGGAGAAGCAGGCTTCCCGCTCAGCAGGGAGCCCGATGCGGGGCTCGATCCCAGGATCCTGGGATCATGACCTGAGCCGAAGGCAGCCGCTTAACAACTGAGCTACCCAGGTGCCCCAGAAGAGTCCTTTTTATCAGTACTGGGAAAATGTGCTTTCAATCCTGCAGCCAACCAGTTAAGACTATTTTAGATAGAGAGTGTGATACCAAAAAAGCCTCTCTCCTCCCTCTAATACATGACACAATCGTAGTTGTACCTGAAGAAAAAGTGAGTTTAAATGATAACTGTCACCTAAAAATATGCATAAATTCCTATATCTGGTGCCAGAGCAATGATATATTGCGCTGTATATGTGTCTACCTCTATCTGGAGGACAGCTGTCTGACCTGTCTTTAGGGTGCCTGGACTTTTCTCCCATTTGATACCCAGGATGCTTAGTATATCCCCTGGGGCAACTGGGTGGTGAGGAGGACACCTCTGAAGACAAGTTCCTTACAAAAACTACTCCATCATGTTTCTTTCTTTTTTCTTCTTAAAGATTTTATTTATTTGTCAGAGAGAGACACAGCGAGAGAGGGAACACAAGCAGGGGGAGTGTGAGAGGGAGAAGCAGGCTTCCCGCTGAGCGGGGAGCCCGATGTGGGGCTCGATCCCAGGACCCTGGGATCATGACCTGAGCCGAAGGCAGAACCTTAACGACTGAGCCACCCAGGTGCCCCCATCATGTTTATTTTCTAATAATAAAAGTTCACTGCTCTTCAAATCTGGACTTGCTCATCAGTTTTTCCTCTATTTGGATAAAGCTGAATTAAAAGTACTTTATTCAAGGAAGTAGCCTGGGCAGAAGAAAGAACAGTGTTCTGTAGTAAAGGGCATTCAATATTTAAAAACTTTTCTGAACAGAAATAACAAAGCCTGAAAAGAAAGAATTTAAATTCTGTTGTCATTGTGACTGGATTCATGATAAATTATCCCACAGCCCCTTGTGGCGTAAGAGGAGGTCTTGTGCAAGTAGCCCACTGGGCCTCAATA
The DNA here is from genome assembly GCF_009762305.2 of Zalophus californianus. Taxonomy (NCBI): domain Eukaryota; kingdom Metazoa; phylum Chordata; class Mammalia; order Carnivora; family Otariidae; genus Zalophus; species Zalophus californianus. The sequence continues at coordinate 121,346,037 of NC_045599.1, read as the reverse complement.
ACATAGAGAAAGCCTCTTAGGGACCCCTCTGGATACACAGAAATACTGCATTATTTTAAAATGAGAAAACTGACTAGATCAATTAGGTTTACAACCCCCTTCTCAGAATAAACCTTAGTCTTTGGCAAAGCACAGATGGTTGGTTTATAAAGGCAACTTCTTTGTGGGACGTCAGCACCAATAAACCCTACACTCCTTGGTCTCTCCCATGAACCACTTACTTCTCCCATACGGAGATGTTCCTGTTTGCCTTATTGAGCACCTATTTAGTTATAGAAAGTGTGGGAGGAGAAGGGGTGTTTTAGGGAAACAAGATACAATCACAAAATCAGAGGCTCCAAAAGAAAAGTCAGGGGAGGCCAAAAGAAAAACATAATCATTAAGACAGCATTTCTCCTACTCAAAATTCATGTATCATTCAGGACCAGTACAATGCTGCCTTGGGCATACTCTGGGTGGAGTTATTTTTCTCCCTCATTCTTCAATGAAAGTCTTCCTAAGGGCCCATCTTGGTACAATTTAGTGTACCTATCACAAATGATAAAGATAAATCCAATGTGAGCACCAACTGTAAAGATAAGCCTTCTCAGCACTTATAAAACAAAG